>NC_082668.1:114650612-117059422 GCF_025265405.1 Mesoplodon densirostris | reverse complement strand
TTCTTTCTAGCTTTATAAATGACTGATTCAATACATTTACTATATTTTTAGCTTCCCAGTGAGATTTATTTTTTCATATGTATTCTTGTTACTAGTTAGCACCCTTTCTTTTTATCTTAAAGCAATCCCTTTAATGTTTCTTGTAAGGACGATTTAGGGGTGATGAACTCCTTTAGCTTTTGCTTGTCTGGAAAACTCTTTATCTCTCCTTCACTTTTGAGTAATAACTTTGCCAGGTAAAGTATTCTTGGTTGGAAGTTTCTTTCTTTTAGCACTTTGAACATTCTGTATTGCTCCTTTTTGTCCAGCAAAGTTTCTGGTGAAAAATCTGCTGCTAGTCTTATGGGGATTCCCTTGTACATAAAAAGTTGTTTTTAGCTTGCTTCTTTTAATAATCTCTCCTTGTCTTTAACTTTTGACATTTTAATTGTAATGTGTCCTGGTGTAGGCCTCTTTGGGGTCCTCTTATTTGGAACTCTCTGGGCTTTCTGGATCTGGATGTCTGTTTCCTTCTTCAGGTTAGAGAAGTTTTCAGCCATTATTTCTTCAAATAAGATTTCTGTCCCCTTCCTTCTCTCTTCTCCTTCTGGGTGCCCTATGATGTGAATGTTAGTCCATTTCATGTTGTCCCATAAGTCCTTTAAGCTATCTTCACTTTTCTTTATTCTTTTTTTTCTGCTCTGAAAGGAAGGTTTTAAACAAACAAAATGAAAGGGAGCAGAATATGCCATCCCCAACTATGTCACTTTGGCATATTGACTTTTTTGAATTAAAGTTACTGAAGACACAGTCAGTGCAAGAAGGACACTCTGACCTCATTTGTCCTCCTGAAAGCAGGAAATACATCTTCCATATGAAAGGTACCCTCTCTACATCAGGAAGGTAGAAGGCATCCTTATCACCAGAGATAGGGAATTTATGGCCAAGAAGGCTGTATAAACAAACCTTGTTACTTCTTCACTGATTTGCTATCCCAAGCCCAAACCCCTTTGTCTTGTCAATTCTTCACAAATTTATTATTTTCTTGTCTAAAAGGTATAAATATTACCTGCTTTGGTCACTTCTTTGAGTCTCATATTTTTACGGACTCCCGTATGTACAAAATTAAATATGTTTAATTCTCCTGTTAGTCTTTCTTATGTCATATTAATTATTAGACCAACCAAAGAACCTAGAATGGAGGAAGGAAAACATTTTCCTCCCCTACAAAAATAACATAAACGTGAAAGAAACAACTAAGCATAGTTAGCTATAAGGCCCTTACCACAGCTGAACTTTGAATGTAAAATCATGGAAAGGTACCAGTGTGGATGTAAATTCAGTTATGCTGTTTGTAGCACTAGGCTGTGTATGTATTCTGCACCCAGTTCCAGTGTGGGGGAGGGAAGTTGTTTCTTCACACCAAGAAATTCTTGGGCACCACCTTGGTGTCCTATAACACTACTCAATTCTGACACTATCTACATGGAGATAGCATTAGATCCCACAGGTTAAGGGTTCAGTCCTACAGATGGTGCCCCTTCCTTCAGATGCCAATTGTAAGTCCAGGCTGTCACCTGTGCTTCTGACTGACTGGCTACAGATGGGAGCTTCCAATGACTCCCTTTCCTTGGGTTTTATTAATTTGCTGAAGCATCTCACAGAACACAGAAAAATCTTTTATAACTAGATTACTGGTTTGTTATAAAAGGATATAACTCAGGGCTTCCCTGGCGGTGCAGTGGTTGAGAGTCCGCCTGCCGATGCAGGGGACATGGGTTCGTGCCCCGGTCCGGGAAGATCCCACATGCCGCGGAGCGGCTTGGCCCATGAGCCATGGCCGCTGAGCCTGCACGTCTGGAGCCTGTGCTCCGCAAGGGGAGAGGCCACAAGAGTGAGAGGCCCGCGTACCGCAAAAAAAAAAAAAAAGGAAATAACTCAGAAGGAGCCAGATGGAAGAAATGCATAGGGCAAGGTATGAGGAAAGGGCACAGAGCTTCCATGAGCTTTCTGAATACACCATTCTCCCCAAATCTCCAAGTGTTCATCAACCCAGAAGTTCTCCAAGCCCCCATCCCTTGGATTCTTATGGAGGTTTTATTACATAGGCATACTTGATTAAATTATCAGCTACTGGTGATTGATTCAATCTCCAGCCCCTGTCCCCTCCCAAGGGGTCAGTAGAGGTGGAACTGGAAGTTCTAACCCTCTAATAACATGGTTGGTTCCTCTGGAAACCTACCCTTATACTTAGGTGCCTTCCAAAAGTCACCTATTAATGTAATGAGGCACCTTTATTGTCCTTATCACTCAGCAAATGCCAAGAGTTTTAGGAGTGCTGTGCTAGGAATGTGGAAGAAGACCAAATATATATTTCATATTATTAATTACGATATCACCAGTCTTGACTTTAGGGTGAGGTAGCCCCTCTTCTGTGTCGTATGCCCTTATGCTCATGTCTCTTGATGCATTTACCATGTATAAGTTCTTTGTCTCCCCTATTAAATGGTGAGTTTGCTGAGTGGTTGCTCAGTGGTACATGCTTAAAGAAATAGTTGTTTGAATTGAAGCAAGATTTGAATCCATTTCAGTAAATAAAATGACTTACCTATATGGTGGGACCATACAGTATTGACCACACTCTTTCTTATGTAAATAGCTCTTAAGCTTTTATGTAGACCATCTTAATGTTTGGAAAGTGATGATAATAACTAGCACTGATTGTATGTGTAGAGCAGACAAGATTCTATTTTAAGTGCTTCTATTCTACAATCAGTGCTAGTTATTATCATCACTTTCCAAACATTAAGATGGTCTACATAAAAGCTTAAGAGCTATTTACATAAGAAAGAGTGTGGTCAATACTGTATGGTCCCACCATATAGGTAAGTCATTTTATTTACTGAAATGGATTCAAATCTTGCTTCAATTCAAACAACTATTTCTTTAAGCATGTACCACTGAGCAACCACTCAGCAAACTCACCATTTAATAGGGGAGACAAAGAACTTATACATGGTAAATGCATCAAGAGACATGAGCATAAGGGCATACGACACAGAAGAGGGGCTACCTCACCCTAAAGTCAAGACTGGTGATATCGTAATTAATAATATGAAATATATATTTGGTCTTCTTCCACATTCCTAGCACAGAACTCCTAAAACTCTTGGCATTTGCTGAGTGATAAGGACAATAAAGGTGCCTCATTACATTAATAGGTGACTTTTGGAAGGCACCTAAGTATAAGGGTAGGTTTCCAGAGGAACCAACCATGTTATTAGAGGGTTAGAACTTCCAGTTCCACCTCTACTGACCCCTTGGGAGGGGACAGGGGCTGGAGATTGAATCAATCACCAGTAGCTGATAATTTAATCAAGTATGCCTATGTAATAAAACCTCCATAAGAATCCAAGGGATGGGGGCTTGGAGAACTTCTGGGTTGATGAACACTTGGAGATTTGGGGAGAATGGTGTATTCAGAAAGCTCATGGAAGCTCTGTGCCCTTTCCTCATACCTTGCCCTATCCTCTTACATATGAAGAAACTGAGGCATCGAGTTTAAGTAACTTGCTTATGGTTACATATCCAGTAAGGGGTGGACTTCTACCAGAGCCCGATCATCACAATAATGCCCAACATAGTAATCTTTTTTTTTTTTTTTTTTAAAGAAGATGTTGGGGGTAAGAGTTTAGTAATTTATATATTTATTTTTGCTGTGTTGGCTCTTCATTTCTGTGCAAGGGCTTTCTCTAGTTGTGGCAAGCGGGGACCACTCTTCATAGCGGTGCGCGGGCCTCTGACTATTATGGGCTGTCTTGTTGTGGAGCACAGGCTCCAGACGCGCAGGCTCAGTAGTTGTGGCTCACGGGCCTAGTTGCTCCGTGGCATATGGGATCCTCCCAGACCAGGGCTCAAACCTGTGTCCCCTGCATCAGCAGGCAGATTCTCAACCACTGTGCCACCATGGAAGCCCTCAACATAGTAATCTTATGCTTATGATTTAATTCTTTGCAAGTGCTTTAGCACATTCTCTATACATGCTTATGATTTAATTCTTTGCAAGTGCTTTTGCACATTCTCTTATATTATTCTTATTTACTTAGCAGCTTTAACGACTGCACTTTTTCCTGGAGGAACAAAAATAAAGAAGTGGTCAGCTGACCTCAAAGACTTTAGTATCTAGTAGGAATGACTTCAGAGTGCTGGCAACCTGGCTTCTTGTTCCGACATAGTTATTAAATATTGTGACGTTAGGCAAGCCATTTCCTCTCTCTGAGATCAACTGATGGTAGATTGGGATTAAATAATCATCAGAAGTTCTAAGATACTTTTCATCAATAGAATATAGTGAATGTGCAATGTGTTCCATATCTTACAAGGTAGTTGTGACAGAACCAGGCTAAATCCCTGGAGTTAATCAGCTAGTTGTTTAGAAAGGGGCACTCTCTTATAGCTGACACTAAGCCCCTTTAGTTTTAGACGGAATATGAGGAGGAGTTTTACTTGTGTCTTTTGATTCAAAACTTAATAAAATTTACATCTAAAATGGATGTCTTGGGACTTCCCTGGTGGCACAGTGGTTAAGACTCCACGCTCCCAATACAAGGGGCCTAAGTTCAATCCCTGGTCAGGGAAGTAGATCCCATATGCATGTCACAACTAAGGAGTCAGCGAGCCACAACTAAGGAGCCCGCCAGCCTCGACTAAGACCCAGTGCAACCGAATACATAAATAAAAATTCAAAAAAAAAAATAAAATGGATGTCTTATTCCCTTGGTTATGGTTGCTGTGTATAGCTGCACAGACTATGCACTGTACAAGTCCAGGGGCACCACTCACCTAAACTGTGATGAAAATGACACCCCGGGAATTGGACAATGTAGTGACCCAATTCCTGACAACTCCATTTCCCATAAAAGCAGACCCTGTGACATTATTGTTATTATTTCTATGTTAAGGCAAAACTCCATATTGTATAATGAGAAATTAACATAATGGGAGTGCATCTGCAGGTCTGTGTGGTGCCGCGCACAGACATTTCCGATCCTTTGCATCTTTTTTATCTCTTGATCCAGGCTTATTTACTTTGTGTAGGCTCTAAAAATCTTCATGTGGCCAGTGTTCCCTCCTTCCTATGAGTACATGAAAGAAAACAAAATGGAGCCACTGATAGACTTGCAAGAGGATTATAAATCTGGGAGGAGATCCTGAGGGCATGGAGCAATTTCACCAGGCTCAGGGTCAGAATCAGGGGATGAAGAGGGAGGCAGAACTGAAACTAGGCGTGAAGACAGAGTCCAGTGATGGAGAATATTTGGCAGATTCAGCCTGGGAGAGGGAGGAAACAGAGCAGAAGAATCAGGACTTACATTTGTTTCAGCGGATGAGTTGTTTAATCATAATCAAAGTTTCCAAGAGGCCCTCGTCTTTCTCTTGAAGGCATCCAGTCACTTCTTTAGTAGTAATTAGTCTGAGGGGCCTGAAAAGTGGCTGTATCCCACAAATATTTGCATTTTAAATATAGGCCTAGAGATGATAGTAGAGGGTGATAAGTGAATTTTAGGTGATGGTTGGGAAAGACATTTGGGGAAGGTGGCACTTCTTGGAATGTCTCAAATCAGGCAACCCCCTGCCTATGCTTGTGAAGCCCACCATGGTCCAAGTAGGGCACAAAGCACAAGAATACCCCAAACACTTGGCCCCCAAGGAAAAAATGTTTACCTAAAACTAAGAAACACTTTTCACTTAATAATAGCTAATACATCGTGTGTATATTATTGAGTTCCTTTGTGTCATCTTTTAAAAACATTTTTGTTTTCATCATTAGACTTTATCACTTATTACTCAGAGTCTGGAGGACAGGCAAAAAAAAAAAAAAAAAAGAAAAATTTTTTTCCTTATCCTCCTGGAGTTCCTTCATGGCTGTATAGCATTTGAAATGAAACTCCTTAATTAGTTACTCAGTTCAAGATAATTGTCCATATCACTCACCTAAGTAGCTGCAGAGCGTTCTAGCTCCCAGGAAAATGCCATCAATTAGAAAATGCCAAACTCTCTACTATTTTTAGTTCCAGATAACCCATTCTCCCTTTCTGTATCATTCCTACATATATACATACACACTCCTCACATCTTTGACTCATCATGTCCACTGACCTCTGGTATAGTTTTTAAATAAATGCTTATATTAATTATTTATACTTCAGAGTGATGATAGCCAAAATAAGCTCCTTGTTTTTGAGGAAATGCACACAGGATTCAAATATTTTATTCCCTGAAAGACTTGGTGTGTTTTACATGCATGGAATTCTCATTTCTGCTCTGCTCAGTTCTGATGTGTTGTAGAATACATGGCGAATTATTGCTCAAGAAGGGATTTGAATCCTTCAAACTTTTCCATTCTAGGCAACCTTTGGTAGAATGTCCTTTTGCATTCACCTAGCAGTCATCTCCTTTGCCTTTCTAGTACTTGCTGGCAGGATTCCATTGTCCTCAAGCTCTCCAGCAGCCTGTACTGTGGCACGCTTCCTATGCCCCCTCTCCTTGCACTGTGGGCAGTACGGCGTGCTCTGGAGTCTTCTCCCCTAGTCATAACACCTTTACACCCTGTAGTATTAAAAAAATTTTTTTTTCAACTTTCTGCTCAGTTCCTGGCATAGAGCTCCTAAAACCCTTGGAATCTCCTGAGTGATAAAAGTGTATTTTTTATGCTAATGAGATTATTCAAGGTAGGCGGTTGACTGGGTTGGGAGGTAAGGGGGTAGAAGTGGGGGGTTACATAGTTTCAGAAAATACCAAGCCATGATTAGAAGGTTGAAATTTCTAGCTCTATGCCTGGACCTCCAGGAAGAGGAAAGGGGCTGGAGAGTGAATTCAACCACCAATGGCCAATGATTTAACCAATCATGCCTACCTAATGAAACCTCTGTAAAAATCCTTAACCAATAGGGGTCAGGGAGCTTCCAAGCATGTGAACATATCCACATACTAGGCACAGGCCTCAAGAAACATACTTCACATGACTTGGAAGAGGGAGTGAAGAGGTGGTATTTTTTTACGCTTAGAAGGTGGGGTGTGGTGTACAAAGACTATTGCATCTCACCTGTGTGGTTGCTTATCTGCTGTGACACCTAGTTGATGAGGGGTGTGGCCAGGCCCGCGGCCTCCGGCTCCTTCTGATCTTTCACTTCAGCCTCTCTGAATCCCGGACTAGGTACATCTTAGCACGTTGACGGGTGCCAGCTTTTCACTCAGGAATGAGCCATCATTGAAGTTGAAGGCCTGGAGGTGGTGAGAGCCAGTGCAGGGGGCAGTCTTTTCTGGTGACATCCAGCTCAGCCTCCCAGGTTCCCACTTGTTCTTACTTCCCACACTTCCTGTGCCGTTTCCCTTCTCTGTGGTCTTCAGGCTCTAGCACCAGGCACAAAACAACAGCCCACATAGTCTGTGTAACTGGCTGCCCCACTGTGTAAGGTACAATCCTTATCATGTATATTTCCTAGTAGTTCCAATTCTCTGGGCAAATCCTGACTGGCACGTAAGCCTCGATGCTCTCCTGTTCATTTCAATGACTACTGTCTTAGAACATGCCACTGGTCTCTTATCTCTTTCCACTCTGGCCTCCTGCTATTCACTCTCTACCCAATAATTACAGGGTTCTTTTTATGATATAAATGGAATTGTATCACTTCCCTAAATCAAAAGCCCTCCAAGGCTTTCCTTTACACTTAACAAAATCCACACACGTCATTCCAGGACTGCCTGACTGGCCCCACTCACCTCTTCCATTTGCATCTCCACTTTCTGTCACATTCCCTCTCACTACTATTTTATGCACACAGGGCCCCTTTCACTTTTCTCTTCCAGCGGCAGCCTAGAAACATAGGGAAAGAAGGAGAACAATAAGCAAGTTTAGAACCAGCCCTAACACCATGAAAACAAGCTTATTATAAGCCAAATAAGATGGGACCAGAATTTAAAATATTTTGGATGATCCACAGTAAGAAAATACACTTGACATTGCAACCTAGCATGTACATGCAACACACACACACACACACACACACACACAGAGCAATCATTTCACTAAACAATATAATATGGTCCTTATGTGGTCTACACTCTGATACTTCCTTTTCTAAGCTATTCCCTCCTCCTCCCTCCCCTATTCTGCCCGGCCCTCCTCTTCCCTTAGAAAAAATGTTGGCCATGAACCACCAATTAATTTCATGACTTACTGATGGGCCATAACTTGCCATTTGAAGCACATTAGATACAAAAAAGAGGTTTGGGGGTGGGGGACTAGGGCTTTTAGGACTCTGAACCCCGAGGACCACTAGAGAATAAGAAAAATTGGCTGGTGGTAGATTGTTGACTTTGGGTTCAACCTCTGTCATTTCTATTTGGTTTGCTCTTCTGAAAAGAAATCAAGACCTGGGTTGTAGGTTCTGAATGCTTTCTTTGCTTGTATGTTATAATGTAAGTCTCATAAGGGTATAGTCCATGTTATCTTGTTTACGTTCTTAGTATCAGTGTCCTCATCTTAAAATAAGGATAATAATAATTCCTACCTTATGTAGTTATTGTGAAGATTATATGAGGGAATGTAACAAAAGGACCTAGCACATGCCTGCATGTGATAAATAGCCAATAGGTGTTAAGGTGTGGGCTAGGCAATACCTAGAAGGCAGATGCGACTAGCATCATTTTGTGGCAGAGAAACAGAGACTCGATGAGTTAAAGTAAATTTGCACCAGATCCCACAATTTTCCAGTATTTCATTTTCCTGACCCAGTTTGGAACCACTTAGAGGTAAACAAAGGAGCCAGTCACACAGGGATTGAAATATCTGTAAGAATGTGACCTAGGTATGTGGCAGCCATGGGTGCACACTCAAAGGCAACCCCAAGGACCCACAGGCCTCCCCAGTAGGGGTAGAGTCTGTCTCCCATGAGTGTCCCATGTGCAGGCCAAGGAGATGCTCAAGAGAAAGGAAAGGGCTGAGTTCCATACACCCAGCTTCCGTGCTCTAAAATATCCATCCAGCAATTCACTCTGTCTCCCCAAGGAAGACCAAGAATGTTACTCTAATGGGTGTTCTTCCAGGTGAGATCTACTGCTTGGGGAAAAGAGCTTCCCTGCAACAGTTCCTGGCTTTTTTTCTCTCCTGGCACATCCAGTTAACCATTAAGCCTGTGGTCCACCAGCCCTCAGGGAAGGAGATCACTATCTCTCAGGGCAGGCCTGTCCCCATCTTCCTGAGACTGATCTCCCCACACAAAAATCCAGTGTTTATCCTCCCAAGAGTGGGCACTACTGGGCACTACTGAGCACTTTGTCCTTGAAACTCTGAAATGGGTTAGAACAGCAGACCTGGAATTACACTCTGACCTCCCTAAATTCACAGCCACAGTTTTGGAATAAAGGGTAGTCATGGCATGTGGGGAGAACGCCTGAAGGGTAAGCAAGACAATCCAATAAGGTTTAGGAGGAAAATGTTCAAACTTTTATTGATTTTTACTAAAACTGGGAGAAAGGAATTAAGCTTTACTAATGTCACGTATATAGGGACATAGATTTGGGCTGTATGTCAGCAGGTCCTCTGCTTTCTTAGTCAGGCAAGGTGCTGAACGAAGGAGGGTGTTCCACAACTGAGAAGGCTCGTCTGTAGTGCCCACACTTGGTTTCAGCATACCATGTTCCACAGGCTGGGTTCACTACAATTACACATTATCTCTCTTTAACTAAACTGATCTTCACCAAATGGGCAAATGGGTTGAAATGAGTTCTGCAACACAACCACATAAAACAAACCAGCATATGAACCTATCATAGATCCAAGATGATAAAAGCAAGCCTAATCAGGTCCAAGAAATTAGAACAGCGGATACTTCTACTTCCAGGATGAGTACTTCTTCAATGATCTTGCAAAGGAAAAATAATCTCGTAAGATCTGATAAGAAATGGGACAAAACATTGAAAATCATTGGCAAGAAAACTAGCTGATAGAATGAATTTACATCCAGGTTTAGTAAAGGCAACCCTAACCCCAAATGTATACTTTCTCTTGAGGTATTAACGAACGGTGATATAAAGCAACCATAATTATCAAAATATATAAGATAATTCTTATGATTCTTAAGTGATTTTTGTTATAATTACCTATTTGATGTGGGTATATATTAGTACAGTAATACATGTAAAAATTTTACACGTTAAATTTTGAATGTCTGTATATAGATATATAACATTTTACTGAGGAAATAGATAATCAGATGAGAACAAATTTGGAGACTACTCTTATAGAAGCCTTCAAGCTTATTGCAGTCTGCCCTAAAGCTCAGCAGAAAGGAATTCTGGAAGCAGATGGGAAATTGTTCTCACCCATGAGGGTATGGGACCAGTAAGGGTACCACAGGGCCAAACAGAGTCAAGTTAAAGTTGGAAGCTCCCTTTATATTTTTCAAGAAGCCAAAGATTGATCACACACATATTTCCTCAGAGCTTTAAAATATTAACATGCATTGAGAATCCTTGAGAGGTGGATAATACTCAGCATTTCCTTGAATAATCATTTTACAGAATCCTGTGTGCCTTTGGGGGTGTGTGTGTGTGTGTTGCATCTCAAAGGGCTTTTGCTTCATAGACCCCAGTTGTGAAGAAACACTGAGATAGACAATTATTTCCCTTTTCTTACTTTTCATTTGCAAATGATAACAGCAGGTCCTTCGAGCAAAGGCCATTTTGCCATGAGCCTTTCCTGCTTCAGACCTTAGACAGCTCTCTAAATAGGGACAACTCTATTTAAAGCTGTTCACATAAGTTTTAAGCAAGAAAGTCCTAAGGAAGTATTCGAGCATGGTAGTTTGTATTTAAGTGCAGGTGTTTTATATACATTGTAAGGGGTGGTTGGTTTTCCACGATATAATTTGAAAGGACTGGTTGCTCACTCATGCATGGGTGGCTTGGCCCCATGGAAGATGACCACTCTTAGTAATAACCATGACTAAAGTACATTCCATTTAACCCCTGTAGTAGGCAGAATAATGGCCCCGAAAGATGTTTGCGTCCTAATCCCCAGAGCTTGTGAATATGTTACCTTACGTGGCAAAAAGCGCCTTGCAGATGTGATTAAATTAAAACTTTGACAAAGGGTGATTATTCTGAATTTTCTGGATGCATGGGCATCTGGTGTGATTGCTAAGATAATCACCCTGACCCTTAAAAATGAAGGAGGAAAAAGTAACCACAGGGTTCTTAGAACTGGAAGGAAGCAGAAGATGTGACTGTGGGAGAGTGGTCAGAGAGATACAGTGTTGCTCGTTTAAAGATGGAAGAGGGTCATGACCCAAGGAATGGGGGTGGCCTCAAGATGCTGGAAAAGGCAAGAAAATGTGTTCCTTTCTAGGGCATTAAGAAAGGAACACAATCTGCTGACACCTTGCCTTTAGCCTAGTGAGAAGCATGACGGACTTCTAACCTACAGAACTACAAGGTAATAAATTTGTGTTGTTTCTAGCCACTGAGTTTGCAGTAATTTGTTATGGCAGTGGTAGGAAACTAATACAGCACTATAGAAAGACCTCTCTGTCTTTCTTCTTTCTCTCTCTCTGGGGTAGACTGCTCATGTCTTTGCTCCTGCACCACTGGAACCTGCTGAAGAATTCCCCATCTCTGCTGATCCAGAGTGTCTCAGGGCCCCATAGACTACTGGCATGGCTCCCTCTTCTGAAGTGGCAAGAGCTGAGATTTCTACTTTGTCTTGGGGTAGGGACCCTCCCTGGCTCCTCAACACAGGATTCATGGAAGGCAAAAGGCAGCATTAAACCTTGTTTAACTGTTCTACTTGCATCTGGAAAATTTCTCCCATTTGGAAAAAGGAAAATGAAAATAATCTTTAACCAGATTAAAACTGATTCTGAATAATTGTCCTCAGGGTTTGATCTACTTAAATGATCAATCTGCATAAATCCACATCTGCCCTACTCTCAACTTCCTGAAGCTTAATCATTCCGTAATTGTTGTTGTTGTTGTTGTGTGTGTGTGTGTGTGTGTGTGTGTGTGTGTGTGAATTAGCCAGATTATCAAGTCAAATCACTCCTTAGGTCCCAAGACAGTGCAGACACAACTGTAAAGTCACATATACACTCCATTTATATACTTTAAATACTTTATTAATAATGTATCTTCTTGGGCTTCCTTGGTGGCGCAGTGGTTGAGAGTCCGCCTGCTGATGCAGGGGACACAGGTTCATACCCCGGTCTGGGAAGATCCCACATGCCGTGGAGCGGCTGGGCCCGTGAGCCATGGCCACTGAGCCTGCGCGTCTGGAGCCTGTGCTCCCCAACAGGAGAGGCCACAACAGTGAGAGGCCCACATACCGCAAAAAACAAACAAACAACAACAACAACAACAACAAAAAATAATGTATCTTCTTGGGAATTCCCTGGCTGTCCAGTGGTTAGGACCCCACGCTTTCACTGCAGGGGTTTGATCCCTGGTCAGGGAACTAAGATCCCGCCAAAAAAAAAAAAACTTCTTATCCTAGGTTAGCAAGGTGGTAGATTTTAATCCAACCATGTTAATAATCACATTCAATGTGATCAGTTTAAACAAACCAGTTAAAACACAGATTGTCAGAATTAATAACAAATCAAGTCTTAAGTATGCTGTCTACCAGAAACCCACTTTAAATATAGAGACATCAATAAATTAAAAATAAAAGAATCGAAAAATATATGCCATGTAAACACCAACCATAAAAAAAGTTGGAGTAGCTATATTAAACAAAGTAGGTTTCAGGCAAGGGGTATTATCAGGGATAATGAGGGATATTGCAAAAAGATAAAAGGGTTGACCATCCAGGAAGATGTAATAGTTATAAATATGTATGTACCTAGCCACAGAGCTTCAAAATAAATGAAGCAAAAACTGATAGAAATGAAGGGAGAAGTAGACAAATTTACAATAATAACTGGAGATTTTAACATTCTGAGTATTTAGTAGAGCAAGCAGATGGGCAGTAAGAATATAAACTCTGAATAACACTAGAGTGAATAACACTCTGAATCTTGACCTAACTGACATTTACAGGATATTCCACCCAGCAACCATTCTAGACCACACATTCTTTTCAAGTGCACATAGAAAAGTCACCAATGTAGACCATATATGAGGCCATAAAACAAACCTTAACAAAGTTAAAAAGAATAGAACTCATGAAAGTAGGCTCTTGGACCATTACAGAATTAAACTAGAAATCAATAGCAGAAAGGTATTTGAAAAATTCTTAAATATTTGGAAATTTAACACATTTCTGAATGACAAATGTGTGAAAGAGGAAATCTCAATAGAAATTTAAAAATAATTTGAAATTAAATGAAAATCCAACATATAAAAATTTGTGGGATCCAGCTAAGTCAATACTTAGAGGAAATTTTATAGCATTGCATGCTTATATTAGAAAAGAAGAAAGGTCTCTAACTGGTAATCTAAACTTCTATTTTAAGAAATTAGAAAAGAAAAACAAAGTAAACCCAAAGCAAGCCAAAGGAAGGAAATAATAAACAAAAGAGCAGAAACTGATAAAATTGAAAACAGGTAAACAATAGAAAAAATTTCATGAAACCCAAAGCTGATTCTTTGGGAGAAAACAGCAGCAACAAAAACAGTAAAATTGAATTGATAAACTATTAAGCAGACGGAGTGAGAAAAGAAAGAGAAGACAAATTAGAGTTCTTCAGATTTTCTGTAAATGTAAAATTATTTCAAATGATAATGTTTTAAAAGATATAGGGCTATTCTCTCACCATAAAAGATGACTGTATTATATACTCAGTAAATATTTGCTGAAACAAATTGAACTTGATATCCTGGTAGCATGGAGCAGAGATTAAGATCTGACAGTAAATGATTTATTTGCCAATTATGTTACCTCGAAGTTTTAAGTGCTATTTGTAAACTGAGGTTTTTGCCTGCAGTTTAGTTTGTGAAAGTCAATGCTTAGATTCCTTAAAATAATTTTAAAATTATTTCATAAAAATATTAGAATTGTATATTTGAATTTTGATTATAATCTTTTTACCAGAAAATCTAGTCAAGAGTCTAATGTGGGGTTCGTTGCAAGTGCACTTCAATAAATGAGTTCTGGTGTATCGTCTGAAGCTCAGTGCACTTAGTGAGCTTTGCCAAATTTTCGTTTGACCTGGGGCTGGATGGGTGTCTATTTTGGATGACTATCTAGGGAAAGTTCAATTCCAATTCTATTCTATTACCTGGAATTTATATAGCTCTGACCTAGTAAATACCACTCTTTCATATTGCCTTTATACATTATAATTGCTTACATGGTTGTCATAGTCATGGCTATATTCATCATTAATTTACCCATCAAAGTGAAATTATTGATTGCAAGGAATTCCATTCCCAGTGCCCACCAGGTCCTCCTGTACAGAACAGGTGCAGGCAAATATTACAAAACCCCGGTCCTGCGCAGTGTCTTTTTGTATTTGAGTTTTACTGAGAGGAGCACATGTTATTTGAACCTCTTCCTACTGTGCCTAGCTTGAAGAATTTTTGAAGCTGGTCTGAACGTGTTTTGTTCCTCCCTGTGGGGTCTCTTTCTCTCGCAACTTCTCTTCTCCCATCCCTCTGGGGGTTGCTTGTGTATGCATTTTTCTCTTCCTCGATTCACTCCCAAGCTTTATCATTTTACTTTTGACTTTGTCTTTGTTCCTTCAAAAAGTTTGACAAGCCCTCCAGGGGTAAGAGCAAAATGATCCAGGAAGGTAGTGATTGAAAATAGATGTTAAATTCTCAGTATTGCTCTGCTAGATTAATTTGTGTTGAAACTTTGGGTGATGAGGGAAAAAAAATATATACTGTATTTTTAAAAGAAACTACCCGAGCTGTATATAATACAGTTTTGCCTTCGAAACGTTTGTTTCTACAACCTTAAGTATAAATTTCCATACAAAGTTCTCCACTGGCAGAGTCTGTGAGTTAGTTTCGCTTGCCTTTAGTTAGCTTTAATACACTCTCTAGCTAGACAAACAAAAGGTCGTTTGAGCCAGCTACAGTCCTGGATTGATGGAAATCTAAAGACTCACGTAGATTCAGCTTTAATATATTTGCTTTGGTATTTGGAGTAACACCAGCTTTATGGGGAGGGGCTGAAGAGTTTGCGAGGCGGAAAGGCAGAAGGGAAGAGGGCGGTCAATAGGAAGGTGAAAGACACAGTGAGATGCCATTCTAACACTCTTTAGAATGTCCCACATCACCGAGACCCTTTAGATGAATGATTTTCCGTATGTTCTATATCCCAGCCACATTCAAGACATGCAAACACACACACATTCACAGGCAGATATATGAAACACAATTTCATAAAACAATATCTTTCCTTATACCTGACAAATGCTGATGGGTTCTATTCTATGTCCTTGGAAATTGTTGGTCACAAATGACTAAGTTAATTTCATGACCCACTAGTATGTGGCAACCTGCGGTTTGCATAACACCGCTGGAGAGATCGTGACTCTTCATTTCTGTGGATGAATTCTCACAGTTTCTTATTTTTCAGTAACTGTGGATGAATTCTCACATTTTCTTATTTTTCACTAACTGTGGATGAATTCTCACATTTTCTTATTTTTCAGTAAATGTTGTCAGTCTTCTTTTTCTCATCTCAGGCAGTGGCCAGTACTATTTGTTAAATGGATCATGACTTCTGACCTAGTTAAAGGCTTGGAGATGTAAATAAAGGGAAGATTGAAACCCTGAAAGCCCAGGGCTTGAATGTCAGGACAGTAAATTCACAGAGCAGACCTGTTGGGAACAAACGGGAGATTATGTGACAATGAAAAGAAATAGATAAAGAAAACCTGTTAATCACAGTCAGAATCTGAGAGTTTAACATAAGCAAAGCCCACATTCTGTTCAGTAAAATGCATGAGTTTATAGATAAATAAATATTCAGATTTCCTGCAATATCAGTACATTGTATAGAAGGAGATATTGGTAGCCCCCTCCCTCAGTGGGAGAATAATGGACTCCAAGAATTTAATTGAATCCACCCGTGGAACTACAGGGGTAAATGCTATTAAAGGTAAATGTCACTCCAGAGTAATAGCCCCACACCCATTCCAATCAAAAAAAGCAATGCAGCTCTATTTTACATAATAGGGGGACTACTGACTCCTCAGCACATTACTTTCTGCAGAAAGAACTTTCTGCCATTCGTGGGAAAGGTACCTATGCTGAGCGGTTCTCCACTGTGGGCTGCACATAGAATCTCAGGTGAACTTTGTATAAGTACTGGTTCAGGTGAGCCATCAGGATGAATACAACTTTAATGAAAGGAAATAAATGCTGGCAAACACCAAAAAGGAAATCTGAGCTGAGGGCTCACAACTGACTATTGGATTTTGCCCTCCTTCCCACCCATTTCCACTCCAGCTCTTGGGAGAAAAAGGGTGTCAGACTTTCCAGCTGAAGCCCTGGGGAGTCCACACCCTTCCTACTCAAAGTGTGGTCCACACACCAGCAGTATCAGCATTATCTGGGAGCTGGTTAGAGAGGGTGGAGCAAATGACAGCAGCCCTGGCTGTTGCTAAGGGAAGAATGAAAGGACCCCTTGTGCTAGAGGCATGTTTTCAAATAGAGAGACTCAAGAAAGAGGGTAACTCCTATACTGTTGGTGGGGATGTAAATTGGTGCAGCCACTATGGAAAACAGTACGGAGGTTCCTCAAAAAACTAAAAATAGAGTTGCCATATGATCCAGCAATCCCACTCCTGGGCATATTTCTGGACAAAACTCTAATTCAAAAAGATACCTGCACCCCTATGTTCATAGCAGCACTATTCACAATAGCCAAGATGTGGAAACAACCTAAATGTCCATCGACAGATGAATGGATAAAGAAGATGTGGTACATATGTACAATGGAATATTACTCAGCCGTAAAAAAGAAGGAAATAATGCCATTAGTAGCAACATGGATGGACCTAGAGATTATCATACTAAGTGAAGTAAGTCAGTCAAAGAAAGACAAATACCATATGATATCACTTATATGTGGAATCTAAAATATGACACAAGTGAACTTATTTACAAAACTGAAACAGACTCAGAGATATAGAGAACAGACTTGTGGTCACCAAGGGAGGGGGGTGGGGAAGGGATGTATTGGGAGTTTGGGTTTAGCAGATGCAAACTGTTATATATAGGATGGATAAACAACACGTTCCAACTGTATAGCACAGGGAACTATATTCAATATCCTGTAATAAACCATAATGGAAAAGAATATGAAAAAAAAAAAGAAGGTAAGCCAGTTCCTTTTACTCATCCTTGTATGACTGAGGGGAAGAGAAAGTTGTCCAACATTTGGCTTTCTCAGATACTTCCCACTATAACACAACTAATAATGAAATTTCTGAATCACATGAAATGACAATTCAGAGGGTTATTTGCTTCCTGTAATACAATGTAGGCACCATAAGATCAGGGAATTTTATCTATTTTATTCCCTGCTACATCCCCAATACCTGAAACATCTTCATTTCTCCTACCCCCATACACACTCTCATACACACAAGCAAGCTCTATATATTGGATTGGTTGGGATAGGCTCTGTTACAGTAACAAACAAGAAAGCTTCTCATTTATATGCAAGGTCGGTGTAGTTCAGTAGAGGAGATCTGCTCATGGTGTTACCAAGGGACCCAGGCTGATGGAGACTTCATCTCAACCTGTGCTTCTCAGGCACCATGGCAGAGGTAATCAGCTTTTAAAGGCTTCGACCCAAAGTGACCTAACACTTTCACTCACATTTCTTTGGACAAAGCAAGTCACGTGGCCATGCCAAACCTCAAGAGGGCAGGAGAGTGAGACCATATCATGCATCCAGAAGGAAGAAAAGGAGAAATATCTTGTGAACCACACTAATGACTACCAGGACTAAAGAAAGCTGATGAATCAAGTTCTATGGAAACATACATGAGAGAATAATTACTTTTCCTAATGAGGGGAAACGATACAACTTTCAACACACTTCCAAACGTGGACCTGTTAAAAGAAATTGGAATTGTTTTTTACATACACTCATATTAATTTCTTTTTTAAAAAAATAGATTTATTTATTTATTTATTTATTTTGGCTGCGTTGGGTCTTCGTTGCCACACGCGGGCATTCTCTAGTTGTGGTGTGCGGGATTCTCATTGTGGTGGCTTCTCTTGCTGCGGAGCACGGTCTCTAGGCATGCAGGCTTCAGTAGTTGTGGTATGCAGGCTCAGGAGTTGTGGCTCGCGGGCTCTAGAGCGCAGGCTCAATAGTTGTGGTGCATCGGCTTAGTTGCTCCGCGGCATGTGGGATCTTCCTGGACCAGGGTTCGAACCCGTGTCCCCTGCATTGGCAGGCGGATTCTTAACCACTGCATCACCAGGGAAGTCCTTAATTTCTTAATGTGAGAAAATATTCTCCACTTCTGAAATAAATTATATATTTCTCTGCTCTTTTTCTCATTTTATTCTCCCCGAATGGAATGTTCCCCTTCCTCATTTCTTCAGGCATTTGATGGATTCTTGTGATATCAGTATGGAGATGTGGGCTGGAGCCTGTAATGTTAGGTAGATTCATAGCTGATGAATGATTTGAGGTTGTTTGGATGAAGATCTTCAGTAGTCTGCCAAGGTTTTCTCTTTCCTTTGACAATTTTTATCATGGATCTGGATTAAGACATGGAAGGCATAATATACCATATTTTCAGATGACATGACATTGGCGGGTGCGGGGGGGAGAGGCTAAGTCATGTTGGCTAAAAAGAATCAGAATCCAAAAAGATGTTGTAACAGAAATATAGGGAAAACCACAGGATGAACTTAACAATAGGCAAATGAAATCCTTATTTCCAAGTAAAAAAAAAAGACAATTACATAAATACATATTTACATATCACTTTGTTCCAGTACAGAGGTATGGTAATCTTTGAAAATATATGGAATTAAATAAGGTCATCTAAATTAAAAGTAGATGAGATAGAATCAAGAAAACAAAAGTTGGGGCAAAGAAGGAGCCAAGAAAGGTTAAAATTCCCTATCATGATGATGTACGAGGTATGGGAAAATGTATAAAAACAGGATTGATAGATACAGTGTTCAAGATGACTGTGGACAAAACAGCATTCGACATGACTCAGGATGGAGTCAGGACAGGGCTGACAAGAAGAGGTCAGCTTATGTGTCAATTCTGATTGATTGGTAAGTGGATTCTTGGAGCAGTGTGTGAGGAGGGCTTCTGAGACTGGGTCTAGCAGGAAGAGATTTGGTCCTAGAGCAGTCATTAGTGGAAATGGGGTGGAACAGCATTTGTATTGGGTATTCGGCAATCCCAGGCCAAATGCCTCCATTTGGTCCTAGAAAATGTATACAATTAGGGAGACAGATGTCAAAGCAAAATGGTCAGGAGTGAGGAAAATAGCGAGGGTTTAGTTAAGTGGTAGGTCCAGTGGAGGGCTCATTCAACACCAATGCCAACTCTCTCTCAGTGCATGGAAACTACTTGGGCCACCTATTACAGGACCTGAAGCCTCCTTCATAAATATGGAGGGATTTTGGTGGATGCAAGGATGTATTCGAAACATTTGGCTTGGGAAAGGCAGACCCTGATATGCAAGTCTTCCACTTTGGAATTCCTTGCGCCATCAGAGAGTATTTATTACGTCGCCTTCTGCTTCCGTTTTCCATCCTGGAGTCCCTAGTCCCCCATCTATGCTATCACAGGTGTTGTTCAAGACAGAGCGGGGATGGTCTTTTCTGATAATTGCCAAGTCACAGCTCCCTACTTTCCACCTGCAACTGTCACCCCAGGAGTGCAAAAGACAGAAAGGTTCCTGTACTGTGAGTTCTGAGTTTAACTTACACAAGTTCTGGGAAGGTGGTTTCTGTCCCCAAAATGGAGAACTTGGAGAGAGATTTACATGGAGTAGATAGCATAGGATGAAGGTGTACCAATTAGCTTTTGCTACATAAGATGTCACCAAAATCCAATATCTTAATAACTTTTCTTATTTCTCATGATTCTGTGGGTTGACTGGCCTTTCCTTCTGGTCAGCTGATGTCTGCTGTCTGCTGGTGGCTTAACTGTGGCTGAATAGGCTATGACCAACTCTCTCACCTATCTCGTTGTTGGCTTTATATCATTTGGGTGAGAAATGACCATGCAATGTTCCCAAGAGCAAGACAGAGCAAGTCTCAATGCACAAGCACTTTGCAAGTCTTTGCTTGTATCCCATTTACTGTTGTACCATTGGCCAAAGCAAGTCATGATGACTACACCTGAATCCAAGAGATAAGTATGTATTCTCTACCATTGGATTCAAGAGGGGAGATATCGATTCCCCCACTCCCCCTTAAAAGGACCTGCTAAGTCACATTGCAGAGAGGTGTGTGTATAGGTATGGGAGGTCTTTGTGGCCATTTTTGCAGCCTGCCACAGAAGAGGGCACCTGCTTATCCACATTGAGCAGCCAAATCAATCCTTGCAGATTGTCCTCCCATCCCTGTGTTTTAAAACTGGAACTGGAATCCCACTGTCTCATTGGAACACTTTCAAAATGTTGGAAATTTGGTCCTCAACATTCAACTTTAAAATGACCTTTAAAAATACAACCCATTGGTAATTTGAGTTTTACCTGTCTTGTTGGCTGAAGTGGAGTTGCAGAAATGGGCTAGTGCCTTTCTTTAAAAAAAAAAAAAAAACATTCTGTATTCTGACGGTAAGAATTCCTTTCTGAGGTGGACACAGATGATAACCTCCTGATTTGAGTTTGAAGTTTGCCCTGTTTCATTTTTGGCTGGTTATAGTCAGAACTGCTATTTTCATTGTAGAGCTAAATGATTATTTATATTTCTCTTGGATCATTCTTTATATACCATTAGCAATGACACGCTAAGCACAAGGGACTGAATATTTACATCCAAAATTCTGAAGTGAATATTCTCTCTTTGGCAGATACAATTGCTCAGGGCTGTAAGGCCCAGTAATAAAGAACCATAAGTCATTTATGGATTGTATGTTGCTGCAGCAATGGCTTTCAAGAAGCTGAAGCTCGAAATCTCCCTGCTTCTCACTCTCACTCTGTGTCTGAGTGTGACTGAGGAAACCTGGAAGATGATGAAGAAAACTTTTTTTGATTTTTCCTAATGGCTAATTCCTCAGAATTGTTTTTATAAATGGAGTATTGTTATAATGTACAGCATGGCAAGATGAAGGGTGTAACGCAAAAAGTGTTTCTTAGGTATCTAGGGAGATTCTGAACTTGAGGTTGCTCTGATGATCCAGGGAGCAAAGGCAAGTTCCTTGGCCTCAGTCAGCTTATATACTAATCAGGATGTGAGAGAGGAGCATACATAATTCTAACAGTGGACAGAATATTCTGAGTCCCAAAAAGAATGCAAAGAAGAGAATATAGTTCAAAGGAAGGAAGGAGCAATATTGTTCAACTTGCGTTCATAGCAATGATGACATGGCATTTAATCATTGATTTTCTTGTCCCCTTGAAGGCAGAAGCTAAGGCTTCCCTGGGTTTTATCATCTCTATTGCCTTTCAAACTGCCTACCACCCAGTAGAATAGATGTTGATGAATGTATGCAAAATGAATAAATGGATGAATGCATTGATTCTCTTAGCAGGAGGAAGGAGAGCTTTGGGTATGTGCAAAAATGTGCAAGGTGCATAGAAGAATTGGCAGACACCAGTGGATCTGGGAGAGAAAGCATTTGTGGTGGAGAGCACAGACTGAGCAAAGATTTGGAACGGGGAACGTAGAAGACATCTAGGGGAAAAAATAATCCAGTTTGGCTGCAGTGTGGAGGGTACATTTAATCCTAGACCTTCCTGGGTAAAACTGAGGTGTGCATAAAGCCATGAAGTGTGCCTCTTTGCTCCTTTCCTCTTCTCCTTAAGGAATAAGCATGAACCCATCCATTGTGTCCTTGATTCCAGCTAGAGATTTGGGGAGAGTAAGGCAGAGCAGTAACAGGAAGAAGAAGAGCCAGCGATGATGTCAATAATTCCTGAACCCCTAGGCGGCGACCACCATCCTCATCATAATAATAGCAGTAATGGCTCCACACTTAGGAGCTCACGCTAGTTTTCAGGCACTGGATTAACTACGTACCATGTCCATCTTATTTCATTCTTCCAATAGACCTAATTCTTGCTTTGACAAAGCAACACTTCTACATGAGATATTTGAATATATAAGATAGTCACATTGTTTTAAAGCCTAATTTTATCTTCCCTTTATAGTCCCCAGTAACTTTCATAGATTACTTGTTCTTATTACATTCATACTGATAGCATATATTACTTTTTAATGATAGAAAGAGGCAGTTCAGCCTGGTGGCTAAGAACATGGACTCTGCAGTTTTACTCTCTAGATTAAAATTCTCGCTTTGGCACTTTCTGTGTCTGTGACTGTGGACAGGAAATGTCTCCTCTCTGGACCTCAGTTTCCTAATCTGTAAAGTGTACATAATAATAGGAGAACCTACTGCATAGCATTGTTATGAGAATTAAATGAATGAGTTGTTATTTGCAAAAGGCTTAAGGAGCACGCTATAATTGCTGGCTATTATAACTGTTACAGTGTCCGTTTTACAAATGGGGAAACCAAGACACAGAAACGCTAAGAAATTTGCCTTACACAGGTTAACTGAACCAGGAACTTTACAATGTTTGGGACAAACGCTTTATATTTTTTATCTCCCCATTGTTCATTACCAAGGTGTCTATCAATATAAAATCAGAATGTGTATTTGGTCAGTGTTCCTCTAAAGGCGAAGAATAAAGGAACTCAACCCTAGAAGAATATTCTCTAATTACTATTGCCCTATTTTGATCTTAAGCTTTGAAGTAAATGGCTTCTCTTTTGTTCATTTATTGATTTTGTCTTTGAAAGTTTTTGTGTTCCCATATATCACACATTTTGCACACATCTTGCCAGATCTCTCTACTTGATTGCTATTATAAATTTTACCTTCTTTTCTTAGATGGTTAAGCTGGTTTTTTGAGTTAAAACACATGAATAAGTAATAAATAATTACATTATTGATCTCTTCTAGACGTCTTTGCTGGATATGAAACTGCCGTTTCCTAAACTTTGCATATTTGTGTAGTAAAAAATTAGCTCTAGCTTTACTGAGCTTGTATTAAAATTTTTTTGATGACATTCCCCTGTCTTCTTTCCTTTAAATGCCTTTCCTATAATTTAATGAAAAAAGGACAAAAGTAGAATGGAAGGAAGACACTGAAGAATGGCCATGGGGAGGATAAGAAAAGTACTCTTTAAATACAGTGACTCTGAGAAATTAACTTTTTCAAGCACAACCATACTTATAAAAGTTATTGTTTTTGGCTGCTTTTTAAAACATAGGATATAATTTCTCCTTGAAATGATTCTTAAGGCTATTAAGTAATTATAGGTGCCCTTACCATTAAGTCATTTTAAAGGTTTATCACACTGGTTAAGTCTGGTGAGCAAACTGGTTTGTGAGCCCATGCGTTTTCTGGTTTCTTCCAAATGTGATTGGAATTCAGTAACACTCAGTTTGGAAGTCCTATAGAACAATTCGATGATGTTATTTACCATTACAAGTATCTACCATTACAAGGCCTTTCTTAGCAACTGATTTTGCTTATGCAGCTAATGTCATTAGGGGCCTCAATGCATGATTATAATATCTTTAAGTCCAGAGTACTTGAGGTTTGTGAGTAAGAATGCCACGGTTGTCTTCATGTTAGTAGCTTTAGCCCAGGTATGACAATGGAAGAGAAGAGGAATTACCATGAATTAGGGTCCACTGATAAACCGGACATTTTCCCATTTTATGGTCTATGTAGTCCTTACAAAGTCATATTGTCATCCCTCCTTTGAGATGAAGACTCTGAGACTCAGAGAGGTTTAGTCACCTACCCAAGGACACACAGGTAGTCAGTGGAGAGCAGAGGTTGACCTTAGGTGAGTCTAACTGTGAGGACTGCCATCTTTCCAGGGGGACCTGTTGCCTCTGCCTGAATAGAAGGAGTTTCTTTTTATAAGAAAGACGTATGTAATGCAGAGATGGGTTTGGGCATCTGGTCAACCTGGAAACAAGGCTTGAGAGAAACTGAGGTCCAGAATCTTTCCCTTCTCTCCTCCTCCTCCCTGTGTGACCACCTCCAGGTCTATCCTTTTCCTTCACCTAAGCCCTGGTCTCTGGGGAGGATTAACATGATAGTGAATAGCCAAGGTAAATTCCTTAGGCAACAAATACCCATGAGAAAATCGATAATTCCAAGACAACAAACACCAGTTTGTTTTTGAAGGTACTGAGCCTTGGCAGAAAAATGTCCGTTTGCACAGCATGTTATAGGAAAACGTCTTTCTGGGCAAAATAAAAACAAAAGCAAATTTTTAAACTATAAAACCGGGCATCTGGGGCTTCCCTGGTGGCGCAGTGGTTGAGAATCTGCCTGCCAATGCAGGGGACACGGGTTCGAGCCCTGGTCTGGGAGGATCCCACATGCCGCGGAGCGGCTAGGCCCGTGAGCCACAACTACTGAGCCTGCACGTCTGGAGCCTGTGCTCCGCAACAAGAGAGGCCGTGATAGTGAGAGGCCCGCGCACTGTGATGAAGAGTGGCCCCCGCTTGCCACAACTAGAGAAAGCCCTCGCACAGAAACGAAGACCCAACACAGCAAAACTAAATAAATTAATTAATAAACTCCTACCCCCAACGTCTTAAAAAAAAAAAAAAAAACGGGCATCTGTATAGACTTACGTGGGGGGATGAGGAAAAAGACACCCCTGACTGTTGAAGAAAGTAGGAGAAGACCAGGCAGGGCACTAAAGTGAGGCCAGATGAAGCGGGGCTCTGTGCACAACTGCTCTACCCCTAAAGGCCTCCAGGAGGGGCAGGATGGGCATTGGTTTAGGAATGAGATTGCCTTGTTCGAATCACAGCTTCCCCACTTCCATCATTTCAAGTGAAGACAACCGTGTCTCAGTCCTTCCACCTGTGACGTGGGAACAACAATGTCATCTCTCTCTGCAGAACAATACTATGGGAGTATAGTACATATTGGGTTGGCCAAAAACTTCGTTTGGCTTTTTTCCCTAAGGTGGTATGGAAAATCCCAAACAAACTTTTTGGGCAACCCAACACTTGGAATGAGACCTGTTACATAGAAACCACTGTGGGTGGATTGGCTCTCAAACACACTATTGAATTGCCTTCTCATATAGTCAGTCAATGAAACCCTGAAAGATACAAGATCTCACTGTGACCCTACACATGACAAAAATTATGCCCCCAAATGCCTTTCTAGACCCCCTAGCAATGATGTTGCTTCCCATTCACTACTCTGATTAATTCTTCAATGGGCAAGATAGAATGGAAATTGACCTTATATGTTTGTTTGCAGTACCCACCATCACATGTGGTCCAGCGTCTGTGGCTTACCAAAATACTGGTGGACTGTTGGTTCACCCCTCCTCTTCTGATAATTCTCTCAATATTAATGCTTTAATGGTGCAGTCAGTGAAGACAAATACAATTCAGCGTATTTCTCTCTCCTCCCTCCCTGTCTCTCCCTCCCCGCTATAAATCGTTATCTCTTCACTGGATAAACAACATTTGAATTCCCTGGTGACCAACAGCTCAAAGGTTGTCTCATCCAGCTCTGAATCTGGAGTCTGGTGTCTAAATGGCCAGCAAGATTTATTTTCCCTAGTGGTGGGAGCCGATCTATTTTCCCAAGGCAAACCCCCATTCAACACAGGAATAAATACCCGGAGCGGAATCATTTGCATAAAATAAGTGAATCCCATCAATAAACCCCATCTTTTTTGTTATCAGAGAGCTGGCCCTGTGCTAGCCCTGCCCATCAGCAGACGGCCCTTCTGACCTTTCTGACTTCACCTCACCAGCAGCCTAGCTACTCAAATCAATGTCGTGACTTCACACCCAGGAGGTTTGATGCCCTTATGCACCGGACTTGTGGGGATAAGGAGGCCCCATTAGAGGCACTGCCTCAGCCAGCTTGAGCTTCCTGCTTGCTTCTTACTGTTTTGCTTACAGTTGGCAGGCAGGGTGGTTTCAGGAAAGCATAAAGAAAGCTGGGATTACCTCTTGGCTTTGCTGATTTGGGGCGGTGACAATGTGAGCAAAAGTTTTAACACAGTTGAGCTTCAGTTCATGAATCTGTAAAATGAAGGTAAATACTCTTTATCTGATAGCATTTTGTGGGGCAATGGAAGTTGTGTTTAGCATAATACTTGCCACCTAGCAGGTGCTGGTGGAATGTTTCCTACCTTGTTTTTCTCCTTCCTGTCCTCCTTTTCCCCTCCCTTCCTTCTTTTTTTTTCTCCCTCCTTCTCTTTCTTCCTCACATACAATTTTCAGTTTGCCTGGGGCTTCTTGTGTGCTTTTAAGTGATAGCTTGTGGGGTAATCGTCACTTTCAGGGCCTGAGATATGGCTTCTGAAGCCTGCACATCAACCCAAGCCTGGCCCAGCAGCTTTCAGCCTGCCTTCCCAGCCATGGGACACTCCCCAGCAGAGTGTCATTCACCCCGGTCTCTAAGTCTGGTCTTTCTCCAAAACTTCATGATCAATTTACCTCACTCCTAAGACTACTCTTATCTCTTCAGCAAAATTGCCAGCAAGCAATGAAGTTCGGTCTGTTCAGTAGATGCTCCAAAAAATGCTTGATAAATTGGACCTACGATAGCCAAGCTACAGGAGCTCATGGAGTATGAGATACAGCTTCTGGGCACCAGGTGTTTTGGAATCATGTTCATTGAACATATCAAGAAGCCTGGTTTCTGGAAAGACAGCTTGGTGTCAGGTTAAGAGCTTGGGCTCTAGAATCATATTGTCTCTTCTTGGTGTCCTCCGACAAATTTCTTAATCTCTCCAACTTGAATTTTCCCATCTGCTAATAGGTGATAGTAAGGTGGTTTGTGAGTAAATAAGAAATGGCCTCCAAAACGCTTAGCAGAGTGGGTTGCATCATAGGAGAAACAAAAATGGGTAGTCCTGAGATAGTCTGAAAAACACCTGTTATGGGCTGAATTGTGCCCCCCAAATGTATATATTGAAGTCTTAACCCCTTCTACCTCAGAGGGTGACTGCAGTTAGGTATAGAGTTTGTAAAGAGGTGATTAAGTTAAAATGAGGCAATTAGAGTGAGCCCTAATCCAGTATGACTCGTGTCCTTATAAGAAGAGGAGATTAGGACACAGAGAAAACACCATGTGAAGGCACAGGGAGAAGACAGCCATCTGCAAGCCAAGGAGAGGGGGCGTCTCAGAAGAAACCAACCCTGCCGACACCTTGATCTTGGACTTCTAGCTTCCAGAACTGTGTGAAAATAAATGTCTATTATTTAAGCCCCCCGGTCTGTGGTATGTCATTATAGCATCCCCAGTGCCACCCCATGCCAGGACTGTTTCCCCCCAGCCTTGTGATCCTGAGGAGAACCCCACACTCAGCCTGGACTCTGTCAATGATGATGTGGTTGAATTTAACAGACTGAATGTTTTGTTCTGCTCTTTCCTCCTGGGTGTTCACTCCCAGTGATTACGTCCCCAAGCCATAGGCTGGCCATGTTTCGGACCAAGTTCCTGCTTTGCATGTGGAAGCCCCTTTTGAGCATCTTTTAAACAGCAGTATCTGAATCCACTTGCTGTTTGCCTTGATTTGCCCCTTTATGTCCTGATGAACCAAGGGACCTGAGCTTTGATTGTGCTTTCAACCATTTGGCCATCTGCCTTGTGTGAGTTTTCTGGTTTGCCAGAAATGTGGACCTAAGTGCTCCACCTGTGTTCTTAGAGTCTGACCTACTGCCTATTTGACCTAGGTTTGTCATGTGGGCCCTGAGTACTTTCCAAGCTTCAGTGGCTCCAGTGCCTCTATAATTGAGGAATGGGAAGAGTGTGGACATTCTAACATTAATCTGGGTGGTGGGTGTAGTTAGTAGAGCTGTGTCATGCTACCCATGGACACATGGGGAAATTGAGGCCCATTCAGGGCCAGCACCTGCAAAGTGATGCATCACGCATTTGGTTTGTTTCTCTGTAGCACCAAGACCTTCCTCTTCCTGCAGAGAACCTTTCACTTTGCCTTCCTGGCTCTGACCCTTGACTTTTCTATGACCTCCACAACCTACCAGATCATTCTAATCATAATTCTAATATCATCCAAAACATAGTTTCTTGCTTTGTGTCCATGTCCCAACATAGGCCTCTACATGGCTCCATAAAGATCAGCTATAGTCTAAGGAATCTCTGACCTTGAAGGCTATACCTCAGAGTGTGGATAAAAAAGGGCAGCAGGAGCTGACAAACTCTGGAAAGGAATTCAAACAGATTTGCTTTGCTATTCTTTGGACACTGAGCTTCTCAAACCTGCCTCTAGTAGTAAGATTATCAGGATACATACTAAAGCTCTATAAATGGCAGAGAGGAATTTATGTCATGAGATCTAAAAATTCCTAGGTGACCCTGTTCTATGATGACTATGCCATGTGTCTTGTGTGAGATCAGATTTCTTTATAGACGCAGCACGGTCCGTGCATGAAAATGGTTCATAAGAGGAAGGCAAGGAGTGAGAATGTGAGCACTTGAAATAAATCTGGAGGCAGACTAGATCCAGGAAAATATCTAGGAGTCAGTGGGAAAGTCAGAATGGGGCACCACTTGGGCGGTCCAACATAGGAACAGTCATAGCAAAAGGAAGTGTATGATTTAGACACATTGTTTTATGGACTTTCTGGGAAGTCATTAATTGTTTCTTGTCTCAATAATCCTTTTTTAAAAAAATAATAGTTTGGACCAGTGGCTCTCTAAATTCTATTCTGTTTCTCCAACACTAATCTGTTGTATTTGTTAAGTACCAGTGTCAGAGCACATTAGCAGTACAGCTAACAAGATGTAAGATACCAGCAATATTAAGTATTTGACATCTGAAACCAAATTCTTTTCTAGAAAGAAAAAAAAACTCTAGAAAAAAAATTCTTTTTGTGTGGCTTTTGCTAAGGCTAGAGCAGGCCAAAATCCAGGTGTAAAGGCTGGTCTTGGAGAACAGACCTTTGGCAGCAGAAGGTGACCCATGGTACTCATTTCACATCTCTAGTAACTTGTGAGCTATTTGGCCTCATGGCAGTGGGTCAGCAGTGACTTTGAGGCTTTGGCACTGAATTTGACTTTGTCAAACCATGAATAAAGGCTCCAGGAGAATTTTAAAATACAAGATGGAGGACTACCCTGGTGGCTCAGCGGTTAAGAATCTGCCTGCCAATGCAGGAGACACAGGTTCGAGCCCTGGTCCAGGAGGATCCCACGTGCCACGGAGCAACTAAGCCCATGCGCCACAACTACTGAGCCTGCACACTAGAGCCAACGAGCCACAACTACTGAGCCCACGCACCACATCTACTGAAGCCCGCACGCTCTAGCACCTGTGCTCTGCAACAAAAGAAGGCACCGCAATGAGAAGCTCACACACCACAACGAAGAGTAGCCCCCACTCACCACAGCTAGAGAAAGCCCGCGTGCAGCAATGAAGACCCAACTCAGACAAAAATAAAAATAAAAAAATCGACGAGGGCTACACATGGAGTTTTCTGCCCACAGAATGACACAGTGGAGGGGCTGACTATATGGGAAACAAATAAAATCTCTCTGAACCAGTACAGTGAAGTATGATCACACAACAAACTGTGAACCATCAGTTCAGGGCGAACCAGTTAGAACCTCCCAGAGCACTCTCACTGGCCTGTGTTTACTGGAGAGATTCTTCTTTCTAGGTCACCCTCCTTAATCCTTGCAGTTGCTTCAGAATCTAAGTTAGAACATTGGGCAAGACAAACGTGGGTTGTCTGTCACCTACACCCTCAATATAATATTCCCAGCACTTTTCAACTTCGACTGTGTGTTGAATCAGATTTATGCTGTCTTTCTCAGGACCAGGTACATAATTTCCTGAGCCCAGGGCAAAATGAAAATACAGTGTTCCTGGTTCAAAAGTGAAGGAATTCAAGATGGTGCCAGCACAGGATTCATCCAAGCACAGGTCTCTTTTAAGCACTGGGGTCCGTGCAATTGTACAGGCTGGATGTCTATGGAGTCAACACTCATCCTGTCTTCCAGTCTTCTGTTCCTGGAAAGAAGCCTGTTCACGTAGGGTGCTGGTTTTCATCTCTGAGCTGTTGGACAAATGCACCCAAGCAACTTACATACACCATTCTTTCTCTTGTACTGCCTTCTTGGGAACCACAGACAATTTTATTGAAGTGAGGAAAAGGCAGCAGAACAAATTTGACAATGTTTTCTGGCTCACATTTTCCATGGAGAGGCATCCTCAGGGCGTCAAGATCTTCCTACATATTCTGACTCTAAACCAGGGTTTCTTAATGAGGAATGAAAATCAGGATTACTTGAGATGATTCTTCAAAATATACTTCTCAGGGATTCTAAATCTGTCAACGCAATCCACATAGGGTATTGAAAAGGCTTCTGAGCAAAATATTGGTAAAAAACTACTTGAAAATGATTCCGTTTATTTGTTATTTTTGAGGCATATATGCATATATATATCCATATATTCCCCCTACCCCCTTGATGTTAGAATCTGTTGAAACTGACAGGTTTTTTTTTTTTTTTTCTTCAGAGTGCTTTAACCTTCATTTTGGCTTATAGATTCTGGGTGGTGATGATTATCCACCTTGACTCAGAGCAAATTTATTTGTGACTGGCTTTAGTGGAGGCCACAAACTAATTATTGCAACCAACCAAGAAAAAAATAAAAGAAACGAGGAAATGCCACAAGTATTGGCAATATTTACTGCAGCATGTGGCTAATGTGTAAAGAGGTAACAGAACGATGTATCTCAGGGGATCATTCAAAAGGAAAATTACTTAAATTAACTTCTCAGGCAAACCAAATTATGCATCATGCCCCCTCCTGTAATGCTATACAAAGTCGATGTTTGTGAAGAGTAGAACCGGGGGCTATCAATCAAGCCTTTCATAGGAATGGTTGTGTCTGCAGGGATTTTTTTTTTTCCCCTTTGCATTTTTGGCTTTTAGATGAATGAAGAATTTTTTCTCAGCAAATTATTAATTACTTCTTCTTGCCTATCGAATTGAGTTCACTGTAGTTATGTAGGAGTCAATGGTATTCAAACTGCAGCTTTTGATGAAGTAATCGGCTGCTTCTGGGGCCTCTTTCAGCTGCCCTGGGCGTGCTTCACATGTAAACGACTGCCAAATGGATTCTTTTGACATTCCAGCCAATTAAAATACATTTAAAGTGCAGCTGGTGGAGAGGCAAGCCGGGCGATTGTGCAGAGAACTTCAGGGCAGAGAGACAGAAAACAAACTTCAGGGAACCCAGCTCGGGCAGCCCAGCCAGGCATTGCGGGGCAGTGGAGAAAGTCCCTTAAAGAGGCTATCTTTAGCTCCTCCTGTCAGCATCCAAGATGACACTTTGAGCACCACCTTAAAAGACACAAAAGAGGGAAGCATGTTTGTTAGGGTGTCAGTTTTCTCCCCTTGCCTCTTGAAACTCTGTGTTGGCTGGTTGCCCAACGCGGTGCTGCAAACACAGAACACAGCGGTGTTTGTTAAACCCGGGCTGGGGAAGCCAGTGATTAAAACTCTTGAAGGAAGATCGGAAAACCCCAGGAACGCTCCTCAATAGCCTTAGAACGTTGACCGAATGAAAGAGAAAGCACTGAGTGGGCTAAAGTGAAAACGTTCACCGTCCCTGTCTGCTATGCCTTTTCGGTAAGGACAGCATTTTCTTTTCTCTCTCTCTCTCTTTTTTTCTCTCTAATGTTTCTGTCGGTGTGGAGGCGAGAGAGAGCTTCCAATATGCTAAGTAAGCGTTCTGCTTCAGACCTCTGATGTGCAGAGTGTAGGGTTTGCCTGTGATTTTCCTGGAGGGCTCAAGGGCATTGCACTGTGTAAAAGACACAGGGCATCACCCAGCACGCACGTGGAGTCTGCCAGTGCTTTTCCAGAATGCAGAAGGATACATGTTTCAAGGTTTGCCTCTGCTGCTCTGTTTGCTGCCTGCATCCAGGTGTCCTGAGGTTGATTTACGAATACAGTAGATTCCTCCTTTGAACCAACAGGTGTGCTGTACACGCTTGTTTCGTTTGTAGTTTTATCATCAAGGCTGTCAGGTCCATTCTGCCGCCAGCCCCTCACCTACGCATGCAAAAAGTGTTTTCTTCCTCCTGGGTTAATATTCAATCAGACACAAGCATTCTGTTTTACTCAAGCAAATCCCAAACGTTTGGAAATGCCTTGCTTTATCTTGACTCTCCTTGGAGAAGCTGCTAACTTGGGAATTGGTTGTGAATCACTCTTGTCTTATACTGGAAGGACGCAGCTGCAGTTGCCCTATCTCTGTGGTTCTGCAAGCTCGGTAAATACCCAGCTCTGTGGGTTGGACTCCGAGGCCCATCTTAAATTCCCGAATATTCAGGAAGAGCATGGCTGAGCAGGGGTATTGATTCCTACCCATCATTTGTGCGTCAATGAAAGACGGCCCTTTTTGGCTTCAGATTTGTTCATTGCCAACAAAGAATCTTGCACATTTCACGGTGAAGGATCGCGTTGCAGTGTCCTGAACTCAGTTCGGGGCTCTTTATTCATTTTTAATGTAGCTCTGAGGCTTTGCCAGGCTGAGACTTTCCAAAACTCTCTGGGCTACCTACTGCCAAGGTAAACGGTGGTAGGTCCAGAAGGGATATTTGAAGGAAACTTGCAAGAGCAAAGTTTTACCCGTTAAGTTTGTCGTGAGTCAACGAAAGAAATCTTAAATAAAAGAGATTTCAGAAAGAGCTGCCTCAGCTATGCCCTCCGAGTGAGAGACCTGCCGTGGGGTTCTGTGTCCTCACACACACAGTGGTCTGTGTCCCGTATGCAGAGGGGGTAGGGCGTTCTACCGTATTGGTGTTAAGGTGGGTTTATGAAGTGGGTGCTCTATGAATGGAGACATGGGAATAGAGAACGCCTCCCTGCCCGTGGCAGTGTCTGAGCCCAGAGGCAAACGAGGCTACACGTGTGGTGGCTGCTTGTCCAATACAACCATTTCAGACACACCAAGCGAGCTGGCCATGGACAGTGCTCACAGGTGTCCCTGTGGACAGATATGTAAGTTTTTACAGAAGAAAAATGGCGTGGTCTACCTCAGAAAATCGGGCCCTGGAGGTGACCTCAGGACTCAGATGACAGTGGAAACCTACTTGGGATGGACCAGGTCCTGGAGGATGGAAGACCTTGTCCTCTTGGGGCTGTCGGTGGCTCACGAGGCTACTGCAAGGTCAGAGGCGTCATCATCCTTCCTCGGGGATGCAGGGAAGAGTCAAATGGACCCTGCCTGTAAACACAAGCCCTGTAAGCAGAGACTTCATCTGTCGGGTTGCTGTGAGGAGAGCACTGAATTCGAGAGGACCTTCAAGGCTCTTTCTGATTTAGAGTCAATGAGGTAAAGACTTTACACACACAGAGGCAGTGAGGAGAACGGGGCAAGAATGAAGGAGGCCCTCAACTAAGTGGGTTTTGTTGCCTTTAGAGGCAAGCCCAGTCTCCTTCCTGGGGCCTAGAACAGGGTTGACAAATTAGGTATCGCAGGCTAAATCTGATCACCACAATTTTTTATAAATAAAGTTTTATTGCAATGCAGCCATACCTCTTTGCTGACAGATGGTCCACAGCTGCTTTTGTGCTTTCACAACGGAGTTGAGTAGTTGCCACAGAGACCCTATGGCTCTGCAAAGCCTGAAACATTTAGTATCTGGCCCTTTACAGAAACGGTGTGAAAGGCTATACATGGGAAACAATGCTTCTGAAACTATCTCACAGATTGGTGTTTTTTTTAAAATTTCCAGTCTGTTTTGGACTGATAAGATTATTAAATGTGATAAAAAACATTGCTTGAATGTTGGGGTAATACCAAATTGCCACAACATTTCTAAACATTTACACTTCAATTTGGTACTTATCATGGATCCTCAACAGTTTGCAGACCGGTGCCAGGCCATGGACCAAACTTTGAGAAGCTGTCATCCTTGCTGAATTTTCTAGTCTCACCATGTACCATTTGTCCCAAATCTCCAATCATGCTACTGTTCTTTCTGAGGATTGGATGCATTCAATTCTTTTCCACACTTGGGCCAGTGCTACTGCTGTTTGCTGGACCTGGAACTTTCTACATCTTTTCTTAGCTCCTTCTTTCCATGAGGGCTCTGCTTTGGTTCACTTCGTCAAGGAGACCTTTTGAGCACTCTATCTGAAAAACTGTCCCTCATCTTACATCACTCTTCCTTTATAGCACTTAGGACAATCAATGCTTGTGTTGTTTATTTACTTATCTTCCTCTTAGTTGTTTTCCTGTATTGGTCTGGATTCAGTAACAATCCATTTCTGCTTGTGCAGAAAGGGATTTCATATTGTTTTTGGGGGGCCTATGAAATCTTGTACGAGTCGGGGAGCAGACGGAGTTCCTGAGACAACGCTCAGAAGAGCACAACAGAATTGACCACTCCACCTCTGTCACTATACAAAGCTAGGATTCAGGAACTTGACGCCACCATTGTTAGCTCCAGGACCACACTACCTCTGCAGTCGTCTCCTCCACCAAAATGAGCATTTCTGTTTCTTGGAACACATGAAGCTAGGGATAGGATACTGGGATCTTTGCTAAAGAGATTTCAGAATACCCCAAACCTCTGGCAGGAACAGCAGAAGTATAGCATCTACCTCATGATCTTCACTCTGATTTTCAAATCCCACTGAGTGGAGGGCAGTCTTCTAGGTGAAATCTGAATCACTGTAGAACTTGAGTTATGAGAGCGTCAGGGAAATGCCACCTTAGGATTTTTAGTCTTTAATGCTGGAACGGAGTCACCAGAACCTGCCTCTGTCCCCTGTTGGAATGTAACCTCCATGAGGGTTGGGACCCTGTCTGTTCATCCATCACCCTGCACCCATGCTAAATTAATGCCTGATATGTGTAACATGCCCAGTAAATGTTGACCATAAGAATGCATGCATGAATGAATGAATGACATGTCCCCCAGAAGTCTGTGATTTATATAGGAGGGTAGCAGGTGGCATACTTGAGGGAGATGCATGAATATGAGTCAGCCTGGGAAATGTCTCTGGTGGGAGATGGAAGACTACCCATAGGGATAGTCTCACTTTTGAAACATATCTTGTTTTTCAAAGTTGGAACATATTCTTGTATAATAGCTGCAGTTAGTCTGCTCAGGGCTGGGATTATTCTTGTTACCATCTAATATGTCATTTACTGAGGACTTATTATGAGCCATATGCTACACTAAGTCCTATATATGCATTAGCTGATTTCATCTGCAAAAAAATCCCAATGAAGTAGGCACTATTTCCATGTACAGAGAGGAAACAGAGGCTTTGAATGGAAAAGTGACTTCTCAAGTCACAGAGCGGTAGAGTCAGATTTTATCCCATGACTTCTGAAACTTAAGTTTGTACCCTTTACCTCTAGTTATAACCCTGCATATAATTTATCTTTCTGGTTGTTGTATCTTCACCTCAGACTCCCCTGTTTTGTTTCCATCCTAGTGTCTGGTTAATCTATTGCATTATCTACTTTGTGCCTTAGCAAGGTAACTCCAGTCATCAGGACTGAGATATCAGTATGGGTCCCTGGTTATCATTGCTGAACATTGCTGAATATCAGCAATGAATCTGTGGGTCTATCGATGTGAATATAAAAGGGGTAGGAGAGAACTACATATACAGTGATTAAGGTATCAAAAATCGCTCTTAAGACAAAATTCTTAGAGGGTAGAATATTTCTAACTGGACAAACTTCCAGCCTCACGGTATATGTCTGATAAAAAAAATTTCAAGTCTTTGTCTTCTGTTTGGTTGAAGTTCTACTTCACATCATCTTTATTAAACACGTGATGTTTGGTAATAATTGTACTTGTCATTTCATAACAGACAATACGTTGAAAATTATTTTTACATTCGAAATATTAAAGGACTCAGAGAAACTGCTGAAGAAAGTCACTCTGCCAAGGGGTGGGATATCTAACAAAGATTACTTGACAGCAATGTCTATGATGAGATAAACCACTTGAAGACCTGACCCTAGTGCCTATAAAAATGCTAAGGGGAAAGAGGAATAACTTCTGGAATGGTGGAGTAAAGACCTCTGAACATCTACTCTTCCATAAAAGCAGGGAGAACAGTGACAAGAATCATCAAAATCAACATTTTTCAAAGTTAGGAAATTAAACGTAGGCTTATGACGATCTGAGGATCATTTAGTCAAGAAAAAAAATGAACCAAAACAAAAAAACCCTGAATCTCAGTAAGAACAGTGTGCTTTGTGTCATTTAGCTTGGCTGTTCCTATTCATCCTTTCGCAGCTCTGAGGAAGCCTTAAAAACTAACCGTTTTGCCATCACAGTAGTTGTGATAACAGTACCCTAGTGGCCGCTGGAGAGGAAAAGACCGGTTTGGAGCTCTACAGAGAGCCTTATTCCCAGAGAATTGTCATGATTTGACCTGTCTGGTAGCTGCTTGGGAATTCCCACTTGCAGCTCTTGTCTTTATTTGACCTGATTCAGCACTCACTCAGTGCATAGAACTTTTCTCCTGGGACACTCATCAAAAACAGTCACGGCAACTGTTTTAACATTGCAGCTGCCTGAGGCAGCAATAAGAGTTGGGACAAACAGGATGATAATCAAAAATTTCTAAATAAAAAGCTGGGAAATGATGTGTCCATTGGGTCTTTGAAATGCTCACATATTCCTGGAAATATAAAAGTCATGCACATGTGCAGAGGTGTGCACATTCTCAGGAAAGACCTGAGAAATCTTCCGTCTCTCACCTATGGCTGACCTTGAGACTCTGCACAAGCAGGGAGTGAAAGTTAAGGAAGAATTGTAAACAGCAGGCAAACTGAAGGTGTGTCCCACTATACATAGAAATCCCCTCAGCAAAGGCTGGAACTTATTGGTTGAGGACATTATTTAAAAAAAAAAAAAGTCTGCCCAGCCATTAGCTGCCCACTAAGCTAACCACACATGACAAAGAATACAGACTCTACAGAATAAGGTTAGAAAAGTCACTAACATATAGCAAGAACAATTATAGCAATAACAAACAACAACAAACCATGGTTGCGGGAGAGAGATGATTTCCAGAGTTGCTGAGTTATATTATTTTAAATGTCCACTTTTCAAAAAAAACTATAAGGCATGCAAAGAGTCTGGAAAGTATGTTCTATTCACAGGGGGGAAAAGGCAGTCAATAGAAATTATCTTGAGGAAGCCCAGATATGGGACTTACTAGACAAAGACTTTAAATCAGTGACCATACATATGTTCAAAGAACTAAAGGAAATCATTTCTAAAGGAACAAAAATATATATGAGAACAATACCTCACCAAACAGAGCATATCAATAAAGAGGTAAAAATTATAAAAAGAAACCAAATAGAAATTTTGGAGCTGACAAGTACAATAACTAAAATAAAAGTTTCACTATTGGGTTCAACAGCAGGTTTAAGTAGACAGAAGAAAGAATCAGAAAATTTGAAGATAGGTCAAATGAGATTATTCAATCTGAAAACAGGAAGAAAAATTAGCAGAACCTCAGAGACTTGTGGGACACCATCAAATGTACCAACATACACATAATGGGTGTCTGAGAAGGAAAGGAGAGACAGAAAGGGACAGAAAGAATATCTGAAGAAATAATGGCTGAAAACTTTCCCTATTTGATGAAACATAGGAATTTACATATCCAAGAAGCTCAGTGAATTCCAAGTAGGATAAACTCAGAGGTTCACTCTCAGACATATTATAGTCAAATTGTCAAAAAACAGAGAGAATCTTGAAGGCAGCAAGAGAAAATGCCTTGTTATGTATAAGGGAGTCTCACTTATATTAATAGCCAATTTCTCATAAGAAACTGTGGAGGCCAGAAAGCAGTGGGATGATATATTCAAAGTACTGAAAGAAAAAGACTGTCAACTGAGAATTCTATATCCAGAAAAATTATTCTTCAAAAATAAGGAGAAATTAAGACATTACCAGATTAAAAACTGAGAGAATTTATCACTAGCAGGAATTTCCTTCCATAAATTAATAAAGGGAGTCCTTCAGCCTGAAATAAAAGAGAACTAGACAGTAACTTGAATCCACTCTCAAAAAGATAAAGTGCACTGGTAAAACATAAAAGACAGTTTACACATTTTTTTTATAACTCCATTTCTTCCTCCCACCTGATTTAAAATACACTTGCAAGCTATAAGCATAAAGCTATGTTGATGAGCTTACAATATATAAAGATGTAATGTGTATTACAATAAAAGGATGAAGGAAAGTAGCTCTATAGGAGCAAACTTTTTGTACATAAATGTTCTTAGCAGCATTATGCATAATTACCAAAAAGTAGAAAGAACCCAAATGTCTGTTAACTGATAAATAAACAAAATGTGGCATATATATATATATATATATATATATATACAATGGAATATTATCAAGCCATATAAAGGAATTAAATACTGATGCATGCTACAACATGGATGAACCTTGAAAACATTATGCTAAATGGAAGAAGACAGACACAAAAGGCCATGTGCTGTATGATTCCTTTTATATGAAATGTTCAAAATAGGCAAATCTATAGAGACAGAAAGTAGAGTAGTGGTTGTTAGGGGCTAAGAAAAAGGGAGATTGGAGATAGGTAATTGGCATAGTGTTTCTTTTGGGGATAATAAAATGTTCTGGAATTAGATATTGGTGATGGTTGCACATCTCTATGAATATACTAAAAATGCAATTGTGCTCTTTAAAAAAGGATATTTTTATTGTATAGGACCATATCTCAATAAATATGTTATTTAAAAAAAATACTAAGGGGAGAAACCAGAGTAATTGGACACCTCAGAGTCAGATCCACCTTACCAATTTTTGAACATGAGGCAAGAGTGCAAATAGAGGTCCACATGTCATAAGTTAACTATTTTAAAATTATGAATCAAGCAAACACTAACTTAAATATGTTCTATTCTCCCACTTGGACAAATATACCTTTGTCCCAAAACAACTTTGTACTGTTGGCTATGGGAAGTCAGTAAGAGCTTTAAGAAGAACAGTAATGTGATTATATATTATCATTTCGGAAACAGCCTGTTGGCAGTCCCGTCCCCGTGTGAGTAGAAGAGAGTCTGGGGATTGCAGTTGCTGAACTAAAGCGGTGGTTGTACCAGGAACCGGGAAGGACTCAATCCAGTGTCATAGCTACGGAGAGTGTGTGACAGATACAACGGAGATTCTAAAAGCTGGATCAGCAGAAATGGATGTGGAAGGGAAAGGAGGGAGGAGAGAAAAGAGAAAGAGAGGCCAGTTGACCTTTAGAGCTTCAGTGACTCAGGCTGGTGATGTTAAAGAGGGAAGAGACGGAACAGTTTTGATGGGAGTGGAGCAGTCTTGCAAGCTGCGCTTTGGGTACGTGAGGCTGGGCTATCTGTGGGACTTCAGGTGGAAATGGCCAATTAGCATTAAGAAGCACGTGTCTGTAGCCTAGAAATGAGGCTTGAGTTAAGAGAATGATTTAGAAGTCATCAAAGGTGTCAAAAATCTCAGGAGGGAGTAAGATTTCATAAGAGTAAGAATCAAATGGAAAGAGACACAACAGAGCAGTACCATTAATAATCAGAGTCTGAAATGTTTACTAAAACAAATGACAAATATAACACCCTTTGCAGGAACGTTCATGCTGTATAGCAGAATCTCAAATCACGTGGCAAGCTTGGTGTTGTTGATTAGAAACTGGTGATTATGATTTGATCCATAACTAGTAGCAGGTGGGAAGAAGAACCAAAATCAGTTGAATCCTCTAGGGAACAACATATAACTGAATGTTTAATTTACATATAACAGAGCTTTTATATTAAAAATATGTAACTAAAAATAGATGTATAACTGGCTGCGGTTTGTTAGGATTGTTTTTGTGTGCTCACCTGTGCTTGAAAGAAGACAAACAGGCTGTTCATTGCCTTAACTGGATGATGATGATGCGCTTTAATGTTATTATAGGAATCTTAAACCTTGAAAGTACTTCAGAACCATCAAGTAGACATTTCTTCTCAGCTCTCTGCACTAGACCTTACTGTGCTGTCTGTACTCTTGATGCCACTGCCATTCTTCCTCATGCTGTAATTTATGACAGGCTATGTGATTGCAGTTCATCGAGAAAAGCCCTTAGAACCAAAAACCCGCTTAGTTTTTGTTTATTGAAAGAGCATTGATTTGAGTTTGGTGTTGCAAGTTTCTTTTGTTTGTTTAATTACCGAATGAGTAAAATTTGCATGTTTTCAATGGCTTAAGCTGTTGTCTGAAACACCCTTCTGTACTACTTTGATTGGCAAAACCCAGGGGTATGACTACTTCTTGTCACACAGGCCTAGTCTCAGGAGTCACTGTTTTCAGATCATCACCAGGAAATGGCCCAGCATTTGGGTGGTGCTCTTGTTTCCTTGGTTTCACTGGGATTTAGCCTTTCTAAAAGAAGCAGATATTTGCACAATCAGTATCAATAATTGGACTTGGTGGAATATGAGAAAGTAAGATGTTAAATGTATTAATCAGGTTTTTAATCTTAAATTAGCAGCAGTCACTCATTTTCAATGAGTCGTGAAGGAGCTAGTTTTGGGGGAAACTTTAAAGGAGATAAAGATTTCATGCCTCTCCATTTCTGTTCTACCAAAGTTTTCAGATCCTCCTCTTCTGTCCTGGCTTCCAGAAATACTATAGCAGGATTGACTGTCTCCTCACTCTGTGACTTGTATGCCATGCTCTTTTATGTCTTCATCTCTCTGCATCCTGTTTTATTACTCTGATTGGATATAAAATGGGTTGCTATGAGGTAAGCTATCTCATAATCTGATAGTGGAAGTGTAAATTGGTGTGGCTTTTATGGAAAGCATTTTAGCAATATGTGTTAGAGTCTTTTAATCAATTCCATTTTACCTTAATCTATTCTGTTTTAATTTAACCTGTTCAAAGGAGATAATGTGTGATACATACAAATATCTACTTACAAAACTCTTCATTACTATATTAATGCTAAAATGAAGAAAACAACTACCCATCAATAGAATTGTCAAATAAATTACGGACCAGTGAGAGCTCTTATAAATCAATAAGAAAAAGATTACTATCCCAATAGAAAATGGTTAAAGGAAATGAAATGCAGTTTTCCAAGGAGAAGTATAAATCACCAAGAAGCATTTGAACAGATGTTCAATCTCATTAGAAATTAACAGGATACAAATGAAAATAATGAGATATTATTACATTACCTATTATTAGCAACAATTAAACCATCCTCATTGATGAAGAGGTAGAAATCAGGCATTCTCATTTATCTAGGTGGGAATGTAATTAGGACGAATTTGGGGATAGGAGCAATTTGGGTGGGAGAGAGCATAATTTTGACTCAGCAATGCACTGCTAAAAATGTTATCTTAAATAATCACTAAGTCTACAGTGATTATGTATAGGATATTTATTACACTAACACTTAGGCTAGTGAAAACTGAATAATCCAAAGTCCATTGGTAGGTGATTGTTAAATAAATTGTAGGACAACCACACAATGGAACACCATGCAGCCATTTAATACTGATATAGATCTGGTAGATAGGAATGATGCCTATGAGATAGTAAGTGGAAAATGTAAGCTAAAAATAAGTGTGTCTTATAAACTCATTTTAAAAAAATATGTCTTTATCCACATGTATGTGTCTGCATACAAACAAAAGTTTGAAAGCACTTCCACTAAAATGAGAAGATAATTTTTACTTTATTGTACATTTTTGTATGGCTGTAATTTGGTTTTAATTCACGTATATTAATACCATAATCAGTAAAATGCAGCTTCACCATTGTAATCAAAGAAGTAAAATGTTACAACCATAAGATGAAATATTGTATAGAAATTTAAAACAGGAATTTTGAAAAATAGTCAATTAAATGATGCTAAATAAAAAATAATTACAGAGAGAAAAGACCAGAAGGAAATGCATCAAATGTTAACAGTATTATCTATAATAAATATTTATAAGAATTAAAGCCATAACCAAATTATTTGTAATAAATATCTCTTAATTTCATATTCAGAGAAAATGTTTAAAAACAATTTAAATGAGTTATTTGTATTGTGACCAAGTTCTCTGTAGTCCCTCTTTTTTAGGTGCCACACATCAGAATGCCATAGTTATACCTATACTCACATAAAAAAGTAAATGTTGTACATAACAGATGTATGTCATAAGCCAGTTAAAAAATTCTTGTATTTGGAAACTTCTATAATAGTGAACACTGTAGACACTGGGGCAGACAGATCTTTAGTTTTGGGATCTTCTGGAGAATTAGGGAGAAGGGTCATATACACATGAAACACTTCTGCATATTTAGTGGACAATCCACAGAGTTGGGTAAATGGTAAAAACAAATTAGGAAGCACATTATTATACTATTTGCTATTTCAGATAGAGAATTTGGAAAATTGGGTAAGATGTATTTTTCGCCAACCCATCCAAAGTACTTTAATAATTAGTCCCTCATGCCCTGCCAAATTATCTTAAATTGGTTTACTCCTATGAACTTTCTTTAGTGTTGTTACCTTCTTAGAACATCTTTCACAACAATCCTGTGAGGCAGGCAGGGCAAATATTTACAGTTCACTGCTAAGAAATGAGCTTCAGAGACGTTAAAAACAGTGCTCAAGAGAAGTGAGGAGCTGGGATCTGAACCCATATATTTCTGATGATACAAGTTAATTCCAGTTATTACTGGGACTTGAGTCTGGGTTTACTGACTCCAAATCTAGTTATACCATACCATTCTATTCTTCTCCCGGAAGTTTAAGATGCCTAGGATTGAATCCTGATCTGTCTTCTAACAAGGCACCAGTGAGCAAAAGGAAAGGAGAATTCCAGGTAGAGGAATGATTGTGGTAAGGCATATGCAAAGGGAAGGGGTTTGGAGGTGGGAGGGAGGTGGGTAGAGCCTCAGACCCAATGTCTTCAAAGGCTATACAGGTGATGTAAATAATGGAAGCCTGCCAGGAGTAAGAAATACAAAATCATGGATCTCATTGTGGTAGAGAAGGCAGAGAGGCGTGAGGAAGTGGGTGAATCGGAGAGCATGTCCTGTGAATGGCTGAAGGACGTAGTTGTTACACAGCACCAGCAATTGTCACCAAAAAGGAGCTAGCTCTGTATTTTAATTTTTTTTAATTATTTAAAAGCTGGAAATTGGATTTTTAGGTAAAATCTTCCCATTTTTAAATGCTAGCATTAATTTAAAAGTAACATTCTGTAGGCCAACTAAAATATATCTGAAGGCCATCAAAGCCCCTCAAGTTGCTGGTTTGTGACGTCTGGGACATTTTCTGTCTATGGGTTTACTAGACTTCTGACTGATCAAATTCAGTTCCATTTCCTCGATGTCTTAATTACGTCACTGTGATTCTTGACATTTGTCCTTTAGGAAAATGTCCATTTAGGAAAATATCCTGTTTTCATCTTCTTCACACCCACCTAAACCAGCCACCACTATTTTGGTTCTGTCTCAGCTTCCATCTAAGAGATTGGAAAAGGAGGTTGTTCCTGAAAGGATTTCCCCATTGTATCCCCAGAACAGTCTATGTAAGCACCACTTGCTGTATGTGAGTGCCAAGGAATGACCCTCAGGGCTTGGGAAAGATGTGCTTTAATTAAGTTACACTTCTGACTAATTATTGTCTAGACTACAACTTTTGCAAGATAGTAAATGTATGGGTGGTGGCTTGATGATACAAATCACTCAGGTTTTCTTTGTCTAGGAAAAATCCAACCAAGAGGGGCCAAGGAAAGTTCAGAAGATGTATGAGCAATGGTACAAATTGCCATGTTAAATTCTGCAGACTGGATTAAACATTTGACTACAGGCTTGACCTGAAATTGGCAAAGATGAATGTCCTCCTAATCCCATGGGAAGCCACACAACAAAGGCAAAATATACACACATCTGACTCTCTCTCTTTCAGACACACAGACCTTTTAGTCCAGTGAACATTCTGATACATCTTTGGGGCTATCTTCACTTTGGAGATAATCATCTTGGGGCAATTAATAACATTTAAGTATGTAATGCTTTTCTGTTTACAGTGTGTTTTAAATAATGATTCTTTGTAGAACATTTGGAAAATACCACAAAGTATATGGAAGAGGATAAAAAAATTACGTATAATCCCTTCATCACCCAGAGACACTCACTCTTATAATTCTGGCATGTGCTCTTCTAACCTTTTTTGCTATACTTGTATGAAAAACAGACAAACAAATGAACAATGACAAAAACAACAACAAAAACCCAAAAGCAAACAAACTCTTGACTTTATATGAAGAACTTGAATATCAAGAAATAGATTTTTGTGGTAAATTCATTCAAGATAAGTAAGCAATGAGAAAAAAATTCTGAGAGGTGAGGCTACAGAAAGTCAGAATCCAACCCCTAAGAGGAGACAGTGCTTCCTCGGGAACATGTTTTGACTGAAGGGATAAAGGCCAAGGAGGACAGAACTGTCTGGGGCATTGCATACAGTCAGGACAGGTGAGACACATATGGACACAACTTACAGCCCCTGTTAGGAATATAGAGGATTCTTACAAAAGAATACATCAGGTTAATGGCTTGGTGTGCGAGGAATTCTTATCCTAATCTAGCCTGAAGCATCTTCCATTAGTCACTCTATTTAAAGTACTTTCTGCCTAATCAGTCAATCATCATAAATATTGTAAAAACAACAAAATCTACAACATTTTGAACACTTACTGCATGTATATTTGTATGCAAAGTTTCTATATGTACATTTTATATATGTACTCTATTATGTATACACTGTCATTTAATTTTTCACTGAGATATTCACATACCACTAAAAGTGTATAACTTAGTGGTTTTTAGTATATTCACAGATTTTGCAACCATCACCATTTTATAATTTTTAAAATTTATTTTATTGAAGTATAGTTGATTTACAATGATGTGTTAGTTTCTGGAGCACAGCAAAGTGATTCAGATATATATATATATATATATATATATATATATATATATATTTATACATATATATGTGTATAATATATATATATTCTTTTCCATTATGTTTTGTCACAGGATACTGGACATAGTTTCCTGTGCCATGCAGTAGGACCTTGTTGTTTATCCATTCTATATATAATAGTTTGCATCTTCTAACCCCAAACTCCCAATCCATCCTTCCCCTCACCCCCAGAAGGAACCATCTACCTATTAGCAGTCACTCTTATTCACCCCAAACAAATCCAGTATATTCTGGTACTGGACCCTTATCTGATGTATGATTTGCAAATAGATTCTCCCATTCTATGGCTTGTCTTTTCACTTTTTTGATGATATATTTTGATCCACAAAGTTTTTAATTTTGATGAAATCCAGTGTATCTGTTTCTTTTTCTTTTTGCTTATGCTTTTCTTTGTTATTTCTGAAAATCCATTGCTTAATCCAAGGTCATGAAGATTTACTTCCATGTTTCTTCTAAGAGTTTTATAGTTTTAGCTCTAACCTTTCAGTCTGTGATCCATTTTGAAGTAATCTTTGTATATGATATGTGGTAGGTAGGAGTCAACTTCATTCTTTTACAAGTGGATATCCAATTGTTTCAGCACCACTTACCGAAAAGACTATTATTTCCCAATTTAATGTCTCATTTAATTTTCACAATAGTCCAGTGAAGTAGGAATTATTGCCCCTGTTTACAGATGAGGCTCAGGATGGTTAAGTGACTTGCCTGAGGCCCTGAAGAATTCCAAGTAAGAGGTAGAATTTAACTGGACTCCAAAGGCAGGGTTCTTTCAACGATACCAAGATGGGCATCTACTTCACGCCAGGTAGTGGTAAAAGAAACACATACACAAAAGAATACTCATCGTTTGCTGCCTTTAAATTTTTTTCAATTAACTCTCGTCTTCCTGAGGAGTCATGGGTGTCAAGAGCTCCAGGACTAGGAAAGATGAATAAGCACAGTTCTTATTTTCAAAAGCTAATAATAATACAGTAGAAACAAGGAGATTCCCTATAAGTAGGATGACCATAGAAGTCAGTAGTTTTGGTCACAACAAGAGAAACCAGCTTACAGAGCCACAGTCAGAGTCAGCAGGAGCCTGGACAACCAGCAAACGGAATAGAACTGAGGCAAGCCCAGTGGCTCAGAAGCAGGAAGCCAGGGACTGTCTTGGGCAAAGGCGTAAGGCCAGGACATCACGGCCATTGAGGAACTCCACTGTAGATGCTGTGAGTGAACCTCCTTATCTCCACGTCTTTGCATCAGTAAGTCTAGATCCAGAAACAGGTGGGAGCACCTGTCTGGCTGGTTGAGCCCGAGATGTGTGGTCCTGCTCTGTGGGCAGCAGGCGAGGGGGCACTCCATCCAGTCCTTGGCACACACGGTGAGGCATCCTTCAAAATAACAGGGAGGGAGGGAATGCTGGAAATGCCCTCTCCCAGGACAGTGGAGAAACCACTCTTCCCTCTGCTATCCCAATTGTTTTCTTTGTATCAGTGAACCACAGAGCCAAACAGTCTCTCTTACTGTTAGCCCTCTCCATATTTCACATGACCCATTTTCTAATGAGAATATAATTTCCCAGTGGTTACGAACCACTAGTATTTTACATGCCACTACTTTGCATCTCTCATTGCACCTTAAATACAGGCTCACAGGATGTATTTTCAAATGATTGATGATTCCTAGGATACCCCAGGGACCACAATCCATTCTCCAAAACCCACATGTGGATTCTGCATAGCCAGTTTCTAATCTTAAGTCTGATTTTCCTTCCTCCCCCAAATGATCCTAAGGACCCTACCTCTACCATTGGTTGAGGATGCACACTTGGATGGGCTCTGTTTGGGGGGGATTCTGGGCCAAGTCACAGCTTTCACCTAGCACAAACATTTCTATTAATATTGCCTTTGTTTTGAACATTCCAACTCTTTAAGGTAGGTCTTTTTAGGGCTTCTTTTATCCATCAAAATTCGGTGGAGTTTTGGGTTCTTTCCCTTGTTTATCATCAGGGGCCAGAACTGGTTGTCTTCTATGCTTTACTAACCCCCAGGGAGGTGAATGGAATCCCCCGAATAGCTGAGCTCTGACTCAGAGCTTTGAGGACCTTCTCCCTCGGTCTCTCCTCACTCCATTCATCACTTTCCGCAATTTACAAAGCCCCAAGGTTGTGTGATCCACTCACCATAAAAGTATCTGTGGCCGCATGGCAAAGTAACATCAGGTTCTTATTTTAATCATACACATTCAGGGTGAAGGCTGCTAGACAATGTGAAAAGCATTAATTTGTTGTTGTGTCATGTCCTGCTATAGTTTTTCTTGTCCTTGGAACTGCAGGCTGTAATGTCTCTTGACTTTTTCGAGGAAGTAGATGCCTCGTATTAGTCTTTGGAAATAGCATGCTGTTTTCCCAAGAGATAGAAGGTCAGAAGGCCAAGGTTAGGAAAGATGAATAAGTGCAGTCATTCATTGTAAAAAGTCCACCAAGGTTGCATGCTAATAGAATATTTTCATCTTGGGCAGCAATGGGTACCCCTGATTGAGTGAAAACAGGTTAATGGGATCCAATGGTTTGGACTATCAACATTGTTCATTAGTGGCTGGATCATATGTGCAGCCAGCCACCTCCCCTCTTCCCCTAGAATATACACCCTTGACCGGCAGTCGAATCGTCAGTCTTGTTCTCAGTTACTGAGGGGCCTGCAGAAGGTGGGGGAGGGGAAGCTGGTCAAGATACACAAAGAGGTGTGTTGTGTTGATGTCACAGGGACACAAAGTTGTTTTGTGTTGGTGGTGGTGGTGATAGGAGAATTGCATGAGGAAAAACATCTCTTGTTTATTAGGATTTGAATCTAAGGAGAAACAAATGACATCTCCAGTTGTGAAGCTCTAAGTAAAATCCTGTTTGTACTTAGAGTCCAGACTGATGGAGAGAATCTCACACTTGATAACGTTTATTTCAGTTTGGACTTGGATTATTGGTAATTCTTTACTCCATTAAGACAAGAGCCTTTCCAATACCATGTCTGCCTAGAAAGAAATAGAATTCTGAAGCAGGAGATTTGTGAGGCGGGGTGGAGGGGTTGGAAGTTTGTTTCCCAGGACTATTTAAGGTTTGTCTCTCCTGTCCTGGAGGTTACATTCCAGACCTCATGTACCAGGCAACTGTCCCCATCTCATTTTTCATCTGCTATAGGAATCCTGATGATAGGATCCCATTAATACTTACTTATTGAGCACCTACTGTGTGCCAGACCCTATTCTAACAACAAACCATGACAATAGCTACTGTATTAGTATTTACCATGTGTCAAGGGCTTTGTGTATGTTACCTCACTTCCTTCCTCAAAAGATGATCATTTTGCAGATGGGCAGCTGAAGCTCAAGTGAAGTTGAATTACTTGTCCAAAGTCAAATAGCTAATGGGTCGTAGAGTCAATATTTGAACTCAGGTCTGTTTGACTATAGAAACCATAGGCATTTCACTGACTAACTTTTAATAAGCTCCTTTGTCCTACTTTTGAGGTGGACATTGCATTTGAATAGGGGGAGGGAGATACATTAAAACCTTTGAAAATCTATAAGGATAAATACCTAACAACAAATCTGCCAGAGTGGAGAAGATTCAGCTGCTGAGGGACCCTCTGTGGATGCTATAATCGCAGAGCTGAGATTAATACTTCTGGTTACTAAGATTTGTCCTCTATGGCCCCATCCCTCTAGCCTTGAATGCACAGGCAGATCCTCTCCCACATCTTCTGGCTCCCTGTACCTCAACTGAGCAATAGAACCATGTTGTCTCACGGGTGGAATCTCTGAATTCCTGCTGCCAGTATCTATCACTACTGAGTTTCAGCAGCTGCTCCTGATTTGGGTAGCTGCAATTCTCCCTGTTAACACCACTGTTGGTGTTACCTACTACTTTTAAGGATGACACTTAAAGCCCTTTCTGAGGCCTTTTGGGATCAAGTTCCTGGGGTTTTGCGGAAAAGAGGGCAAGGTAGGGAAGGCCATATCCTGAGACTCTGGATTGGTGAGATGCCCCACTAAGACCGGCTCCTGAATCCATCTCAGACCTGTGCTGGATTTCGGTGTGAGTCCAAGGTCAAGTTGATGGGTCAGTAGTAGGGTGGAAAGTTCTACCTCTCCTAACTTTATGGGGCTCTGTTCTCTCTTGACATCCACATTGTTCCCAGGTCTTCGGCTAGTGTTTTCATTGTAATGTAAGACCATATTAGAAAAGAGAAACTAAACCAGGATGAATTCTCAATATGGGCATAATGGCTTATATTAATTAAATATAAATATAATCTAGAAAAAAATGTGTTCCTCATGCTTACCTTGATTGACAACACCAGGACATTAAAACTAGGTGTTTGTGTGGAAACTGGCAGAACAGAAAAAGTCAATAATTTTACAGTAGAGTGGAATCACCTGTAAGATGTCGAGGACGTCCCTGCCTTTGGGAGAATATTTCTTCACAAGGTTGCCATGATCTCCCTATAGCTGTAGGAGTAAATAATTTCCTTTTATTTCCTCATTTATAAATGTCAGAGTTGAGCCCAAAGAAAGAGCTAAATGATTGAGTGAATGGTGGTCAATGTTTGCCTACAGTTAAAGCTCTCAGCTGAAGGCAGCTTTGGTTGAGTTGGAGTGGTAAGTCAGTTGAGTTGCCACGCCTCATGCTTCTGCTATGTGACGCCTGAGTCTGCCCCCAAGACCCCAGTTGAAGGTTACGGCACTTCAAGGTATTGAAAAGAGCCTAATTAGGAAACTTTGTGATGGTAAAGAAGATGGAAAATATGGCAGGTGTTTCCTTTACCAATCTCATGGATCAAACTACTCATGGCAACTCAGCACCACCGAGGCACTCATTACTCATTCAGAAACTATTCAGAACCTACTATGTGGCTGATATTGTGCTAGGCACTGGAATGATTTTGAATATGAACTAATCATTGTCTCAAAAATGTACAATCAGTGGGACATTAGGAAAGACAAGACATGAGCCACATTGACCTAGAATCTGCAGAAAGGGAGATGTTTAGGGAGAGCCAAAGGGATGGACATGGAGCCTTTGGTGGCACAGGCAGGAAATCATTGCTCCTGATGTAGGACTGGGAAGAGGTTGGGATGGGCGCTACTCTTATTTTTTTTTTTTTTTTTTATTTTTTTGCGGTATGTGGGCCTCTCACTGTTGTGGCCTCTCCCGTTGCAGAGCACAGGCTCCAGACGCACAGGCTCAGCGGCCATGGTTCATGGGCCCAGCAGCTCTGCGGCATGTGGGATCTTCCCAGACCAGGGCACGAACCCGTGTCCCCTGCATTGGCAGGCAGACTCTCAACCACTGCGCTACCAGGGAAGCCCTGGGCGCTACTCTTAATCTCAGTCATCTTGGTCATCCTGAGTCTAGAGATGTGAGGAAGTTTTAAACTTGCATATGACATAGCAAAAAGAGTGCCAGACCCAAAGACCAGAGAACTTTACTTCTAGTCACCAACAGAACCATGACAATCTCCCCTCCACCAAGTTACATTGGAAAAATGATCAGACCACTTTGGGTCTTAGTCATTTGGTCAGTAAAATGGTAATAATAATAGGTGCTTCTCTAAAGTAGAGGGCCAGACCACCTGATCTCATTAATTTTCTTTTAGTTCTCAAGTCTGTGATCTTATGACTTCTGCTTTTCTCAATAGATAAAGGCAACACGAAGGCTGATTTTTGCAGAGGTGTGTTATTTGCTTGACCAAACACAATACCTGTCCCTGGACATTTGGACAGCAGCTAACTGACCTCTAGGATCTGGTCCTAGATGTTGCCGAGTTTATTTGCATCAAGTCTAAAATTGTTTGTAGCTTTAAGAGCAAGATGATGTGTAGAAATTTCTGCCCACTATTTAACCATCTGAATTTATTGATGTATTAAAGGTAATTTACCACAGCGTTATCCTTAAAGGACTTTTTAAAGTCAAACACTTCTAAAAATGTGTTTGATAAACGAGATAGACTCATGATTGTTTATGAAAAATTCTCTGGTTTGTCCCATAAAAGTAATAGTGGGTGAACAAGTATCTAATGAGTGCCCACTACATATAAAGAACTAAACTAGGCTTTATTGTACAGGAGCAAAGGAGTAGAAAGCATTCTTTTTTTTTTTTTTTTTTAAGAACTGTACCATTTATTTGAAATGAGGCATGCATCTGAGAACAATTATAGAGCAGCTTAGCAATACATTCTTTAATATGCTTTGAATCGAAGGCACCCGTTCCAATTGTTGGCAGAGTAAAGGAAAGAATAGAGACAGAAAGATTCCATGAGTTTTGAGTCTTGAAGGAGCTGATAAAATGTTTTCCCAAGGCAGGCTCTAATATTAAAATTCATTTAACAGCCTTCAAACCAGAGTTGGACACAGGTGGCAGCCAGAAGAGAATCCATGGACTAATCCCTAAAATTGGGAACATAGGACACCATAGAACACAAGTGGGCAAGTGAGGAAACTTCCCTGGGCAAAGCCTAAGGCAAACCAGGTACTTTAATCTCATTACTGTGATAATTCCACGTGATAATGTTCCCCCTATTACTGTTCAAGAGACAGAAGTCCAGAAGGGCAAGGTAAAAAAAATCCCCACTAATAAGAGCCAGGGTTGGACTTGTTCCTACATCTACCAGGATGAAAAAAATCTCAGTATGAGCGGTGACAAATGATGCAAAGAGAACTGAATGCAGGTCATCAGTTTATCCTCATACAGTCGACTAAGATCAGTGATAAAATAATAATTAGCTGAGATCACTAGCCACTCCAACTGTACTGGAAGCGACAGAAATTTAGATAGAAATGGCTCAGGCAATGGATTCCAAGCCTGGGAGACGACCTGTCTGTGCTTCTTATTCCCTCAGTAGGTTTTATAAAGTTCTTTGGCCAGAGGGAAACTGCAGAGCAACTTGAAAGCTATATAAAGCAAATGTGTAATGGTGTTGGCAGTGTTCTGAAGGGAGCTACCAAGAATGCATACTACAGGGAGGAATAAAGAACTGATTTCTGGCTGAAATCCATTTTGAATGGAAAAGCTTTAATGGATGAATTCTCCATCATTACGTTGCTGCTTTCCATTTAATTGTCATCATTCACAATTTGAATTTTAAGTCTTTCTGCGTGTACGTACATGACTCCATTGGGAGGTAGTGGAGATGTATGCTTATGAACTATGTGTGCTCCTCCTTTAGACAGTGAATAACTTGTCTCACTCAACACTGCATCCTCTTCTCTTGCCGCAATAATTTTGGTTATATTTAATGTGCAATATAGATCTTTCTCTACTAAAATTTGAGAACTTGGTTTTCCCTCTTCTCTCTATCCTCATTAGGAATCGCATGGGTGCATCACAGTCCCTCTACTTCAGTATGTAAGTATAGGAACTAAACTTTATGTGCTTATCAGGTGTCTTTCATGGCTTTCATAAAATGGTGAGACACCAAGCCATTCCTGAGTAGTCTTGCAGATCATGTCAGATCAAGAGATCATCCCACTCAGGTTTTTTGTTTTGTTGATTTCTGAGGATTTCTCCAGCAATTGTTCCTGCCTGTGGGCCATGAGCTCTGTGAGTGTGGGGGAGATGCAGAGTTATTGTGAAGGGTGTGTAAATTCATATGAACCCCAAGCAGCCATACGTGTACTACTATTTTTCAAAAGCATATAGAGGTATGTAATACACATGTGTGTATACATACATATAAAATCATGAATTAATGAATGACAAACACTTTTAAGTGTTACTGAACTCATAGTAGGTTTCAATCATAAGCTATTTTCTGAATCAGCATGTGCAAAAAACAAAAAATTTAACACATGGAGGGTCGTGTTTAATATGTTTAAAGCACTTACACCATTCATGACCTGGAGTATGGACTTAACAAACTTGATTGACTTATTTTCCTTCACTTTCCAAAGCAAAGAAAGAAAAGTCTGAAAATGTTAATTTTCCCCCAATATTTACATATCTCCTTGTTTTCTTTTTCTATTCTCATTGTATCAACTAGAAATGTTTTGTTGATGTCTTCTTGTATTGCCTCTGATACAAAGAGGAAGGATGCCTATGTTTTATTATTTACTGTATTTGGTGATTAGTTTTAGGTAGAACTTCTTTACCATATTATGGAAGTATGCTTCTATTTCTGATTCACTTTAAATGAGCAAAAGTCAGGAATAAATGTTGAATTTCACAAACATTTTTTAGCTTTATATAAATGTGTATAAACTTAACTACTTGATCTAGCATTGTAATAGATTAAATCATAGCAAACCATTCTTGTTTTTGATCCTTTCTTCCTTTTTAAACTGCTGATCTTGATTTGTTTCTCTTTTATTGGAGGCTTCGTAAATGAGCTTGGCTTGTAGTTTTCCTTTTTTTATTAATTACTAGCTTCATCAATATCGCTATCAGGTTTATGCATGTTTCACAAAATTAATTTGGAAGGTGTTCATCTTTTTCTCTGTTTTAGAAACTGGGCTTTGGGGATATACACAGACCTCAGTTTGAATTCTGGGTTGTTCACTTGCCAGTTTTATAACCTTGAGCTAGTTATTCAACTTGTCTAACCATCATTTTCATCACCTATAAAATGTAACACAAGCATGTACGGTAAAAGATTTTGTGCGATTAAATGAGATTATATACGCAAAGCCCTTATCACAGTTCCTGGCTCACTGTAAGCATTAAATAACTGTGGCTTCCGTTGAGCTAATGATGGTAAAGATGATGATGATGATGATGATGATGATGATGATGATATTATCATTGAATGGAAATTATCTTTCCCTTGAAATTAGTTTTGTGTAACAATGTAACAGCTTTTAAAAAAAGAATTGGGGGTCAGATTTCCTCAAGTTCTTCTTTAACTTGTCCAGTTTTCCTATTTTTATTCAGTTAATTTTAATAATTTTTTTCAAGAGAAACTTGTCTTTAGACTATGGAGCTCTTCAAAATTATTAGACCAAGTATAATGTATGTTTTATGAGAGCTCCTTCTCTTTCTCTTTCTCTCCATATATATATATATATATATATATATATATATCATTTATATGTTTGTATTTATATATATTTCTATGTGCATTTATATTTCTATATATGTTTGTGTATATATGTATAAAGATCTATATCTATATCTAAATTCTCATATCCACTTTATAATTTCTATTTGTGAATTTTCTTTTTTCATCATAGTATTATCATGGGTATATTTTTGTCTTTGTGGAGATAAGACATTGAGTTTATTTTTAAATTGTTTATATTTTCTGTCTTTAAAATCATTTCTACTTCAATCCATATTAGTCTTTCTATGCTTTTTCTAAGTTTATATTTCTATCTTTTGAATATAAATATTTGTTCATTTATTATTTATTCTTTTTTTTTAAAATCATTCAAAGATGTTGGTTTACCTCTGAGTACAGTTTTTGCCTGCATCTCACAAGTTTTTCTATGTAGTGTTTCTACTACTATTATTTTAAATTATTCTATAAGTTTTGTTTTGATATTCTCTTTGATCTGAGAGCTATTTAGGTCAACAAATATTGTTTTGTTTTGTTTGCTACTGTTTCTTAAATTATTTCCAGGTTTTTTCTTGTCGATGTCAGAGAATAATGCCTATCTTTTGCTTTAACAATGGTAATTTTTATTTTTATTTTATAACTGATCAAATTTGGTAAATATTCCATAGCTATGGAAAAGGAAGTATATCATTTTGTAGATCATAGAGTTCACAGAATATATAAAAATGTGTACGTATATACATACACACAAAAAACAGCAGATATAATCAGTCATTATTATTTAGAACTTGTTACCTTTTTTTGGTCACTTGTTGCTTCAAGAACAAAAAGAAAACTGTGGTAAAGCTTGCTCATTCTTATCTTACTTTGATTTTGTAAATTTCTCCTGTATTTGCAATGTTTTCCTTTGTATACTTTAATTCTATGTTATCTGTAGCATTAATATCAATGACTATTATATCTTGTTAATACTACTATTACTAATACGGATACTAAAAACAACCAATAGGGCTTCCCTGGTGGTGCAGTGGTTGAGAGACCGTCTGCCGATGCAGGGGACATGGGTTCGTGCCCCAGTCTGGGAGGATTCCACATGTTGTGGAGCGGCTGGGCCCGTGAGCCATGGCCGCTGAGCCTGTGCGTCCAGAGCCTGTGCTCCGCAACAGGAGAGGCCACAATAGTGAGAGGCCCGCGTACCACAAAAAAAAAAAAAAAAACAACCAATAGTTTCTGAGCATGTAAAATGTGGCAGGTATTGAGTTAGGTGTTGTAGATGAATTTTCTTGTTTAATACTTGTAACAAGTATACTAGATAGAGAGCTATATTTATCACTTCCAGTGAGGATTCTAGTGGATTGTATTCTTCATTAACAGACACACAAACAAAAAACAATTTTTTGTTTTACATAATACTTTTGCCTTTAGCACTGCTTCTTTTTTTTTTTTTTTTTTTTTTTTTTTTTTTTTTTTTTGCGGTATGCGGGCCTCTCACTGTTGTGGCCTCTCCCGTTGCGGAGCACAGGCTCCGGACGCGCAGGCTCAGCGGCCATGGCTCACGGGCCCAGCCGCTCCGCGGCATGTGGGATCTTCCCGGACCGGGGCACGAACCCATGTCCCCTGCATCGGCAGGCGGACTCTCAACCACTGCGCCACCAGGGAAGCCCCAGCACTGCTTCTTTAATGTTAATATTGTGACTCTTGGTTCCTCTTCATCTGCATTTGCCACATATATCTGTCTATCTTTTAAGGTGTAACCTTTATGTCACCTAGTGTGATATTGGTATATAGGAGATACCCTACAAAAAATGTTTGTGGGATGAGCAGGCCTTTTGGAGTCACTTTGTTTAATGTGTATCTCTTCTAGGAGGCATATAATTGGATTTTGTTTATGAGCCAATGTGAGATGGTTTTTAGGGGAGTTTAACCCACTTACAGTTATTGTGTTAATGATATGTTTGATTTGCTTCTGACATTTAGTGCTTTGTAGTTTCTTAATGTTTCCTTTATTTTTCTTTTGCTGTTGCCACATGACTGTGAGTCCTTTGATTAAATATACATACAAATTGGTATGGAGAGTATATATCTTGTTTTTATTCTACTTTTGATTGACATATGGCTTGTCCTACAGCTGAGTGCATTCACACTCTTGGCACGATAATTGGAGTTTCCATTGCAGCTGCTGCTTCCCAAGGCTTTACATTCACGTGCCAGCCTACAGTAAATTATGTTCATGGTCATGAATTTCTCATTTTGTTTATGATCTCATTTGAAATAACTTATTTGCTTGAAAATGACACATATTTGTTACATTGTATAGACTTCTCTTCATTTGTTAGTCTTATCATCATATAACAAATGTTAAAAGATGTGTATTGATTATCTGTGCTGAACTATGTGAATTCGGAGGAGAAAGAAGAGGAATGCAAAGTGATATCTGTTCCTGTTTTTAAGTTGCTTAAAGTATAATTAGCAGGGGACTTAGATATATATCTATAAAAAAGTTAAATAACTCAAAACTTAAAATAGAAATGATGTCACTGGCACTGTGTATAAATAAATAGCAAATGAGAAACATACACAAAATATGCCATGAATTCAGAGGTCAGAAATACTGCCTAGAGTTGAAATGTTCAGAGAAATCTCTGAAGAAGAAGGAAACCATCCCAAGGTGGGTGAACAGTGTGAGCAAAGGTGTGGAGGTGGGCATGTACAAGGCATATTCATGAGATGGCAAGCAATGATCATTGTCACATCAGAGGTTTCATGCAATTGGAGATGTTTGTTAGGGTAAATGATTCATCCTACAAACATGAGTTAAGCACATAGTACCCAGAGAGCATACAGAGGACATTTGACCAAGGTGTAGGGGCAGAGGTGTGTCAGAGAAGCCTTCCACGTGGAAATAATGCCAGGGATAAGTCCTAAGAGACAAGTAGGAGTTTAACAGGTAAAAGTTTCAGGGAGGGGTACGGAAGTTGGGAAGAAGTGTTTTCTAGGCAGAGGAAGCTGAAGATGTGAAGGCTTATAGGTAAGAGAGTGTATGGTGCTTTCCAGAACTGCAACTATTTCCCTGTGGTTGGCCTATGGAATGTGAGTGGGGGAATTGGGTGAAGAGGTTGGAAGGATAAAAACTGACCCAGGTCATGAGAACTTTGGGTACCACATGAAGGCTTTTGGACTTTATCTTCAAGGCTGCGGGAGCCTCAAAAACGACTTGAGTAGAATAGTGGAGTTGGTTGGAAAGTGGACTGTAGACAGGAAGATTAAAGTTGGGGAGATTGGTTGGGAGGTCATTGGATGAATTCAAGTGAAAGGTGCCAAGGTACAGAACACAGGCAGTAGCAGTGGGGATATAATTGAGGACAATTAAAACATTAGAAGCTACAGTTTGCAGGTCATGGAGGAATTGTGGGGTGGGCTGAGATAATTTCATATATATACAGTATACACACACACAGAGATAAATAAAAGGATCTCACATTCTTCATGGCATTTTACTACTGAGTTTAGAATAATGGGTCTTTAAATGTTAGTATTGCCTTAAGACTGTCATGGGTGTATAATACTGGTACAATGACTAGGTCAATAAAATATGTACAAATGTACAGACTTGATGAAACAAACTTTTATTTAGCTACCAATCCCATAAATGGTCAAACAATTGACAATGATAAAGTTTGTTTCAGTAACAAAGGCTCTCAAAGAAAGGGAGATTTGGATGCCTTTCAATAAAATAAATTCCTTTCTTCTCAGATGACATGTAAACTGATGTCATTTCTCATTCCATAATAAAAAAAAAAGACAAAACTTGTTATGGTTTGCAGTATTCCAGTGATGACATTCTTCCTCAAAGTAATCTAAAAAAAGACATTGTGAGCAAACTTGTACTTCCCTGCCAGAAATGCATGCCTGGCCATAATGCAAGCCTTTCATATTTAGCCATTTAGATAATGGTTTCTACATGAACTTTCATAACATTTATTTACTGCCATAAATGAATGGACCAAGCACTGTTGGAAGCCAGGAATCCAGTTCCTCGGCAGTTAGACTTCTCACTACTTTATCTCCACATTATAAAGCGTGCTCTGAAACTAGTCTTTCCTGTCAGTATTTCAGAGGCAATGTGAAACGTATGAGTATCTTGATCTTGAATTTTTACAGTTTCGCCTGCTTGTGAAATATTTTAGCCCCACTCCATGAAGACTATGCTCTAGTTATAAATATTTCAATTCCCCAGCCCCCCTTTTTAGGGTGTATCAACCATGTTTTCCTTCCCCTCCCCTCCTACTGACTGATTTGCACATTCTCTGAGTTGTTGCTGCAGAAAACAGCAGGCAGGAAAAAAAAGCAAAAAAAAGCAGGCAGAGACTGCCTAATTCTAAGACAAGGCTTTCTATATATTCATCTGGATAAAATGGTGAAATATGACTTGGGCTGATCTGCGAATGAGGGTTGAACCAGGATAGATGTGTTGATCACTGAATGGAGAAAGGCATCTTGCTGTAATAGGTTTTTCATTTACATGATAGAGGTGATGGATGGTGATTCTGCCCTGGAAGAGTTTGAATTCAAGGTGGCTTTGTTAAGCAGACGTCTGACTTGTTAAAGTCCTGCCACCCCCCTCTGGTCCCTTACGTGCTGAGGTGTGGTGTTCCCGCTGGTTGAACTGGTTAAACTGGACAAACCACAGCCTCTCAGAGCAGGCTCTCAGGCCATGGCCTCGGGGGCTGGCTCCTGCCCTGGCAGGAAGCTGTGCCCACGTGCTTGTCTTCCTCGTCTCCCAGTCTGTTGGCGCCAGGCACAGCCAGGCAGGAGCAGGGAATGGCTGGCTGTGGACAGGGCAGTCGGTGTCTGACTCTGGCCTGCTCTAGAAACACTATTCCAGAGTCTTCCCAGCTCTTGGCTGGCGTCCTGCAATGGACCGGGATTCTAGACCGAATTTTAGGACCCTCACTCTTGGTGGCCAGAAAGCACAGAACCAGATGCAGCTGTGGAGGAGGATGGTGGAGAAAGGTAAAAATATTATATCTCTTAAAATAATGTTAGAATTTCTTTTTAAATACAGTATTTATAAAATATTTTTATACAACAAACACGTATTTTTTTCTCGTAAAGTAATCGTATTGTCTGAAGGGGGGAAAAGAACTTCAATAAGACAGGTAGAAGGAAAGAAAACAATTAGAACACTTTACTATGGGAAAGCAGAGACATATCTAGCTGCTAACATTTGCTGCTCTTACAGCTGTAAAGAAATCTCTGGTGTCCATATGAACAGATATGCACATAATTGCAAAAGATCCTCAAATACCAGAGGGCCCCCAAATAACTTGTATTTGACTCTAGAGTTTAACTGTCACATTGATCTACCTATATCTGTGCCTACTTGCTGAGTAGAGATAAAGAGAGAAATGGAGCAAAATCCTTGTTTTCACAAAGGGCGCAGGAGAATGGGGGAGTCGTTTCCATAAAAGGTAGTAAGTGTAATGATGCAATTATGGTGTGGATTCTTAGGAAGCAGTTTAACTGTCTTCACATCCCTACTGTCTAGCACAGGGCTTGATGGGTGGTAGGTCTTCATATTTGTTGCAATTTGTTCTTTGGCTGCAATCAACATGAATTTGAGCCATTTCAGCACACACTAATTCTTTAAGTGATTCTCACTCATCCCATTTATTCATCCATCCACTGGGAAAATACTTACAAGACAGAGGTACCATACAAGACCCGAAGTCTATGTAATGAATATCAGTGCAATTCCATACTAAATTTTGACATTTGCATAGGTAATCTAGAAAGTGGGTTTTTTTTGTTGTTTTTTTGTGGTTTTTTTTGGCCAGTGAACTGATATTGTATATAGAGGTTATTTGGTACATTAAAAGATAGGCAAAATGGATTATTTATTTCAGAAGATTGCTTCATTAATTAAAATGTATATATTAATTATATACTTCCTAGGCTGGTGAAGATCTGATTTGATTTATAATCATCACAGTACTGTAGAATGAGTCCAGAACATTCTGGAGAATGTTTCCCTTCCTTTTGACTCCCATGTGGGTGATTTCCAAGGGGCTCTACATCTCTGACCTAGGAGAAACCTTCGTCAATCTTTGTGAAGTTCCTCCTTTCCAAGAGCGGTATGTCCTGACTCTGCTTCCTTACCTCATACCCATTCATTTAAAACATTTATTGTGAAATATTTCAGAAGGGAACGTGGAAAAACGGGCACAGTAAAGACCTGTGTTTCACCACTCAGCTTATCAAATAAAACATTACCAACAAAACTGATGCTCCTGTCCACTTGCATCTCACTTCCTTCAAATATACAATGATGCAGCCACTATCTTCAATTTGGATTTGATAATGATCATTTCTATATCATTCTTTATAGTCATACTAGCTATGCATGCATGCCTAATCATTACATCATATTGTTTTCCCTATTTTTCAACTTTACATGATGGTATTATACTGTATGTGTCATTCTATCACTTGGCCTCTTGGTATTTTCATTCATTATTGGGTTGCTGAGGTTCGTCCATGCTGGTGTTGTTCCACTGTATGACATTCCCCAATTTGTTTCCACACTCTCCTGTTGACGGACATCTACTTTACTTGCCAATTTTGTGTCAGGGGGTCAAGACAGAGTTGTCAGTATCACTTGGTGCCCAAAGGGACCCGTTGGCAGGAAAGTGGTCAGAGTCTAGCATCCTTTCTAGAGGCATGCTTGAGCTCCAGTGCATGTGGAAGCATTGTGGGACAGGTCTCCTGCAGACAGATTCTGTCAGTGGGATGTTCCCACCTTGTTGCTTTCCCTTTCTGAGAGCTGAACAGGAGAAGAGCCTTGGAGGACTTGGGAACAGACTGCTTTGGCATCAGTCTAAGGGTAAAGTGTGAGCTGTTTGTAGCTGTTGGGAACATAAGCTGCCTCATACATGGAGGTTTGTGGGACCGTGAGAGGTGCAGCCCCTCCTCCTGGGGAGAAGCCTCTAATGCAGTTAATTTCTTACCAGGCGGTTTAGAGGGAGCGCCTTATGGATTGACATTTGTCACTACAAATCAATGTTTTCTTGTTTCAAATAATGTTGCCATGATCATGTCTCCTTGTGTACATGTGCAAGAGTTGTGAAGGGTATACACCTAGGAGTAGAATTGATAAATTGTGGGGATTATGCCTTGTCAGATTTACTGGAGGTTTCCATTTGTTCTTCAAATCATTGAACCAATTTATACTACCACCAGTCCTACATAAGAGTAATATACTGCTTCACATCCTTGCCAACAATTGATATTGTCCAGATTTATTAATTTTTGCTGATTTGATAGATGGTAGGAGATGGAACCTCAGAGAGGTGTTTTGATTATGATTAAGATTGAGCAGGTTATCTTCTATCTGTTGGTCACTTACATCTCCTCTTTTATGAATTGCTTTTTTCTGTCTTTTTCCTATATTTTTTTTCTGTGAATTGTCTTTTTCTTTCTGACTTGTAGGTGTCTTACAATATGGATGTTTACTTTGCATAGATCTATATGTTGCAAATACTTCTCCCATTCTGTAGTTGTTTTTTGTTGTTGTTGTTTTACTTAGAAAAACAAAACAAAACTTTTAATGGTCTTGTGATTAACAGAACTTAAATATTTGGATATAACGGCATCTATAATTATTAAGCCTAGTTTCAAAGAGCTTTTTTTATTCTTAACTACTGTGAGTTTGGCTTTAATTCATTTTTCCTCTATTTTTTTAAAAAATTTATTTATTTTTGGTTGTGTTGGGTCTTCATTGCTGTGTGCGGGCTTTCTCTAGTTGTGGCGAGTGGGGACTACTCTTCGTTGCTGTGCATGGGCTTCTCATTGCAGTGGCTTCTCGTGTTGCGGAGCATGGGCTCTAGGCACACGGGCTTCAGTAGTTGTGGCTTGTGGGCTCATTAGTTGTAGTTTGCGGGCTCTAGAGCACAGGCTCAGTAGCTGTGGCACATGGGCTTAGTTGCTCTGTGGCATGTGGGATCTTCCCGGACCAGGGATCGAACCCGTGTCCCCTGCATTGGCAGGCGGATTCTTAACCACTGTACCACCAGGGAAGTCCCATCCTCTATTTTTTAAAAGACTATTTTTATTCTTTTACTAACTACTCAAAATTCTATATGCACGCTTAACTTAATTTAATAATTATCTCTTCTGATATGAAAAAACCCTCACTAATTCTTTATCATTGTACAGTATTTTAGTTCTCTCTTGTTTTTGTACTTCCCTAATTTGACACTATCATATTGTGTTTCTTATCACCAGTTTGATTAGATTCACCTATGCATTTAACAATCTCTTTGCTGACCATTCGTTTCAGACTTTGTCTAGTTATCCTTTTAGTGAAAGTCTATTCATAGTAAACTAAAATTTTTGTCAGAAAATATATTTCTTTGATCTCATTCTTGAGTGGGGATTTAGCTAGATATGAAATTGTAAGTTGAAGTTACTTTCTCATGGCTTCTAAGAGATATTCTGTTATTCTAATTCTAATTTCTTTGTAGGTGTCCTTCTAATATGTTTTTTGGAAGGTGCTTTCTCTCTGGCTGCTTTTAAGGTCATGTTTGTCTTTGGTGGTCTGTAGTATTGCTATGGTATGTCTAGGTGTGGATTAAAAAAACAAACAGACATTTTCTTTTAAAATTTTTGTATTTCTGAATCTGAGGATTCATGGTTTTTATCAAGGACATTTTTTGGTCATTTATATTATTAAATATTGTCTTTTTCTAGAACTCCAATTAGATGTGTGTTAAATGTCATTTCATTTTCCATTTCTCTTAAGTCTTTTTCATATTTTTCATCTCATTGGTTCTACTTGCTACATTCTATAAACTTAAAAAAATCTATCTTCCTGTTCATTAATTCTCTCTTCTATATTCTGTCCAATTTTCTTTTTAAAACTTTTAATTTCAATAATTATATTTCAGTTATATTTCAGTGATTACATTTTAATTTCTAAAAGTCTAATTTGGTTTTTAAAGATTTATTGCTTGTATTTTGTTATCTTTCACAAATTTTGATGTATGAAATTCTCCGAAGTCTACTTTTGAAGGTTTAATTTCTACAAACTCTTTCCTCTGGTGGCCTGTATCCTCATATATGTTTTTTAAGCTAACCTCTTTTTTTAAAACATCTTTATTGGAGTATAATTGCTTTACAATGGTGTGTTAGTTTCTGCTTTATAACAAAGTGAATCAGCTATACATATACATATATCCCCATATCTCCTCCCTCTTGCATCTCCCTCCCTCCCACCCTCCCTATCCCACCCCTCTAGGTGGTCACGGAGCACCGAGCTGATCTCCCTGTGCTATGCAGCTGCTTCCCACTAGCTATCTATTTTATGTTTGGTAGTGTATATATGTCCATGCCACCCCTCTCACTTTGTCCCAGCTTACCCTTCTCTCTCCCCATGTCCTCAAGTCCATTCTCTACATCTGTGCCTTTACCCCTGTCATGCCCCTAGGTTCTTCAGAACCATTTTCTTTTTTTTTAAGATTCCATATATATGTGTTAGCATACGATATTTATTTTTCTCTTTCTGACTTACTTCACTCTGTATGACAGACTCTAGGTCCATCCACCTCACTACAAATAACTTAATTTCGTTTCTTTTTATGGCTGAGTAATATTCCATTGTATATATGTGCCACATCTTCTTTATCCATTCATCTGTCAATGGACACTTAGGTTGCTTCCATGTCCTGGCTATTGTAAATAGAGCTGCAATGAACATTGTGGTACATGACTCTTTTTGAATTACCAAAAGTTTGGTTTTCTCAGCGTATATGCCCAGGAGTGGGATTGCTGGGCCATATGGTAATTCTATTTGTAGTTTTTTAAGGAACCTCCATACTGTTCTCCATAGTGGCTGTATCAGTTTACATTCCCACCAACAGTGCAAGAGGGTTCCCTTTTCTCCACACCCTCTCCAGCATTTTGAAGTATAGTTGACTTACAGTATTATATTAGTTCCAGGTGTACAATATAGTGATTCGACATTTTTATCAGTTATTTTGTGTTGAGAATTTATATCTGACTGTTCTTTATCTGTGGCAATCCTGAGAGCTTGGGGTGAGTGTTTATTCCTTTGCATTTGCTTCTACTACACACCCTGGGATGCTACCCAATTAGGACAACATTCAGTTAGTGTTTTGGCTCATGGTTTTCCAAACCCTGGCGTTGTATAAATTTAAGCCCCAGGCTCACATGGAATAGGTCTGTATTTAAAAATTCTTGGTTTGGGGGGAGCAGTAGGAAAGTCAATATAACAGCTCTAGGAAACAAAATTTTGATTTTCACCCAGTTAGATTTGATTTTCAGGTAAATAATAAACACTTTTATTAGTTTTAATTTGTCCTATGAAATATTTGTCCTGGATTTTATCTGGCTACTATGGCCAGGGTATGGAGAGGTTTTGTTTTCCTAAGAAGAGCTGAAACTGATATCTTTCTGCATCATCTTCCTTTGTAGGTGAATAGAATTTTTTTTTTCTAATCCATCATTTCATGGAACATCTACAAAGTTCTCGGGTTTTCATGGGCATCTAAGTCCCAGCTCCCCACCTTGTGGAGGCTTTGTGCCCTGTTCCCCAAGTTCTAGGTCCCTGGAATGGGAAAATTCCCTGAGCATAGTTACTGATCCAGCATTTGCTTTCCTGTCTGGTTTTCTGTTTCCTTTTTGGGTTGGTCATTTGGTTTTCTTAGCACTTAGGATTTTTCCCTTTCTTTCAAGTGACATACATGTTTTAAAGGGTGTTTGCTGTGTTTTCATCAGTTACATTACTGGAAGCAGAACCACTTTCATTCACTCCTCACCAAGCCCTAGCCCTTACCACTGATCTAAAATTGTCCTCTGAATATTCTGCCTGGGATGCTTTATTGCTAATTCCACTGCCCCTCTTGAGAGCTGCCTACCTGACAGCTCTCATTCCTTGACTCCCCTTTCTTGTTCACTGATTCTTGTGACTCCAGTTTCTTCGTATTTTTTTGCCTCTCTGACCAGCCATTGTCAGTCTTCTCTAATGGGTCTCTTTCCTTCTGTTTCTCCTTTGGAATAAACATGGCTCCTGGATAATTAGTATACTCCGAAGCTAGTGTCCTGACCTCTAAAGTCTGCAGGCTAGTTTCACATTGCTTTCTACGGGAACCTTTTTAGAAAACAGACCTTATGAGTATTCTTGCCTTTGAAAATCTTTGATAACTTCTAACTGCCAAAATATATAATCTTAGCCTTAAAATTCCTCCATAATATGACTCTTAGCTACTCCTTCTCCAATGTTCTCAGCTACCAAACTCTCTACTCATTACCCTGCTCTGTGCTTCTTGGGCCATGTTGCCATTTCACTCTTTCTGTCTTTGTTCATAACCCTGGAGTATCTACTGTTTGCTGCCTGCATAGTGACATCAGGCCCTTCCTTCAAGGTTATGGTCAGATTTCACCTTGGTGAAGGTGTGACCCATTCCTACCTTCCGCAGGCGGCTCACTTGCACTTTATTCATGCTTTTGTTACAACACGTATATTTTGTGCTATCATAGTTATTTTTGTCTCTTGTATTTTGGGGGTACAAATTATTGTGTTTCATCTTATTACCTTAATTCTGAGCACAATACTGTATATTTGGTAGCCTTCAACAAATTCGTTGATTATTTAATAAAGGTGCTTTTCTATAGTGGTTATGAGGACATATTAGATAGACTTATAGTATCACACCAGGTTTTATTCAAAAAATGAAGATCAGCTTAGGAAAGCTGCTAGAGCTGCATAGCAGTATGAATCTTCATTTTCAGTTTGGAAGAGTATTTCCCTTCATCTCCTATATTATCAGGGGAGTTTGACTTCTATGTTGGATTTTCTTGCAGACCGGTGGTTACAAGACTAGGGATTCCTAGAATTTGATGGAATGGTCCTCCCAGAAAATGTCCAGAAACCTCCATGTCCTTTGAAGTATGTACATTCGTTTCCCCAAATTCCTTCTTTCCTTTCTTTTTTTTTTTTTTTTTTTTTTTTTTTCTTTTTGCGGTATGCGGGCCTCTCACTGTTGTGGCCTCTCCCGTTGCGGAGCACAGGCTCCGGATGCGCAGGCCCAGCGGCCATGGCTCACGGGCCCAGCCGCTCCGCGGCATATGGGATCCTCCCAGACCGGGGCACGAACCCGTATCCCCTGCATCGGCAGGCGGACTCTCAACCACTGCGCCACCAGGGAGGCCCTTTCTTTCCTTTCTTTACTTTAAAATGATCACAATGCATAAATTAAAGCAGAGGTGGGCAGCTTATGCCTATTTGGTATATTGTTCTAATAGATTGCACAATTATATCACCTTCTAGTGTCTGCAACACCTATGAATCTCATCCTCCTTCCTTTTTCTCTGTCTGTCTAGGGTTGGCAGATTTTGCAAATTAAAGACATCCAGCAAAATTTGAATTTCAGAAAAACAATGCATACTCTTTTTAGTATATGTTTCAATGTCACATGGGACATACAGTAAAAAAAGAAAAGTCATTGTTTATCTGAAATTCAAATTTAACTGGGCATCTTGTATTTTTTCTGACAACCCTATGTCTCTACCACTTCCAGCTTCCTGATGCTTATCATCCTAATCATCTAAAAAGGACACAAAGGCTTTCCACATTCAGAAATGAAGATTCCCTACAAGTGATTTTCCCTAGAAAACTCTCAAAGGTTTCCTCCCTTGCAAATTTTAAGTGTGGAGAGGAATGTAACATGGCAACAGGATAATTAATTCTAAAGCAGGGTGGTGAAAAAATAGTATTGTAGTGAAAAACTGGTCTCAGCTATGGGAGTTGACTAACTTAAATATGTCTCTGATCATTTTTCCGATACAACTAATGTATTGTGGCAGGCACATCTGGGGGACACACACTCTGTAACTCAGTAAAAATGCTTGGGAGAAAGCATGCGTGTGTGTATGTATTGAGTTAAACAGCCCTTTGTTATGAGGGAGAGGGGCCATGAACACTGTGCCGAAATGCAAACTAATTGATGGACAGTATAATCACCACCTTAGTTAGCACCCCGGGACTCTTTTCATACCAGCAAGCTGTAAATTTAAATGGAAACCAAAAGGCTAGTACTCAGCCTATAACTCTGCATTCCATGACTTCATGTCTGAAATATTCAATGACTAAGAGAGAGACTTAACAGATAATAGCTGGAGAGGAGCTGCATGGTGATTAAGGTGATTTTTTTACCAACCACTGAAGTGGTTGGTAAAAACCTCCATCTAACCATGTACAGATAAGAGCTTCTGTTTGAGGGATTAAACTCTATTCTTTGCTCAGAATGCACTTCTGAGTGCTGAACAGCCCAGCACTCTCTTTTATTCAGCCCTAGCCCAAGACAGTATGTTCTTTTTGAGATTATATGATTTGGGTTAAGATGACTCTATTCATGAGCCCAGTCAATCATGGTATATTTATCTTTTAGATGCCCGCTATTTAGTGGCATTGAAACAACTTGAGTTTTCTAATCAGACTGATTTGTGTTCCAATCCCACCCAGCTCTGCCCCTTGAATCATGACATAAACTTTCTGAACCTTTTTGATATTCAACTATAAAGTGAAGTTGATACTATCCATCTCTCAGGGTTGGATGTAGATTAACCAGGTTTATTACCTGCAAACTGCTTAGATTTTATTGCTTCATGAAAGGTAGGCTTGTCCCTCTTCATCAATATGCTTTCTTACATTCTGCTCTTTGCTAAAGCCTGATAGCAGTGATGCTGCTTCCTACCATCATATGCTTCCTGCTTGCACTTTTGACTCTTTTGAGACACCTTAATTTGAAGGTGTGTGACCTAACACAAGTTTGTATGCCCGAGGCAAAGTGACGCCAAACAAACCTAAATGTCAGAGTTTGGAGCAAAGGAAGGTTTATGGCAGGGCCAAGCAAGGAGAATGGGTGGCTTATATGCAAAAATCCAAACTCCCTAATCATTTCTGGGGAGAAGTTTTATAGGCAAAATTTAGGGTGAAGGCTTCAGGGTGTGTGACTTTCTTCTGATTGGTTAGTGGTGAGGTAACAGGGTGGTGCTCCAGGAATCTTGTGCTCAGCCTGAAGTTACCATCCTCCACCTGGGTAGAGACCTTAGTTCCTACAGAAGAACTCAAAGATATTGTTATATATAGTCCTTGAGGAGGAACCAGGACCCTGCCCCACAGCTGCACTCTTGTTTCTTGACTGCTCCTCCTTTGTTTCTGCATTCCCTCCTTTCCTTGTTAAGCAAGGGAATCTGCCATTTGGAACTTGTTTGAATCTGCCCTTTGGAGCTCAGGGAAGGTCAAGGAGCCTGAATGAAACCTATTTCCTACAAATAAGGAACCAGGGACACAGCAAGTGTTTGTTCCCAGGAGGGGCCCACAGGATCCTGCTCTGTTTCAGGCGCACCACCAATGATGGAGAATGTTTACTCTGGGCTGGAAATGGCAGAAGGCTGTTCTTTTCCAGGCTGACTGCAATCAGTGGGCACTGGCTGCCAGCAGTAGTGTATGAGGGAAGGCCATGAGACTGCCTGGTGTGCTGAGACACAGCCCCTGACTGACTGATGAAGGCCACCACTGGCACAGGAGGGGAGAGCAGTGGTATCTGTGCTGTGTGGTTGATAAGGTTCCCCTCGGTCAAGTCATGCAGCAGGCAGTTTGCCTTCAGGAACATTACCTTCCCTATCTGCACCCTTTCTTCCACTTTTTGTGTCACCTTCCTGAGCTCACTAGTGTTTACATACTGGCTGTGGGACAGAAAATGAAAGAGGAACTCATTCATTTCTCTTAGGACTTGGGGACTGGGAAATCACTTCCATCTGCAGAGTGCCATGAAGGGAAAGCCAAGGTGCTCTGAGCTAGCCTTAGCTGCCTGTCTTCCCAGATGCAAGCTGGTGGTCCTCAGCCTGTATACGTGGCTGCCACATGGCAGTCCTATGCAGGAGGAGTATGGAGGAAGGTAGGTCCCTCAAATCATCCATCAAGTCCTTTGCAGTTCTAACCTCCAAAAAAGTTTCGAGGAATCTGGCTTTATATGCAATGTGTTCAAAAAGAAAATTCTGTTACATCCAGGGGCCTATGGGGATGATTTCTTTAGTTTCTGGGAAAGGCCAAACAATCCAAAATACCTTCCTTGATTTTGGCTATTGACTGTATTCTCACTGATGTTCATTGTGAAACAGGAGGGAAGGGGGCAGGGCACAACCTTTAAAAGAATGACATCGCCTGAGGACATGACATAAACTAATTAGAACCAAATAGGTCCAAGATGGCAGACTAATCGGCTTCCACTAGACCTGGAGCCTCAGTATATGCTCATTATAACACATCAGCAAGCTAAATGACACACCCGTGTACCATAACAGTTCCAAGGCTGAACATGAAGATCAAAAAGTGGACGGTGACCCAATCCCTGGAAATCCCCGCCCCTTCCCCCAAATAGTTGGAATAATCCTCCCACTTATTAGCCTATGAAATTACGCGGCCCTATAAAAGCTGACAACCCCATACCCTGGTGCCACTCTTGCCTTCTGAGATGGCCCACACTCTGTCTGTGGAGTGTGTTTCTCTCTAAGTAAATCCACTTCTTACCTATCACTTTGTCTCTCACTGAATTCTTTCTTCAGTGAGACATCAAGAACGTGAACTTCATTAAGTCCTGAGACCAGGTGTGTGATCTCAGTTAAAAGACAATAGATTCAAGTCTCAATCTGGGTTTTGGCTGGATTCGAGCACTGGCATGTGGGTTCAAATCTCAATCTGAGACGCACAGTTTCAGTTGCATTTCTTTAACTCAAACCTCTGTTAAAATGTAAGTTTTCCTGAAAGAATCTTAGGATGGCAGCATAGAAGAGAATATTTTAAGAGAGTTGAAAGAAATGAGAAAGAAAAATTATATCACTGTAAATGCAAAATATAGACTTCCCAGGAGGAGTTAGACAATCTCTGAAGCAGATGGGATAAGATAGAAGAGTTCTGGGGAGTTTCAGCCTTTCACACATCTACACATTATGCTTAAATAAGGCCATCTGATCAGTTTTTAAAAGTAATATTTGTTCTAATTATTATGTTAGAAATTTTGCAAAAATGTGGAAAGAATATAAAAGAAAATAAAAATTTCTAATATTCTCACAGGAAGGATTAACCCAGTTGGCTAACATTTTGGTGCATTTCCTTCTAGTCTTTTTTCTGCATAGATATTTACATATTTGCACATAAACTATCAACCCCAGCAGCCCTTGTTTGCCTGAGGCTACAAAATAAGGTCACCTTGTTAGTTTTCTTTAAACTTCATTTGTTTTTGTTTTTTTAAAAAAAAAAACAATAAACATTTATTGTCTCAGTTTCTGTGGGTCAGGAGTTCAGGAGTGCCTTAGTTGGGTGGTTCTAACTCAGGGTCTCTCATGAAGTTGCAATCTGGGTGTCAGTAAGCTGTACTCATCTGAAGACTTGACTGGGACTGGAGGGCCTGCTTCCAAGAAGGCCCACCCCTACAGCTGCTGGCTGGAATTCCCAGGTCCTCACCATGTGTGTCTCTCCATAAGGTTGCTTGAGTGTCCTCACAACATGGCAACTGGCTTCCCCAGAGTGATGATTCTCAAAAGGGCAAGGAGGGAGTCCCGGTGTCCTGGACTTGGAAGTTACACACGGTTACTTCCATCTTATTCTGTTCATTAGAAGGAAGACAGGAAGCCCAGCCCATACTCAAGGGCTCCACCAAGTGACCTTGCAATTCCTTGGGCTTGGTCTTGTGGCTTGCTTGCTTTGACCTTCATTTTTAATGTCCAGTTATGCTAACTTGAGTTCCAACAATGGAGTTGCCAGATAGTGTTCCTCAGAAGCTTCTGAGAGTTTTTCAGAGGTTCAGTCTCATAAATGCTCAGAAATAGATCTGTTCTTCTGTGGCACCCACTGCATACAACCATGCTGTGGCAGCCGCTAGCCTTGTGACATGACCCATTAGATGCTTCTTCCCCTGGTCCTCCCTTGGTGACCACTAGTGATATCATCACTCCACCTTTTGGAACAGAACACTGATTATCCTGTGGCCTTTCACTTCAGTTCTTAGGACAGCCCTTTTCTAAATCCCCAATGCACAGCTGAAAAAAGGCTGTGTTTTTCAGAAGAATTCACTGAAGTTTAGGGGACACAGAAGAGAAATGTAACATAGAAGACAACTTAAAACTGCTCCTAGAAATGCCTACTCATAAAGTTGAACTGGCCACAGCCTTGAAGGGAATGGAAATCCACCCACTCCAGGAGAGTCCAAGAGTTGCCTTCTTCACTTTTCATTGACTGCCTCTGTGTTAACCCCTTTTACAGAATGATTAAAAGCAGGGACTTCCATTCCCTACAGAGAATAGAAGACCCCAACCCCACCTACATGGGCATGGTCTATCTGGCCATGGGGGAAGATGACTCACTCATACTAGTCTTAGAGAATATTTCCCAAAGTCAAGACTATTGCTGCATCAAGCCCAACATGGACCTTGATTTCCAGATCACTTCCAATGTCACACGAACAGAAGATCAAACCCCTCCATATTCTAGCTACACCTTCTGCAAAAAAACTGCTCAAGAACAACATCACATCTCTTTAAGGACAAGCAGTGATTTGAAGGTATATAGCCATCTAAGTCCAGGTTTAGAGAAAAAATATTCTCTAAAGGAACTGATCTTCAGAGACGTAATTTTAAAATGCAGCTGTTTTATATTTATTAAACAGAACATCTCAGTCAGATCCTTCTGCATGTAGATTGCTTCAACACATTTACATATTCACTCTTGCTTTACATTGCATAACTTCAAGGGACCACACAGAAGCCAGGAAGAGTCTCCCCAGACACAAAGTGAGACATTGCATGCAAATTTTAAAACAATGATTTTTAAAATAAGTCTTCAGGTCAAATCTCCATCTGTGATACAAGACACACGTATTTGCATAATTGAAAATCATACTTTGCATATAATTATAACTGCTTTCTTTAATTTTCCATTGTAAACATTTTCCAGTGTCATTAAAATGTTTTATCATTGATAACGTTATCCATGATAAAATATCATTATGTCTAGAAAATATGATTTTTAATGATTTTATGATTTCAAATCTGCAGTTGTTATTAACCATTCTTTCTTGTTGGGCGTTTATGTTATTTCCAAGTTATTAATATAGATGATATAAAAATGAACATCTTTGCACATATAATTGTCCCTTTTTCTGATTACTTTAAGTAATTTAGCTTTCATTAGGAAACCACTTCAAACTACAAACATTTACTATTTTTCATGATTCTGTAGGTCAACAGAGCATCAGTTTTTCTGGTCTGCGTTGGCTCTGCCAGGACTGAGTGGTCTAGAATGGCCTAACTCACGTGTCTGGAAGGACTGGCACAGCTGAGATCATTGGCCTCTCCCCATCTGGTCTCTCATCCTCCAGGAGTCTAGCCCAGACTTATTCATGGTGGCAGAAGTGTCCCCAACAGCAGGAGATGGCAGGCCCCATTCACAAGTAGTTTTTAATTCTCTTCTCACATCACATTTTCTCAAGTCCAGTTGGCTAAAGAAAGTACCATGGCCAAAGCCAGATTCAAAGGATGGAGAAATAGGCTCTACCTCCTGATGGGAGAAGAGCCAAGTCACCTTGAGAAGGCGCCTGAATACTGGGAGGAGTGAAGGCAGCTGCAGCCATTTTTGCATACAACCTCCTGTACTTTCCTTGAATTTCTGGAAGTAGAATGACTGCCTCAGAAAGTATAAATATGTGTTTATAAATGTTTCTTACTATATAAAGCCACACTTACCCTATAGAGAATCTGTCCTGTTTTGCATTTTTAACAGCAGTCTATTATAGTGCCTATAGAAAGCATCCATGCTGGTGTTAAATATTATAAATTTTTAAATATGTAAATTATATATTTATTTTATTTTATTTGCATTTCCATAATTACCCATGGAGACTAATATTTTTATAACTTTATTACCCATTTATATTCCCTGTTTTGCGAATTTTCTTTTTATACCTATTTTCCTTGAGGTCCTTGTATTTTTCTCATTGACTTGTGCATGCCTTTTATGAAGGAATATCATTAACCATTAATATGTCAGAGTTTGTACAAATATTTTATCCAGTTTTTTATTTTTTTTTAATTTTTAAAAAATTATTTATTTATTTTTTTTAAAGGTGTCACATTTTATTTATTATCTTTGGCTGTGTTGGGTCTTCGTTTCTGTGTGAGGGCTTTCTCTAGTTGTGGTGAGTGGGGTCCACTCTTCATCGCAGTGTGCAGGCCTCTCAGTGTTGTGGCCTCTCCTGCTGCGGAGCACAGGCTCCAGATGTACAGGCTCAGTAGTTGTGGCTCACGGGTCCAGTTGCTCCGTGGCATGTGGGATCTTCCCAGACCAGGGCTCGAACCCGCGTCCCCTGCATTAGCAGGCAGACTCTCAACCACTGCGCCACCAGGGAAGCCCCCAGTTTTTTATTTTTAAAGATACATGAATTTCAAACTTTTATACAGTCTATATGTTTTCCTTTGTGATTATTTTGTTGCTTTTAAGATGGGAAATATATTACTGCCAATATAAAAATATTTATTCACCTACATAGTCTATTTTTTTTGTGTGATATCCTTTTTAAACATTTAACTATTTAATTCATCTGAAATTTATTTTGGCATATGATATTATATAAGCTTTTTTTTTCTCAAAAACTACTTCTCTTCAACTTAATTTAAAATATATATACGTTTTTTAAAAACTTACCCTGAGCAATTTCAAACATACACAAAATTAGAAAGAATAGTGTAGTAAATCCCTATGTATTTATTGCCCAGATTTAAAAATTATCTACTAATATCCAACCTTAGTTTATCTGTTTTTACTTCCTCACAATTTTCATATTATTTAGACACAAATCCCAGTGTCAATGAAAATTAATCAATAGTAAGTCTAAGAAAGAAATGGAAAATTTTATTCAAGCCAATCTGAGAATTATAACCCAGGAGACAGACTTTCAGAAAACTGTTCCAAAAAGGTAAAGGGGGAGGTCAGTATATATGTGATTTTTGGTGAAGGGTTACATGTAATCAAACACACATCTTGGTAGAGGGTTACTGCTATTTGGGAGGAACAAATATCTTAGTTAATGGTTTCAGTGTTTTTCTAAGTATGGGAAGATGCAAGAAACTGGGTTCATAAAATTTTCTCCTGAAAATATCTAACTATCTGAGGGTCAGTTCTGTTGGTTTCCCCAGAGCACTAAATGCCTCATCTTGATCTCTGCCCTGAATTCCTTTCAGTATGTACTGTAGGTCAGTGACGGAAGTGGCTAATGACTTGATTCTTGTAGAACTGGATGGTGGGCAACATTCTTCATTTTACAATCCCTTCCCTTTCAGTCTTAATTTGGACAAAGGTTTGGGAGGCATTTTGTGACCAATTTGTCCCTGGAAATTCTCATTCGCAGGTCAGGAGAGGATTTCATTGATAGGCCATTCAATGTGCTATTACTGGACTAGACCTTTTAACAGTAACCAAAAGTCTCTGAATTACCTGTCTTACTAGTCTGTTATGGTCCAGGAAATGGTTCCCTCTTATTGCTTCTTCCTGTATCTAGAGTTAGACATTATTACAATCATGTACCTTGTAGAGCCATATATTTGGTTAATCTTTTCAAGTCGCCTAGTCATCATTATTTTTATCAGAGGCTCAGTCACACATTTAGTAATACAAGGCACAATAATCTTGTAAAATCGGCAGAATACAAGTAATATAGCTCTAAACATTATAAGGGCATAAGTAAGTATTTCAGCTAAGAACTTCCAGTGGTTGCTGCCCAGTACCTCTCCAGGTGGTCTGACCAATCTGTTTTGCACCAATCACTATCTTTAAGGGAAATGATATATTGGCCTCATACATAGAGTTCACCCGAGATGCTGTACGTACAAGGTGAGTGGTGGGTTTCTGTGGCCCCTTAAGGGATTGAGAAAGGTATGTTACCTTGTAAGGATTTACATGGTGCCAGAAGGAGACAAGTGCATCTTTAAGGTTGAACAGGTATTTCTGCCATTGAGGAGGTCTGGTTAATGCAGGATGGAGATGCACAATGCACACTGGTTGTGAGGGACTGGGGGAGAGGCCAAAGGGCAGAGAAAATGTTTTCTGTTTAAATTTTTCTTGTCTTGCCTTCAAATATGAATTTTTATTCCATCGCCAGACATCCTATGATTCCAACATCTATTTCTGAAAGATAAAGACCCTTTAAAAACATAATAATATTATTATTATACCCAAAATATTAATAAGTCTTTAATACAAAATTTTCACATTGGGCCATAATTTCTTTACACTTTGAATAGGAATCCAAGTAAGTAAATACACTGTAACTGGTTGCTATGTCTCTTAATTCTCTTTAAGCTAGTAAGTCTCTTTTATTTCCCTTGCAATGTATTTGTTGAAGAAAATAGATTGTCCTATAAAGTCTTTCATATTCTAGACTTTTCTGATTGAATCCTGTGGTGTTGTTTACCATGTTTCTCTCTGCTTATATTTCCTTTAACTTGGTGTTTAGATCTAGAAGCTTGATTAGATTCAGATTTTATTTTTGAGCAAGAATATCTTCTGGATGATATCATTATATATTTCCTTCAGTATGTACATATTATTAGGTTGCCTGCCTTTGCAGGATAATGATTATTGCCTAGATCCATTAATTCTTTGTGGATCTAGGGGGCAATATTCTCATTGTATCCTTTTATCCTCATTTACTAGTAGAATAATTCGATAAAAGGAAACTTTCTCTCACCTCCTGGTTAGCTGTGGTACAATTTATAAAGAAAAACCTTGATTCTTTTCTTCTGTTTAATAGCTTTCAAAGTAATGAGTTAGTTCTTTAGCATCCTCCTATGGTGACTAAGTATTTTAAAAAATATATTATTGTGAACTTTTACATTTAAACACATTTAATATGTTCCAATCCATTGCAATTATTATTCTTAATGAGGTTCAAATTTTTCTCATGTTGGCTGGTAGGAGTCTCCTCTTCAAACTGGTGCTTGAATCCCTTTGGCATGGACTTACAGGTCTTTGGAGGCTTCCTTGCTCTCTGATATAACATGATATTTTAGTCTTCCTGTGTGTATCTCCTGCCTCTTAATGGGATCATTTATTTATCTGAGAAACCCTGGTTCCTTCTGGTGGAAATTGTTTTTTTTTTTAATTTATTTTATTATTTACTTATTTATTTTTGGATGCATTGGGTCTTCGTTGCTGTGGGCAGGCTTCGTCTAGTTGCAGCGAATGGGAGCTACTCTTCGTTGCGCTGCACGGGCCTCTGATTGCAGTGGCTTCTCTTGTTGTGGAACACAGGCTCTAGGTACGCAGGCTTCAGTAGTTGTGGCTCGTGGGCTCTAGACCGCAGGCTCAGTAGTTGTGGCGCACGGGTTTAGTTGCTCTGCAGCATGTGGGATCTTCCCGGACCAGGGCTCGAACCTGTGTCGCCTGCATTGGCAGGCGGATTCTTAACCACTCTGCCACCAGGGAAGTCCTGGAAACTGGTATTTGGAAAGCCTGATTTGAGTTCTTGGGGGGCTCATTGCTATAGTGTTGGTCACTGTTTCCAGGTCTTTTTCATTATTCAGAGCTACGAAATACATGTACTATGTTTAAGATAAAATGTATTGTGGATTTAAATAGATTTTTCTGATTCATATTCAGGACCACAGAATTTTAACTGAACCATATTGATCTTACACCTGTATTTCTTTTTCCAATGCTAAAAATCAATTTGCAATGATATCAACATAATTACTAATTTGCTTTATTTTGCAATATATATGCAGCAGTCTCAGAATAACCACCAAACCTATCTCAACAATTGATTACTGAAAAGAGTTTAAGCCTTTTGTTAGTTGTTTCGTGTATTTGTGTGTGTGTGTATATATGTGAGTGTGTGTCCCCTCTTAGTGTGTATTAAGATGTTTAGTGAAAGTCACTGAGTGGTTCCTCTCTACTCGTTAAGCCAACAACCCAGACACAGATTACTTTATTTCATTTTGCTTTCAGTTTTAGTGTTTGTTACATTTTGATCAATCTGTAAACTTTTTTTTTTAATCTAAAATTTTACAGCTGTCTCTTGTAGCTGGAACATTAAATCAAAAGTGTCATTAAGAATAGCATAAGTATATTGGGCTTCCCTGGTGGCGCAGTGGTTGAGAGTCCACCTGCCAATGCAGGGGACACGGGTTCGTGCCCCGGTCCGGGAAGATCCCACATGCCGCGGAGCGGCTGGGTCCGTGAGCCATGGCCGCTGAGCCTGCGCGTCTGGAGCCTGTGCTCCAAAATGGGAGAGGCCACAACAGTGAGAGGCCCGCGTACCACAAAAAAAAAAAAAAAAAAAGAATAGGATAAGTATAATGTGGCATCCAAAATCATTGCATGTGTGTTGAAACATGCCAGGGTTCTGAATCTTGAGTCTAAAAGGGTTGTTAGGGCAGGAAATGGCTCTACTGAAATAGCATCACAATGCTGAAGGACACCAAAACATATAGTCCAACAACTGTGAAGCCTTCTCCATGCACTGAGAATCACCGTGTAGCAATTGTGTTATAAGTATCGCCAACTTGTTTCCTGTTGTTTTGAGCCGTTTCATCCCTTCAACTGTGCCAAAATTCTAGTGTCTGAAAGTGTGCCCTGAACCAAAGCCACAGAAGGAGGAAACTGGAGGAGCACTGCTGGTCTTCACTGGTCTTACTGCAGCAGCCTGGAGCTCCATGGCACATCCATACCAAGGGCTTTATTGTAGGAGAGACTGAGAAACTTGTGGGGATGCACCTGGGGGAACAGAACTTGCTTCATTGACAGTGGGTCATGGGAGAGGCTGCTTCAGAATATTCTTTGAATGCTCTCTCCAAGGACTCATGCAAAAGCTGTGAGAAAGAAGCTGTGAACAACTAAAAGGAGTGCTTTCTTTTTCTTTTACCACTCTAAGAACACAACCAATTCCAGTTTTCTAGCCCAAATATAATCGCGGGCTGTGGAAGATTGGATAAGAGCCCTTTTCCCGCTTCAATAAAGGGACTGCTGGACCCCCCGTAATACAGGGAAGAGAATGAAGAGGGAGGCCTCCGAACAGAATGGAGCCATTCTCCATATGGAACAGAGGCAGCTGTGGAGGACATTTCTCAGTGGACTTTAGGAAATGGCCTAGACAGCTCTGGAGCAGACAGGAGAGTGATGGCTGGTGCCACATCACAGCCAAAGGATTGGGCTAGAAGTCTCCAACTCTGTTCCACATCCTCGATTCTTCTACTTTCAAGCTAATGTTAAACACGTCCTGTATTGTTTTGAATAATTGAATAGGGGCTAAAATTCCTTGCTGACATGTGGAACTAGATAAATATTAGGCAGCTACTGTTATTGCAACCTTAATTTTAGTCCTGGCCTGGCATTAATGGAGGATACACAGTCTGCATAGAGTAAATCATTCCCAATAATCAGAGCAATGGGCATCTGTATCGGTCTTTTCCCTTACAAAGTAATTTGGCATCTATTGACCATGAGAGAGAAGGAATAGACCCCCTTCATATTGTGAACTTTCAGCCAGAGAAATAATTCTATCAAAAGTCATAGAGGTGTTGCCAGGGGAATGTCTACATGGGGCGTAGGATTTGATTCTACCATTGTATGATTTTTTTGTGTGATTCCTGGGGAAGTAAGGAGGAAGTACCTTCAAGGTGGGACTTTGGATATTTAAGTTTAGCTTTACTTCAGCTCTGTGGATGCTCTACCTAGCCCTCATCAACGGTTTATTCTTTTTGTTTTCTTTTTTAATGCTGTAAGTTTCCTTTATGGAAATCTATTCTGTAACATCCATTCTGGTGGATTCCTTCTCAGTACCTGCTTCTTATCAATGCTATATGGTAGGTACTTAGTCCAAGTTCCTGATGGACTGGGTGATTGAATAGCAAAACTCTCTTAAAGACAGCATTTTAGAAGGCTTTACCACTACTATATAGAAAATAGGTAACCAACAAGGACCTACTATAAAGCACAGGAAACTATACTCAATATTTTGTAATGACCTATAAAGGAAAAGAATCTGAAAAAAGTAGATATATATGTATGTATAACTGAATCGCTTTGCTGTACACCTGAAACTAACACAGCATTGTAAATCAACTATACTTCAATTAAAGAATAAAATAAAAAGATTTTACACAGCAAAGGAAAACATAAACAAGATGAAAAGACAACCCTCAGAATGGGAGAAAATATTTGCAAATGAAGCAACTGACAAAGGATTAATCTCCAAAATTTACAAGCAGCTCATGCACCTCAGTATCAAAAAAACAAAAAACCCAATCCAAAAATGGGCAGAAGACCTAAACAGACATTTCTCCAAAGAAGATATACAGATTGTCAACAAACACATGAAAGGATGCTCAACATCACTAATCATTAGAGAAATGAACATCAAAACTACAATGAGGTATCACCTCACACCGGTCAGAATGGCCATCATCAAAAAATCTACAAACGATAAATGCTGGAGAGGGTGTGGAGAAAAGGGAACCCTCTTGCACTGCTGGTGGGAATGTAAATTGATACAGTCACTATGGAGAACAGTATGGAGGTTCCTTAAAAAACTAAAAATAGAACTACCACACGACCCAGCAATCCCACTACTGGGCATATACCCTGAGAAAACCATAATTCAAAAAGAGTCATGTACCACAATGTTCATTGCAGCTCTATTTACAATAGCCAGGACATGGAAGCAACCTAAATGCCCATTGACAGACAAATGGATAAAGAAGATGTAGCACATGTATACAATGGAACATTACTCAGCCATAAAAAGAAACGAAATTAAGTTATTTGTAGTGAGGTGGATGGACCTAGAGTCTGTCATACAGAGTGAAGTAAGTCAGAAAGAGAAAAACAAATACCATATGCTAACACATATATATGGAATCTAAAAAAAAAGACGGTTCTGAAGAACCTAGGGGCAGGACAGGAATAAAGACGCAGACGTGGAGAATGGACTTGAGGATATGGGGAGGGGGAAGGGTAAGCTGTGACAAAGTGAGAGAGTGGCATGGACATATACACACTACCAAATGTAAAATTGATAGCTAGTGGGAAGCAGCCACATAGCACAGGGAGATCAGCTCGGTGCTCTGTGACCACCTAGAAGGGTGGGATAGGGAGGGTGGGAGGGAGACGCAAGAGGGAGGAGATATGGGGATATATGTATATGTATAGCTGATTCACTTTGTTATAAAGCAGAAACTAACACACCATTGTAAAGCAATTATACTCCAATAAAGATGTTAAAAAAATGAAATAATAAAATAAAAGAAGGCTTTACATCCATTCAATCTTTCTTAAATGTCAGCTTACACAAAGCTAAAGTAGTTTAGGAATTAACTGGATCAGTTTCCCCATCCTTAACACACCACTATGTTATGGCATGTATAAGAATATGAGACTTGCATCTCTACTTTTCTTAGCATTTTTTAGTGCCAGAGTATTAACAAGGACACAAGAAGAAATGGAGTTCCCCACAGAGCATGATTCCATTGATCATAAAAAAACAGAAGAAATAAAATGCCAGCTTAATGATCATGATGTCTTACATTTACTCATCATTTTGCAGTTTAAAAAGTACTTCGAGGGGCCTCCCTGGTGGCGCAAGTGGTTGAGAGTCCGCCTGCCGATGCAGGGGATACGGGTTCGTGCCCCGGTCTGGGAGGATCCCATATGCCGCGGAGCGGCTGGGCCCGTGAGCCATGGCCGCTGAGCCTGCGCGTCCGGAGCCTGCGCGTCCGGAGCCTGTGCTCCGCAACGGGGGAGGCCACAACAGTGAGAGGCCCGCATACCGCAAAAAAAAAAAAAAAAAAAAAAAAAAAAAAGTACTTCGATATGTATTATCTGGGAGACCGACAGGAGTGACTGCTCATGTAATGAAGTACTGTCCTTTTAAATGTTCTAGGAAAAAACAATGCTGAGTATATTTGAGATTGAAGATCATGGAAGGATAAAGAAAGATGTGCCTTTTCAACCCAGATGCTCTTAGTGGTTTCAGGTTTTTCTCTGCCCTGTGGGAATCCATCAGTTGTGTCATTTGCTGTGAGACTCAATACAGATATTTTACCCAATGCCTACCTCTCCTTTTCTTTACACGATAAGATCTTATTTCCATAACGAAGCTTGGGGTAGCTCTCTAGAAGCCTTTTTGGCATTTTCTGGTTTCAAATTTCCATCGTATCTTCCCTATGAATTTCAGACTTAACACTGATGGTGTTGGAGTTCTCAAAAATACGGGATGTCCATTATGGCCTATGAATGGCAGCCAGACTCAGTAGTGAGCTATCCATGAATAGAAAGTTTGCTCTTTGGTCTGTGTGCAGAATTAATAATGCATATATGTGAACATAACAGAACGTTGAAATGCCTCTCCTGATGTCTAAGAATTTTGTCTGACATGCCAAAGCTGAATCTGTGGGTGCTAAGTACACCCACATTCTATAGGGTACTGCAGGACACTTCTATATAGGATATGCTACAAGCGAACAAATTAGGTCAAAACCAGCATCCTGCCCAGTCTGTAAAAGAGGAGATTAGAAATTTGAAAACAAGGATATTTGAAGGGGGTTTAGTAGAAGAGAGGATGTTTTAGCTTTTCTCTTTTAGAGAGAAGTGCAGGGTCTCTAATAGCCTGCAGGAGCCCATAGGGAGAGCTTGTTAGTTGCCATGCTTCCCTCCCCCAGCCTTTTCATCTTAGATGGAATAATTTAAAGCGAATCTCAGACATCATGTCATTTCATGGGGTGTAAGGAGTCTTGCTATATTACTGAAGATAAAAGACAGACCAACAAAATAACACGAGAAACCTTTTTGAGAGGAGAATTTCTTTTGTCTCTGACTGACAGCCAAGCAAACAAGTAGAAACATAGGCCCTCTGGGAAATGGAGGGGCCCATGAACCTGCCACCCTAACAGATAATGCAAAAGAAAGCCATAAAGTGAAAAGGTGAATTCTTCCCAAATGATCACCTGCCTGTTCTCGGCTGCACTCTGGGTCCCACCTTGTGAGACTATGGCTGCTATTCCTTGGAGGAGAGGGGAAAGGGATAAATGTCTTTTGCAGCTGCCAGAGATGGAGGGATGCAACAACCCATTTCTTGCAAGTGATCTGATGGATGCATCACATGTCAACCGAGAACAGAGAAACACTTCACCTCAGTGTTCTTGAATGCAATGCCCCTTTCAGGCATTTAGACTGTGCTACTATTTCAAATTTAAATCCAAGGTCATTTCTCTGGGCAGGAGGTCACTCTCACATTTCTAAGAACAGAAAAGAAAAAGTACAAAAGCCCCGAAAAACCCTGAAAACAAAGACTGTATTCTACTCTTCCTATTGAAACACCTTGTTAACCCCATGGTCCCCTCTGACCAATACAGATGGCATTTTCATGGAAATCTTGGTCAGTGGGAAAGAGTTGCTAGTTGAAGGCAGAAGATTTTCTGATACAATTTTGTTCTTATTTGAAAAATAATGCAAGTTTACTGTAGAAAATTGAGATACGTAGAAAGAAGGAAGAAAAAATAAGCCATAGTGCTATCACTCAAGAACAAGCACTGTAAACATTTTATTTTCTTCCCCCACCTTTAAGTCTTTTGTTACATATCTTTTATAATTTAATTTTTATTTTATATTAGAGTATAGTTGATTTACAATGTTCTGTTAGTTTCAGGTGTATGGCGAAGTGATTTCAGTTATACGTATACATATATCCATTGGGGTGAGTGTGTGTATGTGTGTCTGTGCTTATTAATTTTAACCCGTGGAATAACGCCAGACTGGTGGCTTTCATTTTCCACCTGAAGAAAAGCCTACCCACCCTTCTTCTGGATATGGGGTTGCCTGGAACTTTTCAGCACCCTCCTGCTCCCCAGGTTTAGGATGTCTTGCTGAGAGGGAAAAAGGAAATGGCCACTCGCTGGGCACAAATTGCTCGTGTTGGGTGGCCATACGGAGATCAGAGATGCCTGCACAGTAATGTGAGGGGCTCTGAGACCACTGGTCCTTTAGCCCAGAGTTAAGAAGTTATCTCTGCCAGCTTCTCTCTTCCTCACTGTACAAATACATCTCCAGTCCATCTTCATCTGAACGTAGTTTATTTCCTCCTCCATCTCTTTCATCAAACCCTTTCGTCCAGTGCTTACAGGATTGGCTATCATAAAAGAAATATGCCTCTTACAGCCATCGGGTCACAATTCCACACAGAAATCACCCCATTGTGTTTCTGCTCATGGCGCTGATGAGGGAAAAGATGATCTAAGAGCAGAAACCCATATTCGGCATGAGTTCCAGGTAGAAGATCAATGCTACTTATTTGACAATGAGGAGGAAGGAGACCCAAGAAAGCAGGAAGGGACACTGACTTCTCAAGATCATTGCCTCCTACTGAGATTAAGTGGGTTTCTGAAGGTTAAAAAATACCCCATTTCTCCAGAATGAAGCTGACCCAGGAATTTAAAATCCCTAAGGAAATGCTCTGTGTGGGCGGTGCCCTCTTTTCTGCTAATTGCCTTACTTATTATTGCTGTTTGTTATGAGTAACTCTTGACCCACCCTCTTCAAATGTTTGAGCTTTATCATTCTGGAAAAATGGCCCTGAAATGTGTGATGGATGTTTATTATGTATCTCCAGCTTCCTTGTTCATTATCTTGGTAAGGTTTGGGGTATAAAACCCAGTTCTGATGGGCCAGCTTGTTACAGAAGGCCAAGCCATGCAATGGAGATTATCCTGGACATGAAGTTAGAAGCCTGGTTGTCTTTAGGGAGTACAAATCTGGAAGATGGACCACAGTCCCAGCTTGGCTCCCCTCATGGCCCCGAACCAATAATGGAGGTGGAGAGAGAGAAGAAATTATTGAATGAGAATTTGGTTTATCAACTTGGTAGTAAATAAGATCCAAAGCCTTCACAGGCATGACTTATAAACTACTCGTTTCTAGAAGAAAAAGTGGCAGAAATTTTCCTTCATCCTTTCAGAGTTTATGAGGTGCCTTGATATCAAAACCATGAGAATTTCAAGATAAATAAAACATAGTTTATTCATTGGCACATTTGCCAAGTGCCTTCTATGTACCAGCATGGAGATATAGGGATGAACAGTGAATAATTTCTTTCCTCAAAGAGCTTCTAATCTAGTGGTAAAGTAATAAAAAGTCCCATGAAGCAGGCTGAAATTAACAGTATGTTATAAACACCCATAAAGTGCCATTATAGGGATGATGCCTACAATGATACAGTTCGGATGCCTAGCACATAAAAAACACTCTGTAATAACTGAATGAGTGAATGATATAAAGGAAAGTATCTCTAAGGGAATGTTACATTTGAACTGATCATTGAGGAGGAGTAGGATTTCGTCACAAGCTGACTAGGTAGTTTGTGCAAAGACCAAGATATGAAAGTGCATGAAATGTCCAAAAAGTGCCAATAAATTCGGTGTGGTTGGTTTGTGGGAACACAGAGAGAAGTAGTTGGAGAAGCACATACCATGAAGGATCTTGAATACCATGTAAAGAGTTTGAACTTTATTCTCTGTATAATGGGCAACTAAGAGTCTCTGAAGAGGAAAGCTACATGATTTGACTTGTTTTAGGAATATAATGCTGAGGCCATCTCAGGAAAAATTGCAAAGGTGAGCCTGGCAATATGCAGCTATGATACTTTGCATTCACCTCTATTATTGATTCTTTTTTTAAAAAATTAATTAATTAATTAATTGGCTGCGTTGGGTCTTTGTTGCTGCACGCGGGCTTTCTCTGGTTGCAGCGAGCGGGAGCTACTCTTCGTCACGGTGCTCAGGCTTCTCATTGCGGTGGCTTCTCTTGTTGCAGAGTACGGGCTCTAGGCATGCGGGCTTCAGTATTTGTGGCATGCGAGCTCGGTAGTTGTGGCTCATGCACTCTAGAGCACAGGCTCAGTAGTTGTGGTGCACGGGCTTAGTTGCTCCGTGGCATGTGGGATCTCCCCGGACCAGGCCTCGAACCCGTGTCCCCTGCATTGGCAGACAGATTCTTAACTACTGCACCACCAGGGAAGCCCCTATTATTGATTCTTGAGTCTCAGATGAAAGCTTCGAGGCAGTCAGATTTGGATTGTTATCCTCATTTTCCCTAAAGGAGAATACACCCGGAGAGGAGGTGAGGCTTGCCCAAGGTGGCATGCTGAGTGACACAGAGACACTCCAAGAAGCCTGGTCTCTTCATTCTATTCTTGGTACTGCTAGTGCTCTTTCCTTGAAAGAGAGGGGCGACGCGATGCCAGGATCTTCTCATCATGACTACGTGTCTGTCTCTAAGCTGCTTGCTCTCATTCTAAATTAATACTAAAGGAGTATTAGGACCGTGGGACATAAAGTAATTGATCAAAGTAGCAATGCCACTATTATTATTATTTAATTTTTATAGACAAAATTTGTTACCATGTATTGTCAAACTCATTCTGGATTCTTGTGCCCTTTATCTTTACAAATATGCATGTGATTCTTCTCTCCTTTTTTACCTGCCATGTGGACGTCTCTGTAGCTGGAATTTACTTGTTAATATAATCCCTTCTAATAAGAGCTATTAATTCATTTGGTGATTAGTCCAATATACTTTTAAACTAACAAATAAATAGTTACCATATTGATTCCATACAATTCTATAAACCCTTCCTCCCACAAGGTTAATGAAGAATATTTGACAATGGCTGAGACATATCTTCAGACAGCAGAGTTCTTCCATCATTAGAAAAGACACCTTACAGGAACAAGAGGCTATTAATGAGAGTTTCAATAAGAAGGATTAGAGTGGTAAGGCTTTATTTCAGTTGAGATATTTTATGTGACTAAAAGCTGCTTTTTAGGAGTTCCATCAAATGAAATAAGTAACTTTATCTTGAAAACAGATAAAATGTTAAAATCGGATCCATACTAGGTATTCATTGGAGCCATAGATTTTTTTAAAAAATCAGTTTTTTCCCCAAATCACTGAAATTTGATATTGGAACAGGAATTTTCTAACAAGATGTGAGTTAATATCAGTAAGTTGTTATTGGGTTTCATCAGCATTAAACTATCATGTTAAAAGCTGAAGCCTGTGACCATGATACAGTCATTAAAATAAGTCCCTTCTTTGTGGCTCCCTGGGTGGGATAGGAATGTCAGAAGTGATGGCAGGATTTGAATCCTACTTGTCTGAGGTTTGTGGCCTTTCTAAGCAAGTGCTTAGAAATTTCAGCATTTCCTTTAGTAAACCTAAGGTTGAACTTTTAAAATCATGGGGGCTTTCTTTTTCCCTTCTGTCATATTTAAACTTTGGAAGCCTTGAAAATACCCTTAGGCATGTTCAAATGAATTTCATAGTGTACAGAATCTGTTATTCCCAGGTGGGCTTCTTCAAAGCGTCTCCCTTCCTCCGTCCCTTTCAACTGCCCCCATCTCCCAATCTTAACCCGGGGTTGTCTCAGCTCGTTGGATTTTGGCAAAAATGTAGATCTAATTGATTCTTGAGTGAGCATCAGCTCTCTCTAATACAGGGGGCATGGGCGACTGGTTAGACTTTGTGAGCTGGCAGAATAATAGGCTGAAGATATGCAATTTTATCCCATCCAAGTGGACACACCCCATCCAGGTCCAGTGAGGATCTCCCAAGTCTGGTGGGAGCTTGGGAAGGAAGTGAGGAACTCTCCTCCATGACTCAGAGGTAATTCATGATGTGCTTAGACAATTTCTGTGAAAAGACTACCTGGAAACAGCCTTTTGGCATTTTCTTTTTCTCAAGTCAGAATTATTAAAATTACAAATTAAAGAAGCTGAAAGTGATGAGGGCTTTCTATATAGTATGGATATTGACCTCATAAATTATAAAAGTCTGTTAAAAAGATGGTAGAATAGGAGTCCAGGGAAAGAAAGCACAGCTGACACTGTGTCTCTCCACAGTCTGGTCTCAGGCATGGTACCTAACAATCTTGACCTGTTCATCTTACAAACAGATAGTCCATGGATTCCAGCCTCAGCCTCCATGTCCAGCTCCAGCTACCCCACTGTCCAGTTTGCAGCTCTGCTTGCTTTTCCCATAGTGAGTCAGGACCACTCTCCTCTATGCCATCCTAGTACTGTACCTTTTACATGCATGAGGTGTAGGATTTAAGCCATTATATCATAATCTACATACATTTATACAAGATATTTCCCTTAGTAGATGGAGTCATTGAAAACAGGAACTTCCAAGTGTGTGTTTATCAGCACTTCTCACAGCACCTGGCACATAATAGATGCTCAATAAAGAAGCGTTGAGTTAGGGGTGGGGGTGGGAAATGGTACATTTTAGTATATTTCAGGCTCAGTTTTTGAGATGCCAAAAATAAAAATAAAAAATGATTAATGATGGACTCACGGACTTGGGTCTTTTTCCCTCATTCACAATCTCTCACATCTAACTTTACATCAACTGATATCAGTGGCGAGGTACTTACTGATTAGGAGAGGGAACTTTTGGAGACCAACTGAGTTGTACCTTGTGGCTCCTTCCATTTTGTTCTTTTTATTCCCTGATAGACAGTATCTGGAGGGAAAAAAATATATATATATATATATATATACATATATATATATATACCACCTAAAATGCCCCGAGTTATTACTGCTATTGTAACCTAAAGCTGAGTAGCTGGTGGGTACTCAGCAAACACTTTTGGATTCAGTGTTCTGACGAGCTCTTAGGCCAGGCCCCAACGTCCCCCTCTCCTGGGCTTCTCTCCATTTCTGGACCTGGCTTTTAAAGCAGTGATTTGCAAACCTGGCCCTGTCCTACCTCAACAAACCCAAGACACTGTCCTTTTTCATGAGCTCTCCAGGTGATTCTGATACAGACCAGTTTGAGAACCACTGTTTTAGAGGCTTTTATAGGGACAGTCACCAATGCTATTCTTCATTATGGAACAGATCTTTTAGATGGGGGATGGGTATTTCGGAATCTCAGATGTACTTATCACTGATATTGAGAAGGCAGTGCGAGCTTCCTCTTTGAACTTACAAACTAAATTCAAAACGTGCTTTGATGGAAAACGATTTCAGGGATTGTATGTAAGTTTTGTGTGATAGGCAGACTTCCTAATTTAAGTAAACTAAGAAAGTCACTTTTCTATAGACTTCTTAGAACCTTTAATATGCTTACTCTTGCTGTGAATTCCCAAGAGATGTTATAATATGGGATATTTCTCAAATTCGTTTGGACATGGGATTTTTCATAGAGCATATTACTAGACAACTGATGTTTCATCGTTTCTTCTTTAGGAAATTCTACTTTAAAGGATTTTTGAAGCTATCTCAGAATTTGGTTTATGTTTGGTCAATACTAACAAGGCTAAGTTGAGGACTGTGGCCTTTTCCTCTGGTTAACTCATGTGAAAATAGCATTTTTTAAACTAATCTGCTGATGCAATTATGTCATATGCAAAGAGATAGTCGGCCTCAATTTTAGTGGCTGTATACCTTGGTACTTTAAAACATTTTATTATGGTTCACGGAGCCTCAGAGGAGGCCTCCTGCTGTCTTTTTCTACTTGATTTACCCAGGTCATTGCAGCTCTGTAAGACATGTGCTAAAGCAGCAAGGAATGAAATTTTAAAAATGCCCAAAGAGCTGAGATGCATTTGTAACACTTTGTTCTTTGGGGTTTTCTCAAGGAATAAGACACCCACATAGGAACAAATCAAGTCAACAAAAGCAAAGCACTGAGCTAGGCAACACCCCAATGCAAATTATTTATATTGATGTATCCTAGATATAACAAGCTTTTACAAATGATGAGCAGAGTTATTTGTTGCAACAGTTTCTAAACAGGGCCCTATAACTATTTCACGGACCGTGCTCTCAGGCTGTTCCACCAAGTTATCAAATCCATCCATGTCCTCCAGTCCTGCTCCTTCTAGCCCTCTGGGTCCCTCCCTCATGCCTTCAGCCTCTCTAGGTGTTGCTCAGAAACGCAGCCAGGAGGTCAGGGACTACAGCATCGACTATCAGAGTCACTTCAGGATTGAACCCCAGCTCTGTGCCCAGACCACCCAAACATCCCTACCTCCCCTCACCCAAGGCAAGGATCAAGGATTTTCACAGTTAATTGCACTGGGCAGAGGATAAACTTAAATTCACATGGACCAGCCAATCAATTTAAAGAGAGCAAGGAGGCTGTTATATGAGATGAGGGGGAAGTGGCTGAGAGAATCAGGCTGGAAGACCCAGAGCCCAGCTTATTTGGTGAGAACACAGTGCCTGTCTGCTAAGGAGCTTAAGGCACCGGGTAGGGATTAATTCTACAAACAGCCCTGGGAGGTAGATAAATCTGTATTAATTAAAACTGCAAACTGTTCTCTACCTGCCTAGTTTCAATCTGGAGAGAGAAAATATCTTTCCCAGAAAGGCACGGGAAGAAGAGAGACGGTGATGGCTGTGAGCTTGGTTCATTTGTCACCTAGATGCTCAGTGACATCTCAGAGAAAGAGAAAGGGCCTGTCCTCAGTGCTGAGCAGGGGGACTCCTTGGATCTCCAGCCACTTCTCCCCTGTCCCTTACTTAGCCCCCAGCAGAAGCAGGACAGGGACATGCAGAGGAGAGCTCCTACATAGGACATCCTGCCCCAAGCCAGGTCTGAGCCCTGCACAGGTACTGACCGTCTAATGCCCACAATGGTCCATGCAGGGGGCTCTGATATTACCCACCCCCCACCCTTTGCAGAGGGAGAGATCTGAGGCCTGGAAAGTAGAAGTGACATGGTCCAGAGAACTTGAGATTCAGACCCGGTTGCTGAGTCCACGGTCTTTGTTGTTGCCCCTTGTTGCCTCTCGGTGATAAGCAAGGACAGTAAGACTAGAGGCAAGAAAGGAGAAAATCAAAGTCACCCTGTGCACTCTAATAGGACGTACGCAACCTCCTAAAGACTGTCCTTATTTCTGGGTGAGCCTTCTCATTGCTGTCGTTAGCTGATGTGCATGTTTCTCTCCCTACCTGGACGCTTCTCACCTCTCTCACCTGCGCGTCCAGACCCTCCCAGGAAGTGTTCCCAGACACCACAGTGAGCTGCCTCTCCCAGGCCCTTCATCTCTCTTGCCTCTCCCATGACGTACAGTAAAGACTGCACCACATGGTCTGTCATGGCCCCTAGAGTCTCTAGCCCAAGGTTAAAGAGCTGGTAGGTGCTAGGGAAACAGGTGCTGCTGAATTGCTAGAGGACCAGTGTAAGACACAGGAGAAGCCAGGCAGTGGATGAAATCCTTGAAGTCATCAGCATCAGCAGCCTGCTTCTAGGGGTGAAATGCTCTTCTGGGAGTTCCCCGGAAGGCTGTGTCATCCTGCAGTTCACCTCCTACCTCTCTGATCATTCTTTCTAAGCTGACTCCATGGTTTGTACTTTTGGCTGCCCAGTAAACACAGATGCTCCTTCCCCTTTATCGTCTCCTCTCTGCATGTGTATGTGTGTGTGTGTGTGTGTACATGTGTAAGTCTACAGCTTAAAACCAGCTCCCACCCTTTGCTTGCTCTTCATCTTAGCTAAGGAATAAAGCCTTTCTGCCTCTTACGAGGGGTTTTAGAGTCATCCTCAACTCCCACTCCTACCCCGCCTCCCCTGACAGTCTGCACAGTGCCTCTCAAATCTGTGACCTGGCTTCCATTCTGTCCCTGGTCTAGCCCACCCCTCCGCATCCTCTGCCGGGCAGGCTAACTTCTCTCCTCCCTCTGACCCAGGGTCTGGCAGGCTATTTCCAGCCCAAGGCCTATTTTTGTAAGTTACATTTGATTGCTGCCCGGCCACACCCTTTGTTTCTGTATTTGTCCAGGGCACAGAGTTGAGTAGTTGCAAAAGAAAACCTAGAGCCTGCAAAGCCTAAAATATTCACTCTCTGGTCCTTTGCAGAGGAAATTTGCAGACCCCTGCTCTACCCTCTTCTCAGAGCTCTCCTCCCTGCTGCTACCCAGACAGCCATGCCCTTGCTTCTCTCCTGAGCAGTCCCTCTCCCTCATCCACGCAATAGAGGACAGATGTGTCCACCCAGCCGTCAGGCCCTCGCCGCCTGCTACCCACCAGCCTTCCTGACCTCATCTCCTTCCGCATCCCTGTCTACACACAATCTCCAATATCCCCTCATGGTTCAGCGTTCCAGAAAAGACCCTGTTCATTCCTCTACTCTCTGCTGTGCCCAGATCTCCAAGGCTCAAATGCCGCCTCCTCTGTCATCTCCACACTTGGAGATGCTCTGATCCTCCAGTTCTGGATGTTCTCTTCTTTGGACGCCCATCAGCTTTCCAGAGGTACTTCCTATGCTGGTCCACAGGGAAGAGATGGTCCCACAGTAGCTCTCCATCGTTTTCCTCTTCTACTCTTGCTCCCTGGCGATCAGTTTTCCACAGAGTAGAAATCTGGATATTTACTCAGCTGACTTCACCTCCTGCTTCTCTGAGCTCTGCCTAACCTCCTTGCTTCCCACTGGCCACTCCCTGTGCTCCACTCTGACGACACTCATCGGCTTTCTGCCCCCAAACATGCCAAGCTTGCATCCATCTCAGGACTCTTCCACTTGCAAAAAGTGTTTAAAAAGCCCTTCCAGGTAGGAACTAAACAAACAGACAAAAAACTTCTTGCCACTGTATTCCAAAGGCACCAAGAAACCAAAAGCCCATTGTTGGCGCTAAGAACTATTCGCTGAATAAGTGATTAAGTGGGTGAGTCTTCCTGGTCCCCCAATGGCAATGGCCACTGAATCAACACATTTCACGAATCATTCATTCAGAGGCCAGCAGGCACAGCTAGCTGCCTAGTATTTCAAAGGTCTGATTTCATTGTATCAGTGCATCTGCAGACAGTTCATTGCAAATAGCTCACTTTGTCCACGCATCATTCCACCTGGCCGTTCAGGCTGTATGGACCACGAGTGGGCGCTGATGGGAGGGTCTGGGCTTTACTCCAGGCGGGCTGAGGCTGCGTGGTGGGAAGTGAAATAGATCAACCTCAGGAAGAGGAGCCACGTGACTGCTGGGAAGGTGGTGGCCAGGTGAGAGGTGATAGGGAAACTCTTGGAGTCAGGGGTAGAGATCAGGACCGTGCCAGGATGCGTGTGCGGAACAGGTGTGAGAAAGCAGCTTCCCACGTGCCTGCAGGTAGGGGCTGGAGTCTGCTTTCAGCTTGGAGATGCAGGTCCAGGGGCCCGACTCACAGGAAAGGAGCCCTCCAGGTGAGCCAGGCAGGATTCACTGACCCCTTCGGAGCGCGAGTCCCCTGTCCTGGTCCAGCCATCCCCATGGAAGTGTGTGCAGAGCTCACACATCGGGGCCGGTCAGCCTGACGGCTACTGTCAGGGGTCCGGCTGTCAGGAAGGTTCACTTGTAAAGAACTTTCTCTGCTGCTTCCCAGGAGTGAGACCTTTTCTCAAATCGAGAGTGAAAGTACCACACATCGAGAGGGAGAGGTGCCAACCAGGCCTCCTGTTCAGGGGATTGATAATGGAACTTCATTTTCCAGCAATTTGCAGACAACTCCTGGGCTCCCAGCTTGTAACTCGGTCAGATCTGCTTCAGTGGACACGTGAGCGGTTCTCAAAGGCGCCCCTACAGCTCATTGTTCGGGGTCTGGCCTTGGAACAAAAAGGGTTTTGTCTGCTTGCTCTAGTGTGTGCCAGGACTAAAGTGTTTCTCTCGTTCCCTCGAGGCTAACTTTCCTCTCTCTCTCTCTCTCTCTCTCTCTCTCTCTCTCTCTCAGTTCTGGTCTTGAGAAACCAGAAGAGAAATCTTCTATCAGGCAAATGCTCATGAGATCAAATCCATTTCATCCGAAGATTCAGGCCCCTTGGATATGTGCAAGGGAACAATTGATTCCTGCACTGAATGGAGTTTCTGGAAGATGTTATTAAATGGTGGCAAAAACACACTCAGTCCTTTTCAGGGTGGCCTCTTGGGTGCTTGCTCAGTACCATCTTTTGCGATGAGTTTATTCTCTTGAGAGCCCTGTTTCCGGACACATCCTCCAATGGGTCCCCTAAGCCATTCTCACTTCGTTGGAGACACGTGAGCAGGGAGCCATTGTTTAGACTGGGTGGTAGGCAAACCCGCTGAAGCTGAACATCCAGCCAGTGGATCTGACAGGAGGCGGCTTCCCCTCCAGCCCTGCAGAAATATTTGGTGATCCGTCACCTCACCACCGGGCTGTGACTGATGGGCTTTCACCCCGTGGCTAGGGCGTGGATAAGCCGATTGGAGTCTTCCCAGAAGGCAGTGGGAAAGCCCCTCTTCCCTCCTCATTTCTGATTTCATGGCCTCTGGAACAGTGACAGCGTTTCCAGGCAGAGGCGTGTGGAGGTGGTCCTGAGTCCCAGCCTCTCACCCAGCATTCCAGACGTAGCGGGCAAGTGCTTCCCAGCCCCCCATTTCCACCCCTCCCCCACCTGCCTGCCCTCACCCTCTCTCTCTTCCCAGTCTCTTCTCCTTTTCAATCCACACAGACAAGATCAAGGTCAAAGCCAGGCCAGTGAAGTGTCTGATATGCCAGATAATGTTTATATCTAACTATTCAGTACGCCTAGTACTTAGGAAGGACTCTACGCCCTGCTGCTCTCCAATCAGAAGTCAGGAGACGCCCTCCTGCTGCCGGGCCAAATTCCCAGATTCCCCACCTGGACACTCCCCTTGGGCATTTCGCATCCCTGTGCTCTCCCGGTCTCTGCATCCCTGAGGCAAGCACCCGGCAGGAGAGCGTGCGAGCCCTCCCATTGCTGCAAGCAGGCATCGGCCTCAGCAACTCATGCCCACGCGCCTTGCTGCCAGGGCTCCCGACCACCTCCAGTTCTCACACAGCCTCCCACGCGGGCTGCTTTCAACAGCTCCGAGTTTGCCCTTGAGAGGAAACATCTGCCATCTGCTGTGGTTGAATTGTGTCCCCCAGAAAGAAATGGTGAAGGTATACCCCAGGTACATCTGTGAATGAGGCCTTATATGGAAATAGGGTCTTTGCACAGTAATCAAGTTGAGATGATGTCATGCTGGATTAAGGTGACCCTAAGTCCAATGACTTGGTGTCCTTATCAAGAGAGGGAAGTTGGGGAACACACACACACACAGGGGGAGTGCCCTGTGATAACAGAGGCAGAAGTTGAAGTGATGCAGCTACATAAACCAAGGAACGACAAGCATGCTGGAAAACACCAGAAACTAGGAAGGGGCGAGGGAAAGTCCTTCCCTAGAGCTTTCAGGGAGCATGGCCCTGCTGAGACCTTGATTTTGGACCTAAAGCCTCCAGAACTGTGAGACAATAAGTTTCTGTTGTTTCAGCCACCTACGTTGTGGTAATTTGTTACAGCAGCCCTAGGAACCTAGGAACAGTGAACCTCTAACACCTGGTGGGAGTTTCAGTATCTGCAAAACAGCTCGAAGGACATGACTGAGAATATTATCTATAGCCCTTGAGGAGGAACTAAAAGTCCTTGAATTGTTTAATGGCTAAAGTATGATTATTTTGTCTTGATTCATTGTTTTCCTTTCTTTTTGCATTTTCTCACTTCTCTGATTAAATTTATTCTGTGACTAAAGTTTTCCTACAGACAAAAGGCAGGTGGAGGACATGGGAGGGGGTCTATTCTGGGAAGGCCTCAGAGGGTCCTGCTCGGTTACACTGTTGGCTTAGAGTAGAAGGACTGGCATCCGTTGTCCTGAATAAACCAGAGCAACGAGGAGCAGGTGAGGCAGGGGGATGTCAAAGGTCGTGGCAAGGCCAGAAGCTGCCGCCTCTTTTAGGTCATTGGTCCTTAAACTTGAGCGTCCATCAGAATCACCTGGAGGGCTTGTTGAACCACAGACTGCTGGGCCCACCCCCAGAGTTTCTGATTCATAGGTCTGGGGGATCGGGCCCAGGAATCTGCATCCTCTCACGTCTGTAGGTGATGCAGATGCTGGTAGTCTGAGTACCACGCTTTGAGAATCACTATTTGAGGCTAACTCCCACTCTCCTTTGGTGGATGCTGTGATAGTTTCCTTAGGGAGGTCATCACAGAGACCATATACTAAGGTCTTTGACATGTTTTTTCCCAGTTATGCTATTGGCAACTAATTCAGGGGAGCAGATTTGTCAAGCAGAAATGTTTGTGAAGATGCGTGAACTTAAAAGATTTACAGTGTTCACCCATGGGGGTTATTTGTCAGTGGGCCTCCATCTCTCCTGCAGCAGGATGAGAAGACATGGACATGTTTTGCATGGTGGATGTAGGTTACACTGCCTGCGGAGAAGGAGGAATTCTCACTGGTCTGGGAGGATTTAGGTCTGGCTCACTCTCCAGGTAGAAAGATTGACAAGATTCCTCCTTCCAGCCCCTCTATCCCTACAGTCTGTGATGATATAAGCCAGGTGTTTGTTTATTCTTTGTAACAGCTGCAGTCGGTGCCAGGGCCGTACTCCACCTGCATGCCCCATAAGCTCCCCAAAGTGAGCCCATGTCTGAAGGAGAACGTTCCGTCTGCATTTTGCCCCAGAACCCACTTCTGGTTTCTCTTAGGTCATCTTGTTCACTCATTCATGCTGGAAACCTGCAGGTCATCCTTGACTTATCATCCATCTGTCTCCCCTCCATCCAATGATCACAGTTTCTCCAATCTGCTTCTCCTCCCCTTTTCCACGCCAAGGCTCAGGATCTTTTTTTTTTTTTTTTTGGTCATGTCTCACCTGAGCCATTGCAACGGCCTCGTAAGTGGCGCTTCTGCCTACAGCTCCGCAACCTCCCCTTCATCCTCATCACTCTCCCAGAAGGGTCCATCTATTAAGGTAGGGGCTGGTCAACTAAGGTCCTGGCCAGATCTGGCCCACCACCTCTTTTTGGATGACCCACGAGCTAAGAATGGTTTGTACATTTCTTAATGGTTAAAAAAACGGAAAGAAGAACAGTATTTCGTGACATGTGAAAATTCTATGCAACTCAAGTTTCCGTGTTCGTGGATAAAGTGTTGCTGTAGGGCACTGCCGTGGTCATGGGTGTACATGTCGTCTGTGGCTGCTTTCCTGCTACAACCACAGAGCTGTGTACTTGCAACACAGGCTATAGAGCCCACAAAGCCTAAAATATTTACTACCTGGCCCTTTACAGAAAAGATTTGGTGACCCCCGATCTACAAAGTAAGTCTGACCAAGTCTATCCTCTGCCTGAAATGCTTGGGGGGCATTTCAGAGGCCTCAAGGTGAAGTTCAGGCTCCACCTAGTTCCTGTTGGTTCAAGTTCATGGTTCAAGTTCAGGGTGAAGTGTATGGCCTACCAAGACCCCTGTGATCCATCCTCTGCCTACCTCTTTGGTTCCTAGCTTTGTCAAGTTAAATGCCATCAAGGGCCAGGCTAGAAATGGGTTTTTTAAAAAAAAAAAAAAAAAGCAGCAAGTAAGACTGATATAATGGAGGCCTCTGGTGAACTGGCGTGTTCATGCCCCACAAAAACATTCATTAAAGTGAAGCAAAACAATACAAAATGAAAGCAATGTCCACCACAGGGATGTTGTTTGCTCCACGATGTTCTTTGCCTCTTTGCTTTTGACCTTGCTGTCCCTCAGTCAGGAGTGATCTTCTTTCTAAGTTCACCCATTTGATGCATGCTCTTCCCTTTGGAGTCATCTCGGGGCCACCTTGTACAGAAAGTTGTGTTAGGTGTCCCCCTGGGCTCCTGCCATTTTGTCTACCACAGCGTGAATTCCGTTGCGTAGCAGGTACTGATATATTCACTGGTTTCCGCCATGATACCCTCGGCTTCTTGACACTAGCATTGTCTTATTCAAGTGTTATGCTCAGTGTGCCCGTGTGCATTTGTAAAATGAACGAGCGAAGGCATAAGTGAGGAAATGAATGAACTCAGTGACTCAGCAGTATCCTGTGTTCTTCACATAGGAGTAAAGTGATCCAACGGATCTTTTTTGTGTCTTAAAATACTCATGTTATTTCTCAACCCTTTTAAACTTTATGAAAGTTTCTTTGGACTTGATCTATCTTGTTCTCTCTTTACAACAACCTATGAGAAAAGGCAGGTGGGAAGAATTATCTCTGTCTTGTAGATGAGAAACCAGGGACAGCAAAATATGGTTTGGTGCTATCAAGGGATCAGAGAGCTAGAAAGTCATTCCTTTTAAAGAGGACCACATGGCTCTTTCAGTTCAATTTCATGTCATCAAAAATGTGTTGAGTATCTACTTGGTGTCAGACACTATACTAGCTCCTCGAGATCCAAAAATGAACAAACCGTGGTCTCAGACACCAGGAAGTCACAGTTTAACTTGGGAGACAAGCTTGTCCATCTTATGATGGCCGCAGAGCAGGGAGTGCCAAGAGGAAAAATGAGAAGATATGTGCACCTCAGCCAGCCTTGTGTGCACATGCAAGCGAGAGAGAGAGAGAGAGAGAGAGGGAGAGGACACTTTCCTCACTTAGGTTAGATGTCTCTCCCCAGACTTCAGATGTCTAAGGTCCGATTCTGCCCATGATGGAGAGGGTACCAGCACCTAACCATTGGCCCATCCTGCCTAAGGGTACCACGATGGCAATAGCTACCCCTCCTGAATTCATCATTCTTATCGACTCATCAGAGAAGGGCTGGTTCCACCTGATGTGACTGTACTGCAACTCTGAGGGAAACTTTGGAGGAAGAAGAACATTTTTACTAATTGTGGATTGGAGAAGATTTGGGTGGGAAGAAAGTACAGCCTCTATGCATCGCATCTCCCTATAAAGCTGCGCGTGGATCTGGTCTCCTGGTTGGACTCTTGAGAGAGGACCAGCCCAGTGTCTGTGGACACTCTTCATACATTCACATGTGAGGCAACTCAAGAGTTCTCCTAAGGCAGAGCTGAGGGCTGCTCTGGGGCCCTGTATCATGCTGCACCCTCTATGTATGATATGTCATTTAATCCCCACATTTTCCTTGTGAGGGAAGTGCTATCATTATCTCTATTTCACCAAAGAGGAAACTGAGCCTGGGGAAGGTGAAGTAACTCGAGCAAGACTGAAGAGCTGATAAGTGCAGACCGCCACACCAGAGTACCCGAATGTTTTTCTGTGTACTGGTTTTCCCAGCCTGTGGCCAAAGGAAAATAATAAAAATAATGCAGGGAGTTTTTTTAAATAAAATTTTTAGTATTCACTTTAAAGAATTGATATCTACTTTAAGATGTTTGAAATTTGATTTTTGGCATTAAAACACTTGCGTTTCGTGTGTGTGTGTGTGTGTGTGTGTGTGTGTGCGTGTGTGTGTGTGTGTGCAGTAATGATAATAGAAGATGCTGATGCTGAAACCTGGGCTCTGTGAACCGGCACCAAATTGAATCTTAGAGACAGAGTTTTGGGTGAAGTAGAAAAGAATAGCTTTATTGCTTTGCCAGGCAAAGGGGGCCACAGCAGGCTAATGCCCTCAAAACTGTGTGTGTCCTGTCCTGGAGGGGGTAATGAGGACACTTATAGTCAAGGGGCAGGGTTTCTGATAAGGATCAGTGTACATGCAGAGCCTGCATTCCTTCAATCTAGAGATCATCTCAGGTGGTCCTGTGATTGTTATTGAACTGTGACCTTCTCTCTGGAATGAAGAATGCTTCCTCTGGTAGTTAACATCTTCCATTTGGTGATGGTGTTGGGGGTTTTAGTTCTACAGAAGAGCTCAAAGGTACTGTTCTGTGTATCCCTTGAGGGGGCACCAGGACCCTGCCCCAAGGCTGGGCTATTGTTTCTTGGTTGATCCTCCCTTGTCTCTGCATTCCCTCCCTTCCCTGATCAACAACTGTTTGAACCTGCCCTTTGGAACGCAGGGAAGGTCATGGAGGCTAAATGAAGCTTCTTTCCTACAAACAGGAAGATGAGGGACACAGAAAGGCTTTTGTGTCCAGGAACCCCACAGGGTCCTGCTCCGTTTCAATACCATTGGTCCCAAGGTGCATGCCATTGTTTTTTGAAAATTTTGTCATGAAATTCCAAAGTCCAGGACCCTGTCATCCATATGACACAGCTGATTAGGGTATCTTCTTCCTTTCTCTTTTGTGAAGATGGCCAGGGAACTATATGCACATTTATGGGCATGCATACACACAGATATATTTATGTACACCTCTCTATGGAGGAAAGCGCAACATTAAATAAATTTTAAAGAAGCATTTCTGAGCTCCCTTGTGGATTCTGCTTCAGCTTTGTTGAGATACAATCTACTTAAAATTATGGTAACAATGACTGTTTATCTTATAACCACTGTGAGCTATTGAATCTTCCTCAATAGTTAATAATCCAGGGCCCCACTGCCCATGGTAAACAGATGGCATTGGAACTGTATTTTAACAGGACTGACCCAACTGCTTTCTGCTTCAAAGATACAGTGTATTTCGTCTCCTGGGTCCTGGAGTGAAGTTGAGAACAAAGCTTAACTCCAATGAATCCCCATTCAGACCCTGACGAAGCTGAGTATGTTTATAAAACTATAATTTAAAATCTCTAAATGTTTGCATTTCAGATGGCATAGAAAAACACAAACCATTTTTCATCAAAACCTGAGCATGAACTTTCTACTTATTTTGAACAAGCAAATAAACAAACGTTTCCCTTTTATAAAAGGTCATGGGGCACAAAACATATTATGAAGAAAAACCACAGATGCCTTTATAAAAGTAAACAGATGTTAATCTATACACCCCTGACTTTGTGTCTACATGACATCAGTTCAATGAAACTGGTCTTGGTGATATCAAATTGTTGGTGGTGTTCTAATGACTAGTTCCCAGCGTTGTGAGAATGCGAGAAGTCTAAGGTATACATGAAGTCAAGAAATTGTTTCCCAGTTCCTTGTTAGCAATTCAAGGGTCTGATAGGGGAATGGAGAAAGCGTCCAAAGGCAAGCCAATGAGAACAGGATTCAGAGGAGAGGCCTGAGTGTGAAGGCCTTAAGCCTTACCTGACACTAGGTGTTGCATAAATAAAGAAATACCTACATACATAAATAACTTTAATTTTGCCTGAGGCTGGCCTGGAAAACTCATTCCTTGACTAGAGCAATATAGTATTTTAGCAAGAGAGCCTGGTATGTCCAATCCAGGTACTTGGGTTTGAAACCATGTAAATATTCATCAGCAAGGAACTGGTTAAATAAACCAGGGGGCATTGATTCAAAAAATTCTATGTAGATGGTATACATTGATATAAAACTTATACAAGGTATATTGTCAAATGAAAAATGTTTTCTATTCATACCTATGTGTGTAAAATAATGTGATCTGACTTACATTTTTTAAAAGGATAAACCTATATATGTGTACAAATGATTGACCCTTTTTGGAAGGGTATACAAGACATCGTTACCAGTAGATAATTACCCTCAAGGACTGATTCATCCTAGTGTCACTGAATGCAAGTCTGTGTGCCTGACACACACGGGGAGGACAGACAATACCAAAATGTCAGAGTTTGGACCAGAGAAAGTTGTATTGCAGGGCCATGTGAGGAGGTGGGTGGCTCATGCCCCGCCCAAACCCAAACTCCCTGAAGGCTTTCAGCAAAGCCCTTTTGAAGGCCAGGCAAGGGAGGGGCGTGGCTCGTTGTTGCAAACTTCTTGGTGGAGGAATCCTTTGTTCCTTCAGCTGTCCACGTAGGTCAGGTCATGATGATCCTGTAAACCTCTAACAAGATAAACGTTATCTCTGTTCTGCACATTTTTATCTCTATATGAATGAACAAGTGTTACACCTTTAAAGATCAGAGCTTGGAGAATGGGCCATCCTGTATATTTCAGGCTATTAGCGACATTGTTAAACTCAAAGCAAAAGCAATAGAATACAAAGGTTAAAGTAAAAGAAACAGATCTAATATGGAGTCAGACTTGTTCCTCCCTATCCCAGTAGGAATGCACCCATTTTTTTTTCACTTTTTGCCTTGTACTCTTCTGTACAGTTTGAAAAAACATCCCATCCTAAGCATGTGTTACTTTTATGCTAAGTAGAAGGGAAATCATTAAAGACCAGGGCTTGAGGCTCATTTCTGAGATTGCTTCTGTGACACTAAGCTTTCTGAGTTTCAGTTCATCTTTCAGGGTTGATAAGAGGAACGAAAAGTGTGACACATGCCAAAGTCCTCCATACGTTCTAAAGTGGGGTCCAGGTGTTTTCACCTCTTTTTTCAGATGGAGCCCAGGAGCCCTCGCTTTGAGTGTGACGGAGCCAGATGCCAGCAGTGGCAGCTGTAGCTAAAGTTTTCTCCAAGCTGTTCCAGAAGGCCAGGATTTTCAGGCTGCACGTTCCCTCCGGCCTCTGACAACTGCCTGGACACGGCAGTGCTCCCCGCTCCTTCCTGGAGACACGTGGCTCTGTGTTCTCAGGGCAGTGGGAGATGCCTGAGTTATCTGGAAAGGGCAGGAGACAGCAACAGAATGGGGCAGCTGTCCTCTGAGACACATGACTTCAGGCAACCTTGGTCGGCAAACACATCGCCTCACCAGGAAGGGAAACCCAGCAATTCAACTGCTTTACGAGGCCCCAACTTAGCTCACGCTGTTTATTTGCGCTCTTAGTTGAATATTGATCACTAGGATCTAAATAATGACTCATGGCCCCATCTGACTCGCAGCCCCACTTTATCTTCCAGGCAGGGAGGAAGTTCCCGCCAAGTGGGTCTTGGCTTTATTATGGCTTCTCTGCAGTCTGGGCCCCAGCACAGGCATGATACAGGGTCAGAGAGGGAGAGACACACACACAGACTCACATGCACTCATATACGTACACCACTCACATATACACACACACACATGCACACATAACACAGTTACACTCACACACACCACTCGCACACACACTCACAATACACACCACTCGCTCACACCCACATACATTCACACACACACACCACTCACGCAGACATTCATGACACGTGCAGCACTCACACGTTCACAAGCATACACCACTCACATCCTGACACACATATCACTCACACACTCATACACAGCACAAGCTACTCTCACTCACAACATATTACACCCTCATACACACACTACACACTCACCACTGCATATACTATGAACAAACATTCCGAAATATGAGAAAACCGCTTATCAAAATAGAAGAGTCTTCTGGGCCAGTGAGTCAAAGCCTGTGGCCAAAAGAGCGATTTTCCCTCTAGATATCTAGGAGGGGCAACTGTAAACAATAACAGTGCCTTACGTGATGGCATTTAAAGACACAGGACAGGGCTTCCCTGGTGGAGCAGTGGTTGAGAGTCCGCCTGCCGATGCAGGGGACGCGGGTTCGTGCCCCGGTCCGGGAAGATCCCACATGCCGCGGAGCGGCTGGGCCCGTGAGCCATGGCCGCTGAGCCTGCGCGTCCGGAACCTGTGCTCGGCAACGGCAGAGGCCACAACGGCGGGAGGCCCGCGTACCGCAAAAAATAAAATAAAATAAAATAAAGACACAGGACAATTCACTAAAATGGGGCTTGACCAGTTCTGCCACCTTTTGGAGCTGTTGTTATCCTTTCTGGGTTCTGCAGTTTAGTGTAGCTGTCAGGGTCACTTCTCACCCGCTGCCAATCAAAACCCTTTTCCCTAGAAGTGTTGAAAGGAGGATGCCCAGGATGGAAAGGTGGGGAGATGGCCCTGTTAACCGGGTAGGTCCAGCAGAGCTGATACTTCTTGGGAGAACGTCCTGGAGTTCTGGGAGGTGGGGCAGGGCAGGGCTGAGGGCCGGTCAACACAGCACGAAGGCAGGAGAGTCATCTTGGTGGGGCTCCTATGGGGATGGACTTCTGTTCCAGCCCACTAGGGGCTTGACCGTCCACAGCCTCCTGGCTGAGTTGCTCTCAGGCAGCAGGGAGAGACCCGATGAAATTTCTTCTACCTGAAGGAATCACATCAGTTGGAGCTGCATGTCCATTAGCGAGTCTCTTCCTTTCCTTCAAGGCCGAATGTTTTTGCATCTCCTTGTCTCTCTGAGGTTGTCCATGCCTGGCACCAGCAGGCAGTCAAACACTGTTTATTGCATGAAAGAAGGGAAGCCTTCCTGATGCTGCAGTTCAGATATTTCTGTGCGGTTCCCTACATACATATAAAGAGGCTTTGGCCATCTGGTGGGCATGAAGACTATTATAATGTGCTTGAACATTACCTCACTGTCTGAATATCTTTTCTTCTTTATTTATGTGCACTTCCTTGGTGATCTCATCCAGCCTCAGGGCTTTAAATACTGGTTATATACTGACAACTCCCAAATCTATATCTCCATCCCGATCTCTCTCCTGAATCCTGGGCTCCTATACCCAGTGGCCTTCTGGGCACCTCCAACTGGATGCTTAATAGACATCCAACCTTAACATGTTCAGAACGACTCCTGATTTCTCCCTGAAACCTATTTCTCCTGCAGGCTCCCCTCTCTCAGGATAGGCAGGATCTTTCTAGTTTCTCAGATAAAATTCTTGGATTTATTCTTGCTTTTTAAATTTCTTTCACACTTATATTTACCTCATCAGGGTGTCAGGTCTACATGTAAAGTATCCCAAATCTGAGCACATCCTAACACCTCCACTGCTCTTTTTCTGGTCAGAGCCACCTACCACGTCACTCCGTGGATGACCAGTGTCCTGGCTGGTGTCCCCATGTCCTCTCTTACTTCTCTGCAGTTCATCTCTTCCCAGGAGTCCTAGTGTTCCTTTAGAAAAGTAAGTGAGATGAGGTCATTCCTCTGTTCCAAAACCACTAGTGGGTCTGCATCTTGCTTCAAGTGCACACCAGGGTTCTACCCCTGTCTGCAGTGGCTACATGATCTTCACCCCATCACCCCACTTCATTTTCCACCCACTCGTCCCCTCTTTCCCTCCCCCAAATCACGCTGGATCCCTGCCATTCTTCTCAGCACCAAGCAGATTATCCTCTCAAGGCCTTTGCTCCGCTGGTTCCTTTGCCTGGAACACGTGTTCCTAAATATTCTTATGACTTGCTTCCCCCTTTATTTCAAGTCTGCTTCAATGACCCCGTATTAGAGATGCATTTTCCAACCAGCCATACCGTCTCCATCCCTGCCACGCCCACTTATTCTCCATAACATTTATCCTTTATTTACAGGCTAGGTATACTTTTGTTTATGTGTTTATTGTCTAACTTCTCCTTCTAGAATGTAAGGTCCAGGAGATAAGGAACTTTGTGGATTTTGTTTCCTTCTTTACCTCTAGTGCCTAGAACAGTGCCTGGCTTTCTGTAGATTCTTCTTGATGAATCTTCTTGATATATTCTTGATGAATGGAGGAAGGGAGGGAGGGAGGGAAGAAGAGAATCATGAATTCCATTATGCCAGAACCCAAGCACATGAGACTACGAGACATTAAAGCTGTATTTCTTAAATGTGCATGGCCTTTTAATCATGGACATGCAATAAGAAATACATTTTACATTAGGACGCCGTTGACAGATATAGCTATAGATACATTTAGTACATGGCTTGCACTATGTTTTCTATTCTTCTTAATTCTATGTTAACATTTTCCATTTTAGTTCCATAACAAAATACTGTTCTGGCCTCATTAAGCTGATTTAACCACCAGCGGGTTATGAACAATGATTTGAAAAATGCTGTACTAGAGGGACTGGAACGTCTTGATGGGGGATAAAAGTTAAAATGCAAATGAAGTGATCAGTCATTACACTATCATGTGATTTAGAAAATCAAACTGCTTCCTTTGTAAAAATATGGCATCTTTGTTAGAGTTGGGGAGAGAAAGGCCATTTTCTAGCACGGGTGATTTGAAGAGAGAGAGGCATGAGTTGGAGGCTGATGACAAGGTGTTTTCCAATTAAGATGAGGTTAAGAGAGGCTAGGGGAGAGGGAGGTGCCAGGAAGACTTCATCCTCGCAGTGCAGGGAAGTTGGTGAGGGCCAACTCTTCCCCTGTACTGTCCACGTTTCAGACTGGAACAAACCCAGTTTCAAACCCCACCTACCTCTCCTCTGCCCCCCTGAAGGCTTTTCCCATCCTTCCCTTCAGGTGGAGACTGTGTGTACAAAATATAAGTCTTCTTCTGTCATCCACATCAGTGTCTTTCCCAGGAAGATGTAATTATTCTGGATTTTTCCATTCCAATGTTCCCTGCCAAACTGAGAGAAAACTGAGTATGTCATACTCAGGTTATCTCCCAGATGCAGACATGAGGCATTTTGGTCGGTCATACAATGATTGTTATCTGATGATGAACCTTTATTATGGGCCAGGCATTGTTCTAAGTAATGTACAACAGCTCTATGAGATGATGGTGTCATTAGTCTCTGCCTTTTACAGATATGAGCCTGCTTAAGTAAATTCCTCAAGGTTACCTAGCTATTAAATGGTGCACTAGGATTCAAACTCAAGCAATCTGGCTCCTGAATTCTTGTTCTTACTGCTTGTTCTTAACAATTATGATGACTGATATCATGGTGAAATTGGTGCCAGCCTGTTGCTTCATGAGGGAAATGAGAGATTCTGGGGCATTGATGATAGCCTACAAGATTAGGGCCAGGGCACACCCCTAGTATGAGTCTCAGTATCCTATTTTCCCCTGAATTCAACTTTTGATGGAAGTACAATTAGCCAAGGCTAAAAATGGATTGTCTAATTCATAGATAGTGGACTGGCTGGAAACCTCTTTTGTTTGGTCCACTGAGTATTTAAAAAACTAGATCTTAATGCCTTTTGCTGGCTATGAACTTTCCTATTCATCACAGTCCCCACAATTCCTTACTGTCCCCACTCTGCTCTTCACTTAGGTCACCTGCTTTGTTCCTGAAGGTAATTTGTGTGTGTGCATGCGCCTGCCTCTGTGTGTGTGTGTGTGTGTGTGTGTGTATGTGTGTGTGTGTTGCTGTCTTAAAATGAGATCAAGTGCCAACTGACTTTAATCTGCTCATACTCCCACCCTGAGGATTAGGAGAAGGCAAACTGGGCATGAATTTAGCTAGTACTCTTTTCCCAGTACTTCACATCTAAGTGAGCATGTATGGTTTTCTTTTGTTGGAGGAGAGCCCACTGGGAGCACCAGACCCTGAGGATCACCTGGTACCTCTTTTCCTGAAGTTGACTTTGTTACATGTGATCCAATAATAAGTGAGAGACTATTGAGGAAGGAAGTCGAGGTGATGGTAGGTCACCCACATAAAGCATCAGCTCCCAAGGGTGAGTGAGGGCAAGGAGATAAGCCCTCAGGTCAAGTACAGAGGTGTTCAGGAACGGGCCAGGAATTTGAAGCAGAAGGGAAGGAAGTGACGGGGGATTCAGTGAGGGTATTATTGGCCTGCTGGTCACATGGCACTTGTGTTGGCAGCTTGCTGGACAGTTCTGAGACACAGGCCTTTACATTCGTAGAGTGTTTGGCTTCAGCTGATCATTAACACTTAAGTATTTAATGAGGCCCTACTAAGGGTCTGAATTCATTGTAACTGAATGAACTTTTACTATTGAAGGTCTAAGCTCTTAATGAACTCTGTGCAGAAGATGTTAAGGAGAAAAGGCCAGATCTGCCTATTATCTCTAATATCAGCTCATACTTAATCCCAGGCTCTTACGAGGGCCAACAGTGCTTCTCACTTTTTCTTTTTCAATGATCAGCACCATGCCAAGATATTATTTATGCCAAAACACAGAAACTTGATGCCAGAGTAAGAGATGGGAGGAGTTGGAGGAATCTTTTTCTCTAGAAAGATTTCAGAATGGAGAGATTCAGAGCAGCATAGACTTTTCTGTAGTCCAACAGATGGTTTGATTTCTGGAATTGTTACTTTCTACCTGTGTGTACTGGGCAGATACTAAAGCCCTCTGAGTCTCAGTTTTCTCATTTATGAAATAAGGTGAATAGTGCTTATAGTACATAGAGCGTTATAGTATACGGAGCATTATAATATATATATATATATATATATCTCACACATATATAGTACATAGAACATTACAGTATATAGAACATTGTCATAAAAACTATTAAATGGAATAACACGTAAAATGATTAGTGCATGCCTAATACGTATTATGCGTTCAATAATTGTAATTTTTTTTAATTAAAAAAATTTTTCCTTGGCCGCACTGCATGGCTTGTGGAATCCTAGTTCTCTGACCAGGGATTGAACCCGGGCCCTTGGCAGTGAAAGCGAGGAGTCCCAACCACTGGACTGCCTGAGAATTCCCAATAATTGTAAAATTTTATTATCAGTGTTTCTTGAAATACTTGGAGGAAATCTAGATGGAGGTTGGTCTATGACCTATGACAAAACGATACTTTGTATGTTCCTTGCAATAGAACAGAAAGAAAAGTAAGAAACCCTAGCTGGCATTCCCAATTCTAACCATGATGTATCAGACCACTTAAGCTACCAGAAATTGTAGACAATAGAGTCTGCAAAGCATGGGCTTTGATCCAAACAAGCTTGACCTTGATCTCTATTTATTAAGTCATTTTGGACAATCTAGCTTGTGTTTATGGACCTCCGTTCCCTCATCTGTAAATGGGGATAATATTTTTTCCCAGGTTTGGTATCATAAAATACTGTAACAACTCCTAATATGTCAGTGGTTTCTATTCAGTTACTTTCAATGCCTATCTCTGTGTGTTAACTTACAATTTAAAAAAAAAAATGGGATCTCACTGTTTGTAAAATTTTGTATCCTGCTGTTTTCACTTAAGTGTCTTGTGATTATTTTTTAATAAATTGTGCTCAAGAATCTATTTATAAAAGTCTGCATTATAGTCCACCTTCTGGAAGAACTAGTTTATTTAACCAGGTATTATTTGAAATGTAGATTATTCCCATTTTTCATTTAAAAATAAAATTAGAGAGAAATTTCTTATATATTAATCATTTTTTCCATCTCTGGACAATTGCCTTTTGATCAGTTCCAAGAAGTGTAATTACAAAGTCAAATGATATGCCAAATTGCTTCCTAGAAAGGTTGTACCTACCAGTTTACAACTCCGGTTGGCATTGTATGAAGATGCCTGTCTCACCATGACCTCAGCAACAGTGGTCATCATCCCAAACTCTGTTCTGCAAAATGATTTTGTCTATGAAAACTTTTTATTAGCTGACTGGAGACATCTTGAACAGATAGCAGTATAGTCCTACCCCAGCTTCTTATCTGGTCAAGGCTGAGTGAGGCTTAGAGAATTGTCTTAGGAATTCAGATTTCATACCAGGTTGACGGGACCACGAGACTGGAAACACGCCATTCATTAGAACAAAGGGTGAACTCAGAGCTGTTTTTACATTGTCTTAATTGAAAGACCACTGGCAACTTAGATTACCACCATCTATAAAATGGGGACCTTTATGTCTGTTCCTTAGAGGGATTTTGAGTAGAATTTAATGGTGAGTTGATATATCTGGATGTCTGCAGAGCTGCGCATATTACAACAGTCACCAGCTAATTACTACTATGTGTACAGGGGGTATAATTGAGTGGGAGAAGAGAATTAAACAGCTGGTAGTAGCATCTTTTAGCAGAAAGTAGGAGCAGCATGAAGTAGATGTAGCTGAAGTAGGAGTGGATCTTGATGGAGTGATTATTCGGAGAGCACGGGTAAATCTCTACAGCAACACTCACACTCCCTCAATTAGACCACATCAAGCCCCAGCTTCACCTAGAATGTTGGTTCTTAAACTTTTCTTGTGTCAGAATCACCTGGGGTGGGGGCCTTGTTTTTTTAATTATTATTTTTTATTGAAGTATAATTGATTTGCAATGATTCAGGTGTACAGCAAAGGGATTCAGTTATATATATAGTTTTTTCTTTTTCAGATTCTTTTCCATTATAGGTCATTACAAGATATTGAATATAGTTCCCTGTGCTATACAGTAGGTCCTTGTTGTTTATCTCTTTTATATACAGTAGTATATATCCGTTAATCCCAAATTAACAGATTTGGGGGGTGGGGCCTTGTTGAACCATTGTTGAGTCCCACTCACAGAGTTTCTGATTCAGTAGGTGCATTTGGGTCTGAGAATTTGCATTTCCAATAGGTTTCCAGGTGACAATGATGCTGTGGTCCAGGGACCACACTTTAAAAACCACTGTCTATAGTATCCCCTTTCAGCAGTTTAGCTATCATTAAATTAAACCACCACCTGCTGTGGATTTGTGTTTTTTCAATGGGAGGCCACTGGCATCTGCATACCAGCAGCATTAAGCTTCACTAAAAAGCAGTCTTTTAATTATTTCTTCAGGACATGGTGTTGTGTCTTTGGAAAATGTAAATACAATAAGTATACCTCTCCTTGATCCATATCTTCATCTGGTGTACACATGTAGTCGAATGTGTATTACATGGGCATGCCCAATATTGCAAAAAAGGAATATATTCTAGCCAGTATTAGAATCAGCTGCTGTTTTTCAAAGCAAAGCTATCCAATTTAACAATGATTTACAATGAAAAGTGAAATTCCAGCCTCATTTCAGGCAAATGGAGGATCTCCTGTTTCCAAGGGTATATCTGTGAGAACTCTGGGTCTGAGTGGCCTGGGAAAGATAAGGAGACATTTCATAATTTCAGAGGGGACCTCAGCCCATAGACACAGAGCTGTGGTCATTGAGCAGACAGACCTGTTTGGTTCATCCCTGTTCCAGGGAAATGGCTCCAATCCAAACACATGAGCAGGCCAGAAAGTAGGATTATGTAATCACCTGGAAGCACAGCCTGTCACTGCAGCTGTCGGAGGAACCTGTCACAGTTGGTTTGCCAAGGACCCAGGGCCAGATGCCTGCCCTAGGAGGACGCATTGCCAAACTGACACCTGGGCCTCAGGACAGCCAATGAGATTCCACCAAGCAGAACAGAGGGGCCCAAGTTAGCCAGTGTGTTCCAATGAGAAAGACCCATTCTCTGTAGGAAAGGAAGAATCCCCACAACAGGGGGTGGATGTGGAAAGGAAAGAGGTGCAGGCGTCTTATTAGGTAACTGTCTCCAGCCATGTCTTACCAAGCATGCGGCATTCTGATGCTATTCTCCGGGAACCCAGATGCATCTGAGACATTTCCTTCCCAAGTTTACTTTTTAAAATTTTTTTTTTTTTTTTTTTTTTGTGCTGTACGCGGGCCTCTCACTGTTGTGGCCTCTCCCGTTGCGAAGCACAGGCTCCAGACGTGCAGGCTCAGCGGCCGTGGCTCACGGGCCCAGCCGCTCCGCGGCATGTGGGATCTTCCCAGACCGGGGCACGAACCCGTGTCCCCTGCATCAGCAGGCGGACTGTCAACCACTGCGCCACCAGGGAAGCCCTTAAAAATTTTAAACTCCTATTGAAGGGAGGGAAACAAATGTCCTCATTCAATAGAGATTTATTTTAGCAGCAATGGAGGATTAACTTGTGATGAGGTCATTCCGTGTGAAACAGAATTCTGAAAAAGTGTGAGCGCTAGGGCCTAATGTAGATATGATTACATTCTTCTTGACTTAAGTCATATTAGAAGGATGGACAAGAAGAAGGGAAAGAGAAAGGAGATTGGAAGAAAAGGGAAGAAACAGGATGTCAGTTGAGCTTTTTAATAACTGATTGCAAATAGCTATTGAGCTTGGAACTACTTCTTTCTAAAACTCTGTGTGTGTGTGTGTGTGTGTGTGTGAGAGAGAGAGAGAGAGAGAGAGAGAGACTTTATAATGATTACACATTCTGGGTGTGTCATGCATTTGTATATTTGCACAAATGCCTGAGACCTGGTCTTAAAAATGAATGAGCAATATTATTATTTTTAATGGTATTATTGTGTATTCAGGATGGAAACATCACATGCAAAAGAGAAGTCCATCCACCATGTTTACTTACCTCTGAGGGTGTGCACACTGAATGTTGTAAGGTACCGAGAGGTGATTAAAGCTTGTGGGGAAATGCTGGATCTGTCTTGGAAATAAACCATGCTGATTTGTTCTAAGAGAGTAAGAGGCTTCCCTGAGCCTTCAAGAGACAGTCTGCATTAGACAGTGTGATTTATGCTACACCGTAAGCTGGCTAAGGTAGAGGCAGCCAACCCCCCAGTTATTAAAGCTGTTCATTTCTCCTTAGTACCCTGTGGTGCACGGGGTTTCCATGGTAAAAGAGAAAATAGCCATTTTCCCTTCTATGTCTCTAGCCTGGGGTTCAATTTCCACATCCATCTGAATAATACAGAGCTCAGAGAAACAGAGGCACAGGAATTTAGATCCTCCTTGACTTGGAATATGAGGAATTTGCAATGTAGAAATTTTTTTAAATTTATTTATCTTCAACTTTTTTTATTTTCTCCTACCAAGAAGCAGAAGGTAGGATGTGGTTTAAAAATTCATTTCCAAGAAGCAGCAGTGACCTGGGTTCTCCCAGTTCAGCCGTAACTCATGGGCAATAAAACAATTCACAAGGGAAACCAGGAGACTTGGGCTTCTTGAGTATCAGTGAAGGAATCCATGGCTGGCCCCTGTACCCTTGGATTGATGTGTTGGCTTGTCGGTTTTTCTAGCTTCTCTGCAGCATCCCAGTTGGATAAAAGGAAAAGAAAACAATTTCATCTCTATTTTTTGTGTCGACATGTACAGAAGCCCAAAATACTGATGGTGTGTTCTTTATTTATCCTATTTGCTGGGAATGAAAGCAATTGCGTTTTCACGGTGAAATTAAAATGGAGAGAGAAGGGTACACGTGTGATACCCCAGGGACATTGACAGGGAGGTTTGAATTTGGGCCTGGCTGTATCTCAGTTTAACACAGAGGATTTCCTTATCTAGGGAGAGAGGAGGGCCATCAAAATATTTATGTAGTCTATTGATGTTGGAGGGAGATGTTTACTGCCATGGGATGAGGTCATTAATCTTATCACTTGGTTCCCTTCCACTGAGTCATGTTTACTTCCTATTTCTGTCAAGATCTGTCTTTATTCCTGCATTCCAATCCTCTTCTCTCTCCAGGTACATTCACTTATCTGCTTTCACATGTGGACCTAGGCTGGTCAACCCTGAACTGGCCTCCTGTCCTATAAAGGAAGGATGGAAGCGAGGCCAGAATCCTGCTAGAGAATCAAGGTCTCTGCTGTGAGGCGCTGTTCTCACGTCCCATCTGACCTGTCCCTTTGAGTCCTGTGTGTCTTCAGGTTCCTCCCTTCCTGATCTCTCACTACCGTTCACCCTCTTCTCTAGTTTCTTTATAAATACATGGAGTACACATACTACATTCACATCACGTAGAGTGACAGTTTGGTGGAGGCTTTAGGGCCAGCTGTTTAGTTAAAATCCTAGCTCTGTCTACACATTGGCTGCGCAGCTTTGAGCAGTTACTCCACCTATGTGTGCCTCAGTTTCTTCACTGTAAAAAGAAGATAATGGAAGGACCTAACTCACGCGACTGTAGTGAGACTTAACTGAGCTAAGACACTTAAAGTGCTGGGAAAGGTGTTTGGCACACACTAAGTGCTATATATGCATTTATGGTCATTATAGTTCCTGCTGCAATTATTTGACCCTATGCATCTTATTTAATTATTAAAGCTGCTGTTCTGCTTTCAGTGTGTGTTTCTTTCAGATTATCTCTTCGTTTGCTTCCACACTGCAGCCTGTGCTGCGGTTTTTCAGATTACAGTTTCTCACCCTGATTCAGCGTCCTGGTTATCTAAGAAAACAGATTTTGATTATTCTGGAGAAACTGTACTTTCCCCGTTTTTACCTAAAGTTCTCAAGGTTGGAGGTTATGACGCAGGTTAGGTTCTCTGGAAGCAGAAACTGAGCCTTATATTGATTGGGTTAGACTATTGTGGGATGTCGACTGGATATAGACACCTGCAGAAGGGCAGGGAGGAATTTGGATTGGACACAAGGAGAAGGCAAACTGTGTGATTCAGCCAGCAAAGCCCCAGCTAAGCCTACAGGCAGCTGGGGAATGCATATGGCCCTTGGAGTGACCCAAGTCAACTCAGAATATCCTGGCCTTTATATTCCTTTACGGATAAGCTCACTTTGGGAAGGATGAGCCCTTGGACGAGGCAAATCCTGAGGAGCTGGCAGCTGTGGGATCTCTGCTGCTTGTGGAGGGTTCTGGCGGTGCAAGTCCACAGGTTCAATTCCCCACTAAAGGCTGCAGCCTTCCCAGGAAGGCGTACTACAACATCTCTTTGTAAAGACTTCACAACTTGGCCAAATGCCTTTTACTGAGATGGGTCGGGGAAGAAAAGGAGGTCGCCCAAGGGTGAGAGATAATGCTGAAGGGCGGAAGGATGGCTGGGAAGATGGATACACAGAATGGAACAGAGGTTTATGTTTTTATAGGAAGCGGGTCTCAACAGGAAAGAGAGGAAGCCAAGCGGCATCTTCGTATGGGAGGGACTGACAGCAATCTGGGGGGTGTTGAGGAACCTCTATAGAAATATACCATTTCCACTTGCATTTTTTTGGTTTGAGGCTTTGGGAAGTTGCTAATAGAAACTATGGTGGGTTTAGAGTGATCAAGCCTCTTTTTTTTTAAAATATTTATTTATGTATTTGCGCTGGGTCTTAGTTGCTGCCCACGGGATCTTCATTGCAGTGTGTGGGATCTTTAGTTGCGGCATGCAGGCTCTTAGTTGTGGGATCTAGTTCCCTGACCAGGGATCGAACCCGGGCCCCCTACATTAGGAGCGCAGAGCCTTCACTGCTGGACCACCAGGGAAGCTCCTGATCAACCCTCTTCATCAGCCCGGACTGAGGGGTTTCCCAGGATGCTTGCCTTTTAGTACACAACTTGGGTCCTACGTGGGTTGATACCAGGTCTTTTCCAAACCACCTCACGGAGTTACAACTGAAGCCATGGAATAATGGAAGAGCAGAGGGTTGGGAAACCATGGACAGATATTTTTCTGTTTAGAGTGACAGGGAACAGAGGCATTATTGGTGGTTCCTGCAGCGCCTCACATGTCCTTGGCAGCTAATAAATATAGATCAAGAGGAAACTGAACATGAGGGCGATGAATCAAAAGAGAAAATGATTTGGAACAAACTGCTGAGGACAGGGAACGAAGAGTAAAAGAGGCAATAAATCTAGGATGCATACCAGAGCCAAGTGTCATAATGCACCCGAATACTTACAATGTCAGAGGGGTCAGGCCAGGTCGTGAGCCAGTGTCTTTGGTCCAGATCAGGGTGTTCCTGTGCCCACGTGTATAATGGAACAACCCTCTCTCTGCACGTGTCCTCACCTCATGGATTCTGGAATATTCTTTCCTTCCTTCCTTCCTGCTCACTCACCAGAGGGGTGATAAGTGTTTCAAAGTTAGTGAGAAGCCCAGTTCTACTCTCTGGCATATCTACCCCTCCCCCCTCCCAGAGTGACTGAGTCTCTCCTAGGACTGGACATGCTGTCGGGCTGGTTCGGAAGTTTGGGACTGGGGAGTCGGGTGGGTGAGGGTGGGTTTACCTGCTTCAGGGAGTGCATTTTCTAGGGGTTCCTTCCTCCAAGTCCAAGACCCAAAGGGTTTGGTGGGAACTGATCTTGTCTCTGTATTGCAATGAGAGAGACATCTGCTTACCTTGTTTCCAAAATATGGACTGTGTTCCAGGAAAGGCTGACAAGCTGATACGTTTCACTAACTATGACCTTTGGACTTTCTGGCCTCATAGAAGCCATAGTTCACACTCAGTCAACAATTACGTTTCCAGTGAAGAACTGGGCTCCCCCCTAAGAACTCGCTCTTTGTAGCCAAGAGGCTGGTGCGTCACGCTCGCTTCCCTGTACTTTATGGACAGGTTGCCTTTACTTTTCTAACACATAATCTCAGTTATGAGAGTTATAAAAATCTCTCAGTTATGAGAGAGTTACCACCTCTCCCCCCTTAGACTAATGCCTCTACAGGTTGACTTTTTTTTTTTAATCAAAATAGGGGTGGAGATATCTTTTTCAATGTATTTTTCCAATATATCTCCCAATCAGTAGACACCCAAAGAATATTCTCTGAGTATTCAGAGCTGCTCAGGTTCCACAATATACGTAGAGCCTGGAATTCAGGAGGTGCTCAATGAGAATTCGTTGTGTACGCTGTAAACTGCTCCATATAATGTTTGGTGAATGACTCAGTGGATGAATGAGCAAATTCAATCACAAGGGAAAAGATAGTGATCTCAACGATTAATACCTCCTTGTAACCCTTGAGTTCATATGACATTTGTGAGACAATCCTATATTATTTTCTCTGGACTCCCAACACACTGTTCACCCTTCAATGATGCTAATTGCAGCTTAGGGAAACAGGCAGATATGATCATCTGTATCTGACATGTGACTTGGAAGAGGGTGCTGAAGAAGGAAAAGAAAGAAGATGACAAAGAAGAAAGGCAGATTTCCTTACCTGAGGTCTTGTCCCTTGTCCCCCGCCCCGCCCCCCGGCCACCTCACCACCCACTTAAGCCTGTCACTGGCATCCCAAGTTGGATCACATCCACCTGCTTGCGCTTAACTTTTAGGCCTCCAGTGACTTTGTCTCCTCCTCCAACTGGAGCAAACAGCTTGTACATGCTTAGTACCAGGCTGGCACAGAGGGAACTCCTGACATGTAGAATAGGGTCTCTGCATCAAGATGACAACAATCTGCTTGCGAGGTAAGAGTTGCCTACAAAAAGCAAATGGGAACACACTAGTCCTTGCCGTGCCTATTGAAGTACCAAATTGGGTGGTGCAGAAGGCATGGGGACAAGGGGCTCAGAGGGCAGAGATCAATACAGGATAAAGTAGACAGGGCTTCCCTGGTGGCGCAGTGGTTGAGAGTCCGCCTGCTGATGCAGGGGACACGGGTTCGTGCCCCGGTCCGGGAAGACCCCACATGCCGCAGAGTGGCTGGGCCCGTGACCATGGCCACTGAGCCTGCGCATCCGGAGCCTGCGCGTCCGGAGCCTGTGCTCCGCAACAGGAGAGGCCACAACAGTGAGAGGCCTGTGCACCGCAAAAAAATAAAAATAAAAAATAAAATAATAATAATAATAATAAAGTAGACAGCATAATGTCATTTAGCTCAGTTCTTCCGGCCCCAGCTGTAAATGCGTGTCTTCTCTCGGCTCTTTTCTGCAGGTGGGAGGAGGGGAGGGCTGGCAGGATGGGCTGTAGGACCTCTGCCAGGGATACCATTCTCTGAACTGCTGTATGTAGCCAAAATCTGCCCAAGATTTCATCTCAAAAGTATCCTATTGCCAAAATAACATTCCCAAGCCTCTTACACTCTAAACAAGGAATTTATCTTTTTTTTATTGAAGTAGAGTTCATTTACAATGTTATGTTAGTTTCAAATATACAAAAAAGTTATTCAGTTATACATACATATATGTGTATATACATATACATATATATGTGTGTGCATGTATACATATATATTATATATATTCTTTTTCAGATTCTTTTCCATTACAGGTTATTACAAGATATTGAGTATAGTTCCCTGTGCTATACAGTAGGTCAGGAATTTATCAATTTTATACTTATTCCGAAGGTATTAGCCATATCCTTAAGCAATTTCTACCTAACAATAGCATCTAGTGACTTTGACCAATGGTACTTACATTATTATAATTAGTGAAAATAATAAATGATAACCAATATATTGAATGGTCATTCTCCTTTGTTAATAGGAAGTCTCTGCTTTAAAGTAATTTCCCCACCAGCAGAGTTTTAGGTTTCACAATAGGTTATTGTACCTGGAAAAGGCTTAATCTCTTTTAAAGCAATTCCCCTGGATTAATTTAAGGTATAAAGTTTAAAACAGCAGTGACAACAGAGCTGCGGGGCTTTATTATCTACGAAGGTCTTATAGCCCAGAGGTGGGTCCCTTAGGCTTTCTGACTCCTCAGGAGAATTATGGAGGCTTATACAATTTTTTTAATTTAATTTTTATTTATTTTTTGGCTGTGCCATGCAGCTTGTGGGATCTTAGTTCCCCGACCAGGAATTGAACCTGGGCCCTCGGCAGTGAAAGCGGGGAGTCCCAACCGCTGGACAGCCAGGGAATTCCCTATGGAGGCTTTTAATACCATAGTTTCCTGGACAGAGGACCACATCTCCACACCATAGTGAGCTTTGTCTGGGAATGTGAGGAAAAAAGGGGCACTTTCTTTTGCGGGGAGGAGATTGGGGGCAGAGGCCAAATGGGCATCACCCCTGCGTGCATTGGTGACCGTTGCTTTTCTGTGTCTGCCCTGGACCTGGGCAAGCCGCCTGGGGCCCAGCCTGCCTGCTGCATCCCTTGCAGCATGGGCCCTGGGTTTCTCCAGGTGCTCTTTGCACCTGAGCTTGCAGGTGCCCCCTGCCCTGGCCCCTGCATCTCTGCCCTTGCTGTTGACTTCCCAGGGCTGTTTGTTGGGGACACACTGCAGAGAGGGCCGTCTCTCTCACTGATCTGTAAGAATGCCTTTCTAAGGGGCCTTTGAGGAATATTTGCCACAAAAATAAGGTGTTTCTGGGGCCTAAAATATCAGGCGACCAGAAAAAAGAACTCCTGAGTGTGTATGTGTGTGTGCTCACTCCCAAAGTGGTGGGGGGAAAGAGGAAAGAAGAAAAGGCACACCCCTCCTCCAGTCCGCCCCTCCAACAGACCCCTGACCACCGTTCCCACTTTTGTCTTTTTAACTTAAGAGGCTTTGTCAGCATGAAAGGAGGAATGCTGGGGCCTCTGCACTGTGCCCCAGCCGGCCCAGGGCTCTGCTGGCCTTTTGGGCAAATGCAGGCAGGGGTTTCTGAGCCTGAGCCCTGTCCCCTGTGGACCCACCCTGCCTCTACCCTGGGGCATCCTCGTTGTTAACCAGCCTTTCCTCTAGGCCTCTGACCCTGGGCTGCTGGCAAGGGCTCGTAAGAGGAGGTGGGGCAGGGCTAGGGTGTGCCAGAGCCCCAGGTTTCAGGAGCCCTGGGGAGCTGACTGTCAATGCCATTCAGGGCAGGCTTTATCAAAGGCATCATCACACCATAATCCTGGTCTCAGGCACCACCCTGGGAAAGCCAGCTGCTGTCCCCTTCCCTTCCTGAGTGCTGTCACTGACTGTAATGCCTCTCCATAGCTGGTGCAAATGGAACTCAGGGCCTTTTTATTTAGACAATCACCACGGGCCACAGAAGGCTCTCAGTTTACAGACAGCTATGTCCCTGGAGGCTTCTCTGTTCTCAGGTCAGAAGGAATGCAATGCGCATCTACTAGTTTACTGAATTTACACGAATCTTCGAAGCAGCATGGTTGGACCCGGCTTGCGATTCCAGATTTTAATGCTGTGCGTTGATTTGTGTAAAATCAAAGTCAGGGCAGGTTTTTTTGTTATTGAGCTGCATGAACTGCTTATAAATTTTGGAGATTAATCCTTTGTCAGTTGCTTCATTTGCAAATATTTTCTCCCGTTCTGAGGGTTGTCTTTTGGTCTTGTTTATGGTTTCCGTTGCTGTGCAAAAGCTTTTAAGGTTCATTAGGTCCCATTTGTTTATTTTTGTTTTTATTTCCATTTCTCCAGGAGGTGGGTCTAGGGGTAAAATGGGAATAAAGACACAGACCCACTAGAGAATGGACTTGAGGATATGGGGAGGGGGAAGGGTAAGCTGTGACAAAGTGAGAGAGTGGCTTGGACATATATACACTACCAAACGTAAAATAGATAGCTAGTGGGAAGGAGCCACATAGCACAGGGAGATCAGCTCGGTGCTTTGTGACCACCTAGAGGGGTGGGATAGGGAGGGTGGGAGGGAGACGCAAGAGGGAAGAGATATGGGGATGTATGTATATGTATAACTGATTCACTTTGTTATAAAGCAGAAACTAACACACCATTGTTAAGCAATTATACTCCAATAAAGATGAAAAAAAAAAAAAAAACAAACGTCAGGGCAGGAATATGGCTCCCCCATCCTCTCCCTTTTTTCCACCTCCTCTCGCCCAGCCTTTTTTATTTGGGGCCAGCAAAGTAGTTAAAAATGTCAAACTCACAGTATGCACTGTCAACAGCACAATGAGGAAGCTGAAACCAAATCCTCCAACTTCGAGGTGATACTTTATACTTATTCGGGGCCTTTCATCAAAAGCCTCCAGTGCCTTAGGGAGCATTAACCCTCGCTGTACCCCCCGGGGCTGGGTCTGGAGCCCAAGCTGGTGGAGAAAGCAAATGTATGAGGGAGATATCACCACATTTCCAGGGCAGGTCCCAGGCTAATCATCATAGATGCTCAAATTTTTTATCCCTTCCCTCCACCTCCTCTTTCAACGGGCATCTGCCATATCAGCCCCCCGCCCCCCAAAGGCTCCTGGTGTCTCAAGAGTGTCAACAAGCCAATAAATAGGCTGCATACGGCAAGCTGCCCTCCCTCTCCCCTTGGAAAAAAGAAAGCATTTCTAGGCTTGAAATATGATCTATCTATCATGAAATGCATCTAAGCCTCTGTCATGGGAGTAACCTGAACTTTGTTGGACTTCACACCTTATGGTTTACTCTTGTTGTTGTTGGCTTTATGTATGGTGACTACAGTGACATTGGCAGCAAGGAGAGCCTATAAATGTCTTTATCCGACTACGTGTTTGGGACCATCCATGTGGCACATGCTGTGTCTTTTCCAAGTTGCACTTGGTGTCAGAACGGTTGTGTCAGATGTGATCCATTGCAGATGAGGATTACCAGCAATTTGCTCATCGATCCCAGAGCTCTTTCCGAGGGACAATGGACCTGATCTTTATCAATGTCTGATCGTAGATAAGAGAGTCATATATTTACTTCTCTTGGTATAAACAGTGTTTCTTAAGATACAGGATATATGTACATGTACAGCTGATTAACTTTGTTATAAAGCAGAAGCTAACACACCATTGTAAAGCAATTATACTCCAATAAAGATATTAAAAAAGAATACAATCTGAGGCCCATCTGCATGAGAATGATGTGGGTCACTTTCTAAACATGCAGATTTTCAGGTCTCCCAGGAGTCATACTCTCAGAACCATGCTAATTTGTTTAGGAAATGCTGAAGCGTTCCTCCTAACACCTCTGCTTCCCATTTCTGATCATGTTAACTCTTACAGGGCAGGCTCGCTGGCCACAGGCTGTCTCTTAAGCCCTGGTAGAACAATTACCTCCTTGAACAAAGGAACAGGAGTTACTAAAGGTTCTCAGTGTAAAGGGAAACAGGCCGTAAACATGATTAAATGCCTGCCCGCCAACATTTTCTCCTTCCTGCACCTGGATCTTGTGCATCTCCAAGGGCATGGAGCGCTTACTCCACAGTGATGCTCTGGGATTAAGCCCTGTGAGTCTGAGTCCCCTGGTCTTTGAGGCCTACAACTTATCTCCTCTGAGAGCCAAGCAGAGAGGCTGGGTTACGGAAAGCAGCAGGAGTCACACTAGTTCAAGATTGAAGTCTGAAGGTCACTGCCGTCTGTGTATAGGAATCAGAACTGAGTACTTTAATGATGGCTATATGCTTCTAAATTCCAGTTTGCCCTTATTCATACTAGTTTACCAACTCTCTGTTCAATATTTATAATCCTCACAGGGATCTAGACCTCCCTTGGGATGCTGGAAGGTCAGGCAGAGTTGAAATGGTGGCTCGACCTCTTATTATTTGTGTGATCAGCGTCACATCACTTAAATAACATCTCCCTCTGGGCCTCAGTTTCCTTGGTTGTAAAAGGGGAGTGGTAGTGATAGTATTAACTCATTGGGATATTTCAAAGGTAAATTAGATGATGTGTTTAAAGCAAATGGCACATATGAATGCTTGATCAATGGCAGTAGTTATACGTGTTTAATAGGATGAGAGGGGGAGATAGAGGGGAAATTAGACACTGGAGGTAGAAACTGTATCTGAGGACAGCCTTGGTAGGAGCCATCAACAGCAAGAACCTCCAGGGGACCTCTTGGCTGTGTTTCACATCTTGCATATCTGATGACTATCTCTGACTTGAGAGATTTTCCAGTTTAAGACAGAAAACACTTAAACATGAAGAGTACATCTTAAGACTTTAAAAATAATGAACAGGTAAACAGACACATGTACGCCTGTTATACCTGCCCGGCCGTCCTCCCCTGAGGAGGGCAGCCTCATGGGGAGAGAGAAAATTGCCTGAATGAAGGATTAGAAGGTACTGGAAGGGAAGCTGGGCCAAGCATCTCAGCAGGTGGAGGTGATTTTGGCAGTAGCATTAATGATCCCCTGGTAGAGGTGGGGAAGAAAGCCCCGCCCATCCCCCTTTCCAAATTGTAAGTCAAGTTAAATGCTTGTCTTTACCTCTCAGCTGGAAAAGTGTGATCCTATCACACCCAAGGGGCTCCAAATGTGCTTTTTTTTTTTTTTTTTCTTTTTGCGGTATGCGGGCCTCTCACTGTTGTGGCCTCTCCCGTTGCGGAGCACAGGCTCCGGACGCGCAGGCCCAGCGGCCATGGCTCACGGGTCCAGCCGCTCCGCGGCATATGGGATCCTCCCAGACCGGGGCACGAACCCGTATCCCCTGCATCGGCAGGCGGACTCTCAACCACTGCGCCACCAGGGAGGCCCCAAATGTGCTTTTAAATAGAACCCGGCCTCAGGTTCCTATGATCTGTGGATAAATAGATCACAAAAACAAGCAAGAAAAATATGGCTGTGCTTTCATTTTTCTTTTTTTAAAAATTATTTTATTTTAATTTATTTATTATTTTTGGCTGTGTTGGGTCTTCGTTGCTGCACGCAGTCTTTCTCTAGTTGCGGCGAGCAGGGGCTACTCTTCGTTGTGGTGCGCCGACTTCTTATTGTGGTGGCTTCTTTTGTTGCGGAGCACTGGCACTAGAGCACACGGGCTTCAGTAGATGAGGTGCATGGGCTCAGTAGTTGTGGCGCATGGGCTTAGTTGCTCCGTGGCGTGTGGGATCTTCCCAGACCTTGGCTTGAACCCCTGTCCCCTGCATTGGCAGGTGGATTCTTAACTACTGCACCACCAGGGAAGTCCCTCATTTTTCGTGAAATGATTACAGACATATCTTCTCACTAGGAAGTAAGACAAGAGTCCAACATGTTTTCTCTAGAGTAATGGAAATAGTGCTTTGAGAAACCTATCTACCTTGGTGGAAATTTTCAGTCATTTTTATCCTTGGACATTTTTTCTTTTTTTTTCCCTAAAGAAAAATGTGGTATTGATATCTAGTATATGGCTTATGTTTGTGAGTTTCCATTATGGAGGCCTAGAGGCTCTCTGTAGGGAGATAGAGCTGTGTTTGGTGCCATCGCTTTAGCCCACTGATTTCAAAACCCTGAGTGCCTCCGTAATAAAGCTCCAAAGACTCTGTGTGGATCAGACTTTCCTAACCTCGCCCTGAAGAATTTCTTAATGTTCGACCAGCCGTGACAAGATGCTGGGCAAACCTGTGTCCTTACCAGTTTCCTGACTCTCCCTCCAGAGCTTGCTGGCAACCAGTGAACTAAACCAAAGCGGTTCTTGCTTGTCTTACCTTAAAACTCCATTTGTCAAACAGCAGTTGCACAAGGAAAGGTCAGCACTTTATGTTCTGAGCACTTAACTTTAATCATTTCTTACAGTGGACAGAGTCCAAGAGGTTTTCAAATTAGTCCTTAAATGTAAGGGAAAGAAGGTCAGTCGTTCCATCAGGAATAAAAATCTGGTGCCTGGTTCTCCTTCCTTGTGACCCCAGTCCATCTCCACATACTACCACATCCTAGTAGAAACGCCACAAATCTGCGTCCAAGCAACAGATTTTACTGAGCATTTACTATATATCAGACATCTGTCAAAGGAGTAGCTAGGTTTCTCCTTGTGATTTATTTTGAAAATTATACACTCTTGTACTTTTATTATTTTTTTAATAACAAAAGTGGAACATGCTCATTGAAAACAATGTCAAACCGCACAGAAGAACAAAAAGTGAAAGTTCCCTTATCTAACTCCCCAAGGATAACCACTGCTAACAATGTGTATAATTCTTCCTATCATTTGCTACACTTTGCTTTATTAATTTAACAAGCTCCTGCCTACTTCTTTCCATGTCAGTATATGCAGTTACCTCAAGTTTTTCAATCCCTTCTAAGATTTTTAGACTATATATGTGCCATAATTTGTATACCTACCTTTTCTCGTATTGATGTATATTTAAGTTGTCTCTACTTTATTGGTTTACAAATAATGCTGCAAAGAACATTCTTGAGCTCATATCCTTAGGTGCTTTCGTGAGAATATCTGCAGGATCCCTCTGGAAAACTGGAATTGCTGGGTCTAAGGGTTTGTACTTAAAAAAATTTAAGGTACCTCTAATTTGCTTTCCGTAAATATTGTGTTGATTTAAACCCATTAGTGGCATACGAGATAGACACTATCTTTAACCAATTCCTACATCAAAGTGGAATATTTGAAGGCCTTGATACCCTACCAAATCAATAATCTATCACTGCTCTTAGAAAAAAATAATTTTTGGACGTGCCAAATAGCATCCACTCATGTGGTGACCAGTGAAATGCGAGGTCATTGTTTTCCAAGGGCAGAGGGAGTGCTTATCTAAACATACACCCCATTCCATGGACTCTGCTAACTGTTCCTGCCTCAGCACTCAAGGTCCTCCTCCCCCCATTTCTGCTTAAGATTCACTATGGCAGGAGGTTTGTGTATAAACAAATAACCCAACACAATGGCTGCCCTCAAAGACCTTTCAAAGTGACTTGAGGAGACAGAAACACAGATGGCTAAAAAACAAGCTAAAAATACAAGTCAGTATATAAAAAGCAGCAAATAAATATAAATAGTCAGCCTCCTTATAGCAGTTCAGAGGAAGGAAGGAAAACAGTGGGCTAGGGTGTCCAGACTTCATGGCAGGGATGTGGTGTAGGATTTGTGGATTTCTCAGGTGGCGGGGAGGTGTGCGTGGGGAGAAAACTGTAAAAACCATAAGAACCAGCTCAGAGAAGTAAGGGAGATTCCTTGAGAGCGTGGAAAATAGCAGGGGAAGGGCACATTTTTATCTTGCTAGTTGAAGTGGGCGTGGCTTACAGTACTTGAGATGATTAGAGATACCTGGCAAAGATTATTTATTGATTGATTTTTTGGCACGATGGGAGTGGTGTAGGAAGGTCATTAAGAATCTGAAGAAGCCTTTCAGAGCTCTTCTCAGAAAAGAACCTCCGATTTACACACACACACAATTTTGGCTACATTTCAGGGAGCCCCTATACCAAGTTGAAAAACTTTTTAGTGTACCTAAAAAGAGTTGCAACTCAGGACAAGCCATCTAGAAAAATAAAAAGTCAGCCAGGTATATATATATATATATCACATAAAAGTTGTTATGGATGTAAGACGTAACTAATAATTCACTTATTCATGACTCGTCAGACTCTGAAGCAGACTGGAAACAGGTGGGTAACAACTTGTTAGGAGCCCGCTGGCTCTTCCATGGCTTCAGTTTAGCCAGCGTCAATCGGTGGAGGCGATTCTCTGCCTTTTTCAGGAGAAACGATCTGACCTGAGGGAAACCAGGCTCTTGAAAATTTGAATCAATGGGATTATTTACGCTTGCATCACCGGAATCCACTCGGAGATGCCCGGTTTTTGCTGCAGAAAAGATACTCTCGCTCCCCACCCCCTCCTTTCTTTTTGACAGTCAGTTAATAAAGACTCAACAATAAGCAGCTGCCGGTGATGTCATGTGGGACTTTGTCCACGGAGCTTATATTTACAAGCTCCGAGCAACCACGGAGCCGCAGCCCTGGGAGCAGCGGATCTCCGCAAACTTGCTCCGAATCCGCGGCAGGAACTTTTGCTGCCGCTTCGGCTGTTCAGAAAAACTGCGCGTGTTCTGTGAGCCCGACCTTTTCATGCTTCACAAATAAACAGAGGATCAACCCGGGAGGAAATGTTTAGCTGGAGAGAGTTGTTGCAGTTCCTGTGTTTGTCTCCAGGACTGTGAGATGTGTTGACTGCAGAGCTGACAAGTAAGACTGTTGGAATTTTAAAAACTCTTGTAACAGTTTTTCGTATTTATACAGCTTGCTGTGCTTTTAAAGTGAGATGGTGGTGTGTACGTATTTCTCCGGGCTCTGTCACTGCCACAAGTATGCATTTGTTTCAAGTAGTAATTACAGTGCGCTGAGGTTGAAAGAGTAGGTGCGGAACAGGGCACTGAATTCCTAATCCTCATTGGCCTCTGCAGGGAGGTTGGCAATTTTCTCTCTTTTTTTTTTTTTAAATAAAAAGCCACCAACCATACAGAAACTATTAGGTTGACCTAGAAACTTTAATAGAAAACTGTAAAGACTAATTTTTAATCAACCAGTGTGCTGGAAGGGAAAACCCACTCTTGATTTTCATCTCTGATCGTTCCTGTGGTTTGTAGATTTCTAATATGTGCGTGTTGTTCAATGTCTCCTTTCCTTCTTGCCTACACCCTCCCCCCAGACGCACGCACACACATAAGCTCATTCATTCTCAGGGAGCTCGAAAGTATAGACAAATGTTTTGAAATGGAAACCGTTTCTATCTGGATTTCTTCCCTTTAAGTACCCGGAGAAATGTTTGCTGTTCTGACTTCTCTTCTGGGAACCTGAATGCAGGAAAAAGTTCAACTTTGACACTCAGCTCGGTGGGGACGTGAGATCCACATCCTCGCTTTCACTTTCCTCCCAACTCTTTCAAACTCTCCAAATATTCTTTGGGGCAATAGGAAGGGTGGGATCTGTGTGCCGCCAGCCTGAACGCGGGCCCCCTCTCATCACGGTTGCCCTGGGCCACCTGGAAGTTGTGCGTCAGAGCCACGTGGATTTGTCTTTCTGCTGCATGCTTCTTGCTGCTGGGTTTGCACCTGAGCGCCTGCAGTGAATTCAGCCCCTTGTAATCAGTAGCTCATCCTGGCTGATGCCTGCCATCCAGTGCTGACAGCCCTGCTGCACGGATTGGCAAGCGGCTGTGAGTCTGTTACCTCCTGCACGTGAGCCCCGTGACTCCATACAGGAGACCCAGCTGTTCCTCCATTCAGCGGCTCTGTTACCAGCCCACAAGAGCAGGGACAGCCTTCCCTGCCTTTCCGTTTTTCTCTGGTCTCAGAGAATTGTAAGAAGCCAGTGCCTGAAAACTCCTAAAATATTCGACTGTTTTCCATGGAGTTCTAAGGTGGGCAGCCTCCTTCTGTGTGTTTGTCAGCTCCAGATTTTTCCATCAGAGCACACTCTCTTGCGTATGATTTTTTTTTAATTTTATTGAAGTCTAGTTGATTTACAATGTTGTGTTAATTTCTGCTGTACAGCAAAGTGACTCAGTTATACATATGTATATTCTTTTCCATATTCTTTTCCATTATGGTTTATCACAGGATATTGAATATAGTTCCCTGCGCTATACAGTAGGACCTTGTTGTTTATCCATCCTGTATATACTAGTTAGCACTGGATATGTTTTATGTATTAAAGCTCAATGCTTTCTGTGAATTTTTACTTAAAGAAAGGGATGTGCTCCTAAAACAGTTTCCAAACCATTATTCAAAGCTTACCTTTTGCAGAAGAAAACTGAGGCATGAGGAGGGGAAATGATTGGTCCAAAGTCACCCAGCAAGACTGTGGCAGAGCTCCAACTAGAAACCCAGCCTCGCGTGCTCGTCCCGGCATGCATTTAACATTTCGGTTCTTCCGGGTTGTAGAAGAAAGAGGACCCCCATGTGCTTCCTAGCCTTCTTGCAGGAGCTGGGCTGTGTGAAGGTGTATAGATGAAGGTGGTCTGGTAAAGAGAGAACATTCCTGTTTTGCCTTTGGCTCTGGGTATGTTTCTTAACAACTCTGTTCCTCATTATTTTGGCTAGAGCACCAAAGAGCATTCTGTGATTATTTGACAGTTGATGACCTAAAGGCAAGCCGGGCATTTCAGGCAGTGGAATAGTACAGAAGGCACATTGCATCAGGTGCAGCTTGAGAGAACGAAGGTGGTTCCCAGCTCTGACATTTTGTGTTTCTGCTTTACTTCCAAGTCTCAGACTCCTTTTATTGACCACACCTTACTTGTCTCCCCTCTCTTTGGGGCTCCTCTTGCCTGTGGAAACTTTACTTTCTCATGGATTCTTACCCCTCACCCTCATTCTCTCACTGCAGCCTGGACCTCCAGTGTTGACACTCAACTAGATTCCACGAACACCCTGCATTCCTCTTTTTCTCTGGAGCCTTCCTTGCCCCTGACACCCCTGCCTATGGGATGCCTCTGTGGATTCTTCAGGTTGAAGTGATGATTTTCTTCTTTGGAGCCTCGTGGTATCCTGTGCTCATTTTTGCTGTGGGATCTGAAGCTCTGTGCTACCTAGTTAAGAACCTCTTTCCAACAAAAGCCAGGGCTATATTTCAATACTTCCTATATCCACGGCACCTAGTACAGAGTATAGTAGTACAGTAGTTCAATGTGTAATAGCAAATAAGTAAAGGAGTGAATTGCTTACCTTAAGTATCCCCTTTCCTGCATCAAACACCCATGCCTCTGCACGTGGCTGACAAAAACATCCTGTAAATGTGCTGAGTGACTTGAAATTCTTCTTCACTCTGGTTGAAAGCTCTCAGTGCCCGACTCCCCGGTATGCAAACAAGGGCTATTCCTGATGTGACGCAGCCAGCCTCCCGTGCCTCATTTCTCACCACTCCCTCGCATGTACTGTGTGTCTGCCCTGGAGGTTCCTAGCATGACAGTCCATCTATATCTTCCATCAAGGCTTGAGGGGCAGCATGGTGGAGTGGTTGAGGACTTGGGTTCTGGAACCAGACTGCCCAGGCTCAAGTCCTGCTTTCATCCCTGGCCGGCTTTATGATCTTGGTTCATTCACTTGACTTTTCTGTTTCAGCTTTTCATCTTTAAAATGTGGCTAGTAAGAGTGCCTACCTTATGGGAGTATGGGGATAATTAAATACATTAATATAGCTAAAACACTTAGCTAAACACTTAGCTATACATCAATATAGCTAAAGCAGGCAGAGATTTAAGTACTGATGGGTATTAGCTGTTATCATTGCTATCGCCTTACCAGTGCTCATGTCCTACCCCAGACTTAATGAATGGGCATTTCCAAGGTGTGATTCAGACCCAGGAATAGTTAAAAAGTTCCTCTGATGATTCGGGTGGAAATTCCTGTCTTAGCTTCTAGGAGCTGCTTTCTGTTACCTAAACATGCCGGGTTTGTATGTTCTTTAGCACCTCAATATCTTTACACTCTTGCCCGTGGCACCTCCCTATCCACCCAATTTATCCCCCAGACTCTTTTGCCAAATTTGTAATCTCATGCCTAGCTAGGCACCTGGCACAGAGTGAATTCCCAACAAACAAATGATGGGGAAAAAATGTATGAATGTGTGCTTGATGGGTGCTCGAAGAGAAGATTTACATTTTCTTCCCCATAATCACTACTGAGTGATGACTGTATACCAGGCACGTTTCTAAACATTTCACAGGTGCTCCCTCATTATGATCATTATACTCATTTTCCAGGCAAGGATACTGAGTTTCAGGAAGGTGAGGTAATGTGCAAAGGTCACATGGACAGTAAAAGAGGCAGAGGCAGGATTTGAACCCTGAGCCCATACTCTTAACCTTTCATTGTACGGCTCTCTGGACATGTGGAAGGCAGTTTTACTCGTGAGCTTTTCCTATGGTGGAACTTTGATTTTCTTGTCTTCCCCTGGACTGATGGTACTGGAGTGCAGCAAATCAGATAAACACTTCAGGGTACCAGCCGACTGAAGTGGTGGTTCACATTTTCTAATCTTGCAGAAGGGTCAAAACCCATGCCCAGCCCTTTGGTATTTTTGTTTTTCTCTGAGTCTCAGACAAGAATGCCCTTGCAGGTTGGGCCGAGTTTATGGCTCAACATCAAGATTATTTGCACTCTTGGTATATGCGTGGGTAGGCTGAGTTCAGCTTGGTCAAGAGTATAACTCAGGGGATTTAGATTAAAAAAAAAATTGGAAGTAATGGTTGGCTATTTGGTTGATTTCTGGAAAAGTTTACCAAGGGAAGTGGTAGTATTTTGTGATAGTGGGTTTAAATAGCCAGAATGGTTGAGGTTGAACACTGGCAAGTCATAGAACCAGTTAAACACAAGATACCTTATAGCCTTATTTTTCTCTACTTCTCTAATTCTACAAAGTTTAATGCCTTTGGAATTTTAGATTCCCAATTGTGCTTTCTTTATAGATGAAATAATAAATCTCTTGGATACATAGAACATTACCCACAACATTTACTGTGCCTGCAATACATACTTGTCTAATGAAGTGTGTCGTGTCCTTTTGGAAGCCTCAATTACATAAGGTACTTCCCAGTAGTTACATAAATTAATGTGGTATTTTCAGGGCAAGAAACCAGATCTCTCCTCTTAGAAATAAACTTTCTGGATTAGTGATTCCTTTGAGTAGAATTTGGATGCACTGTAAGAACCCAATGGGCTGAGTTCAAGAAGAAAGTCCCAAACCCGTTGTGGAACATAAGCTTGGATAACAATATGGCAGATACATATTGTGATGTTGAAAGATGACCTGTTAGTTCTGAAACGTGGGAACAAGTGTTACTGTCAAGATGTGTGTCTGACAAACTGTTCCATGAAGGGACCTTGCTTCATTTGACAAATTGAATCTGGAAACATAGAACACTGATCCAGGCCAATCCAAAAGATACGTCCTAAGTGGGTCCCATTGCCAGTGCTGATCTGTTTTCAGAAACTTAAAAAAAAAAAAAATCAAAGTAATACATGCTCATAATTTAGAAAACCGAATAGTACTAAAATGTCTATATAAATAATAACTATATATCATATATATTTACATATGTCACTTGACATATATTAAATGGTAGTTCTAAAATGTTTACATATATATAAACAGTGCATGTGTATATGAAGATATACATATCTGATAATCTTTTAGCTGCTTTTTCTGTACTATTTTTAAATAATGTTTTTTATATCTAGTTATAATGTCAAATTATTCACCTTGTATTATGATAGATTACAATATATATTTCTTACACCTCCTAAACCCCTCCTGTTCTCCAATGGAATTATATCACAATTTTGATTAAATGTCTATTCAGTGCTTATTTTTATCATGATTGTAAATAACATTTACTGTTGAGTCAAATAACTTATTCATGTATTTCCTTTCTTTTAAAAATATTTTTCCTAAAGTTATTAATTGCCTCATTTCGAACACTGACTTGGCTTTCTAGGAATCTGTAGTTAAATTTTCCAATAGCCATTTGACAAATGTCTCAAAGATAACTTATTTTTCAAACATTCTTCTTATATGGATAAATTCTTAAGTCACAGTATACTGTTTTTTGTGTTTTCCTTTGGTTGGTTGTCAAGCAGGAGAAGTTAATTATTAGTTGTGACATATCAGAAGCAATTTAAAAGGCCTGTCTTCAACATTTCTTTTATTCTAATTATAGTCAATTACTCATATGTGGGTAAATGGACAGAAACGATCTGTTTTTATTGTAGTTTGTAAATAACATTCATAATTTAGTGTTATGCTTCCATGAATACTCCATAGATTTTAGTGTAAGAAATAGCCTTTTTTTCTGAGTACCTTTGACATCTAGAATAGCTTCATCAGAGGAAAGCAAATGATGCTTCATGTAATGTTATTTTATGAATAGCTAAATGAATGGCCCACTTGAAATGACACTTGAAGAGAATTTCTTCCCTTTCTCATTTTCTTCTCATTTTTTAGCACAGATTTGCATGATCAGGAATGTGAGATACTTTATTATTGGGAGTAGTTAAAAGAGTTTACTAGAAAATAATTTGAAAGAGATTGTGTTTTTGGAGATTGCCAGTAGAGGGCCTTATTAAACTGAATAAAATTTCACATACAGACCAATGGCAATAGGTACCTTGTGAAAGAAGCCATTGTTTTTAGGATACCTGATTAATAGCAGTAAAACTACCAAAGTAATCTTTTTAAAGTGCATTGTATTTTTTTAAATCTGGAGAAATTAGAAGTCTTAACTTTTTATTTTCATTGTTAGGGAAAATTGGAGAATTCAGCCCATCCACCAAACCAAGACTTTGGATGCCAAGTCGTAAAATCTGTACATGACTTTCTTTTGGAGTTGGAGCCCTGGACTCTGAGCCTTTTGGGGAAATTAATATTGGCTGTTGAATATGGAGGAAAAACATGATGGTTCCCCTATCCTAGGGACAGTTTATACTTGCTTCCTACATTTGAGTGAGCCCCACTCTCAACAAAATGGGTTTTCTATTCCCTGCACCTGGACCAGAATCTCACTCTGTGGTATACCCTCGATTCAGACACAGGGAAAGAGAATCTAGAGGAATCGTGAGAGCTGGAGGGCATTATTAAGTGCTCCATCATGCTATGTTGCCGTGAAGGAAGGAGCTGTGGGGACTTGAGCTGACTTTTCTAGAGTCATTTGGTGGGTTAGCACAGAGCTCTTCTCTTCCTACTCCCTGGCCTGTTTTCAGCTTCTCCTACTCACCAAAATCTTTCCTTAGGAAGGTTCCCCCTCCCCCTGAAACCTCACTGGGACACTTCCTGCTCAGCCTGAATGTTCCTTCCTCAGGAGAGCTTTCCTTACTTGTTATAGACTCGGATCGCTTCAGGTACTCGCTTTGCATAGCACGTTATCACTAGTGTAATTAAATATATGGTCAACTATTGGATTCAGAACGTCTCCCTGTCTAGGCTTTAGTTGCATAGGGGCAGTATCTGTTTCTATCTTGTTTAATATTGTAGCCTGAGCAACTAGAACAGTGGCTGGTAAATGGTAGGTGAACAACAAATATTTGTGTGAATGGACAAATATAAGCAAGTTTTCAGACTTTAGTGCTTTCTCCTCTCCATTCTTACACGTCTGAAAACATTCCTTTTTACAACTCAACTGATGATATTCAAATCTCATGGCTCTCGACATTCCTGTGGACCCAGGGAACAAAGGCAAGACATTTCTTTTTACCGAACTTTTAAGGATTGAGTGCGTGCCTGTTTAGTTCCAGTCGTGTAAGTATCAATACCCATGGCATTCATCAATGGGGGCTCTATAGGTGTGAGGGTGTGAGAGTGAATGAAGAAGAGGATGGACAAGATTTATTTTCTTCCCTCGTTGATGAGGACAAGGGACTGGGAAGAGGAAGAGGTCTTGCATTGAGTAATGTGCCCCTTTCTGGTTCCCAGCTTGAGCTGGTAATTTTCTGGATACCCTTTCCCTGAGAGGCTGCATTATACACCAGAAAGACCAGGATTTTTGGAGTCAGTTAATACAGATAGAGTAACAGACAACAAATAGCCACAGCTCGTGCACATGTGACCTTCACCCTTAGATAGATCTGGGTTCCAGCCTCTGTTCGGATCTCCATCAACTTTGGGAGAGTTATTGAATTTCCTTGAGCTTGGTTTCCTCATCCATAAAATGTAGTGATATCAACAATGATTTCACCTGATATTTATTAAGTGCTTGCAGTGTGTCTGGCCCTGGCACGCTTTCCATTTATATTGTCTCATTTAATCCTCAAAATAGCCCTCTAGATAAATATGCCGATCAATTCTATTTCATAGAGGACAAGACAAAAGGTACCGAAAGGTTAATTTGTTCCAAATTGCATAGTGAGACTTTGACCCAGATAGTTAGATTACATTACCTCCTTATCATTGTGAGGATTAAGTGAGATAAAGTACGAAGAGTGCCTGCGCAACATTAGACTTGTAGTACGTGGTGAGTCTTATGGCCACCATTGGCTCCTTATCGGTGAAGACATTATGGGTCCTTGTAAGCAGGTGATTGCTGAAGGGAAATGAGAGGGCTACTGTCAGCCCCATGTGTCTGGTCATACGGACTTGTGGTTTAATCCCGATGTCCAATGTCAAGAACTCCATTTACTCGGCATTTTGGCACGTACAAGTATTTGTAGCCCGAAACAGCTAGCAAGGAGGCTGCCCACCCCTACCCTCCTGGACCGTGAATACACTTATTATGTTCTCCCCATATGGACATATTTTTCATTGCTCAATACCCTGTGTCTGTTTATGTGATCCCCCTGGCTTTATCATCTCTGCATTTTGTTTGGCAAAACTGCCAAACCCCGTGGTCTTTTGTATGCATAGAACGGCTTATTTGAAGTACAGTGGAACCAGGTTATGAAGTTGGGTGGGTATAAGTGTGTTCAGCTCCTTTTGGGGGGGGTCTTGATTTGACGCCTTTTTCCTGCACCCCTGGACCACCTTCGCTAGCTCCTCCCACCCCCTTCCTCGTCTCCATCTCTCTCTCTCTTTACCCCACCTTATGTCTCTGTCCTTGTCTCTCTCAGTCGTCCCTCTTCTCATCTCTCCCTCTCTTTGCTCATCCTCTATTTTTGGTTCTTTTCCTTCTTTATCTTCATTTACCTCTTCTCTGCTGCCTACTCCTCAGAAAGCCGAGTGAGGTGATGGTGGTCAGTGTGTCTCACTGACGATGGACCAGGCACTGGAGAAGGGAATCATTTCAGGTCTCTACCTCACCATAAACTTCAAATACCCTAGGACCTCATTCTGATGCTGATCCCGTTAAACAAAGGGCACATCCAGATTTCAAGCCAAAGTAAGGGAGAAAGCAAAAGAGCAAGCAGAATGGTGGAGTGGAGTGAAATCTGGATGGAGAATGGAACAACCCTGCTTGTAAAATTCTTCCACAAGCCAACTGTATGACATGGGATCAAGTGGCCCCATCTGCAAAGTGAAAGGTGGGGATCAGATCGTCACAAGGCCGTTTCTGGCCCCGTGATCCTGTTTTTCCTTAACACGCAGTGACTTCAGTCTGACTCACAACACAGACAGTCATGCACAGCACTAAGGAGAAAAGCCCCTCCCCCAGGACAGTGGGCGCAGGTCTGGGCTGTGAGCACGAGGACCCTTGCAGCATCTGAGATCTCCAGAAGTCCCGTTTTCCCAAAGTGCTGGAGTGACTCGCCACTGAACAGTGCTGTGTCTTCACAACAGATGTTGAAGGATCACCCTTGAAAGGGTGTTTCTCCAAAGCATTTAATTATAACCTCCACAGAAGATTAACAGATGTTGTAATTGTCTTTACTCTTTGATTAAATAGTTTCTGCATGAGTGGCTTTCTTAGATTTTCCTTCTCTGTTTTGTATGGTCTTTACAAACTGACATGTGTCTGCAGTTTTCTACAGATAGCTCCTCAATGGGCTTGGTAAGAATCTTTGCAGATTCATAATTTCATTCTATCTCTTTTCTTTATCTGTCTATCTGTCACCTATCCTCTCTCTCTCTCCCCTCCCTCTCTCTGTTATCCATCTCTCTCTCTCTCTCTCTCTCATCCATCTCACTATCTATCTGTCTATCTACCTACCTACTTACCTACCTACCTACCTATCTATCAAACCTGAGCTGGGACAAGCTGTGCTTCTATAGACTGAACCATTGGTTATACAGGCAGCCAGGTGATGGGAATATGAACGTGGTTAGGACACTGGTCTCTCTCTTTACCATTTGTCCAGGGAAGTGACTGATGCCCATAAATATTCCCTTGGAAAAAGCTGTGCAAAGTGGGAAAAGAAAATTCTGCAAACCTCGTGCGGCAACCAAACATGCCAGGTGCCAAGTGTGCAAATGAGTTTGCAAGCAGAGAGAAAAACCAACATTCATGATGTGAATGTCTACAGATTTCTTTGGCAGTATTTGCTCTGGGAAGATAAGTTATCAGCCAGAAGCCTTATCTACATCAAAGGCATTATTTTCATTCCATTATTGAGAACCCAGGATTCTTTCTTTGCATCAGAGGCATGGCCTGTGTTCTAGGGCTCATTTATCTCACCTTCTACTTAGCCCATCAGGAAGGAGGATGCCACTAACTTTACATGAATAAGAATGCTTGTTTCTCAGTGTCTAAGGTAGTATGTTTTTTCCCTGAGAAGAAAAAACTATAACGAAGGGGTTCAGACATGAAGTCAATTTATGGTTGATGAAGACAAGAGGAATAGAAATAAATACTGAATCAGTATTTTATAGGGGTCTGCCTAATGATTGTCCCCACCTCACCATATGGAAACATCTGAAAAGGGCTCATAAATCAGGGCAAAGGTCAATTCTTAGATCAACTTGAGGGAAGAGAAAGATCATTGGCTTCACTGGATGAAGTAGTATTAAGCCTTTCATTGGGGGAAAAAAGGAAGAAAATACTTAGATTGTTTAATCAAATAGACCCCATGTAAATTTGATCTGTTTTATCTGTACTTGCTAAGGAAGAGGAGGGAAAAGAGTATTTTCTGAGCGTATGATGGATTCTGAATATATATGCTACTAGAAAATCAAAGAGGAAAAATACTTTATGGGGTTCACAACATATTGGAGAAAAGGAGTTAATCTCACAGGGGACATTCAAAGAATACTATAAACCAATCAATATGATTGAATTCCAAATGAATGATCAGAGCTTTGCCAGACTAAACGGTTTTATAAATTGACCGGGATCTTGACCCTTCTACAACCCATATCTATAAGAAATGGCTAAAGAAATTTGATTTATTCAGGTGATTTGGAGGAGAAAGAGGAGTTTAAAACTTTTTATGAAGTATAATATACATGCAGATAAGTGCACATAAGTATACAGCTTGACACATTTTTACAAAGTGAATACACCTGTATTACCAGCTTTCAGACCAAGGAATATCACCAGCACCCTCCTTAAGTTCCCTTTTAATCACACCTCTCAGGTAATCATCATGAGAACTTCCAGTAGCATAGATTAATTTTGCCTGTTTTTGCACTTTATATAAATGGAATCACCAGTATGTATAATTTTCTTTCATTCAAATTGTATTTGTGTGATTCATCCACATTGCTGTGGTTAGTCGTAGAGTTTTCATGCTCATTGTTGTATAGTATTCCATTGTGTGGCTGTGTCATAATATAGTCTCTCTACTGTTGGTGGTGTATTTGGATAGTTTTCAGTTTGGGACCATGACAAATAGTGCTGTTATGAATATTCTAGTACACACATATCCCTTGGTGAACAAACACACACATATCTGAGTGTGTATATGTGTTAGATTGCTGCATCACAGGGAATCTAGGAGATACTGCTGAATAGTTTTCCAAGGTGGTTGCCCCAATTTTTATTTCCACTAACAATATGTGAGGGTAAAGGTGGTGTTTGAATTTACTCGAGAGAATACTACTTAACTTCCACTACTACTTAGGGTAGAAGTTAAAGAGAAACAGTTGTGGCCTAATGTTAGGCAGAACTTTTGATCATCTGGAAATTCACAGACTGAAACTGGAGCCATATGAAATCGTTCCTTGCCTCCTGAGGTGCTCAGACAGTGAGGGGATGGTCTTTATTGAGAAGGAAGGTGAGCTGGAGGATCCCAAGGCCTCTTCCATCTATGGACTTTGTAGATCTACATTAATAAGCTCTATGGAAACAAAGATGCAAGAAGTTAAAAGCAGCCATTGCCATGGACCAGGTGGTCAGATGGTAGGAGACCAGATGTGAGTAAACAGGAGTGATTACACAGTCAGTGCCAACTGTGGGTGAGGGCAGAGGCCATTCAAGGAAGGGAGATAGGTACATGGACCTGAGCACGAAGTGGTAGAATTGAGGGGGACATAAAAAGAGATAATATATTAGTAGATAGAAGGAAGGAGAGTAGTTTTCATGCAGCTAGAGGTGTATTTTAGAGTGTAAATGGAACACAGGTTGACGCAGTTCACTGTGCTGATTGCTTAGAACCAATCTAAAGAAATATAAAGCAAAGCAGAGGCATTTGATCAGCTCAGTCTGAGATCAAAGGATTCCTGAAACATGCCCTGGAGGAAAGCTGTTCCACAGGGTCGTGGCCAGGTAACAGACCCCAGGGCACAAGACAGAGCAACATTTCTGCAAGACTCATTGGAGACTATGTAGGGCTCAAACTTCCAATCTCTTCCACACATTGGATCCCTCTGATTTCTATCTTCTGTTTGTTTATACTTCAATATCCTCACTTCCCCTGGAAAACTCATGGTGCCTTTCTATGGTTAATCTGTTATGGGTTCCCCAGTCACCAGCCCGTGTTACCTGGTATTGAGCAAACACCTCACTGAACCTGTTCCCATCACTACCAATTCCCCCATGGGGGCAAGTTGATGGGGAGGGGAAAATGCATCCCCTACTTGACAGAGTTATTTTGGATCAGATTCCATCTAACTCTATCTTATTTCTTTCACCTTACTTTGATGCTTGTCATTTCATGATTCCTATGTACAGACATGAGAAATATCTTCTCTAAGTTGGTACTAGGACCTGATCAGAGAGTACTAAGAAGTCTGATCATGTCTCCTTTTCACTTCAACTGCCAGGAAGCTCAGAACCAGAATTATGTGTTTAAATACAAGTGCTCTGTTGGCTCATATCCTGCATATTTGCAGTTTTCCATTCTCTCATCTTTGTACTTTGTGGTAGACAGAATCCTAAGATGGACCCCGAGAGATCAGCCCTTTCTTATACATGCACATGGTGTATAAGTCCCTCTCTCTGGAGTGTGGGCAGAGCCCGAGATTATGATGGTTCTCACTCCTGCGATTAGGTTACGTTGTATGGTAAAGGTGGGGAGACTTTTTCAAATGTAATTAAAGTCCCTAATCAGTTTACTTTGAGTTAATAAAAAAGGAGATTTTCTTGGATGGGCCTGACCTAATCAGACAAGTCCCTTAAAGTCTAGAGACCAGAGATTCGAAGCCTCAGAGATTCTCCTGGTGACCTTGAAAAAGCAAGTCACCATGAGTTGTACAGATGCAAGGAAATGAATTCTGCTCACAGCCACACGAGCTCAGAAGACTCCAAGCCTCAGGTGAGACCTCAGGCAAGACCTCAGACCTGCTTACCTTGTGAGACCAGAACAGAGGCCCCAGATAAGCTGTTCTCAGATTCCTGAGCCATGGAAGCTGTGAGATAATAAATGTGTATTATTTTTAAGCCACTCAGTTTGTTACACAATAATTAATGTGCATAGTTTCACTCTATCTTAGTTTTTTCCTTTATTTGTTGTGTATGTAGCCTCTTTAATTCCTTTGTGACTTGATTGAAATTGAATGGATTAAGGAATAAATTCAGTAGTGTCCTAGGGCCCCCTCACACTTACTCCAGGGTGATAGGGATGGGGCTGTCCCCTCCATGGCCTCAGGCTCCCTCCTACCTCTATGATTTGGCTCATGCCTTTACCTCTACTTGGAAGGTCTTCTTAGAATCTCCACTTCTTTAAACTCCATTCAAACTTATAGGCTTAGCTTGAGTTCTACACCCTCCATAATTCTTGCAATCTGATTTTTGGAGGATTTTTTTTTCATTTTCTTTTTTTTTTCTTTTCAATATTTATTTGGTTGTGCTGGGTGTTAGTTGCAGCTCACGGGCTCCTTAGTTGTGCCTCTCCAACTCCTTAGTTGCAGCATGTGGGTTCCTTAGTTGTGGCTTGCCGGCTCCTTAGTTGTGGCATGTGAACTCTTAGTTGTGGCATGCATGGGGGATCTAGTTCCCTGACCAGGGATCGAGCCCAGACACTATGCATTGGGAGTGTGGGGTCTTAACCACTGGACTACCAGGGAAGTCCTGAGGATTTTTTTTTTTTTCTGTTTCTAAATCCCTACAGCTGGGGTTCCCAGTCTGAGGGTTGATGGCATCATAATTACTTCAGGGAGGTTTTAAAAATGCAGATTCCCAGCATTCTCTCCCTCTCTGCCTTCCCTAGGGATTCTGCTTCATTATTGAATTTTTGAAAACCTTCCCAGGTGGTATCTTTGGGCAGTGAGGTTTGGCAATGGTTGCCCTGTCAACGTCGGCTCTCTATATAGTATCTTGTGTGACTTACTGCCTGTGCTTGAGGCTCTTAAAACTTTAAGCCAACTATATAGATCCCCTCTAGCCTGGACAGCATATTATATATTTCTTTAATCTTAATCTTGGTTTTATTATTTTTCTACTCGTATCTTCCCTTTGGCTTTCCTTCCTCAATTATTTGTTTTATCATTTTCGTTTTGTGTGTATTTTTGTAAGTAATCACAAATCCTTGTGGGGGAATGAGATTGGGAATAAAGAAAGAAACAGAAAACCAGTGTCCTCTTCCCTAATACTTTAATGTATGTGAATCTCGTTTCCCTGGCAACAGTAAAACTTTCTAAACCACGGATTCTGGCCCACATCGTACCTGGCACAATTTGACCATATAGGAACAGTGTTCAGAAAACTAAAGACTGATGGTTGGACCGATAAGAAAAGGTCCTTGCTTTGTACAAAGAGCATTCCTTCCTCTCTATTCGGCCCCGACCTTGTCTCCTTCCTCACCCCCTTCTCCTATCTTTTGAAGCACTGAACAAAGAATTGCTCTTTTTCCTGGACTCAAGCATTCGAGGCTGGCATAATGCACAGATAAGGCTTCAGAATTAATAGGAGGACTCTTTGTCTCTTTCAGGGGGTTTCATCTGCCTGAAATGGCTTTACACTGAGGTGTATTATTTTTTGAGCTTCCTGGTTCTGTGCACAGGCACATTTTAGACACAGGGCTGGAAGTGTGAGTGGGAAGGGGGTGGGATTAATCATCAGACACTGCCCTTTCCCCTTCTAAAGCCCCATTGAATGTGCTACATTCAAGACAGCAACCATGCCCTTATGCCAAAGCACACATCTGTGATATCACTGGAAATGGTATCGTACAAGCTGTACTTGGTGAGTGGAACGTAATTGCGTGGGGAAGCAGGTTTATCACACAGAGCTGAGGAATGCTCGAGGGAAGTTCTACAGAGATAGTCATTGTGGAAAAACTGATAAATTGTACCCCTCTGAGTACTCCTTTGAAGGCTTTTCTACTGTTTTGAAAATGTATAATCTCTTGGCAGTGATGAGTCCCCTATGTCTCTCTACTTGTCCTTTCTGCAAATCTCTTTTTACTTAGATTCTCCTCAGTGGAAAACTTTCTTTTTCTTTTTTTTTTTTTTCCTTTTGCCATTGGCTTTCTCTTGAATGTATTTGCATCAGAAGATCTGAACTGGCCAGGTGAGCATGGTAAAATATGCTGTGTGTGTGTACACGTGTGCATATATGCATATGAGCACATGCATTTGAGTTTCGGGGTTTCTATTTTTGCCATTTGCATTAGACAAAAACACAATGTTATTTCATACGTTTCATACATTCCATATTTCATTAGCTTAGCTTCCAAATTAAGCTAATTGAACTTAGAAGGCACTATATCAAAAATTCAAATAACTCCAGGGCATTTTAACTAGTGGCATTCATCTTCTTTTCTACTAAAATCAAAAGTACTTTCTGCTTGATGGAGATGTTTCTGTGCCATTTTCTCCAATATCGTTGGGGTTATGCTTAAGCCATTATAAGTGTTTTCAACGATAAATGTTTGGACCATTGAATTCTGCCTCTCACTTCCCACCTCTATCACCCTATGTTCTTGTAAAGATACAGAATTCTCACATATGACTCAAAATGTTTCAGTTTTGTTTCTTAGATGCTTACTTAGTGAGAGCTCATGGAAGCATTACACAATGCAGGTTCTCAGAGTGAGCATGTCACGCATACAGGTGTTCAGTGTGGTAGTAACTGAAGCTGATTGGACTAGAAGGCTGCCCTTGTGGAGCAGCAGAGCCTGCAGGCAGCCATGCAACCTGTCATACACTGTTCCATGATGCTGATCAACTGAAACAGAAACATATTTCTAGAGACTATACCGGCTTTACAGTTTCCGTCACCACCTTCACTCTCTGCCTTGCCTCCAGCTAATTAAATCTGTGCTGATCGCAGGCAGAGGGAAGTGGAGAGCTAAGTGTGTCAGTCAGTTTCCTTGATAAAGCAGCTCTGGGTGCAGTGTCCTATCCTGGGAACCACCTTGCGAATTCGGCAGCCCAACTCGGCTATTTCTGTATCTCCTGGCACACCGACTTCAAACAAGAACAAGCAAAGTTTTGCCAAGAATAGCTTAAGCAAAAAGTTTAATATTCTGTAACAGATAATGAAGAAAACTGAATGAAGGAAAGATGAGTTTAGCCTCAAATTCTCCACACGAGCTGCCTTCAATATTTGGTTCCATGTCTCTCTATTCTTTTTTTTGGGGGGGATGGGGTGGGGGAAGTGTCCTTCCCGAAACCTGATCAGAACTTTGCATAAGCCCTTGTTGCCCAGGGTTCCAAAGGAGTTCTGCCTTCCTTAATCAGACTTCCAGAATTATCGAGAATTATGCTTATAGGGAGGTCATGGTTAGCAGAGCATTGAAGAATGAGGACACAGGAGTTCTGGGTTAATGACAAAGAATGACTTGAAAGTGAATTATTGTACAGGCAGGGGACACTTTAAGGAAGATGTGAATTTGATCTTGAGGCTGATAGTTACATTTCTGGGAAATGTATGGCATCATTCTCTGCCTTTCTGAATCAAAAAGTGTGAGTAATCATTGGGACACAACAGGAAGGAGTTAGTGGTTTAGATTAATAGAAATGTGGGTGTATTCAAAAGTAGAGGGGACCTTTAGCTATTTATCCTAGAAAACATTTCATATACATGCATGAAGTGGTGTGTGCAAGGGTGAATATTGTAGCACCATTTGTAATAGTGATCGTTATTCTCAGTCTAAATCTCCATCAGTAGAGGAAGGGTGACACATCGCTCCATTCACACTACAGAGCCCATGTAACATTAAAAGAACAAAGGAGAGCTATTTGTACCCTCACATTGCATTACCTCTTAGACATAATATTAAATGAAAACAAATCAAGTTGTCAAAAATATGTAGAGTAGGGTACCATTTCTGTTTCAAAAATCTTACCTATAAACATGTACATATATGTATGTACATGGACTGAAATGTTTTATAAAGATAACAAATCATTGTTTTTTCCCCTAATTGAGAGGATATAATTAAGAGTGTGTGAAGAAGAAACTTTTGCTGTTTTCCATATCAGTCTCTATATAATTTTATTTTTTATTTATTTATTTTTTTTAATTATTATTATTATTATTATTTTTGTGTGTGGTACGCGGGCCTCTCACTTTTGTGGCCTCTCCCATTGCAGAGCACAGGCTCCGGGCGTGCAGGCTCAGCGGCCATGGCTCACGGACCCAGCCGCTCCGCGGCATGTGGGATCTTCCTGGACCGGGGCACGAACCCGCGTCCCCTGCATTGGCAGGCGGACTCTCAACCACTGTGCCACCAGGGGAGCCCTCTATATAATTTTAAATTTTTACGTTGAGAATATATTCACGTTTTACTTTTGAGAAAGATCTACCTGTGTGTGTATGTATATATACCTGTATATTTGTTTATATAGATTTTAATAAGAAGGGTATATTCTGAAAGAATATTTCATAGGATTATGAGAAAGGGAGTTATTTTTTCCCAAATAAGTAATCTGAGGTAACCAAAGGTAGTATAAAAGAGGAACAGAATCTCAGCTGTTCTCTGGTTGAGTTACAGTTTCCAGACATGGTAATGTTGACTTTGAGATACAAATCAAAGCTGTTAAGATACAGATCACCAGCTATTTCTCAGTACATGTGAAGCAGCATAAGTTATTTGCAAAGAAATCCATTGCTTCAGGAGTTTAATTTCATTTCAAACAAGTTGAGCTTGTCCCAAACATTCAGCCCTGGGACTGGGGATAACTAGATAAGTGAGCCGTGGTCCTGGACCTAGAGGGTAAATAATCGTGGGAAGGACAGACATGTAAACACCTGTCATTTATTCATGAGTCTCCACTCCAATAGCAGCCTGAGTGAAGAACTCGAGAGGAGAACACGCTGTGGGCCTGCAGAGGGAAAAACAAATATTGATTGTTTTCAAGGAGGTAAGAAATCTGTTTTCATGAAGGAGCATATGAAGCAGATCCTGTGGTCTAGGATGGATACAGAGGAAATGAAGATGGGAGAGGGCTGATGGCCTGGGAGAATGTTGATGGTCAAAGGACTAGAGGTTTCAGCGCTGATGAAAGTTCATTTCTGGAAGTTAAGAGTGATACTAATGGGTTGAAATAATAATATTAGATGTGAAACTTCCAGGGACCTACAAAAAAGGCAATTTTATCTGGCTAATAACTGACATATCTTTTTTAATTGACGTATAGTTGATTTACAATGTTGTGTTAGTTTCAGGTGTACAACAAAGTGATTCAGTTTTATGTGTGTGTGTGTGTATATATATATATTCTTTTGTGTACTCTTTCCCATTATAGGTTATTACAAGATATTGAGTACAGTTCCCTGTGCTATACAGTAGGACCTTGTTGTAATAGCTGACATTTCTTGAACACTTTACTGTGTGCTTGGTACTCTGCTAAGTGCCTCATATGAGTTATCTCACTGAATCCCTAATGTAACCTTATGATGTAACTAGCATTGTGATCCTGCCTATGGTATAGTAGTGTTGTGATTTCCATTTTATAAATAAGCAAAGTTGAGACTCAAAGAAACTAACTTACATATACAATATTGTAACACCAGATCTGAATAGCTTCAAAACCCCTGATTTTATTTATGCCAATACTGCACCCAGAACTAGACAACCTCGAGGTTTTGTCCTAAAGGGAATAACTGGGAGTTATAGTTTCCAGAGGTCAAGCACTTTCAGAAGATAAGAACATAACACATGGCTATCCAAGTGGACTGTTAAAATGGTGACAGGATGAAAATCGCATCATAAAAGATGTCCAGGAAATCCATGTGAAGGTTGGCTTCACCCCTGGTTATGGTAGTGAACAGGAAGGAAATGAGAACTGTGAACAGGAGTTAGAGCTCCCAAGCATGGCAGCACGTTCTGAAGCTTGTTAGTTGGAGATGGTAGTAAGCAAGTGGTAAAACTAGATGGTGTGGAATGAAAGGGAAGTGGTGGAGGACATTTAACAATATCTCTAAAGTCATAACTTCACCTGAAGCAAAAGATCATGGTTTTTCACACAGTAAGCAACTGTAACAAAAATTTGGAAACCACCTCTATGTTTAATAAAAAGGGATGGCTGGGCCTCCCTGGTGGCGCAAGTGGTTGAGAGTCCACCTGCCGATGCAGGGGATGCGGGTTCGTGCCCCGGTCTGGGAGGATCCCATATGCCACGGAGCGGCTGGGCCCGTGAGCCATGGCCGCTGGGCCTGCGCATCCGGAGCCTGTGCTCCGCAACGGGAGAGGCCACAACAGTGAGAGGCCCACATACCGCAAAAAGGAAAAAAAATAAAAAATAAAAAAAATAAAAATAAAAAGGGATGGCTAAAATACGTGACAGTACATCCAATGAATGGCATGCTGTCAGTCCTCAAAAATGAAACTGTGGAAGAATGCTTAATGCCATTAAACGATACTTGCTCCATAGCTGTTGATGGAGAATTTTATAGCATGTTTTCCCATTTTTGTAAGTATATTGTCATAGACATCTGTTATGTCTGTGACTGCTTGTTATCTCATAAACAGCTTTTTTATGTTTGGGGACATTGCCACATTATGACCATCTCCTCCTGGACAGTGAATCCAGGATTCACATTTCCAGCCTCCTTTGCAGCTAGGATGCAGGCTTATGACTTGAGCTCTGCCAACCAGGTATACTATGTGAGAGAAATCATTCCTGAAGTGAGTAACACATACCAACCATTCCTGTGGAAAGTTTTCCATTTTATTAAATGAGTGATGGCAGGAACATTGAGCTTTTAGTAGGGGGTGCGGGGAGAGCTGGGTTTGGAGGGAACAGCAGTGGCTTCCTCATCAGCCCAGTTCTGTGGTGTGATTTGGGGGTTTGTTTCTGGCAGTTTAGCCTTGAGTCCAGTTCCCAGCCCTCCCAACCATTTTGTGAGTCACCCAATAACTTTTTATAATAATTTCTTTTGCTTCTTAATCAGTCAGCATCAGTTACAAAACAGAGTTGATACTGTCTTTTGTTACTGCACTTTTTCTTGTTTTCTGCAAATGTTCATTAAACAGAAAGTTATCAACTACCTACTATTTGCTCACTACTAAAGCAGGTATTAAAGATAAAGACACTTCATGATGCTTTCTCTACTTCCAGTCTACATATTAGATGTACAGTCAGGAAAGTTTCTTTAAATAATCTTGGCAAGGATTTTTCTCCAGGATGCATGAGGATATTAATAGTTTGAAGGACCATGACACAATTAGCATATATTACATAAAGCTTATTTAAAATTTTTATTGTGATCATCTCTGAATTAATTCTATTGTTAAATTAGCCTATTTTCTCAAATTAGCTGTTGCTCTCATCTTTTGTCTTCATTTACATAATTCTCCATTTCAGTTAAATTCTCTTTTCTCTTTTTAAGAAAGTAACTTGATTGTTAAATTTGCTCTATTATTACATCTTCTTTGTAATTAAAAGTTATAACAAAGTTAAAAAAGATTATAAGAAAAAAATCATACATTTTATCTTCAGAATATCCTTCAGTGCTTTTTCAGTGAGTGTCTGGGGAAGGTAAGCATTTTCGTTTTGGTAAGTCTAAAGAGTTTTTTATCTTGTTCTCATTCTGGGGTTGTATTTTAGTTCAATTTGGAATTCTAGGTTCACAGTTACTTCCCCTCAACACTTTGAAGACATTATTCTCTTGTGTTTGGGCATTTATTTTTTGCCAACTAGAAATATGTTGGCAGTCTATCTATTCTAACAGACTTTCATTTGTATGTCACTTAGAAATTATCTCTGGTAAGTATTAGGAATTTCTCTTTAGCCTGATGTTTGTATAGTGTTAATATTATACATGTTGAAAAGAATTTATTTTTATTTATACTGTACTTTCAATTATAAAAATACATATTCTTCAGTTTTGGAAACTTTTTAGCCATTATTTCTTAGAATATTTCTTCTATGTTATCTTCTTTTCTTTTCCTTTTCTTTTCTTTTGGAATTCCTTAGATGCATTTTAAAACCTTTCAATCAAGTTTTCTTAACTCCATCTTTTTCTTTGTGTTTCATTTTAAGTGAATTCATTAGTACAATTTCTTCTTTTTTTTTTATAATAGTGTTTGTTTATTTTTACTTGTTGACAGTTTGCTTTATTTATTTATTTATTTATGGCTGTGTTGGGTCTTCGTTTCTGTGCGAGGGCTTTCTCTAGTTGTGGCAAGCGGGGGCCACTCTTCATCGCGGTGCGCGGGCCTCTCGCTGTCGCGGCCTCTCTTGTTGCGGAGCACAGGCTCCAGACGCGCAGGCTCAGTAGTTGTGGCTCACGGGCCCAGTTGCTCCGTGGCACGTGGGATCCTCCCGGACCAGGGCTCGAACCCGTGTCCCCTGCATTGGCAGGCAGATTCTCAACCACTGCGCCACCAGGGAAGCCCCATTAGTACAATTTTTTAATTCACGAATTCTCTCTTTGATTGTCTTGTTAGGCTTTATCTTGGTTATGGCATTTTATTTCAGACCATGGTTTTCTTTTCTAGATTTATAATCCTTCTTCACACCCACTTATTTGTGTTTTTTATTTGCCTGACCTTGTATCACAATTTCTTATTCCTTTTATGAATACTATCCCATTTTTGTATTTTGATTTTTACATATTTTCTTCAGCTTTATTGAGGTATATTTGACAAGTAAAACATGACATATTTTAAAGCATACAATGTGATGTTTTGATATACAATATACATTGTAAAATGAGTATCACAGTCAAGCTAATTAACATATACATCACCTCATATAGTTATGATTTTGTGTGTGTGTTTGGTGAGACACTCAAGATCAACTCTCTTAACAAATTTCAAGTACACAATATAGTATTACTAATTATAGTCACCATGCTGTACATTAGATCTCCAGAACCTATTCATCCTGCAACTGAACCTTGGTACCCTTTGATCAACATGTCCCTGGTTCCCTCATCCCCTTAGTCCCTAGATACCACCATTCTATTCTCTGCTTTTATGAGTTTAACTTTTTTAGATTCCTTACTTAGGTTATTTCTATATCCTGGCTTTTATGAATAATGCTGCACTGAACATGAGAGTATAGACATCTCTTTGATACAGTGATTTTGTTTCCTTTGGATATATACCTAGAAGTGGGATCGCTAGATCATATGGCAGTTCTATTTTTAATTTTTTGAGGAATCTCCATATTGTTTTCCATACTGGCTGCACCAATTTATGTCCAACCAACAGTGCACAAGAGTTCCCTTTTCTCCACATCCTTGCCAACACTTGTTAGTTTTTGCCTTTTTGATAATACCCATTGTTTTTTGGGGGAGATGGTGGGTAAGGGGAAGCTACTTTATTTTTTTTTTCTTTTATTGAAGTGTAGTTGCTGTACAATATTATATATGTTACAGGTATACAATATATTATAGTAATTCGCAATTTTTAAAGGTTATACTCCATTTATACTTATTATCAAATATTGGCTCTATTTCCTGTGTTGTAGAGTATATACTTGTAGCTTATTTTATACCTAAATGTTTGTACCTCTGAATCCCCTACCCCTATATTGCCCCTGCCCCCCACTTCCCTCTTCCTACTGGTAACAACTAGTTTGTTCTCCAGATCTGTGAGCCTGTTTCTTTTTTGTTATTTTCACTAGTTTGTTTATGTTTTAGATTCCACATATAAGTGATATCATACAGTATTTCTCTTTCTCTGTCTGACTTATTTCACTTAGCATAATGCCCTCCAAGTACATCCATGTTGCTGCAGATGGCAAAATTTCATTGTTTTTTTATGTCTGAGTAGTGTTCCCTTGTATATATCTATACCACATCTTCTTGATCCATTCATCTGTTGATGGACACTTAGGTTGCTTCTATATCTTGGCAATTGTAAATAATGCTACTATGAACGTTGGGGTGCATGTATCTTTTCAAATTAGTGTTTTTGTTTTTTTCAGATACAGACCCAGGAGTGAAACTGCTGGGTCATGTGGTAGTTCTATTTTTAGTTTTTTGAGAAACTGCCATACTGTTTTCTACAGTGGCTGCACCAATTTACATTCCCACCAACAGTATATGAGGGTTCCCTTTTCTACACATCCTCGCCAACATTTATTGTATGTGTTCTTTTTGATGATAGCCATTCTGGCAGGTATGAGGTGATAGCTCATTGTGGTTTTAATTTGCATTTCCCTGATAATTAGTGATGTTGAACGTCTTTTCATATGCCTATTGGCCATCTGCATTTCTTCTTCGGAAAAATGTCTATTCAGTTCTTCGCTCATTTTTTAGTTGGGTTGTTTGTTTTTTTGATGTTGAGTTGTATGAGCTATTTATATATGTTGGATATTAACCCCTTATCAGTCATATCATTTACAAATATCCAGTAGGTTGTCTTTTCATTTTGATGGCTTCCTGCTCAAAAGCTTTTAAGTTTAATTAGGTCCCATTTGTTTACTTTTGCTTTTATTTCCTTTGTTTTAGGAGAGGGATCAAAAAATATATATATTCCTGTGATTTATGTCAGAGTGTCCTGCCTATGTTTTCATTTAGAATTATAGTATCCTGTCTTACATTTAGGTCTTTAATCCATTTTTAGTTTATTTTTGTATACAGTGTTAGAGAATGTTCTAATTTCATTCTTTTACATGTAGTGGTCCACTTTTCACAGCTTATTGAAGAGGCTGTCTTTTATCCATTGTATATTCTTGCCTCCTTTGTCATAGATGAATTGGCCATAAGTGCAGATAATAGCTATTCTAACAGGTATGAGGTGATATCTCATTGTGGTTTTGATTTGCATTTTTCTGATAATTAGTGATGTTGAGCACCTTTTTATGTACTTGTTGGCCATATTTGTGTGTCTTCTTTTTGTTGTCAATTTTAGTCTGTTTCATTGTTTTTATTTGTCAGTGAATTCTCCTTATTTTAAAATTTTGGTTCTCTACTTAGTATTAGTTTTTATATACTTTACGTTTTCTATTTCATCTTGAATGTGGATTTTTCCCCCTTTTCTCTGCATACTCCTCTCCATCTAGAGGATTTGTGGATGCCTCCATAAGGCTTACCAGACACCCAGTTGAGAACAGGATTTTTTTTATATGAGTGACTTCCTGCATCCCTCCTGTAATATAAAATTGGGCACATCTCATAAAGCTGGGTTAGCATGTGACTTGGTTCAAGTCCTGTCTTTGGGACAACCTTTCCTTCTACTGTGCAGATCAGCATCTTTCGTTATCTGTAGCCTTGGGTAGCATTAGTTTGTATCAATCTTCTTTGAAGTTTGAGGAACCCTTTTTTCCTGAAGGTAGGTTGCTGCCTTTTGGCTTCAAACTTTATGGAAATCTTTTAATACCTAATACATATTAGGTGTAAAATTCTTTCTCATTTTTGTGCACCTCTACTTCCAGAACTCAGTAGGCCCGGGACATTAGTACTCTCTTCCTTCTCTGAGCTCAGTTTCTGGTTCATAGATGTGTTTATCTTGTTTATAGATAAACAATATAAACAGGGAATATATAAACCTGCAACAGTTATGTATCTTTCTCAGCTATTATTTAATGGCAAATTCTTACTTTGAGGTCCATGTATCCATGGCTGGGCTGAAGAGTAACCATAAATCCTTAAAACTGTGCACAAAAATGTATGTTTGTATTTTTCCAGGGTGTTGTGTATTTAACTTCCACGGATCCTCAAAGTTTTCAAGAGCCACTGACCTTATGTGGCTCTTTCCATCTGAATGCATGTTATATTTGCCAGGAAGAGACATAGTAATCAGAATTTATCTTATTTTTCCTCCAAGATGTAAAATTACATTTTATACATTCAACAATGTAAGCGTAATTTTAAAAGGCAGTGGTACAGTGGCAGTTTTGGAAGGGTTTGAATGGAGTCGTCTAAAGTAAAGCTGAAATTCAGCCTCATGGTACAAGTTTTTTTCTTTTGGTAGTCAGAGGAAATGCTTTCTTTAATGGGAAGAATACAAATATTTAAAACAGTAAACTGGTAATGATGAGGGTATTTATTTGTGTGTTAGTCTCTTAACAACTGTTTTTCTGAGATTATGAGAGTTAAATGCAGTTTGCTTGTTAGATGGGGAAAAAATGTGTATTTAGCAAATGTGGGACTAAGACAGTGTCAGTACTGTGCATTCCATAAGCATTCAATGTGTGCTAGTAGAAAATGATTGAGTCTATTGCCATTTATTCTAAGTGATGTAATTGACTAGTCTAGGCATCCAGCTTAACTTCAAACATTTGCTACACAATTCTTATGAATCTTTTCACAACTTAAAATAAAATGAAAAAATAAAAATTGAAGATACAAATATATTACTTAGAACTAAAATAAAAAATGAGTACATCATTTAAAACAACACCAAAAAAAGTTAGAATGAATGAAGTATGACCTAGTTTTTCATCTTGAAGCTTAAAAGGGATACAGTGCAATGAACAATCCAAAATTGTATTTAGGAAAACAGTCTCATGTATAATGTCAACCAAAAGAATATGACAACTAGGAATAAATTTAGCAAACAAATTTCAAGACTTATACACCAAAACCTGCAAAGCGTTGCTGAAAGAAATTTAAAAGATCTAAATAAATAGAAAGACATCCTGTTTTCCTGGATCAGAAGACATTGTTAGGATGGAAATAGATCCCCAAATTGATCTACAGACTCAGTGCAATCCCTATCAAAACCCCAGCTGGCTTTTTGCAGAAATTTATAAGCTGATGCTAAAATTCCTATGGAAATACAAGGTATAGTTATATGGAAATTAGCCAACACCATCTTGAAAATGAAGACTAAGTTAGAAGACTCACACTCCCAATTCAGAACCTACTACAAAGCTATATTAATCAAGATAATGTGGTTCTGACATGAGGCTAGACATAAATGTCAAGTGAATAGAATTGAAAGCATAGAAATAAACTGTCACACTTATGGTCAATTGATTTTTGACAAGGGTACCAAGACAATTCTGTGGGGGAAGTAACAGTCTTTTCAATAAACAAGACTAGAGCAGTTGGCTATCTACATGTAAAAGAATGAATTTGGACCTCTACCTCATATCATACACAAAAGTTAACTCAAAATAACTCATATACCTGAAGGTAAAATCTAAAATTATAAAACATCTGTAATAGGAGTAAATCTTCACAGCTTTGGAGTAGACAATAGTTTCTTAGAAATGACACCAAAAGCATTAGCAACAAAACATAAAATAGATAACTTGAACTTCTGTAAAATTAAACATATTTGGGGATCAAAGGACATTAGTATGAAAGTAAAAAGATAACACCCGAAATGGGAGAAAATATTTGCAAATAGTGTATCTGACAAGAGACTATAACCAGAATAAAGAAAGAACTCTTAACAGCTGAACAATAAAATGACAAATCATACAATTAAAAACTGGGCAAATGTCTGAATAGATGTTTCTCCAAACAAGATACACAAATGGCCAATAAGCTCATGAAAAGATGCTAAACATTATTGGTCATTAAGGAAATGGAAATCAAAACTACAAAGAGAGAGCACTTCACACCAATAGAGTGACTATAATAAAAAAGATGGGCAATAACAAATGTAGGCAGAGGTGTGGAGAAATTGGAACTCTCATACATTGCTGGTGAGAATGTAAAATGGTACAGCCACTTTGGAAAACAGTTTGGCAGTTTCTCAAAATGCTAAACTAAGAGTTTCCATTTAATCCAACAATTTCACTTTTAGGTATATTTCCAAGAGAAATGGAAACATATATCCATATGAAAATTGTTCATGAATGTTCATAGCAAAAATGTGGAAACAATCCAAATGTCCAATAACTGATAAATGGATTAATAAAATATGGTAATTCATACAATGGACTATTATTCAACCATAAAAAGGGATGAAGTACAGATACATGCAATAAAACAAGTGATTCTCAAAAACATTACACTAAGTGAAAGAAGTCAGTCACAAAGACCATTCATCGTGGTTCCACTAATGTGAAATGTCCAGAATAAACAAATCCGTGGAGACAGAATGTAGACTTAGTCGTTATCTGCAACCAGGCAGGGGAGAGGGCATCGGGAGTTACCACTAATGTCTATGGGGTTTCTTTCTGGAATGTTGAAGGTTTTCTAAAATTAGATTGTGGTGATAATTGCTCGATTCTGTGAATTTACTAAAAACCACTGAGTGTACACTTTAAATGGGTCAGTATTATGATATATGAATTGTATCTCAATAGAGCTGAAAATTAAGAGATGCAAAGAAGTTAAAAACCAAAGGTTTTAATTTACATAAATTGCTTTACAGGTCAACATATTTTAGAGCCAAAAGGGACCTTGGAGATTACTTATTTTCCTTTATACATGGGATGAGGAAACGGAGCACTAGAGATTTTAATTAATTTGTTGAAGATACATAGGTAGTTAGTAACAGAACCAGATATAGAAACCTTGTATTTGAATTTCCAAAATCTATCAAAATATGCTAAACCCCACAGAAACCATCTACACAGCAAAATAGGAGCTATAGATGTGGTCATAATTTAGGTAATTTAATTAGTGTGATCTATCAAAATATCCACATGACCTTAATATTTTTTGTGTGTGGATGAGACAGAAATATTAAAACTAACAAAGGAGAAAAAACATAAAGGAAACCAAAAGCTTACTAGAAGTATATACTCACATACCTTGGAAAATCTATTAAATTAAGGTAATGTATACAAATGTCTTTGAAGGAAAGACTTTTTTTTCATTAATTAATTTTATTTATTTATTTATTGGCTACAATGGGTCTTTGTTGCTGCATGTGGGCTTTCTCTAGTTGTGGCTAGAGGGTTTACTCTTTGTTGCGGTGCACAGGCTTCTCATTGTGGTGGCTTCTCTTGTTGCGAAGCATGGGCTCTAGGTGTATGGGCTTCAGTAGCTGTGGCTCATGGGCTCTAGAGTGCAGGCTCAGTAGTTGTGGCACATGGGCTTAGTTGCCCCATGGCATGTGGCATCTTCCCGGACCAGGGCTCAAACCTGTGTCCCCTGCATTGGCAGGCGGATTCTTAACCACTCTGCCACCACGGAAGCCCTGAAGAAAAGACTTTTAAATCTCGTGCTGTAATGGCATACATGAATATCTAAAAATTATTCAGCAACCCAAGTAACATTTTAATTTTAAAGTAAGGAGAAAAAACCTTTATGCTCTCAGAACTTATTCTATAACTTAAGATAACTGCTTCCACATTTTGACTTCACGTAAAAGGAGAGTAAATTACCTTTGAATAGAACGTTTGGCTTTCTTCTATTTTCACAGGCAGGCGGTGGGAAATTATCTCCACCCCCACCCCCCATTGCTGTTGTTAGTTTTTCACATTAGTGTTTAAGATTACAATCTTATTGGAGTTTTACATTCATTCACAGTTTTTAAAATAATTATCAAATTTTAGAGGAGGAGGGAGGTTTGTGAGAACTCCTGTAGTCAAAATTTGCAGGTTTGTAGCTTATAGGCTGCACACTACTCAGAGATAAATTTTATTTGGCTTGTGAAATATATTTTTTAAATCTAAGCAATATTTTAAAATGGAGAGATTTTGCATAAATCTCTGAATTTTTTTTGGTTTCTCTTGAAAAATCAAAGGGTTTGGTAAAATGGACCTTCCTTCCTACATGGTGGTTTTGGCTAGAGTTGAGTGGCAGCTGCCCTTTTGGGACAAGATATGTGCTACCCAGGTGGTATGTTCCCCCAAGGCCAGTTTCCCTCCTTTACATTACATTACTGATTTATTATCCTTTTGGGTTTGCAGCTGCTGACTTTGCCCAATCATCCTTTTTTTTTTTCTACTTTTCCCATAAGGCACTTCATCAAATGCATGTGCACCTAGTAAAATAATTCAGACCTCACTGTCACCACGGCTACCTTCTCTTGGTCAAAAGAGTCACAAGTCTTGCTGATTATGTAAGAGAATCAAGTTGACTTTCCCCCCAGAAAGGAAATTGAGAATCCTGAAAGTATTTTATATCTTTAGAGAGGAACGTTCTCAACAGGGACAAAAATTGGTTCTTGGGACAAAAAATTTAGAAATTAGAATGGGTCGTGGTCCCCTAAAGGGCCAGAATACATGAATAGATACACGGTATATCTGTGGTACTACAATTTCATGGGAGAATGGGAGCAGTTAGGAAAAAAAAAACATTTTAATAGGGAAGATTTAAAAATTATAAATAAAAAATAGGAAAAATTTAAAGGAGGTTGGGGAGGTGATGCAAAATTGAAAAAATTTAAAAATCCTCAGAAAAGAGGGAGGACTCAAGACTCAGAAATGTTAATTCCTAGCCTAGCATTTCCTTGTCAAATGTGGTTCCTTCCTATAGGAAGAACCCCGAGTAAACGTATAAAGCAAATGGTAGTCAGGTAGAGAAGAAACACTGCCTTCAATCCAACTGCTCAGGAGACTATCTAATCCATTTACAAAAATAAGCAAGCATTTCTTTTCCTCCCCCGCCTCCAGCTTTATTGAAATATAATTAACATATAACACAGTGTAAGTTTAAGGTATACAATGGGGTGATTCGATACATGTATATATTACAAAATGATTACCACAATAAAGTTACTTAACACCTTCATCACCTTACATAATGTAGCAACTTGCAAGTATGCAATACATCATTATTAAATTTTAGTTAATCATGCTGTACATTAGATGCCCAGAACTTACTCATAACTGGAAGCTCGTACCCTTTGACCAACATCTTCCCATTTTCCCCACCCCCCAGGCTGTGGCAACCATCATTGTACTCTCTGCTTCTATGAGTTTGGCTTTTATAGATTCCACATACAAGTGGAATCATACAGTCTTTCTCTGACTTATTTCATTTAGCATAATGCCCTCAAGGTACATCCATGTTGTCACAGATGGCTGAATTGCCTTCTTTTTTTATGGGTGAATAATATGCCATTGGAGATTTTATCTATATCTATATCTATATCTATATCTATATATCTATATATATATCAGCTTGTTTAATCTATTCACCCATCAATGGATACTAAGTTGTTTCCATGTCTTGGCTGTTGTGAATAACGCTGCGGTAAACATGGGAGCGTAAGTATTTCTTCAAGATAAGGATCTCGGGCTTCCCTGGTGGCGCAGTGGTTGAGAGTCCGCCTGCCGATGCAGGGGACACGGGTTCGTGCCCTGGTCCGGGAGGATCCCACATGCCACAGAGCGGCTGAGCCCGTGAGCCATGGCTGCTGAGTCTGTGCATCCGGAGCCTGTGCTCCGCAGCGGGAGAGGCCAGGACATTGAGAGGCCCCCGTACCGCAAAAAAAAAAAAAAAAAAGAAAGAAAAAAAGATAAGGATCTCATTTCGTTTGGCTATATACCCAGAAGTTAGATTGCTCTATCACATGGTAAAAAAGCCAGAGGAAAGCAGAGATTTTAATGTTGCTTATGCAAGCGTTAATTGCTGCAGTATAACTGTTTTTGGAGGGCAATTTAATACTGCCTGGTAAATTGAACATGTTCATAATCTATGACCCAACGAGTTCTCTGTATGAGAGAGAAACTTTTCTGCTTTTGTTTAGAAGGATGCATGAACAAGAACGTTCATAGCAGCATTGTTTATAATGTGAATGGCAAAACATTGGAAAAAATATCTAGTTTTTGGTAATCGGGTAGATAAACTGTCATAAAATACATTTAATAGGATTCTTAAAATATTTAAAATGAATGAGGACTCCTTTTATCAACGTGGATAAATCTTGATGCTGTAGTGTTAAGTGGAAAAAAGATGGCAGTCATGTAAAGTGAAAAACAGAAGTCAAAACTGAATACAGAAAGCATGATACCATGTATATGAACTTTTAAACATGCACACTAAACAGTACTGTATATCATTCTTGGTACATACATATGTAGTAAACGTATAATTTATGCACAGTAAGGATGCTTCCCTACTACAGGATAGTGGCTAATGGGGCAATAATGGTATCTATAACGTTTTATTTATTTTTTAAAAGAAAAGACTAATTAAAGCAAATATGGCCAGATTGACTCTGTTAAATATAGGTGGTAGGTACATGAATGTTTGTTACTTTATGTACTTTTTGGTCAGTTTATTTTTTTAATCAAAAATAAGACATTTTAAAGCACAGTAGGGATCCAGGAATATGTAGAAATTTCCTCAATCTGGTAATTGGTAGGTACAAAGAGACCAGACAATCTCATACTCACTGGTGAAAAATGACAACTAACTCCACTGAATTAAGGAACAAAATTTCCCACTTTCAGTTTGCTCTTCTAGTCAAGCCAATATGACCAGAGAAAGAAAGAAATACTGGAAAGAAGGAGCCACAGATGTTGCTATTTCTATCCAGAAAACAGAATAAAATAAGCATATTTGGAACTAGCAAGAGGGCTCAGGAAAATGGCTAAAGAGAAGTTCAAAGTTTATTCATCAATAGTTTTTTTCTATGTACCTATAACCAATTAGAAAATGTAATTAGCAAAAATGATTTAATCTCAAGAGCAACAAAAAATGTAAATACCTAGGATTTAAAGGGGACGTCCAAAGGCTATTTTTATGACACTTTACTGAAGAACATGAACGATGACCCAGATTAATGGAGAGATGTTGTATTTGTTTGTTGCTGCCTAACAAACCACTCTAATACTTGGTTACTTAAAACAACAATGACTTATCTTTGTTCCCATGATTCTGTGGGTTGGCAAACTGTATGCGTTTTCTGTTGGTCTCAACTGAGATCATTTATAGGTCTGTGGTCATCTGAAGACTTGCCTAGAGCTGGAGGGTCCAAGATGGCCTCACCTCATTATCTGGTAGTTGGTTTGGCTGTCAGTGAGGGCACCTCAGCCCTCCTCCTCTAGGGCTAGACAGCATTGTAGTGTCAGGGGTCTCCCTCCCTCCCTTCCTTCTCTTCCCCAACCACTTTGGAACAGGTTTTTTTTTTTTCTTAACATCATTACTGGAGTATAATTGCTTTACATTGTTGTGTTAGTTTCTGCTTTATAACAAAGTGAGTCAGCTATACATATACATATATCCCCATATCCCCTCCCTCTTGCGTCTCCCTCTCACCCTCCCTATCCCACCCCTCTAGGTGGTCACAAAGCACCGAGCTGATCTCCCTCTGCTATGCGGCTGCTTCCCACTAGCTATCTGTTTTACATTTGGTAGTGTATAGATGTCCACGCCACTCTTCAATTTGTCCCAGCTTACCCTTCCCCCTCCCCGTGTCCTCAAGTCCTTTCTCTATGTCTGCGTCTTTATTCCTGTCCTGCCCCTAGGTTCTTAAGAACCTTGTTTTTTTTTTTAGATTCCATATATATGTGTTAGCATACGGTATTTTTTCTTTTTTAAAAATAGATCTTTATTGGAGTATAATTGTTTCACAATACTGTGTTAGTTTCTGTTGCACAACAAAGCGAATCAGCCATATGCATACACATGTCCCCATATCCCCTCCCTCTTGAGGCTCCTTCCAATCCTCCCTATCCGACCCCTCTAGGTCATTGCAAAACACCGATTGGATCTCCCTGTGTTATGCAGCTGCTTCCCACCAGCCAACTATTTTACATTCGGTAGTGTATATATGTCAATGCTACTCTCACTTCACCCCAGCTTCGCCCTCCCACCCCACGTCCTCAAGTCCTTTCTCTGTGTCTACCTCTTTATTCCTGCCCTGCAACTAGGTTCATCAGTACCTTTTCTTTTTTTTTTTAAGATTCCATATATATGTGTTAGTATATGGTATTTGTTTTTCTCTTTCTGACTTACTTCACTCTATATGACAGACTGACTCTAGGTCCATCCACCTCACTACAAATAACTCAATTTCGTTTCTTTTTATGGCTGAGTAATATTCCATTGTACATATGTGACACATCTTCTTTATCCATTCATCTGTCGATGGACACTTAGGTTGGTTCCATGTAAATAGTGCTGCAATGAATATTGTGGTACGTCTCTTTTTGAATTACGGTTTTCTCAGCATATATGCCCAGTAGTGGGATTGCTGGGTCATATGGTAGCTCTATTTTTAAGTTTTTAAGGAACCTCCATACTGTTTCCCATAGTGGTTGTATCAATTTACATTCCCACCAGCAGTGCAGGAGGGTTCCCTTTTCACCACATCCTTTCCAGAATTTACTGTTTCTAGATTTTTTGATAATGGCCATTTTGACCAGCATGAGGTGATACCACATAGTTTTGATTTGCATTTCTCTAATAATTAGTGATGTTGAGCATCTTTTCATGTGCCTCTTGGCCATCTGTATGTCTTCCTTGGTGAAATATCTATATAGGTCTTCTTCCTATTTTTTAACTGGATTGCTTTTTTTTTTGATATTGAGCTCTATGAGCTGTTTGTATATTTTGGAGATTAATCCTTTGTTGCTTTATTTGCAAATATTTTCTCCCATTCTTAGGGTTGTCTTCTTGTCTTGTTCATGGTGTCCTTTGCTGTGCAAAAGCTTTTAAGTTTCATTAAGTCCCATTTGTTTATTTTTGTTTTTATTTCCATTACTCTAGGAGGTGGGTCAAAAAAGATCTTGCTGTGGTTTATGTCAAAGAGTGGTTTTTCCTATGTTTTCCTCTAAGAGTTTTATAGTGTCTGGTCTTCCACTGAAGTCTATAATCCATTTGGAGTTTATTTTTGTGTATGGTGTTAGAGAGTGTTCTAATTTCATTCTTTTACATGTAGCTGTCCAGTTTTCCCAACGCCACTTATTGAAGAGGTTGTCTTTTCTCCATTGTATGTTTTTGCCTCCTTTCTCATAAATTAGGTGACCATATGTATGTGGGTTTATTTCTGGACATTCTATTCTGTATCATTGATCTATATTTCTGGTTTCGTGCCAGTACCATACTCTCTTCATTACTGTAGCTTTATGGTATTGTTTGAAGTTAGGGAGCCTGATTCCTCCAACTGCATTTTTCTTTCTCAAGATTGCTCTGGCTATTCAGGGTCTTTTGTGTTTCCATATGAATTGTCAAATTTTTTGTTCTAGTTCTGGTAGTTTGCTAGGGATTATGCTGAATCTGTAGGTTGCTTTGGGTAGTATAGTCATTTTCACAATATTGATTCTTCCAGTCCAAGAGCATGGTATATTTCTCCATCTGTTTATGTCATCTTTGATTTCTTTCATCAGTGTTTTATAGTTTCCTGAGTAGAAGTCTTTCTCCTCCTTAAGCAGGTTTATTCCTAGGTATTTTATTCTTTTTTTTGCAGTGGTAAATGGGAGTGTTCTCTTAATTTCTCTTTCTGATTTTTCATTGTTGGTGTATAGGAATACCAGAGGTTTCTGTGCATTAATTTTGTATCCTGCAACCTTACCAAATTCACTGATTAGTTCTAGTAGTTTTCTGGTGGCATCTTTAGGATTTTCTATGTATAATATCATGTCATCAGCAAACAGTGACAGTTTTACTTTTTCATTTCTAATTTGTATTCCTTTTGTTTCTTTTTCTTCTCTGATTGCCATGGCTAGGACTTCCAAAACTGTTGAATAAGAATGGTGAGAATGGACATTCTTGTCTTGTTCCTGATCTTAGTGGAAATGCTTTCAGTTTTTCATCCTTGAGTATGACACCTGCTGTGGGTTTGTCATATATGGCCTTCATTATGTTGACGTAGGTTCCCTCTATGCCCATTTTCTGGACAGTTTTTTTATCATAAATGGGTATTGAATTTTGTCAAAAGCTTTTTCTGCATCTATTGAGATTATCATATGGTTTTTATTCCTTAATTTGTTAATGTGGTGTATCACGTTGATTGATTTGCATATATTGAAGAATCCTTGCATCCCTGGGATAAATCCCACTTGATCATGGTGTATGATCCTTTTAATGAGCTGTTGGATTCTGTTTGCTAGTATTTTGTTCAGGATTTTTGCATCTATGTTCAGCAGTCATATTGGTCTATAATTTTCTTTTATTGCGATGTCTTTTTCTGGTTTTTGTGTCAGGGTGATGGTGGCTTCATAGAATGAATTTGGGAGTGTTTCTCCCTCTGCAATTTTTTTGGAAGAGTTTGAGAAGGATCAGTGTTTCCTCTTCTCTAAATGTTCGATAGAATTCGCCTGTGAAGCCATCTGGTCCTGGACTTTTGTTTGTTGGAGATTTTAAATTACGGTTTCAATTTCATTACTTGTGATAGGTATGTTTATATTTTCTAATTCTTCCTGGTTCAGTCTTGGAAAATTGTACCTTTCCAAGAATTTGTCCTTTTCTTCCAGGTTGTCCATTTTATTGGCATATAGTTGTTTGTAGTAGCCTCTTGTAATCCTTAGTATTTCTGCAGTGTCAGTTGTGATTTCTCCTTTTTTATTTCTAATTTTATTGATTTGTGTCCTCTCCCTTTTTTTCCTGATGAGTCTGGTTAAGGGTTTATCTTCTCAAAGAACCAGCTTTTAGCTTTATTGATCTTTGCTATTGTTTTCTTCATTTCTATTTCATTTATTTCTGCTCTGATCTTTATGATTTCTTTCCTTCTACTGACTTTGCATTTTCTTTGTTCTTCTTTCTCTAGTTGTTTTAAGTGTAGGGTTAGACTGTTTAGTTGGGATTTTTCTTGTTTCTTGAGGTGAGATTGTATTGCTATAAACTTCCCTCTTAGAACTGCTTTTGTTACATCCAGTAGATTTTGGGTCATCATGTTTTCATTGTCATTTTTTCTATGTATTTTTAAATTTCTTCTTTGATTTCTTCAGTGATCTCTTGGTTATTTATTTTTTTTTTTTTTTGCGGTACACGGGCCTCTCACCGTTGTGGCCTCTCCCGTTGCGGAGCACAGGCTCCAGACGCGCAGGCTCAGCGACCATGGCTCACGGGCCCAGCCGCTCCGCGGCATGTGGGATCTTCCTGGACCGGGGCACGAACCCGTGTCCCCTGCATCGGCAGGCAGACTCTCAACCACTGCGCCACCAGGGAAGCCCTCTTGGTTATTTAGTAGCAAACTGTTTAGCCTCCATGTATTTGTGTTTTTTAGTTTTTTTTTTCCTGTAATTGATTTCGAATCTCATAGCATTTTGGTTCAGAAAAGTTGCTTGATATGATTTCAGTTTTCTTGAATTTTCCGAGGCTTGATTTGTGACCAAAGATGTGATCTATCCTGGAGAATGTTCTGTGTGCACTTGAGAAGGAAGTGTATTCTGCCACATTTGGGTGAAATGTTCTATAAATATCAACTAGATATATCTGGTCTATTGTGTCATTTAAAGCTTATGTTTCCTTATTTATTTTCAGTTTGGATGATCTGTCCATTGGTGAAAGTGAGGTGTTAAAGTCCCCTGCTATGATTGTGTTACTGTCACTTTCTCTTTTCATGGTTGTTAGCATTTGCCTTATGTATTGAGGTGCTCCTATGTTGGGTGTATAAACATTTATAATTGTTATATCTTCTTCTTGGATCGATCCCTTGATCATTATGTAGTGTCCCTCCTTATCTCTTGTAACAGTCTTTATTTTAAAGTCTATTTTATCTGATACGAGTATTGCTACTCCATCTTTCTTTCTTTTTTTTTTTTCTTTTTGCGGTATGCGGGCCTCTCACTGTTGTGGCCTCTCCCGTTGCGGAGCACAGGCTCCGGATGCGCAGGCCCAGCGGCCATGGCTCACGGGCCCAGCCGCTCCGCGGCATATGGGATCCTCCCAGACCGGGGCACGAACCCGTATCCCCTGCATCGGCAGGCGGACTCTTAACCACTGCGCCACCAGGGAGGCCCAGCTACTCCATCTTTCTTTTGATTTCCATTTGCATGGAATATTTTTTTCCATCCCTTCACTTTCAGTCTGTATGTATCCCTAGGTCTGAAGTGGGTCTCTTGTAGACAGCATATATATGGGTCTTGTTTTTGTACCCATTCAGCCAGTCTGTGTCTTTTGGTTGGGGCATTTAATCCATTTACATTCAAGGTTATTATTGTTATATATGTTCCTATTCCCATTTTCTTAATTGTTTTGGGTTTGTTTTTGTGGGTCTTTTTCTTCTCTTGTGTTTCCTGCCTAGAGAAGTTTCTTTAGCATTTGTTGTAAAGCTGGTTTGGTGGTGCTGAATTCTCTTAGCTTTTGCTTGTCTGAAAAGCTTTTTTTTTTTTTTTTTTTTTTGCTGTACGCGGGCCTCTCACTGCTGTGGCCTCTCCCGTTGCGGAGCACAGGCTCCGGACACACAGGCTCCGCGGCCATGGCTCGCGGGCCCAGCCGCTCCGCGGCATGTGGGATCTTCCGGGATCGGGGCACGAACCCGTGTCCCCTGCATCGGCAGGCGGACTCTCAACCACTGCGCCACCAGGGAAGCCCCTGAAAAGCTTTTGACTTCTCCATCGAATCTGAATGAGATCCTTGTTCAGTAGAGTAATCTTGGTTGTAGGTTTTTCTCTTTCATCACTTTAAGTATATCCTGCCACTCCCTTCTGGCCTGCAGAGTTTCTGCTGGAAAATCAGCTGATAACCTTATGGGGATTCCTTTGGATGTTATTTTTTGTTTTTCCCTCGCTGCTTTTAGTATTTTTTCTTTGAATTTAATTTTTGTTAGTTTGATTAATATGTTTCTTGGTGTGTTTTTCCTAGGGTTTATCCTGTATGCAACTGTCTGTGCTTCCTGGACTTGGGTGACTATTTCCTTTCCCATGTAAGGGAAGTTTTTGACTATAATCTCTTCAAATATTTTCTCAGACCCTTTCTTTTTTTCTTCTTCTTCTGGGACCCCTATAATTTGAATGTTGGTGTGTTTAGTGTAGTCCCAGAGGCCTCTGAGATTGTCTTCAATTTTTTTCATTCTCTTTTCTTTATTCTGCTCCTTGGCAGTTATTTCCATCATTTTGTCTTCCAGATCATTTATTCGTTCTTCTGCCTCAGTTATTCTGTTATTGATTCCTTCTAGTGTATTTTTCATTTCAGTTATTGTGCTGTTCATCTCTGTTTGTCTGTTCTTTAGTTCTTCTAGATCTTTGTTAAACACTTCTTGTACTTTCTCAATCCGTGCCTCCATTCTGTTTCCGAGATTCTGGATCATCTTTACTATCATTACTCTGAATTCTTTTTCAGGTAGATTGCCTATTTCCTCTTCATTTATTTGGTCTTGTAGGTTTTTACCTTGCTCTTTCATCTGTGACATATTTTTTTGACGTCTCAATTTTTTTTTTTTTAATGAGTGGGATTGTGTTCCTTTCTTACTTGTTGTTTGGCCTGAGGCTTCCAACACTGGAGTTTGTATGCTATTGTGTAGAGTTGGGTCTTTGTGCTGAGTTGAGGAACTCTGTGAGACCTCACTCTGATGAATACTCCCTGGGGTCTGACGTTCTCTGTTAGTCCAGTGGTTCAGACTTGGAGGTCCCACCACATGAGCTTCAGCCCAACCCCGGACTTGTGAACCAAGATCCTGCAAACCTGCATGAGGCAGGAAAAAAAAAAAAAAAAAAAGGAACAGTAACAAAGTAAAAAACAAAATTAGACTAGGAAACTAACAGATATGTTAGAAAGAATATAAAATTAAAATTTAGATTAATCAACAACCAGAAGGTAATCAGTACCACAATAGTAAAAAAAGACGAGGGAAAAGAAAAAAAAGGGGGTGGGTGGGAAGGCCTTTGTTGTGATGGATGGGGTCTATGAAAGGGCGGGGTTTGGGCAGGCAGGGCCAGTGCTCAGGACCCACAGGGCTGGAAAAGGCCCTGGGGGCTGTGGGGGGTGGAGCTTAGGCTGAAGGAACAGAAGGGGGCCAGGCGTACCCCCCGCCCCTGGTCTCAGAGGGCAGGGACCTCACCTGGGAGCCCAGCAGGTTTCCTGGCCATGGCAAATGCCTTCTCTCCTCTCCTGCTCCTCCTGTCTGGGAAAGCCCCTCCTGCCTGCCTCTCCTAATCTCCCCAGCCTCCCTCCTATGCCCCCAGGACCATTGCGGCCAGTTGGGGGGGGCCTCGAGCAGCGGGGACCGATCTGGGAGCTCGGCAGGCTCCCCAGGCCTGAGTGGGCAGGGCAATCGCCCTCCACTCCTCTCCTGCTCCTCCCAGAAGGCCCCTCCCACCTGCCTCTCCTGATCTCCCCAGTGTCCCTCCTATGCCCCCAAGGACCCATGCAGCCTGGAGGGGGCTTGGGAGGGCAGGGGATCAGCCTCGGAGCTCAGCAGGCTCCCCGGCCCGAGTGGGCAGGGCAATCGCCCTCCACTCCTCTCCCGCTCTTCCCAGAGAGTCCCTCCTGCCTGCCTCTCCTGATCTCCCCAGCCTCAGGGGTACAGATCCGATCTGGCCTCCACTTCTCCTCCCCCCTCAGTCCCCCTACATCCTACCGGTTCACTTTGGGATTCCGCCCATCTCCTTGGGCGTCAGAGTCCCCCACCAGCGCGCAGCAGATGCCCTAGTTGTGGGGAGAAGCTGACTCCGCGTCTTCCCACACTGCCATCTTGACTCCACCTCCCTGGAAAAGTTTGAAGATTGATTCTATTCAGCAATAATTCCACCTTTAGAGATCTGTACTTTATAGACAATCTTCCACAGGCACAAAAGAGGCATATACAGTGCTCATGGCAGCACCATCTAGAATCAGAAAATATCACTGTCCATCTAAATCTCTATTCATAAATTAATAACCAATTTGTTGCTCATTGATTCTATAGAATAATACAAAGCTGTAAGAAAAATGAATTAGGTGCATGTGTATTGAATCTACCGGGTGTAACAAATATCACAGAATAATAGATGCTGATCCCATTTATATAGAATGGAAAAAAACAATATTCATATATTTACATATTTCTGCAGCTAAAGAAACAGAAAAGCTATTAAAAGTGATTACCTCTGGGAAGAGGAGTTAAATAGGGGGACAGTGAATGTATACAACTTTACATTATAATCTGTCTACGTGTTTTACTGCTTTTATATTTTATTACAAAGAGCATAAATGCATATATTATGATGTAATTTTTTTTAAAAGAACTGGAATAAAAGACATTAGCTCATGGAATTTCATCAAGTTCTAGCAAGTACCAGAGACAGTGACAAAGAGGGTGAGGGCTGTGGAAATTTTCTCCCAAGAGAAAATGTTGAAGAAGATGGGGGTATTGTGCTTGAGTAAGAGAAAACTTTTTTTGCTCCAGGGAACAGAGGCCAGGCCCAGAGGGTGAGAATCCAAAAGACAGACTGAGACTTTCTAACCATGCAAGAACTCCAAATGTGAAATGGGTTGCTGTGAAATGCGTTGTGAGCTTTTTGTCACTGGTAGATTCAAGTAATTACCAAAATTTACTAAGTAAACTTGTTGGGTTTATTTTAGAGGCAGTTACTGTACTGGTGGGTAGGTGAAGAGGGATGCCTCAGAATTTGGGATTCCAAATGTGAGTAGAGGTTAGCACAAGAATTATTGTACATGATTAGCTAAACTGTATAGTCCACGAAGGATCTTAGATTATGTTAAGAACTAAGTCACTATAACATCTAGCTAGGTGAGCATAGCTTTATGAGAAAATTCTTAGAATTTCACTCTTACATAAACACAGATAAATTCTCTAAGTTTCTGATCTTTTACTGTCAAAGTGCAATCCACAGACCAGGAGCATCAGCTTATTAGAAACGCAGAATCTCAGGCTTTACCAAGACCCAATGAATCAGAATCAGCATTTTAATGAGAGCCACCAGTGATTCCTGTTCTTGAATTTGAGAAGCACTGGTTTACCCAGCTATCCATAGAACACCTCTTATTCCTGAGCCTTCAAAGCCCAAATAAAAAGAAACAAACCCCTCACATAAAAAAAAAAACCCAAATAATGAGAAGTTTTGATTGTTATTATCTATAACTGGGGAGAAATGAAAAGAGAAAAAGTGACCATATACACATATATAGGTGTAGATATATGTGTTTGTATAGCACATATACATATATTTATGTAACACGTATAAATATATACATGTACGTACATACACACATAAGCTAAACTTAAGTCTTTCTAGCTATCAGTTTAAGTGGGTGGTCATCAACTGTTTTACCTTTTAAAGAGATTTTAGCTCACTTCCCTTCCCACTAGTGAATAACACTCAGTTTAATTAGACACTGAATTAAAGAAGGTAAACATCTTTGAGACGTTTCTCATACTTTTCATTTTGACAGCTGTTACGACTTAGGACATTTTTAATATCATATTCTACATTTTTGGTTTATTAAGAATTCTTTCTATTGTTTTCAGCATATTGATGGGTTTTTAAGACTTAATCCCTTAATTTTGATTTACTAAGCTTTTAGTATTTTTTTCCACATCAGGGTTATTTGGGGCAGGGGAATTGTGGAAGGAGGTTACTATAAAGGAAGAGTAAATATTTGAAAAAATCTTCCAGGTCTGGAAAATATTCTAATTACCAGCTAAAGCCTTGGCAAAAATGTATTGGCTTCTGATGGATTTTAGTATATCCATTTCCTGAATCATTTTGGTTTTTCACTTGTGTGCAAAGGCATTTAATGGCATAATGAATTCAGCAATGTATGGGGATGTCACGGTAAAACCTTTTGCTGGATCTTCAGAAACGTTGCTTTTCAGAAACTGTTTCCTTAACAAGTCATGTTGCCTCTCAGCAGGCTTTGCAAAGTTTAAAGCATACTCTCCCGTAACTGACCCCAGATGGAAAAGACTCTCTTGAAATTGGCTGGTTTTTTAAGTGTAGCTCTGCATGGCCTTCTCAAAGGAAAAAAATAAGCTTGAACAGAATGCATTTAGTAGCAGGTCTATAATTCCCCCAGCATCCCACATATTTGGATGTTTTCACTTTTGGCACTGGAATTTTTCTAATTTAATTAACTCATTAGTGTTAGCAGATGACACAGTGTGAAAATTCTTTTCCCTAGCCACTTATCTAAATATTCTTCCAATCTACTGGAGTTATGTGCACACTTTATTTATTTTGAAAATGTGTTTATTTGTTTCATTTCTACACTGACTTTCCCCTTAAGAGTTCATGGGCAACGTGTAGACATTACACATAATGAACTACAACCTTTTCTTCAATCCATAAATGGAGAAGAGGCCGAGGAGGGAACTAAAAAGTATGGAAAATCTTTACAAAGAAAGACTGGGAGAGAAACAACAGATGGTTCCGGAAGAACAGCCAGAGCTGAAATGATTATCCTGGTCCAAGCCCCTGCCATTCTGTCTCTTGCTTTTTAGTTCATACACTGTAAAAATGTCACGATGGTTTGTGCCTGGAAATTAACTGGCAATGCTTCGAATGACAATGAAGGCAAGTTTTCCAGGATTATCCAAACCAAAAGTGAATCTTCTTTGCAGTGAAACCATTCACTCCTTCATTCACATTTTTTAACCTTACTTTTTACTCTTGACATATAAATCTTCCTTCTTAGATTTTAAACTTCCTTGAAATTTGAGGATCCATCTTCCTTCCTTCCTTTCTTCTTTCTTTGTCTCTTTCCTTCTTCTCTTTCTCTGCCTCTCCCCCTCCCCCTCCTCCCCCTCCCCCTCCCCCTCCTCCCCACCCTCCTTTTTTCTCCTCCTCCTCCCCTCCCCCTCCTCCACCTCCTCCTTCTTTGTCTTTCTCTCTGTCTCTGTCTTTCTCTTTTCAGGGCCTGATACAGGGCCTGGGACAAAATAGATATTGAATAAATAAATATTACCAAATTCTGAATGAAAGGAATTCTGTTGTGTCATTCCTAGCAGTTATTGAATATCTACTCCAATATTTCATTTCATTTTTCTGAGGATTTTGAACTTTAGTATTTATTTAGTTATTTAACCATTCAAACTTGTTATTTTATATTAGGGTATAGCCGATTAACAATGTTGTGACAGTTTCACATGCACAGCAAAGCGACTCAGCCATACAGAAACATATATCCATTCTCCCCCAAACTCCCCTCCCATCCAGGCTGCCACATAACGTTGAGCAGAGTTTCCTGTTCTATACAGTAGGTTCTGGCTGGTTATCCATTTTAAATATATCAGTGGGTACATGTCAGTCCCAAACTCCCTAACTATCCCTTCCCCCCACCCTTCCACCCAGCCCGGTAACCATAAGTTCGTTCTCTAAGTCTATGTTTACTCCAATATTTTACAACAGGCATCATTTTAATCCTGGGAGCAATTTTGTTAAGATGATTGCTGTTACTATTATCTTAATCTTATCCATGAGGAAATAGAGGCCAAGAGATGTTAAATAACTTGCTCAGGGTCACAGAACCCTTCAGTTAGAGAGTTTGAACTCAGGACTGTCCTGGATGCTGCTACCCAAGAGGATGGTGACATTGGACAGTCAGATCTGATGAAGCTCAAGCAGTGATAAGGGAACTTCTTTGCCTTTCTGTAGAACATCCCCAGTTTCTGTCAAAAATAAGTAAGTACTGGGTAGTAGAAAGGGCTGACTCTGAATTGTGCACTTTAAAAAAATGAATTTTGTGGTAGGTGAATTATATCTCAGTTTTTAAAAGATTTAAATAATAAAGGTTGGAAATTAGTGAATTTTGGTCATTTTAGAGGTTCTAAGAGCTTTCCCTGCCCTTGGTTCCTTAGGACCTTAGTTCACATCAGTAAACATCAGTTCTTTAACTGTTCACCTTTAACTGTTCAATAGCCAATATTGAACAATAGCCAAGATTTCCAGACCCAGATTTCACTGAATCCCTCGTTCCCTGTGTTGGAGATGCCATTTATCTGAGGAGGGGGTCATGGGACAGTGATTCTTAGGCGTCTGTCCAGCATTTAAATCATCAACTATAAGCCACTGACTAGTTTCCAGAGTGAGAAGTTTAATAAACAGGAGCTCCTGAAACCATTATGCTTAGTGAAATAAGTCAGACAGAGGAAGACAAATACTGTATGTTATCACTATATGTGGAATCTAAAAAATAAACTAGTGAATATAACAAAAAATAAGTGGACTCACAGAGATAGAGAACAAACTAGTGGTCACCAGTGCAGGGAGGGAAGTGGGGAGGGACAAGATGGGAGATTAAGAGGTACAAATTATTATGCATAAAATAAATAAGCTATAAGGTTATACTGTACCACATGGAATATAGCCAATATTTTATAATAATTGTAAATGGAGAATAATCTATCAAATTTTTGAATCACTGTTATATTTCTTAAACTAATATAACATTGCAAATCAACTATACCTCAGTTAAAAAATTTAAAAAACCAATTTTCATCATGATCCCAAATTTTCCTCCACTTCAAAGAAAAAACCTGTTGTCACATCCCTCAGAGGGTGTTTCCAGCCGCTAATGTATCTGGCAAGGATGGGATACCATATTTGGGAAGTCTGTTCTCATTCAGTCTTTTCTAAATCCATTTCAGGGTGCTGTTGGTAGACATTTACGAGTGAAAGTCACATAATTTGGTATTTTTTATACTAATGTCCAAAACGCAGACAGTAGTTTTCTGTTCCATCAGAGTGCATGTGCATACACACTCATGCACTCTCACACACACGCATATATGTATACACTCACACGTGTGTACACTCCCACACACATACACAAGCATGTGTGCACACGCACACACACCCTTATGCATATGACTCACGAATGGATGCATCAATAGCAGAAAGTTACTGAGCCAATATATCTTCCGAAAGGAAACTGTTGTGTATATGTGTTTAAAGTATAAGGAAAACCAACTGCTTTCCCTTATGTAGACTTAATCGGGATGAAACGATTTCAGTACAAAGCTGGCAGGAGCTTCAAATGTTCTGTTTGGTAGCTCTATGCAAATCTGACACATTCATAACTTCTTTTTCCCTCCTGCTATTTGCACTTTGAAACGAGAACAGGATGCTCGTGGAGAACAGTGGGGAGAAAGGAGTGAGCGGGTTTGGGAGCATTTGCGTCAAGGTTTTCCATTCTTACACTTGGAATAGGAAGTTCTTTCCCTCCTTTTCTACGTGATATGATGACCTCACCCTGAGTTTCTACGACATTTGCATGTTAATTTGGAATCTAGATTTTTTTTTATCGTAGTATAATTGCTTTACAATGTTGTGTTGGTTTCCACCGCACAGCGAAGTGAATCAGTCGTGCGCATACGCACGTGCCCTCCCTCTTGGACGTCCCTTCTCTCCCAACTGGTCCATCACAGAGCACCGAGGTGAGCTCCCTGTGCTATACAGCAGGTTGCCACTAGCTAACTATTTTGGAATCTAGATTGGATATTTCTGTCTTTAGTCAACGTTACTTTCTGCACAAAGCAAAAGACCAGTTTAAGCAGGATGATTAGTGCGCCTGAGAGAGTGGGGCAGGAGGAAGGTGCAGGTCCAAGTTCTATCCAGTGTTTCTCTTCTTTGGGGTCCGAGTTTGCAAACTAAGAATTGCTGGGTGCAGTGGCTCAAGAAAGGCAGTTGCTGCTGTCAACCACTCTGTGTCCCTCAGCCCTTGAGACAGGGAGAGAGATCAAGAAAGGGCACATACCTTCACCCTCTCAAACTGGTGCTCCATTGGCTGTGTGTTGGAGTCTTTCAGGGATCTGAAAAGGAGGATGAGTGGGTCCCACCGTTAGCGATCCAGTCCTGATTTATTTGTTCTTTGATGACTCCGCAGGCACTCTAACCTGCAGCAAAGTCTGAGAACAACCACTCTAACCAGTAGTTGCCATCCCTGGCTGCCGTCTCCATATTCGGGGGCCGGTGTCCTTGCCCCTAGAGACTGCAGGGATCTGGGATGGGACCTGGGCGTTGGTGAATTTTACAAGCTCCCCAGGGGTTTCTAAGGAGCAGCCGGGATGGAGATCTGCTGAGCTACCTGGTCAGCAGATTTTGTCACTGTTCTTGTCATATTCAATTCTGAAATTACTCTTTGTAGAGTTTATATCACGTAGGAGCCAGTTTGTTGAGTGCTCAAGGGAGATGCCAATGAGTGTGACACTGTCTCTGCTGTCTGGGTGCTATTAGGCTGCAGAAGTCATATTTTGCATTGTTTGTTGCTTAATGAAGCTGATTGAAAACTATCTTGACTCTAGATGTGGAAGGGCTTTTTCATGCATTGTCTCTTCCGAACCTGAAAATATCTGGGAGAGAATAGATTAGGAAATGCAAATTCACAGAAGTTAGGGAACATGCTCAAATTTACATGGCAAAGAGAGCTGGGGGCCAAATCTTCCAATGCCTTTCAGCTCTATCACTTTCCCCTATTTCTTCGGGCAAACCATGAACATTTCGAAGCAGGGATGAGGAGAGGGGGAATCAGAGAAGCAGAAGTTGAGATGGAGAAACCTATTCTCAGAATGTGTATGAGTGTATGAGAGTGTGTGTGTAAGTGTGTATGTCTGAGCATGAGAGTGTGTGTCTGCATGTGTGTGACTATTGCATGTGAGGAAACAGGACTTTGAGGTTCTATTTAATGGTGTTGTTTGGTTCTTGTCCCTTGAAAATTATACAGTCTTTTAAAGTCTAACAGAAAAAAGAAACTACTAACATCTTTAGGAATATCAAAGGATCTGTCTGGCACTGAAAGACCATTACTATCTGTGAGGAAAATTAAAAAGAGTTTATTAAGGCCAACTCAGATTTCTACTGATACCAAGAAATAGTATCTTAATCAGCTAGAAAGAGATGTATGTGAGCAGAGATCACTATCAATGACCATCAGTCACAAAAGGATGCTTAATATCCTGTCTTCCTTAAACTCTGACCATTTTCATCCCCGTGCAGGGAGGGAGAGGCATCCAACCTATCGCTTGGAGGCAGATATGTGCTCTTTATAACCAGAGTTGTGAGAAGCCACAGGAAAGACATGAACATGACTGTATTTTGGTGCTTTGTAAGTGCAGGCAGGGCCCAAGGAGTAATGTTTAGGTTGACAGTGGTTTAAAAATCATGATAAAATGTTTTCTTTGAGGCTTGGGTATGTCTGTGTGTTTGTCTCAGAAAGTAATTTCTGTGTTATAAATGTACATGGCCTTTCTTTGCTTTAGCTATGTTATATTTCTGCTCAGCTCTTTATATATTCATGAAGACAGCTGTAAACATTCAAGCATTCATTTATTCATGCAAACAACAAATGCTCATTGAGTGTCTGCCATGTTGCTATGCACCAGGCATTATAATACTACCCTGGAGAACATAGAATGTAAAATAATGTTCCTGCCCTCGAGGAGCTAAGTGCCTAGTAGAATTTTTAATTCCATGCTGTTATTTCAGAAGGCTCACAAGAAGGAAGACAGGGACTGCCCAAGGAAGGCTGTCTGTCTGTCCAAAGGAATCTCTATGGCGTGTGCCTCAATCATGGTCAAACCTGGAAAAGAGAAAGTACTCTAGGTATTTCAAGCAGAGAGGGATTTAATGTGAGGAATTAGTTATGAAGTTGTTGGAAGGGCTGGAGGGGCAAAAGGCATAGGTGGTGGTACTCAAAGTTTGGGAAGCTGCTACTGCCCTTTCTTAGGATGAGTGGTTGGAGGAATCACGGAAGTTACCGGAGCCTGTAGCCCCTGCTTTTGATCCTGCCTATCTGGAGCTGGAAGCAGAATGGCTTCTCCCTTCCTGTTGCCTTCTGATCTCTCACAGACTCCTATTGGCAGAATCCAACTTGACCAACCGACTAAGAAGTCTTGATAATGTAGTTTATACCTCTAGACCTGCAGTAGAGAGAAGTTATAGCAGGGCAAGGTGGATGTGGATGGTGGTGGTAGTGAAATCCACAGTCCAATAACCAGTGGAGAGGGAGGGGGTCTGGCAGTAGCCACTGACACCCAGGGTTTTTGTGACTCGGTACACTGAGATGTGACCAGGCTTTGAAATCTGACTGAAACTAACTCTTATGGATTGAAATGTATCCCCCCACACCCAAATTCATATGTTGAAGCCCTAACCCCCAATGTGCCTATATTTGGGGATAGGGCCTTTTAGGAGATAATTAAGGTTAAATGAAATCATAAGAGTAGGGGTCTCATTCAATCAGACTCGTGTCCTAATAAGAAAAGGAAGAGACACCGGAGGCATGTGTGCAAAGGAAAAGGCCATGTGAGGATACACAGAGAAGGCAGGCAAATGCAAGCTAAGGAGAGATGCCTCACCAGAAGCCAACCCTGCCAGCACCTTGATCTTGAACTTCCAACCTCCAGAACTCTGAGAAAATAAATTTCTACTGTTTAAGCCACCCAGTCTGTGGCATTCTGTTATGACCACACAAGCTGACTAATATACTAAGCAAATATATAAATGATGACTATAAACAGTTGGATGCCAAATTGCAAATTTTTACTAAAAATGCAGCTCTCCAAAAGATTGCCTACTTATATGTGCTGGTCAACACATTCTTCTTCAATAAGTAAAACTACACGGGAATCCAATAAAATTAGGAGGTTGTTTGATGACAGTGGTCTCTGAGCAAGGGAGTTTGTTGGATAATACAAATGACCAGTGTCATACTGAAGTGTCTTTGGGGGCTGAGACTCATTTTTCCTCTAGACCTGCAGTCCTTGTTGGGTTTATATATATGAGGGCCCTCTCTTCCCCCATGGTGCTGGGGGCAGAGTGTATGAGCCTTCCTGACTTTTCCTTTGTGGGCCCCTCCTCTTTTCATCCTGACACAACCTGGTTGCCATTTATTTCTTTTGGGTGGCCTTGCTTTGATCCTTTTGGACAACTTACTTTGATCCTTTCCATGCTCGTTTTATGGTTTCATTCACAAATTTTCAAGTTCTTGGGGTAGAGGTAGTACATATACTTAGGCTGATAACTGGCCAGGATGTACTGCTTATTGCCTTTCACTGTGCCCTTCTGATCAGCCAATACCTATGCTGTATCAGTTGCTAAACGTTTTGAATGTCAATCTTTGCCTATATAATTAACATCATAAAACGTGAAAAGCAATTGACCAGGTTAAGCTGTTCAATCAGCCTTCCACGTAGCAGACTAGCCTGTTCAAGAACTGTCCAAAGGATCTCCATTTCCCAATGACAGCTTCATCAGCTTATTACAGAGCAAAAAATTCAGTCACTAGAGTTGCTTCTTAATGAGTTGAATCATATATACCAGAAGGGATAATGAATATATCTAACATTTAAAGCTTACCTACTATGTGATCTTAATTTACTTTATTTTATTTTTGGAGCAAGGAAAGGTTTATTGCAGGGCCAAGCAAGGAGAAAGAGGGTGGCTCATGCTCAAAAACCCTGAACTCCCTGATGTTTTGGTTTGTTTGTTTGTTTGTTTGTTTGTTTATGGCTGCATTGTGTCTTCATTACTGCATGGGGGCTTTCTCTAGTTGTGGCGAGTGGGGGCTACTCTTCCTTGAAGTGCACAGGCTTCTCACTGTGGTGGCTTCTCTTGTTGCAGAGCATGGACTCTAGGCACGTGGGCTTCAGTAGTTGCGGTGCATGGGCTTAGTTGCTCTCCGGCATATGGGATTTTCCTGGCCCAGGGCTCGAACCCGTGTCCCCTGAATTGGCAGGTGGATTCTTAACCACTGTGCCACCAGGGAAGCCTCCCTCATGGGTTTTGGGGAAAAGTGTTTATAGGCAAAATTTGGGGTGAGGGCTGTAGGGTGTATGGCTTTCTTCTGATTGGTTGGTGGTGAGGTAACAGGGTGGCACTCCAGGAATCTTGAGCTCAGCTTGAAGTTACTATCTTCCACCTGGGTGGGGACCTTAGTTCCTGCAGAAGAACTCAAAATATTGTTCTGTATATTCCTTGAGGAGGAACCAGGACCCTGTCCCAAGGCTGCGCTATTGTTTCTTGACTGCTCCTCCCTTGTCTCTGCATTCCCTCCCTTGTCTCTGCATTCCCTCCCTTCCCTGATTAGCAACTGTTTGAATCTGACCTTTGGAACTCAGGGAAGGTTAAGGAGGCTGAATGAAGCATAGTTCCTACAAAACAGGGGGACTCGGAAAAGATTTGTACCCAGGAGCTCCACAGGGTCCTGCTTGGCTTCAATCCCCCCTTTTCTTTGATACTCCTCAATCTTGAGGAGAACGGGTGTTGGACAAGAAAGGGAATAACCTTTTGGATAGAGACTTTAATCCTAAACTCAGCAGAGGAACTCGGTTTTAGGTGGACTTGGTTTCAGTCCTGCTATGTGTTCTTTCAGTGGATCATCTCATTAATCATCACAACAACACTACTAGGAAGAAGGTCCTGTTATTAGTGTCCTTTCATAGATGAATCAACTGGAGCTTAAATAGGTTAAATAATTTAATGTGATCAGCGAGTAAGGGGTGAAGTAGAGAATCAAACCTGAAGATTAACCATTGTATTTAGAACAAACAAGTCACCTTGGCCTACAAGACCCTGTGTGAACTAGTTGTTACTTAAATCTCAGAACTTGTTTCACACTTTCTCTTCCTAGTTTGCTTTAGGGCACACAAACCTCTTTACCAGCTCCTTTCCAGCAGAAAGACTGGCTCCTCTACCTTGGAATGTTTTTTTTTTTTTGGCTCCGTTGGGTCTGTGTTGCTGTGAGTGGGCTTTGGTGAGCAGGGGCTACTCTTCATTGCGGTGTGCGTGTTTCTTATTATGGTGGTTTCTCTTGTTGCAGAGCACAGGCTCTAGGCACGTGGGCATCAGTAGTTGTAGCACAGTAGTTGCGGCACACGGGCCCTAGAGTGCGGGAGCCTCAGTGGTTGTGGTGTGTGGGCTCAGTAGTTGCGACATGTGGGCTCTAGAGCTCAGGCTCAGTAGTTGTAGCGTGTGGGCTTAGTTGCTCCCTGACGTGTGGGATCTTCGTGGACCAGGGCTTGAACCCGTGTCCCCTGCACTGGCAGGTGGATTCTTAACCACTGCACCACCCAGGAAGCCCTGGACTGCTCTCTACCCATGTTTTTATATGGCAGCTCATACCCTTACCATTCTGTCTAAACTTTGCTTCCCTTTTCACACACTTGACCCTCGGTTACACCAGTCAAGGGGGGTTGTTTCCTTCATAGCAGGTACTGATCGTGGTTTGGAGTTGTTTGCTTATTTGTTTTCTGTATCCTCCCACTAGGATGTAATCTCCACAAGGGCAGGGGCTTGGTCTCTATTTATGTGCTGTGTCACCAACATCAAAGTACTGAGTCCTCCATTCATTAAGCACTTAATAAACATGAGGTAAATGCCAAAGTATCATCTATTGTGATCTATTAAACCCCAAGGCTCTTGGGAATATAAGACTCAGGAGGGCATGATTTTGTTGGACGGGGGAATCTCAGGGCCTGAGTAGTCTCTGTAGCTGGATTGATCATCACAGAGAGTATTCTGAGCCACCGGTGCATAGAGTCCCTGGGATGAGAAGGGGGCTGCAAAGTGGGTGGAAACAGCTGAAAGCACTAAAGACAGCCCCCAGATAAACTTCAGTTAACTAATCGTTTGGCCTATACTATTAGCATAGAACTAACTTTCTTCTGACAAATGCTACCAGTTCTTTGTTGGTTTTTAACTCTTAGACCCTACCAACAAGCAGATATTAAGAACTGACTAGGGCCTCCCTGGTGGCGCAGTGGTTGAGAGTCCGCCTGCCGATGCAGGGGATACGGGTTCGTGCCCCGGTCTGGGAGGATCCCATATGCCGCGGAGCGGCTGGGCCTGTGAGCCATGGCCGCTGGGCCTGCGCATCCGGAGCCTGTGCTCCACAACGGGAGAGGCCACAACAGTGAGAGGCCCGCATACCGCAAAAAGAAAAAAAAAAAAAAGAACTGACTATATTTAAAGAACTGCCCCAGGTGATGAAGGTGATTACTAAGGTCCCTAAGGACTTCTATGAACCTTGGGAGGGAAAGGAATCGTTGCCAAATGGAGTGATGCAGAAGGTTTGGGGGGATCTGAGCCAGGCACTGGGGCAAGGGGAGGAGTAGACCAGATGGAGGTATGATCCGAAGTGTGGTTTCGGGAACGTTCTTCGTGTGTTCGGAGATTGTAAAGGACTGGTTGGCAGGAATTAACCCTTGAACATGATGTTGAAAAATTTGGATTTTATCCTGAAGTCAGAGTGGAGTTTCTGCGTGGACCAGTAATGAATTAAAATGAGTGTTCCTGGGCTTCCCTGGTGGCGCAGTGGTTGAGAGTCCACCTGCCGAGGCAGGGGACACAGGTTCGTGTCCCGGTCCGGGAAGATCCCACATGCCGCGGAGCGGCTGGGCCCGTGAGCCACGGCCGTTGAGCCTGCGCGTCTGGAGCCTGTGCTCCGCAACGGGAGAGGTCACAACAGTGAGAGGCCCGCGTACCGCAAAAAAAAAAAAAAAAAAAAAAAAAAAAAAAGAGTGTTCCTGAAAGTGAGAGACGGAATGATTAAAATGGAAAAGAAGCCCGTCCGTTTCCTACAACTGACTATAATGTGGGCAAACCCTGCCCAGCTGTCTCAACCCTCTTCCTGGTAGAGGAAACCAAGAGAAAGAGGCCACATACTGTGTATAGGCTGTGAGGTCGCGTCTGTTGCACCCTCGTTCAACCTGGAGCAGTTGAAATAATTCTAAAAACTATTTCTTCTCAATTGTGTCAGAAACTGATTGGTATAGCATTTTCTTAAGCTCAGCTCTTCTATGTCGACCGTTCAATGGCTGATATAAAATGTGGTTTTTGCGCATTATGAGCAATTTCTGTACCTCAAAGTGCCTTCTGAGTCATCAAAGGCATATTAAATTATGTCGACTTGTATTTAAGGTGAACTGGTTTTTAATGTTATCCGTGCATAATTAGAACTTACATGTAAGTTGTCATTTATTGCCTTTAAACCATTTTTATATACATCATTGGATGGCCATTTGTTATCTGTTTTTGCAGTGGAGAAAGATGAGCTTCAGAGAGCCTAAATGACTTGTCCAAGGTCACTTGGCTAATGGGTAGGAAAGTCTGGGTTCAAACCTATTTCTTTCATTTCAAGCATTTTACATCTTGGTAAAAACTGGAAGCTAGTGTTTAATACATCTAATGCACCCTTACTAACCAGAATACCAAGTCATTCTAGAGCAAGCAATCTCAGTGGAGTGCAGGGATTAACTCTATCTGATTTGGTGAAATGAAGTGGGTGTTCAAATACTTACGATAATGATGCCATGACCATTCATGCTGATTCAACCTTTCCCAAAGCAAATGTCTCTTGTAATGTTCCTTAAATAGGTTTAAATTAAGTATTTTTAAATTAAATATTGACAATAGTGTTCATGTTTCAGTTTCCCCTTACTGGGCCTTGGACTCCACAGCTCTTGGATATGGAGCATGGCTTTGTCCATTTGCTCTCATGAAATTTGCGGACAGCATCCCTGTGCACAGCAACACAATGATGCTGGTGGATTGAGAGAGGACGGGTGTGAAGCAAGTGTGGCATGAAACTGACTGTTTGCTTTTTTCCACAGTCTGCTGATTAGACCTGCAAACCCATTCCGCGACTCCATTAGTAAAACCTGTGAAAACACAGGGGCCTCCATAAAGACGACTCTGACCTTGGCAGCGGGAGAGGGTTTTGGAGTCGAGAGAACCCAGTTCTAAACTTATGATTTGGGTCTGGGTATTTTTGGCTTCAACACTTGCTCCTGGTTAGAAAGTGAACAGCAGGGGTCTAAACACTGTTCGCTCGGATAGTAAAACACATGTTCACTTTTTGCAGTGACCCTGGAAACAGAAGGGGAATTCTTATAAATCACAAAGGAAAATAAATAACTTCACTCATGGAGGGAAAGAGACAGCTTGAGAAAAGGGACTTTGGAAAAAGGCTGTCTCTAGATAGCAGTCTTGTGGTAAGTACTAAATATTCATTTACCACTATATGTTTTGGCTTAAAATGCATTATTCTTTGACTGTGATTTCCTGAACCCTGTGCTTTCAAAACCTCTATTCCAGTTACCCCATTAACAATATCTCCTGGGATTTTTGTTTCACTTATTTTTTACAAAGTCAAAAGCCAGCAAACTATTGGAATGTTTGTATAGTGTCCTAATAGGCAAATGTCATAATCTGTCAGCATTATATATAATTACATTAATTCCAGCTGAAGTAAACTTTAACCCATACAAAAACCCTACTGTACAGCTGATACCAAATGCCAAGCTAGTATATAGTTGTTCTATCACCTGTTTATCATAACTCTGGGGGTAAGTTGAACAAGAATTCAGTAGAGTTTCAAATACTGAAGAGTGAAGAAAATCTCTGAGATCTTGGGTATGTAAATTTGTTCAATGGTCCATAAACTTTCTTTCTAAAAGTTTGAATACTGATGAGCATCATTCTCAACAATTTGGTTGGGTTTGCTTTCATGTATGAGAATCTGGTTAGTCCAAGGAAGTAGACTAAGTCACTGATTTCTGAAGGTTGGCCAGTCTTTCACAGTCTGAGCTGAGATGTTTGGGGTCACCTACTCCATGATGCATCTGAACAGAGTAAGAAATCAAATGAAGCAAGTCATTCTTTACTCTTTTGGTCATCTACTCAAGTAGAAAGGTAGCTTAGTACCTTCTTTGGCATGACAGTTAGGGATGTGCTTTATTCATTTGTGTCCTCCCAGCTTCTGGCCTGGAGTTGGGGTCAGAGTAAGTATCCAATAAAATATTTGTTGATTTATTAGTTGCCCTTTTCCAGTTCTGCTGCTGTAGGTCTTGCTGTGTCCGTGTCTAGATTAGCTATTTACCCTGTGACTGCTGAGGCTTCACGTCACAAACTGTTCATAAATGTAAGTTTCTGGGAATTAACAAAAGAGTTGCATTTAACTTTTGTGTCTAGTTCTTCTGTGTCTCTGTGAGCTCTGTACTGAGCAGCATATCTTCAGAGGCTAAGAACTCTTATAGGGTTTTAAGTTCTCCTCCCAGGTGGCGTGCCCTCTTCTCAGTTCTGAGGTGTTTCCGTCTCCAGGTACAGTGCAGTGAAAATAGTGTGTATGTGTGTGTGTGTGTATGTATGTATATGTCTATACCCTTTGCAACTTCTAGGGAAACTTAGGATAAAAAGATAATTTCTCAGCATCTCCTATTTTTTCTTTGCCAAAGGAAATACTTCTTACATACCAACCTGCCAGTAAGGTCCGTCTTATGCCTAGCTAGGCACTCATGTAGTATATATAGTAGGAGCAGCCCAAGGAAGGTTCTCTTAACCCAGAAATATCATCCTTGCTGATTAATCCCTAAAGCCCCCAATTTGACCTTAGGTCCCAGAGAAGATACAAAGACCCTATAAAACCAAGCATGCTAAGCTGTTGTCTTTTAATCATTCACAGTAGCACTCATTAATAAAAAGGTCTTGGATTGTTCCCAGATGTCAGACAGATGAGCAGAATTTTGTTGAGGGAGTTGGTAAGGAAAAGGATACAGAGCACAGAGTGCCAGCATGCAAGGCTGGGCTGGGGCCAGGAGGGGAGGGGACATGGATTATCACGAGGGCACTGGGCATCTGAAAATCAGAGAAGGAGATTCAATGAAATTTTTGCCATGTTTAAATTTTCCTTAAGGACTGACTTGACCGTGAGCATAAATCAAAGCCGTCGTATTACCTGTGCTGGCTGAAAATCCCAAATCAAGCTTGTGTTCCCATTGGCATGTGGCTCTAGCCTGAGTCCTGGGGGGACTGTGGATCTGTTTCTTGACTTACAGCACAAAAGAACACTGGGAAAAGGAGAACTTGTTGCTTGGTACCACCTGAGAAATGTCATCCTGTTAAATCTCCCTAAATGATGCTTGGGAGAGTTTTTACACTAGTGAAATGTCTTCCTTATTTACTAGAGGCAGATTGAATGTGACATCTGCATGTGCCTGTTGGGAAAATCCTGAAAAAGAATTCGTTCTCCTATGACTATGTGGCCCAAGGTACAGGGATGCTTGAATGCTATTCATCGTTATACAGGGTAGGCCATGTGACTATGATTTTGCTTTCCGTTTTACCGTTATGTTTTTCCCTCACATAAGATGCCACTATTGGGACAATGACAGCAAGAGGATTGGTTTTTAGGGTGTGAGACCCATTGAAAGACCCTAGTGAAGTTTATTCTGACTGTCAGAGAGGCAGACACAAATGGGGGAAGAGATCAAAGCTGAGTGGCCTGTAAAGGACTTGAACCCAAGACCTTGTCCTCCTCTTTGGCTCTGTGCTGAAACCACACAAATAACTAGGCAAGAAGCACACAGGGATGATTCTAGATCAGGGTCGCTGGGAAATACAAGGAAAAAAAAGAAAGAAACACTTGGCACTATATCACGCACTCTTCATTCCCAAGTCATTTTTAAAAATTTTTTATTATTCTATTCTATTCTATGTTAGTTTTATTTTATTTATTTATTTATTTATATTCTATGTTATTATTATTATTATTATTATTTTTGCGTTACACGGGCCTCTCACTGCTGTGGCCTCTCCCGTTGCGGACCGGACGCGCAGGCTCAGCGGCTATGGCTCACGGGCCCAGCCGCTCTGCGGCATGTGGGATCCTCCCGGACCGGGGCATGAACCCGTGTCCCCTGCATCGGCAGGCGGACTCTCAGCCACTGCGCCATCAGGGAAGCCCCTATGTTATTTTTAAATCGTAGAATCCAAATTGGGAATGGGTTATCCAGTCCCCTCACTCTGCATAAAAAGTAGTTAATAAGCAGCAAGTTTAAATGCTTTTCCTGAGGCTGCCCAAGTAGGATACAACCAAGAGTAGAAGTGAGGTTTCTGACCTGTCACTTCAGTGATTTGTCTTTCATTCTCTAATAATAATCCAGTAAGAGAAGATCCTTTGGAAAACTGAGCAGAGGAAAGAGAAACATACTAAACTCTTATGTCTTGACATTCCACTGTCATAATCGTTATGACCCATATCTTTGAGAGTCAGAGGGCCCAGAAGTAATTTCCACTTTCAGATTTTGCAGGCAAAAAATTCCTTAGAATGTACTGCAAGAACAAGGCACTATTAACTTCATTACACTTTTTATTTCACATAATCAAGTCATGAAGTGTTGAGTAGCTCCCCTGCAACAGTTTTAAAAATTTTATGCTGGAGGAACCACAGAATAAAAACCCCTCACAGTCCAAGTACTGAAAAAAAGCTCCAACTCGGGGATGTGAGTTTGTGGTCCTTAGTCACAATTTTGCTTTCAGGACGTGACACATGGGAGGGTTTGAGTGTGTGTATGTGTGTGTGTCTGGGCATGCGTGCACCCTAGTAACCCTAAAGTATTCTTTGATGTTGCTGATTTTTGACTTGATGAATCATCCTTTTAAAGAAGAACGTGACGGGGAAGTGAAACTGAAATGAAAAATATGTTTCAATGTGAGGGGTAAAGACACCGAGAGAAAGACAAGCGAGGACATGTTGGCCTCTCCCGGTAGGAGTATGCCAAGTCGCTGCGTATTCATGGAAAGTACAGTCTTCTCTCTGATAACAATAAAAATCACCCGAGAAATTGGGGCCTCTTCCTGACCTGAAACTCTTCAGCCCACCCCAGGATGCTTTTTGATCAGAAAAAGTCAGCATTTCACACTGCTTTTTTTTTTTTCAGGAATCATCTCTGCAAATAGGCTGCGTGTATAACTATTTGACACTTGTAGCTGTGGTAGCATTTAGCTGATGAGCAGGCCAGGGAGTGAACGTTTTTCCAGCTCACATTTCAAGAGCAAAGATTCTCTTTTAATTTGGGGGGGAAATACTTTTTGCGTTTAAGCGCAGATAGGAGTAACAGTTTCTCTCATGAGTGATGAATTCCATGTAGTCCCCAATCTTTTCTCCTCCACTGAAAGGAAGACAAAACAGTGGCCATACTAGATCCTCACATCTGACGGGGTGCACTTTTGATAGACTCATGGCAGCAGGGAGGCCCCCTCACAGGTCCTTCATTTCATCCATCAGCCTCTGGATGGTTTGCATCCAAATCATTAGAGTAATTAGGTCTTCCACAGGTTCCCATTAACTCTGTCAATCAACAAACATCCCTGAAAACCTGCTTTATATTTAAGATGCTTTAGTAGCCATGGGATGTGCTGGGTAGTTGCCACTTCCCCCTCCAGATCCAGTCCATCCTTCTCTACCTGGCTGTGCACCCCTGGAGGATGTACCACGTGGACCCTGTTAAAAGAATCCCTGGCCTTCTGACATCTCACTGAGTTTGGCCAATGGGATGACCTAGAAGGACATCACAGGTTGGGAGGAAAGAGAAGTCGAGGTCATTGTTTTCCTGCTCTCTCCCTGCCTGGCTGTGGGCCACAGTGACTGGACTACTCTGCCTAGGGCCACAGCTTTTGTTGGGCAGCTCTCTCCCACAACTTTAGCTGCAGTTACAACCACAGCTCTCTGTGTTCTGGCACCTTCGCTCTCCCCAGGCCCCTTCAGGCTTTTTGGTAGTCATGACTCCTGGGTGTTGCCAGCCCATCTCATGTTGGTTTGCTTTAGGTGTACCCACACTCTAATCAATAGTTCCTTTACCAAAATCTCCTCAATTAAGTGGTTTGAGTGTGTCATCTTTTTCCTGCAGGGTGACCCTGACTGATATGAGGAAATATTCCTTCTCAAAGTGTTTATAGTTTATTTGTAGAAGCTGATCTAATAAGCAGGAAAAATAACATAACATGGAGAAGATACACAGGTGTGACATTGACAGTGACAGGACTTGAGATCATTCTGGGAGGATGTAAGGAGGCACCGTGCAGTAGCTGTTGTTAGATCTGTGCTTTGAAGCAATGGTGAGAATTCGGTGGGTAAAGATTGGGATAGAAGAGAAGAAAGACAGACTTCCCTGGGGGTCCAGTGGTTAAGACTCCACGCCTCCAATGCATGGGGCACGGGTTCAATACCTGCTTGGGGAACTAAGATCCCACATGCTGCACGGCACGGCCAAAAAATAAAAATAAATTAAAAAAAAAAAAAAGAAAGGCAACCCAAGGAGATTGTCCTAAATCCCTTGGTGACACCTCATTTCATTGCTGAATTATTTTTTTCCCAGGAAAACTTCTTCCTTATATCAAATTGTGATGGTTAATTTTATATGTCAACTCAACTGGACTAAGGGATACCCAGATAGCTGGCAAAACATTATTTCTGGGTGTGTCTGTGTGGATGCTTCCAGAAGAGATTAGCATTTGCATTGGTAGGCTGATCAAAGAAGACTGCCTTAACCAGTGTGGGTGGTTATCTGATCTGTTGAAGGCCTGCACAGAACAAAAAGGCAGAGGATGGGCGAATTTGCTCTCTGCATGAGCTGGGACATCCACCTTCTCTGTCCTCAGACATGGGTGCTCCTGGTTCTCAGGCCTTTGGACTCAGACCTGTACCATTGGTTCCCTCATTCCCAGGCCTTGGGTTTTGGAGTCAACTACACCACCAGCTTTCCTGGGCCTCCAGCTCCCAGACAGCTATGGGACTTCTCAGCCTCCGTAAGCACAGAACATTCTCTCATAATAAATCTCTTTATTTACACACACACACACACACACAGAGCCCTGACTGACACGCAAATTTAAATTTCTGTTGTTTTATCTTCAGTTATTCCATCCCCCCCGACCCCGCCACCCCGTTTAGTGACTGGAAGTTATTCAAAGCAGGCGTCAGCAAACTCTGTAAAAGGCCACAGAGTGAACAGTTGAGGCTTTGCAGGCTCAATGAGCAGTCACAACAACTCAACTCTATGGTCGTAGCGGAGAGCAGACACAGACAAGACAGGAATCAGTGGGTGGGGCTTATGTGCCAATAAAACTTTATTTACAAAGACAGCAGCAGGCTGGATTCTGAAGGCTATCTGCACACGTTAGAGAAATGGGAAACTTGAGGGTCCATGTTGGCTTTTCCTGAGTGCTAACTTTCTGAGTAGTGATTTGTGTTTACCCTCAGGACAGATAGTACCCCGAGGCAGGCAAAGAGGCGGGTTGAGGCATCATGCAAAGATGCAGGTCCTCAAGAAGTTGAGGAAAGGGAAAGGTTTTAGAAAGCTCCAAACTCGCTGAGACTTTTTCTAAACGCAAAGTATGGGCATGGTTAGTGCTGTTCACAGCAGCCATTGGATTGTGAGTACTCAGGCAAATATCTGCATCTTGTAAATGCCCCAGGCATTTCTGTAGCTAACCCTACTTTGTTGGTGCTATAGTTAGACTACCAGAGGGATGCTGTGCAGAAACTACCAGGTTGCTGGAGAAGGTTTCCAGCTACTCAAATCCCAGCTACCCTTGACCCCTTCTACTAAAGGAAGCATATATAAAGCAGGGTTTACTCAGTGCCTCTGACCACTGGGCAAAGACCAAGCTGCCCTCTGGGAAGCCTGACGTTTGTTCTCTGATGTCAAGATTGTTTGAGATTTCCCAAATGAGCATCAAATGGAGGAGGGTCAAGGAATGAGAGCGAGCTTTTTATTTCCCAGCTGCTTCATTCCCCCTAAAAAAAGGACAGTTCTCTTAGCCGTCTCCTAGATGTCCTAAGAACAGACCATGCACCAGAGCCAGATGTTGGAAGGTGTGGTGATGTCTGAGGATCCAACCAAGGCCTCTTTTTAAGGAAAAAGCAACAGTGGAGAACAGGCCAGCTTCGGTCTGGGCTAGTAACCTTTCTAAAGTGGCATGCTGAATCTTTGACTGTTCCCCTGGAAAGTGGGTAGAGTGGTAGAGTTTAAGAAGTGTAAGATCCTTATATGGATAGTTACTCAGTGGATCTGCCCACCAGCCTAGCTGAGTCCATCATGGCAGGTCAAGAGAACGCTGGAGAAATGCCCTGTCCAGCTGCCCTCCAGCAGCACAGATCCTTGGGGACTATGGATAGATTTGAGGCAGATGAGCTGGGGGAAGACAGGGGAGGCTTGGCCAGGTGGGCACAGCCCACAACACTTGGTGGGGAAGCATTGTAAAGGGGCTCCGGACAAACAGAAAGAGATCAGAACCCAGCAAGAACAACGCTGGGAGGGAGATTAAAGATTTGAGCAATGCTGCTGCTGAGGACAGAGTCTGAATGGAGAATCGGACACAGGAGCAGCTGTAGAATATGCCCAGGTGGTGGGCCTGCAGTGTGTCAGCAGTGGGGCTGGTTGAGTCGAACACAGAAGCCACCTGCAGACAGTGTTCAGGCAGAGAATCATGCATCGAATGTCGACCAGGAGGGCTTCCTTCCCTTAGTAATAACAGCGGCAATTTTTTGAGGCTTACTGTGTGCCAGGCACTCCGCTCAGTGCTTTAGGTGGAAACTGTCATGTAATACTCAGGACAACCCTTTAAGGTAAGAACTCTAATTATTCCTGTTTACAAATGAGAAATCGGAAGCTTAATAAGCTCATCAACTTCCTCAATGCTATAGGACTGCAAAGGGAATTAGAGTGAGTGACGGAGCTGGGATTTCATCTCAGGTGTGTCTACCTCTAGACTACGCTGTGCTGTACAGCTTGGAAGCAGAAAACCTTTTTTGCCAGTGACTGGGAGCTCCTCACATGATGCTTCCCACCTTAAAGAGCCCCAGCCTCAACAGAGCTAGAGGTTTACATGTCCTCTAGCACATCTGCCATATTTCTGCCTCCTGGTATCAGAAGCCTGATTTCAACAAAAGAATTGTCAAAGGGGCAGAGGTTGGAGGGGGAGGGTTATAAAGAATAAGAAATGCATGTGTCAAAACTTGGTCTAGGCTTAATTTCTTGTCTTGTGCTTTTTCAGATTAACCGGGTCTTGGAACCAACTTCTATAGAGATTAAAATTTATTACATATATATATATATAAATGTGATATATACATGTATAATATATATACATATATATAATATATATAATATCATAGATCTGTAATTTAATATTTTTAGCCATATGAGGACTGATTGTGGTGTGACATGTACAAACCAAGGAGGAATTATTGATTAGAATGGCAGTAGAGTAGGGAGGAACTGGTGAATGATGGGGTACCTCCACATATAGCACCCCCAGTATGCAACAGGCTTTATAACTTGAGTGATGATCCTATCAAATGGCCGTACCTTCTTCTGACTGAGCCGCTGGCTGATGGAGATGGTTAGGGAGTCATCATCATTTCCCATGAGGAGATTCCCAAAACATGTCATTTGTTCGCCCACCCTCTGCAGTTGGTGCTCCTTCATCGGATGCTGCCCAAAGGAGGGTCTGCCTTTATTATGGTGATGGCTCCCCCTGCATGAGTCTTCTCTTCCTTCTTACTTCCTTTCTCTAATCCCTGAAAATCAGGCAGACTGCCATCGTCATGGTATCTTCCCAAGTTCTTATTAAAATGTCCTTTCCTGAGTTGCCGTAATACTCACTGCTGACCTTTATCTCTGCATTTACCACTTGGGCACATGCCTGTCTACTGTAGGACCTCAACCGGGGCACTACTGACGTTCTGGAGCCTGTATTTCTTTGCTGTGGTGGCTGTCCTGTGCTTTGTAGGAGGCGTAGCAGCATCCCTGGACTCTACCTACTAGATGCCGATAGCTCTCCTCCTTCAGTTGTGATGACCAAAATTGTCTCCAGACAGGGCTGATTGTCCCCTGGGGAGCACAGTCAATCCTGACTGAGCTGAACTGTAAGCTCCTTGAAGACAAGAGCACTGTCATACTCACATTTGCATCCCTAAAGTCTGATGCATGGAAAACACTCCGTGAAATCAATGAATGAGTGAGTGAATGTACCAGTGAGAAGCCGTTCATGGGCAAGCAGCCACCAGCAGGAGACACTGGATATGGGGGAAGATGGAAGTACCTGGAGAAGGCACTGAGTGCTGGTTGGGAAGGTTGGGAGAGCAGATGACACCCTGCTTTTCTGGTTTGCCCCAGGATGAGTCTAATGTGTGTGTAAAGTTTTTATTGTTATACATCAGAGACTTTTAACTTGGTATCTGGGCCCCCTTGAGTCCCAAGGTACTTGATAGGGCAAAGTTATGAGAAGATTGCAGAGGTTTAACTTCTCTGAAATGCATTATATTAGATTGTATATGTATATGTATATGTGTATTTTTCTGGGGAGCAAGTCCACAGGTATAATCAGATTCTCAAAGACATCTGACTCAAGAATGGTTAAGTGGCTCCACCTGCCATTAATCTAGCAAGTCTGGTCCATAGCACCTGCACACAGATGGCATCCCTTGCCCGGGTCACACAGCAGGATCTCAGCAGCACCTGATTCTATCACCTGTGCTCAGCTGCTGCCATGAGTGCTGTCTGCCTGCCTCGGAGGTAGCTCTGTGCCTACGTAGCGTCTCAGAGATCACTAAATCAAAACAGGAAACATTTTGAAAGCCTTTGCAAATGCTGTGTTATGGGTAGATGACGAAATAATACTGCCTCTACAGAAGAAATAAGTACAAATGAGCAAAAACGTTTGCTCAGCATGTTCTGTGTTGTTTTAGGGATCAGAGATCTGCTTGTCATTCTCCTGGTATCTCACCATCTTTCAATAATGGGAGTCATCAGATCATACAAGTTTCCATGGCAACTGAGTTTTCTGCATCATCCTCTGGTAGCCTAGGATCGTTGCCGTGGCGAACTCTTGAGTGCTTTGTCCATAACAAGAGGTAGAGCTTTCATCAATCTCCTTAGAAGCAGGTCCTCAAACCCAAAAGGTAGCTGGGTATCCTCTCTGATAGGTGCTTGCTTTCCCTTCCAGAGTTTCTAATGGATCAGCACAGGAATTGAGCACCTGCTAGGTTTGAAGCACGGTGGGGTGAGTGCTAAGAATACAAGGCATGGTTTCTGCTTTACAAAGCTTAAAAAATCTAATCACATATACAGAAATCATAGTAATACCTGCAGTGATGGGATTTAGGAAGAAGAGGTTTCTTTCTGGCCATATTGATCAGGGCGGACTTCCCAAGGAGGAGAGCTTTCATATGCCCCTCTAGGAAGTTGGTCCAGATTAATCTATGGTGTCTCTGAGTGCCTGGAAGCAGAAATTTATTGAGAAAGCCACAGTGTCTTAAAAGAACAATATAACTCCAAGGCGCCTGGCAGGAACTGCCGAGACCCTAAGAAAGTGCTGTTGTGATCCTGAATTATCATCTTAACTTTCCCTTTGTCCCCTCTAGCCACGCCTCCCCACCCTTCTATTAATATTCTCTTACCCACACATCCTGGTGCCAGGCAAAATGCACCTCACAGATAAATCACGTTTATTTTCCTTTCTTCATATTCATTTATCAGTGTGTGTTATACCAACTATATATATATTAGCTGCATTTCAGCAGCTTAACTGTCTCACACTAATTTACCACCCTGTACTCTAGTTCATTATTATCAATTACTATTTATTAAGCATCCACAGGGCTCATGGCTATGAATTTGGCAGCATTTTCATTAATTTCTGTTGCATCGCCGTGTTCCACTGACTTGGCTCAGCTTAGCCAGTGTTTGTGATCTGCCTGCCAGTTTTCTGTTCATATGACAGTCCTCATATTCATCCCAATTTCAATGAATATTTCAAGAGCAAATCCAGGAGCCGTCACATTAAAACGCTTCACTTAATACGAATTTTGCAGTTTTCACCTAACACAGAATCCCATTTGTCTGGGCTGCTTTCTACAAGCCCAAACAGTGGTTCCTTCTGGTTCCTTTGCATTCCAGGCAGCTCCAGATGTTTCCTCCTCATAAATTTCAGTCCCTTAACTAGGCTTAATGGATCATAATTGTCCATTTCCAAAGATGCCTCTGAGGTTTGCTTGCCTTCTGTCTTTCAGCACCTTTTTGGTTCTTAGGTTGAAGCAGTTGTCTTCAGCTTGGTAGGTTTCCTAATAGAGTTAATCCATTGACGGCTCTCACGCATGTGTTGAGGGAAATAAAATCATCTGGTCTAGTGAATTCTGGGATCCATCTGTCAGAGCCAGCAATAAGCAGGCTCAGGGGCTGTTGGCCTTTCTGTGAGGCACAGCTGTGGTCAGAGGCCTGCCACCCCTGGAGACGGGGAGGCCTCGAAGGCTGGCAGGAATCGGCATGGGTGGGTACAACGCTGAGCTGACGTCCTTGAAGGCACCGACTAGATACGACTGGGACGCAGCTAGAGCTGACCGTCCATCCTTCCTCCCTGGGTGGAATCCTAGCTAGATGGCGGTGGGAGGAGCTATTTGGAGATCTCCTGGGCCAAGTTTGCAGTTCTACGGAATATCTGATCTCATTCCTCTTTGGCGAGGTGCAGCAAGGGGGAAGTGAGGGTAACTAATTCACATGGTCAGTGTTGGGCTGCACCCCGCAGGCCTATAAGGCCTGTACTTGCCCAGCTTCAAGACCAAAGAAAGAGCCCGGAGTCAGCAACAGAGACATCAGTGGTTTAACGGATGGGGGAGTTTACACGTCTGAAGCAAGGTCCTGGAGCGACACCCTACCCTGTGCAGCACACGCATGGAGGCAGTCTTAGCTCCTGGGGTGGGGAGGGGAGATTACCAGTTATAGGGGAATTGACGTCATGTGGGCTCATTAGTTACCAGGGAAACTAGTAGAGGGGCACGCCTCTCACTGCCCCTTTGATAAGAACAGTTGCTAGCTGGGGCCTGGTGCAAGTATGCAGGAGGGTCAGTCACGTGAGAAGGGTGTAGGTGAAGTACTCACTGGTTGAGCAGGGGATGTACAGAGAGCAAGAGAACAGCCATCTTGAGTGGCCTGACCATACAGTTAGCATTTGTCATCCTCTTAGGAGGACCTATTTTGCCTACAAAGTTTTGCCTACAAAGACGGTTCATCCACAATCTTGTTTCCTTACTTACTACATCCATTGAGGCTCTAGAAGGAAGCAGATGGCACATTGAGCCACATGATGGAAGAGAGTTTAGTAAAGAGCCTTTTTACCAAGGGGTGATGGGATGCAGGGAACTTACATGACCATAGTGCAGCACCCGAGGTTAGAAACAAATGGGGAGCCATTACCATGCTAGGCCTGAAAGGGCAGGGGAGAGGAGGAGGTGACCAGAGAACCATGTGGCCATAGGGAGGGAGATACTTGGCAGGAGATGTCACTTTAGATGGAAGGACGCAGACAACCAACAGGGAGGGGATCAGGACCAGGACGTGAAAACTCCCACCGTGGTCCCCTCCCACTCTCCAGGCTCCTGCTGGCACCTCCCATTTGTCAAACCCAGTTGGAAACCAGAGAGAAAGGGGACCCTCAGAGCATCTGGGGCCCAGAGCAGGGTCGAGAAGGGTGGAGAGAGGGTGTGTAGGGGCCGACAGGATGTATTCAGTGTATGTATCCTGTGTAATAGCTGCCCCACCTCAGTCCCTCTCTTCTGACATTTCTGGTATGAAAAGATAACACTATCCTAAGTCAGACTAGTTTATTATTTGTATATTGTTAGAAATGGGTTCCTGCCGGTTACTTTCTAGTCAGATTCGCCAACTTGGTTTGACCTGAACAATATGATGTCACACCTTCAGAAGACAAGTTGCATGTGGCCAGGAGCACGGTCTTGTCTTCCAGGGTCCTGATAAAAACGCCTGGTACAGAGCTATGTACGTGTTGTCTGGTGGCTGGAGTACAAGGCATGCGATATAGTGGATTAATCACTGCATTAGAACTTCAAGTCTGTAGGCTTGAACTTGAGGTGACCCCTTTAGTAGATGTGTGGCCTTCGGCAAGTCTTTGAAACTCTCTGAATCTCTGTGTGCTCAATAGTGGGGCTGCCATGAGGGCAAAGTAAAATAAAGAACAAGAGGTTATCATGTTAAGTGAAGTCAGACAGAGAAACACAGATATCATGTGATCTCACTTATAAGTGAATCTAAAAAATGATACAAATGAACTTATTTACAAAACAGTAATTGACTCACAGACATAGAAAACAACCTTATGGTTACCAAAGGGGAAAGCGGGGAGGGATAATTAGGAGTTTGGGATTAACAGATACACACAACTGTATATAAAATAGATAAACAACAAGGACTTACTGTGCAGCACAGGGAACTCTACTCAATATCTTGTAATGACCAATAATGGAAAAGAACCTGAAAAAGAATATATATTTTATACATATATATATGTGTGTGCATATATATATATATATATATATATATATATATATATAAAACTGGATCAGTTTGCTGTACACTTAAAACTAACACAACATTGTGAATTAACTATACTTCAATTAAAAAAAATAATTAGTGATGAAAAGAGCCAGTCTGTGACTCCACATAATTTATGTGCATAATAAAGTCACCATTGGCACTGAAAAAAAAAAAAGAACAAGAGGTTGCTCTGCCGGTGGTAGGACTCTATGCAAATGAAAGATCTTGCTGTTCCGGCCCTGGTGCAGCCCCTACCTGCTAAACTTCAGCTGATCAAACATACGCGCCGCAGTGGCAGCTTCAGGAAGAAGCATGCGCTCCGAGCCCCCCTGTGTACAGAGTACTCCTTTTAAAGGGTACAGTGGGGGCCTCCCTGGTGGCGCAAGTGGTTGAGAGTCTGCCTGCCGATGCAGGGGATACGGGTTCGTGCCCCGGTCTGGAAGGATCCCATATGCCGCGGAGCGGCTGGGCCCGTGAGCCATGGCCGCTGAGCCTGCGCGTCCGGAGCCTGCGCGTCCGGAGCCTGTGCTCCGCGACGGGGGAGGCCACAACAGTGAGAGGCCCGCATACCGCAAAAAAATAAATAAATAAATAAATAAAATAAAGGGTACAGTGGAACCGGAGGCCGTGCAATGTCGTGGAAACAGCATGGGCGGGCTGGAGAATCAGTCTGAACCGGATGGGAATCTCAACCTGCCCAGTTCCGCCTGGCCTGTGTCAGCTTGGCCGTGCTGCTTACCTCCTCTGAGCCTCTGTGCTCTCATCCATAGGCAGAGGTGCTCATCCCCTCTGGGAAAGAACGTTAGGAGAATGAACGGAAAGGATTCACGGAGAGCACACGGCTCAGTGGGTGGCGTGCGGTCTCCTCTGTGCGGAAAATATGCAGAGCTGGCGGATGCGGGGCCTCCAGATGGCAGTTTCTTTGTCTGCAGAGGGAAGGGGGCATTCAGAAAAGATGTTTTTTTAATGTGTGGTTTGCATATATTCATGTATGATGTGTGAAAACTGAATGGTGTCTCCATGATGGTATCAGCCAGAAATGCTCACCCAGGTGTTAACCACGGGTTGTGACTGACCAAACCTTGGATTCCTTTCTTCTTCCTCCCGTGGCTGGGTCCGTAGGCCCCTATTACTGAGCTGTACTCCAGACCTTCTTATATGGAGCGTTATATTTTTTCTGGAACTTTTGGCCCACTGCTGTCGCCCTTGAAGCCCAGCCAATGTCTATTTATAACAGGCATTTATTCGAAAGGCTTCCAGAGGTGCCCATAGTCTTCCAAGCGAGTGTACAATGACCCCCTGTGCACAGGGGCCGGCTGGCTCTTGGGCCCCAGGCTGGAGGACCGGGCCCCAGAGCCTCCTTTGTTTGCCTGTTGCCTTCACTTGCTCTGAGCTGTGCCAGCTCAGAGCAGTGGGAGATGAGACCTGGGTAAGGGGTTGGGGATCATTTCCCATGTGACTCCCTCTCTTTACTTCGATGGGGGGAAGAAAGACTTGGAGGGGTCGAAGCGGGAAAGATTTTCCACGACATAAAGAGAACGCAAAAGGAAACAGGGGCCCAGTGGCCACTTGCCAGGTCCCAGGAATGCGCCAGCCCTGGGAATTGGCCCCTGGCCAGCCTCCTCAGGGGCTGCTGACTTGGGAAAACTGGCTCCCTGGCCTCTGCCAAGAATGCAGACAATGGCCTTTTGGATATTTCACTTTTGAAAGTTAGGCTTTTGTTTTATTATCACCAAAGGTAACATTCACTGGGCACCTACATATTCCTGCCAACAGATAAAATGCATGATTGGAAGTCAGTGTAACTTAAACCGAGCAGAAACACCAGGGTCCTCATATAATATTTACAGCCTGCTTCTAATAAGGGCCTTGTCCTTTGCTCGGGTACGTTGCTACCTTAAACGTGAGTGCTGAGTGGTACTGCAATTCTAGAATTAAAATTCGTCTGTAAGTGCTCAAGTGAGCTATATTGTGTCACTTGAAAGCACTGACATAAATGGAATCAGCTTGTACAATTGTCGTTCGGTTGAGAAAAGATTTTGAGAGAATGAAGCACAGAACCAGTGTGTTGTGATAGAGAGAAAGAGGCCAGGATCCAGCCCCTGGTTTAGGATAGAGCAGCTCTGTCATACAGGGTACTGAATTCTGCGATGGAGAGAGGGGGACCGATTACACACTCCACTCAGTGTGTCATCACAGTGTGTGAAATGATGGTGTTACAGAAAAATCAGATGACCTTAAAATATTCCATATGGTTGTTAGTTCCTATTTGAATTAATGGCATTGAGAATAATAATAATAATAATAGCAACAAACATTATAGAGCATTTACAATATCCTGGGTGCTGGACTTAAATATTTTATTTATGTTAGCTCATTTAATTTCCACAATGACGCCACAGGAAGGGACCATAATTTCCCCATTGTACAGATGAAGAAACAGGCTTAGAAATTAAATGACTGCTCTATAAGCTCACTCGACTCGTAAACACCAAGTTCAGTCTTACCAAAAACCTCATGCTGCTAATACCTGCACCGTCCATGTGTATCTTGAATGCATTTCAAAGTTGAGAGGCGTGTGCCTCTCTGGATTTGATTGGGGGCTTTCTGGTTTCCCTTTCCCATGGTGATGGGGTGGGTTATTCCAAGGATGCCGTCTTCTGGAGGATTCCGTGCTGTGGCTTCAACAGCCATTTGACAGTGGTTCTTCTCAAAGCAGTTTCCCCGTTGGCTTGGAGGCCTTTACTTCAAATATCACCGTGGCCTCCCTCATGTTTAGAAACCTTCCTCCATGTTGTGAGGAGAGGTCCTACAGGGATTCTGAACAGTGCGGGGGATGGAGCAAGCTGCTCTGAAGAAGTTCCAGAAACTTTACCCCTTTGCAAAGGAGGCCCGCACACCTTGATTTAAGAAAGTTCTATTTATGTGAATCCCGATTTACACAAAAGACACATCAGGGGTTGCTTTTTTCCTCTTTCCACAGAGATTCCTCACATAACAAAGGATGCCCCAGAAAGTTTCTTTAAATAGACTTTAATGCATTTTAAATGGAATTGAATTTCCAAAATTCAATTTGTGGTACTAGTTTCCCATGGAGCTAAATGCCTAGCATCAGACCTTTTTTTTTTTCCTACGATGGAAAACAAATCATAGATGGTATTTGGGATTGGAGCTCTTTCCCCAGGAGCCCTGAAGGGGCTCGAGAGCCTGTCCTTGTGCACGGAGGGAGTTTTCACTCAGGGGAAGAAGAGGAGAGTCACCCCCAGGACTCCCAGCCTCGGCTTCTCCCCGTCAGAGTCTTTCTTCCTTTCTTCACTCTCTACAGCTCCAGTGGGGCTCATGGGCTGTGCGCTCTGTCATAAAGAATGGGTGGTTTCCTACAGTTAATCCAAGCGACTCAGACATCCTCACAACCCTCCTGCATGTTTCTGAAAGACGTTTCTGGCATGTGCGTCTATAAAAGTTCTTCCCTCCTTGCAAATTATATCCGTTAAACATTATTTTTACACATACCATGGAGCCTAATCCTCTGAGTAAATGAAAGAGAAAGTAGAATGGGGAGACATCAGCCTAGATGTAGATTCTGACTCATTGGTGATGTGCTAGGTGCTGCACTGATCCAGTTTACATATTTTAATGAATCCTTTATTCAACAAATATTTATTGTGCTTGATTCTTCAAGGAATTCTGTGGTTAAACAAGACTGATACTGGCCTTCTCTTACAGAGCTTACGTTCCAATAAGTTCTCCAACAGCCCGGGAAGAAGGTATTATGCTTCCCATTTTAGAGATGTGGAAACTGAGGCTCAGAAAGGTTAAATCACTTGCCCCAAATCACACAAGTTAGTAAGAGTCAGCACTTCATTTCAGAACCAGAACTGAGTCCAATCGAAAGCCAGTTGCTTGGTTTTTCACTACCCTGTACTCTTTGCAACACTTAATTGGATCAAATATCGATCACATCTATATTTCTTTGATAATTGGAGATTATCTGGAAATCAACAACCAAAAGAACCCTGGTTTTAAATGAGGAATTAACTAGGATGAGTCTTAGTATAATAGGAGCAAAAAGATAAGTTAATCCTTTTTCCTATATGGTTACCATATCCCCAGTGGAAAATTGGAAAATTATGTACAGTGGTTACTAGTGAAAGCACAGCCTTGCAAGTCACACATTTGGAATTTAAAGTCCTTTGCCCAGAGAGGATCATCTGCCCTTGTGCAGGGCCTCTTTAGAAAGAAAAAGGGGACAGGCTGATAGAAATGGTATACAGCCCTTACTGTCACAAAATACGACCCAGCTCTGCTACTGCCAAGCTGTGTGCCCTTCTCAAATCCTTTAACCTTTTCTGAGCCTCTGTTTTCTTCTGGACTTATATCAGGATCAAGTGACACAAGAGCAAAAAAAAAAGAAAACTTGAGAGAATTAAAAATTATACCCCAATAACAATGAAAACTGTAACAATATGGGAACTAAGATGAGGAATAGGGGTTTTGACTGCACGGTGAGACCCCCCCGCCCCAGTGCCTGGTGGAGGCAGCTTTCAAAGGTGGTCCACGAGTGGCTGAGTGAAAAAAAAGATGAAGGATAACAGTCACTCTAATAAAATAACAACAAAGCGTGATTGCAGGACACTGGCTTTGTTCCTTTCATGTGTCCCTACAACCACTATGTAAAGCTTTATTCTAGTGAATACTGTGAGTGAGCCACACACACCTTTTTTCTTAAATGTTTTTATTGGAGTATAGTTGATTTACAGTGTTGTATTAGTTTTGGGTGTACAGCAAAGTGATTTAGTTATACATATATCTATATATCCTTTCTCAGATTCTTTTCCCTTATGAGTTATTACAAAATATTGAGTACAGTTCCCCACACACAATCTTTTTTGTTTTTTTTTCCAGTGCTGGCATGCATTTATTTATTTTATTTTTGTAATTTTTATATTCTATTGGAGTCTAGTTGATTAAAAATGTTGTGTTAGTTTCAGGTGTACAGCAAAGTGATTCAGTTATACATATACATGTATGTATTCTTTTTCAACTTCTTTTCCCACTCACACTCTTAATTAAATAAAAGAAAAAGGTGGCTTGCCCCTGAGAGCTGGAGTGCTTCTGGCCACTCTCAGATGCCCAGGAAGCAGCTCACGCATCTGGACGTGATCTAAGATCATGGTGGATCCCTGCCCTTGCGTAGAGCAAGGGAAACAGGCCACCTCCATCCAAAGCCCCATTTCTCCAAGAAGCTTCAGCATTTCCCAGACACGTTTGCAGGTTTGCCTTTTATTTTTACATTTATCAAATTTTCATTGAGCACCTTGTATGCAAGTCTCTGTGCTCCTATTAAAATCTTCAAAAAATATAGCTCTCTTAAAAATTCAGTATTTTTTTCCTCAGGATTTCTGCCATGCTTCCTTCAGAGCTCTAGTGAGGGCTCCCTTGGGAAGCCGCACAGATGGGAGTTACAGAAGCTCAAAGGCTGTGCTGAGAAGAGCTGCGTTCCGGAATCTTTCTCTGCTTTGGCCCTTTGTGAATGTCAAGAGGGGAATGTGGATGGATGACAGAAAGAGGAAAGAGGGCTGAGAACTGAGTCAGTCTTGAGGCTGGATTAACTCTCTAGAGACAGGCTAGTGACTGTTCAGCCGAAGGAAAAAGAGAGACCAGAATAATGATCAAACAGCAATAACAATACACACATACACAGACACACACATACACACAACTGATATCCAATAATTGGATCCAATTTCTTCTCTGCTCTCTCAGCCTTCAGAAACAAGCCAGCATTTATGTGATATCCCAGGGCGGACAAGGACCCTGGTCCATGATGTCTGCATGGATGAGGGGTAGCAAAGGCCTCTGAAATGTAGCACATCTCAACCCCAGGCATTATATTTTCTGCCCATCTCCAAAATGGGATAAATTTAGTACAGTTGGGAAAAGGTACATATCAACTAGATGAAGATATGTGTAAATAAACCAGACAGACCATGTGTGGAGTTCCGAGTTATTGGGGAAATCCAAGGCCAGACACCAAAGCAGTAGGCATTGCAGTTACCACAAGTACATGAGGTGATGGGAACTCAGAAATCTAGGGAGCCTCCATGCTCCCACGAAGCAAGGGCTGCATGTCAAGTGTTGGATGTTAATGCCCCTTCCCTTTTGAACTCTGTGGTTCATGTCCTTGTCCCATGTTTCAGATTGTCCCAGGAGGACTGGAAAATGATAAGGTGCCATGTCGTGATATTTCTTAAAACTAATTATCTGAGAGAATTCATGGAAAACTGAATGGAGTAAGGGTTCACACTTGACTAAGATTCACCGTCATCCATGACAATGAATTGATCCTTTAGAAAAGTTAATAACTTAGCCGTTGTTAATAGTAAACAGATCTGCACATCAGGACTAATCAAATCAAGATTTCGGGATCTATATTCTTTGTATACACACCTACGTAATAAATTGACTAAATAAGTGAATAAACACAGCTTTAATTTTGACTATATAACTAAAATGCTTGAGCTCTCTATTCATAGTCTATAAATGGGAAAATGTTTTATTAATAAAGTTAAATTAAATTTGATGGAATCTCACTTAAAAACACATCTGTGGGCTCTAAGTTCCAGTACTTTTTTTCAGGTGAAACATTCTAAGAGTATGATTTCTATATCTCAATTATTAAGTTCCTTAGATGGATTCACAAGGGTTAAGAACTAACTTCTATGTTTACAATTAGGTAGGTAGATTCATTGTGACTATTGGTTTCTGAGTCTGACCAACTCATTTCTCTATGAAAAGGCATTTGTAGTCATGCACCCGATCTATAGCACAATGCCCAGCCCACAGAGGGCTCAGTAAAGGCTTGGGAAGTTGATGCCGAAAACTTGGCCTCTATGCACTAGAGACAGGTTTTGGCTGAAGTAGAAAAGAATAGCTTTATTGCTTTGCCAGGCAAAGGGGGACACAGCGGGCTCTTACCCTCAACTGTGTGTTTCCACCCTGGGGAATTTGGTGAGGAGTTTTACAGCAATGGTTCAAGAGCTGGGTTGCTGATAAGGATCAGGGTGTGTGCAGGGCCTGCACTCCTTTAATCTGGCCTCAGGTGGTCTCCTCCTAATGAGCTGCTCTGGTTCCTTTAATCTGGCCTCAGGTGATCTCCTGATGAGCTTCTGTGGTTCTCTTAAGTTATCAAACTGTGACCTTCTCTCTGGAATGAAGAATGCTTCATCAAGTAGTTAACATCTTCCATTTGTTGGGGGTTTTAGTTCTGCAGAAGAGCTCAAAGATATGGTTATGTGTATCCCTTGAGGCGGAACCAGGACCCTGCCCCAAGGCTGCGCTATTGTTTCTTGACTGCTCCTCCCTTGTCTCTGCATCCCCTCCCTTTCCTGACTAGCAACTGTTTGAACCTGCCCTTTGGAACTCAGGGAAGGTCAAGAACAGGGGAACATAGAAAGGCTTCCATGTCCAGGAGGCCCACAGGGTCCTGTTCGGTTTCAAAGTGAGTTGCCAAGTGCCTGCAGACTCCCCATTTCTGGTCCCAGCTTTGTCACTAATGGGCTGATTCACTCTAGACAGTTGTCTTCTTTCTTCTGAGTTTTAGCTTCACCTTTTTGTCTTTGTGATCAGAGGATGGGGCCCAGTGACCTGTCAAGTTCCTTGAACCTCAATGATTCTGTGATATCAAGTGCCTTGAACAGTGTGAGGAATACCAAAGACGGGAAAAACAAGATTTCAGCTACCAAAGTGTTCCCAGTACAGCTGGGAGTTTCGGCCACTGAGAAGGCATAGTGGGCCTCTCCTCTGTGTTGCATTTAAATATGTGATAAAGGTGGGAATGTCTAATGATGGACTTGCAGGCATCAATGAGACATAAAGAGAGATCAAAGGGAAAGAAATCTATGTCACAAATGTATCACTATCATAAGAAACTCACTTGTAAAGATTCTGAGGAAAATTCAATCGTAGGTAGTTTGTACTATCTGGGAGTTATTCACTTAGATTCCTTTCAACTGCGTCAAGATAGCCTTTTTTAAAAAGTCAGTTTGCAATCCCATCTTAATGCTTGAACTTCCCACTTTGTCCAAAGCCACCTGTGAGCTTTATAATGAATTTAAGGATTCTGTTTTGCCCTCCGCACTGTCGTCTCAATGGGATGCGGCCATTCCAATTGGCATTTTGACATTTGAGAGAAATTATTGTTCTGTCTAGCTTGCAACCTTCCCACTCGAGTTGTCTCTCAGAATTCTTCTACTTTCCAAAGTTCTGCTTCAGAAAGACACATGTCCATGGAGGAGCGTCTCTGACCTGATAAGCATGCTTGAATTGTAAATTATAAGGAAAAGTTTTGTCACAAGTCACAGTTTTATGAACTTCAGAGGGGTTGAATAAATGGTCAGAGCTCACTGATTTGGAAGCTTTGGAGTAGATGGTCTATGTGACTGAATATTTTTTAAAGGACTGAAGCTTAAGGCTTTTCCAATTTACACGATAGTTGAATTAACAGCAAATAGAATCATTTTCAGTCTGTTTTGAACAATAAATAAATCATTTATGACTGGCATTGCTTTGCATATCTAAAGCCTAACATCCAAGTTCTTCCTCTTCTCGTCCTCCATCTCCTTCTTCTTCTTCTTCTTCTTTTTAAATAAACCCTTGCTTGGAGGAGGAAAAGGAGGGGAGAACTGAAGAGATGGAAGAGTTGGAAGAAAGTCTAAGTATGATTGCAGTGGTGTAAATACAGAAACAAGCTCTACTGGCTCACAGTCTCAAGGACAAGATTTCAGAAGGGTCCGGACTAAGCTTCTTAGGGCAAGGACTGCCCTTGCCTTTACATGCCTTGAGCACGATAGAAGGTGTCAGTTGAATGAATGCATGATACTGTGGTGAAGAACCACTGCAGAATGACTCTGACACTGAGGATCTGGGAGGAGGTCCCAAAGCCAGGAAAGCCCCAGGAAACAGGGGTTGGCCTCTGACCGATGGCTCCCACTTGGTACCAGTTCTGAACTTGAGAACTTAGTCAGGTGAGTGCGTGGCATCAAGTTATCATCCTCAGCACAAAGTAGGTATAATATCTAATGAATAAATGAATGCAGAAACAGACATCCACGTTCTTAAAAGCAATGGGTCCTTTTCATACAATTGCATGTTTTTGCTGCAAAGTGACGCAGACTCAGTGGATTTCAGATGGAATGATCTTATATTTCCAGGTCGTGAGCTCCAAACCCATGAGTGTTTACAGTGTTTCCTCCTCTACATCCTTGTGGCTGATCAGAGAAACTATTTAAAAAATAGCTTTGGGTCAGAAACAAGTTAGGATCCATTTTTTTACCTCTGAAAATCAGGAATCTGCAAAATAAGAAAGTTGGGCTTTTGTGTCCCTTTTCCTTGGCATTGAATTGTGGGCTTTTTTTTAATCAGTAAATATTTTCATGTGCATCTATAAAGGACACTCCTGAGTTTTTTTTTTAATGGTGTAAGAAGTTTTAATTCAAAATAGACACTCTGAAAACAATAGGTTAAAAAAAAAACTTGAACAAGCTCTTTGAATTTACAACAGAGCACACCAACAATCACACACCAGTTTCACGACTGCCTCAAAAATGCACATTACAGCAATGACATGCAGGTATTATATTTTAAAAATCCATATGGTAACATTAGCTTATTTCCCAGAGACTGTCTTATCTTCTGAGTATGTTGCACAGGTGCCTCTGCTGTGTATCACCAGTGCTACGACTTAAGGTCTAAACTGGATGGTCTCCATTACTGCTTCTGGTGCTTTAAGTTATTTTATATTGTGTGAAAAAACCGAGGCTTAGCTGTCCAAAGGACAGTTATACACTTGAGCTCCTTAGCAATACCCCATCCCAGTAACCTGGATAGCTAGGCTATGGGAAAGCCCTTTTCCCCAAAATGACTACATTTACCTCTAGGAAACTGTCAGAGATTTAATACGCCAACCAGGAGCCTCGCTCCGGTCTACTCATTTCACCTTGACCCCTGAAAACCTGTGTTTAAATTTCAGTTAGTAACCACACTCAGGGGCCAACATTTTATTCCTGAGTAACACAGTCCTTCCCTTTCACTGGTTTATGAACAGCTAGGTTAGGAGGAGAGCTTGTGTGTGTGTTTTCAGTGTTATGTTCTAAAGGCACTAGAGATTTATGGACATATCTTTGAATGGAGAGAAGACTTATCACCATATCAAAAAGAGGAGAAAAGTCTACACTGAGAAGTATTTTTGTACCTACAGAATTACTTTATTTGTAAAAATAACTCTTGACTTACGAACTTTAATACTAGGTTGGTTTTTGATGACGTAGCAGGAAGATGTGTCTGCCTGGCATGGGTTGTGCTGCATGACCTTTGAAAATGTGGTTATTCCACTTAGCCTGTGCATTTTTAGGAACCAGAGATGATTGAGACAGAAAGACAGATATATTCCACTCTCTTGGGGGTAGTAGTTTAACTTGCAAATAAACTTTTGGAGTTAAATATTTATCTCACATCCAGATAATCTAAAACTTTTCTTCCTGACTAAAGACTGGTTCATTTTTACAAATTTGGTACTGGGTCTCAAGCCCAAGACGGCTCATAATCCTTTGGTAGTAGTCCTTATGACTCTGGTCAGATCTGCAAAAGTTGCAAACAAAAAGATAAAGCCACGGACACCTGGCCGCTCCAATTCAGTAACTGGAATGTTACCAGTAACTTCCCAGTTAATCTTACAGGGCCATCTCCTCCCATGCAAAGAAAACAGTCTTGGCCTGGCAACCTGTATTAGAGCTCAAATAAAATGTCAGCCAGCCAGTTCCTTGAAACAGGAGGTCACAGACCTGGGCATGGCCGCTACATTTCATATAGGCCTGGGTTATTCTTGGAGCAATAACACAATTGTATCTGTGGAAGCCGAATTAATGAACTATCAAAGCTTATGAGATACTCGTATCAAGCTTGGGATTATGAGTTGATCACCTCTTGGAGAAAGGGGGCAAACTCTCTCATCTCCTTCTAGACTTTCAGGTCAGAGCCGCTGAACGCAAGACACAGGGTGGAAACCACTTGCTTCTTCTCTTACAGAATGTCTTTGCTGCTTTTTCTTTTCTTTCCCTTTTATTTTGCACCTCTGCCCTCTGTTCCCCTCCATTTCTTCCCTCACACACATTCTGCCTAATTGCATGTAAATATAAATATCCTGAAAGGAATCCATCAACTTGTCTGGACCCCCTCCCCAGGGCCTTGTTCAGCAGATTTGCTTATCAAAAATCTGTGGCTCTTACCTTACCTTCCAAAAAATACGAAACTCTGAAAACTACCACTAGCCCTTGAAAATGTAAGGCACCGCTCTCAAATGCTGAGCGTTTACAGATACAAACTCAATTTTGCAGCATATCTGTTTATGGGCTTTTTTTTTTTTTCTTGACAAAAACCTCAATCCCTGAAACCTGGCATGACATTTCAAAGGCTTAGTCCCTACGAGAAGCTACAAGATCAGAGAAGGGGAGAATTTTAAAGCTGGAAGGGGTCTTAGATATTTGAATAGATATTAAGCCTAAGCCCGGCTCTGCAGGTCGCATTTGCTCATTTTAAACATTCTGGTTTGTGCTACCTGAGGTTCTTTGTGTCTCTCTGAGGACACGGAGACAAAATCCCCTGTGGTTCCTTCTCTATTATCTACTGGAGACAAAGGCCTGTATCAGAACATAGTTAGCTGTGCTTTGAACTTGTCTGCCTTCTTCCCAGTTGGCCACAGTCATATATAAAATTTGGAAATACCAAAATTGCCCAAGCAACAAACAAACAAATCTTTTGGAGGTCTAAAGCAACTTCCCTATTGTTCTCTGTGCTCGGGAATGGCAGACAACAGATCTGCCGCTGTTTGAAGCAGCCTTTCTTATACAGCAGATGTGTCCTATGTGACAAGGTCATTAGTGAAGACCAGGGAAGGAATGCCAGAAAAAGTGGGGAGAGGCTGGATCACTCTTAGCACTCTGTTACTTCCTGGTGACCTTTCTGGTGGGATGCTCTATGGCAGGAGTTTGGAGTGGGAAACCCTATCTGTGAGCATCTCATTCAGCCCATTCATAGCCGGCTCATGACTGAACCTTGGCACACTGAACTCCAGGCAGGAGGCCATGGCAACCTGTTTAATCCCAATGTTCAAAACAATCTCCTTGTAATGAGGGCGGTATTAAGAAAACAGACCTCCTACCTCATTCTGGCCAGAGCTGAAAGATGCTAGGCTGTGTTGTCGTAGGGCTTTTCTTTTCTCTTAAATCAAATTTTGACTATAGATGAGCCATGTCTGATATTTGGAAAATAAATGTGTGGTGTCAAGTTTTCACTGCTAATCTTTTAAAATTGGCAATTGCCTTAGTTCTGTTATATGTGCTCTAACCCTATCAATCTGTATAGTGCTCGGTTTCCATGGGAATAAGCTTTGCACGTTCATTCAGCCCAGAACCTGAATTAATTCAGGATGTGTGGTAATCCTGACACTCAGCGCTAAGCAGTTCTCTTGATAATTAGAAATATCATCTGTGTTGCTCCGTTAGACAAACATTTCTCTGTTTTGTGTTTTGTGTTGAGCTGGTTCTTTTTCTTCAGATGACTACTCTTAATGTGCCTACTTTCTGCAAGAAGTAGTTCTTTGCCGAGATAATTGACGTTTTTTAAATTTGTTTTTTAACTTGTTTGAATCCACCATAAGAACTTCGATCTATCCTTCTTCTCATAAGCTGGTCAAAATTTCCCAAATAGATGCCGATTTGTAATTGTAGTACAGTAATTCTCCAGTTTGACATAAAAGCAAAATCACATAGAAGCCTCAATAAAACACAGATGACTGGTCCTAGCCCTAGAGTTTCTGATTCAGCAGGTCTGGGTGGGGTCATGAATTTGCACGTCTAACAAGTTCCCAGGTGATGCTGGTGCTGATGGACTGGGGTGCACACCTTGAGGCCCACAGGCTTTGTCAGTGTTAAGTTGTCACAAAAGGACCACAAGGCTCAGAGAGAATCTTTGGAGAAGTTGCTATGTGCTTGGTTAGCATGTCATAAATTTTGTCAGATGTATTTTCTACTATCTTGACTATGTGTAAATTACATGCAAAATCAAGAGGGATGCACAGTGAGACCTATAAATGGTCAAGGAAAGAGAAATGAATGTGAGCTGGAGGACACAGAGTGGACTTTGGAGAAGCTATTGGATTAGAACTGACCACAAAGCATGTGAAAAATATAATTTTCATAGAACAGGTAATTTTCTTTTCTTTTTTTTTTTTACAGGAAGGAAACTCCTTAGTTGATTTATTGCTTAAATTATGGAAACAGAAGTCATTTATAGGACATATTCTTGCATTTAAAACATCAGCTTTTCCATGTAATGGCTGTGTAATTTGTGTTAAAAAGTAGATTCCAGTTCCAAAGAGTGATCATGCTTTTGAAATTGTGTTCTCAACTAGCTCTATAGACATTTCAGTTGATCTGAACTCGTTCTTGCCAAAGTTTTAGAAGCAAATCTTTTTATTTTTTTTAATTTTATTGGAATATACTTGATTTACAATGTTGTATTAGTTTCAGGTGTATAGCATTATGATTCAGTTATACATATACATATATTCATTCTTTTTTGGTTTCTATTACAGAATATTGAGTAGCATTCCCTGTGCTATACAGTAGGCCCTTATTGGTTCTCTATTTTATATATAGTAGTGTGTGTAAATCACAAGCTCCTAATTTATCCCTCCCCCTCCCCCCCCAACTAAAGCAGGTAATTTTCAATCAGCAATTAACAAGGAGCACAGACTTGGGTTCAAGAGATGCCCTATGTGCCACCCACAAGGTTGACTGTTTCCTGGGTAAGCAGGATTTCCATTTTTTCTACAAGGCTTTCTCCTGCTCTGAGCAATCAGGGATTCAACAAAGATTCAATGAGGGCTGCTTTGTTCATTTCTGCTTGTCTGGAAATAATGTCAAAAGTTGACTTAGAAAAAAAACAGTTGACTTTGGTTCCTAATATCATCTCCAAAAGAATTTTGTTAGATATATTTGACTGAACCACTGGTAAAAAAACAACAAAGAAACAACAATAACAAAAAACACAAATTTGTAGCCTGAATATTAATGGATTTCGTGCACACCCCTGGCTTTAATGAACTTCTAAATAAACAAATGATGATCTGTCAGAGCAAGTGTATTACATCATTTAATAATACGCTTGAGACATCGTGACATTATATGAGCCAGGCATAACATTTTGCCTGGGAGTAACCAGTAAGGAAATATTTCACTGCTTGTTTATTTTAAATGTCATTTTTAGGTAGTCATTCCCCCCTGGTCTAGTATTTACATTATTCAGATGAATTAGAGGGTTTATTCCTAAGTGTGACTAATTGACACCCCCAGCCATCCCCTCCATACCCATGTCTCTGGATTGAATCCTTCTACGTTATCCTGAGGACTTTCTGTACACATGTAACCACAGCCCTTCAGAAACAGGCTGTCATGAAACAGCAGTTTCATTAACTGAAGAAGCTGCTCTGGCATTGGGCTCTACAAATCTCACAGGAGTTTAAGTCATAATAGCTCTCGGTAGGTAGCAGCTGGTTATCAGCTCATTCTGAGCGTGGGAGCCTGTGCACGTGTTGCTTGGTCAAGTCGCCCTGTCAGCTGCGCTGAGCGTCGGTGTGCTCCTGGTCTGCACAGCTCTAGTTCCTGATGGTGGGGCGACAAGGCGCCCTATCACAGAACTCTGCCAGAGATTGCATTTGCAGTCTCTCCTTTCAGATAGTAATTGGATAGTTGTGCTCTCCTTCCCACAGACCAGGAGCCTCGTCTGGATCTGGCAGGATGTATTTTCTATCCCCTCAACCTCCCAAGTGGCATTAGCAGTACACTTGATTTTTTTAAGTACTCAAATGGCTGTCTTCTGGCATCTGGGAAATCAGCAAGTACATTATTTGCAGGAAGAACCGGAAGGGCAGATCTGAGAGACAGAGATGAATGTGTTTATTCATTCCGTCGGCAACCATTTAGTGAGTCTTAGTTGTGTGCGCTGTGTGTGTGTGTGTGTGTGTTCATATAAATGAAGCACAGTCTTTAACCATGGGAAGAGGTAATTCAACAAATACTTTATAATCTAGTGCTATGTTTACTATGATAGAAAAAGAAGGTGCTGGGGACACACAACGGTGTGTGGTTGGAGGTCTCCCTCATGGGATCAGGGAAACCTCCAGTAGGTTTAAAAAATAGAAAGGAGATTGGTTGGAAGATGACAGAGGGAAGCATGTTTTGGACAGAGGACCATGTAGGATGAGGCGCAGCAGTATGAGGGAGCTAGTGTGCTTCAGGAATGGCCAGCAGATAGGCAGGGTCAGGGGGTGGCACGTCACCAGAGGACAAGTTGGACGTGAGGCTGGAGAGGGTGACAGGAGCCAGGTCACGAAGGGTCTGATATTCTGTGCCAAGGAACTGGGTTTTCCAGTACAATGGTATATGATGAGGACGGCCTTCTAGAATCACATCTGGGGTGAAAATATGAAAAATGGATTGAAGGGGTGCATGACTTGAAGCCTGGAGTCTGGTTAGCAGATATTTCTGTTAGTTTAGGAGAAAGCCAAGAAAAAGTTGAGCTAAGGTCATGGCAGTGGCAATGCAGAGAAGAAGGCTATTGTGAGAGAGAGGATTGGGAAATTTTGGTGGACAAGAAAGGGGAGTGGAGGAAAGTCTGAGGCTCCAGGTTTGGGCCAGGTAGGGTTAGCCGCCATTAGCAAATTAGTTGCTTGCCTGACTGGCTTTTGGTGTGGTGAGGATGGACAGTTAAGGCACAATGGAGAGTCAGTCTTGAGTTGCAGAGGCAAAGCTACGTCTCTCTAATGGCAAAAAGCAATGGAAAAGGGGCCCTACGTGGGCCTCTTAATCCCCATTCCAGAGGCTGCATTATGGTCCATAGCATCATCTCTGAACAGGAAGGCCGGCCATGTGGAACAAGCTGAAGAACTACCAACCTATTCTCATAAATCCATCCTTCCCTGATGTTAGAATGAATTCTTAGGTAAGTAAGAAAAACTTGTCCTCTCTCTCTGTTTTACTGCTTCCCAGAATGTGAGCAGTCTTCAGGTGGTGGAACACAGGGGAGCTGGCTGAGCTCAGACCTTCCAGGTCCTCCCTTTGGTCAGTCTTTGTACCTGATCTTGGTCGCATCATCTATTCAGTCTGCTCACTTTTTTTTCCTTTTGATGGAGCTGCACATTCTAGTTTATTACTTTCTCTGTACTGTAAGCAAATGGAAAAGTTCGCTATATAAAAGTTAATGGAAAGTTTTTAATTGTGTAAGAGGATGATGACTCAACACAAATGGCTTTGTAACTGCAATCATGAAATGCAGTAGGAATCCAGCAGGAAACCCTGGGATTCTCTTTCCTTCCTTCTTTTTTTTTTTTTTTTTTTTTTGTTCAATGTTTATTGAGCACCTACTATGTGCCAGGCACCATTCACAGAGTTTGAGACCCATCAGTCAAACAAAACAGATACAATTCCTTGCTCTCATGGTGCCCACCGATTGGGTTTACAAAATATTTTGGTAGTGTCCATATTGTCACCAGATTTCATGAGCTTGCCAGAGTCATGGTGAGGATAATGTAATAGTCTTGAATGAGAATGGTGTGGTGATATTTAGTTGTTGGCTAATGGTAACTCTTACTTTCAGCTGTGTTTGCTTTTTCCTATGCTCAGTCTAGTCTCTTCCTGCCCTGTGGACCTATACTGGCATTTGTGCCTATATTATTTTTCAACTGCTGTACATCCGGTTCTGCCTCCTACCCATTGAAGTGTATCAGCAAAATGTAAATCCTGTCAAGGTCAGAGTATCATCTAGAATTGCAAAAAGTTGCTGGATATGTCTCTGAGGGCACAGTGACTGAGCTACACCCAACTTTGCACTGCCACTCCGTGAGATGTTTATAACACCACCTGACTGCTTCAGATAGAGGAACTTAAACTGAAATAAACAGAAAGCAGTTTGTCAGATTTAGCAGTGCAGAGGCCATTAATGACCTTCACCTTGGAAAGAAATACATGGAATTCTGATAGCCCTGAGCTGAGTCACATGTACCTTAACCAATGGCCCTCTCCTTGTGACTTCTGTTTTGGGCGACAGCAAAATGGCTCTGTCCCTGGTGCTCTGGTCCAGGAAGGAGTTGTCAGAGAGAGGTACTTAGTCTATGAATTTCTTTTTAAAGGAATTGTGGATTCACCTAACTGGATTTTATATTAAATCAGTGAGAGTTAAGGAGTTAAGAGCCACGGAATCAGAAGTTTTAGAGCTGGAAATGCTTTCTTCTTTCTGTATATTATCTCATGGATTATACCCAAAAACCCTGTGAGGTTAGCATGATTATGCCTATTTTGTAGATGAGGAAACTGAGGCTTGGAGGAGCTATATGACCTTTGTTTTTGGTCGTGTAACTAGAAAGTGACAGAACCTGGAAGGAGTCTATCCCTGATAATTCCAAATTCAGTGCTTTTTGGAGCATGTTATGCTGCCTTCAAAGACCATTGGTAGGGAACATGATGTGTCATAGGCACTGTCGGACATAACTGAAAATCAAAGGCATAGCCCCTTATTACAAGAACCCATAACCCTGCTGACAGCAGCTTGCATTCCCAAACTCCCTCTTATAATGTCTCCTCTTTACAGCCACGCCATAAGGTAGGTACCAGTGCTCGCATCCCATTTTACAGTGGAGCTTGAAAAACTAGTTTACAACTAGTGAGTAGAAGGGCTGGAATTAGAATTCACATTTTTCCTGACTCTGTTGCTTGTCCAGAGATGACATGGAAAACAAAACATGCAAAACAAAAACATGCAAAACAAAAACAAAAACAAACTGGGATCCTGCATCCTGCATTGGGTGCTGGTGAAGCAGGTATTATACAGAGTAGGACAGTCCAAAGAAGAGTTGGGTCAGAGAAAGGAGGAAGCATTCTGGCCTGGAGTTGCTGGGAAGACCTTCCAGAAAGCCGACGAAGAAATGGGAGTTCCTGGGGGAAGTGACACAGAGAAGAAATGGAAAAAATAACCCTCTTCCAGTAAGAGCAAGAAAAGTGCACGAGAGAGATTTAAGCACATTTGTTTCTCTTCTCTCTTCCGCCACCCTCTGTGCGGTTGAATTTGCTCCTTGCCATATCTTCTCCCAGGACTTTCAGGATTAAGCAATTCCTGGCCAAAAAACAAAAGCAGAATCATCCTATTCCCCAATGGATTTGACTGAAAATTGCTAATAAAATTAGATACCACTCCAAGAGAAGATATTGGAGAAGAACCAAGCTGGATCTATAAGGAGCCCCATACACTAAGCACATGAAGTGGCATACATATTTATGCTGTGTCAAGGTCACTTCACTTGCATCTTACCATATCACTCTTCGACCGTCACTACTATCTGAACAGCTGGATGTGTTTTATTGGGGAAATGATTTTTCTCTTTGTGTTAGTGTCTCTGCACTAGTGCTCTTGGGGAAAATAGACAGAGATTTAAGCACATTTACAAAGAAATGCATTAAACTTTCACATGCCTTTATGAACAGCATAAAGAAATTGCAGACCCATATACAGCAAGCATGCTGCAGTCCTCATCTGACAGGCCCTGCAGGGGGGCAGTGACTATGTTGTCTCTTGTTTCCACCTTAGCCTGGCCCAGTGACTTTAGCTGGATTGATGATCTTGAGGCTCTTAAACTATGCTCACGTCTCAGAGCTAAGGCTCGCTAACCCTTCACATCTTGTCAAAATTCCATCCCTCACGTGATAGGGACCCCTGTTAGAGAGACTTCCCTGACTACCCTGTCTAAATTACCTCATGCCAGCCGCTCAAGAACCCCAATTCCTGCTATATTTTCATTCAGGACCATTGTCATTACCTGACATTAATGATATACTTATTTATGTGTGGTTTGTCCATCTCCCATGCCAGGTAGCAAACTCCACAAGAGCAGCTTTTTATAACCCTTTTTGCTTAGTGCCTAAAACAGGGCCTGGCATGTCAGAAACTTCCAGTATTTATTGAGTGAATGAATGAATGCATATTGACCGATGTGGATAAGACACCTTAGGTGGACATGAGATGAGTTTGGGTATTGCTCATGCTCTCTGTCTCTCGATATCAAATTCTCTTCTTTTCCCACTTTCCAAGTTGAGTGTTTCCCTGACGTCTCTTCTGGTTCTTCTGGGAAAATAAGCAGACATACTTGAGACCTCTCCTTGAGGAAAACTCAAAGCTCTTCACAGAAAGCATGAAACAGATTACGAACTCCGTGAATACAAAGCAAACAGTCAGAGCTTGGGTCCACGAAGAAGACTTGGCTAAAAAGGAACATTGCCTTGGAATCGGGCACCAGAAACCTTGTAGTTGACTGTGTCACTTGTGTCTTCCTGGGGCTAGCGGCCTAGGTCTGATGGGTCTGTCCACTGGGGTTAAAAATATTGGCTTAAGGCTGAGTGACGATGCATGAGGTGCCTGTTTCTCCCAGTGTCCTCACTTGACTTTCCATCCAGGCAAACCCTAAGTCTCTTGCCTCCAGACCTTCTCTTGCTTATGCTGATGGTGTACAACATGTCTTGTGCAATGGAGATTGTGCCTTGAATTTTGGATGGACTCTTTTTTGCCTTTGCCCTTCACCATTCTCTCTCTTTCCCGCTGGCTCCAGTTGCTTAGAGATGCTCTTCGATTCAATCAGAGCCTTGGTGATTCTCTCGGACTTTTTTGCACACACCATTATTACCACAGAGCAGGTGTTAACTGCTCACTCAGCAGGCCTGAGAAATCTGAAAACAGTATGGATAGGATTCACCTGTGTTGTTTTCTGGACCAGCTTTGGAATCACCCAGGGATAGGTGCTCCCTTAGGGTTCTAGAGGAACTGGTGTCACCATAACTACTCTCGATGGCCCATTCTTGGCCTGGCTGGGGACCTACGTCCTAGACAGACTTCCCTCAGGATGTGGGAGTGAGGGTTGCTGCAACACCTGGGCTGCGTCCAACTCCAGGGTGTCAATCATTGATGCTGGCACAGAGAGCTTTGCCATGAGTACTCCTAACCTGGACATTTGGGCAATTGTTATGTCAAAAAGGAAAGACTGCCAAGGGGAAGTCCTTGACCCTTTATAGGACTGGTGCTCCGTCTCTGAGACCCCTTGACCCCTGTTCTGCTAGCATCCTAAGACTATTTTCTTCCAACCTCCTCCGTAGCCACCTTTGCCCAGCACCCTTGAAATTCCCCTTTGGGCCTGCCTAGTCTTCTGTGTGAAATCGAATCCATAGGTTAACAGAGCTGATGATCACAATTTCCACCACTCAGATTAAATCTTGGGTTTCTGGGTACTCTGCTTTCCTTGGTAAATTCTTAGGCATATTTCTGTTGCCATGTCCATTTCAAATTGAAGGCACCAACATCCAGAGCCTTGGACATTTAGATGGATTTACTCAGTGTCCAGTGTGTGTGGCGGGGGTGGGGGGGAACCAAAGCCACGTATTATATGTGATTTCTCTGGGCTGAGATTTAGGTCATTTGGGATCAACCTTAAAACACAAATGAGGACCTCCCTGGTGGTGCAGTGGTTAAGAATCCACCTGCCAATGCAGGGGACACGGGTTAGATCCCTGATCTAACCGGGAAGATCTGGGAAGATCCCACATGCCATGGAGCAAGTGAGCCCATGCACCACAACGACTGAGCCCATGTGCCACAACTACTGAAGCCTGCACACCTAGAGCTTGTGTTCCACAGCAAGAGAAGCCACTGCAATGAGAAGCCTGCGCACTGCAACGAAGAGTAGCCCCTGCTCACCGCAACTAGAGAAAGTCTGCATGCAGCAATGAAGACCCAAAGCAGCCAAAAATAAATAAATTAAATAAATAAATTTTAAAAAACATATCTATTACCTCACATAGTTACCTTTAAAAAATAAAAACTAGGGCCTCCCTGGTGGCGCAGTGGTTGAGAGTCCGCCTGCCGATGCAGGGGATACGGGTTCGTGCCCCGGTCTGGGAGGATCCCATATGCCGCGGAGCGGCTGGGCCCGTGAGCCATGGCCGCTGGGCCTGCGCATCCGGAGCCTGTGCTCCGCAACGGGAGAGGCCACAACAGTGAGAGGCCCACATAACGCAAAAAGGGAAAAAAAAAGAAAATTAAAAAAAAATTAAAAAAATAAAAACTAAAACACAAATGAGTACAATTGACCCTTGAACAATGCATGGGTTAGGGGTGCGGATTCTCCATGCAGTTGAAAATCTGCATATAACTTAACCCTAACCCTGTGGTTCCTCTGTCTCCATGGTTCCCTCATATCCCCGGTTCACATCTGAGGATTCAACTAACCTCAGACCATGTAGTACTGTAGCATTTACTTACTCATGCAAAAAATCTGCGTAGAAGGGGAAAAACCCATGCAGTTCAAACTGGTGTTGTTTAAGGGTCAGCTGTAGTAACCTGGGCAAGTAAAAGGAAGAGATTCATCTAAAGATTGTATATGGTTTCTTTCTTGCTACTTTAAAATTCTGTGATTCTATTTTGCTGTAGGAAGGCCATGTCAAGGTGAGTTAGAAGTGGAGATGACTTAAAAATACAGTTCTAGGAAAGCCTTGCTTTCATACAGGAACTTTTGTGAGTCCTTCGGGATGGATGATTGTCTTTTCTCTCAGATCTTCCCAGAAAGATTCCCTCTGTAACCCTCTTTTTTTTTTTTTTTTTTTTTTTTTTTTTTTTTGGTACGCGGGCCTCTCATTGTTGTGGCCTCTCCCATTGCGGAGCACAGGCTCCGGACGCGCAGGCTCAGCGGCCATGGCTTACGGGCCCAGCCACCCTGCAGCATGTGGAATCTTCCCGGACCGGGGCACAAACTTGTGTCCCCTGCATCGGCAGACAGACTCTCAACCACTGCGCCACCAGGGAAGCCCTGTAACCCATTTTTAAGTTTTATCTCCCTGAACATAGACTAGTTCCTCAGAGTGTCCTTCCCTCATGTAAGATGATTTGTCCTTTGGGGGCATTTTCAGATAATCTAACCTTGTATCTGCAGAAAAGGCAGATACGAACGTTAGGATCCTGGCTTTAGACAAGCATATACACCTAGAGTTTCCATTTATTGTTGACCGATTTCTTAGCACAGTTCATAGCAGAAGCAGAGAAAATATCCCATCTGGTGAGACTCCCAAAATGCAGATGTATGTTCCTTTTCGTGGTGAGAGGGGTGAGGTATAAGCGAGACATTTTGCATGTCTAGGCTGGATGGAAAAGTGTGCATTTTTTGCCCTAGGGAAGTCTAACCATAAACTTGAAGTCCCAGTTTTAAATGTTTAGATTTACTCACTAAGTGGTCCATATTAGGGGCTTATAGACTGATTTTTGCCTGCTTAATTGAACTCTAGTCAATGTGCAGTCAGTTGCTCCTTGACCATCTTATGCTAGAAGGCTTTTTTTTTTTTCCATCAAAGATGATAGGGTGATTCAGGAGGTCAAAGGGCCTGGGAAAAACAAATAAAAAAACATTTCTCCAAGCTAAGTAAGTAAAACACTCCATGAAAATAATGTTAGCAAAAATAGTAGGTAATATCTATTGAGTGTTTACTCCATGTCATGCACTTTGATAACTACATATAAAGCTCATAACTGCATTTCTGTCTCCATTTTGGGAAATTAAAAGCAACAACAACAACAGTTGAAGATCAGAGAAATATTAAGTAACTTACCAAAGGTCATGGATCTGGTACTCGGCAAAGTGGAGGGTACAAGTCTGTCTGACTCCAGTACCTGTGCTCTTTACCCACAGGCCATGAGGCTTCTAGTCAAAGGATGCACGTTCTGCCATCTTGAATTTGTGAGTCTTGGGAAGGAACCTTCCGTTGGGCACCATGGACAAGGAGAAGGGAATTTTGTGGTTGTGGACTTCTGAGAATTAGACTATGTGGCTGCCTTGTTGCTGCTGTTATATCCAGGGGGTTGAGGACAGCTTTCTCACCATCCCCTTAAGCAGCTGTCCTAGGAGGGGGAAGCAGTGGCCAGGAAGCTGGGTGTGCTTCAGTTTGTTTCATCTTCAAACCCCTTAATGCCCTTCCCTAGGGGACTGGAACTGAAATATCTGGCGGGTAAATCCAGTCTTCCTCCATGGCCCAATAGCCAACATTCTCTATAGTTTCATACAATATAACATTTCTGGAATTAGAGGGAATTCTTACAGACTGTCTAGCTCTGTCTTGTTTACCCTCTGCCCATTTTACAGAAGAGGCCTAGAGATGTTTGGGGGCATGCCCAAGAAAGCATGAGTAATTAGCATCACCACCAACAAATACCTTGAATTTTCTAATTCCCAGGACAGTGCCCCTTTCATATCACTTGTCAGAGGCAACCTTTACAAATCCTGCCCTTTTTTTTTTTCTTGCCTTCCTGCTTAAATTTCTCATTGTTTAAAAGTATCTCCTCTCTACTCCTCCTAAGTTTTGCTCATTTTTCCCTTCATTGTGTCTATGACTCTTCCTGTGCTATTTTTAAAGGCACATGAATGTTGAATAATGTCCATTCCTACAGCTAGTTTTAGTTTGTATTTTCTTTGTGGCAGGGAGGGAAAAAAGTATGAAAGAAATGTGGGCTATGAACAGCTGTTACTGAGTTCTCCAAACAGGAAAGTGCCCTGGGCTATTTATAAGCCCTGCTTTCAAAGATGCAGGATGGGGCATTGCCTTTTACCCTTGCAGCGTGCTGGGCTGTGTTTTCCAGGGTCCAGTTGAGAAAAACCTTAGTTATTGTTTCTTCAAGGGTTTGTCTCCCCCAAAGAGGGACCCAGCCAATGACTGCCCTTGTGAAAAAGTGTGGGAAGACTGAATTACAGGAAACACAATGACCTATTGAATGAACTGGTATCCATCAATGATTCTAGTGAATAGATTATGAATTGTTTTTACCAGACCCAAAACAAGCTTTTCATAATGCCTGACACTATTTAACTATATCAAAGTCTGGGCTTTTTGCATAACTGCTGAGGGGAATAGCTATTTTTAAACGTTCACTACTCAACCTGTTATAGAATAAAATTTTTGCTAACCTAACAAGGTCAATTCAGCTGACTGAATCTGAGTTCTATATTTACATGTGTTGAATGCTAACCCATCTGTAGTCTGATTCTGTTTCAGACAGTATGTTTAAGAGCTTTTAGTCATTAAATTGCAGGTAAGGGTACAAAGGATTGCCAAGAATGTACCTCAGGTGACAGAACGAGTGTTTGTCCTCATTGTCACATGACCAGCTCCACATTGTTGGAGCTTGAGCTTCCATTCCAAAAGAATAAAAAAAAAATCATGACAGTGATGCTGCTGTTTATAGCAACAACAGCAATAATAGTGAAAGATTTCAAATGAAATCAGACCAAGAACTGAGGGGTCTTCCTTAAGATCTTTTTTCTTTAAAAATAAACAAGCAAACAGGGCAAGTGATATTTACCCACTTTGGCATTTAGTGTAGTCACTGGCAACTCAGCTTTCTGAGAAAGAATACAATGGACTTTTATAGGAGGATCAGAGACTAGCTATGGTCTATTCTCTTCTACATATTTTCTATGTAATCTAGTCTGTGTATTTTCTTCCATGTCATCTGTTCTTTTTGGACCTCATCACTACCAGTGTCTACATAGCAGCCCTTTGACATAGACAGAGACATGTGGTGTCTGTGTGTGTGTGTGCACACACGCACACGTGGACACATATGTCTGCATGTTTGTCAATTAGCTACATAATTTGGAAATGATTCACTCAACTTCCTTAGCCCATAGTTTGCTTCTTTCAGATGGACGGATCATCCCATCTACCTCACAGAGTTGTTGGGTATATCTTATGTGGCAACTGACTCGAAGACATCCTTGAAAGTTACAAGTTCTGATCTAGCATAAACTAATATCTTGTTAATGGAGTTTATTAATTTTGGGCTGACTCTGCCATCCCAACATTCAGCAAATAAGATACCCCAGGAGATGTTTTCCATGACTGTTGATAAATTTAACCAAGCTATCCATATACTGTTGGGTTCCTTTACAGTCAACTCAGGCCTGGGAGAAGAGCCAATGTTAATAGTTTATTTTGTGGCCATGAAACATTTTTTCTCACTGAAGTTAATGGGCTTTAGTTTATGACTTTGACCTTGCCAGTAGTTCCTAGCCAAGTGGTAATGCTGACACTGAGGCCATATCTCTAGTCTCTAAAGTTTGGAGACCCTGTTGGTTTCCTTAGAAGAGTCTGTATAGTCCTACAAGCAAATATGGATACTTCCTCACAAATATGGTCATCTAGAAGCTGCCAAAATCTGATAAGATTGATCAGTTTCATGCTTATGGGTAAATCAGTCCATTTGGAGAGTTCTTGGAACACACCAGCCGTCTGCCTTTCCACACTTCAGTGGTTTAGAGAGCCAGGTGTGCGGTCTAGGGGAGGAGGAGTTCTAGCCTAAATAGTTCCTTTAGAGTGCCTTACCATCTTTCTTTTCTCCTACAGAAGTAGTATCAGTGTAATTACATAGTCATTGTTTGTTCATTATTTGTCTGTTTTCTTTATGACTATAAGTTATTTGTGGTCAGGGAGCATGTTTGTCTTATTATTCCCTGCTATTACCCAGCACATAGCCATTGAGTGGCACATTGAAGGCCTTCATGAGTGAGTAAATAAATGATGGCATGGTAGACATAAACAACATCAGGCCAGAAAGGGAAGGGTTTGATTTCTTCAATTTGCAGATGAAGAAATGAAAACAGGGCCTCCCTGGTGGCGCAAGTGGTTGAGAGTCCGCCTGCCGATGCAGGGGATACGGGTTCGTGCCCCTGTCTGGGAGGATCCCATATGCCGCGGAGCGGCTGGGCCCGTGAGCCATGGCCGCTGAGCCTGCGCGTCCGGAGCCTGCGCGTCCGGAGCCTGTGCTCCGCAACGGGGGAGGCCACAACAGTGAGAGGCCCGCATACCGCAAAAAAAAAAAAAAAAAAAAAAAAAAAGAAAAGAAATGAAAACATAAGAATATTAATGATTAGCCTGACTTGGCCATTTTTGTTAGTGGCAGTGTTGGGTTGGGCTTCTATCTTGATTTCCCCACTTAGTCTATGGTTCTCTTTATGAGGTCATGCTTATATTAGGATTATAGTCCATCCGTTCATACTATTTTATTAGGGAGAGATTGGGGAAAAGGCATCCTTTTCTGTTCAATGGGGATCAGGACATGCCAGCTTGCTAGCAGCATCAGGTGTCCCTAAGGAAGAACTTACTCACTACTGAGATATTGAAACATGAGCAGTGAACTCTGCCTGCCTTGAAATTCCTAGAAGCAAATCACAACCACATGAAGACAGGGACTAAGCCAGATGGTTTCCCCTCATCCTTTCCAGCTTTCTGACTCAATCCCGATGATTCAGCCAGGTTGGAAATAACTTCCCATCTTCCCCCCAGGCCTGTCCCCCACAGAAGAGCAATCAGAACTACAATAATCAAGGATCAAATCCATCATTTGAAAAGTCTTTTTAAACTTTTTGAAGGGTTTTTTTCAAAATGGAGGATTTGGACACAATAATGGTCCAATGATTTCCCATCCAGGCTTTTCTTCCAAAACATAAATCCAAAGGAAATTAGTAGAATAAAGTTATAATCACAGGCACTAAAATTTTAACTGCTAAGGCAATATTTAATGTTCAGACTTGAGACTCTAGCCATGCCTGGTTTTCAAACCTGGCTGAATATCAGAATCACCAGGGAAACTTGGTCCAACCTGCCAGAGATCTGCTTCAATAGTTTTACAGTGGGACCCTGGAATCTTCTTTTTTTTTTTTTCCATCAAAAGCCCCCTGGGTGATTGTAATGATGAGCTGCATTTGGAAGCAACTGTTCTAGAAAATCGTAAGAAACTTTCCAAATGGCAAGTTCTGTTTTTGAAAGCATTGTTCAAAAGCAAACCCATTGTTCAGGATTCTATTTTAGGAGATAAAAGGTCCATTTCTGTGTAGGGTATTGGCAAAGTTCTCAAAAAGTTATTCATCTTTAGTGAAATGTTGGATTTTTCTTAGCATTTTTTTTCTTTTAGAAACCCAACAGAGTGTAAAACACACACACCAGGGTGGGGGGAGGGGCATCTTGGACTCATTTGCAAGTTTCTTAGTCAGTGGATTTTTATGATCTTCTTGGCATTGGGTCAGCTAGACTTAGACTGCTCCTGTATGGAGGAGTGCTGGGAGCCCAGGAGTCTCAACTTTGTTTCAACAATTCTTTAGTGTAGTTTATGTAGCATATTAACTTGTGAGTTAGACTCACACAGCTGGAGAAATCATGACAATAAAAGATACAACAGATTAAGAATTAACAAGGACCAGATGCACTAGAGTAATGTAGATTTTCCTATTTGGAATTTCAGATGTAGATTTTAGAAGAATGACCACTATTCAAGGCTATACTTGTGTATTTGGAATCACTCAGTAATTAGGTAGAAGATAGATGATAGGAAGAAAGAAAGATGATAGCTAGATAGCGAGATAGGTGAATAGATGATAGATATACTTGGACTTAATAGGAATCTAACCTGTTTATGTCAAGTGACAATGGAAAGCTGTATGATTTAGTGGATAAACAGAGTCTTGGGAAATCAAGAGACATGTGTTTGAATCTTGCATCTGTTCTCCAGTTCCTTACCTGGAGAAGTAGAAAGCAATTTGTGTTTTCCTCCAAAGATCACTCTATCACAGGAGTGGTCCTTAAGTGAGAAACAACAGAAGGTAATGATTTCAGAGAGTGGTGGGCGAGCTAAGAGAGAAGGCATAAAATCATATGGTGTCTTGGTTTTAGATGCCCAGCCAGTCATCAAGGAAATGCTGGATTTCAGCACTTCATCATGCCAGGTGTGGGCATTGGCAGAAACACCGTGAATCACTTGCCAGATGACTGTACAGTCCACCCATAATGTTAGTTTTTTAAGAGCCACTTAATAATACTGTCAGATGTTTCAGAATTTCTTGCCATCTAAAGCAACAACCACACTGATCATCAGCAAGATTTGTATATTTGCATATGTGCAGAACTTTCCTCCTATTATTCAATGGTATAACATGGATCCACTTGAAATAAAGCTATACATCACTACAGGGTCTTTGGTGGTAAGAAACAGAAATAGATGCTGGCTGAACTATACAAGTGGAGCAAGAAAGTTACTGGAAGAATAGAAGATAGTATCAGAGCGAAAGCTGGATAATCTTGCCTTGGGAGGGATGGGCAGACGGCAGTTTGGGCACCTCAGTATGAAGAACTGTCTTCACCTGGGCTTCCTCCAAGGCAGAGCATAAGTCAAGGGCTTCACAAGGGCTTCCTCCAAGGCAGAGCCCAAGTCAAGTCAGAGCATAAGTCAAGAACAGGCAGCTCATTTGGGAAGTGATTCCAGGGAACACCAGTAGGGGGATACGCAAGGGTGAATCAGAGGAGGAGAAGACGACCATGCAAAGGTGTGTTCATGAACTGGTCGCCACTGTGGGCAACTGGTGGTCCACCTGTCTGGTGCCTTCTGAAGAGTAACGTTGTCTACTCAAGGTGTGGAAGGTACACCACGAGCCCTGTGCTGTCTCTGTGGGGTGGACTCCCTTTCCCTTCCGGGATGGGCATGTCTGCGTGTGCCCTTGTGCGGAGGGCTCTAGCTGCAGCATTAGTGAAGCTCCACGGCAGAATAATGGCAAGACCCTTCCCCAAAGGAAAGACCTCGAAAGGGTGCAATTACCAAAAGATGGGGAGACACGGAAGCAAGCCAAACCAGCAGACATTCCTTAACTGAAGCTTGAGGGTGTGTGTGTGTGTGTGTGTGTGTGTGTGTGTGTGTGTGTGTGTGTGTGTGTGTGTGTGTGAGAGAGAGAGAGAGAGAGAGAGAGAGAGAGAGAGAGAGAGAGAGAAACGTTTGATGAGGACATTAGGACCTGGTAAGTTACTCATAGTCCCCAGGCTTTCAGTCATGCGGTTCCTTGTACCCCTCCCCCATTCATCCAAATCTTAACTAACCCACGGCTCCCATCCTCCGCTCCGCCTTCCAGAGTGACCGATTTCTCATCAGAAATATGTGCTTTTGTTCTTTTCTCTAAAGTCTGATCACAGGGTCTTCCCCACCCAGGTTAAACTTCAGTGATTCTCTAGAACTTTAATGTTTGATTCAGTTCCTTTCCATGTGGAGAAACTTGAGTTTTAACAGTAGCCAGAACGGAGCTAACATGATTATTCCACCGCTAACTGGTTATGCTGTGTTCTCTTGGGAAAGTCACTCCTTGTACCTTGAGGCTACTTCATCAGTAGAATGGGTATAATAGTAACCACCTTATACGTTCATGAAGATGACATTAAAGTGAACTGTTTACTTTGGCAAAGTAACTGAATAGATGTTAGGCGCTAATAATTATTAGAATTATTAGTTCCTCTGCATTGATAACAAGGACTAGGCCTTAGACTTCTTTTGAACAGTCCCAAAAATCTTAGTTCAGAACGAGTTCTCACTAGGATTCAGGGACACTTGGTTATTCATGCAAACTCAATTGTTGGAAACCATGCGGCAGAGATTGGCAACTCTTGTGATCCATGGGGCCTATCTGTTGATGTATTTGACCATTACACATCAATTTTAAGAACTGAATGAAAGGCCAACAGTGTAAAACTCTAGGTATTTCGCTCATAAAAATATGGACTGCTGCTTCTCTTAAAATAGTTGGCTCACCTTTCTGTGTGGTAAAATTAATTGGACCTGGTGTCAGCTCCACACTTTAGAAAGACATGGATTCTCCAGTTTGCCACAGTCCTCAGCACACCTTAACATAATCTTTTGCAAGGTTTTCTTTACACATTTTTTGTGTCTCCCCAATCTTATGCATTTCTGTTTAAAACTTCAGCTTATTCATGAGGATAGAAAAAAGATGAAAACTTAAAATGCATTTTAGTTGACTGGCAGAGTGGTGAAACCACTATCCTGAATGTCTTTTTTTTAAAAATATAAATGTATTTATTTATTTATTTTTGTTTGGCTGCGTTGGGTCTTCGTTGCTGTGCACGGGCTTTTTCTCTAGTTGTGGCGAGCGGGGGCTACTCTTTGTTGTGGTGCATGGGCTTCTCACTGCGGTGGCTTCTCTTGTCATGGAGCATGGGCTCTAGGCTCACGGGCTTAAGTAGTTGTGGCACATGGGCTCAGTAGTTGTGGCTCGCGGGCTCTCGAGCGCAGGCTCAGTAGTTGTGGCGCACAGGCTTACTTGCTCCACAGTGATCCCGGACCAGGGCTCAAACCCGTGTCACCTGCATTGGCAGGCGGATTCTCAACCCCTGCGCCACCAGGGAAGCCCTGTCCTTATCTTAAATATTTGCTGGTTTGTGTGTCATCAGTGCTTACTCAGATAACTGTTAGAACATCTGTGTGAGCCCCGGAGGTTTGCAAAGTGGCCTGGCAGACTATACTTTATGGGATCTTCACCCAGAATCCTGCCTTTTGAGGTGACAGGACAAGTGGCATGATCATCCCTATTTAACGATAAAAAACCTAGCTTCTGAGGGATTATAGAAAACCTCAGTGTCCCAGTACTAGTAAACAGTGGAATTACTGACTCCAAATTCAGGGTTGTGTTTATGTCTGGTGAAGGAAATTTTAAAGAAAGCAAAGGTCATTGCCCTTAAGGAGTTCATTATCAAATGATATTTCTGGAAGAATGCAAGAAAACATATCAGGAATATGTATTGGAAATACATGTAACAGTGCAAAACTAGCTACTGGTATGAATGAAGTGCAGGGGGCTTGTTGGTATGATTAGGGCCAGGTGAGATTCATCGTGATAGATGTGAAAGAGAAAGTGAGTTTGAAACCACATTCTGAAGATTTGGTTCTTTTTGCAAAGGTTCATATTTTCCCTCTGTGTTTTAAAGGTATTGATATAATGTGGATCCATGTGAAACTGAAAAACACGAGGTTGCCTATGGAAAACACTGTCATGTAAATGTCATTAAAACTCAGTAATTAAGTGGAAGATGTATAAAAGTCATGGGCAGGGCACCAAAAGCAGCTTGGCCTTCCTGGAACAGAGAGAGCAGAATGTCTCAGCTGAAATAAATCAGCAAGAAGATTTTATCAAAGGGAGGAGGTTCAGCTCTCCAATTGCGTGCTAAGGGCAATGGCCAGAGTTCCCTGACCTTGAGCCTGTAGCAGGGGCAGCCAACTAGTCAGGCCACTGGGTCAGGACAACTAGACTCAAGGTCAATGCTCCCCTCTCTTTTCCTCTTCTGAGAAACTAAAATTAGGGTCATATTGCTCAGCAGCTTTGGAAAAAGTGTTGTCCAGAGCAGTTCAAATCAACCTTAAATTTTCTCCCTAAGGGAGAAATCATGATTAAAAACATGCTTTGGGAAAGTGGATTGAAGCTGACCAACAAAAGAGGAAGAGAAGGAAGGAAAGACTGTACAGAGCAAGACTGGGTAGATTCTGTTGTGGTCACCCGAGCAGTTTCAAATAGGGGACCATGATATGAATTCCAGTCTTGCATCTAGCTCATGATGGGAAGGTGTTCAGAAAGAGAATAGGTAATTATAGCAACATCCTCAGCCACTACCTTATTGACTTAAGCACTTTATATTGGAGGATCTGGGAAATCAGATGTATTTTCCTAAAGAAAATCTTCATCCATAAGATAAAACTCAATGTGCTGTATATGAGCATGAAGGATAGTCAATGTGAATGGGAAAAGGCGAAAAAGATGGATGGCTCAATTTAAACGTTTTAAAATGTAATTTTACGTGTTGATTTCTTTCTTCTTCTTTTACACTGATTAATATCATTGGCTCTATGGGAAGAATATACAAAGAGTAAATTAAAACTGGAGATTAGCTCCTCCACTAAAACGTGAAGGCACAGAAGGCAGGATACTGGGTTATCACATGCTGCTTGATGACCTACCCACCATGGATAAGGGCTCTGGAAACTGAAGGATACTGTCAGCAAAATCAGCAGTTTTTTTTTTTTTTTAATAAATTTATTTATTGGCTGTGTTGGGTCTTCCTTGCTAGGCGTGGGCTTTCTCTAGTTGTGGCGAGAGGGGGCTACTCTTCGTCGCGGTGCGCAGGCTTCTCATTGTGGTGGCTTCTCTTGTTGTGGAGCACCGGCTCTAGACACGTGGGCTTCAGTAGTTGCGGCATGTGGGCTCAGTAGGTGTGGTTTGTGGACTCTAGAGCACAGGTTCAGTACTTGTGGCTCACGGGCTTTGTTGCTCCGTGGCATGTGGTATCTTCCCGGACCAGGGCTCGAACCTCTGTCCCCTGCATTGGCAGGAGGATTTTTAACCACTGCGCCACCAGGGAAGCCCCAAATCAGCAGTTGTAGTTACACTGGCGTGAGCCTCTCTACCGTAAGGGCAGCCCAATTAGAATGGATGAACCTTGGTTAATAAAAAAGTCTTTCAGGTTATGAAGTTATACTTTATAACTGAAGAAAATCACCATTATCTTAAAGTGTTTTTTCTTTCTCCATACTTTAATGCTTAGTCAAAGATGGAAGGGAAGCCTGACTTTGCATTCCTCTCTGCAACGAGTCTCCTTTACACTGAAAGCATGAATCGAATGGTACATTGACAATACCTTTCTCTTATCAGGAAAGACCTTCAGGGCTCAAGAAACTCTCTGGTTAAATTCAATTTTTGCTTTATATATGACAGCCTAGGAGCCTAGGCCTCTATATGGATAGAACCAAAGGAAATGCACGGATGGAAGATAAACATGTTTTGGTTTGACTTCCTCTCTGTCAGGCATAGTACAGAGTGGTTTCTTGCTTGTCATTTTTGTTTTGGAGGATTTTTAAAAATTATTAAATAGGTGGAAGACAGCTGGCTCTTGGATTTATGCATAAATCTTCCCATTTGTAAGTGCTGTGATGAATTGCATGCATGTGAAAGATTACCTGGAGTTATGGTAAGGGAATCCTGATGCCTTGTCGTTGTCAGGAATCACACCCATCATTTCCCTCTTGAAAGACATGCCAAGACAATGCTGCTTGAGCCAAATACTTCCAGTGTTTATACTAGATGACTTAGACCAACATTTTTTGTACATCTGTTGAAAGCGTGGCTGAAATCTGGGTGTTTCATTGTGGGAAATCTCACATGTCACGAGAAAGTCCCCAAAGGGCACTTATGGTATGTGGAACAAAACACAGTTTGCCATGTCATGAAAGGAGCGTTTACCTTTATTTGTTCATTCAGTCTGTTCTCCTTCTTGTTGTCCTTCAGCACATATTTCTTGGGTGTACTACACTTGGAACTAAAGATAAAGGAAGTGTAAAACCTAGTTTCTGTTCTTGAGCTTCTTACTTCATGGTGGGGTGAATCGTTGTGTAAACAGCTTAACTGAAATATAGGCTTTCACATAAATTTTAACAAAGTGTCATACGATCAGGAAGGACAGCATCACTAAGGCTGTACGTGTGTGCACACGTGTGTGCGTGTGCACACTGAGACTATGGTTGGGGGTGGCTCAGACATCAGGGAAGCTGCACTGAGAAACTGACATTGGAATTGACATGTTGCAATCGTATGCGCTTTGGGCTGAATTCAGCCAGCATATGGTTTCATGGTTTAAATTTTTTGGAATCCATTGCTCAGATCTAAGATTCTGGGGATTTTGCTTAGAAATTTGGAATTCTGGCTTCTTTTGAAAAAATTGGAAGTCTTGGCAATAGCCCCCAGGAGGATAATAATAGTGAAGAGCTGGAGAGAGGCTGGTCCTTTAAACAGAACCCTCTTCATGTTGTGGTTCTCTTGCTTCATACATCTTTTACTGCCTGCCTGGTCTAGATACGTATGTGAGTTTGTGAATTCATAGTTGTTATTTGCCAATAGAAAAAGAAAGCTTGGGTATAAGGGCTAATCTGGCAGCCTTATACAATGAGGGGCAATTCTGAAAGCAGATAGGAACTGAGCATGGTTCGCAATTTTAGCAAAGCGGGAAAGTCACTTTCCCTGGGCAGTTCTACAAAGTGAGGCTGCATGAGTAAACTGAGCCCAGATTTTAAAATGTGCACAATTAGGTTATCAATTATTAGATGAGATTATCAATATTATCTTACAGACCAGTGGTTTGCAATGAGTGGTCCCCAGACCAGGAGCATCGGCATCCCCTGGGAACTTGTTAGAAACCCAAATTCTCTGGCCACACCCCAAACCTACTAAAGCAGCAACTCTGGAGGGTGGGACCTGGAAATCTTTGGTTTAACAAGTCCTCCAGGTGATTCTGATACACGCTAACATTTGACAATCTGTAAGCAATAATAAAAAAATGAATAAAATATTTAATTAGATAAACATTGCCTAAGATCAGACTGTTGCAGTGGTAACAAATTGTTAGCATGGAAACCAACTGCAGACAATAATTATCTGAGTAAAAGATCATAAAGACATGGATCAAGGCAGTGACTGTGTGGGAGCCACTGAGAGAAGCAACTCAAGGTGTGAAAGAGATTTCTGAGGCAGCGCTGAGGAGGACTTGAGACCTATTGGATATGGAGGAGAGAGAGAGGAGATTCCTAGTGCAGTTGCCAACCCAGGAAATTGAATGGATGTGGGTGCCGTTACCTGGGTGCCATTACATGTCCACACAGAAGGTAGAGCAGTTTCTAGGGGAAATTAGTGTTTAGTGCATAAGAAAATATTTGAGGATTCTGTGGGGATTACATGGTATATTTTTGCTGGGTTAATAGATATTGGTCTGGGACTTCCCTGGTGGCACAGTGGTTAAGAATCTGCCTGCCAATGCAGGGGACACGGGTTTGATCCCTGGTCTGGGGAGACCCCATATGCCACGGACCAGCTAAGCCCGTGCGCCACAACTACTGAGCCTGCGCTCTAGAGCCCACGAGCCACAACTATTGAGCCCTCGCACCTAGAACCCATGCTCCACAACAAGAGGAGCCGCCTCAATGAGAAGCCCACACACCACAATGAAGGATAGCCCCCGCTCACCACAACTACAGAAAGCCCGCATGCAGCAATGAAGACCCAACACAGCCAAAAATAAATAATAATAAAAAAAAGATATTGGGGCTTCCCTGGTGGTGCAGTGGTTGAGAGCCCGCCTGCTGATGCAGGGGACATGGGTTCGTGTCCCGGTCCGGGAAGATCCCACATGCCATGGAGCGGCTGGGCCCGTGAGCCATGGCCGCTGAGCCTGCGCATCCGGAGCCTGTGCTCCGCAGTGGGAGAGGCCACAACAGTGAGAGGCGTACTGCAAAAACAAAAACAAAAACAAAACAAAAAGATATTGGTCTGAGTCCCTGAAGAAAATTTTGGGAGGTGAGTCCTTGATTATAGATAAGCTCACCCAGGGAAGAAGGAGAGTGTGGAAAGAGAATTATTCATGAAACCCAAGAGGACCCCAACTGTTAAAATGTAGATGGTGGAGGAGGAGCATATAAAAGAGATAGAGAAGGAATAATAATAAATCCTAACAAAATAACCAAAGTACAGAAAATCTAAATATGTGTACAAAGATGTCCCTCACAGAATTATTTAAATGAGAAAAATAAAAAGCCACACAGATGTTTGATATCAAGATTAATTATAAGAAATCTAAAGGAAGATTATAGAGGCATTAGACATGATCATTATAAACCCCATAATATAGTATAAAAATTAATGTTTATGATGTCATGAAAACAAGCAAAATTTTAAAGTATACACCATTTCATGTAAAACATGATTGCAGCTATGTAAAATTACATATAAAAGATAGTTTGGTGCATTAAAATGGTAGAGATAAGAGAGTGAAGATGGTGAAATTGTGGGCGACTTTATCTTTGCTCTCAGAAGTTTTTTTTTATGTTGCTATATTACAATGACTTTTAGAAGTTTACTCTGTTAAGATTCCGCATCCTGAACGCTAAGTTGACATAAAGAGGAAAAAAGAAATAAAAGTTTATGACCAACTACCATTTCAAACTAAAGCATAACTTATGGTCTTGAAAGTTTGAGAGTTAACTCATTATCGACTGGAGGAGTTTTGCAGAAACTAACACCTGTGGCCAGTGATTTTTATTTTGGCTGGCCCAAAAGTAATTCTGTTATTTCACTAACACTTTGTGGGTTATTACATCCAGTAGTTACATCTGACATACCTTTAAAGTCTTCTAATTTTTGTGAAATGTCGTCTTCAATCCACTCTTCTGTAGAAGCAAAGGAGCGTTCTCCAGCACTGTGAGTTTCATTTTCACTTTCTGTATCAGAATCACTCACTCAGGTTTTTTGTCTTTTTCTTGGTCTAATATTCACATTGTCTGAATCAGAACTATGTTCTGAAGAGCTATCGTCTTCTGAGATACTAGTGCATATGTCGCTCGGGCAATCAGAGAAAGTATCTGCATAGAATTCACTGAAAAATTCTTCTTCACTCAAAATTTCATGATGTGTCCTTTTTGAAAATGTTACTTTTATAATATACACAAGGTTGGAACAAAAACCTAGCAGAGCAAAATGTGAATGATAACAGCAATCATAAGTTGTATAATGAACCCTTGATCTATTTTAAGCTCTAACGACTTTGCATGGTGATGTTAATTGTATCCGTCTCTAAAAATGGATTGATACGTCTCCGGTCAATGATGGGAGACGGGTAGCACAAAAGATGTATTAATACTTCTCTAGTCAGTAAGATAGCTTTGAAGAGGATGTAAGCAAGGCTTGCATTGTTTTCTGGACATTGTAGAGGGAGTCCTGAATAGTAAGGGATAGCAGGAGAGCAGTTGGCTAGGGGTAAGGCAAGAGGAGTAGTATCTTGGGCTTCCCTGGTGGTGCAGTGGTTGGGAGTCCGCCTGCCGATGCAGGGGACGTGGGTTCGTGCCCCGGTCCGGGAAGATCCCACATGCCACAGAGCAGTTGGGCCCGTGAGCCATGGCCGCTGGGCCTGCGTGTCCGGAGCCTGTGCTCCGCAACGGGAGAGGCCACAACAGTGAGAGGCCCGCGTACTGCAAAAAACAAAACAAAACAAAACAAAACAAACAAAAAGAGGAGTAGTATCTAATCAGTGGTCCCTTAGGAAAAAGATTGACGTATAAGGAGTTTAACCTGTGATGAAAAAACATCAGTGGAAGCCATGTTATCTGTACACCTGAAACATCAGTGGTGCAGAGAAAACACTGTCAGAAGGTCATCAAAAGTGCCATCTTTCTGAATGTTTAGCCCCCAGCAACTACAGCTTGAGTTTCCCCCTGCCTGGTTGCTTTCCCTTCCATCCCAGGGTCTTGCTTCCCCTGATTTTAGAGCCTGGAAATAGTTCTAATACTAGGTTCCTTACAAAGGCAGATGAAATTTGAAGTAACTGGATGACTAGAGAAAAATACCATTGCTTCTTTCTCTGGATGAGGGTTGGCAAGATAAAAGCTGACCGAGTAGACAGGGATGTTTCATGAAGGGCTTTTTGCTATCTCGTCCTTTTCTGAATGAATACCACTGGCTAAGGAGAATGCAAAGCTTTGGGGGCACTTTAATAACTACGATTATTCTAGTAGTATGCAAAGTCCTTTGACAAAAGGGGAAAAGATGCTCTGAAAGTCTGAGAGAATGTCACTGCAATGAGTATAGCTTTCTACTGAACACACAGCATACAAATAAAAAAAAAATTAATACAAATTATTGGTTAGAAGGGAGTTCTATGATTTTACAACTAGATTCTTAGGTAAAACTATGGCAAGATTAAATATCCTACAGAAGAGAGTCCTCAAAAACACTTTGTGTTGTGTTCATCTTGGTAACTTTTGGAGAAGGAGAAGGCAGAGATGGCTGTGTATATGGCTGTTATTGATAGGATCCAAAAGCATGTGATGCTACAAGGGTGAGTCTTAATGTACTGACATGTGCCTGGAAGATGAGATGGAAGGAAGCATTGAAGGTACACCGAAGTCTCTAGGGAAGACAGCCCAGTTTGAGGCCAGCTTTGCCCAGTGTTGCTGGCTGTCCAAGCAACGTGGTGAGGAAGGAAGAGCCTGGGTCTGGAGCCAGTAGGCCTGAGTCTATGTTCTGAGTCAGTGCTCCACATCTGTGACTGTTCCTTCACCAACGAAATCTTCATCATCATAATGCCTGCCTTTGTCGTAAAGATGAAATGGAACATTGAGGAAAACTGCCTTTCAAACTACAAAGTATTATGCAAAAGTTTATTCACATTCTTCAGAGTTATCCACCTTTGATTTAACTTTAGTACATTATACATAGTCTCTCACCTTACTGTGTTTCTGTCTTCCCGCTCAGAATACCCATATGTTGAAACTTTGAGATATCCCCAGAAGCCCCAGAGGTCTCATATAAATTGCCAGGCAGCAGACCAAAGTCTGGTATGACCCAGAGCCCATTGATGGGGCATTGGGAAATGCAGGTTCAACAGTGTTGTTTGCAGTCACTCCACATGATGATGCTAACCTAAAATCCCCAAGCTTGGTCCAATGGGATGCTTGCTGAAATGTATGGTTAACAGGAGAAAGAGATTGGATTATAAATCTTTGGAAGTAAGCCTTCTGAGATAATATCTGATGCCGGAACCTCAAGGGAAACTAAATTCTTTAATCGATTGAAAACCTGCCTTGCAAAAGCTTTTAAACGTTTAAACACCATCATATAAATCAAGTTAGAAATATCCCACCAAGGAATAAAGGAGTTTTTGCCATGTAAAATATTAATTTATCTTTTCAAGGCAGAACAAACCCTTCATTTAGAAGAACATTGGCTAGGAGGTGGTGGAGAAAGCAGAAAATATAGAATAAACTCTTTGTGTTGACCTTGGATGCCCACTTAAATGTCTCAGATCTTTGGGCTTTTTCTCATGCTGAAAAACGAAGGTCCTTTAGTGCTGAAACTTAGTTCCAGTGTATTTTACTTGAAGTCCTTCTCTTGTCTTTGATTGCATATTCCACGGCAGTTATTCCCAACTATTTATTAGAAAATGATCTGCAATTCAGCAATTGATTTCAGCCTGTAATTTAACAGATAGGCTCTTAGAATGGCAAAGGAATGTTGGGAGGAACATTGGATTTTAAAATACAGTTGCTCTACAAAAACAACTATGAATGAATCACAAAAGGGCAGACATCTACCACATGGCCATTCCTTCATTTGCTACAATATACATGCCTCAGGAGTAACACTGAGGCCAGCCTGGAAGGCGACCAGAAAGGAAACGATATGATTAGCAAAGTTAAAATCTGACTTGCATCCAAAAATGTAGGGTATGCTCGTTTATGTGCAAATGTAATGGAAAAAGGCTGTAGGTAAAGTGGCTAAAGCCTAAACAAAATAAACACTTAATTTTCTTTTATTGTACTCTGTGACTATTAATAATATTATGGTACCAAGTCAGAAACATTAAGCCAAGCAGGGGAGAAATAAATGTTTCTAGACTGCGCACCACTGTTGATATTAGAACTAATCGCTCCAGAGTTCACATAAAATGCAGATGGGAGTACAAAGAAGATATTTGATGAAGTCAGCGGTGGCCGGAACCGTTCACAGGTGAAACCAATAACTAGATGGCTGGCTCAGCAGGGATAGAGCCTGGGGAAGAGATCAAGAAAGGGCTTTGAAAATCACTGCTTTTTAACGTCTGTACCTATTGACATATGGATGTTCTTAAACTCATGAGGTTCTCGGTCTTAATCTCAACTGACAATATTGTTTGAGAATTTGCAAAACTCTTTATCATTTAATCATCATCATAACTCGCTGAGATAGTTAAGATGGCTATGGCTCTTCCCATCTTACAGGGAAAAAATCAGAGTAGTGAGTATGGTCACATGACATAAGATTCAGGAGTAAAACTCTATACTTGTGATTCCAGCTCTCTTGTTCTTCTGATGATCTTCCTTAAATCATTATATATGTATATGTACATATACATATATATACATATACTTATGTACTTATATATATAAGTGTGTATGTCATGTAAAATGGTATTTGGGGCTTTCATCTCTGATGGTATCTTAGACAGAAAACCCCAAACAATCTTCCCAAGAAGAAAATTAAAATGCTAGTTAAAGTGTAAAAGAAACAAATAAATAAACCTCCTAATTTTAAGTGTATTGCAAAGCTGGCACAAAAGCAAGGATTCCACAGAGGCCAGAATTTAAATAACAACAGGGATTGAGGAGGCAAGTAGGCACCAGGATGCTTGAAGGTGTCTGCTGATCCATTAGTTGCCACTCTGATGGCTTCATGGTGTGATGTGATCTGCAGAGAAAGCTCAGGGCCACTCAAGGTAAGACCCAGAAGGACTGTGATCTCAGAGTGGTGACAGCTGGCAATACATGCACTGCCCAGAAAAGATCAACAAGGAAACTTGTCTATGAGAGCTAACAGAACGTAAATCATTTAAACGTTGTTTATTTTAATATATTCATTCCCTGGAAGAATGCAACTTCAACCCAGGCCTCAAAACATTCCCACAAAAAATGTCCTGTAGAAGATGAATTCACAGTCAAAAATCACAAAACACAAAGGGAAATGTGACATGATAAGTGAAAAACAGAAAACAGCCGACTCAGACCTCTAGAGACTTTGATATTGGATGTATATTAGGCACATAATATAAAATCTTTATGTTTCATGTTGTGCTTGAGATGGCTAGCTATCCATAAAACTGATTTTCACCTGTTCCATAGTAATAGAAGTATAGGATATGTGACTGCCTAGTTTGATTACATTCCCCAGTTCCCTTTGCAATCAGATGTGCAATCATCTAATTAGCTTTTCACAAATAGAATGTGTGTGGAAGTGATGTGTATCACTGCCCCCTCTTGGCCCCTCACACTTGGCTGGAGCCCAGATGAGCCAAAACCCAGCTTTCACTGTGCACATGTTGACAGTGTCCTAGGAGGTGGAGGACCAATGGCTTGCACAGGACCTGGGTCTCTGAATTCACACAGAAAGACCTGGGTCATTCACACTGAGACCAGGTGAAAGAGATACAAACCTCTGAGTTTTTTAAGTCTCTGTAATGTATTGTTGAAACTTTAGCTTTACCTTTAATAATACGTATCTCCTAAAAAAGATAATGGAGAAGCTTGAACATATAAGCAAAACCAAAACCAACAAATCAGTCAATAAATAAAAAGATTAAGGAGGGAGATTGGAAAAAGAATGAAGTTATTTCAGAAAAAAATATATTCAATTTAGACAACTCATAAAATACAAAAAAATAATAGGTAAGGGCTACCCTCATGGTGCAGTGGTTGAGAGTCCGCCTGCCGATGCAGGGTATGCGGGTTTGTGCCCCGGTCTGAGAAGAACCCACATGCCACGGAGTGGCTAGGCCCATGAGCCATGGCCACTGAGCCTGAATATCCGGAGCCTGTGCTCCGCAACGGGAGAGGCCACAACAGTGAGAGGCCCGCGTACCACAAAATAATAATAATAATAATAATAATAATAGGTAAGTGGAAAAATTTATTCATATTTCCAAAATAAATAGTGTTTACATTCAGAGGTTCCTCCTCCAATGAAAATTGCTAAAGACCAGGGTGCCTTCTCCTGCAGCTCTCTGTTCACTGGCCCCATCCCATCTCCATTTGGCTGCTTTGTGTTGCTTGTGCAGAAAGAACATCACTTAGATTTTCTTTTCTTTTTTTTTAAACATCTTTATTAGAGTATAATTGCTTTACAATTGTGTGTCAGTTTCTGCATTATAACACTGGATCAGTTACACTTATACATATGTCCCCATATCTCTTCCCTCTTGCATCCCCCTCCTTCCCACCCTCCCTATCCTACCCCTCTAGGTGGTCACAAAGCACTGAGTTGATCTCTCTGTGCTATACAGCTGCTTCCCACTAGCTATCTATTTTACGTTTGGTAATGTGTATATGTCCATGACACTCTCTCACTTTGTCCCAGCTTACCACTCCCCCTCCCTGTATCCTCAAGTCCATTCTCTAGTAGGTCTGCATCTTTATTGCCGTCCTGCCTCTAGATTCCTCTGACCATTTTCGTTTGTTTGGTTTTTTTTTTTAGATTCCATATATATGTGTTAGCATACGGTATTTGTTTTTCCCATTCTGACTTACTTCTCTCTGTATGACAGTCTCTAGGTCCATCTACCTCACTACAAATAACTCAGTTTCATTCCTTTTCATGGCTGAGTAATATTCCATTGTATATATGTGCCACATCTTCTTTATCCATTCATCTGTTGATGGACACTTCGGTTGCTTCCATGTCCTGGCTATTGTAAATAGAGCTGCAATGAACATTTTGGTACATGACACTTTTTGAATTATGGTTTTCTCAGGGTATATGCCCAGTAGTGGGATTGCTGGGTCGTATGTAGTTCTATTTTTAGTTTTTTAAGGAACCTCCATACTGTTCTCCATAGTGGGTGTATCAAGTTACATTCCCACCAACAGTGCAAGAGGGTTTCCTTTTATCCACACCCTATCCAGCATTTATTATTTGTAGATTTTTTGCTGATGGCCTTTCTGACCAGTGTGAGATGATGTCTCATTGTAGTTTTGATTTGCATTTCTCTTGTGATTAATGATGTTGAGCATTCTTCCATGTGTTTGTTGGCAATCTGTATATCTTCTTTGGAGAAATGTCTATTTAGGTCTTCTGCCCATTTTTGGATTGAGTTGTTGGTTTGTTTTATTTTTTCTTTTGAGTTATGTGGGCCTCTCACTGTCATGGCCTCTCCCGTTGCGGAGCACAGGCTCCGGATGCGCAGGCTCAGCAGCCATGGCTCACGGGCCCAGCCGCTCCGCGGCATGTGGGATCTTCCCTGACCGGGGCACGAACCCGTATCCCCTGCATTGGCAGGCAGACTCTCAACCACTGCGCCACCAGGGAAGCCCTGGGTTGTTGGTTTTTTAGATATTAGAGCTGCAAGAGTTGCTTATATGTTTTGGAGATTAATCCTTTGTCAGTTGCTTCATTTGCAAATATTTTCTCCCATTCTGAGGGTTGTCTTTTCATCTTCTTTATGGTTTCCTTTGATGTGCAAAAGCTTTGAAGTTTCATTAGGTCCCATTTGTTTATTTTTGTTTTTATTTCCATTTCTCTAGGAGGTGGGTCAAAAAGGATCTTGCTGTGATTTATGTCATAGAGTGTTCTGCCTGTGTTTTCCTCTAAGAGTTTGATAGTGTCTGGCCTTACATTTAGGTCTTTAATCCATTTTGACTTTATTTTTGTGTATGGTGTTAGGGAGTGTTCTAATTTCATTCTTTTACATGTAGCTGTCCAGTTTTCCCAGCACCACTTATTGAAGAGGCTATCTTTTCTCCACTGTGTATTCTTGCCTCCTTTATCAAAGATAAGGTGACCATATATGCGTGGGTTGATCTCTGGGCTTTCTATCCTGTTCCATTGATCTATCTTTCTGTTTTTGTGCCAGTACCATACTGTCTTGATTACTGCAGCTTTGTAGTATAGTCTGAAGTCAGGGAGCCTGATACCTCCATCTCTGTTTTTCTTTCTCAAGATTGCTTTGGCTATTCGGGGTCTTTTGTGTTTCCATGAAAATTGTGAAATTTTTTGTTCTAGTTCTGTGAAAAATGCCAGTGGTAGTTTGATAGGTATTGCACTGAATCTGTAGATTGCTTTGGGTAGTAGAGTCATTTTCACAATGTTGATTCTTCCAATCCAAGAACATGGTATATCTCTCTATCTATTTGTATCTTTAATTTCTTTCATCAGTGTCTTATAATTTTCTGCATACAGGTCTTTTGTCTCCTTAGGTAGGTTTATTCCTAGATATTTTATTCTTTTTGTTGCAATGGTAAATGGGAGTGTTTTCTTAATTTCACTTTCAGATTTTTCATCATTAGTGTATAGGAATGCAAAGATTTCTGTGCATTAATTTTGTATCCTGCTACTTTGTCAAATTCATTGATTAGCTCTACTAGTTTTCTGGTAGCATCTTTAGGATTCTCTATGTATAGTATCATGTCATTTGCAAACAGTGACAGCTTTACTTCTTCTTTTCCAATTTGGATTTCTTTTTCTTCTCATATTGCTGTGGCTAAAACTTCCAAAACTATGTTGAATAAGAGTGGTGAGAGTGGGCAACCTGGTCTGGTTCCTGATTTTAGTGGAAATGGTTTAAGTTTTTCACCATTGAGGACGATGTTGGCTGTGGGTTTGTCATTTATGGCCTTTATTATGTTGAGGAAAGTTCCTCTATGCCTACTTTCTGGAGGGTTTTTATCATAAATGGGTGTTGAATTTTGTCGAAAGCTTTCTCTGCATCTATTGAGATGATTATATGGTTTTTTCCTTCAATTTGTTAATATGGTGTATCATGTTGATTGATTTCCGTATATTGAAGACTCCTTGCATTCCTGGGATAAACCTCAACTGAACATAGTATATGATCCTTTTAATGTGTTGTTTGATTCTGTTTGCTAGTATTTTGTTGAGGATTTTTGCATCTATGTTCATCAGTGCTATTGCCCTGTAGTTTTCTTTCTTTGTGACATCTTTGTCTGGTTTTGGTATCAGAGTAATGGTGGCCTTATAGAAAGAGTTTGGGAGTGTTCCTCCCTCTTCTATATTTTGGAAGAGTTTGAAAAGGATAGGTGTTAACTCTTCTCTAAATGTTTGTTGGAATTTGCCTGTGAAGCCATCTGGTCCTGGGCTTTTGTTTGTTGGAAGATTTTTAATCACAGTTTCAATTTCGGTGCTTGTGATTGGTCTGTTCATATTTTCTATTTCTTCCTAGTTCAGTTTCGGAAGGTTGTGCATTTCTAAGAATTTTTCCATTTCTTCCAGGTTGTCTGTTTTATTGGCATATATTTACTTGTAGTAATCTCTCATGATCTTTTGTATTTCTGCAGTGTCAGTTGTTACTTCTTCTTTTTCACTTCTAATTCTATTGATTTGAGTCTTCTCCCTTTTTTTCTTGATGAGTTTGGCTAATGGTTTATCAATTCTGTTTATCTTCTCATAGAACCAGCTTTTAGTTTTATTGATCTTTGCTATCATTTCCCTCATTTATTTTTCATTTATTTCTGGTCTGATCTTTAGGATTTCTTTTCTTCTGCGAACTTTGGGGGGGGTTTGTTCTTCTTTCTCTAATTGCTTTAAGTGTAAGTTTAGGTTATTTATTTGAGATGTTTCTTGTTTCTTAAGGTAGGCTTGTACAGTATATACTTCCCTCTTAGAACTGCTCTTGCTGCATGCCATCGGTTTTGGGTCATTGTGTTTTCATTGTCATTTGTTTCTAGGTATTTTTTGATTTCCTCTTTGATTTCTTCAGTGGTCTCTTGGTTATTAAGTAGTGTGTTGTTTACCTTCCATGTGTTTGTATTTCTTACAGATTTTTTTCATGTAATTGATATATAGTCTCATAGCATTGTGGTTGGAAAAGATACTTGATATGATTTCAATTTTCTTAAATTTACCAAGGCTTGATTTATGACTCAAGATATGATCTATCCTGGAGAATGTTCCATGAGCACATGAGAATAATGTGTATTCTGTTGTTTTTGGATGGAATGTCCTATAAATATCAATTAAGTCCATCTTGTTTAATGTATCATTTAAAGCTTGTGTTTCCTTATTTATTTTCATTTTGGATGATCTGTCCATTGGTGAAAGTGGGGTGTTAAAGTCCCCTACTATGATTGTGTTACTGTCGATTTCCCATTTTATGGCTGTTAGTATCTGACTTATGTATTGAGGTGCTCCTATGTTTCATGCATAAATATTTACAATTGTTATACCTTCTTCTTGGATTGATCCCTCGATCAATTTGTTGTGTTGTTCTTTGTCTCTTGTAATAGTCTTTGTTTTAAAGTCTATTTTTTCTGATATAAGAATTGCTACTCCAGCTTTCATTTGATTTCCATTTTCATGCAATATCTTTTTCCATCCCCTCAGTTTCAGTCTGTTTGTGTCCCTAGGTCTGAAGTGGGTCTCTTGTAGACAGCATATGTATGGGTCCTGTTTTTGTATCCATTCAGCCAGTCTATGTCTTTTTGTTGGAGCATTTAATCCATTTACATTTAAGGTAATTATTGATATGTATGTTCCTAATACGATTTTCTTAATTGTTTTGGTTTTATTATTGTAGGTCTTTTCCTTCTCTTGTATTTCCTGCTTAGAGAAGTTCCTTTAGCATTTATTTAAAGCTGGTTTGGTGGTGCTGAATTCTTTTAGCTTTTGCTTTTCTGTAAAGGTTTTAATTTCTCTGTCAAATCTGAATGAGATCCTTGCTGGATAGAGTAATCTTTGTTGTAGTTTTTTCTCTTTCATCACTTTAAATATGTCATGCCAGTCCCTTCTGGCTTGCAGAGTTTCTGCTGAAAGATCAGCTGTTAACCTTATGGGGATTCCCTTATGTGTTACTTGTTGTTTTTCCCTTGCTGCTTTTAATATTTTTTCTTTGTATTGAACTTTTGATAGTTTGATTAATGTGTTTCTCCTTGGATTTATCCTGTATGGGACTCTTGTGCTTCTTGGACTTGAATATTTCCTTTCCCATATTCGGGAAGTTTTCAACTATAATCTCTTCAAATATTTTCTCAGTCCCTTTCTTTTTTCTTCTTCTTCTGGGACCTCTATAATTCAAATGTTGGTGCGTTTAATGTTGTTCCAGAGGTCTCTGAGACTGTCTTCAATTCTTTTTTCTTTAATCTGCTCTGCAGTAGTTATTTCCACTATTTTATCTTCCAGGTCACTTATCCGTTCTTCTGCCTCAGTTCTTCTGCTCTTGATCCCTTCTAGTGATTTTTTAATTTCATTTATTGTGTTGTTCGTCTGTGTTTGTTTGCTGTTTAGTTCTTCTAGGTCCTTGTTAAACACTTCTTTTATTTTCTCCATTCCATTTCTAAGATTTTGGATCATCTTTACTATCATTATTCTGAATTCTTTTTCAGGTAGACTGCCTATTTCCTCTTCATTTGTTAGGTCTGGTGGGTTTTTGCCTTGCTCCTTCATTTGCTGTGTTTCTCTGTCTTCACATTTTGCTTAACTTACTGTGTTTGGGGTCTTCTTTTTGCAGGCTGCAGGTTCGTAGTTTCTGTTGCTTTTGGTGTCTGTCTCCGGTGGCTAAAGTTGGTTCAGTGGGTTGTGTAGGCTTCCTGGTGGAGGGGACTAGTGCCTGTGTTCTCGTGGGTAAGGCTGGATCTTGTCTTTCTAATATGCAGGTCCACGTCTGGTGATGTGTTTTGGGGTGTCTGTGGCCTTAGTATGATTTTAGGCAGCCTCTGTGCTAATGGATGGGATTGTGTTCTGATCTTGCTAGTTGTTTGGCATAGGGTGTCCTGCACTGTAGCTTGCTGGTCATTGAGTGGAGCTGGATGTTGGTGTTGAGATGGAGATCTCTGGGAGATTTTCACCGTTTGATATTACATGGAGCTGGGAGGTCTCTTGTGGACCAGTGTCCTGAACCTGGCTCTCCCACCTCAGTGGCACAGCCCTGACTCCCAGCTGCAGCACCAGGAGCCTGTCCTCCACACGGCTCAGAATACAAGGGAGAAAAGAAAGAAGGAAAGAAGGAGGGAAGAAAAGAAAGAAAGAAAGAAAGAGATAAAGTAAAATAAAATAAAGTTATTAAAATAAAAAATAATTATTAAGAAAAAAAATTTTAAGTAATAAAAAAAAAACAGAACGCTAGGACAAGTGGTAAAAGCAAAGCTATACAGACAAAATCACACACAGAAGCATACACATAGACACTCACCAAAAGAGAAAAAGGGGGAAAAAAGTATATATATATCTTTGCTCACAAATTCCACCTCCTCAATTTGGGATGATTCATTGTCCATTCAGGTATCCACAGATGGAGGCACATCAAGTTGATTGTGGAGATTTAATCTGCTGCTCCTGAGGCTGCTGGGAGAGATTTCCCTTTCTCTTCTTTGTTCGCGCAGCTCCTGGGGTTCAGCTTTGGATTTGGCCCCGCCTCTGCGTGTAGTTCTCCTGAGGCCGTCTGTTCTTCACTCAGACAGGACGGGGTTAAAGGAGCAGCTGATTCGGGGGCTCTGGCTCATTCAGGCCGGGCAGAGGGAGGGGCATGGTGGGCGGGGCGAGCCTGCGGCGGCAGAGGCCGGCGTGACGTTGCGCCAGCACGAGGCGCGCCCATGCCTTCTCCTGGGGAAATTTTCCCTGGATCCTGGGACCCTGGCAGTGGCGGGCTGCACAGGCTCCCAGGAGGGGCAGTGTGGATAGTGACCTGCGCTCACACACAGGCTTCTTGGTGGCGGCAGCAGCAGCAGCCCTAGCGTCCCATGCCTGTCTCTGGAGTCCGCGCTTTAGCCGCAGCTCGTGCCCGTCTCTGGAGCTCCTTTAAACAGCGCTCTTAATCCCCTCTCCTTGCGCGCCAGGAAACAAAGAAGGAAGAAAAAGTCTCCTGCCTCTTTGGCAGGTCCAGACTTTTTCCCGGACTCCCTCCCGGCCAGCCGTGGTGCACTAACCCCTTCAGGCTGTGTTCACGCCCGAAGCCCGAGCCTCAGCTCCCAGCCCCGCCAGCCCCGGCGGCCGAGCAGACAAGCCTCTCGGGCTGGTGAGTGCCGGTTGGCACCGATCCTCTGTGCGGGAATCTCTCTGCTTTGCCCTCCGCACCCCTGTTGCTGCACTGTCCTCCGCGGCTCCGAAGCTTCCCCCCTCCGCCGCCTGCAGTCTCCGCCCGCGAAGGGGCTCCTAGTGTGTGGAAACCTTTCCTCCTTCACGGCTCCCTCCCACTGGTGCAGGTCCCGTCCCTATTCTTTTGTCTCTGTTTATTCTTTTTTCTTTTGCCCTACCCAGGTACGTGGGGAGTTTCTTGCCTTTTGGGGGGTCTAAGGTCTTCTGCCAGCGTTCAGTAGGTGTTCTGTAGGAGTTGTTCCACGTGTGGATGTATTTCTGATGTATTTGTGGGGAGGAAGGTGATCTCCACGTCTTACTCTTCCACCATCTTGAAGCCCCTAGATTTTCTGTGGAGCAACAGAAGACTCACTTAAGCCCCCTCTTTTTAAAACTCATTTGGAAAAATAGTTTTCAATAGTTTTTTTTTTTTTTTACTGTAACAAAAGAGTTTTGTTTTTCTCTAAAAATTATAAGTAATGCACTAATGTAGCTTAAATATTGTAAATTCTATATTTTGGCTTAATTTTGAAAATTTTTTGAGACTTTAAATATTAGCTATTTTGTAAGGAAGCTATTTTAAGCAGAAACATATCTATAAGAGAGGGTTGGATTCTTTTTCTTTGTGAAAATCTTGTTTTTCTCAAGATTAAATCTCTTAGCTATTACTTATTTGGGTGCTATTTCTTTTGGTTAAAGGGGGAAAAGTACGTTGTAATTTATGGTTTGTGTATAACAATTCTAGTTAAATGACTTCTTCCATGCTTTTATAATCATATACATCTGCTCATGTTAAGTGTTATTCTAGCAAATGAGCTACACTTATTCTATTCTGAAAAGTTTAAATTTTAATTTCATTTGAAGTTGTAATATGAGGTAAATTGGTGGATATTTCTGAACTTCCTTTGATACTCAGTAGTAATACGATACCTACAGCAAAACCAGTGTTAGAATATATTGCTTAAATTGGTAACATGCATAAAATGAAAATATATTGGCTTTGTAAGATTTATTCTACCATTAATCTTAAAATCAGGTAGCTCTAAGTAGACCTCCAGCAATACAATAATTCATTATTGGACCTATTTCAGCCCTGGGTGTGATTCAGCCCAGTACGTGAGCAATTTAGAATTTTGCTGAATATCAAAGTGGAAAACTAGAAATGGAACCATATTGGGTGGTAAATATGTGTGAGCTAATTTCACTGTTAGTTTTGGAAGGGTAAAAAGAGGAAAATGTAGTTATTGGGCTCTTATTTATACACCCAGTGGGGACAGAGTACAATCTAAAATCATAAAACTAGACATTAGCCAAAAATAGCACTCTTTTTCTATTTGCTGATTGACTAGTAAAGGAAAAATGAATTGATGTGAGGTTTTCTTTTTCTCCCTTTCCATGTGTCTTATTTTTGTCATGTCCTTATAATCATTTTAAATGCTCCAACAGATATAATACTGAACTTGATATTTGTTTTTCAATTTCTTTTTTTTAAATTGAAGTATAGTTGATTTACAATGTTGTGTTAGTGGCAGGTATACAGCAAAGTGATTCAGTCGTACATCCACATATAGATATTCTTTTTCACAATCTTTTCCATTCTGGTTTATTACGGGGTAGTGAATAGCGTTCCCTGTGCTATACAGTAGGACCTTGTTTATCCATTCTGTATATAATAGTTTGCATCGGCTAATCCCAAATTCTCAGTCCAACCCCCCCCCGATCCCCCTCCAAGTCTGTTATCTATGTCTGTAAGTCTGTTTCTGTTTCATAGATTAAGCTGAACTTCATATTTGAAGCATAAAAACCTTTATTCTTTATGGACTTATGCATATTTGAATAATGTTTCATGTACAAATGCTTCCTAATGAAAGTGTAATCTTCTCATTCCTGAACAGATATGTAAGATACTCATAATTACATATTTGTAGACCTTTACAGGAGTTTAGGAGGTCAACAGAGTCTGGCCTATTCCCATTTTTCAGGATGCCAGTCGATTAAAAAATGTAGAAATGCCAATCAGTTAGGAAAACAGATACATTTTAAATGTTTCCATTGAACAACTGAAGTGAAATCATCCATGTGAACTTCTTTCAGTTCATGCAATGTATCTCTCCATCCATAGGCATAATTTCAACTGGAGAAACATCAGAAGTTTTAGTTTGGAACTCTTGATGAAGAGGAGTCCTGGACTGTATGGCCCCCCAGCTCCTCCTGGGATAGTGGGATAGGCCCCAAAGGAACCCTATAGTATTTATGTAAGCCAAAGGGATAAAATGTTAGTCCCTGAAGCCTTGGGCTTTGCTTAGGCTCACAGCCCAATATGGGAGAAATGTACAAATGTCCTGGAGTCTGGTCTTGTGAGGAAAAATTCCAAGAGAATCCTTTCTCAGCCAGATGTCAAGTGCTTCAGCTGCTATCAATCCGGCCTTTATGCTGGTTCTTCTTCTCATGAGCTTAGCTCTAGAGAGGAAAGAGCCCAGGCCTGCAGAAAATTCAAGCAAAGCCCGCACAGTCCAAAACAAGCCAAAGATGGAATACAGGTGTATTAGATTTCACAAGGCAGGAAGTGACCCCAAGAGTCCACCTTCAGGAAAGTTTATGGTAATTGTAAGAAGCCATTTGAAGGATTTTCTAAGTTGACATCTTTGTGCAGATGAAATTCTCTGTAGGCCAGTCAGTAATTTCCCCATCTCAGTTTAACAATATTGATGACCTGACTATTTAAATAGGTTATACCTGTGTTCTCAAATACTGAGATTCTTTCCAGCCTCCTTTTCCCCTCTTTAGTCCCTCCCCTCGCTGTCCTGTTGTACCCAGGAGTGATTTCTTCATAAACTTTCTGAAGGAGTAAATACAGCAACAAAAAGATTCTATTTCCCTTGTTGAGGGCTTATTGTTTCCTGTGGTAGCTTTCTCAGAAATGACACTCAGAATCTAAAAGACTAGGTGTCACATAGTGGATTTAGAAGGTAGGTGTGTTATGTGGATAGGGAATAACCCACTGCCACCTCTTGTTCCATGCTTCCTCTGTATTGGTCAGATGGCAGCCAGGGTGTTGCAGTGGCCCCTGAAGATTTCCCTGCTTCTGCACACCTGAAACATCTGGATGCCTAATACATAATATTGCTCATGTTTTTAAATTGTCCTTGATGCTTAGAACATGGCTTTTTAAAATTGGGTTTGGCAGCAAATGCTGGAGAGGCTGTGGAAAAAAGGGAACCTTCTTGCACTGTTGGTGGGAATGTAAACTGATACAGCCACTATGGAGAACAGTATGGAGGTTCGTTAAAAAACTAAAAATAGAACTACCATACGACCCAGCAATCCCACTACTGGTCATATACCCAGAGAAAACCGTAATTCAAAAAGACACATGCACCCCAATGTTCATTGCAGCACTATTTACAATAGCCAGGGCATGGAAGCAACCTAAATGCCCATTGACAGACGAATGGATAAAGAAGATGTGGCACATATATACAGTGGAATATTACTCAGCCATAAAAAGGAACAAAATTGGGTCATTTGTAGAGATGTGGATGAACCTAGAGACTGTCATATAGAGTGAAGTAAGTCAGAAAGAGAAAAACAAATATCGTATATTCCATGCATATATGTGGAAACTAGAAAAAATGGTACAGATGAACCAGTTTGCAGGGCAGAAATAGAGACACAGTTGTAGAGAACAAACATATGGACACCAAGGGGGCAACGCGGTGGGGAGGTGGTGGTGGGATGAATTGGGAGATTGGGATTGACATATATACACTAATATGTATAAAATAGATAACTAATATAAGAACCTGCTGTATAAAAAAATAAAAATAAAAATAAATTGGGTTTGGGGGGCAGGGAAGAGATGGAAACCTTCATGGAAGGGAGGAACATTGTTTTCATTGTTAAAGGAGTTTCATCTTCCAAAACACACCATGATGAATACCAGCTCCCTCTCCTCTGCCCTGACAAATAACAGATTTTCACTAATCCAATAAATGTGACTCTAGCTTGTACCTGTCAGTACTGAGTCTGGTGGCAATGGATGGGCCCATTCTAAACACAGTCAAGTTCTCTTTAACTCTGTTTATTTAACTTAAACTGAACACATCTTTGTGGAGGCTCATGGAACTCAGAATTTTTTTATGTAGCCACAAGGCATGGTTGCACATACCAGCTAAGCTCGTAGCAGATTTACTGGCTGCAATATGAGGGAACAGAGGCCTGACATCAAGGCTGAACACAGGAAGTGGTGAAAAAGGGCATGCGTGCTTACATATTAATTTAAGCAAAGGAAAAGGGGAGAAATCATTTTTAATTTTTGTCCTAGCAGAGTTGTCTGAAATTTCAAGGTATATAATTTTCTTTCTCTAACCAATTGTTATGTATAGCTCAAAGGACATTGGAAAAAAGAATTTGGATTTCCTCACACTCTTAGCTTAAAAAAAAAAAGGGGGGGGGGAGAAACTGGCTCTTTAAGAATAGATTTTTGCCTTTCCTTTTTCAAATTACATAAATGAATACTATTAAGTGAACTTACTGAGCTGCCTTACACCTCTTCTTACTTGGCAACTCATGAATGTTATTTTTGATGTGTATTATTGATTGTTCTGAATGAAATAGTTTCCATTAAGATTTTGTTCCTTCAGGCTATCTAGAAAATAATTACTTTAAAATTTATCTTCCCATCTTAAATATTTTACACTTGTTCTTGAGCCAGCTGTAGGATCTTTAGAAAGCATCCTATTTTGAAATACGAAGAGTAAGTCTGCCTTGCCATTCTGTCTTGGACATGGTATAAGTGTTTCTGTGAACATCTTTGCCTTCACATCAAATGGGAAAGAATTCACAGTGGCAGCATTTGATATCTAACCAAAGGAAGGAGTGACTCTTTGAGGTCATCTTGTAGCTTTGGCTCTACAAACCCTAGAAGCCATTATCTTAAAATGCTATAAATTCAGTTACAAAATGGAAAGATGATTACATGATTAATGGAGGTTAATAAAGATCATTGAAATCTTAGCCTGGTCGAGGCCATCAAAAACTATTTAATCCAATTTCCTTTGGCTCCAGGCAGGCCACATGGGAACCACTTTGTCAGATGGAATCTCTCTCCTCATCACATACCTCTCTAGGGAAGTCAAGCCCCTTTTTCATATGAAATATGATGCATCCTTGTCCTGACTAAGTACCTACTCTTACCTGGGGCTTCTTTGCTGCCAGTGTTGCTCATTAGAAATTAAGCTCTTGGCTGTGGAGTAATGAAAGGAATGGGTTGGACAGTGTGGGAATTGAAATACAAAGCTCTCACCCCATGAATGACATATCCAACTGTCCCAGTTACTTTAGTAAGCCTTTATGTGGCTGCTGACAGTAAGATGGTTGAATGTGTAGGGTTGACACCCATAGGGTAAATTTTACTGTCGTTTAGTTCAAAATACATAAGAAGTACTACTATTAAAAAGCAGAAAAGAACACAAAGGGCCAATTGAAAACAAAGTCATATTTGCTTTATCCAACCTATTCTCACTAATGGAAAAACAAACTGACTAATGTGTTACTCATCTGGGGTCAGCAGCCTTCTTCAAATTCACTAAGAATAAGCCTATTCCATCAGTTAGGAATTGTGTACACCTGCAAGAGATCTGAAATCATGAAAATATCTGAAATATCTTCAACAAGAAAGGATTTATTTTTCTCCTATGTAGTCTCAGTCTGAGGAGGCGATCCAGAGCTGATATTGGTGACACTCGGATGTCATGAGTACTCCTTTCGTCTTCTGTCCTACCATTCTTGTCAAATAACTTCCATTATCAAGGTCTCGTCAAGGTCACCTCAGGTCTCAGTATGGCTGATGGGGAGTCTAGGCAGGAGGAAGAGGGAGAAGGGAAGGCAAAAGGGCACCTGCCTACTTAGGTACCTTTGAAGAGTTTTCCTGGGAGCCCTTGCAAAAACGACAATGACTTCAGCGTACGTCTTAATTGTTATCCCTGTCCTCCGGGGAGCCTACGAAATATTCTTTTTCATTTGGGTACAGTGCTACGCTTGCAATATTGAGGTTTCATTAGTGACACATAAAAGGAATAAGGAAAATTTCCCAGGAAACTCCCAATCTCTTCTTCAGGCTCCATCTTTAATTTTTGCTCATGTGGCCCCTCACTTGGAGTCACAAAGCAATGATTTCATTGCTTATAAAACAATAAAAGTTCAGAGGATCAAACAAGATATGGTACACAGTCACTCCACAGATACAGAGTCCAGATGTTTTTTCATTTTGATATTGTTTGATTTAGTGAATTTCAGCTTCCTTTCAGCCACTGTGGTTGGGAAAGTAAGTTACGGTGTGTTTTTGCCTTTGTGCTTTTATCAGCAGATTTATTTACATCTAACCATGGCTGATGTAAGACATAATGCCTGTGAGGTTTTACCTTGGCAGCTATTTGATTGTCAGGATTTCAAACCCTAAAAAGAGGTTTATGTTCTATTTCTCTATAAGGAAAGAAATTGACTTGGGTTTTCAAAGTACAAGGACTTTTTCATGGATAATCCTTTATGCCCCCGTTTCATATTGTCTTCTTGTTTTTTTCAGAGAGCGGGTGGGGTAGAACTGGTAGACAGAGCATTTGGATATGAAGGTATCTTAGCTTCTGATCAGAATTTGAGCAAGCAGAAAAATCCAAGATAGAAAAAAAAAAGGAGAAACAGATTGTAAATTAAACCAAACGAAGAGTGATCATCATATACAGCAATATAGATATAATTATTCCATTAGATAGAACTTCCTGAGCAATGGATTTGATATCTAGGGCCCAGTGGTACAAGTGTGGGATAGTGAATTTGGAGTAATAATGAAGACCTTAGAATATTTGTCCCCCCAAATGACTAAAGCCTATAATAGTCTATAATAAAGCCTAGAAGGGGGAAAAGCCATAATTCTAATATTCATAAAGCCATATCAAACAACTGATGTTGAATTTAGAGAGGGGTGAAATGGACATGAACTGTGTCTCCATGTGGCATTTTAGACTTTACAAAAAGTATCTTAATTGTCAAGACTTTAAGGGATTATGGTCATATCAAGAAAAATTGTGGAGCCTTTCTTTTTGGACTATCTCTATACAAAATATCCTTGTCTTTTTGGTATTACTTGAAATAAATCTAGGCTTGATTAACCTTCTGTGGCTGGTGAAAGCCGTACTTCCCCCAGTATTTTAACAAAGACTCTGGCCAATCATCATGAAATATATTTTGAAAACTGAGACATAGAGTTGGGTTCACTTGATCTGCAAAATGTCTTGTTGTCAGATAACCACTGCTACATCTTTAAGGTGCAATGAGGCTATGGATCTGGGATTGTTTTCATGGCCTCAGTACCTCCTTTAATTGCTCTAAGTATAGTGAGTCTCCTGACCCAGTGCAGTTCAATGGATGCAAATACCTTATTAGTCATACTTCTCAGAGAAAAAATACTTCACATCTTCCTCTTTGAACTCCCTAAGAAAGGTTTATTTGAAAATTACCATTTGGCCTTTCTATCAGTTCCAAATGGAAACTTTATTGCATTTATAATCTGAACGAATCAAGGAATCATCAGCTCTATTTAAAAAAGGTTTCCACTCTAGCTGAAAATATTATATCAGTGCTGACTTTCATGCCACGTATTTGCTCAATTCATACACTTTGGATAAAAATATGTGACCCTCTGTCCAGATGTTTTCTCTGTGTGATAGGTAGCATCCCAATTGTTTCCTTTTTTTTTTTTTTTTTACAAATATTGTTTTATTTAATTCTCCTGTTTCCATTTTTGATGGATTACCAGAATTGAAAGAGTATCTTGGGTTGTGCAAATAATCTTTATAACTCTGGGTGAAATACTTCAACCTATTAAAAAAATTTAGAGAAAAGCACAAAATCCCTGGAAGGAGGTAGGCCCACACAACTTGTTTATCCAGACAGCCTTGAAATTTTGAACCATCTATAGAATGTAGAACTGTTTATACTTAACTGGGCTTCATGGGTATGATTTTGAAATTCTCAGCCATGTCAAAAGCACTTCATTTCCTATAGAAGCTGAGATCTGAAATACTGAACAGACTCTTTTCTTGGGCATAGTAGGATTTGAGTTTACAAGTATATTGCTTGATCCAAAATGCTGATAGCCAATGTTGATGCAAATGATTGATAAATTTTACATGGTTTGATATGAGTATTAAAGATAGGCCCATCTCAAAGGCACATAGAGCACTGTTACTGATTTCTAAAGTATTTCTCCATTTTCTTGTCCCTAATGACCCGAGTCAGGTAACAGACACAATACTTATTAATTAGTTATCTTAGTATGTTGAAGTATAACTCTGTAGGAAATGATTTCACTGTTAAGTCACTGATTTCAAAGCAAGTCAGCAGTGCTTTATGTATGGTAATCACCTGCAGACCACCTCATTCCATTTAAATTGTTTTGTCCAGCTTGCATACCCTGGCCCCCCCAAAAGCTAAATTCTCTTTTTCAATGCTGTTTAAAAGAGAAATTTGAACAATAGTAGCTTAATTTCTAGTCACAGTACCTAGTTTCTTAGCTTCTATTCATATTATCAAAAATGAATATGTACTGTCCCACTTACTGATTTGCAACTGCTGACTGACATCAAAGTAATTTAATTAATAGCAACTATTGCTGTTTTTAAGATAATTATTAAAGTAACTTAGAAATATGTGACAAATTCTTATATGTAAGTAACAGGTTTGAAAGTGCTTAGAGGTGGTTTTTAAAACCTCTTTCTCCTATGTCACTTCCTTATTCTCAACATTTTTTCACTGAGGTATAATTGACATATAACATTATGTTAACTTCAGTTATATAAGATAATGATTTGATGTTTGTATATATTGTGAAATGACCACCACAATAAGTCTAGTTAACATCCAGTTTTTTCTTGTGATGAAAACTTTTAAGATCTACTGTCTTAGAAACTTGCATTATACAGTATGTGTTATTAACTGTAGTCATCATGCTCTATACTAAATCCCCATGACATTTACTTTATAACTGAAAGTTTGTGCCTTTTGACCCCCTTCACCCATTTTGCTCCCCGCAATCCCCACCTCTGACAATCACTTGTCTGTTATTCTGTCCTCTGCATCTATAAGTTTGGGTTTTGTTGTTGTTGTTATTGTTATTGTTGTTTTAGATTCCACATACAAGTGAGATTGTATGGTATTTTCAACTTTATCTTTTGTAATTCATTTTAATATGTGTCTGAGTATGAAACTTATACTTGGTCATTATAAACATAGCCATGAAAGTTCAAAGAAAGAAAACTGACCCAACATTTTGGCTGGCTACCCTGCCCAACTGACTTCATTCCTTCTGACTGCCGATCTGTCTGTCTGTCCATCCATTCATTTGTGAGAGATCATACTGGGTGTATAATCTTTCATTTTTCTCTTTTCATGAACACTATCTTATCCATGTTTTCTAATGGAATTACAAAATTTGAATCAATACTACTTTTACTGGCTACATTATATTCCATTAAATGAACAGGTCTTATCTTGTCAATTTCTAACTGAATTTCCTTCCTTCCTTCCTTCCTCCCTCCCTTTCTTTTTCTTTCTTTCTTTCTTTTTTTCTTTTCTCTTCTTTTCTATCGTAAGTAGCTGTGAACATCTTTGCTTATAAGAGTTTGTCGGTATCTATTACTACTGTCTTAGGAAATTTTATTATAAATGAAGTTATTTCATCAGTGCTGTACAGAATATTTTCTTCAGATTTTTTAGAGTAGGCAAGATTTTCTATTGAGATTATTGCAGTTCAATCTAAAACTCTTTGTTGGCTTAAGGAGATGGAGGATTCCAGGGTTCTTTATCCTGTGGTTCTATAAATATCTTGAAGTAGATAAATAATAAATTTATTTTGATAATCTCTGCCTTTAGGATTTTCTTCCTTCCACAGTGTCTTCTGATTGAGGTGATCTGATGACTGGGAAGAATCATCATACACTGTTTAACTTAACTGACCGCTCTTCTTGCTTTAGAGTTAGGTGATGAAGATAATAAAATACTTCAAGTTTTTTTTTCTATAAAATTGAAACTATTGTTTGATATATTACTGGATGATTTATTTGGAGATTTTTAAATCCCTCCTGCCTTGTATATAAATTCACTCATTTAATAATGGCTTTATTTATGTAGCAATGCTAGGAACAGGAGGAAAAACATGAAGGGGAGAGGCTCCCTCAAGGAGTTCAGTATCTAGTGATGTGAAGAAATATACCAAATTGCAGTAAGTTGAAGAGTAGCAACTTCTAAGACCAGCAGAGGCAAGGTGCTCCCCTGGGTTTCTACAGGTAGGGCTTGGGGCTGGGACTGCACAACGAGGGCATGTAAAAATGTGCCTTACTTTGATGACATCCTTTTCTTGCATGTTTCACAGTCTAACTCCTGACTCTTCAGTCTTGTTCTGAATGGATTGACAGATTGATTTCGCACTGCTTCCTCCAATGGCCTTTCTGTCATGTTGACATCTTACATTTTAGAAATCATTAAGCAGGGGCCATTTGGGAGGATTCTGCCCAGGCAGGGAATGTATCAGCTGCTCCCTGCTTTCTCCTCCCCACCCTTGTGCCACATTAGATGCATGATTGTGAATGACGTTTCCCAGTGAGGTTGGGTGACAGTGTCCCCATTCCATATTAACAGCCATAGGTTTAAATTGATAGCACATGGATTATTCTCTATCAGTGGATTTCCTTCTTGTGCACATGTTCCTTTTAATCAAGGCTTCCCCTGCTCCCATATTTCCTGTCTCGTGGACTGCTCCAGAACTACTGCTTGTTTTCCCACTCATGGAGTCTCTCCCAGTAGGCTACATTCCATGCTTTGGTTCTTCAAATGGTCCCTTGTCTTGGGAACAGGGATTCCCTTCAGTATGCCCTGAACTTGCATAAATGGGAAACAGTTCTCTTGAGGAGAGGAGGTTGCTTTTCACATGGTATTGTTTTTGAGCCAAGCATTACTATGTTTGGCCAGTTGGCTGTTTTCTTCTCCATCTCAGAGAATTGAAATGTGAACGTAGTGGACTGAGCTGAGTAACTGTTTCAGGGGGCTCATTTGCTAGATCACCTGTCCTAAAGAAGGCTAAATGGAATCCTTTCTTTTCTGTGAAGTATTTTCTCTTCTAAATTGGCTTGTGCAGCTCACATGTAGCCCCAGTTACTCAGTGTGTGTATAATTGTATGTGAAGGAAGACCACACACAATTGTATCTTAGAAGGGAAATGTTTGAGGCTCCCATCACTTCTTTTCTGACGAGGAGACTTGTCCTCAGTGAGACCTATCGGTATGAATTGGCAAAACCACACAGGTGCTTTAGCTCAGAAGGAGTGAAACGTCAAAATTCATGCTCAGGTCCAGGTCTCTGGGACTGTGGGGTTACCTGGCATCAGACAGCACTAGGGATGCAGGTCATCTGGGTGACAGACACTGGAATTGTCACTCTCTCTCTGCCTTGCTATGGAAATGGAAGGTTTAGCTCAAAAATCAATGTGTTCTAAGTGAAGTGGATCTCTTACCTTGGCAGAAAAAACAGTGCTATGCCTTTGTGTGATTGTTACATGGCTGTGTGTGGCATTCCAGGGAAAAGATCCGTTAGAAGACAGACAAGATCTCACAACTCACTTTTCAATAGAAAATGGCTTGGCTTTCACTGATGAAGTTGATTACTGGAAAGGATACTCATGAGTCCCTGGGGTATAAGCTTTCTGATATCCGCACATGAATAGGTCCCAGCCAGCCCAATTCCCTGAAATGCGGGCCTTCAATTTCTTTGCAACGTGAAAGGTGGAGAGAGGTGAGGTGACAGCTTGTTCCCAGTGAACTTGCCTTGCATTTAATAAGTGCTGCTGATGGAAAGGAAGTAGTGAGCTCCAGGACCACAATGTCAGAGTCAAGAATGGCTGCTGGATCTCACTTAAGCGTTCCTGATTAGACTCCACAGAGGACAAGATTTCCCACTTGCTTATAGAGTAGCCCCCATGATACTGAATGATCTACGAGGAGCATATTCATATTACAGATAGATTCTATAATCGAGCATTCATATATCAAAGGTTAAAAAAGAACTAACACTAGGACTATACAAAAGACCAAGAAGAAGAAAAAAAGGAAAAGTATACTGCATAGTATAATCTCTCCAACAAGTGGAGAGATTGATTTTAAAATCTAGTGAAAATTCCTTAAAATATATAACTTTACTTCATATTTTATGTCTATTACACATTATAACACGTGCTTCAAAGTGTTATAGTATCTTGCTCATGCTGTTACCAGGATAAACTATTCCAAATTGGTTCTAACTGAACTATTTGCTTTTGCAGGCTTGTTCTTCTAATAATTATTGGAATGTTTTGTGTTTGTGTATGTACATGTGGTGGTGTATGTACCAACAGTGGGCATAGTTGAGGTTTGGTGCTGTAAGGCATACAAAAAGACAGAATATCATTTCTACCCTCACTAAGGTTATAATCTAATTGGAAGTTATAATCTAATCTAATCTAATTGGAAGAGTACCACTCAAGAAATAATTGTAGAACCCGACAATGTATATGTTACTAGGTAGTAAGTTGTGTAGTGCTCATTTTACTTTTTTAACATCTTTATTGCAGTATAATTGTTTTACAATGGTGTGTTAGTTTCTGCTTTATAACAAAGTGAATCAGCTATACATATACATATATCCCCATATCTCCTCCCTCTGGCGTCTCCCTCCCACCCTCCCTATCCCACCCCTCTAGGTGGTCACAAAGCACCGAGCTGATCTCCCTGTGCAATGCAGCTGCTTCCCACTAGCTATCGGTTTTACATTTGGTAGTGTATAGATGTCCATACCTCTCTCTCGCTTTGTCACAGCTTACTCTTCCCCCTCCCTGTGTCCTCATAGGTCTGCATCTTTATTCCTGTCCTGCTCCTAGGTTCTTCATGACCATTTTTTAAAAAATTCCATATGTATGTGTTAACATACGGTATTTGTTTTTCTCTTTCTGACTTACTTTACTCTGTATGACAGACTCTAGGTCCATCCACCTCACTACAAATAACTCAGTTTCGTTTCTTTTTATGGCTCAGTAATATTCCATTGTATATATGTGCCACATCGTCTTTATCCATTCATCTGTCGATGGACACTTAGCTTGCTTCTGTCTTGGCTATTGTAAATAGAGCTGTCATGAACATTGTGGTACATGACTCTTTTTGAATTATGGTTTTCTCAGGGTATATGCCCAGTAGTGGGATCGCTGGGTCGTATGGTAGTTCTATTTTTAGTTTTTTAAGGAACCTCCCTACTGTTCTCCATAGTGGCTGTATCAATTTACATTCCCACCAACAGTGCAAGACGGTTCCCCTTTATCCACACCCTCTCCAGCATTTATTGTTTGTAGATTTTTTGATGATGGCCATTCTGACAGGTGTGAGATGATATCTCACTGCAGTTTTGATTTGCATTTCTCTAATGATTAATGATGTTGAACATTATTTCATGTGCTTGTTGGTAATCTGTATATCTTCTTTGGAGAAATGTCTATTTAGGTCTTCTGCCCATTTTTGGATTGGGTTGTTTGTTTTTTTCCTATAGAGCTTCATGAGCTGCTTGTAAATTTTGGAGATTAATCCTTTGTCAGTTGCTTCATTTGCAAATATTTTCTTCAATTCTTAGAGTTGTCTTTTTGTCTTGTTTATGCTTTCCTTTGCTGTGCAAAAGCTTTTAAGTTTCATTAGGTCCCATTTGTTTATTTTTGTTTTTATTTCCATTTCTCTAGGAGGTGGGTCAAAAAGGATCTTGCTGTGATTTATGTCATAGAATGTTCTGCCTATGTTTTCCTCTAAGAGTTTGACAGTGTCTGGCCTTACATTTAGGTCTTTAATCCATTTTGAGTTTATTTTTGTGTATGGTGCTAAGGAGTGTTCTAATTTCATTCTTTTACATGTAGCTGTCCAGTTTTCCCAGCTCCACTTATTGAAGAGGCTGTCTTTTCTCCGTGGTATATCCTTGCATCCTTTATCAAAAATAAGGTGACAGTATGTGTGTGGGTTCCTCTCTGGGCTTTCTATCCTGTTCCATTGATCTATGTTTCTATTTTTGTGCCAGTACCATACTGTCTTGATTACTGTAGCTTTGTAGTATAGTCTGAAGTCAGGAAGCCTGATTCCTCCAGCCCTGTTTTTCTTTCTCAAGATTGCTTTGGCTATTCAGGGTCTTTTGTGTTTCTATACAAATTAGGAAATCTTTTGTTCTAGTTCTGTGAAAAATGCCAGTGGTAGTTTGATAGGGATTGTATTGAATCTGGAGATTGCTTTGGGTATTATAGTCATTTACACAATGTTGATTCTTCCAATCCAAGAATATGGTATATCTCTCCATCTACTTGTATCATCTTTAATTTCTTTCATCAGTGTCTTATAGTTTTCTGCATATGGGTCTTTTGCCTCCTTAGGTAGATTTATTCCAAGGTATTTTATTCTTTTTGTTGCAGTGGTAAATGGGAGTGTTTCCTTAATTTCACTTTCAGATTTTTCATCATTAGTGTATAGGAATGCAAGAGATTTCTGTGCATTAATTTGGTATCCTGCTACTTTACCAAATTCATTGCTTAGCTCTAGTAGTTTTCTGGTAGCATCTTTAGGATTCTCTATGTATAGTATCATGTCATCTGCAAACAGTGACAGCTTTAGTTTTTCTTTTCCAATTTGGATTCCTTTTATTTCTTTTTCTTCTCTGATTGCTGTGGCTAATACTTCCAAAACTATGTTGAATAATAGTGGTGAGAGTGGGCAACCTTGTCTTGTTCCTGATCTTAGAGGAAATGGTTACACTTTTTCACCATTGAGAACAATGTTGGCTGTGGTGGTGTCATATATGGCCTTTATTATGTTGAGGTAACTTCCCTCTATGCCTATTTTCTGGAGGGTTTTTATCATACATGGGTGTTGAATTTTGTCGAAAGCTTTTTCTGCATCTACTGAGTTGATCATATAATTTTTCTTCAATTTGTTAATGTGGTATACCACATTGATTGATTTGCATATATTGAAGAATCCTTGTATTCCTGGGGTAAACCTCACTCGATCATGATGTATGATCCTTTTAATGTGCTGTTGGATTCTGTTTGCTAGTATTTTGTTGAGGATTTTTCCATCTGTGTTCATCAGTGCTATTGGCCTGTAGTTTTCTCTCTTTGCGACATCTTTTTCTGGTTTTGGTGTCAGGGTGATGGTGGCCTCGTAGAATGGGTTTGGGAGTGTTCCTCCCTCTGCTATATTTTGGAAGACTTTGAGAAAGATAGGTGTTAGCTCTTCTCTAAATGTTTGATAGAATTCACCTGTGAAGCCATCTGGTCCTGGGCTTTGGTTTGTTGGAAGATTTTTAATCGCAGTCTCAATTTCAGTTCTTGTGATTGGTTTGTTTATATTTTCTATTTCTTTCTGCTTCAGTCTTGGAAGCTTGTGCTTTTCTGAGAATTTGTCCATTTCTTCCAGGCTGTCCATTTTATTGGCATATAGTTGCTTGCAGTAATCTCTCATGATCCTTCTTATTTTTGCAGTGTCAGTTGTTACTTTTCCTTTTTCATTTCTAATTCTATTGATTTGAGTCTTCTCCCTTTTTTCCTTGATGAGTCTGGCTAATGGTTTATCGGTTTTGTTTATCTTCTCAAAGAACCAGCTTTTAATTTTATTGATCTTTACTCTTGTGTCCTTCATTTCCTTTTCATTTATTTCTGATCTGATCTTTATGATTTCTTTTCTTCTGCTAACTTTGGGGGTTTTTGGTTCTTCTTTCTCTAATTGCTTTAGGTGTAAGGTTATGTTCTTTATTTGAGATGTCTCTTGTTTCTTGAGGTAGGATTGTATTGCTATAAACTTCCCTCTTAGAACTGCTTTTGCTGCGTCCCATAGAGTTTGGGCTGTTGTGTTTTCATTGTCATTTGTTTCTAGGTATTTTTTGATTTCCTCTTTGACTTCTTCAGTGATCTCTTGGTTATTTAGTAGTGTATTGTTTAGCCTACATGTGTTTGTATTTTTTCAGATTTTATCCTGTAATTGGTATCAAGTCTCATAGTGTGTGGTCGGAAAAGATACTTGATACAATTTCAGTTTTCTTAAATTTACCAAGGCTTGATTTGTGACCCAAGGTATGATCTATCCTGGAGAATGTTTCATGAGCACTTGAGAAGAAAGTGTATTCTGTTGTTTTTGGATGGAATGTCCTATAAATATCAATAAAGTCCATCTTGTTTAATGTATCATTTAAACCTTGTGTTTCCTTATTTATTTTCATTTTGGATGATCTGTGCATTGCTGAAAGTGGGGTGTGAAAGTCCCCTACTATTATTGTGTTACTGTCAATTTCCCCTTTTATGGCTATTAACATTTGCCTTATGTATTGAGGTGCTCCTATGTTGGGTGCATAAATATTTACAATTATTATATCTTCTTCTTGGATTGATCCCTTTATCATTATGTAGAGTCCTTCTTTGTCTCCTGTAATAGTCTTTATTTAACAGACTATTTTGTCTGATATGAGAATTGGTACTCCAGGTTCCTTTGATTTCCATTTGCATGGAATATCTTTTTCCATCCCCTCACTTTCAGTCTGTATGTGTCCCTAGGTCTGAAGTGAGTCTCTTGTAGACAGTATCTATATGGACCTTGTTTTTGTATCCATTCAGCCAGTGTGTGTCTTTTTTTTTTTTTTTTTTTTTTTTTTGCGGTATGCGGGCCTCTCACTGTTGTGGCCTCCCCCGTTGCGGAGCACAGGCTCCGGACGCGCAGGCTCCGGACGCGCAGGCTCAGCGGCCATGGCTCACGGGCCCAGCCGCTCCGCGGCATATGGGATCCTCCCAGACCGGGGCACGAACCCGCATCCCCTGCATCGGCAGGCGGACTCTCAACCACTTGCGCCACCAGGGAGGCCCAGTGTGTGTCTTTTGGTTGGAGCATTTAATCCATTTACATTTCAGTTAATTATTGATATGTTTGTTCCTATTTCCATTTTTTTAAAGTGTTTTGGGCTTGTTATTGTAGGTCTTTTCCTTCTCTTGTGTTTTCCACTTATAGACGTTCCTTTAGCATTTGTTGTAAAGCTGGTTTGGTGGTGCTGAATTCTCTTAGCTTTAGCTTGTCTGTAAAGGTTTACTTTTTGCGTCGAATCTGAATGTGATCCTTGCTGGGTAGAGTAATCTTGTTGTAAGTTTTTCCCTTTCATTGCTTAAAATATGTCCTGCCACTCCCTTCTGGCTTGCAGAGTTTCTGCTGAAAGATCAGCTGTTAACCTTATGGGGATTCCCTTGTATGTTCTTTGTTGTTTTTCCCTTGCTGCTTTTAATATTTTTTCTTTGTATTTAATTTTTGATAGTTTGATTAATATGTTTCTTGGCATGATTCTCCTTGGGTTTTTCCTATATGGGACTCTCTGTGCTTCCTGGACTTGATTAATTATTTCTTTTCCCATATTAGGGACATTTTCAACTATAATCTCTTCAAATATTTTCTCAGTCCCTTTCTTTTTCTCTTCTTCTTCTCGGACCTCTATAATTCGTATGTTGGTGCATTTAATGTTGTCCCAGAGGTCTCTGAGACTGACCTCAATTCTTTTCATTCTTTTTTCTTTATTCGCTCTGCGGTAGTTATGTCCACTGTTTTATATTCCAGGTCATGTATCCTTTCTTCTGCCTCAGTTTTTCTGCTATTGATTCCTTGTAGAGTATTCTTTATTTCATTCATTGTGTTTTTCATCATTGTTTGTTTGCTCTTTAGTTCTTCTAGGTCCTTGTTAAATGTTTCTTGTATTTTCTCCATTCTATTTCCAAGATTTTGGATCGTCTTTACTATCATTACTCTGAATTGTTTTTTCCTCTTCATTTGTTTGATCTGGTGTGTTATTACCTTGCTCCTTCATCTGCTGTGTGTTTCTCTGTCTTCTCATTTTGCTTAAATTACTGTGCTTGGGGTCTCCCTTTCACATGCTGCACATTCGTATTTCCCATGGTTTTTGGTGTCTGCTCCCAGTGGCTAAGTTTGGTTCAGTGGTTTTTGTAGGCTTCCTGGTGGAGGTGACTGGTGCCTGTGTTTTGGTGAATGAGGCTGGATCTTGTTTTTCTGATGGGCAGGACCACATCCAGTGTTATGTTTTGTGGTGTCTCTGACCTTTTTATGATTTTAGGCAGCCTCTCTGGTCGTTCTGGTCGTTGAGTGGAGCTGGGTCTTAGCGTTGAGATGGAGATCTCTGGGAGAGTTTTTGCCATTTAATATTACATGGAGCTGGGAGGTCTCTGGTGGCCTAGTGTTCTGAAATCAGCTCTCCCACCTCAGAGGCACAGGCCTGACACCCAGTCGCAGCACCAAGGCCTTGTCAGCCACATGGCTCAGAAGAAAAGGGAGAAAGAAAGAAAGAAAGAAAGAGAATAAAATAAAGTTATTGAAATAAAAAATAATTATTAAAAATTAGAAAGTGATAAAAGAAAGAAAAAAAAGAAAGAAGAGACAACCAAACCAAAAACAAATCCAGCAATGATAACAAGCACTAAAAAGTATACTAAAACCAATAAACAAACAAACAAAATGGATAGAGAGGACCCTATGGCAAAAAGCCATATGATAAATGGCAAAAGCAACGCTATACAGAAAAAATTCTCACAAAGAAGCATACACATATACACTCACAAAAAGAGAAAAAGGAAAAAATATATATAACATTGCTCCCAAAATCCACTGCCTCAATTTTGGAATGATTGGTTGTCTATTCAGGTATTCCACAGATGCAGGTTACATCAGGTTGATTGTGGAGATTTAATCTGCTGCTCCTGTGACTGCACAGGGAAATTTCCCTTTCTCTTCTTTGTTTGCACAGCTCCTGGGGTTCAGCTTTGGATTTGGCCCCACCTCTGCATATAGGTTGCCTGATGGTGTGTGTTTTTCATTCAGACAGGACAGGGTTAAAGGAGCAGCTGATTCGGGGGCTCTGGCTCATTCAGGCCGGGGTGGGGAGGGGTACAGGATGCGGGGCGAGCCTGTGGCGGTGGAGGCTGGCCTGACATTGCGTCAGCCTGAGGCGCCATGTGTTCTCCTGGGGAAGTTGTCCCTGGATCACAGGACCCTGGCAGTGACAGGCTGCACTGGCTCCCAGGAGGGCAGGTGTGGATAGTGACCTGTGCTTGCACACAGGATTCCTGGTGGCTGCTGCAGCAGCCTTAGCGTCTCATGCCCGTCTCTGGTGTGCGCGCTGATAGCCACGACTCACGCCCATCCCTGGAGCTTGTTTAGGTGGTGCTCTGAATCCCCTCTCCTCGTGCACCTGAAACAATGGTCTCTTGCCTCTTCAGCAACTCCAGACCTTTTCCCGGACTCCCTCCCGGCTAGCTGTGGTGCACTAGCCCCTTCAGGCTGTGTTCACGCAGCCAACCCCAGTCCTCTCCCTGGGGTCCGACCTCCAAAGCCTGAGCCTCAGCTCCCAAACCCCGTCCGCCCCGGCGGGTGAGCAGACAAGCCTCTTGGGCTGGTGAGTGCTGGTTGGCACCGATCCTCTGTGCGGGAATCTCTCCACCTTGCCCTCTGCACCCCCGTTTCTGTGCTCCATGGTTCTGAAGCTTCCCCCCTCTGCCACCCACAGTCTCCGCCTGCACAGGGGCTTCCTAGTGTGTGGAAACTTTTCCTCCTTCACGGCTCCCTCCCAGAGATGCAGGGCCCGTCCCTATCCTTTTGTCTCTGTTTATTCTTTTTTCTTTTGCCCTACCCAGGTACGTAGGGAGTTTCTTGCCTTTTGGGAGGTCTGAGGTCTTCTGCCAGCGTTCAGTAGGTGTTCTGTAGGAGCTCCACTTGTAAATGTATTTCTGATGTATTTGTGGGGAGGAAGGTGATCTCCACGTATTACTCTTCTGCCGTCTTGAAGGTCTGTTTTGTAGTTCTCATTTTAATGACTGAGCAGTGAAAAGAAGGGGGAAATGCATATGGAATTGGAGGAGAGGGAGTCAGGGGACATGCATGGTGTACCCATACGGTTTGGGCAGGTAGAAGGCAGATGGTGAGAGTTCTCCCTGTGATGCACAGTAGATGCATTTCTCCCTACCATACACAGTAGGTTAGTATGCAAAAGCTACTGTAACAAATCACATGCAGTGGGTGGCTTGAAAAAACAGAAGTTTATTCTCTCACAGTTTTGGGGACTAGGAGTCTGAATCCAGGGTCAGCCTGGCTGTGTTCCCTCTGAAGGCTCTAAGGAGCATCCTTCTTTGCCTCTTCTAGCTTCCAGTGGTTGCCAGCAGTTCTTGGCTTGTGGCAGCATAACTTCATTCCCAGTCTTCATGTTCATATGGCCATCTTCCCTCTGTGTCTGTATCTGCATCCACATCTCTGTTTCCTTATAAGGGTACTAGTCATTGCACAGAGCCCATTATGACCCCATCTTAACTTGTTTCTTGTGCAAAGACCCTGTCTCCAAATAAGGCCACATACTACTGGGTGGGTGTGAATTTGAGGGTGGGGCACTGTTTTACCCAGTACATGCAGTTTGAGCAATACAGTCATAAATTTCTCTGTCTTATTTTTGGCAAAACGTTCTTTTAGCATGTGGAAATCCCAAGGTTTCTCATTTTCCCTTGTGGAAAAAGGTGGAGAAATGTGGTCTGGATGCAAATACTATGTGGTGGATTAGATCATGGTTGAGTTATTGCCCCCAAAGAGAGACTGATGTCAATCAAAAGGTTTTTGTGGCATGCTCCACACTCCTTTTCCTGACACTGGGGCTGTTCAAGTTTTGGGTCAATGATGTGAATAAAGGTAATAAAAGCTATGTCTATCCCATCTGAGGATAGCACGTGGCTGAATTTTTTAACGTTCAGCCAAAGAAAGATGTTAAAAGACAAAGAAAGTTGAGAGAAGGATATTTAACAGAAGTAAATGTGAAGTTTAGTATGGTTCTAAAATCAAGTGTATGTTAGAGTGTCAGAGGGCTGTTGGCTTTGTAACAATATGTATTTGAATAGCCAATAATAATCTCAATATGAATGGCTCCCACAAAGGTAATGTGTAAACCAGAAGCTGCAGTAATGGAATGAGGGAGACCATCATCTTCCTCTACTTCAGGCTGGTTAAATTATATTGCAAATAACTGTGTTCAGGAGATGTTACCAATTATTAGAAGAAATTTGATGGACATTTTAGAATGTATTCAGAGACCAATGGCCAGGGGAATAAACGACTCAAGATGACATTACTTGAGGGATGGATGGAACGTGGAATGTTAGTCTGAAGAACAGATGGGAAGAATCAGGCTGAACAAGTCAGCTTTCTTTTAAATCTTCAAACGTAGTTTGTATGTATGTTTGTTTGGAAGAGAGGTTCTCCTTTAGCCTGTATGGTCCCAAGAGGCCGTGTTTGGACAAATCAGTGAATGTTTCTGGGAGGTGTACCTTTGACACCTTGTAACAGGACCTCTCATGCAGAGATACAGGTATTGCCTGAGAGATGGTGAATTCCTAAAACTGGAGGTGCTCAAGCATAGATGCATGGCTATTTGACAGAGAGTTGTTATGACAGTTCATTTGACGGAAATGGTGCTATTTGGGCCTGTAAGAGGCCTCATACCTCTGAGTTTTATAACTTCTTTTGAAAGAAAATGCTATAAAATTCTGTGAGATTTGGAAGACCCATAATGATGTTAATTATATATTTTAACCTCCCTTTATGGTGCAAATTGATACAGCATGTAAAAGAGAAAAGGTAATAAAGTCAAGATGATACAATCTATGATCTCAACTTTGACATGAAATTCACTTCAGATTGGCCTGTCGATCTTGGAGCGGAACATTTCAGAAGCTGAAGAGTTATATTATTCAAAAGAACTGCTATGCCTTAGGGCAAACTGTTATATTTCCTCGTTCAGAGAAGTCTTTAGGTTGGAAGGGACCTAAAAGTCTACCTATTTCAGAGGTATCTGAGTTTAGTATTTTTGTCTTCAGGAAAACCTATATTCCCTGTGATCTGTACAATGCCATTCACATATTTTGATAATTTTCCACTCTAATATATTCTAAAATTCTTTAACTCTTCTGAGTATAAAATAGATGACTTCGAATCACTTTTGCCTAAGGCACAAGGGCACTGCATTTTTTAGGCTGAAGTTGAAGAAAAAAGGAACAAAAGCCAGTGTCAGAAATTCAGTTTCTAACACACATAAGATGAGAGTTGATAGCAGTTTAGGGACTATTTTTTCATTTATCCATTTACTGATCCACCAAAGAATTATAGCACAGCTACTCTTATAGGCAACAAGAATGTAAAGTGCACAGAACTCATACTTGATCTTGCACTTTCAGTCTAGGAGGGAGAAATCATTTGATATAGCATGATAAGTGCACTTACGGAGGAATATTCAGAGTGCCTGGAAGTGTCAAAGAGCATAAAATACACAATGGGGAGAAAAGACCACTAAGCACAGCCTATATATAAAACAGATAATCAACAAGGATTTATTGTATAGCACAGGGAATTATAGCCATTATTTTGTAATAACCTATAATGGACTAAGATCTGCAAAAATACTGAATCACTATGCTGTATACCTGAAACTAATATAATGTAAATCAACTATACTTCAATTTTTTAAAATAATAAATAAATTTAAAAAGAAAGTCGACTCAATTGAATAAATACAGCTTCATAGACAACTCAAAAAAAAACAAAAAAATAAACTGCCTATATCTTTGTTCGTGTGTGCATGTTGTGTGTGTCTGTGTAAACATATTGTCTTATCTACCTATGTTATTTTACAGAAAGGAGAAAGATGATTAGAAAGATTAAGAAGCAGATGACTAAAAGGCTGAAATAGCTACAGAAATCCGGGTTCCTCTCTTATCAATAAGCTTTTTTAAAGGGAAAAAAATACCTTATGGAAAAGCTGCCCAAACATGCACTTCTAGGCAGAGTTCAATTTGCAGCCTTTGGAGAAATCTCAAAGAATGCCAAATCAAGCATTGGCATGTGCTGCTTTTGTTTTAGATTTAACAAGTCTTTCCTCTTGACTGCTCAGGACAAACAGTTGGATTACTTGACATGATTCTACACAGAATGGATTAAATTTGGGCTTGTTCTTCCTCCCAAGTCAATGAAATGTATGAGCTTCCTCATGCCAGAATGTTTCAGAGGTTTGATTTATGGCAAAGGGTTTCCGGAAGCTTACAACTTGTACACATTGTGCTTCTTTCTTTTTCCAGAATAAATATCAAACCTCTTATTGGAATGAATGCTGACAAAGGGGAGAATACATTCAACTGGAAACTAAGTCTTGCCTTCATTTGAGAAGTTAACATCATCAAAATACTATGGGAGGAATAAATTAGAAGTAGAAATTTTAAGTAGACGGACTTAGGACACGGATCTGCTGATTCATCTCTGCTTTATTCTGTTGCTGTGTCTGTTGCTTCATGTCAGCCTCTTTATAATATAGTGAATAGGTGTGTTTGCTTTAGTCTGATAGGTATTCTCAGCAGTGACCTTAAAGCTATGTAAGCCAAAAACCCACGCATGTGGACAGCACCATTGGAAGTACCATCTGTGGTACCCTGTCTCAGCAGGCTGGACAGACTAGCTCCCCTTTAGGGCATCCAGATAAGGCCACAGAGAGAAGTGTAAGAGGCTAGTGCCTCGAGACTGTGAGTTTTCCTCCATTTAAAACACAGAAACAGACTTTGAAAGTAAGTCATTAAGCAGATTAACTTAGGGTTTGTTATTTACTTAAGAAGACCATTTTACTCAAAGAATGAGTTCAGGGACCTTGTCATTGACCTCCTCTGAATTCTGTAGGTAGCTCAGTAAAAGATGCAAATGGAGTTTTCTCTTAAATATTGCACCTCTCTTGGGTCTGTGGTGATTTGTTTCCTGGACACTCGTGGCCTGGTTGCGGGGAGGGCAGGAGTGGATGGTAGGGAAAGTTGCAGTTGGGAGTTACAGTCATTCATGTTGGTGTCCCTCGCCGTAAAGCCAGGAGCTCTACCCGCAGCCCATCAGAATCATCAGTTCAGCTGTACCAGTGGCCCCGCTTGGTTGGCTCCTTGCTTAACTGACCTTCCACACTTTGGCTTATTGGGATCATGCGTGCAACTCACCTGGAGGTCTTACTTTGCTGACTGCGTGCCTTTGGTTTCTTTCTCTGGTTCCTCTTCTTTCTCACCTGCCAAGTGTGTGTATTTCTAAGTTGCTTCTCCATCTTCCCTCCCATCTCTGCCCCTCCTCCCCTCCCTTCTCACCGCCTCTCCCTTTCTCTCCCCTCTCTCCCAAGGTCAGTTCATCCCCTCCCCAAGTCTAGCTGTCAGCTCTGCACAGGCGCCCTCCAGATGCGCACCTTTAGCTTCCGTCCCTCTTCTAAGCTTCATCCCTGACCTTGACCTGCTTCTTGGCATCTTCATCTGGTTGATCCAGGGCACAAGAACTGATTGCTCCTAGAAGAACCAAATAGCACCTTGTATTCACTCCTCTGAGGGACACTGATTGCTGCAAACCAAAAGCTCTGAGTGTTGTGCAGTGAGAAGGATTTGGAGTTTGAAGCTAGAGGATCTGGGATTTTAATCCAAGGTCTGCAAAAGTCAGCCTCCATTTTTTTTGCTTACACAATTGTGATAATGATAATAACCAAATCACAGATTTTTATGAGAATTAAGTCAGATATATATGAAAAGCATTTTAAAACTAGCATTTAAAAAAAACCTTAGTTTTATTTAAAACTAGTTGCTTTGCATTTTATTTTAAATATATTCCCCACAATCCTTACATATAGTAAGCTTCTAGGAACTGGTGTTGAATGATTATTTGTGAATAAAGCCATAAGATTCAACTTGCGAAACCTTCTAACCATGAGTTCCTTGTTTTCAAAAACCCATCTCTCATATTAGTTGAGATCTACCTAGATAGGGGAGCTGTGGCAAGGCAAGGAAACATGAGAGAGAAAGTTGAAATCATCTAGTACTTTTGCAACTTGCCCTCTTGTATAAGGAGAATGGCCTTTATATAAATTATTCCCTTTCCCAAATGAATCACTCAGTCATAAGGTACTGTTTAGCATCCTCTTGTGAAATAAACAAAATGATCTAAGAAATCACTTCTTATTATCAACTACCATCTGTTCAGGCCCCTTGAAATCTGAAAAGGAAAAGAATTAGTTAAAACAATTCTTTGCATGGAGAGCACAATCCATGGGAGAATCGTATTGGGTGAAGGTTCAAGAAGTCAGCTGAGGAGGGAACATTTGGAGAATAGATGGATACAAAGAAGCAAGGAGGCCACTGCCTGGCTCAGGTGTCAGGCCTTGGGTTCAGAGGGGCCGGCAGTCAAGTGAGGGGTGAACTCTGACTCTTGTTCTACTTGAGTCAATAAGTGGGAAAGCAAAGATCAGAGTGCAAGGAAGGAGAACACGGCATCCTGGGCAGTCCCCACAGATAACACCCGCAGAGAGACTTTTAATCAGCTCCTGATTTGAGATTGGTGTCTCACGTCTGTTATCTCACTTTATCCTTTTAACACCCTCTGGGATAAGAAAGGCAAGGATCATTATCCTCTTGTTTGACAGGAGACAGAGAGAGAGAGAGGTACAACGGGTCTCAACTTTCTCTCTTGTAGATTAAACATTAAGAAGGTATTTTTAAGCAATTCCAGGAGATGTGTAACTCTAAAATAAAAAATCCTTCCGGTTTTTGTCTTAAAAAGTTCTTTATAATTTGGCAAACTTTCTGAGGTCCTCATGCCCTTATGTTAGCAGTTCCATTGTACCTAAACAGTTTAGCCCTAAGATACTATGGGCACTTCTCTAGATCGTGTTCCCAAAACTTAAGCACATCATTCCTTCATTCTTTCTGATCTCTTTCCTCATGTGGAGAATGGGATAAAGTGTCAGAGATTTGGACACCTACCAGCTTTATTTAAAGACCTCATATAAGGTCAATCATGAGAATGGGAATTTAGGACAATGAAGTAGACTAAAAAAATAATAAATAAACCAACCACAGCCCATTTTTAAAAACAATATTTATACACTCACCAGGAATTGAAATGTCTCCAAATCCTACGCTTGCGAAGTTTTTCTTGTGCATTGATTAAACGTCTTGCATGCAATTAGGAGCAGCCATTCGCCCTGGGCAATGGTGTGAAAATGTCTGAAACATATCAGTGAATAAGCTTGCTGGAATCTTGCCTTCTAGTTTCAAAAGTCAGCTCTTAAGTTCAAAGACAGGCAAGATCACCAGGAGAATGCAGATATAGACTCAACTGGTCGCTTTACTCATCTTTCCCCTACTCCCCTCTTCCAGCAAAGAAAATAGCCCTGAAGAGGAAGGAGCGGGTTTGAAAAGGAAGCAGGAAACTCAGGGATAAGCTGGGGCAGCAACTGATGGAAGCCTGCTTGAAGCTTGGGGGTCAGAGGAAGGTATGACTGTCCATGGATGTGGCCTGGCTAAATATAGAGCAGCCACCTTGGGGCACGTGCCCTGGGCTGTGTGGCACACTGAGAACGGCAGTAGAGTGATTCATGCCAGAGAGGCTGCGGTCAGTTCAAAGGTCTCAGGAAGTTCCTGCAAGCAGAGTCTAGAAGTGAGCTGCAGGAGAGACGGGGCCCAGGGAGGAAGGGCCTATCCCATGGAGGAACATCAGAAGGAAACAGGAGGGTTTCTGCCAGGATAGGCTGAACCTCAGTGGTTTGCCACACCACACAGTCTGAGTGGAGTTGTGGGATCCTTCAGACCAGCCGCTGGCCGTCGCTGAGGAGCATCGTTGTTTGCTTTTGTTAAATTCCAGGCAGGAAGAGTCATGTATAGAGCAAAGGCCAGCACTGAAAAGAGAGAGAGCAGGACCAGGCAGTGGACCTGCTCTTCCCCATCCCCTGTAGGAGTTTGTGAAGTTCACACTGACCCCAGACAGACAGGGCAAGGAGAGGCATGGGAGAGCATCTTCATGCTAAATGTGACATCCTCTAAACTTGAACCTCTGAGGAAACTGGCTTGAGAAAACTCTGGAGGGGCTAGTTTAAGATCCTGTTTTTGTTTTTTGCCATCAAACAGGATAGGTGCAGAAAGAAAAGCTACATCTTGGTAAATGTGTGTTTGGGATGATGCAATTCATATCACTTAAAAAAATAACATCCAGAGGCAGCCTCGAATTTGAGAGGAACACTCAGAAATTTACATGCAGCTGATGGTGGGAATGTTCTAGAGCAAGAAATCTGTGGTGGCCTCTTTTTCCCAGGCAGGAATGCCTTGAAGCCTGCAGACTTTGTCATCTGAGCAGCTCTCTGCGATGGCCTGACTTAAGGCTGCCTGGCTTCTGTGCTGTGCTGGCTGGGAATTGGCTTCATCTCGGAGGGCACGAGTCTCCCCTTTCAGTAGCTCAGCAGACACTTACAGGGCATGTTGTACGTGCCTAGCACTGCCCTAGATGCTGGTTGGATTAGAGGTGGATAATGCATGGTCACAGCACCAGGCAGCTGAGCCGGCTCTCAGCCCAGCGGGGCAACAGCTTTGGAGCCAGCAGTTATGAAGTAGTAGAATATGAGAGCCACACTTGAGGCGGGGAGCAGTGGGAGGGGCCTTAGGAGGGCTCTATGGTAGAGATGATGCTGGCAGCACCAACCTGGGTTAGTGATTTGTGCTTTTCCTGGACCTATTAGAATGGAGAGAAAGATGCAGCGAAAATGGAATGTGGAAGAGGGAGAGTGAGAGGAAGAGAGGGAGTGAGAGGCTATCTGTGTTATTTCTGCTCAGCAAAAGCTTCACAAAGCCCAGGTGCTTTGCAGTCAGTGCCATTGGAAGGACTAGCAGAGACCCAGCAGCACTGTGAAGCAGGCAGGTGAATTCTTACCTGGCTTGGACGGCTTTTGCACTTTTCTCTAGATTATATGTAAAAGCATCATTTAAAAGTCAAAATGCCCATCTTTCAATGTTTTGTTTCACTGACTATTGGAAATAATACTGCAGCCTAGCCCTCACTCTTTTATTCTTAGCTGAGTTCTCCCCTGACCATCTCCATCGCTTGAGCAGCTCAACCCTTGCCTGTTGATCAGACGGGGATGGTGCTTTTGCCATGCCATTCTGTGCCCAGTGACGTTTGCCAATACTGCTGCAAAGGGGCAACATCCTTCAGCCCTGACTCACAGGAAACACATCTTTTCTCTTCTCCTATCACTCACACACTCTGCCTACCACGTGCAAGGCACTGTGCCCAGCATGCTGGGCAATGGCATGAAGTATCAAGTGTGGTCCGTGCCCCAGAGATACTTAGAAGCTGCCCAGAGAATCAAGGCATGCAGCCAGAAAATGGAACTAAAGTTCAAGACCATAAGGATTTGGGGCCAGATAACAGTGATGCAGACCAGAGTTTTCAACCATTGCACTCTTGACCCTCTGCTGTGGGGCTGTCCTGTGCATTGTAGGATGTTTAGTGGCCTTCCTGTTCTAGCCCTAGAGGTAGCATCCTCCCAGTTGTACAACAAAAAAATGTCTCTAGACATTGCCAGTGACCCCTGGGGGGCAAAATCACCCCCAGCTGAGAAACACTGGTACCAACAGTAAGTACATCCGGTGTCAGAGGGGAGATGCTAGGTGCCTTGGAGTAGTTACAAGGGTGTGGATCTCTGCAGTGACTCAAAGATGGGGAAGGTATTGATAGGCACGATGGAGTGGGAGTAGTCTTTCCAGAGGATGGTTCTCTTTGTCATTACCAACCCCGCCCCCCAGCTCCTTCTATTTGTATAACTCTGTCTCGATTCATTAATTCAGCCCGATCACTGCAACTCTATTTCATTTCCACTCTACCTTCTCCACTTCCTGACTGCCTTGATTGGTATCCCTCAGTCCTTTTCTACCACTGAACAGAGCTTAGGTGTGAGACAATACCTGCCCTTTCAGAGCACCAGAATAGCCTCCTTTGTGTCTGATGCCTCTACCGAGTACTCAGGTTTCATTAGACATCTACCTGATGTTCCCATGGAGGGCTGCAGATAACTGGTAATCTGCCTTCCTCTGTACTTGATTTAGATTTTCCTGTGAAATTGCATTGTCTGCGTGTCTTCGGTTGGTCTTTTTAGTCATTACATCTGTTCCATCTTTAAGCCATGTGGGCACAATTCTCATTGTTTCCCTGATTTGAAATGCATTTGAATCCTATTTGGGAGCAAGGAAAAGAACAATACTTGGCAGAGTTTTTATAGTAGAAGGACTGAAAGAACAAGATTGGGACAGAGAAGACTGCATAAATATATAAATGAAAATCATGGTTATGGTATGAATTTCCCCTAAGCTGGCTTGGGAAATGCCTAAAGTGACTGGGGTATCCTATGAAGGTTACTTTTAAAAGGACTGGTGGCTGGAGAAGAGGAGGTAGCAAGGCCAACAGCATGAAAGATGTGTGGGATGGTGGTTGGTAGAAGAGGTCTGTTTCAAAGAGCTTAAATACCGAATAGGTCACCAAGTTTGTTATCTTAGTTCATTGTTCATTTTGACGCTGAGCTCACTCTCTCCCTTTCCTGGGAGTCCCCAAATTATTTTGCACACTGCAAATTCACTGATGTGCAGCTGGGTGGTTAATCTGAGCCTGGTCTTTCTTGGCAAGTGTTCTGTATCCCCATCTTGTGAAGACATCCAGCTAGCTAGTTCAGTAATGCACCCAGCCCGTCTGCTGGAAGAGGTCTCATATGTAGGCATTGATGAACTTCATTGCACGTTCCCTTGAAAGTTCAGCTTGATGCCAGACCTTTGCTCTTCAGGCATCTATTTTAGACAAGTCACTTCAGGCTCACCCTTCAGACCATCGCTAGAGAATAATGATATTCCAAAAATCTTTCAAATTGAATATGGGATTTCGCTTCAGTTCTCTTTTCCAAGTCAGTGTCCTAGCTGGTTATGACAGATCGTAAATTTGTGGGCTTTTAGATACTGCAGATAACAGTTGAGTGAGTTGTGACAGAGGAAGGAAAAAGATTAAACTGAGACAACGCTGATGTGTGTGTAGGTGTGTGTAGGTGTGTGTGTGTACATGGTGGGGACTGTCTCAGTATGTGTGTTATACTCTCTTATATGTGAGGCTTTAAAGGAAAGAGTGTATATGTTTTCTTCACAGAACTAGAGATCCAGAGTTTTCAAAGACCTTTAAAACTGACCAAGTTCATTTGTGTCTTACGTAGGCTCATTTTTAGTAATAGTAAAGCCACATATGTGTTTCAGGACTCATGAGAGATGTATATGTATTCACTCATTTAACCCTCACTAACTGGGGACGTGGATACCGTTGGTATCCATGTTTCACCGGTGAGGACACTGAGACATAGGCATGTTAAGCAATTTGCCCCACATTCCACAGCCAGAAGGTTTAGAATTGGGGTCTGAGCTTAGGCAGTCTGGTTCCAAAGTCCTTGCTCATGAGCACAGCAGTCTAATCCTTCTCACATCCTAAAACCTTTCTTAAGTCAGTGTTTCTATTCAACAAAGGAATGACTATGAATTGAAGTTCCACTGCATGCCAGGCAGTGCCCAAATGCCATAGAACATCATCACAATGTAAGCGTCATTATGTGTTATTATACAGATAATATTATATGTATTATTCCACAGACGTGGAAACTGACTCAGGCTCTCACAGATGTCAAGGGTCAGAGATGGGACGAAAATTTCAGATTCAGGCTCCCAAACTAGCACCACCTCCTACCCTCAAACACACATATACACACGCACACATGCACACACACACACACACACACACACGTCAGCTGCATTTAAAGAAGTACTAAGGGGCTTCCCTGGTGGCACAGTGGTTGAGAGTCCACTTGCCGATGCAGGGGACACGGGTTCGTGCCCCAGTCCGGGAGGATCCCACATGCCGCGGAGCGGCTGGGCCCGTGAGCCATGACCTCTAAACCTGCACGTCCAGAGCCTGTGCTCCGCAATGGGAGAGACCACAACAGTGAGAGGCCCGCGTACCGCAAAAAAAAAAAAAAAAAAAAAGAAGTACTAAGTAAGCTCCTACTACATGTTTTGTACTATGTGGTCACCTAAGAATTGAAGAGCTGGTCTGTCTGCCCTGGGAGCACTCACACCACTGCTATGGACAGAATATACAAATAGAGATATGAGACCATTGTCTGTTAAAGTGCCAGTGTTGAAGATATAGAAGAAAAATGTCCCAGAAAAGCTTCCAGAAGGGAGAGTTTTATGGAGCTGGTAATTATAGGGACTGCACTCCTGGATAGTTCCAGTTTTTAAATATCTGAACTATTGTGCTAATGGACCTGTCAGATCTCCTATCACAATGATTAGTCCATAAAAGGTGCTTCTGTGGTTACCAGAGCTGCAGAACGCCTTGTGGAAGGCAACAGTCTTAAAGCTGAGTTGTGGTGTCTGGGAGGCTGACAGGTGGGCTGAGATGAGTGCATGATGGGTGTGCCCTGGGTTGACAATAACAAGGCCCATGGTGTATTCGGTGGGTAGTCAGGAGAGGGGACGGGTCACAATGATACGTCTTGATTATTCTTTGTGGCACTTGTAAGTTTATTTTCCCCCGTAGACGATGCTCCGTATCGCATAAGTTTCCACTCAGTCCTCGAGATGGCGATGAACAATGGCCCAGCCTGTTCCAGGATCATATAAATAAACGGCATTGAAATAGGTCTTTGCTCTTACATACGCCTGGCTCTTTAAGTGTTGGATTGGCACCATTGCCCCCTACATCGTTGTCTAGCTTTGTTAATCTTATTTTCAGCTTCTGCAAAGAGCAATATATCCGTGTACAATCATTAATTGAATATGATTCAATCTGGTCCCATCTTTAATAAGAAACCAAAGAAGGAAATTCAATTAGGCTCACCCTTTCCATTTCAAAAGATCAAGTACTCCCCTTTCACAGTTAAAATTCTGAAAGATTATCTTCTCAGTGGAAGGCTACAGGAAAATTTGGATTCCTGTCAAATATTTAGTGTAATAGCCCGGGATCGAGATTAATATAGCCTTTAAGCAGCTTGCTCTGAATTTCTGTTGATGTAATCTCTCTTTTGGAAGCTTTTGAATAAAAGGTATTCCACACCCTTGCGTGACTCAAAATATTCAGCAGCAATGGTAACAAGATCAAACAGTTTTAGGACAAGGTATCATGCCTTCTGGTTATGAAAATGCAGACACCTCAAATTCATTCCCATAGCTTGGTGCGATCCGCTAACTCCTCAGAGAAAATTGAAATTATTGAAGCTGGGTTTTAAGTCTGTGTGAATATTTGGGGGTTGATCTAAAATCACAAACAACAGCAGCAGGAAAAAACAAAATAGGATAGAATGAAAAACAGCCTAATCATCTTTGCTGGAATTTTGTAAAATATTATTATTAATAATTACTGACACAGTGTTGTAAATCAACTATAGTCCATTATAAAATAAATTTTTTTTAAAATAATTACTATTATTATTACTATCAGAGTTAAGGTTTATTGCATCTGTTTTTAGGTTCCCGACACTCAAAGTGCTTTATTTTCTCAAACCTATGTCTGTTTGATTCCAAAGACATTGGTTATAATCCCTAGACTGCAACGCCCAAATTCTATTGCTTTTTCAACCCTAATTGATAGACCGCTTTTCCAAGAATGAAATATCTCCTGTTATCCTTTATGCAAAGTTATCCACAAATCTGCTTTGGGAACTAGAGTTATGTGTAAATAACTGGGACTATTTTGTTCTCCCAAGCTTTATTTTGCAGTCTGATGGCATGATGTGTTACAAACATAATCATAGAAGCGTTGATTTATGCAAAGCTTACCATGTCATTTCAATGAGTTCTGCCTCAAAGCACTGTTCAAACAGAAACCCTAGTGTCCCCTAGTATTCCAGCTGAAAAGGTAAATATTTGTAATAGGCACACTGCAGTCATATTCCCAGCACTGGCAAAAGCATTCGTGTCTTTTTATGCCATGCTGCCAAAAGCTGGCACCCACTAGCACCTGTGGCTCACACCGAAATTTGAGTCCTGGGTTGCTGTTTTCTTTTCCACTGATGGGTTCTAGGAAGCAGGCAAGGCGTGGGCTTGAGTCTCTGAATTGCAGAGGAAAGAAAGAACCCTGGCTCCATCAGCAACTCAAGTTACAAAGATCCCAAGGGAGAATCGGGTTGGAATCTCTACAGTCAAACATTTCTAGAACGGTGCTTTCCCAAAGTATTTTTTTTTAATGCAGACAAATCCCTTCTTCAAGTGAAATAGTATTTGTAAGTCCAACAAATAAAATAGATAAAAGAATAACGGTGACTGTTTCTTAGGGGCTTTCTCTGTGGCAGGCACCGTGCTAACTTCCCTGCATAGTTTTCCTTATTTAATTCTCTGCGATTGTATGAGTAGACACATTATTCTCCATTATAAAGCTGGCTTAGAGAGTTTATATAACTTACCCAAGTCATGTGCCCTCCCAGTGGAGGACCACAATGCAAATGCAGGTAGCCTGACACCAGAGCTCAAATCCTTGGCCACAAAATGCAGACTTGCCCTTGTGAGAACAGACAGGGGCTGGAGTTGCTCCCAGGAATCATCTAGACTTTGGTCCTCACCCACCTGATGACTGTCAACATCCCTAGGGTCCAGAGAGCACACAGGAGTATGCAAAGTGATAGTAGGCTGAGAAAACTCAAGCTTACTTTCTACAATCATATTTTTGAGGAGCAATTACATGCCAAATTGTTTCTATGTTTAGTTTTTCTTAAATTTAATCAGATCTCTCTTTTTTCCCCAGATTTACTGAGGTATGATTGACAGATAAAAATTGTATATGTTTACAGTGTAGAACATGGTGTTTTGATATACATGTGCATTGTGAAAGATGACCAAACTCGAGCTAATTCAGACATCTATCACCTCACGTAGTTATATATATATATATATTTTAATCTTTTCTGTATGTGATGAGAACATTTACTCCCTGAGCAAATTTCAGATCTATAATGCAGTGTTGTTATCTGTAGTCACCAAGCTGTGTACTAGGTCTCCAGAATTGATTATACTGTATGACTAAAACTTTGCACCCTTTGACCAGCGTCTCCCCATTTCCCCCACCTCCCAGCCCCTGGCAGTCACCATCCTCCCCTCTGGTTCTGTGAGTTTCACTTTTTAAAATTCTATGTATAAGTGAGGTCACGCAGTCTTTGTCTTTCTGTGTCTGGCTTAATGCACTTAGCATAGTGTCCTCCAGTATCATCCATGTTGTCACAAAGGACAGGATTTTCTTCTTTTTTAAGGCTGAATAACCTTCCACTGTGTGTATGTGTGTGTGTGTGTGTGCGCATGTGTGTGTACATGTATGTACACATATCTCACATTTTTGTTACCCATTCATCCGTCGATGAACACAGGTTACTCCCATACCTTGGCTATTGTGAATAATGCTGTCATGAACTTGGGAGTGCAGATATCTCTTTAAGATAAAACTTTGTTTAGAGTTTTCAGTAGGCCTTCCTAAAGGTTGCCTCTGAACATGAAAAGATAGCTTGCCAGTTATATAATACCTTTCTTCCTTCCTTCATTTTTTGAGCATATAAACATATACCAAGTTTTAGGAACTGTGTTAGGCATTGAGATTACAACAAAGCATAGGACTGGGTTACTGGTCTCTGTGATCCCACAGGTAAGGTGTCCACCATTTACCAGCCATGTAGGACATCCTTGGGACTAAAATGGGGCACTGTTACTAGCTAAAAGGGGACAACAGGCATAGGACATGAGTGTCCTGAGAAAACCAGCTCATAGGGGAGTGGGTGATTCACGTATTATGTACCCATTTTTGTGATGTCTTACAAAAGCACAGATAGAGATAGGCACAGGGTGTACCATGCACAGAGGAGTGGGACGCAAGCACGTTATAATGAAACAGACTTCTTAGAAAAGTGATGCTGAAGCTGAGTCTTTAAGGATGAGTAGGCATTCTCCAGGTAAAGAGTAGAGATTGGCAACCTGAATAAAGAAGAGGGCTTGAGCTCAGGGGTGAAATGGCAGAGGCTATAGGTGGGAACTATCAGTAACCGCAGCAAATGATGTGAGGCAGAGAGTGTCAGCGCATGAGTAGAGAGGTCCGAGAAAGTTAAGGAAGTTGGGTTTCATTTTCTAGAGGATGGGCAATCATTGAAGAGGTTTAGGCAGAGTGGATAGATGAACATTGTGGATGGAGCAGCCTGGTACTTCTTCAGGGTGTCGCTGTCGGGGGTGGGGGGACAAAATAAGAGCCAGAGAGAAGAGCAAGAAGAGTGATTCTGAAGTCTGACTCGACAAAAGTCATGTGGGTAAAAATGACCGGTGCCTGGGCCCCGCCCTGTCCTGAATAAAACCCCATCTCTTGGGTTGGATCCAGGTCCTGGTTGTGTTTTCAGCTCCCCATGTGATTCTAAGATGCAGCCATAAGTGAGAATCCCTGAGCTAGAATACTGGTTGAAATACCTGAAAGAAAGTATGGATAATTTGGAGTATGCAGTGGTGGTTGGCGTGTAGGGGATGGATTAAAAAAGTATTTTTGAAAGGGAAATATCAATAGAGCGAGAATTGATAATCAACTGGATAGGGGTGGAGGGAGGGAGGTTAGCTGTCAAAACTGGTTCCCTGCTTGGGAGCCTAGGTGAAAGACAGTGCCTGCAACTGAAGTCAAACATTAATGAAAAATAGCTATTTTTACCAGAGAAGACAAAGAGTGAGATTTTGGTGATGTAGAATGTCTGGTGTCGCAAAAAGAGTTGTGGAAAGTGTGCAGAGTCACAAAAGCAGGGGCCAGTGAGGAATCCCAGTAAGTAAGTGGCAGATGAAAAGACACCATGAAGGAACCAGAGAAGAATAGAGATGTCAGAGGGAGTCACCTAGCCTTCACCGTCCAATATGGTAGCCACTAGCCACAGGCTGCTGTCTAAACTGAAATCCCTTCTTGGCCAGATTTGATGAATGGGAAAGGCCCTGCCTCTTTCAACTAAAGTCTTTTGTAGCTTTTAGTACCTTCTTTAACTTCATTGCATGCGTTCGTTTAATCATACGCTCAATATATTTCTCATTCGCTTGACCCACTCTTTTACCCCGTTGCCGTCCAAGGAAGAAAACAGTGATTCTGATGAACACCGGAGAGGCTGGCTGTGTTCCACCTTGGTGAAGCCAGTCTGCCTCCATTTTCAGTGACGTGAACTGCGTGTCTAACCATCCTATTATCTTTCAGTTCCTATGAAACACATTGCTCTCTTTGACTGCAGAAGTGAGAACTGCATTTTAGTGGTGAGTGATGTGCCTACTAAGTACATGGATTAAAACCAAAAAAAATATTAAAACGACTCTGGGATTTTCCAGGATAAGAAGTCGTTGCAGACATTGTGTTGTGTCAGATGTCTTGGAGATTAAATAGGCCTAAATCAGCTCCTGAGCATTTTAGTAGTGAATTTGTGTCATTTGAAAAATCCTTCCCTGAAACTTTGCTACACACTCTCCAACTCCCACTTGAATGAAGAAGTAATTAGAGATGAGATCAGAAGCTCCACTTCATCTTGACCCACTCCAGATGGTGTAATAGTCCTGGCTTTATCAGTAAAGAGTGGAAGGGCAAGCCGGGGCTATGCAAAGAATATGACACTTGCATTAATTCAGTCATTTGGATTTGTGCTAAGACTCTTACTTGCCTTTTATCTAATACTGTTCATTGCTCTCTTGTTATTCATTCTGCTGCTGCATTCAGGTGCGTGCACTCTGCATGCTGGAATTGTGTCTTAAAGGTGCCTGTATTGTCAGTCTTGTGTTGAATTGTCACCCTTTGAAGATACAAGGAAATGCTGCCCTTTCAAGAAATCCTAGCGGGCCTCCCTGGTGGCGCAAGTGGTTGAGAGTCCGCCTGCCGATGCAGGGGATACGGGTTCGTGCCCCGGTCTGGGAGGATCCCATATGCCGCGGAGCGGCTGGGCCCGTGAGCCTTGGCCGCTGGGCCTGCGCGTCCGGAGCCTGCGCGTCCGGAGCCTGTGCTCCGCAACGGGGGGGGCCACAACAGTGAGAGGCCCGCATACCGCAAAAAAAAAAAAAAAAAAAAGAAATCCTAGCAGAAAATTCTTTATAGTCATCCTCTTATTCAGCAATTGTTTATGAATCGCCTCCTGTGTGCCGGGGTGATGTTGGGTTCTGGAGAACACACATATAAATTATACTCTCAAGGTGTTCCTAATCTCATATCAGAACATACATGGTGCCATGTGCTGGGCACAGTTCAGAGTGTTCATACATATTTAACTCATTTCATCATCACAACACCACTATGAAGTCGACATTGTCCTTATCAGCCCCACTTTGCAGATGAGGAAACTGAGGCATATAGAATTTAGCGGCACATCCCAAATCGCACAGCTAATAAAGGTGAGCTGGGATTAGACTGAGGCTGTCCATCTCCAGTCTCTGTTCTTAACCACTGTGCTTTACCTCCTCTCCTCCACTCAGCTGTGATCTCCAGTGGGAGACAAAACAACTCCCCTGGAAATGAGTTTATTTACAGAATGTGGTTGTTGGTGTTTCTGGGGTTGACATTTAGCTCTTTATATATTAATGATTCTTGAAAAGGAATATTTTTAAGATACTCTTTCTCTTCTTATCAGTCATCGCCTAGACAAATAGAACTGAAGGAAGAAGTAAACATTTAGCTCATCATTCACACCTTGGGTTACCATTAAGAATTTTTGACCTTTTCAATATAAAATATTTTTATAAGTATTCTTGGGCTGTTTCCTCCGTTCCAAGCGTTTAAGCAGTGAGTATCTATAACAATGAGAATGTTTTGTTTTGGAAGTCATATATAAATTTTTATGCAATAATACCAACCTCTGCTGAGCTTTACAAACCAGATTCCACCTTGGGCCCTGTTACGCGTTACCTGGATTGTCTACACATCCCGAAATGGGCCTATTCCCAAAACCAAATATCCTTGAGCCTTGGGAACATAAAGAAGTTAGAAAGACCAGTAGTCCCAAAACACTTACAGAGCAATTTTGCTAGGACATGGGTTTCTGGGAAAGTTTTATTTTATCACTCCACTATTATCTTGAATCTGCCATTCACTCAAAGGTTTTTGTTGGCCTTAATTCAATTCTCTACCTTCTGGGCTATCAGTGTGTTGTTGAGCACTTTTCTACCCAGACAGCAGGATTTGGTGACAGCTTTCAATTGTATTAGCACTGAAACTTTTGTAGGTATAGGATTTCTTTGTGGGGGCTGGTCCTTGACTATGGCTTACTTAGGCTATCATTTATTGGCTCATAAAACTGGCCTGACTCTACAAAATAACTCACTAATTCTTCCAGAGTGAAAACCTCCAAAGGTGTTTATCAACACACATGTAAATAATCTTAGGCACTCCTGGTCTATCGTATAAGTCCATTTAGTGCAGAGATCCCTGGCCAATAGAAGTATCGCCTAAACTTTAGCTTTCAAGGCTCCTGTTGTACTCTTGAGAAAGAATGTCAAAGGAATCGAATTGTCAAAGAAGCCATGGTGCCAGAGTTTCTTGAAGTATCTGGGAAAGACTCCCATACACAGAGTGGGGACCAGGGCTGGTCATTCTTCAGTTGATGGATGAAAAAGAAGCTATAACTAGTTAAACAGAGAAAAGTTCAATTTGCCAAATTAATGACATTTGAATTACAACAGACTATTAGATAGCATTTCATTCTCCCCATTAGTTAGCCACTCTTTTAATAGCTAATCTTCATGGGCAAGTGGTAAAATTCATTTTTCCATGTTTCCTTATGACATTGTTCATGTAAGTGACATTGTTCATGTAAGTAATTTGGCAAGAGTCATAAAATGTTCTGATTCTTTGACCCATTAATTCTCCTTTTGAGAACTCAAAATGTGGAGCAATCACATGAATAAAGGTTTTAATCCCAACAGTGTTTAAAAGACTACAGTAAAAGAAGAAACAATGCAGAAGTAGTTATAGAAATTATAAGATCTCCATTTTACAGATGCACAAAGTGGAAAGATTCTTATCATATGATCCATTCAACATAAGTATTTATTGTCTTCTATGTTCCAGGCACTGTCCCAGATTCTGAGACTATGGACTATGCTGATGAACAAAATAATTACCATTTGCTACCGAGCTGGCAGGGGAATTAGATATTAGTGAGAGAAACACGCCACCTTCGTGGCCAAATATGTAGCAGGGGCAAGTTGATGGTTTAAAGATTGGCCTTAAGCTACTACTTGACAGAATTTGGGTTTGGAGCTGACTTAGTCTGTGCACAGGATGGTAGTCTTGATGTTGTGTTTATCCCCGGCTTAATAGCAACAACAGGCAATGGGAACCTTGGAGCAGCCTGTGCGAAGAGCCGTGTGGAACTCTCAAAGCACTCAAGCGGTCAGTGCTGTTAGGAGATCTGAAATCCAACGTTTTCAAGCTCAGCTGAGTCTTCTCTTGACATAACTAAATGTGTAGGGTAACAGCACTCTGGTTCTCTTGTGTATGTTTTTTTAAAAATCCTGTGTACTAGAAGCAAAATGTGAATAGTTAATGAACAGTTCTTATTGTATCTCATGAAACTATAATGATGCTAAATTTGTTGCATGATACAGATAATGCAGTAGTATTAGCTGTGCAGTTCAACGGTAAACCGTGATGTTCCCTCTTCAAAGTTTAATGAGCTCTTGCTGTGACAAAGGGCAACATTAGGCACTTAAAGAAAATTCATTTTTCAACCTGATTTGCAGGTATTGAAGCAAAGTTTAAGGAATGACGTCGTGATAGATTCCATGATTTGGGCATTTATCTGATTCAGGTGTTTGGCAAAGGTGTATATTTCAGAGGGAAGCAAATTTATTTCTTCTAAACAGGACCCTCTCTTATATGGATGAATTTACAAAGTTATGAATCACTAACAACCTTTGGGTTCTTGGGTTGTGCTTTCTTAATTTTTATTTTCACCTAAATGGATTTGATTCTTCTCTTCATTCACATGAAAAGCTTATTCCTTGTTTCTTGTTTTTATGATAACGAGAATTATTTTGTCTCCTCACGTTCTTCTTTATTAGCATCACTTCCACTCTCCTTCTCCCTGTTTGATATCAGTATCAGGAAGATCCTCTCCTTTATGTACCGTATACAAACCTTGGTCTGTTCTGGAGAAGACGACTCACTGAGCAGGTTACCCCGATTGTCTGTGCCTCTGTGCTGAGGCAGGCACTGTGGAGAGCCCTGTTAGTGCTGACCACTGCAAAGATCTCAGATGATCTTTGCGACAGCTCCAGAATGGGTTCCCTAAGAATGAGGCAGTGAAACCAAAAGGCCACATCAAAGAGGCAGCCTTCAGGGCTTCCAAACTGTACACGTTGGAAATGGATCTCTGTCTCCTCTTCAGCCTCCGAAAGGCCAGAGGTGGGGGTGGGAGGTGGTCAAAAGGTCTCATCAACACACAGTAATTAATTCTATGCTGGAAATAGATTGCACATCTGAAGACGATTTGAAACGGCCAGCTTAAACATAGGAAAGATGGGCGTACTAATGTAAGATGCTAATAACAACTGTTATTACAATTAATCAATTACAACTAATTGGTAATCACAATTAACAATACATTATTATTAACTTATTATCATACTTGATTTGAATTCTTTTTTTTTTTCCCCTTTGGCTGTGCCACACGGCTTGTGGCATCTTAGTTCCCCAACCAGGGATGATTGAACCTGGGGCCCCAGCAGTGAAAGCGCCGAATCCTAACCACTGGACCACCAGGAAATTCCTTGAATTTCCTTAGTTTTATCTAACATTCTTTTTCTGTTCCAAGATCCCATCCAGGATACCACACTGATGTTTGGTTGTCATGTCTGTTTAGTCTCTTCTTAGCTACCACAGTTTTTCAGTCTTTCCTTGTTTTTCATGACCTTGACAGTTTTGGTTTTTTTTTTTTTAACATCTTTATTGGCGTATAATTGCTTTACCATGTTGTGTTAGCTTCTGCTGTATAACAAAGTGAATCAGCTATTCATATACATATATCCCCATATCTCCTCCCTCTTGCATCTCCCTCCCACCCTCCCTATCCCACCCCTCTCGGTGGTCACAAAGCACTGAGCTGATCTCCCTGTGCTATGTGGTTGCTTCCCACTAGCTATCTATTTTACATTTGGTAACGTGTATATGTCCATGCCACTCTCTCACTTTGTCCCAGCTTACCCTTCCCTCTCCCTGTGTCCTCAAGTCCATTCTCTACGTCTGCATCTTTTTCCCCGTCCTGCCCCTAGGTTCTTCAGAACCTTTTTTTGTTTGTTTTTTAGATCCCCTATATATGTGTTAGCATACAGTATTTGTTTTTCTCTTTCTGACTTTAAGGAGTGCTGGTCAGGTCATTTGCAGGATGCCCTTTTCTCTTGAAACTTGTCTGATTTTTCTTTCATGATTACATTGAGGTTATGGGGTTTGGGGAGGAAGCCCAGAATGGCAAAGTACCATTTTCACCACATCATATCTGAAGTGCATACTCTCAACAGGATATATCACTGTTGATGTTTACCTTGATCACCTGGCTGATTAGTGTTTGTCAGGTTTCTCCACAGCAAGGTTACTATTCCCCCCCAACTTTCCATATTGTACTTAAAGAATAGGGAGTTACGCTCCTCCTCACTGAGGGTGGAACAGCTACATCAATTATTCATCCATTATTTTTTTGTTCATCTATTTATTATTGGTTTTCCTTCACTGCCATATTCACCGAATCTAGAAAAGTAGCAAAACACAAACAACAACAAAAAACAACTCCTAGACACTGTTCAATAAATGTTTATTGAATCAGCTAATGTATAAATTGATTACTAGCTAATGCATTTTAGTTTTTTTTACTTATCCTGTTTTCTTTAAGTTTATTTTGTTTTCTTAGGTTCCTTAATTCCTTAGGTTGAGTATTTAGTTATCTTCAATTTCCTTTTTAATAAAAACGTTGAAAGGTTTATGGTTTCTTCTGAGTTCAGCTGCATCCCAGTTTTGATATGAAATTTTCCTGATTGTTATACTTATGTCTAAATAACTTGTACTTTGTACTTTTATGGCATTTTTGATACTTGGTTCAGTTAGAAGACTATTTTTTAATTGAAAACACTTAGATTTTCGTGGGTCTTTTGGTTGTTACTCTTGTTGTTCCTTTCCTCATTTATTTCAAGGAATTTTAGCGTCTCCTTTGTGGCCACATGCCTAACCTTTTTCTGTAAACTTATGTCCCATGGGCAGAAAGAAGCCTATGCACTTCCTGTTCATAGGGTACAAAATGTCCACGTGTACACACACAAATAAAACTTTGCACTCAATCCCCTGGCTCCCCATTTGTAATATTTGGAATTTTGGATTCAGACTCCTATTGTATTTGCTGTTACAATATGCATCTTCTGTTTTAGGAAGCAAAGCTTTTAAACCTTTATATTATTTCAATTCACCACATTATGGTCACCCATTTAAATTTCACTTGTAGTTATTCTTCGCTTATCACGCTTCTTTTGTTTTGTTTTGCTTTGTTTTTGCTTTACTTCCCTTCTCCCTTTTGCCAAAGGGCATTAGTTCTACTGCCCTCTAAGCCTGGAATGCTGTGTTCTATAAAATCCCTTATCCCCTGATTATCCAATACAGTCCCTATGCTGACAGGTCCCCAAGTTATTTTACAAAAAGAAATCAGGTACATACTCTTTTGTAACTTGCTTAGTCCCAGACTAGTACATCCAAAATACCAAATTCACCCCACAGGTGTGTTTATTAAGTCCCTCAAACCTCCCATTGCAAAATAGACCTCTCTACCCGTATGTCAAAAGCTTGCTTTTATGGGCTTCCCTGGTGGCGCAGTGGTTGAGAGTCCGCTTGCCGATGCAGGGGACACGGGTTCGTGCCCCGGTCCAGGAAGATCCCACATGCCGCGGAGCAGCTGGGCCCGTGAGCCATGGCCGCTGAGCCTGCGCGTCCGCAGCCTGTGCTCCGCAACGGGAGAGGCCACAACAGTGAGAGGCCCGCGTAATGCAAAAAAAACAAAAACAAAAACAAAAAACTTGCTTTTTCTCAATCCTTCCCCTGCCCACTGGTGTTTCAGATGTAAACCTAAAGCCTAGGAGGCCTCCCAGGTTCAACCCCCTACTCCGGGAGATGCCAGGAACGGAGGATGGTGACTGACTGGGTATGTAGAAGGAATCCCTACACATTGTCACTCTACCCTTTGAAGTGGATCCTGGCATCCTAAAGGCTTCCTTGTAGGAAAACTATTGAACCATTGGCCTCATTTAGAATTGAATTACATTTTATGGCCTCCTCGACTATGAAGGTAAAATTCACAGGGCACAAAAACATAAATTACAATAATGCCTTTCATTTCCTTGGTCATAAGTCTTAGAATTGCAGGAATGTTTTTTATTTTTATAACTCTATCAAATGTTTTTTATGGAGGTTTGTTCCCTCTTACCCCAGGCTTAAACAAATTGTAAAACAGGGCTCCTCAAACTGTCATAGCCTCAGAGACTCAGGGATCTTACAGAAACACAGGTTCTGACGCAGGTCTGGGGTGGGGAAGACTTGTACATTTCTAACACGCTCTGGTGATGCCAGTATTGCCAATTCTATGAACGCAACTCAAGCGGCAAGGTTATAAAATCCCTCTGGATTTTTTTAAAATTTTAATTTAATTTTTTTAATTTTTTAAATTAAAATTTTTAATTAAAATTTTTTTTTAATTTTTTTAATTAATGGATTTAGTTTCTGAATGCCTCAGAAAAGAAAACCTCTATAATTGATAGACTCCTTTCCCTTTTTATATCAAACTTTTCATCCACTGTGAAAATCCATATTATTTTGGGGGCCTGTCTCTAAATATTTATTTCAAAAAGTCGACTGAATTCTGAAGAATCAAAATCGGTTGGCTCAGACAAGATGCAAGATAACTGATCATATTACATGAAGTCTGTTCCCAGGACAGAGTTCAAACATGAACTAATAGGAAGTTGAGTGGCCGGCTTATGATCCGCCCAGGACTTTCCTGGTGTTAGCATTCAAAGTCATGCTTTTTGGGAATCCCCCAGACCTGGGCAAACTGGGACAGTGAATAGCAACCTGAGAAAGACTCTTCTGTGACCTTGAACATGTCCTGTGCTCCTAGAGTGACTGTTTTAAAAGGCCCAGTACTCCCTGCCACACATGAGTGCATGTGTGTACCTTCAACAACCAATCACTTTTCCTTAATTGCTCCTCATAAGAGGTGGGCAGGCGTAGCTACCTCATCACAGGGATGAAGTGCCTCGTGCAGGGTCACGTGATATTGACTGAGGCTTCAAGTTCTTTGTCTATACTCATGATGAGTCCACAATGCCACTTCCTTTCTAAAAAAGAAGACTATTAAATTGGCTTTTGGGCAATTCGTTTTATTTTAGAAGTTTTCTTTGAGATTACTTATTAAAAACAAACAAACCAAAACCCCCAAACCCTCTTTTTGTTCCGTTTTGTAAAGCTGGGTAGACAAGAGATAAGCAGGGAATATTTGAAATAGTCTGTCTTTTGAAAGCTGAAGTTCTTCATGATTGACCTCTGGAAATGTCCCTCACATTTGCTGGTTATTTTCTATGGGACGGTAGTTCGTTATCTCATCACCTATGATATTAATGGTATTATTTTTTAAATGTCCCTCATAGTTGCTGTAATTTACTAAAATTGCCTTTAAAAACAAAGGTCATATAGTACCTCATCCTTCTAGTGGGATTGCAAGATAAATGGCACTGATCCACTCTAATTGCATCCAGAAATCCCTAGGCATTGGGCAATTAGTAGTAACAATTGTTCCATTAATAATGTATAATATTCCCAACGCCAAGTGTGTTATGTGTTATTAAGAAAAAAGATTCCGAAAAACGCCTTGGTTTAAAAAAAAGAGCAAGTTTGAGTGTGTGAAACTTCAGTTTTGTGATGATTCAACATGCAATGTGGCTTTATTTAAGACTGAAATCAAACCACGTTTCCAGGATGTGAAAGAGGCATCTGGAACAGCATTCTGCTGGACAGCACTGACGGACTAAAAAACGTCTTTGGCCACAACCAAGTCGTCAGCATTAGTTCCGGGTCATCAGTTTTCATTGGAATGGTGGCAATGTCAGTTAGTATTTGTCAAAACCTTAAATACCTTGTAGTAAAATATTGCAGCAGACTATAAACATTCGCTTTAGAAACACTTCAGGAAGTAGACGTGTGGAACTGAGAAATGGCCTGAGAAACTGACTACTAGAGCTGCTTCCATGCAGAGATGCTCTTGAGCTTGGAACGTGTCCCAAATTAGATGTGTTGAGATCCCCCCCAGGCTGTGGTTTGCAATTCAAGTATTCCGACACTTTCTGTGGCAGTTTCTTAGGCTCCCGATGGTGGGGTCCTTTGAATGTTCACACGTAAATGGGGAGCTTTGTTCTCTGGAGCATGAAGCTGAAGTAAGTGGTGGTAGAAAAGAGATTACGTGGGCATATATGAGAGCTGTGCTTTGGTGGTAAACTCAAACTTTGAAAAAAATCCCAAAGTCAGTAGCTTTTGAGCCTTCTGATCACAGGTGGGGCTAAAGACCACAGTTTAGTATTGCCCAATTGGCAATACTAAACTGTAAGTCTTTCTATATTATTTCAAAGAGCCATCCACCATTCATTAAGTGTCAGGAATTTTTGCTTTGGAAAAGTCATGGAGAGATTAGAAAGGTATGTGGCAGATCCCTGTTTACCTGTAGCAGAGCCATTTTGTCCTGGATTAATTCCTTTGACCACGGAAGCATAGTACTCTGTGTTACCCAAATTTTTTCCCCCTGATCTTGCAAACAGGTCCCAGGCAATCTCCTTTACTCTCTATGTTTATCTGTTACTTGAGAGATCTGAGGAGACACTCATATTTGTAACACTGAGGGATCTATAGGCTGCAGTCAGCTTTCCCTGTTGAGACATCTTCATTCAAATGTTCAGTCTTAGAAATAGCTGGAGAGGACAGATGCTGTTTAAAAGTACAAGCATGCAGTGAGTGACAAATACGTCCTAGAGAGCTAATGCACACTCTAGTGAAGATAGGCAATGATATTGTATTATACTCATCAAACTGGCTAAGAGATTAGATCTTAATATTTCCAACCACCAAAAAGAAATGATAATTATGTAATTTGATAGAGGTACTAATTATCACTACAATGGTAATCATATTATAAAATATAAATGTATTAAATTAACATGTTGTACACCTTAATATACACAAAGGTGTATGTCAAATATAATTCCATTAAAAGAAAAGAAACAGCTGATGATCCACCTCATCAAGAAAAAAAAGAGAAATGGCTGCCCTCTTTGGTTTAATATTCAACGCCTTGCCTGTGACACTCAGGTAAGGAATCCTGCTAGTCTATAGATGGATAGATCTCCCTGTGTTGAGTTTAAACTCCTTGAGGACAGAGGCCATGCATTTGTCCTCCTGCGTCTGTCCGGATCTAGCTTGGCCCATTAGGGATGTCACTCTGAGTGTCCCTATCTTTGGAAATTCTCTGGTCCCATTCACTCCATCTCTCAGTTGGTAGCCATCTGGAATGAGAGAACCCCCTATCTTTGTGCTCCAGCATCCTAGCACATAATGCACTGTCTTGACTGTCCGGGGATTGGATGTTTCATTTCTGTATCTCTAGTGCCAAATTCAGTAGGCGGTCAATACATGTTGAAAGAAATGAATGAATGGAAGCCACTTGATAAAGGTTAGTTGAGTTGAATTGAGGGGAGCAGGCACAGCCCCTAGTTATCACTGGGGTGGGATTTAGTGCAGGTGGTGTAATGTAACTTGACAGGGTAGTTAAATATTGACAAGCAGGAGGAAGCATACTGGTCCTGTTGGAAAGAGGAAAGAAAGATCTGACGGTGGCTGTCAGATCAGAGAGCTGAGTCTGTAAGGGGCCAAACTGAGTGGCTGCAGTCATCCTGATGGTCCAGGGAGGTCACTCACTGGTGGAGACTTCTGCTTCAGTAGAGGTAAGGATTGGAGCCCAGTTGGGAAGCTGATGGGTTGTGATGTGAGTCCATGCAGACTCCGTGCCTGTGGCTTGGAGATGGCTGGCACCCCAGACACTCTCTGCCGGCTGCTCCTTCATGTATAGCTCAGGCTGATCCTCATTTAAGGCAAGAAGCATGAGTTCTGTTTGAGTCTGTCTCCCCTCACCCCACGTTACCGCCCTCCCAAATGATTTGTGCTTTAACGCAACCTCCTGAAGTGACTGGGGTTGGATGCAGGTGCATGCGTTCTGAATGCTTCGTTGAGGAATTTGTCCATATGAATTCATGTGTAAGCACTCTTTGATGCTAATGATGAGAGACGTGTAGCGATAGAATGAAGATGTCATAAACAGGTTCAATGCTACCTGGATGCTGCTTTATGTGTTCAGGGATGGGAGGGGGAGATACATTAGGCAGTGTTTTTCGCTCTAATATCCAATGAGGGAGAAGAAAGCTGAGGTGAGTTCAAGGAGAATATTTGGTAAGTGAGAAGATACCAACAGACAGAAATGGTTTCGGCAGGTCTAGCTTTTCATTTAGAAAAGAACATGTGTTACCTTGAGAGAAAAAGGCCCCATTTCACTTTTTATCAGCTGGCATATCGCAGGTTAGCTTTTAAGAAAAGAAAAGCTACTCTCCTGTTCATAATTAAGTAGTCAACATGCAGCAGTAAAAAAAAGCAAAAAAAACCATGGGAAATCATTTCTATTTAGTTTCTTGCCTTTTAGAGGAGAAAATGTTGCATGACTGATGTGGGTTCACATCTCAGCTTGGCAAGTAACTAGTTAAGGCAGCCTTAATTTCTGTGAGCCTTTATTTGTTCATCTGTGAAATGGGCAGAATGAAATTGACTGGCAGGTTGCTGTGAGGCTTGAATAAAATTATACACACACACACACACACACACACACGCTGGATCTGCCTGGCCCATAGCAGATCCTTTCAAAATATTAGTTCCCCTTTCCCAATTTCAAAATGCTTATTCTATTTTATCTTTCTTTAAATAACAGCTTTATTGAGATGTAATTCACATACCATAATATCCACCCACTTAAAGTGTACTCTTTCATCATTTTTAGGATATTCACAAACTTGTGCAACCATGTCCACAGTCACTTTTGGAACATTTTCATCTCCGCACAAAAGAAACCTCATGCCCACTAGTAGTCTTTGCCCATTTCCTGCAATGTCGCCAGGTTCATCCCTGTTGTCATATGTATCAATACTTCATTTTTTTTAATTGACAAATAATATTTCATTGTATAGATGTAAAATATTTTATTTATCCACTCATCAGTTGATGCAAAGTTAGGTTGTTTCTACTTTGTGGCTATTATGAATAATACTGCTATGAAATTCATATACATATATTTTTTGTGGACAAATGGGTCTATCTTATTTTTTTTTAATTTTCTTGGCCACACTGTATGGTGTGCGGGATCTTAGTTATCCGACCAGGGATCAAACCGCGCCCCCTGCAGTGGAAGCGTGGAGTCTTAACCACTGGACCACCAGGGAAGTCCCTATCTTATCTTTTTAATACAGTTTTAAAACAAGATTCTCCCAGGAATTCCCTGGCGGTCCAGTGGTTAGGACTTGTTGCTTTTATTGCCAGGGCCTGGATTCGATCCCTGGTTGGGGAACGAAGATTCTGCAAGCTGCGTGGAGCAGCCAAAACACAACACAAAACAAAAGAGGGAAAAAAACATAGATTCTCCTCCTGCCCCACCTTCCTGAGAAGTTATGCCATAGCCCAGGAGAAAACACTGGGAAAGGCTCCATCTTACCCAGTGGAAATTGAGGAAAATGGCAAAGTGGTCACCACTCTCCTTCAGAATATTGTGATACAATACAACAAGTGGGACTTTGGCAACGTTTATTCTCAAACACAAGTGGATAAAATAAGTGGGCCTCCTATACTAGCTTATGTAAATGTATATGTCTTGAGTTCTCTATACACATAATCACTATAGGATCAAGAGTGTGCCATGCATGCAGGTAGACATTGAGTTCTTGTTTGTTGGTGTATCATGATTACTAATTAGAAAAATGGAAGTAGCATATGGAAGGGAAGGCATTGCAAAATCAAATGTTGCCATGGCCCAGGAAAATAAGATAGATGAGTGAAATGCATGGTTAAGATAAGTAACTGTGCGAGCATGACGATTCATTCTGAATCACCTCTGACCTTGTGTCATGGTGACGTTAGGGGCTGGTGGTGACTACAGCAAAGCAGACAGTACATGTCCCATCTAAAGGGGACAGAAAACACTGGAAGTCTGGCTGATTGTGCTCAAATAGGTTTATGAGCTCACCTGACAATGCCTTCTAAATTTTCAAGGCAATTAATTTTGAATTGAAAAAAAATCTACTTTGTGGGCCAAATAAAATATGACTGTGAACGGTATTTACCTCACTAGATATCAGTCTGTGGCCCTTCAAACAGGGGAGATCATATGACTTAGAGACCCCAACATTTTCCCAGTGGGGCTAATTGGGGCTAATTACAATGTTGTCCCCCTACTAATTGTATAATTCTTAGTTTGTCTCTATTTCTCTGACCCTCTATTTCCTGTTTGGAAAATAAGTGTATTTCCAAATAAGTGATGAAATATGCTGAGTTGGTTTTTTTGCCTCTAGCACTGTAGAGTTGCATAAGAACTGCCCAGTTCAGGGTTCTGAGTCCGGCAGCGGCAACACAGACTATGTTATGGACAGAGGTAACGTTCCAACTGGTGACAAACCGAAAAGGCAGGGGCACTCTAAACAGCCTCCTTTACGTTTCTTGTGTACATCTTAGATCTTACATCTTAGATCTGCTTGGGACAAAATCTCTCAGCTTTTGGCTGAAAAGTTCCTTTAATTTGCCTTCATTTTTGAAGGATCTTTCCTCTGTAACTAGAATTCTAGGTGGACAAGTTTTATTTTCTTTCCTTGTGACTGAACAGGTCCTCAACCTGAACCCACTCTAGGGGTAAAAATTTCCATCCCTGTATTGCTACGCTAAAACACTTATTTTTTTAATTTGTCCATTTTGTGTTTATTTAGAACAAACCCATGACAAGTACCAAGGGCAATGGAGGTCTGTAGTTCTGATATTTGAGAATTTCATGGTGGAATATTTCCAGTTGAAATGTCCAAACACTGCAGAGATCGCAGCACCAATCACAACACCCTGTGTGTTTGCCTTGCGCTGGTCTGGGCCACCCAGCTGTGCCCAAGGTTGGGCTGCAGACCTGGGAAAGCCAAGAATGAGATAGCAGCCTGGACACCAGCATCGCTGTGCTCTTGAGTTCTCCATTTGTCCTTCTGACCTTTCTTGTTTCTCACCCAGAGGCCGATGCAGGAGGAACTCCTTAGAACGATAGTAAGGGAATCAGGAATTTTACTATTTGAGAGTAGCCCTGAAGTCCGAGCGGTCTCATTACTACATACTTGGGTTCACTGTGCTTTTCATTCCTTTCATAATATGTCCCTCCAAGCGGTCCTCCAAGAGCCATTGTCCCCCTGTGACAGACAGTCAAGGAAATTGAGGTTCAGGCCTTGTTCAAAGCCTCAGAGCCGATTAGCAGTAGAGTTGAAATCAGGATGCCTATCCTCCAAGGTCTTGGTCTGTCACTTGACCACAAAGACAAGTCCCATCTCAGCTAAATAAAGCATGAAAGCAAGGTCTAGGACGTGCTGCGTGGCAGCCTCTAATGCTATGTTATAAGAAATCATCGGTTGGAAAGGGCAGCGGTGAAGGCCCAAATCCTACTTTGCACGTGGTTAAATGAAGGGTGCTCAGAGGTTCCCTGTTCAGAGCAGACACACACACACCCGTCTACTCCCTGCTTCCAGACAAGTTTGCCTTTAAAACTCTCCACTGAAAAAATCTGAGTTTTAAAACATGAAACGTATTCCCCGTCACCCATGTTAGTGTTCAACAGCCCTCCCTGTTGGAAATTGCAAACAAAATTTTCCCCATCGCAGTTTACATGCATTCTGTCCTCTTGCTTTTCTTCTCACTCAGAATGTTGAACAGCTGGCCACGTCGACACCGTACTAACCCTCTAACATCCTGACCTCTGCGACCCCCTCCACCTCCAGCTTCTCTTCTCCTGGCAAAACAATACCAGGGCCCTGGAGCCTTTGCTCTCAGGTCCTCTCCTGCCATCCTTTGATCTCCATTGTGGTTCTCCTCTGAATCTCCCGTTGGAGGTCCAGCAGGACAGTAGCTCCATCTTGCAAAAAGTGCACTGAGGCCTCTCAAATGAGAGGTCACAGAGCCCGGGGGTCCCATCCCCACCCCTCGGATTAGCATATTTCCCACATTGGGGTAGCTCTCTGCTGGGCAGGACACCTGCCACCATTCAGGCAGTTGGCCTGCTGGTTAGCCACCTGACTTCCTTAGCTCATAAAATCAACCTGGGGGGCTTCCCTGGTGGTGCAGTGGTTGAGAGTCCACCTGCCGATGCAGGGGACACGGGTTCGTGCCCCGGTCTGGGAGGATCCCGCATGCTGCGGAGTGGCTGGGCCCGTGAGCCATGGCCGCTGGGCCTGCGCATCCGGAGCCTGTGCTCCTCAATGGGAGAGGCCACAACAGTGAGAGGCCCGCGTACTGCAAAAAAAAAAAAAAAAAAAAAAAAATTCAACCTGGGCAAGTGAGTCGGAGGTTGATTACATGCTGTGACATCTGTAGTTTCACCTTGTGGGACAGAAGCAAATGCTTTTCAGGGAAGAAAGGCAATCAGAGGTTAATGGGAAATCACCATTTGGGGCTGTCACGAATCATGAGATGCTGGGAGAGCTGTGCCCTCCGGATCCTCTGGGGCTGATGGGAGCAAAGTGCCAACTGCCAGGGCCAGTAATTGGAAAAACCCAGGTGAGTCAGATGGAGGAGCACATGGTCCTTAATAGAAACAAACAAACCAAAAAGTACATTCTTTTTATTCTAAAATATACTCTCCGGGGCAAAAAGAAAGATATTCCCATCATGCACATAAAAGTGTAAGTAGAAAAGTGTTTTTCATTTGAAGCAACATTTTGAAAGCAGGGTATCTGGCAGTCCTTTTATTGAAACTTGTGTTTCTCACTCTCGTTCTAAACATTGCCCCACCCTTCGACGCGTGCAAAACCAAATGTTTGGCAGGGAAAGGCCTTTTGTAACATAAAAGGATGCTGCCCTCGGAGGCCCCTTTTTCTTAGGAAGTTGCGTGTTGCTTTGGAACTGGAGTTTTCTCCAGGATGTGCTCATTTGGTCCAGGGCATGAGATGTTTCTCACACAAAGCTTAGAGTGATGAATCTGGGCTGAGTTGAAATCCTACCGAGTGACAAATATAGAAAAACAGGCAGTAAAAATCCTGCAGGAAGTAGTTATTTCAATATGATACCAAACTAACTTTTTTGGAGGATGACAGAGCGGATCACTTTCACTGTCAAATTGGACATTAGCCCCTTTCCCTGCAAATGCAAGTTTGACAAGAGACGGGGAACCCCAATCTTTCAGATATAGTCAGGCATTCTCAAGAAGCCTGTGCTTTCTGTTTGCTGTGATCCTTGACATCAAGAGGATGGCTTCTTTTCTCTTCTAAAGGTGCCACATCCTTAGGAATCCTGAGGCTTTTTGCAAATGTGAAAAAGTTTTTCCAGAATATATGTTTTTTTTTTCTCTATAGTCCGATAGGTGATTTCTGAGAAACAAATCTAAAGGGATTTTTCAATTGAGCCTGTGTGGAAACTCCCGATTTCTTGGATTTGGAAAACAGAACACATGTGTTTCCTAGGGAAGGATGATTAGAATGAAATTTCCACTCGTTTCAGTCAGTGGAGAAAGGGATCTCGTCTGTCTTGTTCCCCATGAGACCCAGAGCCCCACGTGGCCCCGGGTACAGAGGAGGGCGTTCCCTAGATATCTGTTTAACGTGCCACATCATGAAGAGGGCAGGGAGGCCTGAGGTTTTTCAGGGCCAAACAGAAACCTGAGATCGTTTAGTAGCAGAGAGAGCTGGCACTAAATGAAAAATAGAAATATTTTACTCAACGTGACTCTTGGTTTGACTCTTTCTCAAAATCAAACCAAGTGCTTCCAATCCTTCACTCACAATGATGTTTTACTTTTGCTCCGATAAATTTATCTCTGGGAAACAAAACCATATTTGATAGCTATCTATACCTCTATCTATAACTATGAATCTATTCAGAATAAGTGCATCATTTCAAAAATCAAAAGAGTAGGGCCTCCCTGGTGGCGCAGTGGTTGAGAGTCCGCCTGCCGATGCAGGGGATACGGGTTCGTGCCCCGGTCTGGGAGGATCCCATATGCCGCGGAGCGGCTGGGCCCGTGAGCCATGGCCGCTGGGCCTGCGCATCCGGAGCCTGTGCTCCGCAACGGGAGAGGCCACAACAGTGAGAGGCCCGCATACCGCAAAAAAAGAAAAAAAAAAATCAAAAGAGTAAATCGTTTTTTTAGAAGTCTCAACAGGAGAGCTTTTGTATACAGAGAGGGGATGCGTGTTTGCAACAAAATATTGGAGTAAGAAATACAAGTACCACTGGGAGGTCGAGCCCTAGTTCGGGGATTGGAGTTTACCTCAATCAGGGAAGCTGCAAATTATTTGCCTGATCTGTTGCCCAGTGGTCAATGGAACCCCTGGTGACCAAACACACTTGTTCAAAGGAAGAGACAAAGCCCTTTTGACCTTTTGATGCATTGTCTGCAGGAGGGATGGTCAGCTGGCTCCCAAAGTGGGCTGGGCCAGCAGCTGCCCTGCCAGCTGGCCGTCACACATGTGCTGCCACGCACGTGGAGGGGCCTCATGGCCTCACCAGATGCCTTATAGCAGGGTCCAGCTGATGCCCCACACAGTGCAAACCAATTTTACATTTCCTATGAAATGGCTGGGTTTGGATGTCATCGACATCGCTTTCAATCCAGCGGAGTGAGCACCTCACTTTTACAGTTTAGTTTCCCAGATGCACGAGCTGTGGTCAGATCATGGCCACTGGTGACCACAGACGCCAAGCATTTTGCAAGGAATTCTAGATATACAACCTCTTTGGCTGTGACACAGTGCAAATGGTAACGTTAATAACCCATTTTACCAGTATGTACTAAGGCAGCCTCGGTGGGGACTAGAGGGTTGAATTAACCTGTGTGGCCAAACTGAATAAATCTGAAGACATAATGGACAAAAGCAGCTTGGTCTGTGTATTTACCAATTTGGAAAACAGCTAAGCAGAGAGGGAGAATACTGTGGGTCAAAGTTCAACACCAGAGAGGAATGAGAGAATCCCATCAGTGAGTCCTCGACCCAGCAGGCAACACGAGGGACCATTAGCCAGGACCTACATCTGCCCCTGAATTTTAAATGTAATTTATTTATTTATTAAATTTTTATTTTATATTGGGGTATAGTTGATTTACAACGTTGTGTTAGTTTCAGGTGTACAGCAAAGCGATTCAGTTATACATATACATGTATCCATTCTTCTTCAGATTCTTTTCCCATATAGGTTATTATGGAATATTGAGTAGAGTTCCCTGTGCTCTACAGTAGGTCCCTGTTGATTATCTGTTTTATATATAGTAGCGGGTATATGTTTTACAGGCAATGTAACTCTCTTGATAAGCTAACTCATGTGTGAAAGAATATGTAAAAATATCATGCTTTCTCCCCACTATATAGCTTGTGTGCTGTAATATTCCACCCCGAATAGACTCCTCATTGGGGAAATCTGATTTTCTTGGCTAAAATTGTGAGAAAGCATCACTATTAGAATGGCCTAACCAGGAAAAACTACGTCTGAGCGTTATGTGCAAAGTGAGGGGATGCTAGTGGAGGAGATGAACCATATATTGAGCAGACTAAGGATCATACAAAATATCTTTTAGTAAACACAAAGACGGAGCTATATATGTGAGTCAATTTCATGCTGTTTTCGGTGCAGCAAGGAATAAATGACCTCAATTCATCCTCCCTGTCTTTACCCCATTGGCTTTGTTGCCCTTTGCTACTTAGTGATAATGGGAACATTGCATTGCCTTTGGGATAAATGATTCCACTTGAACGATTTACCATGTGGAAACCAAAGGGGACAGGTTTTTAATGTGGAAAATGTTTTAATCTCAGAAAACCAAAAGGCAGACTCCATTTGGAATGACACCCTGTCTTTGAATCATAGTGTGTGTGTATATGAGAGTTCCATTTAAATCGTGTGTCTAGATGTCTAGATACTTTCAACGTTGGTAAATTAGGCCTTACCTAAGTCCTATTTCATAAATAACTTCAGAGCATGTGTGACTTTAAGAACTCCCTAGATTTTATATGGCTCCTGAGTTATGACAGAAATTGCAATAGCACGACATTTAGTATGTCATTGATTTTTCTTGGAACCCATCTTAAGTGGTTCAGTGACTATAGAAGAATACTATAATAGTACCTATTATGTGCACAACCCCGGGGGACAGAGATAGCGAGGTGTCCTTGTATTCTCATTTACGATGCAGTGTTAAACCCAAGACAAATTGTGCAAACTCAGATGCCTTCTCGGGCCACCTAACCTTCAACTCCATCACTCTTTATAGAAGGGTGGGAGAAATCTCGTATCCATGGGGACCAGACGAGTCACATACATAAGTGAAGCAGGCTGGGTGGTGAATGGGGCAAAGGGAAGATTTTAAGGCCCATCTTGAGGAATCAGATGCTACTCCCTTTCCTCCGATTATTATGATAGGATAGCATGTTACCATGGGAACATGTATGAGCGTGGCATTCCATCTGGAAAATAAAATTTTTATATGAAATCTTCTGATTTGTAAAGGTTAGCTCATTTTCTAAATTTTTTTGTTTTAGGTCATTCTAGATTTGCATGCAGTTGCAAGAAATAATACAGAGAAATCCCATATACCCTTCTTTTTATTTCCCCTGATGGTAATATCTTGCATACTGTAGTATATCACAGGCAGAAAATGGACATTGATACAATACATTGACCTTATTGGCTCATTCTTTTCCAACTCTGTACAGATCAACCAAATTATCATTGAGGGACAGATATAGGCTGTCTTACTACTACTACTGGAAATCTCTGTGAGATTACAGTCTTGCTAGATGCAGAGGACCAGCCCATGGCTCTGGGTCCTCATTGCTGAGCTAGAAAAGCTGTTTAGAACCCGGCTAGAAGATGGAGCCCTCCTATCTCTCCCTTCCTGAATGCTTTTCTGGTCTTCAGGTCTGAATCCCACTCTCAGCTTTCCTATTAGTGAGTGCCCAGCCCGGGCCATGCCCTGGCACCTGCTCCTTCTCTCCCCACCATGCATCTGCACATGCTGGCCTCCACTTCCACTGAAACTTGGTTGGCTCTGCATGTATCCTTCAGGCAGGCCCATCCCTGCAGGCTCTGGCCTTGGACATGCCCTCTGGGCTCAGAGACATCTCAGATTTGCTTTCTTCAAATTCCTTCTTCCTTCTTCTCTCTCCCTCCCCACTGAAGGCAAACACTTAAGGGTCGTGGATATCCAAACTATTTATTTGTTTGTTCTGGAATTTTGAATCTCAAATATTTATTTAAATGAAATGAGCAAAATTTGGGGATTACAACTATGGATTTGTTTTGCTTTTATAACATCTGCCATAAAAAGTCAGTTTTCTACTGTAAATGGCTTCAAGACCCCCCATGATATCGGGAAAAATAGTGCCAATAAAGTCTTAGAATGTTGAGGGTAGTAATATGCTTCTAGATTTCCTTCTATGTTATAAGGAAAACGTCTTCCCTGAGTGTTTGTTGATGGTTCTCACGGACCTAGGTGCATTTTCCAACCTAGGTGTGGGAATGGTTCCCATGCCACAGTGTTGTTATTCCTGGTCATCATGACGGAAGGTGGGAAGGGGCATTACTGGAGGAAAAAACAGTTTAATCAGAGACCTGAGATCTCTGAGTACCAAACCAAGGTCAGAATAAGGAGTTCAGCATTAGGAAGAATGTGCCAGGGAGGAAAAGAGGGGCAGAGCCTAGTCACCAGCACACGGTGACCATGATGACCCATGATGGGTCGAGGTCTAGAGACGGCTGCTTTCTCCCATTGCTTTATCTCTGATATTGTGTGTGAACAATACTTGGAGGCAGAAGCTGTGAAGCTTTGTTGGAAGCTCCTTCTCAGACGACAATGACCGTTCTCACCCAGCACAGCTAGTGATTCAGAAGTTCGTGTCTCTCATGGAGAAGAAGCAGAGGAAGGAGATGAGGATAGAGACCGCAGATTCAATAACCCCAAAGTTGAATTTTCCTGGAGTGAACTACGTCACGTCTGGGCTCCCATCCTGTTGAGCTAGTGGAGCCTTGGGCTTGTGTCTTCCTTGCCAAGCAAGGGAAAGCAATTACAGAAGGAGAAATGAGCTACGTTGTCCCTGGGTCCTCCCTCCATCTCTGTCAACCAGACCAGAGTGGACCATGATATCCTCTCTGTTCTGCTTTGGACTACCCCTCACTCTCCAAGCCCTGTCTTCTATGTTGACTCTGAACTCTAAGTCTCCATGGGTCCCAACCAATGCTGCCTGCCCCTTCGCTGGCCCCCGTGGAAACAAGCTGTGAATCCACCCTTGAACACGCCCATTAGTCATCCCCTTCCTGCTGCTGGTCCTCCTCTTGCCTCACACATCTCCCACTGAGTCCTGCGAGGCCCACAGTCCCCTTTCTAGATGGCATGTTCTCCAGTGAATACCTGCAGCTCTGCTTTTCATTACTGAAGCCAAAAATAGTGTAAGGTTTACCAAAGCTCTCACCATGACTCCAGGTATTTCCTCTCCCCTCACCCAGACACATGACTCTCCAGCAGAGAGCACACAGCAAAGGCTGGTCCTGGTGTTCCTGCTACTGCTGTGGGTGACACTGCAAGGGACAAAGACATTGGACTTCAGTTTTCACATCTGAAAGTAGAAATATGTGGTAGGGATTGTTACTTTGTAAGTGAAGAAACTGAGGCTAAGAGAAGTGTAGGAAACTTCCCCATCATCCCACAGCTGGTAAGTGCCGTGGCAGGTCTGCATCTAGAGGGGAGGACTTGATATTGATGGGATTTCAAGTGCCCAGCACAGACCACACAAGGGGAGAGAAGTGGACTTCCCTGGGCTTTAAAATAAATCACTTAAATCCCTGGGGGTCCTTTTAATAGCTATCAATGCCCGGGGTTCTGATTTAGTCTAGGGTAGATTTGAGTATCAATCATGTTTAAAAGCATCCAAGGTGATGCAGAGCCATGACTGCAATTCACTTCTCTACATCAGTGGTTCTTCAATGAAGCATCTATCAGAATTGCATGCAGGGCTTGGTAACATACTCTCACTGGGCTCCACCCCTAGAGTTTCTGTATTCTGTACATCTGTGGTGGGCCTGAGAATTTGCATTTCTAACAAGTTCCCAGTGATGCTGTGCACATCAAAGTTGGGGACCACAACTTCGCACACACTTAGATGCAAGATTGGGGTGGAGGTGGACCTTAGCCTTTATTACATACATAATAGATACCAGGCAGAATGATTACGTTATATGACTTAGCCAACAAATGACAATCTTCCCAGAAACATTTTGATTTAGGTTGTATTATTCCTATTTAATATATGGAGGAAGCCAAACCTCAGAGAGATTAAATCCGTGCTTCTCAAACTGGGATCTGAGGAGATGTAGCAGGAATTATGAAAACCACACAATGGATATAGCACATAATTTCTTGGACCATGAATTTCATTGACATCAGCTAAACTCTTTGCTGAACAGACTTGAACAGTTTGAGGGGGAAATGTCTCTGTTACCTGTGCATTGATTATCTTTTTTTTTTTTTTTTGTCTGATTTGGGTCTTTGTTGCTGCACCTGGACTTTCTCTAGTTGCGGCGAGCGGGGGCTATTCTTCATTGTGGTGCATGGGCTTCTCATTGCGGTGGCTTCTCTTGTTTGGAGCACGAGCTCTAGGCACGCAGGCTGCAGTAGTTGTGGCTCACGGGCTCAGTAGTTGTGGCTCGCGGGCTTAGTTGCTCCGTGGCACGTGGGATCTTCCCGGACCAGGGCTCGAATCCATGTCCTCTGCATTGGCAGGCAGATTCTTAACCACTGTGCCACCAGGGAAGTCCCTGCATTATCTTAACTCTGATGTATATTTTAGGCCAGCAAGGAGCAGTAGAGAGTCAAGTCATGGCTGTAAATTCTTCCCACTCTCCTTCATCCTTGACATGAAGAGGCAAATGGGTATTAAAATGAGGTTTGGGAGTTATTACTATTACCCTGTACACATGGTCATGTCTCAAAGGAACCTTGAGCCCTTGCTTTACTGCATCTGTGATTGACTTTTATAATGGAGAAGATGGAGTTTCCTTCATTGTAATGTGTCTAGTACCATTTTTATTAGTCATTAGTTCTGTTATGAGGACATTTCTTAAATAAGCTCTTACCTCATTCCAGTTATTATGTCTGAGCGTTTTTTGGTCATTTTGATAAAAAGTCCATTTTTATGTGGTCTCCTTCCAAGTTTGACCTTCCATAGCAAAGTCTGAGTAAATGCATTCATTATACAGTCATCTCTCACAGGTTTCCCCATGGACAAGCAGTTTTTCATCCTTTTGGAGTCAAGGGCTCCTTTATGAATCTGATGAACAATATAGACTCAGTATAGAACAGTACACACATACACACACACACACACACACACACACACACACAGAGGTCTTGCTTTTCAGAGCATTCACAGACCACTGAAGCCCATCCTTGGATCCTAGCCATGGGCCCCAGATAAAGAACTCCTGCCCAACTCTGAAAGCTTCTCCATGGCAAGGTTTGTGACTTGTCTGAACTGGAGTCTAGCACACTGGCTAGCTAGGAGGGCACTCAGTCAATGTCAGAGAATAAATGATTTCTACAAGACTGAAGGAGTAGGAAATGTGTTTGAGCACTTATAGTTATTGTGACATAGGTGTTGTGTTTGTAACAGCATGTCAGGACATTACAGGTGTGACAGGATACCCCGGGACCTCTGTTGGCTGCCCAGCAGGAGTACTGAATCCAGTACTTTGAATCCAGCATTAGCACAATCAGTGTCCTCCGCTGTATCCTTGAGCTGGTTTCCATAATAAACCTGTCGCAGACAGGAAAGGCTCTCACTGTGGGTATGGTAGGCTGGATGTTTTTGGAGGGTGAAGCAGGGATAGTAATTTCCATGTCATGATGTGTGCAATTTACTTCAAAATACTTTAGACCAGTGTGATTTTATGTATGTGCTAACTAGTTTAAATTTCAACTTAGGGGATGATCAGATTCCCTAATTGGAAATCCCCCTTCCAGGGGTGGACAGTCACACTCCAGGACCACCTTCTACAAGCATTTCAGCCAGCCACCTGAGGTTTTGTGAATGTCCGACATTGCTTTTATTTGTGAAATTAGTGAATTGCTAATTAGTGTGATAAATGTTAGAAGTGGTCTTATTGGTGAAGTTCAAGGTATTATGTATTTGATATATATGAATTAGTTTTAGATAGATAGATAAAGAACAGATAGATACATACATAGATTAGATATAGGTAGGTAGGTAGGTAGATAGATAGATAGATAGGTAGTAGATAGACAGGCAGATAGATTCACCACTGAGGCATAAACAGGGATGAAGGCCCATAGCTCGCTCCTTTAGGGATGGCACCTGAGTGTGGACTCCTATAAGTCCTTTTGCCCAGGCCTTGTTACAAAGAGTAATAGTTGCTTGCTGCCTATTAAAAGGCATGCTGCCTCTGGGATGTTCGGTGTCTGCTTCTAGAAAAGCTTTCATGACAGGGGTGAGACAAGCATTAAAGGACAGCGCTCTGGCACTTCCTTGAACTTGCACAACAGGTTTTAAGGACCGTTTTTATGCCTACTGGCTGAGACATGTTTATTTGGTAAATGCTTACATTTGTAGAGGAACGTCTGATCTGAAGTTTAAGGTCAGGCTTCTTTGGTAGATGTCATCATCTCCCAGAAAGAACCTCAGTGTTTTGTGGCACCAAATTGGCTGAGGACAGTTCACGGCACTTCGGTTCTCTGGCGGATTTGCTTTCGAGAGAGATTCCATGTGTTAACTCGTGCTGTGGTAATAACCCAGACAAAACGCAGTGGCTGCACTAAGCAACACTCATTTCTCATTCATGGCTCTTTGGGTCAGCTATGGCTCTGCCGGGTCCTTGTCAGGCTGGGCTACGCTTGACTCCAGGCAGCCAGATGGGTTGGGTCTGCTTCTCCCATCTTATCCCAGAGCCCAGGCTCCAGTGGCAGCCCTGCTTGTCATTCAGGGGCATGCTGCTCCCATGGGAGAGGCAGGCACACAAGAGGGGCAGGAGGAAGGGCTCTGCTTGAAACGGGCACAGGATGACTTCTGCTCATGCCTCACTGGTCAAAGCCGGTTCCATGGCAAATCTCAAAGTCAGTGGAGGTAGGAGGTGCTTTTTGCTTCTCCCTCAACAGGAGTGGGGAAAAAAGGAGAATTGTGAACAGGTAGTACAGTCTGTCGCCCTCCAATTTAAATGATAAGGCTTTCGGCATCCCCTTAGTCACCAGTGGGAGGTCTATTCCAGTCAGTTCTTTAAACATTACCAAGTTCGTTTTAATGGCCATATACTTGCAGGATGGGAGTGAGTCAGAAATGTGGAAGCCATAGACCTTGGCCTTGAGGAGCTTTAAGTCTCAGGAGAAATTATATCTGTCTCACAGAGCATATAGGTCTACCATGGAGCAACATTCAGGTGGGGTAGAAAAAATACACATATGTATGATCAGGCCACCCAAGATGACTGTTCTCTTGCTGCTTGACCAGATCCTGCTTCACCTACACCCTACTCATATGACTGACCTTCCCTCTTAATCATAGAGCCTAATCAGTAAATGCCCAGATACTTGCCCCCAGCCCCAGCTAGTGATTGTTCTAATCTCTAGATCAGAACGACTCCACTATGATAGTTTATTAAAGGTGTGAATTCTCCCTATAATTGGTAAATTCCCCCTCCCCGTTGCCACCCCTCACCCCCGCCCCCCGTAGTGAAGACTACCACCATGTCCTACCCACCTTCTGCTGCACACGGTGGGGTGTTGCTCCAGGACCTCGCTTCAAATGGGTAAGCCCCCCCCATCCATTAAACCATTCATGTCTCTGTTGCTGACTCTGGGCTCTTTCTTGGGTCTCGTGGCTGGGCAGGTACAAGGTTTGCAAGCCTGCAGGGTGCAGGCCAACAAGCACTACACACAAAAATGATACAAAATGTGTGCCATCCACAAATCCATTGTAAGAGTAGTCATCATAGGCCCAGCATCCCATTTCAGCAGCAGCTGTGCTCCACACCACTAGGAGACAAAGGGTTCTACAACTTCCCTCTTTGTAGTTGCCTCCAACCAGATCCTCTTCCTCCACTCAGCAGTGGGAAGAAGAATGGAAAATACACTAGGAAGCTAGACCCAGGTCCTAGCTCCCCAGAGGGATATGCGACTCTAGGCAAACTACTTAAGTTTTCAGGGCCCTCAGATTTCTCACTTACAGCACAGAGCCTGCAGACTAGCTCATGAAGTCTGTGACCCCAAAAAGACAAGTATGCTCTGCCTTTGGATTCTCTTTGGCTTAGGTCCCCTCCCATTAGGGCACCCAAGAATTGTGAGGCTGTTCCCACCTATCCTAATGCTGGCTAGTCTTGATCACCTCTATTCCTCCACCCCTCAGACACCAACTATAAATCAATCTCACTTGCATATGTTGTTAAAAAACAAAATTCAACTCAGTAAATTTTAAAGATCTTATTGGCTTTCTTCAATGATTCATGAATTAGACAGCATCCCATCTAGCAGATAGAAAGGACCTCTGAGGATCTGTACAAAATGGAAGGTTTTATAGGCAGAAGGGGGAGGTACAGGAAGTTTCTAGCAAAGAGTGGGTTGTTTGTCACCTTCCTTTGGGGGACAGCAGGGGCCTATCAAGCAGATTACCTCACTGGTTCTGACCAGGTAACTCCAGATTGACTGGTTTAAGATTGCATCCTGGGAGAGGCTAAAACTGTAATTAAGTTAGGTATTAAGTCTTGGTTTGGTGACTTGGGTTTCGCACATGTGTCCCCATCTTGGGCCAATTGTCTCTTTTTAACAGTGTATACAGTATATTTGTTTTAATTTATAGTCCATCACTAGACTTTCTTCTCTTCACTGTTAGATGATTTGAAGTTTAAGAAAATGTTGCATTTTAGTTGTAACGTTTTCTGTGTTTTGCACTCTCAGGGATGACGTTTGTTTGGTATCTTTGCTCAGATAGTCACAGCGTGATGTAGATTTCAAAACAGCCCACTGGGGAACTTGAGGGACACTCATTCGTGGCCCTGGACTCTGCTTGTTAAATGAACAGCCCAGTCACCTCTCTGTATGGAGGGGCACAGGAAAGGTGATTTGCTGTCTCTCAGCATCCTCACCCACCCAGCCACAGGCCCCCAATCCCAATGCAAGTCAGCCTTCCTCCCAGGCTTGCTCAATTGTTTTGACTGCTGTGGTACGTGTATTATTCTTAAATGGAAGCCTGGGCAAATCTGGTTTGGACTGGAAACAACTCAGAGGTTTTAAAAGAAGCTAACAGGAGTGACTAAGATTAGTTTGGTTTCTCTGTTCTCATGGTGTACCGACAAGCCCGAAGAGAAAACAGCATAGTTATCCTGAGAGCAAACACTTGTGTTTCTAAAAAAACTTGAAAACTGACACTGATCAGCACCTGAACAATAGACTCTCCTTCCTTGCAAGTTAAGGCAAAATTCCTGAAGCCCTTATTTCATCTTTCATACCTGGCAGATAAGCATTCCTTATCTCAGGATTCTGGCTCCTGGGCTTTTCAGATGCTCTTGTATGAGTTCACTTCTTTGGCAAAACAGACATGGCTAGAGACTCGGGTATGAACTTGGGGCACAGAGTTGCCCCATTTCCCATTTGAGGGAGAGGCTCTCTGTGTTCTTCCTGTTGGGTCTGAGACATGGGAAAGCTCAAAAGAGTCAGAAAGGTTAGATTCATGTTAAAAACATTGCTAGAGTCTGCTGTGTCCCCCACCCCCAGTGGGAGAGAGAAGAGTTTGGGTTTGCCATCATGCAAATCCCCTGGAGGGCAGAGCCAGGTGGAGCTTGAGATGGACTTTGTTTCTTTGCTGGGAGGTTAAGGAGCTCCATGGTGGCCTGGGTGATGTCTCTTGAGTGCAACAATGTACTCCCTGTCTGTCCACGTCTGTGAGTTTACTCAGCAGAAAGCTGTATCTGCATTCCTGCCACAAAGAGATTCCCAACTTTGATCTTTTATTAACCTAATTAATCATTAAACTTATTTCCTCATTGAACTCTTTTCTGTAACTAACTGGTTTTCAGTTTCTGTCTCTCCTCCCTCGCTTCCATTTTTATTAAGAGGTTTTTGTTTTTGTTTAAAAAGCAAATTGGTGCCATACCAAGAGGGCATGAGTCAGGCCCAGCCTTGAGCAAAACTGTGCAATGAGAGGTTTCATTCCGAAGGCCTTACACCTCCTTTCCTTTCCTTCCCTAAAGGAGTCCAGGGCCTTCATGCTGAATCTAGTTCTCCAAAGCAGCCATTTCCCCCCACTACCCCATTTCTGCATATCTTTTCTCACATATTGCCTTTCTCCAAAGTCACTACCCAAGACTCATCAAATTGATTCTATCTTCTACCCAAGACTCCTCAAAATGATTGCAAATCAGCTTAGTTAAGTGAAGGGAAATTGTCTTCATTCATCTGGGAGATAAGAGAATAACAATCTATATCAATACTTGGGTAAGACTGCCAAACATCCCCTCTTCCCTCAACAGTTCAGTACTGCTTCTAATTTGAGAGGCTGCTGTTGATTTATGGATGACATGTGTGATTAAATAAAATCCCAACATAATGGAAAAAGATACTAGGCTGGAGCTTCCTAGAGGGTGCTTTTTAAAAGCAGTGGATCTTCAAATTAGGGACTTTATAGACCTGTAAATTATTCCCCTAACGTTTGGATACTGTCAAAGGATGGCCTATGTGTTCTGTTTTGCCAAGAAAGCACATCTTATGAAAACAATTGCCATTAACTAATTCATTAATTCAACAAATATGTATTGAGCATCTACTATATTGGGTTCTTTGTAGTTACTGGAGATACAGTGGTTAAGAAAGGAGATAAGCTATACCTTTTAGAGGTTATACCTCTAAATATTGTTGCTGTCTAAAAGGAGAGACAGCAACCATGTAGGAATATCTGATAGAGGTGGTTGCTAGGAAGGAAATGAAGCAAGGGATGAAATCAGGTAGGACCAAGAGGGAATTGGTGATTCTTATGGGGAGGTTAAGATCTGCATGATAAAGAAGACAGTAAAGATGCTAATATAATAAGGAGCCAGGCCTTCCAAGGTCTGGGGGAGGCACAAACCAGGCAAAGAGAACGGCAAGTGCAAAGACCCTGAGGTAGGAATGAGCTTGGCATGACTGAGAAACATGGAGGTCAGTGGAGGTGGAGTAAAACAAAGAGATTGAAAGGAGGTGAGGTCAGTAGTGGGGTGTTGGGGGGGGTCAGGTTCTATCTGGCCTTGGAGTTCATGCTAGAGCATTTGATTCTAGTTCTAACTGAAGTGGGAAGCTGAGGACTGGGGGTGATCCCCCAGATGATCTCATTTGCATAATCTGATCATTTAAATGCTGGTGGAGAACTGACAGAAAAGGCACAAGTTGAAAGTCTTGTAATCTAGGAGTAAAAACATGATAGCTGAAGAGAGGAAGGCAGGAGGCGTGTCTGCTATTAACATTATTTAATAAAAGAAAGCATATATGAACATCCCAAAAGTCAAGAGAAAAGGACAGTTATTTGCAAGAAAGAACAAATAACAAATGTCCCCTGACATGATACAAACAGAGGTGTAGTGTTTCTGCTTTTAAAATGAGAACTATAGCAAAGGTTTACTTCATAATATTGCTTTGCATGTTATTGTGCTTTTGATACACGTTGCTCAATCTGAGGCTCTATTTCAACAGTTCAATAGGATAGGGAGGTCACATGTCCATTGTCTTCCCAGTCACAATGTAGTTTTGTTACTGAACCAAACTTCGGTCTACTTGCCTGTGTATAGTAAAGCCAACCTACTGACACTGGGCTGTGGTGAAGGACTGTGCAGAGTTTATTACAGGACACCCAGCAAGGAATCCAGGCAGCTAGTCTTCAAAAGACCCAAACTCCCCAAAGGCTTTCAGGGAAAGGTTTTTAAAGATGGGATGAGGGAGGGAGGTTGTGGGGTGTATGATGAGCTCGTGGACGTTCTTCTGTTTGGCTGGTTGTGAGGTAAGTGGGAGTCAACCTCATCAACCTTCTGGTTCCAGTAGGTCTGGTGTCTGTGTGCATGTGGGACGCATACAGTTAACTTCTTCTACCTGCTGGGGGTTTTAGTGTCTGCAAAATGGCTCAAAGGACGTGGCTCAGAATATTATCTGTAGCCCTTGAGGAGGAACTAAAGGTCCTTGACTTTGTTTAATGGCTAAAATATTATTATTTTGTCTTGCTTGATGTTTTCCTTTCTTTCTGCATTTTCTCACTTCTCTGATTAAATTTATTCTTTGGAGCTCGGGGAAGGCCTAGGAGGCTAACATTTTCTACAGCAGAGGCAGGTGGAGGACATGGGGGTGGGGGACTGTCCTGGGAAGGCCCCATAGGGTCCTGCTTGGTTACACTTTCAGTGAAGTTTGTTGACAAACCTGGAAGCTAGGCTCTTTATTCATTCAGTTCAGAATACTCAGGGGAGGGGGAGGGAAGCTGAGGCACAACAGCTGTGGTACCTGGGCCTCCGGGATAAAGCAGGCTGTGGGCTGCATGGGTGTGCAGAGAAAGCCTGGGGGCCCTGGGGTTGAGGCCCTCCACAGGGCAGTCAACAGGCTCAGAGCTGATGGGGGAAAACTCTCCTCTCTACACATACCTCCTGGCCTGGCTGCAGGTCACCTGTGGGAGCCCTAAGACTGAACACATTGGTTAAGTACTTTCATTTTCTTCATCCTCTGCAAGGTGGGACAAAGATGGACTGAAACGACATGGGTCCTCTTTGTTACATTTTACTCAAAAGGGAATTGGTGGCTGGTGGAGGTGAGGCGGCCGAATACTTGTAGCATCGTAGAAGTGTGCCCGGAGGGGCATGTTCTATAGAACAGCATTTCGCACAGGAGGTGACAGGAAAGGCCACAGAGACTAAAGTAGTTTGCATCATCCACTGTTAACGCTAATGTCAACCTCGAGTTATTAGAATTACATCAATAGATGGACTTTCCTGAAAACCAAATACATTTCACATGGATGTGAAATATAGTCATTTTGAACCAAGAGTCTTGTGTTAGCTGCTAGACGTTCAGATTTTTTAAAACTCAGTAAAACATTGGTGGCTCGACTAAATACTTTGAGTAATGCATACAAGAAGTAACTTACAACACCATGTGGTCGTACGTATCCACCAAAGGCCATTTACTTTACTCTTATAAGGTGCTGGCTAAAGTAAACTTAATTAAATCAATTTCTGTATTTTTTAATACTGTGGAAATACCAATTTTCACTAAATAATCAGTGATGCATGGCATTTTAATTATCCGTTAGTCACTTCCTTTATAAAATGAATGCCTCAATCTTCATGAATTTAGTTTTACGTTATTTGTTTTAGAAATAATTTTGCAGACCCACTTTATTAGTCATGACCTAGGACTTTCTTAGCTGACTGAAGCATAATCAACAAATCACACTGCAACCTGGTTTCTGTGGTATGATTTCTTCTTTTCAAAGCTATTCAAAGTTCAGTGGTGTGACACTTTGGGTTTGGAAATCTTTCTCTGTTGGGACATAAAACTTAACTTTGGTCAATTATTTCCATAACTAAAATAATCTTTCTGTTCCTCAAAACTCACTGGACATTCTTAGGGAAATGTGGCCAGGTGAGTAAATAAAGATGTATTGCCGCCAAGGGGCTCTGTCTTATATTTTACGTTGCTATAAAGTGTTTGTCGTGGGTGACTTCAGTTCTTCTCTTACCTTGCAACTGCCTTAACTTTATGACCTAAAGGGAAATAAGTTTTCTCTATCAGTTACCAAATCCGGCATCCCAAACCAAGTTCCCCCTTCCCATCTAAGCTCCTTTCTTATCTCCTCCCCACCTCTGGATGACCAGTCCCTGGGAGCCTCATTCTCATGAAGAATTTCTAGGTGGATCTGCCTTCTGTATCATCAGAAGGCTGACCGCATACAGTGCCCGTCTGACAAAATTGTAAGTGGAGCTGTTCTTCTTTAGCACTGGAGGCCTGCTAAACACCCAGGGGTTCTGCCTTTCCCCCTATCCACCCATCAAAAATAACTTTCTGGAATGAATCCTAAATAAAATGTGCATAGATTGTTAATTTGAAAGACACAAAACTTTAAAGCATCCCCAATGAAGCTATACAGACTACACTGGTGGCTGATACGATGGCTCCCCCCTCGAAGAGCATAAAGGATTTCACAGTCTCATTCCTTGAGCTGACTCTTAAGAGGTCATGGAAGGCAGGTTTGGAAACCACAAGTAGATTAGACTAGTGCGGTTGATTCAAGAGAAGAGTGCAGGAAGAGAGAAACTTGGAGAGGTAGGTAAGAGCCAGTCCTTCCTTGCCATGCTAAGGAGTTTAATAAAACAATATGACTCAGGTAATGCACTGAAGCTAAGGTATCTCCTAAAACCAGGCACTGTATTCTGAACTTAGTTAATTTAGAAATTAGCCAACGTATTTACCTACCTATCCCAATAGTAGGGTAAATGTGCCTTGATCGAGGGATATGATCTTTCTGTGTCTTGCACAATGCCTGACACATACCAGGAATTCAATAGGTCTTCTGGAATTGAACTATCCCTTAATTCTGATACCAAAAGCATGGATGTCATTATATGTTCAGCTTTTTGCTGGCATCATTCAGTGCTTACCTTGCAGAATATATCTTGTAGTATATTAAGTTGTGTAGTATATAGAGTCGTGATTTTGCCTCATGGGTTATAGATTTTATTCAATTGTTGTGGTAACCAGCAAGATTAAACCAGAAAGTACATACTTGTTTAAACACTTGCCATTCAAAACTGTTTTGTGATTTTTTGAAAAATAAAGAGCATTTAGAGATAAACTTTACCTTGGCTTCTGATTTTATTATTAATGCTTTATTACAATATACTTATTTTTAATCATGTTAGAGCTTATAGTGGTAAAACATCAGGATTTTATGTATGTCATGGCTTTAATGAAAGCAAATAAAAAATAAATGGATATCATTTAATCACGGTGACAAATTACCATCAACTTGGTGGCTTAAAACAACGGAAAATGTTCTCTCACTCCTCTGGAAGCCTGACATCCAAAATCAAGTCATGCTGTGCTCCCTCTGAAGGCTCTAAGGGAGAGCCTGCCTTGTCTATTCCAGCTTCTGGTAGCTCCAGTCACTGCCTGGCTTGTGGCTTCATTACTCCAATCTCTGCTTCCATCTTCACGTGGTCATCTTCCTTCTTCTTTTCTCTCTCTATCTGTCCTCTTAGTGTCTCTTCTAAAGACACTTACACTTGGATGTAAGGCCCACTAGAGGATACAAAATGATCTCAGCTGGAAATCCTTAACTTAACTACATCTTCAAAGACCTTTTCCCCAGTAAGATCACATTCCAGGGTTTAGGGTATGGGTATGTCTTTTAGGGAGACCACAATTCAACCTACTATACTCTTGACTGATACCATTAAACTTCAGATGTTTCTCCCCTGGCAACTAGAAACTGGATTTTGAGAGATTGAAAATTGCAATCTTCATTAATATCAAACTATTTTATGTGTGAATCTGTGAAAGAAAAGGATGAATAAGGTCAAGATGGAAACAATGTATGTGGAGGATAAGAGGTAGAGGGAAGATAAGATACTTAGAACTCAAATTCATTTAAAAATATTTAAGAATACTGGGTAAGGAAGATTGAGATTAAAAATGGAAAAACTTTTATTTGCCAAAAATATGTTTTTGCAGACATATAATATTACAGACCTGCTTTATATATTTATGTAGCAATTTAATAGGAGCCAAAAATGTAGTCAATATCAATGGAACTTTTCTGTTTTAACTTGGCACCACTTTACATGTAAACTGACCAGTTTTCACAGTTACTTAAGCATATTTAAACTGGGAGAACTACTGGGACCCCTAAATCTCCCCTTTTTTCCATTAATTTTGATACACAAAAGTCCATCTGTACTGTGCTATGTGGTCAGAAATGGAACCCACACCAGTTATTTGGAGATGTGATGAACGAATCAAATTAGTCCTCCTACATATATTTCTAAATATTATTGAAGGTTTCACACTGTCTCTTCTAATAATCTGCAAAAAGTGTTCTTATTGAAGGGGATTTCTCCTCAGTGGAAACATTAGGGAGAAAAATTAAAACCTCCTATAAAATGCTGGAAAAAAAAATCTGAAGTGGGCTTCTCCAAATTTCAATTCTTGCCTATCAATAGGGACAGAATCTTAGGAAAGCTCTTCTCTCCGTGCTGCTACTTCCCCTCCCCTACCAGCTCTGTAAAGATAGCTGGTCTTTTAAATCTTCGGGTCAATGTGTCATTCTTTATCTGTGATGCATTCTGGCTGCAGAGACCTCCCTAACCTGATTCCCTCCTTCTCCCCTACAGACACTTCCCCTTGAGCTGCCCCAACTCCTTTATAACCCCTTACTTTTTCTCCTCCTCTACGTGGCACTTGTGCAACTTTTGTTGCAAAACTGTGACTCTAAGGAGGAGAAACTTACTGAGGCTCAAATAAAGAGTGAAGGTGGGGCTTCCCTGGTGGTGCAGTGGTTGAGAGTCCGCCTGCCGATGCGGGGGACACGGGTTCGTGGCCCGGTCCGGGAAGATCCCACATGCCGCGGAGTGGCTGGGCCCGTGAGCCATGGCTGCTGAGCCTGCGCATCCAGAGCCTGTGCTACGCAACGGGAGAGGCCACAGCAGTGAGAGGTCCGCGTACCGCAGGAAAAAAAAAAAGAGTGAAGATGTTTTACTGCAAGATTCCAGGGCTCCCTCTGAAAGGAAGCACACCTGGCAGGAACTGAACCTGGGATCCAGGAAGCCCTCAGTGGGCTGAGAAGCAGTCTCTTTGGTGATACTGCTCTGGTTTTCTGTGTGTTTCTTTATCTCTACTTGGCTCTTTTCTCAAATTTTTCTTTTTCTTCTCCCTTACACTTTGAAAAGGGGCCTCTGCAGGGGAATCTTGGTTTATGTGACTTTTGACACCATTGTCTGTGACGCCAATTCCCAGCCCAATTCCATGTAATAAACTTTCACCCACCTTCTCATGCTCTTTGCTTCCTCATGCTTTTGATTGACTGACTTGGAGTCATTTGTTCAAAACTTGTCCAATCACATCCACCCAACGGGCCCTAGACCTCTCTCCATTCTGCTTTCCACATACCTCCATCCATTGGGTTTTGCTCCCAATCACCCCATACACTTTTCTCCAAGGACATCAGTATTGATGTATCAGACACTTTTGCCCCCCTGAAAATTTATCATTGCTATTTTTCCTACCCTCCAACTAGAAAACGCATTTGTTTAAAATGGACATGTTTTCTTTTACTCCTTTTGCTCATTACATTGAAAAAATATAGTTCAGAGTGATTCCACTGACTGACCTTATTGGTCTGATAGCTATTTTGTATGGAGAAAATTTGGATAATTCAATAAAAAACTTTCCTTTAGATGTATTAAAATGTACCAAGTCGAGGTCTTTATCGCATATCAGCATGCCCAGTTTCTACCAAATATTACCTTATTTCTGTTGCTTCCCATCTTGAGAGTTTCTCCTTGGTGAGTTTGTTTCTCATCAAGAAGAGTCTGTGATGTGAGTGAAGAAGGTTAGGGTTGCCAAGTCCCTGGGGGTCAGATCTCTGCTCTCACGTAGGAACCAGAGGGTAGAACATTTGCCGGGAAGAAATTCATACGCTAGTATTTCCATCTCTCGGGTGAATAACACCAGGTGCTGGCAGAATCACCACCCACCCAGGAGCCCTTCCTGAGTAAAATTTTTCTTCATGAGCTGACGCTGAGAAGGAGGCTGGCCCTGATATAGGACTTATCAGAAGATTCTCTGCAAATCAACTCCTCACATAACTGATGCTAGAAATCACACAGAACTCTCTTCCTTTGGCTTAGCTCTTCTTGTCTGAGAATCTCCTGAGAGAGTTACATGTAATCACCAGCAGCAAGGACAAGGGTGGCCCATGCATTGCCTTCATGAAAATTAGAAAAAGCATCCCTTCTCGTGCAGATTAGAAAATTGTTCTAACATGCAGATTTATACTAGAACGAGGCCTTGTAAACATTTGCTTGAGAATTGTCATAATAACTATAAAAATGTACAGTGGTTATGTGGAGCCACTCTCGTCTACGACCTGCCCGATACTACCCAGCAACTCAGAGTACTTTATTGTTTAATCCCCGAAAATACATCTGTGTTTTTTCTGCATGCAAATTTTGAGAATAAGGATAGAGGAGGCCACAAAAATACCCTCAGTAGACAGTAAACATCAAGGTTAGTGAGAAAGAACAGACTGGGAAACAAATGTACCCTTCATAATTGCACTAAATTCCCATTGAATTACATAGAGAAGGCAGTTAACAAAAAGGCTCTCTTTGGAAATATTTTCAGATATCATTGAATGCACCATTCTTCCATTCCAAGAGCTTGCAATCAAGTGATCAGATGGACTCAAATATGAAAAGACAAAAAGGATCATTTGAGTTTGCTTTCTATAGAGTCGGGTAAATAGCCATAAATAAGAACCTTTTTTTTTTATTACAAGGAGAAAGGGTGTTTAGAGTCTTAGAGGTAAGCCAAGATATTCAAGAGATTTTTTGGAATTATTTTTAAGAGGTTTCTTTTTTTGGAGCAAGGGAAGAAGGAGAGAAGTTTGATTTTGTTGTGTTACATTTGTTTTATTAGAAGAGTTGGGCTGACTTGACGTGGCTTATTCTAGCTGAGTGTCAATAGTTATTAGTGATCTGTAATGTACAAGATTATGTCATTACTTCTTTATAGACGTTACCTTCCCTACCTAGGCTTCACACCATTCTTGCATTATAGGGATGTTATCTCTATGTCACATAGTAGGGAAGCTCAGAGCAATGGCAGAGCTAAATTTCAATCTAAGTCCATTGAACTCGTGCCTTTCCCATTATAATTGCTGCTCCATAGACTCAGCTGAATAATAATAATGGTAAAGATATTATCATATGTAATGGATTGAAATGTATTGCCTAACAATTCATATTATTTAAAAGAATTTCTATTTATTTCTATAATTAATTGAAGTTCTAACTCCCAGTACTTCTGAATGTGACCTTGTGTGGAGACAAGATCTTTACACAGGTAATCAATTTAAAATGAGGTCATCGGGATGGGCCCTGATCCAGTATGAGTGGTGTCCTCATGAAAAGGAGAAATTTGCACAGACACACACAAGGAGGATACCATGTGAAGATCAAGGCAGAAATGGGGTGATGTCAGCAAACCACCAGAAGCTAGGAGCAAGGTCTGGAACATTCTCCCTCACAGCCCTCAGAAGGAACCAGCGCTGCCAACACCTTTGATCTCAGACTTCTAGACTCCAGAACTGGGAGAAAATAAATGTCTGTCATTTCAGCCTCTAGTTTGCGGTACTTTACTACTGACACCCTAGCAAACTAATACACTGTATGTCTTAACTCAGATTGCCAGAAGCCAAGGGTAATACCCTGAATCTCATTTTGGTTGCCTTCCTATGGTGTGAGAAACTTGTAGGAATGGACCACTGTGGGTTCTGAGAGAGGAAAGGTGCAGCGTAGGATTAGTGATTCTTTTTTGGTGAGAACCAGCTGGAGTCAGCTTGGCTGGGAGAGCTGAGGTGGCGTAAATAGGAGCCCCTGCAAATTGAAAAAGCCCTGGCAAACACGTTCATTTAGCTGGAGTTTTGCCTTATGCTTCCCAATGTTGTTTCTGCCTTTTATGGGAATGGGCAAAATTCATTAAACTTCATGAACCTTGATTAAATTCCAAGCAGAATTTTTATGACACCCCCCAGCTTGCCAATGCTGCTGGCCATAGTCCTTGGATTTTACATGTCTTGGCGTTTCAATGATTCCCCCGTGATATTCTCATGGGCAATGGATAGGAAAGTTGAAAGAAAAAGAACATGTGAGAGAGAGGGGGAGATAGAGAGACTTGTAAAAATGGGGTGCTGGGGGAAATTTATCTCTGTTATGTATGCAACAGTTTGGGTCTTGAGGAAAATAGAAGGTGTTTGGAGTAAAATAGTATAATTTTCCATTTATACACACAGCTTAAATAATTATTAGAAGTGCAGTCTCTCTCTTGCTTGTGAAGCACAAGGCCAAGTGCTAACTAATACCAGTGTGAAAGTTTTACTTGGTCTTATCTGTTCTGACCCAAACAAACCTTGGGTATACTGTTTTCAAGGAAATCTTCAGCCCCAGCCATTATGTATGAACGAAAGAGTCTTCCTTGTTAATGTTGAAGAGTGTTTCTGTGAACAGAAGTCTATGGAGGATGCTGAGTTAGTTACATAATCCTTCCAGCTCACCCATCTCTCACAGGTGGACAGCACCATGGGAATAGAAACTGGCAAGTGAGGCAGGGATGCCCCTCACACACCCCAGCCTGGGTTCCCTCATCAACCCTTTAGAAAGCTTTAATGTGAACTATTTGTTTCTTAAGTAAGAAATGCTTTTCCTATCTGGGCTAATGTGTTACATAAGTTATGAAACTTGTTTCTCATAGATGATGAGAACAGTAATAGCAATAGTAGCTGACATGTAGTGAGTATTTTCTATTGGTAGACGTATTGCTAAGTATTTTATTTATCTCGTTTAATAATTCAAGGGGAATAGAAGGAATAATCACTTGTGCTATTTCAAGACCAGGTAAATAAATTTGCCTTTTGATTTTTCTGTCCACTGAAATCAGGCAGAGCCTGGGTTAGGCATTTTCACACATTATTTAAAGATTTCATCCCATCTCCCTGGGTCTATCTTTTTTTTTTTTTTTTTTGCGGTATGTGGGCCTCTCACTGCTGTGGCCTCTCCCGTTGAGGAGCACAGGCTCTGGATGCGCAGGCTCAGCGGCCATGGCTCACGGGCCCAGCCACTCCGCGGCACGTGGGATCTTCCTGGACTGGGGCATGAACCCACGTCCCCTGCATCGGCAGGTGGACTCTCAACCACTGCGCCACCAGGGAAGTCCATCCTTGGGTCTATCTTTGAGGTCAAGGAGTCATAGTTTCTTTGGTCTGCTTTCTCCTCATGCCTCCCTTGTGACTTCTTTGATGAACTGAGTTGCATTTCCCCTTATATGATCTAATTGTGTAATATGTTTTTTGAGGGTCCTCCTCCAAAATGGCACCTGGGATTTCTGTGAAGAAGCATCACTACTTATTCACTGGATTCATTTGCAAGTTCAGGATAATCATTTCCAAAGCCCATACTGGAGGGTTCTAATGTTTCTTGTTCCTTTTGCTTTATAAAACCTTTTTGGAATGAACACTGTAGTAGTTCTAACTTTAGTCATTAAATCATTTCAGTGTGTATATGTTCTTGCTGGTTTCCAAGTCTTTTGGCCTGCAGCTCCCTCAGTCTATGGCCTCCACTCCACACCCACCTCTTTCATCTGACTATTGCATATCCATTTTTAGCTCTTGTCTTGGATGGCCCATCTCCTCAGAGAGTTTTCCTGGACCCCAATGTCTGAGTTTGGAGCCCTTGTTAGATGTTTCCATGCATTTGGCCTACCATAGCCCTAGGTCACTATTTTGTAATTGTGTATTTACTGTCTGAACATCTGTGACAAACAAAGGCAAGAACTAGATTTAGTTCACTGGTGCTTAAGACAGTATCTGACTTCTAAAAGTCAAGCCAGAATATTTTTGAAAGAGTGAATGAAGAATGCATGTCTCTTTCCTCACTTTTACCAAACTGTGTGATTGCTTATGTGAATCACCCATTATACAGAAAGCATCTCAGAAAAGATGGTAGTGCTCTTTCTAACGCGTCTTTGTGTGCTGAGTGCCCAGTATGAGGCCAGGTCACAGATAGGTACTGAATGAAGGAGTAAGCAAATGGGGACCAAGATCCCTAATAAGAATCTCTTATATCATTTTCATCAGGTTTCTCGGCAGTCAGAACTCAGAAAGAAGGAGAAGCTCTGATATTTGATTTGCTTCTTGATTTCTCCTACCATTAATGACCTTTAGACAAAGCATAACAATTTTCTTCCTAATATTTGTAGCACCAAGGTTATTGATAGTCCTTTGTTTTGCCTCATAGGTAGGAAGATGACTTAGAAAAGATCCCCGTGGTGGCAAAGGCGAATGAAGTTATTTATTAATTTCTATTTGTTTTGAAGGCTAGGTTACCCAGAATTCCTGAAACAAGTGTTAGACCTAATATGTTTATAAATATCAAAACCCGCTGGCTCTATATCAGTCTGTAACGCTGCACTAACTCAGTGTGAAAGATGAATATAATTTATGTATGGTTATAAACAGCAGCCATTCCCTGGATATTCCAGATCCATTTTATAGAGTTGAACCATGCTTGGGTTTTGTTTATAATTAAAACTGCAAGAATTTTTTATTAACTATTGCTCATAGTTCAGTGGGTCTCTGAATATTTCTAGGGCCTCTGGTGATGACTGCTAGGCAGGTGTAGATGAACGTGAAATAATGTGCATATATAAGCACATTTTTTTTTTTTTCTTTTTGCGGTATGTGGGCCTCTCACTGTTGTGGCCTCTCCCGTTGCGGAGCACAGGCTCCGGATGCGCAGGCCCAGCGGCCATGGCTCACGGGCCCAGCCGCTCCGCGGCATATGGGATCCTCCCAGACCGGGGCACGAACCCGTATCCCCTGCATCGGCAGGCGGACTCTTAACCACTGCGCCACCAGGGAGGCCCTAAACACATTTTTGATAACTGAAAGCTTTCATGTGCTCAACTAAAGTTCAAACAACTTGGAACGAAGAGGCGGAACCAACAAGTTTTCCAAAGGCTGCTGGATGTAGGATTTTGACAAGGTCAAACTGAGTTTATTATTCAATGGCTCAGTGGTTTCCACTCGAGTCTCTAATAAAATAAGCATCATGTATAATTCCTCCTTTGGAAAGTCTGTTCCACTCCTGCACATTTTTGGTGTAACATCCAAAAGTCTAGTTTCCATAAAGAGTTGGTTGATTTGAATGTGGGACAGGCAGGCCAGTCAATAGCTCTTGATTGAGCAGACTGGCCTCCTTATTTGTCTGATTCTATAACTGGGTTTCTGTAATGAGATGGTTCGAGTCTGTTTCCTGCTGAGAACTTTTTCTGAAAAACAATCAAATTATGGAAAGCTACAAGGTCAGTTTTAGGCTCTGTTGTTTTCTAAGAATGTCATTTTACATCAGTCTTAATAATATACATGATCCCCCTATATTCTTGGAGCTAGATTCTCCCAATGTTGAATTAAATTGTCTTATACATATACTGAGTGTAATGGACCTTTGGGGTACACGTTAAGACTTTGGGAGAAAAAAACCTATTTCTGGACTTTGATAGATGAACATAAAAGCTAAAATAAATGTATTAGATTTTACATTTCTTAAGGGGGGGCAGCATTCATTCATTCCATAAGTAGCTACAGAGTACTTGAGATGATCCAGCCATTGTGCTAGATTTTGAAAATGTAAAGAAAAACAACAACAACAACAAAAATCATACAGTCATAACAATAGAGTCATAGTCACGGTCTTTAGGGAGTTCACCAGCCTAATGGGGAAGATAGAAACAAGGACAGCTAATAACAGTCTTTTTTTAACTGGTGTAATACTTGAGATATGCACTTAGTATAATGACAAATCAATTAATTACAGAGTGGGTGTATGGAGGGAGGGAGTTTCGCAGACAGAGTTGCCTGAGCAAAGCCATGGTTGTAGGAGTGAGGAAGACCCTAGCCAGCAAAGGAAAGCTGCAAACCATTTTATGCTGTAGCCTTATCGTGGATTAGTTATACATTCTAGGTTAGGCTGGAGAATTTGTTAGTCTCAGATCTTGGAGGGCATTGCATGCCTGGTTAAGGACCTTAAACTTTACTTCTGAGCAAAGGAAGAGCAGTGGCATGAATCACGTTTCCCTTTAGGTGGTTTACCCTGGTGATTCTGCTGAAGATGGAATGGTAGCTAGCAAAATAAAGTCAGGGATATCCATCAGCAGCCTTAGTAAGAAATGATGAGGGCCTGATTCAGGGCACTGGGCACTGGCTGTGTGGAGGTTTCGGAGACAATGACAACAGATTTAGAGGATGAGGGGCTGGGAGTGCAGGAGAGAGGGATGAGAAGCAAGACTCCCAGGTTGCAGTTGGGTGGCCAGATGGATGATGGGGCCGCCAACTAAGAGGATGCAGAAGAAGTAGGTGCAGTGGGAAGCCAAAACATTTTTTTTTGACACATTGAATTTGACTTGTCCACGGGATCCGCCAAAGCAGATGTCCACTATGTAGTTAGATATACTGGTCTGACTATCAGGGTGGATATCTGGACTGAATATTTGGACTTGGGGGCTCTCAGGAAGTAGACGGTAGTTGGTACTCTGGTGGAGACAGAGAGCTCTCTGGAGGGAGGTGGGAGAGGACAGGTGAGAAGAACAGGGAGGCTGAGTACAGAAATGCTCAGAGCACCAACACACAGGAAGGATATTTTCTATATATCTAGGCAGGCTCAGGGCCCGGCTCAGGTGCATATAAAAATTTAATAAATAAAAGGACTAGATTATCCATAAATAAATTCTGAATGAGTGAATGAAAGTTGAGGTACAATTAGGTAAGGAAGCTTTAAAGTCGTGGTTCCCACCCCTAGGTATACAATGGAATCACTGAAGAGCCTTTCAAAATGATCAGTAAGGAAGCCCTTCTCCCCAGAGGTGACTTTGTTGTTCTGGGCTGGGGCTGGTACAGAAGCACAGGCTGCTTGTGTAGATTTTTAAGTCTCCAAGTAATTCCAGTGTGAGACCAAGGGGAAGAACTACTACTCTAGAGGAAACAAGAATCAGCTGGGGGGGCAGGGGGTAAGGAGGCAGTACAGCCTGGATGGGGGGAAGAGAAACGAGCCAAGAAAGAAACAAGAAATGCAGTTTTAGGAAACAGGGGAAATTAATGTTAGAAAGAGAATATTCCAGAAGAAACCAGGCAAAGATCTTTTCCTCAGAAAGAATTGGCTGAGAGAATTGGGTTAAAAAGGAGAACGAGTCTGGAAATAGGTGCATGTCCCTCCAGGCATCGGGCATGTGTCTGTAATTCTACTTTCTCTCCAGTAGGCACATAATAGGTACATTAAACCAGAAAATCAAGGAGTTAGTCATCACTGACTGGTACCCAGAACATTCCCAGGGGCTAAAATAGTCTGCACTTGTAAAATACTTGCCACTGGACACAGTCTTCTCCCTCCTGGGGCCTGAAGGGTTCCAAGCACGGACTTGTCCTGTGAGGTATAGGTATGTATACCCAGGTATTGATACCAGTGGGCCTGGTTGCCAGGAATTGCCCAGTTTTACTGATAGACAAATAACACCATGGGACTATTACCTCCCATTCTTAGTTGTGGGTATAAGTTGGGGTAAAGTGGAAGGCAGCTTCGGTGCTGAGGTTATGATCGAGATGCTTCAAGGATTCTCCACATAGTGGAACTGGTCTAATCAAGCTGTGACTTAGGTGGCCTGGAAGCCATACTGTTGGCTCAAAGCCTTCCGAAGGTTAAGTTCAGGTCGGGATTCTATTGTTGGAAGAACAAACCACTAGATGTTCATTCTAAAGAAGCAGAGTCATCTCGTATGGAAAGAATGTACTTTGTTGCTCAACACTGGAGTTCTCTGGCAAATGAGAACAGAGAGAGAGGCGAAGAATGACTAAGGGCAGGAGAGCGAGGGTGCTGGGGAAGGGAGAGAGCTTGCACCCACGAGGATGTCTGAGCAAGCAGGGGGTCATACATTCTAACTGCTGCAACTCGCTTGAAAACACCGCGATCCAGTTGGCGTATCTCAGAAACATGTGGATCATTCAGTATAACTAATTCTCAGCTTTGGATGTTAGAAACTGCTTCCGGGCTATGACACAGAGCAGGACAAGCTTGTGTTCCCTGTTGCCTTCCATGATGAGTCTCTAATAAATACAAGCGTGTTAGGAACTGCCCTCTGGTAGGCTCTGTTGCTGACGGTGCACAGGTTACTCATCGTTCCATACCTGGGACTGACTTGGGTGCCTATGTACTTGGCATCTCTGCCTCAATTTATGAGGCTGACACCTGGGTGGCAGAATCAGTCTGAGATGACAAGAAATAAGATGTCATGATAGTCACATCTGAACCTGAGGTATCGCTTGGCTTGGATCTTCGGATGCACGTGGCTCCCAAGAACAGGACATTTTGCAGAAATATACTGGTGAGCTTTATGGGTGACTGATACAGCTGAGGAGCTATTTTCCCTTAGAAATCCTAGAATGCACCCCTCTCACATGTACCTGGAAGCTGCAAATGATTATTGTACAAGTTGCTTCATAAGCAGTGGCATAAACTTCAACACAAAGCCTTCATTTCCCTCCCTCCCTCCCTCTCCCTCCCCCCCCTCCCCCCTCCCCCCTCCCCCCTCCCCCCTCCCCCCTCCCCCCTCCTCCCTCCCCCCTCCCCCCTCCCCCCTCCCCCTCCCCCTCCCCCTCCCCTCCCCCTTCCTCCCTCCCTCCCCCCTCCCCCCTCCCCCCTCCCCCTCCCCCTCCCCTCCCCCTCCCCTCCCCCTTCCTCCCTCCCCCCTCCCCCCCTCCCCCCCTCCCTCTCTCTCTTTTTTTTTTTGTGGTACGCGGCCCTCTCACTGCTGTGGCCTCTCCTGTTGCGGAGCACAGGCTCCGGACGCACAGGCTCAGCGGCCATGACTCACGGGCCCAGCCGCTCCACGGCATGTGGGATCTTCCTGGACCGGGGCACGAACCCGTGTCCCCTGCATTGGCAGGCGGACTCCCAACCACTAGCGCCACCAGGGAAGACCCCCTTCTTTCCTTCTATCCTTCCTTTCCTGTTTACTGGGTGTCTACCATATGTAAGCTTTGTGTTAGGCACTGAGGATAAAATGGTGAGCTATCAAGGACACAGGCTTGTTCCCATGGAGTTTGCAGACTCGTGAGAACAGGGTGTTGACTGAGGAGACAGACATTAATCAAATAATGTCCTAATGAATGTATAATTATAAAGTCATGCAAGTCCTCCTAAGGAAAGGCATATGTACCCACGAGAGTGTATTACAGAGCGTTGACCCACACTGGTAAATCTGAAAAGGCTTCTTGGAGGAAGTGGGTTTGAAGCTGAGATGTGATGCATGGAAAAGGATCCATGAAGAGGAGGTAGCATGTGTAAAGGCCCTGTGGTAAAAGGAATCATGTGGAACCAGGGAACTGAGAGAGAAGCAGTGTGCTGGCAGAGAGTTGGGGGAGAATTAAGGGGTGAGGCAGGAGAGCTGGGGATGGGGTCAGATCATGTAAGGACTGGAGGGCTGTGTTAAAACTTATGAGAAAGTATTGAACGGTTTTAAGTGGAGGTGAGTGACGTCGAATTTTTATTTGAAAAAAATTACTCTGGCCACTGTGTGGTGGACACATGTGGGAGAGGAACAAAATACATGTGAGAAGACTAGTTAATAAGTTATTGTAGAAGTCTAGGTGAGAGAGGACTGTGTGTATGACTGTGGTAGTAATGGGGAAGATATAGAGATGTGGGTAATTCCCAAGATACCTAGGGATGCAATGTATGGTGATGTTGATTTGATTTGAGATTGAGGAAGAGGGAGGGATGCCCCCTAGTCTTCAGTCCTGCAAAACTAAAAGAGGAGGACCAGGTTTGCTGTTGCTTTGGCATGGGTGTACAGTGCAAACCGTGAATTAATTTTGAACGTCTTAAGCTTGAGTATTCTGGGGGAGACCTAAGAACAGATGTTCCGCAAGTACAGCCTCAAAGCTGACCTGTGAAATTCCTTCCTGATACCCTCACATACAAGGCTCCTAGAAGTAGCTGTGCATCACCCCGTGGAGGAACTTTCCCTTTTGTTGCTTATCTTTACTCCACCTGATGGCTGACTACACAGCCTTACCAAGAAACATCGTCCACTATTACGTGAGTTTCATTTACCCCTAGAACTAGGGGATGATGTGTGGTTCTCTGTCTCCCAACCCATGTGCATATCCATACCCAGTTTATCCTACCAGTGGCTGCTGTGGTTTTAGGAGCCATTTGGTACAGCAGGAGAAATCCTGGTTAGATAGAATCGATTCCCAGTTGGGCTCAGCCATAACTAGCTATGTGACTTGGCCATTGCAATTTCTCTAGATCAATATTTCCCCCTTTGTGAGAGAAGCAGTTGAGCTAGATAGTCTGTAAGAGTCCTTCAGGCTCTGAAATCTCATTGATTCTAGTTTCTAATCTCAATCTGTACTAACTGAGTTGCTTGGGGAATGGAGATAAACATGCTTCTAGACATAAGGAGTAATCTTTGGCCATTTCAGAATCTCTCATGTTTGGTTTGCCCAGTGGGGCCTTAAGTTACTCATCTTTCATTTATCATCCCTTAATCAGGTTACTTATCATTTCTAGCAACCTTTAAATAGGGAGAGAGAAACATTTATCTTAAATGCTAACTTTGATTCATGGGCCATGGTTACCTGTGGTTCTCTGTTGAGAAGGATTTGGGTGCAGCCTCTTGGCTGGAAGGAGAAAGTGCCATGGTTGATTGGAGATGTCTGTCATTGGTATGGGATGGGAAGTTGTTGCATCTTAAATGTCATGCCTTGCCATCCCAGTTCTGAGATCTGGAGCCCGTGTAAATTTGCCCTGCCGATGCATGAGCACTCTCTGGTGGATAAAAGAAGTAATTGCAGTATTATGCTTTCCCAAACTTGTTCTGGAGCTGAAATGTTCCACTATCCTTTATTGTTCTGTTGTGTTGAGTTCTAACATCATTTCCAACAGTTTGGTGGGATAACGGGGGGGTGGTGACTATATGTCTAGTTCACTTTGTTTACTGGTTAGCACAGTTTGGCACTTCCTGAAGAAAATAGAAAATGTTTACTTTTCTGTTTCCAAAAGGAAAATCTAAGGAAGTAATTCTTTCTTTCTTTGTAGGTTGAAAATCTCGTAGGATCTCAGAGTTAGTCTTCCAAATTAGTGCCTCTCAACTTTCATACGCATACATATCAGTTAAAATCTAGATTCCTAGAGTCTAATCCCAGAGATTCTGATTCAGTAGGTCTGGGTGGGGCCTTTGATTCTGGTGAGCTGCTTGTCTGGGACCACACACAGAGGAGCAAGTGTTTCAACAGCACTAATAATTGTATATAAACAAAGATGCAGGCAGGTAACTTAGAAGAGCTGAATGGCTGGTAGTGAGGCCATCCCCTAAAACCTCTTAGTTTTGACAAATAACATTGCTCCCTAAATTCTTGATATGAATAAATTTTTATATGATTTGTTTCTTTTTCCTAAGAGTAAAACAAAGGAAAAAAAATACTAGTCAATTGAGGTCTTTGATTATTGTATTCCGGACAAAGTTTGATCAAGGGCCTAGAAAACTCAATAGTACCACAAAATGTGGTTACTTACTTGTAACTTTCTTTTTTAAATTGTAATTGTTTCATTTAACTACAAAAATGATACTTGCTCACTGTAAGAAGTTCAGAGAATGCAGAAAGGCATAAAATCAAAAGTGAAGACATATACTCTCCCAAACCCTACCCCTCAGATTGAAGAGTTTGGTGTGAACTTTTAGACTTTTTCCTGTGCTTGTGTAAATCTTGTCTGTCTGTGTATTCACGTAACTATACAAATAAATAATTTAGAGGGAAAAACAAATGTGTCTTTTTTCCTCTCTAAAAGGGGGATTCCTTTTTAGGTCCCATAGGATGAGATTCAAAGGGGCCAAAAGTAGATTTCCTCTCTCCTTTTCTCTCTCTCATATTCTGCACTTTGCTTTTTTGACACTTAAAATGTAATATTTTAAACATCTTTCCAAATAAGTGCATATGCTTATTTGCTTCCCAGTGTTTTCCTTGTGTTAGGCTGGTTCTCTTCATCTGACTATAAATCCCAGTTTTTATTCTTTTAATCTCACACAATACCTTACATGAGATCTCTGGTAAATACATGACTGATGCATTTTACTGCACTTTGAAGTGTTCTGACATCACAGTGAATCACCCTCTCACATCTGGGATGTAATATTAATAAAGCTTATTCATTGGTTCCAAAAGAATTTCTTGAGCCCCTACTATGTGCCAGATGTTATGTATCTAACTGTGCCAGACACTGGGGGTACAAACGTGAATAAATGAGAAGGTGATGGCTCCTGTGCACATCAAGCTGACCAGTCAAGGAAAGGTAAAGAGCCTAGGGTGTTTTGCTGTAGATTTATTCTAGAACAATGAGACTTGGTATTTTGTGGGTTTTTAAACAAGAACAAGAAAATGCTGGTAACTTTCCTCCTTTCATTTGACATGAAAGGATGAGACCATCATTAGTGCTGGGATTTCTTCCCCAGCTTTGGCCAGAATCCAGTTTGGTGAAATACATCTGGAGGTCAGATGCAGGGTGGGGTAGTCCAGAAAATAATTCTCTCTCTGTGAATGAGTCGAAGGACATGCAAGGGCAAGACTAAGAAGATATTATTTTGTACCGAGAGAGATATGCACATTGGGATTTACAGGAAAAGCGGTGAGCTTTATTAATTTATTGGTTAGGGCAGTGGAGTGTGAAATAATGCTTTTTGACCAATGCAAAGGTGGAATATGAATTCATGCTACCAAGTCAACTAATACTTTATGTAAACCCTATTTTACATTAGGCACCATTGGCGTATTGTATAAATAGAGTCCTTTCATTGTACAAAGACTACTATTATTGACAAGGCAGCTCTTAATAGCATGGTTACGTTATCTGGATATTGAGAGCACCAGGATTTATTCTTCTGTGGCATAAGGTACTCTATTATTAGGATTTCTTAGAAAGCTCGTTGACTGAAATAATTAAAAACAAATTGCTCCTGTCCGCGTTGGTAGGATAAGCTCCTTAGCAAATCACCACTTCACAATCATTCCAGGTTGGGCTTCTGGAAAAAGACCCTTACACACTTTTATCAGGAAGCGTGAAGACTGTATATAGGTTTTAAATTTAATACTTGATAATCTTCTGCCAACAGTTGAGCAGCACTTAGAGAGCTTAGGCTCTCTGCAATTAAGATGCTCTGAATCGGGGTGAGAGGGAATGGAGGAGTTTTTGTTCATTTCAATTAATTTCCTAGGTGGCACGCGCTGCTTTCCTTCTGATACCCTTTCTGGCGGTGGGATGCTCGCTATGCTGGGACAAGGAAGCCTAGGAAGGAAGCTCGGACAGGTTAATTATACCTGCCGCCCACCTGTCGCTTAACAGTTGCAACCCCTGCGCCTGTGACTGCAGGAAAGTCAGTCCTTTCTCTCTGACTACTGTCAGTTGGATGCAAAAAAAATGGCAGAATTGGATGCAAAAAAAAAAGGCAGATCAGAGTTAAGAAGTTGGATTCAGATTCTCCAAACTGGTTAGTCTGTGAACATTTGAGAGTTTGTGTAAGAACTCAGATTATTTTGTGTCTGTAATTTATCTAACAAGTAGGAAAAAACAAACAAATAAACAAGAAAAACCTCTCTGAGAGTATCATTTTAATGTTAGCACTAGCTATTTTTTTTCAATCCACTGACATGCCTTATCTCCATGGTTAAGTTCAGATTTTTCCAAACTTCAGTCATTTGGGTATAATCTTCAGGATTTTCCATATCCTAGGAAGACCTGTGCTATCATTTACTTATAATTTTTTGTTGTGTCCACTCTTTTTTTTAACTTAGCATAACCATAAGAATATTAATGAGATCATGAGGTTAGCTTTATTATAAAAAATTATACGTGTTTAGCTTTATTTTTTATTTTCTTTTAACATGTACTCAAGTAAACACATGGCTCTGAAGATACAAGTATATTTTTCTGTGAGCTGCCTATAAGCATTCTCCAAAACCCCAGTGGTGCACGTAACACACCTTGGGAAACCTGACCTCTGTCCCAGCTTGTCCTCCGTGATTGCTGATGCTGACGGAACTTGTGAACACAGCCCCACGCACCTGCTAGCTGCCCAGGTCAGAGCTTTGGCTTGATTCCTGACATCAAGGCCTGACGTCAACGCCAGCCCAGTTGCACCTGGGCTGGCTCCATCTCAAGTCCAGCCTGGCCCTCACCTCCCTCTTCCCAGTACCCTGCCTTCAGGCTTTTTGTAGATCATTTGCCCTCACAGGTCATGTGCTCTTTAGAGCCTTAAGCCTGCTGCCCTTACTCTCAACCTCAGGCAGCTTTGCACACAGTAGGTGGTCTGTGAATTCGTTCCAGGTAACTCAGGGGAGCGCTGGATGCCTAGCCAGGCAGAAGTCGAAAGTGCTACTTAAACCCATTTTCTAAACTTCCCTTTACTCTACCTCAAGGCTCTTTATGTGAAATGCTTTCCTTGAGTGTTTTCCTCCCAGTTGTGAACCAGGCGAGGGGTGGTATGGGGAATAATGTATTTTTTCCTACTTGCTTAGTGAATTTTAAATAGTGTAGTGTGGCAAAATTCTTTGCTGCAGCATTCACCAGGAATTTTATAATGTTATAACATTTTTGCTGTGCTTACTGAAGCTGGTATGCTTTTCAGAACCAACAATACACTTAATAATTTGAAACGACGAATCCCAAATACTTTATATTTGGCTTTGGAAATTATAGTAATGTAGGGTTTTGTGACAGGCTTTCTATTTTGGTTATGTATGATTTTGGCAGTGTTCAGCTCAAATAAGGGATAATCGAGATGTGTGTGTTTCCAGTGGATGGTTGTAGGTAAATGAGAAAGCCCAGCGTATATGAACAAATATTGTTTTTAACATCTTTATTGGAGTATAATTGCTTTACAATGGTGTGTTAGTTTCTGCTTTATAACAAAGTGAGTCAGCTACACATATACGTATATCCCCATATCTCCTCCCTCTTGGGTCTCCCTCCGACCCTCCATATCCCACCCCTCTAGGTGGTCACAAAGCACCGAGCTGATCTCCCTGTGCTATCCGGCTGCTTCCCACTAGCTATCTATTTTACATTTGGTAGTGTATATATGTCCATGCCACTCTCTCACTTCGTCCCAGCTTACCCTTCTCCCTGCCCGGGTACTCAAGTCCATTCTCTACATCTGCATCTTTATTCCTGACCTGTCCCTAGGTTCTTCAGAACGCTTTTGTTTTTTTTTTAGATTCCATATATATGTGTTAGCATACGGTATTTGTTTTTCTCTTTCTGACCTACTTCACTCTGTATGACAGACTCTAGGTCCATCCACCTCACTACAAATAACTTAATTTCGTTTCTTTTTATGGCTGAGTAATATTCCATTGTATATATGTGCCACATCTTCTTTATCCATTCATCTGTAGATGGACATTTAGGTCGCTTCCATGTCCCAACTATTGTAAATAGGGCTGCTATGAACATTGTGGTACATGTCTCTTTTTGAATTATGGTTTTCTCAGGGTATATGCCCAGTAGTGGGATTGCTGGGTCGTATGGTAGTTCTATTTCTAGTTTTTTAAGGAACCTCCATACTGTTCTCCATAGTGGCTGTATCAATTTACATTCCCACCAACAGTGCAAGAGGGTTCCCTTTTCTCCACACCCTCTCCAGCATTTACTGTTTGTAGATTTTTTGATGATGGCCATTCTGACTGGTGTGAGGTGATACCTCATTGTAATTTTGATCTGCATTTCTCTAATGCTTAGTGATGTTGAGCATCCTTTCATGTGTTTGTTGGCAATCTGTATATCTTCTTTGGAGAAATGTCTATTTAGGTCTACTGTTGGATTGGGTTGTTTGTTTTTTTGATATTGAGCTGCATGAGCTGCTTTTAAATTTTGGAGATTAATCCTTTGTCAGTTGCTTCGTTTGCAAATATTTTCTCCCATTCTGAGGGTTGTCTTTTCATCTTGGTTATGGATCCTTTGCTGTGCAAAAGCTTTTAAGTTTCATTAGGTCCCATTTGTTTATTTTTGTTTTTATTACCATTTCTCTAGGAGGTGGGTCAAAAAGGATCTTGCTGTGATTTATGTCATAGAGTGTTCTGCCTATGTTTTCCTCTAAGACTTTTATAGTGTCTGGCCTTACATTTAGGTCTTTAATCCATTTTGACTTTATTTTTGTGAATGGTGGTAGGGAGTGTTCTAATTTCATTCTTTTACATGTAGCTGTCCAGTTTTCCCAGCACCATTTATTGAAGAGGCTGTCTTTTCTCCATTGTATATGCTTGCCTCCTTTTTCAAAAATAAAGTGACCATATGTGCGTGGGTTTATCTCTGGGCTTTGTATCCTGTTCCATTAATCTATATTTCTGTTTTTGTGCCAGTACCATACTATCATGATAACTGTAGCTTTATAGTGTAGTCTGAAGTCAGGGTGGCTGATTCTTCCAGCTCCGTTTTTCTTTCTCAGGGTTGCTTTGGCTATTCGGGGTCTTTTGGGTTCCATACAAATTGTGTAATTTTTTGTTCTACTTCTGTGAAAAATGACTTTGGTATATGATAGGCATTGCATTGAATCTGTAGATTGCCTTGGGTAGTATAGTCATTCTCACAGTGTTGATTCTTCCAATCCAAGAACATGGTATATCTCTCCAGCTGTTTGTATCATCTTTAATTTCTTTCAACAGTGTCTTATAGTTTTCTGCATACAGGTCTTTTGGCTCCTTAGATACGTTTATTCCTAGGTATTTTATTCTTTTCATTGCAGTGGTAAATGAGAGTGTTTCCTTAATTTCACTTTCAGATTTTTCATCGTTAGTGTATAGGAGTGCAAGAGATTTCTGTGCATTAATTTGGTATCCTGCTACTTTACCTAATTCATTGCTTAGCTCTAGTAGTTTTCTGGTAGCATCTTTAGGATTCTCTATGTATAGTATCATGTCATCTGCAAACAGTGACAGCTTTACTTCTTCTTTTCCAATTTGGATTTCTTTTTCTTCTCTGATTGCTGTGGCTAAAACTTCCAAAACTATGTTGAATAAGAGTGGTGAGAGTGGGCAACCTTGCCTTTTTCCTGATGTTAGTGGAAATGGTTACAGTTTTTCACCATTGAGAACGATGTTGGCTGTGGCTTTGTTATATATGGCATTTATTATGTTGATGTAAGTTCCCTCAGTGCCTACTTTATGGAGGGTTTTTATCACAGATCGGTCTTGAATTTTATCAAAAGCTTTTTCTGCATCTATTGAGGTGATCATATGGTTTTTTTCTCTTTCAATTTGTTAATATGGTGTATTACATTGATTCATTTGCGTATATTGAAGAATCCTTGCATTCCTGGAATAAACCCAACTTGATCATGGTGTATGATCCTTTTAATGTGCTGTTGGATTCTGTTTGCTAGTATTTTGTTGAGGATTTTTGCATCTATGTTCATCAGTGATACTGGCCTGTAGTTTTCTTTCTTTGTGACATCCTTGTCTGGTTTTGGTATCAAGGTGACGGTGGCCTCATAGAATGAGTTTGGGAGTGTTCCTCCCTCTGCTATATTTTGGAAGAGTTTGAGAAGGATAGGTGTTAGCTCTTCTCTAAATGTTTCATAGAATTCGCCCGTGAAGCCATCTGGTCCTGGGCTTTTGTTTGTTCGAAGATACTTAATGACAGTCTCAATTTCAGTGCTTGTGATTTGTCTGTTTATATTTTCTATTTCTTCCTGGTTCAGTCTCGAAAGATTGTGCATTTGTAAGAGTTTGTCCATTTCTTCCAGGTTGTCCATTTTATTGGCATATAGTTGCTTGTAGTAATCTCTCATGATTTTTTGTATTTCTGCAATGTCAGTTGTTACTTCTCCTTTTTCATTTCTAATTCTGTTGATTTGAGTCTTCTCCCTTTTTTTCTTGATGAGTCTGGCTAACGGTTTATCAATTTTGTTTATCTTCTCAAAGAACCAGCTTTTAATTTTATTGATCTTTCTAACATTTCCTTCATTTCTTTTTCATTTATTTCTGATCTGATCTTTATGATTTCTTTCCTTGTGCTAACTTTGGGTTTTTTTTGTTCTTCTTTCTCTAATTGCTTTAGGTGTAAGTTTAGGTTGTTTATTTGAGATGTTTCTTGTTTCTTGAGGTAGGATTGTATGGCTATAAACTTCCCTCTTAGTACTGCTTTTGCTGCATTCCATAGGTTTTGGGTCATCATGTTTTCATTGTCATTTGTTTCTAAGTATTTTTTGATTTCTTCTTTGATTTCTTCAGTGATCTCTTGGTTATTTAGTACTGTATTGTTTTGCCTCCATGTGTTTTTATTTTTTACAGTTTTTTTCCCTGTAATTTATATCTAGTGTCATTGCCTTGTGGTCGGAACAGATACTTGATATGATTTCAATTTTCCTAGGTTTACCAAGGCTTGATTTGTGGCCCAAGATATGATCTATCCTGGAGAATGTTCCATGAGCACTTGAGAAGAAACTGTATTCTATTGTTTTTGGATGGAATGTCCTATAAATATCAGTTAAGTTCATCTTGTATAATGTATGTCCACTGGTGAAAGTGGAGTGTTAAATTCCCCTACTATGATTGTGTTACTGTCGATTTCCCCTTTTATGACTGTTAGCATTTGCCTCATATATTGAGGTGCTCCTCTGTTGGGTGCATAAGTATTTACAATTGTTATATCTTCTTCTTGGATTGATCCCTTGATCATTATGTAGTGTCCTTCTTTATCTCTTATAATAGTCTTTATTTTAAAGTCTATTTTGTCTGATATGAGAATTGCTACTCCAGCTTTCTTTTGGTTTCCATTTGCATGGAATATCTTTTTCCATCCCCTGAATTTCAGTCTGTATGTGTCCCTAGGTCTGAATTGGGTCTCTTATAGACAGCATATATATGGGTCTTGTTTTTGTATCCATTCAGCCAGTCTGTGTCTTTTGTTTGGAGCATTTACTCCATTTACACTTAAGGTAGTTATCAATATGTATGGTCCTATTACCATTTTCTTAATTGTGGTTTGTTATTATAGGTCTTTTCCTTCTCTTGTGTTTCCTGCCTAGAGAAGTTCCTTTAGCATTTGTTGTAAAGCTGGTTTGGTGGTGCTGAATTCTCTTAGCTTTTGCTTGTCTGTAAAGGTATTAATTTCTCTTTTGAATCTGAATGAGATCCTTGCTGGGTAGAGTAATCTTGGTTGTAGGTTTTTCCCTTTCATCCCTTTAAATATGTCCTGCCAATCCCTTCTGGTTTGCAGAGTTTCTGCTGAAAGATCAGCTGTTAACCTTATGGGGATTCCCTTGTATGTTATTTGTTGTTTTTCCCTTGCTGCTTTTAATATCTTTTCTTTGTATTTAATTTTCGATAATTTGATTAATATGTTTCTTGGCATGTTTCTCCTTGGATTTTTGCTGTATGGGACTCTCTGTACTTCCTTTACCTGACTGACTATTTCCTTTCCTGTATTAGGGAATTTTCCAAGTATAATCTCTTCAAATATTTTCTCAGTCCCTTTCTTATTCTCTTCTTCTTCTGGGACCCCTATAATTTGAATGTTGGGCATTTAATGTTGTCCCAGAGGTCTCTGTGACTGTCCTCAATTCTTTTCCTTCTTTTTTCTTTATTCTGCTCTGTGGTAGTTATTTCCACTGTTTTATCTTCCAGGTCACTTATCCATTTTCTGACTCAGTTATTCTGCTGTTGATTCCTTCCAGGGAATTTTTGATTACATTTATTATGTTGTTAATCACTGTTTGCTCTTTAGTTCTTCTACGTCCTTTTTAAACATTTCTTGAATTTTTTCCATCTTATTTCCAAGATTTTGGGTCATCTTTACTGTCATTACTGTGAATTCTTTTTCAGGTAGACTGCCTATTTCCTCTTCATTTGTTTGGTCTGGTGGGTTTTTACCTTGCTTCTTCATCTGCTGTGTGTTTCTCTGTCTTCTCATTTTGCTTAACTTACTGTGTTTGGGTTCTCCTTTTTACAGGCTCCATGTTTGTAATTCCCTTTGTTTTTGGTGTCTGCCCCCAGTGGGTAAGGTTGGTTCAGTGGGTTGTGTAGGCTTCCTGATGGAGGAGACTGGTGCCTGTGTTCTGGTGGATGAGGCTGGATCTTGTCTTTCTTGGGGGCAGGACACTGTCTGGTGGTGTGTTTTGGGGTGTCTGTGACCTTATTATGATTTTAGGCAGCCTCTCTGCTAATGGGTGGGGTTGTGTTTCTGTCTTGCTAGTTGTTTGGCATAGGGTGTCCAGCACTATAGCTTGCTGGTCATTGAATGGAGCTGGGTCTTAGTGATGAGATGGATATCTCTGGGATAGCTTTCACCATTTGATATTACATGTAGCTGGTGGTCTCTGGTGGACTAATGCCCTGAACTTGGCTCTCCCACCTCAGAGGCTCAGGCCTGACACCTGGCTAGAGCACCAAAACCCTGTCAGCCACATGGCTGCCACATCTCAGGCAGGAGACCAAAGACCCTTCTTCTGTGAGAAACTGACCACAGTCCAGTATGGGTTAGCCACAGGGAAATGGGTCATTCAGGGACTCAGGCTCCTTCCATCTTGGGCTCCACAGTCATCTATGTCCTTGGAATCCTCTCAGTTCAGCTATAAACTGCTGCTGCTCTCCCCTGGTGGTGGCACTGCCTCCAGGAATAAATTTTGATGTCTCAGAAAAACAGGACAAGGCACTCACCTGTAGGAGTTTTTTTAAATTTCTTATTTCTATACACGTTTTAAAGGTTACTTTCCATGTACAGTTATTACAAAATATTGGCTATATTCCCCACGTTGTACAGTGTGTCCCTGTAGCCTGTCTTATACCCGATAGTTTTTACCTGCCACTCCCCCACCCCTAAGTGCCCCCTCCCACTTAGGATGTTTTGCTTGTTAATTTCCCTGATACGTTTTGTTCTGGGAACTCCCAAACATTATATCTGATATCTCAGGCATTCCTGCACACACTGCTAGATGAACACAGTGCCCAGAATTGATTTCAGACCTCTCTACAGAGCTGTGAGTTGTGTGTGCTTGTCCAAAAAATATCCAAGTGCCCTACAGGAATCAGACATGTTAGCAACCACTTTGCCTTTATTTCACATGGGAATCCCCAGCAATATCTAGTGCTGCTACAGACCAACTCTTACACTGATGCTATTCTGTCTTTTCTATTTGTTGGGAATGACAAGAGAAGAGATTGGAAAGCTGTGGAAGCCCTAAATGGTCTGGGCTTGATTCTGTAGACAGTGGGAAGCCACTGGCAGTCTTGAAGCAGGAGAGTGTGGTGATGAAATCTGTGTCTTAGAGCACTGTGGCTGCAGTTTGGAGGGTTAGGGAAGATGGGAGATGAGACAGGCAGCCTGGTTAGGAAGTCTCTGCAAGGGTTTCAGTGAGGCTTGATAAAGACAAATGTGGTGACAGTGGCCATGAGGGTGGAAACAAGGGGATATATTTCAAGTGTAGTTAGAATGTAGACACAAGAGAACTTGGTGGCATAGGACTCTTGCAAATGGAGAAGAAGAGGGACTTGAGGATGACTCCCAAATCCCTGGTCTTTGTGAGTGGGTGACTCGTGATGCACATGTCACGTGGTTTTAGTCAGGTGTGAACATCATGAAATTCAGGTGTCAGTCACCATTTATCAGAATTTTTTCCCAATTTCTATCACCACTGCCTTTATAAATCAGTTATTATTATTAGATTTGAGTATTCTGAATTTGGGATCTCAGCTGTCATGTATCGAAGATAATTCATCATTTCTGTTACCTACCTCTTTTTAAATTTGTGCATTCATCCATTCATTCATTTGTTGATCGGATGTTTGTTGGATATTTACTGATACTATATGCCAGACTTGCGCAGAGAGAAAAATTCTGGAACCTTCTGCTCATTTCAATTGTACCTGTGCCTGATTCCATCGCCCAACCCATCTTGGTGGGAATCACCACACTTTCCCGAATACCTTGCCAGGCCTTTGGTCCTGGAGAGCCAGCTTCTCTGACTTGGACTTAAAGGCCACCTTCTGAAGCCCTTTCTTTCCTGCTTGTGCTGGTCTTTCAGACATTAGACCCATTTCCCTTTTTAGACTTCCTGTTTTCATTGACATGACTACTCTTAAAAATATTGGCTTTCAGATCATTATCCATTTCTTTTTCATATATTTAAGTATACACCAAATTCATTTCATCTGGTTCATTTCACAGTGCTGCCCGCACCCCCCCCAACCCCGGCCTACTTCTGCCTTCTTAAAACAGTAGCCACACCCTAGAAGAATACCAACAGAATCTCATTTTGGAACATGAGAATTATGATGGGTAAAGTCTGAAATGCCAAAGAGAGCATAAGATTATGGGAGCAGTGCGTTTCTGAATGAGTATCTACACTTCAAATGGTAATGGAAGTTGGAATGGGGGGATTTGCCACTTGAAAAGGGTTCCTCTTAGGGATTTGTCTCATCGCCAGGTAAGTGCTCCTTCTCTCCGTTGCCCGCAAAGCTGTGGCAGTACAGCCACCCCCACCACCCCGCCCCATCCCTCCAATTGTAAGAAGGGCATAGGGATAAAAAATGGCTGAATTTATAAATCTGGGCTTGCCCCACTTAGGGAGTTTGAAATCCCGTTGCTGGAGTGCCCCTTGGCTTTCGGGAGGGGTGTTTTCTGTCCTCAATGGAATTTCAGGGGCCGTCTGGGAAGTTGATCAGGGAAAAGACAATTCATTGGGCCTTAGGCAGAAAGTCTAATGAGTGTTTTCCTGAGGCTGATCACTTCTCCAGTGTGTGGCTCTTAGTGTACTGTACTTTGGAGATGCTTTGTTCCCTAAAGACCAACAGCATAGAGAAGAGTAGGTTGCATGCTTATTTCGTGATTGGTTTGCCATCCGTGTGACCTGATGTTGGCTGGAGCTGGAGCTGGGTGGTGGTGGTAGGAGAGGGGATGTGAAAGAAGAAAAGAAGAAAGAAAGACATTCTCAACCATTGGAAGGCAACGAGAGTGTGCTCAGTTAAGGAAGGTTTGAGAGTGTGAAAAAACGAAGGAGAAAACTTTATCAGGTTAGAAGGGGCCCAAGAAGGATGCGTTGGTGAAAGAATTATAGGATCAACTCTAGAAAAAAGTGCAAATCTAGAAGAGAACTGTATTGTTGAGAAGGAAATTTCTTCCTGAAGCAGATGGGGCAGTGTACCTGGATCCAAGCCAAAGAGACTTGTCCTCCCTAGGTCTAAGGAGAAGAGGGAGCTGCCCTCCTGGAGGGGCTCAGAGCCTCAAAGGCAAAACTCCATGGGTCCTTCTTAGCAACAGCATGCACAGCTGGCTGGAGTACCCGAGGTAATTCACAGCCTGGGTGTGTGTTATGCTAAGCCCTAAGGCAGTCATCAGTACTGCTTGAGGGAAGTATTTGCTAAAAGGAGGAGGATGACACAAGAGAAAGGAAGAGTCATTATTAAGGGTGAAGTCTAGGAAGGAAAAATCCCCCTTTTTTGGAAAAAGGAGTGAATAGTGACGTGCACCAGGGAATCTTCTCCCTGACCCCGCACTGCGTGCAGCCAGAGAAGGAGCAAAACCTCATGTCTACTTCAAAGGCAGATTTGCTTAATTCCAGGGTCTGTGGTCAGGATCATGTCTGTACTGCTCAGTCTCCTTGATGATGGAGCAACGTGGGAATGAGAAGACCAAGGTTTCCAAAGAAAGGAACCAACCCAGCCAGCACTGCTGGGGAGCTGGTACTGTACTTGCTACTAACAAAGGCTCTAAATCACCTCCTCTGGGGTTGTGACTGGTGAGATAACTGGAGGATGGTTGTCAGAAAGCTGTGTCAGCCTCTTGCATAAGCCAGACCTCGAGAGATGGGAGAGGCCAGCCATTCAGGTGCACGTGGATTAGTCACCCTATGTGGCATCCAGAATTCTTTGCAGGGAAGATGAGCCCAAATAAACACTGAGCACTGACCCTGCCCTTAGGAATCCCACCTGAATTCTCACTTTCATGTAGGAAACTAAGGCCAAGTGAGTTGTAGTAATTTGTCTCAACACATAATTTGGCAGGTCCAGGATCAGAGCACTTTCCTCTATAAGTCTCTTTCATACTGTTTCTAATGATGGCATCATGTTTACTAATCCCTGAGATCTCTACAGGAAGTGTGTGGAGGAATAAACTGTGTGTGAGTTGGTGGTATTATGAGGAAGAAGAGAGAGACACACTTCATTCCACTGAAATACAAGAAAATCTGTTAATAAGTTTGAGTTTTGTTGTTTGGAAACAAAAAGTTTGCTTAATTACTTTTTAAAGAATTTATTTATTTTATTTATTTAATTTTGGCTGCACTGGGTCTTCATTGCTGCGTGCGGGCTACCTCTAGTTGCGGCGAGCGGGGCTACTCTTTGTTCCAAGGTGCAGGCTTCTCACTGCAGTGGCTTCTCTTGTTGCGGAGCACGGGCTCTAGGCGCGCAGGCTTCAGTAGTTGTGGCACATGGGCTCAGTAGTTGTGGCTTGCGGGCTCTAGAGCGCAGACTCAGTAGTTGCGGCGCACGAGCTTAGTTGCTCCGCGGCATGTGGGATCTTCCCGGACCAGGGCTCGAACCCCTGTCCCCTGCATTGGCAGGCAGATTCTTAACCACTGCGCCACCAGGGAAGCCCTGCTTAATTACTTTTAACTATTACGTTTTATTATTTACCTTTTTTATTTTCTAGAATCAGAATATTTGTTATATTTGAAAAGAGGGAGCTATTTGATAAATAGGCTGCAACTTTTAGTGCTTATTTTTCTACAATGCAAATACAGTGGTTTTCCATATAGCTTTTGAAGCTAAGTGTTATGTACCTCACTCCTCATGCTGGTGCTTTCAAAGGGAATTTGTCTATGATATGTGTATGTATATAATCATCTATCTTTAGTCTTCCCTATGATTGAATTCCTTAACAGTAAGAGTGTGTTAATGGTATTGCCAAATATACAACTAAAGTTTGTGACTCCTAAAATAACTTTTTTGAAAATTTGAAAAATATTTTTCTTCTGAGGAAGTGAAGAGATATACTGTGAAGTCCAGAGGAGTCTGGGAGAATCTGAAGGGGTCTTCTCTTTAAAATGTGTGTCCTCTCAGCCTGTCTGCACTCATCTTTCTCAGATAAAATCTTATTTTTCTTAGAAAGCAAATCTGGCTCACACAGGTTATGACCAAGGCAAGGCCAGTCCTGCCCCAAATTATGACATCGGCTGAGTCAGGTGTCCATTCCCCTCCCTTGCCCATCTTTACATCAGCTGACCCTTGACCATGTCCCTTTATCCTACCTCTGGTGTCCTGCATCTGTATGTCCTTTCTGCCTTTTCATTCCACATCCCAAGTAAGGACTGGATAAATGCCTTTACACTAAGATTTAAGCATAAAAGCATAGCAGAATACTAATAGTATCTAACATTAGTATCTACCACGTGCCAGGCCTTTTGACATATACACCAACTATGTACTTTATAATATGTACATTTCGTATATTATATCATTTCAACAACCTTACATTCTGGGTAGTGTTTTTATCATTCCCATTTTATAGAGGAGGAAATTAAGACTTGGAAAGGTTACAAAACATAGCCAAAATCACATGAAGTCAGCAGGAGAATTAGGACAGGTACCCAAGGGAGTCTGATTCTAGAAACTTTCCTTTTATAGTATACTTAAAGTATATTATAAATAAAAGATAAGTATTAAAAGAGTTCTGGGGAATATAACATATTTAAAGAGAGAAAATCTTAAGTTAGCTGAAAGAATATCTAATGTTGGAGCTTTGAGCTGAAACCAGTCATACTAGAGACATCTCAGATGCCCATGCGGGTGTGGTGAGTTGGGGTGGGTGAGAAGGAAACTTTTGAAATCATAACATGGCTGTTGCTCACTTTGCTAGCTTGTCACTTCCCTGAAACTGGGCTGTGAAAGCAAGCACAGAGAGGGCTATCTCAAGAGCTGTCTTCATGGAGGAGTTGTTTAGACAGTGGCTTCTCAGGGACCAGGGACCGCTACCAAGGACTTGTAGCCTGGCTTGTGTCCATGTAGACTGGTTGAGTCATCAGACCCTGATCTGAGCTCATCACGTTCTTTGACTGCCTTCTGAGCCTTCTGGGGAAGTGTTTACATCATCAGAATCACCGCCACCGAAACATCTGGGCACCAGTGAACTGCAATTTTGTTGGTTTCCCTGAGCCCAAGTTGAATTCCACAAAGAGGATACAGGTATTGAGGGGAAGGATGCGACCCAGAAGGTGGTAGTAAGTGGTCAGAGATGAGGAAGTTCTGAATTCCATAGATTGCTTTTTAAAGGCTTAAAGAGAAGTGGGAAAGTTGAGAGACGTTTGGAAGGAAGCATAGTGACAATTGATCAGTGATTTTATTCATCATGTAACAGGAGGTAGTCCGGGTCCCCAAATCTGTCCTGATTCACTTGGTCAGAATCAGAGTCTAGGAATTTGTCCTTATTTAAAGCACCCCAAGGTGATTTTGGTCAGTGAGTCTTCAACTGGTGCTGAAGCTGGTGACGAACATCAAAGATATTTCCAAGGGCATCAGCCTTTGAACCTGAGGAGAATGTGGTTGTCACTGACATAAATGGCTGAGCCAGTGGACATGGGGAAAGGAAATATATGAGTTTGGGAACAAGCATGCAGTGCTGAGATCTTGAGAAAGTATCCTAGAAGCAGTAGGAAATAGGGAACAGATCATTTTCATTGTCTCTTCCATGATTAAAATCCCACAGAGTTCCTTTCTTCCTATGCGAAAAAAATCCCATTCTTAACCAGGCATTTGAAGGTGTCCAGGCATTCGCCTGGCCCATCGTATCCCCCTGTGTTCCTGTAATGAAACCCTCATGGCAGAGACAGCCGTGTCCTCCCTGACCCAAACAGCCTCACATTTTCCCATCCCACCATTTTGCTCATAATAGTTGACCCTCCTGATAGTCCGTCTCCTCTGAGCTGCCCATAGATAAATCCCACTCATCCTTCGAGGGCCAACGCAAATCTCATCTCCTTTGCCCGTGACAGCACAGCTCTCTTTCTTCTCTAGTTATGGTTCTTTGGGGTCTGCTGACTCACTTGGCCTTAAAATCATTATTTAACCTTGAATGTGTACTTTCATTTCTTACTGAACGATTATAAACCCTGAGGATAGAGACCTTAGATTAATTCCACTCTTCATCCATTACAAAATCTAGTCTAATGGTACCTTTGTAAATATTTAAGGGCAGGCTTGCACAGCGACATTCACTGAAGCCCTGAAACTCATTGAATTTGTAAGAATGTGTAAAAGGAAATGAACAGGATCAGGACAGCGGTAAGTGACAGGAGAAGGAAGCCCAATCAAGAAACGCTCCGAGGTCTGGAGACAGAACCCGAAGAGGGCAGCACATCAGCAGCCCAGGAAAGACAAACGTCTGGGGAGGCGAGATTGGCTCTAGGTCTTTATTGATTCAGAGGCTGAAGCAGATGTGCATGAGAACATATATTATTTTTATAGTAAAATAGAGGATGTAAAAACTTTACGTAGCAGATTGCGTATAAAAGAACTCACTCTTCCATTCAGATTTGAAGAAATATTTATTGAGTGCTTACTGGGTGCCAGACACTAAGCATATTATCTCATACTATTATAAACAGGGTTGTTCCTAACTTCATAGTGGACATGATTGCAGGCAAGCTCCGTGGCCCTTGGTGCCATTCGAAATCCATGAGTTATGTTAGTTCATGTTGTATTAAGGAACACGTGGCTTTCGTTTTCAGGGACATCTAAGCGCAGACATCTGACTGTGCCTTTTCATCTGGGGATTTAACTACAAAACACGGGCTACCTTTTTTCCCATCCTCCCATGTGCTTTGATTATACGCTTGTGTATTGAGATTCTTTTTAAAATGATGGCTTAAAAGAATCCTCATGGCAAGAAGTGAGAGTCTAATTTCTAATTCATGACATGGTATGTTGGACAAATATGTGTTAAGGCAAAACCAGCAAGTTGTCTCTTGTTTAAGCCCAGGGGTCTTAGCTGATTAGAGACAACCACTTCTGTTTTGAACCACACATAGATGTTTTCAGACCCTGCTTCTTGTTTCCTACCTGAGACTCTACTGAGAGGCAAAAGATTTATGTCTCCCCAGTCTCTTGCCTGAGAACCGTGGCTTCCCGTACTCTCTGTTTGGGTAGGAGGCATATGATGAGACTAGGCAAATTCACTTGAATGAATCTCATTTGTTACTTTCAGGTCAATAAGCATTTTTTTTTTTTTTTTTTTGGTGTTAAGGAATCTTTATACCTTTTTGTTAAGTATAGTAACTTAATTTTGGCTAGGCTGAGAAATGCTCTTATTCTTTTTTTTTTGTTTTTTTTTTGTTTTTTTTTTTTGTTTTTTTTTTTATTTTTATTATTATTTTTTTTATTATTTTTTTTTATTTTACAAATTTAATCAGTTATACATATACATATGTTCCCATATCCCCTCCCTTTTGCGTCTCCCTCCCACCCTCCCTATCCCACCCCTCCAGGCGGTCACAAAGAACCGAGCTGATCTCCCTGTGCTATGCGGCTGCTTCCCACTAGCTATCTACCTTACGTTTGGTAGTGTATATATGTCCATGCCGCTCTTTCACTTTGTCACAGCTTACCCTTCCCCCTCCCCATATCCTCAAGTCCATGCTCTAGTAGGTCTGTGTCTTTATTCCTGTCTTACTCCTATGTTCTTGATGACATTTTTTTTTTCTTAAATTCCATATATATGTGTCAGCATACAGTATTTGTCTTTCTCTTTCTGACTTACTTCACTCTGTATGACAGACTCTAGGTCCATCCACCTCATTACAAATAGCTCAATTTCTTTTCTTTTTATGGCTGAGTAATATTCCATTGTATATATGTGCCACATCTTCTTTATCCATTCATCTGATGATGGACACTTAGGTTGTTTCCAGCTCCGGGCTATTGTAAATAGGGCTGCTATGAACATTTTGGTACATGTCTCTTTTTGAATTATGGTTTTCTCAGGGTATATGCCCAGTAGTGGAATTGCTGGGTCATATGGTAGTTCAATAAGCATTTTAAGCATTCTGGGGCTGGCAACACTCTCTTTGTCATATCCCATAACGTCTAAACAGGGCTCTCCCTGGAGAGGCGTTAACCAAAAGAAATGTAATCCTTTAGATCTTACATAGGACAGACTTGAGTTAAAAACAAAACTAAACTGGAGGATGAATCCACTTTAATGATCAGGCATTTTCTTATAAATGCTAAAAATACATTAGGCAAACTCTTAAAATGGACTTCATTCACTTCTTGAAACTGCATACACGTTAATAGGATTTTTATTATTAATTCTTCTAATTTGTTTATAGTAGGCTCTGAAAGGGGTCTTATTATTTTTTTGAGCCTAACTATGCATGGATGAGACTCATTAAGCGTAATGGAATCTGGCAGTTGATCACCCAGATTAAAAGCCCTTTCCCTGTCACCTCCATTTACCCTTCCTATTTAGAGGCACCTCCTTGGCACCAATCAAGGGCTTGGTGTAATTTCCCAGATTTCTCAGTAACAGAATCTCTGTGTAGCTAGGCATGTCCTTCCTGTCCTGCACTACCCTTCCTCCCACCCACATTACATGAATACTCAATTCTTTTCAGTCAAGCAAAGTTGTAGAAAGTACACAGAGTTAAGTTATTTGGGTAAATGCAATCTTGCCTTTTCTATCATTTCTTTCCCAAGGCTTTTCTGGTCATATTTCTTCACTTGAGCCTTGTTCTGCAGGGAACTATCAGAAATCAATGCCCTTTACAAATGCTAAATGTCTCTTGTTATGAATGGAACATTAGCCACCTAAGGTCTCCTGTCTTCCCCCATCGTGACTAATAGGATTGTAATTTCATCAAGGTCTCTGCTGACATCAAAACCCCTACCAGTGAAACGTTAAGTGGATTTGGATGTCACCTGATCTCCGAGATGAAATTCAAAGCAATGTCTATTTAAAGGTTCAGAGACAGTGAGGTCTCAGCTCAACTGGCCACTCTGACCCAGTCGAGGTGTCCCTGATGGGGCAGCCTGGATGAAGATAATAAATCACTTCTTAAGAAACACTTTAAACAAAATATAGGATACCGAAGCAGATACAAGGAAGACACAATGACTTGTATTTTAGTCCATCCTCTGTATTTATAATCTCCTTTTTCTCTTTTACAAATAAGTCAAAAGAAAACATTCAAATGCTGTTTAAGCCACATAAGGTCCTGTTCCAACATACAAAGAAAGTGCTATTGATCAAGTGGTCATATTTTAAGGATTTTTCTGGTTTTTATTAATGGTTGTTTTCCTTTGGTATTGCCTTATTGGTCTTCCATAGTTTCAGCCTAGCCCCACATTGGTGATAGCTGCCTGAAATGAGAAGAGCATGGCTTAAGATTCAAAACAAAACAAAACTATATTGCAAATTGGAAGTTTGAACGTGACCTCTTGGCCATAGTGCACAAATCTACAAAGCCAAATAGTTATAGTATATTTTAATGCACGGAAACACTTAATACTTCCTTACTCTTTGCTTTCCCTTCTAAGAGAGTGAACCTCATCTTAACCATCTGTCTCTGTCAAGGAATCACTGTTTTCGGAGACATTCATTCAAAACCTTGGGATCTTTGGGACCCAACCTTTTACTCCCCCAGCCTCCCAATTCTGATCCCTTGTTAATTTCTGAGACTCGCCATCACTTCCCTAGTCCTGTACCTGGCCTCCTGGACTCCAGTCTCCCTCTGCCAGTCCGTCCTATATGCTGCTGGAAGACTCAGGTCAGTTAAATGGCTTTCGCCACATGGTTTCTTTCTTTCTTTCTTTCTTTTTCTTTTCTTTCTTTCTTTCTTTCCTTTTCTTTTCTTTTCCTTTCTTTCTTTATGGCTGTGTTGGGTCTTCGTTTCTGTGCGAGGGCTTTCTCTAGTTGCGGTGAGCGGGGGCCACTCTTCATCGCAGTGCGCGGGCCTCTCACTGTCGCGGCCTCTCTTGTTGCGGAGCACAAGCTCCAGACGCGCAGGCTCAGTAGTTGCGGCCCACAGACCTAGTTGCTCCGCGTCATGTCGGATCTTCCCAGACTAGGGCTCGAACCCATGTCCCCTGCATTGGCAGGCAGATTCTCAACCACTGCGCCACCAGGGAAGCCCAACACATGGTTTTCTTGATGAAAGTTGTCCATGGCTTCCATTTCTTTCCACATCAAATCTAAACCACTCTTCCCTTGGCTTTCAAAGCCTTCCATGATCTGTCTCCACTCCACCTGTCCAGACCTATTCTCTTTCCTCCCCAGCACATGCAGTCTTATTTCTACCATCCATCATCCGTCATGATGTCTGGTTATGTCTCTGTGGAAATATCCTCCGTGATCTTAGCCTTTTCAAAGCATATCCATCTTTGACCCCTGAGGCCTTCTCTGGTACTTCTGTCTTATCTTCTCCTCTGTATTCATAGGGATTTGTGATACGTGTGGTATAATGTCCTACTTTATTCTCTTTTATTTTGGATAAATATGTGCTCCATCCCCCAGCACACAAACACTCACACACACATTTCTTAAAGTATTTGTAGCAATTACTTAAGTAGATAGCATCTTGTAATATTTGAGCATTGTTTCCTGCTTATATTTCTTACCTCCTCTATCCAGTCATTAGCTCTTCCAAGACATGGACCATACGTCATGCTTCATTTTCAAATGTGGCATGGAAAAATGGAGAGGACACAGAGCTAGGAGTCAAAGGACTTGAGTTCAAATATAATTTTGCTACAAATTAACAATCACTTTGGTGGATTATTTGAATGTGGGGGGACTAAATGATATAGAAACTGTTAATAATTGCCTTTTTCACCAAGGGATAAGAGCTTTTTTCCCCCACAAAAATAATACTTTCTCATTGTAAAAAAAAATTCCAATAATGGAGAATCGCTTAAAGAAGAAATTTTTTAAATCAGCTGAATTTGAACTCCCCTAAGATAGACACTATATTAATATTTAGGGGGTTTTTAATGTATTTATTTTTATTTATCTATTTTTGGCTGCTTTGGGTCTTCGTTGCTGTGCACGCTCTTTCTCTAGTTGCAGTGAGCAGGGGCTACTCTTTGCTGCGGTGCACAGGTATCTCACTGTGGTGGCTTCTCTTGCTGCAGAGCATGGGCTCTAGGCATGTGGGCTTCAGTAGTTGTGGCTTGCGGGTTCTAGGGCACAGGCTCAGTAGTTGTGGCACATGGGCTTAGTTGCTCCATGACATGTGGGATCTTCCTGGATCAGGGTTCAAACCCATGTTCCCTGCATTAGCAGGCGGATTCTTAACCACTGCACCACCAGGGAAGTCCCAACATTTAGGTATTTATCATTTCACATTGATTTTTTTTATCCATGTGTGCACATAGGTAAGAGACCTATCTATCTACCTATCTATCCATCTGTCTACCTATTTAATAATGGGAAAGATACTTCTTGGCAGCTTTTTTCACTTAACAATATAAGGTAGACATACTTTCACTTCACACAATTACTATGGCATTTTATGGATATTAAAGCATATATAGTCCCTTCTTGAAAATGTATTTTAGAGAATGAAGTAGGAATAGACATACATACTGACTGCTGAAAAGGATATATAAACTCCAATTGATTATCTTTGATGAGATATTCCTGCCTTTTGTGCAGAACCATTCATTGAACTCTAGCTTCCTCACTGAATCTTTGCTCGCTAGCCTCAGTTCAGCTGATTGGGCTGAAATCTCCACTTCTGGCTTCTCGTGAGCTCCAGCTTCGCCTGCACCACACAGATGCACAGTCCCTTAGCCACAATCCCAACATCCAAAAGGCCCTAAAAGTCAATAGTTTTCTTTTCTTTTTCTTTCTCTTTTTTTTAAAGCTTTGGCCCAACTCAGTCAGCAGAAAAACCTGATGTAAATTGGTGTGAGGCAATCTATAGTTTTTATGTAATTCATTTGGTGCAAACACGTGTTTCACCTGCAAAATATGAATGTATTTGACTATGAGTTGCTGCCCCAAGTCCTTCCTGGGAGGGATGCATAATATAGAGGATATGTTCTCTATTACCTAGCTCATAAATACAAACTATTCTGAATTCCCAAACGTAGCTGGTACAAAGAGTTTTGAATAACAGATTGTAGCCTAAATTTATGAGATCTACAAGCCCCGTGACTAAAATCAGCCCTTTGTATTTTCTGGTTTGGAATCATTTTAAAAACTCAATAAATAAGAGTGTTGGGCAGTATAGCAGTGGTTTTCAAACTTGTACTTTCTTTCTGGGCTTCAAAAAACATCTTCAAAGAAAATCTTACCTAGAAAACCAACCTGTAGCTGAGATATATGTCAAGTCCTTCTCCCTGGAGGGGAAGCCCAGAGATTGGAGTCTACTGGGACCCTCTTCCAGTCACCCCAAGGTCACCTCTGCTCCGGTCTGGTGAACACAGCTGCAGTAAAAGTTGACAATTTTCTCAGGCTCTGAGATACCAGGGAGGGCAGGGCTGCAGCTATGGTGACCTGGGACACTGGCCAGGCAGATGGTGCCACCATTCTATGGCTGGGAAGGGTTTTGTTGTGGATGTTCCTGCTGTTTTGTTCCGATAAACAAGAGTTCACATTTAGCATTTAAGAAGAGCTCTAAGGAGATTCCATAGAAGCTCAAGTTATTTCAAGGTTGAACATACACATGGGACTTGAGGATCACTTGTCTTAAAATTTATTAACCAATCCCTATTTGCATTATTCATTTTCAATGTTTTTATATGATAAGTAAGGTCATGGTAAACATAAATTCACATATATTTGTATATATTTCTATTATAATTCCTTTATGATAAATTCTGAGAGTAAAAATGCTGCATATGCACTATAAATCTTTTGTATATAGTGTCAGATTGTCTTCCAGAAAGATCGAACCAATTTATACCTTGTATGACCTTAATGTCCCTTTAAGTCCTGATTTTGAAAAACTTAAATCAATAAAAATTAAAATTAAATCAATAGCAAGTGTTTAATAATGCTTCCTCAGTGTTTTTGTTTTATTTCTGGACTATTCTAATTTTTGAAGTGTCATATGAATTTAATAAACACCAGAAAAGGGGGTTACATCAAAACAAATATTTATTTAGTTGCTAGTATTTAATTAAAATATTTATTTAACATTTAAATCATCAATATTGTTTTAAAAATCTCTAGTAAATTTGTGACTTTATTTTCTTTACCCTTTTACTGTTGATAAGAGATTTATAAAGAATGGCCTCAAAATGGTAGTCACTTAAAATGGTTGTTAAAAATTGCAAAAATTAAACTTTCAAAAAAGTTGTGCACTAAAAAATGTTCCCACTTCTGCAGGTTTTTTATTTTTAAGATGAACCAATCTCTTTTTCCTCTAGTCTTTTATTATGTGTTTTAAATGTTTGGTATCAAGAAAGTGTCTGTGACTGAAATAATAATAGCATATTGTTGAATAAGGCATTTTTCTGGAGAAATATTGGCGACTAACATCTTAGAAGAATATTTTAGTGTCAGCAGGGCACACCTCTGCTATTTTAATTATTAGAGGTTTTGTTTTGTTTTGTTTTCCTCAAAGCGACTGAATTGTAGAGTGAACACATTTCAGATTGAATGAAACTATAGTTTTCAGAGGATATAATTCTAACAAGAAAAATGAGAGAAAATGTGTTGAAATCCAAGAAACTTTAGAAATCAGATCAGTAAATAAAAGAGGACTCTCCTGATGGTCTCCATAATTATGCCTGTATGAGTAGAGTGATGGGTCTTTAGTGTATTCACAGCTAGCTCTTTTTGTAGTCAGTTGCAGTTTTGAAGTTAGCTACATATTGAACAAGATGTGAGAAAATAAACTTCCCTTGCCTTCATGGGACTTAGGTCTTTTAATCTAAATATAGAATCAAGGTGTGTAGGGGTATTTTTTTCCCGATTTGGCAAAGTATAATCATGGGATTCTGGAAGACGCCCCACCATCCAATAAGTTTGGCTCATAGGTAAGGCAGGCAACCAGGAGCTAGCCTGACACGTACCAGGCAGTGAATAAGTATTTGGAGCATAACCCAAGCTAGTTTTGTCTTTGGGGGTTCAGATATACACACATTGAGTCCATTTTTGTCATTCAACATGCTTCACCAGCTAGTAGGCAGATGGTGAGAAATAGGAAGTAAACTTGGGATGCTCATAGCCAGCGCTTTTTCCAATAATCCAGTCATTGTTGAAAAAGGTAGAACTGATACAAACAACACTGCTTGTGGTTCTCAACAGTTTCTCTCTTTTTTTTTAACATCTTTATTGGAGTATAATTGCTTTACAATGGTTTGTTAGTTTCTGCTTTATAACAAAGTGAATCAATTATACATATACATATATTCCCATATCTCCTCCCTCTTGTGTCTCCCATCCTCCCTATCCCACCCATCTAGGTGGTCACAAAGCACCGAGCTGATCTCCCTGTGTTATGTGGCTGCTTCCCACTAGCTATCTATTTTACATTTGGCAGTGTATATATGTCCATGCCACTCTCTCACTTCGTCCCAGCTTACACTTCCCACTCCATGTGTCTTCAAGTCCATTCTCTACGTCTGCATCTTTATTCCTGTCCTGCCCCTAGGTTCACCAGAACCTTTTTTTGTTTTGGATTGCTTTGGTTTGGTTTGGTTCCCTATCTGTGTGTTAGCATATGGTATTTGTTTTCTCTTTCTGACTTCCTTCACTCTGTATGACAGATTCTAGGTCCATCCACCCCACTACAAATAACTCAATTTCGTTTCCTTTTATGGCTGAGTAATATTCCATTGTATATATGTGCCACATCTTTATCCATTCATCTGTCAGTGGACACTTAGCTTGCTTCCATGTCCTGGCTATTGTAAACAGAACTAAAATGAACATTGTGGTACATGACTCTTTTTGAATTATGGTTTTCTCAGGGTATATGCCCCCAGTAGTGGGATTGCTGGGTAGTATGGTAGTTCTATTTTTAGTTTTTTAAGGAACCTCCATACTGTTCTCCATAGTGGCTGTATCAATTTACATTCCCACCAACAGTGCAAGAGGGTTCCCTTTTCTCCACATCCTCTCCGGCATTTATTGTTTGTAGATTTTTTGATGATGGCCATTCTGACCCGTGTGAGGTGATACCTCATTGTAGTCTTGATTTGCAGTTCTCTGATGATTAGTGATGTTGAGCATTCTTTCATGTGTTTGTTGGCAATCTGTATATCTTCTGTGGAGAAATGTCTATTTAGGTCTTCTGCCCATTTTTGGATTGAGTTGTTTGTTTTTTTGATATTGAGCTGCATGAGCTGCTTATAAATTTTGGAGATTAATCCTTTGTCAGTTGCTACATTTGCAAATATTTTCTCCCATTCTGAGGGTCGTCTTTTCATCTTGTTTATGCTTTCCTTTGCTGTGCAAAAGCTTTTAAGTTTCATTAGGTCCCATTTGTTTATGTTTGTTTTTATTTCCATTTCTCTAGGAGGTGGGTCAAAAAGGGTCTTGCTGTGATTTATGTCATAGAGTATTCTGCCTATGTTTTCCTCTAAGACTTTTATAATGTCTGACCTTACATTTAGGTCCTTAATCCATTTTGAGTTTACTTTTGTGAATAATGGTGGGGAGTGTTCTAATTTCATTCTTTTACATGTAGCTGTCCAGTTTTCCCAGCACCGCTTATTGAAGAGGTTATCTTTTCTCTTCAAGAATATTGTATATTCTTGCCTCCTTTATCAAATTAAGGTGACCTTATGTGTGTGGGTTTATCTCTGGGCTTTGTATCCTGTTCCATTAATCTATATTTCTGTTTTTGTGCCAGTACCATACTGTCGTGATTACTGTAGATTTGTAGTATAGTCTGAAGTCAAGGAGCCTGATTCCTCCAGCTCCGTTTTTCTTTCTCAAGATTGCTTTGGCTATTTGGGGTCTTTGTGTTTCCATAGAAATTGTGAAATTTTTAGTCCTAGTTCTATGAAAAATGCCATTGGTAGTTTGATGGGGATTGCTTTGAATCTGTAGATTGCTTTGGGTAGTATAGTCATTTTCGCAATGTTGATTCTTCCAATCTGAGAACATGGCATATCTCTCCATCTGTTTGTAACATCTTTAATTTCTTTCATCAGTGCCTTAGTTTTCTGCATACAGGTCTTTTGTCTCCTTAGGTAGGTTTATCCCTAGGTATTTTTGTTGCAGTGGTAAATGGGAGTGTTTCCTTACTTTCTCTTTCAGTTTTTTCATCATTAGTGTATAGGAATGCCAGAGATTTCTGTGCATTAATTTTGTATCCTGCTACTTTACCAAATTCATTGATTAGCTCTAGTAGTTTTCTGGTAGCATCCTTAGGATTCTCTATGTATAGTATCATGTCATCTGCAAACAGGGACACGTTTGCTTCTTCTTTTCCAATTTGGATTCCTTTTATTTCTTTTTCTTCTCTGGTTGCTGTGGCTAAATCTTCCAAACTATGTTGAATAACAGTGGTGAGAGTGGATAATCTTGTCTTGTTTCTGATCTTAGAGGAAATGGTTTCAGCTTTTCACCATTGAGAACAATGTTGGCTGTGGGTTTGTCATATATGGCCTTTATTATGTTAAGTTCCCTCTATGCCTACTTTCTGGAGGGTTTTTATCATAAATGGGTGTTGAATTTTGTCAAAAGCTTTTTCTGCATTTATTGAGATGATCATATGGGTTTTCTCCTTCAATTTGTTAATATGGTATATCACATTGATTGATTTGTATATATTGAAGAATCCTTGCATTCCTGGGATAAACCCCACTTGATCATGGTGTATGATCCTTTTAATGTGCTGTTGGATTCTGTTTGCTAGTATTTTGTTGAGGATTTTTGCATCTATGTTCATCAGTGCTACTGGCCTGTAGTTTTCTTTCTTTGTGACATCCTTGTCTGGTTTTGGTATCAGGGTGATGGTGGCCTCATAGAATGAGTTTGGGAGTGTTCCTTCCTCTGCAATTTTTTGGAAGAGTTTGAGAAGGATAGGTGTTAGCTCTTCTCTAAATGTTTGATAGAATTCGCCTGTGAAGCGATCTGGTCCTGGGTTTTTGTTTGTTGGAAGATTTTTAATCACAGTCTCAATTTCAGTGCTTGTGATTGGTCTGCTTATACTTTCTATTTCTTCCTGGTTCAGTCTCAGAATGTTGTGCTTTTCTAAGAATTTGTCCATTTCTTCCAGGTTGTCCATTTTATTGGCATACAGTTGCTTCTAGTAATCTTTCATGATCCTTTGTATTTCTGCAGTGTCAGTTGTTACTTCTTTTTCATTTCTAATTCTGTTGATTTGAGTCTCCTCCCTTTTTTCTTGATGAGTCTGGCTAATGGTTTATCAATTTTGTTTATCTTCTCAAAGAATCAGCTTTTAGTTTTATTGATCTTTTCTATTGCTTCTTTCATTTCTTTTTTCATTTATTTCTGCTCTGATCTTCATGATTTCTTTCCTTCTGTTAACTTTGGGGGTTTTCTGTTCTTCTTTCTCTAACTGCTTTATGTGTAAGGTTAGGTTGTTTATTTGAGATGTTTCTTGTTTCTTGAGGTAGGATTGTATTGCTACAGACTTCCCTCTTAGAAGTGCTTTTGCTGCATCTCATAGGTTTAGAGGCGTCATGTTTTCATTGTCATTTGTTTCTAGGTATGCTTTGATTTCCTCTTTGATTTCTTCAGTGATCTCTTGGTTATTAAGTAGTGTATTGTTTTGCCTCCATGTGTTTGTATTTTTTACCGATTTTTCCCTGTAATTGACATCTAGTCTCATAGCGTTGTGGTCGGAAAAGATACTTCATACCATTTCAATTTTCTTGAATTTACCAAGGCTTGATTTGTGACCCAAAATATGATCTATCCTGGAGAATGTTCCGTGAGCACTTGAGAAGAATGTGTATTCTGTTGTTTTTGGATGGAATGTCCTATAAATATCAATTAAGTCCATCTGGTTTAATATATCATTTAAAGCTTGTGTTTCCTTATTTATTTTCAGTTTAGATGATCAGTCCATTGGTGAAAGTGGGGTGTTAAAAATCCCCTACTATGATTGTGTTACTGTCGATTTCCATTTTTATGGCTGTTATCATTTGCCTTATGTATTGAGGTGTCCGATGTTGGGTGCATAAATATTTACAATTGTTATATCTTCTTCTTGGATTGATCCCTTGATCATTATTTAGTGTCCTTGTTTGTCTCATGTAAGTCTTTATTTTACAGTCTATTTTGTCTGATATAAAATTGCTACTCCACCTTTCTTTTGATTTCCATTTGCATGGAATATCTTTTTCCATCCCCTCACTTTCAGTCTGTACGTGTCCCTAGGTCTGAAACGGGTCTCTTGTGACAGCATATATATGGATCTTGTTTTTGTGTCCATTCAGCCAGTCTATGTCTTTTGGTTGGAGCATTTACTCCATTTACATTTAAGGTAATTATCAATATGCATTTTCCTATTACCATTTTCTTAATTGTTTTGGGTTTGTTATTGTAGGTCTTTCCCTTCTCTTGTGTTTCCTGCCTAGAGAAGTTCTTTATCATTTGTTGTAAATCTGGTTCAGTGGTGCTGAATTCTCTTAACGTTTGCTTGTCTGTAAAGGTTTTAATTTCTCTGTCGAATCTGAATGAGATCCTTGCTGGGTAGAGTAATCTTGGTTGTAGATTTTTCCCTTTCATCCCTTTAAATATGTCCTGCCACTCCCTTCTGGCTTGCAGATTTTCTGCTGAAAGATCATCTGTTAACCTTATGGGAATTCCCTTGTATGTTATTTGTTGTTTTTCCCTTGCTGCTTTTAATATTTTTCTTTTTATTTAATTTTGATAGTTTGATTAATATGTTTCTTGCCATGTCTCTCCTTGGATTTATCCTGTGTGAGACTCTCTGTGCTTCCTGGGCTTGATCGAGTATTTTCTTTCCCATTTTAGGGAATTTTTCAACTATAATCTCTTCAAATATTTTCTGAGTCCCTTTCTTTTTCTCTTCTTCTGGGACCACTATAATTCAAATGTTGCTGTGTCCAATGTTGTCCCAGAGGTCTCTGTGACTGTCCTCAATTCTTTTCATTCTTTTTTCTTTATTCTGCTCTGCGGTAGTTATTTCTCTATTTTATCTTCCAGGTCACTTATCTGTTTTCTTCCTCAGTTATTCTGCTACTGATCCCTTCTAGAGAATTTTTAATTCCATTTATTGTGTTGTTCATCATTGTTAGTTTGCTCTTTATTTCTTCTAGGTCCTTGTTAAACGTTTCTCGTATTTTCTCCATTCTATTTCCAAGATTTTGTATCATCTTTACTATCATTACTCTGAATTCTTTTTCAGGTAGACTGCCTATTTCCTCTTCATTTGTTTGGTCTGGTGGGTTTTTGCTCATTCACCTGCTGTGTGTTTCTCTGTCTTCTCATTTTGCTTAGCTTACTGTGTTTGGGATCTCCTTTTCACCAGATGCAGGTTCGTAGTTCCCGTTGTTTTTGGTGTCTGCTCCCAGTGGGTAAGGTTGGTTCAGTGGGTTTTGTAGGCTTCCTGGTGGAAGAGACTGGTACCTGTGTTTTGGTGGATGAGGCTGGATCTTGTCTTTCTGGTGAGCAGGACTGCATCCGGTGGTGTGTTTTGGGGCATCTGTGACTTTATTATGATTTTAGGCAGCCTCTCTGTTAATGGGTGGTGTTGTGTTCCTGTCTTGATGATTGTTTGGCATAGGGTGTCCAGCACTGTAGCTTACTAGTCATTGAGTGGAGCTGGGTCTTAGAGTTGAGATGGAGATCTCTGGGAGAGCTTTTGCTCTTTGATATTACATGGAGCCAGGAGGTCTCTGGTGGACCAGTGTCCTGAAGTTGGCTCTCCTACCTCAGAGGCACAGGCCTGAAACCTGGCCAGAGCACCTAGAGCCTGTCAGCCACACAGCTCAGAAAATAAAGAGGAAAAACAGAAATAAATAAAATAAAATTTTTTAATAATAAAAATTTTAAAGTTAAAAAGTAATAAAAAAAGAAAGAAAGAAAGAAGACAACCACCAAAGCAAAGAACATATCCACCAATGATAACAAGCACTAACAACTATACTAAAAACAGAACAAAACAAATTGGACAGACAGAATCCTAGGGCAATTGGTAAAAGCAATGCTATACAGACAAAATCACACAAAGAAGCATACACATACACAATCACAAAAAGAGAAAAAGGCAAAATATATATATATATATATATATGTATAAAATTTTTTTAAAAAGGAAGAGAGCAACTAAATCAGTAAACAAATCTACCATTGATAATAAACTTTAAATACTACACTAAGATAAACATAAAACCAGAAACAAATTAGATACAGAAAGCAAACCCCAAGTCTACAGTTGCTCTCAAAGTCCACCACCTCAATTTTGGGATGATTCATTGTCTATTCAGGTATCCCCCAGATGCAGGTACATCAAGTTGCCTGTGGAGATTTAATCCACTGCTCCTGAGGCTGCTGGGAGAGACTTCTCTTTCTCTTCTTTGTTCGCACAGCTCTGGGGGCTCAGCTTTGGATTTGGCCCCGCCTCTACGTGTAGGTCACCTGAGGGTGTCTGTTCTTCGCTCAGACAGGTCGGGGTTAAAGGAGCAGCTGACCCTGGGGCTCTAGCTCACTCAGGCCGGGGGTGAGGGAGGGGTACGGATGCAGGGCGAGCCTGTGGCGGCAGAGGCCTGCGTGATGTTGCACCAGCCCGAGGCGCGCCGTGCGTTCTCCCAGGGAAGTTGTCCCTGGATCCTGGGACCCTGGCAGTGGCGGGCTGCACAGGCTCCCGGGAGGGGAGGTGTGGACAGTGACCTGTGCTGGCATACAGCCTGCTTGGTGGCGACAGCGGCAGCCTTAGCGTCTCATGCCCGTCTCTGGTGTCTGCACTTATAGCCGCGGCTCGCGCCCCTCTCTGTAGCTCCTTTAAGCAGCGCTCTGAATCCCCTCTCCTCGCGCACCAGGAAACAAAGAGGCAGGAAAAAGTCTCTTGCTTCTTAGGCAGGTCCAGACTTTTCCCCAGACTCCCTCCCGGCTAGCCGTGGTGCACTAACCCCTTCAGGGTGTGTTCACGCCGCCAACCCCAGTCCTCTCCCTGCGCTCCGACCGAAGCCCGAAACCTGAGCCTCAGCTCCCAGCCCCGCCCGCCCTGGCGGGTGAGCAGACAATCCTCTCGGGCTGGTGAGTGCCGGTTGGCACCAATCCTCTGTGTGGGAATCTCTCCGCTTTGCCCTCCGCACCCCTGTGGCTGCGGTCTCCTCCGCGGCTCCGAAGCTTCCCCCCCCGCCACCCCCGTCTCCGCCTGCGAAGGGGCTCCTAGTGTGTGGAAACCTTTCCTCCTTCACGGCTCCCTCCCACTGGTGCAGGTCCTGTCCCTATCCTTTGTCTCTGTTTATTCTTTTTTCTTTTGCCCTACCCAGGTACGTGGGGAGTTTCTTGCCTTTTGGGAGGTGTGAGGTCTTCTGCCAGCGTTCAGTAGGTGTTCTGTAGCAGCTGTTCCACGTGTAGATGAATTTCTGATGTATTTGTGGGGAGGAAGGTGACCTCCGCGTCTTACTCCTCTGCCATCTTGAAGGTCTCTTCAACAGTTTCTTAATTGCAACTATCATGAGATTTTGTGTGCACGTGTACACACATGTCAGTGTGTTATCAGCTTACTGAGATTGTAGCCCATTGAAACAAATAAAAAGACACATTGACATTGTGAACACCCTGGTATGAGGCATGGGAAACACAGCATCATTTCTGTGCTATTCGTGCCAAAACAGCCTCAGTCCAGCATGAAGAGAAAAAAAAATGATCAGGCAAACACACATTGAGAGACATTCTGTAGAAAGCTAATCAATATTTTTCCAAAGTGTCAAGAAATTGAAAGACAGAAAAAAACTGAGAAAGTGTTTCTGACTGGAGGAGACTAAGAAGAGATAACAGCCAGATGCAAAGTGGGGTCGCAGATAGGATTCTGGTGCAGAAAAAGGACATTAGTGGGAAAACTGGTGAAATTCGAGTAAGATCTTTAGTTAAGAGTATTGTACCAGTGTTAATTTCCTGGTTCTCATCATTGTGCTGTATTTATATATAATTGGTTAACATTAGGGGAAGTTCGGTGAGGAATGAAATGGGAATTTTGTACTAGTTTTGCAATTCTTTAGTCTAAAATTTGTTGAAAATAAAAAGGTTTTCAAGAAACATGTTTTTCATAGGAACTTTTCATAGGTTCCTTGAGACACTTCAGTTTTTAATCATTCTAATACAACTGTACTTTTATCCTGAATAAACAGGCTTATTCATGTAAGTCAGTTGCCCCAGCATATGATAGTTAGATCAGAGTCAGGAAGACAGACTTTTGAATTCCAGCTCTGCCATTTATCAGAAACGTGACTTTGGGAATTATTTAGTTTCTCTGGGCCTCAATTTTCTCATCTATAAATATGGAATGAGGATGGGTATGAGGATGAGGACGATACTAACATTTTGTGAAGAGGTTGAGAGAGTTAAATGAAATAACATTTAATAAGTACTTAGCACAATGGTTAGGACATAATAAGCGCTTTATAAATATTAGTTGTTGCTCCTGGTATTATTATTGTTAAAATCTCTTTTCCTTTATTCAGCAGTGAAATGTAAATTATGTCCCATTTCTGCTATGAAGATAAAACAAACTATTGTATCTAAAACATTATGTGTTCCTGGCACACAGTTGCTGCTAAGTTAGGTGTGATTACTACTATCCGTCCATCCATCCATCCATTCAGTATTTTTGAGGGTCTCCTATGTAGTAGAGATTGGCATGTCTTTAATGTGAAAAGCACTGCTATTAATCTTTGAACAGGCAGAGTAATCATAAAAAGCAATGCCTCATATGTGTGGAGCACATTACAATCCATACAAAGCTTTCTCATACATTATTTCATTAGATTCCTTCTGAAGCATTTGCTGTAGTTGTCAGTTTCCATTAACATGGGTGATGACAGTGAGTGTCAGAGAGGTTGTGATACATCTTAGCTTATGTGACTCGTCAGGGGGTTGACAAACTTCTTCTGTAAAGGGATCAGCAGTAAATGTTTTAGCTTTGTGGGCCACGCGGTCTCTGTGCAGCTATTCAACTCTGTCCCTGGAGCCCGAAAGCAGCCATAGACAGTCAGTGAGCAAACGCATGTGACTGTGTTCCATTAAACCGGATTCACAAAAATGGGCAGCGGACCAGATTGGTGGGCCCCTGAACTAGTCAGGGCAAAGCAGAAACTCAACTTGAGATTGCTGACTCCAAGTTAAGGCATGCCACAATCCTCTGTTGCATCGTTTCAGCACAGTTGTTAAGCAGAGAACCCTGCAGTACACCTCTGCAATTTCACTTAACTAAAATGAGCATCTAGCCCCTGTTTCCATATTCTGCTCTTGGTCATCAAGAAATATTTTATTAAACACTCGGGAAAAATCCAGATTCACATTGCCTCTCAGTTCTGTTACTTTTATCCAACATTTATGAATGGGAATTTTTCTTAGGGAGCCCCTGTAACCATTGATGTCTTTTCTAATTCTCATACACCCTCTTTGAAAACATTCTAGAAATGCTTTCTTTTTCTTTCTCTTTTTGGTGGGAGTGGGGAGAGGCTCAGCCTAAAAACTGATTTGTACAATAGCTTCTAAATGCAGCTTTCGCCTTGGATATTGAAGATTTTAAAAATTCTGAAATGTCCTTAAAAAAACAGACACATTTTTTGGCTTCTAATATGGGCCCCTCTCTGACACAGCACGATTCTCCAAAGATTGCCAACAGCGCTTCCGCAGTCCCACCCGAAGTCCTTCCATTACCCGGGGTGTAATTGATTGGTGGGGGTTGGCTTTATTCAAAGCAGCTTGCTGATGTCCTGAAGGATCTCCTCACTTATCTTGGGCCTCGTGTTTTCCTCTTCTCTTCAAGGTGGAGATCATTTGCCTCGATAGCAAAAGTGGAAGCAACATAGGAATCGAATGATTCTGCTTTCTCATTACCTTCTATTAGCATTACAGCATCCGCATCAAACAATAAGTCAAACCCATCCTTGTTCTCATCTGACTCTGAACACAGTCTTAACCTAACATTCCTTGTAGATCTCCTCAGGTTTTGAAAGCCTTGGCTTACCCTGGCCTTTTTGATGCTGTTTTCACAGATTTAAGTTTCTCTTCCCTGATGATTTGTCCTTCCGTCCACACATCCTAATCTTCTTATTCTCACTTAATTACAGAACCAAAATAAATTCACAAATGGAAAACCATAAAAGCAATACAATTCAAATATATGACATGGATTTACTATGACAGTGCTGTTTTGCTGAAACATTTCCCAGACCTGCACGTTGAACGCAGTCTTCTATGATCTCTTCCACTCGGAGTAGGTTCTTTTGAGCCTGGCTGCCCTGTATGGTCTCATGATGTTTGTTAGCCCAATAGGCCTTCCGATTTTTACCCTTCAAGCTATACAGTGTTTGTTCATTTAATGTGTGTTTATATCATTTTTGCCTTTCCTTGTGGCAGGGGTAGGCCATTCTCCATTAAGTCTACCTCTGTTCTCTTTTGATTAGCTTTTTGACAAGAGCATCATAAACAAAAGTACAAAGATGACACTGGGCCACCTGGCAGTGTTCATTCAGAAGTTGTTCATTAACAACTTCATATGGAAGTGTATACTTCATATTCATTTTTATGTCACTGCAATGAGATTAAAAGTTTGAAGGTGTTTATTGAGATTTTTGTGTTTTCATAAAATATGACTTTTGGATACTGAGGAGATCCCTGAATCTATGATAATCTATAATCTGCAGCTCTGTTTAAGGAATATTGACTGAGACAACCAAACCCTTCTGGTTTTTTTCCTAAACATTCAGCTGTTTCTTCCCCCAAATTCTCCTCCTTCCTCTTCTAGCCATTCTTGAACTGGACATGTCTACTTAGGCTCTCAAATTCTTGAGTTTTCTCTGAAGAATTTCAGAGCCACCGAAGATCTGACTGCAAGTTTCTCTGCTCTTATCACTGCTCTACCTGAATTAAAAGTAGGGTATGTTTGTTAGCTGTGAAGTGGGTGAGGCTATCTCTGGCATCTCAGATGCATTGCTCCAAGACAAGACCCGAACCTCTGGTTAGCGATATGATAGGAGTCCATGGCTGCATCTGAAGATCCCAGGGAGAGGTCTCCCAGCACCAGAGAGGAGGTCCTTGTCTCCTGCTTGAGGTGGCCCACTGCTATCTCTGACCATTGCTGTCTCCCACCTTTTATGTATAAGATGGTTATGAATTCTCCCTCTGAGCTGGTATTTTTTTCCTTCCATGAGAAGACCCTCAAACCATTTATTGGTTCCAGTTCCTTTCCAGCTCCATGAATGATCTTCTATTGTTTCTGGAAATATTATTTCCCTTTCAACCAGTTGGGACATGGAGAACAATCCCCAAGATCCATCACCTGCTCTGACACTTGTCAGACACTGCCTGGCATGTACTGTATGGATGATTCTCAGGCTCTGGGAGGAAGGCGTTTCATTGTGTTACCATCAGGACAGTGAAAGCCTCCCTTGCTGTCTAGACCTACCCGTATTCTACTAAACTGGAGTCCTTTGTCAGCCTACCTAAAAGTCCTGTGGGAACCCTGACATGCAGACTTCCTCTTGCCAAGCCTGTTGATGAAACCTTCCTTTTTACACTTCCTTTATCACAGCCTGAGAATGGGCATTTTCTTTATGTCTATTCTCTCCTCTTTCTTTCTCTCACTCTCTTCTGTTCTTTCTCCTCTTTGCCACCATTTTTATTTATTTTTTTATTTTTTTATTTTTTTTTTTGCTGTACGCGGGCCTCTCACTGCTGTGGCCTCTCCCGTTGCGGAGCACAGGTTCCGGACACACAGGCTCCGCGGCCATGGCTCGCGGGCCCAGCCGCTCCGCGGCATGTGGGATCTTCCGGGATCGGGGCACGAACCCGTGTCCCCTGCATCGGCAGGCGGACTCTCAACCACTGCGCCACCAGGGAAGCCCTGCCACCATTTTTTATGGGTTACTCATCAGCCCATGTTTGTATAAAATAATATCTAGCTCTACTTTTAGGAGGAATGCACAGATACTAGCTCTCTGTCCTAGAGCATCTCTCACTCCCTCCAGTTCGAGTCACCTTCCTTCTCTTCTTGCTTCGTTATCTCTGCTCTTATTGGATTTCTATCTGGGTGCCCATGATATCAAATCATCCTGTGTGTAAACTGTACACACTTTTCAGAATTGGTTGTTTGGGAAATTAATAACTCAGTTGTGTTTCCAGGAAACTTTTGCTTAGGAGTTGTTTCTGAAGTTGGTCTGCCTGTAATTAGAAATTCGACTTCAACTTCTATATTTATCCTCTGGATGCCACTCTCCTGGTGGCAAAATGCTGGATTCATTGAAATTCTCTTCCACCTACAGCTGACTTAGAAATGTTTCTCTCCAAAAATTAATCATGCTACTGAAATCAACTCTGCCAATCTGGGGACCAAAAGAGAGGGCCATGAGGGATGTCTGATGATAATCAGTGTGTTATTTCAGGACTTTTCACATTCCAGGATGGCAGTGGGGAGGTCAGGAAAGAAAAATATAAAATCATGTTCTTGTTGCATGGTGTGAAGTTTGATTTGTATTGTTCAGCTCACAGTCTTTAGTCTGGATTTCCTCTGGCTAATGTCAAATGATCACTTTCACCCTTAGCTACCACCTCCAAATGGTCTGTGCCATAGAAGAAGTACAGATAAGTGATTTTTAGTAAGGTTGTTATCGCTTCCCTTAATTTCACACAATCATTAAATACATTCTCCAAAACTGCATTTTCTAAGTTATACCATAGCCGAAATATATATATAATTACTGATGGAATTTTAAGAGATGTAATTGTGGAAGACCTTCTTTGGGGTCTCTTCCTAAAGGATACAGGCAAGAGTTCAGCTCGTATTCAGAAAAGTACCAAGTTAAAAGTTCTTTCTAAACCCTGAGAAACTGACCTGGTTGTGCTGATATGCTTCATCTTCATGGTGAATTCAATAACCTTTCTGGTTGTGTTATGTATAAAATGACTTTTGCTTATAGATATTCAAATATATGCAGTTGGTTATAACCCCAGAGAAAATAAGGTAGGTGGGTGGGAAATGGATTCCTGAGTCATTAGTATGGAGAATTATCTCAAACACAATAGATTTTCGTCATGACAAATCACATAAAATCTCCATAGCAACTTCACATAATTATGCATAAGATTTCAGTGTAGTAACAAAACTAAGCCCAGAAGAAATTGTAAAGAATAGTGATATAGGGTGAGAGAGATGTGGAGGTAGGTGGCACCTAGGAAGATTGAAGGAGGACAGTTCTATGATGTGAAAAATGCACAAAGGACAGAAAAGATTGCCTGCTTTGTGCTCTGGAGAGCACTTATTAAGTCACTACATTGTCTGGAAATTGGGGACTGGGGGCGGCACAGTCTACTGAATACTGAGGAGCCTGCTAGAACCACCATTGTTCAAGGAGTGTCAGCATTTCTATTACAATTTTTTTCTGAGTTTATAACAACCATAAGGAGTCTCTCTAGGCAATACATTGGATACTAGATTGAAATAGAGAAATGATTTTATAGTTATTTTTTGAATTTATGTGTCTTGCTTGAGCTCTTAGATTTAAAAGAAAAAGAAATTGTAGAAGCACTCCCGATATGCGAATAGTATCATTTAGTTACTATGAAACAGAACTGAGATGCTGTAACACAAATGTTCCTTGCAATTTAAATGATTGTTTTTTGCAAATGTTAGCACATAAAGCTAACTCACGCTTGGGTAATTTTCCTGCCTGAGTCCCCAGCATAAAGTTATTTACTATAGATCAGTATCAGCAATATGGCTTTTGTTAACAACCATTTATAAAGAGTGTTGCTGCCCTGTAATTATGAAGGACATTAGTAGCTTAATTTAGTGATTCATATAAGAATAAAGAATGATAATTTCTGGAAACTCCCAGGTCACAACAGAACATTGAGAAATTAGGTGGTGTTGATAATAAAAGAACAAGATAATGTTACCTAATCAATTTGGTTCAACACATATTAATTCCATTGGTACTATGACTCATTTCAGAACAAGGACTAGAAGCATCAAGATGACTGACATAGTCTATGAAATGAGAATACCTAGACTCTAGAGTAGGATACAGACATGTAACTGGTTAATTTCAATGTCACGGAGCAAATGCTGAGATCTGCTCAGGCTTATATCTAACTGGAACAGAGAGACACATAACCAAACATCTCCTAGAGGAGACGTAATAATTTTTCAAGGGAGAAAGTGTCAGCAAGGTGAAGAAAAGTGAGGACAGCATTCCAGACAAAGGAAATGGCATAAGTAAAGGTACAGAGGTGTGTGAATGAATGCAGTGTGTTCAGCAATGTAGTAACTATCTCTTTAGTATTCCCAGAATTTAAGGCAAAGAGTGGAGGGAAATGGAATTGAATCTGTAGGAGGGACATAGTTCAGGTCAGGCCTTTTCTGCCAAGCAAGTGACAAAAAAACGTTGCTCTTAAAAAGATGGGGGCTACTGAACAGGCTCATGAAAAGATACTCATCATTGTTAATCATCAGAGAAATGCAAATTAAAACCACAGTAAGGTATCACCTCACACCTATCAGAATGGCGATTATTAAAAAGACCACAAATTATAAATGTTGGCACGGATATAGAGAAAAGGGAACCCTCCTACACTGTTGGTGGGAATGTAGATTGGTGCAGCCACTATGGAAAACAGTATGGAGGTTCCTCAGAAAACTAAAAACATAAAATTAAAAAAAATAGAACTACCATATGATCCAGCAATTGCATTCCTGCCTATGTATCCAGAAAAAACAAAAACACTGATTTGAAAGGATACATGTACCCCAGTATTCAGAGCAGCATCATTTACAATAGCCAAGATATGGAAGCAACCTAAATGTGTCCATCAGCTGATGAATGAATAAAGAAGATATGGTACATATATACAATGAAATACTACTCAGCCATAAAAAAGAATTAAATTCTGCCATTTGTAACAATGTGGATGGACCTAGAGAATATTATGCTTAGTGAAATAAGTCAGAGAAAGACAAATGCTGTATAATATAACTTTTACATGGAATCTAAAAAATAAAAAAAAACAAATGAAAATAATAAAACAGAAACAGAGTCACAGATCTAAAAAACAAACTAGCAGTTACCAGTGGAGAGGGGGAAGGGGAGAGAGGCAAGATAGGGGTAGGGGATTAAGACGTACAAACTACTGTATGTATAAAATAAATAAGCTACAAGGATATATTGTACAGTACAGGGAATATAGCCAATATTTTATAATAACTTTAAATGGAGGATAATCTATAAAAATATTGAATCCCTATGTTGTATACCTGAAACTAATATAATATTGTAAATCAACTATACTTCAATAAAAATAAACACATAAATTAACAAATACCTAAAACAAAACATAAAAGAGTTTTTTAGAGCTCCTAACATTGTTCTGATTTTAAATGTAGTAGATTCCAAATAAATTTTTTTTTAATTTATTTTGGCTGTGTCAGGTCTTAGTTGTGGCACGTGGGCTCAGTAGTTGCCCCACGGCATGTGGGATCTTAGTTCCCCGACCAGGGATCAAACCCACGTCCTCTGCATTGGAAGGCAGATTCTTAACCACTGGACCACCAGGGAAGTCCCCCAAATAATGTTCTTTTAAATATTAAAATGACTTTAATTATATCTTTAAGAAGAAGAAGATGGAGACTACTGAAATACCCAAGTGTTTAAAGCAAGATAACAACATGACAAGATTTACATTTTAGAGAGATACCTCGACTTCATTTTGGAGAGTGGAATTAGCAGGGAAAGGTTAAAGCCAAAGAAATTGATAAAAAGATCATTTTTGAAGCACAGACCTTTCCAGTGACCCATCTCCTTTGTTCCAAATGTCAGGGGCTAAGTACAAGTCCCTTGCAAGCCCATTTATGCCCTCTCTAACGATGAGAATCTTTACTTAAATTCATTATTTTCAGGGTGATCTTAGCTATGCCCTCTTACAATTAAAATGTTAATTAAATTGGTTTAATTTTGCATTATGGAAACTATTCTCAGTTTTAGGACGGATTTAGACCTTTTTTTTTTTTTGCTTTTAAGCAGAACATCTGCTTAAAAGTGATTATGGACACATAAGGATTTATTCTATTTTAAAGACTGTAAGAAAATAGTCTATTTTCACATTAGTCTCTGTGTGTGTGTGCGTGCGCATGTGTGTGTGCGCACACATGCACACGCTGTGTGTGTGTGTGTGTGTGTTTGTATCACCCAACTAATAGGAATAAGTGTTGGGTGACTACAGTTTTGAACAAAGGACAAGAAATAGGGCATTATCTAGGGTTGGGAAAGCATGAACTCATTTATTCATCCATCCATCCATCAAATATTTTTGAGGGCCTATCAGGTGACAAGGACTGTTCCAAGCAAGAATGAAGCAGTCATGTGCAAAACAGACACAAGCCTTGCCCTTGTGGAAATTACAGTCTAGCAAGGATGACCAACATTAATCAGATAAGTGTATTTGCCTTTAAACACTTAATGCAAATCTATCTCACAATGCCATTTACCCAAGTCTTGCTTTTAAGCTGATCAAGAATCTCAGTTCCTTGGCATTTTCCAGCTCTCCATCAGTTGTCTTTCAATTGTATGAGGAGGAATGTTGACATTGAACATGGCTCCCTGGATTCCTGGGAAAATAGTTTCAAGGCCTCCCCATCTTTTTTGTATAATGCAAATACTAATTTTATGATTTCTCCTATTATCCTTAAATCCTAATTAAAAAGTATAATAGACTTTAACTTCAACTGCAAAATTTTAGGGATTTCTCAAGAAGTGTAAATATTTAGTTACAACCTCTGGATGAATGAATGGCTTTCTAGTTTGTGGAGTGTAGTAAGGCTTTCTCCAAATTTCAACATAAGTAAATAAATTCCCAGATGTGCACTAATGTCTTGATTGGGTGATACAGCCCTGAGATGTCCTCATTTACATCCCGTCCTTTAGTCCTCATTCAACTATGTGATCCTTTAACTCAAGGGAGTTAGACATATTGGCCAGAAAATCAGAGTTCAGACTCCAGCACCGATGCCTTTGAACTCTCTCCCCTATTCCTCTGACAGCTCCAGGCAAGGACAGCGAAGCTTCAGGGCAAGTGGTGAAAGTGGTCATTAAATTCTTTACTTTGTTCCTCCCTTAGTCAGTATTCACCTTACATTGCTATCTCTGTACAGATAGGGACAAAATATGTATAATATTTTTTAATAGTGGTCCCACAGGACCCTGAGAGGTGGTTAATAAAAATACAAGGCACAGGTGTGATCTGGGATTTGTATAGGACACTGCTCCTTCAAATGTGAAAAGCAGAATCACGGATTTTAATGTGAAGATTTTGCAAAAAAAGATCTAATTCAAAGAAACTAGATTTTTAAAAAAGTAAATGCAAATATGTGACTTGAAGTACTTGTACTCCATGTACAATATTTGTAGAATCTCTCTGCTTTGCAAGGTTGAATCTAAGAAGGCTTCTTGGGAAAACTGGACTCTGAGGTATCCTTTGCAGTAGAGTATCTGGGATGAAGTTGATTTTTCCTGGTTTGTGTGTAGCTAGACAAAAAGATGAAAGACAAGGCAAGGTCATAAAAAAAAAGAAAGAAAAACTTTAGTAATCACAATATTAAAAAGTAAAATCTTTTGACTCAAAATAAAACTGAGGCTCCACCTCCAAATCTGCTGTAGCTATGAGGAAAGAAAATATTTCCAGCTATATCTGAACATTTTGAAAACAAAAATTCAAGGAAAGGATTAACTCTTGTCTGTGATATTAGCATCTCATATCTGGAGAGGTTCTGTCTGTTAATATGAATCATAATAAGATGATTTGTCAGTAGATATATGCAGAACTTTTTATTCAAACCTCAGTGCGTTTTATTTGCATATAAAGTGGTGCATTTATACTCAACAATAACTAGCCCTGAAGGAGTGATATTTAATAGGAGAATACAATTATCCCAGGCAGGCCATAAACATTTTCTTTAGGGCAATGGCTACATTTTAATATAGGCTCATAATCATTCATGTAAAGTACTAAGCTGTTACCAAACTGAGGTAGAGAAAAATTTAAGCAAGAAAATTATTGTGATTTCATTTGAATAAAATATCTATTTTCACTTATCCACCATTTCATTTTAGGAGTTATAAACATAAAGGTCAATGAGCTATTAAATTTTTATTTTGGATTCTATGTGAAGGCCTCAAACAATTATTTTAAGTACAAATATTAAGAAGTGTAAGTATTTTATTCTATACCACATTAAACACCCAGAATTGCTTTATTTTTCAGCTAAGATGATGACATTATAGGGAAACTAGTTAGAATATATCTAGTTAATGATTCTGGTCTTTTAAAGCGGCCTCTTCAGGATGTCTTATCAATCACATGCCTTACATATGTTGGAGCTCTTTTTTTTGCATTTTTTTTTTCTGATTGACTTTTTTCCCTTTTATTTATTTAGTTTTAAAGTGAACTATAGTTGATTTTAAATGTGTTAATTTCAGGTATACAGCAAATTGATTCAGATACACACACACACACACACACACACACCCATATATATATATATAAATATATTCTTTTTATACATATTTATATATATATAACCTTTTTATGTATATAAATCTATTCTTTTTCAGGTTCTTTTCCAGTATAGGTTATTATAAGATACTGAATATAGTTCGCTGTGCTTTACAATAGGCCCTTGTCGGTCATCTATTTTATATATAGCAGTGTGCATATGTTAATCCTAAACTCCTAATTTATCCCTCCCCACCACATTGGAGCTCTTTTGACTGAGCATTTTTTTCTGAGATTTTTGGACATTTCCTAAATAGCTATCATGTCTCTATATTTTAGAAGTTATACATGGTCTTGCAAACAAACCAGAAAAAAATAGAAGCTAACTTATTTTAACCTATCCTCCTAATTTTGGTAGAGGTATTATTCTATTAGGAATCAGAAGGCTTGGGGCATCAACTTGGCTTCTATCATTAATAAGTTGGATGACAATTCAATTCTCTTCTACAGAACTTTTTAATCTCTTAGTTGATATATTGGACCAACTGCTGAGAATTCCCCAGGCCAAGATTGCTGGAGATTTTGTTCCTTAACCCAAGCTGGTGTGTGATGATAACATCAAGGAAGCTTGTAGGCAAGAAGCAAAGAGAGAAGTGAGGTCACTGAGGTGGACAAGGGAATTTGAACAAGTAGTGAAGGGGCCTGAGGTCAGTCTGTCTTAAATACAGACCATAAAGAAGAATGGAGAAGTTGGTGAGATGTGAGAACAGTCATAGCAAATGCCCTGAGGTTACCCTGTCTGGCCAACTTTCAGAGAGAGCTGTACTCAGAAGTCCAGGAAAGAGATCAGCAGGGGAAACCTGGACTAGATGGTCTGTAAGGTGCCTTCTAGTCTTGAAAACTGTGGGAATGTCTTCTCTCTTAAGGCTATTGGATAATAATCCAGCTTATTCTGTCTGCAAATGCTTCATGCCTTTTTGGTAATAATAGGACAGAATTCAGGCTTTAGATTTGCAGGCTGTTTTTATGAGACCTCTATACTAATGCTTTTTTTTTTTCTTTTCTTATCAAAGTTCACTTCCCTTGAGCTTGTGAATAACTGCGTTCTAATTGAGAATTCAGTGTCCTCCGCTCAGTCCAAGTTTGTTTGAATAAGGCCCAAAATTTCTTTCAAGGCTGTCCACCCAGAGCCTTGGCCTAGTCTTCGGTTTCTAACAAGACAAGGTCGTTTGTTTGGCAAAAAGCTGTGGAGTCACAAGACAGACAGCCGACTTTAAATGTTTCTTTTTGGCTTTTATTTGGCCAACATCTGGACAATGCATCTTGAGCCAGTTTCTTGGCATATGTTCTTCTGGAAATTCCATTTCAATTGACAGTGGGAAATGAACTTAGCTAGTCTAAAAATGGCCTCATTTCATCCCCCAGGCCAGTGGGATTTCTGGCCAGAGTCTTCTGCAGCAGACATCTCCCTGAATTTCTGCAGTCCGTGTCAGTCACTGGCAACCCCATCTGATCAGATCATTCTCTGAAGGTGAGCACATGAGCTCCTTTGTACGTGCAGAACACCCACCCTCATCCTTCTACACTCAGCCACTCAGCAGCCCCAGAGTGGCAAGGTTGGCCTTGCCACAACCAAGGTACTACTGATGTCCCTGCCCAGGCTAAGGCAGCCACGGTCAAGAGGCCAGCCATTCTCATGTGCTTGGGTGTGCCCTCACCTTTCCTCCCTCTCCTGGGTCTCTGCTCCACACACACTTGACACAGGTTTCGTGCTCGTCTGTGCCTTGTAACTTATGCCAAACTGTGACTGGGACAGGTCTTGCCTTGGAACGCTTGTGCCTCATCCATCCATCCATTCATCTTCCATCCATCCATCCATACATCCATCTATCCATCCATCCATCCCTCCCTCCATGTATTGAGTCGAGATGAATTGATTGAGCACCTGCTGCATATCAGACACAGTGATCGATGCTAGGGGGACAGCAAGGACAGAACAGACAAACATCCCTGCCCTCATGGAGCTTCCTTTCTAGAGGAAAAGACAGATGATGAAGAAAATAAAGCAAAATGTGTGGGAGGCGATGAGTGCTGTGGAGAAATAACAGCAGGGAGGGCATACAGAGCGCTGAGCTTGTGGTTCGGGGAAGGCTCTCCTTGGAGGGAAGATCTGAAGGAGAGGAAATGAACCAGAAGGCATCTAAGACAAAAGGCAGGTTTTGGGGTGCTGTCTTCACTCCAGAAGTGTGTTGTGTGTTACCTCATGGGGTACGGAAAGTCTTGGAGGAGTTTGAGCAGGAGAGTGACCTGATGTGATTTACATTTTAACAGTGTCATTCTGGCTGCCCTCAAGGGCAAGGTCAGAAGCAGGAGGCCTGTTTGGAGGCTGATGGAATAATCAGGGTGGATCAGAATATGGTAGTGGTAGGATTCTGAACATATTTTGAAGAGAAAGCAGACAAGCTTTTGTGATGGATGACATGTGGGGAGAGAAAGGAAAGAGTCCAAGAAGATGCCAGGTCTGGCCTGGGTCATGGCCAGGACAGCATTGCCTGTCTCACGTGGGGAGACTGGGGAGGGACAGGTGGAGGAGGCCATGTCGGGTGAAGAGCATTAAATCTTCATTGCGTGTCTTTTATGAAGCAAGGAAATCATCTCAGACACAGGGAAGATAATATATTTGAAACAGCTTGAGCCAAATAATAATAATAATAATCAGAGCTAACACTCACCTGATGATGCTTGGGTGTACGTCTTCTCATTCAACCGTCACAAGAATCTTAGAAAGTAGATGATTTTATTAATCATTATTATAATAAATAATTATAGATTTAATTAATAATTATAATTATTATAACTAGAATAATTATACTTGTTATAAGTATTATAGTTATAATTATAATATTAAATCTATAATAATTATTTTATATTATATTAAAATAATTATTATAACTGTTATTACATGGTAGATGAGTTTATTATTAGTAGTACTATAACTACTACTACTACTTATAGAAGAAAAAATTAAGGCTCAAAGAATTTAAATTACTAGCATAAAGTTCCTCAGTTTACGGGTACCAAGTTTTAAACCTGGGACTGTCTCTCACTCACTAAAGTCAGGTTTTAAGTGGTTCAATGAACCACACAGGCAGCAGCCTACAAAGGGGATGCAGGTGACTTTTGCTTTTGCTTTTTCCTGAAGCCATTAAGCACTTGCTTTTGTTGCTCCTGGAGCTGTCAGCTGAGCTTTTATCCCTTCAATCCATAGCAATGAAATAACTGCCTTCTGTGTAGCAAGCTCCATGCTGGTTCTGGGGATATGCTGTTGTGTAAACACGAATATGCCCCCTGCCTTCTTATGGTTTAATCTTTATTTATAGAAACAAAGATAAAATCACAACTGTGATAAGTCATTCAAAGGACAGGTCCAGGGCATGGCGAGGGCATCTAATGGAGGAATGTGACTTAGTCTGGGGAAGGAGTGATGATTTAGCAGAGCAAAGGCAAGTAGGAGCTAACTAGGCAAAGGGGGATGGGGAGGAGAAGTGGTTCCAGGCTGAAAGGACATGTGCAAGGGCCCTGGGGCAGGAAGAAACATTGCACATCCTGCATCCCATCCCAGGAACTTAAGGATGGTCTGCCTCACAGGGGCTCAAGAGCAAGGAGTGGAGTGATGCAAAACAAAAGCTAGAGGTCTCCACAGGCAGGATCAGACATCGAGAGCTCATTGTGGGTGATCACATAATTTGTCGTCCAAACTGCCACACTTTTGAGAGTGCTCAAATACTAAACAGGATAGTTCATTGACACTAGTGGGAGAACTACGTTTATCCTGGCCACACTAGACGGATAGACACACTATTTATAGACCCGTTTAAGGATTTTAGTCCTTATTGTAGGAGTCGATGGTGACTAATTAACAGGTTTAGCAAAGTGGAAAGGGTTGGCATGGTCAGATTTGCATGTTTAAAGGATCACGCTCAGTTTAATTAATAGTATTGTACCAACATCCATTTCCTAGATGTTATGATTATGGTTAGATAAAATGTTATCATTGGGAAAGCTAAGTGAAGGGTACAGGGAACTCTGTGTTTTAATTTTGCAACTTCCTTTGAATCTAAAGTTATTTCAAAATGAAAAAATAAATATTAATCTGACCCTGGTAGCTGAGAACAGATAAGAGATGGGCCAGTTGGAAAAAGAAAGTTCAGAGGGGAGGCTAGTTGTATAGCCCATGCAAGAGTTGAGGACAAAGTAGTATGGAGGTGTTGGAAAGGGATAGTTAAGCTACAAAGCCAGTAGCCTGCTCTGGAAATCACATTTCTTTGTGCTCTCTGAAATGTCCCCCCAAGAGGATCCCTAGAAGAGAAGATAGGGGTCATTGGGGCTGCCTTTCTAACACACAGTTTCCCTCCTGTTAACTGCAATCTCTCCTAGGGTGGTCGGAGTAGTGGCTGGGAAAAGCAAATTCATTCATTCATGCCATCATTATCTCTTCTTTCTAGGGAAACAAGATGACGTTTCCCCAAACCAAAGCCCAATGAATGGGAATTATAGGGTTTGAACTTACCACAAACAAATAATTAAACTATACACCCTCCTTTTTTTGTGGATAGAGAGAAGGCAGTAAGAAGGAAGGAGTTGACAGGACATTTTTAGATTAAGGAGAGGTCGAGAAGGATGTGTGCTCAAAATAAACTGCTTTTGGGAAAAAAAAAGTGTGCTTGAGAGTTATTTTTGGGAGAGCATATTTTTTTATTACTCCGATACTGGAAGACTTCTAACAAGAAATATGTTAGGATTTACTTATTTTTCCATATTGGCTTGCATGGCTTTGGGGATTCTAAACTTTAGTTCCTCTTTGTTTTGTGTCTTCTTATTTCTTCTAAGTGCTTCCCAGGTGGGCAGAAGGTTGCAGTCTTGATAAGATAAATCGCCTTTGCAGGATATGGAGCCTCATTCGTTAACCATCAGCAGGAAATTGTTGCCTGCATTGTTTTTTACAGCATGGGGTGGCAGGAATCAGGAAGAAAAGGAGGTTCCTTTGCTTTAGCAGTGTTAGGGGCTGCTTTTCTCGTGCTCAAGAGCACACAAATTGCAGTGTGATGTGTGCGGGTTAGTGGTACCTCGGTGGCAGTGGTGGGCATTTGGGGATATAGGGAAGTGAGGATACTGGCACAGCATCACTGTAACATTGTCTTCATAGTTTCCAAGAGTTATTTCCACCCGAAAAGTAAGATACAGATTTTGTGTTTTATTACACTGGATAGATGAGTAAAGTAAATGGAGATTTAAATATTGGAATGATCTCTAAACATTATTCTCCAAATAAAACTTTATGTAAGAATAGCCACCTGCTTACTAAGTGGTTATATTCGAAAAGTCACTTGTTTGAAACTGGGAATGGTTTTTTTTTTGCAGCTTTATTGTGGGATAATTGGCAAAGCAAAATTGTGTGTATGTATACATGGATGGATGGATGGATGGATGGATGGATGGATTTATTCTGGTGGGAACACTTTAGATTTACCCTCTTAGCAAATTTCAAGGAAACCCTACCATTTGCAACAACATGGATGAACTGGGAGGACAAATACATTAAGTGAAATAAACCAGGCACAGAAGGACAAACACTGCATGATTCCACTTATATGTGGAGCCGAGTAAAGTCAAACCTCACACCCCAAACAAACTTCCCCAGGATTTTCCAGCACCCTGGCTGCCTTCACTTACTTCACTTCCTTGATCCCCGGTGAGTGTTTGCTTTACTCCATCTCAGCTCCTAGGTCACATCCTGAACCACGTTTAAAATCACAATGCAAGCATCCCACTCGCTGACCACTAGCCCTCTCTTCTCAGATGACTTTGGCAAGTTCCCTCCACTTTATCAAGGCCTTCAGTTCTCTGATTCTATCACTGCCTTTCCTATTTTTTTTCCAATTTCATTCCTTTAAAAATAACTCCATACCACCACATGAGAATGAAATCAGAATCACATGGGGGTGCGGCTCAGTGTTAGTATTTTTCAAAGCTCTTTGGTGATTATAATGTGTAGCCGGGTTGAGAACCATTACTCCTCATCTGAACATCAAAACATACCATTTTCTAGTTAAGTTGATAGATAAATCCCTTTTAGTTTGTTGATAAGTGTTAAGGTGGATTTTAACAGGATTATTCTGGAAGTGGAACATGCCTTAATAGCTATAGCTTCAGGACCATGGAGAGGTTAACAGGGGAGAGATTTTTGGTCTGTGCTTCATACAGCTTCCTGTAAAAGGTTACCTCCTCACCAGGGCCTCCTTAAAGACTGAGTCTGTCATTATTCTCTAAGACAGTGGTTCTCAAATGATGCTCCAATGGCAGAATCATATAATCATAAGTTCATCAATAGTTGGGTGAGGTCCAGATTTGTATCTTCATTCCTGACCTGAGCTGTAGGCTTTTATATATCCTGCTGCCTACCTGGTATCTCCTCTTGGATGTCAATAACTCTCACCTAAAATAACCCAAACCAAACCCCTGATTTCCTCTCTACACCTGCCCTTGCCTCAGTATTCTCCATCTCAGCCAATGGTGCCACCTAGTAGCTAATTCTCTTATTCATTTAAGAACTAAGCTTAACTAGGACACTCTTGAGATTACCTCTGACTCATCACTTACCCTCTCCTGTCCAATCCATCAGCAACTTCCGGTAGGTCTCCTTGTCAATTATAATCCAAACCTGGGCATTTCTCATCACCTCTATCCCTGCCACTCTACTGCAAGCCACTTTCATCTCTTGTGGAAATTACCTCAATGCCCTCCTGATTGGTCATATCATGTTTTCACCTTCACAGAGAGTACATTCACTGCAGTGCTGCGTTTCCTACTGTTTCCTCAGCAGTCAGACTGATTCTTAATTAGGTCCCAGCCCTGGCCTTCTCAAAATCCTTTATTGACTCCCCATCTTAAGCATAAACAATTCAAATTCCTCCCAGCACCAACAAAGCCTGGTCTGATCTAGCCCTTGCCTACCTTTCTTCTCACACTGGCTTTTCTGTTCCTCAGATAGACAAGATACTTCCTGCCTTAGAGCCTGGTGCTGACTTTTCCTCCCTGGCCACTCCCAATTCTCTACTTCATGATTTCATGGCTTCTTTGCTCGCCCTGCTGGTCTCTGCTCAAATGTCATTAGCCCAAGAATTATTCTGACCACCCGCCTAAAATATCCTCCACTCCCTGTAGTACTTAAGCACACTTTAGCTCTTCATATCATATCCAGGCGTGAGTTGGAGCTGCCTTGTACTGCTCTACAGAGCCGATTGTACGCATCACATTGTCACACTGATTGTGACATCACCTTGGTAGTTGGAGGTTGTCCAGGGTGGGAGTATTTACACTGTGGCAAAAGCTATAAATCAAGCTCTGTCCCTGAAGCTTTTTGTGAAACATTTACACCACTGCTTCCGACTACATGAATTCAGATTACAGACTTGTGTGTTTTGGTCCGACTCCTTCAGAGGAATTTAAGCTCCATGAGCACAGGGACTTATGTTGGGCTGCACCCCGCAGGCCTGCAAGCTCTGTACTTGCCCACCCCACCGAGTGAGGCAGAAGGCAGGCTGGACAGGGCAGATTCGCTGGGGGCGGGTGGAGGGTGTTACCAGTTATAGGGAGAATTGACATCAGGTTGGCTCATCGGTTACCAGGGAAACCAGCAGAGGAGCAAGCCCTTAACTGCCCCTTTGATAAGCTATCAAAACAATCACTAGCTGGGGCCCAGGGACAAGGATGCAGGCATTTACTGATTAGGCTCTGTGATTAAGGGGGAAGTTCAGTCGTGTGAGTTGGGTGCAGATAAAGCAGGGACTAGTTGAGCAGGGGATGTACAGAGAGCAAGAGAATAACCACCTCGGGTGGCCTGATCATACAACTTAGTACGACTTTTGCATACGATCACATTTAACATTTAACTGTCTGTGAGAGTCCCTGGACACAGTTGGCATTGAGTCAGCGTTTATTCGATGGATGGATGGATGGACGAACGAGTGAAAGTCAGATTTTGGTCTCATCCCAATTTTCAGAAATAAAATTTTTTCAAAGGGTGGCATTCCTTATTTTTTCTCCCTTATATCTTTCTTAAACTATTGGTCTTTGCAATACTTCTCTGCTCTGAGTGCAGGTACCACAGGCTCTTCTTTTTCTTTTCTTTGTTTTCTGTTTTTACCATGTGATTTCCTTTTACAGGTATATCGTATTTGTCCTCTCCTGCTCATAAAATTTTCTCTTTCATTTATCTGTCTAAATTAAACACGTGTTTTGTTTTGTTTTGTTTTGTTTTTGGTATTTGTCACGGTCACCGTAAAGTCTGGAAACCCAGGCAAATGTACATAGTGAACAGTATGTGGATAGGACATCACCCTGCATGATCTGTTTGGTGACATAACATGACAAGTTGAATAGTTGTCCTCTATGAGTAATGCTCAGTGCAGTCCAGTGGTCTGTGCCAGGGAGGATAGTCATTAACACAGCCTGTCCATCCATCACCACACCTGAGTCCATGATGCCTCACCTTGGAGGATTTGTGTCTCTAATTTTCACTGAATGAACCTTCACCTTTAGTATACCTGGGAAGATGGAATCAAGGGAGTTTAGATCTGGTGAGCCTACAGCCCACGTTCCAGGGTCACTTCCTCCCGTCTCATTGTGAAGATGATCTTCTCACCCGTCTCTCACTCTTCTGATGTGAAGGGATCGTTCACCATCCCGTGGGAACCACTGTGGTGACCTTCTCCTAGCCTGTCAAGTGCGGACACTGATTAATCACAGACGGTGAAATCTGTCCAAACGGCCCCTGTGTTTTCAGACTTTGAGGCCACCTGAACAACGAACACAGTGACCTCTGGGTGTTTTTGTGTCTGAGCACATTAGAGGGCCCTTTTCCTTAAAAAAGGTGCACTGGGGGATGAAGGCGCGAAAGGATCGTCCCTGGGCATGCGCAGTGCGGACTCAGGGGGAGGAACGGGGACATTGTTGAGCACTAGTCGTGAAGTTGCTGGGGACTTTTCTTTTCTTTCTTTTTATTTAAAGGCCTCTCATGTGTGTCTTCTTTTTTTTTTAATTAATTTATTTATTTTTGGCTGTGTTGGGTCTTCGTTTCTGTGCGAGGGCTTTCTCTAGTTGCGGCGAGCGGGGGCCACTCTTCATCGCGGTGCGCTGGCCTCTCACTGTCGCGGCCTCTCTTGTTGCGGAGCACAGGCTCCAGACGCGCAGGCTCAGTAGCTGTGGCTCACGGGCCCAGTTGCTCCGCGGCGTGTGGGATGTTCCCTGACCAGGGCTCGAACCCGTGTCCCCTGCATTGGCAGGCGGACTCTCAACCACTGCGCCACCAGGGAAGCCCTGCTGGGGACTTTTCAAAGGACAAAAGACCTTTGCAAAAAGCATCGTAGCATAAGGCTGGGTGAGGACAGCCCTCCAAACTGTCCAGGGTCCCCCGAGTCTAGCTTGCACAGCCAATTCCGGGAGGGATGAGGAGGACTCATGTCGGAAGGAGGAGTTGGGAGGCAGGCTTGCCTCGTCTCCACCTCATTGATCAAAGCACATTCTACTGCCTTTGTGTCCCCGGGGGCAGTGTTTGTCACGTGTGGTCCATGCATCATCTGAGTAAGACCATCTGTGATGCTGGTTATACTGTAGGTTCCTGGGTCCTACCCCAGATCCACTGCCTCAAAATCTCAGTAAATGTTAGTTCTCTTCCCTTCTCCACTTCCTTTCCTGGAAGCCCTAAAAAAAATATTTAGGCTCGTCCTTCACACTTCCATTCATCAATCATTGCTTACAGTTACTAGGTTGAATCTTATGAAATCGCCAATGTGGCAATGTAATATACTCCTAAATCATGCTAAATTCCAGGCTCTGTCCCAGGTGCTGGAAATGAAAAAAGGAAGAAAATAATCCTCGACGTCAAAGACTTCACCACACTGTGGGTAGAGAGACACATAAATGAAGAGATAATCTAGTGTGGTTCTGTGTGGTGGGTGCTAGGCTAATTTACTTAACTGTTGGTGTTTGTAAAGGACATTCAAGCACAGGTATTATGAAATATAGACAACTTTTAAATTATTGAGATAAATTCTCAGATGAGAGGTTGAGAATAGGTTATTAAGGGAAGTTAGCATGGTATTCATTTTCAGTGATGGGTACCCAAGGATGGGGAGAATAAGAATATCAAGGTCACCCGAGGCTCTTTTTTTTTTTGAATTACATATTTCTCTTCTCATGAGAGCATCTGCTATATTCCTCTAAGGAAGACAGCCCATTCCTCCATCCCCCTTAGAAGCACTGCCTGAGGGAGTTAGTGAGGAGAGTGAGACATAGCCTTCAGGTTTGTGGGTACAGAAGAAAACATTGAGAACCACTCTCACTTCCAGAGTGACAAGTCAGAGATGGGTGCTGGATCTGGCCTAGTTGGTCGTTATTTCTTGTGTTGTTATATTTTGACATTTTTACAGCTACATATAGACTCTAATACATGCCTCTTTTAGGGGACAAATGAATGTGGTTGTAGGAGATCACCAGGGATACATTTGAGCCAATGATCTAGGTAATTTCATCTAGAAGTAGATGGCGGCTAATGGAATTGACAAGAGTTTAGGAAAAAAAAAACTGTGAATATCTACAGTGGTTTGGATGAAGCATGTGACATGAAATAGTGTCTAAATAAAACTACTTTGGCAATGTTCCTTGGGAAGTCTAGAAACAGTGATGCCCCTGAAGAGGTGAGCTGACTGCTGAATCAGGAAGCAAACAGGAATGCAGTAAGCATGAGAAATGGAAAGTGTAGGTGCTAGAATGACTTCTCTTTCTCCAGATATACTTTTAAGATCCAAATTGAGACCATTCTTCCACAAAGCAATCCCAGTCTACTCCAGCATACCGTCTCTGAACTCTTAGAACCTTCATGATTTTGCATCACTCAAGTGATGTTTATTAAGGTCTATTGTTATGGATCATTTACTACTTCTTTCTTGGCTTGTCAACTAGATTGTAAAGCTCTTCTCTACACTTTGTCAAGGAATATCCAAAGCCATTTTTTGTAAGTGAAACAATTGAATTATACAGGATCCAACTTAATGCAAAATCAAGTCTTAATAAATATTTTCAGAATGTAGAGAGAAAAGAAAGTGAAGAAGCCTAAGACTCCCAGTGTTTAAAAAGCCATGAGTTCTTTTAGTAAAACTTAGTTTGCCAAGAGAAAAGGACTCTTGAGGGGAAATGAGTTCTTTGAACATTCTTTAAAATGAAGAGAACAGGAGTTGTTTTTCATTCCCAAAGTGATAGCCAGAATGTATCATCCTCAATTTAAACAAAAAGGCATTTACCTCCAAACTATTTAAAAAAAAATATTGCTGGTCAACTCCACATAGCCGTGAGTAACTTGGTGTTACTGTGACCTGATGTATTTTTTAAACACTTGCCCCTGGCTTCATGAAGAGCTGGACTTTGGATATGTGTGTGTCAGCTGGTATAATGAAAAAACATAATAATTTTCTGGGCAGGGAGTATGTATGGGGAAGTTCAGTAAAGGCAGGGTGTGCAGGGCATGGCGGTAGGGATTGGCTTTCGAGTCCCAGGAAGCTAACATAACCAGAAGAATGTTTAGCAATAGGCTTTTGAAACCAAACATCTGAAGCTAAAGACTTTGCCAAGGTTTCTAGAATAGTAGCTGGTATGCACTGACACTCTTCATTTGTTTTCTCCAAAATGTATGGCCGACTTATGGGATAGGACAGAGGGCAAGTGTCAGGGAAAGACAGTTTAAAAAGCAAATGAGGGCTTCCCTGGTGGCGCAGTGGTGGAGAGTCCACCTGCTGATGCAGGGGACACGAGTTCGTGCCCCGGTCCAGGAAGATCCCACATGCCGTGGAGCGGCTGGGCCCGTGAGCCATGGCCACTGATCCTGCGCGTCCAGAGCCTGTGCTCCGCAACGGGAGAGGCCACAACAGTGAGAGGCCTGCGTACCGCAAAAAAAAAAAAAAAAAAAAAAAAAATATGGTTACTCCAGCTCTGGTCCTAACAGCCCAGCCCACTTGTTCAATGAGTTCCCCTTCACACACATAAAAATTCTTAAATGTCAAAAGGTAAGGAATCCTTCCTTCCTCCTTGTTCTAAAGTCCAAAGCAACCCACTGTTTATATACCTTATTAAAAATAGCGCAGGGGCATGGATTCACAGCCCAGGGGAACTGTTTCATCGAACTCTTTTTTTTCCAGCGACTTAACCTGGTGTTCTTTTTAAAGATCAAAAGAGGCAAAGTTCCATAAACTTCTCCTTATTTCTAGGAGATTCTCTCTTGTGGCAGATTCATTTTTTAAAATGTATACAACCTAACGGTTTCTCTCTGTTGCTAAAGGGACTTGAGGGAGAGGAAAGAAACAAAGAAGATGGATAGTTTAGTTCTTAAGAATGTATGTTATATTAGTGACTTCAGTGTTTTCCCTGCATATAAGGATAGCAGCAACAGACAGAAAGGGCAAAGTGTCCTTGTATGTTAAAGAAGCTTATGTGTCATACCACCTTCGCTTGTAAAGAAGGAATACTTTGCGAAAGTAAAGAAGGGAATTCACGGGTTCTTGTCTTGATGCTAGCACTGAACACTAAGTAGATCTTGTGCTTTTAGCAAATCAGTTATGCCTCCATTTTCTTTTTTTTTAATTTTTTTTATTTTTGGCTGCCTTGGGTCTTCGTTGCTGCGCGCGGGCTTTCTCTAGTTTCAGTGAGCAGGGGCTGCTCTTCGTTGCGGTGCGCGGGCTTCTCATTGTGGTAGCTTCTCTTGTTGCAGAGCACAGGCTCTAGGCGCGTGGGCTTCAGTAGTTGTGGCTCGTGGGCTCTAGAGCTCAGGCTCAGTAGTTGTGGCACACGGGCTTGGTTGCTCCGCGGCATGTGGGATCTTCCCTGACCAGGGCTCGAACCCGTGTTCCCTGCATTGGCAGGCGGATTCTTAACCACTGTGCCACCAGGGAAGCCCCTCTATTTTCTTAGCTATCAAGTAGGACCTGATGCTCATTGTATTAGCTTTGCTGAAGATGGAAAAGAATTGATCAAGAATTTAGATTAGGGCTTCCTTGGTGGCGCAGTGGTAGAGAGTCCACCTGCCGATGCAGGGGACACGGGTTCGTGCCCCGGTCCGGGAAGATCCCACATGCCCTGGAGCAGCTGGGCCCGTGAGCCATGGCCACTGAGCCTGCGTGTCCGGAGCCTGTGCTCCGCAATGGGAGAGGCCACAACAGTGAGAGGCCCACGTACCACACACACACAAAAAAAAGAATTTAGATTATATTAGTGACTTCCATTTTTTGGTAGAGCAATATTGGTAGAGCAATAGGATTTAATGTCTCAGAACGAGAGCTGCATCTAAGACTGAGGTGCATTATCCAGGTTGCTAGTATTTGAGTCAAGTCCTTCTTAGGCTATGGATGCTTATGTAGCTTCCTGTATTGTTAATGAGCTGGAATGCAGTGCCATTGCACGTGTATGCATTCTTTTCCCGGCAGGATTTCATTCTCATTAGTAAGAACTGGGGCATCTTTATAGGACCCGCACATCTTTGAACATTTATTGGTGTCCATAGAGAATAGCACGTTGCTATCACTTTGTGTGGAACATCACTGCACTCCTTCAGACCATTAACAACCAAGTGCCTGTGAGGATAAATTGCTGTATTTTTTCTCAACCAAATCATTCAATTTTGAAATTTGATTTAAACCAACAAAAAATTCATTAAACCCATATAATTCACTTTTCCTTCCATCATGCCCTTTATATATATCCTGAGAATCTCTACTATAACTTGTTAATTTTAAAATCCAGACTTCCTGAAATTTTGATTCAAACATTTGTACTTGATGGAATAAAACAAGTTTAAACATATAGGTGTAGCACACATGATAGTGTTTGTTCATAGTCCAAGAAATATGTTACTAACCTTGGGGGTAAAATTGTCTAAGGATGTGCATTCTCTGTTATGTAAGAATGGTTCATTCTATCCAAGGGTGTTGATTATTGGTGTAACGAGTATATTAATTTGTTCAGGCTGCCATTACAAAGTTCCACAGACTGAGTGGCTTAAACAACAGAGATAGATTTTCTCACAGTTCTGGAGGCTGAGGTCAAGGTGTTGGCAGGTTTGGTTTCTTCTGAGGTCTCTGTCTTTGGTTTGCAGATGACCACCTTCTGGCCGTGTGTTTTCGCTGTTGTCTCTGTGTGTGTACATGTGTCTGATCTCTCTCTCTCTCTCTCTCTGTGTCCAAATCTCCTCTTCTTATAAGGACACCAGTCATATTGGATTAGGGACCACTCTAAAGATTTCATTTTAACTTAGTCACCTCTTTGAGGGCCCTATGATCTCCAGATACTGGGAGTTGGTATGAATTTCAGTGAGACACAATTCAGCCTGAAACAATGAGGAAAATTCTTTCTGCATCAGTCTGCTTTGAACCTATTCACGTAACAGAGCATTGAGCAGAGTATTAATGCAGAACTTCAGTTTACTAAGTTTCCCTTCCATAAGCCTGTATCTTAAACCAAGTTGCCCTGAATTTGGAGCATCAAGGAGATGAGAAATCTCAAGCCGATGAAGCTTCTAAGGCAGGAGAAGTTCAGATGATGTTCAAGGAGCACAGCCAAACAATGGCAGAGCCAGGCTTAAAACCCAGGTATGCTGAGTGTGGACTGAATATGCCAGGTGGAAAATAAAAATTGTCCATCATATCGACATATTTGTAAGATGCATCCCTTACAATAATAAAATAAAGAAGACTGGGGTGGGAAAGGGAAGCAGAAAGCACAGTAGAAAAGAGGCCTGACTTCCAGTACAATCACAAGAAGTTTGTTGCTTTAGACAGGAGCCTCTGAAGGCTCTGACCATTTTCGCTGTTCGGTATTTATGATAACAGTGCCACTTATGTCTCTCTAATAGACACCTAGGATCACAGGGGACAAATCAGGGTGACATTATTTAATGAACGTCTCTGTTCCTTAACCTGAGAGACCCAGTAGAGCTGTGTTCTGCCTGCCGGGGGGCCTACTGCCTATCACTTTTAGAGGTGGAATCAATTATATCAGCAATTCCTGAAGCAAAAGAGAAGTCATTAACCTAAAAATTATAGCCCTTCATTCTACAAATGAGGTATTTCAAGGCCAGAGTGATGGAGAACTTAGTCAAATCTCCCAGCTTATTATTAGCTGCTCTGAAATTAGTATTCCCACCTTGTCACACTGAGTGGTTCTCCCTTTCACTTCAATTCACTAGCTCCATTAATATAAATGAAAGCATTATTTGTGTCCTTTCTCCTAACGCAACTTCACTCTGTGTTTTTTTTGCATTTTCCTCTACAATTCACGATGGTGTAAAAACCAGGGGAGGGCATTCACTTTATTTGAAACATTACTGAGACCATCGTGCCAAAGGGCACAATTATCGTGGAGCTCAATCCTTGTGTTAAAATATATTTATGTAAACTGTTTGCCCTTGGGGGGTTAAAGGAAAGACGAAAGCTTGGACTTTTGAACCAGCAGATCTGAGTTTGAGTCTCAACTCAGCCACTGAGTAGCTGATTGATAGAGCAAAAATTACTCTCTTTCTCTGAGCCTGTTTCCTTATCTGAAAGAATGATAATACAATAACTACCTAACCAGATAACTGTAAGGAATGGAAAAAATACATGTTTTGTTGAGTTTAATACCAGGTACACCCAAGACATTCAGTAAATTGTACCTATCTCTTCCCTGCTTTCTCTTCAAACTAAGAAATAATGGCTATATTAGTAAAAAGAAGGTGCTGCCTTTCCAATCCTCTGTGTTGGTTGAAGACCTACACCTCTTCATTCTTGGAATATCAGATATCTAAGACTATAAAATGGAGAAGCTTCTACTTACTTGAGTGCTAACAGATATAATAATCAGCAGTGTCTTCTCAAGAGCAAAATGCCTTGACAAACACCAAATACTACATAAAGCATCAAACCTGAAGCCTCACCAGCCATTCATTTTGCTTTAAGAAATTTATATCCCAACTTTCATACTCTGATTAGCATCTAAAATCAGTTTTTGGAACTGAAGTATAAAACAAAATATCAGTTCTAATTACTTCACTTAGCAAAGTAATTCTTAAAGATAGCAATAATTTTCATAATTGGCAATTGATTACAATAGTAATGTGAGAAATGAATAATTATTTAAACTCAGCTTTTAAGGGACCTTTTTACCACAATACCAGAATATGCAAAAATAAAAATATGTATGTACAATCAATATATCATTAGGCTAAAATTTTATTTCAGTTTTTTTATGGCTCCTGTTCTATGCATTTTTATAGAGCAAGTGACAGATTTAAAACAAAGGAGATTTACAGTACAGGTAAAATATATACAGGTTTAAGGTGCTATGTGTAATTGCTTTTCTTTCAGTGACATACCTCAAATGCCAAACTGATTTCCAGTTCTCTCTGTACATGAATTATAATAATTATAATATTCACAGTGTTTGCTTATCTAACTAAAGTTGGGGAAGAGGTGTACTCTTCCCGGCTACAGCACCAACTAGTGGTTAATAGGGAGAACTGCTAGCAATTTAGGAACTAGGATTTGGGTTCTATTTCTGTTGGGAGGGATAGTAATGTGTTTGAAGCAAAATTTTTTTTGCTTTGATTAAGAGTGAGAGGGGAAGAAACTATATCATAGTGATTATAGCTCAGAAAGCAGATTGCCTACATCTGAATCCCAGCTCCACTGAGGAATTCCATAGATAATATGAATTGGGCAAGTTACTTTACCACCTGGTACCTTAGTTTGGACATCTGTAAAATGAGGATCACACCAATACTTACACCATCGAACCACATGAAACTTCAGGAAGATACTTTATGGAAAACACTTAGCACAATGCATGTCACATAATTAGCACCCAGCACACGTTTGCCATTATGATAGAAGGTAGGGAGCGACCACAAGGTAATGAACATGTGTTTGGATTTCTCTACATCTTTGATACACAGCAGAGACCCCATTCAGCCAGGTTTGAAAGGAACTGTTCTCTCCTACCAATATGAAAAGTCTAATATCTGTAAGCTCTTTCCTGTACTCATCAGTGTGAGGGACACCCTAATCCAAGAATTTTGCTAATTACTTTCTGGCAAGGCATCTGGTACTCCACACTTCAATTAGTATGCCCTGCTAGTTCACCTTTAGGATACACAGCAGCCCTCTTGAAGGGGACAGTAGTGAATGGAGAACAACTTAATAGCAAAGCCAGTTCTCTGTGGCTTTGTCCCTGAGAGTTTGTACGTGGAGAGTTTCCTTCCTACAACTGAAGGAAATTCTTTTCAAGTACAGATATGGAGATATGATAAAAGGCAGGGGAGAGTGATAGAAGGAGCATGGACTTGTGGGAACTACACAGTCATGGGGTTGAATCTCCACTTTGCCACCTCTGTGACCTCAGACAAGTCATTCAGCTCTCATGAGCAATCACTTGTAAAATGGGAGTAATAATAGCTACTTGCTGGGAAGATTCAATAAAAATAAGATGAAGAGCATAAAGTACCTGTACTGACATCTGTCACGCGGCGTGCCCTCCACGTCAAATGATTTTAACCCCCGCCACTGAGAGCACGGCTGTGTCAATTCAGTCCTCAAGGCAAATGGCTAACCCTTACACAAGTGCCAACTTTACAAGTTTTAATTTATGTGATTTTCTTAAAATCCATATGAAATAGGAATCATCATTGGCCTTATACCTATTTTACAGATGAGGAAACTGAGGCACAAAGTGGCTGAGGGACTTGTCCAAGGTCAAAGAACCAGTGAGTTGCAGAGTCAGCCTTTGAACCCAAGCAGGGTGACTCCAGCCTCCATGCTCATAACCACTGAAATAAACCAACTCTCAAGGGATTGGTGACTGGCTTTCCTCCCCTGCATCTCCTTTGGGTCCCTTCTATAGCACTAGTCACACTGTCTGGTACCTGATTCATATATGCACATGCCTGCCTGCCTGGGAGGCTGCAAGTTTCTTCCTTGTGTCTTCGCCACTTTCAGTTCCTCAGGGCACCCAATGCACTCCCTCGCTATGTAGGTAAGCAACAAATAGTATAAAACTTGAGACCAAGAAGATTGTTTAAATTTTTTTTAATTTTTATACAATTTTTTAAGGTTGCTTTCCATTTACTGTTATTACAAAATATTGGCTTCATTCCCTGTGTTGTCAATACATCCTTGAGCCTATCTTACACTGAATAGTTTGTACCTTCCACCTCCCACCCCCGTAATACCCCTCCCCCTTTCCCTCTTCCCACTAGTAACCACTAGTTTGTTCTCTATGAGTCTGCTTCCTTTTTATTATATTCACTAGCTTGTTGTACTTTTTAGATTCCACATGTAAGCGATATCATATTTATTTTTCTCTGTCTTACTTATTTCACTTACGTATTTATCTTTCTCTGTCTTACTTATTTCAGTTAGCATAATGCCCTTCCAGTCCATCCATGCTGTTGCAAATGTCATATTTCATTCTTTTTTATGGCCGAGTAGTATTCCATTGTGTATATATATATATACCACACCTTCTTTATCCATTCATGTGTTGATGGGCACTTAGGTTGATTCTGTATCTTGGCAATTGTAAATAATGCTGCTATGAACATTGGGTGTATGTATCTTTTCAAATTAGTGCTTTTCTTTTCCAGCTATATACCCAGGAGTGGAATTTCTGGGTCCTATGGTAGCTCTAGTTTTAGTTTTTTTGAGACACCACTGTACTGTTTTCCACAGTGGCTGAGGCAAAGAAGATTTGAGAAACTTCATCTGACTGGGCATTCTTGTCACATGGTGTTGAGCGATGCAGTCTGATTGACTCTCAGGACTTTTTGAGACAGTTTATGGAAGGTCTTAAAGGAAGATGGGAAGATGCCACCTTGCCATCTCTCCTGACTCTGCGGCTAAGTCAATGGTGTTGACAAGGTGACAGTGTGTGGCTAAGATGGAGAGCAGTTGTAGACATGAATGACCACTGAGTACTTCTGTGTGACTTCACTTCCACACTCTGATCTTGAGTTCCTCAGGGTTGTGGCTTTTCCTAGTTATGGGGAGAAGGGGAGAACATTGACATTCATGATAAAGCCTTAAGGAAGGGCCAAGGGAGCTTCAAACTCAGGCTGAATGACTCCAACACTTGTGCTCTTCCAGCATACCATGCGCCCACCAATGACCTCTTCAAACTCCGGGAGCCAGGTTTTATCTAAAACAGAAAAAATAAATACCTGGACCTACGTGTTATCACCCTCTGCTTTTTCATCCAGAGCAACTCTGAAATGAATTAATCACCTATAAGACTCTTGGAGCGCTGGAATAATTTTTCACTTTCTGAACTAACTCAGGGGAGACTTAAATGTAGAGGCTTTGTGTCCATTCTGCCCGTGACTCTCAAGAGAAAATTCAGAGAACCAATGACAGATTTTAGACTCATAATGAATTCTGCAGAGAGCTGGGAAGGAGTCCCCCTGTTGGGTAATAGAAACTCCATTTTTTTGTTTTGTTGTTTTGTTTTAACTAGAATTTTCTCTCAAAGGAGAAACATTTAGAGAAGTGCTGTCAAGTGGTCCACCTCTGTAATGATGGATTCCCTCACGAGACACTTAGCCCACAGCCCACGCGTCTAACACTGTGCTGGGTATTGACATGCTGTCTAGCTTTGAGCAGGTCATGGAACCTCCCACCTTGGGGCCCCCAGGTGAAGTGAGTGAAAGGTTACAGCCTTCTCACAGAAGTAAATCAAGTAACAAAGTAAAGGAAACACCTATAATTTTGACCCTGGAATTCGAGAGGCCAAGTTTATATGCATGAATATAAATTTCTGTTTTCTTTTCCATTAACCCCATAATCCTTAAAATTTTTTAAATTATGTACAGTGGGAAAATTTTCTAAAATGTTCAATTCGTAAACATAAACATGCCAATCATTATGTCTTTATATGATGACAGTGTGATTATTGCCTGAGGGTCAGTGGTCTAAAAACCCATCCTTTATGTAAGAAGCTAGACTTGGAGATTGGACCGATGAGATGACTGACTTCAGGAAAAGCAGTGAAATGTTGTTTCTTTGGCTGAAATGAGAACATGCTCTTGAGCATTGATTCTTTCTTCTAAGAATGGGTTATTAAAACTGATTCTGGTTAATTCGGTACATCAGTCCTTTGGATTCTGGTTAACAGAGGCTTGGCATATTTATTTAGTTTGGAATGTTTCATTTGGTGCTTGGTAGTATTTACAAGACTATTTTTCTAGCACAGAGAGGCAAAGGTGCATTAAACAATAACTCAAGCAGAAATGTTATATTGAGCATGTTTTGTCGGGGCACTTGACTCTCGAGCTTAGAAACTGCTCAGATGCCCCCATTAGGTGCACAGCTCCAAGGTGACACTCTGAAGTTTCCCTGAGGCTATGTGTTTTCTTATCACCTAGAATCTACTTTCTGGACTGTTCAGAGACAGCAGAGTTAGACAGGGGTCTGTACATGTGACACATACGTGAGCTAAACACAGCTGCCTGCAAAAGGAAGAGATGTAATTCCTGACAGTGTAAATAGCCTCCACTCCCACTGGCTGGAAACCCATCTGAGAAACAGTCCAACCTCCACTCCAGGACTGCTGTCCTCAAACCAAGTGAGCAGGAAAGGAAAGTCAATCTGCCGTCTTCCTAGTCATTGTGCGCCGCTTTGTGCGTGGGAATGTGGCGTGTCCCCTGGAGGGAGGATCATAGTTACTGGAAGGGCATTTTCTGCTGGCAGCTTTCCACATCCTTAATGGGTACCGCAGGTGACATCAACCTGCAGCCCAGCTGCCCTCGTGAGGGTTCAGCCACTTAAAACCCGGGTTGGCTGTTTATGCACTTCAGTGGGAAAACAGTGCCCAAGTTGTCCCCAAGATTTAGTGAGGACACAATAATTGCTTTCCTCTCAACGGCCGGCGATGCATCTGCCACCGTGGAGTATAGCTCATGGCTGCCCTCACTCATAACAGCAGCGGCAGGAGACAAACGCAGGAGGAAATAGAAAATGTCAAAGAGCTCAGGGTTGGAAATTGCGTTTCACAGATGCCATTAAGCGCTGCCAGGAGAGAAGATGAAAAAGCTAATTGACAGATTTAGTTATGTTTTGTCCTCTTTGAATTGCTGAGTAAGTCATCAGGTGATGCTGTTTAATCATTAATGTAAAACTTTCGAGAAATCCATCAATTGATTGCAATTCATTGTTTACCCTCACCACAGAGGTGTCTTAAATGACTATACCCTGCCAGCAAGAAAAGGAGGAAGAGGATAAATATTTCTATTTAGTCCAAGAACTGATAAAAGTTAATCTGTACAACACAAGAATATTAATTATAGTGTAAAAGGTTGGGTATCTGTCAAGGATAATTAGGATATCTTTTATATTTTACCTAAAACTATACACACATACACATACATACACACACACTTATATAAACGTATTCACCCGGGGTTTCTTCATCTGCAAAATAAATATAATAATAGTACATGCCCCATGGGTATGTGTGTGTGCATGGCTTAAATAAATTAATATCTGTGTATGGTATAGAATATATGCTCAATAATTTTTAGCTTCCACTAATACTATATGATGCAGAGAGTAATACATCAAAATGAAGTTATAATTAAGAGACTTGCAAACTATTTTTTCTTTTTGTTCATAGATGTGTTATACCACAAACATGTACTTTTAAAAGGCAGCAAAAAACACATCTTTTAAAAAAAATTATGGATTGATGTGTTTAGTAAGGAAAAAAACCCTTGTTTTTTTGCCCACATTCCCTTCCAAATTTGGAAAATAATGCCCAGTATGATGCTCTGTACTTTTCATGGCATCTTAGCCACTGCCCTCTCAGGTCAAAGGTTAAGTGTTCAGGGGTAACTGAAGAACCTTTAAACAATATAGACTCCTCAGACTTGTTCCCAATCCACACATCAGAAGACCAGAATCCATATTTTAAGAGTCCACAGGTGATTCACAAAGCTGGACAGAGCAATGGCCTTGGGTGACCACTCCTTTCCTGCACATTTAGAATACAGTGTGTGGGAAACTGTGTTAGTCTAGGGCCACCATTACAAAGTACCAAGTACCACAGACTGGGTGGCTTCAACAACAGAAATTTATTTTCTCACAGTTCTGGGGGCTAGAAGTCCAAGGTCAAGGTGTGGACAGCGTAGGTTTCATTCTGAGGCCTCTCTCCTTGGCCTGTAGACAGTGGTCTTTCCCCAATGTCTCCTACATGGTCTTCCCTCTGTGTGTGTGTTTCCTAATCTCCTCTTCTTATAAGGACACCAGTCACATTGGATTAGAGCCCACCCTAATGCCCTTATTTGACATTAATCACCCCTTTAAAGGCCCTATATTCAAATACAGTCATATTCTGAGGTACTGGGGGTTAGGACATTTGTCTTATTTAGTGTTTCCAAAATCCTGGAGCACTCAAGAGTTGCAAAATGCACACAGTCTGTTCCAGCATTAGCTCTGATGAATAAATTAATAGAGTAATCACTGACTGTGCCAGGGTGCATATATTCTCCCTAATATCTGACCCGAATTTTGACAATTCAGGTGAGTCCAGGTTATGTCCATTGTTCAACTCATCCTTGCTTCCCACTTCTCTCCAAATGCCTTGCCCATCCCCCACCTCCGTCTTCTGTCAGATTTCGTCTTCTTCTCTTCTTTGAGGCTTGACTCTTCCTTATTAAAGGTGATGGTGTCTTTGGGAGGTAAATTCTGCCTCAAGCTCCTCTGCTTGCATCTCTGGTATTTTTCCCTTTTGCTAGGTCAACTGGAAAACTGTGAAGTGTCTGAAGCATATCTGGTACTCCCTCTTCTTTTTGTGTGTTGTCCCCAGTCTCCCCTCCCTTGCCCACTGGCCACTTGGCTACCCCTGCTTCCTCCTCTTCCCCCCACGGGTCTGTGGGCTGCAACGTGGGAGTAGCTAATGAGGCAAGGCAGGGAAACAGAGCCAGTCCTGATAGCCCAAGTGTTCCCCTTCTCCTGCTTCTTTGAGAACTTGGCGGAAAGCTTGATGCCACTTTCAGAAAGTTTGCAAGACAAAATCTAAAGATGTGGTACGTGTATGTAATGGAATACTACCCAGCCATAGAAAAGAACAAAATAATGCCATTGGCAGGAACGTGGATGCACCTAGAGATGATCATACTAAGTGAAGTAAGTCAGACAGAGAAAGACAAATACCATATGATATCGCTTATATGTGGAATCTAAAATACGACACACATGAACCTATCTGTGAAAGAAAAACAGAATCGTGGACATAGAGAACAGACTTGTGGTTGCCACGGGGGAGGGCATTGGGGGAAGGATGGAGTTGGAGGTAGGGGTTAGCAGATGTAAGCTTTTATATATAGAATGGATGAACAACAAGTTCCTACGGTAGAGCACAGGGAACTCTATTCAGTATCCTATGATAAACCATAATGGAAAAGAATATGAAAAAAAAGAGTATATATATATATATATATATATATATATATATATATATATATATGTACAACTGTATCACTTTGCTGTACAGCAGAAATTAATACAACATTGTAAATCAGCAATACTTCAATAAAATAAATAAATGAATAAAAGAGAAAATTTAATATATATGTAGGCCACTACATGTGGGTAAAGGAAACAGTTAAAGGAAACTCTAAATACCTCCTTAGAACTAATTCCTTTTTATTGTCTTACTTTTCTTTCCAATACAAGGTTCATAGTCGCTCCAGGGCATTTCCACATAACGGGTGTATTTAATCATTTGTCCTATGATTACAAACACCCGAGGGGAATAAAATTCTAACATTTTTTTTTTTTTTTTTTTTTTTTTTTTTTTTGCGGTATGCGGGCCTCTCACTGTTGTGGCCTCCCCCGTTGCGGAGCACAGGCTCCGGACGCGCAGGCTCCGGACGCGCAGGCTCAGCGGCCATGGCTCACGGGCCCAGCCGCTCCGCGGCATATGGGATCCTCCCAGACCGGGGCACGAACCCGTATCCCCTGCATCGGCAGGCGGACTCTCAACCACTTGCGCCACCAGGGAGGCCCAAATTCTAACATTTTGATGGCTGTAAATTTTTATTTCCAGGAAAGTTCCCAGCATTTAGTGATATTTCAGTACTGCTCATCTGAGTCAAAAATTGCAAGTTCATTTTAAATTAAACATGAGGCACGCATCTAGTCTATTCTTCCAATAAAACATATATTTTTCCATTTGTAGATGGATCTGTGGATCTCACCGGCTGGGCTGGGTGCTTTCACTTCTTATTACCAACACATCATAACTGAGTTCACAGCATCTGACTTTTTCCCCGTGTTTCTGTTATGTGTTCATTATTTAATGCTCTTAAGTATTTAAAACTTTGGCTGTCAAAATATGTCAAGTTCTCTCCAGGCCATGGAGACTCCAGGAGCTACATCTGGTGGCAAAAGAAGTCAGAAAGTGTTCATCACTTTCAACTTACCTGTAGTTCCGTCTCTGTCATTGAGTCTCAATTTTTTTTTCTCTTTAAATAAAGTTTTAAATATCTTGATTCACATAAGAGCTCGGCTGCTCTGTTTAAAACAAGATAGAGAAAAATCTCCATCTATGTCCAGCTTCTGTGTATTGTTGTTACCTCCATGCTCCCAAGACTCCTTTCTCTATTTTCTGCCTGAAACTGATATAATGAGAGAGAATGTTCAGTAAATTTGAAACTCAGTCCAGAATTTGCAATTTTCAGGACCTCCTATAAATCCACATGGAAAGATTAAGGTAGTCTGCCCAGCAGGGGGAGGCAGCATGTTGGAACGGGAAGAATACAGCTTTAGAGGTAGAAAGACATTGGTTCAAATCTTGGTTCTACCAAGTAGGTACCCTTGGACCAAATGGGGGCAGGTGGAGAGCAGGTTGCTGATCGTTGATGGAGCTCTGAGGATGCGGGCAGTATCTGGTTCAGGCCTACATCAGAATTTTTCAGCCTTGATACTTGACACTTTTTTTTTTTTTTTTTTGCGGTACGCGGGCCTCTCACTGTTGTGGCCTCTCCCATTGCGGAGCACAGGCTCCAGACGTGCAAGACCAGCAGCCATGGCTCACGGGCTCAGCCGCTCTGTGGCTTGTGGGATCTTCCCGGACCGGGGCACGAACCCATGTCCCCTGCATCGGCAGGTGGACTCTCAACCACTGCGCCACCAGGGAAGCCCGACACTTGACACTTTGAGCTGGATAATTCTTTGTTGTGGGAGTTCCCTGAACAATGAGCAATGCTTAGAAGCTTCCCTGGATTCTACCCACCAGCTGCCAGTGCTGACACCTGTCCTCTCCCAGGTCTGAGACCAAAACTGTCTCCCGGGGTACAAAGTCACCCCCCAGTGAGAACTACTGGTCTACTTGTTCACTTTGGGTCCTTGCACACCTTTAGGGGTGCATATCCCTAGTGTCTTATTAAGAATCCAAAGCTATAGAAGAAAAAATACTTAAGGGCTTTTCAAGGGCCCTAAGAATTTGAGGCAATTGTATTAAATATATTACCAGTTTATGAATGATCTAGAAAACTGTAACAAATGCTATTTCCCTAGATCCTAGAGAAAGGGGGTTATCACTCCTATCCGTTTCTTCTATGAGTCCTCCAAAAAGTTTACTCAGACCAATCAGTATACTAGGTCTATAACCTGCAGAACAACCAGGGTCAACAATCTACATTTTGTTTTTGAAACACTAAGAACATTAAACAGCAATGCCACTGGGTCGTCACTATTAACACGTCTTTGCCGACAATTGGGATTTAAATACTTCAGAGGTCTTTTCTCATCTAGAGATATGGAGAGAAGGTAAAGAAACCATGTCAGGTGCTAAAGATGCAGTATTTGGTAGCAAGCCTTCAACTAGTATAAAGGGAAAAAGAAATAGCCTAATGGGGAGTACTTGTGTGTTTCTATCTGCAGAGGCCCCAATTCAGGCAGGATGAGAGCTAACAGCTGAAGGCATAGCCTGGAACTCGAAATTCGATTCCCAGTGTTTCTCACTTTTGCCTGTCCTTAAGAATCACGTGGGTTGCCTGGTAAATACCCAAGTCTCTTTTCTGGAGATTCTGATTCAGAAGGTTTGAGATTTTACCCAGAAATGATATTTTTAGGAAGCTCCCCAGGTGAATTTTATGATCAAGTAGGATTAGGAAACACTGAGCTCTAAACCCTCGCTGCTTAGAATGTGGTCCACAGGCCAGCAGCAGCAGCAGCATCCCTGGCCCAGCAGCAATATCCCCAGCTCAACAGCAGCATCCCCAGGCCAGCAGCAATGTCCCCAGCTCAACAGCAGCATCCCCGGGCCAGCAGCAGCAATACCCCCGGGCCAACAACAGCAGCAATATCCCCAGGCCAGCAGCAATGTCCACAGCTCAACAGCAGCATCCCCGGACCAGTAGCAGCATCTGTAGGCCAGCAGTGGCAGCAACTTGGGAGTTTGTTAGAATCAGATTCTGAATCCACAGGTGTGAGGTGGGGCCTGGGATTCTGCATTTCTAACCAGCACCCAGGAGGTGCTGAGGCTTTAGGTGTGCACCCTCCACTTTGAGCAGCAAGGATCCTGGCCACATTTCGTCAGGAAACAGGAAGAAGAATGAGTCATCACTAAATCCTGCTCTGTGGGTGATGACGTGGCTCATAGGTCATTAAAGACGGGGTAGAGGTTCCTGAAGACGGGGTGTGGAATGATAGGATTCTGCATTTTAATAACCATAATGTCCAGAATTCTGGGTTTCCATAAAGTATTTCAAATGAAGAGCTAGAAAATGTCTCCTAGGGAAGCTGGAACCGTTATCTGCTATTTCAATGCCCCATTTTTATCAGTTCTTTGGCAGGTTTTCTTGTACTTTCACCAATGGTATCCTAAGTAGCAACTCTTTGTCTGCCAGAAATGCTGAGCAGTTCATACCGAAAGTGGTCCATCCTCCAGAGCAAGTGAAGGAAGAGAGCTGCATGGTTATAGGACTTATCTATTCCTTGTAACTGCTGGGAGGCAGCATTGTTACCGGACCTGTAGTGACATCCATTGGATGGTTTCACCTTTAACTGATTCCGGCGCACACCATCAGCAGCTTTTTATTGATGAAGTTAGGTAAAAGTGAACATTTCAGCCATATTGAAGAGGGAAAAGGTAGCCAAAAGGAACGCGTGTGGGGCCCAGGGGGTGGTGAAGGCTCCAACCAATGCAGAAGCTGGTAGCCTTAAGGTTGGGAGAGAAGAGGCCATTCACGCTTTAGTTCCAGCAAAACCTCATTGGCTGTGGTTGGGTCCAGTGCCTATCCGTGAATTAATCAGCATCTCCAGGGAATGTGATTGCCACGTGCCTTTCATTCAGGTCACAGACTCCACGCTGGGAGCAGGGATAGAGGGTCACAGGGTAGAGGAGGAGTGAGTCCCCAAACAAGGGGGCTACATGCTCCAAAGTCACAAATGTCCACTGCGTGCACCCACCAATAACTTTGAGCAATGCAATGCACCGTAATCCGGTAGAGAGTGGTGCTGTAGAAACTAGGGATGTGAGCGCTTAGGGAAGGCTGGGGCTGAAGTTATAAAAATGAGTTATGGGGCTTCCCTGGTGGCGCAGTGGTCGAGAGTCCGCCTGCCGATGCAGGGGACACGGGTTCGTGCCCCGGTCCAGGAAGATCCCACATGCCGTGGAGCGGCTGGGCCCGTGAGCCTTGGCCGCTGAGCCTGCGCAGCCGGAGCCTGTGCTCCACAACGGGAGAGGCCACAACAGTGAGAGGCCCACGTACCACACAAAAAAAAAAAGTATTAAAAATGAGTTATAGTACATACAAATCTCTCAGGAAACATCATTCTCAAAGTCCGTATACTAAAAGGAAAGCCAATAGATGGTAGCAGTGTACCTTATTGTCAGGCTTATGTGGACACTCGGGGATTGTATAAATGCCATCTTTGCAAGCTGTAGTGGTCTGATTTTCATACTGTATTCATACCCATCCTTTCCTGAAGGTCCAAGCACATGCTTTGGAGACACAAAATCCTGGCTCCGATTTCCCTGACTCTCCCTCAATAGCTGGGTGTAGTTGGGAAAGGAGCTTAACGTGGTAAAGCTCTAGTTCCTCTTTTATAAAGTGAGATAACACTGCTTCCTCCAGCCCTCCGTCTCTCCCAGGTAACTGTAAAGATTATATACGGCAGTGATGCAGGGGATTCTGTCTGTTTTTATCACCATTATATCCAATAGCTCCTAGCACTACATATAGCAGATATTCAGCAGAGTTTGTTGAGTGAATAAATAAATGAATTCTAAAAGTACTTGGCATACAGTAGGTGCTTTAAAATATGCATTTTCTTGTTTTCTTACTTGATTACAACTGATGCTCAGGTGTGACTCTATAACAGATTCCCTTCATTTGGCTAAAATTGGGCCTTCTTTGTGAAGCTCAGGTGAAATCTTTGAAGAAGTTCTGGGGATTTCTCTTTGCGCCTTGGTTTCAGAGACATATCTCTAGGCCACACAGCCAGGAAGCTACAGTGTGGCTGAAAGTTTCCAGAAGTCTTTCAGACAGTTTGGTCTGACTCAGCCGGCTGTGAAACAGACCTTCCTACTTCTGACAAAATCCTTTAAAATATTTTTTAGTGTTATTCCAAGTAAATATTTTTCAAAAATTTTCTGTGAGTCAGTTTTGCTGTCACAAATAAGCTCAGAGAAACCGAAATGCCATTCAGGCCTCTACACTTTCAAAGTATGGGGTTTCTTGTTCCCTTGGCTTATCCCTGGAGGTGGATTAATCTGCTGGCCCAGGAGGCCTGGTTGATTCCGCACCCACTTCTGGTTTGTACAGGGATAGGTAAGTTAAACTTAATGCAGTCTAGCCTTCAAACTTCGGTTGAACCTTGGAAACCTAATGGGGGTGGGAGGATATAGGTGAGGGCGGGTATTTTTAGAAGCCAAACCTGGAAATCAAGATTTCCTTCTGAAGCTCAGGATCTATCTCACACAGTGAGGGTGATTTAGTGCCACTTCCAGAAAAATCTCTGGGAATTTCTTTGGGCGTCATTTCAAATTGCTGATAGCAGGCCTGGATAGGACCAACAGTTGTTACAGTGAGAAGCTGAGATCTACTGAAGGTTTCAGTCTTGTAGGAAAGCATTAGGAATGTGTGTTGTTGTTATTGTTTTTATTTATTTATTTTCTCTAAACATCCTACAGTGCACAGGACAGACCAGAACCAATGATCTGACCCAGAAAGTCAATCGTGCCAGTACTGGAGAACGCTGAGTTAAAGAATATCTATATTTTGAATATTTAGAGCTGTGTTCAGATTTTTCCCTAAAATGTCGTAACACTTCTCATCTTCCAAAAAATTCAGAGAGTACTCCTTTGCTACTAGTTTGAAATTCTCACCCCATAATGTGACAGACCTTTTTTTTTCTTTTCTTTTCCTTTTTTCTTTTTTTAAAATTTTTATTTTATACTGGAGAATAGTTGATCAAAAATATTGTGTAGTTTCAGGTATACAACAAAGTGATTCAGCTATACATATACAAGTATCGATTCTCTTTCAAATTCTTTTCCCACTTAGGTTATTACAGAATATTGAGCAGAGTTCCTTGTGCTGTACTGTAGGTCCTTGTTGGTTATCGATTTTATTCAATAAATATAGCAGTGTGTACACGTCAATCCCAAACTCCCAGTCTATCCCTCCCCCTCCCACCCTTCCCCTCTGGTAACTGTAAGTTCGTTCTCTAAGTGTGAGTCTGTTTCTGTTTTGTAAATAAGTTCATTTGCATTATATTTTAGATTCCACATATAAGTAAGTGATATCATATGATATTTGTCTTCCTCTGTCTGACTTACTTCACTTAGTATGATCATCTACAAGTCCTTCCATGTTGCTGCAAATGGCATTATTTCATTCTTTTTAATGGCTGAGTAATATTCCATTGTATATATGTTCCGCATCTTCTCATTATTATTTTTATGTATGTGTCTATGGAGCTTCAGTCCCCTAAAAATGTGACTCAGGCTGGGACAGTGATTACAGTGGATTTGCCTCTCTGTCAGATTCCCCAGACAACTGTGCTGATGCTGCCCATTTATTTTGCTGCCAACCCTGCAAACCCCCGCCATGTGCCACGAAGTGAGGTGGCACTCGGAAATGTGTGGCTCATTAGGGGCACAGGTGGCACTAGTGAGAGCTCGTACACACTGTGCAGGGCAGGGATTCTGGTTTGAATCAGGTCCCTCGCTGTGTTAGGAGTCAGCTATACACTTTGTATGTAATCATCCTCCCCTTCTCTTTAACCCAAACTCTCCCTTCCTCAGCCTGGTCTCGATCTGATCTTTGCTTACTTAAGCTTCTCCAGCAAAGGACAGGGAGGAAAACTACAAAATGCTGAAATAGGAGAGAGATGCTTGCAGCTGTAACGAAATTGTGAGAAAAGGAAGTGAGATACGATACATGGATTGTCTGTGTTTCAATGATCTCTGTAGCTGATGCTTGCTGAGTCCTTCCTTTGGGCCAGATATCAGTTTAATAATGTTTACATGCTTTTTCTGATTTATTTTTCTTGGTTTCACATGATCACCAAAATGGAGTTAAAGAGAATTGTCAAGTACCCATAAATTATGTAATTTATTTTTTTTACTAAATCATCTCCCCTACTTTTACCCAAACTGGGGACTATTTGAAAACATACTGGTAATAAACATTCAACAAATGTTTATGAGTGAGTGGGTGAATGATGGTGGATAAATGAAGGCTTATTTGCAGCTGGTCTAGATGTAGGAACATCAGTTAAATCTTTCTTTCCATACTCAGAATTGTAAAGGTCCTGGAGCCTGAACCTAAGATCTAGTCCAGTGGATCTCAAAGTGCGATCCCAGCCCAGCAGCATCAGCGTCACATGGGAACTTGTTAGAGACGCACATGCTCAGGGCTCTTGTCCCAGGTCTGCTGAATCAGGAACTCTGCAGTGGGACCCAGCCATCTGTGTTTTAACAAGCTCTCCAGCTCATTCTGATGCCTACTGAAGTTTGCTAACCACTTATCGGTCCCACCTCCTTATAACTAGGGATGCAGAGGAATCAAGGTCTACATAGCTGATAAATATCCCAGCCTCTGATCCCAGGGCAGATTCTGACATGCGGTTTTAAGAAGAATATTTTGAATGGGCAGTGAAAACTTCTGGACAGAAAAGTAATTTTTCCCTTTCATTTTGGTGATTTAAACTAACATTTTCGAATACCCACTCAAATATAGTTACTTGAGCTGTGTGAGCTTCTCATCAGTAAAATGGAGATAGAAGTACTTATTTTATTGATATGTTGTAAACAATGATTAAACTTTATGACATTTTATTGCAAATAAAGCATTATATAAAATGAGATTTTTATAAATTACTATCCCACAAGCTCAGTCTTTTTTTTTTTTAAACATCTTTATTGGAGTAAAATTGCCTTACAATGTTGTTAGTTTCTGCTGTATAACAAAGTAACTCAGCTATATGTATACATATACCCCCATACTCCCTCCCTCTTGCATCTCCCTCCCACCCTCCCTATCCCACCCCTCTAGGTGGTCACAAAGCAGCAAGCTGATCTCCCTGTGCTCAGTCTTAAGTAAGCCTTGATCTTACGTGCCGCTGGATCTCAATCACAAAATGAAACACTTTTGTTGTAAAATATGTCTATATAATTAATTGTATGTAATGTTCCTACATCTATGCTGTGTCCCATTCTCAGAGGCTAATGGTCATGTCTGTAGCAGAACAGCATTTGTATAGTGACTGCTAAAATATTTGTTGATTTAACTACTGGTGTTTTTATAGATTAGAAGGACTCTTCCTGTTTAATCAAATCTATTGACTTTCTGCTAAACAAGTCTAGTATATGTAAAATAGACTTTACAAACATGATGAATTGAGGGATGATATTCATTTTACAAAATGATTCTATTCAATGTATAAACATTAGATACACATGCAGTTTTTACGGAAACATACTTTTTGTGTAAAGTAGATGCATAGCCACAATTTAAGATTTAGCTGATTAAGTTTAATATTGAGCTAAGACAAGACATAGTTAAAGTTGAGAGGGTAGCACTTAAATTGGAGTGAATTAAATAACTAGTGCTTTGGAATTGGACTTGATCTGCTTATTGTCCTGGTTTTGTTTTGTTTTTCTAGGCGAAGTGGGATAGAGGGTAAAAGGGTCAAACACATTGTACATAGCTAGGGAATATTTCATTGTCAATCTTGGGGTGTAGCAAGGATGTATCAGTAGATATTGAGCTCTTGAAACCAGAGAAGTCAGGTGCTTTTAACAGCCAGCCTCAACAGGAAGCTAGATGTCTCCATGTATCAGCGGCCAGACAGACAGGGCCCTTTTATCATTCATTTCCCCCTTTTGTTTTTACAAAATATCTCTACCATGTCTACCTTTTTATCAAGATGGTTGTAGCTTTCAAATTCTGCAGTTTCCTCCAAGCTTTAGTACAGCTTTGGCTTCTACTTTTAGCCAAAAATATGCTGCTAAAATCTATTTCTGTCATTATACAAGCAGACCTTGGAGATATTGTGGGTTCGGTTCCAGACGACTGCAATAAAGCGAATATTGCAGTAAAGCGAGTCACAATAATATGTTGGTTTCCATGTGCATATAAAAGTTATGTCTACACTATAGTCTATTTTGTGTACAATAACATTATATCTAAAAAAGCAATGTGCATCCTTTAATTAAAAAATACTTCATTGCTGCAAAATGCTAACTGATGATCTGAGTGTTCAACGGGTCTTGATGTTAACATCAAAGATTGTGATTGCAGATCACCATAAGAAATATAATAATAACGAAATAGTTTGAAATGGTACAGGAATTACCAAAATGTGACACAGAGACATGAAGTGAGCAAATGCTTTTGGAAAAATGGTGCCAACAGCCTTGCTTGAGGCAGGGTTGCCACAAACCTTCAATTTGTAAAAAAGTCTCTGCAAAGTGCAATAAAGTGAAGCACAATAAAATGAGTATACCCAATACTGATGCTATAGTAAAGCTCAATATTAAAAAGAGAAACAGTATTATGCCCAGTGCTTCGTGATCCTTTGAGAAAAGACAACATGAATGTTCAAAGAGTACAGCATTCTCTTCTGATAGGAGACAGCAAAGTATATTTTAAGTAGTAAAGCTGGGATATCAATAATAATCCAGGGTGGACTAAATAGAAACCAAGAATGTATCTGAGTCCAGCCTGCTTGAAGGGCTGGCCCCACTGAAGGGTCCGGAGCAGTAAGTGACCTCACAGCACAGTATCCAGGATGGAGGCATGGCTGTGATTGATGCAAACTGATCTAACTTTGGGGTTCTGACCTGGGGGTGGTATTGAGGGCAGGAGCCCTCTGAGAGTGAGCCCCCAGGGCGAGAGTGAGCCTTTGATTCCGGAGCAGTCCACGTGGGATAATGCAAGACCTGGGGCAGAGATTGGAATCATTGTAAGAAGCATCCATCTCTTTAGTAGATGATGGATGAGCAAAAGGTTCCCCTGGAGTTAGGTCGGGTCAGGAGCACTAAAGTTTAGGGATGAGCCCATTCCCAGAGAGGAATTTGGAGCATTTTTTAGAAAAACTGAAGCCCAGTGATGAGAAATTGTTACCAAACCAAACTTGGGTTCATTTGCCCACCCACGGTAAAGCCAGTCTGCTGACACCAGGTTGTAGTGAAGGAAAGTGCAGTGTTTATTGCAGGGCACCCAGCAAGGAATCCAGGCAGCTAATGCTCAAAAGGCCCGAATTCCCCAATGGCTTTTAGGGAAAGGCGCAGGGCGTGTGATCAGCTTGTGGGCATTCTTCTGATTGGTTGGTGGTGAGGTAATTGGGAGTCAACGTCATCAACCTTCTGGTTCCAACCCAGCTGGGGGTCTGCATGCTTGGGGGCTGCATACAGTTAACTTCTTCCACCTGCTGGGGGTTTAGGTATCTGCAAAACAGCTCAAAGGACATGACTCAGAATATTATCTATAGTCCTTGAGGAGGAACTAAAGGTCCTTGGCTTTGTTTAATGGCTAAACTATTATTATTTTGTCTTGCTTAACTGTTTTCCTTTGTTTCTTCATTTTCTCACTTCTCTGATTAAATTTACTCTTTGGGACTCACAGAAAGCCTAGGAGGCTAAAGTTTTTCTACAAATAAGAGACAGGTGGAGGACCTGGAAGGGGATCTGTCCTGGGGAGGCCCCATAGGGCCCTTCTCGGTTACAGAATGGGAAAAACAAGCTGGGAGTAAGAGAGGAAGTTGTGATCATGGTAGAGTGACCATCTTGACCCAGTTTGCCCAAGATTTCCCTGATGTTAGCACTGAAAGTCTCATACCTTGAGAAGCCTCAGTCCAGGGCAAACAGGGATGGGCTGCAGCTCAAGTGGCCAAGAAGCATGTAGAGCCTAATTCCCAGATTTCCCAGCAAAGACAGCAGACACAGCACTTTGTCAGCAAGAGGAGGTCCAGAGCCCACCTACCAGTGGGAGTATTTACAGAGTGAGGCAGGGAGAGCCAATATGCTAGAAAGCTAAGTTCTCTCCAGCCTGGGGCAGGAAGGAATGGAGCAGTGGTTAGATTTTAGACAGATTCCAAAAGAGAAGTTTGGCTTTGGTTTTCTGGTAAATATTAAATGATAGCGCTGAGTCCTTCCAAAATAATTAGAGGCTTAAAGACACTCTATCTGGTTACTAGGCTGAGATGGCCGAGTCCAAAAGCAGAGGCTCCACTGCTTCTACTGCTTGTGATTTTTGCATCCAGACAAGCACTGCCACAGAGTGAATAACAATACTGGAGGCTAGAATGAGATTCACCTGCAGTTTACCCTCAATCTGCAGCCTTTCAGTCATAAAAATGAGGGCCCTTTTCATGTTAACTAGCCTTATTCTTGACTGTGATTTGTTATTATAGCAAGTTTAATTTTTCATGAAAAGCAGGATAACTAATGATGTGGCATTTGCATACTCAGAACAAATTCCAAAAAATATATGCATAAATTTCCTGATATTTTTTTGACCTGTTAACCACCTCATCATAGTAAATTGCCTTTCTAAATTGACTTAACACATCTGCCTTGTCTAAGTGTGGCTCATTTTAATCAAAAATAAGGATTAGGATAGTTAAATTACTATCCCCTGGTAAGTGACCTGTCTGCGTCAGGACCCTGAATACGTGTTTGTTTTAATGGAGTTCTCATCTTGGGTGATTGTCCTAGTACAAAGCGCTTATGACTCTTCAGATCTCAAATGTTGCCCAGTCCATTCATTGAATGGTCTTAGCCACTTAAGGCTTTTAGAGGAAATACTTTTAAAAAAATTAAAAAGTAACAGCACAAGATATCTGCTACCATTCTATTTATCATGGGTACTGAGCCCATGCTGATTTTTTAAATGGCACCTACATCATTAGTACAAAAGTTGATTTCACAGCAGCGCAGCTGTTGCTGGTTTTGCATTATTTTAATTAAACTTGGATTTTTCACCACATGCAATAAAGCAAGTCATTTAATGATTCTCTAGTCCCCTATGCTTGAAAACGAGTTATTTTAAAAAGAAACCTGGAATGGTTACTCAATGCTGAGGGCAACTCAAGAAACTAATTATGGTCTTAAGAGATGCTGTGTTCCAACCTTGCTTCTCTTCCAGTGATGAATGGATGCAGAGAAGTGGTGACCCTGGGTACAACGTGTCTCTTTAAATTAAAAGTTGCCGTGTGTTACAATATTTCTCCCTAGATTTTCCAACGAAAGCATTCAAGACTCCTGTAACCACGTTCTAACACCTACTTAATTTGCTTTGCCCTTCAAGAGAGAGAAACTTCTTTTCCCCTGAATCAGAGAAAGTTTCCACTGTCAGTGCAAAATGATTTTCTAATCACCTTTCCAACAAGAGACAGTGCTTGTGATTTCCTGCAGGCTGTATCAACCTTCTAGGTTAACACTAATAAGAGTACTTTTGAATCAGAAGAGTGATAATCACTTTATACTACAAGACGTTTGGGGCACTTTGGAGAATAAACTCAAATTTCTCCACATATAATATGCTACAACGTGTTGAGAGTGGAAGCTTCCAGGAAACAATGGTGTTTAATCGAGTCTCTGAGAAAAATGGAAAAGTTTGCTACTGAATTTTTATTGGGCTATCTTCTAATTCATAAGCCCTTTCTCTCCATCTTCCAAAACTATACTAAAATCTTCCTAGTGTGATTGGCAGCTGATGCCATAGGCATGATTCTCCTGGAAGCTGTTTATCCTGATGTTAGAGAACCCTCTAGGGCCTAGGCTCAGGGTCTCTGGAGGCAACGTTGAAGGAGAAAATTGTCCTGTAGTCACAGAGGAGGGCACGTGCCCTTTCTTTACTTTCTGTCTTGGCAGAGCTAAGACTGCAAACTAGAAAGAGGGGCTGCCCCGTGAAAAGAGTAGACAGCCCCCAGATGCAGTCTTTTTATCTTCAGAAGGCAGGGGTCCATTGCCAGAAGGGAGTCCTCACTCTCATCTTCCTACCTTTTAGTTCCCACTTGGCATTTTCCTGGTCATATTTAAAGATCGGAAAATGAAGAGTGGCAGCCAGATGTGTCCTGCTTTGCCCCCGTGCCCATTATAGCAGTAATGGTCTTGGAGTAGGGAACCATATTGAAATACCAATGAACTGGCCTTCAAGGAGCTAAGTTTCTTTCTGTAGAGCTGGCCTCTTCCTGGAGGACGTTGGGCAAGTTCAAGGCTCTTCAGCAGTAGATGGCCACAGTTAAAAAAGTGACATAGGGCTCTCCATGATGCATTAGAGGTCCTCTAAGGTGACAGCCCTGACTGGCAGGGTTCTACTGAATAGGCTACAGTATCTCCTGCAGAGGCACCAGTGGACACCAGCTCTGCTTTCTTTCTTTCTTAGGCCCCCAAACCCACACAGAACCCAATCTCCAAGTCCCACCCCAGCCTCCTGGCCCTGTCTGCCCAAGGATGAAATTAATCCTCAGTAGAGGCCAGTTCATTTTTCCTTTTTTTTTTTCTAATTATAGTTCATTTACAATGTGTTCATTTCTGCTGTACAGCACAGTGACTCAGTTATACATATACATATGCTCTTTTTCATATTATTTTCCACTATGGTTTATCACACGACATTGAATATAGTTCCCTGTGCTGTGCAGTAGGACCGTATTGTTTATCCATTCTATATATACCAGTTTGCATCCGCTCATCCCAACTTCCCAATCCATCCCTCCCCCACCCCTTCTCCCCACTGGCAACCACCAGTCTATTCTCTATGAGGACAGTTCTTTTTTATCCTGAGTTCAAGCTTCCTTGTTACTTTGCCTTTTGGTGTGTGCAGGAAGGGAGATGGCCACAGAATAGTACATTTGAATTGAATACACAGACTATTGCCCAACACACCCCTCCTACTCTTTCTCTGTTCCATCCGAGCTTGGAGTTTTCCTGGTTCAGCCCTTATCTTCATGATAGTTTTTTCTTGTTTTGGATTGTGGCTTTATAGCTTTTGTCAATCACATGAAAATCTTTGACTTCCAGAATTCTTCATAACTTTTTGACCTTCCTTCATATTTTGCTCTGATAATACACATTTACTCTACATATGTGCACACACACACGTATACCCTGCAGAATATTACATCAGAGAAGGTTGCTGAGAGATGGTGTATCTCTTCAGGGCCGCCACCCTTGACTTGCTAAGGTGTGTGTCAGGGGACACCTGAGGTCTCCCATAATACATCATTTGATGTCAATATGAAGACTAGATTTAGGGGTAAGAGGAAGACGAGGTGGTCAGTGGTAGCCATTCAGATGTCCTGCCTTTTTTCTTTTTTTTTTTTAACATCTTTATTGGAGTATATTTGCTTTACAATGGTGTGTTGGTTTCTGCTTTATAAGAAAGTGAATCAGCTATACATATACATATATCCCCATATCCCCTCCCTCTTGTGTCTCCCTCCCTCCCACGCTCCCTATATACACTGCCTTTTCTTGTCTTAGGAAATACGGCAAGACAGAGCTAGTGTTTCTCTTCACCCAGACAAGTCTGAATGCTTAAATACTTTCAACAATAACCTCCAGCCACAGGATAGTGAGGAAAACTGCAGATTGGGTCCATTACCTTCATTTTCTTATTTTTTATGATGAAAATATAGACATCAATGAGATCTGATTCTGCACACTGCCCATCCCAACCCAGAGGCTGTGAAAGGAAGTCTTTGAAACATCTGTCTCCGGGAGGAATGTTTTCCTCCAGCGTGGTTAATGTATAGTGCCGGCAAGTGAGAAATGCATTTTAATAGGCAATGTACTCAAATCCTTGAAGCTACAAATGCCTTCAGGCTCAGAAAATAAAACCCAAACAAGGTTTTGGTGTTAATGCATGAATGCATCATCTTCTCACCCAGTAGGAGATAGCCCGTTTCTTGGGGGAAGTCTCACACCAAGGATGAATATGAAAACAAAAAATATTTTAAAATATGTTTACAGCCCTCTTGTGTGGCAAAGGGTACCTTCCTAGGATAGGCAGCTCAAGCTTTCCTAGAAGAGTTCCTGGCTAGAATAGATGGATAGAATCATGTACTATTTTTCTAAAACATCTTTATGTTTCCAGTCTTGTCCCTTAATAATATGGGAACGTCAACAGACTCCAAGGCCGTGACTCATGAGGGCAGAACAAGTGTTGTGAGGTCAGGGAAAGGTTAGGTAAGTTGATTAGTTGGTGATTGGCTGTTTTTTTGTTGTTGCGTTAGGCCCTCAGAAATGACTGAAACCTCCATGTGGCAGACCATTCTCCAAAGTTGCCCTCAGAAAACTGACAATATCTTGCTCTCTATTCTTGTTAAAATTCGATCTCTGGGGCTCCCCTGACTCCAAGATTTACAGAACCAGAATCTCTGAGCTGGGACCTGGAATCTGCCATTTTTCCTCTCAAGAGCACTGATCTTTAAGAACCGCATGATATTTTCTAGAAAGCTTTGTTCCTACTTTCTCTCCAACCTAGCATCAAACTTTCCTTGAATCTCCCCAAAGAGGACCCTGGAGAGCCTACTCCATGAAAACTGTTTCTGTCAGGCCACTGAGGGCTCCATATTGGCAAGTGGCCAGGCTAACTTTGGGGCCTGTCTTACTTGATCCTTGATTGTATTTGACACTCTCTTCTTCTTGAAACACTTTATTTTGAAAAATTCATCTCTCCTCCTCTCTCACTGACTTCTCCTCACTTATTGGCTAATTCTTCTCCTCCCAACCTTTAATTCCTGGGTCTTTTTGTCTTCAGTGTTGTTCCTTCCTCAGGTGATCGCACTTCTGTCTTGTGGCTCCAGATGCTATCCGTGCACCGTCTCGAATCCCAAATTCCAGTCTCCCATACCTCTCTCCTGAAGACGACTGTCCTCGTCAACCTCTCCTCTCCCATATGCAATAGACATCTTACACTTGACTGCCCAGAGGAGGACAATTCACTCACGGCCCTTGCACAAACGTGCACCCTCCAGATCTCCCCTCTGTCCGTGTCACATCCTCCGACTTCTTAAGCCATAGCCCAGATACTGTCTTTGATTCTTTTCTGTTTCCTCATTCTCACATTCAGTCTGTCAGTTGTCTGCCACCTCAATCTTCAAAACACATCTTGAGGGCTTCCCTGGTGGCGCAGTGGTTGAGAGTCCGCCTGCCGATGCAAGGAACATGGGTTTGTGCCCCGGTCCGGGAAGATCCCACATGCTGCAGAGCAGCTGGGCCTGTGAGCCATGGCCGCTGAGCCTGCGCGTCCGGAGCCTGTGCTCCGCAGCGGGAGAGGCCACAATGGTGGGAGGCCCGCGTACCGCAAAAACAAACAAACAAAACAAACAAACAAACAAACAAAAACACATCTTGAATCCAACAACTTCTGCTTCTCCCTGGGACATCTCTAGTCCAAGTGACTGTCATTTGCCAAGAGCCTCCAGCTGGACCCCCTGCTTCTGCTCCTGTCCCCACTCCTGCCATTAAGAGCAGCCTGAGGGATCACTTTCAAACTTAAGTCAGATTGTTTCACTGCTCAAAGCAAATGCCACTGAGATTCTTCCTATTTCATTGAGAGTAAAAGACAAAGTCCTTACAAGGACTGTGAGTCCCTCATGGTCTGTCTCTTCCCCACACCCTGTGTCTGTGTGTGGGGCCACCCGGCCCTCAGTACTGTTACTGGAACTTTCCTGCTCGCTCCTGCCTCAAAGCCTTTGTGTTTGTTCTTCTCTCTGCCTAGGATGAGCCTCCAGCATGGTCACCTGGATTTGTTCCCTCATTTCCTTAAGGTCTTCGCTGAAATGCCTCTTCCTGTCCCAGTCTATATTAAGCCACCCCTCTACCGCACCTCCTCCTTCCCCCCTTCTCTCTTTAACTTTTCCACATAACACTTACTTTCACTCACTCACTTTGTTTGCCTCCTCCACAAAAATGTAACTTTCATGAAGGCAGAGACTTTTGCCCAAATCGTTCATGGCTGGATTCCTCAACCTAGAAGAGTGCCTGATCACGATTGATACTCAAAAGTTTTTGCTGAATAATTGAATGTGGTGTTCTTTACACTTGTCTTGCTGATTTCTTTATGGGGACAGTGAATGATCATAGGGCTAAGTAATAAATTAATCCCTGTTACCATATGCCAGTGATTCTCAAGGAGTGGGCTCCAGACTAGCAGCCTCAGAATCACCCAGGAGCTTGTGAGAGATGCAAGTTCTCGGGCTCCATCTCACATCCACGGAATCAGAAGTTTGGGGAGTGGGGCCCAACAGTCTGGTTTAACCAGCCTGCCAGGTGATACAGATGAACAAATGAGAACCATCACTGCGAGTAAACAAATGTGTTCTTCTCCTCTGGTGATGCTTCAGCCCTGTTCAGGTTCACTAGTCTCTTAAAAAGCCTAACAGTGTCAACATAGTTTTGGAAGTCCTAGCCACAGCAATCAGGGAAGAAAAAGAAATAAAAGGAACAAAAATTGGAAAAGAAGAAGTAAAACTGTCACTATTTGCAAATGACAAGATACTATACATAGAAAATCATAAAGATGCCACCAGAAAACTACTAGAACTAATCAATGAATTTGGTAAGGTTGCAGGGTACAAAATTAATGGACAGAAATCTCTGGCATTCCTATACACCAACAACGAAAAATCAGAAAGAGAAATTAAGGAAACACTCCCATTTACCATTGCAACAAAAAGAATTAAATACCTAGGAATAAATCTGGCTAAGGAGGCTAAAAACTATAAAACACTGATGAAAGAAATCAAAGATGACATAAACAGATGGAGAAATATACCATGTTCTTGGATTGGAAGAATCAATATTGTGAAAATGACTATACTACCCAAAGCAATCTACACATTCAGTGCAAACCCTATTGAACTACCAGTGGCATTCTTCACAGAATGGGAACAAAAAATCTTACAATTCGTATGGAAACAAAAGACCCCGAATAGCAAAAGCAATCTTGAGAAAGAAAAACAGAGCCGGAGGAATCAGGCTCCCTACCTTCAGACTATACTACAAAGCTACAGTAATCAAGACAGTATGGTACTGGCACAAAAACAGAAGTATAGATCAATGGTACAGGATACAATGCCCAGAGATAAACCCACGCACATATGGGCACCTAATTTATGAAAAAGGAGGCAAGAACATACAATGGAGAAAAGGCAGCCTCTTCAATAAGTGGTGCTGGGAAAACTGGACAGCTACATGTAAAAGAATGAAATTAGAATACTCCCTAACACCATACATGAAAATAAACTCCAAATGGATTAAAGAGTTAAATGTAAGATCAGACACTATAAAACTTTTATAGGAAAACCTAGGAAGAACACTCTTTGACATAAACCACAGCAAGATCTTTTCTGACCTACCTCCCAGAGTAACAGAAATAAAAACAAAAGTAAACAAATGGGACTTAATTAAATTTAAAAGCTTTTGCAAAGCAAAGGAAACCATAAACAAGACAAAAAGACAACCCTCAGAATGGGAGAAAATATTTGCAAATGAAACAATAGACAAAGGATTAATCTCCAAAATATACAAACAGTTCATGGAGCTCAATATCAAAAAACCAACAATCCAGTTAAAAAATGGGCAGAAGACCTAAATAGACATTTCACCAAGGAAGACATACAGATGGCCAAGAGACATGTGAAAAGATGCTCAATATCACTAATTATTAGAGAAATGTAAACCAAAACTACAATGAGGTATCACCTCATGCTGGTCAGAATGGCCACATGGGGAGGGGGAAGGGTAAGCTGGAATGAAGTGAGAGAGTGGTATGGACATATATGCTACCAAATGTAAAATAGATAGCTAGTGGGAAGCAGACGTATAGCACAGGGAGATCAGCTCGGTGCTTTGTGTCCACCTAGAGGGGTGGGATACGGAGGGTGGGAGGGAGATGCAAGAGGGAGGAGATATGGGGATATATGTATATTTATAGCTGATTCACTTTGTTATAAAGCAGAAACTGACACACCATTGTAAAGCAGTTATACTCCAATAAAGATGTTTAAAAAAAAAGCCTAACAGTGGGTGACATTGGTGCCATTTATCTCTTGGCACCTACCTATCTGCAGTCCTGTGCTAGGTGCTGCGATTGCACAGAGTTTATATCTTGGCCTTTTCAGGAAAAGCAAGGAGTCTGCTTTCACCAGAGTCCCAGGACAGCTTTGGGGAATAACAGGAGATAAAATTAGAACATAACTAGCCAGGTTTTGAAGGGTGTTAATAGTAGTAGGCTCAGGGGGCCATGATACACTGTAGTGAGTGAAATGGCATTCTGTGATCTGATGTTTCAGTGGAAGGAAATGTGAAAAGTCCAGTGTATTCATGCAATGGATCCATCAGTTAATTCCTGCTGTGTTTTGATGTGATACTGGGATTTAGAATAGTCCTTGCACTTTCTGTGGCCAAACTCCTCTACTTACAGTAGCTGGTAACCTAATTGAGGCTTTCCACTTATGTAAGGCTCTGTCAGTGTCTCTCCATCAAAGCAAAAATCAAGGTTGAAATGAGAACCTGCTAACCATGTCATTAATTTTTTTATAGTGACTGACTTTTTTTGTTGAGATAATATATGTATAATCTACTGCCTTGCTGACAAATGATATGTTACTGACTTGCAGAACTTTAGGACTGATTGAATTATTTTTCATTTCTACTTCAGGAAAAAGAGAAGTAAAATTAAAAATAAGTTATTTTTTCGGGCCTCCCTGGTGGCGCAGTGGTTGAGAGTCCGCCTGCCGATGCAGGGGATACGGGTTCGTGCCCCGGTCTGGGAGGATCCCATATGCCGCGGAGCGGCTGGGCCCGTGAGCCATGGCCGCTGGGCCTGCGCATCCGGAGCCTGTGCTCCGCAACGGGAGAGGCCACAACAGTGAGAGGCCCGCATACCGCAAAAAAAAAAAAAAAAAAGTTATTTTTTCCATTTGAATGAGTCCCTTACTTGACCAATATATACTTATCTCCCAAATTGCTATAAAAACAATATGGATGAAAATAACATAAGCAGCTTAGAAATACAATAATCACTTCTCTTTCCCACTTAAAACCAAATATACCTCTTATGTCTTTTCCTTAAAGAATATCTAGGTATCAGTAATAGCATCTTTGTCAAATGTGATAAAAATTAAAAGGTATTGTGCTTGAATTCATTCCATTTCTTAGAATAGAGTACTGAATATGTGACTGGGGCAGGGAAATCAAAGCAAAACCAAACTCAAACTTACACAAGATATACAGTTAGTATAAATTTGGAGGTTTATTCCTGACTTGGTTTTATGGCTTTGCATATAGCCAGGTTCCCCTAAGTGAGGGGGCTGGGAAAGCCCTTCTGACTCTAGTTTCCATCTTACCAGCAAAGAATCTACTTTGAGAGCAGTTAGCCCACAGCGAAGGTCATTCTCCTGCTTCTGTTTGGCCTGGGCCAGTAGGAAATGTGCTAAATTGAGCAGTTGTCTTAAGTCTGTCATTGTTTGACCCAAACAAAGCATCTAATGGTAATCTGAACTGTAGTTTTCTAAATTGAAATGGTGACCATGACTCAAAGATGTTGTGAGGATTAAATGAGAATGGGATGCCAAAGTGCTTTGGAAAATGACTACAGAATATATCAATCAATCAAGAAACATAGAGATGTTAAGTTGGCTGCTTAGTGTTTCACTTTGTCTGTTTGCTGTGTTAATTTTGAAAGAATTGTCTTTTGAACAGAATATTATTCTGTTACTTACAGTCCAGGCTAAGCTGTGTAACAAAGAGACCAAAAAATGTGTTTTATGTAAGATAGAAACTTATTTCTTTTTCACATAAGAAGGAAAGGGAAAGATTAGGGTGGGCAGGCAGCTGCTTGAAGGTCAATCAATTTTGCCCTTCTGTCTCTGGGCCCAGGGTTATTACCATTCCCAGCCAGGGGAAGAGTATGTAATGGGCAAGCATCTTGTCTTTTTTTTTTTTTTTCAGCATTTTATTTTATTTTTTTTACATCTTTATTGGAGTATAATTGCTTTGCAATGGTGTGTTAGTTTCTGCTTTATAACAAAGTGAATCAGTTATACATATACATATGTTCCCATATCTCTTCCCTCTTGCGTCTCCCTGCCTCCCACCCTCCCTATCCCAGCCCTTTAGATGGTCAAAAAGCACCGAGCTGATCTCCTGGTGCTATGCAGCTGCTTCCCACTAGCTATCTATTTTACGTTTGGTAGTGTATATATGTCCATGCCACTCTCTCACTTTGTCACAGCTTACCCTTCCCCCTCCCCATATCCTCAAGTCCATTCTCAAGTAGGTCTGTGTTTTTATTCTTGGCTTACCCCTAGGTTCTTCATGACATTTCTTTTTCTTAGATTCCATATATATGTGTTAGCATACGGAATTTGTCTTTCTCTTTCTGACTTACTTCACTCTGTATGACAGACTCTAGGTCCATCCACCTCACTACAAATAACTCAATTTTGTTTCCTTTTATGGCTGAGTAATATTCCATTGTATATATGTGCTACATCTTCTTTATCCATTCATCCGATGATGGACACTTAGGCTGTTTCCATCTCCGGGCTATTGTAAATAGAGCTGCAATGAACATTTTGGTACACGACTCTTTTTGAATTATGGTTTTCTCAGGGTATATGCCCAGTAGTGGGATTGCTGGATCATATGGTAGTTCTATTTGTAGTTTTTTAAGGAACCTCCATACTGTTCTCCATAGTGACTGTACCAATTCACATTCCCACCAGCACTGCAAGAGTGTTCCCTTTTCTCCACACCCTTTCCATCATTTGTTGTTTCTATATTTTTTGATGATGGCCATTCTAACTAGTGTGAGATGATATCTCATTGTACTTTTGATTTGCATTTCTGTAATGAAAAATGATGTTGAGCATTCTTTCATGTGTTTGTTGGCAATCTGTATATTTTTTCTGGAGAAATGTCTATTTAGGTCTTCTGCCCATTTTTGGATTGGGTTGTTTGTTTTTTTGTTATTGAGCTGCATGAGCTGCTTGTAAATTTTGGAGATTAATCCTTTGTAAGTTGCTTCATTTGCAAATATTTTCTCCCATTCTGAGGGTTGTCTTTTGGTCTTGTTTATGGTTTCCTTTGTTGTGCAAAGGCTTTGAAGTTTCATTAGGTCCCATTTGTTTATTTTTGTTTTTATTTCCATTTCTCTAGGAGGTGGGTCAAAAAGGATCTTGCTGTGATTTATATCATAGAGTGTTCTGCCTATGTTTTCCTCTAAGAGTTTGATAGTTTCTGTCCTTACATTTAGGTCTTTAATCCATTTTGAGCTTATTTTTTTGTATGGTGTTAAGGAGTGTTCTAATCTCATACTTTTACATGTAGCTGTCCAGTTTTCCCAGCACCACTTATTGAAGAGGCTGTCCTTTCTCCACTGTACATTCCTGCCTACTTTATCAAAGATAAGGTGACCATATATACGTGGGTTTATCTCTGGGCTTTCTATCCTGTTCCATTGATCTATATTTCTGTTTTTGTGTCAGTACCATACTGTCTTGATTACTGCAGCTTTATAGTATAGTCTGAAGTCAGGGAGACTGATTCCTCCAGCTCTGTTTTTCGTTCTCAAGATTGCTTTGGCTATTTGGGGCCTTTTTTGTTTCCATACAAACTGTGAAATTTTTTGCTCTAGTTCTATGAAAAATGCCAGTGGTAGGTTGATAAGAATTGCATTGAATCTGTAGATTGCTTTGGGTAGTAGAGTCATTTTCACAATGTTGATTCTTCCGATCTAAGAACATGGTATATCTCTCTATCTATTTGTATCATCTTTAATTTCTTTCATCAGTGTCTTATAATTTTCTGCATACAGGTCTTTTGTCTCCTTAGGTAGGTTTATTCCTAGATATTTTATTCTTTTTGTTGCAGTGGTAAAAGGGACTGTTTTCTTGAGTTCAGTTTCAGATTTTTCATCATTAGTGTACAGGAATGCCAGAGATTTCTGTGCATTAATTTTGTATCCTGCTGCATTACCAAATTCACTGATTAGCTCTAGTAGTTTTCTGGTAGCATCTTTAGGATTCTCTATGTAGAGTATCATGTCATCTGCAAACAGTGACAGTTTTACTTCTTCTTTTCCGATTTGGATTCCTTTTATTTCCTTTTCTTCTCTGATTTCTGTGGCTAAAACTTCCAAAACTATGTTGAATAAGAGTGGTGAGAGTGGGCAACCTTGTCTTGTTGCTGATCTTAGTGGAAATGCTTTCAGTTTTTCACCAATGAGGACGATGTTGGCTGTGGGTTTGTCATATATGGCCTTTATTATGTTGAGGAAAGTTCCCTCTATGCCTACTTTCTAGAGGGTTTTTATCATAAATGGGTATTGAATTTTATCAAAAGCTTTCTCTGCATCTATGGGGATGACCATATGGTTTTTCTCCTTCAATTTGTTAATATGGTGTATCACATTGATTGCTTTGCATATATTGAAGAATCCTTGCATTCCTGGAATAAACCCCACTTGATCATGGTGTATGATCCTTTTAATATGCTGTTGGATTCTGTTTTCTAGTAGTTTGTTAAGGATTTTTGCATCTATGTTCATGAGTGATATTGGCCTGTAGTTTTCTTTCTTTGTGACATCCTTGTCTGGTTTTGGTATCAGGGTGATGGTGGCCTTGTGGAATGAGTTTGCGAGTGTTCCTCTCTCTGCTATATTTTGGAAGAGTTTGAGAAGGATAGGTGTTAACTCTTCTGTAAATGTTTGAGAGAATTCGCCTGTGAAGCCATCTGGTCCTGGGCTTTTGTTTGTTGGAAGATTTTTAATCACAGTTTCAATTTCAGTGCTTGTGATTGGTCTATTCATATTTTCTATTTCTTATTGATTCAGTCTCAGCAGGTTTTGCATTTCTAAGAATTTGTCCATTTTATTGGTCTAGAGTTGCTTGTAGTAATCTCTCATGATCTTTTGTATTTCTGCAGTGTCAGTCGTTACTTCTCCTTTTTCATTTCTAATTCTATTGATTTGAGTCCTCTCCCTTTTTTTCTTGATGAGTCTGGCTAATGGTTTATCAATTTTGTTTATCTTCTCAAAGAACCAGTTTTATTGATCTTTGCTATCATTTCCTTCATTTCTGTGTCATTTATTTCTGATCTGATCTTCATGATTTCTTTCCTTCTGCTAACTTTGGGTTTTTTTTGTTCTTCTTTCTCTATTTGCTTTAGGTACAAGGTTAGGTTGTTTATTCGAGATGTTTCCTGTTTCTTAAGGTAGGATTGTATTGCTATAAAATTCCCTCTTAGAACTGCTTTTGCTGCATTCCATAGGTTTTGGGTCATCGTGTCTCCATTGTCATTTGTTTCTAGGTATTTTTTGATTTCCTCTTTGATTTCTTCAGTGATCACTTCGTTATTAAGTAGTGTATTGTTTAGCCTCCATGTGTTTGTATTTTTTACAGATCTTTTCCTGTAATTGATAGCTCGTCTCATAGCGTTGTGGTTGGAAAAGATACTTGATACGATTTCAATTTTCTTAAATTTACCAAGGCTTGAATTGTGACCCAAGATATGATCTATCCTGGAGAATGTTCCATGAGCACTTGAGAAAAATGTGTATTCTGTTGTTTTTGAATGGAATGTCCTGTAAATATCAATTAAGTCCATCTTGTTTATTCTATCATTTAAAGCTTGTGTTTCCTTATTTATTTTCATTTTGGATGATCTGTCCATTGGTGAAAGTGGGGTGTTAAAGTCCCCTACTATGAATGTGTTACTGTCGATTTCCCCTTTTATGGCTGTTTGTATTTGCTTTATGTATTGAGGTGCTCCTATGTTGGGTGCATAAATATTTACAATTGTTATGTCTTTTTCTTGGATCAATCCCTTGATCATTATGTAGTGTCCTTCTTTGTCTCTTCTAATAGTCTTTATTTTAAAGTCTATTTTGTCTGATATGAGAATTGCTACTCCAGCTTTCTTTTGATTTCCAATTGCATGGAATATCTTTTTCCATCCCCTCACTTTCATTCTGTATGTGTCTCTAAGTCTGAAGTGGGTCTCTTGTAGACAGCATATATACGGGTCTTGTTTTTGTATCCATTCAGCCAGTGTGTGTCTTTTGGTGGGAGCATTTAATCCATTTATATTTAAGGTAATTATCAATATGTATGTTCTTATTCCCATTTTCTTAATTGTTTTGGGTTTGTTTTTATAAGTCTTTTCCTTCTCTTGTGTTTCTTGCCTAGAGAAGTTCCTTTAGCATGTTTTAAAGCTGGTTTGGTGGTGCTGAACTCTTTCAGCTTTTGCTTTTCTGTAAAGGTTTTAATCTCTCCATCAAATCTGAATGAGATCCTTGCTAGGTAGAGTCATCTTGGTTGTAGGTTTTTCTCCTTCATCTCTTTAAATATGTCCTGCCAGTCCATTCTGGCTTGCAGAGTTTCTGCTGAAAGATCAGCTGTTAACTTTATGGGGATTCCCTTGTGTGTTACGTATTGTTTTTCCCTTGCTGCTTTTAATATGTTTTCTTTGTATTTTTTTTGACAGTTTGATTAATTTGTGTCTTGGCGTGTTTCTCCTTGGATTTATCCTGTATGGGACTCTCTGTGCTTCCTGGACTTGATTAACTATTTCCTTTCCCATATTAGGGGAGTTTCAATTATAATCTCTTTAAATATTTTCTCAGTCCGTTTCTTTTTCTCTTCTTCTTCTGGAACCCCTATAATTCGAATGTTAGTGCATTTAATGTCCCAGAGGTCTCTGAGACTGTCCTCACTTCTTTTCATTCTTTTTTCTTTATTCTGCTCTGCAGTAGTTATTTCCACTATTTTATCTTCCAGGTCACTAATCCGTTCTTCTGCCTCAGATATTCTGCTATTGTTCCCTTCTAGAGTATTTTTAATTTCATTTATTGTGTTGTTCATCATTGATTGTTTCCTCTTTAGTTCTTCTAGGTCCTTGTTAAATGTTTCTTGTATTTTCTCTATTCTATATCCAAGATTTTGGATCATCTTTACTATCATTATTCTGAATTCTTTTTCAGGTAGACTGCCTATTTCCTCTTCATTTGTTAGGTCTGGTGGGTTTTTATCTTGCTCCTTCATCTCCTGTGTATTTTTCTGTCTTCTCATTTTGCTTATCTTACTGTGTTTGGGGTCTCCTTTTTGCAGGCTGCAGGTCGTAGTTCCCGTTGTTTTTGGTGTCTGTCCCCAGTGGCTAAAGTTGGTTCAGTGGGTTGTGTAGGCTTTCTGGTGGAGGGGACTAGTGCCTGTGTTCTGGTGGATGAGGCTGGATCTTGTCTTTCTGTTGAGCAGGTCCACGTCTGGTCGTGTGTTTTGGGGTGTCTGTGGACTCATTATGATTCTAGGCAGCCTCTGTGCTAATGGGTGGGGTTGTGTTCCTGTCTTGCTAGTTGTTTGGCATAGGGTGTCCAGCACTGTAGCTTGCTGGTTGTTTAGTGAAGCTGGGTGTTGGTGTTGAGATGGAGATCTCTGGCAGATTTTCGCCGTTTGATATTACATGGAGCTGGGAGGTCTCTTGTGGACCGGTGTCCTGAAGTTGGCTCTCCCACCTCAGAGGCACAGCACTGACTCCTGGCTGCAGCACCAAGAGACTTTCATCCACTCAGCTCAGAATAAAAGGGAGAAGGAAGGAAGGAAGGAAGGAAGAGAGGGAGAGAGAGAGAGAGACAGAGAGACAGAGAGAGAGAGAGAGAGAGAGAGAGAGAGAGAAGAAAGGGAGAAGGGAGATAAAAGAAAATAAAATAAAGTAAGATAAAATAAAATAAAGTTATTAAAATAAAAAATAATTATTAAAAAAAAACGTTTTTTAACTAAAGAAAAAAGGACGGATAGAACGCTAGGACAAATGGTGAAAGCAAAGCTGTACAGACAAAATCTCACACAGAATCATGCACATACACAGTCACAAAAAGAGGAAGAGGGGCAAAAATAATAAATCTTGCTCTCAAAGTCCACCTCCTCAATTTGGGATGATTCGTTGTCTATTCAGGTATCCCACAGTTGCAGGTACATCAAGTTGATTGTGGAGATTTAATCCACTGCTGCTGAGGCTGCTGGGTGAGATTTCCCTTTCTTTTCTTTGCTCGCACAGCTCCCGGGGCTCAGCTTTGGATTTGGCCCCGCCTCTGCGTGTAGGTCGAAGGAGGGCATCTGTTGTTTGCTCTGACAGAACGGGGTTAAAGGAGCCGCTGATTCAGGGGCTGTGGCTCACTCAGGCCGAGGGGAGGGAGGGGCTCGGAGTGCGGGATGAGCCTGCGGTGGCAGAGGCCGGCATGACGTTGCACCAGCCTTTGGTGCACCATGTGTTCTCCTGGGTAAGTTGTCCCTGGGTCACGGGACCCTGGCAGTGGCGTGCTGCACAGGTTCCCCGGAAGGGAAGTGTGGATGGTGACCTGCGCTCGCACACAGGCTTTTTGGCGGCGGCAGCAGCAGCCCCAGCGTCCCACGCCCGTCTCTGGGGTCCGTGCTTTTAGCCGCGGCTCGCGCCCATCTCTGGAGCTCCTTTAAGCAGCGCTCTTAACCCCCTCTCCTCGCGCGCCAGGAAACCAAGAGGGAAGAAAAAGTCTCTTGCCTGTTTGGCAGCTCCAGACTTTTTCCAGGACTCCCTCCCTGCCAGCCGTGGGGCACTAGCCCCTTCAGGCTGTGTTCACGCCGCCAGCCCCAGTCCTCTCCCTGCGCTCCGACCGAAGCCCGAGCCTCAGCTCCCAGCCCCGCCCGCCCCGGCGGCCGAGCAGAGAAGCCTCTCGGGCTGGTGAGTGGCGGTCGGCACCGATCCTCTGTGCGGGAATCTCTCTGCTTTGCCCTCCGCACCCCTGTGGCTGCGCTCTCCTCCGCGGCTCCGAAGCTTTCACGCTCTGCCACCCGCAGTCTCCACCCGCGAAGGGGCTCCTACTGTGTGAAAACCTTTCCTCCTTCACGGCTCCCTCCCACTGGTGCAGGTCCCGTCCCTATCCTTTTGTCTCTGTTTATTCTTTTTTCTTTTGCCCTACCCAGGTACGTGGGGAGTTTCTTGCCTTTTGGGAGGTCTGAGGTCTTCAGCCAGCGTTCAGTAGGTGTTATGTAGGAGTTTTTCCACGTGTAGATGTATTTCTGATGATTCTGATTTCTGATGGGGAGGAAGGTGACCTCCGTGTCTTACTCTTCCACCATCTTTCCCCTCTCCCCAGGATCTTGTCTTTAAGTCCAAGAGTCCTTGGATATTGCACGTACCATTTTTGCTCACATGTCATTGACTTGAACTCAGTCACATGTTCACACCTAACTTACTGGGAAATAGAAACTCCAGCTCAGGAACCAAGTGTTAGCTGAAACTGGGGAGGAGTGGAAGCTATCTTTATATTTATTTTTTTATTGAAGTATAGTTGATTTTTATGTTGTGTTAATTTCTTCTGTACAGCACAATGATTCAGTTATATGTGTGTATATATATATTCACTTATAGTTATATATATATATATATATACACACACACATTCTTTTTCATATTCTTCTGCATTATGGTTTATCTCAGGATATTGAACATAGTTTCCTGTGCTATACAGTAGGACTTTGTTATTTGTTGGAGTTATCTTTAAAATAAATACACAAATACATAATGTCCTCATAATATATGGGGGACAATTTAGTAGTGTCCAACAGATTGAGATGTATTGTACTACAGTGTTCTGCTAAGCTGTACTCATAGTTTGATTTGCATTAATTGCATTGTCTTGATACAGAATAGCAGGCAGTAAAACTTTTCAGTGGCCACATATGCTATTTGTCTATATTCTGTCACTATAATTCGTGTTAATGAAATTCTCATATGTGACAGAGATTAAGAGATGGTTTTATCCTGTAGGGTTTACTCTTCACCTTGCTATTCATTATCCCTCTGTTTGACAACAAACTTTGGTTATGACGTTTTGCATTGTGTTGTAAACTTTGACAGCCTGTGTGACTTACATAGCATAGATAAGCAATGTAGCTAAATCTTCCCCAGGATTATGAGATCAGAGGAACACACAGATTTTGCAAAATTGCCCATAGGTTATCTTTGAGATGCCATTTCTGGTTTGTACTAATAGAATAAAAATGAGTATACGGTAAGTTTGGAAAATTACCTAATGTCTATGACATAGTTAAAAAACTGTTCTGGAAGGCCAAACCCATAGCCTTATAATTTCAGATTCTCTTGTTATTAGACAGAGTACATCTAGCTAATTAACTAATTTACTCATTGATTTATTTAACACACGTTTGCCATGTTCCAAGCGCTCTGCTAAGTATTCTAATACTTAGCATTAGCATTCTAATATCCTAGCATTACCCTGTAGGATACAAAGATGAAGGAAGACATGCTCTGAAGAGTTGTGGCACATTCAGAGGGATCTGTTTGGTAAATAGCCAGATACACAGGATTGGACCTCAGGAGGTTGAGCTAGCATGCAGGTAAATAATTGAGAGTCTCTGGATTTGGGGCAAATGTTGAAGCCCTAGTAGTCTACTAGATTTTCCAGTAGAAAGAGGGCCTGTGATGGAACCTTACTCTTGGTACATTAGGGGCTGGAAGAAGAAGAAGGAAAAAGACGATCTCAGAGTGATAGAAGGAGACAGGAAACACTTTCACAGAAAACCAGGGAGGGAGAAAATATGATTTCAAAGGTCTTGCTCCAGGAACTATTCATACAATAAGGATCAAGCAATATCCCGTGTTTCCACCTTGCAGAGGCCATTGGTGGCTCTAATGGAACAGTTCCATGGAAGAATCTGCAGTAGAAGCAAGGTTTGAAGAGTGAACGGGAAAGAGGAATTAGAGATAGCTAGTGGGGAGATAATTGCAGTGAGATTCATGTTAGAGCTGGTATTCCTGAATTGATTTGTTTGTGGTGTTTAACATTTAAAAATATTTTATTGGAAGAATTTATGTTGGCAGAGATGCCAGTCAAGTATGAGGCACCTTTCCATCTATTACCTTGTGTGTAATTCTCAAAGTGGGTATGTTTTAGTTTTTTACATTTACCGTGTAGGTGTGCCTTTTCATTAAGGTGACAAAATAACTTTTGAGGGCAGCATCACTTGTTATAGTAGTTAGTCATTTCCTAAGTAGGGAAAATCCTGTAACTAATGCTGGTTCTGTTGATTTGAACAGCTGGCCTCCCAGTTCGTGCTGCTTTGCACATAGGTGGATTGGGAATCCTACATTAGGAGTGATAAAACTGCTGACAGGATTTCACAAGCTCTGACATAAATGACGCTGATTATAACATGAAGATTATTTAGGAGGGCTTTTGGATCTCTGCAAGCTTTGAAATAGTACTATATTTTAAACTCCACTTGACGTGAATGAAAAATGAGATCCTCTCATCATTAGAATTAATTTATAACAGGCTTTGCTCAAAACTGACCCAGATCAGACGGTATGAGGTTCACATTAAGTGGGCTTATACTACACAGATATGCAATGTTCAGTATATCTATAAACCTAATTGCTTTAAATGTTTCATACTAATTGCCCTGAAATATGTACATTAAAGAAGTGAACAGCAAATTTCCTGAAATATATGTCCAAAATGATTCTAATTTGCATAAATTTTAGCCAAGGAACAGATGCTGTACCTTTGTAAACTTTTTAAAGCATATTATACAAATATGTTGTGGTGTAACTCGGTGTTCCTCACCAATCCTAACTTGGGTGAAATACTTTTAGCAGAACATTGACAAAGACAAGTGAAAAAAAGGCTTCATTGTTTCAAACACCAGCTTATCTTTAGACTAATATAAAGGATTTTGTTTTATTGTGGTATTTTTGATCCAGCTTTCTAAAATTTAATTATAATTAAAACGTTTTGGACATTATTTTCTTGGACTGTATTTTTCTAAATAATATTGATCACTTTTAATATTTATATAGTGAGTATATAGTATTTTAAATCTAGAAAGAGAAAAGTATACAGAAGAAATTAATTTAGCCCATAATACTACCATATATTGTTTGCTTTATTCTCTTTTGATCTTTTATATATTTTCAAAACTGTGATATGTAGGATTATGCAGTTTTACATCATGCTTCTTTCACCTAACATTATACTGTTATCCATTTTCTTATATATTCTTTACAAATTTAAGGAATTGTATAATTCTCCAAATGGATAGTGTGCTTTATTTTAAACAATCCTTTATTTTTGGAGCCCAAGACATCAGGGGTTTTTTTTATATTGCTGTAAATAATATTTTGAACATCATTACTTTTGACATTTTACTCAGGATGATTCCTAGACATGGAATTTCTGGATCAAATGTACATGGATGTTTTAATTTCCTTGACGTATTACTAAATTGCTTTTCCCAACTGTTAAGTGTGTAGGCAGAGCACAGCCTTGTCCTTAAGTCTCTGTGTACAGAGAGACTTTGCATCCTCCAGCTTCCCTCTTTGTCTTCCTCCTCTTTCTGTCTACCACAGAGATTCATAATGTGTACTCTATGTCCTCCTTCTAGGATGTTTATATTTAATTTTATAATTGTAGTTACATTATAGACATAAAAAATCTGTTTAAGTAAATTTGAACCTTCCTTTTATATTTTGATTTCCATATTTTTTATTCACTGTTCAGTATAGAATGTATGTGTATATGGACACATGCACATACGCACATATACACATGTACATATCTGGTAAATACTTTTTACTCATCTCTTGGATATTTGTATATGCTTGTATATATACACAAACTTTTAAGAAAGTTTAACATACACATACTTTTTAAAAATTTATTGAGGTTTAATTGACATATAATATTATATTGGTTTCAGGTATACGGGACAATGACTTGATATTTGTATGCACTGTGAAATGACCACCATAGTAAATCTCAATAGCATCCATCACCACAGAGAGTTAACTTTAGGATTTACTCTCTTGGCACCTTTCCCGTATGCTCTACAATATTATTGACTATCGTCACTATGCTGTACAGTACCTCCCCCATTACTTATTTATTCTGTAACTGGAAATTTTTACCTTTTGATCCGCTTCACCAATTTTGCTGACTCCCCAGCCCCCTTCCCCTCTGGCAACCACCATTCTGCTCTGTGTATCTATGATTTGGGTTTTGTTTAGTTTTTGTTTTTGAGATTCCACATATAAGTGAAATCATACAGTATTTATCAATTTTTCTGAATTATTTTGCTTAGCTTAATTTTCTCAGGATCCAACGTTGTCACAAATAGCAAGATTTCATTCTTTTTTGTGGATGAATAATATATTCCATTGTGTGTGGGTGTTATTTATAGATAGATAGATAGATATACCACTTTTTCTTTATCCATTCATCCATTGATGGACACTTGGGTAATTTCCATATCTTGGCTATTGTAAATAATGCAATGAACATGGGGGTGCATATATTTTTTTCAAATTAGGGGTTTTGTGGGGTTTTTTTAAAGATAAATACCAAGAAGTGGAATTACTAGATCATATGGTAGTCCTAGTTTTAATTTTTTGAGGAAACTCCATGCTGTTTTCCAAAGTGGCTGCACCAATTTACATTCCCACCAACAATGCATGGGAGTACCCTTTTCTCCACATCCTTGTCAAGACTTGTCATTTTGGTAATAGCCATTCTAACAGGTGTGAGGTGTAATTTCATTGTAATTTTGATTCACATTTCCCTGATGACTAGTGATATTGGACATCTTTTCATGTACCTGTTGACTGTTTGTTTGCCTTCTTTAGAAAAATATCTATTCAAATCCTCTGCCTATTTAAAAATCAGATTGTTTGGGGTTTTATTTGGTTTTTTTGGCTTTTTTTTTTTTGCTATTGAGTTGTGTAAGTTCTATATTTTAGATATTAATGCCTTATCAGGTATATGATTTGCAAATATATTCTCCCTTTCAGAAGGTTGTCTCTGCCTTTTGTTGATGGTTTACTTTGTTATGCAAAAGCTTCTTTTGTTTGATGTAGTCCCACTTGTTTATTTTTGCTTTTTTTGCCTTTGCTTTTGGAGTCAGATTTAAAAATTCATCACAAAGACTCATGCCATCTATTTTATCTTTTAGGAGTTTTATGACTTCAGGTCTTACATTCAACTCTTTAATCCATTTTGAGTTAATTTGGGGGTATGGTGTAAGATAGTGGTCTAGTTTCATTCTTTTGCATGTGGCTGTCCACTTTTCCCAACACCATTTATTGAAGAGACACCCTTTTTCCATTGCGTATTCTTGGCTCCTTTGTCACTAATTAATTGACCGTATACTTGTAGGTTTATTTCTGGATTCTCTGTTCTGTTCCATTGATCTATGTGTCTGTTTTCATGTCAGTGCCACACTGTTTTGATTACTCTAGCTTTATAATATAATTTGAAATCCAGGAGCATGATGCCTCCAGCTTTGTTCTTCTTTCTCAAGATTGCTTTGGTTTTTCAGTCTTTTGTGTTTCCATACTAATTTTAGGATTGTTTGTTCTGTTTCTATGAAATAACTTTAGAAGTTTGATAGGTATTGCATTGACTCTATAGATTTCTTTGAGTAATATGGATATTTTAACAATATTAACTATTCCAATTCATGAGCATGGAATATCTTTCCATTTCTTTGTGTCTTCAGTTTCTTTCTTCAGTGTCTTAGAGTTTTCAGAGTACAGGTCTTTCATCTTCTTGGTTAAATTTATTTCTAGGTATTTTATTCTTTTTGATGCAATTATAAATGGGACTGTTTTCTTAATTTATTTTTCTGTTAGTGTATAGACATTTTATGCCTTGCCACTTCACTAAATTTGTTTAGTAGTTCTAACAGTCTTTTTGTGAAAAATTTAGGGTTTTCTCTATATAAAATCATTTCATCTGCAAATAGTGACAGTTTTATTTATTTCTTTCCAATTTGGATGCCTTTTATTTTTCTTGCATAATTGTTCTGGCAAGGACTTCCAATACTATGTTGAATAGAAGTGGGGAGGGTGGACATTCTTATCTTGTTCCTGATCTTAGAGGAAACACTTCTAGCTTTTCACTGTTGAGTATGTTAGCTGTAGGCTTCTGATACATGGCCTTTATTATGGTGAAGTACATTCCCTCTGCACCCACTTTGTTGAAAGTTTAACATAAATGGATATTGAATTTTGTCAAAAGCTTTTTGTACATCTATTGGGATGATCATATGGTTTGTATTCATCATTTTGTTAATGTAGTGTATCACATTGCTTTGAAGATGTTGTTGATGTTGAACCATCCTTACATCCCTTGAATAAATCCCACTTGATTATGGTATATCATCCTTTTAATGTTTGTTGAATGCGATTTGCTAACATTTTGTTGAGGATTTTTGCATCTGTGTTCATCAGGGATATTGACTTGTAATTTTCATATATGGTGATGTGCTTGTCTGGATTTTGGTGTCACAGTAATGCTGGCCTTATCAAATGAGTTTGGAAGCATTTCCTCCTCTTCAACTTTTTGAAAGAATTTGAGAAGGATAGGTATTAACTCTTCTTTGAATGTTTGATAAAATCCACTAGAAAAGCCATCTGGTACCAAACTTTTGTTTGAACCGGTGGTCAGAACCCTCCCACAATCTCTTTATGTGTTTTGGTCTGTTCAGATTTTCTGTGTCTTCCTAATTCAGTCTCTAAAGATTGTGTGATTCTAAGAATGTATTCATTTCTTCTATGTTGTCCAATGAGTTGGCATATAAATGTTCAGAGTAGTCTTTTAAGATCCTTTGTATTTCTGTGCTATCAGTTGTAACATCTCCTCTTCAATTTTGGATTTTATTTATTTAAGGCCTCTTTTTTTCTTGGTGAATCTGGCTAAGGGTTTGTCAATTTTGTTTATCTTTTCAAGGAATCAGCTCTTAGTTTTACTGACTTTCCTATTGTCCTTTTAGCCTCTATTTTATTTCTGCTCTGATTGTTATTATTTGCTTTCTTCTACTAACATTGTTTCTTCTTTTTCTAGTTTCTTTAGGTGTAAAGTTAGATTGTTTATTTGAGATTTTTTTTCTTTCTTGAAGTAGGCCAGTATTTCTGTGAGCTTCCCTTTTAGAACTGCTTTTGCTGCATCACATAGGATTTGGTATATTGTATTTCATTTTCATTTGTCTCTAAGTATGTTTTTATTTCTCCACTGATTTTTTTCATTGACCCAGTGGTTGTATGTAGCATGTTGTTAAATATCCACGTATCTGTGAGTTTTACATTCTTCTTCTTGTAATTGATTTTAAGTTTCATGCCATTGTGGTTGGAAGAAATGCTTGATGTGATTTCAGTCTCCTTAAATTTATTGAAATTTGTTTTATGGCTTAACATATGATCTGTCCTGGAGGATGTTCCATGTGTACTTGAAAAGAATGTGTTTTGCTGCTTTTGGATGGAATATTTTGTATATGTCTATTAAGTCAATCTGATGTAAGGTGTCATTAAGGCCAGTGTTTTCTATAAAGTTACATATTCTTGTTGAATTGACCCTTTTATCATTACATAGTACCCTTCTTTGGCTATTACTACAGTCTTTGTTTTAGTCTATTTTGTCTGATATGAGTATAGCTATCCCAGCTTTCTTTTTGTTTCTATTGGATATTTGCATGCAATATCTTTTTCTATCCCTTCATTTTTAGTACATATATGTCCTTATATCTAAAGTGAGTCTGTTGTAGGCAGCATATAGATGAGTCTTGTTTTCTTTGTTTTCTTTTTGTTTTGTTTTGTTTCTTAATCAATTCAGTCACTCTGTCTTTAGAGTGAAGAACTTAGCCCATTTACATTTAAGGTAATTATTGATAAATATTAATTTACTTCTATTTTGTTAATTTTTCTGCCTGTTTTTTTGTAGTTCTTCTCTGTTACTTTCTTCTTCTCTTGCTCTCTTTCCTTGTGCTCTGATGACTTAGTTTAGTTGAGATTCCTTTAGTTGTTATGTTGAGATTCTGTTCTCTCTTTTTGTGTGTGTGTATCTACTCCAGGTTTTTGCTTTGTGGTTATCATATGGTTCACATATAATGTCCTATGTATATAAAAGTCCATTTTAAGTTAATACTAACTTAAATTTGAGCTTATTGCAAAACTCTACATCTTTACCTCTCCACTACATTTCATCTTTTTACTTCTTAGGTATCCCTTAAATAATTATTGTATTTTTGTTAATTTTGCTACTTTTGTCTTTTAAACTTGACACTAACCTTATAAGTGATTAATCCACTATCTTTGCTAAATATTTATCTTTAGCAGTGAGAATTTGACTTTCATATATTTTCTTATTATTAATTAGTGACCTTTCTTTTCAGGTTAAAGAAGTCCCTTTAACATTTCTTGTTAGGTTGGTTTGGTGGTGATGAACTCATCTAACTTTTGTTTGACTGAAAAACTCTATCTCTCCTTTCATGATGAGTAATAATCTTGCTGGGTGGAGTATTCTTGGTTGGAATTTTTTTCTTTCAGCACTGAGAATATATCATGCCACTCCCTTCTGGCCCATAATGTTTCTGCTAAAAAAATATGCTGCTAGTCTTACTGGCTTCCCTCACACATAACAAGTTGCTTTTCTCTTGCTGCTTTTAAGGTTCTCTTATTGTCTTCAATTTTTGACATTTTAAGTATAATGTATCTTGGCGTAAATCTCTTGAGGTTCATCTTATTTGGAGTTCTCTGGGCTTCCTGGACCTGGATGTCTGTTTCCTTTCCCAGGTTAGGGAAATTTTTAGCCATTATTTCTTCAAATAATTTCTGCCCCTTTCTCTCTCTCTTCTCCTTAGACCCCCATAATGTTAATGTTAGTCCTCTTGGTGTTTTCCCATAGATCCCTTAAAATGTCTTCACTTTATTTTTACTTGTATTATATTATTATTATTATTATTATTATTATTATTATTATTATTATTATTATTATTATTATTTTGCTGCTCAGTTTAGATGAGTTTCCTTGCTTTGTCTTCCAGAACACTGATTCTTTCTACTGCTTTGTCTAGTCTGCTATTGAATCCTTCTAGTGTGTTTTATAGTTCAGTTTTTGTGTTCTCAGCTCTGTGACTTCTGTTCTGTACTTCTTTATATTTTCTATCTCTTTGCTGAAGTTCTCACATGTTCATCTATTCTTCTGAGTTCAGTGAGCAATTTTGACTATTACTTTGAATTCTTTATCAGGTAGATTACTTATCTTCATTTCATTAAAATCTCTTTCTGAAGTGTTGTCTTGTTCTTTCTTTAAGAACATATTTCTGTTTTGTCATTTTGTTTGATGCTGTTTCTGTGTATTGCTGAAACAGCTACCTCTCTGAGTCTTGAAGTAGTTGGCCTTGTGTAGGTGATGAACCTTGCCCTAGTGGTTGGTTGTCTTTTGAAACTTTGTGATTGTCTAAGCAGCCTGATTTATTGTTGATAGGTTCCTGGTGTTGAGGGTGTGCCAAGACCTGTCAGTGTTCCAAGAGGAAGGATCTCATTTTGAACTTAGTTTTAGGCTGTTTGAAAGTCAAACCCTTGGGCAGCAGGTTTTGAAGTATGCACGTATATAGTCCTATGGGCCATAATCATAAACCCTGCTGGCCTCCAGAACAGGAAATCTGGAGATGACCCTTGGGCAACATTTCCATAAATCAGACCCTTAGACAAGTGTATAAGCTCCTTTCTGGGAGGTATCATTGAGCTGCAGTGAGGCAAAGGGAGTGTGCAAGGATAGTGTCTTACATTCCCTGAGAGTGCCTCTGTACTCTCTAGATGTGTGGCAAGGCTGAAGCCTCAGGCTGAATCTCCAGGACAAGCAAATAGGCCTTTTTCATAAGAAGACTGGAGGTGTGTTTCAGTCTGCTGCCTGTGCAGTGCCCTGGGCATGGTAGCCTGCCAAGATCTATCTTTCCAATTGTTACAGTCCCATGGAGCCCAGGAATGCAAGTCCCCTTGGCCACCAGAGCTAGGTGATCAGAGGGCATCCTCTATGTGGATTGCACACACCTGCTGGCTCTAGAAGGGCATCTGGAGTGCATAGGGGGCAGGACATGCTCCTTGGCTTTGGCCTGACATCAGGAAAAATCCTAGTCTATGCTCCCCTGTCCGTTTCAGCAAGGGAGTGGGAGAGTGTCGTGACTGCTCTCACTAGCTGGTCCCAGCCAGGGAGTGAGGGAATGCTGCATCTACTCATCCCTGCCTGCCTTACCAAGACAGTGGGAGGGTCCCATGTCTGCACACCTGCCTGTGCTAACAGGGTGGAGGGAGAGTGCAGAATGGTGTCTGCCAGCACCCCAGTCTCCAGAAAGAGTCCCAACCATCACTTGTTCCTCCAGCAGATGCTTGAAGATTAGCATAGGAATCTCCTTCACATTCCAGGCACTTTTCAAACTGCTACTTTTGCACTGGGTCCTAGGGCAAGTGAGACCTCATGCAAGCCTTTTATTTATGCAAGCCTTTTATGTATGTATGTATGTGTATTTTTAAATTAATTTTTATTGGAGTACAGTTGCTTTACAATGTTGTGTTAGTTTCTGCTGTACAGCAAAGCGAATCAGTTATATGTATACTATATCCACTCTTTTTCAAATTTCCTTCCCACTTAGGTCACCACAGATCATTGAGTAGAGTTCCCTGTGTTATACATTAGGCTCTCATTAGTTATCTGTTTTATGCATAGTAGTCTATATATGTCAAGCCTTTTTTTCTTTTTTTTTTCTTTTTTTTGTGGTACGCGGGCCTCTCAGTGTTGTGGCCTCTCCTGTTGTGGAGCACAGGCTCTGGACACGCAGGCTCAGCAGCCATGGCTCACGGGCCCAGCCGCTCCGTGGCATGTGGGATCTTCCCGGACTGGGGCATGAACCCGTGTCCCCTGCATCGGCAGGTGGACTCTCAACCGCTGCACCACCAGGGAAGCCCTATGTCAAGACTTTTGAAAGGAGAATCTCAGTTCATTTCAACTGTCGACTGAAAAAAAACGCACCACCTAAAATTTGAGGCTTATGTTTTATTTGGTGGACAAAACTGAGGACTTAAGCCTGGGACACAGCATCTCAGATAACTGAGGGAGTGCTCTGAAGAGGCAAGGACGGGAGCCAGGACATATAGGAGTTTTAGCAACAAAGACCAGGTAGTCGGAACATCAAAGATTACTGTTAATTAAGGAAAACCAGATATCTCAGGTTAAGGAATCTAGTGCTTTTCCATGTATGGGAAGATGCAAATTCTGGGCTCACTGAAATCATCCCTTTGATGTGCACCTCAGCTATCTGGGGCCAGTATCCTGTGCTTCTCATCCTGAGTCTCCTCAGGGTGCATTGTTGGGGGTGGCTACAGCAGCTAGCTGCTAGATGGGGGGCAAATCTTGCCTCGATCCTGAGTTCCCTCAGGTCTCAGCGTTGGGGGCAGCTGTAACGTGATGGCTTGATGGCTGCAACATCCTTTGTTTACTGATATGGCAGGTGGCATTTTTAGTTCACACAGCCCTTTGGGTCCCTTGGATGTGAGCTCTTTTGGTTTCTAAGCCAGACATTTTGGGGGCTCGTCTCTCTGTTGTAGGTCCCAAGGGCTAGAGAGGCTTATATGGGGCACAAGCCCCTCACCCTACAGGAGAAGCTCTGGATTTGTGAGATTCCCTCCCTATTGTGGGGCGCTGGACCAGGCATGGAGTTTTTGGTGAGACCACATCTCTGTCTCTCCTACCCATCTCAGTGTGGTCCTTTTATCATTTATTGTGGATGGGGCAGTTCAGCTAGTTTTCAGTTCTTTTTCAAAGGGAATTGTTCCATATGCAGCTGTAGATTTGGTGTGTCCACGGGGCAAGGTGAGTTCAGGGTCTTCCTGAGCCTCCACCTTGGAGCACTTCCCCCCAGCCTCCCACACATGTATTTTTAATTAAGGTAGGTGCTTTATTTTCTGAATTCATGTAAAGCTGAGAATGTCTTTCTGTTGATTCGTTATATAGAAGCTACTTTATTGGGGATGTTTATGGATTAAGACACAAAGGTTTGTCTATGTGTCTTATTTCAATGGACATCTGGGGTGGCCAGAAGCTATGCAACCAGCCTTTTTAAAATCCTTGATAGGAGACCCATTTATCTGCTTGGGTGCTTGCAGTCAGCCCAATTCCCACCCCAAACACACACACTACTTTTTTTTTCAGCCCTTATGCGGGTGGATGTGTGGATGATTTTCCATAAACTCTACCTGGAAAGTGAGGAGCCTTTTTGATGTGTAAAATCAAGTGTTTTTTCTTTTTCTCTATCCTATTCTGAAATGTTTCTTTAATTATCCCTTGATCATTGTTTACCTTACAAATCTTGTCAAGTACTCAAAAGCTATAATTGGTAGACAAACCTACATTTTCTGACCTAATATCCATCATGTCTCTATTCATTTTCATCTTTATCCTTTATTTAATTTACCTAGATTGTTTGTCCTTCACAGGACTGTATGTGTTTTTATTGTCAATTCTACTACTGTATCTAATGTGGGTTTGTCATAAGGAAAATAAGTAGAATACAGTGTTCATCAAGTTAATAACTATATTTGAATAAAGTCTTTGTGCTGAGTGACATGAGAAGTACATACTGGGCAAAGCAAGCCTGGGGAAGCTGACATTTTTCACGGATAATGTTGGAAACAGTGAACATTGACACCAGGGATGATGGGGATATGGGTGTGTGCTTTTCTTCTAGGTCACAGCAGTATTAATCTTCACTAACTGGACTATATATACACTAATTGAATCAGACTGTAGAAATAGTAGAAGGCTTAGTGAGTGCAGTCAACCTCGTATCCATGGGTTCCACATCTGTGGATACAGAGGGCTGACTCTAAAAGACTTGAGCATCCATGGATTTTGTTATCACCAGGAATTGGTCCTGGAACCAATCCCCCATGGATACTGAGGAATATTTAAGTACTTGGGTTGGGGATTTTGATTTGTTTCTAGATGAGATACTGAGGAGTAGACTTCGTTTGTGTGATCACTTAGTGCCGATACACCATAATCCATTATCCACTCTTCTCTGAAGCACAATTTCATGTTGTGGAGAGTCCTCCCATAATAAAAATCACAATGTAAAGGTCAACAAGTTTCCATTCTGCTATTGCAGCTTATATTTCCTTGAAATTCTTAGCTCACCCAGCTCCTTTTTTATTTCATTTTATTCTCTTTTCAGCTCGTCTTGTTTTTAATTTAATCCTATCTTTTTATCTCAGTGTCTTTTTTTAAGCTTTCTGCACATATTTTGGAGAGTCATGTCTTTCTGGATACTACCAAACATGTTAAAGTTTTTTCTAAAATACTTTCTTGAAAGTCATTTTCAGATCTGATGCCTTCTCCTGTGATTGAGGGTGATGTTCTCTTTCTCTTGTCCTCCGGTACTTGTTCATGGGGTCTGTGTTGTATATTTTCACTTTACTCATTCTAAAATGATCCGCATAGACCCTGGGATCACCAGCAGATAGTGTATATACCACCTGCTGTCTCTCTGCATTTTTAAAATCTCTTCTGCGAGGTCTCCCGATATCCACTGTCTTTCAGTGGATATCTTTCAATATCCATTGTCTTTCAGGCAATTTGGGGAGCTATGTTATACTGAGGTAGAATTTTGCCATCCCCTTTCTTTCTGCCTGTGCCTTTGATGCTCTGGAATATTGGAGCCCATGTTAAGAACATTCAGTATGAGCTTTATACCCAAGCTGGCACTATAGGCACAGTCGCTATAACATTGTACTTGCTGTGACTGTAGTTCCAGTATGGACCACTGCCAGCCCCACTGTGATCACCCTCCATTGTTTCCTGGGAGTTAATCTCCAAAGTGATTCCTAGTAGAATAATCCTATTTTATTCTTAAAGAATGGCAAGGATTTGTTATTAGTTAACGAATTTCTCCAATTCAGGGGCCAGAAATGATAAATATATGAGGGTGCTGCCTAAGTTCTTTTAGGCAGGGAAAAATTGTTTCATTTAACAAAAAGCACATGTCAGCATCATCTTTTTTTCTCAATTCATTTCAGTTGGTGTCTATTTGTGTGTGTGTGTGTGTGTGTGTGTGTGTGTGTGTGTATGTGTAGGGGTGGAGTATAGGCAATACAACAATAACTGTGCAAGTAACATAAAATTGTATATTAAAGTAAGCATGCTATGATGAAAAATTAAGCTGAAAAGAAGGATGAAGAATCCATAATCCTAGTTTCCCATTGTTATGTTGTTTAAGACATCATTAGAGTTATTTTTATGGAAAATTAATGGAAGCAGCCAGTATTGTATTTGAAATAGCTTTTAAACCACAATCCAGCAACACCTACATTTAATGCTTGAAAATCTGTATTGTTATTGTTCATCTCTAACTACCTATTCTGAAATTCAGCAATTATAATTAAAGAAGCATACACTTAGGGACTTCCCTGATGGCGCAGTGGTTAAGAATCCGCCTGCCGGGCTTCCCTGGTGGCTCAGTGGTTGAGAGTCTGCCTGCCGATGCAGGGGACATGGGTTCCTGCCCCTGTCCGGGAAGATCCCACATGCCGCGGAGCGGTTGGGCCCGTGAGCCATGGCCACTGGGCTTGTGCATCCGGAGCCTGTGCTCCGCAACAAGAGAAGCCTCCACAATGAGAAGCCCGCACACCACAAGGAAGAGTAGCCCTGGCTCACCACAACTAGAGAAAGCCTGCACACAGCAATGAAAACCCAATGCAGCCAAAAAAAGGAAGCATACACTTAAACATCTTGAAGTTGAGTAAGAGAAGAGACAATGGATATAAACTTCACCTTGTAAAGTGGTTTTCCTTTTGAGAAGAGGTTTGATCCTATAGAAAAGGCTCTGCTCACTGCTTAGCATGTGGTATATGCTTAAACTGTTTTATTTAATCCTTACAACGCCTTTTAAATTATTTTTTATCTCTCTGAAAACAAATAGGTTTAGAGAGATTAAATAACTTGGCCTGAGGAGGTACAGCTAGTAAGTACCAAAACCAGGTACTTTGAACCTGAATCTCTTTGATCCAAAGATCATATGTGTAATCACCTTTCAGCTTCCACCTCTGACTTGAGCTAAGCAGAAGGAACAGAATAACAAATCTGCTGGTTTAAATCTAACTGTTTTCCAGAACTTGCATGTGATTTGGCCCCTACTTTCCTCTCCAACTTCATTTTAGAATACACATCCCAGGCTGTGCTCCTGGACACAATGGCTTCCTTTCTGTTCCTTAAATACCACATATGAGTGCCTTTGCACATGCCATTTCCTTTGCCTGCGGTGTTCTCCCTGCTCTCTTCCTTTCTCTGTATGCTTCCTCCTTCTCTCTCAGATCTTAACCCAAAAATCATTTGCTCAGAGTCCTCTTCCAACCATGGTGTATGAAGATGGTGCTTTCCCCATTTAAAGTCCCTCCTGTCACCTGTTATTTCCTTCCTAGCATGTAACCAATCTGAAATCAATCTGCTCACTTACTTGTTATGTATCTCTCTACAGAATGTAAGCTCTCTGAGGGCAGGAACTTTCTCCCTCTTAGTTATTACTATATCTATGGAAGTTAGAACAGCACTTGACATATAATAGATGTTGAAAAAAAACAATTGAATGAAGAATGGATGGGTGACTTTGAAGTTTATATATTTGTTTTTACTTGGAAACACTGTCTTTAAATTTTTTTTTGATGGGATGTATTGGAAAATATCTTTAAGAATTTTGAGTGTTCTAAATCGTGTTTAGGGATTCCCTCATGGTGCAATGGTTAAGAATCCACCTGCCAATGCAGGGGACGCGGGTTTGAGCCCTGGTCCGGGAAGATCCCACATGCCATGGAGCGACTAAGCCCGTGTGCCACAATTACTGAGCCTGCACTCTAGAGCCTGCATTCCACAACTGCTGAGCCCACGTGCCACAACTACTGAAGCGCATGCACCTAGAGCCCATGCTCCGCAACAAAGAGAAGCCACCACAATGAGAAGCCCGCGCCCTGCAACAAAGAGTAGCCCCCACTCGCCGCAACTAGAGAAAGCTTGTGAGCAGCAATGAAGACCCAATGCAGCCAAAAATAAATAAATTAAGTAAATAAATTATAAATAAATAAATAAATAAATAAATCATATTTAAAGCTGGATTGGGATACTTAATAACATAACCACAGACCACTGCAACTTCCTGTGATAAGAGATTTCTGCTTTGGTTTTGACGTGCCCAACGTTCTCGTTTAAATAACGAAACTGAACATGTGTATTAATTAGAATAAAACTCTTTAGCTAATTTTCTGCAGTAGAATTATAGTGTTATAGAATTCTAACAGTTTTAGCTAGATGAGGACTTAGGATACTCTCTAGTCTAACTGAAATACTGTGGAAAGTTAAAAAGCCTTCTCCAAGGCTACACAGGTAGATCCAGGTCCAGAAACTTGGAACGGGGCCCTTTCCATTATATCAGGTCAACTCTTACTGTGTTTCTTCCACTCCCCTGCTCTCACCCATTATAGTGAATATTTTTATAGGAGCAACAGATTTTATATAGAATTTCATCAAAATAATTCTGTAAAAAAAAAAAAAGTTGCAATATTAACCAGAGTTCTCAGTTTACCTTAAATCCATAAGAAATGAAACAGTAACTTTCATGCGTGCCTTAAAACTGAAATCATCGCACACTGTTCCGTCTAAGGTAGTTGTAATGTAGGCACAGAGGCCTGTGGGCTAGATCTTCATACAGAAAGGGAAAGAAGTATCAGGTTCAGGATGAAATAAATCATACAAATTTTTTTTTGTACTTTTCTACATAGTTAGCAGTTGAAACGATTGCATGTGAACCTCATATTCAGGAATCACAAATATAAAAAATTGGATTTAATAACCTATAGATTTTATGAGCAATTCTCATGCCTCAAAGGAATCCCTCATTTTTTGGAAATGTTTCTTGAAAATATAATTTGATTTACAAAACTTTATGCATATTTCTAAACAAGATAAAACCTTGCCTTTATAACCTCTTAGAAGCCAAAGATTGATTTTCTAAGAAAATAAATAAAAGAAAATAAAAATTAAAGAACCACCAAAACCAAATTACATTGTTTTGTTCATATAAGGAGATGAAGGAAAACGAACATGTGATTCATCAATACAAATGAGATGCCCAGTGAATGAGGGCAGTGAATATATAAAGCTTCTATGTAGCTCAAAAATAGTGTATTTGCTAGGAAATTATTTGTGTAAAACCAGTATAATCAAGACCTGTGTTGTCTATTTTTTTCCTCCTCTTCTAAGGTCAGCAGCGAAAGTAAGTTTGGCTCACTTCCCTCCCCCCACCCCTTACTTTTATATGGCAGAACAGACCACAGAGTAAATGACTATGAAATTTAGCTTTTCTCTGTGAATAAGAGGAGTTTTATGCTGACTTGATAGAACTCCATTTCTCTTCAGTTCTTTGTTCATGGAGTGATCACAGGATATGGGGAAAATATTATTCATCCCCAAATGACTATGCATATAAATCATAGAAGCATCTACTCCTAGAACTGGGAGGGACCAAGGGGTTATCTTGTCCAAAATCTTCTTGTAGAGATCAAAATGGTCTTAGAATCCTGTGCCTATGGTGATGAGGCCTTATTTGTCTTTGTGTGTCTGTATGTGCAGGAATACATGGACTCCAACAAATACATTGAACATCTGCTGACTCAACTTGAGGAACAACACAGAAGTCTCTGGAGGTGAGTTCAATCCACATCCTTAACTAATAGCAGCATCTATAAATTTGATCTTGATCACAGAAGCACGGAGTTGGCAAATGGTCTCTTCTACTTGGTGCCAAAAGCACCTCTGGGGGCAAAAATCAGCAGAGGCTACCTAGAGAGTTCCATTCCTTTAATTAAAGTAAAGCAATGGTGCCAAAATTTGTCCTTGAGTGAAGGACCTGCTGAGAACTGGGAGGGTGGTGGAAATCATAACACTTGTCAGGGTCAAAGAGTTAATTTGTCCAAGACCATGCAGCAAACTTATATCGTAGAAACTAGGACCCAAATTCTCTGGCCCTTGCCTGCTTAAATATTATTTAAGTTTTTCTCTAATTGAAAGGTTGAACACTTCTGCTTAAAATTTCTTAATTCATATTAAAGAATATGTATTTCAAGAATGCTGTAGTATAGGTTTTCCATGTTTAGTTTTTTATTCTACGTGGTGGGTCCTGATTCTAGGTAAGGAAAGGTATGTGAGAACATTTGTGCAGGTAAATTGGAAAAAGAGGCGAGTATCATAGAAGTCATAATCCCAAGTTATTCATTCCCTGAGGCCTCTTGGGAATGGAGATTATTTTGATATTATTATCTAGGTCTTTGGGGTCCGTGTGGTCATGGTCTTCCTAGATGCTCGTAGGGTCTCTGAATTCCATTTACTAAATTCCTATAGCTCTTGTTATCTGGAATAAATATGCTAGTGCTCAATTACATGATACCTTACATTGCACAAGAATTGTTTAATATGATTAGCTTTGTCTCCCAGGGGTCAAAAAGCCCCTAACGTCCTTTATTTCTCATCTCCTCATGTCATGGAAGACGGTGCTCTCTCTGTACACAGAGTTATTAAGTAGGTAAGTGAGACCTAACCCTGTGGATTTCTTGTCCAACCTTATCTAAATCCATCACCCTTGGTCTCTGTACCAGCTGATGCTGCCTGTTCTACATGCACCCTTGTAACAAATCCTAATAACCTTGAAATTCATCTTTGAGGAATTCTAGTTCTTAGGCGAAATGCCTGATATTTTCATTTGTTCTGCTCTTATGTTAGTTTTCCTACTAGAAAACAGATCTGTGGTTATAATAATAGACAATATTCTATTTCTCTACCTAGAAAAGCTGCTGGTAGGATACAACAACAATGTACAGTTTTCAGGTCTGCTTGCTGCTAACAGACACATCCGTTAACTTTAAATAACTTGTTGCAATATTTGTTAGATTTCTTTTTGAGAGCTCTAACCAGGTTTTCTTTTGTGAACCAGTGTGTTGTATTAATAAAACCAACAGTGGTGTATTTATGGTTATATGCCTTTTAAATTATATTTTCTGTAGATCTACTACAAAGTATGCTTAAAAGGTTATATAACTGAGTTGTAACATTTTCTTTAAACTATTTGTATAGAATAATTTTACCCTATTTTTCAAAAGAAAAAATGCACAGATGATGAATACCATCTTGATGAAAGAAATTAGAGTTTAATTTGGTCAGTGTGTCTTATACACATCATTGAAGAGGAATTATAGTTTCACAGGTTTTTGAACCAAAAAACCTGCCTGGAAAAGAATATTTTCCTTCTTTCTTAAGGTAGTTAATAAAAACCTTTGGTTTCCTCTGATATGATTAAATTAAAATTTCATTTCAGGTGCAAACATAACCTAACATAAAGTAAGAGCTCAGAATTTTGCGGGCAATCACTTCCATTTTCCTTCAAAGTAGGATTATTGCTGGTGAAGAAGCAAAGGTTTTTATATAGTGTCAGAGGATCTAATAAAAAAGCTTCATTTGAATAACAATAAAGGGAAATGATGACATTTGAATAGTCGGAATAACTACCAGTGAGAAAATGGAAATAGTAGTATTGAAAAGAAAATGAAAACCAATAATAGCAGATTTACATACTATTTATTGAATCATGAAATTATACTTGATTATATTTTGCAAACAGGTCTTGACTGACTTACAGTGATAGGCTTTCTGATGGTTATTACAGTATCACAACTGCAACTATAGCCAAATTTTTTATGGTGAACGATTTGTGAGTGACAGTGAGCAGTGGGAATATTTTTTCTGTTTTTGATTGAATAGTTAAAATGCTTTCTTGAGTTGGGGTAGACTCTATGATGTGTCGAGCATCATGGGAAAGGCACGTCATGTGCCTAAGCACAACTAAAGTGTCTGAAGTTAAACAAGCATTCCCATAACTCAGTATACGCTTCTTCTGATTTTTATTATGCCTTTAATTTGTAGCTGTTACAAATTTCATGGAATAGGTTACTTGTCATTGCTGCTGATATGGACTAATGGTCTTCCGTTTATACTTAAGCTAACTTAAGTATAGCTTAAAAGAAACTTAAAAGAAAAAATTGAGTATTTCGATCTTCCAACAATAATAGTAGCCAGCATTAATTTATGGCCACAATCTTTGAGGACTGATCAAAACATGGTAAACACATGTCATACTGTTATTGCCTCTTGCTTAATGATAAAAGAATTGGACAAATGGTAGAAGATTGGGTCTAAGAATTAAAAGTCTTATTTTCATGGAGGAATCTCCTAGTCTTTAATAGGCTTTAGTCACTTTTTTATAGCATAACCATGTGCTGTGACACAAATATATTGCTGTAATCATACTCTCAAGATAACTGGTTATTTTGGGGTCCTGTTTAGTATTCTACTGAAATAGACCTATAATCTATCCCTGGGTTTTCAAATTGCAAAGGAATTTGTGGAGTTCAAATATAGCTGTCTGGCAAAGAGCATTTAGCCCAACTATGTTTTGATACCAGCAGAAAAAAATTTCTGTGAATTCATCTGAAGAAGAGGGTGGAGTCAGGATCTAGAACCTAGTCTAAGACTTGAGTACAAGTCTGGGTGGGTTTAATGTGCTCTCCCTCTCCCTGCTTGATGAGAAAAAATAAACATACCCAGTGACAACTGGTTTACTAGTCAGTGTTGAAATGTGATCATACATTTCTGTACATGTATTTGTTTAAATGAGGAAAGTTAAGATTAGGAGAAAAATGCTCTTCTGTACTTAATGATTTTCGTGTCATCTGTTACTATTTCTATTTGGCTAAATATATCTGTGACTGACAAGAAAGGGTGTGAGAAAACAACTGCTGAGAATGTCTTTCTCCTGATATTTGACAGAAATCTTTATCCATTTGCAGCCTCAGATTAAGAGTTTAGAACATAGACAGTTGGAAAAGACAAACTGAATTCATGAATATTTATGGTGTTCATTACTCTTTCTTGTCACATATGTGAAATTATGTATGACAAATAGAAGCAGCATAACACTATAGAAATGGAAATAAGACTGGACTGGAGGTTTTGGAGACATGGACTCTGGTCCTGGCCCATCCAAACTGGCTACTGGGTAACATCTCTGAGACTGAGTTTCCTTAGCTATAAAAAGAAGGTATCAATATAGCTAGTATTTAAGATAACTGAGCACTGAGATTACATGAAGCATAGATGCAAGAGGGAGGGGATATGGGGATATATGTATATGTATAGCTGATTCACTTTGTTATACAGCAGAAACTAACACACCATTGTAAAGCAATTATACTCTAATAAAGGTGTTTTAAAAAAAGGCATTACCTATATATGACACGTACAGATAGGTATAATCTTATTTTTCTAGAATAATTATACAGCTGGATGATTATGTAGTATTTAATACATGTCATGGAAAGCGTCAAAGAACGGGGGTAGAAGTGACTAATATAACAGATACCTAAGAGCTTGCCAGTGATTGAACCAGATAATGTCAAAGCATTCATTTCAGATTTTCATAGCTTGAATTGCAGACAGAGTTATCAACAGCCTGTAAGTAAGTGAAGAATAAGTAGGTTTGCAAGGCCAAAATTAAAGGACAAGATCTGGTGAACGCACAGTGCCAGTTGCCAACCTACAGATGCCAGATTGAAGTTTCATTTGAACAAGCTATGTTTAGGCTAGGGTTTCTCAGGCAGGGCACTGTTGACATTTGGGGCCAGATTACACTTAATCATGGGGGCGGGGTTGTCCTGTGCGTTATAAGGTGTTTAGCTTCATCCCTAGCCTCTACCCACGACATGCCGGTACCATCCCCCATTGTGACAACCAAAAATGTCTCCGGATATTTTCCAAATGCCTCCGAGTGGCAACATCCTCTCCTCTCCCTGGTAAGAACCAGTGATCTAAAGAATCATGTACATAAGCATTTTTCTAAGCATATCCCAAGAAACCCTAGTACACTATGGTATGGATATTTTAAGAAAAATAAAGGTATTCTGTGGTCAGATTTGAGGTATACTAGGTACAACCAAGCTTTAAGATTTTATTTTAATTGTAGAACTATTCAGAGCCATGTATATTGCTAATATGTGATATGCCTATCAAATATAGACTATAAAATATAATTTTGACTTAAAAAATTCCCAAATCCTATCTTTCTTGGAGCATCTACTCTGACTAAAGGTCTAAGGAACCTATTTTGGGAAACGGTGATCTATCTAGTTCGGTAGCCAAACATACAAAAACATAGCTGGTACCTCTTTCTTCATCCTTCTCTCCTTACTTCACAGGTACTAGGATGGGTGACTTGTAAAAGAGCAGCACATAGTCTGGGTTGTTGGTGAAAGGGGAAAGTAGATGTGTCGGAAAGCCAACCCCAAGTTCATTACCATTTTTCTGAGGGGCAACCAGAGCCTCAATACCAAATTCCAAGAATCTGAAGAAGCATTGATTACAAGCTATGTTTGCCCTGGTAAAGCAGTGAACTCCTGCTTCCTGGGCGTAGAAATGGTGGTTCCCTACATCACCAAGAGGAGTTTAATTGACAAGCATGTATAGTTCTCTGGGTGCAATATGAGTCCCTAAGGCCCATCGCTTCCAACAATAAAATGATAGTTTCAGTGTATCCAAAATTCTTCAAAATAGACTTTTGCATTCTGGCTTACTTGTGATTCTTAACCTAAGGAAAGAGATAGGAAAAAACTGGACAAAAACTTTTCCTTCCCACCATGATTCAAAATGCTGCTTATCTAAGTAGAGTGAACACTGCAATAAAATGATTCACATTCCAAATACTCTTTCATGTTCTCCATCATTTGATATATGTATACATTTTGGGGTGGAGAGAATTGGCGCCGGTGCCTCAAGTTTCTTTCAACAGTAGTCTTAGTTTTGGTAAAATGTGAGTGACATTAAGACTGCTTACTGAGAGGCTACATGGTATCATTCAATCTCGGGGAAAAGAAGATCCTTTGCTAACACGTTATATAGAAATTGTCTTGTAGTTGTAAAATAGAGTTAAGAGGCAAAAGCCCACATGGCCTGAGAAAAGTCAAGCCCAGAGCCTCTTGGAGATTTACCTTCTGTGTATCTTGGTTTTAGAATCGAATTGTCCAGGCATCTTAAGAATTATCATGTCTCTAGCCTCAAGAGGTTAATTTACATAGACTAAAGTGATGCTGAGTATTAAACAGGTTGCCTTTGCTAAAACATAGACTTCCACTGGGAGATCTTAATTGGCAACAAATAAAATTGCTCTGCATGAATTCTTAATGGTGGACACCAAATAAAATAAGAACTGTGATTTGTTTTTTACATCCCTTCAAGAGAAAAAGAGGCTATCTCTGGGGGATAGACTGGGTAGCAGACAAAGAGCTCAGCGCTCTCTGCTAGCAATAAAAGCGAAACCTCATGCTACGCCAACAGAATAGCAGTGCACAGTTTCCCACCTCTGCCTCCCTGTCTCAGTCTGCTGAGGTCAAAGGAGACCAGGGCTAGCAAGCTTTACGTTTTCTTCCCCTCCTCTCAATCCTTGGGCTGGATTTCTAAACCATAGCTGCTTTCTCGGGGCGAGTGCAAGCGTCAGGGCCACCCTGGAAACCCATCAGTGTCACTTCTCAATTACCCACCAGGGGTTGTTCCAGAGAGGCAGACAGTCCCAGACCCCTGCCAAGATAAGAGTCTTGCCTCTCAGTCATGCCCTCTGCCCAGCACAAGGGAGAATAAATCAGGGCTCTGGAAATTGGGTATTGCCACATACTTCAGTGGTGATGTCACCCCTGGACAGTGGTGGGGAAAGCTGTGGGCTGAGATGTATCCCCAAGGATTCTTATTATAGATGGATGGTGCTGCTTTAGATGAACAAGAGAGCATGTAGCCTTCTCATAGCTCTGAAGCCCATGGGTGAAGTAACATCTTTATCTTTTTTTTTTTTGCGATACGCGGGCTTCTCACTGTTGTGGCCTCTCCCGTTGTGGAGCACAGGCTCCGGACCCGCAGGCTCAGCGGCCATGGCTCACGGGCCCAGCCGCTCCGCGGCATGTGGGATCTTCCCGGACTGGGGCACGAACCCGTGTCCCCTGCATCGGCAGGCGGACTCTCAACCACTGCGCCACCAGGGAAGCCCACATCTTTATCTTTAAGTAAAGATTTAACATCTTTATCTGACTTTTGTTCAGTAACAGAAGGGGCTAACAGAACTAAATCCAGAAAGGTATCTGGATTGACCGAATTGGAAGATCACCCAGGTTCATATTTGACCTTTCACTTTAGGATTGATCAACATTATAATTTATTTAGGTGACCTGTATGTGATCTGCATGTTTATCTACTTAAGGAGTTGCCCAGTATTTGAAGTCATCCGAGGCAAGGAGATACTAAAAGGGCCAGAGTGAAACTCTACACTAACTTTATATGTATGTGATTCCCTGTCTCTTATAAAATCTGTCCACCCTTTAAACTAAAGGGCCGTGTTAATCTATCAGAGAATATATATTTAGGTCCCAACCAAATAAATGTACAAAATAGACTCTTTAAAACCTTATGGTGGGCTTCCCTGGTGGCGCAGTTGTTGAGAGTCCGCCTGCTGACGCAGGGGACACGGGTTCGTGCCCCGGTCCGGGAAGATCCCACATGCCGCAGAGCGGCTGGGCCCATGAGCCATGGCTGTTGAGCCTGCGCGTCCAGAGCCTGTGCTCCGCAACGGGAGAGGCCACAGCAGTGAGAGGCCCTCATACCACCAAAAAACCCCCAAAACCAAAAAACAACAACAACAACAAAACACCTTATGGGTTTTATCTTTGCCTCTTCACTACAAATCTTGTTTGAAAGAAAAATTCACATACATTTATCAAGACTATTCTACCCCAGGCTGAGTGGAGGAATCTGTAAAACACATTTTAGGAGACTGTCCTTCAAAAGTCCAAAGGTTTCCCCAAGGAGCTGGTGGTTTGATCTGAGTCCTGTGTAGGAGCAGGTCTGGTGGAGTGAGGGCAGATGAAGAATTGGTTATTGGATAGATTGAACTTGGACTGCCTTTGAGACTTTTGAGTATAACTATATGTTAAGGTGATGAGAACTTCAGGTTTAGAGCTGTTTATATTTAATAAATAAAACACAGTATAGATAGAGGCATTAGATGAACCCACGAAGATATAAAACTGCCCTCTGCTGTAACTGGGGAAACATCCCCACATTAAAGGTGGATTTATTGCAACCATGGGAAGCTTGAGTTGAGTAATGTTGTACAAATAGGTCCGTAGATGATCAGAAGATAATTCTAATTCTAGTTTATATAGGTTTGTGTTCTTCAAGAAACATTCTTAAAGTGCCACAAAATATTTCAACATCAATAGGATTTAGGGGTGACCCAGAGAAATTTACCACTATGTAATCTGAAAAAATTTGGCTTAAACACATTTGTTATTTTTAGATCCATGCTTATCTTAATATGACAGCCAGGAACCTAATGTGATTTATTTATATGAAATTAAAATAAAGAGCCTCAAGCAAAAGGCATTTTCTAGATTTACTGGGGGGGTAATAAAGATCACAAATATTCCCTACTAAGTTGAAAGAAGAGAAACTCCAGCAGGCAAAAATATAAATGACCTGCTTGACATAAATGCATGTGTTGACAGTGAAGTACACCCACAGTAAGGAGTGATAAAGTGCCTTTTTTTTTTAAACTGGAAGGAGGAATGAAATGGGTAATTTACCATGGATGTCTATTTAATTTTAATTTTAATGGAAAAAAATCACTAACTTGTTAGTGCATGAGCATACTTGTGATTTTTTCCCCCCTAAGTGATTGATTGTCATATCTCTCTATATGGGTAACTCTGGAGTTTACAATAGTAAATTTATTTATTTGTTTGTTTATTGATTGATTGATTGCTTACCTCCCATTCTTTTTGCGCCTTCTGTATTCAGAGGCCTGGGAGGGAATTTTAGAACCCCACCTCCATCCTTCCATTCTGGGGTGAGATGTTGGAGCCTCTGTGAAATGAGAAAATACAAACTGCATTTTTTTCCCCTCTAAGACTTTCACTATAGTACATTTTGTGTTTTTGTATTACAAATTAGACTTTATAAATAATCCAACAAAGAGTCCGGGATGGAGAGGTTCCCTGGAATCAAAGAATCCAGAATAGGATGAAATTGTAAAGTAGTTGGGAGAAACACCCTCTAGCTTTCTCAAGACAGAGGAAACTTCTAAGAAGACAAATGTCAGTTGCAGAGTTGAGGTTGGCAACCTATGGCTGGTTCCATGGCTCAGGAACCTTCACAGGTTGCTTTAGGAGAGCCTGGTTTACTTGATGCTCAGTATCTACACTCGTTGATTAAATATTGTATATGAATTCTCTACGGAGATCAGCCTAGATTTTCACCAAATGTAAGTCTGCCTGAGAGAGAAAGTTAAAGCCACTGCAGATCTCAACTCTGTACTGCTCCATTAGTACTAGATTTTACAAGTAGGGGACATCTCTCACTTAGACCCTAGGGGTGCTCTGGTTCTTGCTCCAACCCTCCCCAACGCCCCCTACACACACACACCAATTAATGAGAACTTCACTTCCACAGAATATTCCAAAATGTAACAGCAGCTCTATCCATACCCTCAATGACCTCTATACCAGTTCCAACCATGTGGCTCTCAATCACACACTGTCTTATTTTTTCATGACAGGGGTCTTGTTCCCCTAAGGTCTTTGACTTGTAGAACCAATCTTCTGGTACCTCACCTCTCTCATAGTGCTTAGCATAAGACATACAACATCAAGCATAACACTTCACTTACTTTGAAAGCATAGAGACCATTGGAAGTATGTTTTAGTCATCTTTGTACCTAAGTGACTTAGCATGTTATCGATCCTCCAAACACTTTCCTTGAGCTATTGAAGGAATTGATGATAATTCAAGAAGAGAAATTACTAACAGCTCATGTGTTTATTAGGGACAAACCTGCCTTAACTGGTAAGTCCATTGCAAGAGAAAGATCAAGCAAGTATAGCAAAGAGTCCTTTGTCTCAGTGGTGTGCCAGTGCTAAAGGGGATCCACAGTTTCAAGATAGTTACTCTTAGAAAGTCAAAGATGGGACACTTAATGAAGATGTGAATGTGTTGTAATGATTTATAAAGCTATGGAGAATGCTTGCTTCACAAGACTTTTATTTTATGCTTTTTTCAAATTCAATCCTAATGTAAGAAGTTTTGAGGCATGTCCTGTCTGCATGATGGGTCACTGCACATCATAGGACAGGCTCCAACCGGTAACAGTAATCAAATATGTATTTCTGTCCCCAGTTTTACTCCCATTATCTACCAATTGTATCTTGGGCTGCAAACAACCTTGTTAACAGAAGCAATGAAAGAACATCTCATAATTTTGAAAGAAAGGGGTTGAGAGACTATGGGAAGTTAAAAAAAATCCATGATAAAAATCCAGGCCTAAAATATTAAATTTATCACCTTGGACAAAGTGAGTTGGAGAAAAATTATAGACACATAGATCAGGTTATTTTTAATAACAGAATCGATAACAGATACACACTACTATCTATAAATGAGGTAAACAACAAGGACCTACTGTATAGCACAGGGAACTATACTCAGTATCTTGTAATAACCTATAATGGAAAAGAATCTGAAAAAGAATATGTATATATTTGAATCACTTTGCTGTACCCCAGTAACTAACATAACATTGTAAAGCAATTATACTTCAATTAAAAAAAATTAAAAACAGAATTGGGGCTTGACCTGAAAGTCTATAAAGTGGGTACTTGCAGAGAAAATCTTAGAATTTTGTTAAGATGGACACACCATTGAAGTCAAGGGCGTTCAGCATAAATAATGACATGGGCTGCCAAACAGAGGGCAAGTTTTCAAAGGATTAGTGGCATGGAAGACAATGGGGGAAAATAGGTGAAAAAAGAGAACAACCAACAACTAAAAGTAAATTATTATTTTTATTAGCTAAGTGCTTTAGGTAACAAATAAGGGGCACATTTTCCCTTTATCTCTTAAAATGTTACTGACATCCATTCTAGTCCAGCTGGGGCAGTATTTGGTGGCACACTACTATAATCAGGGTCTCTGTTCTGATTGCTTGGTGACTGTGCTGTCCTGCTGCTAAGTTTTACAAATACCATCCCTGGTTCCTTCTCTGCGATGTGAAGTTCAGGTCCAGATTCTGCCACTTACTGTGTGGTCCTGGGAAAGTCCTTTCAGCATTCAGAGCCTTGCTTTGCCATTGGTAACAAGACAGGGTTAATCTAAGTGGCTTCAGCTGTACTTTCTTTAGGATTAACAATCTGTAACTCTTACCAATTACCTTGTAGGCCAAGGGTTGGGTGATGAAGATGGATGTGACAGATGCGTAGAATTACTGAGAGTTGAAGGTAACAGTTTCCCTATTTTTTTTTTTTTTTTTTTTTTTGTGGTACGTGGGCCTCTCATGGTTGTGGCCTCTCCCATTGTGGAGCACAGGCTCCGGACGCGCAGGCTCAGTGGCCATGGCTCACGGGCCCAGCTGCTCTGTGGCATGTGGGATCTTCCCGGACTGGGGCACGAACCCGTGTCCCCTGCATCGGCAGGCAGACTCTCAACCACTGCGCCACCAGGGAAGCCCAGAAAATTACTTTTATACACCTGGTTTTCTTTCATTTCTAACTCTTGCACTGTGTCTTGGCACTGAACCTTCCAGAGGTAATAAAACAGCATGCTGGCAGACCCAGAGCACCAGAGCAGGGTCAGAGTCTGTGACCACTTTCAAAAGGTTTTGCAGGAAATTGTTGTATTGAATAATGTTTAAGTTTCCACAGAAGTTATGAGCACAGCATGTTGAAAAAAAAAAAAGTCAATTGCACGTTATTAGAAAAAAGAAAAAAAAAAAAAAGAAAGCCACTCTGGGGTTACGGTCCCTATTAAGGGAAACTGCATTGTCTTATGAGCGCTCTTCAGTGTTCCCTGGAGATTCACAGACTCACTGGCTAATTGAAAGCCAACATGTGTATTTACCTGGACTTATTCATTTTTATTATTTAATTGATTTTCCTGTATCTTGGCTTTGGAAATAAAGATAGGAATGGGGTCAATTACAGAAGACCAGTCTAAAAGAGAAATTCTTTGGATCAGATACACAATTTAGAACTTTGGCCTTTGGAACCATTTGTTAACAAGATAATATAATTTAAAATGTACCAAAAGTTGTATCTATCCAAAAATACCTCTCCCACTGGAATGCCTGGAATTCTCATGCTTGGTATAAAGGAAATTGGGTATCCAGAATATCACCTCTGAAGTCTGTACTCGCCATTACTCTCTTAGCTCCTGGTAGTATCTTACCAAGGATTAGTTTGCCAAATTAGAGACCTGTGGATATCTGAGTCCTGGAAAATTTTTTAGCAAAGTTAAGCAAAGCATATTTAGAATGGAAGAAAGTCCTAGTGGAAATTTTACAGTACAAATCTAAATATTTCTATTTCTAGCCACACATGTCCCTACCAATGCTGACCTTTATTACTGATTATTCCTACACACACATTCCCTCATTGTCACTGTCTCTGTTCCAGACAGATAAATCCTACCCATCCTTCAAGATACAGCCTAGGTAGGTCCTCCTAATCTACAACTCATCACATAGATTCCTCAGCCTTCCTGGGCTCCATTTTTTTTTAATCTACCATGAATTTGAGACTGTATCACATTTGTCCACATAATGGTTTACATCTTGCAAAAACTCCAGAATTATCCCGTGTACCTCAATTTTGATTCTACGGATATTTTCAGCACCTGGCCTTCCACTTCTGTTATATATCAAATGATGGCTAAGCATAGGGTTGAACATGACATGTGTTCAGCTAACACATACTAACCGACTTTCTTCAACAGGGAAATTAAAAGTTCTATTCAGTCCTCTTGCTGATAATACTGTATCAAGAGTACTTATTTTAGATGTCAGTTAAGGGTATTATAAACCAGAGAGTATCCAGAAGGTCCATGACTAAAATGGTATGAGGTGCTGAACACTAAATTAATAATGGTGAAAGGAATTGAAGATATTTAGTTTGACACATAGAAAACTAAGGGATAGACCTATATAACTACCATATGACCCAGCAGTTCCACTCCTGGGTATATATCCAAAAAAACCCCAAAACACTAATTCGAAAAGATACATGTACCCCAATATTCATAGCAGAATTATTTACATGGAAGCAACCTTAGTGTCCATCAGCAGATAAATGGGTAAAGAAGATGTGATACACACACACACACAATGGAATACTATTCAGCCATAAAAAAGAATGCAATCTTGCCCTTTGCAGCAACGTGGATGGATTTGTAGTACATTATGCTAAGTGAAATAAGTAAGACAGACAAAGACAAATACTGTATGATGTCACATGTGGAATCTAAAAGGTACAACAAACTAGTGAATATAACAAAGAAGAAGCAGGCTCATAGATGTAGGAAACAAACTAGTGGTTACCAGTGGGGAAAGGGAAGGGGGAAGGACAATATAGGGGTAGGACATTAAGAGGTACAAACTACTAGGTATAAAATAAGCTATAAGGATATTGTATAACACAGGAAATATAGCAAATGTTTTATAATAACTATAAATGTAGCATAACCTTTAAAAATTGTGAATCACTATATTACATACCTATAATTTATATAATATTATATATCAACTATACCTCATTAAAAAAGAAGTGCAGTGAGTTATCTTATGGAGAAGGGGTTAGCAGTGTCCTGGGATATTCAGTAGGACAGATCTGGTTAACCAGTTGTCTAGGTTAGAACCTGAGGGATGGCAACTCAGCACTAGAAAGAGATGTCCTCTGTTCTGTTCTCTAACATAGAGGAGGGTGTTCTTGGGATAGTGAGCTCTGTGCCAGTGCAAGTGTCCAAGCAAAGCCTGGGAGACCATCTTTCAGGTATCATGTCCGGTGGATTCTGCTACAGTGGATGGGGAGAGGCCAGGTGCCCTTCGTGTTGGATGACTCTCTGGCCCGAACGCCGCCAACAGCATCTCTACTTGCAATGACTGTTTCCTCTTCTGTGTACCATCCCTTTGAAATATTAAGACAGTTTGATATGTTTGGCCTCAGTCTTCACTTTTCCAAAGGAAGCAGTGTAGGTTCTTCCATTGCTACTCATACAACTTACATTTCAGACCCCACTTACTCACCTACTGGACTTATTTCAGTTTGTCAGTATTCCTCTTAACATGTGGGGCTCTACTATAAACATAATGTATTTTATTATAACCAGATTACAAGTCCAATTTCAGTCATCCTCTGAGAGAGGGTTATTATTCTAACTATGATTTTTCCCCCAGTGGTACTAATTGTTAATAACCTTTAGGCAAAATACCTAAAATTCCAGCATTGCATCATGCATATTCAGTTACTCTCTTGTGGACTCAAAGAATATAAATCATTATTTCAAGAAAGCACAAGGAGTTTTTTAAATTTAGAAAATCTGTTCTCTCTTTCTCCACTGACTTTTAAAAATTGCCTTGTCCTGTTTCACATCTTTTTTCCAATGCCAAAGCTTTATTTATGGTTAAGAGGTCAGAGAAGAATTAATAATTACAAGTAAATTAGGTCATTCCTGACCTTGGTAGAACTTTTATTGGACGATTACTCTGGCCTTCAGAAGGAAGAAGGGAATGAGTTTCAGATTGTCACCGAAATGAACAATTATTAATCTAACATTTATAATCCCAAGGTTAAGGAATAATGCTAGAAAGATAAAACTCATGAGAAAGTATTTTAGAGCACAGCCGAAGTGAATGGAACTACTGGACAGTCTGCTTAAGACAGAGATCAGAGGTGGGCATTGTAGATGTTGTCTGGGTTCACATTTAGATTTTTCCAATTTCAGCAATATTATGACAGTGGTATGCGCAGTTTACAGAGGGAGGGATTGCTACCCCACTATCCAGGGTCAGAAGGATGGGAGGTAGGGGAAGATATCACTATTTGAAGATACATTATGCTGAGTTTCAGATCACTTATTTTGGAAATCCAATTCCACTGCCTGTTCTTTGTGTAGTACCCGGAGGTTTATTTCTGGCCCATTTATGATGGTAGCAGGAGAGTTTATTTTTCTGGCTTGATGCTAAACCATTGTTATAGACATTCCATTTCCAGTCAGTTTCAAAGTAGAACTGTTATCCCCCTCCTCCTAATTTTAAAGTTAACATTTGAAAATCACTTTCAACTTCAGATAATGAAAAATGGTTGTGTGAAGTTTGCATTCATCTTTGTCCTAGTGGTAGAGATTCTGCAGTAAATACAATGTAAATTATTTTTCCTGTCAAAAGACTGCTAGACATTGGAGTAAATTAATTAGCTGGGACCATTGTCAGATGTGGGTGTCCTGATATTGTCACAGAGAAGGAATGAGCTGAGACTGGGTGAAAAGCAAAAGCTGATTCACTTGCCAGCAGGAACCATTGTGAGGGGGTCACTTAGTGTGGCTTGGGAAAATCATTTTGGAAACCAGATAGGTACACGTGATAGTGGACTTCTGACATTTCTGAGCCAATGAGATCTTTTTCCCAAGAAACGTGCAATTAAACTCATTCAATAGTGGGTTGGAAATGGTAGTGTTCTATAAGGCCATGCTATAATGCAGTAAGAAGAGATTTTTGAATTACTGCATGGATATTTGCCTATGTTGATGGGAAAAATCACAAAAGGGTCAGAGGTTCAGGATGTCTGGAAGGTTTCCTGCTTCTGAGTTGAGGAAACGAAAGAAGAAAGTGTGGATAAATCCTTATGAAAACTTTCTCATGGGATTTCCAAGAGCTGATTCTTCACGTAAAGTTAGAATGTGCAAATATCCTGAAGTTTTAGATGGAGCTGTCTTGGTTACTACAGAGTCAAAGATTTGTTCCTTGAATGTACATCTTCTATTCACAAACCCAGTAGGCTTGCAGGTTCTCGTGGCATCCAAAATGAGGTACTTGGAGGCTTTCACAAATGGAAGCAAGAATTGTCATGGTGCATCGTGGCCCTGTGCCATCTCTGTCTTTGGCAGAGTTGGCAAAGCAGGGCTTCCTTTATGTTCATTTCAAACATTCATAACATGACCCAGACATTGTATTTTTTTTATTATTAACTGTTATGGGCCTGTCGTTAATTGACATAGACATTTAGAATTTGTATTTCTAACTTCCCCCACCTCTTGTTTACGTTCCATAAACATAATCCCTACCTTGTGCAGTAGGGCTTCCTTTTATTTGGCCAAAATGCACACAGGCTTCAAGTGGTGACCCCTCCATTAGACATTTAGGGTTTAATGAATAATTCCATGTTTACTCAGATTACTTATGATCTTACAGCTATAAGTCACTTTGCTTCTGATATGGAATATTCAGAGAAAAACATAAGAGTAGCTCTGGACTCATGTTTGTTTTCTTGATTCTTTTGTTCTTTAAGGCAACTGTACATTCAGTATTATGACAGGAGTTCTAGTGTCGAGTCTGGCACTTTGTAAATGTGGGTAAGTCATTTGCTTACTCGACCTTCCATCTCTAAAGCAGAAATTTGGGCTGAAATTTCTTTTCAGCTATACGATCTTTTGAACTTGTGACCACCTAGGAAAATGTAGACTGTGGAGCTTACATTTGAAGACTACAGAAATAAAATTCAAATCAAATAACCATTTTTAGTTGTAATTAATATTTTGGGGTAGGAATAACAGGGAGTTTTAGAAATGTAGACCGATTGTGGAAATCAGACCTTCTAAAGTGTGCTGATGAATTATTACTTGTGGGTGAAAAAAAAACCAAAGCTCCTTTTACTTTTTAAAATTTATTTCTCCTCTACCCGCTCCAAGTGGTCACTCTTATTCATTTTATGGTCACTCATGATATTTCATTAACTTGGTATTCATTACATCCTTCCACTTTCATCCCTCTTCCTTAAAATCTCAATTAAAATGCTGTTTCCTCCAAAAAGTATTCCCTGATTTTCTACTGAAAATGGACCTCTCCTTCTTCTGTGTGCTCATAAAATTTGGCATGTGTATGCAGTGTAGAGTTTATTTCATTCTGATTTATGTTATAGGTGGGTTCGTAACTTTTCTGTCTCTCTTGTTATTAGCTCATGGAAGAGGAAATCACATCTGCTCATCTCTTTATCTGGTACCTAACAGTCCAGAATTGTTGGACTGCGTATTGCTGCCTGGGTGGTCCTGGGTGGATATCCGGTCATAGATTCAGAGCAGTCGTACTGGTGCCAGTAATGAGGCAACAGCTCCGATAGGAATGAACAGTGCCATCGGTCCACCAGTGGCTATGGTCTACATAGGACGGGAGCTGACTACACATCCTGGACACTGGTTCTTGGCTCACTATCTCTTTCTTCCCATTTCTCTTCTTTCGGAATTGCCTTTGCCCTTTCTAATGGGAGTCTTCTACTTTAACTCTCACGTTTAGTCTGATGGAAGCCTTACAAGCCACTTATTAAGAGGGATTCATTCATATACTGTATTAACCAAATGTATATATACTATATACTAGTCCTACCCAGCACCTTCCACTCACTGTGTCTGTGTTTTACGTTCATACCCTAAATTCATTCTCTGACCGTATTTCACAAGACCTATTGTCAGCTTGGTGTCTTTATCCCCCTGGTCCTCCAGCTTCTGTTAAACTAATTCATTACCCCATTAATGGCATGTCTCTTGCCTCCAGGATCAATATTACTTAGAAGGAAGACCTAGCATTTTGATTTCTTTCATCAAGAATACTTCTCAGGCTTCCCTGGTGGCGCACTGGTTGAGAGTCCACCTGCCGATGCAGGGGACACAGGTTCGTACCCCGGTCTGGGAAGATCCCACATGCCGTGGAATGGCTGGGCCCGTGAGCCATGGCTGCTGAGCCTGTGCGTCTGGGGCCTGTGCTCCTCAACGGGAGAGGCCACAACAGTGAGAGGCCCACGTACGGCAAAAAAAAAAAAAAGGGAATACTTCTCATAGGCCTCTCTGCTGGGCCCGAGTCAGCATTCCTAAGGCTGCCCTCCTCTGTTTTTGGCTCTGAAGAGCAGTGTGGCAAGTACAAGCTTGAAATAAAATGACAAAAATAACACTTTACCATATGTCGATACTCTTCTCAGAAGAACTTTATACGTGTTAACTCATTTAATCCTCACATTTCTAGGAGGTTTAGTATCTTCATTTTACAGATGATGAAAGTGAAGCACGGACATTTAACTAGCCTGGCCTGAAGGCTGAGTCCTTAGTCATTAACCTAAATATTCAGTGAGTTGTTAATAAATATTTCTACTCTGTCCTTTATGTGCACATAATAGGATTGCAACTTCTGCTCCCTTGTGGTTGGGCAGGGTCATGTGACTCATTCTGGCCAATGAGTCCTTAGCAAAAGTGACATTCCAAGTTGAAGCATTTATGGTGCAAGTGCAACCCTCCAACGTGCTCTTTTGTTCTGGCGTGTCAACCAGCAATGCCCAAGATGGTATTTTATCTAAAGCTCGGGACATAGAATGACTACCATGAGCAGAGGCCCCTGACAACATGTAGTGTGAGGAAGAAATAACCTTTCATGTCAAGCCGTGGGTATCTGTGGGTGGTTTATTACCATAAACTATCCTTACCATAATCTATCCTTCCCCAAATAGTATAAAAGCAGAATCCACAGATTCTCTGTGAAGACTACAAGATACTTCCTAGAAACTAATAATTTATTATGGTGCTACTTTATTTCAATCCCTTATATGCCAATGTCAGCTTTAGACTTTTCCTTTATCTTATCCCCAATATATCTCCAGAATGTATCTCCAAATTCTATTCCTTTCATAAGAAACTCTGGGACCCATTCTTTGTAATACTCCTTTAAATTTACTGTAATTGAAAAAGAACAGATACATGTATATCTATAACTGAATCACTTTGCTGTACACCTGAAACTAACACAACATTGTTAATCAACTATGCTCCAATATAAAATAATTTTTTTTAAAAAATTACTGTAATTGCCCAAATAGTAACCTTACAATTTTAAGATTTTACAGGATAATCTAGAAATTTGATAAGTGTTGTATTCCTAATTCATAAAAATAGATTCAAAAAAGTTCGTGTTTACATTTTGGGGAAATACAATAATCTTGAATACACAAATGACAAAATGAAACTATAAAAGCAACTATAACTGTCTTTGTAAAGAAAGTTATAGTAGATATCCATTCATTAGGAACACTATTTTAATTATTGGGAAGTATTCTTAGTAGTAGTTATTGCTGGCTTTAAAAAGTTAATTTAGGTTTAATTTGAAAACTTAATTAGCTAAAATGACTCCTCTTCTTACTATTAAAAATGGAATGTCTCAGATTCTGCAGGAGTATATATGCTGTAGAACAACTTATATCATAAACTTGAGGGCTCGTTAGAATTTATAATATGCATTTTAATAGTTGTTTCAAAGTGTGACTCAAAATTATAATCATTAGCAGTCTTTTAAAGTATAGTTATTCATGTTTATAGTTAGAGCTTGTAAGAGGGCAATATTTTCTATAGTGGGGGGTCAGCAAATTTTTAAGGGCCAAACAATAAATATTTTCAGCTTTACTGGCCATATCCTTATGGTCACTTTCACAACTACTCAAATCTGTAGCTGGAGCTGAAACAGATATGACTTTCTTCCAACAAAATTTTGTTTGGTAAAATAGGCAAGATTTTGCCTGTGGGTACCAACTCCTGATCTAGAGTGAGTGTTTAAAAAACTTGCTTGTGTTGTGTTGCAACCTTCTACATACCAACCCCTGTGTAAGTAAAGAAGGACTGTGGGTCATCATAAATATGATTTTTATCTCCATGTCCTTCTAAGGCATCCTTTAGAGCGGTTCTGCTAAGCCCCGGGGCACTTAAAGGTGCACAGGTCTGGTGGTTAGGGTGCTGAACAGTGGATGAGGAAACCTCATAGCCAACCCTCAGTTCTCTCTATAAATCCCTTGTGTGGTCCTAAATGTAATGTAAGCCCAATTTCCCCATCTGTAAAGCAAGCAGGAAGAGTGGTTCCAGGCTCCTTTCAATAATCATATTTTTCTATGCTTCTATTATGAGAAACATTAAAAAATGGAAACCCATCAATCATCAGGTAAAAATTATGAGGATTAATAAGATACTTGTAAAATTCTTTTAGCACCTAGGGAGAAAGATACCACATTGGTAACTTTTGATAGAGATTCTCTCAAAAATAGGTTTATATTATTTTCATAGGACTGCATTCTATAGGTTGTTGGAAAACCATCGATGCCGTCCCCATGCTAGAGTAGAAGATTGGATAATGAATTGCCTACATGCAAGTTTAGTTTAAATACATTCCACCTTCTGCCTTATGCAGCCATTTCAGACATGTGAGGATGCTGATCTGAGCCCTGAATTTGATAGGCTTAGGCCAACTTAAAATAAATGTGTGTGCATGAGGGGAATTTCCCCCCCTTCTTTGCACTTAGGTTATTATTTTGCTTATAGGTTCCCAAATATAAAGGGAACATATGGGTCTATAGAGGTACAATAACACACATTATATATATACATACAGACAGAGTAATATATGTGTATGTGTATATGTACATTCATACACACACACACACACACACACACACACAAATTTCAGGAGACAGTCTAAACACAGGATCTGAATACAAACATAAAAGATCCAGAAAATAAGTTGTTAAAATGTGAAATCATGAAACTTTTTTGGTTCAAGGACCACAGACTTTTGATTTTAAAAACCTGGCACAGTATCTGATTAATAGTTGCTTAATAAATGATGGTTAAATAAATAACTATATTAATGAAAGAACACGAATCTTTAAGTTTCAAAAAATGGAACAATTGTTAGAGCATGTGTGGGTGTTGATCTGTATTGTTACCAAGCCCCAGGAGAATAAACAGGCACTACTTAAGTGAATTCCATTTATAAATTTCATTAATGACAATAATGCTGTCATAGAACAATGATCTGCTCAGTTATAACTGCAAAAGTGGAGCAAGTCCAGCGGAATCTTGCTCTAAGTGGCTGTGCTGAATTCAGCCCTGTGCCCTAGCCTCCGAGGTTTAATTTTTTTTTTTTTTTTTTTTTTTTTTTGCGGTATGCGGGCCTCTCACTGTTGTGGCCTCTCCCGTTGTGGAGCACAGGCTCCGGACGTGCAGGCTCAGCGGCCATGGCTCACGAGCCCAGCCGCTCCGCGGCATGTGGGATCTTCCCGGACTGGGGCACGAACCCGTGTCCCCTGCATCAGCAGGCGGACTCTCAACACTGCGCCACCAGGGAAGCCCCCGAGGTTTAATTATTGAAGAAACCAAATGTCCCTAGTTAAGACTGGCTGTGATAAAACAGAAACTTCATAAGAACCATGAAAAAAGTAGAGTAGACAAAAATCTTGGATAAATCCAAAATTAATAAGCCATATAGTATTAGTTATATGAAAGCTTTATTCCAGAATGAAATTTCTTATAACAAATGATTGTTTAGCCCTAATAATTTTCAAATCAGTAAACGTTTATTCAGTGCTACTACACAGAAAGTAGTGTAGAAACTGTCCAGAAAGGATTACAAAATTAAGTAGTGCTTTATAACCCAACCCAAAAGGTAAGCCATAAAATAAGGATAAAGGGAAAAAGATGGAGAGTAAGGATAAGTTAGAGATAGTTTAAGCAACAATTTACAGTTACAAACAATTCATATGACAATGAATAATCACGTGGTTATGTATTTTTATATTGCTGGAAGTGTACTTCCATTTAGGGAAAATTCCAAAAAGTGAGAATTCTCACCCAAATGATAAATATACATGGAGTTTTGCTGGACGTTGCCAAATTTTCCTCCAAGAAGGTCGCACCAGTTTATATTTTCACCAGCAGTGTGTGAGACTGTGTGTTTATGCAGAAGTCTCCCCAAAAGAAAGAGTTATGACACATGTAAATTTTCTCCAGTCAGATAGATAGACAAGAAGTGGTAACTCAGTGCAGTTTTTTTTTTTTTTTTTTTTTGCATTAAGCGGGCCTCTCACTGTTGTGGCCTCTCCCGTTGCAGAGCACAGGCTCCGGACGCGCAGGCTCAGCGGCCATGGCTCATGGGCCCAGCCGCTCCACGGCATGTGGGATCTTCCCAGACCAGGGCACGAACCCGCGTCCCCTGCATCAGCAGGCGGACTCTCAACCACTGCGCCACCAGGGAAGCCCTCTCAGTGCAGTTTTAATTTGCATTTCTCTAGTTATGAGTGAGCATAAACATCTCATATGTTCAAAGGCCAGCTTCATATTTTTTGGTGCATTGTCCATGACTTTTGCTCATTTTTCTATTAAATTTTTTGGCATTTTCCCCTCAATTTAAGAGTTCTCTGTATGTTAGGGATATTAGCCCTTATCTATGATATATTACAAATATTTTCTCCCAGATTGTCAATAGTCTTTTGATTTTGGGGGGTTTGTTTTGCTCTGTGTATTAGGCATGGTAATACCCCTCAAAGATGGCCATGTCCTAATTTCCAGAAGCTGTAAACATGTTACCTTATGTGGCAAAAGGTACTCTGCAGATATGATTAAATTAAGGACCCTCATGTCATCACAAGGATCCTAAAAACTAAGAATTATTCTTGCCTGTGGTGAGAGGGATATATGACTATGGAAAAAAGATCAGAGAGCTGGAACATCGCTGGTTTTGAAGGTGGAGGAAAGGGCCATGAGCCAAGGCATATAGGCAGCATCTAAGAAGCTAGAAAGGCAAGGACACAGATTCTCCCCCAGAGCCTCTGGGAAGCAGTGCAGCCCTCCTGACAATGAAGCCTACTTTGATTTTAGACCAATGAGACCTGTCAGAATTCTGACCTACAAACTATAGGGTATTAACTTTGTGTTGTTTTAAGCCACTAGGTTTGTGATAATTTGTAATAGCAGCCATAGGAAACTAATATACATGCTACTTTTAAAAATTCAGGTAGTCAAATTTATTAATCTTTTATTGCATCTGGAGTTTGAATCATTTTCAGATAACCATTCCTTTCACCTAGGTTATAAAGACATTCACATGTATTTTTTTCCTGATATTTGTATGGTCTCATTGTTACATTTACATTTAGATTCCTATTGTATTTGGTGTATTGTTTGAGGTATGAATGTAATATTCTTTATGGTCAAGTGGCTAACCAGTTGTCCCAACATGGTTTATTTAAAAAGTTCATTTTTGGACCCAGTGATTTGAGGTGCCGTCTTTATCATACATGTATTTCTATATGCATGTGGGTCTGTTTCTGGATTTGTTCCTGCTCTATTTATCCACACACCAACACCACACTGTTAGGGTCTCTGACCCTCCACGCAGTCAAAAATCCCTATATAGTTGTCCCACCACATCCAAGGGGCCCTCCACATCTTTGGATTCAGCCAACCCTGGATCACTTACTACTGTAGTATTTACTACCGAAAGAAATCTGTGTGAGTGGGCTTGTGTAGTCCAAGCCCCTGTTGTTTAAGGGTCAACTGTAGCATGTTTACTGTATGGTAGAATTATTTTTCCCTTTATGCCTTTTCTTTCTCCGTGTTTTCCTGGCTATTCTTGCCAGTTTTTCATATGAACTTGAGTATTAACTTGTCTAACTCCAAAAGAAACTTGCTGGTATTTTTATTGGAATTGTGTTAATTTTATACAGTAACTTAGGGAAAACTGACATTTTACAATGTTGAGTCTTTCTATCATAGAACAGTGAAAGACTTCTATTTCTTCAGGTCTATTTTTGTGACTTTGAGGAATTTTAAAGTTTTCCTCTGGTTTTGTACATTTCTTTGTATGATTTTTCCTATTTTATCTTCTTGGTTGGTAATGTAAATGAGGTTTTCTGTACTAATATATCCTCTCTCAGGTTATTATGTCTATGGAGATGATTGATTTCTGTATATTAATTTATACTAAATCTGAATTTTTAATGTTTGAGTTAATTTCATCATTGATTCACATCATTTCCAGGCATAATACCATGTCATCTGCAAATATAGTTTTTACTTTTTCTTTTCCAATGCTTATGCCTCTATTTGATTTATCTTGTATAATTGCACTGACTACAATATAATGTTGACTAGGAGTGGAGTTAGGGGGTATCCGTCCCTTGTTCCTGATTTTACTAGAAATGCCTCAAATATTTCTCCATTAAGTGAGATACTGGTGTCAGGGTTAAGGGCCTGTGTGTGTGTGTGTGTTTTATCATACTAAGAAAATACACATCAGTTCCTATCTTCTTGCATTTTCATCAGGGAAGACGTTAAATTTTGTCAAAGGTTTTTAGATATCTATGTAGGGAATCATGCAATTTTTCTTATTAGATTAATTGGTATACTATATTAATGAATTAATTAATACCGAGCTAAATGCAAGTGGCCTTTGGTCATGGTATATATCTTTTAATACACTGTTGCATTGTTTTGCTCATATTTATTTAGTATTTTTGCATTGATATATATAGTGACATTGATATATGTTTTACTTTTGTTTTTAAATTGTATTCATAAGGGTAAATTGTTTTCTTAGTTCCTGCTGCTGTAGAAAAATAGCACAAACTGGGTGGCTTTAACAACAACAGTAATTAACTTCTCACAGTTTTGGATGGAGGGTGGAAGTTGGCAGTCAGGGTGGCAGCATGGTTGGGGTATGGTGAGGGTCCTCTTCTGGGTTGCAGACTGCCAACTTGTCCTTGCATCGTCATGCTCTCTGTATCCTCATAGGGTGGAGGGCAGAGGGAGGAAGCAAGCTCTCTCAGGACTTTTATAAAGTTCTTAATCCCATTAATGAGGGCTCACCCTCATGACTTCATCTGATCCTAATTGCCTCCCCAATGCCCTACCTCTTAATAGCATCACATTGGGGCGTAGGGTTTCATCATATGAATTTATTGTGAATGAACATTCAGTCCCTTACAACTGTCACTGTTATACTTGCTTCATAAAAATAATGAGAAAGTTTTCCTTCATTTTCCATGGAAAAACTAGGGAACACTGGAATGGTCTAATCTTGGGGATTTGTTAGAATTCCCCAGTGAAACCATTGGACCTGTGTTTTTTGTTTTGTGGTAGGATAGAATATTAATTACTTTACTTCTTCTAGAAAAGTTGATCTAATTTAGCTTTCTATCCCTACTAGAGCTGATTTTGGTGTCTTTTCCAAAGAACGATTCCATTTTATCTATTTTAAAATTTATTTGCAGAGAGGTGAGATCTGTAAAGTAGCCTCTTATATTTAACATTTTTTCTGCTTCAGTGGTTATTTCCTATTTGTCATTTATTATCTTGTATATTTGTGCCATCTTTTTCCATGCTACTTTTTTAAAAAAATTTGATCAAGTTATGTAGCGGTCAATTTAAAAGAAACAAACTAGATTTGGATTTTTTAAACTAGGTTTATTGTTTTTCTATTCTCAACTTCATCACACTTTGCTCTTACCTTTTTCTCCTTCCTGTGCTTTCTTTGGTTATTTTTCCTTTTTTGGCCTTCTGAGCCAAGAATTTAGTTTATTTATATTCTTTAATTTTTATTGTTAAATGTGCTTAGGAGCTATTAATTTTTTCTGTGACCACAGCTTAAAATGTAGCTAGTTATTATTATTTTTTAGAAAATTTAAAATTTTATTTTGAATTCTCTCATTCAAAAGTTGCTTAAAAGTTAGTTTTCCAATTCACAGGAGGGAGGGCTTTTACATTTTTTAATTTCTTGATAATTTATTGTTTTATTGCATTTTATCTGCAATTTCTACCTTATGGAACTTACTGATGTTTACTTTGAGACTTAATCTATAATGACTTTCCCCCCAGTTTTCTTGAGATATAATTGGCATACAGTACGATATAAGTTTAAGGTATACAGCATAACGATTTGACTTACATACATCATGAAATGTTTACTGCAATAAGTTTAGTGAACATCCATCACCTCATATAGATACAAAAGAAAAGAAAAAGAAAAACAGATTTTTTCCTAGTGATGAGAACTCTTAGGATTTATTCTCCTAACAACTTTCATATAAAATGTACAGCTGGGGCTTCCCTGGTGGCGCAGTGGTTGAGAGTCCACCTGCCAATGCAGGGGACGCGGGTTCGTGCCCCGGTCCGGGAAGATCCCACATGCCGCGGAGCGGCTGGGCCTGTGAGCCATGGCCGCTGAGCCTGTGTGTCCGGAGCCTGTGCCCCACAACAGGAGAAGCCACAACAGTGAGAGGCCCGTGTACCGCAAAAAAAAAAAAAAAAAAAAAAGTACAGCTGTGTTAATTATATTAGTCATGTTGTACATCACATCCCTAGTACTTATTTACCTTAAAATCGGAAGTTCGTACCTTCCGAAGGCCAAGAAGACAAGGACAGTATGAGTGGCAGCAATCTCCCGATGAGCTAGGCCGGCTCCCGTTGGCTGGACTTGACCCAGGCAGGCCAAAGGGCCAGGCTTGGCGACAGAGCGGAGTCTCTTCTGTCTTAATCCCCCTCTTTCCCCTGCCGGGCCTGGCCTCCTCCCACATTCTCTGGCCGGGCCGGTGGGCAGCCTGCCCCCAATGGAGCTGCCTGCCGGTGGCTTGCAGATAAGAGGCCTCTGTGCCTAGCCAACCTGATGCTCCCAGGAGTCGGCAGCGGCTGCCACTCACCCTGGCTTTCACAGCACTTCCCACACCCACGGTTGGACCCAAGGCATTCCTGGTGCGGTGATGAGTGAAGGTGGGGAAGAACTTGTGATTAAACGGCTGGAGTTTTACAGCCAAGTGAACAACAAAAGCAACAAAATAATTATAATGCAATGACTTTTTTGTATGTTCCATGTATGCTTGTACATAGGTGTGAGACTTGCCCTTGTGCAGGTACACAGTTGTGGAGCAGCCATATCTTAGACCAGGAGTCCTTCCACCTTTCCTGCATAGATCCAAGGGTTCCCGCCTGACATGTGTCAGAGTTTTGGTTTCCACAAAGCCTCGCCAACACACACTGTAATCATTGTGATTATTGTTTTTCTATTATGATAGGCATGAAGTAGTATCTCAGTGTTGTTTTAATTTGTATTACCCCAGTAATGAGATTGAGCACTTTATTTATTGCCATGCAATTATGTTCTCTTGTGAACCGCCTATTCATGTACTTTCCTTAAAAAAAATTTTTTTTCTACTACGTTTATAGTTCTTTATAAATTTGGGATAGTGAGTCTTATTAGGATATATATGTTTCAAAAAGATTCTTCTAGTCTGTGCCTTAACTTTTCATTTTCTTTATGGCAATTTTTTCTTCTCATAGAGGTTCAAAAATTTAATGTAGCGAAATACTTTATTATCCTTCCCAGCTTGATGATATAAAAGTATTCTCTAAAGCATTCTTCAAAAAGTTTTATAGATTTGCTTTTTGCATGTGTTTTCTTTAAAGACTGTATTTTTTTAAGAGCAGGTATAGGTTTACAAAAAATTGAGAGGAAGATACAGAGATTTCCCATATACCCTCTGCCTCCGTATGAGAATAGCACCCTCCCTCTGTTATTAACACCACTCACCAAATAGTAGATCTTTACCAACAATGAACCTATGTTGACACATAGTAATCACCCAAGTCCATAGTTTACCTTAAGTTCACTCTTGGTGGTGTACATTCTGTGGGTTTGGACAAGATGATAATGACATACAGCCATCATTATAGTGTCACGCAGAGTATTTTCACTGCCCTAAAAATCCTCTGTGTTCTGTCTATTCATCAATCCCTCTCCACCGACCTCTGAGAATCACTGGTATATTTAGTGTCTCCATAGTTTTGCCTTTTCCAGAATGTCATACAGTACGTAGCCTTCTAAGATTGGCTTCTTTCACTTAGTAATATGCATTTAAGGTTCGTTCCTGTTTTTTCATGGCTTGATAGTTCATTTCTTTTTTAGTGCTGAATAGTATTCCATTGCCTGGGTGCACCATAGTTTATGCATTCACCTACTGAAGGACCTCTTGATTGCTTCCACGTTTTGGAAATTATGAATAAAGCTGCTGTAAACATCTGTGTGCAGGTTTTTATGTGGATGAGTTTTCAACTCCTTTGAGTAAATACCAAGGAACACGATTGCTGGATCATATGGTACAAGTATGTTTATTTTTGTAAGAAACTGCCAAACTATCTCTCAAACTGGCTCTACCATTTTGTACTCCCACCAACACTGTATGAGAGACCCTGTTGCTCCACATCCTCGCCCCCATATGGTGTTATCATATGAAACACCATATGGCGTTATCAGAGAATTTTGGCTCTTCTAACAGGTATGTAGTGGCATCTCATTATTGTTTTAGCTTGAATTTCCTTGATGCCATGATGTGGAGCATCTTTTCATATACTTATTTGCCAGGTGAGGTATCTGTTAAGGTTTCTGGCCCATTTTTAAAATCAGGTTGTTTGTTTTCTTATTGCTGAGTTTCAAGAGTTGTTTGTAAATTGTGGATAACAGTCCTCTATCAGATGTGTCTTTCTGCAAATATTTTCTCCCAATCTGTGGCTTGTCTTCTCACTCTCTTGACACTATATTTCACTGAGCAGAAGCTTTTAATTTTAATGAAGTCCAGCATATCACTTATTTCTTTCATGGATTATTTCTTTGATGTTATATCTAAAAAGGCATCACTGTACCCAAGGTCATCTAGATTTTCTCCTATGTTATCTTCTAGGAGTTTTACGGCTTTGTGTTTTACATTTACGTCCATTTTGATCCATTTTGAGTTAATTTTTATGAAAGGTGTAAAGTCTGAGTCTAAATTTTTTTTTTTTTGCATATGGGTTTCCAGATGTTCTAGCACCATTGTTGAAGAGACTGTCTTTGTCCTCCTGTCTTTTCTCTTTTGTCAAAGATCGGTTGACCGTATTTATGGGGGTCTATTTCTGGTCTCTCCATTCTGTTCCATTAATCGATCTGTCCTTTCACCAATATCACACTCTCTTGATTACTGTGGCTTTATAGTAAGTCTTGAAACTGGGTAGCATCAGTCCTCCAAACTTGTTCTGCTTTACACATTTAGTCTTTAATCTGAGTTTGTTTTGGGGGACTGGTCTGAGTTCTTTATTCACATAGGAAGTGGACTTGCTGCTATTGTTTCAGTAGTCATTCCCTCCCCCACTAATTAATGACACATTTCTGTCATACACCTTGATTCCATACATGTGCCTCTCTTTCTAGGCTCTCTTCCTATTTCATTGATGCATCTATCTATCTCACTTACCTTTTTTAATTACCTACCTTTATAGTAAGGTACCTGACCCTTTTCTGGATGTTAGTGGAGTCACCATTCTTAAAGATTAGTTGCTTATTTTTAGCCTTTTTCTCTTTTATAAATGTTTCAAGATCAGCTGGTAAAGTTCAGTGTATAAATCTGCTGGGATAAATGGGTTTGCAACATAGGCTAAACCTTATTTGGTCATTCCATATTACTATTCCCATTATTATTGCTAGTATTTTTATTTTTCACATTGATGGATTGCTTTATTTAGGATTTTTGAGACTGCATTCATTAATTTTCCTTTCCCATATAGTACATGTTTACTTTTAGTATCGAGGTCATTCTAGAGGACTCATAAAAGTCTCTCCTCTCTCGGGCCTCCCTGGTGGCGCAAGTGGTTGAGAGTCCGCCTGCCGATGCAGGGGATACGGGTTCGTGCCCCGGTCTGGGAGGATCCCATATGCCGCGGAGCGGCTGGGCCCGTGAGCCATGGCCGCTGAGCCTGCGCGTCCGGAGCCTGCGCGTCCGGAGCCTGTGCTCCGCAACGGGGGAGGCCACAACAGTGAGAGGCCCGCGTACCGCAAAAAAAAAAAAAAAAAAAAAGTCTCTCCTCTCTCCTTTTTCTCCCCCTTCACTTCATGCTTTCTCCCACCACTCCCCTAGCCTTCTTTTTCCATTTTCTAGAACTTTTCCTGTAAGATTTGGACATGAGAGTTTTTGTAATGTTTTCAAGCTTTGTAAAAATTGCCCTAAAAAAAAAATCTAGGCCCACGATTCAACAATAAAAAGACAAATAATCCGATATAAAAATGGGCATAGGAGCTGAAATTTATCCAATGTGATATTTTCAAACAATGGAATATTATTTGGCAACAGGAAGAATGAAATACTGATACGTGCTACAACAGGACAGATCTTGAAAGCATTATGCTAAGTCAAAGAAGCCAAACCCTAAAGGTCACATACTGTATAAGTGCATTTATATGAAATGTCCAGAATAGGCAAATTTATAGAGATAGAAAAGTAGATTGTTGGTTACCTCTGGCTGGAGAATGAAGAGTGACTGCAAAAAACTGTGGGGTTTTTTTGGGGGGTGATGAAAATTCTTCTAAACTTAAACGATGATGATGGTTGCCTGACTTGCACATGCTAAAGACAAATGAATCGTATGCCTTAAATGGGTGAATTTTATGGTATGTGAATTATATCTCAACAAAGATGTTTTTAAAATCTAGGCCTATGGGTTATTCTGGGGTAAATTTTTATTTTCAACTATTGAATTGATCTCTTGTTCAACATTCAGTTGATTCTTGAGTTTTATGGAAAGACTTTTAAAATTTTAGGACACTGATCATTTTACCTGTTTTAAAATTTATTGCTGTAAAGTTGCTCACAATGAAGTAGTCCTATTATTTTAAATCTCTGTCGTAGCCTTAGTTATGGAGCCTTTTTTATTCCTAAGCTTATTGATTTATGTCTCTTCTGTTTTTCATTAATCTAAGCAGGTATTCTTTTATTGATCCTATATTAATGTTTTGTTATATTTTATTAGACTTTGATTTTATCTTTATTAATTCTTTTACTCTACTTGTTTATTGCTGTTAGACTTTGTCTATCTTCTTTGCTTGGAGGCTTTGCACATTAATTTTCCAATTTTCTTCATTTCCAGAATATGCACTAAAATTTTGAATTTCTATGTACCCCTTTAGTTCTTTTCATCTTACAAGTTTTGATCCATAGTGTTTTAAGACATCAAATTCTAATTTTTTCTAATTCCTTTATATTTAATTATTGATCCATGGGTTTTATAAATGTGTATTTTTTTCATTTTTACTAAGAAAAAATTCAATGTATAGAAAAATTAAAAGACCACGGCAATGAAACACTCATCCATCTACAACTTGGCATCAATAAATATTAGTATTTTTGTTTCATATATATTTTTTCCAGAGTGAGTGGTAAACAGAATGATACTTCACCCTAAATACTTTAGCATGTGTCTTTTAAAAATAAGGACAACTTCCTTTATAGCCACAATATCATTTTCACCCTTAGGAAAAGTAATAAAATTTCTCTTATTCTATCCAGTAGCAGCCTTATTTGAATTTCTCCAATTGTTTCCAAAATGTCTTTTATTTTGGTCCAAGACCTAACCCCATTAATTTCATTTAGTTATGTCATGTCTCATTTAATCTGTTTTTAGTGCCTCTACTTTCTTCTACCCAGACACTGACTTTTTCAAGTGCTGAGGAGCACCTTGTATTCTGCATATGCCTCATTGTTTCCTTGTGGTACTATTTATCTGATCCTTTATCTTCCATACTTCTTATAAGCTGGAAGTTATGTCAAAGGCCTTGCTTAGGTTCAGGTTAAACATGGTTTTTGCAAGAATACTCCATAAGTGACACAACGCACTTCTCACACAGCGTCATATAAGCAGAAACATGTGAGGGGATCTCTCCCTTGTACAGTATAACTTTTCCCTTGGCAATTAAAAAATCAGGAGGTGATATTTGATACTGGATGAGTATTTTCTTTTCCATCAATCTTGTACCTAATGACTTTGGCATCTACTGGTGATTTTAATTTGGATCAGTTACTTCATTGGGGATTACAAATTGGTGATTTTTAAAAAATTTTTTAACATCTTTATTGGAGTATAATCACTTTACAATGGTGTGTTAGTTTCTTCTTTATAACAAAGTGAATCAGTTATACATATACATATGTCCCCATATCTCTTCCTTCTTGCATCTCCCTCCCTCCCACCCTCCCTATCCCACCCCTCTAGGTGGTCACAAAGCACCGAGCTGATCTCCCTGCACTATGCAGCTGCTTCCCACTAGCTATCTATTTTACGTTTGGTAGTATATATATGTCTATGCCACTCTCTCACTTTGTTCCAGCTTACCCTTCCCCTTCCCCATATCCTCAAATCCATTCTCTAGTAGGTCTGCATCTTTATTGCTGTCCTGCCTCTAGATTCCTCTGACCATTTTCGTTTTTTTCTTTTTTTAAGATTCCATATATATGTGTTAGCATATGGTATTTGTTTTTCTGACTTACTTCACTCTGTATGACAGTCTCTAGGTCCATCCACCTCACTATAAATAACTCAGTTTCGTTCCATTTTATGGCTGAGTAATATTCCATCGTATATATGTGCCACATCTTCTTTATCCATTCATCTGTTGGTGGACACTTCGGTTGCTTTCATAGCCTGGATATTGTAAATACAGCTGCAATGAACATTTTGGTACATGACTCTTTTTGAATTATGGTTTTCTCAGGGTATATGCCCAGTAGTAGGATTGCTGGGTTGTATGGTAGTTCTATTTTTAGTTTTTTAAGGAACCTCCATACTGTTCTCCATAGTGGCTGTGTCAATTTACTTTACTACCAACAGTGCAAGAGGGTCCCCTTTTCTCCACACCCTCTCCAGGATTTATTGTTTGTGTAGATTTTTTGATGATGGCCATTCTGACCAGTATGAGATCATGTCTCATTGTAGTTTTGACTTGCATTTCTCTAATGATTAATGATGTTGAGTATTCTTTCATGTGTTTGTTGGCAATCTGTATATCTTCTTTGGAGAAATGTCTATTTAGGTCTTCTGCCCATTTTTGGATTGGGATGTTTGTTTTTTTGATATTGAGCTGCATGAGCTACTTTTAACTTTTGGAGATTAATCCTTTGTCAGTTGCTTCATTTGCAAATATTTTCTCTCATTCTGAGGGTTGTCTTTTGGTCTTGTTTATGGTTTCCTTTGCTGTGCAAAAGCTTTGAAGTTTCATTAGGTCCCATTTGTTTATCTTTGTTTTTATTTCCATTTCTCTAGGAGGTGGGTCAAAAAGGATCTTGCTGTGATTTATGTCATAGAGTGTTCTGCCTATGTTTTCCTCTAAGAGTTTGATAGTGTCTGGCCTTACATTTAGGTCTTTAATCCATTTTGAGTTTATTTTTGTATATGGTGTTAGGGAACGTTCTAATTTCATTCTTTTACATGTAGCTGTCCAGTTTTCCCAGCACCACTTATTGAAGAGGCTGTCTTTTCTCCACTGTATATTCTTGCCTCCTTCATCAAAGATAAGGTTACCATAGGTGCGTGGGTTTATCTCTGGGCTTTCTATCCTGTACCATTGATCTATATTTCTGTTTTTGGGCCGGTACCATACTGTCTTGATTAGTGTAGCTTTGTAGTATAATCTGAAGTCAGGTAGCCTGATTCCTCCAGCTCCGTTCTTCTTTCTTAAGATTGCTTTGGCTATTCGGGGTCTTTTGTGTTTCCATACAAATTGTGAAATTCTGAGATAAGCCTCCTCTTCTCAATGGGAAAGCACTATAATTCCCCTACCAAAAGAATCCTTTATTCTTTTATTTATTTTATTGAAATATAGTTTATTTACTGTTATTTTAGTTTCAAGTGTACTGCAAAGTGATTCATAAACTTATTTTTATTAAGGTTTCATTTACATGCAATAAAATTCACTGATTTTTAGCTGTACAGTTTGATGAGTTTGACAAAATATAGTGTTGTAACCACCACAATCATGATATAGAATATTTTCCACATGCCAGCACTTCCCTTTTGTGCCTCTGTATAGTCAAATCCCCTCTCCATCCCCAACCCCAGGCAACACTGATCTTCTTTTTGTCTCTAGATTTTTTTTAGAACCAAATGAAATCAAACAAAAGCCAATCACAAAGTATGAAATTCTTTCATTTTGCATAATGAAAAGAATGAGATTTAATGCATGTTAAGTTTATCAGTAGTTGGTTACTCTTGATTGCTGGGTAGTATTTCATGGTATGGATGGATCTACCAGAGGTTGCTTATCTATTTACAAGTTGATGGAAATTTGTGTTGTTTCCAGTTTGGGGATATTATGAATAAAGCTGCTATAAACATATATGTGCCAGTCTTTATGTCAACACTTTTTCACTTCTCTTGGGTAAATACCCAGGCGTAGAATTGCTGGATGGTCTTTTTGAGTGCATGGTTAACTTTTTGAGAAACTGTCAGTTGGCTTTCCAAACTCGCTGTACCATTCTGCATTTCCACCAGCAATGCATGAGAAATTAAGTTGCTCTACATCCTTGCCAACACTTGATATTGTTAGTCTTTTTAACTTTGTCGATTCTAGTGGGTGTGAGTAAAACTAATTGAGATTTTAATTTGCTTTTTTGAATGACTAATAATGATGAGCATCTTTTCATGCAATGATTTGTCATTGTTATATCTTCTTGGATAAGAATGTATTTAAATCTTTTGTTCATTTTAATTGAGTTGTTGTTTTAAGTTGTAAGATTACTCATAGAAGAATATTTTAACTTCTATATGTATATGAGTTGTTTCTTTGTTACTAATTTAAATTTTATTGAACATGGTCTGAGAAAATGTTCTATATGAAGCTTGTGAGCTAGAAATCTTTGGTCTATTGACATTGCTTACTGAAAGGGAAACATATCTCTTCCCTCTCAGAAACCTTGTCCTACACCAATATTTCTTGAATTTTACAGTAGATGACCCCTCTGAATGGACCGTAAGTTGAGAAATATTTTGCAGAATAAGGCATTTGATCTTTCATTGATTCATTACTTGATTTAGCACACACTGAATACCTTTCATGCCCCAATCTTTACTTAGGTGCTGGGACACCCTGGATGTTGTATTGTAAACAGACAATAGATAATTTTTTCTCTACCCTTTATCAACTCTCTCATTAGCCTTCCTACTTGTTCTTTTGGGTTCTCTATGGTGACAATCATATCAGGAGACTGATAAGCCTATCACTCCCTCCTTTTTAATTTAATTTTATATTTTATTTGTTTTTGGCTGTATTGGGTCTTTGTTGCTGCGTGCGAGCTTTAGTTGTGGCGAGAGGGGTCTGCTCTTCATTGTGGTGCATGGGCTTCCCGTTGTGGTGGCTTCTCTTGTTGCGGAGCTCGGGCTCTAGGTACACAGGCTCAGTAGTTGTGGTGCACGGGCTTAGCTGCTCCGTGGCATGTGGGATCTACCCGGACCAGGGATCGAACCCGTGTCCCCTGCATTGGCAGGCAGATTCTTAACCACTGCACCACCAGGGAAGTCCCACTCCCTCCTTTTTGAAATACCTTCTATACTAGGTTCCTGGGGGAGTCCACTCTCCTGGATTACCTCCTCTCTCTTTGGTTGCCACTTGGGGTGGTCTCCTTTTATGGTTCCTCTTCATCCTCTTAACTTTTTAAAGTTGGCATGGCTTTCAGGATTTAATCCTTGAACGTCTTCTCTTTTCTAACTACTCTCAGCCTTAACGACCTACCCAATCCAATACTGCACCCTGGGCTCTTCCACCAAAATTTACTCTAACCATAGTCTTTCCCATTTCAATTAATAGCAATTCCATTCTTTTCGCCTCTGAAGTCCACACACGTGGAGTTATTTTTATTCCTTCCTTGATTTCCAAACCCCCTCTCCTGAGCAAATACTGTTGGCTCTAAATTCAAAACCATCCCAAACTGCCACCAGTTCTCATTATTCTTCTTGCTAGGGTCCCATCCAAGTCATCCTCTCTTACCTGGATTCTGGCCAGTAGCCTAATAACATATCTCCCCCTTTCCTTCCTCTTTTTCTCCTATAATTAATTTGCAATATGGTAGCCAGAATGATTCCTTAAACAAAAGTCAGATCATGAAGTTCCTCTGCCTAAGATCCTCTGCCTCCCTGCCCCTCCCACACCCCTCAGAGTAAAAGCCAGTCCTTAAACTGGACTAAGTCCCACCCAGTGATCTGCCCTCTCAGACTACCCCATTAACCCTCTGTTCCATCCCTCGGTTCCATCCCTTTGCCTCACTGCTGTTCTTAGGCCTCACCCAGGCACACTTGCCTCTAAGGGCCACCGCACCTGCTCTTTCTGCTTCCTGGGACCATCTTCCCTCAGACACCTGCATGACTTACCTGCTTCCTCCCCTCCTTTATTTACTCACACGTAGCACTGTCAGTGGGATCATCACTGAGAATTGATTAAACTTGAATATCACCCAGCCCTCCCTGCTTTCTTTTTCTCCATAGCACTGATTACTTTCTAACGGAAAATATTATTTCCTTATTCTTTTCTAATGGCTGTCTTCCCCTCCAGAATGTAAGTTCCACATGGTCAAAATGTTTTTTTCTGATTTTTTACTCATATTTATTTTCCCGCACTGACACATAGTGTAAGCATAGTATAAGCACTCAATAAAAGACTGAGAAGTAAATAACTGAGAGAACTGGGCAGGATATATTTTGAAGAACCAAGGACGTGATGAATTGGAGGTGGGGCCATCAATTTCGCCTATCACTTACTTGGTCGCGATGCAATGCCCCCCTCCGCACCAGCAACTTGGGGGAAAAAAACACTGCAGAACACAGCAGGAAGGTACCTGCAGCCCAGGGTCTGACTCTCCGCTCAACTCTTATCTCTGTGGACAACACCAATTTCCTGGACACTTAAATTATTAATTTATTATATATAATATATATATATATATATAATATTATTAATTTAAGGACACTTAAATTATTCACTAACATGATATTTTATTCTGGTGGAGAGGAGAACCTTTTTGGAAATATTTATTTCTTGGTACCATTTTGATCAATCTTTTAACAAAATCTTTAAAATTAACAAACACATTAAACAAATTGATAATGAAAAATCACAAACTTTTAAATATTAATAAAAACATCTTAAAATCGGATCCATAGCTGTCCTTGATGTATATTATTTACTTACTGGGGAGAGGAACCCTTGAACTTCATTTTATCTCACCTGTCAAGCTACAGTGATGTAAATGATTTTAATTCTGACCTGTAAATCAAAACTCCAAACCACTGGTACTCATGGAGTGCCCAGGATTGCATAATGCTGTTGTAAGTACCACTGGGTGTAAAATAAATAGAGGACACCGTCTCTGGCTAGATAAGTTGGGGCTTACTGTGACTTGCCCACATTTCTCAACTATAGCATAAAGCAAAAGAAAGATTTGAGCACTAATTTGAAGCTCTATTCAATTTTCACAGTAAAGTATGCTTACTTTTGCCTAGCTCTTATACCTATCTGAATAAATGGCTTAACATTTTTCTTCCAGTTTTCAACTGGTGATTGGTTTATCCAGCAAATTATTTCCCTAACAAATACTGTCATTCAGGATAATTGAACTTTTCCAGCACTTAAGAAGAATGTACAAAACCAGGCATAATCCCATTGGTTGTATTCTTTATGCTTTAAGATTTATGTATATCTAGGACTGCTGTTATTTATTAAAAAAGAAAAAAACTTTTGCCGTAATCCTCAAAAGCCTATGACCAGTAGAAATATGGCATATTAAAATAATTAAAAGTATATTACGGGAAGGAGCACCTTATTTCATCTTTAGAAGAAACTGTGTTAGTTGGAAAAAAATATCTGTTTTAGAAGTCATGATTTTCTAATAAAGTAACATTTCTTTAAGAAGAGCATTTCCACAAGAATATGGGGGGAAATAAGAGAATTCTTTAGACTGAGGCTGGGGCTAAACTGAGTGCAGCATTTTCTTGCCCAAATCAGGTTTTCCTTTTATCTCTCAAAATGCCAACAGGAGGCAAAGGGCCCAGCTTCATCGCGAATTACGCGCTGATTCTCCCTCCACCAACTTGATCCCCAAATGTACTTGGGAACCAACTTCTGACTCCAGACAAACGACTGTTAGTTCCAGCTCTTACCTGCCAATTACAATACTGTACTTTGGATATCCGTGCCAGTCTCTGGATCAGCCTGATGATAAGATTACAGGACCTGTTTGTTCAGTTCATTAGCAGAAATTCGTTCCAGCCAGCCAGAGCAAGCAGCGGTTTGGGACGCGGGTAAAGGGAGGGATATGCCAGGGGCCTGCCGGGATGGATTGATTTTTCTTATTGGGAACTGGAAAAGGAAAGCACTACTTCTCTTTCGGGATCCCCATTTCCCCTTCCAGTTCCTCTGTTTGGGGCAGACAATAGAAGCCTCACAGGCCCCCCTCTCCCCGCGCGGGTCCCTGTCGCCCTCTCCTCCCCTCCCTTCGCCCACCGGCTCCCCCAACTCCGGCTCCAGGCAGAGATTTGTCAGAACCGTTCGGTTGAGACTGATTATGATTGCAGCAGATGGGCTGGATTTGACAGCCTGATCCTAAGCAGCTTCTGATGGGGGGGCCGCGGAGGGGCGGGGAGGGGGAGAAGGTGGGGGGCGGGAATCTGTGGGACGGAGCCGCCTGCTAGGAGCGCACCGCGCGGCCCCGCCAGGCGCGACGGGGCAGCTGTTTAACGCGCGCCTCCGGGAGGGAAGTGGCACGCGGACCCGAGGGGCCTCCCGGAAGGCCGGGGAAACGTCCATTGCCGAGAGGGCACCGAGACACCGGGAGGCAGGCGCAGGAAGACCGGCGCAACACAACAAAGCGGAAGAGCGCACGGAGGAAGCTCGGCGGCCGGGCGCTGGTGGGCGGCGGGGCGCGCGTGGCCCCGGCTGCCTCCGCCAGCCCCGGACATGGCAAGTTGGTCAACTCCAAGCTCCGCGGCCAGCGCCTTGCTGCCCCCGAAGTGACAGCACTGCAGGGTCTGCCCACCCCGACCCCGACCCGCTGCAAAATGCTCCACCACCGGCCAGGTAAGGAGACGCCAGCCCGCTCCCCTCCCGGGCGCGCCGCCCGCGCGCGCCGCCCGCGCTCCCTAGCCTGACCCTTCGGCCCCTTTACTCTCACTAGTCGCGCGGACTCCCTGCTTCTGTGCCTCCCTCTGGTCTCCTCGGTCCATCTCTGCCCTCTACCGCCCTCCTTCACCGTCGCCCTTCTTTTTCCACCTTACCGGCTCCCAACAGCAGGGGGAGAAGTTCGGCGAGGTGGCACGAGGTCACGGGCTCTCTTCCGCCAGCGCCTGCACCTGGCCCCGCTCCGCAGGCGGTGGGTGGGAGCCGGCTGTGTGTGCTTTCACCCCCCTTCCCGCTCCCACGCAGTCCGAGCCCCACACAACACACACGCGCGCGCGCGCGCGCACACCACACACACACACACACACACACACACACACAGACTCCCTCCCTCCCTCCCTCCTTTCCACCCGTGGGGCCTCGCTTTTGCGCTGGAAGCGCAAATGAAAACAAGCACACGTGCAGACACAGTTCCGCGTTGGCGTCCTCCAGAGACTCCTGAAGGGGGAAAGCGCGTATCTGACAGCTCCGACGCGCCCAAGCACAGCACCAGTGCCCCTTCTGCCCCCTGGCCTTGACTTCTGTGTCCCGGGGCCAGCAGAGCCAGGCGCCTCCAAGGGGGCCCGGGAGGCTGCTGTGCTTGGCACAGGCAATGTTGTGCCGCCGGAAACCCTTCGTCCCCCGACCCCCGGGGGCCAAAGGCCTGGGCCACTTTCTGGCCCCTGGGGCCTGCCTTCATCCCCACCCCCTCCCCAGGCCCATCACCAGTGGGTCCCTGACCTTGTCTACCCGGCTCAGGGCGTCTGGCCCTGGCAGCCCCTCACTGGCTGCTGTCGCCCCAGCTCGCCAGGAGCTACTGGTGTGTGCCCTGTTGCTACTGGCAACTGCCTGTGCCGAAAGCTCAGCCCCTACCGCAGCTTCATGCTGATTGATGGGCAGAAATGCGCTATTTTCTGGAGCTCAGCGGCCACGCTGGGACAGGGCCCCTCCCCGCCGCTGGAACCCTGCAGACGGCCTGCTAGCCTTCCCAACTCTAGGCCCCGCCCCGCCCCACCCCTTAGTAAAAAGGGGCTCTTAGGAGAGCCTCATCCCCTAGGCATAGGTTTGGTCCCTGCATTTGCTTTCCTGGGTCACCAGCAGCCTCCCCCGAGGGAGTTTCCCGTCTTATTCTCAAGGATTCTCTTGCGACGGATGAACGAGGCTGCTGTTTCTGGACGCGAGCATCTTCCTTTATACCGTCAGCTCACACACCGCATCCTACACAGAGTTACTTAAAATAGATCACTTCTTTAATGACCAGAACTGTTCCTGCAAGTGCTCAGGAAAGCATTTTCCAAAAATAATTCATTTCCTCCCAGTGCCTCTTCCTCAGCGACTCTTCTCCCATGGCACTGCCTCTTCCCTTCTCCCGCAGACAGGTGGTCCTTTCCAACCCAGAAGGACACAATCTGGGGAATAAGCCTGAGCTTGGGGTGCTCAGTGCTGGGATAGCCTTTACCACTTCTGTGTTTTCGCATATTAACACCCCAAACTCATTATCCCCTCCCGTTTTCTGGGATGGCAGCCTCCTCCTCTAAGCTGTTGTGAACGAATAGAAATGTTTCCAGGTTTACAGCAATTCCTGTCCCCATCTGTACCCCTTCTCTTCCTCCCTAATACTGAGGGCAAAGGGCCAGATTTTATTATCAATGAAATTATCTTTACAAGAAGTTTTTGTTCTGCAGTATTTTTCTGAGCACCCCAGTATTTTGAGCAGAGTATTTTCACTATCTCAATCGTCATGCCTAGCTTCGTTTTGCCTGTGGACATTCATTTTGGAAAACCATGTGACGTTTTAAAGTCATTCACTTGTTCATGCCGAGAAAACTTTCTTGTGAGGCTCTCCAGTGTCGGACAACAACCAAGGCCCTGAGTTGGGATCATCATTCTAAAGCCTCCATTGTAGCTGGATTGTGGTTATTGCCATGATGGTTAATATTATAACAGCACCCTACATTTGACCAGGACTTTACAGTTTACAAAAGGCTTTCACAGGCTTTATCTGCTTTAATCCCAGCAGCAGGAATTTTAAATGGCAGGGATTCCACCAAAAGGCCCAGTAAGGCTCATCAATCCTGCTTAAGCAAAAAGAAAAAGAATCTTGCAAATCATCCCAATAGCTGATGGAGCTTAAAACGCAGAATAAACAATTCAGAAGAAGCTTATGAAGCTTAGTTAGCGGAATGCAGCTTGGGGAAAATCAGTGAAATGCATGGAACATGCACAGTACCAGAAAGGCATCCTGGGAAGAAACTCCATCCTGAGAGGGCTGGCGGCTGGAGGTGGAGGCTTTCCGGGGCTCTGGACTATTGCCTTATCCCAGGATCTAAAATGGGATGAAAGTGTTAGTGCAAAGTTGCTGGGAGACTAGCAAATTAAGCAAAATGAGTAGGCAAGACGTTACTTTCTTTAGCTACAAGGCATTCTTGAGATATCCGCAAGTTTCTGGTACATATTTACTTTAGAAATGAAGCAATTTTCTGTACTTAGAGCATAAAACACGAGTTTTTGTGCCTCGTCTGAGCCATATGAAGACAATCAGGGTTTTGGTCATTTTTTACCCACTACTTTGAAAACTGGGGTTGTCTATGAAAACAGATGGATAAATAGAAATTTCTCTTTGTTATCATTTATAGGGAAAATGTACAGAAGGCCTTTATGTAGATTTGTTCCTTTTCTCTCACCCTTCAACTCGGAGGGCAGCTGTCTCTCACGTCCCAGCTGTGAATATCATTTGTGACTCTCCTCCAGAAACGATGTCTAGAATGCCAACTGATAGATAGAAAATTTGGTTGGCATTTCAGACATCATGCGAGGCTCTTGTTTGTCATTTTGAAAAGTTTTATTCAGAGAAGGTTTACAAGCAAGCTGGTATATCATAAAGAGCTGATTATGGCCAGAGGCTGGCTGTGGGTACCACTAGATAACAGATAAGCCAAGAAAGTAATCACAGAGTAAGGTCTGTTGTCAGGAAAGCATGGAGATACCCAAGGAAGCTTTTTCTTATTTAGTAACATGAGGCTCTGCGGAAACCTTTAGATGTGTTGGTGTTTTGGTTTTTGGGGGTTTTTTTTGCTGGAGAATCGTTTTTTTCAATCCTGTTACTCTTATTTGGCATTCCCATGTATTATTTTCATTCTTAGACATTATAACATTTTGACTAGAGCTGAACTTACATGTTTAGGTTGATTGTACCTCAATGAAAAACACATTCTGTATGTATTATATATATATATGTATTACATATATATGTATGTTTTTTGGGGGGGGGATTCGATTGGACCTAGTGGACAGGGGACTTCTGCAGCTTCTGCTGGATCCCTGAGGTTTTCAAATGAAGTTTAGAGAGGTGTGGTTGATTCCAACCCTAGGCATCCTCCTCTGATTTTCTTATTTAATGTGAGAGGCATGAACAGAGGAAAGTTGGGGGGACTGGGATGATGGCTAACGTCACCCTGGTTCAGGGGGGTCGGTCTCCCTCCCAGCTCTCTAATCTGAGGCCCCGTTATTTATCTGTTCAATAAATATTTGTTAAGGAGCATTTTTAGAGACCAGTCTCTGCGTTCCAAGCCTCCTTGCTTTCTCTGCAGAGCTGTGCCATTTCATCTGATCCATTAGCTGTGTTTCTTTCAAATATCTGGTATCTGACCAAGATTGCTTCCTAAATATTACTCTCTTCCAGCCTTCTTTCTCCCAGGAGCTCTGTTCCTGTGTCTCCCCCTGCTCAGTCTTCTTAGATGGTAGCAGGTTAAGTAAACAGTCCCTGTGAATTTGTTGCTCAGTTCAGAGAGCATGGCTGTTTCATGTTACTTGATATGAACTTAACCGACAAAATGCGTTAAGGAGGATGCTGGTACCCAGGTTCTCGGTTCTGTGACAGCTAGGGAGAGTTGAAAGGAAGGGAAGCAAATGGATCCGTGTGTGTTGTGTTGTGTTGTGTTGAAAGATGTCCAAAATAGGTCATGGCACTTACTGCTGTAGGTAAGACTATGGCCTCTAAATGGATCGTGAACTCAGAGTGCTACTAAAACTGCAAGTTACCTGGCAGGTGGTTAAGTTTGTTTAAACCCGGGAGTCTTGTAGACCTGGACTCAGATCCTGATACCATCGATATAATTTGAGGCAAAGTTATTAATGTCTATAACTAACCTCCATTTGGTTTCCTTATTAATAAAAGAGAAAACAATATGCATTTATAAGGTGTGAAGTATAAAATCTAACATATTTCGAGGGCTTAGGACAGTACCGAATGCTCAAGAAGATTAACATATGCTTTCTTCTGTGGTCTTTTCATGTTATTTTCCACTTGGTTGGGACCTAGTAAGACTGCCTTTTTCACATCCATCTCATCTTTGAACCAGCTCCCAATACACCACAGAGAACAACCATTATAGGGAAGTTACAGTTTAAAGCCATTGCAGCTACTTTCTGAAGGAGCACATGCCTTCTGCCAGTATGATGGGAGATGACACCTCTTTCTTTCTTTGAGATGCAAACAGTTTAGTCTCTAAGGTAAACCTAGAAACTTTCAGTTCAGTTCATCCACTACCTGTGAAAGGCACTGTGTTTCACACAGTGCAGGGATGCAGAGATGAAACACACAGTTTGTTCTCAGCTTTCAAGGTGGAAGAGAGGAGGTGTTGATATGATAAGAAAAAACCCAGCATAATAATAAGGAACGTCATCATAATAAAGACAGCTGTCACTTATTAAGCCCTGGTGTGTGTCAGACACATATTTTATTAAAGGCGGCAACAGTCTTGAGATCTGTGAGAGAGATGTTCTTTCTCCATTATAGAGGTATGCTATTATAAAGGTAAACTTAAGTTTTATAGCGGTGTTATTAACAAAATACTATTAGTTGCAAAGGAGAGAGTTACCCTTACCAGAGAAGCCTACCTCAGGCAGTTTGAATGAGTTGTTTGGAAATATTGATAGTGTTTTATTTAATAACTACATTATCCAAGGTTGGATTTGGGTTCAACAATCTCTCGATCCCTTACACTCTGTTCACCGCATTATAGAAAAGAGAGAAAGAAAAGACTGGGCTTTGTTAACCAGCCAGCGAGGAATTCATTCTCTTCCCTTTCTCAGTTCTTTGTTCATTTTTATTGCAAATGCCTGCAGGGAAAATGTCTTACCTCCCTTGTGAAGTTCTTCCTTAGTTTAAAGACCACATTACCATCAGTGATTTTTTGGATTTATTTCTGTTTTTTCATCGTATAACGTTGAGGCTACCAAAATTTTCTCTACTGTAAATCATATCAACTTTATAAATACACATTTGCTTGTGCCAAATGGTTAGTATGGCATTCTAAAATAGCACAGATTATTGACTACTGGCTGTCAGAGTCAAATATAGGATTCAACACACATTTCACCTGATGCAAATTCTGATAACTTGGCTTCTCCCAGACTGTTCCTCTTTTGTTTTTCCTTTTAGTCACACCTTGTTTTTTCACCTAAACATGCTAATATTCTAATATTGTGATGCTGTTCTCCATACCTCCTCCCTGGTGACAGGTGTCCAAACTCAGCTGTCACTCTCCATCTTTTTCCTGTTGAGATTGTATAAAATGGACTGTCTTCTCAACTTTCTAGAGGGATGCTTTTATCTTAGGAATCCTACACTTGCCTGAATCACTGCAACATGAAAAGGGAATCACACAGGCTATCTAAGTATTTGTTGGGCATATGAATTTTAATCCTTCATAATGATATTTTTAAGGGAAACAGGTATTCACTTGAGAAGGCATAGATTGATCTTTACAGCTCACTGTCCGCTGTGTTCCAGTTTAAAGGAATTCCAGCACAAAAAGAATTCCAGCCAAACACAGCATTTCTATGCATCACCGGAAGGCTTTCTTGCCTGCCATCTTCATTCACTTATTTATTCGTAAATTGACTCAACAGACTGAGGTTAAGTACCTACCATGTGTCAGGCGGCGTGTCAGACTTAGAGTGACTGCAAGCAGCATCTATTCTTCTCATACTGAACGTTGAGCAACAGAAAGTCATTAGTTCTCAAAAGAAACAAGTAAACAAAAGAAACACACACCTTTGCCATTGCATGATTCTGCCCGCTTCCTGCTTTTTTTTTTTTTTTTGCGGTACGGGGGCCTCTCACTGTCGTGGCCTCTCCCGTTGCGGAGCATAGGCTCCGGACGCGCAGGCTCAGCGGCCATGGCTCACGGGCCCAGCCACTCCGCGGCATGTGGGATGTTCCCGGACCGGGGCACGAACCCGTGTCCCCTGCATCGGCAGGAGGACTCTCAACCACTGCGCCACCAGGGAAGCCCCCGGCTTCCTGCTTTTGTGAATTATTTTAGCCGATCTCATCCTTGTTGCATTAATGTATTTTTTAAAATTGTTCTTATCTTTCACTGAGACTTTCCTTCAGAAGGTAGAAAGCTTTGTTCCTCTGTACCTCAGAGTCTATCCTGATTTTCCTGATGCATTTCCACTTGTCTTTTTTTGCTGAGTTCTCAATGCTTTAAGGCTTTTCATACATATTTGTTAACTAGACAGCAGGAGGAAAACAGAGAAGTGAGGAAGCTTAGGAATTTCTTATGTTCGGAATTAGGAAATTAGCTAACTTGGGGTTTAACATAGCCCAAAAGGACTGTCATTTTTCTCTCCTTCCTGCATATCATCACGTCTATCTCAGATCATATTGGGGAATGCATCCTCTTTTTCACTGGACGGTCCATTTTAGGGTTTGGTGTCCACATCTTTGTGTCTGTGATTTCCCCTTAGACATTTCTGGCACTGCTGGTGGTTTTCCAGAACTTTTGGAATCCTGATGCCGCTTTGTGGACATCCCTCCCCCACTCTGCTAAGTTACGATGACTCTGAGGATTTCGTTCCGTGTCATTTTGGCCACCCTGTTCTTCTTCCTACACTGGCATGTTTGGAGACACCCACCTTATTTTCATTCAAAGAGACCATTTGTGTAACACTTACACTGCACAAGACCTTGTCCCAGATTCCATGAATTCGTAGTAAGTCGTTACGGAATGTCATTAGTTATAAGTTAATTATAAAATTAGTTTTAAGATACAAATGTCCTGGAAGAGAGAGGTCATTACTATCTAGGTGGAATAGGAAACACACGCGTAAGGTGTGTTTCAACAGCAAAGGAAATCAGCGAAACAGGAGGTGGGGAGAAAGATCTAGTCCGGAGAGGGCTTGCTCTCAGCCTCTGAGGCAGGCACTTGAAGCAGCCCTGGAGGAGAAGGGGTTGCTGAAGATGGAGAAGTAGGAGGGACCCAACAATATGGCTCAGTGTCTGTGCGCTGAGCACTTTGTACTTGACCTGCTGGGGTAGCGGTGCCCAAGACATGTCTCCCTGGAAAAGTAGCTCCGCTGGGTGTTGTAGGTGTACGACACCTACAAAACAAGTCCCCATGGTTGAAAAGTAAGAAAAGCTGAGGGAAAAGTTAAACAGATTTTCTCTCCTGCAGACATTCTCCAAGGCTTTGATGTGCTAATCTGCACTGTAATCTCTAAGTTTCCCAAAACACTTCAATGGCTGAAACCATTTTTAATGGGGAGCCTATTTTGGAAAATGCTTTGGAGGCCATTGATGTTTTTGAGTCAGAGGCTGTATGGGTGAAAGATGTTAGAAGCACGCACCTGAAGACGTGCATAGGGGGTGGGATCTGGGTGGGGAGTGGGATGCAGGATAAATAGGAGACTGGCTCTGTCCAGCAGGACAGGATGAAGACCTGGATTAGGGGGGTGGCATGAGAATAGGAAAGAAGTGATATTTCATGAGTTCTCACAGTGTAAGAACCTCCATTCTCTTTTCAGTGACCAGATGGAAAAGAGTTGCCAAGATGGAGAATCAGGAAGGGCCCCAAACTTTTAGATTCTTTTGCCTTAGGAGCCTTATCTAGCAAGGCTCTTATCTAGCACTGCTTTTCAGAAGCAGTGAAAACTTGATGAAACTGGGGTGTCTTTGCAGGCATGTGTCTTTTTTTGGGGTGGGTGTTCTATAGTCCAGATACTTCTTCTATAAAAGGCACTTAAAACAGCCCCACTATTTCAAATCATGTGTCTGGTATAACATTGCCATAAATGACCCCACGCAGCTATTAGAGCTCCCTGAATTGGAAGTGGCCTGTATTTGCCAAGGGAGTGTCTGCAACACAGAAGAGAGACCACACCCTGCTGTTGGGAATCTGGTTCTTTGTCTGGCTAAAGGGCACTGTAGTTGGTTTTCCTCATGGGCAGCTTTATCCGAAATGACAGTGGGCACAGTATAGGAGTCACACCGATTTTGCTGCCAGGTCTCTTGAGTTTATTCATCCCTGGAGATGCTGAGATTTCGGCGTACAGGGTTGAGTCCCATCATTTGTCTGTTTGGTCTCCAAGGACTGGACTCCAGGTCTGTTCACCGTCTGCACAGTCTGTTTAATCTGTGCAGGAAATCATGCATCTGGCTTTTGGCTGTTTACATAGGATTACACAGAATAATGATTTTTCTTTTTCCGTGATTATTTTCTATTTTCGAGAAATGTCCTTAACACTTTTTCCCCCCAAAACAGGCAGCAGAATAATGCAGTGGTATAAAATGAAAGGCTTTGCTGCTTTTTCTCTAAAATTGTTCATGGGAGCAATTAGTTATGATAAGCTTTCCAGTTTTCTTACATATTTATGAATACAAATGCATTTAACTGCTTGATAACTCATGTATTCCCTATATTTATTTCTTTCCATTGCTACGCCTATTGTAACTCTGTTCATGTACTTGAAAGCTTGCAAGTGATTCAAAGTACTTGTGGTTATTACTGTGGATACTTCTGAATATTTTTCTCTTTTATTGTTTGAAATTCCATAAAGCGAATCCTTTTGGTTCTCCACTTATATTGCTTATTTGTGCTTCTCATGGCCTTGAAAACCCTGAGTTGTGCTTCCATGTGGTTCTTTTTTTTAAAAAAATTTTTATTGGAGTAGAATTGATTTCCAATGTTGTGTTAGTTTCTCCTGTACAGCAGAGAGAATCAGTTATACATGTACATTTATCCACTCTTTTTAAAATTCTTTTCCCATATAGGTCATTACAGAGTATTGAGTAGAGTTCCCTGTGCTATACAGTAGGTCCTTATTAGTTATCTATTATATATATAGTAGAGTGTATATGTCAGTCCCAATCTCCCAATTTATCCCTCCCCCCTCCCTGCCCCCCCATAACCGTAAGTTTGTTTTCTACGTCTGTGATTCTATTTCTGTTTTGTAACTAAGTTCGTTTGTACCATTTTTTTAGATTCCACATATAAGCGATATCACATATTTGTCTTCCGTGCGATTCTTGCTTGACAGATCTCTGTCCGTTGTTGCCTCGCTCTGAAATTAACTTGTGCTCCGTAGATAAACCAGTGTCCTTGAGCACTTTGACTCCTTCAGACTAAAGACATTTATGTTGATGCCTGATTTCTTCATTTGGCTGTCACCATTGGCTAAATGACTATATAAGTGCAAAATCCACCTGTTCCTATTGTGAGTATTGTGTATGCTCCACCAGTGTGTTATAGACCAGTGGCTGTAGGGGGAAAAATGGGACTGTTATGACGTCTCCAGCCCAGTTGTCCAACCTTTGTTCTTGTTTGGTTGGTTGGGATTAAATGATCTTCTGTTGCTACATGAATCTAGGAGAGAAGGCAGGGAGGATGAGGAAAACAGAGAGAGAAGAGGGCACAGCTTAGAAGGAAATACCTACCTGGATACAGTTGTCAGTGAATGACCTCAAGTGTGCTAGATTTAAACAGAAATGTTTGCTGTTTTTTTTTAAACTACAGGTGTATTGTTCTTTCATATATTGTAGAATGATAAGGCAGTATCATCAAATGTCTCTACTGGTTCATGTGGCCACATTCATTTTCTAATTAAATGGTTATAATATGCCCAAGATTTTTATCTTTGTTGTTCCTTTTCTGAAGCCACAATTTAATATGCTTGTGAGAATATTGACCCTGCCTTTTTACATGTGGATTCAACAGGAGTCTTCACCATCTCATAAATGTTATTTGATAAAAAGAAAAGCAAACATGAACAAGGTACTATTCATATTCATAATAAAAAAAACAATTTGAGGAAGGCTGGAACAAAGGCATGCCGAATCAACCATAATCAATCTACAGTAGTTGTTAGTTTGTAGGCATAACTCTTCCTAATGGGATTGTTCATTTTAATGAAGGGTTTAGTTTCACTGCCTACTCACAACTTCTGTTTCTATGCAATTAGATTTAAGAAGAGTGGGTAACGTTCCCTTTTGTTTAATGAGCAGATGAGAATATGTCACATAAGTGTAAGCAAACACATGTGCATATTATACATATGTTATTAGCATCATGTGCTGTGAGTACCATGGCTCAGAAACTAAGTTGCATATTCAGAATCAGATCAGATTATATTTCCAACTTTATCCTTGGTTTATTTAAACATTTGTACTATGGCATGGATCAGATTGCTTTATTTAGTATTAATCTACCACTGTTCCTTCTCCTTTGCCGTAGAAGCCACGATATTTCGTTTGTTCACATACTAGAAAATATACGTGCTTTGGGGTCTTTGGAAAAGTAGCATCTTAACCCTTCAGGAGAAAGCGTGTTCCGTACCACCTGTCATCTCATACTCAGGAGTTGGCACCTAATTTGTTCACGAATAAAACTCTTATTTTTAATTCTGTAATTTAAGCTTTATACATGTATTATATTAGTCTGGTCCTAGGTTTAATTTCCAATAAAAGGATGTCCCATACATTGTTGAGACTACCAGTGACACCATTTGGTTTCTAAAACAAAAGCTGCTAAAAGGATTCTAGGCAACGACTTCAGAGGATATTGTAATGCTCTTAGCTGCCACTGCCCACCCAAGGAGCAGAGAGTTTCTCTTTATGAGAATCCTTGTATCTCATTTCATTTAATAGAACAGATAACTTCATATACACATTGGCTTTTTGCCAGACAGTCTCTGTAGCCATGATCTCTTTCATACTTCATTCCTGGTGTCCAGTACCACAAGGAGACCTCTCTTTGCCTGCGTCAGGACTGTGAGTATTCTCATCACACGTTGCTGAAAGCCACTGCTCCCTCCCCAGGAACAAAACTCATAAATCAGTGGATCAAAGGGATGAAGAATATAGCCATTCACTAGAAGCCAGAAGGTTTCTGCTTTTTACAATTTTGCCTCCAAAAATATTAATAAAAAGTGGTGATGTATTAAAGAGCTGTCTTTGAGTTTATTTCCCATTTTTAAAAAAGTGATGTGTTCCAAAGCTCAAACAAAACAGTATTTATATGAACATTTATCTTGGAAGGAGGCAGGAAAACACAGTTTGAAACAAAACTTCTGTGATAACTACGGAGTAGAGAAATGTCAAGTTAATTCAACAATTCTTCACATTTGTATTGGACTTTTATCTTCCTTTTTGGCTTGCAAAAGTTCTTTATATTAAATATATCATTTTGATCCCACAAATACCACAAAAATCGAAGACATTATTTTCATTTTTTATAGAAGGAACCTTTTGGTAGTCAAATTGCTCGTTCATTTTTACACAGCTGGTAATTAGGTCAGAAGTCAAGTTCAAGTTTCCAAGCTCCTCCTTGAGAGCTATTTTCACTGTAACACAAGGCCTCCATTTATATTACTTAAAATAAGTGTCTAATAATTAGTAACTTTTTTTGTTAACCCAATTTTCCAACTATGCATCAGAGACCAGTAATTATATGATATATTTTGTGAAAAGTATAACACAGTTATTAAGAAAATGGGCTTTGTGGTCAGAGCTGAGTTTCCAATCCATCTCTTCTCGACCTTAGATAACTTATTTAGCCTCATCCAACTTCATGTGTAAATTGGTACCATAAAGCCTGTGTTCGTGAAGATTAGATGATGCATGTAAAGGATGAGGCATGTAGTGAAGGTTCAGATGAAGATAGCTCTCCCCCTCCTCTTCCTCCTCTCACTGTTACTGTTTTCTAATACTGCATGATAAACAATTCCTGAACTTAGGGTTTAAGACAACTACCGTTGTACTCTCTTTCACAGCTCTGAGTTGCTTGGGCTCAGCTGGGTGGTTCTTTTGCTCCTTATCTTGGCTGGGACTGCCATCCTCTGGGGGCTCCACCAGGCTGTAGTATCCAAGATGACTCACCCACGTCTATTGCTTTGGTGGGATGGCTAGAAGGCTAGGCTCAGCAGGGATGCTGGGACGGCTGAGTCTGTGTCTCACTCCGCTTGGTCTCTCCAACAGGACTTCTTACATGGTGACTCAGGGCAAAAATAGAAGATTCTAGACCTTCTTGAAGCTAAGTCCTGGAAGTGGTAGGGTATTACTTCTACCAGGTTCTATAGATTATAGGGATTCACAGGACCAACCTGTTTTCAGTGAAGGAGGGAACTACACCAGGACATGGACACCTAAATGTATGGGTTATTGGGTGGTCATCTTTGGAGGAGACCAACCATCATGGTCATTCTGATTATTTAAAGATTTTAGGGATGCCTTTCCCATGCCTTTGCGGTGGCGCCATGAATAAGACAGCTCCAGTCAGTCTATGAGCAGAGGATTTACGCCTCTCTGCCACTCCATGAGTTAATGGAAGGCAGATAACCTGGTTGCTCTTCTAAAGAACATGCTAGAGTCCACTGTTCTCTCTCACGATGAGTTTCACATGGTAGAGGAGCTGGTGGAACATGTCTGGGTGGGATTTTGTGATAATACCACCTCACATTTGAGCTTTTGATTTTAAACCACTTTTGCATATATTCCCCCTCCTTTCTTTCTCACTGTAATACACCTAGGTTTGGCCTCTCTACCCATTCTATAGATAAGGGAACTGAGTCTAGGACTTTAAATGACCTTTCCAATGGTGCGAAGCTTGCAAAAAGCAGAAATAGAGTCTCATTACAGAGCATCTGCAACTGAGATATTGCCTCCCCATCTTGATTCCATTCCAGCAATAAATGTGGTGAAATGGGATGGGGATGGGGATGGTGGGAGCAGCAGGGAAGTGTAACAGGTGGAGGGTGTTGAGGAGAAGAAAGGCTGGTCGGTAGGACCTGAGCTCCCAGTACGTTTCCTAATTCTGCCACTTTCCACTTTGTGAACACCAGCCTTTAACCTCTCTACTCTCCGGCCTTCGTTTGCTTTATTTGTGAGATACACTATCTATTCCATGAAATCGAGAAGAATAAGACTTGCCTTAATAACTCCATAGTCTTGTCATGAATGTTAAATGAAGTAAATGGAGTACAGGGTCCAGCAGAGGGCCTGGCATACAGAAGATATTCAAGACATGTTAATTCTTTTTTTCCTCTTTCATTATCTTTCTGAAGGAATCTTCTTTCTTGGGCACAGAGATGAACACTTAGTCTATTTTGTTTTTTTTTAATTTATTTTGTTCAAGCGTAGTTGATTTACAGTGTTAACTTCTGCCGTACAGCAAAGTGATTCAGTTATAGAGGTATACATTCTTTTTCATATTCTTTTCCATTATGGTTTATCACAGGATATTGAATATAGTTCCCTGTGCTCTGCAGTAGGACCTTGTTGTTTATGCATCCTCTATATACACAATAATTTGCATCTGCTAATCCCAACCTCCCAATCCATCCCTCCCTCACCCACCCCCCCTTTGGCAACCACAGGTCTGTTCTCTATATCCGTGAGTCTGTTTCGTAGATGAGTTCATTTGTGTAATATTTTAGATTCTGCATTTAAGTGATATCATATGGTATTTGTCTTTCTCTTCCTGACTTACTTCACTTAGTATGATAATCCCTAGGTCCATCCATGTGGCTGCAAGTGGCATTATTTCATTCTTTTTTATGGCTGAGTAGTATTCTATTGTATATATGAACCACATCTTTATTCATTCATCTGTCGATGGACCTTTAGGTTGTTTCCATGTCTTGGCTGTTGTGAATAGTGCTGCTATGAACAAAGGGGTGCATGTATCTTTGAAAATTTTTTTATTTTTTTACTGAAGTATAGTTGATTTACTGTAAATCAACTATACTTCAATAAAAAATTAAAAAACACTTATTATATTTTGAAATGCATTTGAGCATTACCAGTGTGCTTTGCATCATCACAAAGTTGGGGGCTTCTTGCCTGGTTTCCCATCAGCAATTCTGTTACAGTTGTCCACTTCAGAGAAGAGCAACTTGGGAAAGGTTGGCATCTTTACCCTGAGACACAGAACCGGTTATTCTGTAACAGGGCTGGGTATGTGAATGAATCCCTCTGTCCAGAAGGTACCTGGCAGGGCCTCCACCTCACATGCCACAAAAACTGTAGTTGACAGAGCCACCCTGGGCTCGCCACCCACCTCAGGAGGATGGGAAAGGACCCTGGCTTGCTTTTGTAAATAGCTGCTTCAGAAGATTATTCTGAGCATTGGGATTAATTCTACCAGCAGCACAACAGTCCTGAATTTAAATTTGTAGGCGTCCCGTATTAGAACTTTCGAAGCCTTCCGGCCCCTCCTTTTGGCTGGCACTGAAGAGAAGCGTTCTTCATTTGCATTTGGTATTGCTCCCAGGCAGCCTGACTCTGGCTTCAAAAACTTCTGTTGTAGAAAGGGGATGGCTGGGCTCACTCCCACAAGGATGTAGGAAAATGTTAGTGCATCTTCTTTGCCTAGATCAATGTCAGGGCAGCACAAATGTGTCCTTGGAGTTTAAAAGTGACTGTTTCATAGCAGCAGTGCTTTGCCCACAGATCTTTTGTGGTCTGATCTGATGGTGTCTGGTGGTGCTGAGCGGGTGCTCAGCTTCGGCCAGCGATCGACGTCTGTGAGTCGTGATGTTGTTGGAGGTTGTTGTGCTTTTGTGTGTCTGTGTGACCAGAAATAGAGCCCTGGGGTGAGAATGGAAGCTCAGAGAATCTCTCTTCAGCTGCTTCCAGGCATGGTTATATCAAAACTGACTTGAGCAGGTATATTTATTTCTTCTTTTTAAAGACCTCTGGAAAAAATGATTTTTTAGCTTTCCTACGTAACCTTTCCTGCCAGAAACTCTCTCCTCATGGCTAATAAACATCTCTCCAGTCTGCACACCAAGCTTCTGTTCTCTTGTTTGTTTAATCAGGAGATGTGGGGATGAGACTGGATAATGATGCTTCAGGTTTTGGAAGGTATTGGAAGGACGATGTTAACTCACTGAAGCTACCTTCCCCCATGTTATGCAGTTCCAATTCTTGAACTCAGGGTCTGTGAAATCATTTTTTCCTAAAGAAATTAAAATAATATTTGAGTGGGTTATGGCTAGGGCCAAACATGAGGAGACTTCCTGATAGTTTCAGGGTCTAAGACCTCCATTTCAGAGAGCCACTCAGATAAACAAAAAGGTTGATTATTCATGGGGTTGGAAATAGGCATTTGTATCATGTCTGGGTTTCATGGCTCTTAAAAGAAATAAGCTTGTGAAAATAAATGTTAAGAGTTCAGGTTTCTGTGTAGGCACTGATTTCATTTGCATTTTCTTTCTTTTTTTTTCTTCTTCTCTCATTTGCATTTTCTAAACTTAACATCTAAATTCTTATTGGGCTGCAAACTTGCTTCAGGTTAAAGTTGCAATAGTGCCGGGCTTCCCTGGTGGCGCAGTGGTTGAGAGTCCGCCTGCCGATGCAGGGGACATGGGTTCGTAACCTGGTCTCGGAAGATCTCACATGCCACGGAGCGGCTGGGCCCGTGAGCCATGGCCACTGGGCCTGTGCGTCCGGAGCCTGTGCTCCGCAACAGGAGAGGCCACAACAGTGGGAGGCCCGCGTACCGCAAAAAAAAAAAAGTTGCAATAGTGCCTTGCACAGTAAATAATGAATGATTTTATATGCTTTTTTTTTTTTTTTTTTGGCATCTGTGATGTGCTGGATGCTGTTTTTAGTGTTATTGTCCCGCTTAAAACCCTTGTGCCTGATGAGGTCAGAGCCATGTCACCAAATAATGACTGGCACATTTATCCAAGGCCTGACCTGTCCTGGGAAGGCCTGGCCTGGCCTGGCCTTGGGGGAGCTCAGTGACAGTTTTAGGGTCTGGATCAGCATATATACAGATGTCTATTTTCTGTTCCACTGCTCTGGCTGTGACTGGCAGCAGCTATTTGCTTCAAAGGCAAATAAAAAGAAATCTGAGAGAATTTGTTTCCGACATGGGTCCACAGAGGAATTAGCAGGCCGTGAGACGCCCAGGAGGGCAGAGCCTGCCTCAGAAGCAGATGGTCTCATCCTCCGTTCCCCTCAAGGCTTTGGAAGGCACGTGTGGCACAGTTTCCCAGCACCCTTTCAGGGTGGCACGTGCCCAGGTTCATCTCTGCTGTGAGGCTGTGAACTCAGCCAGGGATAAAATCATGTCCATTCCCGTGGTGGATGCCAAGGGTGCGATGCAAGGCTCAGCCCCCCAGGCTTCCAACTAGGGGTGCAATGTGAAGTGGGCTGCCCTGCTGTGCCGGCCCTGCTCACTTGGGGTCTGGGCTGCTCGCCAGCGGGTCCACCCAAGGTCAAGGTCCTGGGCGCCTGGTCCCCCGGGGACCATCCTGGCTGCACGCTTCCTCCCCACTCCCTGGCATGTTTTCTCTCTTGTCCCAGGTCCTTGGACACTGCTCCGTGGCCAGCTCACCAAAAGATGAATTGTTTCTGATAAAGGTTTATCTCATAGGCGTGGATTAATGTATACTCTGCCTGGGAAACATTTGTACATTTCATCAAAACCTCAAAGACTTGAACCTGTTGTTTTTCCTTGTGCTCTGGCATCCACGCCCTAATTTCAGAACAGGCACCTGATGTTTGCAGATATCCTGTCATTCCTCTGTTTAAAACCCCTCCACTGAGATTGAAGTTAAAGCAGGAGCAAAAACAAGAAACCACTCTTCGCCATGGCCTACAAGCTGGGCCCGATGTGGCCTGCCTTCTCCGGCTTCCCTTTTCACCCACCCTCTTTCCTCTGCCTACAGAGTGCATCTGGCTGCTATCTCCCTGCTCTAGGCTAAGGCCTCCTCGTCTTTCAGGTCTAGCTTAAGCCCCCTTCCTCCAGAGACTAGGTCAGGCGTCCACCATGTGCTCCCAAGGGCAGTGTCTTAGTCAGCTGGGGCTGCTGTAACAAATACCACAGACTGGGTAGCTCAAACCACATACATTCATTTCTCATAATTCCAAAATCAAGGTGCCAGGAAATCCAGTGTCTGGTGAGGAATCTCTTCCTGGCTTGTAGACTCCAGCTTCTTGCTGTGTCCTCTCCTGTGTATTTTTTTTTAATTTATTAATTTTATTTTTGGCTGCATTGGGTCTTCTTTGCAGTGCACGGGCTTCTCATTGTGGTGGCTTCTCTTGTTGTGGAGCACAGGTTCTAGGCTGGCGGGCTTCAATAGTTGTGGCACGCAGCCTTCAGTAGTTGTGGCACGCGGGCTCTAGAGTGCAGGCTCAGTAGCTGTGGCACACGGGCTTAGTTGCTCCACATGTGGGATCTTCCCGGACCAGGGCTTGTACCCGTGTCCCCTGCATTGGCAGGCGGATGCTTAACCACTGTGCCACCAGGGAAGCCCCTGTGTCTTTTTTTACAAGGGTGCAAATCCCATTCACGAGGGCTTCCCCCTCATACCTTCATTACCTCCCAAAGGCCCCACCTCCAGACACCTTCACGTTGGGGATTAGAGCTTCAACATATAAGTTTTGGGAGGACACAAACATCCAGTCCGTGGAGAACATTCTATGCCTGCTCTGTAGCTCTCATAACATTTGCTGTTAGTGTTTTTGGGTCAGATGGTCAGCTTCATACATGTGGAGACTGTGCATTGTTCTCTAATTAGTATGGCGCACAGCGCTGGCACATAGAAGGTACTCAGTAAGCATTCCCTGGGAAAAAGCAGGAAAACAAAGGAAGAAGGGTGCTGGGGTCAGGTCAGACTGGGGATAGTGGTACCCAGGGCAGTCTGGGAGAGTGTATTAGTCTCCTAATGCTGCTGTAACAAATTATCACAGATTTAGTGGCTTACAACAATACACATTCATGGTCTTACAGTTCTAGAGGTCAGCAGTCTGAAATGGGTTTTGTTGTTCTAAGGTCAAGGTGTCGGCAAGACTGATTCCTTTGGAGGCTTTTAGGGAGAATCCATTTCTGTGTCATTTTCAGCTTCCAGAAGCCACCTGCCTCCTTGGCTCATGGCACCCTTCCAGCAATCGGGTCACTCCGACCCCTGCTTCCATTGCCACATCTCCTTCTCTGACACTGACCTTCCTTGCCTCCCTCTTCCAAGGATCCTTGTGATAAACTTGGAACCATTCAGATAACCCAGGATCATCTCCCATCTCAGTCAGACCTTCAAAGTCCCTTTTGCCATGTAAGGTAATATTTTCACAGGTTTCAGGGACTAGGCTGTGGACAGTTTAATGGTGATGGGGAATATTATCTGACCAATCACAGAGAGTTTTTGTGACATGGAGAGATGGTGTCACATCTAAATCAGAGCCAGAAGGGTCAGGGATGTGCTCCAAGGAGGGGTATAGCGGTGACCAGAAAAGTCATAAAAAATGGAGGGAGGGACTCATTTATGATGGGTTAAGCTGTTCTGGCGCTGAAGTAAGAGGTGTGAGCCAGGAGGCCCTTTTAATGTGGGCACTATCTAGCCAGACTAAAGGCTCACGGGTGGCATTGCTTCCAGAGACAAGGAACACAGTGCTGATGGCAGAGCCAGTGTTGCATGAGGGCTTGCTGATGGCCAGACAGAGTTCAGCTCCATAACAAGGCTAGAGGCTGATGTGAGTGGTCTCCAGAGTGGGCACAGAGGACTCTGCTTACATGCCACTTGGCTCTAGTCATCCATGTAGCCTCCCTGACTGACGAGGATGCTTTCAAGTCAGGGTCCAGCCTAAGCCAGGTACCTTGGGACTGACTCTGTCTGGAAATCTGTGGAGGATCCTAGGTCAACTGGGGTTGCCCAGAATGTATCTCCCCACTTTGGGAAAGTTGATGACCATCGTGCCCTCTCAGGCATGGAGTTGGGAAGGGGCCCCCATGGCCAGGACTTGGGTTGGCAAGAGCACAGCATTTATCACTCTGGAACCAACTCCCTAAGTGCTTCTTCTGTCTACTTGGAACCTTTGTCTGATGGCTCCATTTGCAGGTGGGTGATATAGTGTCTTCCTCGTTTCCAAGTGAATACCTGCATTGATCTTTTCTGCACTAGATTTGTGAATATAAAGGCTTTAGATATATTAAATTTTGTAGCAGAGCCATCGTGAGAACTGATAAAGGTGCAGGATGTGGTTTATCTTCCTTGGGGAGATTCAAAGAGAAATAGTTTAATAATGACTACTGTATTTGTTTCCTCTTGATACTGTAGCAACTTACTACAAACTTAAAAAAAAATGGCTTAAAATTACAGATGTAGGGCTTCCCTGGTGGCGCAGTGGTTGAGAGTCCGCCTGCCGATGCAGGGGACGCGGGTTCGTGCCCCGGTCCAGTAAGATCCCACATGCCGTGGAGCAACTGGGCCCGTGAGCCATGGCCGCTGAGCCTGCGCGTCCGGAGCCTATGCTCCACAACGGGAGAGGCCACAACAGTGAGAGGCCCGCGTACCACACACACACACAAAAATTACAGATGTATTGTCCTAAGATCCTGGAGGTCAGAAGTCCTAAAATCAAGTTGTCGGCAGGGCTATGTTCCTTCCGGAGGCTCTAGGGGAGAATCTGCTTCCTGACTTCCCAGCTTCTGAAGGTTGCTCGCGTTCCTTGGGTTGTGGCCCTCTTCTAGCAATGGGATCACTCTGATCTCTGCTTCCATCACCCCATCTCCTTCTGTGACTCCAACTCTTCTGTATCCCTTTTATAAGGACCCTTGTAGCTACGTGGAGCCTACCCAGATAGTCCAGGATCATCTCCCCACGTCAAGGTTTTTAACTTAATCACACCTGCAAAGTCCCTTTTGCCATGTAAGTTAATAAATTTATACACTCAGTGATTAGGAGGTAGACATCTTTATTTGGGGGGGCATTATTTTGCCAACCACAGCTACCTGAATGGGGATATAAAGGAATCAGGGATGGGATACAGATTGTGGGCTGTAGGGGGAGACTAAAGGGACATCCAAAGTCCAGGATAAATGAATGTTGAGACATCTTCCTTGTCAGACTCAGAGGAAGGAAAAAAAATGAGAAGGTAGGATACTGAGAAACATGCAGGGGTAGTGCCCGTCAACAGCTCTACAGTGGGGAGAGCATTATTTTTCTCTGAACTGTTAAGTTATTGGTTGGAATTTAGGAAGGAAGAAGAAGGTTTTCCCAAGGACCAGGGTTGGGTCTGTTGACCCAGTAGGTGAATAAGCCGGAGCAAGTCATGTTCTGTGTGTGCTGTGTACTAGATCAGTCTGAGCAAAGGGTACCACTGTAAACCTATCAACTATGCAGCTGCATATAGAAGAGAATTTTAAAGTTGAGGCGCACTTCAGCATCATCTTGCCCCTGCATTTTATAAATTAGAAAACGAAAGCCTAGAAAGTTCAAGTGGGTTGTCCAATAGCACATGGGAAGTTGGCGTCAGAATGTGGACTAGAAACCAAGGCTCTTGGCTCCAATCCTGAAGTGGTCTCACACGTTAGTGTCCCATATACCATTTAGCGCCTGCTATAGAGGAAGGGCATGGGAGAGGAGCGTGGGGCTAGGACACGTGCCCGTTCTCTCCATCCCCAAGACTGCAGGTTGCCTTTGGTTTGATGGAGCCCTGGGTGGTTTTGTTTGAGATAGACAAAAGGAAACTTTCTGAGTAGCATGTGGCATGAGGTGAGCATGGATAGTCCCTGTGTGACTGGGTGTAGATTTAGAAATAGCTAGTCCCAAAACAATAGCAATGCAGATAAACTCACCCACTTAGTCAATGTAGCATTACAATTGTACCATCTTCTAAAAATGGCTGTCGTGAAATCAGGGGAGGTCATGTGACTGGCTGATAGGAAGGCAGCTGCCCATGGCCAAGTTCATTACTGGTTTCCCCTTTCAGCATCGAGTCTGTTTTCTTCCTGGGCAGTAAGAGAATAGTTTCTCCAGAATATCCATGCAGCTTTTAGGGGTGAATTCCTAAACTGCTTTGAACACTTCATCAGAAATACAGTGGGTCAGTTAGTAAACAATCAACATATGGCCTTGTTGGCAGAGCAACTGCAGATACCCAGACTGGACTTTGAAAGTTTCAATTCCCTTTTCCTAATATAGTAACATATCTGAAAGTATTTTAGAGTAATTCTGGAACAAGTAACATGAGACGAGCATGACTTCAAGTAGCCTCAGCAGAAAATAGGATGTGAGGGGACAGGGGGGAAATTGCCGAACCATAGATTATGGGGAAAGGCAGAGCTGTGCAGAAGAGGAAGTGAATATACACTTGAGATATTCCGTGACTGCCTACTTCCAGGTCGCCAGGTTTCAGAGTGAATGAAGGCCTTCTCCACTCCCAGCATAAGCTTCTATAAAGAAAACATGTATTCAGATATTTCAGTGGGCCTTTAACTATTCATGGACATTATCGCACAATAAATGCTTTGTGTAGCTGATTGGAATGCTTTTACTGCCAAGATCTTGGGTTCCTAGTGAGTTTTTCTTTTTTAATTTAAAGTGATGAGGCTGGAGGCATAGGTAGAGACTGCTCATTGGATTTTAATTTAATGCTGTAAAATTTGAAAGGGTTGAGAAGTTTTTATGTTCTTTTAATGGAAGGCTGCATAATTTTAAGGGGGTAGGAAATTAACATAGAATAAAATTGCTCTATGTAAAAAATTATTTTTAACATTCGTCACAGTTTTTAATGTCAATATCATTAATGGCACGATCATAAAACAGCCACTGGCCTCACTGAAGCTGGATTTATTTAGTGAAAGTGATGTAGAGACGTAACTATCGAGATAAGTTAAAGAAAAGACAACACACAATCCCGCCTCAAACTGCCAGTTATTTGATCCTTTTTAGGCAGGGCTAGGTGTATCCAAATGGAACGCAGTTTAAAATTTACAAAGCAGAAACAGACGTACAGATATCAAAAAACAAACTTACTTTACCAGACGGGAAGCGTGGAAGGAGGAGGGATAAACCAGGAGCTTGGGATTAACATACACTCACTACTATGTATAAGATAGATAACCAACAAGGACCTACTGTATGGCACAGGAAACTCAGAATACTCAATATTCTGGGATAACCTATACGAGAAAAGAATCTGAAAAGGAATGAATATATGTACATATATAGCTGAATCACTTTGCTGTACACCTGAAACTAACACAAGATTGTCAATCAAGTGTATAATCCAATGAAATTTAAAAATTGCAAACGAACGTTACTTTAAATGGTACATGTGATATAACTGGTTGGAGCTGCAAGATCTCAGCATTTTCTAGGTAGATCAGATGGGACGAATTGGGTGTAAAATGCTTAAATTCCAGCCTCATTTGATGGTATTGAAAAGAGGCCTGGGAAATAGGACATTCAGGAAGAAGTAAATAACCCTAAGGTTTAAGCAGAAACTGGGGAAGCTCTGAATGTCACCTTACTCTAGACTTTTACTCTAGACCCTTATTCTAGACTCTACACTGGCTGTTCATTCATCTACTGTGTATCTGTTCATCACTCAGCATTCTTTGGCACCCATTCAAGCCTCTCCTTGTTCAAATGCATTCTACAGAGCTCTACTTCTAGGGGCATGTTTTCCAAGATTTTTTGCCTGCAAACCACAGTAAGAAATACACTTAATATTTCAACTCAGCGCACATATACATGTGAATTTGTACACATGCAGGACACATACACACACAGGATGAAAACAAGTTTCTTAAAACCATTCTATAGCACCAAATGAAACGAAGGCAAGCTTGATGAGTTAGCCATTGCATACATTCCTCATATTACCTCCACCACGTATCCGTCACTGATCCTGGATCAGTTGCGGTGTGTACCTTCTTGCTAAGGGTCTGTGTAATGCATGGTGTGTTTTCTAGTCTACCCTCTTCTTACGGAATATTGGTTTTAGCAAAATGGCTATGGAAAATTGGTTGCAGTAAAATGATTTTAATCTTCAGCTAATATATCACTTCCCAGTTTGAAAAAGTTTCCAGAAAGTGGCAATAAATGTGGTTGAATGAATAAATCTTTTTTCACAAGCTTTTTTCATGCCATTTTTCTGTCGAGGGGTGGACAATGATTTTTTTTTTTTCCCCATCAGTATAGAGTTTGGTATTCAGCGTTTTCTTCCTCAGCGGCTCCTCTTTACAGACCTCTCTGTGGCAGTTTAGTCTATTTACAATCACCACTCATCTGCCCCAGCATCCTCCCTCCCTAGAATCCTTCTTATCTCTCCCTCCTCAGACTACAGATTCAGTGTTGCGCTTGTCTCTGCTTCAGGTTCACATCCACCTCATTCACGAGGCATTACTAGATAAATTCAATCCTCAACCATCATTGTTTCTCAATCCCTACAGCACAGCTGTGGGAAGGTATGGTCGCTGTTGGTGCCAGCATTCTAATCGTCTAGTGTTTGCTAGCGCTCTCTCCTTTTTCCCTTTGATAAAATTAAATCATTAAGTTATGAGAGTTCCATAGTCTCTACATCTTTGCCCACAGACACTTGGTGTTTCCTTTTTTTTTTTTTTTTAAACTTAACCACTCTGGTGGGTAGTAGCAGTATTGAATTGTGGTTTTGTTTGCATTTCTCTGGTGACTAATGACACTGATATTCATATGTTTATTTACCATTCCAATATCTTCTTTTGTGATATGGTCTGTTCAAGTCATTTGCCCATTTTTCCAATGGGTTATATCTCTTTTTTCTTATTAATTTGTAGTAGTTTTCTATCTATTACAGATTCAGGTCCTTAATTGGATATAGGGATTGCAAATATATTTTCCTACCCTGAGGCTTACCTCTTCATTGTCTTGAATGTGCCTTTTGAGGAGGAGAAGTTCTTAGTATTAATAAAGCTGATTTGTCGGTTTTTCCCCTTTACGCTTTGTACCCGCTGAGTCCTCTTTAAGAAACCTTTGCCTCTTCCAAACTCATGAAAATATATGTTCTTATGATTTTTTAAGCAGGTACTTTGTTGTCTTATCTTTTATATTTATATTTGTAGTCACTCAGAAATTGATTGATCCTTATGATTTAAGGATCAAGAGTCATGTCTTCCCCCAGTGGATACCCAACTGACTCCAAATCACGCAGTGAAAAGACCACTCTTTCCCAAATACTTTCTCTTGTTATCTTTGTCATATGTCCAATGACTGTCTATATATGAGTCTGTTTCTGTCTCCATTTTGTTCCATAGGTCTCTTTGTTTATTTTTTCTTTAGACACGCTGTCTCAGTTCTCTAACTTTATAATAGTTCTTAACACAGCCTAAAAGTCCTCTAGCTTTGTTGCTCTTTAAGATTGTCTTGGGTATTTTTTAACTGTCATGCTAACCATGCACAGTATAGGATTCTACACATGGGCTATGAATAAATTTTATGAGCGTGAAAGAGAAAGATGAGACTGACAAAATCAATGAGAGACCTTCATGCAGGTTGTAAGATAGTAGGTACTCAATGTTGATTTTGCACATTTCACAGTTGGGGTTGTTGATGAGAGAAGGTTGTATACAGGGAAATAGATACATAGTAGGTACTCGATGTTGATTTTGCACATTTCACAGTTGGGGTTGTTGATGAGAGAAGGTTGTATACAGGGACATAGATACTGAGGGGATTTGAGTGAGGAAAATAAGAGACAATAAAGATGAATTAAAGTGGTATTTAGAGTAGGAAAGTGAACACAAAGAACATCTGTCTTTATCAAATTAGGTACGAAAAGAAATATTTAAGTATAATTAAGATATAAAAGGGTAGTGGTAAACCTCAAAAAATTAGAGTGACTACATCTAGAAAAAAATTTCTGAAGAGAGTTCCATTTTGAAAGGATTATGATTAAAATCCATGTAGGAAAAAAGACCATAGACTTGCTTTATTTTTTTGGCTTGTCTACCATTTTCCTATTGAGGGAGCCACAAATGAAACATCTTAAATAGAAGGAAACTCTTAACCCTGAATTGCCACTCCCAGCCTGTGGTGTATGTACAGCCTCAGAAAAAACTCAGGCACTGATGACATTACAAGTGATGGGACTTTACATGCTTTCTTACGTCGGAGAAGAGGAGAAATAGAGAAATGTAAAGAAGCAAACATTGCATTTCTTGGGGCTTATGTTGAACAGATGTTTATCCTCGTTGTTTGGGCATTAGGACTCCTTGCTGCCTTATTTAGAAACGCCTGCCTTCATGGGTTTTCTAATTTAAATCCATGGTATTAATCAAATATGATAGCTTCAGCTTGCAAATACCTAGAGCTGGAGAGGGCTCAGATAAGTTGAACATGTTGAAAAATGAAGCCCCCGGCCATGGAATCCGCGAGGGTGAGAAATAGTTTTATTTTATGTGGTTTGCAGGGAAGGGGACCAATTGGACTTTAAAAGATTGTTTCCATAGCTACTGGGCTGAATCAAAAGAAAATGCTGTCACAGCGTTTTTCCCCTTGCTACCTTACTGCTCTATGGTAGCGACCAAGACAAGTCTTTTTCAGGAACCTAGTTATTCCGTAGGTGAAATGCTGTGAAATGCTTCAATCTAGGGTCTGTTGGAAGCAGACTTGCTTTGTTGTGAGAATCCCATCACCTATCCCAGATTTGATGAGAGCTGCCTTTCTGTTCAAAAGTCGTGTCAAAAGGTTCTTTTCCAGGTACAACTTTGTTGAGCAGCTCCCTAGCAATTGAAATTCTATTTCATGATTTAAAAAATGGGGACTGTACTTAACTTATAGAAGAATCCAGCCTTTTTACTGCTCTTAACCTTTTTTTGTTTAAAGATGGGTACAGAGAATGATTTCTCAAAGGACCCTAAAAGTGATTGCTTTTGATGTTCATTATAATAAGGTCGGTCAAAAACAACAGACACTTAAAATCCAAAAGTAACAGTATTAGGGCGAAGTTTTCTTTTTTTCTTTTGGACACAAGCTATACATTGAGGTATATCATGTCGTGCTAGTTTTATCCTCATCTACCATTTGTGCCAGTGAGGCCCTGATCTTTTGTATAAAGTACTCCATAGTAGGGGCCTTTTAGTAAAACACCTTCCCAATAATGATTTGTAATAGGTGAGAGGAGGAGGAAGAATAGACATTCACTTTTGTTTTAATGTTTATGTGTCTCTCAGTTGAGGATTGTGCCACGGTTGAGTACCTCTATTGTTTTTTCAAGAATGTTTGTCCAGGGCTTCCCTGGTGGCACAGTGGTTGAGAGTCCGCCTGCTGATGCAGGGGACACGGGTTCGTGCCCCGGTCCGGGAAGATTCCATATGCCGCGGAGCAGCTGGGCCCGTGAGCCATGGCCGCTGAGCCTGCGCGTCCAGAGCCTGTGCTCCGCAACGGGAGAGGCCACAGCAGTGAGAGGCCCGTGATAGATCCAAGCTGACTTCTAAGAAGGGTCTGGCTGATACTGCATGCGGTAGCTGTATTCTTTTAGGGGTTTACCAAAGTCTGCGTTGACACAGTTAATGATGGCATTTCCATTAGCCACTCGCTCAGCCACTTTTAGTAAAGCCACAGTCTGATTAAGAAATGTGAGCTGGTCCTGCAAATACAGCTTCCAGGCAAATACCCTGCCCCCTCATTCTGACCAGATGACTCCTTTGAAGGTCCCCTCTAGAAATCCTGGAGCCAGCACTCTTTGTCTCTGGATGTCCCCTCCATGCTAGAGCCAGTTTCTTGTTTTTAAAGCACATTCACTTTTTTTTGTTGTTGTTGTTCTTTTTTTTTGCGGTATGCGGGCCTCTCACTGTCGTGGCCTCTCCCGTTGCGGAGCACAGGCTCCGGATGCGCAGGCTCAGCGGCCATGGCTCACGGGCCCAGCCGCTCCGCGGCATATGGGATCCTCCCAGATCGGGGCACGAACCCGTATCCCCTGCATCGGCAGGCGGACTCTCAACCACTGCGCCACCAGGGAGGCCCACATTCACTTTTTTGATGCAGAGCCGTCTCCCTTTCTTTGGAGTAGACTGTGATTCCAGGAACAAGTCAAAGTTAATTTTTCTGAATGCACTACCAGTTGTTTTTTTTTGTTTAAAAAAAGAAAAGAAAAGAAAACGGTATTTACGCAGTCAGCGCTGACAGCATTGGTTATTTTCAGGAATTGGATGAGTAATTCCAAATAAAGATGGAGCTCTTTTGTCTTGATCGTGTTTATTTTTAATGCCCCTAATATTCCTATAATCTGTATCACTCATCTCATCCTGAAATTCAGTTATCTAGGAGACAAGCCCGGGGAAGGCCAATTGGACAAAAACACATTCCTGGGATATCTGAAAGAAGGAAGGTTATTAGCCCCCTACAGATATGGGGGAAGAACAGAGTGATATGGCAGGGTAGATAAAAGTAAGAGAAAAGAAAAAACTATTTACTCCTCAGAATGAGAGGAGAAAGGATCTCGATAGACAGCCATCGTCCCAGGATATGACTTGTTGCATCCATTGCTGAGTGCTGGATACATGCCTCAATTTATAAATACAAATTGTAGTTTGCAAACACGATGTAAATAAATCTTCTCGGGAAGATCCAAAAGTCAGATTTCAGGGCTAGAAATCACCAGTGATTTTGATAATGGTTTTGATGATGTTTGAGCTCCTCAGTGCCCATATGAAATGTTCATGTATATTTACACGGGACTTTTTATTTATGACTGCCGAGTAGCACTGCTGATTCTGAACTAAAACCCCAAAGAGGGAGGGGAAGGGAGTTCTTTGACCTCTGAAAGCAAGCAATTTCTGGAATGAAATTCCAGAAAATATCAATAGTTGTTTATAAGCACAGCGTGGGAACGTTGCACCAGAGGAAAGCCTGTGAGCTTCACTAAGACCTTTAACTTGCTCTCAAGGAGCCAGTTTTCTTTGCCAGTTAGTCCCAGACAGGAAACAGAAAGTGAAGCCCATGTTGAGGATTGCATTCTAGAATAAGAAAATGGCAAAGGAAGGAAGCTTAGAAACTCATGATTATTTCTAGATACACCGAAATGTTAGCAGCTGATAATGCTGGGAGAGTGGGTGCAAGGAAGCAACATGTAGTCAAATGCTTTTATTGGAAATAAGATTAATCTTCTATCCTGAATGAAAATAGAGGCAAACAGCAGCTATCCAGTGCGTGCTTTGTAAATCACATTACTAGGGCTTGCTTAAAGCATTCACCTAGTATTCTATATGGTGGTGGTTGGCAGGGCCTCCATATGCCAGCTTGGGCCTGAGCCAGGGAAACACACAGGAAGGCTTTTGCATTCCACTCCTGCCTGGCAAAAAGCACTTTTTGTGCGTGGCGTAAGTGGCCAAGTTATTCGTACACAATGGGAAGCTGAAATTTCATTTCCACGTGAAATTAGTGAATAATGGCTTTCGAGACTCACTGAATAAGCATGTCCAAGACACAGTCAGCATTTTAAGTCTGTGTACAGGACGCCAGCCATCTGGATGAAAAATAAATCAGTTATGCAGTTACATCAGGGGGCTCAGAGGTGAGGCCTGGGGAAGGCAAACATGTATGGGTGCTGTACCAAAGCTTTTGCTTTTCACCAGGGCTTTGGTGTGATCAAGGTTTGTCACTTCTGTGATTCCATGGCACTTTTCTACTGGCCTGATGTACCAAGCCACAAGCGCTCGTGCCTTGACGCGCAGTTGTAAGGTATTGTCTACTGTATATCTGTTTCATGTTTTTATCTAACTGTTTCATTACTTTTTTAAATCTTTTCAAAATATACCTACACATTACTTTTGGATTTTAGGTTCCAAGAGAGTAGCTATTCTATCTGCGTGGCTACGTTCCTAACTGTAGAATATACAATTCTAGAATTCACACTTTCCCATGATGATGAAATTTATATTTTTTCCAAATGGTAATGATAAGATCTCCTTTTCTGCTAAGTTAAAAATTGGTTGTTAAAAATAAGATTTGAAATAAGTCTGATTTCATTTTTGGTAGAGTGTGATTTGAAAAAATGAGACCAGGGTTATTTATTTTGAGACAGTAAGATCTTGGTCATTTGTCTGTGGATAATAATTAAGCTAAAGCATGGAAACTAAAGTGAGAGAAGCAGATGGAACATCCCCTAGGTGAGTATGAACATTTGTTCTAAAAAATGGAACAAGTGCCAGCAAGGTGTATAATTATTTTCTTTCAATTACACCTGCTTTTGATTTTTAAAAAATGTTGTCAAAGCAGTGTTTCAGCTTTATTTACCTTGCTTCGGTTTCCTTCAAAAATGCTTTGGAATTTAGCACATGAACAGGATATAAATGAAAAGTAGTGGTATTTGAAGGAAGTCAGTTAATGAGCTATAAAATAATTCCTTGGTTTAAGAACTTTGGGGGGTAGGAAACATCAGAATCTAGCTGGTACAATCAGATACTCTGATTTTCCTATAGTCTGGTTCTATAATAGAGAAGATTAAGAGTTTACAGAAAAGAAATGAAGTATCAGTAAGGTTTCTTTAATTTGCTAGAATTCCAGGGTATGGTATTTCACAGAATATATTATTCAAAATACACATCAAGAACAGAACTGTTTGTTTCATGCTCCTATAATTTTGTTGATTCACATGCTGCTCTAAATAAATGGGCCATCAGCTGGAGTTTCACTGTCCTTTGCAATTTGAGCTATGCACTGAAAATGCATTAGTTATAATGGGCTTTGGCTTGTAACTTTATAGTGTGAGCTATACACATTAATTAATTCTGAGGCAGCTGCTGAACACAAATTCTTTCTGGTAAACATAATAAGTGAACATATTTTGGAAGATGCCAGCACATGATGTATTAAATGCATTCTGATAAGGGCATTTGGCTTATTTGATTGGCAGGAATAAAAAATTCATATTTATGGGAATCCAGCATGATTAACTATAAAATGGTATTTTAAAACTAGTCTTTTACATTTTGGATTCTATGTATGATCTAAGGACCTAATAAAGGAATTGGGGTTGTTTATTAACCTGAAATAGGAGCTATATGACAAGGTACCACGTAGACTGATAAGAGATGGAAGGGGACTTACTGACCCTCTTTTATCCATTCCTTTTGCTTTGTGATGAGAAAACTGAGGCCAGATAGGTTGGGATTTATCTGGAACCATATGAATGGTAGGAGAATGGAAGCAAGAACTCAGCCTTTTGACACTTTGAATGCTACCTCATGAATCATGAATTCATGGAACCCTGTCTAGATAAGAATGAGATGAAGTGAGAAGTTACTGCAAATCCAGTTCACTTGGAAATAAGAAAGAATGTTTTGTTTTGGAGGGTACTCATTTGGGGCTGCCTAGAAAAGCTTTGGAGTCTTTTCTGGACGTCATGTAAGGAAAGGCTAGAGAAGTATAAGTACTAGATGTTAGAGGTATTAACTTAATAGAGGGACAAGAAGAGTTCTTCAGCTGCCTTCTCAGAGCTGTGATTTCCACATCGCTTCCTGTGGTCTAGCTTTTCCATCCAATGGGATGATTCCTATGAAATCATGCGTTAAATTCACCCTCCTTGAGACCCATGCTGAAAACATGTTTCAGTGTTCCTCTGGGATGCTGGGACATCCAGACCTGCTTCTACGTTTGTTTCCTCAGCCTTAAGAAAAGGTATACTCTGAATCATGATCTTGTTTTGTTTTGTTTTTGAGATTTTCATTTTTTTAAAATTTTTATTGGAGTATAGTTGATTTACAATGTTGTGTTAGTTTCTGCTGGACAGCAAAGTGAATCAGTTATACATATGAATCATGATCTGCTGGAGAAATCATTTAGGTCAGAGCTTTTGAGATCTACCTTCTTTTTGTTATACTCAGTATTTTATCCCTGTTTGTTTGACTTTCGATTTGGAATTTTGGCCCCGCAGTCTGCACACATTTAGAAGAGTTAAGAAGGTGAATCAATTTCTCTCATGGATGGCACATGCCCACTTGGGCATTTGCCCCTCAGAACAGTGTTGACCGAAGTCTTCTCAAATAAATGTGGTTCTCTCTGTTGACTCATTTGGCCATGTCCCCATGCAAAGACAGAAAGACAGATGAACCCAGAGTAGACGAGAGCTAGAAAAGTTGTATTGGAAACATGTTGGATTTTAAGTTGTGAGCACATGTATCTCATTGTTTACGAAAAAGTGAGGCACTCCCAAGTCTATGTCATAGAGAGGCTAGGCTTGGCTGTATAACAAATAAACTCTCAAATTGTCGTGACTTAGCTAACAAACAGATTTCTTACATATATAATAGCACTGAATGTCTGTTCAGATTTAGTCAGGAGCTTTCCTCCATGCAGTTATTCAAGGACCCAAGCTGATGGAGCTCTACTGAATTCAAACTGTAGTCTCCAAGGTTGCTGTAGTGTTCCTCTCCAACCCAGTAATCCAGGAGAGGGAAACTGCACGGAAGCATCTGTAGAAGGTTATTATGGGTCAGACCCATGGGTAGCACAAACCACTGCACTCAGACTTCATTGGCTGGAATGCTAACTGCAAGGGAGATAGGAAAATGTAGTTTCACTCTGAGCCTAGAAGAAGAGGAAATGGATTTGGATAGTTTGCAGTCATGCACGTACACACATGCACACGTGTGTGTATATGTTATGTATTATATGTGTGTGTATCTATATCTCTCTATGGGTATATAAGTACATATAGATATAAATATATAGATATCCACACATAAATAAATAGCTTTGTTTTAAATCTACTCTGGGAGTGAATGTGTGTTTTGAAAGTTATATCACTGTAGTTTATGCAGTTTATATTTGAATTATTGAACCTCTCTGCTTTCTTTTTCTGCTGATTAGTTGATTTCATGTTCACATTCTTTTTTTTTTTTTTGCGGTACGTGGGCCTCTCACTGTTGTGGCCTCTCCCGTTGCGGAGCACAGGCTCCAGACGCGCAGGCTCAGCAGCCATGGCTCACGGGCCTAGCCGCTCAGCGGCATGTGGGATCTTCCCGGACCGGGGCACGAACCTGTGTCCCCTGCATCGGCAGGTGGACTCTCAACCACTGCGCCACCAGGGAAGCCCCATGTTCACATTCTTTAGCCATGTGCCTTAGGTCCAGAATCCTTACAGATGTCCGAGTTATGCCTTCTTTCCGATTCCCATCAGCATCTCCCTAACAGGATGGCACCTTTACCGTAGGGCACTATGGAAAGAAGCCTGATGAGCAATGGAGATCAAAATTCCTTTAAATCCAGCTTGGTTGGTCAGAGTGAGCAGAGATGCTTCATGCTCAGCAGCGAGGCCCCCTCAGCCCTGGGCTCTTGGCTCTCGACAGACATTTAGTGGGCGGGGTCCTCCTTGGCCATGGCCTCCCCGGGGGATTGAGTTCTTTCAACTGATCCTATTTCTCTCTGGCAGTCTCAAACACATGAAGTATCCCTATTCAGAACCTAAGTCTGGGAAAGGACATCCATCACATTCCTGTTGTATTAAAAGCAGAGGGAGATGAGAAAGGGATAAAAATAGGTCCTAATAAAATTAAGGTGTGTCACTTTGCAGAGGGAAACTAAGGTAAGTCACCTTTCCATCACTTGACCAAGTCAAATGACTTCAGGATAATGGAAATCATGTTCTCTCTCATGAGAGCACATGTGTTTTCAATGGCAGGGGGCTATCTCCTTCCAGTACCTCTCCCAGCTAGAAACACCACAGGCGGCATCCTGTACCTCCACCTTCCAGCTTACCATGTTAGTTTCAGCTAATTGTAGTTTGAACAGCAGAAGTCACTTGACAGTGAAGGCGACAGGTGCTGGTCCAAACTAGTCTGAGTTAGTGAGGTTTCCCTCCCACCCATATGGAATTAGAATTGCATTATTTTTCAAGTATTCATATGAACTAGAGCTGAGCTGATTGATACCACAGCCCCGGGACAAACTGTACTTTAATGTGGCGATGAGACCCACTTTTAAGGGTTATTTTTCAAAGCCTCAGCCTCAGCTCAGTAACGTTTTTCTTCCTTTGCAGTTCCGTCTTTCACTGTATTTATCACCTTGCCATGCATTTGTTGACAGGTGTGCTCACCTGCTAGATGGTGAGCTTCAGAAAGGCCCTTCTGTGTCTCGTTCTCTTGGGAATCTCTGATGGCTGGCCCAGAGGGGAACTTCATAAATGTGTGTGGAATTAACGAATCTTGAATGAATAAGTAAATAAGTTTTATGTGAATAGATGCTTTCAAAATCTTGAAAAGCTTTTAAAAACTTCTTAGTACAGTGTTATAGAACTTCAGTCTCCTTTAATATCAGTTATTATTCTTTTATCTCTCGAATATTATTATAGAACAAAGAACCTGCCTAGGCTCTTGATTCTGAGTTAGTGAAATCTGAATTAAAGTGGTCTTATCTGTACCCAGAAAGAGTTAGTTTGTTACACTTTTACACAGATCTCTGCTTAGGAGTATGTTAATTTTTTTGTCATAATTAATCAAGGCAGAGTTTCTTAAGCAAGGCTGTGTTGTTTCCTAAAGTAAATAATTTAGATTCATCAAATAGGAGCATTCCTTGTTGGTGAGTTTCTGCTTTTATGTGTGCTTTATGTTGCAATCCTGGTTTGTTACTATCAGGACAACTTCCTAACTGCAACCTGTGGAGGTAATTGACTTGTCACGGACATGCTCAAGTCTGAATTGCCTTTTTTTTTTTTTTTTTTTTTTTTTTTGCGGTACACGGGCCTCTCACTGCCGTGGCCTCTCCCGTTGCGGAGCACAGGCTCCGGACGCGCAGGCTCAGCGGCCATGGCTCACGGGCCCAGCCGCTCCGTGGCATGCGGGATCCTCCCGGACCGGGGCACGAACCCGTGTCCCCTGCATTGGCAGGCGGACTCTCAACCACTGCGCCACCAGGGAAGCCCTGAATTGCCATTTTAATTGGATTTGTTTGAAGGGTTTATGCCTAAAAGGCTGTGGTTTTCTAATTAGCAAGTTGCTAGCCTACTTCTGACAATATTCACCTGACCTGGAACTCAGATGCCTTTTGACTGATTATAAATGATCTTAATATTTCCCATTTCTACTAGTATATTGACTTCAGCAATACCTTTACATGCAGTTTCGTGTTTTCATATGCTCTTCTATGAAATACGGTGAATCTGAGGTCGATGTTTTAAATTGTGTTGTTTGCAGACACCTGACAGGACACTGGTTTTGCCTTCAGGTAGGTCAGATTCCTTAAGTGCCCACTTGTGCTGGTCACTTCACCAGCATTTTCCAAACCTACATTTTCTCAGAGCTAAAAACCACTGGTGGAGTAAGTACAGTCACTTTTCATAATTCATGATAGTGATGTTCTAGAAAGTTGCTGCAAACATTGACTTAGTGAATAGTGCACCTTCACTCCTAAGGGAAATACAGAGTTAGGTTTCTGTGAGCCTCTGGTGATAACATCTTCATCATCCAATCAGTGTGTCATCTTCATGTGTGTTCTGTGTGTGTTTCTGTTTAAAGATACCTTATTTAATATATATTGTCAATTCATTAACATTGAACTCATGGCCAATAGCACTATAACTCATACCTGAGTGAAGCTTATCTAACACATATATTTTATCTGTAAGGTACATCATAGCCTTTTTGTACTTAGGAACGAGGAATAGCATTTGAGCAGTATATTTGGGGGCCATCTTAAGCAGCAAAACACAGAAGAGCAAAAAGCATGGCACTAAATAGATCGTGGAAAGGATGCTTGTTTACAACATGACAGCTGCAGAGCGTCGCCCTGTTTGACCTCAGCTGGCAACGTGGGCATTGGTGACTCACATTTTTTGCTGCTCTGTTCATGTCTGCAAGTGGTCATGAAAACACCTCAAGTATTGAGTTTGGGATTGCAAATACATTTTACTGAGTAGGCAAATTTGCAAATGTGTAATGTATAAATCATGAGGCATGACTACGTTATCACCCAAGTTTAAAGATGAAGAATCTGAGATTCAGGTGTTAAGTACCTTCAGTTCAGTAAGCATCTACTAAGACCTACTGAGGGTGGAGCACGATACTGAGGAAGACATGGTCTGTGATTCTAGACTTGGCCCCTAGTTGTCAACTGGCCTAATGACTTATGTCTATATTCATATAGACTGACGAATACAGTTCTTATTCTGTGTGAATAATGTTTATTCCTTAGTTCTTGCTTTAACATTGGCCATTCTTCTAGAAAGCAAAGCCCTTCTTTAAAACTTTAGATAAATATCTTAAAAGTTAAATTTGATGTCAGGCTTTCTGTTTTCTCCCTCTGAAAATTAGAATGAATCTATAGAGTTTAGCCCGTGACCAAAGGCTGAGAGTCAAAAGTGGAAGAGAAATCAGCAAAATCACAAGCTCGTCTAGATTTTGTTCCTGACAGACTTTTCCAGATGTGAGCAATGTGTCAAGGAATTCACAATGGTCAGCACTGGAATTAATGTTCCTAAAGCTGGCTTATCCCTCATGGAGTATCAGTGCCATAGAGGTTTAGACTTGCCATTTTTCAAAACAGACCTATCAGGGTCCAGAAAACTAAGAGTCCCATAGTTTGAACAGAAGAGTAAACGAATACATTTTATTTAATGACTATAAGTTTTATGGAAAAGTAAACTTAAAGGCATCTGGTTGTGTGTTCAGATTATCCTTGTTGCTGATTTGACCCATTCAGAGTAGATGCCTTGAAATTCTGCCCTGTACTTCAGCGGATCTAAGGGTATTATCCCATTGCCTCATCCCTTGTAGAAACTGGAATTCTGTCCTTGAACCTTAAGCTCTCAGCTGACCACCAGCCTTGGAATCCCCTTCGTAGAACCCTGCCTTTCAGGAACATTCTAGACGTTTCCAAATCTGGACCTTTACCCATACCCTGTCAGAATGTGCTTCTCTCAACCGCGTGCCTGAATTTCCTATGTTGAACTCTTAGGAGTGCCCCTAAGAGTAGGGGCAGGGGTTGATCAAAGGTCCTAGCCTTGCTGTCTGGCCCTTCTGGCTACAGACCCTGCTGGGGAATTATTGCTGGAATCATGCTTGGTTTGATCATGTTTCAAAAGCAGAGTAAAATTCCATTCATAACCAACAACGAATTAGGTTCCACAGGAATCTCCTCTGGAGGTATGTGGTTTGAAGGAGTTTTAGTGCAATGGTTTAAAGTTCAAATGGCTGTTCATTTGGAAGGTCTTATTACTCATCTGTAAAAAGGATAGATTTGCAAGGATTCAATAAGATAATATAGATAGGAGCATAGAAGACAGTGGCTGCCACATTTTAATGGCTGAATAAGTGCTACCTAATTGAATTATGGATTGTTCTTTTCCCCAACTCTAGCAGATTATCCACATAGTCTTTGAAATACCTGATCAGATTGTAGTTCATATGTAAAATGGTTGGTATTAAATGTAGTTAGGTGTACGTATCATGTCTGTAAAGATATGGAATAGGAAATGTCCATATTCAATAGATTGTTTATAAACTAGGACTTCTGAAAATATGCATTCCATTCGGATATTTTTATTTCAATATAATATAAATGTACTTTGCAGCAAAATTATATTAATATGGGATGCTAGCCAGAATATGAAAATAACTTCACTTACAGAGTTGAACATTCTATTTATAATTGCAAGAAATGAGCATTGGTAAAATCCGGGACCCAAGTAGTATTTTACAATTTCTAGCTTTTGGAGGGCAGGGGCCATTGTGTCTGTGTGTACTTTTCAAAACCCTGTGTCTTCCATATTGACTTAAATGTAATAGGTCAATGAATATAATGTTGAATAAAGACTTACAAGTTGTACTGTCACCCTTTCCTCTGCTTCTCTCTAAATTTTCTTCTTTTCTTAAAGATTTTCCTCCCCCACGACTGTATACTGGCATTGGCTGATTTTGACAGCACTGCAGGTTTTCCCAGTGAGCAGCAGTTATCCATTCTTGGGTTCACATAACAGAAAAGCTGGTTTGTTGAATAGATTCAGTGTGGTTCCTTCTGCAAGTGCTTATCTTGTTCACTGGTTGCTTTGTAATTGTTATTACTTTGAAAAAGCATTTCTTTTTCATCTGGACACTCAGATTATATAGAAGGAGACTTTTTCCTATTGAGGTATATTCTTATCAGGATGTTTTTCTTCTATTTTATAAATAATAGTATTATTAGACATAGGATGAAACTCTCTTGTAGTTAGTGCCAAAGGAAACAATACAATGGGGCATGTGCAGTAGGGGGTGAGCCAGATAGAGCAGCTATCTTGTTTTCCTTGCTTCCCTTTAATCAATGCAGTATTCTCTTAAAACCTTCTTATCCATCTTTTGTGGTCACTGTTTTGTGAATTTCCTTCCTTTCTTCCTTTTCTTTTGTGACAATGTTTCTATTTCTTTAATTTATCAAGGTGTCACATACAGCAGACCTACTGTATTATACTAAAGACATTCTCCATTTGCAAGAAAGTCTGTCTGTTGCTAGGTTTGCTTTTCTTTTGGACTAACTCAGACATTGCTAGTTATTTCTGCCTTTGATCTTAAGAATGTATTACAGCTCCGGACTTTGTCTCTCAGTAATTTTTTTTTAAATGAATTGAGCCCTTCCCCAAAGCAGATATTTTCTCCTTCTTTAATGGAATTCCTGTCTATGACTGTCTGTTTTTATTGTGACTTTCGACTACTGAGCCTTTCTTGGATGTGGGTGCCTACAGAATCCTTTTCTCTTTGTTTTGTTTTCACTTATGTCTTTTAGACCTGAGAACGTAGCCAAGGAGCAAAGAAAACAACAAAGTGTTTGTGATCAAGAATGTTTTTAGCTACAAATCTCAGGTTTACCATTATCCACTAAAAAAGTACATTCTTTCTTTATCTATTTAGTTGTAGAGGAGATGATTTCACAGAAGCCACACAAAACTTGAGTGAATGTCTTTTTAGGGCTTGGCAAAGTGGCTAGAATCAAAGCAAGGAAGTAAACCCCTTAGTAATTTACACATTCTATTTGTTTTCATGTAAAATATATTCATCTCCAGTACATTTCTTTTGGAGAAACAAATTTAGAAATCATTAAAATGATGAATGCTAGAAATAACTTGCGCTTTGATTTGCTACCAAGACAGTCAAAAGCAGCTATAGCTACCTTTGGTGTATTTTATTTTCTGAAGATTGATCCTGTTTACTGCCTGTTGCAGTTTTTTGTTGGATATGATAGTCATTCTAATCACTATTATTTCAGAGAAAATAGCTGGTGAGTTACTTATCTAGTAAGTAACTGCCAAACAGAGCTCTTTGATGTAATAAATGACTTGATTTCTGTTTTATATCTTAATTTAGTTAAGCCCTGATACTGACTCTATCCTACCAATTTACTTCAGGTAGGAGCATAGTTAAATGGGGCTCTGTTACTGTATCTTTCTTAGTAAGCTCTTTGGCTTTTGTGAATGGATCAGATTAAAACCCAGTAAGAGGGCTTCCCTGGTGGCGCAGTGGTTGAGAGTCCGCCTGCCGATGCAGGGGACACGGGTTCCTGCCCCGGTCCGGGAGGATCCCACATGCCGCGGAGCGGCTGGGCCCGTGAGCCATGGCCGCTGACCCTGTGCGTCCGGAGCCTGTGCTCTGCAGCGGGAGAGGCCACAACGGTGAGAGGCCTGCGTACCACAAAAAAAAAAAAAAAAAAAAACCAGTAAATGCTCGGTAACATGGAGTGAATGAATTTGTTAATTGGGTACTTAACACATTTTTTAGTCTGTCCAGATGTATTCTTGTCACCAGGTGTTTTTCTTTGAGGCACTATTAGCCCTAGAAAGAGCACAGTATCCATGATTCCCATGGATAATGACTCTGGTCTATCGCGTTTTGCTCAACAGACTGTAATTTTTCTCGACAAGGTAGTTAGCCTCTTTGAGGCTCCATTTCCTCCTCTCAGAAATGAGGGTGGTGCTGTCAAAGATCTCTTTGGGCCACCACTTTAGTGGCCTGTGATTTCTAAGCTGCTTAGAGGGAGCCTCACGGTAACTTCCCCTCGGGCATAAGAGGTCTCAGTAGCTGCTTATCATACCCTCTGGAGCGGTCATCAGCGGCACCCCCTGAAAGCAAGTTGTGTGGGACATTCATTGTGAAACAAGAGCTTTTCCACAGAATGTTGTACATGAGCAAACTAAAGCCAGTCAAAACTCATGGAACAAAGAAACTTGTCAAAGTTATCTAATCCTTCACCCTTAGAAACAAAGAAATAGCAGCTGCCATGATCTCACTCAAACTGTGTTCCATGGACGGGAAAACGTGCTCAACTCTATTTCCAAAAAGATAGTGGAGGGCCATGGAGGAGAAATCTTCATGGCCAAAGTAACTGACTAGATTTTGCAGCAGGAAAACTGTCTGGAAACTTTGGGTCACTAATATTAACGCCCTGAATTGTCAATAAATGGCTAAGATTACTGGAAGCAATGAAGAGAAGGAGAAATTTGCAAAAAGCCCAAAGGGCTACCAGTATAACAATAAGGACTGAGCTGAAAGAATCTGAGAGTCAGAAAAGCACTGGAGGGCTTCCCTGGTGGCGCAGTGGTTGAGAGTCCGCCTGCCGATGCAGGGGACACGGGTTCGTGCCCCGGTCCGGGAAGATCCCACATGCCGCGGAGCGCCTAGGCCCGTGAGCCATGGCCGCTGAGCCTGCGCGTCCGGAGCCTGTGCTCCACAACGGGAGAGGCCACAACAGTGAGAGGCCCGCGTACCGCAAAAAAAAAAAAAAAAAAAAAAAAGCAGCACTGGATTTGATTAGTGCGGGCAGTGTTTCTTCTAGCCATCTTTTCTCTCATGTTCTTTTCATGTGAGTATCTAGCTCACTAATACCTATCTCCCACCATTTATAGATGAATATAATTAAAAGAATGAACACGTCCATAGAGCTTATCCTGTGCCAGCCACTGTTCTACATGCTTTATAAACATAGCTCGTTAATTCCTGCAACAACCCTAGCAGCAGGGGGACATTGAGGCACAGAGAGAGTATGAGACAAGAGAGGCAGTATGTCATGTGACAAGCAGCCCCCGAATTATAGTGAGTTAAAAATACAGTGATATATTTCTTACTCCATCAGAAGTCAGTGGTGGGTCTGCTGCTTGGCTGCAAGGCATCCTCACTCCAGGACCCAGGCCAGCCTCTTTCTCAAACATTGCTGGTCATAATGAGAAAGATAATATGGCAGATTTTGTCCTGGCTCTTCAAGTTTCTGCCCCAAAGTTACACATGTTCCTTTCACTCACATTTCATTGGTCAAAGCAAGTCTCATGCCAAGCCTGATATCAGTAGGGTGGGGAAGTAAAATCCTCCCACAGAAAGGGGCAATTTGTATTTGTAAATGATAGCACATTCGATCACAGAGAGGGTAAGTAACTTCCCGTAGGTCAGTAAGCTGGTCAGTGGATGAGCTGGGATTCTGAACTCATGCAGTCTGGTTCCGGAGTCTGTTCTATTAACCACACCTCTGTTCTGCTTCTTCAGTTGCTTGAGTCTCAAAGGGAATGAAAATGGATTTTGAGAGCTTCTTAGGAAATTCACACAGATCTTCTAGTGTCCATATTACTGAACAACAACGCACCATTAAAAAGTGTAACTTCAGCTAGAATTACATGGATAGCACAGCGTTAAGATGAGAATGGGGCTTTGGGACCAAGAGTGCCTGCCCCCAAATCCTGACATCATCAGTCACTACCCCGAAGACCTTTGGGCAGATACATAATCTCTCTGTGCCTTGTTTTCCTAATTGTAAAATGGCGATAATAATAGTGCCCACCTTATGGTTAGGATGAAGATGAAATGAATTAATAACTAACTGTAATGTGCTTGGAATGTAATCACAATGTGAGTGTTAATTATTGCTATTATTACTCTCATTATCCTCTTTCTTAAATGTAATCAAAATTTGTTCAAAAATGACTGTTTACTTCTTCAACCACCTTCTGCCTTGAAGGTGGTGGGTGCCTGCCATCCTTCAGAAAATGGCTTTTTTAAAATTTTGAACCACTCAGTCACTACTTGACTTTCCCCTCTCTTGTTTTAAGATGCAAAAGATGCCTTCATTTTTAAAAAATTTCCTCTCTCTCACTGTGATGATAAAACAGGCAATTTAAATGCTTAGGTTTAATTACCTATAAACTGAAAGTTTACAGTAACCTGTTTTGACAGAATTAATTTTGTTGCCTGGTTGTCATGCTATTATTATTCTTCAAAAACATCTGCTGTTGTTTGCATATGAGTTATTTTCCTGTTTTCTAAAACACTTTTACTTCTGTTGAGAGTATCCTATGTGGTCGTATATCTGAGAATTCTTTTCCTTCCCATTAGGGTCTTACCCGGTGTCACATCTATTAAATTATTTCACAGATTGGTTTCCACTCATTTCTCGTCTCTTAGACATTAGGTTCCGTTTTCTCATCAGTGTCTTCTGTTTCCCTCTAAAGTTTCCCATTGTTGGCTTTTAAGAAGTGTTTCTAGGGCTTGATAATGGCTGATTGGGAGAGACGTGAGTTATGGGGAGCCTGGTCGTGGGTTCTGTCATTCTGTCTCTAGACAGACCAGTTCCAGGACCACAGGTGACCCCTCTAACTCCTTGTTACCTGCTAGTGACCAGTGCACATCCCTGTAACAAGGGCAGCAGTCGGAGAGTGAGTTAAGTGTATTTACAAACCAGAAGGTGGCAGCCAGAGTAAGTCTGTTTGCAAACCACCCCCAGTCTGGAAAGACCAACTAAGTCAATAGTCTTATAACAGAGCAGGAAGACAGCACTTTATCTTATACTAGACATCACAGTAGCCTTAGTAAAAAGAAGATGAAGATGAAAGTACTAAAAATATCTTTGTGGCTAAGTTAATGTGTGCTTGTAGAGGTTTAGATATGAAGTGTGCCATTTGAGTCATTCATATAGACTTCTCGACCTTTCTTGAGAAGTGGCATGTAAAAGGAGTGAGTTTCTTAGATGAAAAACAACAAGAACAACTTTGCAGTCAATATTTTATAGTTCTACAGTCATAAATTCCTTCTGACTTTTTGCCTTCTGACTTACTATGGCTCTTAGCTTGTCTGAAATGTGACTGCCATTTCCTCTATAAAGACTTCCTTGATTCTCTTGGTCAGAAGTATTTAAATACTCCTTCTACTGAAACTATATGGCACTTGCTTGGGGCACCCATTATATTTTACCAAGCTACGTGTGTATTTGTACGTAGAGAGAGAGATTATGTCCAAACACATATAATTGATAGATTTTATATTAAAATATAAGTACATCTGAATGTATTCCTTTGCTAGGGTTGCCCTTACAAAGTACCACAAGCTGGGTGGCTTAAATAACAGAAATTTATTGTCTCATAGTACTGGCGGCTAGGGGTCTAATATGAAGGTGTTGGCAGGGTTGCTTCCTTCTAAGGGCTGTGAGGAGTATCTGCTCCATGCCCTTTGCCTAGCTTCTGGTTTGCTGGCAATCTTTGGCATTGCTTGATCTATAGAAGAATCTTCCCAATCTCTTCCTTCATCTTTCCATGTAATTCTCTCTGTTTGTACCTATCTTCAAATTTACCCCCTTTTTTAAGGGCTTCAGTCATAGTGGATATTAGGGCTCATTCTAATGACCATATTTTAACTTGATTACCATAAAGACACTGACTCCAATGAGGTCGTGTTCTGGGACTTCAACATGTAAAGTCGTTCACATTTTCAGGGGGACACAGTTCAACTCCTAACACTGGATATAGACACATTGTCTGTTTTCTAAGACATGATGCTTCTTGACTCCAGGGATTAAGCCTTAACTTGTCACTGTGTCTTCCCCAGAGCCTAGCAAAGTGCCTCCGACATAGTAGGCAACATGGTACTTGTGGGATGAACTTATGGCATTGCTAATCCACCCTAAAAGCCACCATTTTGTTGAGCAGAATTTACCTTGTATGTGTGGCTCATTCCACAGACGAAGAAGGAGGATTTAGGGGATAAACTATTCTGTGTTGCAGCCTTACCAGGGTCTTCATTACCTCCTTCAACTTCTTCCTTTAGGATCTCATAAGCCTTGTTTTTCTCAGCCTAGAGAGATGGCTTGAATCTCCTCGCAGATACTATCTTGGGACCCTCATGAAAATAGAGACAGAATGCGATTTCAGGACCATTGATAATTGAAAGCCATGGAAACCAAATTAATTGTAACATGAAGGCTCTTGTCTTACACACCCACAGGTATGCATTGCTCCTTAGGAGATGGTTAGCTTTGTGTTTTCTTTTCCCTAAGAAGTCTCTTTCCGTATTAAATGACATATTGCCCATTACTTTTGAATGTTACCAAAATTGATGGAAGAAAATCAAACACTATTAATGAAATTCTTTTGTTTTTCAGTTTTTTCTTATTTGCCAGACATAAGACAAACCTAGATGTGTCTTTTTAGTGGAATTTTAATGTTAAAAGGAGAATTATGGGTATAGAACATGAGAACATAGGAAATTCATGTTTCTTAGAAAATATGGAAACATAAGGATTCCTCATTCAAGAATCTAGGCTTTTCAGAAGTGAAAATTAAGTTTAAAAAATTAGGTAGTTCTTCAATGATTCTTAGAAAGGTATATCTCAAGGACATTTTTTTTGAACTGGCTTTACACTCAAGGAAGAAGTTACCGCAAGAGTTAAGACTCAAATTTCCTGTATTGAAGTTGGGGGAATTTTTGGTTGCAGTGTGTATTTTAGAAACATGCTAGGTAGGAGACTTTTGGGATTTCCTCCTGCCCAAGACAAAGAAAAGAGAAGAAAATGGGGTTCTTCTAACTCAGTATTGTGTTCAATAAAGTTACTAGACCCTGTGTTTATAAAAAATGTTGTGATTAAAGCACATATTATTCTAGTGAAAGCTAATAGTTCTAAGGAGAAATAAAGGGGAGAATCCCCAGTAAGACAAGTTTATTTCTTCACTGGTTTATTTATTTGCTAACAAGAGTACGTGGTACATCGAAAGTGTGCAGAACGCTACAAGTGCGTTGGTCGTAGTAGGTTTTATTGGCACATTTTGTTAAGCTCTGGCGGGGCATGGGACTCACCTCTGATACTCAATACAGATAAAGGCAGCTTGTGATTTGCCTCAAGTCCATGAGGCTGTCTTTGTCCTGAATCGTGATCTTTCATTCAATGAGGATGTGGTTTGTGCCTCAGACACACAAAGAGCGTGAAGTCCTAGCCGTCTGAGTCCTATAGCCCAGTAGGGTTGAGAAACAGGTAAGCAATTAGGATACAGTGGGTGATACAAGTGGCTCTATGGATGAATCAGTGAACCACTAAATGAAAATGGGGATGTCATTTGAGACACCATTCTGGAGAGCGGAAGAACATTCATTATAGAACAATTATGTTTAAATTTTTATTTTATATTGGAGTCTAGTTGATGAACAGTGTTGTGTTAGCTTCAGTTGTACGGCAAATTGATTCAGTTATACATGTACCTGTATCTATTCTTTTTCAAGTTCTCGAACACCTACATGGCATCTTATTTAGAGAACTTTTAGAAAATTCTCCAGAAATTTAGAAAATTGGAGAAAAATTTTAGAAATCTTCAGAAAGCTCCATGAGGGGCAGCATGTGGACAGAAGACCTTTAGAAAGGCAGGCAACTGAAATTCGAGTGTGTGTTTGTTTTTACTAATGATCTCTGTATTCCAATATACTGTATTCTCTAAAAAAGTTTCTGGATTTTTTGTTCGTTCGCTTGTTTGTTTGTTTGCTTGGTGGGAAGGGAATCGGTTCGTCAGCACAGTGCACTGTTATTGCACTTCCTCTCTCTCCCGCAGTCAGTGTGTGTGCATGCTGTCCTGAGTCCTGCTGCCTTACTTTTTGCTGACCCAAATCGTTTAATGTCACCAATTTAGAACCACTCTCAACTCCCTGACCTTTATGCATTGTGGATGTTAATTGATTCCTCTAAAGTATGGAATAAGAGGGTGATTTTTGGTATTTATCAGTGTTGGGGCCAACACTGACATTATGCATTGGAAGAAGTTGTATGCAAGTTTCTTTCATCTGGGTTGTAGCTCCCAAACTTTCTCTAAATCTGTTCTTGCCCTGAATATCTGAGTGGATGAGTAATTAAATGATCTGCTTTGGAAAGGCTAATTAATTTAACCATTACTCAGGGACTGTTGCCCCCGATCTCCCCATCTGCCCGCTCCACAGGCGCACCTGGCACTCGGCATTGTCCTGTCTCTGTGGCCGGCACCTCCCCAGGATGCCTGTGTATGCGGAGAATGGTTCTAGGCCTCCGGGAGGAGCAGACCTGCTCTCTTCACACACACACCAGGTCGCCACCATGCTCTTATTCTTGGGGCCCACTCAGAAATGGGGAAGGCTGATGATTTATTGAAACTTTTCTCTATGATTTTAGAGTGTGACTCTCTGCCCCAAGGTGTAAATGAGAGTAATCATCTATCTCATTTCCTCTTGGGCATTTGGTGAAATCTTTGTAGGGAAAAAATATGGGGAGGGGGTGGTGTTAATTGAAACAGAATGCGTGCCTGAGCATAGGTTTATATTTTTCTTCTACTGGACTGGAAATGTAGGTTCATAGGACTTGGAATTCAGTGTGTCCTTGAAAAGTTAGATCAGTGGTTTTCCCATTGGTTGCTATGGAAAGGGTCAAGGATGTTTCATCCTTGGACACCCCCATTATTTCTTGCATTATTGTGTTACCGACCAGGGTTCTTGCCTCCTTAGTCAATAGAAATTGATCGGAGGCCAGATAAGAAATGCAGGTAAGGCTTTATGGGGGCCCCTGCTGCAGCAGGGGGGAGCGAGAAGAAGCAACAGGTTCCCTTGCTCACTCTTCCCTGATGCGGGCCGAGCTGGATCCTAATATGGGGTGAAGGTAGGGGTGTGTCCAGGGGTCGGGCTGGAGGGGGGGCTTAGGTGGTCTGCCCACCCCTTTGGTGGTGTTGTGTGCAGCATGCCCAGTACCCTGATTTTGCTCCCTGCTCTTCAGAAATGGCAGTTGGGTTTTTTGGTCTCTTTGTATCTTGTTGTCCATAATTTGCCCTATCTGCACATGCACACATTTTTAGTCCCTTAAAGTTTCTTTGCATTTTTTTGCTGGACAAGATGTTTGTCCAGGTGCCAGCATTGTAGCAAAGGGTCCCAGGTCCCAGGTCCCAGCCTGTTTCAATTGATGATTCCTTCTCTAGCAGTAGAGGCGGTGGTTAATAGGTGATGATAAATACAGAGGCACAAATTCTAGCAAATGGGATTTTAACTAAATAAGTATTCATCACTATTTTGCAGATTTGGAAAAACATGCATGGTTGTATTTAAATTTAACAGCTAAGGCACAGTGGGCATGTTTCCCAGCCTACCTGAGCCTCAGTTTCCCCATGGAAGATAGGTGTCACTGTACATCAGCAGCGTTCAGACTGTGGACCGGGGGCTCCAGGGGCCCTATGACTTTTTCAAGAATTCAGAGGTCAAAACTGTTTTTCTAAGAGTACTAAGATGTTATTTGTCTTTTTCACTCTCATGGGCATACAGTGGTTTGCCAGAGGCTTTTCACCATGTTAACATTGCAACATCCTGAGTACAGAAGTAGATATGGGAATCCAGATGTCATTTTTGTTAGCCAGACATTAGAGACATTAGCAAAACTATAAAACACTGCCATTCTTGTTACTAATTTTTGTTTTGGAATCTATAGTTGTATTTCATAATTATATGTTGTTTACCTGTAATGGAATTATTATTGTTACTTCAAATAAATTAATATATATAGTATTTGTATTTTACTATATATAAATATATGTAAATTAATATGTATTTAGAGTCTTGGTTTTCATTATGAATACCGTAAACATTGATAGATATAGCCCACATAAACAAAAGCTCTTTGGAGTCCTCAAAGATTTTTTTTCAGAGTGTAAAAAGGTTCTGAAAAAGTTTGAGAAGCATTGCTGTATGTCCTGGAGATGATAATAATACCCACCTCATGGGATTGTTGGAGGTTTAAATATTTCATGTATCTAGAACCGTGCTTGACATACTAACTGTTCAATAAATATTAACCATTACTCTTATCTTTTAAAATTGCGATATGAGGTATTGGAATGGAAAAGGCTGAAGAAGTCGGTCGAGTGTCTCTGAAAAGTGACCTGGATAAAACCATGACCCAAAGGGGCAGAACTTGGAACTGAACTGAAGTCCAATACCATCACCTGCCAAACTTAAGGAATTTAGGGAATAGTGGAATCAAGACCTATAACAGAGATTCTCTATAATTAAAAGACTTGTGGAAACAGACCTGTTTTTCTATATGACTTGTTGCTAAAAAGCATGACATTTGAAAAATAACTTTCTTAGAAATAGGAGGATGCACCTTCCCATTTAAAGGCAGTTTAATTTCTATTTTTTGATAAAATCATTACCTAACATTTATTTTAAAAGCTAGCTTTGAATACAGCTCTGAATACCCAGCACTCATGTTATGCTTAGTGCATCTTATGACCCAGGTGTGCCTAGGCGTGCTTTCTGTCTGTTAGACCCTAAGCTCTCTGAATTTGGAACCATCTTATTTATCTTTATTTCCCAGTGCCTAGTACTGGGCCAGGCCTCGCGTAAACTCATTAAACTCACTTTAAATGTTTGCTGAATGAATTAGAATTTCCATCATCATTGGATTACTGTATATAATCAGAATATTCCAAATAAAGTAAAATAGAGATAGATGTGTATATAATACATAAAAATAACTGAGTTTTAAATACTTTAGAATATAGGAGCTTAACCTAACGACCAAAACTAACATGAAGGTCCAGTTTGGGGGGATATTAGAAGATTCTTTAATATCCCAATCTCTTTCCCACAGTAAAGGAAATTGACTTTGGGTTTGTAAGATGCCCCATAATGTTTTTTTTTTCTTTTTAAATACATATGTGAGCGTGCTTAGTTGTTATGCTTTATTTTTCCAGAAGAGTCAAGTAGAAATTGTACAGATTAGCTGGCAATTTGATGAAAACACACAGAGTATTTACTGTATTGACAGCTTGCTGGATGTGCATTTCGATCTGCACCCTTCAAATGCATTGTGTGTACAGAGCAGTTTGGGGTGATGAGCCTCACCGTGAGTAGAAGTAATTCTCCACACTCACAGCGAGTGCCAGCGCGGCCCTTCCTCCAGGGCAGCCTCACGGGGGTACCATCTGCCTGGTGGAGAGCAGGGCTGCCCAGTGGCGTCATCCTTACCCATTCAGGATGGGTGCAGGGCTTCCTTGAAAATGGCAACCGAACACTGATTTGTCTCCAGACAGGCCTGCCTTCCCCACTCCTGCAGCAGATGGCTGTTCGGTGCCCTGAAGTCGGACGTCTCCACACATCACAAACTGAATATACAGTCCCCCTTCGAAAGCCACTTACCCCTTGGGGAACATTTTTCTAAACATCCAAACCTTGCAGGTCTTTTCTGGCTTTTACAAATGCCAGCATCCTGTTGGTATCATTGTAGGCAGTCTTTGCATGGGCTTAACTTGTAGATGTATCTGTAGTATTCTGAAGATCCATGGTTCACATAAATAACTTTGTTGTTGTTTATTATGATCTTTAGTTGAGATTGTCTGCGGCTGCACTGAAGGATTTAGAAACCTGGGACTAATTCGCCATTTGTGTGTAAAATTGAATAAAAATGTAGCTCTGTTTCATCCTTCTTGGAGGGAAAGATTCTCTTTGCACTTAACTGAAAGAGAAGTAAGTGTTGTCATCACTTTTGTTTTATTGTGTGTTTATTCTTTATATCCTTCTTTTATCCCTGTTCTGTAAGTAAGGGTCCACAGCTCTGGATAAAATATCTCTGGGCATTTGTTTTGCAATCATAAAGTCAATACCCCCTTCATAATGAGCTACTGGCTTTGCTACAAACACAAAACAAAACAGAGACGTATTGCAAAAGCACAGTTGTCAGTTTTTAGCAGATGAGCGAAGACCTTCAAATAGAAACACAAGTATTTAGAGTGTGTTTAATTTGCCTTGGGTAGCATGCAAGGCAAGGATTCCTTATTTTTTACACAAAGCTGTTTTTAAGAACCCCGAATTTGCATAAAAAAGATGATGGTCCCAGTTGGTTTCACACATATATGGGGACCATGGGGGTTTGAAGATATGGTTTGCCAAGGGACTACTAAACCCAAGGGCAGATGAGATTACTGTAAAAAAAAAAAAAAAAAGACCCATTTATTTTTAATACTTTAAGTTCATAATTTGAGCCCAGAAATATTAACATCTAGAAATCCTAAGAATTTGATCGTAGATAATTTCACCCATTCAACTCCATTACTTCCTTAATTTTAATAAAGAATGATAATTCTTCTTTCATACACACAAAAATACAATTCCTACTAAGAAAAACTCCTGCTGACATAAACTGCACACACATGGAATACCAAAAACTTGAAAGATTTGGGAGATACAAAGTATTGAACCTCAAGAAAGAACCTTTTTGGTACGTTTTAGCCTTGAAACCCTCTTTTCAAAGGAAATATGATTCAGAGGCCTACTACATAAAATAGCTCCTAATACCTGAAATTGTGTTACCCCTCCTGTAGTGGCACTTAACTGGCACTGGTCTTGCCCACCCACCCTGTAGAAAACCCTGGGCTGTTATTCGGAACCCTTAGAAGTCTTTGCTCCATGACATTATATATGTTGCAATTACAGAGCATGGACCCAAAGAGGCATTTGTATTTGTTGGTCATGCAAATTGTCCTTCACCACCAGGCTGCTTTGAATGAGAGTAGATCCCATAAAGTAGACTAAAGCGATTTTCCAATTTGTAAATTAGATGACCAGAGAGCAGGGTCAGGGTTGGGGATTATCTTTCCTGTGATCCAGACTACTCTGAGATTCTCCACGTTTGTGTCACACATTTCCACATGGCTGTTTGAAGTAGGGCACGTCTCTGCTCACGTAGCGGTAGGTCAAAAGTAAAGTTGACGTTTCTAGTTTTACGTATTTTACTCTCTGTTTCACCAAATCAAGTGGCTAATGTGCTACCACTTCTGAGATGTTGGTTTTCTATGTTGGTTCATTCATACTTTATTGAACACTAAAAAATAAAATGTGTGGGCAGACTACCAAATTTTATGATTTATTAATATTTTCCTTCTTAAAAACTATGTAATGGCTAAAACCATTGGAGTTGTCTTTCAAATTGAACTGAATAAGATTTGACAAGCACCTATACCATGTGATATTTCCTAATAGTGTGATAAAGGAAATCTATTTTAAGGATAAAATAGTGATGTTCCTAACCTTTACATTGTATTAGGATGATTTTTATCATTTAGTAGGATGACAGTGATAAGATAGACTCTTGTTCTGTTTCTAGAAATGTCTTCTTTGTGCTAAACTGCTCTTCTAAAAAATTAGTAGGCTATTGCTATATATATTAAATCTTTCTCTGAAGATTCAGTGATCAGAAATGATTCCAGGAAATTTTCCAGAATGTTCTTCCATTTCTAGTTCTGTATCTATCTTCGGGGCAAAGTTCTCAAGTTGTGGGCCTGGGACGCTGGGTGTTTCCAAGACCCTTTTAAGAGATCCACAACGTCAAAAATATTTTCATAAGCTAGTATTTGCCTTTTTTTACTCACATTCTTTCGTGGGTGTGTAGTGGAGTTTTCTAGAAGCTATATGACGTGCTCTCACAACAAGTTGAATGCGGAAGCACATATGAGAATACAGCTATCTTCTGTTAAGCCAGACGTTAAAGATATATGTGCAAAATTTTAAAGCAGTGTCACTCTTCTTATGAAATTTATTCTTGTTTTGGAATATAATATTTTTCATAAAAATGTTTTACTTATGTTTATTAATTTTTAATGAATTTATAGGTAAATATTTTTTAAAACTACCTGTTTTCATTTATATATGGTAAATATCTATGAACGTAACCTACTTGAACAGAAAGTCTTTTGGTCAACATCAGTAGCTATAACCCATGTAAACGAGCTCTTTTGGGTCCTCAATAACTTTTCAGAATGCAAAGGGGTCCTGTGGCCCAGATATATGAGAACTGCTGTACTATTATCCCCTCATTCAGTGTTCTTATATAGGAATTTACTTTGTTGACACTTTCTCAGATATTTACCTGGTAGTCCATGGAAGCTGTGCTTATCATAATTTTAAAATGTGTGTAAAAAGCTTTTGTGGCCAACTAGAACCAGAAGGTGCCCTGTGGGAATCATTGTGTATGCGTGTGTGTGTGTTATGTACTCATAAATGCAAATTGGTAGTTATTAGAAATTCTATCTTGCTAGGCAAATTGGTATTAGACTCTGTGTCTGATTCCTCACTCAGCAAATCGCAAACATTTATTTTGTTTCTACTAAATGGCCCTTAGTAGGTGTTATAGAGATGGACTAAATGTGATCTCAGCATTCAGGGCAGCAGCTGGTACAGTGCTATACCACAGCTACACCACACTACACCAACTACACCACAACTGACCACGTGCAAAAATGCATCAATCAGCAATTTTGGCTGCCACCTGTGTGGTCAGGGAGGAACTTATGGGCTTATTTAGAGGAAAAGATATACTAAATAAACAGTCAAGGGAAATATAAGACAATGTGGATTAGAGTTTAGACTAGAAGTTAAATGTCTCCGTATTCAGTCTACAGAGAAAACAATGAGTTCAGGTATTGTTATATTAACTTAATTATCATCCTTAGTATCAGAGTAGCTTCTGGGTTCTCTTTATTTAGTTTCATGGAATTATACATCCCAGTGAGAAATAATTTATAGATTATTTTGGTAAAAATTTTGCCAGTGTAATAGTAAACCTTTCAATCCATGAATGTGGTTGTGTGTGTGTGTGTTTATGGGTATGTATAAAATCTCCTTTAATTGTTCTAAGCAGTGTTTTGTGGTTCCTATGTAGCAGTTTAAGTCTTTTATTACATTTATTCCCTAAGTATTTTATGTTATTACAGATTCTTTAAACTTAATTTTCCAATTGTGTGATGCTACTACATAAAAACATAATTGATTTTTGTATATTGACTTGTATCCTGTGACTTTGCTAAATTATTAGCTGTGTTGTTTTGTAAATTCCTTAGGATTTTCTGGTTAGAAAATTATGTCATCTGTGAATATAAACAAGTTTACCTCTTCCTTTTTGTTATTTGTGTCTTTAATTTCTTTTTCTCACCTTATCAAACTAGGTAGGAGTTAGTGCCATCTTTGAACTTTCATAAATGAGATCATAAATATATACTCTTCTGCATTTGCTTATTTCACTCAATGGTATTGTTGTGATGAGGTCTTGATTATTCCTTCTCAGTAGTTTATGGTATTTCACTGTATTACTATGTTCAGGTTTATCCGTTCTACTGTTAATGGGCGTGTGCATTTTCAGTTTAAGGTTATTACAAGTAGTCCTCCTATAAACATTCTAGTACATGCCTTTTAGTGAACATATATATGAGTTTCTGTTGAGTTTATACCTCAGAGTGGACTTACTGAGTCATAGAATATAAAGTGTGTTCTTCTCTATTTTTTTTGTCCTCATGAGTATTTACCATGTGTTTAATTTTCATATTAAGCCAGAAGTGTGTCTCATTCTTCTCTTCCCTCTGTCTTTTCATCTGCTCATCGGGACGCGTGTCAGAGAACACGTGTAGGCTCTCTGCCTTGCTTACCTCAAAAAGAGGCACGTGACCCCATCTCTCTCTGGCTTCTTCCTGCTTACCTTTTTGCCCCTCTCATAGGGTATACGCCCAGGTCCTGCTCTAGGCTCCCAAAACTTGTATACCCCAAAAGTCTCCTGATTCTAGTTTTCCTCCTTCTAGTCTGTCTTCAGGTGTTTATTCAGAGAGAGAACTATTCCTACTGAAAAGCTACTCCACTTTAACCAAACTAAAATATTGGGTTGGCCAAAAAGTTCGTTCGGGATTTTTGGCCAACCCAGTACATGCCTTCTTGATAGTCTTGGGGATTTCAAAGACACAAGCAGTTAGAAGGGGAGAAATCCTCTCCCTCCTCTGGGACTCAGGTTGCTTCCTCTCTGTTTGCATGTAGCTGAATCCTGTGTCGAGGGAGGGCTGAGGGATGCAATAGCTTCACACCTCGAGAGCAGTAGAGGATTTCAGAGAAAATTCTTGCTAGAACTAAGATTTGAGAATTACTGGAAGAGTTCACTTATCCCTACTTCGTCTCTCGGCTATTTTAAGAATAATTGAAAAGCTGGCCAAAATGAAGATATCTGTCACTTTATAAAAGTAGTCTTAAAATTTTGGTGAATATTAGATTTTTTTGTAAGTGAAATCAGAATTGCAATTATAAAGGACACAAAATGAACCCTGTTGTGAACTAAAGAATACTTAAATAATTTGACTTTCAATTCCATATTTTCATATTTCCTAGACCCTGAAAAATGACATGCAGAATTTTTATTTAGGTTTTGAACTAAGGAGAACCTAAAGTTTGATTGTAATATTACTACTTACCAGCTGGGGGCTCCATATGTTATTTAGCCTCTCTTAGCCTCAGTTTCCATATCTATGAAATGGGGATAATAAAACCTATTATAGGGATGTTTTCAGGCTCATATGAGATCAAGTAAAATGCTCAGCCCCATGCCTGTTATATAGCAAGCCTGCAAAGGATTTTCTATTTTTATTTCGAGAATGGTACGGAGTTACATTTTGTTTGCTTTCTTAAATTCAGTACCAGCACAGGGCAACAAAATAAATAAGAATAATGAAAACTATTTATGAGCAAAATTGATACAGAAAGAACAACCGAAATATTTTAGCCACGGAAAATTTATTTACAAATGATATATGTTAATGAGCTTAAAGGGAAGCTTTGAGTTGGCATTGAGCATTCATTTGGCTATTATAAAATCCAAGGCAAAAGATCTCTTTCATGACACACAGTGAAAACAATGCACTCATGACCAATCACTTTAAATATTTATAGAAAGTTTAGTGGAGGAAGTGAGCTAAACCAAGGAAGGGATTCCTCTGGAGACCTCAGAAGAATGTTTTGAAGCCAGGCCAGTGTACCTCTGCCTTGAGAAGGATGGTCAACTAATCATGTGCTTTTGCTTCTCCAGGGAGAAGTTGGCTGTGGCCCGACTGCAGAGAGAAGTTGCCCAAAGAAGAAGTGAGGGGGCCATGGTAAGTCCCAGCTGGTCTGTCCTGATTCCCAACCTCCCTTCCGAAGTCTCTGGCTTGAGAGGCATTTTTGTCTTGTTAAGGATTTCAAAGGAAAATATTTGCTTGTAGCAAACTGAATGCTGTATTGGTAAATAACATGTTTATAATGCAGTTTAAACAGATCTGCCATTTGCTGAGACAGCGGGAAATATTAATTGGGAAAAAGAACTCTTTGAGCTTTAAGGAGGATGTTCAAATGTTCAAAGGGTTGTACGGCTTTATTTCCTGAAGGTCTACTGGATGCCCAGGCTTCCAGCTGTGAGCACAATGTCCGTAAAGGGGCACTCTCAGATTTTTCACATAAGGACAGTGCAACTTAATTCAAGCCTCTCAGTTCTTCAAACCTGAAAAATAAACAGCCTAAAAGAACACTCAGCTGTTTGCTAATGTAATTGTCTTTTATCCTCTTCCTTCTCTCCACTCTTTGTGGTGTAACCTCCCTGTCCATTTCAGTGTGTGCCATTTAGGAAACTGATGTTTCCTTGTGTTTTGAATTGTACTAAGAATCAATATGGTTGTTCTGGCCCGTAGCAACTTCATGTTGTAGACTTTCTTTGCCAAAGTACCTGCCTGTGTGCCCCTCTAGTATCAGAGATGGCTGTCGGGGGACCTGGGGAATGGACTTGTGTGGGTTAACTGCTGCTGCTATCTCTGAGAAAAAAGTATGACATCAGATTTTTTCCAAACGTATAACAAAACAATGGCACACATGCAACTTTTCAGCTAATGCTTTCGCGGGCCTCTCACTGCTGTGGCCTCTCCCGTTGCGGAGCACAGGCTCCGGATGCGCAGGCTCAGCGGCCATGGCGCACGGACCCAACCGCTCTGCGGCATGTGGGATCTTCCCAGACCGGGGCACGAACCCGTGTCCCCTGCATCGGCAGGCGGACTCTCAACCACTGCGCCACCAGGGAAGCCCCCAGCTAATGCTTTTTTGAAAAGAGAAGCCACACATTGTCAGACCCTGAAAGCTGCTTCCATTTGATTTCATGAGAGTTAATTGACAATTCATCTGCTGAAAAGTGTAAGAAATTTGTAAAATAAGCTGGCATTGAACTTCTCTCAAGAGGGAAGGCAGAGGACTGGAACAAGAGGTTGACTGTTGAGTGGATTCTGGAAGGTTCTGTGGCCCATGAGCATGCTACAATACTTGGTGATCATGTTGTTTGCTCAGCTAGTGATCTTAAGGCAAAGAGAATCTTGACTGTTCCAACAATACGATGAAGCTGCTCGCAAGCATCTTTGAGCAATGACATGGGAATAAGTTGAAGAAAATGAAGGTTTAGTTAAATGCTGAACTGAAAATGTTCAATCTGAACTTTTACTGCATTGCAAAATGTTTCTGAGCTTGGCCATTCTGTAATGTTTCCATCTCTGTACAGGCTAGCTAGCTCCTGTTCAACACTTCATCAGCTATGTTCAAAGTGAAGGTGAAGAAGTGACAGCTTTTCTAGGTCTGTTTCTTCATCTTTAAAATGAGGAAGTTGGGATTGTATGATTCGCAGTCCTGCGAATGAGCATTTGTTCATGTAAAGTTTTGATGATGGGAAGATTTTTGTGGTAATAACTAAATGTTATTTAAGTTCATAAGAACAGGCCCCTAAAGAATGTATCTTTCTGATTCTGACATTGAATGAGCCTGAGTTGAAATAATCTCAGACAGATAACTGTCGAGTTTTTCATAAAACGAAACCCCCTTTTAAAACATTATAGAAGTTATTGTTCAGTGTAGAAAATACCCAGAAAACACCGGCAAACAAAAAGTGACTCTGGTTGTTCAAAAACCAACTTTGGAAAAGTTACCAGTGTTTTGTTACTCATCTTTAAATAATGTTAATGAACAATCACATTTATGTATTGACTGATTTAACAAGTAAGTTATGGAGCACCTAACCCTAACCCTACCCAGCACTGTTCTAGGCATTGGGGGAGCATCAGTGGAAAAAACAGGCAAACATCTGAGAGCTTACATTCTAGCCGTTAGGGAGACAGGTGTTTGATGGAATTACCGTCAGATGGTGGAGGCAGCTATGAGAAAATAAGATCAGGGTAGGGGAAAGTGGGATGCTAGGGGATCAGTATGAGTGTTCTCAGTAGTAAATCACTGAAGAGTTAGTATTAGAGGGACGTTGAGGAGGAGAAGCAGTGAACCATGATGATAGTTCCAGTGGGGGTGGGGTCAGCATTCCTGGCGGGGGGGTGGTGAGCAAGTTCAAAGGCCTGGATTGCCTGAGGAACAGCACGGAGAAACAGGATGGCTGGAGGGCATGAGGGAGAGGCTGAACAGTAGAAGATAATTCAGAGAAGTGACGTGGGCAGAGGAGTATGTCATCAAGGTCCCCAGAGATCTCTGGCTCATGCTCTGAGTGACAGGATCCATTGGAAGGCTTTTAGTGAGTGCCCTGATGCCATCTGATTTACTACTGTTCATATGACTGTTTCCCCCAATTCCATAATTGATCACATCTCAATTCTTTAGAGACACCTAAGCCCTGATTTTTATTCATGTCCTTTATTTTGCTTTTTTCTCCCTCTTTCTTGGTATTTTCCCCCTCTTTCCTTACCTAGTCATCCCCCACCCCGAATTTTCAACTTAATTATATGCTTCAGCTTTTCTGCTCCTAGGATTCATTTATTTCTGAAGGCCTGATTCTTTCAGTATCTGACAGCTCCTAAAATCAGGCAGTTCTATTAAGCCTCTAAATTTAATTCTTGCTGTTATGAGCCCAGAACTTTTGTCACGTTTTTAGCAGAAATGGAAAGCAGTTCATCGCAGCCAGATCACCTTATGCTTTTAAAGAATAATATTCACAGTATGCTGTTTTACCCACATGAAAGGAAAAATGGTACGTATGGAAAAAGTTATATAAGTATTTTCAAAATGCTATATAATTGAAGCAGATAATTATTTTAACAATCATCAGTGAACCTGTTATAATCAAAGTCTTTAACGCAAAACATGGCCTTTTAAAAATTTGACTATGCAATAAATCTTTCTGCGTATAAGTTTTTAAGGTAGTACCCAAGACATCATTTTTGAGAGATTTATTTTTTTAACACACTGTTTATTTTGGAACAATTTTAGACTTCCCTGAAGTCGCACACCTGCATACTCTTTAACCAGTTTTCTAGTGTTAATACTTACGTAACTATGGTGTAATTATAGAAACTGAGAAATTAACATTGGCACATAACTATTAACTAAGTTCCAGATTTTTTTGGAATTTCACCAGTTTTTGCAGTAATGTTCCCTTTCTGATTTAGGATTCAGTTCAGGGTACTGCATTGCATGTAGAAAGATTTCTTTTTGCTGGCTGATTGTCACATGTGGAAATAAGAAAGAATATGGATTTGGGAATGAGGCAAGTCTGAATTCAAAGTCCAGCTCCATCAGTAGTTAGCTATAGGACCTTGGACACATTCCTTTATGTGTTTTGTTTTGTTTTTTTTTTTTGTGGTACACGGGCCTCTCACTGTTGTGGCCTCTCCCGTTGCGGAGCACAGGCTCCGGACGCGCAGGCTCAGCGGCCATGGCTCACGGGCCTAGGCACTCCGTGGCATGTGGGATCTTCCCGGACCGGGGCACGAACCCGTGTCCCCTGCAGCGGCAGGCGGACTCTCAACCACTGCGCCACCAGGGAAGCCCCCCTTTATGTGTTTTTAACAGCTCTGTCTGTGCTTTTGTTCTGTTAACTCAGGTCTTTATTTGGGAAAGCTATCTTTGAGTATATTCTACGTTGCCTATTTGTTTCTTTGTTCTTCCACGAAATAACTATGGCCATTGTTTTCTTACTTACCTTTCCTTATTTTTCACAAACTGCTATAAGATCATGTTTCTCTTTATTCTGGGAGATTGTATTTCAGCTTGTGTTCTCTATCACTGGCTCAATTTACTGCAAGACCTTTTCTGTCCGTAAGACTGTGATGTCATCTTAAACTTAGTTAGATGTAAAAAAGGCCCCTTCTACCCCAAGAGTCTATTCATTCCCAGTATCTTCTAGAATGCATATAGTTTTTATTTTTCTATATGTAAATCTTTGCATATTCTAGGTGGAATTACATTGGTGTGAGGTAGGGATGAAAATGAGTGTTTGCCCAAATGGACTGTTCAATAAATGGTGCTGGGAAATTAACTAGTATCTAACCCTTACTGTCACATTTACCATCTTCCAAATTCAGTCCCTATCAATACGCCTCAATTACTGGATGGCGTATTCTTTTCTATTAACCTTATTTAGTCTATTCTTACAATAGCCTAAATTGTTTTCATTACTAGAAATGTGTCTATTTACTATTTTATAGGCTGAATTCTTTCTGATTATTCTTTTTTATCCAAACTTAAAAAGATAATTTTATTTATTGAATAGCAATCAGGGTTCATGAGTTAAAAATATGTATTTGGATTTTTTAAAAAAAGTATTTTCATATGTATTTATGACACAGGAGTATCTCAGAGACTATTTCAAAATGACATGAAAAATGGCTTAATATGTTTATTTTTTTTACATTTATATTAAAATTTTTTTAAAGAATGTCACTTCTACCACTGTGAGTTTGTCTTTGTTTTTTATTAGTATCTCAAGAACACTAATATTCTACCAAACTTAATTTTTTAAATGTTTGGTTTAGTTATGCAAAGTTAACAACACTGTATGGTTCCTTTTCATCCCATTCTGTTTGGGAAAAAGAAAAGTATCCATTTTTGATTACTCATCTCAAGACACTAAGGAAGCATAGTAACCCCATTTAACCTGTTGCAGGATTCCCTTTTTTCCTACATCTGGATATTCAGACACTGGCTGGGTGTTACCATACTGTACCATCAGCTAAATTAGAAACCATATCCTCTTGCTCTTTTGCACAAGAACATCCAAGGAATAACTGTCAAAGATTAGGATATTTGACAGTTGTATCAGGAATTTGAGAAAAAGCAGAGAAGAGTTGGAGGAAGTAGGGAGATCAGAATCCTTGGACCCTCTGTGACATCCTTGCTGGAGGATGGGGCAAACTTAAGTCAGCAGACTCCCTCGCCAGATCTTATTCATTCAGTGCCACAGTATGAACAGCCAGCTGTGGTGATAACTGGAGTTAGCTGGATTCACTGATACAAAAACACATTAAAGAAACTTCATGGGCTTCCCTGGTGGCACAGTGGTTGAGAATCTGCCTGCTAATGCAGGGAACACGGGTTCGAGCCCTGGTCTGGGAGGATCCCACATGCCATGGAGCAACTAGGCCCGTGAGCCACAACTACTGAGCCTGTGCGCGTCTGGAGCCTGTGCTCCGCAACAAGAGAGGCTGCGATAGTGAGAGGCCTGTGCACTACGATGAAGAGTGGCCCCCGCTTGCCACAACTAGAGAAAGCCCTCGCACAAAAACGAAGACCCAACACAGCAAAAATAAATAAATTAATTAATAAACTCCTACCCCAACATCTTCTTAAAAAAAAAAAAGAAAAAGAAACTTCATGCCTGTGGACCCACAGTTTCTAGTGGGTCTCTGTTTAACTGCAGGGTTCTCTTTTTCAAGTACCTGCATAGTGTTTGAGAGCTTTAGTCCTAGTCTTATTTTTAACTTGTTGGTTCCCTGCCCTGTGCAGCATGTGAGTTTATTTTCCCTCTTAGTCATTTGTAGAAAGCAAAAGTCACAGTGTTAAATAACTGTTATTTAAACAAGAAGAGATAATTTCTTTTAATTTAAGAGACACATGTGGAAATAGGAACATTGCAAACAGCCCAGGTGATATTGCCTTGGTGAGTTTTCAGGATTTTCCCGGTGTGCCCTTCCTCTTGGCATTGCTGCACAGCTGTGTGGACAGCTGTATTGTCTGGCTTCTGGTAGAGAAGAGGGCAGCCAAGAAGGGAGATTCAGAGTTTGGAAACCCAGAAGTAAGGGGGCCTGAAGCTATAGTACCTAAACATGTCAGTTCCTACTGCTAGATTTCTTGGGGACAGGTGTTTAGTTTTGTTTCACAGCAGCGCAGTGGGTGATACAACTGCTTTTCTAACTGCTAGTAGTCAAAGAAGGAAGATTAGGATTACAGGGTGAACTAGCCTATTTTTCTGTTTCTTTTTTTTTTGAGATAAAATTGACATATAATTATATTAATTTGAGGTATACAACATAATGGTTCAATATATGTATACAGGTTTCCCCTCCTATCTGAAAAGAGAGCATTCCTATGAAACCTTTGGTAAGCTGAAATGGTGTAAAGCGAGACACAATTACCTTTTTTTGTAATAGTAAAAATATGCTTTGGATTTCTTTTGGTTAGTGAAAAAAAGTACAAAGGTAGGTCTTTCATAAAAGTGAAGTCGTGCAAAGCAAACTTTTAAAAAGTGGGGGCTACCTGTATTTTGCGAAATGATCACCACAGTAGGTCTAGCTAATATCCTTCGCCACACACTTACAAACTGTTTTTCAAATATAAAATACAGTATTATTAACTGTCATCATGCAATATATTACATCCTCAGGACTTACTTTATAACTGGAAATTTGTACCGTTTGTCCCCCTTTACCCACTTTGCCCACCTCTCCCCTCTCTCTGCCTCTGTCTTTGTATCTATGAGTTTGTCTTTTTTTTTTAAGATTCCACATCTAAGTGAGATCACGTGGTATTTGTCTTTCTCAGTCTCACTTATTTCACTTAGCATAATGCCCTCAAAGTCCATCCATTGTTGCAAATGGCAGCATTTCCTTCTTTTTTATGGCTGAATAATATTTCGTTGTATATACTGTATACTAGATTTCCTTTATCCATTCATCCATCAATGGACACTTAGATTATTTCCATGTCTTACCTATTGTAAATAATGTGGAAACAAACATGGAGGTACATACATCTTTTCAAGATAGTGATTTTATTTCCTTTGGATAAATACCCAGAAGTGGAATTGCTGGATAATATGGTAGTTCTGTTTTTAATTTTTTAAGAAACCTCCATATCGTTTTCCATAGAGTCTTTACCAATTTACATTCCCATCGATAGTACACAAGGGTTCCCTTTTCTCCGCATCCTAGCCAACACTTATTTCTTGTCTTTTTGTTAATAGTCACTCCAACAGGTATGAGATGATACCATATTGTGATTTTGATTTGCATTTACCAAATGATTAGTTATATTAAGTACCTTTTCATGTACCCATTGCCCATCTGTATGTCTTCTTTGGGAAAAGGTCTACAGACATCCCTTGGAGATATTGTAGGTTTGGTTCCAGACCATTGCAAAAAAGCGAATATCACAATAAAGTGAGTCACATGAATTGTTTGGTTTCCCAGTGTGTATAAAAGTTATGTTTACACTGCACTGTAGTCTGTTAAGTGTGCAATAGCACTATGTATTAAAAAACATACATACCTTAATTTAAAAAATACATTACTGCTAAAAAATGTTAACCATAATCTGACAGCACAGGATTGCCACAGACCTTCAATTTGTAAAAAACACAAATATGAAACACAGTAAAGTAAGCACAAAAAAACAAGCTATGCCTGTATTCAGATTTTCTGCTTATTTCTGAATCGGATTGTTTGTTTGTTTGTTTTGCTGCTGACTTATATGATTTCTTTACATATTTTGCATGTTAACTCCTTAACATATATATGATTGCAAATATTTTCCCCCATTTCGTAGGTTACCTTTTAATTTTGTTGATGATTTCCTTTGCTGTGCAGAAGCTGTTTAGTTTGATGTAGTCCCCTTTATTTATTTTTCCTTTTGCTGCCTTTGCTTCTGGTGTCAAATCCAAAAAATCATCACCAAGATTGATCTCAAGCAGCTTACTGCCTGTGTTTTCTTCTGTGAGTTTTATGGTTTCAGGTCTTATGTTCAAGTCTTTAATCCATTTTGAGTTAATTTTTGTGTATAGTGTAAGATAGTGGCCCAATTTCATTCTTTTGCTGTGACTGTCCAGTTTTCCCAACACCATTTATTAAAGAGACTGTTTTTTCCCCATTGTATATTCTTGCCTCCTTTGTCATAGATTAAGTGACCATATATGTGTGGCTATATTTCTAGGCTCTCTATTCCATTCCATTGATCTATGTGTCTGTTTTTATGCCAACACCATACTTTTTTGATTACTATAGTTTTGTAATACGGTTTGAAATCAGGAAGCATGATGTGTCCAGCTTTGTTCTTCTTTCTCGAAATTGCTTTGGCTATTCAAATTTTTTTTGTGGTTTCATACATATTTTAGGATTGCTTGTTCTATTTCTATGAAAAATACCATTGGGATTTTGATGGAAATTGCATTGAATGTGTAGATTGCTTTGGGTAGTATGTATATTTTAACAATATTAACTCTTCCAAGCCATGAGCACAGAATGTCTTTCCATTTATTTGTTTTTTCTTCAATTTCTGTCATCATTGTCTTAGAGTTACATTTGGTTAAACTTATTCTTAGGTATTTTATTATTTTTGATGTAATTGGATTGTTTTCTTAATTTCTCTTTCTGATCATTTGTTATTAGTGTATGTAAATCAACCAATTTTGGGGAAACTTGGTTATAGTCTCATGGGAAGCTTGGACTTGTCTCCTTGTATTAATATATTGATGTTAGCAGTGGTCATGGCAGTTGAGTTTAAAGTATCATCCAAAGAAGAGAAGCATCTTGGACAACACACCATTCACAGTGTTTATCATTAGCTGAAATATATCCATAATACATCTCTGGAAATAGAACCAGGGGTGTTTTTCTCCTGTTCACAACAGCCAACTTCATAAGTTAAAATGCCAAGTAGACATGTCTTTCTAAGAGTTTAGAACGGTAGGTGCCAAACTTTAGGACATGTTTCTGTATATGTGCTAAATTTTGGAAATAGGCCCTGCATATTATTTTGTTCATTTATCTGTTCAGCTTATCCAAGAGAGAATAAAATGAAGTCATTGCTTTCATAAAATTTATTCTATAAAATACTTATTGCACAAATACATCAATGTCATACTTTTCATTATCTCTATTCACAGTCAGTAATACCAGAAGTCAATAATAGGGCCTCCCTGGTGGCGCAGTGGTTAAGAGTCCGCCTGCCAATGCAGGGGATACGGGTTCGTGCCCCGGTCTGGGAGGATCCCATATGCCGCGGAGCGGCTGGGCCCGTGAGCCATGGCCGCTGGGCCTGCGCATCCGGAGCCTGTGCTCCGCAACGGGAGAGGCCACAACAGTGAGAGGCCCACATACCGCAAAAATCAAAAAAAAAAAAAAAAAAAAAAAAAAAAGAAGTCAATAATAATCCCTCAAAACAATAACTTTGAAATTTTTAATAAAATATTTTGTTATTCACTTAAAAATTTTTTTTGAAGTACAGTTGATTTACATTATGTTAGTTTTAGGTGTACAGCGAAGTGATTCTGATATATATATATATATTTTTTCTTTTTATTCACTTTTAAGCAAATAAATTATAAGAGAAATTAAAAATATTTAAGCTGAATGAAAATGAAAACACTCCATTTACACAAATTTAGGCAGTGTAATTAAATCAAAACTTACGGTGAGATATACACCATTAAATGTATGTAATAGGAAAAGAAAAGATTTTAAATTAATCAGTCATTTAACTCAAGCAGCAATAAAGAATAATAAACATAAAGAGAGAAGAGGAAAGAAATAATGAAATAAAAAACAGAAACCAATGAAGTACAAAATGAAAAAATAGTGCAGTTTTCAGCAACACTAATTTATCCACATACACATAAAAATTATAAGACAATTAGACTTGTGACCACTGACTGGGTATTTGACATTAAGAATTATTGTCAGTATATAGATATAAACTTGATATTATGGTTGTGAGTTTCAAGAGTTCTTACTGTTTAGAGATAGACAGAGAAATATTTGCCAGTGAAGTACTGTGATGTCTGGGTTTACTTCAGATAATACTGAAAGAGGAGAATAGCTGGAGGTGTAGATGGATCAACATTGGCTATATTTGATAACTGTTGAAGTTGACGGTTTATTATACATTTTTCTACTTTTACAAATGTTTAAAATGTTTCATGATAAAAAGTTTTTTAACTCCCTCCTCCCCCGGAAAGCTGCCAGGCTCTGATGATTTTACAGAAGAGTTCAACCAAACCTGTAGTGAAGGAGATAATATTTTATACAAATTGGTGCTGAAAGAAGATGAAAGAAGTATCCCCAACTCACTGTTTAAAAAATAAAAGCTAAACTTTTCATTTGAGAAAAGTTATACATTTACCAAACAATTGCACAGACAGTAGAGAGATTTCCTGTATGCCTCATACCCAGTTTCCCAATTACTAATGTCTTATTGTTGTATGGTGCATTTGTCACAACTAAGGAACCAATATTGATACATTATTATTAACTAAAGTCCATTCATGGTTCCCATTTCCATCGTTTCACCTCATGTCCTTGCTCTGTGTCAGGATCCTATCCAGGATAACCATTACATTTTCTCATCTTGTCTCCTTACGCTCTTCTTGGTTGTGGCAGATTCTGAGACTTCCCTTGTTTTTGCTGACCTTGACAGTTTTGAGGAGTCCTGGTTAGCTATTTTGGGACATTTGTCTCAGTGAGATTTGTCTGCTGTTTTTCTCATGATTAGACTGGGATAGATTTGGGGGAGGGAGGCCACAAGTTAAAGTGCCATTTTTATCACATCATATCAAGGTTGCATATTATCACTATAACTCATCATTATTTAGGTGAACCTTGACCATGTGGCTGAGGTAGTATTTGTCAGGTTTCCACTGTGAAGTGTCTCTCCCACCACCCCCTTCCATACCAGCCTCTTTGGAAGGAAGTTGCTCTGCATGGCCCATGCTTAAGGAGTGTGCAGTCGTGTTCTTCCTCCTGAGCATGCAGTATCTATGTAAATTATTTTGAATTCTTCCACATGGGAGATTGTTTGTTCTTTCCTGTTTATTTTTTCAATCATTTATATTACTATGAATGCATTGATATTTACTTTTATACTTCAGGTTATAAACCAACATAAACTACGTAATTTTGTTACTCTATTTGCTCAGCTTTGGCCATTAGGAGCCCTTTTAGTTGGCAATCTTGTCCCTCTCACACACTAATATCGTTTTTGTTTGTTTTCCTTTCCTTGCCTTGCCTGTTCTTTTCTTTTCTTTTTTTTTTCCTTTCTTTTCTTTTCTCTTCCTTCTTAGCACTTTCTTACTTTCTAGTTTTACAAGATACCTCAGACTCATCTTGTATATTTCCCTCCCACAGTCTTAGAATCAGCCATTTCTCTAAGGAACACTGGTTTTATTTAATGGACAAGGGTATTTGAAACCAAGATCTGGTTGCTAGGTGCCAGCTCACTTTTATGAGGCTTATTTAAAGTGGGATTTATTCCAGGAATGCAGTGATTGCTTGACATTAGAAAATCGAGGGGGCTTCCCTGGTGGTCCAGTGGTTAAGACTCTGTGCTCCCAATGCAGGGGGCCCAGGTTCAATCCCTGGTCAGGGAACTAGATGCCACATGCCGCAACTAAGATTCCACGTGCCACAGCTAAAGATCCCACACACAGCAACGAAGATCCCATGTGCTGCAACTGAGACCAGGCACAGCCAAATAAATAAATAAATATTAAAATAAAAAAAGAAACTCGATTAAAATAATTGACAGCAGTTATAGATTAAACACAGAACAGAGACTCAACAGATACAGAGTAAAACGTTTGATAAAATTCAATACCAATTCACAATAATTAAAAAAAAGAACAAAAGGATGTTTTCTTAAATTGATAAAAGGTGTCCATGGAAAATCTTTAGTAAAAATTATGCTTAATGGTGAGATGGTAGAAGCATTCCTTTTAAAATCCATAACCAGACCAGGATGCTGCCTGTCACTGCTGCTACTTATTTTTATACTTCTGGTCCTAACTAGCATACGATAAGTAAGTGATGTAAGGGTTGGGGGAAAAGCAGTTTGTATTATTTGCAAATAATGATTGTCTAACTAGAAACTTTAGACAAACTTTTAGAAGATTGTTGGGTATAAGATGAATATACAAAAGTTAATAGAAATCTTACATATCCATCATCAACTCTTAGGGTAGTTTTAAAAGACAGTACTTAAAATAGTTTTTTTAGGGCTTCCCTGGTGGCGCAGTGGTTGAGAATCTGCCTGCTAATGCAGGGAACACGGGTTCGAGCCCTGGTCTGGGAGGATCCCACATGCTGCGGAGCAACTAGGCCTGTGAGCCACAACTACTGAGGCTGCGCACGTCTGGAGCCTGTGCTCCGCAACAAGGGAGGCTGCGATAGTGAGAGGCCCGCGCACCGCAATGAAGAGTGGCCCCCGCTTGCCACAACTAGAGAAAGCCCTTGCACAGAAACAAAGACCCAACACAGCAAAAACAAAATAAATTAATAAACTCAAAAAAATAGTTTTTTAAAAGGCATCTAAGAATAAATCTTAAAAGGAATATGTAAGATATTGATGGAGCAATTGATAAAGAGTATAAAAGAGGAGAGATAAATTAGTGGAGAGATGGACCATATACTCTTGGAAGGGAAGACTCAGTACCATAAAGGTATCCACTTACCCTAAAGTGATTTATATATTCCATGTAATTCTAATCAGAATCCCAAAGGGGTTTTCACAGAATACAAAAAAGCTAATCTAATATTAATATTTTAAATTTAGGGGTTTTTAAATAAATTTATTTTTTAAATTTATTTATTTTTGGCTGTTTTGGGTCTTTGTTGTTGTGTGTGGGCTTTCTCTACTTGCAGCGAGCGGGGGCTACTCCTCGTCGCGGTGCGCGGGCTTCTTATTGAGGTGACTTCTCTTGTTGCAGAGCATGGGCTCTAGGTGCGGGGGCTTCAGTAGTTGTGGTGCGCAGGCTTAACAGTTGTGGCTCGTGGGCTCTAGAGCTCAGGTTCACTAGTTGTGGTGCACGGGCTTAGTTGCTCCATGGCATGTGGGATCTTCCCAGATCAGGGCTCGAACCCATGTCCCCTGCAATGGCAGGCAGATTCTTAACCACTGTGTCACCAGGGAAGTCCCCAAAATGTAGGTTTAAGTATAGATGATATGATTTTAAGGAAAGATAACACGAGGTGTTGTATCCTATCACACATGAAGATTTATCATAAAGCTAAAGCAATTAAATCTGTGTAGTGTTGGGCAGAGATATCCAAATAAACTAGGAGAACGGAATGGAGAGCCTTGAGTAGGCCACATGTAAATAGGAATCTATAATGGAAGTAGAATTACAATTCAGTGAGGAAAGAATGGACAATTTAAAAAGGCCACTGTGACAATTTATAGAGTAAATTACACAATTTCATTGCTACCAGGTACAATGCACAGAAGCAAATTTTGAACAAATCAAAAACTGAAAGCAACGTTTTAAGATTTTTAGAAGTAAATATAAGGAAATCTCCTTATAATATTGAAATAGGGGAGGATTTTATTTTAAAAAATAAAGGGAAAAAAATAAAGGAAGGAAGATAAAATGTACAAGGAATAAAGAGAAAGATTAATAAATCTTAGTACGTTAGGAATAAAAACCTTTGTTCAAAAAAAAAAAAGAAAAGAAAAAGAGATCATTAGCAAAGTGAAAAAGTGAGCTCCTGGCTTGTATAAGAGATTTGCAAGGCAAACGAATAGGAAAGTACCATGACCATAAACATTTAAATTTTTCTTGTTCATCATGAAGAACCTAGGGGTAAAACAGGAATAAAGACACAGACCCGCTTGAGAATGGACTTGAGGATATGGGGAGGGGGAAGGGTAAGCTGTGACAAAGTGAGAGAGAGGCATGGATATATATACACTACCAAACATAAAACAGATAGCTAGTGGGAAGCAGCTGCATAGCACAGGGAGATCAGCTCTGTGCTTTGTGACCGACTGGAGGGGTGGGATAGGGAGGGTGGGAGGGAGGGAGACGCAAGAGGGAAGGGATATGGGAACAGATATACATGTATAACTGATGCACTTTGTTATAAAGCAGAAACTAATACACCATTGTGAAGCAATTATACTCCAATAAAGTTGTAAAAAAATTTTTTTTTTCTTGTTCAGAAAAATGCAGAATATAGATGAAAACATCACTGGGATAACATCTCATGCCTATCTATTTTGAAGCAATTTTAGAAGTCTGAAAATGCCCGTAGGCAAGCATATGTGGAAACTGGAACTCTTCTGTATAGTTGGTAGTAGTATAACTGATGTAAACATTTAGGAAGCCCATTTCGTGTTACCTGGAAAGAAGAATGTGCAACACAGCCTGTGATCTAGGAATTCTACTTCAGTGCTTTGAACCTAGAGAAACTAACATATATGCAAAGAGACTCATGTAAAGATACGCACTTTAGCACTGTTTCTGATGATGAAAAAGTCAAAACTGTCTCAAAGTCCCGCAGGAGGAGATTAGATGAGGCAACTGACTTCTTCAAATGGTAAAATAATATGAAGCAATTAAAATGAACTATATCTGCATGTATCAACATGGACAAATCTCAAAAACACTGCATTGATTATTGATATACAAGTAGAAGAAATCTAATATGTATAGGAACAGCACACACCGAGTTGAGCATAATGAATACTTCTGTGGAGGGGGAAGGTCTTAAATTATATCCACTCATTTAATTTTTTAATGGAGCAAATATCATAAAATGTTTTAAAAATTTGGATAAAGTTAAGTGACATCTTGTATTTCTGAAATATTCTCTGAATTTTTAAAATATTTTTTACTAACAATATTAAGTAAGTGTAAATGAAAATTTTGAAATTAAAAAATAAATATAGGGGTAAGGGTGTAAGAGATACAAACTACGAAGTATAAAATAAGCTACAAGGATATGTTGTTCAACACAGGGAATATAGTCAACATTTTATAATAACTACAAATAAGGTATAACCTTTAACAATGTGAGTCACTATATTGTACACCTGTAACTTATATAATATTGTACAGCAACTATACTTGAGTAAAAAAAGGAAAGTTAACTATGTGAGGTGATGGATATGTTCATTATCTTGATCTTGTATAATGTATCAAATGTAAATATATATATCAAATCATCACACTGTACAGTTTAAGTAGATATCAGTTGTTCCTCAGTAAAGTTAAAAAATTACAAAAATAAAAAATAAATCAAATCTGTAATACCATCAGAAGAGAAGATAGGAGAAATTAGAAGAAAATATTAGATTTCTCAGAGGAAACTATTAGAAAATATAAGTTGTTTTTATGATCAGGGCATAGTTAAGTCATGTCTCCACATGACACGAGGGCCATAAACTGTGAAGGGAAAAATGGAGAATAGATAACTAAAAAGCCTTTACTTCTGTTGAGCAAAAGTTACATAAACTGAGATAGTAAATTAAGCATCCTTTTTTTTATTGCAACAAACATGATAGAAAGACATAAAATTCTAGGAATTGCCAGAATTGTAGGTAAAAACATAGCTATGTTTTAAAAGTTGGATCAGTCTAGAGCCTCTAAGATTTTCCTAGGATTCTTTCAAGTAGAAATAGTGTTCCTGAAGAGAGTATTCTTAATCACCAGTACGAGTTCACCTCTTGCTAACCTCAAGTCTAGTCCACGGAAGATTTAGGTTAAAATATACACCTTCCTTTTATTGCAAGTCAGATACTAGAGATGAGAGACACTATTCTACCAGGAAACTTGGAAACTATTCAGAATTTGTTCCAGTTTCAAATAAGGTGGGAGTTTTGGTAGACTGCTTAATTACTTAGGCACAAAGAGTTCCATAGTCCTTCACGTGGCTGGAATGGCCTTCTTTGCCTCTGTGTTTTGTGTTTGAAAAGGGGACAGGGGCCTTCCCTGGTGGCGCAGTGAATCCGCCTGCCAATGCAAGGGACACGGGTTCGAGCCCTGGTCCTGGAAGATCCCACATGCTGCGGAGCAGCTAAGCCTGTGCGCCACAACTATTGAGCCTGCGCTCTAGAGCCCGCATGCCACAACTACTGAAGCCCATGCTCCACAACAAGAGAAGCCACCACAATGAGAGGCCCGTGCACCGCAATGAAGAGTAGCCTCCACTCGCCGCAACTAGAGAAAACCCGTGCATAGCAACAAAGACCCAATGCACCCCAAAATAAATAAAAATAAAATAATTTAAAAAAAAATTTTTAAAAGAAAAGAAAAGAGGACAGGGAGGCGTAGGACACCATGAAGCAAGGCCCTTCCCCTTCTTGTACTTAAAAAATTTGAAGTGAAACTTACATACAGTGAAACACATATAATTGTCCAATTTGATGAGTTTACAAAGATGTATTCCCCTGTGAAACCAACACTCCAAATAGGAATACTGAAAATATAGAATATTTTTATTATCACAGAAAATTCCTTCTTAACCCTTCTCAGTCATCCCCCACCCCAACTCTTGCAGAAACAACCATTGATACACCTCAGATATTTCATGTATTAGTTGCATGTTCCTGAATTTTATATATATGCTGTCATACAGTATATATTCTTTTGAGTCTGGCTTCTTTCCTTCAGTATAATGTTTTTGAGATCCCTCATGTATTGTGTGTTTCAGTGGGTTTTCCTTGTGTTCTGAGGTTTTTTATAATAGTCGAATGGTGTTTCATTGTATAAATATATCACAATTTGTTTATCCAGTTTCCTTTCGACAGATATATGGATTGTTTCAATTTGGTTTATTACAAATAAGGCAGCTGTGAAATTCTTGTACAATTCTTCTTATGGACCTGTCAGTCCATTATTAGATACATGATTTGCAAATGCTTTCTCCCATTCTGTTAGGTTCTTTCACTTTCTTCGTGGACAGTGCCCTTTAAAACACAAAGGTTTTGATTTTGAAGAAGTCTCTTTTTTTCTTTTGTCACTTCTGGTGTCGTATCTAAGAAGGTTTTGCCTAACCCAAGGCCATGAAGATTTTCTTCTAAGAGCTAGTTCTAGCTCTTACATTTAAGTCTGTGATCCATTTTGAGGTTTTTTTGTTGTTGTTGGTATGTGTTGTTTGAGAAGGGGGTCCAACTTAATTCTTTTGCACGTGGCTATCCAGCTGTCATATCACCATTTGTTGAAAAAATTATTCTTTCCCCCATTGAATTGTTTTGCACCCTTGTTGAAAATCATTTGACATGAATGTGGAGATTCGTTTTGGGCTTTTGGTTCTTTTTTCTTTTTGATGTTTTTAATAACAGCTTTATTGACATATAATTCACATACCATAACATTCACCCTTTTAAAGTGGACAATTCAGTGTTTTTAGTAGATTCAAAGAGTTGTGCAAACATCATCCCTGCCTGACTTTTTCAAAAAGTTTTATTGGAGTAAGTATAGTTGATTTACCATGTTGTGTTAGTTTCAGGTGTCATCCCCAAAAGAAACCCTATACCCATTAGCATGGACTTTCAGTTCTATTCCATTGATCTATATGTCTGTCCTTCTTGCCAGTACAATGCTGTCTGGATTACTGGAGTAATCAAGTAACACAAGAGCTACTGTGCAGTAAGTTTTGAAATTGGGAATTGTGTATCTTCCAACCTCATTCTTCTTTTTCAAGATTGCTTTGACTATTCTAGGAATTCTGCATTTTGATATGAATTTTAGGGTCAATTTGTTAACTTTTTGTAAAAAAACAACAAAAAAAAGGCCGGCTGAGATTTTAATAGGGGTTCCATTAAACTGGTTAGGTTAGTTTTGCTGGTTATGGACTTCATATGAATGAATCTGAAGTGCATACTCTTTCACGTCTAAATTCAGAGTATGTTTTTGAGATTCATTTATGTCTTTGTATGTATTAATAGTTCATTACTTTACATTGCTGAGTACTAGTTCATTGTGTGAATACACATACTTTATCCTCCTGTTGTAAACTTTTGGGTGGTTTCTAGTTTTTATCTATTATGAATTAAGCTACTGTCAACATTTATGTGCAAGTCATTATTATGGGCATATGCTTTTATTTTTCTTGAATAAATACATAGGAGTGGAATTGTTGGATCTTATGATAAATGTATGTTTAACTTTATAAGAAATGGCCATTGTGTTTTCCAAAGTAGCTGCTTTATTTTACACTTCCACCCAGTGATATATGAGAATTTTGGTCAATTGACATCCTTGCCAATATTTAGAACTGTTAGTCTTTTAAATTTTAGCCCTTGTAATGGATATGTGATGGTATCTTTATTTTTTTATTGAAGTATAGTTGATTTACAATATTATATTAGTGTCAGGTGTACAACATAGTGAATCAATATTTTATGGATTATACACCATTTAAAGTTACTATAAAATAATGGCTGTGGGACTTCCCTGGTGGTCTAGTGGTAAAGAATCCGCCTTCCAATGCAGGGGACGTGGGTTCGATGCCTTGTCAGGGAACTAAGATCCCACATGCTATGGGGCAACTAAGCCCGGGCGCCTCAACTAGAGAGCCTGCGTGCCGTAAACTACAGAACCCAGCACTCTGGAGTCCGCACACCACAACTAGACAGAGAAAAACCCACACGCCACAACTAGAGAGAAATCCGCGTGCTGCAATTAGAGAGGAGCCCTCATGCTGCAACAAAGAGCCCGCATGCCACAACTAAGACCTGACACAGCCAAAAAATAAAAATAAATTAATTAGTTAAAAAATAAATCAAATAAAGTAAAATAATGGCTGAATTTCCCTGTGTTGTATATCCTTGTTGCTTATTTACTTTATACATAGTAGTTTGTATCTCTTAATCCCATACCCTATCTTGCCCTTCCCTCATCCACTCTCCCCACTAGTAATCACTAGTTTGTTCTCTATATCTGTCTGTTTCTGTTTTGTTATTACATTTGTTTGTTTGTTTTTAGATTGCACATATAAGTGACATACAGAATTTTTCTTTGTCTGATTTAGTTCAGTTAGCATAATACTCTCTAGGTTCATCCACATTGTCGCAAGTGGCAGAATTACATTATTTTTTATGGCTGAGTAATATTCCATTGTGTATATATATACCACATCTTCTTCATCCATTCATCCATCAGTGGACCCTTAGGTTGCTTCCACATCTTGGTTATTGTAAATAATGCTGCTGTAAACATTGAGGTGCATGTAACTTATTTAATTAGTGTTTTCATTTTCTTTGGATACATGCCAAGGAATGGGATGGCTGGATCATATGGTAGTTCTATTTTTTTTTTGAGGGACCTCCATACTGTTTTCCATAGTGGCTGCACCAGTTTACATTCCCACTGGTAGTGTACAGTGATTTCCCAAAGGAAGAAGTAAATTGTCACTATTTGCAGATGACATGATACTATATGTAGAAAACCCTAAAGTCTCCACCAAAAAACTATTATAACATATAAATGAATTCAGTAAAGTTGCAGGATACAAAATTAATATACATAAATCTGTTGCTTTTCTATACACAATTAACTGTCAGAAAGAAAAAGCAAGAAAACAGTCCTGTTTAAAATCACATCAAAAAGAATAAAATATTATACCTAGGAATAAATTTAACCTAAGAGGTGAAAGACTCATTATGATTTAATCTTCGTTTCCTTGACGATGAAAGATGTTGAGCACTTTTCATCTACCTATTGTTCATTTATGGCTATTAAATTCTTTTGTCTATTTGAGAGAAGTAACTAGTTTTCCTATTGAGTTGCATTATATATTTTTAACAAAAGTCTCTCATCAAAATATGTGTTGCAGATTTTTTCCATTCTTGGTTTGCCTTTTCATTTTGAATAATGTTGTCTTTTGATAAGCAGAGACATTTTAATATTGATGAAATTGTATTGTTTTTCACAATTAGTGCTTTCTGTGTTCTAAATATCTTTGCCTACCCTATGTTGACAACAATATTATTTTGACTCGTCCTCTAGAAGCTTTTTTTTTTCCATGATTTTTTTTAACATCTTTATTGGAGTATAATTGTTTTACAATGGTGTGTTAGTTTCTGCTTTATAACAAAATGAATCAGTTATACATATACATATGTTCCCATATCTCTACCCTCTTGTGTCTCCCTCCCTCCCACGCTCCCTATCCCACCTCTCTAGGGGGTCACAAACCACCTAGCTCATCTCCCTGTGCTATGCGGCTGCTTCCCACTAGCTATCTATTTTACGTTTGCTAGTGTATATATGTCCATGCCACTCTCTCACTTTGTCACAGCTTACCCTTCCCCCTCCCCGTATCCACAAGTCCATTCTCTAGTAGGTCTGTGTCTTTATTCCCATCTTACACCTAGGTTCTTCATGACCTTTTGTTTTTTTCTTCTTAGATTTCATATATATGTATTAGCATATGGTATTTGTTTTTCTCTTTCTGACTTACTTCACTCTGTATGACAGACTCTAGGTCCATCCACCTCACTACAAATAACTCAATTTCATTTCTTTTTATAGCTGAATAATGTTCCATTGTATGTATGTGCCACATCTTTATCCAATCATCTGTTGATGGACACTTAGGCTGCTTCCATGTCCTGGCTATTGTAAATAGAGCTGCAATGAACATTTTGGTACATGACTCTTTTTAAATTATGGTTTTCTCAGGGTATATGCCCAGTAGTGGGATTCCTGGGTCGTATGGTACTTCTATTTGTAGTTTTTTAAGGAACCTCCATACTGTTCTCCATAGTGTCTGTATCAATTTAAATTCCCACCAACAATGCAAGAGTGTTCCCTTTTCTCCACACCCTCTTCAGCATTTATTGTTTCTAGATTTTTTGATGATGGCCATTCTGACCGGTGTGAGATGATATCTCATTGTAGTTTTGATTCGCATTTCTCTAATGATTAATGATGTTGAGCATTCTTTAATGTGCTTGTTGGCAATCTATATATCTTCTTTGGAGAAATGTCTATTTAGATATTCTGCCCATTTTTGGATTGGGTTGTTTGTTTTTTTGTTATTGAGCTGCATGAGCTGCTTGTAAATTTTGGAGGTTTATCCTTTGTCAGTTGCTTCATTTGCAAATATTTTCTCCCATTCTGAGGGTTGTCTTTTGGTCTTGTTTATGGTTTCCTTTGCTGTGCAAAAGCTTTGAAGTTTCATTAGGTCCCATGTGTTTATTTTTGTCTTTATTTCCATTTCTCTAGGAGGTGGGTCAAAAAGGATCTTGCTGTGATTTATGTCATAGAGTGTTCTGCCTATGTTTTCCTCTAAGAGTTTGATAGTGTCTGGCCTTACATTTAGGTCTTTAACCCATTTTGAGTTTATTTTTGTATATGGTGTTAGGGAGTGTTCTAATTTCATACTTTCACATGTACCTGTCCAGTTTTCCCAGCACCACTTATTGAAGAGGCTGTCTTTTCTCCACTGTATTTTGTTGCCTCCTTTATCAAAGATAAGGTGACCATATGTGCGTGCGTTTATCTCTGGGCTTTCCATCCTGTTCCATTGATCTATATTTGTGTTTTTGTGCCAGTACCATACTGTCTTGATTACTGTAGCTTTGTAGTATAGTCTGAAGTCAGGGAGCCTGATTCCTCCGGCTCCATTTTTCATTCTCAAGATTGCTTTGGCTATTTGGGGTCTTTTGTATTTCCATACAAATTGTGAAATTTTTTGTTCTAGTTCTGTGAAAAATGCCAGTGGTAGTTTGATAGGGATTGCATTGAATCTGTAGATTGCTTTGGGTAGTAGAGTCATTTTCACAATGTTGATCCTTCCACTCCAAGAACATGATATATCTCTCCATCTATTTGTATCATCTTTAATTTCTTTCATCAGTGTCTTATAATTTTCTGCATACAGGGCTTTGTCTCCTTAGGTAGGTTTATTCCTAGATATTTTATTCTTTTTGTTGCAATGGTAAATGGAAGTGTTTTCTTAATTTCACTTTCAGATTTTTCATCATTAGTGTATAAGAATGCCAGAGATTTCTGTGCATTAATTTTGTATCCTGCTACTTTACCAAATTCATTGATTAGCTCTAGTAGTTTTCTGGTAGCATCTTTAGGATTCTCTATGTATAGTATCATGTCATCTGCAAACAGTGACAGCTTTACTTCTTCTATTCCGATTTGGATTCCTTTTATTTCTTTCTCTTCTCAGATTGCTGTGGCTAAAACTTCCAAAACTATGTTGAATAAGAGTGGTGAGAGTAGGCAACCTTGTCTTGTTCCTGATCTTAGTGGAAATGGTTTCAATTTTTCACCATTGAGAATGTTGTTGGCTGTGGGTTTGTCATGTATGGCCTTTATTATGTTGAGGTAAGTTCCCTCTCTGCCCACTTTCTGGAGGGTTTTTATCATAAATGGGTGTTGAATTTTGTCAAAAGCTTTTTCTGCATCTATGAGATGGTCATATGTTTTTTTCCTTCAATTTGTTAATATGGTGTATCATGTTGATTGATTTCCATATATTGAAGAATCCTTGCATTCCTGGGATAAACCCCACTCGATCATGGTGTATGATCCTTTTACTGTGCTATTGGATTCTATTTGCTAGTATATTGTTGAGGATTTTTTCATCTATGTTCATCACTGATTTTGGAATGTAGTTTTCTCTTTTTGTGACATCTTTGTCTGGTTTTGGTATCTGGGTGATGGTGGCCTCATAGAATGAGTTTGGGAGTGTTCCTCCCTCAGCTATATTTTGGAAGAGTTTGAGAAGGATAGGTGTTAGGTCTTCTCTAAATGTTTGATAGAATTTGCCTGTGAAGCCATCTGGTCCTGGGCTTTTGTTTGTTGGAAGATTTTTAATCACAGTTTCAATTTCAGTGCTTGTGATTGGTCTGTTCATATTTTCTATTTATTTCTGGTTCAGTCTAGAAACGTTGTGCATTTCTAAGAATTTGTCCATATCTTCCAGGTTGTCCATTTTATTGGCCTAGAGTTGCTTGTAGTAATCTCTCACAATCTTTTGTATTTCTGCAGTGTCAGTTGTTACTTCTTCTTTTTCATTTCTAATTCTGTTGATTTGAGTCTTCTCCCTTTTTTCTTGATGAGTCTGGCTAATGGTTTATCAATTTTGTTTATCTTCTCAAAGAACCAGCTTTTAGTTTTATTGATCTTTGCTATTGCTTCCTTCATTTCTTTTTCATTTATTTCTGATCTGATCTTTATGATTTCTTTCCTTCTGCCAACTTTGGGGGTTCTTTTGTTCTTCTTTCTCTAATTGCTTTAGGTGTAAGGTTAGGTTGTTTATTTGAGATGTTTCCTGTTTCTTAAGGTAGGATTGTATTGCTATAAAATTCCCTCTTAGAACTGCTTTTGCTGCATCCCATAAGTTGTGGGTGATCGTGTCTCCATTGTCATTTGCCTCTAGGTATTTTTTTATTTCCTCTTTGATTTCCTCAGTGATCACTTCGTTTTTAAGTAGTGTATTGTTTAGCCTCCATGTGTTTGTATTTTTTACAGATCTTTTCCTGTAATTGAAATCTCGTCTCATAGCATTGTGGTCGGAAAAGATACTTGATACAATTTCAATTTTCTTAAATTTACCAAGGCTTGATTTGTGACCCAAGATATGATCTATCCTGGAGAATGTTCCATGAGTACTTGAGAAAAATGTGTATTCTGTTGTTTTTGGATGGAATGTCCTATAAATATCAATTAAGTCCATCTTGTTTAATGTATCATTTAAAGCTTGTGTTTCCTTATTTACTTTCATTTTGGATGATGTGTCCATTGGTGAAAGTGGGGTGTTAAAGTCCCCTACTATGATTGTGTTACTGTTGATTTCCCCTTTTATGGCTGTTAGCATTTACCATTTGTGTTGAGGTGCTCCTATGTTGGGTGCATAATTATTTACAATTGTTATATCTTCTTCTTGGATCAATCTCTTGATCATTATGTAGTGTCCTTCTTTGTCTCTTGTAATAGTCTTTATTTTAAAGTCTATTTTGTCTGATATGAGAATTGCTACTCCAGCTTTCTTTCCATTTCCATTTGCATGGAATATCTTTTTCCATCCCCTTACTTTCAGTCTGTATGTGTCCCTAGGTCTGAAGTGGGTCTCTTGTAGACAGCATATATACGGGTCTTGTTTTTGTATCCATTCAGCCAGTCTGTGTCTTTTGGTGGGAGCATTTAATCCATTTACATTGAAGGTAATTATCAAATGTATGTTCCTATTCCAATTTTCTTAATTGTTTCGGGTTTGTTATTGTAGGTCTTTTCCTTCTCTTGTGTTTCCTGCCTAGAGAAGTTCCTTTAGCATTTTCTGTAAAGCTGGTTTGGTGGTGCTGAACTCTCTCAGCTTTTGCTTGTCTGTAAAGGCTTTAATTTCTCCATCAAATCTGAATGAGATCCTTGCTGGGTATAGTAATCTTGGCTGTAGGTTTTCCTCCTTCATCACTTTAAATATGTCCTGCCACTCCCTTCTGGCTTGCAGAGTTTCTGCTGAAAGATCAGGTGTTAACCTTATGGGGATTCCCTTGTGTGTTATTTGTTGTTTTTCCCTTGCTGCTTTTAATTTTTTCTTTGTATTTAATTTTTGATAGTTTGATTAATATGTGTCTTGTTGTGTTTCTCCTTGGATTTCTCCTTTATGGGACTCTGTGCTTCCTGGACTTGATTAACTATTTCCTTTCCCATATTAGGGTGTTTTCAACTTTAATCTCTTCAAATATTTTCTCAGTCCCTTTTTTTTCTTTTATTCTTCTGGGACCCCTATAATTTGAATGTTCGTGCATTTAATGTTGTCCCAGACGTCTCTGAGACTGTCCTCAGTTCTTTTCATTCTTTTTTCTTTATTCTGCTCTGCAGTAGTTATTTCCACTATTTTATCTTCCAGGTCACTTATCCGTTCTTCTGCCTCAGTTATTCTGCTATTGATCCCTTCTAGACTATTTTTAATTTCATTTATCGTGTTGTTCATCATTGCTTGTTTCCTCTTTAGTTCTTCTAGTTCTTTGTTAAATGTTTCTTGCATTTTCTCTGTTCTCTTTCCAAGATTTTGGATCATCTTTACTATCATTATTCTGAATTATTTTTCAGGTAGACTGCCTATTTCCTCTTCATTTGTTAGGTCTGGTGGGTTTTTACCTTGCTCCCTCATCTGCTGTGTTTTTCTGTCTTTTCATTTTTCATATCTTACTGTGTTTGGGGTCTCCTTTCTGCGGGCTGCAGGTTTGTAGTTCCCATTGTTTTTGGTGTCTGTCTCCAGTGGCTAAGGTTGCTTCAGTGGGTTGTGTATGTTTCCTGGTGGAGGGGACTAGTGCCTGTGTTTTGGTGGATGAGGCTGGATCTTGTCTTTCTGATGGGCAGGTCCACGTCTGGTGGTGTGTTTTGGGGCGTCTGTGGCCTTATTATGAGTTTAGGCAGCCTCTGTGCTAATGGGTGGGGTTGTGTTCCTGTCTTGCTAGTTGTTTGGCATAGGGTGTCCAGCACTGTAGCTTGCTGGTCGTTGAGTGAAGCTGGGTCTTGGTGTTGAGATGGAGATCTCTGGGAGATTTTCGCCATTTGATATTACGTGGAGTTGGGAGGTCTCTTGTGGACCAGTGTCCTGAAGTTGGTCTTCTACCTCAGAGGCACAGCACTGATGCCTGGCTGGAGCACGAAGAGCCTGTCCTCCACACGGCTCAGAATAAAAGGGAGAAAAAATAGAAGGAAGGAAAGAAAGAGGATAAAATAAAATAAAGTTATTAAAATAAAAAATAGTTATTAAGAAAAAAAAGTTTTAAGTTAAAAAAAAAAAAACCCAGACGGACAGAACCCTAGGACAATTGGTGAAAGCAAAGCTATACAGCCAAAATCTCACACAGAAGCACACACATACACACTCACAAAAAGAGTAAAAGGGGAAAATATAATCTATCTTGCTCCCAAAGTCCACCTCCTCAATTTGGTATGATTCGTTTTCTATTCAGGTATTCCACAGATGCAGGTACATCAAGTTGATTGTGGAGCTTTAATCCGCTGCTCCTGAGGCTGCTGGGAGAGATTCCCCTTTCTCTTTTTTGTTCGCACAGCTGCCGGGGTTCAGCTTTGGATTTGGCCCCGCCTCTGCGTGTAGGTCACCTGCGGGCCTCTCTTCTTTGCTCAGACAGGGCGGGGTTAAAGAACCGCTGACTCAGGGGCTCTGGCTCACTCAGGCCGCGGGGGAGGGAGGGGCACGGAGTGCGGGGCGAGCCTGAGGCGGTGGAGGCCGGCGTGACGTTGCACTAGCCTGAGGCGCGCCTTTTGTTTTCCCGGGTAAGTTGTCCCTGGGTCACGGGACCCTGGCAGTGGCGGGCTGCACAGGCTCCCCGGAGGGGCGGTGTGGAGAGTGACCTGTGCTCGCACACAGGCTTCTTGGTGGCGGCAGCAGCAGCCCCAGCGTCCCACGCCCGTCTCTGGGGTCCGCGCTGTTAGCCGCGGCTCGCGCCCGTCTCTGGGGCCTCCTTTAAGCAGCGCTCTGAATCCCCTCTCCTCCCGCACCAGGAAACAAAGAGTGAAGAAAAAGTCTCTTGCCTCCTCGGCAGGTCCAGACTTTTCCCCGGACTCCCTCCAGGCCGGCCGTGGCGCACTAGCCCCTTCAGGCTGTGTTCACGCCGCCAGCCCCAGTCCTCTCCCTGCGCTCCGACCAAAGCCCGAGCCTCAGCTCCCAGCCCCGCCCGCCCCGGTGGGCGAGCAGACAAGCCTCTCGGGCTGGTGAGTGCCGGTCAGCACCGATCCTCTGTGCGGGAATCTCTCCGCTTTGCCCTCCGCACCCCTATTGCTGCGCTCTCCTCCGTGGCTCCGAAGCTTTCCCGCTCCGCCACCCGCAGTCTCCGCCCGCGAAGGGGCTTCTAGTGTGTGGAAACCTTCCTCCTTCACGGCTCCTTCCCACTGGTGCAGGTCCCGTCCCTATCCTTTTGTCTCTGTTTTTTTTTTTTTTTTTTTTTTTTTTTTTGCTGTACGCGGGCCTCTCACTGTTGTGGCCTCTCCCGTTGCGGAGCACAGGCTCCGGACACACAGGCTCCGCGGCCATGGCTCGCGGGCCCAGCCGCTCCGCGGCATGTGGGCTCCTCCGGGATCGGGGCACAAACCCGTGTCCCCTGCATCGGCAGGCGGACTCCCAACCACTGCGCCACCAGGGAGGCCCTTGTCTCTGTTTTTTCTTTTTTCTTTTGCCCTACCCAGGAACGTGGGGGAGTTTCTTGCCTTTTGGGAGGTGTGAGGTCTTCTGCCAGCGTTCAGTAGGTGTTCTGTAGGAGTTGTTCCACGTGTAGATGAATTTCTGCTGTATCTGTGGGGAGGAAGGTGATCTCCGCGTCTTACTCTTCCTCCATCTTCTCAAAAATCAGTTACGATGATTCCGGCCCGCGGTCCCCAGGACTGTCGCTGCTTCGGCCGCCGGGGCCCCTCCAGAGCTGGCAGCCTCAGTGAGGCCACCCTCTTCTTGGGCTCCGGGGTATTTCTGTGACAGTGGAGGAAAGAGACCCCGCGCCGGGAGTTCGAGCTCTGCGGAAACCGAAGCTTTTGGTTTGTTTGTTTGGTTGGTTGGGTTTTTTTTGTTGTACATGGGCCTCTCACTGTTGTGGCCTCTCCCGTTGTGGAGCACAGGCTTTGGACGCGCAGGCTCAGGGGACATGGCTCACGGGCCCAGCCACTCCGCGGCATGTGGGATCCTCCTGGACTGGGGCACGAACCCACGTCCCCTGCATCAGCAGGCGGACTGTCAACCACTCTGGACTCCCCACCAGGGAATCCCGAAGCTTTTGTTTTTTATACTTAGATCCATGATGCACTGGGACTTAATCCTTGTCAGTGGTGTGAGTTAGGTGTTAAGATTCGTTTTTAAAAATACAGATATCCGGGCTTCCCTGGTGGCGCAGTGGTTGAGAGTCCGCCTGCCGATGCAGGGGACACGGGTTCGTGCCCCGGTCCGGGAAGATCCCACATGCCGCGGAGCGGCTGGGCCCGTGAGCCATGGCCGCTGAGCCTGCGCATCCGGAGCCTGTGCTCCGCAACGGGGAGAGGCCACAGCAGTGAGAGGCCCGCGTATCGCAAAAAATAAAAAAATAAAAAAAATAAAAATACAGATATCCACATATTTTGTTAGCATTGTTTGAAGTGACTTTACTACTCTTATCTAATTGCTTTGTTGCCTTTGTTGGATACCATTTGCATCTATACGTACAGGTGTATACTTGGACTCACTTCTTTCTAATAGATTTCTCTATCCTTTGCAAATATTGCAGTGTCTGAATATTGTGAGTTTGTCGTAAACTTTAAAATAAAATAGTGTAGATCTTTCAGCTTTGTCCATTTTCAGGGTATTTTTATTATTCTAAGTCCCTTTAAATTTCCTGTCCACATTAGAGTTTGCTTATCAGTTTCCTCAAAATACCTCCTGTGATTTGTTTTATAATAGTATTGAATCTTTAGATAAATGTGGGTAGAAGTGATAGCATAACAGTATTGAGGCTTTTAATCCTTAAATGTGATATAAATCCCCATTTAGTTACATCTGTGTTAATATCTCTCAGCAGTATTTTATAGTTGTCAGTGTAGAGCTCTTGAACATCTTATTGTTAATCTGACTCTACTTTCCGGAGTTTCGTGCTAATGAAATGAAACTTGTTCACATTTTTATTTCTAAATATTTGTTGGTAGTTGTTCTGTTGCAGGACTGTCAAAATGATATTCCACTTCCTTCAGGCTTCCAGGATTTCTGATAAGAAGTTTGCCATCATTAGATTTGTTGTTCCTCAATTTTGTTCTCTGGTTGTTTTGTTTGTGAATCTGGTTGCTTTGTATTTTCCTTAGTTTCCTGCACTGTGATAATGATGTGCCTGGGCATAGATATCTTTGAAATTATCCTGTTGAGGTTCACTGAGCTTCTTGAATCAGTAAGTTTGTGTCTTTCATCAAATCATTTCTTCAATTTTTTAATCGAATTTTTGAATTTTGTTTTATTTATTTTTTATACAGCAGGTTCTTTTTAATTATCTATTTTATATATATATATATATATATATATATATATATATATATATATATATATATTAGTGTATACATGTCAATCCTACTCTCCCAATTCATCCCACCACCACCACCCCCTGCCACCACCACTTTCCCCCCTTGGTGTCCATACATTTGTTCTCTACATCTGTGTCTCAATTTCTGCCCTGCAAACCGGTTCATCTGTACCATTTTTCTAGGTTCCACATATATGTGTTAATATACGATATTTTTTTTCTCTTTCTGACTTACTTCACTCTGTATGAGAGTCTCTAGATCCATTCACATCTCTACAAATGACCCAATTTCGTTCCTTTTTATGGCTGAGTAGTAATCCATTGTATATATGTACCACATCTTCTTTAGCCGTTCGTCTGTTGATGGGCATTTAGGTTGCTTCTGTGACCTGGCTATTGTAAATAGTGCTGCAATGAACATTGGGGTCCATGTGTCTTTTTGAATCATGGTTTTCTCTGGGTATATGCCCAGTAGTGGTATTGCTGGGTGATATGATAATTCTATTTTTAGTTTCCTAAGGAACCTCCATACTGTTCTCCATAGTGGCTGTATCAATTTACATTCCCACCAGCAGTGCAAGAGGGTTCTCTTTTCTTCACACCCTCTTGAGCATTTGTTGTTTGTAAATTTTCTGATGATGCCCATTCTAACTGGTGTGAGGTGATAACTCATTGTAGTTTTGATTTGCATTTCTCTAGTAATTAGTGATTGTGAGCAGGTTTTCATGTGCTTCTTAGCCATCTGTGTGTCTTCTTTGGAGAAATGTCTGTTTAGGTCTTCTGCCCATTTTATAATTGGGTTGTTTTTTTTTTTTAATATTGAGCTGCATGTGCTGTTTATATATTTTGGAGATTAATCCTTTGTCTGTTGATTCATTTGCAAATATTTTCTCCCATTCTAAATGTTTGATAGAATTTACCTGTGAAGCCATCTGGTCCTGAACTTTTGTTTGTTGGAAGATTTTCAATCACACTTTCAATTTCAGTGCTTGTGATTGATCTGTTCATATTTTCTATTTCTTCCTTATTCAGTCTTGGAAGGTTATACCTTTCTAAGAATTTGTCCATTTCTTCCAGGTTGTCCATTTTATTGGCATGGAGTTGCTTGTAGTAGTCTCTTATGTTGCTTTATATTTCTGCAGTGTCCATTGTAATTTCTCCTTTTTCATTTCTAATTTTATTGATTTGAGTCCTCTCCCTCTTTTTCTTGATGAGTCTGGCTAAAGGTTTATCAATTTTGTTTATCTTCTCAAAGAACTAGGTTTTAGTTTTATTGATCTTTGCTATTTTCTTTGTTTCTATTTCATTTATTTCTGCTCTGATCTTTATGATTTCTTTCCTTCTACTAACTTTGGGTTTTGTTTGTTCTTCTTTCTCTAGTTCCTTTAGGTGTAAGGTTAAGTTGTTTATTTGAGATTTTTCTTGTTTCTTGAGGTAGGCTTGTATTGCTATAAACTTCCTACTTAGAACTGCTTTTGCTGCATCCCATAGGTTTTCAATCATCGTGTTTTCATTATCATTTGTCTCTAGGTATTTTTTGATTTCCTCTTTGATTTCTTCAGTGATCTCTTGGTTATTTAGTAACATATTGTTTAGACTCCACGTGTTTGTGTTTTTTATGGTTTTTTCCCTGATGATTTCTAATCGCATAGCACTATGGTCAGAAAAGATGCTTGATATGATTTCAATTTTCTTTATTTTACCAAGGCTTGATTTTTGACCCAAGGTGTGATCTATCCTGGAGAATGTTCCATGTGCACTTGAGAAGAAATTGTAATCTGCTGTTTTTGGATGGAATGTCCTATAAATATCAATGTCCTATAAATATTAAATCTATTTGGTCTGTTATGTCATTTAAAGCTTGGGTTTCCTTGTTAATTTTCTGTCTGGATGATCTGTCCATTGGTAAGTGAGATGTTAAAGTCCCCCACTATTACTGGGCTACTGTTGATTTCCTCTTTTGTAGCTGTTAGTAGTTGCCTTATGTATTGAGGTGCTCCTATGTTGGGGGCATATATAATTTATAATTGTTATATCTTCTTCTTGTATTGATCCGTTGATCATTATGTAGTGTCCTTCCTTGTCTCTTGTAACTTTCTTTATTTTAAAGTCTATTTTATCTGAATATTGCTACTCCAACTTTCTTTCGATTTCTATTGGCATGGAATATCTTTTTCCATCCCCTCACTTTCAGTCTGTATGTGTCCCTAGGTCTGAAGTGGGTCTCTTGTAGACAGCATATATATGGATCTTGTTTTTGTACCCATTCAGTGGGCTTGTGTCTTTTGGTTGGAGCATTTATTCCATTCACGTTTAAGGTAATTATTGGTATGTATGTTCCTATTACCATTTTATTAATTTTTATGGGTTTGTTTTTGTAGGTCCTTTTATTCTCTTGTGTTTCCCACTTAGAGAAGTTTCTTTAGCATTTGTTGTAGAGCTGGTTTGGTGGTGCTGAATTCTCTTAGCTTTTGCTTGTCTGTAAAACTTTTGATTTCTCTCTCAAATCTGAATGAGATCCTTGCCAGGTAGAGTAGTCTTGGTTATAGGTTCTTCCCTTTTATCACTTTAAATATATTGTACCACTCCCTTCTGGCTTGTAGAGTTTTTGCTGAGAAATCAGCTGTTAACCTTATGGGAGTTCCCTTGTGTGTTATTTGTCATTTTTCCCTTGTTGCTTTCAATAATTTTTCTTTGTCTTTTATTTTTGTCAATTTGATTACTTTGTTTCTCGGCTTGTTTCTCCTTGGGTTTATCCTGCCTGGGATTCTCTGCGCTTCCTGGACTTGGGTGGCTATTTCCTTTCCCATGTTAGGGGAGTTTTTGACTATAATCTCTTCAGATATTTTCTCGGGTCCTTTCTCTCTCTCTTCTCCTTCTGGGACCCCTATAATGTGAATGTTGTTGCGTTTAATGTTGTCCCAGAGGTCTCTTAGGCTGTCTTCATTTCTTTTCATTCTTTTTTCTTTATTCTGTTCTGCAGCAGTGAATTCCACCATTCTGTCTTCCAGGTCACTTATCTGTTCTTCTGCCTCAGTTATTCTGCGATCGATTCCTTCTAGTGTAGTTTTCATTTCAGTTATTGTATTGTTCATCTCTGTTTGTTTGTTCTTTAATTCTTCTAGGTGTTTGTTCCTTAATTCTTCTAGGTGTTTGTTAAACATTTCTTACATCTTCTTGATCTTTGCCTGCATTCTCTTTCTGAGGTCCTGGATCATCTTCACTATCATTATTCTGAATTCTTTTTCTGGAATGTTGCCTGTCTCCACTTCAGTTAGTTGTTTTTCTGGGGTTTTATGTTGTTCCTTCATCTGGTACATAGCCCTGCCTTTTCATCTTGTCTATCTTTCTGTGAATGTGGTTTTTGTTCCACAGGCTGCAGGACTGTAGTTCTTCTTGCTTCTGCTGTCTGCCCTCTGGTGGACGAGGCTATCTAAGAGGCTTGTGCAAGCTTCCTGATGGGAGGGTCTGGTGGTGGGTAGAGGTGGGTGTTGCTCTGGTGGGCAGAGCTCAGTAAAACTTTAATCCACTTGTCTGCTGATGGGTGGGGCTGGGTTCCCTCCCTGTTGGTTGTTTGGCCTGAGGCAACCCAACACTGGAGCCTACCCGGGCTCTTTGGTGGGGCTAATGGTGGACTCTGGGAGGGCTCACGCCAAGGAGTACTTCCCAGATCTTCTGCTGCCAGTGTCCTTGTCCTCATGTTGAGCCACAGCCACTCCCCACCTCTGCAGGAGACCCTCCCACACTAGCAGCTAGGTCTGGTTCAGTCTCCTGTGGGGTCACTGCTCCTTCCCCCTGGGTCCTGATGCACACACTACTTTGTGTGTGCCCTCCAAGAGTGGAGTCTCTGTTTCCCCCAGTCCTGTTGAAGTCCTGTAATCAAATCCCATGAGCTTTCAAAGTCTGATTCTCTAGGAATACTTCCTCCCATTGCCGAACCCCCAGGTTGGGAAGCCTGACATGGGGCTCAGAACCTTCACTCCAGTGGGTGGACTTCTGTGGTATAAGTGTTCTCTGGTTTGTGAGTCACCCACCCACCAGTTATGGGAACTGATTTTATTGTGATTGTGCCCCTCCTACCATCTCATTGTGGCTTCTCCTTTGTCTTTGGATGTGGGGTATCTTTTTTGGTGAGTCCAGTGGCTTCTCCTTTGTCTTTGGATGTGGGGTATCTTTTTTGGTGAGTTCCAGTGTCTTCCTGTCAATGATGTTCAGCAGGTAGTTGTGATTTGGTGCTCTCTCAAGAGGGAGTGAGCACACGTCCTTCTACTCTGCTGTCTTGAACCCATCTCTTCCATTTTCTTCTTTTTTTGCAACACACTTTTACTTCTATCCTTCTGAGACTATGGTTGTGTGAATGCTAAAAATTTTGGTATTATCCCGTAGGTCTCTGAGTCTCTGTTAGTTTTTTCCTCTTTCTCAAACAGACTGGATAATTTCTCTTGAGTATTTTTACATTTATTGATTCTTTCTTGGTCATCCCTATTTTGCCGTTGAGTCAATTCAGTGAATATTTTACTTTGGATTTTCTACTTTTTAGTTTAAAATTTTTATTTATTCCTTGTATCATTGATTTCTTACTTGAGATGGTCCATCTTGCCACTCAAGAGTTTGCTTTTATTTTTTTTAATGAATGGTTATACTTCCCTTGTGAAGTCTTCTTTTTTTAAAAAAAATAATAATACAGCTGTATCTTCTAGGGATTGCTGTCTGTTGACTGTCTTTTTTTTCCTCATGAGTTGAGATTTTCCTAGTTCTTTCTATGCTGAATAATTTTGGACTGTATCCTGGACATTTTGAATATTATATCATGAGACTCTTGGTCTTATTTTCATATGAAGGAGAATGTTGATGTTTTTGTATGTTTATTTTAACTGGCAATTGACTAGGCTGGGTTCAGGCCTCAAATTCTGACCTGCCTTCTGTGTGCTGAGGTTCTAATGTCAGTTCACTTTTCATGGTGTTCACAGTACTATTTGGATTTGTTCTGTGTCTGCACTGCTCAGAGGTCAGTCTCATTGTGGAGCTATTACCAAATATATTAGTAAAGTATAAGTGTGCAGCTCAGAGATAAGCATAGGAGTTCATACACATTGCTCATTTGGTCTGCCTTCTTCGTGTGATGTCTCTAACTTTTTTTTTTTTACCTGCCTGGAGCCTTCTTTCTGATACTCCATCCAGAAAGCTGAGGCTTTAGTATTCCTTCTCTTCCACACATTCCCTACATTTGCCTCTGCATCTGGAGTTAAGCAGTCAGAGATAGGAAGAAAAAAAGCAGTAGAATTTTTTTCCCTTCCTCTTGTTATTGCAGATCCTCTGAAAAGAAAGAAGGTTCCCCCCGCTTAGAGGTTTAGATACCTATCCCGCCATGTGAGAGCCATCCTTCTGTTACTGTCATCAGTGCAGAATTGCCTGAGGCTAGGGAAGGTGGCAACGGAAAATAGAAAACAACTCAATATTACATACTCCCACTGTTTCTCATCCTTACGGTCCCCTTTCCTGCTCCTTGGGCTAGGAAGAGAGCTATTCCTGGAGCTTTTCCTGTCCACTTCTGTTGTGCACCTCTGAGTTTTGGGGCTGTCCCTGAGTCCCGGCCAGGTGATACCCCAGGGGAAAAATAGTAAACTCACTACTGCTTCAGTAATAAACTTCTCATCTCCTTCTCTAATATACCTGCAATCCTTCACTTTTCAGAGTCCTTAAACAGCAGTTCTGTGCATCCAGGATTTATGTTTGCATTCAGTGAGAGAGGTTGGCTGGAGTGTGCTTGTTCCGTGTTTGCTGGAACCAGAACCCCTAAGTGATTTTTAGGCCAGAAGTAATACCTTCCCTTCAGCAGGGCTTAGACTCTGAGCACTGCGGGGGCCCTGGAGATTTCCTTTTCCGTATTCCAACTGCCAGTGTTTGGAAACATGGTTGGCCTCAGATGTCCTGCTCTGCAGCCCAGCTGACAGCATTTTGAGTCACTGTGAAGAGATCTTTGCTCCCGAGTCCCATTCTCAGCGTTTCTGTGCCTTAAGTGTTATTATTTGCCTTTCTTCCCTGCCCCTAGCATTAGAGGGCTGTTGCAGTGTATTCAGTGAAGGTTTGGAGTGCCTATGTGCACCGTAGTTCTCTTGCTTTTATTCACAGTTTAGGAAACGCTGTATGTATGCTCCTCAGGGTAATTCCTTCCCAGCTCTCTGTGGTGCTTCACAGAGAGTGTCAGGGGCTTTCTGTGCCCTGCCCTTAGCTTTAGTGGTCCCTGCTGCTCATGTACTTTAGGGGGATTCTCTCTCAACTCTCTTTCACTGACCCAGTACTTACAGGTGATGATTCAATGAAGGGCCATGACAAGAAGTTGGCAGGTGGTACAGACTCTCTTTGTAGCTGGGGCTCCTGGGGATTCTGAACAAACACACCAGCATACTCAACTTTTAAAAATTTGTAAAAAGTTTATCTGGTTTCTCCCAACTCCCATCAATAGCAGATTTCTCTTCCATCTGTTATCCTACTTAGGATGAAAGCAGCCATGGGTCTCTTCATTCCTTTGAGGGGGAGCTCATCAGTTTCTGGGTTTTAGTTCATTTATGTTTCTTAATATCTTTAGTTCTCCAGTGGGGTTTAAAATTTATAAGCTTGACTCTTATCAGATTTGTTTTCATTTTTATGGTAGAAACAATATTATCTTGTGATTTTCTATATCCTAAGCTTAAGTTTTATATTTTTTCAATATTTTCCAGGACCATTTGTTGAACAGACATCCTTTCTGTATTGAGTTGCCTTGGCAAATTCATCAAAAAATCTATTTTTTCTCATTATCTTTGAAATTTAATTTCAAAATTTCTGATTTTCATGATATTTCCAAGGAGCTTATAAAGGTGCCACAATGAGGTCCCCTTTCAAGTGTAGTTGTCTTGGGTTTCCACGCTGGTTAATTCTCACCATGACTTTCTCCAATTTTCAGTGACCCAAATAAGGAAAATATTTCCTTGAGTAGCTATGGAGAATTTTCATCTAAATGCTTTTCTAGTGATTGATAGTTATTCAAATAGAAAGACAAAATGAATTAGGAATAAAGAGTTAAAAGTTTGGGTCAGCTTTCACACTTACTCTGCATAGCCTTCTGTTGTCAAGGAATCTATGCTACGAATGATTCTAGTTTCATCTATTCTTTGGCTATCCTGGGAAGGTGCTTTCACTGGATTCTTGGAACTGTGTATCACACGATAATTATACCATCTGAAACTTTGCATATTGTTATTTTGACAGCAACCCTTTTTTAGAAGGACCTAACTTTTGAGCTGCTAACCTCAGTGTCTTCTGATTTTATACTCATCTGATCATTCCTGTCATCCTGGCACACAACTCTACAATGAGAATTCTTGAGGATTTAGTTGTGGCAGCTTTTTACTTAGTCACTGCTTCTGAAATTAGCATTCAGCTCATAGCACCTAGAGTGTATAGTGTGAAAAGCAAGCGTTCAAATAAACTTTAGAATCTCAGCAACTCATACCCCTCTATTAGAGATTCAGTCTACATATAATTATATTAAACGTTCTGAGAGTCTTAACAAACAGATAACTGGCTAACTTTGCTTAACTAGTGCTACACTAAATGGAGTTAGAATATATTTTTTCAGATATACCTATTAACAATCAGTTGTCTAGTAGCTGTCTATACTCCAGTGATTTCTTTTATCTAACAAGAGAATTATCTCTTCATCATTATCTCAGTCTGCAGATTCAGGGATATGAGTGTATTCTTTTTTTAAAATTAATTTCACATTAGAAGTACCAATATTTAGTTACATAAAATTTATATTTTAGTAAAACACTTGGTAATAGTTATAAAAATGAGCAAGACTCAAGATGCAGAGAATGAGGGACCATAGGAAAAGTTAGATAATCCCCAGAAATAGGGAACATTGGAGGACAGATAATAGGAGCACTTAGTAACACAGGAGAGAAGTGAACCTGGCAATCCTAGAAATAGCAATCTTAACATTGGTGTCCTTGACAGGACGACTGTACTTGTTGGTATCTGGGGGGCGGTGGTGGTATGTTCATTTCCTATGTGTAATACAAAGTAAGAAGCTAGGAAGCTGGAGACTGATTTGTATGTCCCCTATGCTAAATATTGTCCATACCTTATGTGTGGAATAAGATGCATTTCAAAGTCCTTGTCTTGGAGGAAGATGTTTGCACAGTTATTGGATAAACATTTTATTCTATTAGAATTACAATGTTATATTTTCTGAGCAAGGGCTCTGTTGGTTGATGATGTGTAAACTGAGGTACATAGACCTAAATGATTGATCAATTTCAGTTACAGGATAGCCACTTACAAACCCATCTCAGAGAGAGCCAGTGCCTCTTCTAGCTCCATTAAGTTTAAAAAAAAAAAAAAAGAGCCTTAGAAAAATTGCCTTTTTTAACCTTACTGTATATACTAAATATATGTATATATATAATATTATATATATAATGTATTAAATTTAAAAACAGTGAATATAGCATCAGGTTCCCCTTATCAACTGTAACTAAGCCACCACCAGTTTACTTTGTAAATAAGAAATCTTCAGTATGCTTAATTGTCTACTAAAATATACCAGTATTTTATGGAAACTTGTCTCTTTAAATACAATTTGGAATTAAATCAGACATTTACTTTTTACAATCAGAAGATAAAATACCATGTGACTCAGAGGCTATGAGTAACTGATTAGCTTTGATATGTTTACTTTCCTTTACAAATGTAATCAAACCTTAATTTCTATTCACGAAAGCACACTGATTTCAGGGCGTTTGAAAAGAAGCAAAAGTATCTTCATACAAAAATTAATAACTTCTCTGTTTTTTAAACATTTTTATTTCTGGAGAACTATACATTCATATGAAGTTATGCTAACATATAGAGATTCCAGTGTACTTTTACCCAGTTTCCCCCAATGATATCACCTCATAAAAAAATGGTATAAAATCACAGTATCAGTTTGATATTGATACAGTCAAGACACAAAACATTTCTATCACCACGTGGAACCCTCATGTTTTCCTTTTGTGGCCACACCTATTTCCCTGTTGCTCCCATCCCCTCTTTAACCCCTGACAACAGCTAATCTGATCTCCATTTTTATAGTGTTGTCTTTTCAAGAGTGTTATATAAATGGAATCGTACAGTATGTGACCCTTTGAGATTGGCCTTTTTCACTCAGAATAGTTCTCTGGAGACTCATCCAGGTGGTTATACGTATCAAGAGTGAATTCCTTTTTATTGCTAAACAGTATTCCATGGTAGGGATGCTTCACAATTTGTTTAATCATTCACCTGTTGAAGGACATCTGAGTTGTTTCCAGTTTTAGGCTGTTACGAACGAAGCTGCTATAAACATTCAGGTTTGTGTGTGAATGTAAGTTTTCATCTCTCTGGGGTAAATACCCAGGAGTTGCAATATGCTGTTACATGATTTTGATTTATCGATAATTTTTTATCTCTTTGTATAGCTTTTCCTCTGAGTATTACAATATGTATACATAACTTGTTAGTCTACTGATGTCATCGTTTTACCAAGTGAAGTGCAGAAATCTTACCTTCCTTTGTGTCCCTTTACCCTCCCCCATTTAACTATAAATGTCTTAAATATCTCCTCTACAAACATTGAAAACCACATTGCACAGTATTATAATTTTTGCTTCAACTGTCAAACGTAATTTAGAAAACTCATTAGAAGGAAAGTCTATTGTATTTATTCATAGTTTTGCTTACCGTGTTCTTTTTTCCTTCCAGATGTCCCAGTATTCCTTCTTGTATCATTTCTTTTCTTTTCAGAGAACTTTGGACATTCTTTTAGAATGTCTAAAGTTGTCTCAATGGTGAATGTCTATGTGGTGAATCAACAAATTCTCTTCACTTTTCCTTCATCTGAGAATGCCTTAATTCCCCCTTCATTCCCGAGGGATATTTTAACTGGGTAGAGAGTTCTGGGTTGGCAGTTCTTTTCTTTCCAACATTTTCTTGAAAAATATTGGGCTGTTTCCCTCTGGTCTCCATGGTTCCTGATGAGAAATATGCTCTAACTATAATCAGTTTACCCTATAGGCATTGCACTTTTTTTTTCCCCCTTTTGCCTTTCATTTTCAGAAGTCTGGCTATGATGTGTCTTGAGGTGGATTTCTTTGGGTTTATGTATTTGGGATTTACTCAGTTTCTTAAATCTATCCGTTTATGTTTTGGATCAGCTTTGGGAAAATTTCACCCATTATTATTATATATTTTTAATGCTTTTTCAGCCCTATCCTCTTTCTCTTCTCCTTCCAGGACTCTGAGGACATAAAAGGTAGACCTTTTGTTAGTGTCCCACACATCCTTGAGGTCCTGTTTAATACTTTTCCTCAGTCTCATTTCTCCCTGTTGTTCAGATTGTGTATTTTCTATCTTCGAGTTCTTTCCTCCGGCCTCCATTCTGCCCTTGAGCTTATTCATTGACTTCTTCATGCTGCCTATTGAAATTTTCAGTTCTAACATTTCCATTTGGTTCTTGTTTATATCTTTTATTTCTTTGCTGAGACTTTTCTATTTCCTTGCTAAGACAAATAAGCTAATTCTAATTTTCATTTGTTCCACACATGTTCAAAAGTGCTCATTGAAGCATGTTTAACATGGCCACTTTAAGATCTTTGTCAGGTAGGTCCAACATCTCTGTCTTCTGGGAGTTGGCATCTGTTGATTGTCTTTCTTCATTCTGTTTGAGATTTGGGGTTTTTGCATGATGAGTACTTTTTTTCAGTGACATTTGGACCTTTGTATTATGTTACGAGACTGTGGCCCTCATTTGAACCTTCTGCTTTGCCTGGCTTCCGTTGACACTGCCCAGCAGGAGAAGGGGGAGGCTCTGCCTGGTTACTGCCAGGTTAGCGAGGAAGTCCAGATTCCGCATCAGCCTCCGTTGACACCCAAGGGGGTGCTTCTCACTACTGCTGGGCAGGGATGGGAGTTCTAGCTCCCTACTAGGCCTCCACCAGTATCCTCTCTGGATGGGCAAGGGGTGGGAGTGCCTTGTTACTGTTCCTACATGGCCTCCTCTGGCACTAGGGGTGTTTGGCCTTGTTACTACTGAGCAATGGTGAAAAATGCCATCTCTCCACTAGGCCTCCTCTGACACCACCCCAGTGGGACATGGGGTAGGGGTGAGGGTCTCATCACTGCTAGGTAGAGGTGGAAGTCCAGGCTTCCCAGGGGGTCTCCACTTACATGGTGAGGTTCGTGACCACCTGATGAGGATGAAAGTCCTCATGCCCTATATGGTCTCCTCTGACACCCCTGTGGGTGTGTTGAGGTGCCTTATTATAGCCTCAGGAGTATGGACATCTAGACTAGGAAATACCAGGGATAGAAGTGGAGACCTTGAATACAGACCACTGTTTCACAAACTTGTCATATGAAAAGCAGCTCAAGATTGAAGTGCTAGCTGGAAGGAGGTATGGGATTAGAGGAAGAGCTGTTTGGTTTGGTTTGGTTTTAAATGATTGGCATAGTTGTGTGTTTGCATTCTGAGAACATCTGTGTGGTTGAAGAGGGTAAAGGGAGGCTGAGGAAAGCTACACAGGGATGGCTTGGGCAGTGCATTCTGGAGCCCCTCTTCCTTTCAAATTTTTCTTCACAGTGTGGAGGGGGGCAGGGGGGCCCAGGGAAAGTGACTAAGTCCCTGTTCTTGGACTCACAGTGTTCCTTCTTTCTCTTTTCTGTACTTGCCGTGGCAATGAACTCTGCAGGGTCTGACTCACTGTTAGCCTAACGAAATGCTGTGATCATGGATAGATGGAAAACATGGAATGTATGGAAGCTTTTCGTATCATACGTACAGGGGAAAAAACCTCCTGTGTCACTAAAATCCTTACAGTGTCCACTCCATTCTTTCCAAACCTAGATCATCTGTAACCTGGATTATTTAGCTTTAACCCACAATAACTTTTGAGATGTTATATTTATAGTGGGACTTTTTGGTTGCCTATCTTAAAAATATGGATTTCTTAGCATTTTGGAGGAGTAGAGAGTTTGACGCGATAACAAAACGTTCAACTCAAAGAGGAATTCGTTATAGGATATTATTTATATAGACTTAAATATATTTGCTTCTAGCACATGGGCTTCAGATGCCTGTGGTTGGGGAAGAGGAAGTGGGGTCTGAACAGGCTGGGTGGACAAAGAAATTACTACAATGAGAAATATTGCAAAGAGACTATAAATCCTCATTGAAACTAGTTTTTTTAATGGATTTTAAAAAGTCTTTTTTTTCATATGCATACACACATTCATGCTTTTCATATAGATGTAAATATTATTGTGCCCAAGTGAAATACAAAATCATTTAAAATTGAATCTATGGTTGCTTCTGTTCATCAGGTGTTTTCTAAACAAATGACACAAAAGAAACAAAACTGTCACTTGGAAGTGTTTACGGTTGGGAATCATCGTCACACACTCGACTCAAAAATACAAGTCCCATGTTTAACAAAAGGAATAGGAGTAACATTCTATCCAAAGAACAGAACGTAAGTGTAAACCGTAAAGCAAGTGTACTTAATAAAGGGCACTAGCAATTTCACAGGTTCTTGGAGTGATGTTTGGTGCATGAAAAAAAAAAAAAAAAGAAAGTGGCTCCATCTGTTACTTTCTATTCCTAACAAAAGGGAATAAAAGGAGATCATTTTGATCAATATCCTTTTAATTCCTGGACTTGGTATAAAATAAATCACAGTGTTGTAGCAGTTCGTTTGTAGTGGTTAAAGCCATGTGATGTGGCTTTCATGGTAACATGGGTTTCCCTTGCTGAGCGCCTGGGACTTTGATTTGCCATATTACCTGCTGTGGTGTAAGTGATGCAAAATAATTATTGGGGCTTCCTTGTCACAGTGGCCTATTCCACACCTGCACCCTTTTGTTGGGAGCCCAACAGGGATGCTGGATTTGAGTCTCCACTGAATAGATGTCCTCCCTGTGTAGTCCTTCTCTACTGGATTGATTTATGGATGCATCAGGCTCTTTGTTAGCATGTAAACCCCTAATTAATTTAAAGCTCTCTGTAGAGAAATTAAACTCCTAGTTAAGATTTTTAACAGACTCAGATGGTGCTAATAATGGAAAGCAAGTCCTATTAATGGATTTACCATGGTCCCTGGCATTCGTCCTTCACAATGAGGGTGGTATATGGAGCTCAGGGTGTATCCTCCAGTAAAGGATGGGCTGTCAGGGAATCATTCCATTATTGCCTCTAAACCCAATTAGGCTTATCGCGTTTGAGTTCTAGCTTCCCATCTGTGGGGTGAGAGAGGGAGAGACAGAGGCAGGCATGGAGCAGGAGAGACAGGGTAGGGAAAGAAGAAAACCTGTTTGGATTGCATAAAGCTGCAGATGTTTCTCTCCAACTAATGACTCCAAGTTAAATATCTGCACTGGAGTTAGCCTTGGTTTAGGTCAGAGTAGAAAAATCAAGGCGATTCTCAGAATGATCTGACTAATTGGATAAGGGGCCTTAAATCACCACCACAAAAAGCCTTGTTTCTTTAAATTATTGTGAATAACAATGAATTCTAAATGGATTAGGGACTTAAATGTAACATGAAACTATGTAAGTACTTGTAGAAAACCCAGATGAATTTTTCTTTAATGATGTTTAGCAAAAGGCTAATTATGACTCAAACTCCAGATGCAATAAAAGGCTGATATATTTCACATAAAGATTAAACATTTTTGCATGACCAAAAACACTATAAAGAAAGTCAAAAGACAGCTGGCACACTGGGGCAAAACATTAGCAATATATATATCACAACAAAGGGCTAATATACCTGACGTAAAAAATCCTTAAGACTCGAGGGTCAAATGACCAAAAACCCAATAGAAAGAAATGGGAAAGAGACATGTACATGTAATTCACAAAAAATGATATAAAAATGACCCACAGGCATATGAAGAAAATGTTCAAGCTCAGTTCTAATTAGAGACATGCAAAATAAAACAACACTGAGGTACTATTTCTTACCTATCAAAGTGGTAAAAACAAGATAGTAGCACAGCACATTCTGTTGGTGAGGCTGGAGGAAACTCACTGTTGTCCATTGCTAGTGGGAATGCAAATAGGTGCTTTCCTTCTGAAGGGAAATTTGGTAACATCTGACAAAATTGCACATGCACTTACATTCAGACCCAGCAATCCCACTTCTAGGAATCTACCCTTATGATACACCTGCAACAATGTATAAAAGTATACACGCACAGGGTTATTCATTTCAGGATGTTTTGTGGTTCCAAAATACCGGAAACAACCTAAATGCCCATAGATAGGAGATTGGTTAAATGAACTATAGTATAGTCAGTCACCCAGTAGAGTACTCTGCAGCTGTGAGCAAAAACAACGAACAAAGAAGATCTCTATGAATTGATCTGGAGTGATTTCATATTTGTGTGTGTCGATATATATATATATATATATATATTTTAACATATACACACATACATACGTACACATTTTACATATTCAGCCCCCCCCCCGCACACAAATATGTACACACAGGTGATATAAACAGAAATATAGATAGGTGCTTCTGCGTACGTTACCATATATACATCCATTTCCCAGCTCTGTCCACTGAAGGAACTTACAGCATTCTGGTCACAGTGAGCACAACTAGAGCCCAAATCTTGATTTATAAATACTATTCTCCAATAAACTGAACTGAGACTCTTTGGAGAGTGATTGACTCCAGAGCTGGAGCAGCAAAAACACAAGATGAACTTGAAATATATTGTTCTGCCAGAAAGCACAGAAACGCCTCCAATAGATGAACATTTCTCAGTAGAACACAGGATCCAACCTGAAGGAGCTCTTAATGGCCAAAGCTGGAGAAATATAAGCAGCAAAATAAATAATATAAATAAACTCAGAATTGGATTTTTCTATAGACTAGAATAAATTTCCATGAGTCTTTACAGAGGGATTCTAAAACTAGTGGACATAAGTTTGAGGGAATAAGAGAATTTGCATAGTCTCAACGTATCTCACCCAAGGTATGTATATATTAAATACAAAGGGAAGTTGGCAACTTTACAGTCGAGAGACCTCAACCAATGATCAAGGTCAACATCACCAGTATTAAGACAGTGGCATCACGAACCTCTTGACATGATGCACTGAGAACATTTTTTTTTGTGGTTTTACTTGCCTAAAAATACATACTGTCATTCCAGTCATGAAAAAGAAAATCAGAAAACATCAAATCAAGGAGCATTCTGCACAATAACTGATTTGTACTCTTTATGATTCTCAAGGTGATGAAAGTCAAGGAAAGACCGAAGAACTGTTACAAACTGGAAGAGACTAAGGAGACATGCCGATAAATACAACATGGGGTCCCGGATGGGATCCTGGAACAGAGGAAGGATATAATGTAAAAAAATAATTGATGACATTCAAATAAGCTCTTTAGTTAATGGTGTTATACCAATGTGAATTACATCCATTTTTATTTATCACTGAAAAAAAAATGTAGTGCATATTTTCCTATCATCTCTCCATTCTTTTTATCCCTTTTCCTAGTTCCGTATTTCTAGTACATCTATCATATGTGGTTATGAATGATGCTTGATATTTCCATATCCACTCCCTTTCTTCCAGCTCCCCCCAGAGTTGCAACATGCCCTTTTTTTTTTAACAGGAAAGAACAGAAAAATAGGACATCTACCCACGTTGTCTTTGGCAATACCCCATGCCCAACCTCCTGTCATTTCCCAAAATAGGGAGTTTACCTAACCTTCATTGAGAGTCATCCTCAGAGGCCAAACACAATAGCACCCGGGTCCTCACTGGTCACCTCTGGCAGGAGGATGGAACCCTCTGCTCTCCTGAACTTGAACTTTCTGCATGGAAGCACAATGCATTGCTCCCAGCACTGAAACGCTTTCATAGAGATAAGATAAATCTGGGCTATAGCCTCTAGCAAGTGGCAGGATTTGTGATCCAGAAACACTGGGCTCATTCAGGAGTGAATATAATTTAGCAATCAATGAAGTGTTCAAAGACAGCAGGCGGGGATCTAAACAGGCTCTTCTGTTTGGAGTGCAATGGTTTTTGTTTTGTTCTGCTTTGTGTTTAACCATTCCTTGGCCTCTGTCGTGCTCAGCCAATTAGGATTTCTTTTGGAAGCAGCATGTTTGTGCATCACCATTACATAATTTTGTGTTGCTGTTGAAATTCACGTAAGCATAGGTAATTGACAGCACGCTATGCTTGTCTACATTTTTGGCTTAATGATAAAGAATTATATAACTGGGGCTCGAGTCTTAATTTCTGATGAACAAAATGCTCTTTCCCAAAGCCTCCCTTCATAAAACTTCCCTGTAAGTATGTGATAGAAGGTACTTTTTTTTTTTTTTTTTGTGGTACGCGAGCCCCTCACTGTTGTGGCCTCTCCCGTTGAGGAGCACAGGCTCCGGACGCACAGGCTCAGCAGCCATGGCTCACGGGCCCAGCTGCTCCGCAGCATGTGGGACCCTCCCGGACCGGGGCACGAACCCGTGTCTCCTGCATTGGCAGGTGGACTCTCAACCACTGCGCCACCAGGGAAGCTCTGGAAGGTACTTTTAATGCTGTAGGTTTGACCTCATGAAGAATCAAGATGTCAAATAGGCATATTGACATATGGACTTGTCCCAGAAGAGTTCTGTTAATGGTAGTTTTTCAAAGCAGTATTTAGTTCTTCTCTCAATCTGTACATCCATTTACACCTTTATAGGTATGGCTCCTCTTTAAGAGCCCCTAGGATCAAAAGACTGTTTCTTACTATTTCTAATTATTTGAAGAAAACATTTATTTTAACCCCAAATGTCTTCTTTAAACAGCCCTTGAAGAATACCTTTGTTAGTGTCTCATTTTTCTCTATTCAAAACAGGTCTTCTTTTTTCCCTTCCTTGTTACTATATTTCAGTTATGGCTCTCTTCGCCATATTAGCATTCGTATCAGAAAACAGTACAAGAACTATGGAGGCGCTGACGTTGTCTGATTCACTTGTTGGGGCTATTGTGTTGACAGATATTTCTGGAGCTGAGAGAGATGTAGGCTTCTCAGATTTTAGTATTGATTCAGGCTTTCCACCAGAAGAGGGAGCCACATTCATTTAAAATCCATGTTGAGTTCTTTGCTCAGCAAGTTCTGGATAGAATGCATGGGGCAGGGCGCTCTGAGCACCGTGGCTCCAGATCTCACCTTTGGAGTGGGAGGGATACAGGCTCAGAGACCAGCACCAGAGGCTGATGTCATGAGGATACTTTCAGCCCTGGAATGAGGAGATATGTCTTAATGTGTTTTTATAGTAAAACAATAATAGCAAAAACAAACTAAGAAAGATAACAACAAAAATCAAAAAGCTGCACTCTTTTTCTCCAAAGCCCACATTTCTACTCAGTTGAGGAATCACAGCTCTGTTGGATTAAAAGGATTGGATCTCTAATTAAGCATATAATAGCTTACTTTTCCTTATTCCATATAAACAACTCTCTCTTCTTTTGTGGGATTGATGTCACAGTATGAAAAATAGGTTGTAGCCTTTGTCTCACAGTTTGAGGTAGGCCTTCAAAAGCATCCTGCCAGAAAATTCTCTCTGCCTCCCGGCTCCAGAGTCTAAAATTCCAGTGTGAAAAATTAATGCATTTGGATTATTACATTTTACTTCAGAGAGTCTTAGAATTGTAAATAGTTCCAGCATGGTAATATATTAATCTATCAGGAGCCATTTAACTGTGTATACTAGATTATTTTATTAGACTTAGGAAGCTTGTCGTCTGAGTGACTAAACCAGGAGATGGTTGCATAGTTTCATTTTTAATTTAATTTTGCTAAGAACACTTAACATGAGATCTTCCTTCTTAATGAAATTTTAAATGACAGTCCACAGCTGTTGACTATAGACAGTGTTGTGCAGCAGATCTCTGGAACTTATTTGTCTTGTTTAACTGAAACGTTTTGCCGGTTGATTAGCAAATCCCTATTCCCGCCACCTTCCCCCGCCCCCCTCCCCGTAGCCCCTGGCAACCACCATTCTGTTTGTTGATTCTATGAAGTTGACTGTGCTAGATACCTCATGTAAGTGGAATCATGCATTATTTGTCTTTCTGTGACTGGCTTATTTCACTTAGTCGTAATGTCCTCAAGGTTCATCCCACATTGTAGTTCCTTCTTTTTTTTAAGGCTAAATAATGTTCCACTGTGTGTGAACACCACATTTTCTGTATCTCTTTATCCGTAGATGGACATTTATGTTGTTTCTGTATCTCGGATGTTGTGAGTAGCGGTGGAACGAACATGGCAGTGCTATCCGGATGGTTATGGTTTGGAGAGAACTGGAGAGAGGTTATTCCTATGTTGAGAAGTGGCTCAGGGCCCACAAGACAACATAAATAAAGTGAGACCTCAAAAAAGACAATACAGAAAGGAAGTTTAGGAAAGAAGAATACAAGTGGCTGCAGATAATTCATCCATGGCTCCATGGCCCTGATGGAGTCTTGTCAACAGCCTGTGTAAAATAGGCTGTGCATTGTTCCCATCGTTGCCAGGACATGGATGGAGTTTCTCAGTAGAGTCAGGCATTAGCTATTCCTTCTCTGTTTTCCCCACCTATTACAACAATATGAATAGAGTTGAATAACAAAGTCATGACAGTAGGGGTGATACCACTGAGCAGAATCCCTTGTTAGAACCATTGCAGAGTTATTTGAGAACTCACATTGAGAGTATACACTGGATAATGGTGACAAGGACTAATATTTGTGGGACATTTTTTCTGCACAGGCTCTACATAAGCTCTTTACAACAACCCACAGAGGTGACTGCTATTATTATTAATACTGCACTCTACTAACTCACAGAAGTTAAATAGGTTGCCCAAGTCCCACAGCAAGGAAGTTGCAAAGCTGCTGTTTGAACTCTCTCTGACCTCAAAGCCCAAGTTCTCAACGATATGCTTTCCATTTTTACAAGAAGTCCCCAGAGGCAATGAAATTATACATTTCCCCCAGTATTTTTGCCTTTGACATGCCTGTCTTTCCAGCCATTTTAAAGAGAATTGCTTTTGCATGAACTGCTAAGATTTATTTAGACTATCATATGCCCTGACTAAAATTATTTAAAAAGAAGTCATCCAAGGGGAAACACGTTCTAAAAGTCCGTGTCTGGTTATTGCAGTTTCTTTCTACTGTACATTGGGAATATAGTGCATTTTTTTGCATCGATGGGCTTGTTTATTGCTTTACAAACAAACCTAAGATGCACAGTGATGCCTTATGCCTGGTAACCCCTTAATTTCTTCCTCTTGCAGCAACATTAGATATTTGCTATTACCTCTGAGCTCTGCCAGGTCTATTTCATAGCAGTTGCTCTTGTTTTTTGTTTCTGTTTTTATAAATGTATATATATATTTTAATTTATTTTATTTTTGGCTGCGTTGGGTCTTCGTTGCTGTGTGTGGGCTCTCTCTAGTTGCAGTGAGCGGGGGCTACTCTTCGTTGTGGTGCATGGGCTTCTCATTGTGGTGGCTTCTCTTGTTGCGGAGCACGGGCTCTAGGGGCACGTGGGCTTTAGTAGTTGTGGCACGTGGGCTCAGTAGTTGTGGCTTGCAGGCTCTAGAGCACAGGCTCAGTAGTTGTGCCACACGGGCTTAGTTGCTCCGCGGCATGTGGGATCTTCCTGGATCAGGGCTCGAACCCGTGTCCCCTGCATTGGCAGGCGGATTCTTAACCACTGCACCACCAGGGAAGCCCAGTATTCCTTTTTTGAACTGCACCAAAGCCATCGTATTTTCTAGCAGGAAACAGACGATATCCACTGCTCTAGGTAGCGCTCGTGGGCAGCTGGCCAGATGTACGTGCAGGTGTGGGCTTCCCACACACACTAACAACTGTTAAGTGGGAACCAATTTAACATAAAAGTGCTGGGCTCAGCAGTCCCGATAAACTCTCATCAGACGTCCTTGCAAGTGGCAAGCAGAGGCTGGATGCTTATAGCAGCAGTCCTGGGTTAATACTGTCACAAAAGGGAAGCTGTGTATAACCGCTGATAAAAGATGGCAGAATCGCTCTTCGATAGGAAGAGATAGATGACAAACCATCTAGTTGTTATGTCAGTAAAGCTCCCCAACCCCCCTGGGCGAGCTTCTTGAAAGGCAAACAGATGTGCTGCTTCATCTGCACAATTGGACCTAATTGGGAATGAAAAGATTTCCATCTTGATTAGTGTGAGTGAGATTTACTGTCACACATCTCGTTGGAGGTTTTAAGATCAGGGTGGTGGTGGGATTCTAGAAACAGAAGCATTTGATCTGTCACTCTTTATTGCAGTGAACTTTGGCATTTCAAGGTCAGGGTAGTTAGACAAGATGGCTGAGAATTGTTCAGAAGTCTTTGTCCCACCGTTACGATGTTTATTGTATGCATCTATTGCTCATTGTCAAGGGCTGGTATATTTTTCTTACGTAGTTACCCTTATGCTAGGATGCTGGGTCCAGGGCTGGATTCTACAATGTAACAAGGATATTGAAAAAGAATGGAGAGATTGACTAATGTGGCCCCTTAATGTCAGCGTTGCTGGGAGAGAGGGACAGCTTTTCTGTTTGCTGGGCTGTGTTTAGAAGATGGGGGTACTGTCCATGGTGCAAAAAAGAAGTACAGGGGCTGGGTAAACTCTTGCACCACACATTGAGGAATCAGTCTACTCTTGGAGGAGTAGTCTCGGTCTCCTTGCTATGAAAGAAAGCTGCACCATTCACATAAAGAGTAAGTGTGACCTTACAAAAGTGCAAGAAAAATTCTCTTAGTGAATATTAAACATAGATAATAAAAATATGTATATTGTATCAATATCTTGGTTTTTTTCTTCCTGGAGTGAAAAGAAGAGGAAGCTGTTTTGGGGTCATAGGGTCGAGTCTCAAAGTCCCTCCTGGGAGAGAATGAAGTTAGGGCAAACTGAACTCGGTGATTCTCGACTGACTCAAAGGAGGAAGCGAGTTCTCCAGAAGGTCCAGCAGGGGAAGCAGAGGAAGGGAACCAGGCAAGGGGGAGGACCCGGTCTGAGGGCTCCACACTGCAGAGGATCTCTTCCATTGAGCCATTGCCCAAACAACCCCTTTGGTTTGGGAAGTCCCTATAATGGAAGAGTCCCCCAAATGGTACAATCTCTGTCAAGAATGTATAGGAATCAACCCATTAGGGTAATAAACCTTGTTGGGGACTCTTGCTGGGGATTCCATATACCATGGGAATATGGTATTTTCTAGAAAAGGTAGATTCAAGCAAGATCTGTGGTCAAGAAATTTATATCAGTTGAAGTTCACTCTTGAAGACTAGTTTGATGAAATATTAAGTCAAGGACTGTGGCTTCACAGAGTGGTTGTGGAGTGCATGGGCTCTGGAACCATGTTGTCTGACTTTGAATCTTGACTCCAGCTTTGTGACCTTGAAAACATCACTTTACCTCTTCTAGGTCTGAGTTTCCTAATCGTAGAGTGGAAATAGTCATTTTACCTAGTTCTAGGACCATGATGAGGATGAAATGACTTGTCATATAAAATACTTAAACTAGTGCCTTGCACATAGCAAGCACACAATTAAAATTGGCTATTTATACTGTTATTACTATTCTTCTTACTCTTAGGACATTGAAGCTGACATTGAATCAGATCATATTTATATAAACTTGTCATGGGCAGGGGTGTAACTGGTCAGGAGGTAGGGAGCAGGAATGTGTATTGGGGAGACACTTTTTTCTCATGTAAATAAAAAGAAAACTCTTTCATAGAAAATTGAATTTTCAACCTTTAGAGGTCATGTGATCAAATGTTATCCTATTACAAATAAAGACACTAAGGCACAGTGTTACTTGAGTTGCACAAGGTAAAATGGCCAGTTCATGCCAAAGCTTGAACTAGAAATGAATTCCTGTTCAGTGTGCTTTGATCCTGGGTATCATGGTGCAGAACTGTTGATTTGGAATCAGGGTATCAGAGTTCATTGCTTTACTTCACTATATACTACTTCAGGCAGATCTCTTAACTGCAAAGGAATCATTTTCTCATCTATAAAATAACAGGGCTTTCTGTACTACAAACCCTTCAGGGTGGGGGGGTCAAATATATAAATATGATTTATGAACTCTGAAGAACTCTGCAAATATAAGCTTTGATTATGGTTGCGTCATTCACCATGCAGTTCAGAAATTATCCACACTGGGATTGTTCTTAATGATGGCACAGATATGATGCATTCCAATGATTGATCTTAGATCTCTCAATGATAACTCAATCCTTGTGCTGCCTTCCACCTCTCAGTGACATTCAGATCATTGGGCCAAGCAGGCCAGGTGATAGTTTTTTTCAGGTCATCACCTGTCATCCCAATACTGAGTATTGCCACTTGACATTTGTATCACCACAGGAGGACTTAAATTTTTATCACATGCCAACTCTATTGCTTTTATGTAAGTGGATTTCTGTAATGAGAGCAGTGTTTGGGGGAGGATTTCTGTACAGACCACAACCTGTTAACCTCAAGACCCCAAAGGGGTTGGAGCCACAGGAAAGCATTTGAACTGAAAGTTTGAATTTGTTCATGATTCAGGTTAGTGGTCCTTAATTCAGAGAAAATTCCAGGTAATCTTGTTATATGTAATGTGGCCTGCTGATCGTACACCATCTCAAAGGGGAAATATGTAAGGTTGACTGCTAGAGACTACAAAAAGGGAAAACGTATTTTAAATCATAAGCTGGAGAAATGTCAGCCTCCTGAAACCAGATTTCAAGGTGTTTTTTGTTTTTGTTTTTTTTTTTTTTTTGCGGTACGTGGTCCTCTCACTGCTGTGGCCTCTCCCGTTGCAGAGCACAGGCTCCGGACGCGCAGGCTCAGCGGCCATGGCTCACGGGCCCAGCCGCTCCACGGCATGTGGGATCTTCCCAGACCGGGGCACGAACCTGTGTCCCCTGCATCAGCAGGCAGACTCAACCACTGTGCCACCAGGGAAGCCCAGATTTCAGGTTTTAAAGTCTTTCTGTTAGCTATAGTTCAGTTCATGTATGTGATGAATTTTAAAGAGAATTCAAAACTATACTCAAACGAAAGACATAGATTGGGTAATGGGAGCTATTCTCTAAACTTGAGGACTTGAAATATAAAAGTGTTTAAGATGAATCAGGAATGAAACATTCATCATTATCCTAGTATGTGTATGTGTTTAAATTTAAGGTAGGGGAAAGTAGCCTAGGGCAATAATACAAAAGACATAGGGAAAAATTATGTAAAAACCCTATATTTCAGCCCTCTTCAGAAGGGAAACAAATTATAAGTAATGTAAATGACTTAGAAACCAAGACAGCGTTCAAGTGAAGGATGGTATAGCCAATCTGTGATATATCATGCAGCCATTTAAATTTTAAGAAGGCTGTGTGGCAACATGAAAAAATCATTCATGACACAATGTTACACAAGACACTAAATTGAATGTAAATTACGATTACATCTCCGTAAAGTATGAACCAGGTAAAATGACTACCATGAAGTTACATTGCAGTAAAATAACAGTTTTACTGTTCTCTTATCTTCCCAGACTTCGGAGTTCCTTCTCTCTCCTCTCCCAGTTCTTTGCAAAGCTGGCTCTTTTCCATCCTTCAGTAGAAGGTCTGTACATGCTGTCTCCTCAGACAGACCTTCCCTGATGCCTCCCACCCCATTCCTTCCACCGTGGTACCCCACGTGCTACTGCCAGAGCATGATCCTCAGTTAGTCTGGCTTCTGTGGGGAGCAGAGACCATCTCTTTCATCGCCACAGTTGATATAGCACCAAACACAGCATCCAGCATCGAGTAGGCATTTGAACATCTGTTGCCTGATGAATGCGAATGGAATGAACAAGGAAATAACATAACTTTTTACATAAGCTAAACTGAAAAGAGAATGGCTAACTCAGAGCCCAGTTTAGTCATTTTTGTAGTGGACGGTCTTGCCTTCGTAAGAACAGAAGGCTTAGGATTCCTACCAGGGCTCTACCTCTTTGGGCACCAGGGTACCTAAGGAGCTAATGAAGCATTAGAAGGTGACTGGGGAGAGTGGCATTCGGTGCCAGGGATGGCAGGTGATCGTAAAGGCATGACCCCCGGATCTTGGTAACACCAGAGAGGCATCTTTGTTTCACACACCAGGGCTTTAGACCCACCAGAAGCCAATGTCTCTGTTGTCTGCCCTGGACCCCCTGCCCATTCTCTTTCCCCAGCTCTTTTTTCTGTAGTTCCCTTCTGCTGAGAAAGTCAGTTCGCTTCTCTCTCTTTCTCTCCCAAGGCATGTAGCTGTAGTCCATTCATGTTCACGGCTAGGTAGTTTAATGTTGCATGGATGTCGAGTAAAAAAAATGCACAACCTAAAAGTTGAGAGTTACGTTTTATTCAGTAGACACTCTGAGGTCTTCAAGCCTGGGAGACAGGACTTTCAGATCACTCTGACGGGCTGCTCTGAAGAGGCAAGGAGGAAAGCCAGGATATATAGCAGTTTTCGCAATAAAGTAATCAAAAGATTCCTGTTAATTAAAGAAAACCAGATATCTCAAGTTAAGGAAGTTAGCGCTCTTCAATGTATGGAAAGAGGCAAGAGTGTGGGCTCCCTGAAATCATCCCTTTGATATGCACCTCAGCGCTCTGGGGCTGGTATCCTGGGTTTTCTCATCCTGAGTCTCCTCAGGGCGTATCACGGGGGGGTGGGGGTGGGGGTGGGGGCTGCAGTGACTGACCGCTAGATGGCGGGAATCCTGTTTCCATCCTGAGTTCCCTCAGGACTCACCCTCGGGGTGGCTGTAATGTGATGGCTTGATGGCTGCAACATCCTTTGTTTACTGACATGGCAGGCAACATTTCTCCTTCCCATGGATGTACCACAAGGTATCCATTCTACTACTAATAGAAATTTGGGCTGCTTCTGCAAACAACAGTGAACATGACTCTTTCAAGAGTTTCTTGAAGGTACACCCGAGTAGAATCTCTGGGTCACAGGCTATGAGCACCTTGAACATTACCATACAATGCTGACTTGTTTTCCAAGCAGGGGTGCAGTTTGCAGTCCCGCCAGCAGTGTAGGAGAGTTACGTCTACTCAGCGTCAGAGTTTATCACTCCCGGTGCTATTGACGTTTGGGGCCCATAATTCTCGTTGGGGCTGAGTGGGGGCTGCCTGTGGACTGTAGGATGTTTAGCAGTATTCCTGTTTCTACCTACTAGATGCCAGTAGCATCATTCCCCCAACCAAAAATGTCTCCAGACAAATCTAGATATCTGTCGAAGGAGGGGAACAAGGCAAAACCTCCTCCTTAGAGAACCAAGGCTCTATGACTTTTTGTCCACACTTAGTATTATCCAGTCTCTTTTCACACCTCTTAACACCACACATCCGGGCATGTTCATACAGATGGGCTAAACCTCAGAGCAGGAATAGCTTTAGGCATCCAAACACAGCTTATTGCTTCACATTAAGATGTTTGTCCCACAGTTGTCTTCTAACACAAGTTATTTCCAGTTTTTAGGGCTACCCTGACGTACTAACCCACAGGCTATAAGTTTTGATTTGGGCGGGTTCATGGAAAGAAGGGATTCCAAGGAGACTGGAGAGCAGGGGTTTAGGAATTTGGGCAAGCCAGACCCAAGTGTGATTGTTTAAATAGGCTGGAAGTCTGTAAGCCACATGGGAGAACTTCCAGGAACGGGAGCTTGATGTGCAGGGGGGATGGTAATAAACAAGACAAGGAACAGAGTCATACCAAACAGTGAGCAAAACCTCCACTCTGCATTTATACATTTGTGTTATAAGGTATAACAACAGGAATACATAATCATAAATTAGATTTGCTTAGTGCCCTGTTATTATTTTATTGGATCTTCAGCGGAGACCAGGAAAAGGAGGCAAATAGATACCCAGGATTAAACAACCTCACCCAGTCCCACGGCTAGATGCAGGCAGAACCTGGATTCAAACTCAGCTTTTGAGCCAGAGCCCAGGTTTTTACCTTCTACTGGCCTCCCTCCTCCTGTGGACATGAGCTATGCTGTCATCCCTTGGTATTTGCAGGGGGTTGGTTCTGGGACCCGCTATGGTACCAAAATCCGTGGATGCTCAGGTCCCAGAGTCAGCCCTCAGGATCCACGAGTTCAACCACAGAGGATCATCAACATAGTACAGGATCCTCACCTGGTTGAATAGAACCCGCAGGGCTGGAGGGCCGACTGTCTTTGATAATGGAAACAAAGCAGCAGTCTGGGTGAAGAACTTTTTACACCATTTGGCACCATAGCTGTTTTTGTGGATGGGCCACCATAGATTGTTGAAAGGGATTAATTTATCCATCATGAATAAAGGTTTACCTGCCTCCATGGGGAGCTTCTCCATGCTTTGCATTCCCGTAGCATGGCTCTGTACACAGTGAACCACTAGAGACTGAGTTCTTGCCTGAGGGCTTGGAGTTGTTCTCTCATTGTTTGCCTTGCCTAACTTCTGTTATGTTGTCTGTTTTCTTAGGCATTGCTGTGCTTAAGGTAGGTATTCACTTGATGCTTGTTTTGTTCAGTTGAGATATGCCCATATTTAAGATACTGAAGTTTTGCGAAGCTAAACTTAAAAAACATAAATTATTCAGTCTAGATGCACAAGAAAAGATTCTTACCCAGTTTAAAATGCTGCTACCAAATAACAGCATTCTTTGAATTTTGGAATTCATCTAATGCAATTACTGCTTGACAGAGAAACTAAAAGTTAAGATGTTAAGGCAACTGAGAAATAAAAATAAAAATTCCTTTGAAATGAGAATAGAGGTCAATAGGAAATGAAAAATGTTTAAATAAGTAAACAACAACAACAACAAAATTTAACTCTACCCCTCACTAAACCTTTTCAAGAATACAGGGGTAAATATCATCTCAGCGTCTCTGAATTATAAAATTCCTTGGGCAGAAGCTATGCATTCTAGAGTTCCGGTGCCAAATGATTTTTATTCTGAAGTTTTACTCCAGCAAAAAATATAAAGCTGGCCTGACCGAGTGTTGACCAGTGACTGCCAGTGGTAAGGAGACATGATAATCAGATTTTTCAAGATGTCAGAACTTTTAGCAAGTGAAATATTTGTCCCCATTTTCCTATGGGCCTCTGTTATTGTCTGTTTCAGCTCAGGAACCCAAGAATACTTGGATTCCCAAGACATCAGGCTTTTCTGAGCAGCTGATAAACGAGGACTTGAGCTCAGCACCCTTGTACCTCTACAAATAGAGGCAATTAAGTTAAAGCACAAGAAACAGCTATGATCCACAAACAGCAGTGTATATGGGGCCTTCAGGACCAATCGCACGAGCAGAAGCAAGGCAGCCAGCAGGCTAGGATGTGGTCATCTGGAGTGACAGCCCTTTAATTCCCCCTGAGGTTTTCAGAGTGTTGCAGGTGTTTTCTTTCTTAACTTTTACATGTCTTGAAATTTAATCGTCTTTTTCAAACATATAAAGGTAGAACATTTTTTTGCCTCCATTGAGATGTAGCCTAATACCTGAGTTTCCTTGGGCAGTTCTCTTCTATGCTTTCCTTTTATGGAACTGAAAACACCACCCTGGTCCTCTAGTGCCACCTTTATGTCGCTGATGCTTCACAATAACGTGGCAAACAGTAACATATGGCTGTTTGGGGGACCCTACTCTTGAAAAACACTGGGATTACAAACACAGTTATTTTAACTGCAGAAAGTAATTTAAGAGGAGTCACAAGTGGCTTTGAAAGCTCTCAGTTTCCTAGCCTGTCTTCTTAAAAGACTATATATTTGTGAAGGCATAAAGACTTGAATATTTCCTAAATTAAAAAAGAAAAAGTATTGCATCAAGGAAGTCAAGTCAATGTTTCCTTTTTTTAATAAATGTATTTATTTATTTACTTTTGGCTGCGTTGGGTCTTGGTTGCTGCGCGCGGGCTTTCTCTAGTTGGGGCGAGCGGGGGCTACTCTTCATCGTGGCAGGCGTGCGGGCTTCTCATTGCGGTGGCTTCTCTTGTTGCGGAGCACGGGCTCTAGGCGTGCAGGCTTCAGTAGTTGTGACTCGTGGGCTCTAGAGCCCAGGCTCAGTAGTCATGGCGCACGGGCTTAGTTGCTCCGTGGCATGTGGGATCTTCCCGGACCAGGGCTCGAACCCGTGCCCCCTGCGTTGGCAGGCAGATTCTTAACCACTGCGCCACCAGGGAAGTCCCAAGTCATCGTTTCTGTTGGGGAAGAAAACTTTCTGCTTCTTTCCTTCTAGGTTCTTTGGCTGGTCTAACAATTAAACTGACATAAGACAGATTAACATGAGAAAAACAAAGTTAATTTCATATGTACGCGAGTCCCACAAAGACATGAAACGCTTCCCAAATGTCAGGCAATGAGATTTCTATGCCATCCTGAGCTAAGCAGAAGGGGTTAGGGGTCTGAGACTTCAAAGGGGAGGAAAGAGGATTCCAGGAAGATGGGAAAAGAAGATGTTTGGTAAACAAATATTTGCTGTGTCGTGCAGATAAGTCTTTCTGATGTAAGAAGTTATCTCTGGTAATAGCTCTCTTCCTGGTACAGGCCCCCTGTCTAAATTCCTTAAGGCAGTTAAGGGAGAAGTAAAATCTCTTCTTGGGTCTCTTGGGCCTTGATTGTCTTCAGCTTGAAATATTTCACATGTCAAGCAGCGCATTCTGGGGTGGCCCGCCCTGGAACCTCATCATTTCCTTAAGAGTAAAAATGGGACATCCAGTGTGGAGGTTGATTAGAGTAATAAGTCACAGTCCTGAGGATGTTCAAGAAAGAATTTAAGGCTCCTGTAGATCACTTTGGTTTTTTTCCTCTCACAGTAACACTATATTTACAGGGATAAATAAGCATTGTACTTCTTTTTCCAAAAATAAATATGACGCTGTGGCTTGAAGTATTATATTTATACTTCTACTTTCCATAGAGCGATCCCTTTTCAACTTAAAATGCTATAACTCTTGTAAATGTGGGTGCAGTCCTTTTTTAATTCAAAATCTTTTTCCATGCAGATCTTTAATCTTTAGCACAGTGCTTTATGTGAATTTTAAATGCAGTAATTAAATGACTTCTTACAAAAAATAAAGTCTCTGCTAACCCTACTCCTTGGCTGTGATAGAAATGATCTAAAACTTAAAAAAAAATGTTTCTTCTTGGCCTTTTGTCTGTTTATGTAGAGCATCTTTTCTGAGGTTAGTGGTATGGTTGTGAAAAACATATGCTTTCAAAAGTGGTGGACGCCTAGGTATAGGGTCTGTATATGAACTCTGCAAGAGGGCACAAAGTAAGAACAAGAAGGAGCCAGTGCAAATCTGATCCAAATCATGCCTTGGGGGCCGGGGGTGAGGGGGAATCGTGTGAAACCCCTTGAATCTGAACCTACATTTCAAGGGTTTTCCAGGAAATTAAGACGGATCTGTACTTTTCACCCTAGCTGTAGATCCTTGGTGCTTGTAGAAGAAGATGCCTTTGTGCATAGTTCTGGGACTCCCTAGTTTCCTGCTGGCATGAAAAAAAAAGTAAATTTTTCTCAGAAAGCCTGAGCTTTGGGGGTGCAATTACTTTTCTAAACTTGAATCTCACTTGAGAACTTCTAAGACTTAATCTTATAATGGAATTCTGTCTTTATATTTTCACCTGAAAAATATGCTAGTTGCCAGGGACCGCTGTGCTTTGCTCAGTAGTGTGCTGACATGTAATGCTGACATTGGAGCGCTAGGTGGCGCTTTTCCAGCTTTGGTTGGAAGGCGGAGTCTAAGGGCATCAACAGTAGTGTTGCAAATGCAACGTGTACATGTGCACTCGGATACTAGGTAGCATTTGCCAAAGTGGTTGGCACACTGAGGGACCCATATGCTTGCATTACAGATGGGCCAGAAGTGTATTTCTATGGGACAAAGTCTACATTTAGCTGTGCATTCACTGTTTTTAGATGTGTAGTGTTTGGAAATATTTTTAGGTAGACTAATTTTCAGTGAGCACATGTAGGGTTCGTGCTGAGCGTAGAACACGGCTTTAGGTGCAAGAAGGTTGAGTCCTGGGTCTTGACTCCAGTCTCATAGAGGATGTCAATGCAGTGGTTACTAAGCAGTTTATCCACAAGCATAAGAGAGTTTATTACTAATATAATATGTAAAACAATAGCCTTCCTAGAAATAGATTATCAGATGGATTTTTCCTGAGGAGAAAACTCTGGGACTCAGCCTTGGAACTGTATATAGAAAGTTCTAAGAGAGGAAGGAGGTAGTAAGTAGGAGGAAGGATGAGTAAATTGCATGCCTCAAAGGTCCAATCTGGACACATTGGAAAGTAAGTTATTGGTTGGAGGAATTTCGATGCTGGTCAGAGTTGTTATTTGATACATATAGTTCTCAAACCTTATTTTAGCCATTGTAATGGGTTGAATTGTGCCCCCTCTCTCCAAAATTCATATTTTGAAGTTCTAAACCCAACCCCCAGGTTAGAACATGACTTTATTTGAAAATAGAGTCATTGAGGGGCTTCCCTGGTGGTGCAGTGGTTGGGAATCCACCTGCCAGTGCAGGGGACATGGGTTTGAGCCCTGGTCCAGGAAGATCCCACATGCTGTGGAGCAACTAAGCCCGTGCGCCACAATTACTGAGCCTGTCTCTAGAGCCCGCGAGCCACAACTACTGAGCCCACGTGCCACAACTGCTGAAGCCCGCGCACCTATAGCCCATGCTCTGCAACAAGAGAAGGCACCGCAATGAGAAGCCCGCACACCGCAACGAAGAGTAGCCCCCATTCGCCACAACTAGAGAAAGCCTGCACACAGCAACAAAGACCCAACACAGCCAAAAATAAATAAATTAAATAAATTAATAAATTAATAAAAAGAAAGAAAGAAAATAGAGTCATTGAATATGTAATTCGTTAAGATAAGATCCTAAAGCAGTAGGGTGAACCCCAAGTTCAATGACTGGAGTCTTTATAAAAAAGGGAGATTTGGACATAGACATACATTTAGGGAGAATGTCATGTGAAGATTTCACTTACACCACTACAAGCTAGAGAACTACCTACCAGAAGCTAGAAGAGAGGCCTAGGACAGGTCCTTCCCTAGCACCTGGAGAAGGATCATGGTCCTGTTGACACCTCGATTTCAGACTCTGCCCTCCAGAACTGTGAGAGAATAAATTTCTGTTGTGCTGCGTCACCTATTTTGTGGTCCTCTGTTACTGCAGCCCTGGCAAACTAACACAGCCATGGAATCTTTTTTCAAATGCAGTCCTACCCAGAAATCCAATATGTGAAACCTATTTCTTTTTTAATTAATTTTTGTTGGAGTATGGTTGCTGTAAAACCTATTAACATGGAAATGCTCTGACTGAAGAAAGGATGGGGAATGGGGCTCAGTTACCCCCATCATGTGCCTGCACAGTTTCTCTTTCCTTTGCTTCCCATCCCAACTCTGGCCTAGGGTGACCCCTATGAATAGTTAAACCACTGTTTAATTCATGAGCCTTACGATCCATGCTGACCGATAATGTTTGCCCTTCCAATTGAACTGTTCTTTTCAGCCATCCCAACTTGCTTGTTGCTGCCCCTGCCATGTGGTTTCACTGTTTTGAAATGTCCACTTCTTCTTTATCTAGCACTTTTCTTTATTCAACCAATTCAAGTTCTATTTCCTGCACAAAGCCTTCCGTGACTTCTACAAGTCTCACTGACTTCTTTCTCCTCCAAATCCTTTCAGAACTTACAGAACTGTTCCAGTGGTTCTCACCAGACTCTGCATCTCACCACACTCTACTTAATTATGGAATGTGTTGCTTTACAGAGTAGTACTGCCCTGCATATAGATCATTCATAAGTTCTTTGTATTAGTTTTTTGTTGTTGCCATAAAAAATTATGTAAATTTAGCAGATTATAGTAATAGGTATATTCCTGTAGGTTCCATAGGTCAGAAGTCTGAGTTGCCTTGACTGGTCTCTCTGCTTCTGATCTCACGAGGTCCAGATCAAGGAGTTGGTCAGCTGGGATCTGATTGGGAGGTTCTGGGAAGACTCTACTTCCAAGTTCATTCAGGTTGTTGGCAGGATCGGGTTCCTTGTGGTTGTAGGATTGAGGGCCTCATTTTGCCTCAACTGGGGGCCACCCTTAACTCCGAGAGGCCTCCTTCCAGTCCTAGCACGTGGACCCCTATGTCTCAGAGCTAGAAATAGTGCATTGAACCCTTCTTTCAGTTGGAAGCTCTCCAACTTCTCCTCCTGCCTCATGTCTCTGTTTCGAACCAGAGAAATTCTCTGTTAAAGGCTCATGGGATTAGATTAGCCCCATCCTTATAATCCAGGATAATATCCCTATTTTAAAGTCAGTAACCTTAATTGCATCTGAAAAATCCCTTTTGATAAATTTACAAATTCCAGGGATTAGGGCATGGACACCTTTGGGGGGCATCATCTCCACAGTCTTGAAGAGCTAAAGGCCTATGTTGTATTTGTTTGGTGTTCCCTCTCCCCTCCATCCCTAGATAAGTGCCTAGAACAGCAGTAGGTTCGCAGTAACTTTAGCTGGTGATGGATTAATTGAGTGATTGATAATCATTGAGGTACCTTGTGTTATTAAACCAATAGCTAATGATCTAAATTATATTTGATTGTTTTGTTGATTGAATATAAGATGGATCGAGATCCCCAATACTGAAGGTATACAGATGACCAAGTGGTAGAGTTAATCTAGAAATGAGGTAATAGGGGTTGTTGTGGAAATAGAGACCAGAGAAGCTCCGTTCTTCGGAGGCGTGAATAGGACACCTGGATGCTACTCTTAGAATAGGTGGCCCCTTATTTATGTGTCTGGCACAAAATCTCAGTGTTGTTTTTTGAATGAGCAAATGAATGAATACAGCACCATGAATTTTCTTAACTCATAATTCAAAGTGAGTTCAAAAGGTGAAACTTCCATTCTGAAGATTGAAATGTGTGTTTCTATTCATGTTCTTTAAATGGAGCAAAACTGGTACTCATCTTGGATTTCCCTTCACAGCCCAGAAAAATATTATCTGCAGGCAGCAGTGTGTTTTCTTTGTACTTGCCCATATTACCTGTTTCTACAGCTGCATCCAGTATACTGAGATCAAAGAACACAATGGTAGCAAATATACTCAGCACTTAGCCTCAAATAGGTTCCAGTGAAAGCCTCCCTAACTGAAAGCACACTGAAAGGAGAGATGGAATATTCTAAATTTTCTAAAGGATAATTGTCTGAATTTTGCCTAGCTTTATATATATATGGATCAATCCTCCTCTCTGGCTATCCATAGCCTCTTTCACTTAGGAGCACATCCACCCTTTAGCTGAATTACATCAAGTGTTCTATGTCGTATAGCAACCATATTAGTACCTCTCAGTGCTTCATGAGGTAAAGAATTAGCTAGAATACCTTCAGCTATATGGGGGGATTTATAAGGCAAATGGAGGATCATTTTTTTCAGTTGGCAAATACCTTCATTCACTGTATTACATGGATTTTTTTAATGAAAAAATTAATTAAACAAGTGTTTCTATTAATAGGATCTGTTTAATAGTGGTTTTACAACTGCTCCATCGATAGCATGAAATCTTTGTTTCTCTTCTGTGCTTTTTTTTTTTCTTTTGTACGTTATCCTAGTGTTTGTCAAAGTGAGGGTCAAATACAAAACCACCAGCATTTCGAACAGCTAAAAGTGCTCATTAATATGGAAATTCCTGGGCCACATTTACATCTTTTGAGTTATATTCTCTGGGAGCACATCTTGAAAAACCTCTTTAAACAATGGAAGTGTGAAAACCAAGAATCAAAGCATACAGTGGCGTTGCTCTTTTCAAAACACTCAATAAAATTAGCTACATATAAAGTCTTTTTCCCCTTTCTGTAAAACCTGGGCAGATGGAAACCCTCTCCTCTACGTATTATGATTGCCTCAAAGTAGGAGCATAGTATAGTTTCTTTAGAGGCATACCTTTTCACCAGCAATGAGTAAACGCATCGAAGAAGGATGCGTTGAGTGCTATTACCGCACTATGACAATGACTGTGCTTGAGGTTTGGTGGGTACAGAAAGGAGAGCACCATTTGGTGGGCCCTTTGGTTACCTACAGCCTAATTTGAGAGGTGAGACATACATACTTTCTTTTTTTTTAATTTTTATTTTATATTGGAGTATAATTGATTTACAATGTTGTATTGGTTTCAGGTGTACAGCAGAGTGGCTCAGTTATACATACACATATATCTATTCCTTTTCAGATTCTTTTCCCATATAGGTTATTACAGAATATTGAGTAGAGTTCCCTGTGCTCTACAGTAAGTCCTTGTTGATTATCTATTTTATATATAGTAGTGTGTTTACGTTAATCCCAAACTCCTTATTTTTCCCTCCCCTCTACTTTCCCCTATGGTAACCATAAGTTTGTTTTCAAATTCTGTGAGTCTGTTTCTGTTTTGTAACTAAGTTCATTTGTATCATTTTTTTTCAGATTCCACATATGAGTGATATCATATGATATTTGTCTTTCTCTGTCCGACTGACGTCACTTAGTATGATAATCTCTAGGTCCATCCCTGTTGCTGCAAATGGCATTATTTCATTCTTTTTCAATGGCTGAGTAGTATTCCACTGTATTTATGTACCACATCTTCTTTATCCATTCCTCTGTCGATGGACACTTAGGTTGCTTCCATGTCCTGGCTATTGTAAATAGTGCTGCAGTGACCATTGGGGTGCATGTATCTTTTTGAAGAATGGGTTTCTCTGGATATATGCCCAGCATATATATATGCTCTGGGTCATATGAAGTTGGTAGATTCCAAATGTGAGGTGTAGGCAATAGCAACTGAAAGTGTTTGAGGAAATGAAAGATCAGTGTAGGTTGGCACAGTGGCAGGAACAGGATAGGAGCTAGGTTTTAGCAGATACATATGAAAATGAGTAGCAAACGGTTTCAAGCAAAAGGGACAGTATGACACAGAGCTGGAGATATTCAGAATGTGTTCAAGGTACAGATAAACAGCACCTGGAGTGGAAAGTTAGCTTAAAGAAGTGGTAAAATTGACATGAGAATTAGCGTGGGACCGGCTTGTGAAGAATCTCTCATGTAAGAACTAAGAAGTTTGGGTCATGTTAGTTGGCTGATAGGATGCCATCACACTGGAGAAAGCCATGATCAGAGATTTAAGATGTAAAGTGGAAAGGGAGTTTGGAGGCAAGGAAACAATTTAAAAGTTTAGTACAGTTATCTAGGTCACAAATAATAGAATCATGAAACAGAGTTGTGGAAATGGGAATGGAGTAGTGATGGACACAAATATTATTTTGGAAGAAGAACCAACACCCAACATGTTAATGGAGAATCTTTGCTTACTGGAGCAAAGTGTTCCAGAAGGAAATTGAGATTTGGAGCCTGGAAGCAATGTATGTGAAAGGCATATGTAATCTATAAGGTTTCATAGGATTTTCATTTATTCATTTTTTAGCACATAATTTGGGGACACTTGGAAGATGCCTGGTACATGCTGTGTTAGACTCAGCAGATGCAAAAACACAAAAAGGCCTGTCCTTTGCTAAGGAGCTTCCAGAATTGTAGAGAAAGTTGAACCAACAATTCCAAGAGGTCAGAAAGTGATACTGAGCTTACAAGTCTGGGTGCCTGGGAGGAAGCTATTAATCACAAGAGGGGGCATGACAGGAGCAGCTGGCTTAGAAGGAAAGAAGGCAAGTTGACTTCTCCACTCGTTGAATTTAGGGTGCATTATATCTGTTTGTATCCCAACAGGAAATAGATGACACATTTGAAATAGGATATTTCAAGAAGGGTTTATTACATAGGGACTGTTTACAAAAGTGTGGAAATAGGGATACCACAAGAGACAGTGCAGATCGCAGAGACTGTAAGCAGTCAGTGTTTTCAACCTGTCTAAGGAAACGTGTAGGGAACAGTTCCTAGAACCTAGAGGGGACTAGGTCCTTGTATTAGTCAGGGTTCTCCAGAGAACAAGAGCTAACAGGATGTGTGTGTGTGTGTGTGTATGTGTGTACGCACACGTGCGCGTGCAGGTGCACACGTATCTATCTACCTATCCACCTGTCTGTCTGTCTATCTGTCTATCTGTCTATGGAGAGATTTATTTTAAGGAATTTAAGATATTTATTTTAAGGAATTTAAGGAATAAAATAAATTTATTTTAAGGACTCACACTATTGTGGAGGCTTACCAAGTCCAAAATCTTCAGGGTGGGTTGGCAGGTTGGAGATCTAGGGAAAAGTTGTGGTTCAAGTCCAAAGGCACTCTGCTGGCAGAAGGCCTCCTTTTCTGGGGAGGCTAGTGTTTTTCTAATAAAGGCTTCAACTGATTGGATGAGGCCCACCCACAATATGGAGGCAATCTGCTTTACTCAAAGTCCACTGCTTTAACTGTTAATCTCATCTAAAATATACCTTCACAGCAACATCTCAGATAATGTTTGACCAAATATCTGGGTACTAAGGCCTATCCAGGTTGACACATAAAATTAACCCTCACAGTCCTGTAGTGTGAGTTACTTTGAGAGGAGCAGTGACTTTTAGTGGAAGGACATTAGAAGTGTTCAGAGGTTACCTTGCAGGGAGGGAGCTTGGCAGTGGTTGTCAAAGTGGACCTCTGAACAGCAGCATCAGCATCTCCTGGGAACCTGTTAGAAATGCAGATTCTCAGGCCCCATCACAGCCTACTGAATCAGAAATACTAGAATTGGGGCACAACAATCTGGGTGTTAACAAGCCCTCTTCTGTGTGATTTTGATGTTCTCTAAACACAAACTATTGAGTTAGGTAAATAAATACACCTCCCTCCCTGCTTCACCCTTCTGATCTCTTGCTGGGTCTCCTCTTGAGCCAGACCTTACAGGATGCCAGAGAGTACAAAACCCATTAACAAGGACAAGATAGGGTGGCCTCCCAGGGCAGGGATCAGCGTGGAAAAGGGTAGGAATCAAATAGTCAGAAGGGTATTATTGAAACATAATTTTTCTCTCTGAAACCATCCTTATTTTTACCAAAGAGTGCCAAATTAAGACTAATTTGCTTACAAAAAAAATAGATTCAGTAAACTTGGCCTGGTTATTTACACAAGTACAGCAAGAATAGTGATTTATCATATAGACTCTTTTAAATCTGCTTTGCTGGAATTTTTAATAAGGAATCTCCAGACTGAGCTTTTAGTAGCCTCTCAAAGCTAAGAAGCTAAGTCAAATTTGCCGTCGGACTTTGCCTGCATAAAGATTTGGGTGAATTCCTCTCTTTTCGAGGTTCTCAAAATATACTGAGGTTCCTGGACCTGCCAGGAAGTAAGCTTTGTTACTCATCAGTAAGGTTGCTGGGAATCCTGTAAGCAAGTTACCAGTCCAATTTTTTGTTTTTTTGTTTTCCAGGGAGCTTTATTGATTCCTTAAAGCTGTCTGATCATATCTGAGTCTATGTATGTCTCTCTCAAATATGACATTCCAGTCAAAGTTTTGGTAATATAACCAATGTTTCCAATTGTGTCCTGTTATAAGGAGAGCAGATCCTTATTGAACTTATGCAAATAACTATATTACTAAGAAAATAAGAATACTCACTAAGGGTTTCAAATTCTGGAAGGATCAAGTAGGAAGAAAAAGAGAAATATTTCAATTCTGCTTTCAAAGTATCATTTAAAAAATTGCTCTAAATCATAGTTAGCTTAAGAGGAAAGGTTTCCTAAAATCTGGAAAACAAAAATTAACGAACCAACAGTATTTTAAATAAAAAGTCATTAAAAATTATAATCATCCTCAGCAGTTCATTCAGCCCCATGTAATTAATTCTTGTTTTGCTTGATCTTTTGTTACAAGTTTTATGAAGCCATCAGTTTCTCCATTAAGGTTCTGTAAATTCTTAGTTCAGTGGTATAATTTGAAAGTTATAAGAAACTTGTATTCTAGAGTACTTGTTAGATTCCTTTCCATGAATTTCTCTAAGGATGAAATACATTTGCAGGAAGCTTTTGTAAAAGCATCTGAGCAAAACAGTAACTGTTGGTAAATGATAAAAGACTTTAAAATAGCCATGGTTAAAGATCTTGGTGAGGCTTCATTCCAATGCAGTTGACAAGGAAACTTGGGGATTTCTGTGACATATGTTTATGATAAGAACTAGAATTACAAGTACTAAACTTATACTAGCACTTACCAGAATTTTATGAATTTCATATAATTTCTAGAACGCTTATATTAATAACATTTACCCATACAATACAACCTAATAAGGTTTATCATCACTTATTTGACAATGCTAATTTAACATACCAAATTAGCCTAATTAGTTTAATATCTCCCTTTCATAAGGAGAGAAAATAAATCTTTTGAGGTGTTCCAGAGACCCTCTGGAAAATTCCAAAGTTATTTCCAGGTCAATAAGATTTCACTTGGAACTTTTGTTTTGGGGAAGTTTGTCAAAAATATCAAAAGGTTTTAAAACACTTTGTTGAATAAGGACCATAAGTCACTGTGAAACAATACTTAGTTATCCATTTAACCATGGTGAAAATTAAAGACTTCACAGGCAAATACAGAAAGCTGAATAGTTGTAAGTAAAACTTAGTGTTTTATTTTTTTAATAGAAAAGACTCAGTGTTTATTAAAATCAAACACCTGATAAAAGCAACGTGAAACAAAGGAGGTTATCTTGGTAAGACAGTCTTTGCTTTCTAGGCTGATTATTTTAAAGGTAAAGAACACCTTTTAAAATCTGTTATCAGGAACAGAGCTCATCAAAATTTGTCTTTTTAGTAGATTCAGCTTTACATAAGTACACTATTGATAGTAAAGTTAAAACCCTTATAACAAATTCATTCAATCTTATCCAGCTTGATCACATATAAAATTACATTCCATAAACCTTCAGAACCTTTTTATTTCCATTCAGTTTTTGCCCTATGTTTTCCTTTTTTATTCTGGAAACCTTTTTACTTTAGGACAAAATTACTTTCTTTTCCATCAACAAAATGCAACTCATGTTTCATACATTTTTAAAACATTTATTTATTTTATTTTTGGCTGCGTTGGGTCTTAGTTGGGGCATGTGGGATCTTCGTTGTGACATGTGGGACCCTCCACTGTGGTGTGCGGGCTCCTTGTTGCGGCATGCGGGCTCTCTAGTTGTGGCCTGTGTGCTCAGTAGTTGCGGAGCGTGGGCATAGTTGCCCCACGACATGTGGGACTTAGTTCCCCAACCAGGGATCGAACTCGAGTTCCCTGCATTGGAAGGTGGATTCTTAACCACTGGACCACCAGGGAAGCCCCTCATGTTTCATACCTTACCCAAAAATACATTTTACTTTTCATGCACACAGAATTGTTTCCCTTATTAGTTCTAGTAGCCTTAATCACATATTATGTTCATTAGAAACCTTAATTTTTAGTGACATCTAAGAAGTAAGCAATTGTGAGCTGCCTGTTATACCTGCATTAACTTTTGGAATACATTTTGTAATTTTTAGAAACCTATATTTTCTCATAGCATAAAATTTTAAATGTGGCGCAAGACATGTTTACTAATAAACCCAAACATCTTTAGTTCCTGTGAAATAAGAGGTTAAAAGTAAGTAAACTTAGATTTGTTTAGAAATTAATGCCTCAGTATTTTATCTTATTTGGAAATCATCCAGATATTCAATGCGTTTTCATCATTTAATTTAACTCAGCAAAACTCTAAGGTTTTAAATTACCAAAAAGATTTTAGAAGATAACATTTAAGAACACATACCGTAACACATGATTATTGTTAAAAAGTTCTTTTAAAAACTTTTTATCTTATTTGCATCTATTTAATTGTTCTCAACAATTATACTTAGATTACTCACAAAAACTTTATGAAACATTAGGCAAAATGAGTCATCATCTCAAGCTAATTTTTTTGCCGACACATTTTGTAACAGAAACAGCATGAACTTTTTTTGACTTTTAGTGAAACCAGGTAGAATAAAAGTATTACATTTAATGTTGATAATTGTAAAAACTTGTCTGTATTAACTAAACCAACAAACTTAAATTAGATTTTATTTGCCAAAATTTTTCCCAGATCACATAAATTTGAAAAGTCCTTGGCTTAGTTTCTATTTTAATTTATATAAACACTTGTTGTTTTTTAAGCAATTAAATTGAGCTCTTTTACAAATTAATTTTGGTAATACCATCTGAAGGTAGAAAAAGACCATATCTATAGACATACATACAGACACAAACAGAGGTCTCTTGGCTTTCATTTTAAAACTTTACCTGAAAAAGAAAAAAAAAAAAACTTTACCTATGAATCTGGTACAATACAAAATTTACTAGTTTATAAATAACAGTTGGAATAAATTGTTTATTTGCTCATATGGCTGAAGTCTTTTACTACTTATGGGAAAGACTTTTAAGATTTGTGTTTGCCCTTGGCAAACACTCTTATGGTGGCTGTTTAGAGTTTGGGCAAGAGAGCTCTTTTAGCTGTGTTTACAAAGGCCCCTTGCCTTTTTTTCTTTTCTTTTCTTCCCTTTTAGTTTCAAGTGAGTCTCAGTTATCTCCTGGAGTGTTTGCATTTCAAAGACATGGTAAGATTTACATGTTCAAGGGATAGAGAAAGAAAATGTCAGTTTTTTCCTAGGATTTTCAGAGTGTCTTTGTTTATTACCAGAAGTCTTAGGATAATTGCTATTTAATTATTTTTTTCTTAAGGACACTTTTGTTCCCAATACTTGATCTTTTACAATATCTACAAGCATTTTGAAAGAAACAGGCAAGGTCTGGGGATTGGTAAAGATAGGAAGGCCTTGACTTGCTTCTAGATTTACATTTCTGGTTTTATAGATTTATAAGACAAAGATGGTTGCTTCTATTAGCCCTTGAATATTGGTTTCCAGCTGATCCATTTTCTGATATTTGTAGGAGGACCTGGGGAATTGCTAAGGAGATGAGATTTTTTTTTTTTTTTTAAGAAGGGGAATTTACATTGGATTTTTTTTAAAGTCTAATTTCTGTTCTTTTATCTTTTTTTTTTTTTTTTTTTTTTTTTTTTTGCGGTATGCGGGCCTCTCACTGTTGTGGCCTCTCCCGTTGCGGAGCACAGGCTCCGGATGCGCAGGCCCAGCGGCCATGGCTCACGGGCCCAGCCGCTCCGCGGCATATGGGATCCTCCCAGACCGGGGCACGAACCCGTATCCCCTGCATCGGCAGGCGGACTCTTAACCACTGCGCCACCAGGGAGGCCCTGTTCTTTTATCTTTTTAGGGAGTCTCTAATATATATATATATACAGTTTTATCACTCTTTGATTTGGTTTTAAAATAAGAGCTCTCTAAATTTTTTTTTTTTTCTTTTAAGAACAGCCAATTTAAAGGATCTGTTGTCTGGCTGTTGATAAGTAGGGTCTTATATTAATCTCCAATAGTGACTCAAAGCAATAAACTTTTCATGGCTTAACCAAATATGAAAGAGGCATCTCACAAGAGAGTACACAGCCCTCTAAAGATCTAAAAAAGTTCACTCCCAGACTTAGTCTAACAAAGTAAAAGCCCTCTGTTGCTCTAGGTGATAAGAATGGTGAAGTGAAAATTGTGTCTCTGGGTTCCCACAAGAATGCGGGATGCTCCAGTCACAGGCCTGCTATGTGACACCAGGCAGGCACTATTGCAATGGGGTTTTTCCAGCACTAATGAAGCAACAAAAGTTGAAATGATAAAAAATGCCCTTTTGTGGACTGGAACCCCTTCTGACAAATGTGCCGAGAGCTGCCACGGCTGGACAAAGAGAGTACTGCTCGTGACTTCATGTTTCAGAACTCCAGTCTATCTGACTGGCCATGAGATGCACCACAGTAAGTGTACCTTCCGGATGGCAGACACCAGAGAGAATATTCTCACTGGTCGTAGAGCAAAGATCTCAGGACATAGAACAAGACCGAAGGAAAAACCTCATGCAGTTTTTACAAAGAGGACCCATAGCAAAGTTTGTCTAAACAGATGCTGGCCCGCTGAGAACCACTAACTCATCAGTCCGTGAGGCCGGCTTGAGCAGCAGGCTTACAGGGCCTTTGCCTGCAATTTGCCGTATGGTTTTCCCTCCTTATGACAAATCATACAAAAGACAAAGACAAAAACAGTGATCATCTTTGGGGCGAAAAGAATCAATACTCATTACCAAGTTTACCAAAGCTGCCGTGTCCAAGAACCTAGTTTCAACATACATTTTCTCCTGCTAATCTAAATTTAGAAAGAAAGAAAAAAGACTGTCACCGCTTTTATTTCCGTCAGATCCTGCCGTCAGAGATCTGGGAGGCTGACAGGGTAAGACGTCTCACCTGTTGCCGGCTTTTGTGAGAGGTCCCAGGATCCATCTGCTGCAGGGTGGGGGTAGACGGGGAAGGGGTCCAGCGAGTATCTCGCAGACTATGACACATGTTGGGGAGAGGAAAAATTCCCCCCTAGTCCATTCAGTTCTTTTGGCTGGTCTAATACTTAAATTGCCACAGACATACTACAGCATAAAAAAGCAAATGTAATTCATACATATGGAAGTGTCATAGAAATGGGATCTCCAAAGTGACCAAAGCAGGCTTTGTTTATGTAATGTTTTGTTTATATAAGGCTGTTTCTATATGTTTTATATTATTTTTAGACAAAGAAGCAATTACTTTATTTTTAGACAGATTTTTAGACAAACTATTACTTGTGAAGATTTAACAAAAGGGCTTGTGCTTGGGGTAGCACACTCATAAAGAAGTAACAGTGTTTGTTTATACAGCTTTCTTAGCCTTGAATTCCCTAACTCTGGTGATAGGGATGCTTTCTATCCTCCTGATACAGGGAGGATACCTTCACAAGGGAGATTTATTCCCTGCTTTTAGGAGAAAAGAAGGGAGTCAGAATGTTTTTCCTTGTATTGGCTGTTTCTTAAGCAATTGTAATTCAAAGATAATCAATATGCCACTTTGGCATATTTGGGGGCAGATTGCCCTGAGCCCCCAAAGTTGCTATAACATCCATGTGCAGGTTTTGCATGGACAAACGTTTTGAACTTACTTTGATAAATACCAAAGACCATGATTGCTGGTTTACATACGAACCGTATGTTTAGCTTTGTAAGATACTGCCAGACTCTTCCAACCTGGTTGTACCATTTTGCATTTTCACCAGCATTGAATGTTAGTTTCTGTTGCTCCGCATCCTCACCAGCATTGGTTATTACCAGTGTTTTGGATTTTAGCCATTCTGAAAGGTGTGTAGTGATATCTAGTTGTTCTTTTAATTTTCAATTTCCTAATGACATATGGTGCTGAGCATTTTTATATGCTTCTGTGCCATCTTCATATTTTCTTTGGTGAGGTATCTGTTCAGATCATTTAAATTAGATTGTTAGATTTCTTATTATTGAGTTTTAAGAGTTCTTTGAATATTTTGGATACCAGTGCTTTATCAGATATGTGTTTTGCAAAGATTTCCTCCTAGTCTGTGGCTTGTCTTTTTCAATCTCTTAACAGTGCTTCTCATAGAACATAAGTTTTTGATTTTAATGAAGCATAGCGTGACCAGTTTTTTTTCTTTCAGGGATCAAGCCCTTGATGTTGTATGTAAGTCACCTATTTTTTCAGCTTTTTATTGAAGTGTAATGTACATACAAAAAAGTGCATATATTGCTAAAGCTCACTGAATTTTCACAAATGGAACCTGTGAATGAGTGTCCAAATCAACACATAGAATATTACCAAAGTTCTTAGGCATCAGTTTGAAAGGAATATTTAATTTATACTTTGATCAACAGAGACATAAAGTAAAATGATGTAAAATAACAGTTTTACTTTTATTAAAAGGGGGTGTCACTGACTAGATTTTATTTATCATCGGGACAGGAAACTTGTCTTAATTCTGAATTGAACTGGCAACACCTACTGAGTGCCTGGAAGGAAGTAAACAGTTACTAAATAGTCAATGCATGAATTAATGCAAGCAGTGGTTATGTATTTGGATTAAGGAAAAACACATCATCATTTCAATGGGCAAGATAATCAAGGAACCAGTGATGGAGGAAAATAAATTCGGGGGTCATTAGGGACTAGCAGATAAAAAATCATTCTTTGACAAGCATCAACTTAGATACAGTTTAGAGACAATGTTGAGTGCATAGGAAAGAAACTTGCAGAATATTAGGTGCAGAATACCATCTATGTGAAAAAAACCAAACAATATGACTGTTTCTGGATACATATGTATGTTATAAAGTGGTTTGGATAAAAAAAATCATTAATCCGTCAAAGATGGCTATTTGTTGACCACGTGCTGTGTGTACTTCAACAAGCAGATGAGGGGCTTTGTGTGGAGAAGGGCTGGTGTGTGTGGGTTGTGGGAATGCGGTGGGGTACTTGACGTTGAGGGAGGGGGAGGGGACATAGAGCCCTGGGATTTAGTAACATCAATCAGTGGTTCGTTGCCTGGGCTTGACATTAACCTAACTCTTGCTATCATTTTGTGTCTGATTTTGAGAACCATTTTTAAAGGGAATGTGAAAATACCTTTGAGAACCATTTTTAAAGGGAATGTGAAAATGCCAGAGAAAGGTGGCAAAAATAATCAAAAACTGGTGACAAACCAAAAGAATACATCATTGTTCATACCATACATAAGTGTGAAGATGAACGCTTGTCCCAGTATGAGAGGTGGTGTGTCTATTAATAAAAGACCAAAAAAGGCTGATCTAATTATTTTCTCCTGAAATAAAGCATTTTTATGAAGAGTCCTGAGACTAATTGGTTTCTTCATTGAGAGAAGTCCAACTAATAAGACAAGGAATGAAATTAAGACACAGAATATTTTGATCCATCATAAGGGAAAGACTTCTCGACTACCAGGATGATAAACTGCTGCAATACAGAGGGAAACTCTGGATATTTTGTTTTTGGAGACCATTAAGAAATGGGGAAGTAATGCTCAGTTCTCAGCAACTGAAGTTGTTCTCTTCCTGTTAACAGGGACCAGGGTGCAGACAGTTGCTAATGGCCCCCCAAATGCCCTTTTCACTTCAAGAAAAGGCAAAAGTAAAAGTGAGAAGTAAACATTGTGAAATGCCCAAGTTGAACTGAGGACATGCTGACATTTAAGTAAATAACAAACTCTTTAAAGGCCCTAATGGAAGAGCTTTACAGGATGCCTGTTACATTTGCATAAGCACCAAGATGCCTTTCAGATTGATTATCAGTCAATAAAAGTTGATAATGATACAGTGGAAATGACTTCCCCATTACCCATTACCCTACAAGCCACGGGCTTTTGCTGGCAACAGAGGCTTCCCTGCAGACTCCAGAACACCACTTTCAGAAGCAAATTCTATCACCCTGATGGCATTTTCTAGTTTTATTTGATCTTGAAAAACATTTCATTCTGTTTAATTTAGGGAAATGAGATTTCTTTAATTACTATCAGCAGCTATTAGAAACTCAGTTACATTTGCAAATTCATTTTTAAAAGCTTTATGGGGCTTCCCTGGTGGCACAGTGGGTGAGCGTCTGCTTGCCGATGCAGAGGACACAGGTTCGCGCCCCGGCCCGGGAGGATCCCACATGCCGCGGAGCGGCGGGACCACTGAGCCTGAGTCATGGCCGCGGAGCCTGAGTCATGGCCGCGGAGCCTGTGCTCCGCAACGGGAGAGGCCACAGCAGTGAGAGGCCCGCATACCGGAAAAAAAAAAAAAAAAAAGCTTTATGGTTTTCAGATAAAAAATTCAAGTTCTAACTGCACCCGTTAAAAGTTACTTTTCCTCCCTTTTGGTGCCCATGCTTCCAAGAGAGAAGATAGGTTTTATAGTGGAAAATAAATAATGCTAGAAGCTGAGGATTAGCCTAAATAAGACTTAGAATTACTCATTGGAATCAATTAGATAGTTCATGAAATAAATTGGTTGATCAAATGTGTTTATTCTCTTCTCTTTGGGGTTTCGCGTACACTAAGCTCTACAGTATGAAAGGTCCAGTGGGAGGAGAGGCAGCTTACTAGCGGCGAATGCAGCTGTTTCTCAGCTGTGTGCCTGCCTCACCCTGGTTGGTTGTAGTCCTACAGTGAGTTGTATATCACCACTATCAGGTCTGGAGCAGTATCTCCATGAAGCATTGTAAGAGAGGGTCCACATAACCTCCAATTTATTGGTCTCTTGAATACTCAGTGGTTTAAGAAGTGACTCCAATTTTCTGTGTTCAGAAGCTTCTCGTTCATATAATTAAACAGTTACTGGCAGTAAGAAAACTTTCCCCAAGCTGGGTATTGCCCTTGTTCTCAGTCACAGTGGCATTTTTCCCTTATAGATTATAACGGGATAAGAGAATAGTGGTACTGTGCTAGGGCTTTGATCTTCTCCCTCATAATCAGAATGTATTTCACCTGCAGCATCTAGAAGGGCACCTTGTGCATAGTAGGTGATTTAGAAAATGCTGATGGGTGTGCTTTGTTCAGCTCTCCTCAAGTGAGAAGCAGCGGTTTGCTGTACAGCTTCAAGCAGACCAGTGTTTGTCCATCCACTTGGTGGCAACTTTGAGCTAAGGCATAGAGGTGCTACCTTGGAACAAGAAAGAGAAAGCATGTTTTGAAAAACCTTGGGGATGGTTCATTGAATTGCTTCACTGTAATGCAAAACCGCCTCTGTGGGCAGTAAATATCAATGGCTGCTAATAAAAATTGTAAATGCCTTTGTCACTGTTTGTCACGGATAAACACATGCAAGGTTCAAATAATTTAAAATCATTGTTCCTTGGGTTCTTTTAAGGTGTGTGCATTTGAAGGGCTTGTTTGTGTGCTATTGTACTTGGAAGTGTTTGGTGTTATTCTTCCCAACTTGCTTTCGCTTTTACCCGGACCACTAAATACTTACTGATGGTTATAGGCTTTAGGAATTTGGTATTTGAACGGATTGGCATTGGAGGGAGAGAGTTACACATGGCACATGTCGGTGGCAAGCTTATATGTGTTGCTGGCTGTTCATGCCTCACATCCACCATGAATCCCACTGGAAGTTGCATTAAGAGAGTGAAGCATTTAATGAACAAATAATAGGAAGTCAAATGTTTACAGTAAGCCAGGAACTCACAGCTTAGAGTTTATAAATCAAAGTCCCACATAAAAGCATGCCTTGCATTTGTACCAAAAGTCCTTTTTTAAAAAATCTCATTGTGGGTTTTTTTTTTATTTTATTGGAGTATAGTTGATTTACATTGTTGTGTTAGTTTCAGGTGTACAGCAAAGTGATTCAGTTATACATATACATATATTCATTCTTTTTTAGATTCTTTTCTCATGTAGGTTATCACAGGATATTGGGCAGAGTTCCCTGTACTATACAGTAGGTCCTTGTTGATAATCTCTCTTATATATGGTAGGGTGTGTATGTTCACCCCAAGCTCCTGATTTATTAAAAGTCTTTTTTTTTTAAGTTGCTAGTGCCATTTAAAATTGTCATGAAACACAAAGTCATCACTGTTTACATTTTGTATCATTTTATCCAGCTACTGATCTTTAATGACTTTGTCACCAAAGATGTCAAAACGAACATGAGCAGTGTGTTTGCAGTGGTTTGAAACAGTATAAAGGACAAAGCCACGTTAATTGTTATTCTCAGAAAGCTTATGACTCAATAGCTGTCTAATTTAATAAAGTCTTGTTACAGTGGAATGATTCAACTGTAAGAAACTTGTACTGGCGTCAATGCGATCTTTTAAAATCCTTGGGAGTAGTAGTTTTTCAGGCTGTCTGCTCTTAGGCAAGCTCCAGTGTGCTGCAGAGTTGTTTGTCAATGCCTAGGCTTATTTTCATAAGAAAGTATTGATTACAGAGTGCAAAACATTTAGTTTAACAGCAATCAATGATAACAGACAAAAGGACGTTTGAAGTTTCGAAGTCTTTTAAATACAAACTAAACGCATAATCCAGGTAGTTAAATTATTGGGAAAAGAGGCATGACCCAAGGGCTACACAAATTCTAGGCCGTAAACATATTCTTTCTCTCCTGAGTTAACTCAGACATGTAAAGTAGGAGGCTTAATTATTGGCTATATAGGAAAGTCAACTTACTTAGCACATAGTAAATATACAACTTTTGGTAGAGAGATAGAGAAATAATTTTTCTGCTGTGACCTGTAATCTACACACGAAAGGGTCTTATTGTGTACTCTGAGTTGTTTGATTTTAATGAGTGGTTAGCCTTAAGATTTTATTTCAGCATCTGAGAATATATGATAGAAAAGCATTTAAAGGTGTCATCTCCTGTCAGCATTAAGTCGCATAGGCTCTGGGAGAATTAGAGAAAAACAAAATGTTTATCTATATAACTAAATAATCATTTATCTATCCATATGTTATGACTAATGTTCAAAATTATCTAATAACTGAGATTAGTGTGACATGAAGAAGGTCCTTTGTAAATTGTTGTTGATTTAAAGTAACTTGAATAATCTCTAACACTAAACAACACTGGCTGCGCATGACTATAGACTCTTCTTTCTCCGGGGAGAGGTGGATATCTATTCCTAAGTGAGAAAAAGAAGAGACATTGGCTAATGGCTCAGCACCAGACGGTAGAATGTAATTCTATGGATAGCACGAAACTGGTGCCTTTGTACAGAGATGGGGGGATCACAGAGGGATAGACGAGAGATTTGTTCCCAGCACTATGACAAGCACAAATATTACATGATTTCCAGAATTGCTAAAAGATCTATCCTTTTTGGAAAACACAGAAGTAATTTTTGGCATGTCGACAGTGGCTACAATTTTATTAAATTTGAGAGACGGTGTATAAAATTGTGTTTGTTCCTCAACGTAATAAGACTGCTCCCTACCCCTGTGGCTTCTGGGGAGTTTATGGATTTCGGATAAAGAAATACCACCTCCTGGAAAACAAATGATTAGGATTCCTTCCTTTTCATGAGATGTCAACTAGTAATCTTGATGAAGGGTCTGCAAACAATGGCTGAGCTGCCCCCTTCCCACCTGGTTTTGGAAATAGATTACTGGAACACACCCACACCTATTCATTAATGTATTGTCTATGCCGATTTTCATGCTACCAGGGCAGAACTGAGTAGTTCTGCCACAGAGACTATGAGACTTACAAAGCCTAGAATATTTACCATCTGGTCTCATACAGAAAACGTTCGCAGACTTCTGCTCTAGATACTCATGTCCTGCCAGCCAGTTGTTTGATGTGTGATCATTATAATGTCCTTAATGGCAAAGACCATCTCTCTCTTTTTTTAAGACTGTCTCTTAATCTGTTTTATACCCCATAATCTCTAACAGGTCATGGAAAGGGAGAGGCAGTTGGTTCACTGGTTGAGATGAAAGTTCACTTGACCATGGGGAATTCCCCAGCGGTCCGTTGGTTAGACTCTGAGCTTCCACTGCACGGGGCATGGGTTCAATCCCTGATCGGGGAACTAAGATCCAGCATGCAGCACGGCCAGAAAGAAAAAATAATAATTTTACACCTGAAACTACCACAACATTATTATTTTTTTTTTTTTTCTTTTTGCGGTATGTGGGCCTCTCACTGTTGTGGCCTCTCCCGTTGCGGAGCACAGGCTCCGGACGCGCAGGCCCAGCGGCCATGGCCCACGGGCCCAGCCGCTCCGCGGCACATGGGATCCTCCCAGACCGGGGCACGAACCCGCATCCCCTGCATCGGCAGGCGGACTCCTAACCACTGCGCCACCAGGGAGGCCCTACCACAACATTATTAATCGACTATACTCCAATACAAAAAAAAATTTTTTTTAAAAAGAAAGAAAGTCCACTGGACCAGGACAGAAACTCTTTTTTTTTTTTTTTTTTTTGCGGGACGTGGGCCCCTCACTGTTGTGGCCTCTCCCGTTGCGGTGCACAGGCTCCGGATGCGCAGGCTCAGCGGCCATGGCTCACGGGCCCAGTGGCTCTGCGGCATGTGGGATCTTCCCGGACCGGGGCACGAACCCGCGTCCCCTGCATCGACAGGTGGACTCTCAACCACTGTGCCACCAGGGAAGCCCAAGAAACTCTTTGGTACTTGTAAGGAGAGGCAGTGAAGCTTTATGACCCTGAAATCAGGTTGCCTAAACTCAGACTCTGGCTCTGCTGTTTAGTTCCTGTGGCCTCAGCTTCATAATCTTAAAGAAAATTGTTTTGGAAGTAGTGCCTGCAGTCCAGTGTGTTGTGAGATACAGTGAGATTCATGAAACGTGCTTAGAATACTCAGTCTGGATTCATCGTTAATATCATTCTTATTCGTGATATAGGAATATTCCTTTTTTTTTCCTTTCATTCTCACTCGATTGATTCGTCCTGGAATTGCTTTTGTAGTTTCTCTGTGACGACACAGGCACTCTTTAAATGTACGTAATATACGTATGTCCTTGTCCTACACATCAGTGGGGCTGCTCCCACCAGCCACGGTCAGATTGAATACCAGTGGCCACCAGCTTGTTGAGTAGATGCATTCTTTTTTACATGAAGAGGAAAATAAAATAAAGCCACAGAGTCCAAGTATTATAGTAGTTGTGCTTTTATTTATTCAATAGCGCCTTATAAGTAATGTTCAGTATACTGATTCCTTTGTAAATTATGAACTATATGTAATTCTTCCTGGTCTAAGAGATGAGAGCTACTGTTCAAGGCATTTGGATGTGATGAATGGCATGCCTGTGTGATGACATCCGTGTTTTGCTTGGCCATAGCAATTAATAGCAGTTACATCTCATGAATTGGAACCATTTTCTTTGTATATGTTGCATCCAATTCTTTGGTCAAAAACTTTGAGAGTCCTAGCTTTATAGAAATATACACAATGCATCAATATTCTATACCTGTAAAAGTGAAGGAAGCACATTTCATAACATTCACAACTTGGTAAAAACAAACAAACAAAAACTTAGCTTTTAACATTGTTGCTTTCCGAAGAAGGAGACAAATTTTTCTAGGAGTGCTTTTAAAGATACTAATGTAGTAATGATTGAAATGCATTATGGTCTTGCCAATGGCTTTTCTGTCTTCATGTAGGGGTTTAATTTTGAGCTTATATATAAAGGTTTATGTTGCAAAAGAAAGTAATTGGTAAATGTAAGTAAAAGTTTTACATATAAATCCTACTGTTCCAGAAGAACAATTCCTTCAAGCTCCTGAAAATTTGCTTTTCACTCAATTACCTGGGAGGGGAGACTTTGCAGAGGAGGTTTGATCTCCTTTGCACTGAGACAAAGACTTGGGGTGGGCTGGGTGCCCCTGGACAGTTAGCACCTTTTAGTACCTCAGTTGGACTTGGTGATCTAAAGTGCCTTTCCAAGTGTAAAGACTTCCATTTCCTTTTGATTGTAAGAGCTATAGAAGATCCATAGGTTTCCACGTGGAAACCTAGTTGAATAGCTTGGTTGTGTTCATTCAAGTCTGACTAAGCCATCCAGGAGAGACCACTTCCAAATGAGAAAGGGCTAAGCATTCAGCCAGGAGTGGAAACGGGGGAGAAGCCAGGCAATCACAAAAAAAGCATCTGAGAACGTCATTTCTGATGCTCACGTAAATTGCATACCAACGACCTGTAGTCACGATGTAGGAGTATCTACTGCAAGCTTTTCTATACTCAGCCGTGTGACAGACATTCTATTAGTGGTAACTATAGTCTCCATTGGCCTATTTTTCATGACATTATTTGTGCTACATGGAGCTATGTTTTCTATTTGCTTCCTCTTGTGACTATCTCCCACCACTCAGGAGCTGAGATTATCTATCATAACCTTCTCTTCAATTTATGTGATTAACCAAGGGTTAAGTACATTTTTCAAAAAAGTTCTTAGATCGTCTTTTCATAATACACATTTTCCCTTTCTATAGATTAACGGTGCTCAGTCAGCTCATTTATAGGTCTTTAATGATTTCCCCATAAAAATGAAATTTCCGTTTAACCTTACCTCTCCAAAATAACACAAACTATAATTATTCAATGTGTAGCATTTTCAATTTCTTCTAGCTTTGCTAGTTGTATGAAATGAAATACTAAAGCATTGAACCAAAACTTGTGATTAGTTCCACATTGATCTTTTAAACATTATAGCTGACCTTTTAATGGAATGATAGAATGTGAAAGTTTGTATTTGCTAACAAGCATAAGGGGTACAGCTAAAAATCATGTTGTTTTGAAATTTTATGTTTCTAAGATAGTCTAGTATCATAAAATAGTGGAAGCTGGCTATGTAAAAGTCTATCCATATGTTCTCAGGGCCTTGTTTAAAACAATATTCAGATGGAATTTTCCACAATGAAATTGGAAGTATGAAGGCATTCTAGTGTGTCTTCCAAATGAATAAAAGTATTTGTGAGAAATCAATATTAATTACTGAGGTCCCAGAAGCCATTTCTCTGGCAGATTTAAAAGGAAAGCTCTGGTAATACCTTGTACAGTCTGTTGCTGACATTATAATTATTCTCCTATTTGATAGGAGTGAATAATTATCATAGCAAATACTTTAATTTCCCATACACATAATTACACCCATTCACTGAAAAAAGGCAGGAATATAAGGTTTCCAATCACAGGGGAAGAAAAGGATTCTTTGTCTGAATAGTTTTTCCCTCCTACCATTCTGTAAAATCTAGTAGTGTGAACAAAAGAACAGTAAAATGCACTAGCCTAAAAAATATAATGGAATTATACATGCTTTTTAAGGAGGCCACAGCAAATCCTCTAAGAAAGGAAATTTTTGACTTAATAGTTGAGGAGTGAAAGTGACTAATCAAATAAAAGATTTGAATCTGAAGTTTGGGATTACAATCTATGGGCTGTTAGGAGAGGGCAAAAAATCAGACCAAACAAAGGCAATGGTAAGGGAAAAGAAAATGGCAAACCAGGTGACATGTGTTTTTTGGGTTTTTAAACCAAAGAACATCTCATTACATTCTCCTCAGAGCAAAGACTGAAAGTTGTCACAGGTACAAACTCTGCAAACCTAGAACTAGTGGCCAACTAAGGGAGAGGAACTAGTGGGAGGTCAATAGGATTCAGTTTAACTCAACAAGAATGTATTGGACACTTCTAGAATGCTCAGTGATGTGCTAACCTTCTATGGGGTTTCATTACCAAGTGCAAGCCTCAATCTCTGCCTCAAGAAGAGGATGCACTTTGAAGAGACGGGAGATAATAATTATATAGGAAACGCTTAGCAAACCATATGACATATTCACCTTAGCTTTTTAAAAACTATATGAAGGACACCAACGTATGAGATAAACCATAAATTAGGTGGGCAGTGAAGCAAGAGAGACATCAGAGCAGCGAAGGCACAGCACCTGTTAACTTTTAGAGTCAGTACAGCTGAAGTTCAAGAGCGGAGTGCAGAAGGGAGAATAAGACATCTTGGAATCCTCCACGATAAAGAGTGAGGAGAGAAATGTAGTGTTGCAAAGTTTGTAATGGAAACTAAGTCTGCTGAAGAAATCCATTCATTCTCCACTGGTCATTGTGGGGTAAAGGCAGATAAGGAAAAGAGTGAGAGTAAAATGGAGAATAAACAAATCTAGGGCCTCATGGATTGGTTCAGGGCTGGAAGTAAAAATCCCCCAAAGAACTGAAATTTTCCCCCTTCCTTGTATGAAATATACTGTATCCACAGAACAGAAAAGAACACTTAAGACTTCGATCAAGTAGGAAGGAACTTAATAAAATTGACTTCTGAGAACCCCCAGAGGGATAGAATAATTAATAGCTACTGTTCATTGTGATCAATTAACATGACAACAGAGAAAGATCTGTGACCAGAGAAGGAAAAGGAGTCATTGACCTATTATAAAAGGACCCAGTGGTTGGGTAAATGAAGCTTTTTTCTAAGTAAAGTTGAAAATTGGGCCTTTTGATCGAATAAACTCAAGGAAATGATTGAGGTAAGGGAAAGAGTGTGTCTGAATTTGGCATTTGACAATGGAAGCCAAGCTTCTACTCACTTCATTACTCAGTGTCTTACTTTCCTTGGTCATCCCCCATAATCATCAGATATTCAAAGACTTGGAAGAAAATGATTTTCTGAGAAGCTTGTTGAAGTCAGAAAGTCAATGAGCTAGAATATCCTAAGGAAGGCCTTTTCCAACGCAGGGAACTATGGCTAACGAATGAGAGTAATAAATAAATAATAAAAAAAGGGAGCAGTCACTTCTGCCAACTGGTCCCTGTTACATATGTCTTTCATTTCTGGGGTCCACCCTGAGGAGGAATTATCTTGCTCAAACATTTAGATCCTGCCGTACTCCTCCAGATCTACTGAAACCTGCAGTTGTTTGGGAACCAGATGAAAACCAGTGCCTCTGGGGTCTAAGTTCCATCACCTTCTTTCCCAGTTGTGTGATGCCCAGTGTTATCTTTTAACATTGCCTCTCCTGGTTTACACTAGCCAAGACAACCATAGCCTTACCCTCTGAAATCTACAGCTTCACCTACCTCATGGTCCCTACAGGGATGCCAGTCACCTTCATCCTTACATAGGATGAAATCCATACTATGACTAACCCCCAACATGTATACACCCCCCTGACTTCTAGATATTATGTTTCATCTCATTATACTCTTTGTACCATTAGCATCTATGTTTTCCTTGTTGTTGTAGGAAAAGAGACATTTTCCTCTATGCTCTTTGGTCTCTGGCTGGGCCTAAGAATTAAAATCATATAAGACAGAATAACAGGAGAGAAACAAACACATTTTGTTGATTTTTTAAAAATTTATTTTATTGAAGTATAGTTGATTTACACTGTTGTTTTAATTTCTCCCATACAGGAAAGTGATTCAGTTACACACACACACACACACACACACACACACACACACAATCTTTTTCATTATGGTTTATTACAGGATAATGAATACAGTTCCCTGTGCTATACAGTAGGACCTTGTTGTTTACCTTGTATTCAATTTTTTTTTTTACATCTTCATTGGATTATAATTGCTTTACAATGGTGTGTTAGTTTCTGCTTTATAACAAAGTGAATCAGTTATACATATACATATGTTCCCATATCTCTTCCCTCTTGCGTCTCCCTTCCTCGCACCCTCCCTATCCCACCCATCCAGGTGGTCACAAACCACCGAGCTGGTCTCCCTGTGCTATGCGGCTGCTTCCCACTAGCTATCTACCTTACGTTTGGTACTGTATATATGTCCATGCCTCTCTCTCGCCTCGTCACAGCTTACCCTTCCCCCTCCCCATATCTTCAAGTCCATTCTCTAGTAGATCTGTGTCTTTATTCCCGTCTTACCCCTAGGTTCTTCATGACATTTTTTTTTCTTAAATTCCATATATATGTGTTAGCATAAGGTATTTGTCTTTCTCTTTCTCACTTACTTCACTCTGTATGACAGACTCTAGGTCCATCCACCTCACTACAGATAACTCAATTTCGTTTCTTTTTATGGCTGAGTAATATTCCATTGTATATTTGTGCTACACATTCTTTATCCATTCATCTGATGATGGACACTTAGGTTGTTTCCATCTCCGGGCTATTGTAAATAGAGCTGCAATGAACATTTTGGTACATGACTCTTTTTGAATTATGGTTTTCTCAGGGTATATGCCCAGTAGTGGGATTGCTGGATCATATGGTAGTTCTATTTGTAGTTTTTTAAGGAACCTCCATACTGTTCTCCATAGTGACTGTACCAATTCACATTCCCACCAGCAGTGCAAGAGAGTTTCTAGATTTTTTTATGATGGCCATTCTGACTGGTGTAAGATGTTATCTCATTGTAGTTTTGATTTGCATTTCTCTAATGATTAATGATGTTGAGAAACTTTCATGTGTTTGTTGGCAGTCTGTATATCTTCTTTGGAGAAATGTCTATTTAGGTCTTCAGCCCATTTTTGGATTGGGTTGTTTGTTTTTTTGATATTGAGCTGCATGAGCTGCTTGTAAATTTTGGAAATTAATCCTTTCTCAGTTGCTTCATTTGCAAATACTTTCTCCCATTCTGAGGGTTGCCTTTTGGTCTTGTTTATGGTTTCCTTTGCTGTGCAAAAGCTTTGAAGTTTCATTAGGTCCCATTTGTTTATTTTTGTCTTTATTTCCATTTCTCTAGGAGGTGGGTCAAAAAGATCTTGCTGTGATTTATGTCACAGAGTGTTCTGCCTATGTTTTCCTCTAAGACTTTGATAGTTTTTGGCCTTACATTTAGATCTTTAACCCATTTTGAGCTTATTTTTGTGTATGGTGTTAGGGAGTGATCTAATCTCATACTTTTACATGTACCTGTCCAGTTTTTCCAGCACCACTTATTGAAGAGGCTGTCCTTTCTCCACTGTACATTCCTCCTCCTTTATCAAAGATAAGGTGACCATATGTGCGTGGGTTTATCTCTGGGCTTTCTATCCTGTTCCATTGATCTATATTTCTGTTTTTGTGCCAGTACCATACTGTCTTGATTACTGTAGCTTTGTAGTATTGTCTGAAGTCAGGGAGCCTGATTCCTCCAACTCCATTTTTCGTTCTCAAGATTGCTTTGGCTATTTGGGGTCTTTGTGTTCCCAAACAATCGTGAAATTTTTTGTTCTAGTTCTGTGAAAAATGCCAGTGGTAATTTGATATGGATTGCATTGAATCTGTAGATTGCTTTGGGTAGTAGAGTCATTTTCACAATGTTGATTCTTCCACTCCAAGAACATGGTATATCTCTCCATCTATTTGTATCATCTTTAATTTCTTTCATCAGTGTCTTATAATTTTCTGCATACAGGTCTTTTGTCTCCTTAGGTAGGTTTATTCCTAGGTACTTTATTCTTTTTGTTGCAATGATAAAGGGGAGTGTTTTCTCGATTTCACTTTCAGATTTTTCATCATTAGTTTATAGGAATGCCAGAGATTTCTGTGCATTAATTTTGTATCCTGCTACTTTACCAAATTCATTAATTAGCTCTAGTAGTTTTCTGGTAGCATCTTTAGGATGCTCTATGTATAGTATCATGTCATCTGCAAACAGTGACAGCTTTGCTTCTTCTTTTCCGATTTGGATTCCTTTTATTTCCTTTTCTTCTCTGATTGCTGTGGCTAAAACTTCCAAAACTATGTTGAATAATAGTGGTGAGAGTGGGCAACCTTGTCTTGTTGCTGATCTTAGTGGAAATGCTTTCAGTTTTTCACCATTGAAGATGATGTTGGCTGTGGGTTTGTCATATATGGCCTTTATTATGTTGAGGAAAGTTCCCCTTATGCCTACTTTCTGCAGGGTTTTTATCATAAATGGGTGTTGAATTTTGTCAAAAGCTTTCTCTGCATCTATTGAGATGACCATATGGTTTTTCTCCTTCAATTTGTTAATATGGTGTATCACATTGATTGATTTGCATATATTGAAGAATCCATGCATTCTTGGGATAAACCCCACTTGATCATGGTGTATGATCCTTTTAATGAGCTGTTGGATTCTGTTTGCTAGTACTTCGTTGAGGATTTTTGCATCTGTGTTCATCAGTGATATTGGCCTGTAGTTTTCTTCCTTTGCAACATCTTTGTCTGGTTTTGGTATCAGGGTGATGGTGGCCTCGTAGAATGAGTTTAGGAGTGTTCCTCTCTCTGCTATATTTTGGAAGAGTTTGTGAAGGATGGTTGTTAGCTCTTCTCTAAATGTTTGATAGAATTCGCCTGTGAAGCCGTCTGGTCCTGGGCTTTTGTTTCCTCGAACGTTTTTAATCACAGTTTCAATTTCAGTGCTTGTGATTGGTCTGTTCATATTTTCTATTTCTTCCTGATTCAGTCTCGAAAGGTTGTGCATTTCTAAGAATTTGTCCATTTCTTCCACGTTGTCCATTTTATTGGCCTAGAGTTGCTTGTAGTAATCTCTCATGATCCTTTGTATTTCAGCAGTGTCAGTTGTTACTTCTTTTTCTTTTCTAATTCTGTTGATTTGAGTCTTCTCCCTTTTTTTCTTGATGAGTCTGGCTAATGGTTTATCAATTTTGTTTATCTTCTCAAAGAACCAGCTTTCAATTTTATTGATCTTGCTATCGTTTCCTTCATTTCTTTTTCATTTATTTCTGATCTGATCTTTATGATTTCTTTCCTTCTGCTAACTTTGGGGGTTTTTTGTTCTTCTTTCTTTAATTGCTTTAGGTGCAAGCTTAGGTTGTTTATTTGAGATGTTTCCTGTTTCTTAAGGTAGGATTGTATTGCTATAAAGTTCCCTCTTAGGGGCTTCCCTGGTGGCGCAGTGGTTGAGAGTCCACCTGCCGATGCAGCGGACACGGGTTCGTGCCCCGGTCCGGGAAGATCCCACATGCCGTGGAGCGGCTGGGCCCGTGAGCCATGGCCGCTGGGCCTGCGCGTCCGGAGCCTGTGCTCCGCGGCGGGAGAGGCCACAACAGTGAGAGGCCCGCGTACCGAAAAAAAAAAAAAAAAAAAAAAGTTCCCTCTTAGAACTGCTTTTGCTGCATCCCATAGGTTTTGGGTCGTCGTGTCTCCATTGTCATTTGCCTCTAGGTATTTTTTTATTTCCTCTTTGATTTCCTCAGTGATCACTTTGTTATTAAGTAGTGTATTGTTTAGCCTCCATGTGTTTGTATTTTTTACAGATCTTTTCCTGTAATTGATAGCTAGTCTCCTAGCATTGTGGTCAGAAAAGATACCTGATACAATTTCAATTTTCTTAAATTTACCAAGGCTTGATTTGTGACCCAAGATATGATCTATTCTGGAGAATGTTCCATGAGCACTTGAGAAAAATATATATTTTGGTTTTTTTTTGGATGGAATGTCCAATAAATATCAATTAAGTTCATCTTGTTTAATGTATCATTTAAAGCTCTTGTTTCCTTATTTATTTTCATTTTGGATGATCTGTCCATTGGTGAAAGTGGGGTGTTAAAGTCCCCTACTATGAATGTGTTATGGTCGATTACCCCTTTTATGGCTGTTAGTATTAGCCTTATATATTGAGGTGCTCCTGTGTTGGGTGCATAAATATTTACAATTGTTATATCTTCTTCTTGGATTGATCCCTTGGTCATTCTGTAGTGTCCTTCTGTGTCTCTTGTAATAGTCTTTAAAGTCTATTTTGTCTGATATGAGAATTGCTACTCCAGCTTTCTTTTGGTTTCCATTTGAATGGAATAGCTTTTTCCATCCTCTCACTTTCTGTCTGTATGTGTCCCTAGGTCTGAAGTGGGTCTCTTGTAGGCAGCATATATATGGGTCTTGTTTTTGTATCCATTCAGCCAGTCTGTGTCTTTTGGTGGGAGCATTTAATCCATTTACATTTAAGGTAATTATTGATATGTATGTTTCTATTCCCATTTTCTTAATTGTTTTGGGTTTGTTATTATAAGTCTTTTCCTTCTCTTGTGTTTCTTGCCTAGAGAAGTTACTTTAGCATGTTGTAAAGCTGGTTTGGTGGTGCTGAACTCTCTCAGCTTTTGCTTTTCTGTAAAAGTTTTAATTTCTCCATCAAATCTGAATGAAATCATTACTGGGTAGAGTAATCTTGGTTGTAGGTTTTTCTCCTTCATCACTTTAAATATGTCCTGCCAGTCCCTTCTGGCTTGCAGAGTTTCTGCTGAAAGATCAGCTGTTAACCTTATGGGGATTCCCTTGTGTGTTATTTGTTGTTTTTCCCGTGCAGCTTTTAATATGTTTTCTTTGTATTTAATTTTTGACAGTTTGATTAATATGTGTCTTGGCATGTTTCTCCTTGGATTTATCCTGTATGGGACTCTCTGTGCTTGCTGGACTTGATTAACTATTTCCTTTCCCATATTAGGGAAGTTTTCAACTATAATCTCTTCAAATATTTTCTCAGTCCCTTTCTTTCTCCCTTCTTCTTCTGGAACCCCTATAATTCGAATGTTGGTGTGTTTAATGTTGTCCCAGAGGTCTCTGAGACTGTCCTCAGTTCTTTTCATTCTTTTTTCTTTATTCTGCTCTGCAGTAGTTATTTCCACTATTTTATCTTCCAAGTCACTTATCCATTCTTCTGCCTCAATTATTCTGCTATTGATCCCTTCTAGAGTAATTTTAATTTCATTTATTGTGTTGTTCATCATTGCTTGTTTCATCTTTAGTTCTTCTAGGTCTTTTTAAAATGTTTCTTGCATTTTCTCTGTTCTGTTTCCAAGATTTTCGATCATCTTTACTATCATTATTCTGAATTCTTTTTCAGGTAGACTGCCCATTTCCTTTTCATTTGTTAGGTCTGGTGGGCTTTTACCTTGCTCCTTCATCTGCTGTGTGTTTTTCTCTCTTCTCATTTTGCTTATCTTACTGTGTTTGGGGTCTCCTTTTTGCAGGCTGCAGGTTCGTAGTTCCCATTGTTTTTGGTGTCTGTCCCCAGTGGCTAAAGTTGCTTCAGTGGATTGTGTAGGCTTCCTGGTGGAGGGCACTAGTGCCTGTGTTCTGGTGGATGAGGCTGCATCTTGTCTTTCTGATGGCAGGTCCACGTCTGGTGGTGTGTTTTGGTGTGTCTGTGGACTTATTATGATTTTAGGCAGCCTCTGTGCTAATGGGTGGGGTTGTGTTCCTGTCTTGCTAGTTGTTTGGCATAGGGTGTCCAGCACTGTAGCTTGCTGGTTATTGAGTGAAGCTGGGTGGTGGTGTTGAGATGCAGATCTCTGCGAGATTTTCGCTGTTTGATATTGCGTGGAGCTGGGAGGTCTCTTGTGGACCCGTGTCCTGAACTTGGCTCTCCCACCTCAGAGGCACAGCACTGACTCATGGCTGCAGCACCAAGAGGCTTTCATCCACATGGCTCAGAATATAAGGGAGAAAATGTAGAAAGAAAGAAAGAAAGAGGGTAAAAGAAAATAAAGGTAAAATAAAATAAAGTTATTAAAATAAAAAATTTATTATTAAGAAAAAAAAATTTTTAATGTAAAAAAAAAAAGGACGGATGGAACCCTAGGACAAATGGTGAAAGCGAAGCTATACAGACAAAATCTCACACAGAATCATACACATACACAGTCACAAAAAGAAGAAAAGGGGAAAAAATAATAAATCTTGCTCTCAAAGTCCACCTCCTCAATTTGGGATGATTCGTTTTCTATTCAGGTATTCCACAGATGCAGGTACATCAAGTTGATTGCGGAGCTTTAATCCGCTGCTGCTGAGGCTGCTGGGAGAGATTTCCCTTTCTCTTCTTTATTCGCACAGCTGCCGGGGTTCAGCTTTGGATGTGGCCCCGCCTCTGCGTGTAGGTCAAGGAGGGCGTCTGTTCTTCCCTCAGACAGGACGGGGTTAAAGGAGCCGCTGACTCGGGGGCTCTGGCTCCCTCAGGCTGGGGGGAGGGAGGGGCACGGAGGCGGGGCGAGTCTGCTGCGGCAGAGGCCGGCGTGACGTTGCAGCAGCCTGAGGCGCGCCATGTTTTCTCCTGGGTAAGTTGTCCCGGGTCACGGGACCTTGGCAGTGGCGGGCTGCACAGGCTCCCCGGAAGGGAGGTGTGGAGAGTGACCTGTGCTCGCACACAGGCCTCTTGGCAGCGGCAGGAGCAGCCCCAGCGTCCCACGCCCCTCTCTGGGGTCCGCGCTTTTAGCCGCGTCTCGTGCCCGTCTCTGGAGCTCCTTTAAGCAGCGCTCTGAATCCCCTCTCCTCACGCACCAAGAAACAAAGAGGGAAAAAAAAGTCTCTTGCCTCTTCGGCAGCTCCAGACTTTTTCCCGGACTCCCTCCCAGCCAGCCGTGTCGCACTAACCCCTTCAGGCTGTGTTCACGCCGCCAGCCCCAGTCCTCTCCCTGCGCTCCGACCAAAGCCCGATCCTCAGCTCCCAGCCCCGCCCGCCCCAGCAGGTGAGCAGACAAGCCTCTCGGGCTGGTGTGTGCCTGAGGGCACCGATCCTCTGTGCGGGAATCTCTCCGCTTTTCCCTCCGCACCCCTGTGGCTGCGCTCTCCTCCGTGGCTCCGAAGCTTTCCCGCTCCGCCACCCACAGTCTCCGCCCGCGAAGGGGCTTCTATTGTGTGGAAACCTTTCCTCCTTCACGGCTCCTTCCCACTGGTGCAGGTCCCGTCCCTATCCTTTTGTCTCTGTTTTTTCCTTTTTCTTTTGCCCTACCCAGGTACGTGGGGAGTTTCTTGCCTTTTGGGAGGTGTGAGGTCTTCTGCCAGCGTTCAGTAGGTGTTCTGTAGGAGTTGTTCCACGTGTGGATGTATTTCTGCTGTATCTGTGGGGAGGAAGGGGATCTCCGCGTCTTACTCTTCCGCCATCTTCCTCCTCTCTCTCTATTGAATTTTTATGTGTCCACAGGAGGCTTCACAAGAAAATGAAGACCCAAAGAGGTGATCAGAGCAGGAAGCTTTTTCTGCCTTTTAGATTAAAGAAGAATAATCATTAATTTGTGAAGAATGACAAGACAGAGGGGTGTGGACTAGGGGTAGTAAGTGGTGAAGAATACTAGTAAGATAAGGGTTAGTTTAACAAGGTTTGTTTGTATAGATTTCTTGGCCCGAAATTCTCTGTCTCTGGTGATAAGAATATCTTCCTTCTTTCTGAGTATAAGGAGGACATCTCTCATGTGAGGGTTTTATGACCTGTTTTGGGGATGACGCATGAAGGAGTTGGGGAAGGTCAGAGCAGCGTCTGCTGTTTTTTCAAACTCCTTTGGCTTAAGATATCCAGTATGCCAAGGTGCCATATTTAGGGGTATTCTGTCCTAAACCCCATCCCTGTGATTGTGGCTAACTTCATGGATGCCTATGTGAGCACTGAATGTGAGAGTTGAAAGGGATCTTACCATTTTAGAAAGAGGTCCAAAGACAGTCAGAGTATTTCCCAAAGTTGCACAGTAAAATAATGGGAGAACCAAAACGATAATAACCCAGACTACTAGCCTCGCCTGTGGTGCTTTCACAGGAATCATGGTGGTGAAATTCACAACACTTTAATGAAAACTGTGGGCTGCGGATCAATGTATAGCTTTCTCTCCCATTTATTTTTAGCCGTATGATAATAAAATCAAAACTGCATTACTTCATATTGTGAATGCCGTATTACGACTTCATTCTTCACTTGTAGCCCTATTTGATAAGTCATAAAGATCGCTGACTATAAGCAAAAGACAACTTAATTTGCTCTCTTTGCAGGATACCATCATTTGTTATGATTTGTTCCCACATGCCTTTATAATCCATATCAACCTTGACATACCCAACCTTCATTTTATTGTGCTTTTCTGCACAACCCACCCTGAAAATACTCCTCCCATAAAATTCATATCTGTATCTTTTTGATGAGTAGTAAACATATAGATAAATTTTTGCCTTAGAAAATGTAATCGTATGGAGTGATTCACCTGTGGCAGTTCCCTTTTAGAGCTCCTGTCTAGCATTGAGGATATTTTTAAGATCCTCCTAAGTGCCCATCTGTCTTCTTTACCCTTGAAATTTCCCCCTGCCCCCTTTCCTTTATTTTTCTCACTCACCCTTTCTTCCGTCCTCTCAATTATTTAAACCAAGCTCTGTATGCTTTTTTTGCTTGTTTGTTAGAATAAAAGCTTTGTCTCTCTTGGGCGATGTTATCAGCACTGCAGATGTATATAGGGCCGCTTCTATCCTAGCATCTCAAAATCTGATTCTGATTCTTCTGTTACAGCCAACAGTATGGGCTTTAAAAAAATCAATTCTTAAGTTCCTTATCTGTTTCTCTGCCTCTAGGATAACTGGATCTTTCATAACTAATGGGGATATTGAATTCAGGAAGCCTTACAGGGAAAATATATTGCAGTTTGTATAAAAAGAAAAAATGAGGGTGCAGTTAGAGGTAATAACTATAGCTTAATTTAGACCCATTTTCATAGTGGCTTGATAGAAATTGGTTAAGGTAGAGTTTTTCCATTAAAAATTAGTTTTCATGAAAGCAGCTGTTTAATTTTGTTGCTGATGTGTGTTTGGTTTATGGACTTCTGAAGAAAAGAATCACTTGTCAATTTTAGATTCTCAGTAGGTAGCATGAGAATCAGAATGGTTATTCTGAGTCTGGGTAATCTTAAAATGTTTCGGTATACATTGTATGTTGATTGGTGAACACATGGCAATATCTGTGACTGTCTGGATACCAATTAATAAGCAAATCTAATCAGAGCTTGAAGTTTTGGGTGATTGGGTCTTACTGCCATGCTTTATGTGTGTGTCATTGAATCAACTGTACTTTTCTAATAGTCTTTTTACCTAAAATCTCCATGGCATAGTATGTAGCTAGTTTGCCAGATTCCACATTTCTTGAATGAGTTCACATATTTTTTTGTCAGTACCCAGGAGTATTATTTAATCCCAGTGGCCTTCTCTACTGGCCTTTGTTCATTTCTCACTATCTTTTAGATTCTTTTATCATCCAAGAGAGTTAATATTTTTCCTGTGATTCTTTGATTATAAAACATTATTCAACAAGAATATCATAACTTGAACACATTTCAGGAAATCTTTTGAAACAGAACCATATAGTGAATACCTTTCTACTGTGTTAGCCAACAAGTTTGTTCAGGTTTTCCCATAAGGTGTTATGGGAAAACCCAAATGAACTTCCTGGCCAACCCAGTATAGAGTATCATGTACCTTTAAGCATCATGTCAGCATAGAATACCTCTAGATGAGTTGATGCCTTATGTCATTCATTAAGCAGGACTTAAACGGAATGCTTGGAGCATAGGTGGGAGATACCACTCTTGCTGTAGTGCATGTTTCACCTGACACATGACCGTGCATGGTGGCACCAGAACTTTCACAGCAAGTAAACTCCTCTTTCTTTTTTTAAATTCTTTGACTTTTCTGTTACTAACTTTGCCAGTAGTATCACCCACGAATGTAACTAGGCTCACCAAATATAATTAGACCTAGGATAGAGGTACTTCTTGGCTTTCTGTCTTCACAATCAAGTGTTAATGTCTTGATATTAACTCCTGACATTTTGGCATATCACAGATCAAGCCATCTGTTTAAGATCGTACTGGGTAATGGAACTGAAAAATTATGTCTTTCGGGCAGTCCAGCTACAGGGTTATATGCATTCTAGATGACATCTGTGATTAAGCTGGTCTCTCAGTTCTTACATTAAAATGTAATTTAAAATGTACTTCGCCTCAGTATTAACGTTTGATCTGCTTAAAAAGCACATTTTTGAGATTTTTAAAAGAAAGATGTAACTACGATATTTATTTAATATGTAGTGATCGTGAAAGACTAAAATGCTTATAGAATTTATCAAGAGTAACTCTGTCAAATGATATAAGCTGTATAATTCCAGTTAGCCGTATCTTATTTTGATACGGGACTTTCAAGATTTTGCAGCGCTTTTCTATACCTTGTTTTACTCATTCCTCACTATGATACTATGAAATTGGCTTGGGCGATTTTACTCTCCCCAATCTGCAGAAGAAACTAGCTTAAAGCAGTTAGGTTTCAAGTCAAGTGGCTTGTCCAAACCTGCTTGACTAGCACATGGTACAGTCTAAACTACTAGCTGGTAGCATTCACCATACTCTTATTTAAATACCTTCCCATTCTGTTGTTATTCAGCCTCTTAGTTCAGTTCTTTTTCCACACAGCAGTCAGATGATCTTTGCAAAATCTTCATCAGATCTTATCACTTACTTGATTAAACCTTGGTAAAGAGTTACTGTTCTACTCAGAATATAATCTCACATTCTTAATATAGGACCTTCCTCATCCCCCGGCTCCTTCGAGCTATATCATATGGCACTCCCATCCCCTTGCTCACCAGGCTCCAGGCACACTGGACTTCTCTTTGTTCTTTTCCTATGTAACTAATGACTTCCCATTTGCTACCCATTCTGCCTACAGTGCTGACCCCTTCTCTTCCCCAGGTAACTCCTAGTCATCACAGAGGTCTCAGTTTATCTATTAATTCCTCAGAGAAGCCTTCCCCTAACCCACTGAAAAAAGTCGGTTCCTCTGGCTGTCATCTTTCAGCAAACTCTTAATTATCCATCAGTTTATATTGATATATTTATCTGTGTGATACTTCATTTAGCACCTGCCGTGTCCACTAGTGTGTAAGTCCACTGCAGTCAGGAACCACGTCTTTTGGTCTCATTGCCGGTCTCTTGCTCTGGTCCAGTGTCTTGCACATAGTAGCTGTTCAGTAAAAACTTACTGAGTGAATGAATGAATCCATGTGGGTGTGTACACAGCTCTTCTTCTAAGAAGAAGTCTTCATTAAATTAGGAAATGATGATAGAACCTATAGATTTTTCTCCATTTCCTGGGAACATACAGAGAGAAATGGCTTTTTGATACTTGAAACAGTTTAAGCAAGTCTTAGAAAAATTAGCAGGAGAGGAGCTTAAAAAAATAAAATGGATTACCCAGGGAAATTGTGGAGTCTCCTTTGCTGGAGGTTTAATCAGAGGATAGTAATGGAGGAAGTTTAAGTCTTTGTGAAGGCTATGAGATATAGACACGATCATTTGGTAGAACAAAGACTTGGAATTAAAATACCTTTCCTTTTGCTTTTATGTTTGCTTCTTTGTTGAGGTCCAATTCTTTGTGCCCAAAGAATGAAGGGGCTTTGGAATCGTACTCTTGATTCAGTTTTCTTTTTCTTCATCATGATGTATAGCTCTGCTATAATATGACATATGTGTTCCTAAAAGTCACTGCACAGGGCTTGTGGGAAAAATGAACCTAGGGACACAGAACCCAAAAACTTTGTCAGTGACACAAAAAAAGATAGGCATCTAATATAAATGGCAGCTAAGTTTTACAATGTTAAGTGGTTAAGAAATATAGAAATAATACAATAAATATGGCACTTTACCTTGAAAAAGACATGCAGTTTGCTTGTGGGAGCAGTCATGGGAATGGCTGCAGCTTGTGAGTTATTGTGAATCAATGGAAAGAAGGCTGGGTAAAGTCAGAGGGCAAGTGGTACCTTCCAATATGGATGGGGCAGCTCATAACACCCGTGATGGACAGAGGTCACTGGTCCATCTATCTGTGATGTGTGTGATTGTGTATTTCTACACTAGCTTCAGCCGGGTGCAGTTTTCTGTGTTCACTTCATGTAAATGTGAGATTCGCATCATGCTCAAGCTGTCCCTCTATTGCACTGTGACAAATGTGTACTTTTAAAATAAGTGTTAGGAGGTGGTCCAAGATGTACCCTAGATTTGGGGTGTCTGTGCGAGGAGGTAAGTTCAGGATCTTCCTACATCGCCATCCACAGAGGGTGCCCTCATTGTGCTCTCCCTCTGCTAAACTCCCCGGTGCCAGTGTCTCCAGAGGAGAGTTTTCACACACATCTGGTGCCCTAGTTTTTGCATCTCGTATCCCAGCTTTGTGGTAGCAGCCCAGGGGACACCCCTTGAACACCTGGCTCTAAAGGCCAAGGGGCTTGCTTTCCTGGTTTCATGGGAGTGCAACAATCGGAGAGAGCGTTCTTGGCAGGCTACTGCCCCCAGCACACTGTACAGATAGCAGACTGAAACACCCCCAGTCTTTCTGAGAAGGAAGCCCATTTGTGTGTCCAGGAGCTTTGGCTGGAGGGGAGGCCCACAGAAATGCTCTCAGGGAGTGAAGGCTGGTGGACATAATCTTACATTCTCCCTCTCCCTCACTCCAGCTTTCCGGCATTTCCCAGAAAGGAGCTCATATCCTTGTCTGGTGCCCTGATTTCTGCAGCAGCCACCAGGGGACACCTCTATATCACCTGGCTCTGAAAGCCAGCAGGGCTTACACTCATGGGTCCCACAGGACCATACCCAACAGAGAAAGTGTTCTTAAACAGCTACCACCTTGAGGACACAGCAAGCAGCAACAGACCCTGGAGCTCAGTCTGTCTGTGAATGAGGCCTATAAGCTTATCAGAATAGCTGCAGTGTGAGGCGCAGGCTTCTAATTAAGGACACATCAGAGGACTGACTGTAAACCTTTTCAAAGACCTTGGAAGGCAGGTGTTCTCTTCACTCTCTGTACTGTGTTCCAGAGTGCCAGCATCTCTTGGAGGAGAGCTTTTACATGTGTCTGATGTCACAGATTTTATATCTGGTGACCACTCCTTCAAGACAGGGAAAGGTAGGTGTTTCACCTAATACACAGAAATAAACACAGAGAGTCAAGCAAAATGAAGAAACAGAACAATATATTCCAAATGAAGGAATAAGATAAGACCTCAGAAAAAACCTTAATGAAGTGGAGATTAGTAATTTACCTGATAAAGAGTTCAATGTAATGGTCATAAGATGCTCACCACACTTGGGAGAAGAATAGATGAACACAGTAAGAACATCCATAGCGGTAGAAAAATATAAGAAAATACCAAACAGAGCTGAGGATTACAATAACTAAAATGAAAAATACACCAAATGCATTAATCAGCAGACTAGATAAAGTAGAAGAAAGCCTCAGTGACCTCGAAGACAGCACAAAGGAATTCATCCAAGTAGAGCAGCAAAAAAAAAAAAAAAAAAGAATTTGAAAAAGGGAAGATAGCTTAAGGGACTTATGGGACAACATCAAGCAGAATAATATTTGTGTTTTAGGAGTCCCAGAAGGACCCCTATAACACAAATGTGAAACATGTCTACTTCAAGAAAAAAGAAAATATCTCAAATAAACAATCTAACTTTATACCTCAAGGAACTAGAAAAAGAAGAACCAACTAAGCTTAAAGTTAGTAGCAGGAAAGATGTAACAAAGATCAGAGTGGAAATAGATAAAATGGAGACTAAAAAGACAATAGAAAATATCAATGAGACTAAGAGTTGGCTCTTTGAGAAGATAAACAAAATTGACAAACCTTTAGCTAGACTCTCCCACCCCCGCCAAAAAAAGAGAGAGGGCTCAAATAAGTAAAATCAGAAATGAAAGAGGAGACATTACAGCTCATAACACAGAGATACAAAGGATCTTAAGAGATGACTGTGAACAGTTATATGCCAACAAATTGGACAACCTAGGAGAAACTGGTAAATTCTAGAGACATACAACCTTCCAGGACTGAATCATGAAGACATAGAAAATCTGAATAGACTGCTTACTGGAAGAAATCGAATGAGTAATCAACAACCTCCCAACGAACAAAAATTCAGCACCAGACAGCTTTACTGGTGAATCCTACCAAACATTTAAAGAAGAATTAATACCAATCCTTCTCAAACTCTTCAAAAAAAATAAATAAATAAAAGAGGAGGGAACACTTCCAAACTCATTTTAAGACGCCAGCATTACCCTGATACCAAAACCAGACAAGGACGCCACAAGAAAAGAAAACTACAGGGCCATAGCTCTGATGACCATAGACACAAAAATCCTCAGCAAAATGTTAATAAACTGAATTCAACAATACACTAAAAGGATCATATGCCATGATCGAGTGAGATTTATTCCAGAGATGCAAGTTTAGTTCAACACCTACAAATCACTCAACATGATACACCATGTTAACAAACTGATTTATTTGGAGACTGAAGTATATGCTTCCCATCTTTCCCTTTAAGAATATAGGTCCCTTATAATCAGGCATTGAGTCTTTGATTTTCATCATGGAATATATATCCTTAACACATAGTGCTTAATGTAGTAACATCCATAACCATAATAGCATGACATGCTCTAAAAAAAAAAAAAAAGGTAGTAACAACAGCTCAACCAAAACAAAAAAGTCATAGCGTGGCTCAGTCTATAATTGTCAGGATCTGAGCTTGTGTGCTTTTTACCAGTTCCTGGAGTGCGTTTTAGATGAACCATCTATTCTGGGTCATCCAGTCCCCCTTTTAATCTATGATGCCCATGTGTGAGGAGCTCGCTTTCTAGGATTACAAATAAAGAGGGTGGTTTTAGGAAAACCTAATTGGGCAAATACAAAAACTAATTCTTTAACCTTATTCTCATTAGCTTCATGGTATAATTAGGTGGAAGTTCCTGGTCCTTCTATAAAAATCAGTAGTGTTCTCTTTAAAGCATTTACCAGAGATTGAAAAGATGAAATAATCCTGAACAGGCACTAATGGATTTATCATTATTACTTGAATTCTTATTCACCTGCTAGTATTATTCAGTCATGGATCTTCATCTCTGCAGAAGAAGCCACCTGGTTTAGTGGAAATCATTCATACATTAGAGTCAAATCAACCAGGATTGAAAATCTGTTACCTTCTGTTTTTTTAACGACAAATTACTTCAAGGTCTCTGATCGTTGGTTTCCTAGATAATAAGAGATTAATAATATAACGTACTTGATGAGGTTGTAATGAGGAGGAAATTAATTAATATATGAAGTCCAAGTTAGCACTTAGTAACCAACAGTACCTACTAATTATTTTCTTATAATATTTAAGAAACAGTTTCTTAAAAGTCATCCCCTGTGTGCCTTTTCTAGCATGAGAAGCTGATACATGAATTGGAAGAGGAGAGACACTTACGTCTTCAGAGTGAGAAGCGCTTGCAGGAGGTGACAGTGGAGTCCGAGAGGAACAGAATTCAGATGCGTGGCCTGCAGCAGCAGTTCTCCAGGTATTGTTCTGCGCGGAGCATCTTGTTTCAGGAGGTGCATCTCTCCCTACGCCAATTACACCTTTGCTTGTGTTTCCATTGTGTAAGCTTGTGTTGCATTTGAGGAGCTATTGAGCAGCAATTTAGACCTCCTCTTCTAGCCAAACCATCCGATTGCATTTGGACCAATTTTCTGGAACTTTCCGCTTGCACCTCAGTCTTGGCTTTATTGAAGCTGGTTGTCTTTTCTTCCCCAGTGGCTTTCCAAAGTATCTTTCAGTAAGATGTGGTGGTTGTGTGGTCTATAGGCATGATCTGTGAAAGGCCAGCCAGGAGAATGCCATTTTACTGGTCCTCATAATCCTATTTTCAGGTAGAAAGAGTGTGAATCATCCAGTAAGCTCTTACTCCTTATTTAGAGTAAATATTTAGAATCTGTAAAAAAAAAAAAAATCAAAATCAATGAGCTTCTTTCCTTTAAAAAGACATAACTTGAATTTGAAAGGAGTCTGGAAAAGTAGCACTTCTTTGATTTAATTCCAGTACAGTAAGAATCTTTCAGCTTTCAATTACAGTTAATAGGGGGCCAAGGACTTCCCTGGTGGCACAGGGGTTAAGAATCCGCCTGCCAGTGTGGGGACACAGGTTCAATCCCTGGTCCAGGAAGATCCCACATGCTGCAGAGCAGCTGAGCCCGCGAGCCACAACTACTGAAGCCCACAAGCCACAACTACTGAAGCCCGTGTGGCTAGAGCCTGTGCTCCGCAACAAGAGAAGCCACCGCAATGAGGAGCCCGCACACCGCAGCGAAGAGTAGCCCCCCGCTCGCCGCAACTAGAGAAAGCCCACGCACTGCAACGAAGACCCAACGCAGCCAAAAATAAATAAATAAATTAATTAAAAAATATATATATATGGGGCCAGGTAAAGATTCATCCTATTTAAAAACTCTTCATTTTCATGGAAAAAACACAGACTTGTGCAGTTACAATCCTGGGACCAGATACGGGCACCCTATGAGGAACAGTTTGCTTTTATTTTCATGTTTCACTTCACCATTTGCAAAACCAGGAAAATAATTTTTGATTCTTTTCTCCCTCATGAGGTTATCCCAGGCAGAATCCAGTTTGAGATGTTGCCCTAAAATTTTCTTCAGCAAACTGAGTGGGTCTTATCTTTCATTTACCACTGGGACTTGGAGATGATTGGTGATGGATAATTGTGCTTCCTCATTATGAGGCTTTTACATTGACAGCTTAATTTTTAGGTGTGTTGCAGGGAGGGAGCAAAGTTGAGCCTTTGGATGATTTATCTCATGGAGGCTCATACCACGAATGTGTGGAATTTGGGTTTAAAGGCATCTTGGAAGAACAGGGTAGGAAGGATGGATGACTCCTCCGTTTCAGAGTCATAATTTAACACCCTGTTCAACTCTTGGAGCCCATGATAATACAGGTGCTGTAGAAACGCACCAATCAATACTTTAACAGACGCATGCCCCACCCCTCTCAGGCTATTACTTATACAACCTTGCGCTCAATTTTTCATTCTATCCGATGGCAAATCTCACTTTATGTCTCCAAACTTGAAATAATAGCTCCTCCCCCACTCTCTGAAGCCACTTTAAAACAAGTACCATTTTGTAACACTTGCCATTTTAATGATACAAGAGAGGAAGGTGCAGATATTGCTACCCTTGTACTGTCTAATTGAGATGTCTCTGTACTCAGGCTGTTGATTTACAGGGCGTGAGGCACCCGGCACAGTAAATTACTTTCATACGACGCCAGGTCATCTGCTGTAAATCAAATGACAACCCCATACAGATTTGAGTTGCACAAGAGCTGAGGCTACATTCTAGGTTGAAAGAGAAGATAATTATTTGTAAAACAAATAGTGGGTGGTTTTACATACTGTCTTTGTGAAGATTTTTTGCCCCAACATAATCAGTTTTCTTTTTTCTTTTTTCTTTTTTTTTTTTTTTTTTTTGCGGTACGCGGGCCTCTCACTGTTGTGGCCTCTCCCGTTGCGGAGCACAGGCTCCGGACACGCAGGCTCAGCGGCCATGGCTCACAGGCCTAGCCGCTCAGCGGCATGTGGGATCTTCCTGGACCGGGGCACGAACCCGTGTCCCCTGCATCGGCAGGTGGACTCTCAACCACTGCGCCACCAGGGAAGCCCCATAATCAGTTTTCTTAGTAAGCTTCATTGACACTGAAAGTTCAAGTCCAGTTATAGCCAGACAACTAATGTAAATCAGCAAAAGATGGGGGGAGAAAGCATATGTAACAGAGAAGATAATTACATGATAATTTAAGTAGACCCACTAAACCATTGCTGATGGCCTTTTACACTTTAAACTTTGGTTTGTAAGATGTTTCTAGTTAGGCTTATTCAAACAATCCTGTTACTATAATCTAAGTCTTTGTAAAATTCTCAGTATTACAGAGCTTGTCTATAGCATGTCACCCTTGGACATGGTCAGTATCTAAATGCTCATGTAAATAAGTTCTATAATCCAAATAATTGCATTAAATTGAAAACTTTTATAGTCATAATTTTCTCCTTCTTTTTCTGGGTTGACAAGTTCCTTTTGTACATGATGATATCTGAGATGTAATGTAGGCATACTTTGAGTATGGTTCATGGAATGAGTTTACTTTTTAGAATAATGTAATAGCCTACCTGTTCAAAGGGTGCGAAGTGACTTACAAGAAAGGGTAGTTTTACGGTAAGACTGTTAAAATAAAAACGGAAAATAAAGACCATGAAAGGGGAATGTGGCGAGTAATCACACTTACACAGCCCAGCATGCTTTCTGAGAGTGAGCATTTAATTTAGCTCTAAGATTCATGGCAGACAAGATTAAAAGGAAAACACAAGAGGATATGTAGTTCTTATCTCGTAGACAAAGGCTACTACTCCCTAAAGAGAGAAACATTATCTTTGGCAATAAACTCATAGTAGAATGCATCTCATAGGCCCCTCCAGAGATGGCATTAAAAGATATAATAGACAGTGGTCCACAATAGTGCAAATTAGGATTAATTTGTAAAAGTATTACTGCTTCTGCTATGTCACTTATGTCTATGAAGTTAAGTAATTTCACACTGTATGATTTAGGAATTCTAGGTCTATGCCTAAGTGAAAACAAGTAAAGTAGGAAGAACTCTAGTGCTAAAGGTTCTCAAGTTAAGCACTATACTTCAAGTTCATGGGGACATGTAAATATACATGTGTTGTATTTTTCCAGTACCTCTTTTATGAACCTAGAGCACAGAGGCATGAGATGCTGAGGCCTGGGCTGAGTTGGGTAAGGTATTTTTCTGGTATGTTTGATAGTACCATAGCCATGGAAGCATCTAAACAGTAGTCAAGGAGATTCTGAGTCTCAGATTCAGGCCTGATGCGAGGCATTGAAGGGGAAAATGAATAATGAAGTTAGAAGCTGGGGCAATTAGGTATATGTGTGAAGTAGAATTCAGGTGTCAGAATGAGCGATTCAGAACTACTTTGAGGCTTGATTTTATGCAGTTTCAGTTAAGTGATGGGCTTGGTGGCTTAAACGCACCAGGCAAACCTGAGCATTTGTGATTACCTGTGTTAGTGAGTAATGGGATCACGTAGGTGATAAAAATCTATAAAAGTGTTTAAATGAGTAGTTCTCTTTTATGTCATCACCAAACCTTCGTCCATAAGCCCTTCCTCCTCCTGACCTCTGATTAGGATATAATGATCAGCAGTGGTCCAAAATTTGGGCAATTAAAAAAATGTGACTAAAGGTTACATAATTAGCTCTAAGGTCATAAATCAGAAATTGCCTTCACTGAGGGTGATTCAGGCAGCCATAACAAACTTAATTTAGACCATTTACCTTCTTTAATGTAAATACAGAGAAGAAAAAGGATACTTTCAAAGTAAGCCTTCCCCCATAGATGAAGGCATGAATCAAGACAGATGCAGTAAGGTGGTACTTAAAGGCAGGTGTTGGTATCATTCAGGCTGCTCCTTCCTTCTCATTATTTAGTGATATAAATCAAAGATGCTTTCCAGATGTCATAAGGATTGTTTAACCCATTGTCTGTGTAGTATACATGGCTGGGCATATTTTATGTGGGATTCGCTTTGTGATCTCCCCTATATTCCATAACTGTCTTTATCCTCCCTTTAACCATTTTGAACTGTGATTGTCAAGCCAGCCAAGGTCAGTGGGGCGAACTGAGGCTATGTATGTAAAGATAATTAGTGTTTGAACCCCCAGCTTCATTACTCCACCTTGAGTTGAATGAAATGTTTGTGCATCAGTTAGATTCCAGGGACAATGTCTCCAACCAGGTGGGGTGTATTGAGGTGGAGTAACAATGATTTCTAAAAAACAGACTTCTGAAGAAATAAGGGACTCTACAGAGTTGATTTCATGCAAACCATGCATGATTTGCACAAGTATTTGAGTTGGTCCCTTTGGAAACAATCTAATCAATGTGTAGGCTATTACTGAAAGCTGCTGTTTATATAGGACAATCAACTGCTTTTATTGTGTGCACAATAAGATCGAACATAGTATGTATCCTCAAAAAATGTAGACTCCAGATGGAGAAGCCGTATGTACATATATGAGCCAAACAACACATTTATAGTTTAGCTATAAATGAAGGGAAATTTTGTCTAAATTCTGGACCGCCAGACTTCATAGTTGTTAATAGTATGTTATCATGCAGAGGCATGAGTCAAATCAGATGAAATTAATGATTGGGTAGTGATACTAGCAATAATAAGACATGTGTTTATCATGTGGCAGCTCTATGCTGCAGTATATTTGAAGCTTTGAATTAGAATCAACCTGGTACTCTCACCATCAAGCAGACATGTTTTGTAAAAGATATGCAGTTAGCAAACCACATCACACCCAAAGCATCAGGAATCAATCATTGTTTCCCTGCAGCCTTGAAAAGTTCCAGGCATATGTGTGTGTGTGTGTGTGTTTACTTGATGCAGTGTAAATTTCAGTAAAGGGAACAATTAAGCTTTGTCGCTCATAATTGACTAAGATAGTTAAAAATCACCCAAATGCAGTCCAAGCTTGCACTCTCTACCTCCAGAATTTCTCTGCACCTGTTTTGACCTTCTCTCCTGCACTGTTATCTGCTGCCTTGAAGCTATTTCTTTGCTTATGGTAAGGGGATTTCTCCTCTCACAGTTGATTGCTATGCTGAAGTGCAGTCTGCTGCTTGCTGAACTTCAAGGAGATGTACATGGAGCCGGTTTTACTGCCTAACTCGTTCACTGGTTGCTGTTCACATTATCAGCTCTCAGAGACTTTATAGAATCCTAGGGTTCATTATCCACTGCCCATTTGGAAGCTGTAGGCATCTGGCATAGAAGTGTGTTGAAGAAGGTAATATGCCCTTCAGTGTTCTGCCCACATATTCCCTTTTACCTCCCTATCTGTCTGGTACATTAAAAGAACATTTTCTCGGGCTTCCCTGGTGGCGCAGTGGTTGAGAGTCCGCCTGCTGATGCAGGGGACGTGGGTTCGTGCCCCGGTCCGGGGAGGATCCCACATGCCGCGGAGCAGCTGGGCCCGTGAGCCATGGCCGCTGAGCCTGCACGTCCGGAGCCTGTGCTCCGCAATGGGAGAGGCCACAACAGTGAGAGGCCCACATACTGCAAAAAAAAAAAAGCACATTTTCTCTACATTTTTAGAAGGAGTGAAATGTAACAAGATGAGGACAGCCGCCAGTTGACCTTGGGGCAGTCAACAGCACAGGCCCTCTGACCCTCTTCTACACTTGTTCCTGCCCCAGAGTCTTCGTCAGCTTTAACCTGTCACAGACGCTGGCTCTCCTCAGTGCCTTCTTCCTCCTGATGAATGTAGAGGGCAATTTTCTGTTGATTTGGAGTTGCGATTTCCACATGATCAGCAATATTTCTTGCTGTCATAAAAATGGAGTCTTGTCATAAAAATGGAGGCCTCTCATTTGCTCCTCTGGGTGAATTTACCAGAAGTTAAAAATGGCAAAGCAACACTGGTCAAATGATAACTTTTCTTCAAATGGCAACAGACGGAAGAAAGGAGTTTACGTGGCATCTTCTTTAAATGCTTGGTTAACATAATATGGATCATACTTTGATGTCAGAAATGTGTATCTTAGTATCTGGCGTGTAAGTTCTCACTTGAGCAAAGCAGAGGGGCGCTAAAATCAATTATACAGAGAATGGAAAGAAAGGAGGCCTTTTTCAGCAGTTACTAACTTAATATGAAACATTCCTTGATTCCCCTGTAGTTCTGCTTCTGTATAAGACATGACGACCTTGTCACAAGTTTTTAAAATTCTTAACGGAGTTATATATTGTTGAGTAGACAACATGAAATTTACATCGCCTATTATTCAAGCCTTGTAGAGAAAACAATCGTAACATAAAATTTAGTTCCAATTTCATTTGAAAGAGCACTGTCCTATTGAATGGGTTTTCTAGGACCTGGTTCTAGCCCCACTTCTAACTAGCTTAATAATGGTGGTTAAGTAATTTGACCTTTCTGGATCTCATTTCGCTCATTTGTAAAATGAGGAAGTTGAATTGCACTATAGTTTTATAATGCTTTTTAGGCTTTTGAAAAGGCCATGTATTAGAACTGAAATGCATTTCTTTTTTTTTTATAATCTTTATTGGAGTATAATTGCTTTACAATGGTGTGTTAGTTTCTGCTTTATAACAAAGTGAATCAGCTACACATATACATATATCCCCATATCTCCTCCCTCTTGCATCTCCTTCCCTCCCACCCTCCCTTTCCCATCCCTCCAGGCGGTCACAAAGCACCGAGCTGAACTCCCTGTGCTATGCGGCTGCTTCCCACTAGCTATGTATTTTACGTTTGGTAGTGTATATATGTCCATGCCACTCTCTCACTTTGTCACAGCTTACCGTTCCCCCTCCCCATATCCTCAAGTCCATTCTCTAGTAGATCTGTGGTTTTATTCCTTTCTTACCCCTAGGTTCTTCATGACATTGTTTTTTCTTAAATTCCATATATATGTGTTAACATATAATATTTGTCTTTCTCTTTCTGACTTACTTCACTCTGTATGACAGACTCTAGGTCTATCCACCTCATTACAAATAGCTCAATTTCATTTCTCTTTATGGCTGAGTAATATTCCATTGTATATATGTGCCACATCTTCTTTATCCATTCGTCCGATGATGGACACTTGGGTTGTTTCCATCTCCGGGCTATTGTAAATAGAGCTGCAATGAACATTTTGGTACATGACTCTTTTTGAATTATGGTTTTCTCAGGGTATATGCCCAGTAGTGGGATTGCTGGGTCATATGATAGTTCTATTTGTAGTTTTTTAAGGAACCTCCATACTGTTCTCCATAGTGGCTGTACCAATTCACATTCCCACCAGCAGTGCAAGAGTGTTTCCTTTTCTCCACACCCTCTCCAGCATTTATGGTTTCTAGATTTTTTTTTTTTTTTTTTTTTGCGGTATGCGGGCCTCTCACTGTTGTGGCCTCCCCCGTCACGGAGCACAGGCTCCGGACGCGCAGGCTCCGGACGCGCAGGCTCAGCGGCCATGGCTCACGGGCCCAGCCGCTCCGCGGCATATGGGATCCTCCCAGACCGGGGCACGAACCCGTATCCCCTGCATCGGCAGGCGGACTCTCAACCACTTGCGCCACCAGGGAGGCCCGGTTTCTAGATTTTTTGATGATGGCCATTTTGACTGGTGTGAGATGATATCTCATTGTAGTTTTGACTTGCATTTCTCTGATGATTAATGATGTTGAGCGCTCTTTCATATGTTTGTTGGCAGTCTGTATATCTTCTGTGGAGAAATGTCTATTTAGGTCTTCTGCCCATTTTTGGATTGGGTTGTTTGTTCTTTTGTTATTGAGCTGCTTATAAATTTTGGAGATTAATTCTTTGTCAGTTGCTTCATTTGCAAATATTTTTTCCCATTCTGAGGGTTGTCTTTTGGTCTTGTTTGTGTTTTCCTTTGCTTTGCAAAAGCTTTGCAGTTCCATTAGGTCCCATTTGTTTATTTTTGTTTTTCTTTCCATTTCTCTAGGAGGTGGGTCCAAAAGGATCTTTCTGTGATTTATGTCATAGAGTGTTCTGCCTATGTTTTCCTCTAAGAGTTTGATAGTGTCTAGCCTTACATTTAGGTCTTTAATCCATTTTGAGCTTATTTTTGTGTATGGTGTTAGGGAGTGATCTAATCTCATACTTTACATGTACCTGTCCAGTTTTCCCAGCACCACTTATTGAAGAGGCTGTCCTTTCTCCACTGTACATTCCTGCCTCCTTTATCAAAGATGAGGTGGAGCGAAGTTATAATTACGCTGTTATAACCAGGGCTTCTTGAAGTTCTAACAACCAGATTTCATGTTAGGAACTTGGAGTGGATTGTCTTATTCTCCATGTTTTGATGACAGTGATGCTTTGTGGGACTGGGCTTTCACCATGTCTGTTTTGGTTACTTGACTCTGGAGAAGTTGAGATGAGAAAACTGCCATGCCTAGATTGAATATTTCTGTTGAGGACAGTCAAATTGAATACTGAGAAACCTGGCTGGTAAAAGGAAGTGAAGATCCTCTGCTGTGATCATAACCATTATTGCTCTTGGCTCTTATGTTGTCTGCTTTAGGATTTATTTGAAACAGTTTTGTGAAAAGCCTGAACAGAGAGAACTTCATGACAACCAGAATTGTTTTCACTTCTAAACAATTTCTCTGAAGACATAGTCCTCAGTAAAAATACCAGTGATTTACTCTCTCCTCCAAATATCTTTTTCAATTATCTATTATAACTCTTAATGTATTACTATCCCTACCCAACACACTTTTTCTTTTACGAAAATAGATGCAGGATATGGGAGAATATGTTTCATTTTAAAATTGGAAACTAAATTCATTCCTGCTCTAAATAATAAATGTTTTTTGGTCAGATTTACAGAAAATCCATCTTTTAAGTGTATAGTTTGACCAGTTTTGACAAGCATATGCCATCATGCAACCACCACTGCAGTCAATACAGAATATTTTCATGCACCTGAAGAGTTCCCTCATTTCCCTATGGTCTGTTCCCTCTCCACACCCTAAGACCCTGGCAGTGGCTGATCTGATTTGTCTCCCTGTAGTTTTGCCTTTTCCAGAAATTCTTATCATTGAAGTTATAAAGTATTTAATTTTTTTGTGTGTATCTGGCTTCTTTCACTTAGCAAGTCTTTTGAAATGCAGCCTTGTTGTTGCATATATCAGTACTTCATTCTCTTTCATTGCTTAGTCTTAATCCATCGTATAGAAGTACCACCATTTGTTTATTCATTCACCCGATGATGGATTTCTTCCAGTTTTTGGTGATTATAAGGTTGTTATAAACATACAACTTTCATTCCCAAGTCTTAGTATGTTTCCATCTCTCTTAGGAATGGGATTACTGTGTCATCTAGTAAGCCTATGTTTAACTTTACAGGAAACTGCCAGACTGTTTTGCAAAGTAGCCATGCCATTTTGCATTCCCACTCTCAATGTTTAGGGGTTCTCATTGTTCCATACTGATGAATCCTTCTTGAGTGTTTTTCTCTTTTTAACATCTTTATTGGAGTATAATTGCTTTACAATAGTGTGTTAGTTTCTGCTGTATAACAAAGTGAATCAACTGTACGTATACACGTATCCCCATATCACCTCCCTCTTACGTCTCCCTCCCACCCTCCTTATCCCACCGCTCTAGGTGGTCACAAAGCACCAAGCTGATCTCCCTATGCTATATGGCTGCTTCCCACTAGCTATCTATTTTACGTTTGGTAGTGTATATATGTCAGTGCCACTCTCTCACGTTGTCCCAGCTTACCCTTCCCCCTCCACATATGCTCAGTCCATTCTCTGTGTATGCGTCTTTATTGCTGTCCTGCCCCTAGGTTCATCAGAACCTTTTTTTTTTTAGATTCCATATATATGTGTTAGCATATGGTATTTGTTTTTCTCTTTCTGACTTACTTCACTCTGTATAGCAGACTCTAGGTCCATCCACCTCACTACAGATAACTCAATTTCGTTTCTTTTTATAGCTGAGTAAAATTCCATTGTATATATGTGCCACATCTTCTTTATCCATTCATCTGTCATTGGACACTTAGGTTGCTTCCATGTCCTAGCTATTGTAAATAGAGCTGCAATGAACATTGTGGTACATGACTCTCTTTGAATTATGGTTTTCTCAGGATATATGTCCAGTAGTGGGATCGCTGGGTCATATGGTAGTTCTATTTGTAGTTTTTTAAGGAACCTCCATACTGTTCTCCACAGTGGCTGTATCGATTTACATTTCACCAACAGTGCAGGAGGGTTCCCTTTGCTCCATACCCTCTCCAGCATTTACTGTTTGTAGATTTTGTTATGATGGCCAATCTGCCTGGTGTGAGGTGATACCGCATTGTAATTTTGATCTGCATTTCTCTAATGTTTAGTGATGTTGAGCATCCTTTCATGTGTTTGTTGGCAATCTGTATATCTTCTTTGGAGAAATGTCTATTTAGGTCTACTGCCCATTTTTGGATTGGGTTGTTTGTTTTTTTGATATTGAGCTGCATGAGCTGCTTGTAAATTTTGGAGATTAATCCTTTGTCAGTTGCTTCATTTGCAAATATTTTCTCCCATTCTGAGGGTTGTCTTTTCATCTCGGTTATGGATCCCTTTGCTGTGCAAAAGCTTTTAACTTTCATTAGGTCCCATTTCTTTATTTTTGTTTTTATTTCCATTTCTCTAGGAGGTGGGTCAAAAAGGATCTTGCTGTGATTTATGTCATAGAGTGTTCTGCCTATGTTTTCCTCTGAGAGTTTTATAGTGTCTAGCCTTAAATTTACGTCTTTAATCCATTTTGAGTTTATTTTTCTGTATGGTGTTAGGGAGTGTTCTAATTTCATTCTTTTACATGTATCTGTCCAGTTTTCCCAGCACCACTTTTTGAAGAGGCTGTCTTTTCTCCACTGTATATTCTTGCCTCCTTTATCAAAGATAAGGTGACCATATGTGCATGCATTTATCTCTGGGCTTTCTATCCTGTTCCATTGATCTATATTTCTGTTTCTGTGCCAGTACCATACTGCCTTGATTACTGTAGCTTTGTAATATAGTCTGAAGTCAGGGAGCCCAATTCCTCGAGCTCCATTTTTCTTTCTCAAGATTGCTTTGGCTATTTGGGGTCTTTTGTGTTTCCATACAAATTGTGAAATGTTTTGTTCTAGTTCTGTGAAAAATGCCATTGGTAGTTTGATAGGAATTGTAGTGAATCTGTAGATTGCTTTGGGTAGAATAGTCCTTTTCACAATGTTGATTCTTCCAATCCAAGAACATGGTATATCTCTCCATCTGTTTGTATCATCTTTAATTTCTCTCATCAGTGTCTTATAATTTTCTGCATACAGGTCTTTTGTCTCCTTAGGTTGGTTTATTCCATGGTATTTTATTATTTTTGTTGCAGTGGTAAAGGGGAGTCTTTCCTTAATTTCTCTTTCAGATTTTTCATCATTAGTATATTGGAATGCAAGAGATTTCTGTGCATTCATTTTTTATCCTGCCACTCTACGAAATTCATTGATTAGCTCTAGTAGTTTTCTGGTAGCACCTTTAGGATTATCTATGTATAGTATCATGTCATCTGCAAAGAGTGACAGTTTTACTTCTTCTTTTCCAATTTGGATTCCTTTTATTTCTTTTTCTTCTCAGGTTGCTGTGGCTAAAACTTCCAAAACTATGTTGAATAAGAGTGGGGAGAGTGGGCAACCTTGTCTTGTTCCTGATCTTAGTGGAAATGGTTTCAATTTTTCACCATTGAGGAGGATGTTGGCTATGGGTTTGTCATATATGGCCTTTATTATGTTGAGTTAAGTTCCCTCTATGCCCACTTTCTGGAGGGTTTTTATCATAAATGGGTGTTGAATTTTTTCAAAAGCTTTTTCTGCATCTACTGAGATGATCATATGTTTTTTTCCTTCAGTTTGTTAATATGGTCTATCACATTGATTGATTTGCATATATTGAAGAATCCTTGCAGTCCTGGGATAAACCCCACTTGATCATGGTGTATGATCCTTTTAATGTGCTGTTGGATTCTGTTTGCTAGTATATTGTTGAGGAATTTTGCATCTATATTCATCAGTGATATTGACCTGTAGTTTTCTCTTTTTGTGACATCTTTTACTGGTTTTGATATCAGGGTGATGGTGGCCTCATAGAATGTATTTGGGAGTGTTCCTCCATCTGAAATTTTTTGTAAGAGTTTGAGAAGGATAGGTGTTAGCTCTTCTCTAAATGTTTGATAGAATTTGCCTGTGAAGCCATCTGGTCCTGGGCTTTTGTATGTTGGAAGATTTTAAATCACAGTTTCAATTTCAGTGCTTGTGATTGGTCTGTTCATATTTTCTATTTCTTCCTGTTTCAGTCTGGGCAGTTTGTGTTTTTCTAAGAATTTGTGCATTTCTTCAGGTTGTCCATTTTATTGGTATATAGTTGCTTGTAGTAATCTCTCATGATCCTTTGTATTTCTGCAGTGTCAGTTGTTACCTCTCATTTTTCATTTCTAATTCTACTGATTTGACTAACCCTTTTTTTCTTGATGAGTCTGACTAATTGTTTACCGGTTTTGTTTATCTTCTCAAAGAACCAGCTTTTAGTTTTATTGATCTTTGCTATCGTTTCCTTCATTTCTTTTTTTTTTTTTTTTTTTTTCTGTACGCGGGCCTCTCACTGCTGTGGCCTCTCCCGTTGTGGAGCACAGGCTCCGGACACACAGGCTCCGCGGCCATGGCTCGCGGGCCCAGCCGCTCCGCGGCATGTGGGATCTTCCGGGATCGGGGCACGAACCCGTGTCCCCTGCATCGGCAGGCGGACTCTTAACCACTGCGCCACCAGGGAAGCCCATCCTTCATTTCTTTTTCATTTATTTCTGATCTGATCTTTATGATTTCTTTCCTACTGCTAACTTTGGGGTTTTTTTCCTTCTTCTTTCTCTAATTGCTTTATGTGTAATGTTAGGTTGTTTATTTGAGATGTTTCTTGTTTCCTGAAGTAGGATTGTTTTGCTATAAACTTCCCCCTTAGAACGGCTTTTGCTGCATCCCATAGGTTTCAGGTCGTCGTGTTTTCACTGTCATTTGTTTCTAGGTATTTTTTGATTTCCTCTTTGATTTCTTCAGTGATCTCTTGGTTATTTAGTAGTGTAATGTTTAGCCTCCACGTGTTTGTATTTTTTGCCGTGTTTTTCCTGTAATTGATATCTTGTCTCATTGCATTGTGGTCGGAAACGATACTTGATACAATTTCAATTTTCTCAAATTTACCAAGGCTTGATTTGTGACCCAATATATGATTTTTCCTGGAGGATGGTCCATGAGCACTTGAGAAGAAAGTGTATTCTGTTGGTTTTGGATGGAATGTCCTATAAATATCAATTAAGTCCATCTTGTTTAATGTATCATCTAAAGCTCTTGTTTCCTTATTTATTTTCATGGTGGATGGTCTGTCCATTGGTGAAAGTGGGGTGTTTAAGTCCCCTACTATGATTGTGTTACTGTTGATTTCCCCATTTATGGCTGTTAGCATTTGGCTCATATATTGAGGTGCTCCTATGTTGGGTGCATAAATATTTACAATTGTTATATCTTCTTCTTGGATCGATCCCTTGATCATTATGTAGTGTCCTTCTTTGTCTCTTGTAACATTCTTTATTTTAAACTCTATTTTGTCTGATATGAGAATTGCTTCTCCAGCTTTCTTTTGATTTGTATTTGCATGGAATATCTTTTTCCATCCCCTCACTTTAGTCTGTATGTGTTCCTAGGTCTGAAGTGGGTCTCTTGTAGACAGCATATGTACAGGTCTTGTTTTTGTATCCATACAGCCAGTCTGTGTCTTTCGGTTGGAGCATTTAATCCATTTACATTTATGATGATTATCGATATGTATGTTCCTTTTACCATTTTCTTAATTGTTTTGGGTTTATTATTGTAGGTCTTTTCCTTCTTTTGTGTTTCCTGCCTAGAGAAGTTCCCTTAGCATTTGTTGTAAAGCTGGTTTGGTGGTGCTGAATTCTCTCAGCTTTTGCTTGCCTATAAAGGTTTTAATTTGTCCATCAAATCTGAATGAGATCCTTGCTGGGTAGAGTAATCTTGGTTGTAGGTTTTTCCCTTTCATCACTTTAAATATGTCCTCCCACACCCTTCTGCCTTGCAGAGTTTCTGCTGAAAGATCAGCTGTTAACCTTATGGGAATTCTCTTGTAGGTTATTTGTTGCTTTTCCCTTGCTTCTTTTAATATTTTTTGTTTGCATTTAATTTTTGATAGTTTGAGTAGTATGTGTCTTGGCGTGTTTCTCCTTGGATTTATCCTGTGTGGGACTCTCTGTGCTTCCTGGAGTTGATTGACTATTTCCTTTCCCATATTACTGAAGTTTTCAACTGTACTCTGTTCAAATATTTTCTCAGTCCCTTTCTTTTTCTCTTCTTCTTCTGGGACCCCTATAATTCAAATATTGGTGCGTTTAATATTGTCCCAGAGGTTTCTGAGACTGTCCTCAATTCTTTTCATTCTTCTTTCTTTATTCTGCCCTGTGGTAGTTACTTCCAGTATTTTATCTTCCAGGTCACTTATCCATTCTTCTGCCTCAGTTATTCTGCTATTGATTCCTTCTAGAGAAGTTTTAGTTTCATTTATTGTGGTGTTCATCATTATTTGTTTGCTCTTTAGTTCTTCTAGGTCCTTTTTAAACGTTTCTTCTATTTTCTCTATTCTATTTCTAAGATTTTGGATCATCTCTACTCTCATTACTCTGAATTATTTTTCAGGTAGACTGCCTGTTTTCTCTTCATTTGTTTCGTCTGGTTGGTTTTTACTTTGCTCCTTCATCTGCTGTGTAATTCTCTTGTTTTCAGATTTTGCTCAACTTACTGTGTTTGGGGTCTCCTTTTCGCAACCTCCAGGTTTGTAGTTCCCATTGTTTTTGGTGTCTGCCCCCAGTGGCTAAGGTTGGTTCAGTGGGTTGTATAGGCTTCCTGTTGGAGGGGGCTAAGACCTGTGTTCTGGTGGGTAGGGCTGGATCTTGTCTTTCTGGTGGGCAGGACCACACCCAGTGGTGTGTTTTGGGGTGTCTGTGACCTTATTATGATTTTAGGCAGCCTCTCTCCTAATGGGTGGGGTTGTGTTCCTCTCTTGCTAGTTGTTTGGCATGGGATGTCCAGCACTGGAGCTTGCTGGTTGTTGAGTGGATCTGGGTGTTAGCATTGAGATGGAGATCTCTGGGACAGCTTTCGCAGTTTGATATTACATGGGGCCGGGAGGTCTCTGGTGGTCCAATGTCCTGAACTCGACTCTCCCACGTAAGAGGCTCAAGTGTGACACTCGGCCGGAGCACCAAGACCCTGTCAGCCACACGGCTCCAAACTGTGGAACTCCAAACTCCAGAGGTCCTCCTTTTGACATGCTGCCTCTTCCCTTCTTCCTTGAATTTTTGACTTAATGAATTATTCTAAGGTGAGACTTAATGAATTTGTCTAAGGTGAACATTCTTGTAACCAGCATCAAGTCAAGAAAGAACACTCTGCCAGCCCGCCTAATCCCCTCCACATCCTTCTTCCCAATCTCAACCTTTATCTTCCCCCAATAATAACTATTATCTTGACTTTAGAGCAGTAACGTCCCAGTGTTTTTAAAATTTTTTATGGAAATACAGTTGATTTACAATGTTGTGTTAATTTCTGATGTGAAACAAAGTAATTCAGTTTTATTTATATATATATATATATATATATATATATATTCTTTTTTATATTCTTTTCCATTATGGTTTAGCACAGGATATTGAATACAGTTCCCTGTGCTACACAGTAAGACCTTATTGTTTATCCATTCTGTATATGGTAGTTTGCATCTGCTAATCCCCAACTCCCAGTCCTTCCCTCTGCCCCCGTCCCCTTGGCAATTTCGTAGATATGTTCATTTGTGTCATATTTTAGATTCCACATATAAGTGATACCATGTGGTATTTGTCTTTCTGTTTCTGACTTACTTCACTCAGTGTGATAATCTCTGGGGTCATCCATGTGGGTGCAAGTGACATTATTTTGTTCTTTTTTATGGTTGAGTAATATTCCATTATATATATATATATATATATATATATATATAATATACACCCCCCACACACATATTCTTTATCCATTTATCTGTTGGTGGTTTAATACTTTTTTTCATTTAATGTGCATCCCCAGACATTTTAATCTTGTCTGTTTTTTCTAAAACTGCATATATCTTTTAGGTCCTGTTAGCCAACAGGTTACCCTACATCACTTGCTTTTTCTTCAAATTTATCTATTGAAAAATCTAGAGCAGTTGACCGATAGAGTTTCTCACAGGCTAAATTTGTTAATTACTATTCTTGGGACAGTTCAACATGTTCCTCTGTCTTCTATATTTTCTGCAGATAGGCAGCTGCCTATTCAATACATTGTTCTTAATAATGATCCAAATAATGAGTTAAAAGTTTTTGTTGCCTATCCAGGGGGCAGAGAACGCTTCTCATATCCCCATATATCTTTTGTACTATTACTAATGACCTTTGCCATGATGTTCATTCAAAAAATTTTTGTTTGAATTTGGTTGAAAAATAAATGCATGAATACAAGAATGAATGAATACCTTCACTGAAGCAGAAAGGGGCAGCCAGCATTGTACTATGAAAGACTTAGATTAAACATATGGAAGAATTTTAAAGATAACGTGTTTATGATAGAAACTTGCTTTCAAGAGAGGTTTTAGAATGGCCATTTCTGGGGATATTTAAAATTTTGATAATAGTCATCATTCTTAGAGTTATAAACTATGATGGCCTGGGAGCATGAGGAACCGATTTCCTGTTCCTGGGTTTCTGTGATAGAGTGCTCACCTATAAAAGATGAGTTGTCTGCTTCAGAATATTCTTTGCAGAATTCCTGTCTGCAGGGTACTAAATGGAATTTGGTGCATTGAAAGTTCGCTTCCCGTAGGGTAAAGTTTACTTTCAGAGTGTTTTTTGACCCTCAGATAACATTTATACCAGTCTGTCTGGGGTAGCATATGGGACAGTGCAACAGCAGCAGTCTGAGTAGCAAGGATTGTTGTTCTGATTACCTTTTGGTCCATAGGCAGTGCATTTAACAAATGGTATTCCCACAGAGTGTATCTCTGTGTGCTGATTGTAAACACTTGGAACTGTTCTTTTGGATCCTTTGTTTAATTTGGGAAAAATAATTCAGTGAAGATGGTCGTTGGTTATAAATGTCTACATCTGTCGCTAACAAACAGCCTCAAGCTTTTAAGAATGTTTCCAGGGAATAAAGTAGGGAATTAGCTGTGCTAAAGCTACGGGGTTCTGACAAAAGAAATGTGTCGTAGTTTTCATTAACTTGTGTTTCAGAATTCTTTTCACATTTCTCCTGACCCAAGGTTTTTCACCTGTTGGCTGGAGTAGCAGCAAGCGACAGGAGGCATTTTCTCATAACACCAATATGAGTTTCATTTTACGTAGTTTCAATAGCATTTCAAGCTGTTAGGTTTTATGGTTAGTGTTTTTATTAATATTGATATCAACATGGCCACAAAATAGTGACTTTTACACTTCTTTTATTGCTCAGTGTTTCCAAAACCATTCCCTATATTATTTCATTCACTTCTCACTGTAATCTTAAATGTAGTAGGCAGGACATATTGCAATATCATAATTTAAATAAATACAATATTTAAAAATTTTTATTTTATTGAAATATAGTTGATTTACAATGTTGTGTTAATTTCTGCTGTACAGCAAAGTGATTCAGTTATAGATGTATACATTCTGTTTCATATTCTTTTCCATTATGGTTTATCACAGGATATTGAATATGGTGCCCTGTGCTATACAGTAGGACCTCATTGTTTATCCATTATATTTATACCAGTTTGCATCTGCTAATCCCAAACTCCTAATCCATCCCTCCCCCACGCCCCCTTCCCCTTGGCAACCACAGGTCTGTTCTCTATGTCTGTGTGTCTGTTTCTGTTTCATAGGTAATTCATTTGTGTCATATTTTAGATTCCACATATAAGTGTTATCATATGGTATTTTTCTTTCTGACTTACTTCACTTAGTATGATAATCTCTAGGTCCATCCATGTGGCTGCAAATGGCATTATTTCATTCTTTTCTATGGCTGAGTAGTATTCAATTGTGTATACATACCGCATCTTCTTTACCCGTTAATCTGTCAGTGGGCATTTAGGTTCTTTCCATGTCTTGGCTATTGTGAATAGTGCTGCAGTGAACATTGGGGTACATGTATCTTTTTGAATTATAGTTTTGTCTGGATACATGCCCAGGAGTGGGATTGCTGGATCACATGGCAACTGTTAAATAAATACGATATTGAAACTTAAAAAAGTGAAGTGAGTTGTTCATGGTCACATGGTGAGGTAAGTACCAATCTAAATCCTAGGACTTCTGACTTGTGGTCAAATACTCTTTGTATTCCCACTTTCATTCATTTTGTAGTTTATAATCCATGGTAGAAAATGAAGTTTCAGATGATATCAGAAGCAATTGTAGTTCATACAGATCTCAGCCTTGATCATAAATTCATACTTTCTGCCACTGATGGTGTTTCTTTTTTCTTTTTTTAAAAAATATTTATTTAGGGGCTTCCCTGGTGGTGCAGTAGTTGAGTGTCCACCTGCCGATGCAGGGGACACGGGTTCGTGCCCCGGTCCGGGAAGATCCCACATGCTGCGGAGCGGCTGGGCCCGTAAGCCATGGCCACTGAGCCTGTGCTTCCGGAGCCTGAGCTCCGCAATGGGAGAGGCCACAACAGTGAGAGGCCCACGTACAGAAAAAAAAAAAAAAAAAAATTATTTATTTGGCTGTGCTGGGTCTTAGTTGCGGCACGTGGGATCTTTGTTGCAGCGTGCAGATCTTTTAGTTGTGGCACGCGGGATCTAGTTCCCTCACCAGGGGTTGAACTGGGGCCCCCTGCATTGTAGGGGAGGTCCCTGATGGTGTTTCTTAAACTTGTTCATCATCACCTGATTGAGACTGTACCCAGGAGATACACGGGCTGGAGGGGTAAATGAAATTATATCAGATTAAACAGAAAACTTGGCATCTGTCATTTTCTTTTTTCAAAATTCATAAGGCAAGTTCAATCATTGTATCTTTAGTGCCTCGTTTATGGTCTGCATTATCAAGTTATCTCAGCTGATATTTTCGTACTGCATTATCAAATTAACTAGGCTGATGGTAAAGATAGTATTTCCAAACATCCAGACTGCCCTCAAATTACAATTACATTTACTATATAGACTGCCTAATCATTGGATTTAGCTAAGATGACCCAAATTTCCCCTCTGCAGTTGGCTTGGACAATATGTATTTAGCTAACAGAGCCCAGCTCCAGATTTACTTTCTCCTTGATGCCTTGTAGAGCATTCTACTTTCCTCACCTGATTATTGTAAGACTTTAATCACATAATTATATATTTTTCTTGCTAGCGTCTTTGGACCTCAACCTATGTGTTCCCCTACAGTAGACCATAGACTTCTTATGGTTTTAGAGTGATATATAGTAGGTGCTCAGTAAATGTAATAAATGAATAAAGTATTAATAGTATTTCTAATGTGCCCTGTTGCTGTTTTGGCTATCATTTATTGAGCCCTAGCTGTGGATTACATCTGGCCAGTCTGTTGCATCATATTTACCTAAATAACTTTCAGATATCTGATTAATTTTATTTAATTAAAAATTTTTCTTTCCATTCAGGTGGTATTGTTACATTAGGAGGAAGATTTTGCAGGCACTATTGAGATCCAACTGTGACAACTTTTTCTAATAGGGAAAAGTTGATTTGACCCTGTGTTAAACGAGATGGGGAGGGAGGGCGGGCACAAATTAAGTCAGTTCTGTCCCCTGCCCCCTCAGGATCTTATGGTAAAGCTAGAGTCACACTTGGGGAAAAAAAAATCAGGTTAGATGAAACCAAATCTTTGTTGCAAGAAAGGGAGAGAAAAATGATCTAAGAAATAAGAAAACCTCTGCTAGCCAGAGAGGGATTCATTTGAGATGGATATTGAAGCATTGAAAACTGAAGAAAGGGCATTTTAGGTTAAGAGAACAGAAGACAAAGATGGGCCTAAAGGTGTGAGTATTCCCAGTGGGTTTTAGAAGCAGCTGATGGTCATGTGTGGCTGGGACTCTTCCTATAAAGCCCTTATTTAATCACACTAGCCCTTTGAATCAGGCCTTCAGCATTCCCTTGCGTCTTGGATAGTGAGAGAATGCCTGGCCTACCTTTTTTTTTTTTTTAGATTCAACACGAATATTTATTATCACAGAGTTATTTTCACAGACCATGTTTATTCCTTTTATTCATTCTTGATAGGCACAATTAATGTTTGCTTTTACCAAAGACAGGGAATGTGGCTTTCCTTTGATTTTACCTATTGTCTATTAGGGTACTGTCCATTCTCAGACACAAAGGTGGAGGTTTATCCGTACGTGGTCTAGGCCAAGGTATTCTGTTTCCTCTTCCCAGGGTCTAGGCTTTGCTCTACTGCTCTCTTTTATGACTACAGAAGAAATTTATAACCCCAGCATGTAGTCCTTCCAGTGCCTCTAATAACTTACTTTTGTGAATTATCTTTCTACCTTCCTTCCCCTTTTATCCATTCCTTTATACAACTCTTATATTTTTGCATTTGTTTCTGGTTCCCAGCAAACAAAATAGAAGTTGGCCTACCTTTGTAGTGTTCATCTTGGGAACATCTCAATCACTCAAGTCAATCTTACTTTGAACCCTTTCCCTGAAGCCCAGCGGTCACCTTTGATGTCAAAAACACTTTAAGAATTGATTTCTGTTCCCTCAGCAATTCACATTATTGTCAAGAGAGTCCCCAGTGAAATAGTAATATATTTAGTATACTTCCAATATGTATGACATATAACACTTACAAGTCTATTGCCTTTTCAGAAACAATCACCAAAGCATATGTTATCAGGAAATACCCTACAGGTCTGTGTAATAGATTTGAATGGCTTCAAGTTTGTGCAGACCTAGATTTTCTGAACAGTCTCTCTTGGGTAAAGAATTGAGTAGTAGAGTAGTAAGGTTGTAGGAACTGCCTCAGTGTACCTAAAGCCTGATTTAGGAAAGGCCAGGACCTTGGAGATTACAGTGATGGTGAGGACATCCATCATTTAATTAAACCTAGAGAGGCAAAGGACTAGGTCTAAGTGCACAAAGGGAGAACTCCTTAGATGTGAATAGCGGCAAAGCAGTACACTTGAAACTTCTATGATGACCCTTTAAACAGAAGATATGTGAGATGCAAATGTTTAACTAATCTAGCTTTTACTGGCAGTTAAGGAGAACTAACCATGTGTCAGATACTCTTCTAGGTGCTAGGGATATAGCAGTGAAACAAGAGAAAAAGTTCCCTTCCTCATGAAGGAAACATAATACTACATGTAATTTAATTCTTAACCCTCCATGAAAAATATTCCTATTATCTCTCTTTCAAAGATGAGGAAACTGAGGCTCATGTAGGTTGAATAACATAACCATTGTCACACGGCTTGAGTGTGACAATGGGATTTGAACTCAGATAGCCTGCCTCTTAACCATTACTCTATACAGCTTCGTGTTTCTGTTATACCTACAAAAGAGCAAGTGAACTAGTATTTATTGAGTATTAACCTTGTACTGATAACTTTGGGGGTTGCTTTAAACATGGAATCTCATTGCTTACAATCCTGTGCAGAAGTATTAGTATCCATATTTTATAGATAAGAAAAATAATGCTCAGAGAGGTTAAGTAATTTACAAAAGGTCACACAGCCAATAAACAGCTGAGCCAGGTTTCAACAGGTCTGTCTGTCCCTTGAGACATATTTTCTTCCTATTGTACACTGCAAAAAGTATTAGATGTTAAGCTTCTCAAAACTTCAGTATTTGTTTCAGTGCAATCTTTATCTTTGGAGCAAGTACATATAGTTACTGTTTTGGATATATACCAGTTTACTAAAATTTTGCTTCCAATGTTTTCAAGAATCCGTGTGTACCTATTCATCGCTTGTCATATGTTCTGCATGTCTGACAAGTTTCTCTGTCATTTTGCATAATACACAAAACGTTGTTTCAGGCATATATTTTCAAGCTGGCTCACCCTACAACTTATAATAAAGCTCAAATATCATTGCACCCTTTTTCAGAATTACTTGATTAAGGAGCCTTTAGCAATTTGAGAAGTTCATCTTTAGTTAAATTTGCAGTAAATATTAGATGTAAATATGATGATTTATGAAGTCAATATTATTTCCATTACTACTTCTGAAAATATGCTCACCCAGTTTTCTTCCTTATTTTCAACATTTCTATCAATGTTTTTCTCCATATTTTCATATAAATATAATCACCAAATCACCAGAAGTAAGGAAAAAATACCAGTAGAAAAAGTTGGGTATATATATTATGCTACAATATATCTAAGAAGGAAGTGAGTTTTGTGCACATATGTGTATGTACACGTGTAAAAAATATATGGAAAGAGGTATATTGGGGAGGATAAAGTACAGCTTTAAAGATGGTTAACTCTAGTGAGAAAGAGAGAGGATGGGACAGGAATAGAAGCTAAATTTCTCTGAATAAACTTTGTTTTGAGAATTTGACTTTTAAAATATATGAATGTTGAATGTAATTATAGCATAACGTCTAATTTAAAAATTCTGAAAAACTGAAAGCACAACAGAATGCATCTAAATTGAGTTGATGACAAAACTACATAGAGAAGAATCCTTTGAAGTGACTTCAAGACAGAGAAGTTCATACATTCATAGTAGGATATATGAGAGACAGAAAGAAAGACACATTATGCTATACACATAAAACTAATACAATGTTATATGTCAAATACATAAATAAAAATGAAAAAATAATAAAATCAATGATCTGAAGAAAAGACACACAGAAAGTGTAATTGTTTTTAGTAATCATATTTTTGGAGGTCCTGTTGCTATTGTTATTCTGAGGCTGTTTTTAAAAAGACTCATGATCCAATTTGAAAAGGCTTCTGCCCATCAAAAATGTCTCAGTTTGTGCATCAGTAAGAATAATAACAGTCGTATGTTGAAACACATCAGCTATGGCTAAATCCTTTTGTTCATAATGATACAAAACAACCCCAAAACAACCTTTAGAGGATGCTGAGGAAGCAACTCATTATTTTCAAAACCGATATTAAAGGAAAGGAATGAAGCATTTATTGTGTCTTTCCTTTAAGAACTGTAACTAAATCACTATTGAGGGGCAAGTTTCTCTTTATAGGATGTTTTAGCTAATAAATGAAGACAGAATGATATAATTAGAATATATTTTGCAACTCCTAATGAAACAGTGACTCTAGGTAGTGATCATCACTGGCTGCTAACATCACAGGGAAAGACAGTTGTCTGTTATATACCTCCTGGTAAATACACAACGCCACCTATGAAACACATTGAACCTGAATGTAATCAAGCCTGCAGATCTAATCACCAATTTACAGGAAACATCATGAAAATAGGTTAGGCAAAATTCGAACTACGAGAACGTCTGTAGGACAAACAGCCTGGTTTCTTCTTTGCAAAGAAATTGCAAGGAGGAAAAATAAGGTAGGGAGAAAATCTATAGATTAATGAGTCTCGAGACGTTGTGTGGACCTTATTTGGATCCTGATTTGAACAAACAGTAAAAAGAAAACAAATGAGGTATCAGAATGTACGAAATGGTTGGAAGATTTGTATCCTTCCTGGATATTTTATACAGTTCATGAATTTTAAGTGTAGTGTAATGTATGGTTACTTTTTTTTTTTTTTGCGGTACGTGGGCCTCTCACCGTTGTGGCCTCTCCCGTTGCGGAGCTCTGGACACGCAGGCTCAGCGGCCATGGCTCATGGGCCCAGCCACTCCGCAGCATGTGGGATCTTCCCGGACCGGGGCACAAACCCATGTCCCTTGCATCGGCAGGCGGACTCCCAACCACTGTGCCACCAGGGAAGCCCTATGGTTACATTTTTAAGAGGGTCTTTGTAGTCTGTACATACTGACATAAATAAGTGATTTGCTTTAAACAATCTGGAAGGGGGATAAGGAGTAAATGTGAAATCTTATTGGCCACGAGTTGATTATAATTAAGCTGTGTGATGGGTACATGAGAGTTTCTTATGCTGTAACCTCTACTTTTGTAGATGTTTGCAACTTTCATTAAAAAAGAATATCTTAGAAACATGCTATTTCTTATTGTGGCTTATTAGCTGTAATCTTAGTATTGCTAAAGAAATTAACAGAATTTAATACAATTGCTCTTTCATTTGTAAGCCTGTAATATTCTAAAATTAACTCTGATACATCCCCACCCCTGACATTTACAGGAGCCTTGAGTAAGAGTAACGTGCTCCCCATGTTCCTCGTGTCCAATATGTAGAAGTCACAAGTCAGGCCAGCAAACTGCCAAATAAAATATGTTCTATTCCCTTACCTGGATGAGTATACCTTCATCACATCCTGGAAAACCAAATTGGAGTTTAAAATTCTCAGAGTCCTTTCTATGTTTTGTAATAGGCGTCTAGTTCCAAACTCCTGATCTGCAGCCCCATTCTTTGGTCACCTCCCTTTCTCTTCCCACTTGAAGCCCTATCTTCCTTTACCACCAGGAACCTCAGTGCACCTGTGTGTACACCCCAGCCTTCCTGTCTACACCCTTTTCACATCCCCTCTATGCTGCCACTGCTTGGGCCTCCAGTGTACACAGAGGCCTGTACAGGTCCTAGAAGCAGGCTCAGGGCTGTTGGGAAGGAAATTCCTGATTTACAAGTGCCCAGAGCAGCCTGAGGCAGAGGGGAGGCACAGATTCTGCATGGGACACATCCTCTTGACCCTGAGGAACCCTCACCTGGTGGAAATTGGTGACGGCAGGAGGGTCAGAGCAGAGCCCTCTAAAGCTCAGGGCCCAGAGTTTGACATCTCGTGCCCAGGTCCAAGGGAGATAGGCCTCTGTTAGGTGAAATTCTATGAATACAATTCTTACAAGAAACCTTTATTTGGGCTCACATTGTTGGACATTTTTCATTCCTTCTGACATTTAGTTTTTGCAAATATTGACGACAATTGAGCTAAACTACAAACTGAACATTTGTCATCTCCTAAAAAAATTTTTTTTGTTCTCAAATACATTTAGCAACTTCAAAGGATTTAGCTGCCCATCCGCTTGGTGGAATTAACACCAGCTGAAAACATATTCAAGAAAATAAACTAATTTTCTAAACCATCTTTCAAGGAAGAGATGATTCTGGTTTGAGCAGTGTCCAAGGCCGGGGCCCTGGCCCAGCTGAAGTCTACAATACAAATGCTACTGTGAGCAGAGAGAGAGAGACAATGTTTTGATCAGTTGGCAGAAAACTCCCAGAACAGGGGAGGGTAATTCCATGAACAGCTGGAAACAGAATTCAGCAGGGATAACTGCCCTGGTTGCCCTCTGGTCAGTCATCTGGGGACAAATTTCATTCTAAAAGTTGCTGAAAATTATAAGGCCAGCAGTAGACACCATGCAAACATCTGGCCCTGCGTCAGCTCAGATAGAAATAAGACAGTCAGCTACAGGACAGTGGACTCCACCATGGTGACCTTGGGCTCACTTTAGTGGCATCTGGACATTTGTAGAAGGCAAATGATAGGATAGTACTGACAATTTTCTATTAAGCCAATTGACTGCTACTCATCTGTCTACACAAAGGCATGGAAGGGCTTCTAATCTTCCATGTCTCACTGCAGATGGCATTGCCGTTATTGTGGCTGATAGTTTTAGCTCAAAGTTAGCATCAGAAATATAGCTACTAATTATACTATTAATGTATTCCTTCAGCAGATTTTTTTTTTTTTTCTTTTTGCTGTATGTGGGCCTCTCACTGTTGTGGCCTCTCCCGTTGCGGAGCACAGGCTCCGGATGCGCAGGCCCAGCGGCCATGGCTCACGGGCCCAGCCGCTCCGCGGCATATGGGATCCTCCCAGACCGGGGCACGAACCCGTATCCCCTGCATCGGCAGGCGGACTCTTAACCACTTGCGCCACCAGGGAGGCCCCCTTCAGCAGATTTTTATGAGTGGTTTTACTGCGTGTATCAGGCACTGTTACAGACATTCTTCATTTGTGTGTGTGTGTGTGTGTGTGTGTGTGTATTCATTTACCCCTTGCAGTTAATCAAGGAAATGAATACCATCATAACTATTTAAAGATGAGTAGACTGAAACTCAGAGAGCTAAGGACATAAAACCAGTAAGAACTTCTGTATTGTATTTGACACACTGTTTTCCACTTCCAGAGTTTTAGGCTCTTTTTATATGCTGTACTGCCTTGATCTTCAAATTTTCTTCTATGGAGAATTTTGTACTTCTGTATCCCAGCCAGAATTCTGTTTCAGTATCTTCTCATATAGTCTCTTAATTCACCTGGAATCTTACTATCTATTTTTGAGGTGTTCTACCATTCATACTCTGTTATGTTCCTCTTTTCCTAGAATTAAAATGTCATATGGTTTTCCACTAGTTTATCTTTTCCTCTTTGGTCCCTTTTTTATATTTTTCATTTAAGCATCCCGTTGACCAAATGTTCATCACAGTCCAATGTGAATGAGACTCGAGTGAAATTGGAACTGATTATAATGAACAGTTCCGCTGACATCACCTCTCTCCGCACCAAAAGTTCCAGGGCTCAGTCTGCTTTGGGTCATGTTACTATAATGAGGAATATTCTTGTTTCCATGGAAACCATGACAGAGAGTTATAAGGAAGTGGTCGTCACAGTAGTATTTGTAGAGTGGTATTTCTACCTGTGAAAATTCCACATGGCTGTCATGAAGTCTCTGGTGGTCCACACTGATTAAACAGAAATAAGCTGATATAGTAGTCACTGGTTGATTCACCAGTGAATATACTCTATCTCCCCCAACCCCCAAACTATGTGGCTCTTATACTTCTTGTGTATCTCCTTGGTCTGGGACTACAGTTGGTATCCAATAAGTGTTTGCTGGTTGATAAGTTGGGTGCACAGTAGCAGTGATTAGGTGTGGTTTTAGCCAAGGTGGCCCAGGCCTCAGTGAGATCCAGTTCAGAATGTGTCCATAGATGGGTGATTCTACAGTGGTGGTCTCCTTTAAAAGTACTCTTTGACTGGAGCAGTAGTTCTGAATTCACCTTCACTTAATTTGGTCGGAGTAGAGAATGTGTGGGAGCAAAAGCCTCTCTCTCTTTCTCTCCCTTGATGTGTGTTATGGACTAAATTGTGTCCCGCCAAAGTTCAAAAGTCCTAACCCCCAATGTGACTGTGTTTAGCTATAGCGTTTTTAGGGAGGTTACTAAGATTAAGTGAGGTCATAAGGATGGAACCCTAATCTGATAGGACTGGTTCCCATATAAGGAGAAGAAGAGACACGAGAGATCATTCTCTCTCCATATGCACAGAGAAGAAAGGCCATGTGAGCACATAGCGAGAAGGCAGCTGTCTACAAGCCAGGAAGAGGATCTGTACCAGAAACCCACCCTGGTGACCCCTTGGTCTTGGACTTCCAGACTCCGGAAGTTAATTTCTGTTGTTTAAGCCACCCAGTCTGCGTTACTACATTATGGCAGCCCTAGCAGAGGAATACAGCGTGTGAGAATAGAGGGGCAGTGTTGTAACCCTGCCTTCCTGTATTTATAGGTGGCATACTTCCCCGGGTTCACAGATGAGAAAAGCCACGGGTTATGTGTCACTTCCATCATGTCACTCCACCGCCTTTCTTGTTCAAGAAAATACAGCAGGAAATATGTGAATGAGGCTAATGTGATTTTCAAAAAATGATATTCACCTTTTTCTCACCCTAACAGACAGATGTACTGGGTTGTTAAAAAATGCCAAGCTACTTCCCTCCTAGTTGATAAAAGCTTGGGTTTCCTAAGCCTCCCTCCTCTCAGTGCCCTCTGTACGGACCCATTTCTTCTCTAGGACCCTGAACTTCTTCATCATCCAGCACCTGGGACAGCGGCAACCACGCAGGCGAGCGTTGTGGGTAGATGCCCAGGCCCTTCTAGTTGTAAATACTTTATCACCTCTGCTTATTTTAGAAATAAACTTGAACTAGCTTTTTAAAGTAAGTCATTTGCAAGCTTTAATACTTTATTTATAACAAGTAACTAGAGGCACTTTGCAATTGAATGCAAGTCCCAATGCCTCCATTGAGAACTGCTGCAGGAACTCACAAAAGGAAGTCAGGTCTATGAATCAGATCATTTAAGCATGTAAGAGGCTGGCCTATGAACCTCTCTTGCAAGTCTGTGGGGGACGAGGGATGATAGTAAACCCGTTACTGCAAGGCTGGCAAATAATGTATTTTTTTTTGCATTTTGATAGCATTTCTTCTTTTGCTCTGAAGCCTTCGTGTAGCAAGTCCAAGGAAATGAGTAATTTGTGTCAGCTAGGAGAAAAATCAGAGTAATTAATTTACTTGAATGACCGTGTTCCTGCATGTTTCTGTGGCTACTTGGTAAAATAATTGAAGTTACGTTACTGTTCTTTTTTTCTGAGCTTCATTTTAGGATATTCTCCAATGTATTCACATGGAAATGTTTTAATATTTGGTTTTTTATATCTTTTTTCAAAAGTGATTTTATCGAGTATGCCTAATGGAATCAATTATTGATAAATATTTTTAATTCTCCTAATTACTTGAATTCAAGAAAATGCTTCATTTGAAAAAGTTCTTTAAAAAATATCAAGCTCAAAATTATGATCACTATTTTTTATAGCATATAGTCATGTTTAAATGAAATCTAGGCTTTTTGAGCCCCTACAAAAATTATGAATGAAATTTTAAAAAATAGATCAAAATCATGAATTGAACACCTTCTAGTATTTTAGTTTCAAATCCATAGCTGGTAACTATTTAATAGTTTACATTTGCAGGCACACGGCAGATGTAATTCTCATAATTCTCTACAGAAAGTATTACTGATTTTTAGTGGTCAAGAGTTGTTGATTCCTTGATTTATTACTGAGAATAACTTACAATATTTTGCTTTCCAGTAGCACATACTGTAATTTCCAAATTGCTTTGTAGAATTTTGTTTCTATAGTTTGTGCAGCACAAATCACCTCATCTTAGTTTAAACGTGTGACTCTGTCACACTTAGATACATTACAGCCAAGAAACTAATGTCTGAATTCTATAAGGCACTTTTATCCTGAGACGCTCAGGGAGCTTACCTTGTTTCAGTTAATGTTTGTGTAATTTGAGGCCTTGTGATACATGATCAGGGACTTTTTAATCCACTCTCAAGAAGGGTTTAGTGGAATTGCTTCTTTTACAAGTCAGTGCAAGAGTGAATGGTTGGACCTTAACAAGATGTGGAAGAAGCCACAGGAGAATGAATATAGGCTTGACTAAAAATGATAGGCCATGGCATAATTCCTCTCAAATCTTAAAGATATTTTTACATAAGAAAGAGCTAATGGGGGTCATAATAGTGAGAGCGGAAATTCTCTGTTTTCATTCACTCAAATTGATTGAAGACCTCCAGTGTTTGATCCTAGGTCAGGGGGAAGAGCTAAAGAGATGTAAGCGCATGGTTCTTAGCCTGTCAAGGGGCTTCCTGGAAGAGTGTTTTTAAAGAGGGGCGCTCTGCTGCTGTGCTGGCACACACACACACATAGTGTCCTCAAGCATTTCTTTCTCTCTCATTCCATGCTGGTCATGCTCTCACCAGAACATTCCTTGTCTTGGCAAGTATTTCTGTGTGTCAGCTTTGCACAATTTTCAGACTTCCTTGATTAGGACAGACAGAGAGGAGAATTATGCACACTACCTACTTATAAATCAAACCTATGGATTTCAGAAAACAAAAAACTGAGATGGGCTTCAAGTTACATTCGTGGAATAATAAACTGCTCATCATCTTCTCTAAAGAGTCCATAAAAGAAGGGAAGGGAACTTGAATTACAGCAGGAGGGATTTAGGCTAGAAGTAATATAATTATATCCTAATAGTTAAATATTAGAGCGACTGTTGGAAAGAGGGTCTTTTTTTTAAATGGTAGGAGTGGTTAAATCTTATTCTTGCCTAAGGCCAGGGAGATGGACTAGATAATTTTAAAGGTTATTTCCTACCTTAAAGGATATGCCTTCGAGATGGGCAGAAATAAGAAGACGGTGAAATTATTCTCAACAGAACCATTTAGATGATGCCCTAATTAAGTTTTTAAAGGTCTGTTTCTCCTACTAGATTCGAGCTTCCCAAGGCTGAGGGCTGTATTTAAACCTGTATCCATGGAACATACACAGAACCCACCTCGTAGTGGCCACCCAGTAAATGTCTGACTGGAGATGCTTCCATGGCTGATGGGGTGCTGGTGTCATCCAGGGTGTTTTCTCCACTCTGTGCAGATGGGCCACTATTTTCCAAAGCTCTAAATATGAAAATTCAGCAAACGAGCATATGGCTTGACGAACATGACATTAACACGTTATTTACATTTTGTGCAGTTTTAATGCAAAACTCCTTTAAATAGTGACCTCCTCTGCTGCTTTTGAGCTAGAATTCAAATGTACGAAATGGAATTTGCACTGTGTCCTACAGCTTTGCAGTAAGACAGCTTCTATGCAAAGTAAAATATATGGGTGCAGAGTCCATGATTGAACCTACAGCCAGAGTCATGACCCATAGAACATGTTGGAGCCCATCAGCGCCCTTCAGGCTGTAAAGTAAGGTGATGACAGGGAGCTCGTGGGAGCTGGCTGTGGTCTCTCCCGCCCCATGGGACTTTGCAGAGCAGAGTACAGTAAGTCCCCTACATACTAACGAGTTCTGTTCCAAGGGCACGTTCATAAGTCCAACAAAGTTAGCCTAGGTACCCAAATAACACAATCAGCTATATAGTAATACTGTAATAGGTTTATAATACTTTTCACAAAGTATTGTTTTCATAAAAACAAACAAACAAAAAATAAAGGAAACATTTTTAATTTTACGGTACAGTACCTTGAAAAGTACAGTAGTACAATACAACAGCTGGCATCCAGGGGCTGGCATCGCGTGAACAGGCAAGAAGAGTTACTGACTGGAGGAGGGAGAGGAGGTGGGAGATGGTAGAGCTGAAGGGTCCTCAGCAACAGGAGACGGAGGGCAAGCTGCAATGGCACTCACGCCTGATGTGGATGGCACAGGTTCTGGTTCCTTGCTGGAACCAGATGCACGTTCACATCTTTGAAAGTTCACGACTTGAAGGTTCGTATGTGAGGGACTTACTGTCTAGAGGGTTTGCTGTAGGTTTACCTGGAGGCAGCAAGAACTTTTAGATCATCCCTTCTGACCCAATGTTTTGGAAGCTTTGGTGATTTAAAAATAACCTTTTCAGGGCTTCCCTGGTGGCGCAGTGGTTGGGAGTCCGCCTGCCGATGCAGGGGACGCGTGTTCGTGCTCTGGTCCGGGAAGATCCCACGTGCCGTGGAGCGGCTGGGCCCGTGAGCCATGGCCACTGAGCCTGCGCGTCCAGAGCCTTTGCTCCGCAACGGGAGAGGCCACAGCAGTGAGAGGCCCGTGTGCCGCAAAAAGAAAAAAGAAAAAAATAATAATAAAAATGACCTTTTCACACTACACTATTTTTTGGATTCAGGCAGCAGTGGAAGAGGAGGCTAAAAATTGCCCCCATCTAAGGCCAGGTTAACAAAAAGACTGACATTTGAAAAGAAAACAGTGAGACAATGCCATATACTGGAAAACTCACCAGACTTGTTTTCACTGTGGTTCCAACTCCACGAATAAGATGCTGAATGACCTTGAGCAATTCCCTTAATTTCCTGGGGCCCCAGTTTCCTCGTTTCTAACATAAATTCTTGGGTTCTTTCTCACTGTAACATTTTATGAGTCAATAAAAATTTTCAAACTTCCAGAGCAGCTGTTTTCAACAATTCTGTTCCCTCTTTCAATAGTCTGGTTGAACCATATTTTTAAAAAACTGCTATTTCTGCAGTCACACAAGTTCTGCCTCACTACTTCCCAGAGCATTTAAGGGGAAAAAAAGAATGTCATTATTTAGAAATGACTGAAGTCAAATGTCACTCTTCACATGTTTTCTGAAATAGGTGCCCTTTCTTTGGGATCTGCATGAATACGAAGAAAGCACCTGGGCAGATGCCTAATAAGTGTGTCTCAAATAGTTGCCTGCTAAGCAGACATTGCTGGTCCTGATGCCTCCTAAAAGATGCACTGGTGTGGCCCCTTTTTCTCAATAGCCCCTAAAAGTTATCTATGGTGTAGCCCACACTGTCTTTCTCCAGGACAGTCAGCTTCCTGTGATTTTAACTTTCTTAACAGTGAAGACAGCTGGCAAGGGAAGGAAGGAATAAAGTATAAGGTGGGTGGGTAGGTGAGAAGAGCACATACGGTAGGATTTTGGCTTGAGTGAACAGGATTTATGTTTTATTTCTATGACTGTGAAAGCTTAATATAAACATGTTGGGAGAGGGGGAAAAAACTTTTAAGCTAAGAACATAAGCAGGAAGTTTAAATATAGTAACAACCAAAACATTTTTTTAAAATAGGTGCTATAGGGGCTTCCCTGGTGGCGCAGTGGTTGAGAGTCCACCTGCCGATGCAGGGGACACGGGTTCGTGCCCCGGTCCGGGAAGATCCCACATGCCGCAGAGCGGATAGGCCCGTGAGCCATGGCCGCTGAGCCTGCGTGTCCGGAGCCTGTGCTCCGCAACAGGAGAGGCCACAACAGTGAGAGGCCCGTGTACCGCAAAAAAATAAAAATAAAAATAAAATAAAATAAAATAGGTGCTATATAGATCCTCCTTTCAGCCCCTCTGCCCATTTGCTCCTGTGTCTATCAGGGCACATGCTGAACACCGTTTGGGACTCACTAGATTTAACAGTGGAAACAAGCATGTCTTCTGAGAGTTTGGTGTCCCTCTGGTCAGCGTGGTGGGATGCCCAGTGGACTGACTCTGTGTCTGAGTTGTTTGAATGAAGAGCATATTAACGCAAGTATTGGGTTGGGCAAAAAAGTTCATTTGGGTTTTTCTATAATCTCTTATGGAAATACTCAAATGACCTTTTTGGCCAACCCAATAAAATGGCCAAAGCAGACAGAGCTCAATTTTGAGAGGTAGGGAATGGAGAGACACAGGGGTCAAAGGAATAGAGGGAGGAAATACTCCCAGGTAGAGTGATAAAATCAGATAATTAGATTGGAGTGAAAATTAGTATTTTATCCTCTTATAGATGAGAACAATTAGAATTCCCCAATGTAAAATCAGTGGAAAAGACAGTCATTACATCCACGTAATTACTGTACTTCTAAACCACTAGCAAGTAAATAAAAAAAGTAATGTCCCTGAGCCAGTCTAGGATAGAATGATTCCAAGCATCTGTGTTCACTGGTTGAAGGTTAAAAATAAAGGATAAGTCCGATGAAGATGCACATGTTCATGTACAAGTTGTAATGAGGATGTAAATATTTTAGGTATGATTGGCAGGAAGAATCTACAGATATTTCTAAAAATATGAAGGACTAAAGTATAGAGCAAAAAAACAAGAAGACACAATGTGATTTTCCTAGAACATGAGGTGAAACAATATAGCATGTGTCCACAAGACAGACGAGAATTCTCCCAGAGGAGGATGCCTGCCACTTACTTGAGAGAGAGAGAGAGAGAGAGGGAGAGAAGGGGAGAGACATGGCAGGAAGGCTGTGAAATCATTAACAGCCCTTCTGTTCAGCCATCACTACAGAGGTTCATAGTCAAAGGAGGCTAATATAGTAACAGTTGATGAGCAAACGGGTAAGTTCTCATCTGGAGCAGGTTAAGACACACTTCAGTAACTGAATGTATTGAAATCATTGAAGTTTGATGAAATTCACTTAACAGTCCTAAAGGAAACAGAATGAGTGAAATGATCTCTGAGTATTTAGGAAGGATGTGTGTGGATGAAAAATGGTAAGTTTGTTGTTGCATAAGAAGATAGAGGTATAAAAAACTATAGGAAAGGGTAGATTAGAACAGTGATATAAAGAATCAGGGGCTCACATCCTGAAGAGAATCAAGGAAGAAAAAAAGCAGACATGAGATATACATGGAAAGCATGGCCAGTCTCACTGCCACCTTCTACAAACCCCTGACATTGATGTCAATTCCATGTGTGGTTTTGCACACTCGTGATTCTGAGACCTACATCTCAGCCTGGCGTAACAAATTCTGTTGCTCAGGAAGAAGTGACCAACTTGAACTTTAGAAGCTGTGAGCTTCTTCATCAAGCAGTGAAATGCTGGGCTCCCCAGCAGCACCTCCAGTTTCCTGGTCAGTAATGGGGAACATAGTCAAGGAGGTGCCATTCAGCATATGGCAAAAATTAAATTTTCAGCAGGTAGAAGTTCTGGTGGGTTTGTAGCCGCATCTGTGTGGTGCTATGTCTAGGGTCCAACCAGAGGTGGCACTGGAGCTGTGTGATTTTTCTGTGTCAGTAAAGAAGAAATCCTACTTTTGATTTTTCTGAGATTTGTAGTTTTCTCGGTCCTTTAAATGATTTTGTTTCAGGTCAAGAGAGCAAGAGTCCTTTACTCGTTCGGGAGGATCAACTTTTAGCCAGAAATATTGAAAGATTATTCCTGAGGTCATGGTTGTGGGCAGAGGAGACAAGGGCATAGGGTATGATCAAAAATAGAAGTGACCTCAGTCATTTAGTTTATTCTTAAAAGAAAGTACCTTGATTCCCTAAGTGGATGGAATTGTGTCTCTTTATCTGGCCTTGTTTATTTGAATAATTCTATTGAATCAGTGTTCTGGGGCAATTGTGGAGATGAAGAGGCATCAGAAACAACAATAACAACATCCCAAGTAATAATATAAGTAGTGTTGATCATATACCTGGCATCCAGTGCATCTGAAGGTGCTTGCTCTCCTTTTTTTAAAAAAATTATTTATTTTATTTTTGGCTGCGTTGGGTCTTCGTTGCTGCACACGCGCTTTTCTCTGGTTGTGGCGAGCGGGGGCCGCTCTTTGTTGCGGTGCACGGGCTTCTCATTGCGGGGGCTTCTCTTGTTGCGGAGCACGGGCTCTAGGCACGCAGCCTTCAGTAGTTGTGGCTCATGGGCTCAGTAGTTGTGGCTCACAGGCTTAGTTGCTCCGCGGCATGTGGGATCCTCCTGGACCAGGGCTCAAACTCGTGTCCCCTGCATTGGCAGGCGGACTCTCAACCACTGTGCCACCAGGGAAGTTCGCTTTCTCTCCTTTAAGTCTCACAATAACTGACAAGTTGGGCACTATTATAGTACTCATTTTATAGATAAGAATACTTAACCATGTTAAGTGACCTGTCTAGCATTTCACCTTGATCAAGTGACTTCAAAGCCAGGAAGTCTAAATCCAGAGCCTTGACTCCTAACCTCTACCCTACATGGGTTTTAGGAAATAGTATTCAAAAAGTAGCCATAAAAGGAAACAGTGAAAAATGAAGGTAGAACTTTCAAAGATGAAGATGTGGAAAAGTGATGGAAGGGAAACATAATAACCAACAAATATGTAAAAAATGTATAATGAGATTGCTAAGGGGGAAGCTGTCGATCATTCTCACTGGGGAAAGTGAAAAGAAATGAGCTTTTAGCACCATAGAAATAGGGTGAAGTAGCAGACATGACTCATGGATGACAAAATATCAGAGCTGAAAGGAACATCCTCGGATCCAAACCCACCATTTTTCAAATGGGGAGATTGAAGCTCAAAGAGGAAAGGTGACATTTCCAAAGTTACCGATTAAGTGCCGTGCTGGGACCTGAATCTGGTTCTCCAGGAGCTCAGTCCCAAATGTGTACCATTGCTGACTCTTATGATTATTAGTGTAAAGGACTCAGGGGACCAGCGCGTTTGCACACATCCATGGACGTGTGTGTGTGTGTGTGTGTGTGTGTGTGTGTGTGTGTTTGTTTATGTGCTTGTCTGAACTATCAGTTTAAAATGATCCAATTAGCAATGCCAGAGCCAAAGGCATGTGTGTAGAGGCAGTGGAAGATGTGAATAAATGGTGGCGGGAGATGTATTAAAGCAAAATGCAGTTTGAACTTGGACTTTGAAATCCGGATCCTGAACAAAGAACTGAATGGAGTTTCTTGGACAAATAACAGATTATCAAACACATGAAGGAAATTAATTAGCAAAACAAAAACAGTGCCTTCTTTCCTTCTTTTCCTTCCGTTATACTTTGACCTGTCATTTTCCAGAGTTGAGCCCATTGATAAAGAGAAAAAACAAAAAAAAGAAAGAAAGTTAGTTTAGCATATTTCATTCCTAGTGACCTCACGCTTTCTCCTACAATCATTGCGTTCTTTGCTAAGGTTTTACAAAATCTTTAAAATCACTTTTTTCCCAAAATATATTTTACCCAGAAACTCCTTTTTCTCCCCAATTTTCAGACTCTGGGTGTGCTCTGAGGAGCCTGGCTGATATGCTGTTGAGGATGTTAGTGACTGATTCGAATGCCACATGACAGATTCGGCTTCAGAACATTGTGTCTTTCATTGCGTTCTGCAGCCCAGCATCCCTGGGGACATCTTGACTTCTTAACAGCCTTCCCGACTTAGCCCAACATATGCCTCCATGGGAGACGTGAAGCCTCAGTGGAGCAGTCTTCCATTTACATCCAGAAACATCCTTTGACATCAGGGGCCTCCTGCCTTTCCACATGCCTCCGACATTGCTTTTAGTAATTTTTTTTTTTTTTTTTCGGTATGCGGGCCTCTCACTGTTGTGGCCTCCCCCGTTGCGGAGCACAGGCTCCGGACGCGCAGGCTCCGGACGCGCAGGCTCAGCGGCCATGGCTCACGGGCCCAGCCGCTCCGCGGCATATGGGATCCTCCCAGACCGGGGCACGAACCCGTATCCCCTGCATCGGCAGGCGGACTCTCAACCACTTGCGCCACCAGGGAGGCCCGCTTTTAGTAATTTTTTTAATTCAATGGAAAAATATTATTTCTGTCAGTTAACATTCCTTTATAATATCCATGTGACCCAAAACATTGTTAAGAATACAAACATCAACAAAATATTTTAAAAATGGTAACTTTAATCTCACCTCTGTACTGGGAAGATCATTGTAAAGAAGCATTTTGAGATACAACTTTATTTTTCCAAGCTACACAGGAGAGTTCATTTGAACTGTGTAAGTAGAAAGTATTACTGCTAATTTGATCCAAAGAGAAATGACATTTGAGAATATCATTTATAAGGAGTTTAAAATTAACAAGATGCTTTTTGCAGGTTTTTGCAAGTTCGCTACAAGCAATACAGATGTCTTATCCTGTTGCTGCAATCCAATTTTTACTCCTTTTAATTTGAGTGCCTGCGGTTCAGGAATATTCGGGGAGCAGAAATGTAAATTACCTCAGAGGCAGCGCACTGTCATGCTGGACCCTGGAGTCCCACTGCCTGGGCTCAATTCCAGTTCTGCTTTTGACCACTTATATATCCTTAGACAAATTCCTTTAACTCTGGGAACTTCAGTTTGTTATTTGTAAAATGGATTAACTACATGTGATTATTGAGGAAACTAAATAATGTAATGTACATAAAGTATCTGGTGCAGAGTAACAAAAGAGCTCAGTAAAATTGAACAGGTGATATATAATTATCAGATGATTAATAATCCGTTGCTGACATTAAAATGAGGATAGGAACCTCCTAGTACATCAAGTGGGGACCATGGGTCACTTTTGAGTGCCTCCCCTTTGGCAGTTTATGGCCGGGAATGGCAGTACAGCTACTTTGCTTGGAATGCTTATTTCAAGTGGATTATTGGAAGAAGGTTATTGACATATGCCCATGTTTCATCAGGAGTAACTCCCAGTCCACCCCTTAACCCCCATCTTAGACATTTCCAGCTGCTTTCAGATGAGGATCAGAGGAGTCCTGCAGTACAGAAACACTGAGGATCCGTGTGCTAATGCAGACTTGTCCTGTAAAGGTCCAGATAGTGAATGCTTGAGGCTTTGTGTGCTATATAATCATTGTCACAGCTACATTGCTTTTGTATCACAGACGTAGACACCGATTATAGGTATAAGAAGAGTTGGATTCCAGTCCAACTTTATTTGCAAAAGCAGGCAGCAGCAAAGATTTGGCTTGCAGGTCTTAGTTGGCCAACCGCCTACTCTAGGGAGTTATGTAAGGAAAGAGGGGTGTGGGTAACAGTGGAGACAAGGTTGAGATCATCCATTAGGGGGAATGTAGGTTGAAGACCAGCGTCTTGTGAGTCCCAGCAAGTGAAAAGGGTTTTATGAGAATGTACTGTACTGTCTACCTAATCTTTTGTTAGGCATCATTGGAACTATAAAAATAAAGATATCTGAGGGCTTCCCTGGTGGTGCAGTGGTTGAGAGTCCGCCTGCCAATACAGAGGACACAGGTTCGTGCCCCGGTTCGGGAGGATCCCACATGCCGTGGAACGGCTGGGCCCGTGAGCCATGGCCGCTGAGCCTGCACGTCCGGAGCCTGTGCTCTGCAATGGGAGAGGCCACAACAGTGAGAGGCCTGTGTACTGCCAAAAAATAATAATAATTAAAAAATAAATAAAAATAAAAAATAAAGATATCTGAGATATAGTCTGTGTTTCATAGAGGTTACCGTTGACTTGGGGCCAGTGTAGCAGAGACCAGTAGCTAGTTAGTGGCAGTGACCCCAGTATTATCTGCTCAAATTTCTCTCCACTGTCTAAGGGAGTTGCTGGAAAGATGGAGACAGGGTTTCTAACCGCAGTGATCATCACCGGAGGAAGTCAGTTAGCTTTGAAGAGCTCAAAATGTTCTCTTGACATTACTTCATTTATCTCCTTTGTATTGTTCTGAGCTGGGAAACCAAGTTGGAAAAAGTATTGAATCCGTACACAGAAGACAAATTCCAGGGGGGATCGCTGCGTAAATTAAATTCCAAATTTGAACCCATGGCTATTCTCATACGCATTCAAAGCTATTCTTTCCACATACGCTAACTCTCTTAATAGCATTTGCATTTTTCAGTCATTTACAAAGTTACTCTTGGGGCTGAGAAAAGCTAGTTCTAAGAACCACAATATCTTGTAAAATATTGTCCTTATCTTTGGAACTAGCCTCCAATCGTACTAAAACAGTAGGAAAAAATAAATAATTTTCCATTAATATTTGTTTAATGTCCATTTTCAAGTACGTGATTTCTAAGACATTGCCAAGTCTGGATCTGATGAATTGCTACCAAGTCTTCTCCTGAGAAGTGCTTGCAAGTGTTTTAGAAGTTAAGCTTCTTCCATAAACAATTAAACACCAATTTATGCTTTTACTCTCTGTAATTTCTTAAAACATTGCAAAAAAACCTAACAATCTAATAACATGTACTCCTGCAAAACTGGTAATGCATTTCTTTTTTCTAGCTCAACACATACATATAGCCTGAATTGCATGAATTATTTTGCAAGAGAATTAGTATCAAGATTTTAACTGTAGCCAAGTATCTTTAATTACACAGCTATATTGTTCAAATATATCTAATATGTTAAACACATTATCTGCTATTAGTTATTTAAAGTGGATAGTTGGCTGTTTTTTTTTTAAATTTTTAATTAAAAATTAAAAAAATTTTTTTTTAAATTTTAATATTTACTCATTAGTAAGGTTGACCTTTTGAGGAATATTTGTCTCTGGATTTAACGCAGTAACCATTAGCAATAAGTTTAATTGCAAAGTTTTCATGAAACATAACTCTAAAATTGTGTGAAAATGTCAACACTTCAGGATAAGTGGCTAATCATTTTAATTCTCTTGGTAGTCACTGCAGTATTATTAATCGTGATAGAGTCATTCGATCCTAATATGGACGTAGTATCTAATTCTGCAGGGATTCAGCTGTAATTTAGCAACAATTACTGTCCACTTATAAAGTGATGCCAAAAACCCTAACACAATTATTTTAATGCATTTTGGTCACATTATACAATAGCGTTCAAGTTTGTAAATGTTGCAAAAACTTTAGATGGATGTATTTGATTAAAAACACATTACGTTGGAAATTCTTTTTACTTGAGGTGTTTATGCTGGTATTTCAGAAGGTGCTCCTCATTCCATTTTTGGAATAGTTCAAATTTACTTCAGTGTTTTCCTTGGAATTTTCTTTTCTTTTCTGCATATTTGCTTTGGGGAAAGCAAATTGTTGTGTTTTCTAAACATATGCAACTTTTGAAGAGGGTACTTTTCAGGTGACCTGCCAGCAAGGAGCTTGTTCACTGGGATGAGAAAGCATCAGCTGCCTTCCTGGATAACAGAGTTCACCCAGATGTAGAAGATGCACGTGTTATGAAACAGGAATCTCCAACAGCTCCAGTTCTGACAGGTCCCCTGATGGATTATGCTAATCACCATGTGCTTCACAACATGTGTTCTTTTAATCTTCATTTCGTAGCACGCTGCCAGTCACCTAGGGCAAAAGGTGGCTTTATGGTTCTGTTGTACCTCTGTGGCCCCGCTGTGAAGGAGGAGTTGGTTATTATTACATCCTTTGTGTCTTTGGCACAGTAAAGGATCTGATAATCAAGTAAGAGGTGGGAAGTGTGATCAGGTAACTAGGTAGATTGGTATTACTACTCTTTTTTTTTTTTTACTTTTTTTTTTTCTTTTTTTTTTTTTTTTTTTTTTTTTGTGGTACACGGGCCTCTCACTGTTGTGGCCTCTCCCGTTGCGGAGCTTAGGCTCCGGACGCACAGGCTCAGCGGCCGTGGCTCATGGGCCCAGCCACTCCACGGCATGTGGGATCTTCGCGGACCGGGGCACGAACCCATGTCCCCTGCATCAGCAGGCGGACTCTCAACCACTGCACCACCAGGGAGGCCCCGGTATTACTACTCTTGACTGAAGGGAAAAAAAAAAAAAAAAAGAACAATGTGCAAGTGGTGAGTTACATTTTATTTGGGGCAAAATGAGGACTCTAGCCCGGGAGACAGCATCTGAGATAGCTCTGAGGAGCTGTTCCAAGGAGGTGGCAGGGAAAGGCAGTACCATCTCTGTTGTTAGTGAAGGGGGGACGTCCGGTCAAGCACACGTTTTGGCAGAGGCTGGCTGCTACTCTCAAGAAGGTGGCTGCTACTCTCAAGAAGGTTGCTGCTACTCACAAGGAACAGACGTCTCCATTAATGATTTTAGTGCTTTTCTAGATATGAGAAGATGCAAGTATTGGGGCTCATAAAATCTTCTAAAAGTATCTGACAGTTTTTCCCGGAGCACAGAGTGCCTCATTCCCGATCTCCGCCGTGAACTCTTTTCAGGGTGTGTTGATGTCAGCGACTGCAGTGGCTAGTGACCTAATCCTTGTAAAGGCAGATGGCAAGTGACAATTTTTATCTGGCACTAGAGAAAAAGAGCAGGGCTGATATGTAGGGGGACAAGTACAATCTGCCACATGGAAGTAATGTATAGGAAGAGTCTACGCCTCTGCCTTAGCAAACGTTTAGTAAGACACTTCTTAATAAACATGTTCTAGATACTAGTTAATTCTACAGACCCCCAACTATCAACTGTGATATCAATATCAATATCAATATCAACTCTGATATCGGCACATGGATGGATAACCCTGTTATCCGTGGAGCAAGGCATCTTCATGCATTCTCATCTATTGAAATCGTGTGACCTCCTAGGCTGGGGCCCTCTCCCACTGCTTACCTACTCCAGTGTCACTCCCAGCACTTAGGTGATGTCTACTCATGGAACATTAACACAACTTATATTCATGTAACTATTCTACAGATAGGAAGGTATATCTATCTTAAAATAGTCACCTACAATAGAATATTAAAACTCAAATCAAAATGCCTTGTGGGTTATCAGGAATTTTATATCAGATTCGCCAACACTTCTTGAGTTTTAGATTAGTTTGTATTACGTTGGCTGCATCTTGAGCCCTGGGTAACTATTTTTATTATAATGGAATTCTGTAAATATGGATCAAGGGATACAGGGTAGTAGGAGTGTAAATTGGTAGTCACTCTAGTGGGTGATTTTGCAACATGTGTTAAATTTAGAGTGTGCCTATCCTATGCCTAAACAGTTCTACTGCCAGGTACTCACTCTCCAGAGACACCTCATGCCATGTGCACAAAGGGACACATCAAGGAAGAGTTGTGGCAGCTTTGTTGGTTGGATCAAACCTCATGAAATTGCTGATATTTGACCAATTTTGACATAAAAAATGGCAGTTTCATGTGGTTCAATTTAATAATTTAAAAAAGACAAAAATGTTCTGTAAGAAATGGATAAGTAAACTCTAATGTTCATAATTTATTCATGATGTATCTATTCATGATATACCTATGATAATGTTACCTATTATTGCATAACAAACTACTGTAGTATTGAACCTCACAAAATTGCTGATATTTGACCAATTTTGACTTACAGAAATGGCACTTTCATGTGGTCCATTTTAATATTTTGAAAGCAGTGTTCATCAGTGCGAGAGTGGATAAACTGTAATGTTCATGATCTATCTATTATACTGTGATTTATTATTGCATAGCAAACTACCCCAGAACTCAGTGGTTGAAACACCAGTGATTTAGTCTGTCTCACAGTTCTTTGGGCTTTTCTGGACTTAACTGGGTGGTTCTTCTGCTCTACACACAGTCTTCTCAAGATTACCTGGAGTTTGGCTTGGGGCTCGTGGGGTCCTAATTTCTCTCCCCCTCTACGTACCTCACCCTCCCTCTCCCCTCTCTCCCTCCCTTCCCTCTCCTGTTTCATGACCCCCTCACTATGTGGTTTACTTTGAGCTTTTATTCACGCTACTTGGATCCCAAAAGGGCAGAAGCAAAAGCTTCAAGGGCTCTCAAGACCGGAACTCAGAAGTTCTAGAACATTATCTCCAGTAGATTTTATCAGTGAAAACACATCACAAGGCCAGGCCAGATTCAAAGAGCAGGCAAAGAACAAAGTGCCAGGTTTGAACAGTGATGGCAGGAATTGGTAGTAGCCATCTTTGGAGATTATGTACCACATTTACAGTGAAATATGGTAGAGCAGTTCAAAAGAATGAATTAATGTGCTTAGATTTATGAAACATATTCTTGAATAAAAAACAAACTGCAGGATGATATGTGGTATCAGTTTTCTATTGCTATGTAACCAATTACCACAAGTTTAGTGGCTTAAAACAACACCCATTCACTGTCTCAGACTTCCATAGGTCAGAAATCTAAGTGGACTCAGCTGGGTTCTCTGCTTAGGGTCTCACAAGGCTGCAGTCAAGTTATAAGCCAGACTTGGTTCTTATCTGAAGGCTCTGGAGAAGAATCGGCTTCTGAGCTCATTCAAGATGTGGGCATAATTCAGTTCCTTGTAGTTGTAGGACTGAAGTCCCGTTTCCTTGCTGCCTGTCAGTGGAGGTGACTCTCAGCTTCCAGAGGCCACCAGCATTCCTCGGCACAGGATCCCTTCCATTTTCAAAGCCAGCAATGGTGCATCAAATTCCTTCTGTGCTTCGTATCTCTCTGACTTCCCTTCGGCTACCACCTAGAGAAAACTATGCTTTTAAAGGGCATGTGTGATTAGATTAAATGCATGACTAATCTCTTTTAATTAACTCTAAGTCAATTCATCAGTAACCTCAATTATATTTGCAGAATTCCTTTTGCCACATAACATAATCAGAGTGTGATAATTCATCATACTCATAGATCTGGGAAAGACAGGAAATTTTAGGGGAGCATTTTAGGGTTCTGCTTACCATGCATGTAAACACGTAGCTAGCACCCTAGACAATACCAAATGCATGTGAATACACATGGAAAGGTATCTGAAATGATGTTACTAAATTAGTAACAGTAGTTACCTTTGGAGAGTAGACCAAAATTTGGAAGGCAAGTGGTATTTAGCCTTAATAGAAATGCTTTAATTTTTTAACAAGGAAATTTTGTTCCTACATTAATGTAATTAGAAAATGTGTTGAAATAGAATTTGAGGGATCTAACACTCCACCTCCTTGACTCTGTAGAACTAACGCTGCCTGCACCAATGCACAGTGGTGCCCTCCTATATCTCTCTGCAACTGTCTTCCATTACATGACTGCTCAGGATTCACCTGCCATCATTGCACCAGTATAATTCATTACAGTCTTGTCCAAGGCCAACATTTACCAGTTGGTGCCTTTATAGCCACAAAGTTGTTACAATATTAAATATTTGTATGCTGGTTGGCAAATAGCCCCTGCCCCAACCTCCCTTGAGTGTCCTGCAACCAAATGGAGTGTCCTCCCATCCTAAGACTTGGAACACCCTGCCATTCCCTGAGATGCAGAGACCGTCTGCAATCCAGCTAGTAAATGGCTCACACTTGGTACAGCAGGGGCCCTCAGGACTGCCTCAGTGTTCAGGCCAGGGTCCTTTCTTTCTCATTGGACAGGGCTCCCCCACCCTCACTGGGTTGCATATTGTGAAGATTACCCTGCCTGGTCTAGGTTTTAGAAGTGTGAATTCATAAGGTAGCACCCTCACATACATCTGTCCCCTTTCCTCTATCAAATGGTCCAGGAGCAGGAACCATAACTATTTTCTTCGCAAAACCTCACAGTAATTGGTTTGTGTCCTGCTCACTCTGACTAGCTGTACCAATAGCCACTACAGAGAAATTTATATGCTCTCTCCTCTACCATTTAGAAGGAAGAAAGCAAGTCCTGTGCTTGCCTTGGAAATAAACTTTCTACATTAGGGAGAAGAGGTTGAACACATTATTAGATGGCAGGATGTTTAATTGTAAAAACCTTGTAGGGCTTCTCTGGTGGCGCAGTGGTTGAGAGTCCGCCTGCCAATGCAGGGGACACGGGTTCGTGCCCCAGTCCGGGAAGATCCCACATGCTGCAGAGAGGCTGGGCCCGTGAGCCATGGCCGCTGAGCCTGCGTGTCCGGAGCCTGTGCTCCGCAACGGGAGAGGCCACAACAGTGAGGCCCGCGTACAGCAAAAAAAAAAAAAAAACAACTTGTTGGGGGTAGGGTGTGTTTCCCTGTCTCCACAGTAAGGAGCATAGTGTGCTACTGACTTTGAGTTTCCCTTAGAAATCATTGCTGGATATCAAGCTTCCTGAATAGTACCTTGGGCAAGTTCAGGCAAGTGTAATTGGTGTGCAGGCATTGCTATTCCAAAAGGGAATGACTTTTGCCTTTAAAGGTAAACCAAGGAGTCAAACTTCTGAGTTGTCTGCAAGGAAAATAAGAAATAAGGTCTTTGTACACAGAATCAAAGTTTTAGTTTGTCAGGGCAATATCATAGCTACCATAGAGTTAGGTTTTTTCCCTAATTGAATGAAGTGATGATTTATTTTTAGCCTTCACTAAAGCCAGTAGTGACAATAGTAAGAGCTAATATTTATTGAACAATTTTCATTTCCCAGGTTCATGTCCCAGGTACTGTGCTAAGCATTTTGCATGCAGCAAGAACTCAGTGAGGAAGGGATTATTATTTCCATTTGACAGGTGAGGAAATTAAGGCACAGAGCTCTTAAGTAAATTCACCAAGGTCACGTAACTTCTAGTTAAATGAGACAGGAACTGCGATAAAAAAACAAACCCACCTGGCACCTGTGCCGCTCTGAGCAGTACTGTCTTCCTCATATCACACTAGTTTGCAGTCTTCTCCCAGCGTTGAGCCCCTAAATTCACATAATTCTGTGTTTGCATCTTATTATCCAATGGCTGGAAGCAGTTGATAAGAATGGAGTTACTAAGGCAACACCCAGTGAGGTGACTCTATAAGAAACATGGGCAAAACTGTAAAACATACCGGTGGTTACTGGCTATACTAATTTTCTAACACTGCCATGCAAAGTACCACAGACTACTTTAAGTGTGGCTTAGAGCAACAGAAATGTATTTTCTCATGGTTGTGGAAGCTAAAAGTCTGAAATCCAGTTGTCAGAACAGGGTCATGTTCCCTCAAAAGGCTCTAGGGAAGAATTCTTCCTTGTTTTTTCCTAGCTTCTGGTGATTGCCAGCAATCCTTGGCATTCCTTCACTTGTAGCTGCATCACTCCAATTTCTGTCTCTGTCTTCACACGGCTGTCTTCTGTGTGTGTGTGTGTGTGTGTGTCTCCTCTGTGTCCTGTGTCCCCATGTATTCACATCTGCCTCTCTTTTTTATTTTTATTTTTATTTTATTGAAGTATAGTTGATTTGCAATGTTGTGTTAGTTTCTGGTATACAGCAAAGTGATTCAGTTATATATATATTATTTTCCATTATGGTTTATTATAGGATATTGACTCTAGTTCCCTGTGCTCTACAGTAGGACCTCATTATTTATCTCTCTGTTTTTATATGGACCCCAATCATTGGATTTCAGGTCCACCCTAATCCAGTGTGACCTCATTTTAATTTGACTACATCTACAAAGATCTTATTTCCAAATAAGGTCATATGCCCCTGTTCTGGGTGGGCATGAATTTTGTGGGGACAAAATTCAACCTATGAAACTGGCCCAGAACTGATTGTGTTCAAACACTGAATCAGAGGTTGAGGTGATGAGACCCCTGAAATAGACACTTTAAATACAGTGTGTAGAAGAATCTACTCATTAAAACATTTCTTTATTCCGGGAAAATGTATTGCCGCTTCTATAAACCTGATTGGCAGGTGTTTTTTTTTAATCAAAACATCTATAAACAGTTGTATATAAATATTCACTCATAAGATATTTATAGACATATTTCTCTATGCTGGACACCATGTCAGGCTGTAGAGAAAACAATGGTGAGGAAACATACCCAAGGTCCTTCACTTTAGGAGCTTGCGTTCTTGTGGGGAAACCAATATTTGCCAAAGAATCACAGGAGTGAATGTTTAGCTTGAAAAGGAGTTGAATGCTTTGCAGAATGGAAAACACTTCTATTCCAGTTTATGTAAAGGAATGTAAAGGTTTCCGGTGGGGGGGAGAAAATCTTGCACTGAGATCTATAGCCTGGATGGAGTGGGGAGGGGCTGAATGGAGTGTTCAAGAGAGAAAAAAGAATGTTTCATTCGGTCGTTTCTCCCCAGTGTCCAGCCTTGTTTAGAGAATATAAAAGCCTTAGAGAAAAGCAAACACAAAACGAAGCGTGGTATTAACCTTCTGCCCTGGCCGGTGACTAACTCACCTGATATATTAGTTTTCTTTGGTTGCTGTAACAAATTAACACAGACTTGGTGGCTTACAACAACAGACATTTATTCCATTACAGTTCTGTAGGTCAGAAAGTCAAAATCAAGGTGTCCCCAGGGCTGTACTCCCATCTGCCCCATAGGGGACCATCTGTTCCTTGCCTCTTCTGGCTTCTGGTGGCTGCCAGCAATCTTTGGCTTGTGGCCGCATCACTTCAGTCTCTGCCTCCATTCACACTGCCTTCTCCTCTGCTCGTTGTCTCAAATCTGCCTTCGTCTTTCTCTTATAAGGACACTCGTCATTGGATGCAGGGCCCCCCTGGATATGCCAGGATGATCTACTCATCTATCCATGTCCTTAACCTAATCACAGCCACAAAGCCTTTTTTCCAAATAAGCTAACATTCACAGGGTTCTAGGGATTTTTTTTGAATTTTATTTAATTTATTTTTTTATATAGCAGATTCTTATTAGTTATCCATTTTATACTTATTAGTGTATACATGTCAATCCCAGTCTTGCAGTTCATAACACCACCAACCCCACACGCCCGCCACTTTCCCCCCTTGATGTCCATACGTTTGTTCTCTACATCTGTGGGGTTCTAGGGCTTTGACGTAGGTATCTTTTTCACTCTGCCACACCTGGGATGGCTGATAACAAGGCATGTTGAAACACAGGTTGAAAGATTCAGAGCTCTAGGGAAGAACTAGAAGGCAGGATAGTATGAGCTTTTGGCTCTTCTACAAAGCATCCCACAAAACAGTGGTGTTCGTTAGGAAAGTACTGCCCATTAAGCGATATTTTGGAAACTTGTTGGGGTTGTGTTTTTTGTTTTTTGGTTTTTTTTGCAGTACGTGGGCCTCTCACTGTTGTGGCCTCTTCCGTTGTGAAGCACAGGCTCTGGACGCGCAGGCTCAGCGGCCATGGCTCACGGGCCCAGCCGCTCCGCGGCATGTGGGATCTTCCCGGACCGGGTCACGAACCCGTGTCCCCTGCATCGGCAGGCGGACTCTCAACCACTGCGCCACCAGGGAAGCCCTGGGTTGTGTTTTTAATCCCCATTGTCATAGGCATGCTATTGGCTTTTAATGTAGGGAGCCAGGGAAGCTAGATGTCCTTCAACATGCAGTGAAGCTTCCCAAACAAAGAATTGCCCCTGGTTCTACTGGACATTCATGTATATACAAATAATACAAATAAGGGCCTGGAACCTGAGTCCATTTTACACATATGTACAAATATGGTTTTGGTTTTTTTTTTTGAAAATTATGTTTGTTTTATTCAGGGAATTACTGAGGACTATAGCCCAGGATACAGCTTCTCAGGTAGCTCTGAGGAACTATTCCAAAGAGGTAAGGGAGTGGCTAGCATATATAAGAGTTTTTGTTTGTTTGTTTTTAACATGTTCATTGGAATATAACTGCTTTACAATGGTGTATTAGTTTCTGCTGTATAACAAAGTGAATCAGTTATACGTATACATATATCCCCATATCTCCTGCCTCTTGCGTCTCCCTCCCACCCTCCCTATCTCAACCCTCTAGGTGGTCACAGAGCACCGAGCTGATCTCCCTGTGCTATGCGGCTGCTTCCCATTAGCTATCTACCTTACGTTTGGTAGTGTATATATGTCCATGCCACTCTCTCACTTTGTCCCAGCTTACCCTTCCCCCTCCCCATGTCCTCAAGTCCATTCTCTACATATGCGTCTTTATTCCTGTCTTGCCCCTAGGTTCTTCAGAACCATTTTTTTTTTTTTTTTAGATTCCATATATATGTGTTAGCATACGGTCAAATACGTTTTTTCATAGTTTCCCAGAGTGGATCTATTTTGTAAAATGGGGTACTTTATTTTATTCAAAGCTTAACAAGTTTTTCACCATTTTGGTAAACTGTGTCACCAAAGGATCATCATTTGTATCATTGAGTTGACAAGAAAACACTGCTGTTTTTAACTATCAATCTACATTTATAGTTGCCACATGCAAATATGTAATAGAGGAGATGGGTGACTCTGATTACGACACTTAAAATCAAACATTATTAAATTAGTGGAGACAAGTGAAGCTTAATAGACCTCACTGAATTTTATTATTATTGCTTAAAAATATTTCATATTTTGCCATTTTATATATATATATATACAGACAGTATCATTTATATATAAATGTATTTGTGTACATACGTGTGTATGTGTGAGTGCATGAATAATTTTAGTAGCCCCATGATAAGAAACCTATAGGTCATGAAAATTCCTTATTAAAAATTATTTATTTGTTTTGGTTTTCCTGCATTTTTTTCATGTTATTCTGATTCTATCTCAAAAGGTCATCACACAGTTATTTTTCAGTCTCTGGAATTATTCTTTCACTTTCACATTCATCCTTTACTTCTTTTTTTTTTTTTTTTTTTTGGTACGCGGGCCTCTCCCTGTTGTGGCCTCTCCCGTTGCGGAGCACAGGCTCCGGACGCGCAGGCTCAGCGGCCATGGCTCACGGGCCCAGCCGCTCCGCAGCATGTGGGATCCTCCCGGACCGGGGCACGAACCCGTATCCCCTGCATCGGCAGGCAGACCTTCAACCACTGCGCCACCAGGGAAGCCCCGTCCTTTATTTCTCATGACCTATGGAAGAGTGTGTGGTCCAAAGTGTTTTAAGGTAATGATGCAGTGCACACCTCAGCAGGTGGTGGAATTTTAGGATAAGAGATATTTTCAATGATATTTATCAATCCTGTTGCATGTCACTACTCAAGGGAAAATGTTGACACTTCAGTTATAAATCAGGCTCAGGTCATTTATGAGAATATCAGATTTCTCCATCATACAGGTCTCCATTTTGGCAGTCTGTAATTTGTCTCTGCAAGTTCTCTCTAATTAAGGCTGTTTCCTTCTATTTATCATATACAAATAAGTCTGATCTGTATTATTTAACTTTAGTTTTTATTTTAGCATCAACTTCTACCTCTGTTCTTTACTATTCTTGTACTTCTTGTATGGAACTTTAAAAAAATCATTTTGCTTCTTTTAAATCCAAAATTATTCATTATGATTATATGTAGATGAATATTTCCACTTAATTCATTATGTATTCTAGGATAGCCTTTCTCAGTACATATTATTTTATTCCAAAAAACTTCCCTTTTATTTCTCCTTTGTAGTAGAGTTAGTGCATCATATTGATTTTTTTCTTAAAATAATGTTGTAGGAAAGTTACATTATCTGTTAATTTTATTTCAGGATAGTAAAGGGAACATTGAGTAACATTTGTTATAAAATGGAACATTGCGTCTGACAGGGTTGAAAGCCATTACTGTAAATAATACGGCACAGCTTAAAATGTGAGAACATGTGTGTTAAGTGAATAGTAGAAGCAGCTATCTCTCTGGGGGTGGTGAGAGGAGGAGGTGGGGTGAGGAAGGTCAGAGGAGAATTAAGGGTGGGGCGGGGAGAGGCGGGGCGCCTGTCTAGACAGGCTTCGTAGGGGAGAGAGACTCGAGCTTCATTTGAAAGGAAGAGATGGTCTTGGGCCGAAAGAGCAATTCCACTCCGTGTATGAGGGACAAATAAGGCAAGGCTGGAAAGCAGAAGAATGAAGACTAATGCCCCTAAGATTTCTGCAGAACTGTGAGTGAGGTGTGACTTACAGGCAGATTACATTGTGTTAATGTTTCCATGAGTCAGAGAGTTGACATCGCTTTTATATAGTTACCCCAGAAGGTGGTATAGGATTTAGCAACAGGCTATGTTTAGGTCCTGTGCTAAGTCTAAAGCATGAACTGTAATCATCTCCATTTCAGGCTGTGGATCTGGAATTCTAGAAATTAAGGACTTCATGTTTCCACCTCAGATCAAGGCAAAGAATCTACAGTTAACCTTTGCCTTGGGGAAGAAAAATAAAGCAGCAGCAAGACTTTCACACAAACAAATGAATAGAACTGGGCTTTTGACAGTGAGATGGGGAGGTGTGTTTAAGGAAGGTTATGGTGAAGGAAAAGCCCTTGTCATATCTGTCCCAATTTCTGAGCATACATTTACTTGTTTGTTAAATTCAGTGGTCTCTGTCCCAGTAGAACAGCAGCTCCATGAAGAAAAGGACCATGTCTGTTTTATTAAAAATATGGGGCTTCCCTGGTGGCGCAGTGGTTGAGAGTCCGCCTGCCGATGCAGGGGACACGGGTTCGTGCCCCGATCTCGGAAGATCCCACATGCCGCGGAGCGGCTGGGCCCGCGAGCCATGGCCGCGGAGCCTGTGTGTCCGGAGCCTGTGCTCCGCAACGGGAGAGGCCACAGCAGTGAGAGGCCCGCGTACAGCAAAAAAAAAAAAAAAAAAATGTACGAGCACCACAGTGCCTGGCACAGAGTAGTTGTTCAATTAATATTCGTTGGCAGAAGGAATGAAGGGGTGACTTGGCTAGGAGTTCTTGAACATCTACATCAAACATCTGTGTAGTACCATTCTGGGTTTTAATGATCTTCTGTTGCCATAAGAATTATTAATGTGGAAAATAATGAGATTAGTTCCAGTTGTGTGGTATTTTCATTGTAAAATGTTTACAGGGCTATTAACAGGCAAGATGCACATCAAGTTCCACTGTCAAAATAAATGGCTAGCACATTCCCAGGCATCAATGTTTAGGGGAAATAACCAAGCAAAATGTTTGTGGAGCAGGGCTTTCCATCCTGTTAGAATACAGATTAGATCATTAAGAAGCAACACATTTCATCCACTTACCCGTGTTTGCATACAGTGAAGTCTATTAATCGAATGAATATGGAGAACGCTGGTACACCATCTCACTCCATCAGAGGATTACTTCTCTGTCTTTATCAATAAATTCTGCCTTTAATCCTGAGAACGGATGGAAAAGAGAAATGGCCATTTTTTTTTAAAGACTGTTCTTTTTGGTCTTTGCGTTGCTTTGTCACTGGCTTTGTATATTTTGCTAGTAACTGAGTTTAGTTATAGAATGCCCCAGGGGTTCACACATTAGGTCTGAACTCATTTACAGGCGTAAATGAAAGTAAATGGGTAAGAAAGTTCCAGCAGCCTCTCTTGGTATCAGAAGGAAAGCCAAATGGAACTGGGCATCAGATAAAATAGCCGTTTGTTCATTCAGACTTTTAATTAAACTCAGAGATTAATAGATCTCAAAATGAGGTGTTTTAACAAATTTATGCTGCTGAGAATTCTCCTTGGTTCCACTTTTTATGCTCCCTACTCTTGAAAAGTCACTTTCTAGTTGTTTTTTTTAATGTAACCAAGTGATGTCAACATGATAATGTTGTTAATTCATAAATAATTCCCCATATCACAGATATGCATATGGAAACACAAAAACATTCACCACTAGAATCACGTCAGAGCTCTTTCTTTCTCATGTTCTCTAACTCTTCCACAAATCCAGTTTCCTCTTCAGTAATCACTGCCCAGGCTGACATATACATAAGTTGATTATAATATTCTTACCTCTTTAGGAAAAAATGTGATCTCTTTGTGTGTTATTTTTGAGAAAAGCTAAGGAATACAATGTAAAGAATGGATTGCATATTATTTCCATGTGGTATTTCACTTGACTTCAAAAGGAAAATAGAATGGATCTGAGCATCAAATGAAAAGAGTTTTTTTTTCAAATACTCTCTTCCCTAGAATGAAAGCATTTCAAGAACTGAGAGCGTCTCTTGACAGCACTGTTTGCCCAGTGACTGGGCAGCTCCCAGCAGGCCGGGGGGTGAGGGGGTCAGCAAATGACAAAGAAGGGCCCACATGACTTAAGGAGACCTTCTATTATAGTGCACCTCCCACAGCGGCAGATGAAGACCTTGAGCCAGAGCTGTGAAGTGATTGTTCTAAGGTCACACAGAAGTGACAGTTCTCCAGCTAGAAACTGAAAGAAGGTTCCAGTAGCAGGTGTTGATTGTCCAGTTGCTTGGGAGTGTGTGTGCTTCCTGGCTGGTTGTTATCTGTGATGTATTGTGGGGACACTTATTACTGATCGAGTGCCGCTCCGGGCTTCATTTATATTCCCGAAAGGGAAGGGGGTGATGTCTGCTTCTGGTTCTCATTTGGGGTCTGTTTATTCTAGTCTTCCCTCTGTGGTGAATAGGGGTCCTGCCCCTATAGGGGAGGCCTGAAGTTGTCCAGGGATGGGGCAGTGTATCTAAATGAATGATGAAATAATGAGTGAGCCTGTCTGCCCAAAGATCTAAGACACATGCCCGTAACAGCTTCATCGGTAACAAAGGTCCTTTTTGATTCTGCATTTACCTGACATGTCACTTTCAGTTGATCCCAAGACTAGAAAGAAGAAATAGGTGTTCTTTTTTCTTTTACATCTCCCCAAACTCTAGCAATATGAAAAAAATGTTAACTTCCTCAAATCAATCCCATCACTTAAATATAAGCACTGTTAAAAATGTCATGTATTTTCTTTCATTGTTATTTATGTTAGTGTGTGGTTATATATCTGATTCAATGTTTAAAAATGTAATCATACTGATCATGAAGTTTCTCTTTCTGCCTTTTTTGCACTTTGAATACCAAGAAGTTTAAAGGCAACCTAGATGGTTACTACTTGGCAATTCCCTGTTAAATGCTGTATCATCTTTAAAATGTTGAAAGTAGTAGATGCCTGATGCTCATTAAGAGATCTTCATGCACTTTCAGGACCTCTCAGCAGTGCTATTTCTCAGCATTCCTTGGAAGCAAAGATCAATGCGAGCTCCATCAGATACTGTTATGTTACTATCCTAATTCAGGGGTTGGCAAACCACAGCCCATAGGCCAAATCTGCCTGTCCATCTCACCTCCCTTAGCTGTGTTCTCAGGGCCAACTAAGGATGGTTTTTACATTTCTTTAAATTAAAGTATAGTTGATTTACAATATTGTGTTAGTTTCAGGTGTACAGCACAGTGATTCGGTTTTATATATACATCTCTAGATGTGTGTGTGTGTGTATGTTTGTGTGTGTGTGTGTGTATATATATATATATATATATTCTTTTCCTTTATAGGTTATTATAAAATATTGACTATAGCTCTCTGTGCTATACTAGGTCCTTGTTGGTTATCTATTTTATATATAGTAGTGTGTATATGTTAATCCCAAACTGCTAGTTTATTCTTCCATCCCCCTTTCCCCTTTGGTAACTATAAGTTCGTTTTCTATGTCTGTGGGTCTATTTCTGTTTTGTATATAAGTTCATTTGTATCATTTTTTAATTTTTTGTATCATTTTTTTAGATTCCATATATAAGTGATACCATATATTTGTCTTTGTCTGACTTACTTTACTTAGTATGATAATCTCTAGCTCCATCCATGTTGCTACAGTGGCATTATTTCATTCTTTCTTATGGCTGAGTAATATTCCATTTTATATATGTATATATGTGTGTGTGTGTGTGTATACACATATATATTTGTATACATTTATATATGTACCACATCTTCTTTATCCATTCATCTGTCAGTGGACATTTAGGTTGCTTTCATGTCCTGGCTATTGTAAATAGTGCTGCAGTGAACACTGGGGTGCATGTATCTTTTCAAATTATGGTTTTCTCCAGACATATGACCAAGAGTGGGATAGCAGGATCATATGGTAGCTCTATTTTTAGTCTTTTAAGGAACCTCTATTCTGTTCTCCATAGTGGCTGAACCAATTTACATTCCCACCAACATTGTAGGAGGGTTCCCTTTTCTCCACACACTCTCCAGTATTTGTAGTTTTTGGTGATGGCCATTTTGACCAGTGCGAAGTGATACCTCATTGTCGTTTTGATTTGCATTTCTCTAATAATTAGCGATGTTAAACATCTTTTCATTTGCCTTTTGGCCATCTATATGTCTTCTTACATTTTTAAAGAGTTTTTAAAAGAGAAGAAGAAAATGCAGTAGAGATCTACATGGCCCACAAAGCCTAAAATATTTACTATCTGGCCTTCTACAGAAAAACTTTGTCTGCCTCTGTCAAGATTATATTTAAATGTACTATGAATATTCAAAATTAACCAATCACTTAAGAAGCATGTAAAAATGGTTTGAAATTTGTGAGAGGAGTGTGTAAACAAGCATCACTAAATGTGTGGGACAGTATGTATTGGTGCTTCATGATGCTGAATTTGTGATGGTGGCTGGAGGCCTCTTCAAAGAGGTGGCTTTCAGGGATGGAAAGCTTTATTACTTTACATAATTATTTCAGTTGAAGGACAGGGGTGAGATCGAGTTTTTGGAACCAAAGCTCAGAGGCAGACAGCATGTAGATGTGTTTAAGGCTGGTAAGGCAAGAAGGAGATCCAGAGCCCAGTGAAGAGACTTTGCAAAGCATTTTCTCATGGTGTTGCATTGATTCTTGAAATCCACCCCACAAAGCATGTGAGTTTTTATAGATGAGGAAATCAAGCTTCTGGAGGTTTGAACAACCTGCTCTAGGTCACATAGCTAGCAAATACAATCCAGATTTGAAAAAGATCTGTCTGACTCTAAATATCCGTGATATTTTGTCTCTACCAAGTACGTATTTCCTATGTACATCTTACATATTTATGTGATGTCATTATACTAAATAACAGGTTCCTAGGTAAAACTGTACCATCCATTCATTCTGGATACATTTAATTTTCTTTAATATGACCTTCAAAGTCGTTCCCAGGAGCGTGTGTACTTGCCTTGGCGCTTCCCTCTCCTCACTTCTTTTTTTTTTTTTTTTTTAATGCAGCCACACAGGGTGACATGTTAGTTCCCAGATGTACTGTGTTCTCCAAGCTTCTGTGTGTTATTGAACGTGGCCCCCTCTGCCAGGGCGGCCGTTCCCAGTCCCTAGGCTCAGAAGCTCTCCTGTTCATCCTTCAAACATCACCTCAAATGTCATGTCCACTTAGGCAACATCTCTGCTTCCTCCAGGCAATTACACAAAATTCTCTGAACTCACAGGAATTGTTCTTTGATATGTATCTCGGGCAGTCAGAAAAAAAAGTTCTTTGCCTTTTTTCCTCGGGTGACTGATTCCTTAAGAACCAAGATCAAAGATGAATGCTGTGTCCCAGCACTTAGCACAAATCCTGACACATACGAGATCTTCTTAGATTTTGGTGTCTCAATGAATGAGGGAAAGAATGAACAGACAAATGGATAAATGAAGAATGAATGAATGAAGTGTGAGAGCTGCTTTCCCCTCAGGGGCACTGTTTGTATGTTGTATAACCTACAGAACTTAGTCTGTCCCTTGGTCATCAGAACCTGTCACCACCCTGATAAGGTTCCATTGGATAAGGTACTGTGATCCATACCAATCCATTGCTCTGGACTCAGGTTTGCAAACACTTTGGGATGAGTCCTCGTTCCTGGAGGGCCTAAGGACAAGGACGTAACTGAACAAGATTTTCCCTCAGTGTCAGGTGTTCAGCAACTATTAAGTTTTTGGTGATCTCACATCCATTACTGCTGTGTTGATACTTTTCTCCTCAATCCCCAGTATATCCCTGGTGACTCTAGTTCCATTGCTGTCTGTGGGCTGGATGAGTCTGTGCTGGGCAAGCCCGTCAGTGGACCTAACCTTTAAAGCAGCCAGGTAGCCTAAAAATGGTTGGTAAGCCAATGCTTTATCCCTCCCCAAATACCTAAGGGACTTTTAACTTGGCGCACGTGATGGTTAATTTTATGTGTCAACTTGACTGGGCTAAGAAATGCCCAGATGGCTGGTAAAAAATAATTTCTGGGTTTGTCTGGGAGCAGTTTCGGGAAGAGATGAGTTAGCATTTGAATTAGTAGACTTAGTAAAGAATATCCATCTGCCCTCACTAATGTATGCGGGAATCATCCAGTCCATTCGGGGCCCAAAAGAACAAAGAAGTGGAGGGAAGGTGAATTCACTCTCTTCTTGACCTTGGATGCCCATGTTCTTTTCCCCTTGGACATAGGAGCTCCTAGTTTCGGACCTTTGGACTTGCAGACTTACACCAGCAGCACCCCTACCCCATTCTTAGGCCCTCAGACTCAGTCTGAATCATACTACTGACTTTCCTGGTCCCTCAGCTTGCACATAGCAGATGGTGGGATTTCTTGGCCTCTGTAACCACATGAGCCGATTTCTGTAATAAATCTCCTCTTATATATATCCTATCGGTTCTGTTTTCTTGGAGCACCCTGCCTAATACAGTGTGGAGTTTTGGGGGCCTGTCTAATGTGCTAGGAAGTCCAGTCATCCTCTTGTAGGAGAATCTGAGCAACTATCAAAGAGTTATTAAAACATTGATTACTAGGATTTCTTAACACCATTTGTAGACAGGATCACTGAGGCACAGAAACATAAAGCATGTTCTGAAACGCAGCACCCAAGATGCTTTCTCTTCCCAACTCTAGAGTCTCTGTGGCAACTCTCCTGATCCCCATCTGCCTTTCTTGGCTTCCGGCGAGTATCCGTGGCCCCAGAGCAGGGTGCCGCATTCACATGATAACTCAGTTACAACCAAGCCCATATAAATAGTGCAGCGTTTTAAATTTTCATAAACCGTAATCCATAATGGCTCCCATGACACCAACTATTTTCTCTCCACCACATATCATGCATTTTTAACTGTCTCTGATTATACAGCTGAACAGTAGGCCATCGGGGCTCACAGGAGTCGTTAGCTTAAAGTGTTTCCACTTGATAACCTGGCACCAGGGAGAGTTCTTGCCTGAGGATATGGTGGGTCTGTTCACCCACGTGCCCAGAGGACAGTGCCCAGTCTCAGGCCACTGTTTCTCAAAGGAGTGGAACTCTTAACTGAACTTGAACTTGGCAGAAGGCAGTAGGAAAGCCCAGGAAGTGGGGAGGAGATGGAGAGAGTGAACTAGGCACCTTTTCTCCAGCGCCGTCATCCCTACCAGTGAAAGTTCTTCTAGTGAAAAAGCACCAAAGGTGTCCCTCTTTGGCACACTCAGTATGCGACGGTGCTCTCCATAAAAAGCCTTCCGTCTTGTGCACGTAGCTTCTGTGATTCAAACCTACATCAGTGTGTATTATTTTAACCTATCACATAGGTCAGATATGTGTAGTAGACACAAAGATAACAGAAACAGTCTTACAATCCTGAACAGTGTGTGCTGAGAATAATATCTACACCATTTTATTTTGGGATCAAAAATTCTCTGGTGGCATTTCTGATACATTTATTCAATAACACTTCCTTCGTTTAAAACTGCTGTAAAATCTTTCCTCTAAAAAGTTTCTCCTAAAAGTTCATCCCCTTGCCCCTGTGCCTTCACATACAAAGCATTAATAAAGAAAATAGATTTAATGTTACATTCATCTCTGCTCACCCATAGCGTATAAGAGTGTGCCCTGCAGTGAAGATTTGTCGACTGATAATAACCATACTGTAAATGTATCTTTCTTTGCAAGTTTTAAAAGTCACTTTGAATCTTTAAATTTATAAACAACAAAAATGGAGGACTTAATTTTACAATGGCATTTTTGTTAGCTTGATGAAAGGCAGTAGAAGATAAGCAGATACCGTATTTTTGGCAGATTCAGAAAAATGCGGTGCTAAACAGGGAGCTTTGGCAAATAGTAAGTGACGGAGATCAGTTTGCCTATTCTTTTGTATTTCTGTGTGTTGTATTCAGGTCCTATTTTTTCCTAGTCTTTCTGATGTTTCACCATAGTTTTGCATTGGTATTCAGGTTTTTTGGAAAAATACACTGTCAGAACTGGAAGGAGAGGATGAAAGTTAGACCTTATGAGCCATAGGGAGGGATTATACAATAAAAACTTGCTTGATAAAAGGATTTTTTGCTTAAGTAAAAGACGTATTCCGGGTTCCTTTAAAAGACAATGAATGCCTTTGAAATACAACGTGGGTCCATTTTACTTTTACATCCTACAACCTAATAGCTTCTTCAGCATGCTGTCCTCCTGCATTCTGGACCACCTCGAGGTCCTCTCCTGTGCATCCCACTTCACTGCTGCTTCTGATGCTCCTGATTCTAGAACATTCTGCTCTTCTGCTTTCACACCCCAGGATCTTCTTCATTCACCCTCTAACTCAAGCTCTGTCTCTCAGTGAACTTTTCCCATTTTTCCAGTCCCACCTTTCCTCTCCCTCCTCTGAAATCCTTCAGTACTTTTATCTTTCTTCCAGTACTCTCTCCCAATGTAGGAATGCCTTTTTTGCCTCTGATTCTTACACGTCTATTTTGTCTCTATGAGTATATTTTAAGTTCCTTGAGAGTAGCCAGCATCCCTCACAGTGTTCAGTAAGTGCTTGCTAACTGATTTTTTTAATGGGTGTACCATTAGTTTCTATAATGGAATACTACTCAGCCATAAAAAAGAACAGAATTTTGCCATGTGCAGCAACATGGATGGACTTGGAAGGCCTTATGCTCAGTGAAATAAGTCAGACAGAGAAAGACAAATACTGTATGATATCACTTATATGTAGAATCTAAAAAATACAACAAACTAGTGAGTATAACGAAAGAGAAGCAGGCTCACAGATATAGCGAACAAACTAGTGGTTACCACTTCGATGGGAGAGGCAATATAAGGGTGGGAGAGTGGTAGGTACAAACTATTGGGTGTAAGACAGTCTCAAGCATGTATTGTACAACACAGGAAATATCGCCAATGTTTTGTAATAACTGTAAATGGAAAGTAACCTTTAAAAATTGTTTTAAAAATAATTTAAAAAATAAAAGAAAACAACAACAGATGAACGAACAGCAACAAAACACAAAACCTGAGATGCTCAGTTAGAAATTTAAAGAAGGGATTAACATTTTCTGCAAAGGGCTGGATAATAAGTATTTTAGGCTTTGCAGACCTGACCGATCGGTTGCAAGGAATTAGCTCTGCAATGGTAGCACAAAAGCATCTGTAGACAGGATGTGAGCCAGTGGCTGTGCTCCAATCAGATTTCCCTTACAAAACAGGCAGCAGGTGAGATTTTGCCGGGCTGTGACGTAAAGCATAGGAAAACCTCTCTTACGGAATCCCCTTTTAATGTTACAGTAACTGACATAGATAATGTGAATCTATAGGACATGCATCACATTCACCAGTCCAAGGAAAGAATATCATGTCAGAGTTTTCCTGAAACGTTCCAAACCATCCCCACTAATATATATATATATATATATATATATATTTTTTTTTTTTTTTTGCATTACGCGGGCCTCTTACTGTTGTGGCCTCTCCCGTTGCAGAGCACAGGCTCCGGACGCGCAGGCTCAACGGCCATGGCTCACGGGCCCAGCGGCTCCGCGGCATGTGGGATCTTCCCGGACCGGGGCACTGAACCCGCGTCCCCTGCATCGGCAGGCGGACTCCCAACCACTGCGCCACCAGGGAAGCCCCCCACTAATATTTTGATGGGTACTCAGAATATGAAAATCATCTGATGACTTTTGTTTGTTTGTTTGTTTCTTTAAGTATTATTTATTCTGGGCAGTCTCACACGGCTGTCAGGAGTAGAAATTGGTCTCACATTTCCAGAAGCACTTTGACATTATATATCACAAATATATTCATAGGCTTGTATCCGTTAATTCTCTTCTGGAAAGTATGCTGAAGAAATCATTAATTCCTTCAATCTATATTTACTATGGGAATTCCCTGGCAGTCCAGTGGTTAGGACTCCACGCTCCATTGCCAGAGACCCGGGTTCGATCCCTGGTCTGGGAAGTAAGATCCTGGAAGCTATGCAGCGTGGCCAAAAAAATAAATAAATAAAAAATAAACAAAATGGGGACACTTAAAAAAAGTCTATATTTACCAGGGGCCTACAGTGTGCCAGGCATCACTGCAGTGTGTATTGCATCACTGTGGAAGTGAACAAAGATTGAGCTATCAGTTGTCAATTACAAGATTGTTTACCACCAAGAAAAATCAGTCCCAAGCCTTGTAGTCAACAACGGGGAGAGGTAAGCTCTGGTATACCCCAATATGATGGAATATTTTGCAACCATTATAAATCACATTGTAGATGAATTTTAATTACATGGAAAAATATTCAAATGTCATATTAAGTGGAAAAGTAGGTTAAAATGTATTTATAGAAATCTTTTTAAAAACTTTAAGATGTATAAGTAGGCTTAGGTAAAAGATCATGATAATGATAGACAGCAAGTATTAAAAATGACTTTCTCTTGATGGCAAAATTCCCAAAGATCTTCCCCATCCTTTTGCTTCATGTTTCATATTTAAAAAAAATAACCATGTATCATTTATGGGAAAGCAAAAAGAAACCTAAAAGATATATATATATATATATATATATATATATATATATTTTTTTTTTTTTTTTTGCAGTACGCTGGCCTCTCACTGCTGTGGCCTCTCCCATTGCGGAGCACAGGCTCCGGATGCACAGGCTCAGCAGCCATGGCTCACGGGCCCAGCCGCTCTGCGGCATGTGGGATCTTCCCGGACCAGGGCACAAACCCGCATCCCCTGCATCGGCAGGCGGACTCTCAACCACTGTGCCACCAGGGAAGCCCTAAAAGATATTTTTAATTGTGCAAAAGTACTAGCAATAAAGCATGGTACCCATAAAAAGAACTTTAGGATGACTTTCTGCTGGACAGAAATAGAAAATCTTATTCTAGTAAAATAGCTGCTCAGTTGTCTGTGAGATTATAAATGTTCATGTTTATGCACATTCAAATATTTAAATCTTTCTCCATCCACCAGAATGTTGTGTAGAAGTGGGTCTTTTTCATTTCGTTTTCACTTACTAAGGGTTAACCAGAAAATCCTTTGCTGTAACCCTTCTCAATCTCCAAGTCCCCTTTGCTGGTGGGGCCCATCCAGTCTTATGAATATAATTGAATCTCCCTTTGATGATTCACTGTGGACCTGAGCACATTACATAGACCTGAGGGCTGTCATGCTGCCCATCCGTTATCATTGTATAGAACAAAAGATATAGATGTGGAAGATACAGAATATTGAGCTGAATGTGAAATGATTCCAGAACAGCCTCTGGAAATTGCTTCACTGAACAAATCCCCAGTGTCAGTGAGTTTTCATTGTGTGTCTTTTTTCTTCTAAAAGCTGGCTTAGTTCAGGGGAAGACAAAAGAAAAAAATCCAGCGATTTGAACTTCCTAGCTGCTAAGAGCCTGCTTACCCCCGATTATTATTCCGTGCCTTCCATCTCCTTTTTGTCTCACATAAAATAGGAAATGCCTGCCCTTTCTAGTCTTGTCATCTGTGTCTTTCCATGAGTATTGAGCGTTTATCTACCCTTGACTGGAGCAGACCAGGACTGTGTCTTGGGGTCAAGAGACCCAAAACATCTCGTAGTGTTTTCTCATCAGCCAAAATCCTTACCCAGTTGAAATCAGGTTGAAGTGAACAAATGGCAAAGGCTGTTTAGGGGGAAGAGAAGTTGTAAAGGGGCATTCAGTGATCGAAATGGTACCTAAATTTTACATCTGTGTTCCAGGGGATGTTGTTCTCTAATGTTCTTTTCTGTCTCCGTCTGGTTTTAGTATCAGGGTAATGAGGAGGAGTGGGACAGTGAACACATGAGAGGCCCCTTCTCTTCCTGAGGGTTGCCGGCCTTCCTGTCTGACTCTCACACTGGCTGAGCCTCTTCAGCTCTTTGGATGGCCATCTTTCCTCCTTCAACACCCTCCTTCCCAACTCGCCGTCCGGCAGCAGAGGCCTCAAGGGAGTGGTCCCACCGAGAGCTGGCTCTGTCAAGGACCACAGAACTGCAGGTTCCAGAGTGCTACCTAATGCATAAAAAATCTGAACTTACATTTCAGCTCTAGCTTTCCACTTTACTCTGTGGCACCTGGAATCACACATGTGTTGAGGCACTGATTTCCCCCAGGCTCTCAGAGTCCCAGGAAGCCTCTTCCATTTATGCCAGAGTAGAATGCTCATACAGTTGGTCCTCGGTATCTGCATATTCATGGTGGTCCTGGAGCCCATTTTCCAAGGATATCTTCGTATACTATGAGCATGGCAACTTGAAAGGTTGGGAAACACTGATCAGGTTTCCCAAAAGATGATCCAAGAACATTTCTTGCTTCAAGATAAAATATCTGACAAAGTTCAGGGTCAAATACATGTGTGGGTCACTACCCTCTCTAGTCTAGAACGGCCCTCTCATTTTATAGCTAAGGAACCTGAACCGAAGATGCCACAGTTAGCTGGTGACAGGGCTGAGACCAGCACTTTTGTTAGGGGAAAACGCTGACTGAAACCGCCCGCCCTGGCCAGGCAAGACAGTACCCACTTGAGCCAGTTATCTTACAGCAGGAGGTCCTGGTAAGGAACGCGGAACTGACAAGTTACCACCAACCGGATGAATTTGGGAAAGGTCAAAAGGAGAGAGGAGACACCAGTCCATACGTCCTCCCAGAATCCTTCTCGCTGGAATCCATCTTGGCTGAGCGATGCGCGTGCCACCAGGAAGGACCCTGAGTCGGAATGATTGGCCAGAGACAACCCGGAAAATAACCCCATCACCGTAAAACCTGAGACTGCGAGCCACGTAGCAGAGCGGTCCTCCTGGGTCCCCTTACCCCGCTGCTCTCAGCCCGGGCGCCTCTTCCCAATCACGTCTCTTGCTTTGTCAGCACGTGTGTCTCCTCGGACAGTTCATTTCCAAGTGTTTAGACAAGAGCCCACGCTCAGGCCCTGGTCTCTTATCTCACTTTTCAGTCTCCCCTTTTCTGCACAAGCAGCTGAAGAGACTTGGGTGAAGACTGGTTTCTCAGCCAAAAAAGCATCACACAGGAACGGTGGGAATGTAGTGTCCAGGAAATCAGGAGACTTGGGTTCATGCTCCCTTTCTGCCTCTTGGACAAGACACTCTATTCTGGTTTTCATTCTACAGATGAAGAAATTTAAAAATTCTTCGAGAATGTGCAAAAGCTTGTCCAGAGTAGCAGAAACTAAGAGGAAATAACTTGGACAAGTTTTAATAGCTGGTTAGTGGAAAGCTCAGCCTCCGACAGAGCTTTCTTGCCCTGAGCCTCGCCCTCAACCCCCTTGTGTTTTCTGCACCACTGCATTTAAAAGGACACAGTTACATTAAGAGAAAACATTCTGTCCCATCAGCAAGGCTTGTTTTTGTGTTGGCAGGAAACAAAATGCTAACAGCAGTTAAGTAGTGAGAAGTTTCTTTTTCTGGCTTTTACCAGAAAGAGACCCTTTGTGAAGAGAGTCATCATCTGGAATGTGTGAAGTTGCGAAATGACCTTTTGTCACTGTGTGTTATCCAAGCTTCTGGAACAGGGTCTGCAAGCAAAATCCTCATGTGGAGAAGTCAGGATCAACCTAAAAACACATCTTTCTGTTTCTTGTTTTCTGGCCCAACCAGAAGGACAAGGAACATCCATGGTTAATTCCAGTTGGATTTAGCTGAGGCATTTTAGTCTTGAAACCCTGAAGATAGGATGATTCTTTAATTTTGAGGAGTGGAGTGTCTGTTAGTATATATTCAAACAACTGTGTTTGTCATCGCTGTTGTATCATTCTGCCTTTCAGAAGTATTACAAGTATAGCTCTAGTTTCATATGTATGTGAATGGAATTCCTTGTTCTCTATTTTTTTTTTTTTTTTGCTTGTTCAATTCCATTGACTTGAATTGCTTTTCTAAAATAAGATTCTCCGAACAGCTAATACGAAGTTTGTGACTTCTTGTCTAAATAACTAGACTACCCTTTGCCTGCCAATAGTCATTCTTCTCTTTCTTCTCCTTGTAGGGCCTCTTTATTGTCGAGTGTGACAACGAGTGCAGCTTATAAAAACTACGTTTCCTAGCCTCTTTTGCAGAAAGAGGTAGTCATTGGGATATAAGGTGGAATTTGTTCATGGAACTTCCAAGAAAGCTCTTTAACGGGGCTTACTAAGCTGACACACACTCTTTGGCTTTCTCCATTTCCCTTGTTTCTCCTGCTTCCTTATATGTGGACCTCATGGTTGTAGCTCAGTAGCCATCCTATGACTATGACTGACCTTGAGGGTGGAAGCAGTTATACTCTAAGGATTACAGAACAGAGCAAAAAAAAAAAAAAAAAAAAAAGCCTGAAACACTGATAATATTGTGTACTCACTATCATCCAGGTAGTTCAAGTAACATTGGACTGACCACCTTTTAGATAAATGCAAAATAGTCTCATAATCTGTGTAAACCACTGTTAATTTGGCTCTCTGTTACAAGCAACTTGAACATTCTTCCTAATAGAGACAATAATCATGCAGATAGAGTTGCGATATTAAACTTTTAATTGACAGTCAGTTTTTTTCTTTTTCATTATGTAGGATTGATCATCATGTGATTGTAAAATAGGTCATTTAGAAAGTTCATGCTTTGGATTATAAAGTGCATAGGGTATATAGAAGTAAATTAAGGACACAAAACTCTAAGGGGGGGTAATTTTTTTTAATTTATGTGTATAACTCTACTTTTTAATGTACAGTTTTATTTGTATTTATGATAAATACATAAAATTATGCAAACACCACCACAACTGAGAAACAGAAAGGTTCTGTCACCCCCAAAAAGTTCTTTTATGCTCTCCTTTTGTGGTCATTTGTTTATATGGGTGTATCTTTTGGACTCTGTTCTCTTTCATTGATCTGTGTGTCTGTCCCATTGCCAATACCATACTGTCTTGTTTACTGTAACATTATAGTAACTCTCAAAATTAGGCAGCCTGGATTGTCCAATATTGTCAGTTTCAAAAAAATAATAATAATTTGGCTATTCTGATTCTTTTCCCTTTTCATAAAAATTTTATAATCACCTTGTTGATATCGATTTCATTTTTTTTTTTGGAGCTACTGTAAATGATACTGTTCTTTAAATGTCAGTTTTCCAGTTGTTCATTGCTAATATATAAAAACACAATTTTTATAAATTAATCTTGTGTCTGCAACTTTGAGCTTATTAGTTCTAAGGAATTTTTTTTTTGGTAGATCCTTTGGGATTGTCTACATGAACAATCAGGTTGTCTGAACAGAGACAGTTTTATTTTTTCCTTTCCAATCTGGATTCTTTTTCTTGCCTTATTTCTTTGGGAGTTCAGTATGATGTTTAATAGGAATGATGAGAACAGACATCCTTCCGTGTTCCCAGTCTTAGGAGGAAAGCGTTCAGTTTTACATCACTAAGAATGATGCCCCCTGTAGATTTTTTGTAGAAGTTCCCTTCTGTTCTTAATTTACTGAGAATTTTTATCACTAATGAATATTAAATTTTTTCAAATGTCTTTTTATACATCTCTTGGGATGATCATATGTTTTTAATCTTTCAGTCAGTTAATATGGTGAATTGCTTTGAGTTTTGAATGTTGGACCAGTCTTGCATTTTTGCAATGAACTCCACTTGATTGGGATATAATATCCTTTTCATATATTGCTGGTATATATTTGCTAATATTTTGTTGAGAATTTTCACAGCTGTTTTTGAGTGTATTGATCTGTAGTTTTCTCTTGTCTGATTTGAGTATCAGTGACAATGCTAGCCTTATAAAATGAGATGAGAAATGTTTGCTCTTTTATTTTTTGGAAGAGATTGTATGAGAATTAGCACTAATTTCTTCCTTTAGTGGTTGATATAATTCACCAGTGAAACCATATTAGCCAAGAGTATTTTTTGTTGGAAGGTTTTTAACTACAAATTCGATTTCTTTAATATATATGACTATTCAGGTTGTTTATTTCTCCTTGAATGAATTTTGGTAGTTTGTGTCTTCAAGGAATTGGTTTATTTCATCGAAGTTGTTGAATTTATTAGTATAGATTTGTTTATAGTATTCCTTTATAGTTCTTTTAATGTTTGTAAGTCTGTAGGGATGTTCCTTCTTTTGTTCCTGATATTATTAAATTGTATCTTCTTTCTTTTTTTTTTTTTTTTTTTTTTTTTCTGGGTCAGTAAAGACCAAGAAGCTTGATCAATTTTATTGAAGTTTTCAGAGAAACATTTTCTGGTTAAATTGTTTTTCCCTAAGTTTTTCTTTTTCAGTGTTATTGATTTCTACTCTAATCTTTATTATTTAATTCGTTCAGTTTGTCTTAGGTCCACTTTGTTCTTCCTTTTTCTACTTTCTTGTGATGGAAACTTAAGTGATTGATTTGAGAACTTTCTTTTGTAGTAATATAAGTGTTTGATGCTATAGGTTTCTGTATAGCAGGCTTTATAACTCCATCTCACGAATTTTGATATGTTGTATTTTTGTTTTTATTCAACATAAAAGATTTTTCTAATGTTCTTTGAGATAGACACCCTCTTTGGCCCAGGGATTACTTAAAAATGTGTTGTTTAGTTTCAAAATATTTGGACATTTTTCAGTTATCTTTCTGTGACTGGTTTCTATTTTAGTTTTGTTATCACAAAACATACTTATTATGATTTTAATTGTTTTAAAGTTATTAAGGATTATTTTACTACCAAGGATATTTGTTGTCTTGGTGACTGTTCCATGTGCGCTTGAGACAAATGTGTATTCTGCCTTTGTTGGTTAGAGTGGTCTATAAATGCCAGTGGGTCCAATTGGTTGATAGTGATGTTCAGATCTTCTGTATCTCAGGGATTTTCTGTTTACTTATTTAATCAGTTAGAAGTGTTGCAGTTTCCAACTGTAATTATGAATTTATCTCTTTCCCTTTTTCTGTTCTATCACTTTTTGCTTCATGTATTTTGAAGCTGTGTTGTTAGAAACATACACATTTAGAATCATTATGTTTTCTTGGTGAATTGGCATTGTTATCATTATGTAATATTCCTCTTTATCTCTGGTAATTTTTCTTGCTCAGAAATATAGGTTGTCTGATATTAAACTCTGCCCAGTTTTCTTTTGATTAGTGTTTACATGGTATATCTATTTCCATGCTTTGAGTTTGCTTTTTTCCATATTATTATATTTAAAGTGCATTTATGTAGACAACTGAAAATTGGATATTGTTTTGCTTTCCAATCTGCTAATCTCTGTCTCTCATTATTGTGTTTATTCCAATCTAATTACTGACAAATTTGGATTTAGGTCTTCCATTTCATTATTAGTTTTCTGTTTTCCCCCTGTCTTTTGTTTTCTGTTTTATTCTTCTCTCTTTTCTGTTTCTGCTTTTTTTTTTTTTGGTATTATTTGAAATTTTTAAACTCATCTGTTAATTTTAGAATATGTTCCTGTGTAGATTTTGCAGTGATAGCTCTAAGGGTCACAGTATCCATACCTGATTTTTCATAGTCCACTTAGAGTTAATATTTTACTTCTTTAAGTAGAATATAGAAATCTTTAACCATGTAGGTCCCTTTAGCTTCCCCCTAATGTAGCTGTAACATGTATTACATTTATCTTCATTGAAAACCCCAACAGACAAGTATTTTGCTTTCAACAATCATACATATTTTCAGGAACTTAAAAGAAGAAAATTATGTATTTACCCAGATATTTACCATTTCTGTTTTTCTTTCTTCTTTTCTGAAGTCCCAAGTTTCCTTGTGGCATCAACTCCCTTCTTCCTGAAGAAATTCTTTTAGCATTTCATTTCGAACAGGCATGCTGCCCCGTGAATACCCTTAGTTTTTCTTCATTTGAGAATGTCTTCATTTTATCTTCATTCCTGAAGGATACTTCGTTAGATATAGGATTCTGGGTTGACAGAATTCTTTTCCTTCAGCACTTCAAAAATACTATTCCACTATCTTCTGACCTCTGTGGTTTTTTATTAGAAATCTTCAGTTATCCAAGTTTGAATCATTCAAATATGTAATGTGTTGTTTTCTTCTAGCTGCTTTTAAGACTTTGTCTTTGGCTTCTGGTAATTTGATTATAATGTGTCCATTTGTGGGTTTCTTTGATTTTTTCCCCCAAGCTTCTTGTACCTGTCAATTTGTCTTTTATAAAATTTGGGAAGTTTTCATCCATTATATTTTCTAATTTTTTTTAATCTTCCCATCTTTTCCTCCTCTTTTCTGTGAATTCAAATGACATGAATTTTAGACATTTGGATATTGTCCCACAGGTCTCTGAGGCTGTGTTCTTTGTGTTCCTTGTTGTTCAAATATTTTCTATTAATCTTTCTTCAGGTTCACTGATTCCTTCTTCTGCCATCTCTATTCTGCAGTTGAGACCATACAGTGAATTTTAAATTTCATTTATTGTATTTTTCTAAAATTTCTATTTGGTTATTCATGTAATTCTTTTCTTCACTGAAAATTCTATCTTTCCATTCATTTCAAGAGTCTTTGTCCGTACTTCATGGAACATAATTATAAGAGCTGCTTTAAATTATTTGGCTGATAATTCTAACATCTGCATTGTCTCAGGAATGGTTTCTGCTCATTGTTTTTTTTTTTTTTCCTTGAGAGTTAAATATTTCTCATTTTTGTATGCTGAGTGATTTTGGAATGTATCATGGGCATTTTGATTATTATGTTATTAGACTTGGTATTCTGTTAAAATCCTCTCATAAATGTTGATTCTTTTTGTTTTAGCAGGGAGTCAACCTGGTGAGCTTAGAACATGAGTCCCCATCTTTCCTGCTGTGACTGCAGTTCTAGTATTTCTCAGAGCCTCTGTAGTAGTGTTCAGACCTGTCCCGCATTGTGCCAAGCTGGCATCCATCTGGGACTTGGACAGTAATCTACATTCTAGTTTAATTCTCAAAGCTCTTGATATGCTGTTTCAGGACAGTTCCAAAAATGTGTATCTTAAGGGTGAGTCAAACACTTTATACCCAGGATTAGAAGATCCCATCTTCCAGCTTCTTTCTCTCTGTGATTTCCCCCATCCTTTTCAGCTCTCAGGGAGTCCCTTTTCCTGGTTCTGGCTGCAAAGCTGGCTTTTAATCTATCTGCACTGTTTCTGCTTTCCACGAATGGGTCTGCCATTGTCACACAGTGGGAAGAGAAAAGGGAAAAAATCATAGGAATTCTCTTCACACTCTTCTGACCACAGAGACCCCCTTTTCCAATTCCTCTGCTCAGAGAGAAAGCTTTTCTCTCAGAGTTTTAGGTGTCAGCATGCTTACTCCCTGACAGGAGTGTGTCCTCATCACCAGGGCTCTACTCAGTACATGGTAGGGAAACTAAAAGAGAAAAGGGAAGGAAAGGAGAGGAGAGGACAGGGGAGGGCAGGAAAGGGGAGGGGAGGAGAAGGGGAGGGAAATTTCTCTATACATTCCTTGCTGACCCGGAGGCCCCCCTTCCTTGTCCTCTACCCTAAAACTAATGTCTTCTCTTGGACATTTCCTGGTTCATGCCTGCTCTACAGTTTGAAATTTGGGGCTGTCCTCACATCTGAGACAGGACATGTAGAAGGAACAAAGAAACAGATTCATTGCCTTATGAGTCATTCTTTGAGTTCTGACTGTTCCTAATCCACCTGCTACTTTTTAAATTTGCAGAGTTCTCAAATAGTTGATACATATCTTTTGTTCAGGTTTTGTCATTGTAATCCGTGGCATAGATAGAATGTGCTTCCTGCCTCTTAGAATTAGAAACCCTACCTGGGTTTTTCAGTAAATAGGATGAGGCTCATTTTTATGTTCTTTTGGCTGGTTTTGATGACGATCCATAAAATGCCATAGACATAATGGGTTTCGAACATGACTTGATAGTTTTTTTAAAGCATGGTTTGTTTTCATGAGCAAAAAACTTGCATTTGAAATACCGTTGATTGATATATTGGTTTGCTGTTGGAATGCTTTTAATCATAAGCTGCTTGTGGTCAATCACATTGTTTGTTGGACATTATATCCCATCTCCTAGATCAGTCCTGGCACACAGTTGCTTAATAGATATTTATCAGTGAATTGAAAATGGCGTTTAATGTGCATAATTAAAAACCTAATAATCTCATGATTAACTGTAAGGATTCTTGAAAAACAAAACTCTATTTTTAAGGTGCCTATTTATAATACTTAATGACATCATCTTTTCAAGGAAAAATATTACTGATTCCCCCCCAATATACTTCATTGAACTTAAGACTTCAGTTAGAAGCTTGACTAGGTTGTTCACTTGTGACCAAGTGGAAAAATCACAGATCTTTATCCCTGGGAGGGACTTGAGCAAACATCCAGTCTCTTCCACTGGATGTGCTGCTTGGCAAGGAAAGCACCTATCAATAAATGAGCGTATCTAGAAGCAGGTGGTTTTCAAACTTGAGCCTGCGTCAGAATCACCTGGAAGGCTTGTTAAATATAGATTGCCAGGCCCTATCCCAGAGTTTCTGAATCAGTAGTTCTGGCGTGGTGTCCAGTGATTTGTATTTATGACAAATTCCCAGATTATGCTGATGATGCTGGTCCAGGGACCACACTTTGAGAATGACTGTTCTAAAGAAGTTGAACAGTCATTAGTTGGCACATCTCTCTTAGTGAAAGCAGGCTAATAATTGACACCAAACTTGTTTGCTTCACTTGTCATTCTAGACACAGGTATGCTTTTGTACACATGTCTCATTAAATCCATAATATGCCACATCCACATGTAGGGTAAACTCAGGAAACAGCATGAGCTGTGGATTTAGACAGATTTTGGTTCAAATCAGGATCCTGCTTTTACGAATTATGTGTTCTTTGAATCTTTACTTAACCTCACTCAGTCTTGTGTTATTCATATATATCCACTACAAAATAGGAGTAATAATGTTTCCATTTTGTAGAGTTTTCATACTGATTCAGTGAAGGAACTTACTAATCCAGTAAGTGTGGAATCTTTGTAAATGTCTGGCACTGGACTAGACCCTAGGGGCGGAATGGGTGCTCTCAAGTTGCTTCCAGTTAGGTGCACGGTGGGAAGATATAGTGGAATGGAAGTGGAGGCACCTCTTCTAGTGTGGAGAGGTCAGGCAGTGGTTCTTACAAAGGGTGAGGGCTTCCCTGGTGGCGCAGTGGTTGAGAGTCTGCCTACTGATGCAGGGGACATGGGTTCGTGCCCTGGTCTGGGAAGATCCCACATCCCACGGAGCGGCTGGGCCCGTGAGCCATGGCCGCTGGGCCTGCACATCTGGAGCCTGTGCTCCGCAATGGGAGAGGCCACAACAGTGAGAGGCCCGCGTACCGCAAAAAAAAAAAAAAGAAAGGGTGAGATGTGAAACAGGAACAATAAGGGAAGGCAGGAGGGAGAAAGGTCAGGGGAATTAGAAGAGTCTAGATAAACAAAAGAGCATGGCAACTACCTGAGGCAAGAGAGACCATGAAACATGTCAGAAAGGGCCCAGCACAGACTAACAAAAACAATAGCTAACTCGTAATGAGCACTTACTATGCTCTTCAGTGTTATTAATTCATATAATAAATACAACACCCTATGACACAGCTTGTGAATGGCAGAGGTGGGCTGCCTCTGAAATAGGCCGTCTGGTTCTAAGCCTCTACTTTTACCCACTGTGCTATTCTGTCTTTATACAGGAGACTCTCAGGAAGTGTTAATTCTCTGCTTTCCTCTCCCTTTCAAAGCATATGGTATCCGGGAAGGCACTGATATTTTTTTGCTGAATCAAAACTCAACTAGTATATCTTTAAGATCATTGGCAAGAAGGTTGGATTCTATTTTCTGCTTAAAACACTGAGACTCAGAAAGAACAAGACACCTTCTATGGTTCTGTCCTCGTAACATCTCAGCAAACCAGAGGACTGCCCAGCTTTCATTTTATCTGGCTTCTACTAAGTGGAATGTGACTGGCGAAGGTAATGTAAAGACTGGAAGTTTCTTCTCTATGGACATTCCACCAATCCTGGCGTATGGTACCACTGTAATTCTATTGTAGGTCTTTTTTTTTTTTTTTTTTTGCGGTACACGGGCCTCTCACTGTTGTGGCCTCTCCCAGGCTCCGGACGCGCAGGCTCAGCGGCCATGGCTCACGGGCCCAGCCGCTCCCCGGCATGTGGGATCTTCCCGGATCGGGGCACGAACCCGTGTCCCCTGCATCGGCAGGCGGACTCTTAACCACTGCGCCACCAGGGAAGCCCCTATTGTAGGTCTTTTGCCTCTTGCTTGTCCTATTTCTGTTTTACCCTGAGAGTAAAATAGGAAAAATGGTTCTCAAATTCAGAGATTTTAACTTTTTTATTGCTCCCTGCCAACGTGATTGGTCTACATTTAAAACGTTCTGGAAATGAAGAGTTATGTTCCTTTGCTTCTTTAGTGTCACCTTTTGTCTTCCTTATGCGTAAAGCTATTTCATTTGTTTTCTCTAAAGTAATTGATGGATGTGTGATCAACTCTTCTAGAATTATAATTAGCTAGAGTGACCTTTAACATACATTTAAACCACAAAATTAAGATAAATAAGTATTCCTAGGATTGGATATTCACATAATTTCTGCAAAGCAAACTTTATATGTACTTAGAAAATATACATTATATTATATATAAATATATTACATATAATTGTATATGATATATAATGAAATAAGCTTTTTATATATATATTTATAAAATATATAATGAAATAAGCTGCCTCTACATATACAAGAGGATGCACAGATATACACACACCCCCTAATGTAACCTAGTGTCTGAAAGTATATGAATTTGGAGGTTATTACATAACTTTTTGTTCAGTTTATCATGCTGAGACCTCCAGTAGCAATGACTTGAGGAAGGCCTGCTCATTCCTTAAGGAAGCCAGGTTTCTTCTAGAGTTAGAGGGTTGGGGTGCGGTGGTGAACATTTCTAACTCCATGGGAGGCTGATCCTCTCTAGGAAACTGGAACTTAGAAATCAGTCCTGGGCTTCCCTGGTGGCGCAGTGGTTGAGAGTCCGCCTGCCGATGCAGGGGACACGGGTTCGTGCCCCGGTCTGGGAAGATTCCACATGCCGCGGAGCAGCTGGGCCCGTGAGCCATGGCTGCTGAGCCTGCGCGTCCGGAGCCTGTGCTTCGCAACGGGAGAGGCCACAACAATGAGAGGCCCACATACCGCAAAAAAAAAAAAAAAAAGAAAGAAATCAGTCCTTAGGTAGCCTGGAGAGATGATGCAGGAAAAATTTCCTTGCCTTCTTCTCTTGGGTACAGACAGATTGATGTCTAGGCACCTCTCTTAGCACGTGGGTACCCAGCTCGCCACCCTGTAACTACCACTCCCTAAAAATTGATCCAGGATTGGGATGAGAAGAATCTGTTGATCTAGTGGGCAAGACATATCTCATTAACCATATCATCCCACTTTAATTTACTCTCTGTCTTTAGTTTCTATTCATTATCTTTCCATAGTAATTCTCCTCACAGCCTTGAGAGCTCTCATTGTATTTTTCATTAAGTAAGGAAACAGTGTTCTCATACCACCTTTTACAAAAGGAAAATCATCAACTGACACTAAAATGATACTTCTTACTCATCAGCAAACTCCGTATGTGGTTTTAATCTCAGAATTTGCGAAGGTGATTTACCTCTAGTTCTGATAATCCCCATATATGCAAGGTGATACTAAACGCATTGCAAAGGTTTCTGTGTCCAAATATGCTTTTCCACATACCTGCCTTAGTTGTTGAAACTTCTACCATAAATTATCACTTTGGAATACATAATTAAAGATACTTATTGGAAAGCAAATACTAGATTCTGAATGTAGTATATATCTGTTGAATGAATCAATGAAACTTGTAAATATTTGTTGAGTGATTTCTATAATTATTAGGTACTGGGGTTTTGCTCATCCCATTACTCAGCTAACCTACTATTGTTTATAAATCACCTGGACTTCTTTTGTCTGCCCTCGTTCATTCAGTCACTCACTTTCAAGCCAACTACCTTGTAAGCTATTCTCATTTTGCCCGGTGACACCAACCCTACCATCTAATGGTAGGTAGGGGCAGGGAGGAAACAGCAGGCTTTACTATGACACTGTCATAGTTCATTCTTTGCTGTGCATTAATAGAAATTAAAAAGCAGTATCTGTCTATAGCTGGGATGGGTAACCCATTAAGTAACAACAGCCATCAATGCCTTCATTTTTATGTTTCCATCAATTGCCTATTAGGGAGGAGGTCCTTGAGGGAATGAGATAAAAGATTTTGATTGGAAATCAGAGGAAAAATTCTGGGATATTGCCTGCATCAGCAGGTGATCTCTTTTAGTGGTGATTTCTGGGCAACTGGGGAACAAAGTCGATTTGGGGTCTGAAAGGGGTTCAGGTTACCCCAAAGCAGGAAAAGATTTAGGAAAAGAGTTTAGAAAGGTGTTCGAATAACAACAACAATAACAAAATTTTATTTCCCAGTGCTTTCCATTTGTAAATTATTTTCTACTTAGGCTGGAAGGGGTCTATAGGAAGATCTTAAGGCATCTAATTTTCAGGTTCTTCACTAAATCACAAACACCTCACCATGGAATGTTGGTCCCCAAAAGTCTCTGTCGCTTACTCCTTGGGCTGCAGTTTTGTACCACGGTCGCAGTTTACATTCACTATCCAATTGAGTGGATAGTGATAATCAAGGAAAGGAAAGTGATAATCCAGAATCATAAAAATTCCTGATTTCAAACTTGGAGTGGAAATGGTTGAAGAATTCCTTGTTTTACATTTAGATTCATCTCCCTAACTGGCTTTTACAGTTAATCCATGATGCATCATTTTGCTAGTTACAGATTTGTTAGTTGAACATTAAGGAAAGAATCTTTCCTGGTTATCTATATTCTGAAATCCTTAGCTATGCATGAAGTTAGTTTCAGACATCTTGGGGTAATAGACAAATCACCCATGAGCAAGCAGACCTGGTGTTATGGATTAGAGTCCTCTGTGTGCCCCACTGTTTCAGGCCTGACCCGGACAGCAGTGACTCAGCTGGGATCAGATGATTCCTTAAGGAATGGTTTTACCTTTTTCCTAATTTTGTTCTTGGTCCTTTAGGCCTAGAGTTTGAGTTATTGCTCTAATAGTCCCAGCATTGATCAGGGAATCTATCTCTGGAATAGCATCTGGAAGGAGTCCCTTGATTAGTTTGCCTGGTGTCCTGAAATTCAGCACAACAGCATTGCTCACTGCCATCCACTCCCTTTTTCTTCATGCCTGCAACAGTCTACTCAGGCCATGGCCATCTTATTACTATTATTGTCACTAGAAGAATATAGATGATATAAGACAATTGATAATCCAAAGACCATGAGGATTTCTCTTGTAACAAGACAATTTCTGAGTGGCTCTGAGGGGAATCTGTCTTGCTGGTACCAAAGCCTTGGACCTTGTATATCTGAGTGAGCCATGGGCACTGGTGTGCCTGCAAAGATTCAGGTGGTCCTAAATCCCACCTTTCCCATTAGGCTGTGACCTCAGTTGCCTACGGAGCACCTGTAGTGGCCACTATGATGCTACTATCTAGACTACCTGTGATGCCATATCCAGATCTTTCCCATCAGGACTTCCTCTTCTTTCCTCCAGCAACTGAGAGTGTGGATGGAAGTTAGATATCTTCTGAATCCCTCTCTGGAAATCTCCATCAGGTAAAGGAGGACATCTTGTCCAAGTTCATGATTCTTCTCAGAGTCAGCCCATATCCAGTGACTACTTCATGAGGGGCAAAAAGGCCTGGGTGCATTACCCGAATTGGTGGCAATTCTTTGGGTCCATCCTAGCTCCAGAGTGACTTTCACTCAATCCTCCCTTCCAGTACACTTTATGCATGTTAATATCTGTTTCAGGATCTATTTCGCAGGGAGACAATCTGCAACTGCTTTTCCATGGACAGAGCTGAGCATGTCTTCCTGGAAAGCAGCCTGGTCTGCTCAGGCTCGTACAACCTAACTGACCCTGCTCAGCCCCTTCTCGGGCTGAAACCTGTCCTTACAATCCCAGCTGCTGGGAGGCATTCTTCTTTTCATGCATATGTCACCTCCCACTTGACTTTGTCCCCTGGTGCTTGGACCTCCCATCCACTGCACTGGATCCCCTTAGACACCAGCATCTCCTGGAAGCAGCCCAGAGTTGCCAGGTCCCCTGAACACTCTGCTTCTGGCCCCCCCTGTTCAGGTCGGCTCTAAAACCTAACCATTTGTGTCCACTCCCATCTTTTATATGGTCCCGGATTCCTTTTGTTCTTCTCTTAAAAGCTAGACTCCAACAAACCTCAGGCCCAAATCATCCTAATTTTAGCTGCCTATTTTCTCAAAGGCAGATGAAGAAACAGTGTTTTCTGTCTTAAACATAAGTTTAAGTGACATCAGAATATCTTAGTTGGGATATCTGATAGGCTATTTTTTAAAATAAATTTGTTTATTTATTTATTGGCTGCGTTGGGTCTTCGTTGCTGCACGCGGGCTTTCTTTAGTTGCGGCGGGCCGGGGCTACTCCTCGTTGCAGTACATGGGCTTCTCACTGCGGTGGCTTCTCTTGTTGCAGAGCACAGTCTCTAGGCACGTGGGCTTCAGTAGCTGTAGCACGCGGGCTCAGTAGTTGTGGCCCACAGGCTCTAGAGCACAGGCTCAGTAGCTGTGGTGCACGGGCTTAGTTGTTCCGCAGCATGTGGGATCTTCCCGGATCAGGGCTCGAACCCGTGTCCCCTGCATTGGCAGGCGGCTTCTTAACCACTTCGCCACCAGGGAACTCTCTCTGATAGGCTATTAAAGATATAGAATGAGAGCTTCCAAGAGAGAACATGGATGGAGAACTTCTAACTCTTGGAACAAAATGCTGATGTCACACCCTGAAAACCCTGTTGAATAGTAGCTCCAGAAACAGCATGTAATTTCTATTCGGCTTGAATTTGGGTTAGCTATTCCCTCAGGGTGTCAGGAAAACTCTTAAATGGGGTAACCACTAAGTCAAAAATGGTTTAAAATGAAAACTTGCCACTGTTGCACCTAAATTGAGGTAATCGTTCTGAACAAATCTGGATTCCACTAGAGTGCTTAGTAGCAAGAAGAGGTCTTTTATGATAAAGACTCTGATTTTAGTATTTCCTTTTCTCTCCCCACCTTCCTCACTTTATACAACCATTGCAAAATTTTTTTTCAGACTTGTTATTCTAATGTTTCGGAGACCAGAATAAAAATAAGACAGGATTTTTGGATCTGAGAGGGTGGACAACGTTTCCTTTTAATTGCATGGAAATGAGTTTGTTCTTATTCAGCATAATGGAACATATAGCACTTAGAATTCCAATGTTTGCAATGTTTTTCGTGTATGTGTGTGTGTGTGAGAGAGAGGGAAGGAGGGAAGGAGACCGAGAGAGAATGTGTATGGGCCTGAATGACTTGGAAGCATTTGTAATTTCCCTACTTTGATGGATTATCTTTAATGAGTTGCATGGGCAATATCTAGCTTGCTATTCGAATTTATCTGGAGAACTTAGTTTATAGTTTTTGTGATGGATTAGAATTTAATTGTGGAATTGTAAGAAGCATTTAAAGGGTAAAAAAAAGAAGACAGTTTTCTGGATGATAGGAAGAGGAGCACTTATTGAAAACACAAAGAAATATGATGACGAGGCTGTTTCAATTGTGGGTTCTAACATGGATCATAATTTTTAAATAGCTACAGTTTGTTAATTAAGTCTTGATGTGTCTTATCGGATTGATGTACTAGAGCGCCAGATTTCGCTGGCTTTATTTCTACTAAATTTTCTAGTCATCAGTTATGCTTCCTTCAGTTCCAGTCATCTTCATAAAGCATATGTGAGAAATACATACATACACAAGTATGTATACAGATGCACACGTGCACACAGACACACACACAAGTACACGTTCCTTAGCTTTTTATTTGTACGTTTGACATTAAGGGTGAACAGAGCGAGCAGTTCAAATTAACATGAATGATAAGGGCATCAAATGATCATATCTATGTGAATTGTTTATTACATTGTTATAAACAGTCTTCTACCAGACATTCATTATCTCGTGCACTATCTCACATGGTCATCAGAGTACAAGTGAAACACCAAACAGTCCTCTCCTACAGCTCCAGGGAGCCCAACCTCTCAATGACTTGGCCAAGGTCACCAGGCCACCAGATGCACTTAGACAGGTGTCCTGACACCCTGCTAATAGCCTTTTAACTGTACTATCCTCCCTCTATTAATTACGTTTTTATATCCCTCCGTATGATAAACTCACTTATGAGAGAGAACAATTTCTATTAAAGAAGAAAGAGACAGAAGTGGCTTTTTTCACAGCTGTTTTTACCATTTGAGCTTTTAAAAAACTTACAAGAATGGCTGTTAGATTGTGGATTTATGAGATGTTTCCTTTTTGCTTACTCTGGTGGCTGGAGATGAGAGAACATTCTTCTCATTAACTTTTAGGCAATCAACACTTTAAAACAAGAGGGCAAGGCTAAATGACTCCATTCATGGCTCTGGTCATTTTAATCCAGTTCGGCTGTTGGCAACTCTGTAAAAATATCGCGTCCAAATCCTCTTGGAGCGCTCTGAGTTTAGTCACATGGTAAGGAGGCTTTTTGTACCAGCATATCCTCAGATGGACTGGTCCACTCACTTTAAAGAACTTTTACGTTCTGGCAGAATTTGAACTTAAATCAATAAATGCTATGACTGTGGTTACTAAACGATTATGCTCAGAGAGGCAGATTAGAAGACAGATTAACTCTTTTGTAAACAATACTGTGTTTGGATTATCATCACAGTTGTTGGCTTTTTTTTTTTTCCTTCTAGTATCTAAGTATTCCTTATGCAAAGCATATCCTACCCAGAGCAGTGATGGGCCGTATCATTTATTTTCACGTGAGCCGTAATTTAAAACTTCCTTATTTACCAAGCTCTCTTTGGCTTTTTACAACATTTGTAATCATTCTTTGAGTTTATCTCTTCCTTGAAATGGTTTTGCTGCAGTCAAAGTAAAACTCCGTTAACAGTTTTCCTTCATCTGTTTTTTCAAATGTATAATTGTGCCAAAGTGGCGTTATCCGCTTAGAATTAACTTTGGTTTTCAATTCAGCATTCTTTCTGGCACATATGTGATTTTTATGTTGTTAGAAGACCCTTTTAGGAAGATTCCTTCTCCTAGGCAAAGCTCTATACTGAAACAAAAGACTGCACTTAGAATATCAGGGTACTCAAAGCTGTATCTTCCAGTTGTGATCACTGGAAGCATTGCAAATTCGTTTACCTCCAATGCAGTTCCCTGATGATGTTTTAGTTATAGTTTTATAGCTAGCAATGGAAAGCCATGCTAAAATGAAGACTGCATGAGGTAGGGCAACGTCTGTTGGTATCAGCATCTTCTCCCTGCCTTTCCTCAGCATCCCTGTCAGGAAAGAAAGGGCATAGGAATCTTGACTCATGAGTCACAGGCTGAGTCAGGTTTGGTGGTGCTTGTTGTCTAGGAAGGGAAGTTTTCATGGTGTGAGGTAACCACGGACAGTTCCTGCAGGAGTGAGGGGTTGGTTGGGTATTTCTAGCTCCCATACTTTTAATCTGACATATAGCACATCTTAAAGGGTTTTTTTTCCCCCCGATTCTCAAATGTCAGCAGTTTCCCCTCACAAAATATATAAGTTAGGTAGTTTCATTTTTCCTACTTTTAAACAAATTGAAAACCTATCTTGGGCAGGAGAGTCAAAAGTTGGTAGTAACTCACTTTGCTCAGCCTTTATTGGATGCGATGGGAGCCATGAGTCGAGGGAAAGACAAGCTGCTGGGGCCTTCCTGGGTAAAAGGACAAATGTGAATTAAAGTGCTGCAAAGGGCCTCAGATTATGGCTGTGCATTCTAGAACAAAGGGGCGAGCAGTTGATGGGAGGAAAAAAAAGTTGTGATGGGTTTTCCTTTGTCCTAGTCACAGAACTCCTCAGATCTTCGTCACATAAAAGCTTTAGAGGAAACTCATATTCAGTTATCAGAAATTGCTTCCCCTTGATTTATGATCTGGTCAGTCTCCTTGGTAAGCTATATGAACTCTCCCAACCAGAAGAAGAGAAACACTGCAGATGGACTCTGCACAGTATAAATGCATGTTAGCAGTGGATATATAACTTCAAACAGCTCAGAGATAATAAATTGTGTTCCCTGTCAATGCCAGCTCAATAAACACATCTGTTGTAAATGATCTGGCAATAGCATCATTGATTATAAATCCACAATTTGACATTTGAAATCGCATCTCCATTTCACTCCTAAGGAAGGGAGCGACTCTTGGTCCTTTTTATAGTAGAGACTTAGCGACATCTCTGGCAACTCAGCTTCTTCCCGCTGTGATTAATTAATCTGGAGTTGCTCTGATGTCTCTCTTGGGGGGATTGCATTAACCTTGCTTTGCTTATCTGGAATAATATGTACGGCTAGTGCCTTTCAGCAGGAGCTGGGCTTTGCCTGCTCCTGTTCTAGTGTTTTCTACTTTGAAGTAGGGAGAGGTGCACACCCAGGAGAGATGGGAACAATCACAGTGCGTCTGACACATTCAAATCCTCACTCTGTTATTTACACATAAATATACTGATAACACAGTCTTATTTGTTTCTCCACGTGAGTCAGTTTATGGGTGCTTTTAAACTGAATCTTCTTTGGTTTTATAAAGATCTCTATATAAACCTTGTAAGCAATAGAACTATAAAGATTGATTCACCAAGAAAATGATTTCACAGAGCATTTTTGTTCATCTAACTTTGTAAAACATTAATCTCACCAGAAGTAAAATTAAATGTGAACTATCTTTTAAATATATTTTTAAATCTCTAGCCCTGCTGTTAAAATGATCTCCAGCCATACACCAGATCCCATACCTAAGTACCTCGTGAAAGAGGAGACTGTTTCATTCATTTCTACCTGAAGGATTTGCTTTGTTTTTCACAGTGATTGAGTGGCTCACTTGAAGGACTTACGAGTGTTTATTTCTTCACAACAATGCTGAATTTTCATATTTCAAGTTGTGCTTTTGTACTTTTCTCTGCGGTAACTGAGCCATAACCATTGTCCTATTCTTTTGAAAATGCTGTGCAGTATCTGTGCTGAAAATCTGCGTGATACAGTCCACCAGCCCACTGGATGCATCGCCTCATCTCTCATCGGATGGGAGGTGTGAGGCCCGCCCTCCTACAGTGATACATTAACTTTTTCTTTGGTCTCGATTTCCTTCTTAACCAGAGCTCAGAATAACACCAAGTGTAAATAATCGGCCTTTTTGTCTTTGCCACAGACATGGAAGCTGAACATTCAATTTATTTTTAAAGGTTTTGCCCTAGCCAGTATGGTTCCTTACAAAAGCATAGCACCTAGGGTTCATTTATAACACTTGACTTACTCCATCTCTAGGATTATTTACCTTTTATCTTTAGTACTCACCATCAAAAGTTCAGAAAACAGAAGTACAGCAAGACTTGAATGATTATTAACTCACGGCAGGCATGATTTAAGGTGTATTTTTTTCATATGAATCGACCAAAGAGTCAGTGGGCATGATACAAGAGTCTGTCAGTTTTCAATGACACCTAATACTTGGAGGACAAAGAAAGCCGTTTAGGTGGTGAGGGCCTTATCTGTGTTTGCTTAATATGGAACAGCTCTAGTGGCCGAGAAGCCACCAAGGACTAATTAAGTAAAGGCTCAGTCCTGTAAGAGAAGAAGGACTTTGATCAATTATGAACGTTTTTTGTTTGTTTTGTTTTGTTTTTTCTTTCGGCCTCTGAGGACTCATCTGTCTTTTTCTCCTCTTTTATTTTCATTTTCCCCAGCATACTCAAAGAAGAGGTTTGGTAGTTCCAGTAGGCAATAGGTTCCTGTAATTCTGTCCTGTAGTCTTACTTCAAGCCTGAGTCCAGGGTCTGGCTCTGCTCTTCATCTGGTTTTGTGATTTGGGCAGGATGAGTCACTTCTCCGAACCTCAGTGTTTTAATTATGACGTGGAGAGAAAAATCCTCTCTCCGAAGAAGGTTTTGAAGATCATGGGCTTCCCTGGTGGCACAGTGGTTAAGAATCTGCCTGCCAATGCAGGGGACACGGGTTCGAGCCCTGGTCCGGGAAGATCCCACGTGCCACAGAGCAACTAAACCCGTGCACCGTAACTACTGAGCCTGTGCTCTACAGTCCACAAGCCACAACGACTAAGCCCACGTACCTAGAGCCCGTGCTCCGCAACAGGAGAAGCCACCACAGTGAGAAGCCCATGCACCACAATGAAGAGGAGCCCCCGCTCGCCGCAACTAGAGAAAGCCCGCGCGCAGCAATGAAGACCCAACACAGCCAAAAATAAATAATAAATAAAATAAATTTTAAAAAATTAAAAAAAAATTAAATGAGATCGTATGGATGAATGCCCCAAGTACAGTACCTGACGTAGGGCCCAAATACAGTGGTTGAACGTGAGTCTAATCCATTGTGAAATCCAATTTTTTGACCATATATGAATGAAGCAAAATTTTTAAAGCTAAAACAGTTTTCTTGAGTATTCTGGCATTCGTGGACATGGAAACTAGTTTTGCTTTTCTCTTTTCAGTGGCTGTTACCAATGCACCTCCTCTATTTACATAGTTGTAACTTCACAGACAGGAATTCAGGCAGTCCCCATAGTATTCTGAGGGTGGGTTAGTCACCAGGCTTGTGAGCAGTTCCCAAATCCAGCAAGGAGAGCAGAGAGAAGCCTGGATGATGAAGCTACTAGGGGGAAAAAATGGCATGGAAGAAATTATGAGATATTCAGAAGGCTGCCCAAAACGCTGCCTCCTAGTAAATTGTCAGTTCCTGCCAAGAGGAGAGTGATGCCTTTTTATGCCGGTGTATGCTGCGGACAAAGCTTATATTCCTGTCCACCATGTGCATGTTTATCCTTATAGGTCATGAGAAAGGAAAAGGGGCTCACATTTGGCATCTTCGTTCAATGTTACTACTTTAGCATCTTGATGGCCTTTAAATACAAATGGGGAAAGGATTATAGTTGACAGCAAAGCGGATTTCAGGGTCAGGTAGAAAATAGAAGGGAAGACAGCCTCTTATATTTTGACTAATCAAGTCCATGAAAATGTATACATGAACATACAGCTATGAAATATATTGACATTGAACACTTTTCTTTCAGTGGTGTTTGTATGTGGTGATATCTGGAATTTTGAATAAGCTGGTTTTTTGCTCTGTAGAAACCTGTTACAATAGGTGTATTTGTTGGGGCTTTTGCAGGATAGCATGTTTCCTTTTGAAATTACCTCTTCCCAAAATGGCCTTCCATGAAAGTTTGATATTTTTCGTTCCCAGAATACACCCACCAGCTGCTACTTGAGTGTGTGTGATATTTGTAGTCATGAAAGAACTTGTTATATATGTAAGATATTAGTCATATCACAATTTTGATTTTTTTAAAAATATGCTGTTAAGTGTAATTCCTTATCTTAAATAGCTTACAGTTCAGTTCTCAGGATGATTTTTTAGTCTGATTGAAGTCTTAGAAAAAATAAGTATGCTTTTTTTAATGTATTTATTTGGGGTTAACTTAATTTGGATCCTGGGAGGGTAGGGTTCTCTGTCAGTTGTCCTGTTAGTCATCAGATTAATTCAGCTGATTTGACTGGTGAGGGGGCTATCTGCTTTCTCCCTCATTGTCTTATACATGAAAAGCTACATATTTGATCAAAATAAAACAGCCATTCCTGATATTGTTTGTCTTTGGAGCCACAGATTTTAAAGCGCCATTGGCAAAAATTTTTAAACAAAATTGCCTGAAAGGAGATCTTCAAAAAAAGTTGTGCTGTTGTCAAATGTGCACACTCATCTTGTGTCTGTAAAAGAAACTACGGGAAAGATTTCTCACTCGTCATCAATAGTATACATTTGGTAAATGCTCGTTGACTTTAAAGAATGACAGAAGTCCATTTAGTCTTTAACTACCCTGGTTGTATTTAGAACAGTTCCCACATCTAGAGTTACTTAGCATTTGATATGTAATTGGCACAAATCTTCACTGAAAATGAAGAGCAACATAGACAGACACTTTATGGTTTAGCATTTAAGAGAAGAAAAGCAGATTTTCTTTTTACCCAATGCTTAATTTTCATTAAAAAAAAGGAAATTTTAGAATTTATCAATGAGTGTTACTGAATAATGATTACATATCATTCTGGGTGCCTGGAGAATTATAGAAGAATATGGAATTACATAGTGGGACCATGTGAAGCTCATATATAGTGGGTTATCATGAACCACTAAGTTGCTAGAGTGGGGATGATGGGTGCTGGGATGCAGGGAGGAGACACTGCCTTTGAGGAAGTTCTCACGAAGAGGCTAGAACTGAGCTGGTCACAGAGAGACAAGAGACTCTGGATTGGCATAGAAAAGCAAAACATAACTTCAGATGACAAGATCATAGAGAAAATGGTACACATGAAAGAATCCACATCAGATAGAGAATTCAGTCATGTAATTCTCCTGCCTAGAATACAGGTTAACATTAGAGATTTCAAGAGTAACCTGATTAAATATGTAAAACAGGAAAATAAGGAAAGGAGGAACAGATTGAGGGGCTGGCAGAGGGATTTGTTTCTATCTATCTAGCTAGCTATCCTATCTGTTACATAAGAGTCTCTTAATAACTGTTGCAAGTCATCTTAAGAATAAAGCATTTTCTGTCCCCATAATTAAAGCTCACGGTGAAATGAACACCCTCTGAGGAAGACAGGCAAACCTCAAGAGCAGCTTGGCCAAGTGGAGAGTTCAGAGATCTCACCAAAAAGAATAGTTGTACCTTCAAATCCCTCACCAAAAGGACAGGTACCATTGCTGGGAGTTATGTTTTCTCACAGCTCTGCATCTGGCTATTCTAACAAAACCTGGAGAGACGGTAACTGGTAGATAGACTAAATAATGCAGTAAATGTCACCCAACATTATCATTTCAGCATCTGTGTGCACATTTCAGAGTTTAAATTCACTACAGCCATTATATCTGTGTTTTATTATTTATTCATTCATTCATTCATTTATTTGTTTATTTATTTATTTATGGCTGTGTTGGGTCTTTGTTTCTGTGTGAGGGCGGGGGCCACTCTTCATCGCGGTGCGCGGGCCTCTCACTGTCGCGACCTCTCTTGTTGCGGAGCACAGGCTCCAGACGCGCAGGCTCAGTAGTTGTGGCTCATGGGCCTAGTTGTTTCGCAGCATGTGGGATCTTCCCAGACCCGGGCTTGAACCCATGTCCCCTGCATTGGTAGGCAGATTCTCAACCACTGCGCCACCAGGGAAGCCCTGTTTTGTTTTATTTTGACATTAGTAATTTTTGTTTGGATTGATAGAAAGTGGCATCGTTATTCTTTAAATATCATATAGCATACCGTCCTTGGCCTTTTCTATCCGGCTTATCTGCTCCGTTCTGTACCTTGTGATAAAAACGAACTGCTCCAGATTATTTGCTATTATTTAAAACTAGACCCAACTTTATGTTTTTCACCCTGTGTACCACCTTTGATGTCTGTTTTCCACTATTTTGGTTGGATGACTCATTCAGATGTTTCTTTCTGGCTGATGGGGCTACAGTTCCTCCTTCAGCCCTGGATCAGTATTCTCCCTGATGCTAAGAGCAGCTGTGGAGTCTAAAATGAGAACTGTCTTCCTCTAATTTGGTCCTTTGTGATAACACCACTCCTTACTCCTATCTCCCCACTTAATTCTCTGAATTAATAATAGTTGACTCCAGTAAAAGCAAGGTTTTCAGAATAGACTTTAGAGGTACATCTGTGGAGATGATTATAAGGCCTCCTACAAAATGTGTAAATTTAAGATTCTAGTTGGGATGTTTTGTAGGCACTTTTCAGCAGTTTTTTAATTTTGTGTGATGAAATGAAAATGCGTACCTACTTACAGATATGCAAAGCCTTAGTAAATGTCAGTACGTGACTCATGATTTTGCTGAATGGTGAATTCTGGTGGTGTAGTAGATGCCTAATTGCTGAGGAAATCCCAAATCGGATTTGATAAGAGTGAGAGTGTGTCAGTCTACCTTGTGCAGACGAGTTTACTTTCTAGTTTTGAATTTCCCCTCTGAATTACTTTATATCTCCGACCCCACTGAAAACACCTAAAATTCTCCCCATAGTCAATGTATTAAAGTTCAAAACTCAGATTCATTGGCCTGTTTGTGAATTCACTCTGTCCACCTCCCCTAGGACACTGGTCAACTTAACAGTATGTAAATTCTCAGTATCATGCCCAGTGCCTGAACTATTCCTTGGAATATATGTTCTTCTTCTCATAGCCACCATCTTGGCTTGTTCCACTGGTAAGAGGGCCCAGTACAAACATCTCATTTACATTAGGGCTTCTCCCAATACCTCAGTTAGCAATAAACTCCTTCTGTTCATCTCTCATAGCACGTTGTGCCTTTCTTTAGCCTTTAGCATATTTTGCTTTGTTCTGTGGTTATTTCTCTATATGTTCTTTCCCTGCTGGGGCAGGGATGTAACATATCATTGTATTCAAGATAGTTTATTGAACAAGGTATGATCTCAGTGAACGTTTGTAGAAGGAATAATTGAGTTTCTGAGCAAACATTTTGGAACAAAGCATTTAAGAATTAATGTATAATTAAATATTGCCTGCATTTCCTTGCAAGCTCAGATGGTTTTACCCTTAAATTTTGTACCAGCCTCTGACTTATCTTCGCCGGCTTCCTTTATTGTGATAAATATTACAGGATCATGATAAATATGCTGGATTTATCTATCATATACTACCTCTGTTTATCCATTTACCCTGTATGAGTACTTGAATTTGAATTTCTAATGGCAAAATTTAATATGAAATTTTGAGGTTAAATTACTTTTATGCTTTTTAAAATAAATTGGCTTGCAAACTGTGTGTTTTATGGAATGCTCTCATAGTATTTGCTTTTGCAGTTTAAATGGATTACTTAAGAATTAGGAGAAATGGGCTTCCCTGGTGGCGCAGTGGTTGAGAGTCCTCCTGCTGGTGCAGGGGACGCGGGTTCATGCCTCGGTCCGGGAAGATCCCACGTGCCGCGGAGCGGCTGGGCCCGTGAGCCATGGCCACTGAGCCTGCGCATCCGGAGCCTGTGCTCTGCAACGGGAAAGGCCACAACAGTGAGAGGCCTGTGTACCGCAGAAAGAAAAAAAAAAAAAAAAGAATTAGGAGAAAGAGGAATTAAAAGATTTACAGTGTAGCATAGCAAAGAAGTGTTTCCTTAGTAACAAAAACCAAAGTTATATGAAGACACCGGAACTGGAGCTTGCTTTGAAATCTTACCCTGTAAGCAACTTAGACTTGAAAAAGTAAAATGGAAATCTGCCAAAGAACGTAGAAATCATAAGGGAAACAGGTTAGACTTGCGCCGATTTGCACGGCCATGCATAGCACAGTAGGATTTAGAGAGTAAAGAGAGTTAGCCTTTAATTTTGAAAGGTCACTTTGCATATTTGTCTAATTAAATTTTTATTTTTATAGCCAAGATGTATTTCAGAAAGGAAATTTTGATTGTAAAATCAAGAGTCTGAAGGTAGAGTTGTGATTAGAATAGTTGGCAAGTAGGTAGCAAGCACTTTTCTAGAATATGAGTTGACCAAAACATTTGATTTTTTTTTTTTTTTTTGAGAATCTTGGATAACTGGACTAGAGATGGCAAATTTCCAGCCAGGAGGCAAATTCCAACTCAAAAAGAAGATATCTTGCTTTCTGGACAGTGTAATTTTTGTCATGAGAACTACAGCCTGAGAAGCAATGAGCTGTTAGACTAGCCACTTTAGAATATAATCTCTCCTAGGATTGAAGCAGAGAACGAGCTGTGAACAATGGTTTATCAGCTAACCCAATGAAGGCACGGGCAACAGGAAGGTAGGTAGGTAGGTAGGTAGGTAATCACTCTGGAAATTATAGCTCTGGTGAATAGGAACTAAAATTTATCTCCAGATTAACTGTACTTTTTTCACCTCCCTCTTTTCTCTTTTCTTCTACATTTTTGTTTTCCCCTGTCTCTCACTCCCCACCCCAGGGAGCAAGCCAGAAAATAAGTCATAGTATTATAATTTTGATTATATTTATCACTGATGTTCTTTAATCACTGCCTTCTTGCGACTTTTCTTCCACTCCTTCAAAGAGGCTTAACTTAATTGAATATTTTTCATTAATTAGTCATCAATTTAAAGATGATAACAGATTTTTTTCTTGAGGTAAAATGTAAGTGCTTTTTGTGAAAGCCCTCCATTTTCCGCTCCCTTTGCCCACCCCTTGTCTCCACCTTAACGTCCCTTTCTAGAAAGGTGGAAAACTAATCTTTTGTCCCCATGCCCTTTGCCCACCATCAGTCAGAACACTCTGGTAGTTGTGGCCTGGCTCCAGACTGGGGGTTTTCTGGTACATGATCAGTCTGTGAGATCCTAATTTGGCTACTGTGCAGGGCTCAGAGAAAGAAGAGGCTGACCCGGTTTACTGATCTGTTTATTTTGTAATTGATGAAAGGGAAAAGCAAGGTTTTCTGAGCCTCTGACTTGTGAACGTGGAAGTTTCACTTGCACAGCCAATGGAAACCAATGATAGATGTAATGTTACAAACCGTCTAGGGGAATGTGCTCCTTCACACAGGAAAAAGGCAGTTCTGTTCATTTTTATAGTCCTACTTTTCCTGGCACCTAGTGAGCCTTCAGTTAAGGTGTATTGAAAAAAATATATGTGAGAGCTTGGGTATTTCATTTAATCTCTCTAGACCTCACCTTTCTCATCTACACAGTGAGGATAGTGAATCAGGTTAGTAAAGGATCTTTTAGCTTGGTCATTTTTTCATTCATTCATTTACATTTATCCAGGCGGCATTCTGCAAATACATCCTGAAAGCCCACCATTTTCTAGGTCCCCATTTTAAAATACAATTAGATCACCTCAGGGGGAGCAGAGAACTTGATTCTTTTTTTGTTTGTTTGTTTGTTTGTTTTTTGCGGTACGCGGGCCTCTCACTGTTGTGGCCTCTCCCGTTGCGGAGCACAGGCTCCGGACGCGCAGGCTCAGCGGCCATGGCTCACGGGCCCAGCCGCTCCGCAGCATGTGGGATTTTCCTGGACCGGGGCACGAACCCGTGTCCCCTGCATTGGCAGGTGGACTCTCAACCACTGTGCCACCAGGGAAGCCCAAGAGAACTTGATTCTTTTAGATATTCACTGTGCATTATAAAATAACGGATTAATAATTTTGTCATGGGCTTTAATCCATGTATCCAGTCTCTTTAATGCTTTGAGGCACTTAGGGTAAAGACTTACTACAGATCTGGTGAGTGCTAGCAAAACATCCCCTACATGGACCCCAGGACTTACAGATCCCAGCACCTGTTCGCATTTTGACCAGTTCAGTTTTGGAACTGTTCTAGCTACTTTTTTTTTTTTTTGCGGTACGCGGGCCTCTCACTGCTGTGGCCTCTCCCGTTGCGGAGCACAGGCTCCAGATGCGCAGGCTCAGCGACCATGGCTCACAGACCCAGCCACTCCGCGGCATGTGGGATCTTCCCGGACCGGGGCACAAACCTGCGTCCCCTGCATCAGCAGGTGGACTCCCAACCACTGCGCCACCAGGGAAGCCCTCTAGCTACTGTTTTATTCTCCTTCCTCACTATCCTTTAACTAAAGTTTTCATCTGATAAAAGTAATTTCTTAAGACCTTTTTGGTCATCACTCACGTACCCTGTGTCAAATATCAGAAAGTTATTCTGGTTATAGGGAAGCCAGTTGTCTATAAGTAGGGTGTTTAGGGCTGCTTAATTAAAGAGTTTAATTAGTTAAAGAATAAGTTTAACTTCAGGTCAGCTGTAGTCTCAGAGGACCACGCAGAGGGAATAATTAGGAAGCTGACTTATTTCTCTACTGAGTCTAAAGTCAGTTTTTTTTCAATAGACAAGAGGAAAACATCTGATCTTGAATAACCCAGACTCCCGACAAGATTAGCTAAGGAAAAACAATCCATTAATCTGATTACTTTACCTTTAGAGTATTAAAGGATTCAAATTCCCAAGGTTCACTAAATTGTAATGATTCCAACAGCATTTCCATCTGAGAATCTCAAAGAATTTCACAAATATGTGCAGCTGCATATATACTTCAAAGCAAGCACTTTCATTCCTCTTTCTTTTTTTTTTTTTTTTTTGCTGTACGCGGGCCTCTCACTGTTGTGGCCTCCCCCATCGCGGAGCACAGGCTCCGGACGCACAGGCCCAGCGGCCATGGCTCACGGGCCCAGCCTCTCCGCGGCACGTGGGATCCTCCCAGACCGGGGCACGAACCCGTATCCCCTGCATCGGCAGGCGGACTCCCAACCACTGCGCCACCAGGGAAGCCCTCCTCTTTCTTTTTGGTGATAAAATTGAGACAAAGGTTAAATATTTTCAACTATCAAACGCTGTTTGGTGATCAATGAAGAATATAGATGACCTTTTGTTTAGTTCATCACTCAAATAGTTAGTCAACATTTTACAAAATTGGTGGAAACCAATTCCCCTGAGAATGTATGTATAAATCTTAAGGGACATATTTTAATATAAAAAAGTAGAATAATATTCCTGGACTAATGTTTCAGAAAATAAATAGCAGCAGAAAATAAATGTGCTCTGAATTACAATTCTGTGTATTATATTCCAGTCTGAATTGGGCGAATGGAGAAAATTTTGTTGTTCCTTCTTTTAAATAGTTTTAGTACAAAGTGTGTTATCATCTTTGAGTGGTTTTCATTTTACAAATAGGAAAGATTACTTTCTATTAGCCAGTAGAATGCAGATTTCAAATGGCGTAGAGGTTGCTCATTTAATTTTTTTCCTACCTAAATAAACCTCCCCCATATAAAACCATTTCTCTTTTTCCCTCACCAGCATACCATTCTTACGCCTTCTTCTTAAAAGAAATGTTGCTTTCTCCCAGCATTTTTATCCTTCCTACCCACTCAGTCTTCTACACACAATTAATTAATGTGTCTCTCCTGAGCCCTAATTTTGGAACCAAGACTATACCAGGTACTGTGGGAATCCTCAGGAAGAATGACCCCCAAGTTCCTCTGCTCAAGTGACTTACACTTCAGCAAGGAGCTGTAAAAATCACTGGAGAAGCTAAGAAACCCGGCAGGTGCCAAATTGTCAATTACCAGTAAGAGCTATGTGTGGTCACAGATGGGAAAGGCCAGCAGAATAGGCAGTGACCAAATCCCCTCAACTCAATGAAGTGTATTATCTTTTTGGATTTTAGCACATCAGACTGAAATGACAGTTACCTATTTATAAATATTACTTTTGTCTCCATTCTGTTGGAACTTTGTAGGGGGGCAGTTTTATATCTGTATACCTTTTCACCTTTCATCTTTAACACTGGCCCTGGGCATGATGGTGATTCACTGTTCATTGGTGAGGTTGCTTTGAGTCAAACCTTAAAAGATGACCTGGGATTTAGATTGACTGACCAAAGCCTGCTGGAGCCCTGGAGCTATAAGCACAAGGCCTGGTGATGGAGCTGAGGGGGATGGGAATCTCCAACAGGGAGGGGGACGTCCTAGCCAGGGTGCACTGTGTCCATTTATTACAAAGGGAAATGAAACCAATTAGTCTTTTCCATCGCTTACACTCCATGGCCACTGATTGCTTAGGGGCACTGTGTAAAACCTGCCTGTGCCCAAAGTAGGACAAGCTGAAAAAATGAATCTTAAAAAATCATTTTAGAAATTTAAAAGCCCTTTGTCAAGCTGGGTATTAATAACGCTTGTTATTATTCTGTTTCTAGCCAGGTATCTGCAGGAGGTGCCCAAATTCCAATAATAGATGAAAACAGGTCTGGTTAAATGTGACGATGAGAGTGTTTGGTCACCAGGTGGGGTTTTAATTTGCCTAATAAATATGTTCATTCAGTAATCCTTATATTGTATAATACACATAGCCTTCATTTGCTAAGTATTAGAATTCTCATAATCAAATAAACCAATGATGATGGCTTCTGAAAACTTTAGTTTTTGAAGTTAAAACATATTCAGACATCAATCAACAGAATGTTAGTAGCTGTGGCCTAGGTAACTGAAGGTTAACCCTTTAGTTCAACATTTTTACCACCTCGGACTACAAGTATTTCCCGCCTTCTGTATGTGAGGCATGTTAAATCCTCCATGAAACTCTGTGAGGTAGCTATTCATACCTTCAGAGAGGCTAGAAGATATCCCAGGTATGGTTGAGCCAGGTACCCCCAGATGTAATAGGGCACCCTTTCCACTGCTACACCATAGAGCACTTCCTTCTGAACGCGTCTTGTGCAAGGGCTGAGGTTTGCCACCCCTTGAGTGCTGGGAGCCTCACATCGTGGTGAGGCCCTGGGACTGAGGAAGGTGTGCAAATCACACAATTTTAAAGTAAAAGAGAATTAAACCCGAATCGGCAGGGACTCTAAGACATCAGTTTCACCAATATTTTTTTCTGTTTATTATTTTTTTAATTTTTATTTTATATTGGAGTATAGTTGACGTACAATGTTGTGTTAGTTTCAGGTATACAGCAAAGTGATTCAGTTATACATATATCTAGGTTTTCTTCAGATTTTTTTCCCATATGGGTTATTACGGAGTATTGAGTAGAGTTCCCTGTGCTATACAGTAGATCCTTGTTGATCATCTATTTTATATATAGTAGTGTATATATGTTATATACACTAACAGTCTCCTAATTTATCCCTCCCCGCCACCTTTCCCTTCTGGTAAATGTAAGTTTGTTTTCTAAGTCTGTGAGTCTGTTTCTGTTTTGAGGTGGAATCACCAATATTTTTAAATGAAAGCATTTTGTGAGAATCTTTGTTTATTCTCCAGAGTGCATGCAGGCCAAAGTTCTGCGGGCTGTTTCTGAAGGTGAGGGTTCATGTACATCCTCAGCCTTGCAAATCAGTTTTTAGAAGTTGTAACAAGCTTTGCCAGGGCTGCTCACTCCCAGTGAGTGTGATTACTGGTTAATCAGAAGGGTTAGTGTGAGTAAATGGATGTTGTAATGTGAATCATTGTACATGCTTACTCCTTGGTCCCCTTGCAAACAAGCTGTGTCATCCAGCTTAATGAGCTTTTCCTGAAGTGTTTACAAATTCTAAATAATTAAAATTCAATTGAATCGAAGTCCTTTGTAATTATAACTGCAATTACTTCATTATCATCCAGGCGATTGCAAGGGGGTGGGGTGGGGGCAGATGAGTTCTTTTGTGTTTAAAGTCAAAATAATTATGTGGAAAAATGATACCTGATAGTTTGTAAAGTTTCTCATTTCAGTTAGCCATAGAAAAAATACTTTGAAAGTTCATAATCCAGCACATTTTTTAAATGGTCTTTCTCAAACGTATATAGATTGGATTCACTTCATAGGAAGGTTTTTTGGGATCCTCCGCGACCTTGGCAGCCTTAATGCATATTAACAGATCATGAGAAAGCAATGGTTTGGGCATGAGGAGGTACTAGATTTCATGGGAGTGCGGTGCGGAGGGCTGCTGAGACGCTGCTACAGAGAGGTTTTTGAAAAGTGCCTGACACAGCACTGTTTATAACTTGGTCCTTAATAAAGAAATGTGGATTGGAAAAAACAAAGCATACCCATCAAGTTCACATTGCAGGCACGAAAATTAGCCTGGAAGATGAGGGCAGGGTACAATCTGCAGTCATCATGGCCAGCTGAAGTAGCCAGAAGCAAACGTCATTAAATTTACTGAGCACAAGTGCAGGCTATTGCACTTTAAGTAGGTCTCTGTGGCCGAAGAGGGGGACAAGGGCATATCACTCAGAAATTTTTCCTTGGCATGAGTTATTTTGATGAGCTAACCTATTAATTTACTTGGATTGTGGAGATAGAGTCAACAACAGAACAGGCAGCTACAGGGATGGTTGGCTACACCAACTCCAATAAAAAGAGCAGCAGCCTCGCTGGACCCTTCATGTTTCTTCTCTTCTGGAGAAAACTCATTCTAGTATATCCATTTCCAGATATTCTTTCTTCCTTTTACTAAAATCATGTAAATCATTTGCAGTACTTTGCCAGTTGCCCTATATAGTTTTTACACTCCTTCTGAGGGCTGGGTAGTTTTTCTCTCTTTAGCAAAATGTAAAAATTCAGTGGAGGGTCTCTACTTTGTAAGATTTCATTTGTTGTAAGAATGTAAACTTTGTCAAGAAATTTAAATCTTTAGAAAAATTAGTTAAGAAAATATATTTGATTTTTTTCATTTCGATGTTTTAAAAAATTGAGTAATATTTTGGTTCAGAATTGTATAAAGAATAATATAATGAATACATATTCTCGGTACCCAGATTAAGAAATAGAATATTACAAATAGAGTTATGGTCATCTTTGTTTTTCTCCTTGATCTGATTCTCTTACTTTCCATCACAGAGTTAACCTAATCTTAAATTTCGTGCCTATTAATCCCACTCATACCTTTTTACTTTTACCACATGTTTATGGATTCCAAGTCCATATATAGTATTGCTTTTCATTTTTTTCCTGTATGAGGATAATTGCTAAATACCCATTAAAATACACAAAAGTAAAGCTGAACAAATGGAAAGAAATGAATCTGTTATTAGAAATAATGTCAACATTTAAAGTTCTCCCTAAATTAATTTGTAAATTCAACACTACCCCAATAAAACTAACAAGCTTCTTATGAATAGACGTAGAAATAAATATAGACCTGTGTATGTGTATGGGTTAGAATCCATACATATATTTTCTAGCTCTGTCTGCAAAAAGGGCCTAGAAGTAGTGACACCCTAGAAGCAATGAGCAAATTTATAGCCCAGGTGTTGGGTTCTCAATACCATTTTCTAATAAAAGGAATCAGGAGTACTTGGGAAAATGGTTAATTCCAGATCTGAGGCTAAGAAAATAGAAAATGAGCCTGAAATACCTTGTGGTACCAAAAAGTAAGGCAGTGCTTAAAAACTGATGGGGCACGTTGATAGGAACAGAAGTCACTTGAAGGAAATCCTAATGGCAAAATCTGGTACAACTTGAGCAATAAAATAAATGGCAATATTGGATTACAGCCCATAGAAGAAAATAAATATCCATGAACCCATGCTGATATTAAAAATCAAAGATAGGGGCTTCCCTGGTGGCGCAGTGGTTGAGAGTCCGCCTGCCAATGCAGGGGACGCGGGTTCGTGCCCTGGTCCGGGAAGATCCCACATGCTGTGGAGCGGCTGGGCCCGTGAGCCATGGCCGCTGAGCCTGTGCGTCCAGAGCCTGTGCTCCGCAACGAGAGAGGCCACAACAGTGAGAGGCCCACGTACTGCAAACAAAACAAAACAAAACAAAACAAAAAACAAACCAGTATAATAGTGGTGACATACTGTATGTATTCTGCAACTTTCTCTTTTTGATTCAACATTTATTTTGCTTGTGAGGTTTATCCATGTTGATACTGTGCCTGTTTTCTCTGCTGTGTGTAGTATTCCATTACATGGGTGAGTGTCAATGATTTATATTTCCTTTGTGGCTCATACAAAAAGTGATGCTATGAACTTTCTTGGTCATGTCTCCTTGAGTATACGTGCAAGAGCTTCTCTGAGAGCATATAAATAGGTAGGAGTGAAATTTCTGAGTTGTTTGGCATGCTTATTCTTGACTTTACTAGATTTTGTCAAATTTCTGTCCAAAGTGGTGGCATTAATTTATACTCCCACTGGGAATGCTTTAAATTCCCAGAGCTCCACATCCTGCCAAGTTTTGGTTTTGTCAGACTTAATTTTTTTTTTGTTTTGGTGAGTCGTATGTTTGTGAAATAATATTTATTGTGGCTTAATTTCAGTTTACCCATTACTAATGGAACTGAGCATCTTTTTACACATTTATGGACCGTTCCTGTCCATGTGCTTTGCTTAAATTTCCATTGAGTTGTCTTCTTCTCTTTGGTGTATGTAAAGGATACTAGTCCTTTTCTGACTATATACATAGCAGATATCTTCTTTTACTCTGTGGCTTACCTTTTCAAATTTTTATTTATGTCCTTTGATGAACAGAATCTTTTTCAATGCAGTTATATTTGTCACATTTTTCTTCATTGTTTGTGTTTCTAGGGTCCTGTTTAAGGAATGTTTCCTACCCCCAGATTCATAAAGATATTATCCTGTACTCTAAATATGGATCCTTTATCCTTATGGTATAAGGTAAATGTCTCATTATGGATAGTTTCCCAGTACCATTGATTGAGTAGCTTGTCTTTTTTTTTTTCCCCCACTGGTCTGCAGTGACAGTTCTGTCAAATACCAAATCTTTGTATGTATGTGGGTTTCTTTCTGGGCTCTCCCTTCTATAGCTTTTCAATCCTTAATGAGACTTAATATTCCATTGGGCAGGAACTGCATCATTATATATTATTTCAAGCATACTAATATAAGTATCATTGAATCAGCCTATCTTCCAGCCAATCAAAAAAAACTAGCACAGAATTCCCAGTTGTGTACTCAGCATTGAGCTGGAAAGAATGCAAGAAAGTACACAAGAGAATAAAATATGAGATAATGTCTTTGCCCTCAAAGATGAATAAGAGAAGCAAGGGACAAGCAGTTTTTAGATATCCACCCTGAGCTGAGCATGGTGTGAGAGGCTCCAGGTAGTTTGCTAACAGTCTTTCTTGGTATACAATGCTATTTCTTGTGCAACAGTTAGTTAATACTTTCAGACAACCTTTGTGTTAAATTGTACTTTTTATTCTGTAAATGCCAGAAAAGCTCAAGGAAGTGTTTGACACAGTACATAATTTATTCCTTTACAAAGAAGCAAGCGTCTGATTATGAGATGGGTTAACAGGAGGATAAATTCAGCACTGATGAAAATTGGGTCTTTTTAAAAATTTCTCTAGTCTGTTTAGCTGTCAAAAGTTAAATTAGTTCCATGGCAAGCATTTCGAAGTCTTCTTCACACACTAATGTGAGACACAGAATGTTAAACCCCCAAACAGAAATCTTAACATGGTTCGCTAGGATTCTGCATCCAATCCCAACGGACCTCAGGTGGGAAACCCTTTTCACTGGAAGACTAGCCTTTCCATATAGTGACTGTTGAAGCCAGTCTTAGGTTCTCTCCCAACTCATCCTGATGCCCTAAGCACAAGCCTGGATCTCACCACTGAAATTCCTGAAGGTCTTTCTTTGATGTAGGAGTGTTGTGTCTCTCACTATTAACAGTCATATTCCTCAAATGATGTTATAATTAATTACCCAATTAAATGGTATTTTAGATTATCCCTGGGATTTGTTTTAATCAAATGTGATGAGGTACACAAACACAGAAATGAATGTTATGAATGAAGAACTTTTTATACTCATGGATTCCCTAGAAACCGGAGGCATGGCATGCCATGCAGGGCCATGTGAGGAAGCACCAGGGCTGGTTAGGAGGCAAAAGGAGAGCTAGGGGAAAGCATGGGCAGGGGCCGTTATTGTGCTTTTCTCAGGAAAGGCAGGGCAGGTAAGCAAGTTTAAGGTTGACTGGTTTGAATAATTTCAGTGAGCTCTGATGTAGGGGCTGCCTCTGGCTGTGTGGTACCTGGTCCTGGGTGATCAGGGCAGAGGAACATTACTTCCTGGAGTACAAGCACCGGAATAGAGGAGGTGGTTTGCAGTATGGGGTGTGGATTGGTTGGTTTGAATATGAAAGGCACACTCCAAAGGGGCATTAGATACCCCTGGGAGGGGCAGTCTCTCCCAGGTCAGCAAGGACTCAGACGCCAGAGCACCGAGAATACAGAATATAAGAAAAAAAAGAGTTAATACAAATAGCTATAATCTTATTTTATATTAATATAATATTTTTATTTTTCCAGAAATATTAACCTTGAACCTATCAGATGCAATTCTTCAGAATTTTTTTATATACTTAATAATCCTATAAAATGATTTGTTTTGATATAAAATCTAGGGACTCTCCAAAAAGAACAGTGACACTAAGATGAATTAGGCAGACTAGGCCACCCTGAAAGAAAGGCCGATTTCTACTCCTCTATTTAATTGCAGTTAAATTAAATAATGTCAATGAGAAGTCATCCCAATATGGTTGAATCTGTAAGATTCACCCTATCTTTAATTAATATTATGGCTCAGTTATGGAAAATAGGAAAAGCACATGTTTGTTCCCATGCACACAAAAAACAACTAGACTCGTTTACAGAGCAGTTACGCTATTCCTATTATACATCAGAATTTTAGTATGTGAATATAAAAGCAATTTTGAAAGAAGGATAAGTTTGTCGGATCCAGTGACCTGTCAGAGATATCTTAAAGACCTATTGTGTCTACTTCAGTTTTCACTAAATAATTCTTTGGTTTCATGTAGAAACTGTTTTATTGCTCACCTTTCTTTCAGAAGAGCGTCTTAAACCAATTAACATGTGGGCAGAGAAAGAAATCTACCACCTGCCTGTGTGACCCCCTCCCACCCGGGGCCACTTACTTTCCATTATACATCAACAGCCCCTTAGTGATGCAACAAACAATTACTAAAAGCTCTCTCTAATTTGCCAGACATTGGGATAAGTGCTTTCTATTCCTTACCATTTTGTTGCGTTAGGCCTGTTGAATACACATAAAAACTTGAAAAATCAGTGGGAAAACACCTTCCTATAAACTTAGATTGTATGGTTGGCTTGTATAATAAAAACTAAGCCAAATGCTTGCATAATAAAAAATGACCCCATTGAATTATCAGATAATCTTTTGATCAAATCATCAAGCATGTCATAAGAATAGAGGCAAATCGGTGGAGTAAATTATATTCTTTAGTATGTTTGTCATTCACAAAATGTAAACTGCAATGAAAATAGTGTTAAAGGAGAATTTTTGTTAGAAAGAAATTTTCTGTTAAAGAGCTGATTTCTTCCTCTTGTTTTACAAAGAGTGTACATAAGGGCATTGTTTATTTCTCTCTTGTAAGGCTGAGAAGGTTCTATTTGGAAGAGTGAATGTTTGCACTTTTAATCAATACAGAACAGAGGACTTATATAAGTTCAGCGCTGAGTCCATTGGTCATAGATCTCGCCTCGTGTAATTTTATTTAGCAGATGAAGCAAGGCAGCCTTTTCTCAAATGGCTGAACTAAACCTCAACTTAAGACAATTTCAGTTCGTATACCTCAGAATAATGACCCCTTCAATGCCATATATATATTTTTAACATCTCTCTTGAATAAATATACCTTTTAAAGTACCTGTCTACTGAACAAGTGTGGGTGATAGGAAAAAAAATTCCTCACGTGACTATTCTTAAACTTCGTGCAGTAAATGAAAACTACTTGTGAACTTCCTGCTTTTTTCACACTATCATCATCAGAATTTTAACTGAAATAGTCATTATCAGTTCTTGTTGTCATCAAAATGGACAATCATTCCCATGATAGTGGCTGGTTTTGCAGTTTCTGATTCTATGATTTGTCAGAGAGGGAAGTCCCAATTGTTCCCAGTTCCAGGTCAAGTACGTGTAAAAGTTATCTTGTTGTGCCCTCAGCACTCTTTACACAGTTTGCCTTTGCTTCATCCAACTTTAGTTCCAGAGCAACTCAGAGAGAGGTAAAGAGCATCTCCTTTGCAAAATTTCACAGTTGCCATGAGTGGAATGTGCATTTGTAGTCCACCAAAGAATCTGAAATATGCAGAACTCCCTTGGGGTATTTTACAAAATCATCACTATTCTTAGGCCGTTGCTTTTGCATAAGTTAACATTTGTCATTGAACTCAAGTCATTCCAAACCTCTTATCTATTCCAAATTTGAATGAATAGCCTAGAAATTTTTCGGGAGAAAATTCAATAACTTTTAATTAGTTTTGCATGGCCCGGAGAAATAGAGAAACTGCGGGTGACATGTAGCAAGAGTCTGAAAGGTTGAGCAGCTCAACTCTTCACAGCCTCCCATTTCCCATGTATCCAAATCAATTCCCTTTCGTAGAAGAACGCATTCTTAAGGCTGTCTGGTTACACCCAGATGCCTCAGATGAGATGCCTTTCCGTGTTGGCCGTCATTATTCTTTCAAAGGATGGCAACATCCTGTATACCTTTTTATTTTCCCTTGCTTCTTTAGAAAACAATTTCTTTTGAGAACCAAATTGGTAGACTTAAAGAGATTTTTAAAATACACATGTATACCCATATAATGAAGTATGTAATTATTCTCGTAGTGAGAAGAGCATGCACACTTTCCATTTAACTTAATTCAGTAAAATTATTTATATCAGCCTTATTCAAGGCATCGTTCTGAGGGCATACACAAGGATGGAGAATGCCATGGCCCTGATTTCAAAAGATGTAGTCCAGTGGGTAGATGGCATTCACAGATAAGTGCATCACAGTGTAGGATGTGAAAAATATGAGAGGAGAAATATGAATGCACAAGAACCAGTTGGAGGATCAGGAAAGGTTTATAGTCTCTGCCTTATCAGATAGCACACTTCCATTAATTCTCAGTTCTATTAATTAAGGTGTGCTAGGTGTACTTCTGAATGAATACAGAGGTGTAAATTGTTTTCTTGTATAAGTGTTTAGGATGTCAATTCTAGTAAAGGGGATCTAGGATTTAAAAGCAGTGTTCAAAAGAAGTAAAATCAAATCAAGGATCCTCCAAATTAAGAATAAGTTGTAAATAAATTAAAAACATGATTAAAATCCCTGAGCTAATGTGTATGATCAACAACTTACAGTACATTAATATGTAATGTAATGTACCATTTACGGTACATTAACATGTAATATTTTCCTGTTACAAATAGATTTTTTTTCCAAGTAATTCTTGTTAACTTTTTAGCACTTGTCTGTCTTAAGGAAGTGTTTTACCAAGTGTGGTCCCTGGACGCCCTATAGCAGAATTACTTGAGAGGTGCTTGTTGAATCAGAATCAGAAGCCCTGGAGCTGGAGCCCTGGTGTCTGTATTTTAGCAATGTCCTACCCCAGGTAGACTTTGTCTGCCAGAGTTCAATACCATGGTCTCAGATTATGTAAAATGTTCAGAAAACTAGAACTGTATTTGTTTTCATATATTCCTTAAGACACAGTTTCACAGACAGACATACTTCTCCCCTGTTATTTCCATTTAGAATTTTACTGACATGTTCTGTTTTTCTGTTAATGTCTATTCATTAAATGATGAGTAAATTGTCTAGACATCATTAACTACTTGAAAAAATTTGTAAAAAAAATCAAAACAAAGCTGTCCGTGGGACAGATCTTCATTATGACCACTGTCCCTAAGGAGTGCGCACGCTGAGCTTTCTCCTCGTCTTGTAAATTTTGTGGCTCAGGGTGTTAGTGTTCAGAGCTGGCTGGTGGCTGCCTGGTACCAGGGGCCATGACAATATCTACGTCTCTGATAACTGTGCCTGGTTCTGGGCTCAGCACTCCCTGCTCCAGACCTGGCCCTGGACGGGCTGCTCATCTATTCCCACTGGGTTATAATCTCAAATAAAAGTTTCGGGCTTCTGTGGTGGCGCAGTGGTTGAGAGTCCGCCTGCCAATGCAGGGGACACGGGTTCGTGCCCCGGTCCGGGAAGATCCCACATGCCGCGGAGCGGCTGGGCCCGTGAGCCATGGCCGCTGAGCCTGCGCGTCCGGAGCCTGTGCTCCGCAACGGGAGAGGCCTCAGCAGTGAGAGGCCTGCGTACCGCAAAAAAAAAAAAAAAAAAAGAAAAGAAAAAAAAGTTTCGTGTGTTACATACAGGTGGTGGGACGATGTGTTCCTGATGTCCTGGTATCTGAACTCCAGGGTCAGGGCTAAACCTCGCTATGCAATTGCGTGTGCAGAATTGTAGTAGAATTTGGTTGTGAATGATCTTGAGGCAGTGAGACTGTTGCCTTGGGTTCAAGATCAGAGGTTGATCCCAAATGAAAAATAGAGCCATGTGGATGTATTGATGATTGTTTGCAAATGACTTAAAATATCCCTTTACTTTTATTTATTTATTTTAAAATTTTATTTTATTTTATTTATTTTTGGCTGCATTGGGTCTTGGTTGCTGCGCGCGGGCTTTCTCTAGTTGCGGCGAGCGGGGGCTACTCTTTGTTGCGGCATGCAGGCTTCTCACTGCGGTGGCTTCTCTTGTTTCAGAGCATGGGCTCTAGGCACGCGGGCTTCAGTAGTTGTGGCACGTGGGCTCAGTAGTTGTGGCTCACGGCCTCTAGAGCAGAGGCTCAGTAGTTGTGGCGAGTGGGCTTAGTTGTTCTGCGGCATGTGGGATCTTCCCGGACCAGGGCTAGAACCCGTGTCCCCTGCGTTGGCAGGTGGATTCTTAACCACTGCGCCACCAGGGAAGTCCCTTACTTTTTGTTACTAAAAATTTTTATTTACTTGTTTTTCCTCCGTATATATTTTGAGTACAAGTTTTAAAGGTTACCCTCCTTTTACAATTATTATAAAATATTGGCTATATTCCCTGTGCTGTATAATACATCCTTGTAGCCTGTCTTACATCCAGCAGTTGGTACCTCCCACTCGCCAACCCCTATATTGCTCCTCCCCCTGCCAGTGGCAACCACTAGTTTGTTCACTATGTCTGTGAGTCTGGTTTTTTTCTGTTATATTCATTAGTTTGTTGTAATTTTCCCGGACCGGGGCATGAACCCGCGTCCCCTGCATCGGCAGGCGGACTCTCAACCACTGCACCACCAGGGAATCCCAGAACCTCTTGTCTTGATTTGCTTTACAGAATTTCAGCACCCAAAGTATCCCCTCCATAGGGGAACTGCTGAGGTTTATGTCAGATTGTTGAATATACTTCTTAGTCATATTGGTTTCACTTGCGTTTGTCCATTTGCCACCTGGCAGGTCAGCTGATCTGAAAAACCTGATGCTGATCTAAAAACCCATGGCCAGACTGAGCCTCACAATTGCTCTGGGACTCCTCTGGCCCTCGTGAATGGAAATAGGCTGTGGACATGACTCCTAAGCGGCCCATACTCTCTCCTCTAATTCCTGTCACATGGGTTCCCGCATCTCAGTGACCATGTCCTGGTCTTGTCTACTTGAATTCATTTATTGAAATCCTGTAAGGCCCTTCAGGTTTCCCAGAATTGAGATCCTGTGGGGTGCTCTAGGTTTCTGGAGAACTTTTGCAATCTCTGCTACCTGCCCATAGTGGGTTGAATGGTGAGACCCCAGAAGACATCCCCATGCCCTATATCCAGAACTGGTGAATATCTCTGTATATAAAGGAAAAATTCAGTTTTTTCCTTCTTGTATAGGGAAAACCCCAGGTCTTCCCTACTATGTGTTTCTTCCCTGTGTGTTTCCTTTCCTGCTTACATAGAACACTTCACTTCTGACACTCCTGGTCACCAAATGTGTTGCAGGGGGTATGCCCCACACCAAGCACTTCTCTGTGACACCAGCTGGATGTCCTACAATTCAACTCAATTCTGACACTGTCTACCTGGAGGTAGTGTCAGATTCCACAGGTTAAGGGCTCAGTCCCACAAGACTGCACCCCTTCTACTTCAGATGCCAGTCACAACGAGTAGGTCGCCAGGTTACCCACAACTTCTGTGCGATTTGGCTACAAATCCAAGGTTCGCATGACCCTCTCCTCGGGTTCTGTTGATTTGGTACAGAAGCTCACAGAACTGAAGGAGACACTTGCTTAGGTTCACCAGTTTATTAAAGGATATGATAAAGGATACAGATGAACAGCCGGATGAAGACATATGTAGGGCCAGGTCTGGGAGTGTCCCAAGCGCAGGAGCTGCTGGTCCCCTGTAGTCGGAGTGCCTCACCCTCCTGGTGTGGATGTGTTTGCCAGCATGGAAGTTGTCTGAAGCCTGTGTTGTGGGGATTTTTATGGAGCCTGCATCCCACAGGTGTGATGAACCATTAACTCCATTTCTAGCTCCTCTCTGGAGGATGGAGAATAGGGCTGAAAGGTCCAAGCTTCTGATCATGGCTTGGTCTTTCTGGTGACCAGCCCCGTCCCAGAGCCCTCCAGGAGCCCACCCAGGGTCACCTCATTAGAACAAAAGATGTTCCTAGAGCTCTTACAGCTTAGGAATTTCCAAGGGTGTTAGGAGCAGTGCATCAGAGATGGGGTCAAAGGCAAATATTAGAATAAGAGATGCTCCTAGTATTCTAGTTGTTTAGGAATTTATAAGGGTTTTAGCAGGTCTGTGCCAGGAACAGGGGGCAGGGACCAATATATATTTTCTGTTACCTCATACCTTACATGGCAAAAGAGTGGCTATTACCATATTTGGCAAAAGACGTGCTAAGTTGAGGATCTTGAGAGAAGGCATTTCTGCCGAGTTATCTGGGTGGGCGCTGAATGCAGTCAGTTATCCTTAGACGAGAGATGCTCAGAAAAGAAGACAGACAAGAAGGCAGTGGGAAGACAGAGCAGAGCGAGATGTAGCCATAGACAAGGATGCCAGTAGTGACCGGAATCAGGAGGGAAGGAACGGGCTCTTCCCTAGGGCTGAGGGAGTGTCGCCCAGCTGACAACTTGATGTTGGACTCCTGGCCTCCAGAGCTGTGAACAGTTACCTTTCTGTTATTCAGCTTCTTACTTTTTGCTCCAAAATGACCACAGGGAACTAATACACCACCTGACTTGTCCAGTCTCCCACCGGCCGAGACATTGACCAACGCCCACCGCCGTGCTCTGAAAACAGCTGTCTGTTGAACTGGACTTGGCCCAGCTGCTGGCTGTGGAGACAGGCTGCTCACCACTCCCAGGGCACTGGATGTGGCAGTTTTATTGAGAGGAGCATTTGGAAGCTGCTGTTGTGATCCTGCGCCATCCAAATGGCCACATCAAATGTAAAAGCACAGCGTGGTTTTTGTTGGAGGGGTGGTTAGCACAAAATTTGTGTGGCTGCTATCCTACTCCCCCTCTATCCTCAAGACTCACTGTGTGTCTGGGTATCTGCTGTATTTATGATTTCATAATAAACAATAACTAATGTTTTTAATAGCGGAGGTTTTACATCTCGTCGGGATTTCCACATGTCAACCTGGCTTCATCCAAATGGCCAGGCAGAATATCCTGTAATTATCTTGAGTCACTTGCCTGTCTTCTGGGTCAGAAATCAAGCTGGCATTCTGGGGGGCTTAAGCAGCCCATGGAGCCCACCCTCATTTTAAAATATAAAGATATCTGCAAAATCTAGATGTATGTCTTCCCTGGAGAATTGGATGAATTTCAGCACAGGATGAGCTCCCCACAGCAGGCATGGTCAGAAGGGGGTAGAACTAGACTGGTCCCCTGGCGGGTCCCTCCACTTGCTTTGCCTGCTGGGCCCCTGCAGACACTGAGTGTGAGACCCTGGTTGGGGAATCTGGTGTCTGTGTGCTCACCCATCACCCTGAGAATAGCCCACAACTCCTACACTCCATCGTTAGCCATCCCTCTGTAACCTCAAGGTCATTCCCATCTCAAAATCAATTCTTTGATGTTGTGGTTTAATGAGAAAATCTCTCAGTGATCAAACTTCATATTTTCTTCTCTGAAACCTAATCTACACCAAAGAACACATGCCTGCATGTGTAGACCAGGCAACAGCTCTCTGAAACACGCTGTTTCTGGGCAGGAGGGGGATTTGGCTAACAGCTTCTGCAGGTACCTGTTTGCATGGACAGCTGTGCACATAACTAAGAGGATTTTCATGATTTGGGCAGCCAATCTCACCGGGGCCTGAGGGATATTTTCTTTTCTAACTGGTTTAGGTATATATCCAGAAAAACCCTTGTTAACATTTCTTTTTGTCAAATGGGTTTCCAAAGTCGATTATGGCTTATTTGAAGCAGGAAAACAAACAGGAGTGGACAGTCAGTGAGCGTTTTCTGGCAGTGTGTATACTTCGCCACTTTCCTCTTTCTTTCTTTTTTTTTTTAACATTCTTATTGGAGTTGCTTTACAGTGGTGTGTTAGTTTCTGCTTTATAACAAAGTGAATCAGTTATACATATACATATGTTCCCATATCTCTTCCCTCTTGTGTCTCCCTCCCTCCCACCGTCCCTATCCCACCCCTCTAGGTGGTCACAGAGCACCGAGCTGATCTCCCTGTGCTCTGCGGCTGCTTCCCACTAGCTATCTATTCTATATTTGGTAGTGTATATATGTCCTTTCTGCTTCCCTCTGAGCAAACTGATGTGCCCTGGGGGCAATTGTTAGCCTGTCCCATTAGTCGGGGCGAGTACCACTCATTTCAAGGCCCTGAAAAGATATTTATTATTGAAATCCACAGAGTAGGTACTCAGTAAATATTGACTGATTCAGCTTTATTAGTATCAGATCCTACCACACTGGGTAGCATTTCTACTTTTAGATACAAACTGCTTTTTGAAAGGCCTGTTCTATAGATTGAATATGTCATCCCAAAATTCAGTGTTGAAACCTGATCCCCAGTGTGATGGCGTTTGGAGGTTGGACTTTTCAGGGTGATGAGGTCATGAGGGGAGAGCCCTCATAAGTGGGAACACACGCTTCTAATAAAGGCCCTAGAGAGCTCCCTGCCCTCTTCTGCCACATAGGACACAGTGAAAAGATGGCCATCTGTGAACCAGGAAGCCGGTCCTCATTAGACCCCAAATCTCTTGGTGCCTTGATCTTGGACTTGCCAGATTCCAGAACTATGAGAAATAAATGTTTGTTGTTAGTGAGCCATTCAGTCTGTAGCATTTTGTTATAGCAGCCTCAGCTGACTAAGACAGCCTAGAAAAGCTGGATCAGATCCATAGTTAACGCTGTTATCCAGCGGTAACTTTTTCTTCCCTGAATCTCTCCCTTCTCCCTACACAATTAAGGTAACAGTTATTGTTATTCTGGGTTTGAATTCTCGCTCTACTGCATTCTAACTGGTCTGGGGCCAAGTGACTTTACCTCTGTAACCTTTATATGATAGTCTTCAAATCGGGACAATAATGCCTACTTCAGAAATTTGTGACAAATGAAATGTCATAATACATGTGACATATTTACTTTTATCTGCCATAAAATACCAATCAGCGTCATTACTGTAGTTAACGCTGCAATTGCTGATGTGGCTGTAAAATGTATATGAAATTTACTTACATGGTGAGTGCAACTTCCTAGAGCACAGCTGAGAATAGAAAAGGAATCAAAAAAATTTTTTTGAAAACAAATATACTCTGTTTACTGAATTGCACTCACTTAATTTTATTTATTTATTTTTTTGGAGGACATTGTGCTTCTCACTCATAAATGGTTTATTTCTGTTTCAAACACATTGTTAACCAACTTGATTATACAGTTTCAAAGTTCATAGCAATCAGTATAGAATATATTATATGGATATAAATCATTGTTAGAGGCAAGTATCATAATAACAGTGTCAGACAAATAACAAATTGAAAAAGGGACAGGAAAATTATATACGCTCAACAATTGGTAGTTACAGTGACTGTTCAGAATGGTCCTGAAAAAGTTAAATTATGTTCAGATCATAGCCGTAAAACTTAAAAGTATGTAATCCATTTTAGGAAAACAGTCACCAAAAGATTCTTTTAGTTTGTTTGATTGAATAGGTAGTTAATAGCTATCTGAAAAATTTACTTGTTTGGAATATTTTCTTTGTTTTTATTCCTCCGAGAATAAAGATATTGGGAATAATAGTAATTTATATTATTAAATTGCCTGGGTCATGACAAAATATACTCTGAGGTATGTTAAATAATTCCCTCTAGGAATTTTATTCTGAGATCACTAAATTTAACACAGCAGCAGAGATTCAGTGTAATGCTCTGCATATAATACTTTCTAAAAGCATATAGAACTGAAAATGTTGAATAAGACATTGAGTAAAAAATAATGGAATAATTTTTAAATTATTTATAATTTTTACCATACGTATAAATTGTACTTTAGCATATAACCCACATTTTTGGAGAAGACCATTGTTTAAGTAAAAAAAAACAAAATGCAAACCCCTCTTCTTAGAATTCTTAGAATCACAAACATTTCAAACTGAAAGGAATTGAAGAGTTTTAGTCCAGTCTCCTTACATAGGAGTCCCCAGTACAGGCTCCCTATTTTATAGCTGCAGGTGCGTGAAGCAGTTTGGATACTGAATACTAGAGCCGAACTCCCTGAGTGCATATCCCACTCTACCACTAAGTAGTCTGTGTGACCTTGAGCTCATCACTTAACCTGTCTGTCTCATTAGCTTCATTTAATTACAGGGGACGAGAGATAATAATAATAGTTAGTCATAGAGATTATTATCTTGAAAACTATATGGTTTAACACTTGCAAAGCACTTAGAACAGGGTATGGAGTATAAATGACAGTAAATTGTTGTGTTTAGTGACTTATCGTCTACCATCTTTTAAGTTATGAGTTGCACCGAGTGAAAAAGAAACTCAAGGGAGTTTGCCATGTGGTCATGGGTGCCACCTGCAGGGTGATGTGTGTGAACTCATCTGTCTGAGTAGAACCATTAGATCTCAACGCTTGTGGTAGTTTTGATGTCACAAGTCATTTCCATCGCTACCAGCTCAAGAGAGAAGTAGGCAGAGGGAGTCCCCATAATTACTACAGAGGACAGTTAAGCGGGCCTGTTGCTGAATGTCTTGCCCTCGCTGCCCGCAAATGCATTTAGTCCCAGGGAAGTGAGTCTCCTACACCCACTCAACAGCATGAGTCACAGCTACCAGTTAGCATGCATGGGAGGGAACTGCCCTGGAAGGTACCCTGGGTGAGGTCAGCAGGAATGGGACCAGGCAAAAGAGACAGGACTGAGTCAGATGCGATGCTTACAGGTCTGGCTAGATCCCTGGTTGGGACGTAGCTAAAAAATATTTGTCAAAGGGGCAGTGTATCTAAAATGAGCACAGTAGACTGGAGTGATGAGGATTTTTCCGTGGAAAGATTAGGATCAAAATAACAGGCAAGGGGGCTTCCCTGGTGGCGCAGTGGTTGAGAGTCCGCCTGCCGATGCAGGGGACACAGGTTCGTGCCCCGGTCTGGGAAGATCCCACATGCCGTGGAGCGGCTGGGCCCATGAGCCATGGCCGCTGAGCCTCGCATCCGGAGCCTGTGCTCCACAACGGGAGAGGCCACAACAGTGAGAGGCCCGCGTACCGTGAAACAAACAAACAAATAACAGACAAGAGAGGTGATGACCGAAAGAATGTGAATTCAGCACCAAGGAGGGTTCCCTGAGAGCCTTCTGCAGCACTGGCCCCCTCCAAGTCCGTTCAGCCTCTGAGACAACCTCTCCTTTGATTTAAAACGCCTGGAACTAAAAATGGAATCTAGTAAAGCAAGTTTCAATGCCTTGAAAGAAAGCTGCAATTTCTTCTCCCAAGAAGTCTTCATAGTTCTTTTTTCAGGATAGCAGCAAAACATCCTTTAGATGCAAAGGCAGTCAGTTTTCTGAACTTTTTAATTCTTTGTCATTATTACTTTCTTCTGGAATCCCTCCTCTTTTTCTCAAACCAGGGAAGTTTCTGGAAAGTGAGTCCACAGTGATTCCCCCCAATTGTGTTCTTTAAAAAAAAAGTTAGAACAGATGTAGTTGGCTGTGACTTCAGATGGCTGTGATGAGAAAATGTACTGTCATCACTGAGAAGACCCACAGCGACCACCACCCCTGGAGCTCAAGCATGAACCTGGGTCTTCTGTGGCTCCAGTGGAAGTATTCCTAATAGACTGCGCTAGAAAATCCTCTATTCCCGTTAACCCAGGGCTGTAGTTACTCAGGAAGTTCTGCCTTCACTCCTCTTGGTCGTATCTTTGCTGCTTGCTGACATTTAGTGGAGTGTTGATGCCATAATTCACAAAATGTCAGGTTTTTCTTTAGAATTCACTTCTACCCACAGCACCCAGGGGTATCTGCTGAATATATATCACACCTCTCACAGGCACTGAAGCACTTAGAAATTAGAAGTAATACCTTGTTCAGCACCCTACACATATTCTTTCTACCATAGAGTCATGTTTCATTGAATGACATGATCTTAGTTTTCTGGAAGCATGCAAAGTAGAAGCCTTTGCTTTCTCAAAAACTATAATTAGTCTCAAAAGGAAAACAGACAAATCATAGATCAAATAGATCATATGCTGGCTGATTAATGGCTTTATGCTCTAGATATCAGCCAGCATTTAGTCATCTTTGGAGATACAGACACTGAGAACCATTCAGTGTAAGAAAAAGTTTTGGATATTTGCCTGTTTTTAAACCTTCTTGCTACGTCATATTTCAACCACAAAAGGCAGTGGGAGGAATAAGTTGGAGAAAACTGGATGGTAATAAGAATGGTAAAGTGAAGGGAAAAAACTCATTTCTTTGTCCCTTTCTTTAGGATGCTAATTGGACTAATTCACCTGGTATTATCATTCTGTGCAAAATACCTAAAAGCACAGTCAGAAATACCAGGCAAGGATAAGGCTTCATTATCTTTTCAGACCCATCATCATATTTTCTCTGGCATGTAGTCAAATGCATTATCACTCCAGGAAGATGTGCGCTGGATCTCTTTGTAACGTGGTGTGTGGGGCTAGGCATACATATTAAGCATCTCTAACAGGTAATCGAGAATAATTTCCAAAATCCAAGAAAACTTGTCATAAAATGTTCTCTTACAAATTAACAAAACTCTTATTCATGTACAGTTGATACATAAGAGGAGAAGATTGAGAAAACAGGTTTCTTTATGAGTGCTAGCAAGAAAGCCACTCCGTTTTGCTTCTGTATTTCCAAGTAGCATCTAATGATAGAATGATTATATAGTAAATCATGTTAATTACTTTATTTTACAGCTGTTGTTTTCAATATGGGGAAATTATAATTGTTTAAAAGAAGTGCATAACTTGCTCCCACATTTAGTGTACAAGTAAATGAGGTTTTCAACATCTTTTAAAAATGTTTTGTTTATCCTTAGTAAAAGATAAGTTAACTATAAATTCTCAGAATTAAATAAAGTGCCATAGTTTACATTTGCTTATTAAAAGCCTATTATTTTGTTGCATAATGAGCAGTATATTTTTAGATAATTCTATGAGGTATGCATATAACTTCCCTTGGAATTATTCTGTTTTGATACCTTGTGAAAGTCTCAGGTCTATCATCCTTAGCTTGTATTCTACTAAAACATATGTAGAGAGAGTTTGTTTTTCTATGACTTACTTATTTCAAATTTGTGCGGTAAGTGAAGGTATTAACTTGTTTTGTGAGTTATTTTTAAAAGTTCTTGAATGTTCTATGAAAGAGCTTGTGCTATATCTGAAAAATTAATCCCAAATCTTCACTGAAGGGCTATGAAATACAAGCAATTCTGTTTGGGTCATAGATCTTTACACTGGGTGATTAGATATCCTTCATGCTCTTATATAGTTTAGAGTCATTTCAGCAAGAAACAATCAATACATACACGTGTGTCTCAAGTATAAAAAAAATGTCCATTGACTCTATCAGAGGGAGCTAGTCCTGCATACAAGATCTGTATTGGAAAGAAGTTCCTCACTAATGATAAAGAAGGTGGTAGGTTTGCAACCAAGCCATTCTTAAAGAAGAAGCAAAGAAAGGAGGGAACAGGATGAAGAACTATAAATAAATTATAATAGAATATATATAAAATAGAATAGAATATATATAAAAATATGAGAAAAAATATTCACAGGTCTAGACAGTATGAAAATGTGCTGGCAAGAGTCAACATGGGGAAAACTTTACAGTGTTCCTTGTTTGAATGGAGACGATGTGTTTTAATATTCGGCCCTTATGTTAGTTATCTATCACCTTGTAACAAATTACACCAAAACTGTACCTTAAAACAACACACATATTTATTGCCTCACTGCACTGTTTCTGAGAGTCTGGAATCTGGACCTGGTGTAGCTGCATTCTCTGCTGCAGGGCCTCTCAACAGCTGCATTGAATGTGTCTGCTGGGATTGTAGGTAGTCACCTCCACCTTTCGGGAAGGACTGGCTTCCAAGCTTCTTGCTGGTGCTCGGATTCACTTCCTTGGTGGAGATTGGTCATTGGCAGCTCTCAGTTTCTGGCCACATGGGCCTTTCCACCATGGCAGCTTGCTTCATCAAAGCATGCAAGCAGAGAAGGCCGTACAGAGAGTTTGCTGGTGACATGGAAGTCACAACCTTCTGTAATGTCATCACAGAAGTGATATCCCATCAAATTGGCTCTACTTTGTTGGTTATAAACAAGTCACTAAGTCCTACCTATCGTCATGGGAAATATACATCATACTTGTCAGGCGTACAATATATCAGGAGGCAGGGATCACTGGGGGTCACCTCAGAAGCAGGCATTCTGTAGTCCTTTACCTTGCTGAATAGTAAACATAACCCATAAATTAAGTATCATGTACATGTGTGCATGTACATACACATACATACAAATGTGTATAGATGTATATACACATATATGCATATATATTCATACATTCAGAAATAGAAATATATTGGAAAACTTTTTCATCAAGGCTTTAGGTATAAACATTCTAACATATATTTGGCCCCAGGAAAAATCTAAAGTAGACAAAAAGAATACCTTTTTTTTTCCTTTTCACTCCCCCTTCTAGGGACTCCCCCTCCTGGGTTTCCCTTGCCTCTAGGCCCACTGCATCCAGTTTCCTCCTGCTGACCTGCAGGTTCATTCCCCACTAGGGAACCCAGATTTCTAGGCCTTGAATATGTCCATGCTTCTTCCTAATAAAATCTCTGCATCTTGTAACCCATTTCTCTAAGGTCAGTGCTGAAATGTTAAAGTGCATAATTCATGAAAAATATTTGTTCCTAGCATGGCTAGCTGATCTGTTCCCCTCATAAGTAGCAGAAGCCTGGTCTAAACTGTTCATTTCACCAAGACTTTCTTAAGGGATGTGTTGGGTGGAGGTTTCGTGTGTGCTCTGCGGTGGATGGCGTGGTTATTTGGGCATTTGTGTCATTATCAAGAGTGGGTGGCTGTTGACATTGCCCATCCTGGTGCAGTCGAGATGGTTTTCCAACATTCTTCATTGGCTTTACCATTTTCTACCCTTGTGTCTTTGCATGTGCTGTTCCCTCTCCCTGGTGTACCCTTCCTCCCCTTGTCTCTTTGGTAGATGCACCTCCACTTCGACCCCACTCCGATTTTATCTTCTGCTAGGATGATGTCCCTGACCCCTTGGGGCAGAATTATTCACAGCACCTTCCTTCGGCCTAACCCGTGTATTTGTTTTGAACAAGTTCTGCTTTCCTGGCTTTTAGTCCCTAAAGGTCAGACATGCTTTTAATAGAATGAAATAAAATTTTAAAACAAAACCACACTGTCCTAGGCTCCAGCCAGCTTCCCTGCTTAACGTCCTCTGTGGATGCAAGTGTAGAACCTCACCCAGCCCCATCGAGTCCCTCGGGCTTCCCTTTACTTTCACTCATTCCTGTAGTTGTCTCTGAGTCCTGCCGACTCCTGAAGATGGCTCCTTGACACATCGCTTCATTTTTCCTCTCCCGTTTCTACCCTATCACCATCTAGCTCATCCCCATCTGATTTGAGCGGCCCTTGCCTCCAGCTGATTACGGGACTCATTTTATAAACATTCTTTTTGTTAGGTAGTTTACCTCTCTAAAGCTCTCATCGTTCCTCGTCTAACCACAGGGTCAAATCCCAACTTCATTGCTTGTTATTTAATATTCTTTATGCTGTATTCCTCGGCAAACTTCGGTTAAAAAAACAAAGTTCAACTGAGTAAATTGTAAATATCCAATTGCCTTTATTCAACAATCATGAATCAGGCAGCATCCCATGTAGCAAACAGAAAGGAGCTTCAAAGAACTGTAGAAAATGGAGGACTTTGATAGGCAGAAAGAGGTAGGACAGCGAAGTTACTAGCAAAGACTGAACGTTTCGGGCAAGGTCACCTTCCTTTGCGGGGATGGCAGGGGTCTATCAGGTTGGTTACATCACTACTGTTGATCAGGAAATTTTAGACTGACTGGTTGAGAATACATTCCTGAGAGAGGCTGAAACTGCTATTAGGTTAAGTATTAACCTTGCTTTTCTGACCTGCGGCTTAGCACAAGTGACTCCATTTTAGGTGCGTTGTCTCCTTGTTAACAGTTCCTCCCTTTTGATCAGACTCTCAGCTTACCTGAGAGATGTGGTCAAACTTCAAGGCATTAGCACCACTCCCAGTTACTGCTCCGAAGTTTTCCAGGTCATGACACTTTTTGCTGAATCGCTATGGTACTCAGAGGTCGTAATTTCAGGTTCATGTTACTTTACTCATTTATTCTCTCTGTTCCTACTGTAATGTTCTAGTCTTAGGGGAAAAATCTGCTTGGTGGTTAGTGGCTGTGAATATGCATTTAAAGCTTCTGAGAGAATACAGTGTACCAGGGAGAATACTATGATTCTTATAAGCAGGATAATTCCCACTGTCTGGAGAGCACTTCAGGGCAATGGTTCTTAAGATCTGAATCAATCTAAAATAAGTCAAAGAAAGACCCCCCCCGAAGGAGTCACTTTCTTAAGCCAAGTGGCTTGCTCAGTTGATCTTACATAGCTGAGTTTCACCTTCCCGAGAAGTGTTAATCCAGGTGTAGCAAGTGGTTTTGGCCGCAACACAGACACCTCCTTCTTTAACTAAAAGATAATCAAGTGCTGTCCTAATGCCAAGAACAGTTTTGGCCTTGCAAAGATGAATACTGCTGGTGAGATCTTTTCATGATTGGGAGGAGATCTTATTTAGATAATCATAAGAATGTGGAGGTACCAATAGTCTACAATTTTATAGGTATTTGTGTCTAATTGGGAAAATACAGATATAATCTGAGAAAGGTAAAAAAAACAAGCACTGGATACTCTGGCCATAAAAGTTGGACTCTGACTTCTAAGGGGAGTTGATTATAATTTACAGTAACACTGGGAATAGAAGAAAAACTGGGAGGACCGGGGGTCTCCAGTGTTCTGGACAGGTTGGAGTTTTTGATGAGAAACCCAGCAGTCTGGAAGGTAACCTCCATTAGCAATGGCCTGGGAGATATGGATGATGACATTATCTTTCCTGGCCAATGCCATAGTAAAGAAAAGATGGAGAAGAAAAGATTTCATGTTTAGTTAAAGTATGAAGTCTTGATTTGGCATCTTGGGTGGAAGCAGTCTACCCTGATGTCAGCTACGTGTGTGTGTGTGTGTGTGTGTGTGTGTGTGTGTATTCTATATCTTCTTTATCAGTTCATCTGTTGATGGACAGTTATGTTGCTTCTATGTCTTGGCTATTGTAAATAATTCTACAATGAACACAGGAGTTCATATATCATTTTGAATTAACGTTTTCATTTCCTTTGGATAAATACACAGTAGTGGAATTGCTATATCATATGGTAGATCTATTTTTAATTTTTTGAGGAATCTTCATACTGTTTTCCACATTGGCTGCACCAATTTACATTCCAGCCAACAGTACACAAAGGTTTCCTTTTGTCCACACCCCTGCTAACATTCGTTGTTTGTTGTCTTTTTGATAATACCCATTCTAACAGGTATGAGATGATATCTAATTGTGGTTTTTATTTGCATTTCCGCGATGATTAGTGATGTTGAGCATCTTTCACATGTCTATTGGCTATCTGTGTATCTTCTTTTGAAAAATGTCTATTCAGGTCCTCTTCCCATTTTTAATTGGGTTGTTTGTTATTTTTGATGTTGAACTATATGAGTTCTTTGTGTATTTTGGATATTAATCCCTTATCAAATATATCATTTGCAAATATCATCTCCCATTCAGTAGGTAGCCTATTTGTTCTGTTGATAGTTTCCTTCCCTGTGCAAAAATCTTTTAGTTTGATGTAATCACATTTGTTTATTTTTGCTTTTGTTTCCCTTGCCTGAGGAGACATATCCAAAAAAAATATTGCAAAGGCTGATGTCAAAGAGTATACCTGGGCTTCCCTGGTGGTGCAGTGGTTGAGAGTCCGCCTGCCGATGCAGGGGACACGGGTTCGTGCCCCGGTTCGGGAAGATCCCTCATGCCGTGGAGCGGCTGGGCCCATGAGCCATGGCCGCTGAGCCTGCGCGTCCGGAGCCTGTGCTCCGCAACGGGAGAGGCCACAACAGTGAGAGGCCTGCATACCGCAAAAAAAAAAAAAAAAAAAAAAGAATGTACCTGTGTTTTCTTCTAGATATTTTATGGTTTCAGGTCTTACATTTAAGTCTTAAATCCACTTCTTAAGTAATGAAATACCTGATAAAGACAACATGAAATATAGGAAATTATTTTGACAAGATACAAAATCATTGCTTTCTAGGCAGATTACTTAAATGGTAAAGATAAACCTTTTCCAATCTCTTATCAAGAACTGATCAATAGCTCAAAAAAACTGTCCTTTTAACAGAGAGAAAACCAAATTCTGTTATTACACCAGCTTATTTTTTATATAAAACTCATTTTTTTCACTCAAATAAACTTAATCTTAGCCAGCTTGACCATGGATCAAATACTTTTTTCAAGACTCCTTTTCCAAAAACCTTCCACAACTTTATTTTTCCATTCAGATTTTGTCCTATGTTTATTTCTCTTTCTCATTCTGAAATAACTTAAAGCCTCACTTTAGGACAAAAGTTTGGTTTTTTTTTTTTTCACCTCAACAAAATATATTTCCATTCTTGATACCATCTTTTACCAAAAACACCCATTCTGCTTTCCCTGCATATGGAGATGTTTCCCTTATTATTTCTAGTAGTTTTGATTACACATATTAGAATTTTTAACCCTTAAAAACCTAAATTTTTAGTGAAAATAAATAGGTAAACAATTGTGAGCTGTCTTTTACATTAACCTTCTGTGGTTTGGCAAATTTATAAATACAGTTCATATTTTTTAGAAACATATGCTTTCTTATAGTAAAATTTTCAGTGTGGCATAAAATGTGTTTACCAATAGACTCTCCTCTTCTCACAGTTGCTGGTTTTGATACCATATTTGTGTGTGGATGATTTCCTACCTTTACTGTATGTTTGCGTTTACCAGTGAGCTTTTCCAGTTGTAATTTTCTGGTTGTGGTTTTGTGGTTGTTTCTGGTTGTGGCCTTTTCTACTTAGAGAAGCTCCTTTAGCGTTTGTTGCAAAGCTGGTCTGGTGGTGCTAAATTCTCTTAGCTTTTGCTTGTCTGTGAAGCTTTTGATTTCTCCATCAAATCTGAATGAAAGCCTTGCTGTGTAGAGTATTCTTGGTTGTAGGTTCTTCCCTTTCATCACTTTAAATATATTGTGCCACTCCCTTCTGGGCTTCAGAGTTTCTGCTGAGAAATCAGCTGATAACCTTATGGGAGTTCCTTTGTATGTTATTTATTGCTTTTCCCTTGTTGCTTTTAGTATTTTTTCTTTGTCTTTAATTTTTGTCAATTTGATTACTATGTGTCTTGGCATTTTTCTCCTTGGGTTTATCCTGCCTGGGACTCTCTGCACTTTCTGGACTTGGGTGGCTATTTCCTTTCCCATGTTAGGGAAGTTTTCGACTATAATGTCTTCAAATATTTTCTCGGGTCCTTTCTCTCTCTCTTCTCCTTCTGGGACCCCTATAATGCGAATGTTGTTGCATTTAATGTTTTCCCAGAGGTCTCTTAGGCTGTCTTCATTTCTTTTCATTCTTTTTTCTTTATTCTGTTCTGCAGCAGTGATTTCCACCATTCTGTGTTCCAGGTCACTTATCTGTTCTTCTGCCTCAGTTATTCTGCTATTGATACCTTCTAGTGTATTTTTCATTTGAGTTATTGTATTGTTCATCTGTGTTTGTTTGTTCTTTAGTTCTTCCAGGTCTTTGTTAAACACTTCTTGCATCTTTTCAATCCTTACCTCCATTCCTTTTCCAAGACCTTGGATCACCTTCATTATCATTATTCTGAATTATTTTCCCAGTTGGTTGCCTATCCCCACTTCACTTAGTTGTTCTTCTGGTGTTTTATCTTGTTCCTTCATCTGGAACGTATTCCTCTGTCATCTCATTTTGTCTACCTTTATGTGATGATGGTTTCCATTCCGCAGGCTGTAGGATTGTAGTTCTTCTTGCTTCTGCTGTCTGCCCTCTGGTGGATGAGACTGTCTAAGGGGCTTGTGCAGGCTTCCTGATGGGAGGAACTCCACTGGTGGGTGGAGCCAAAACTGGATAAACCTTTGTTCAGTAATTAATGTCTCACTATTTTATCTCATTTGGAAATGATCTAGGTATTCAGTGAATTCAACTTAACTCATTATTTAATTTAACTTAATAAACTTTAAGGTTTCAAGTAACCAAAAAGATTTTGGAAATGATTTTTTTGTGAAGTAGACATACCATAAGACATAATTATTGTTGAAAGGTTTACCTAGAAAACTCTTATACCACTTACATTTTTAAAATTCACTTATTTTTAACAGTTTTGTTTAGGTTACTCATGAAAACTTCATGAGATATTAGACAAAGTCACCCATTATCCCAATCTATTTTTCTTGCTAACAAATTTTGTAATTGATAACATAAACTTATTTGGCTTTCAGTAAATCTAGGTAAAATAAAGATGTTGTACTTAATGCTGAGAATTCTAAAAACATACCTGTTTTTATTAAATGAAACTAATTTAATTTTAAAAAAAATTTAAAAACTTAAACTGGCTTTTATTTACCAAAGATTATCTCAGATCACATGTACTTGAAAAATATTTGGGTTCACTTTTATTATATTTCTGAGAGTTGTAGGAATACTTAACTCATATTAGTGCTTAATTTTCTTTAAGCCTATTAAATAGAACTCTTTTGCATATTAATTTTGGCTATGCCATTCGAAGCTAGAAAATACCATACATCTACAACACATGTATATAGACACACATAAACATACAGACAGATGCAAACATAGATGTTATAGCTTTTGTTCTAAAATTGTAGCCATGAATCAGGTACAATAATACATAATTCACTTATTAAAAAAGAAGTTAGATCCAAATTATGTTTCTAGCAGATAGAATAAGTTAAGGTTACGTGCTCACATGACTAGAGCCTTTTATTAATATTTGTAAAGAAGACAAGATTTTTCATCTAGCCAAGTCCCACAAAACCTTCCCTCCTTTATTTTTTCTAATAAGAGTTACTTCCTTGAGGTTCATATTTCAAGGAAATGGACTAGAAAAGAGTTCCTGAAGAAGACCAGATAGAATATTTACATCTCAAAGGCACAGGGAAAGAATGCAAGTTCTTCCAAGAAGGACTTTTTTTTCCAAAGGTCAGAATTTTTCCAATACTTACAAGCCCTTTGAGATAAATAGATAAGGTTTGGGGATCATTAAAAAGGATAGGTGGACTTTGAGTTGTTTCTGGAGCTGCATTTCTGGTTTTGCAAAGATTTGTAAGCTGAAAACAGTTGCTTTTAATTTCTCAAGGAATTACATTGCAACTTAAATGACATCACAGGTTGATCCAACCAACTAGCTACATTATCCTCAGTCTGCTTCTTTATATCAGGGAGAGGATTTCCAATGAAGATGTAAATCAAATGATTTCTGCATTCTGGATTTGGAGCTGTGTTTCTTTGGAATGTTTTAGTAAATTCTCTCACAAAGGCTTCGGAGGGTTTTTCTTTCTCCTTGGGTACATAGTTTTATTTTAGCTTGAAGGAGAAGACCTAAAAAAAATAGTCCCTTTCAGACTTTGAATATCAGCTTCCATTTTGGCCAGGTTAAAGATCGCAGAACTACTTCTAAAAATTATTTTAAGGGCTTCCCTGGTGGCGCAGTGGTTGAGAGTCTGCCTGCCGATGCAGGAGACACGGGTTCGTGCCCTGATCCGGGAAGATCCCACATGCCGTGGAGCGGCTGGGCCCGTGAACCATGGCCGCAGAGCCTGTGCGTCCGGAGCCTGCGTGTCCGGAGCCTGTGCTCCACAACAGGAGAGGCCACAACAGTGAGAGGCCCGCATACTGAAAAAAACAAACAAACAAACAAACAATAAAAATTATTTTAAATATCTTGTCAGTTTCCAGCTGTGACAAACAGTGAATATTTCTGGCAGTACTGAACAGCCCCTTGGACTCAAGAGGCATCCCCAAAGAGGGTACAAAAGATATGTTATTTTTCTCTCTCTACCAGGTGCTACAGACAGAGGTGTGGGGGGTTTGACCCTGGTGAGAATTCTCACCCTTAACTGGCTTCTGCCAGTTTTCTCAGGATCCCATCTTCAGGTTCTAGTATCTATCAGAATTTGGCAAGGTTTTTCATTAATTTTAATTTTAGTTTCCCCTTGGTTGTTAAAGGGAAAAACATAGTTTACCAGAAAATCCATCAGAGTCTCACTTCCTTGAAAAGGGGTCCATATGGGAGGGCTGCTTCAATAGTAGTGTCGACTAAAAAAAAATATACCACCTAAAAGTTGAGAGTTATGTTTTATTTGGCGGACATTCTTTGGACTTCAAGCCTGGGAGACAGTATCTCAAATAATGCTGAGAGACTGCTCTGAAGAGGAAGGGGGAAGCCAGGATCTATAGGAGTTTTGTGCAACAAAGACCAGGAAGTTGGAACATTAAAAGATGACTGTTAATTAAAGAAAACCAGATATCTCAAGTTAAGGAAGTTAGTGCTTTTCTATGTATGGGAAGATGCAGGAGTCTGGGCTCACTGAAATCATGCCTTTGATCTGCACCTCAGCTATCTGGGGCCAGTATCCTGTGTTTTCTCATCCTGAGTCTCCTCAGGGTGCACCATTAGGGGTGACTGCAGTGGCTGACTGCTAGATGGGCTTGGAAGTCAGCAGCCCATTTGTGTCCATCCTGAGTTCCCTCAGAGGTCACCGTCCGGGTGTGCGGCTGTAATGTGGTGGCTTGATGGCTGCAACATCCTTTGTTTACTGATGTGGCAGGCACTATTTTAGTTCTCAATAGATACGGGGTTGTCTATAAGGCCACTAACTCGGCAGACAAGTCCTTTCAAAGTTCTCAGCTATGGTCATCAGTTCAGGTAGACCAAATGGCCTCCAAGCCATCTCATTTTTTGACTTTTTATCAATCCATTAATCTCAAGACTTAATCCATTTACAAGAACTTTTGAAGATCCTCTCTGGATTTGGAAAATTATTTAACTATGGCCCTTAGTTAAGCTTTTGACCAAGGAGTGAAAGATACCTAAAGAGGATGGCCTGTAGTCTCGGGTCATCTTATTTTAAAAGGTAACTGTTTAATAGTCTCTTCAAAGTGGAAATACAATTCAGACATAGGATTACTAGAATGACTCTGCAAATAAAGGAGGATAGAAGGGAGCAGTAGGAGTTACATAAGTCTTAGGGTCTTTTGTTTTAGGTGCCTCTTATATCTTTAAGTTTTCCTTAGCCTTTTGCCATGAATTTTTCAATGAATTATTTGAGGATCTTGAAGGCTTTTGGAAGTATGTGCATACCAACTAAAATAGGTATCCCATTCTGTTTGTTTTGTTTGGGAACACTTGCTTTCAGGTGCACTTTTTAAATAATCAATGTTGTCTAATTGAAATGTTTCCCAAATGGCCATCATAATGCTAGGTTGTCTTTTGTAAGATTTTGCAGTTTTTGTCGATACTTATAGCTCCTGGGACCATAGTTCTTAGATAGAAAATTAGCAGGTGCCAGGAGGTCATGTGCTGGACTCTTTGGAACTTAAAGATCCTATTTCTTTAGCTAAGCCTTTAGGGCTTTCAGAGCCAAACTAATACCTAAGAAGGCTGTGCCACTGTGTTGAGGACTATGTGCTGTTTTACAGTGTACCACACTGCATGGAAATTTTCTTGAGGTTGGCAGGTGACCATGTGTTTATCTAACCCATGCTGTGACCAGTTTATCCTAACAGGAGTCTTAGAGTCAGGTGGTAAGAGTTCTAAGAGCCCTTAACTGCTCAGTCTGTGCCCACCAATTTTGTGGCTTTTGGCTTCCAAGATTCCCATTAGCACCAGCCTTTACCTCATGTGAACCTTTGGATACCAGCAGTAATCAAAGATATGTTACTGTGGACTGGCCTTCAAGAAGGCCTTGTGCTCACCTCCAACAAGTCCCAGAGTGGAACTAGGGGCTGGAGAAAGGACTGAGCCAGCAGAATCCAACGTAAGGGGACTATAGACTGTGATTCCAATCAAATGGGTAACTGGGGACTGAAACAAGGGCTAGAAGCTTGGGTTCTGGGTGGAACTATCTGCTGACTTAAGCTAACCTGCCCTGGACTAGAAAGCCAATTAGATCAGGAACTCAATGCAAAGAAAGCGGAGCTCAGAACTAAGAGGAAGGAACTTCCCACGGTGCTCAGAATGGTGAGAAAGAGAACTCAAAGGGTTTGTGGGTACCAAGACATGTATTTCTCATTGTCCATGAAACCATCGGAAGTCTCCTTTGGAACCCATAGCTGCCACCAGATATGTTAAAAAGCAAACGTCAACTGAGTAAATTTTTGAGATCTTACTGGCTTTATTCAGCAATTCCATCTAGCAAATAGAAAGGAGCTCCACCAATCCGTACAAAATGGAAGGCTTTTATTGGCAGAAAGTGGCAGGACCAGGAGGTTACTGGCAAAGAATGAATTGTTTCAGGCAAGGTCACCTTCCTTTGGGGGGGACAGCAGGGGTCTCTCAGGTGGATTACATCACTAGTGCTGACCAGGCAATTTTAGACTGACTGGTAAAGATTACATTCCTGGGAGAGGGTGAAACTGTAATAGGTTAGGTATTAAGTCTCAATTTGGTGAAGTGGGCTTAGCATAAATGACTCCATTTGGGGCCTGATGTCTCTGTTTTAATACTTCCTACCTTCAGTTGAACCAAGATGGACTCACTCAGAGTCTTCTTTGATTGTCTCAATATCTAGGGCAGTGTTAGATACATGGTAGATACCTAATAAATATTTGTTGAATTAATAAATAACTTCATTTATAATTGGCTACATATACCATTTATGGAACCATTCTTATGTGACAGGCAAATTTTACTCCTAAGGAAACTTGAGATACAGGGAGATACTAATGGGCCCAAGGCCACACAGCTGGTCAGTGACAGGGCAGGACAAGAAGGCAGGCAGCCAACACCAACTCGGCTCCTTTTGCAGTTTGCAGAGTTTGACCCAGACAGGCGTTTCCGAATTTCACTAAAAAAAGAGTAAACTTAGGAGACATAAGTGGAGGATTTGTTTTTGATAGTAATTATCACACATTTTTATCCTTATTCCATTGTGAGTTTATTTACAATTAGCTGTATTTTCAAGTAATGGGCTTCCTTCTCTTGGGTTTTGTTAGTTTGGGCAGCTTTCTTGCCTTTTTGCGTGTGATTAGGCACATGCAGTGAGTCTAGTGTTCCTGTCGAATATGAGGGACAAGCAAAATGCCTCCCGCTCAATCTGTGTGGCTTCATCACTCTTGTCGAGGGGCACAAGGTCAAGGAATAACCAGAGTTGAGGGTGAAATTTCTGAAGGACTCTTACACAGAACTTAAATAAGGAATTTTAATTAAGGTGTAAAACAGTGTGAAGGGAGAGACAAAGTAATGCACAGGTTACTAGGATTCCTGCCCTAGGATTCCGAGCAGGTGAAGCATGCTTCAGTTTTAGTTGTCCTCTGCTTTTACTATCCTCCTGCTTCTGTGATTCTTCCCACCACTGGTCAGTGATCTCCTCTTGGCTTCCGTCTCCTCCATCAAAATGCGCTAGTGTAGGGGAGCTAAAATAATTTTCCCTTTTTGAATTCTTATAGGAGACCCCCAGTAATAAAAGACAGGTCAACAAGAGAAAAATGAACAGAAGTTTATTAACATGTATGCCTCTTGTCTACATGGGAGATGCCTAGGAAAAATGAACTGCTCAAAGAGATGGCTTTAGAATTCAGGATTAGAGATCATCTTAATGGGGAAAGGGGGAGGGAGGGTGAAGGTCTCTTGGAAGAGAAAATGATACTCAGAAAGATGAATGGGTCCTTAGAAGAATAGATGGGAGGCGTGATTGTTTGTGACAGTCTTTCTGGATGTGGTGCCAACGTCTAGTCTTCTTTCCTGTGATGAGTCAATTGTCCCTGGTTGATGAAATTCCCAGGAAGGGGATTGATGACAATGGAGTTTCTTTTGGAGGATCTGTCTTTAGGCAGAGGCGGGGAGTTCAGGGGAGACAGCCTGCATTGGCTGTTTTTCAAATGCCTGCAACTCAAAATAATCAGTATGCCAAAGCAGTATATTTTGGGGTGATGTGCCCTGAACTCCTACAGTCATATTTTGGGGTGGCGTATTCTGCTACCTTCACAACCTATGAACTTTTGCTTCAGAAAAATCTGATAAACTCTTCTCAGTGATTTAAAATGACAAAAATAAATAGGAATGGCAACGTATCAAGTGCCTCCTGAGCACCAGACACTCTACTATGTGGTTTCCTTGTGTTACCTCCACTACAAATAGCAACTCAGAAAGGTATCCCTGTTTTTCAATTGCTAAAAGAGAAGTAAATTTCATAATATCATACTGTACAATCGAAAAGGACAAGAAATAGGATTCCATTTCAGGTTTTTCTTCATTCCTATGGCCAGGCCTATTTCCTTCATTAATGTTTTCCCTCCAAGAGTTTTTATTTTAATTAATTAATTAATTGATTGACTGATTGATTATCACCAAAACTGTATCACCAAAATTGTTTTTTCCATCACCATACAGTTGATCCCCTTTACCCATTTCGCCCTCCCCCTGATCCCTTTTCCTCTGGTAACCACTGCTCTGTTCTCTCTATCTGTGTGTTTGGTTTGGTTTGGTTTGTTCACTTGTTTTGTATTTGTTTGTTTGCTACCTTATTAGTTTTTTATTTGCCACCTATAAGTAAAATCATATGGAACTTGTCTTTCTCCATCTAACTTATGTCACTTAGCATAATACCCTCAAGGTCCATCCTTGTTGTCACATGTGGCAAGATTTCATCTTTTTTTTCTGGCTGAGTTACTCCATTGTATATAAATACCACATCTTCTTTATCCATTTATCCATTGATGGGTGCTGAGGGGGTTTCCATATCTTGGCTATTGTAATTAATGCCGCTGTGAATGTGGGGGTGCAGGTATCTTTTCAGATTAGTGTTTTCATATTCTTTGTATGAATACCCAGAATTAGGATAGTTAGATCATATGGTATTTCTATTCTTAATTTTTTGAGGAATCTCCATACCACCTTACACAGTGGCTATACCAATTTACATTCCCACCAACATGGTGTGGGTTCCCTTTTCTCTACATCCCCACCAACACTTGTTATTTCTTGCCTTTTTCATAATAACCATTCTGACAGGTGTGAGGTGGTACTCACTGTGATTTGCATTTCCCTAATAATCAGTAGGCAATAATTTAAGATAAAGAAATTAACCTCTAATGGTTAACTTTCAAATATCAACAAGGCTAGAGGGTTGGAAGTCTTTTAGGCATTCTCCACTCATCACACCTTGTAGGCCTGCTCTGTGGCTTTGTATAATGCCAACCATGAGTTAGTTTCTTTTTAAGACAGAGTTTCCCTTGAATTACTGTAGCTAAAAACGATGTGAGTGATAGAAAAGTATTACGGACAAAAAAACGCTGGAGGAGTTACTAGGATAGAGAAATCAACAAGACCTAAGAGATCAAGAAGAGCTTCCTGGGGAAGTATGAAATTAAGTTAGAGGACTTAGGAAGGTTTGAAAGGATTCTCCACCTTGCCCTTTAAGAGGTGGGGAAGAGTTTTGACTTGCTAGTCTTTCATTTTTTACCATCTTAAATGACCCCAAGAAATTAAGTGGCAGGTGAGAAGTGGTATCCATTGTAAAGCATGATTTGGATTATAAAGCTATATTCTGAGGTCTTCAACTTCAGTCCATGGAGATTTCTTCAGTGTTACTGCTATATGTCAGGGAAAGGACAGGGAGGAGGGCAGAAACTTGCTTTACAAAAAAGTCCTGGGTCATCAGGATTTGTTAGTGGAATGAGTCTGTATTCTAGTTCAGTGAGGATGGTTCACAGTTTCAGAAAAGATTTTTCTTCAGAATCTTCAGGCAAGAGTTCTGTACCTTGCTCTGTCCATTTCTAATCAGGCACCTTCAGCAATGCTTTCCATTCAAAAATAAAGGGGAATTATGGGGGTTTCAATAATGGTAATCATGGCATATTTCACGTACTAAAGTTTGAATAGCTCACCTGAACTTAACTGCAGAATGAAATACTGTATTTGTGCATAGCCCTCTGGTCCTGCATTAGGAAAGGAAAGGTATATTACACTTCTAAACCCTGACCCTGCTTTGATTCTAGGAATTTCCATAATGAATCTGAATACCCAGGGGTTTCTCCAAAAATGTGAAATGCGAGAAGAATGCATAAATGCCTCAAAGGTGGCCATGATTAATGGGAAATCCTAAGAAGGAAAAAATAAAATAATACAAATAGGTTTTGGCATGAGACATGAGCAGATGGTTTTACATAGGCACAGAAGTATTGTCTTAGCACCTTGTTAATAAAAATTCTGCAGACATTGTTCATATTATGTTTGTCAGGGAATGATCATATAAATAAAAATAGAAGATTGGCGTGGAAAGAATATAAACATGGAACACATTTTACACTGCATCTCAATCCGTTAACAATGGGGTAGTTTCCTTGCCCTTTGCCATTATTCAGTGCAAATTTAGGAAATGTATAACGCATTATAAATTTATGTCATTCAATTACATATTAAAAGGTGGTTTCGTTTGAGTTGCAATCCTTAAATATTGCATTGCCGTATCTCCTGGTTTTCCGTCAAAATACATTTTCCTAAGCAGATGTTTTCTCTGTGAGGCTGATCACCTTGGAGGTAGCCATTAGCTCTGGCCTATTAGCCAGACTCAACTATCCCTTCCTGAGCACTTCAGACACAAACGTTTAAGAAATATAATAAAATCCTCCCTTACATTGAATGGTGTTAGCAACGTGTCCAGACTTGGAAAACTTCCTCTTGTTTTATTATGATTCATTTCGGGTAACAGACCCTACTTTCTTCTCTAGGATTAATACTGTTTAATTAAGGATTCCAAAAGACCAGCTTCCTTGTCTTATTTTGTATTTAGACAAAGAGCATGCTGTCTCTGGGGAAGGCCGCTAAATTATTTCTTAATACAGAAAGCCTGTGAAGATTTGTTTCCATCAGATTTTGGTGAAATGTACATCTGTTCAGCTAAAGAGCTTTGATGACCAAAGCAGGTAGGAATAGAACTTTCTTTATTTTCATCAGCTTTTTGTACCCATGTGACTATATTTTCAACTTCCCAAAATTCATTACAAATCAATGGACTTTGTGTGATGGTGACTCTTTTACTTCTTACACACCAAGCTCTCTTTGGGGGGTGGGTCTGGGCCTTCGGGTCATGGCCATCATTCTGGCCACTGAGCAGTAGCTCTGAGTTTATCTGGTTTTATTGGTTGGTATGGGGCTGCTGCTTTTACCTTCATTGGAACTTTCCTAAAATCAAGGGCAAATTGTACTCTTTTCCTTTTTCCTTCCTTTCTCTTTCCTAGTTCCTTTCTCTCTCCTACTTCTCGCCTCTACTTGCTTTGTTTACTCCTGTCACTAAGCCAAAACAAGCGCTCACAGTGACTCGAGTATCCCAGACTCCTTTGTGTCTTTGCACAAGCTGTTCTTTCTTTCTGAGCATCCTTTCCTCACGTTTTTCCAGTGGCTAATCCTCACCTACCTCTCCAGCTTCACCTCAACAGTATCAGTTCTTTAAAACCACTGCCGAGTGGCCCACCTCTCTGCTCTCAGCACAGTCAGGCTTACCTCTCTCACGGTACATAACCTGTGCCATTGTTTGAGCTGACATACTTGTTCGTGCCCCATTAACCAGCAGTAAGCTCCTTCTGAGTAGAGGCTGGGTCTGTTATCTTAGTGTTCTTTGCACCCAGAAATGTTAACATCCAATAGCTGTTGGATGGATGGATGGATGGATGGATGGACGGATGGATGGTGTTTAGGTGAAAATAAAGTGTCTGTTCCTTGGTCTTGAAAATGAAACACATTAGACAGGCTCACTGTCTTATCAAAACTTTACAATTTAATTGGGAAATTTAAGCATATACCGAGCTATGAACGGAGGCAACATATGCTAAGTCGAACCAAAGGGGAGGGAGAGATAAAGGACTATGTAGTAATACCGCACACAGATCAAAGTGCCAGTAGTCAAGAAAAGCATTGAGAAGGAGGTGGCATTTAGGCTCTTCCTTGAGGTCCATTTCTCTTTATTCTTCTTCCTGGTATTGCCAAGAGGGGCCAAGGAATCTGAAAGACCCCAGGAGAAAAAGGTAGTTAATTTTATTTTTCAATGTGATCAAAAATAGCAACTATAGAGTAAGTCTTCCTTCACATTCGTCCACTGCTTACTAGCTCAGTGACTGGGCAAGTTCCTTAACCATTTAAAGCAGCAGTTTTTCCATCTATCCAATGGTGATTAAAACTGAGTTGTTAAAAGAAAAGAGATCATCTATGTACTCACCATGATGGCTGGTATATAGTAAGTACTTAATAAATATTCAGCACGAGCACTGTAATCATTACAGCCCTTTACCGTGAGGCGTATCTGTTCTTAAGTGTATTTGTTCATTATGCCTTTTATATATAGCAAACCTCATTGTGAAAAATGTGCAACAAAAATCTCTTTGAATGCATTTACTAGGCTGAACCATGTAGAACTAACATTTTATAGATCAAAAATGGTCAAATATCAGCAATTTCATGCGGTTCAACTTCATGTATATGTATTTACCCATTTAGAATCCTAGATCTTACCTATAAAACAGAAAGTCTTAAAATGGAAAAATTCTATCTGAGAAAGTTTGAGATCTCATCATTCACTAATTTCAAGCAATAGTCTCTATAAAATTCTGACTTGGCAGAGATTTGGGACGTTAACTGGAGCACATCATTAACTATTGAATAGGTGAGTCCTTCATACCCAGATCTCAGGAAGGTTAGGTTCTGGCTTGGATCACAAACACGGCAAGTGACCTCAGTCCCATGTTTCCTGGTTTTCACAATTTACCAAACCAAAGACTGAAGCACAGCGTAGAGAATACAGTTCAAGTAGAAGTTACGTGGCTCCCATGTTGGGTCACAGGGACAGCACAGCTGTTGAAATGCAAAACCTGCAAGAGTAGGGTGAGCCATGTAGGTCGGGTTCAGAATGCTACAGGAATCCTTTCTTATATGGGGATTACCCGTGACATTTGAGTTGGTTCTTAAAGAATTTGAAGACCTTCGCTGGGGGTGGAGGAAAGTCACATTCTAGATGGGAGAATCATGAGAAGTAGGTCTGGAGGCCAGAAAGCAAGGGTTCTCTTGCAAGAATGATTCCAAGTAGCCATGACTGACTGCACGTATGGTATGTGAAGAGGGAAAGGGGGATATAATAAGGCCGTAGGAAGAAGGAAATATTGTACACGCCCTGCTGTGTGGTTTACTCTTTGTCCTGTGGGCCAGGAAGACGGGTCCATGTAAGGTTTGTAACGAAATTCTTGAAAGGGTAAGCATTATTGTGCAAAGAAGGTTGACCTGATGGCAGGTAAAGATGATGAAGTGACTTGCTAGTTAGGGGAACTAGTCTAACTAGTTTGTAGGGGAACTAGTTAGAAAACTTTTAGAGCAGTTCAATGACAGGAAATAGAGCCTGATCAAAGTAGAGACATTGATCAAGGAAAGAGGAGGGCATTGAAAGGGAAGAATTGGCAGTGCCTGGAAAGTGGTGGGCCTTTGGTGAAGAGGGGCAACAATTGAGAATGATGCTGCAGACCTGTCATCCTGAGCGACCGGGAGTGGGGTGGTCTTGGGATCGGTCAGGAAAAGACACCTGTCAAAATATTTGCAGCCCAGAGGGATTCAATCCAGGGGAGTACATGCCCACAGCAACCAAAGGAAGGGTTCAAGGAGCAGACGTCGGGGGACCTCTGCTCACTGTCAAGTTCAAGCTGAGCTGTGGTCCAGAGTTAGGAGTTTGTTGCTGCTTCCAAAGGTGGAGAAACTATGAGAACAGTGGTCACAGCAGCCCTGCAGTCCCGAGACTGGTAACGGGCAAGGGAGGGCACGTCCAGCCAGCTGTGGCAAAACTTGACATTGTTGAAGCCCATGTGGTCTCCATCACTGTTGGCAGGGGAGGAAACCATATGCTTCTTTGCAGCCTTCTAAATATTGTGCGTGCACCTCATTAGAAGAACCTGAAAGCTGGCAGTGGTGTCTGAGGAAACGCAATTCCCAGGCTTTCTGCTCCTGAGCCGTCAAGGAAAGCATGGGAGAGGCAAGAAGGCTGCCAAGGGCCTGTAGATAGTACTAGACCCGATAGGGAGGACAGAGGAAGGCAGAGAGTCTGGGGAAGATGTGACTGGTACGTGTGAATATGCTGAGGGCGAGGTTGGGGCAGGGCATCGAGTTGAGTGTTGAGAAGGTCACTGGACAGCCAGCTGTGGGCTTGGATATTTACACTTGGAAATATGAAGCAAAGGAGGTCGTAGATGAGATTGGAAAGAAAGACAGAGACAGAGACAGAGCTGGCGGAGAGAGGGAGAACCGAAGACTGAGATCCTGGCCGTGAGGAGTGGCCATCTTTAGGTGATGGAGAAGGAGACCTCAGTAGGAAACAGAGACATGTTGAGATGGGAAGGAGGAGAATGTGAGAATGTAGCCATGAAGGCAAGAGAGAACAAAACTTCAAGAAGCAAGGGGTAGCCAGTGTAGGCCAATGCTTAAGCCAAAAGCGTTAGGAAAGATTCGTGAGTGTGGTGATTTCAGACCTACTGATGATGAGAAACTAGTCTGCACCTAGGCCTCAGGGCAGACGTTGGGTAAAAGGTAGTTGTTGAGATTAATTTGGTGGGAAAAAACGTGAACACAGAACATATAAACTGTTCTTTAATACAGGTGGTAGGGAGAGGGGAGAAAAGGGGAATACATTGCAAAGGGAGAGCAGGGACAAAGGAAGACTCCATTAGAATAAAGCTAATGTTAACTTGTTGGACATCTGATTAAAAAAGAAAAAAAAAAGAGCTCATGGAGAGAGAGGGAGAGAGAACAGCTGCCCAAGGGGCAGGATGAGAGCAAAGGTCCAGAAGAGACGGGAGAGGATGGAATGCAGGGGTCCAGTAGTAGGCATGGCAGAGGGGCTCAGGGACCTCTGTCTGTAAGTTTTCTCATTGGCATTGCTATTGAGATGATCATGGATGTATTGAATTTCCCCCCAGAGAGTATGGTGTCAAAGCAAGGGCCACAGCAACATGTTTGCAGAGTGATAATTATCCAGTATATCCAAATAGAAAATCTGGAAATGAGCACCATTGTGAATACATGCCCTCTTCTGTATGTTTATGGACTGCTGTGGGGTAATGACAGCTCCCTATTGCAGGCTGTGGTTACTGCGCATACCCACCCATAAGAAAAACAGTGGCATTAGATTTACTCAACTTCACCAATCAACTTCTTGGTTGTAGAAAAATGGGAGCATCGTTTTAGTGCCCCTACTATAGCCTAACAAGAGATGGATAAGTCCTAGGAAGACTGTGTTCTAATAGGTTACTGGAGTATGGGCCGTTCCCTCCCCTTTCCAATCTGGGAGAAGTCTCTGCAGTTTATGATTAAATGTGTTCTTCTTCTTCATTTGGAAGAGGCAGGGAAGAAAGAGGAATGAGTTGCTTATTACTTGGTTTTGGATATTTGTGTAGTACAGGCCTATGGAATTTACCAATATTTCAATAAACCTGCATGAATGGATGGAAAGCAGAGATCTGCACAGTTTCTCGTGTTTACAGAAAGGGGGGGGGGACTTCAGGCCATAGATCTGAAAGTCCTAAAACAGCATGGCTTTAAGATAAAAAGTGGTTAACATTGTATAAATCTATGCATGCTACCATGATAATTTCTAGAAATTCAGTCAACATATTATATTATATTCTCACTCATTTACATTTTAAAAATCCTGTCACTTGACAGATTTTGAGTGTTTATCAGTACTTAGTGTCTGTTATTTTTTCTTTTGCAGTAAGTTGGAAAACTGCTGCTTTCTCTGGTGCTTTTGCATATCAACAAATTTATTTTTTAAAGTTAGTTTTAGGGCATAGGTTCTCTGCCCTTTCCCCCAGTTATCCTTGCTTCTTTCTTTCCGAAGCAATGACAATTCAAGGATAAATGGGCACTCTTCTCACCAAAAGCCATTGTATTTCCAACACCTATTTCATTGGGCAGAAATGTGCAATAAAAGTTCTGTATAAAAGCTTGTATTCCAGGATAAAAAATACTTGACAATCGACTCTTATTTAACCTTCTGGTTGGGGAATTTTGCAGTTATTGGTACTAGTTTTATTTGACTAGCTATTTCTTAGCAGCAGATACTCTGATGTGGTTATTCTTTATTTATTCATAGACATTCAAGGTCAAGAAGGACACGTGCTAAATAGTGGAGGAAACCTGAACATCCCAAACTGGGGTGGGTAAATACAGATGTGCATGGAACGTAATGAGACCAGTGCTCCATTTAGGAATATGTACAGCTGGGGGAATACTACCTAGAGGCTCTGGTTGACACTGTTTGAAATGCAGTTACTAAACTTCCATGAAACTGTGAGCATAACTTTAAATGTATGTAATTCAGTTGGAAGAGCCTTAAGTAGTTTAGCAATGCTTTCCATCTGATTAAAATGGCAACACCTGTACAGTACTAAAGTAGAACGCTCTTACGTTCAGTAGACATACGGACTACCATGCACACACTTAAACCATATTTCTCATTAAGAAAACTTCATAGCAGGCAATTTAAAATTTGTAAACAAAATCATTAGTTAGTTTGAAAATCCCTTTTCTGTCCAGCTAAATCCTACTCATTTCCAAAAATTCAGCCCATGTCAGCACCTCCAAAGAGCCTCTCTTAGCCTCTTGGATTTCTTCACCTCCATGACACCTTCTCCTGGCACTTATTACACATAGGGTAATTGTTGATTTGCCTGTTTCACACACTTAGCTGATTTTCTTTATTTGAGTTGCTGGTTATAGCACAAAGCACATAGTAGGCATTCAATAGATGATTATCAAATAAAGGAATAGATAAATGAATGAGGGGATAATGAATGAGTGAGTGAGTAAATGAGGGAATAATTATTCATATTACAGAAGGAGTTGTTTTTAAGTTTCCCACCATTGGAATTAAAACTAGATGCAGGGCTTCCCTGGTGGCACAGTGGTCGGGAATCTGCCTGCCAATGCAGGGGACATGGGTTTGAGCCCTGGTCCGGGAAGATCCCACATGCCATGGAGCAACTAAGCCTGTGTACCACAACTACTGAGCCTGCGCTCTAGAGCCCATGTGCCACAACTACTGAGGCCTGCACGCCTAGAACCTGTGCTCTGCAACAAGAGAGGCCACCGCAATGAGAGGCCCACGCACTGCAACAAAGAGTAGCTCCCGCTCGCCACAAGAGAAAGCCTGCATGCAGCAATGAAGACCCAACGCAGCCAAAAATAAATTTAAAAATTTATTATTTAAAAAAATAGTTAAAAAAAAAAACTGGATTCATCTGGGACTCCCCTGGTGGCGCAGTGGTTAAGACTATGTGCTCCCCATTCAGGGGGCTCGGGTTCGATCCCTGGTCAGGGAACTTGATCCCACATGCATGCTGCAACTAGGAGTTCGCATGCTGCAACTGGGGAGGCCATATGCCTCAACTAAGGAGCTGGCAAGCTGCAACTAAGACCTGGTGCAACCATATAAATAAATAACACAGTGATTTTTTAAAAAAGCAACTATATGCCAATAAAAATTAATTGAAAAAAGAAAACTAGATTCATCTAAATATGCTTTGTGTCCACTTTTCAGCATCAGCTATGCCCCAGGTTAAGCTAATCAGTATATAACTCACAACTCGGGGATGTTCCATCCACCCAGGGTAAATTGATAACCACTGTGTGATGGGGATAATAGAAAAAGACCTGAGATATACACTGGGGTCCCTAACAAACTCACAAAGAGTAGTAGAACCAAGAACCCTGTACATGAAATTGTATCTATAATATTTAATAGCTTCAGGTACTATGTGAATAAGTGTTTTAGGAGGATGTGAGAATGTAACAGAGAGCCCCATAAGTTAACATGCAAGAATCTGTTTATAAAAAACACAAATCCCTGGCCTCCACTCTCAGAGATTCTGGATCACTAAGTCTCAGGTGGACCTGGGAGTCTGAATTTTAATGAGATTCTTCCCCATCCCCACCTTGGTGATTTCCTGCAAGTGTTCCGGAGAAAACACTTTAAAAATTTTTTTTCTTTTTCTGGAGAAAACGCTTTTCAGTGTACTAAGGAGAGACTCTGATGGGCCAGAGTTATCAGGAAAACAGAGATGGGACTTAGGCTGAAGCTTGGTGGATGGGAAGAAATCTCCTTTGTCTTATGGTAATTGGCAGAAACCTCTCTATCCAAATGCCAGTCATTATGTTGATTGACAAAATGCACTTTCATGACATTGCAGAATAAGGCATAGTTCTCTGTTTCCTTTTTTGTTTTTAATCTAACACAGAAGCAGGTTTTAAATTGACTGCTTTTTCCCCAGTTTTCACTTTTACCTGTTAAATCTTGACACGTTTCTACACTTCAGAGTTTCTAAGGATCAAGCATGCCGGTTATTGCCATCTCTTGAGTCGTGATGATATTTTAAACAAGGACCATTGCGTGAAGAGTAGTGCAACATGAAATGTCTCCCTCTGTGAACACCACCGAGAGACCACCTCTTCCGTCATCCTTGCCAGTATGACCTGGATGGTTACAAAAGTTCTGTGGAAGTACTGGTGGCGTTTTCATGTTTCTAGACAGGTACCATAAAATAGGCTGCATCAGAAACATACCTATCCACCGTCATGCTGAAAGCTTGATAGTGTGTTCTCCAAAGCAAAGCAGACTTTGAAGGTGTTAGTAGTTTGAAGATTGCCCATCAGAAGGAATACATTTGTGGACAGTTCAGAGAGCTGAGAGGGACTAATTCTGTAGCTGGCACAAGTGAAAGAAGAGTGACAGTTGATATCTACCTGGGAGAGGAGAGAAGAGTCTCAATGGTGACAGCTCAGTCACCGAGCAGAGGGTGATAAGTAATACCCAATGGGAAAAGACCAACAAGAATAACTCCCACTTGCCTGTCTTGAGTTTTGGTAATCAGTCACCTGGAGATGTCTATGTACAGTCAGACAAGCAGGGCAGGCCCTCACTGAGAAGTAGCTCCATATACGTCTTCAATTCCGACAATACAGATATGGAAGGCATTATATTTTAGCACCAGTATCTGGTTCTCTTCTCCTTGCTAGGTACTCAGAAGATGAAATTTACCAGCTCCCCTCGCCTTCAGTTGGGTCCTGTGACTAGTTCTGGCCAATGGCCTGTAAACTGAAGTGAGTTCTGGAACGAGACAGTAAAACTCCCTATGGTGTTCCCCAGTTTCTCTGTTCCCAGCAGCGCTGAAGGCCTCCTGTGGAGAGGGTGAGGCAGCCTGAATACTTGAGTTACTCCATTTACAGGAAGATCATAACATTTATCATCCAACCAGGACAGTGTTGGGATGAAAAGGGTGCTATTAATAATTAAGCCAGGACAAGACACATACACTGGACCATCCTGGGAAACCAGGACATAGAAGCACCCTACTCCTGGAGGACAGTCGGTTGCCAAGGTACCCAGACCGTGTGTCAACAAGCAGTTCAGTTATTTATTAAGTCACTGAAGTGTTGGGGTTGTTTGTTAACCCAACATAACCTGTCCTATCAGGACTACTAAAGTAGGTTATTCTCCAGGCCAGTTGTTGTCTGAAATTGGAGAGTGATGCCGTAGCTCTTCTGTACTTGCTGAAAAAAGGCAAAGACAGTGGCTGCCTCCAGCAAGCGTTGACTTGATTGACTCATGTTCCCAAGGAGCCTATTTTCTGTTCTTCTCACATCACCACCGAAAGATCTACCGTTCACAGAGCCGTGACTGCCGAAAGTCCGTTAAAGCCATAAGGAAAAGCGAGCACCCACTTACATAGCATTTCACTTTTTGTCTCTTTGCATCCTCATGACATCCTTCTGGGGTAAGTAGGACGGACATGGTATATCCATTTCATAGATAAGGAAACTGAGACTCAGGAGATGTAAGTGATGTGTCGGAAGTTACATCGCTGGTGGAAATAGCTCCATCCAGACCCACTTATGTCACTTTAGGGGGAGTACAGGGGGCTCCCATACATAGACTTACTGTACTGTGGCCACAGGACTCAAGGCTAGGAGAGGATTTGGTAACACCTCTTTTCTGGATGTGCTGTGCTTTGCAGTACTATCTGCTTACTTAAGAGAAGCCACCCTAAAATACTGTGGATCAGATGTCATAAGCAGCATGTGAATAAAAGAGCAGTCCCATTGAAGGATGCCCTGTGGCATCCAGGAGGCTCCAGAGGCCAGTTTTATGGATTCTTAAAACATCTTTTTGCCACTGTAGCCCCAAAACTTAACACTATGATTTGATCCCAAACATGGCCAATTAGATTTTCCTGCCTTTCTTTAATGTTCCCACCAAAACAATTAAAATAAAAAAAATTTTTTTAAAAAGGACAGACATACTGTGATGCCTTGGACATTATTCAGATCCAGTAGACTATTGGTTACACCTCTCTGAGCTTTAATGACTTGACACTTGTTTGGAGTCCTTCCCCTTCATCCCCCAGACAAAGTCCAAGCCATGCAGTCTGGCTGGTGAGGGTGCTGCCTTCCCCAGGTGGGGAGATTCTAAGCACAGGTGCCCGAGGGGGAAACCCCACCACCAGGACATGTGGAGATGAGAAACTTGTTGTTTGAGAAAAGGCCACAGACAACCACAGTGCCTGCCAGCCACCAGTGGTGGATTCTAACTCACAAGGAGATGGGAGGAACCCCAAAGTGAACTGCCATGTGGCTGACAGGGTCTTGGTGCTCTGGCTGGGTGTCAAGCCTCAGCCTCTGAGGTGGGAGAGCCAAGTTCAGTACATTGGACCATCAGAGACCTCCCGGCCCCACGTAATATCAAACGGCAAGAGCTCTCCCAGAGATCTCCGTCTCAACACCAGCACCCAGCTCCACTCAATGTCCAGCAAGCTCCAGTGCTGGACACCCTATGCCAAACAACTAGCAAGACAGGAACACAACCCCACCCATTAGCACAGAGGCTGCCTAGAATCATAATAAGCTCACAGACACCCCAAAACACACCACCAGATGTGGACCTGCCCACGAAAAAGACAAGATCCAGCCTCATCCACCAGAACACAAGCACCAGTCGCCCCCACCAGGAAGCCTACACAACCCACTGAACCAACCTTACCCACTGGGAGCAGACACCAAAAACAATGGAAACTACAAACCTGTAGCCTGCAAAAATGAGACCCCGAACACAGTAAGTTCAACAAAATGAGAAGACAGAGAAATACACAGCAGATAAAGGAGCAAGGTAAAAACCCACCAGACCAAACAAATGAAGAGTAAGTAGGCAGTCTACCTGAAAAAGAATTCAGAGTAATGATAGTGAAGATGATCCAAAATCTTGGAAATAGAATGGAGAAAATACAAGAAACATTTAACAAGGACCTAGAAGAACTAAAGAGCAAACAAGTAATGATGAACAACACAATAAATGAAATATAAAATTCTCTAGAAGGAATCAAAAGCAGAATAACTGAGGCAGAAAAATGGATAAGTGACCTGGAAGACAAAATAATGGAAATAACTACCACAGAGCAGAATAAAGAAAGAAGAATGAAGAGAATTGAGGACAGTCTCAGAGACCTCTGGGACAACATTAAATGCACCAACATTCGAATTATAGAGGTCCCAGAAGATGAAGAGAAAAAGAAAGGGACTGAGAAAATATTTGAAGAGATTATAGTTGAAAACTTCCCTAGTATGGGAAAGGAAATAGTCAATCAAGTACAAAAAACACAGAGAGTCCCATACAGAATAAATCCAAGGAGAAACATGCCAAGACACATATTAATCAAACTATCAAAAATTAAATGCAAACAAAAAATATTAAAAGGAGCAAGGGAAAAACAACAAATAACATACAAGGAAATCCCCATAAGGTTAACAGCTGATCTTTCAGCAGAAACTCTGCAAGCAAGAAGGGAGTGACAAGACATATTTGAAGTGATGAAAGGGAAAAACCTACAACCAAGATTACTCTGCCCAGCAAAGGTCTCATTCAGATTTGATGGAGAAATTAAAACCTTTACAGACAAACAAAAACTAAGAGAATTCAGCACCACCAAACCAGCTTTACAACAAATGCTAAAGGAACTTCTCTAGGCAGGAAACACAAGAGAAGGAAAAGACCTACAAAAATGAACCCAAAACAATTAAGAAAATGGTAACAGGAACATACATATGTATACATATAATACATATATTTTAACCTACAAAATTTACATAATTACCATAAATTTAAATGGATTAAATGCTCCAACCCAGACATAGACTGGCTGAATGGATACAAAAACAAAACCTGTATATATGCTGTCTACAAGGGACCCATTTCAGACCTAGGGACACATACAGACTGAAAGTGAGGGGATGGAAAAACATATTCCATGCAAATGGAAATCAAAAGAAAGCTGGAGTAGCAATTCTCATATCAGACAAAATAGACTTTAAAATAAAGACTATTAGAAGAGACAAAGAAGGACACTATATAATGATCAAGGGATCAATCCAAGACGAAGATATAACAATTGTAAATATATATGCACCCAAAACAGGAGCACCTCAATACATAAGGCAAATGCTAACAACCATAAAAATGGAAATCGACAGTAATACAATCATAATAAGGGATGTTAACACCCCAATTTCCCCAATGGACAAATCATCCAAAATGAAAATGAATAAGGAAACAAGAGCTTTAAATGATACATTAAACAAGATGGACTTAATTGATATTTATAGGACATTCCATCCAAAAACAACAGAATACACTTTCTTCTCAAGTGCTCATGGAACATTCTCCAGGATAGATCATATCTTGGGTCACACATGAAGCCTTTGTAAATTTAAGAAGATTGAAATCATATCAAGTATCTTTTCCAACCACAATGCTATGTGACCAGATATCAATTACAGGAAAAAGTCTGTAAAAAATAAAAACACATGGAACCTAAACAATATGCTACTAAATAACCAAGAGATCACTGAAGAAATCAAGGAGGAAATCAAAAAATACTTAGAAACAAATGAAAATGAAAACATGACCACCCAAAACCTATGGGATGTGGCAAAAAGCAGTTCTAAGAGCGAAGTTTATAGCAATAAAACCCTACCTCAAGAAACAAGAAATATCTCAAATAAACAACCTAACCTTACACCTAAAGCAGTTAGAGGAAGAATGAAAAAACTCAAAGTTAACTGAAGGAAAGAAATCATAAAGATGAGATGAGAAATAAATGAAAAAGAAATTAAGGAAAAATAACAAAGATCAATAAGACTAAAAGCTGGTTCTTTGAGAAGATAAACAAAATTGATAAACCATTAGCCAGATTCACCAAAAATAAAGTGAGAAGACTCAAATCAATAGAATTAGAAATGAAAATGGAGAAGTAACAACTGACACTGCAGAAATGCAAAGAATCATGAGATTACTACAAGCAACTATATGCCAATAAAATGCACAACCTGGAAAAAAATGGATGAATTCTCAGAAAAGCACAACCTTCCGAGACTGAACCAGGAAGAAGTAGAAAATATAAGCAGACCAATCACAAGCACTGAAATTGAGACTGTGATTAAAAATCTTCCAACAATCAAAAGCCCAGGACCAGGTGGCTTCACAGGTGAATTCTATCAAACATTTAGAGAAGAGCTAACACCTATCCTTATCAAACTCTTCCAAAATATAGCAGAGGGAGGAACACTCCCAAACTCATTCTACGAGGCCACCATCACCCTGATACCAAAACCAGACAAGGATGTCACAAAGAAAGAAAAGTACAGGCCAGTATCGCTGATGAACATAGATGCAAAAATCCTTAACCAAATACTAGCAAACAGAATCCAACAGCATATTGAAAGGATGATGCACCATGAGCAAGTGGGGTTTATCCCAGGAATGCAAGGAGTTTTCAGTATATGCAATTCAATCAGTATGATAAACCATATTAACAAATAGAAGGAGAAAAACCATATGATCATCTCAATAGATGCAGAGGAAGCTTTTGACAAAATTCAACACCCATTTATGATAAAAACCCTCCAGAAAGTTGGCATAGAGGGAACTTACCTCAACATAATAAAGGCCATATATAACAAACCCACAGCCAACATCATTCGCAATGGTGAAAAATTGAAACCATTTCCACTAAGATCAGGAACAAGGCAAGGTTGTCCACTCTCACCACTGTTATTCAACATAGTTTTTGTAGTTTTAGCCATAGCAATCAGAGAAGAAAAAGAAATAAAAAGAATCCAAATCAGAAAAGAAGAATAAAGCTGTCCCTGTTTACAGATGACATGATACTATACATAGAGAATCCTAAAGATGCTACCAGAAAACTACTAGAGCTAATCAATGAATTTGGTAAAGTAGCAGGATACAAAATTAAAGCACAGAAATCTCTTGCATTCCTACACACTAATGATGAAAAACCTGAAAGTTAAGGAAACACTCCCATTTACCATTACAATAAAAAGAATAAAATACCTAAGAATAAACCTACCTAAGGAGACAAAAGATCTGTATGCAGAAAACTATAAGACACTGATGAAAGAAGTTAAAGATGATACAAACAGATGGAGAGATATACCATGTTCTTGGATTGGAAGAATCAACATTGTGAAAAGGACTATACTACCCAAAGCAATCTACAGATTCAGTGCAATCCCTATCAAACTATCAATGGCATTTTTCACAAAGCTAGAACAAAACATTTCACAATTTGTATGGAAACACAAAAGACCCTGAATAGCCAAAGCAATCTTGAGAAAGAAAAACAGAGCTGGAGGAATCAGGCTTCCGGACTTCAGACTGTACTACAGAGTTACAGTAATCAAGACAATAAGGTACTGGCACAAAAACAGAAATATCGATCAATGGAACAGGATAGAAGGCCCAGAGATAAACCCACACACATATGATCACCTTATCTTTGATAAAGGAGGCAGGAATATACAATGGAGGAAAGATAGCCTCTTCAATAAGTGGTGCTGGGAAACCTGGACAGCTACATGTAAAAGAATGAAATTAGAGCACTCCCTAACACCATACACAAAATTAAGCTCAAAATGGATTAAAGACGTAAATGTAAGTCCAGACACTATAAAACTCTTAGAGGAAAACATAGGCAGAACACTCTATGACATAAATCACAGCAAAATCCTTTTTGACCCACCTCCTAGGGAAATTGAAATAAAAACAAAAATAAACAAATGGGACCTAATGAAACTTAAAAGTTTTTGCACAGCAAAGGAAAACATGAGATGAAAAGACAGCCCTCAGAATGGGAGAAAATATTTGCAAATTAAGCAACTGACAAAGGATTAATCTCCAAAATTAACAAGCAGCTCATGCAGCTCAATATCAAAAAACAAAAAACTCAATCCAAAAATGGGAAGAAAAGCTGAATAGACATTTCCCCAAAGAAGATATACAGATTGCTAACAAACACATGAAAGGATGCTCAACATCACTAATCATTAGAGAAATGCAAATCAATGCTACAATGAGTTATCACCTCACATCCATCCAAATGGCCGTCATCAAAATATCTACAAACAGTAAATGCTGGAGAGGGTGTGGAGAAAAGGGAACCCTCTTGCACTGTGGGTGGGAATGTAAATATATATAGCCACTATGGAGAACAGTATGGAGTTTCCTTTAAAACTAAAAATAGAACTACCATATGACCCAGCAATCCCACTACTGGGCATATACCGTAAGAAAACCATAATTCAAAAAGAGTCATGTACCACAATGTTCATTGCAGCTCTATTTACAATAGCCAGGACATGGAAGCAACCTAAGTGTCCATCGACAGATGAATGGATAAAGAAGATGTGGCACATATATACAATGGAATATTACTGAGCCTTAAAAAGAAATGAAACTGAACTATTTGTAGTGAGGTGGATGGACCTAGAGACTGTTATACAGTGTGAAGTAAGTCAGAAAGAGAAAATCAATACATACCGTATGGTAACACATATATATGGAATCTAAAAACAGACAAACAAAAAATGGTCCTGAAGAACCTAGGGGCAGGACAGGATTAAAGATGCAGTTGTAGAGAATGGACTTGAGGACACAGGGCAGGGGAAGGGTTAGCTGGGACCAAGTGAGCGAGTGGCATGGACATATACACACTACCAAATGTAAAACAGATAGCTAGTGGGAAGCAGCTGCATAGCACAGGGAGATGAGCTCGGTGCTTTGTGACCACCTAGAGTAGTGGGATAGGGAGTGTGGGCGGGAGACGCAAGATGGAGGAGATATGGGGATATATTTACACATAAAGCTGATTCACTTTGTTTTAAAGCAGAAACTAACACATCACTGTAAAGAAATTATACTCCAATAAAGATGTTAAAAAAAAATGAAGTAAAGAAAAAAAAACATTTTGGGAATTCCCTTCAACTCCATGTGGAAAATTGCGAGTGAATGCAGCTCTCTGCTTCCCTGCCCTCTCCAAATCTGCCTTTCTCCATGCAGTGATATCCCCATGCAGGATTAGCATAGCCTGCCTACGAGAAAATTTATGTTGCTTTCTGTTCACATACAGCTGGCCCTGGAGTGAATACGATGCAGTAATTCAAATTAGACTAGCACCTTTCGATCTGTTTATGAATGGTGTTGCATCCCCATGAGTGAATTAGAGCACTGTGGTTCCTGGGCAGTGGTATTATACTTGCAAAATTTGTGCTGAATTAAAAATATATATCATCTAAGAAAGAAATAAGAAATCCCAGGCCTCCAGCATTTATCCAGAGTGAGTTTCAGTTTCAGTGCAGTTTTTCATTATTGTCACTGTAGATTTACTATTCCCAGCTATTAGAGCCAGGATAAGCAGAGATTGGGTTAAGAATATCAAAGTCACGGCCAGCCTGGGGATTGTCCCTGCTGACATGCTTAGATATTCTGGCTTCTAAGTGAGGAAACTCATTTGCTAAGGAAACAAGTCGGTGCAGTTGGGCGGAACCTAGTTCTAAACTAGTAATGTTTCCACATGAATAGTTTCATCTTGAAATTGAATATTAGTCAGCTTTTCCCCTCCTTAACTTGAGGAAAGCTTTGCACTGCAGTTAAACTGGGGAGGGAGGATGGGTTGTCAAGGAAAGCAATGGGAGTAGAATGGGAAAAAGATATTTAAAAGCAAAGGATATGTGAGGCCATGCAAAATATGTTCTTCATTAAGATAACTCTCTGATCTTTTCTCCCCTAGCAGTAGAGCCCTGGGGTCTCTTAGCAGAGATTAGTCTGCTAGATGCTAAAGGATGTCCAGACTAGGGATTGAATCTAGAAAACCCTGGCCTTATAAGGATAATATTTTAACCACCTAAGCTAGTTAGTTGCAAATGAAGCATATGAACTGTGGACTGCATATTAAATGTGACAGAAAGAGCAGGGAGTTATTTCTAGGAGATATTTGATTTGTTTTCCTAATGACCAGGAGCCCTGCATCTTAGCCCCACGGGTCGCAGCTTAAGAATTAGCCCCTCTGGGCTTCCCTGGTGGCGCAGTGGTTGAGAGTCCGCCTGCCGATGCAGGGGACACGGGTTCGTGCCCCGATCCTGGAAGATCCCACATGCCGCGGAGCGGCTGGGCCCGCGAGCCATGGCCGCGGAGCCTGTGTGTCCGGAGCCTGTGCTCCGCAACGGGAGAGGCCACAGCAGTGAGAGGCCCGCGTACAGAAAAGAAAAGAAAAAAAAAAAAAAAAAAAAGAATTAGCCCCTCTAGTCTTGCTGGTACCTCTCTCTTGTTACTACTTTTCTCTGACCAGTTACATCTACATATGGGTCTATGGGGAAATGAAAATATAAGGAGCCAGGAAATGAATGTGTGAAAAAACTATTAGATTCATTCATTCACCCAAAAAAGAATGTATGGAACACCAAGCCAGCAACAGTAGCTATGCTTAGTTGTTAGAGATAAAATAAACAAAGACACAGTCAGTGACCTCAAGGAACTCAGAGATCATTAATAAGATGCTCCAAGGCTATGATGGAAAAGTACGCAGAGTGTAAAGAAAGTACAAAGGAAGGGCTTCTCCTTAAGGCCAGAAGAGCATCTACTTGGTGGTCCACCATGCTCAGGCACAAAGGAAATTGTGGGGTTTACCTTTCCAGGCTTTCTTCAGATTCTGTGCGATTTTGAAGCTTCCTGGAGACCCAGTGGGCCTGCTATGGCAGGTCAAGGGCACTCTTACAGATGCGTCTGAAGATAAACTGCCAGATCAGCACACTCATTGGAGGTGGCGACCAAGATTCAGAACAGTGTAGCAAGCAGAAGCTAAGGTGAAGGTCAGAGTGCCCTACATACCTCCAGGCTCTGATCAAACAGAACAAACAGACTGGGAACAGCCTCAAGACCTTCAGACATAGAAGCAGAAGGGCCAGCAACAAATCTATAGACAAGTGACTTCTCTCCAGATATAAGATGACACCACACCCAAGTCTCCTTTCTCTGTAAAGATCGTGATCCATGCAACCAGACCTGCATACACCTAGGAACCATCTATGGAAGAAAAGCAGTTGCTTCTCTTCAACATTTTTACCCAAGAGTTATGGTCTACTTTTAAAAACAAACAAAACGTTGTCAGTAATTTAGTATAAACAATTTTTAATATACAAAAAGTTGAATGAATTTTACAGCGAACACCATATACCCAACAACTGGATTCTACCAGTCACCTTTACTGTACTTGCTTTACCATATGTCTAGCCACGTATCCATCTCTCTCTCCATCCATCTGTCTAATCGTTGATGCATTTCAAAGTAAACTTCAGGCATCATTACATTTCATCCCAAATTATATACATACTTGAGCATGTATAGCACTAATTAAATTTCCATATTTGTTTATAGTGCATTTTTTCTTTCAAGATAAAATTTATATACAGTGATACACACAGATCTTAAATGTAGCCTTTGATGAATCCCAACAAATGCTTACACCTGTGCAATACAAACCCCTGTGGAGATACAGAATGTCAGTGTCATCCCAGGAAGTTCCTTGTGTCCCTTACCAGTCAGTCTCTGCCCTCCCTGACAATCACTGTTCTTAAATTTTACATCACAGATTAATTTTTCCTGCACTGAAGTTACATACAAATGGAATCATGTAGTATTTAGTCTTTTGTGTGTGGCTTCTTTCACTCAGCATCATGTTTGTGAGATTCTTCCATATCATTGCATGCATCAGCTTATTCCTATTGTTGCTGAATAGGATTCCAGTGTGGGAAATATACACAGGCACACCTCATTGTATTGCGCTTTGCTCTGTTGTACTTCCCAGATACTATATATATTTTTCTTACAAATTGAAGTTTGGCGGCAGCCCTGTTTAATCAGATGATAGCATTTTTTAGCAGTATTTTTAATTGAGGTATGTACATTGTTTTTTAGACATAATGCTATTGTACATTGAATAGACTACAGTGTAGAATAAACATAACTTTTATATGCAATAGAAAACCATTTGTGTGACTTGTTTTATTGCAGTATTTGCTTAATTGCAATACTTGCTTTATTGCTGTGTCTAGAACCAAACCGGCAATATCTTTGAGGTTTACCTGTTAACACAGTTGCTTATATTTTCTCTTGTTGATGGACACTTGTTTCTCAGTGGATTTAAAAATCCGTCTTGTTAGACAAAGTGTAGGATTTATAGTAAGATTTGGGCAAAAGTTAATGCTAGTCAGCATGTGGAGGCTCAAGACAAAAGATGTTTGATTTTATACAAAATAAATGGATTGTATTTTTTATGAATATCCCAGTGGTAGTGTGCTTAAATTTTTTAACCCTGCTAATAGTCATCCAATGAAAGACTGTCTTGTAAGCATTTCTCTTTTTTCCAGCAGATATGGGAAGGATGCTTGTCCCCATTTTGGCCTTTGACCTTGCCAGATGAGTGCTTGTTCTCTATCTGGGGTCACATGGGATGACTTCATAGGGAGGAGGCTCCAGGTGAAGGAGAGGTGCTGCAGTGACTCAAGCCCCTCAACCTTCTTTCTATTTGAACCCCAGTCCCTTTCTTCTTGTCTTTAAAATGAAATTCGATCATGGCAGCACCCTTGCTTAAACTGACACACTTTCTCAAAATGAGAAGATTGGTAGTCAAATAGAGTGAAACACAAGGAGAAGCAATTTGCACGTCACAGCAGCAGCTGTCAACAAAGTGCACAGTGTAGGTGAAGAGAATATGGCATGTACTTCTAGCAGAAGGGGGTGGGTTCTGGTCTTGCAGCCTCTCACATAGGAAAATATGGGGGGATATTGAGTAATTGCATTATTAGTTTCATTTTTATTTAATGTGATTAATCAGCAAATACATAGCTTAAAATATTTCTTAAAAACAAGAATATGATTTGGTTCAGCTTTTAGTTCAAAGAGCCTCATCAGTTACTAGTTTGAGCCGGGGAGTGTGGCTTCTTGTTTTGTGTTCATTTTGTTCTATTTCTGTCAAAAATGACATGCTAAACTGAATATCTGATCACAAGAGTCACAAAAGAATGCTTCAGTCTAATGTTCTGATCAGTTCCCAGAGTGTCATTAGGCAAAAGAGAGGGCTAAATTTGGGGAGGAAGGAAGGGATGTGGAAGACTTCACTTTCCTTTACCTGCTATTAGAATGAACAGCTCCCAGTGTGCCCTGGGATTGTGTTTTCTAATAGTATTTTCATTATTGAATGAGTTAAGTTCTTCAGGGCTCAAATCATATTCTCTGATGGTAAAGAGACTCCTGCCATTATCAGGCCCTGAATGATTAGGTAGTTTCCTGCCTTGAAAGGATTCAGGAAACCATTGTCTTTGAATATTCACTTCCAGAAGGATCTTCCTTTGTTGGGTAGGGAGACTGTCTCTGTGAGACATGGATGCAGATCCAATGACGACTTCTCCAGTCATCTGCTCTTTAGAAGGGGGTCTGTGACAAAGGTGGACCCCTGGGTACAGGGGGAAGGTTTTGTTTCAGATCCTCACTAATCCAGCTCTAATGTGCTTTTGAATTGTTATTCTTCTCATGTGTTCTTTTTTAATGTCCTATTTTTCTAACTTTAAGTTAATGCCCTGTTTAAGCAAAACCTATGTTTTTTTCTTCCCCTAGAGGAAATACTATAGGAAAAATTTATTAATTAAATGATATGTACCTTAAATCACAGAATCTATTTTCAATTAAATACAATTCCTACAATTATATCTGTTACTTGAAATATACTGTTTGCATATGAATTTGGTTTATTTTTTCTGACTTGTGTAGGACTTAACTTTTAAAAAATAGTTCACTTAATGTACATTAGAATTTATTGCATCTCACTAAGTATAATTTTGGCCTAGACAGTTTTTAGTTATGATAGCTACTTGACTGGTATTTAGAGGAAGAAAGGATTTAATCTCAGGTCAGACAAAAGGAAGAAACAAAAAAGAACTAGAAGACATTAATTAAGGTAAGTGTTTAATGATAGATTGAACCAATCAGCAATTTAAACACAAAAACAAAAAACTCTGCCCATCCCTGACCTGGGGAAAGGAATTGTGTTATTTTTAGTCACATCTGGGAAACAGATGATAGATTATTCTGTGTGCAGACTGGTAATGCAATCCCTCATACATCAGCTATCAAAATAATAAAACAAAGTAAAATGTCATTGGGCATTACACTACAATGGATGATGCTTCATAGTCGTTGATTTTCGGGAAAATAGAGAAGTTTGCTAAATGAGAATTTTTTTAAAAAAAGATATCATTAGGGAATAATGGTATATTCCTATCAGGTTCAAAATATTTCTCTGTTAGCAGATTCATAAAGGTTATGAAAGATGAGACAACTTAATTTTTTACCAAGGGTAGGGCTGGCTCCCTACAACTCTGTTCCAAGCTGTAGCTTGGAAATGAAATTGGTTTTAATTAATCATGAATTCGTGCCAGAAAAGTGTTCACCATGTTACCGTGGGTCTAGGCTGTTTGTGATCCTGTTTTAACAACTTTCTTTCCACCCCCTCTTTTTTCTTTCTTTTTTTTAAAACTTTGAAGCCAAGAAGAATGGGGGGAAGGTGAATAAATGTTTTTCTTTTTGATCCAGCAACTTGTGCGTAGAACTTTTAATTATACAGAAGAGATAATTCAGCAAGATATGCACTGAGACAGAATTGTATTTTAATTTATTGATGACAAAGACAAGATTTTATTTGAGTTTTAACTGTTGGCCCATAATTAAGCCAAATGTTTATAAACGAATAAAATAAGGATTTAAATAAAAAAGACTTTCAATCTCTGTGCGAAGATAGGAAGAAAGTAGACTAATATTTAGGAAACAAGAGGCTAGTCCCTGCTGAGTGATGTTGAGCAAGTTATTACCATTATCATTATTTTTCTTATTTATGGTAGATTTAGTAAATATCATGGAAAATCTACTGTCATTCAAGAGGTTGTCTCTGTTTATATAAAATGAAATAAAGTATTAGAAATTGGCTTTCATCACTTATTATTTCAGAATTTGTGACTTCTTCACACCTATTTTTTTTCACATAAAGCTCTCCCCAGGTCAGAAATAATATTGTTGCTTTCTTGGGTGCAGCATCCAATAGGTTTTCACAAAGACAACTCTTAATTAGGAGTTAAGACTCCTCTTCATTTCAGATCATTTCCCTGAATGTAAATAAGTCCTAGTGGAAAGAGGATGCTGTTTTTACAGTCGTGAAAATGACTTAGTCCTAATTCCCTGTCCAACTAACCGTGATCCCGTAAGTAAGCCATTCAACCTTTCTGGACCTTGGCTTTCTCATCTACCACAGAGATATAATGATACTTTAAAAGTGCATTATAATGATTAATAGACGTGAGAGGTCTTTGACAAGTTAAAAGTACTATTTAATTTTATTATCATTAATAACATAAGATATGTGAAAATATAGGGAACAGACTTTGCTTTCCTGGCTGGATGCATGAAGAGATGGCTTGAGTAAATGTATAGTCACAAATCATTCTCTGCACACTCATAATCAGTGTCCACCATCTTCTCGAAATCCTGAATGGATCCTGGTGCCATCCCCTGTGAAGGCAGAATTTCCCCAGTTATAATCCAGGTTTGGATTGGCCCAGTTCATCCGCAGTGTCTTTACTCTTCTGCTAAGTAGTGATGCGCCATATGAGTAGTTGGCATTCTGAGCCACACTACCTTGGTTACTGTAAGGGTCTTGCCACTTCTGGGAATTCAGATGCCTCCTAGAGCCCCTAATTTGTCTTGCTAGAAGCCCTAGTGAGAGAGAGATGCTGGGTCAGCCTGCTTCCCCCGACAAATCTCCTAAACTAGAATTATATTGAGTCACTAAAATACATTCTTCAGGATGGGACTTGAAAAGACAGCTGACTCAGGTTCTGGGCATGAGAGCACTGTGTTCATTGTGATTAGTTCGGGCAGCCTGCTCTCAGAGTTCTGGTCCATGAATCCTCACAGATGAGTCCCAAGGATAAGGCCATTTGAACATAGTTTGAACATACACAGTCAGTGCCTGTTACAGAGTAGGCACTTAATATTTTTTAAAATGAATTAACAAGGGATTCATATAATAATGTCTACTGAGTACCTACTTTATCTGTAATTGAGGGAAGTACATAAATATATGACATGATTCTATATCAAATATTGTAATTTACTTCAGAAGACAAAGCATGCATACATGAAATCTTTGAGTATTAAAGTGGAGAGTTTTTAAGTGATAGAATGAATGATTTAAAGTATAGGGCTATAAGAATTCATAGAAGTAGGAGACTAATAAAGAAGTCTCTTAGGAAGTGAAACTTGAGGTGGATTTTGAAAGATGGATGGCCCATGAGAAGGTGAAAGTGTGTTGGCATTCCAAGAAGTAGTAACAGCCTGAGACAATGTCTGGAAATGGAAATGGGCGTGTGTGTTTTACTCTTTACTTTTGGGTTTGGGGGAGGGGGTTGGGAAGGGGAGGGGTTTGAAGTGGGTATTTAAAATATGATTATAGCATACAATATATATTATAATATAACCTATAGAGTTACTCATAAATGTGCACTAAGATGTATTTGTAAAGATATTTCTTAATTCAAATAGCAAGCTTTTTTGAAGTAATTTAAATTCCATCAGCAAGGGAATGGTTAAATAATTTATGGTGCCTTCACATCATGGAATATTAGGAAGCAGTTGAAAAAAAGTAGATCTTTGTGTGCTGACATAGAAAGACCACCATGGAAAGACATAACAGTGTATTAATGGCGAAAATGGATTCATGTAGGATTTGTCAACTTTGAAAACTGATTTTAAAAAGTCAAAGTGGTATTTCAGGAAACTTACTGGGGTGACACTGTGTGTCAAACTGAAAGTGAAGAGGGATGTTGGGAGATGTTTGCATGTGTGCAGACATAGTAGGCCAAGGATAGAGACCTGAATGGTAAAGAGAGAGAGAAGCCAGAGCCATTCTGCAGAACGATCGCAGAGGACTTCATGACAGATTCTTAATATAGGGGATGAAGGAGAGAGAAGAGAAAAGAGATTTCCAGGTTTAAGTTTAGGGAGTAATATACTAAAGAATGATTTCTACTAACTGGAACAGACCCATGTTAATAGGAAACATTTCTTAAAGAAATCATTTATTCATTTATCTATCTACCTGTCTATTTATTTATTTATTTTGCTTGTTTTTCAGGATGGAAGAAACAGTACGAAATCTCCTGCAGAGTCAAGGACCTCCAGAACAGAAGAAAGAAGACACTGTTAATATAATGGTCTATCAGGTACACCACGTGTCTTGCTCTTGGCTGGATACTGGTTGGCTTGTTTTGCTTGGATTTCTCTAGCTCTGTCCTCCCTAACCTGGAGATAAATAAAAAAGGATGGTCCAGACCCCAGTGCTGGGAACCACACCAGTCACCTCTGTTACCAGTCACCTCTGTTTGAGGAATACTGTACACATTCATTTAACTCATCCATTTCTTGTACTTTGTGAAAGGAATTGTAGGTTTGGTTGTAGGAAGGTGCAAAAAATACGTTTACAGAGATGCAGAGAGACCTATAGAAGTATCGCGGTACTCTGTGGTCAAGGCTGTAAGAGAGGCATCTGCAGCATTCTCTGGAACACAGGGGAGGCGCTGACTCCTCCTGCCCAGGAAAGGTAAAGAATACTTCCCAGAGGTCTGACATTTAAGGTGGACCTGAGGGGTAGAGAACAAGAGAAAGAACATTCCAGGCAGAGGGAAACCTAGGTAAAGGGGCAGTGGTATGAACGTGCATGGCAGGCTCCTGGAGAGTAAGAAGCTCATGGGGACTGTATCGTGGCTGGTGAGATGACAAGTTTGATGGTGAGACTGAGGAGACATGGAAGAGCTGGCCGAGGTTATGCCTGTCTTCTCAGCTCATGGTTGTGGTCTTGCACCTCAGGCCATGTGGAGTCTATAGAGGTCCAGAGAGAGTCAGTGGTCAATGCACTACCAAGTTGTCTTTTTTTTTAAATTAATTATTTTTTTTGGTTGCACCGCATGGTACATGGGATCTTAGTTCCCCAACCAGGGATCGAACCCGCGCCCCCTGTATTGGAAGTGCGGAGTCTTAACCACTGGACTGCCAGGGAAGTCCCAACAAGTGACCTTCTGATAGCCCTTATCCCACGGTGTTTTAACATTAGTGAAGTGACCAGGCTGGGAAGCAGGGCATCTAATCTGAGCATGACCCAAGTTGGCCATACAGGTGAGAAGGCTCTGACAGCAGAAGAAAGAGCCCAGGCACTCTGTCTAGATCAATGTAGGACTTTCATTGAAGAGCACTGAAAATCACAAATAGGCAACCAGTATCCACTGCACAACTATGCGTAGGGGGCTTTCAAAAGCTAAAGAAGGAAAGGAAGTGGGCCAAAGCTTAAGGTGATCACTGGGCAGCCCTAGGTTTCGGCTAGCTAAAGAGCATGTGGGTCTGGGGAGGCAATCCTAGGAATCCGGCTGGTAAAGACCGTTTCACACTAGCGTCCCTGAATTCACGGGTTCTGGTCTCTGCAACCCCACTTGTGATGACAAAGATTGAGAGGAATCTGACAATAAAAGTCACAGTATCATATAAAGTTAAGAAATCTAGATAGAATTAACCTTAAGAAGTCTGTGTCCTAAATCGTTGACTCTTGAGGCATCTACAGAACTACAGTATGACAACGGGGACAACTGTTCTCTATCTCCAGTGAAAGCAGTGTAAGGAGTTGACTTAAGCCGCCTTGGAGGAGCTAAAAGTTAGCTCCGTAGGGACTTCGCTGGCTGTCCAGTGGTTAAGACTTCACCTTCCAATGCAGGGGCTGTGGGTTCAGTTCCTGGTCGGGGAGCTAAGATCCCATAGGCCTCGCATCCAAAAAACCAAAACATAAAACAGAAGCAATGTTGTAACAAATTCAATACTTTAAAAATGGTCCACCTCAAAAAAAATCTTGAAAACAAAGTTAGCTCCATAACAACAGTAGAAAAACTGCTCAAATCCATTTCTCAGGACAAGGTTTAGATTCTTCTTGAGGTGGCCTTCACATAGGAAAGGCATGCCTGGCTTTTCCTGATGTGTGGTCGCCTACAGTAAGGATAAGGATTTAAGTCCTTCTAGCTCTGAATCTTTCCTAGGTATTACATTTGCTTTGGCAGAAAATTGATGTATAAGTAAAAACTCAGACTCGACTCTGCATTAAATGCTTCTGTTTAGCCTTAAAGAGTCATATGAACCTGAAATGTCAGTCTTCCGTCCCCACTCACAGGTAACACCAGGCTTTAATTAGAACTAAGTAATTCAGCATCCCTCCTGTGCGTTTTCCAGCCTCCTCACTGTGGCTCTGTTTCACCAAGTTCTTATTTTCTTTTCATCATTCTTTGCTAATCTCTTCACACACTTGTTAGCCAGAACCATGGTATACACTCTTATCATCAGAATTCGTTTTGTGAAACCGGAAGCTTCTTAGAAAAACAGAAAGACTTTTTTTTTTTTTTTTTTTTTTTGCGATACGCAGGCCTCTCACTGCTGTGGCCTCTCCCATTGCGGAGCACAGGCTCCGGACACGCAGGCTCAGTGGCCGTGGCTCGCGGGCCCAGCCGCTCCGTGGCATGTGGGATCTTCCTGGACCAGGGCACGAACCCGTGTCCCCTGCATCGGCAGGCGGACTCTCAACCACTGCGCCACCAGGGAAGCCCCAGAAGGACTTTTAAAAATGTGTTTTCCAACTGTTTCTTCTTAATCACCCAGTCTGTTAGATTTGGGAAATCAGCTCTTCTCTCTAGAGAGGAGAGAGTTACTGATGTGAATTCATGCTACACGGAAGGGACTTTTCAGCCATTGCTCTCATTGGCCTCAGGCTCATTATCTGGAAAATTGGAGAGGGATTTGGGTTACATGAGCCGTAAAGGTCATTTGTACATTCAACAGCTATTTATTGAGTTTTTATTGTGAACTAGGCACAACTTTGTCCTCTGGGGATTCAAGACATGAGAACAGAGAGAAGGGTGGTACTGAGTCCCAGGGAGGTCCCTGTCACCTCAGGCATCCTAGTGTTCTAAATATGGTGAATAGTAGGAAAATCGGTTGTGCAAGATGTATGTGATGAAACCAGTGGAGTGCATAGTTAACACTCCCTGAAGCTGAATTCTTTGTTTTGGGTAAGAGCTGGGAAATTTATTGCTTCATAATATGGAGGGTTATTAGCACACCTGACTCAGATTTTCCAACTATAAGATTTCTCCGACAGGAGCCAGAGGCCCATGCAAAGCTGAGACCCACAGGAAATCTGGAGTGGGTTTTATTTTCCATCATGGAAGTGTTTGTTCTGAGGCTTTTATCATCGAGTAATAACAGTAGAGTAACAGCTTTCTGAGTTCCAGGCCCAGTGCTAATTGCCAAGCATGCATGTGAAGGGTGGTCTTAGTTTGTTCAAGGGACGTGTTCCCGAAGACATCTCAGAGTTGGTTACTTGTATCATTTAGAGCTTGTATAATTTCACCTGGACCAGCTCAAAGGTCAGTAGGTGTTTCTGTTCAGCAGCTGAGATAGCCACCCTGTAGCTGTCAGTGGTTTCACCAGCTTTGTTACTGTGCACTTCTTGACTCTTTTTGTAATTTGGAGAGTTTGCATCATTTCAAGGTTTGGGCATGAAGTGACATTAATGCCATTTTTATGTGACTACAGTTTCCAATTTGTCTAGTTCAGAGTCCTGTTGACTGTGACTAGACTGTAGCTCATTCGGTCCCCACAACTGTGCAGGAAGTACTGTCACTATCCTCACGTTAGTGAGGATAGACGGGGACATAGGCTCCCAGAGGTGACCTCTTGCCCAAAGGTGCAGCCTGGAAGTAGCTTAGAAGGGATTCGAACTGTAGTCAGTCTGACTCCATGGCCTCGACTCTATGCGGAGAATTTCTGGAGAGATGAAATGATGGTGCCCAAGTTATGTAGCTAGATATCATCTAAGTTGGGACTTGAACCTAAGCCTTTCCACTGGCCATTTAGAGCTCTCTCCATTCATTCATCTTTCCATTCATTTGCTCATTCATTCATTCAAATGACAGTTATTCATTTATTTTTGGACCTACGTATGTTAGGTTCCTGTTGCTGCTGTAACAAACTTAATGGCTTAAAACCACACAAATTTATTCTCTTTTAATTGTGGAGGTCAAAAGTCTAAAATCACTGTACTGGTGGGGCTGCATTCTTTCTGGAGAATTCAGGACAATTATGTCCTTGCCTTTTCTAGATTCTAGCATTCTTCGGCTTTTGGCCCTTTCCTCCATCCTCAAAATACATCACTTCAAACTCTGGTTCCATTGTCATTTCTCCTTTTCCTCAGTTTGACTCTCCTCCCTCCCTCTTATGAAGAGACTGATTTCATTGGGCCCATCCCCATAACCCAGGATAATCTCCCCATCTCGAGATATTTCATTTAATCACATCTGCAAAGTCTCTTTGGCCATAGAAGGTAAGGTAACATATTCACAGGTTTTGGGGATTAGGTAGGATGTGGACATCTAGGCGAGGGACTTTGTTCTGTCTATTACACTAAGTAACGCATGAACCCAGCAGGCTGGCCGTACCTAGTAGATGCCAAGCTAAGTGCTGGAGATTCAAAGAGGCCTTTTTCTGGAAAGCTCAGTTTATAGGATGCTGGAAATTGGGGAGGGAAGGCAGATAATTAATTGAATATATGCAATAATGTGATAGGAGCCCACAAAGCACAAGTTCTGGGAACAGAAAGGAAGATGCCACCAAACCTACTGCACTGCTCTCCCCAGAGACTCTTCTCCTGCCTAGGACTTCCTTTCAACAATCCTTTAACCTTTGCTTTTAGTCTCTGTTGTCATGGACTCAAGAGTCAGGCACCCCATAGCCTTCCTTTCTCAGAACATCTTATGTCCCTGGTATTTTAATATAACCATCATACTGTCACCACACACGTTTGGTGCTTTACAGTTTTCAAAGTGCTTACACAAAATGGATCTCGTTTGTTCATTTCATCAGCCTCTAAATTAGATATTAACCTGCTCATTTTTAAGGATGAGTCTCAAAGAGGACTCTTTCAACTCTGGCAGATGCTAAGTGGTAGAACTAGAAATAAATCTCAGACTTCCCTAAGTGAGATACATAGAGTGAAACTGAGCACTTATCAGTGGGATAATCAGATGGCCTAACTTCCCAGCTCACAAAATCCTTGCCTCAAAATACAAAAATAAGTGAAAGGAAACTGAACTCAATGAATAAGCCATATAATGTTTGTGCCGGACATTTCTTCTATGGGAGAGACAAGCCCGTGAGTAAGAGAAATATTACCAATATACGGAGGGAAAGTGATATACCTAGCACCTAGGATAGATTCCTTTCATTATGGGAAAATAAAAGACCTCAAAGGATTGTCTGTAGAGGAGACTGAAAAAGGAGAACCGTCTTCCATTTCCCTCTTGCTCTGTTTCTGTCTCTAGCTCATTCTTTCTAGGTATTTGGGGGTTTCTTCTGTATCGTGTGATACATTCTTTATGTTTGTTTGTTTGTTTTTATAATTATTTTAATTTTAGAACCTTCACAGCTCTCGGACAGATGAATACTTGTTAAATGAATGAATGTATTTTTATTTATTTATTTTTTATTTTTTATTTTTTTGTTTCTTTTTGCGGTATGCGGGCCTCTCACTGTTGTGGCCTCTCCCGTTGCGGAGCACAGGCTCCGGATGCGCAGGCCCAGCGGCCATGGCTCACGGGCCCAGCCGCTCCGCGGCATATGGGATCCTCCCAGACCGGGGCACGAACCCGTATCCCCTGCATCGGCAGGCGGACTCTTAACCACTGCGCCACCAGGGAGGCCCATGAATGTATTTTTAAATGAGAAAAATGTTGAGAGAATATTTTTATTTTTAAATATAAACCCTAGATTAAATATGCAAGAGTATCTGCTTAAAATATGCATTATTAAGTGCCTGCTGTAAAAGGTATATATAACTTCTTAACGGGTGAACTGGGTTATCAATATACAAATCAATGAGAGCCCGTGGCTGATTGTTCTCTTCCCATCGATTGCTGTGTTTATACACTGGCGTAAGGACTCTGGCTTCCTCAGACAGAGCAAGTAACTGATTTGCAGGAAACATAAAGTTGCTTCCTGCTTTTATTTTTATTTTATTTATTTATTTATTTTTTTGTGGTACGCGGGCCTCTCACTGCTGTGGCCTCTCCCGTTGTGGAGCACAGGCTCCAGACGCGCAGGCTCAGCGGCCATGGCTCACGGGCCCAGCCGCTCCACGGCATGTGGGATCTTCCCGGACCGGGGCAGGAACCTGTGTCCCCTGCCTCGGCAGGCGGACTCTCAACCACTGCGCCACCAGGGAAGCTCTGCTTTCTGCTTTTATAGGCACTGCCAGACTTATTTAAAAATTTATATTCTGTGCACCAGTAGTCTTTCTTCAGTTCTTATGAAATAGTTTTTACAAAAAGTGAAAACGTTACTCATAAGCAACTACAAGGAACTATAAAACCAGCTTAGTAGATTAAAAACATTAAACATTTACTTTATTTAGAAGTAAATGACTGTGTTATGTACCTTCCTTATGGCTGACTCTTTTTTTTTTTTACATCTTTATTGGAGTATAATTGCTTTACAATGGTGTGTTAGTTTCTGCTTTATAACAAAGTGAATCAGTTATACATATACATATGTTCCCATATCCCTTCCCTCTTGCGTCTCCCTCCCACCCTCCCTATCCCACCCCTCTAGGTGGTCACAAAGCACCGAGCTGATCTCCCTGTGCGGCTGCTTCCCACTAGCTATCTGTTTTACGTTTGGTAGTGTATATATGTCCATGCCACTCTCTTGCTTTGTCATAGCTTACCCTTCCCTCTCCCCATATCCTCAAGTCCATTCTCTAGTAGGTCTGTGTCCTTATTCCTGTCTTACCCCTAGGTTCTTCATGACATTTTTTTAAAATTCCATATACATGTGTTAGCACACGGTATTTGTCTTTCTCTTTCTGACTTACTTCACTCTGTACATTCTTTTTTTTTTTTTTTTTTTTTTTTGCGGTATGCGGGCCTCTCACTGTTGTGGCCTCCCCCATTGCGGAGCACAGGCTCCGGACGCGCAGGCTCAGCGGCCATGGCTCACGGACCCAGCCGCTCCGCGGCATATGGGATCCTCCCAGACCGGGGCACGAACCCGTATCCCCTGCATCGGCAGGCGGACTCTCAACCACTTGCGCCACCAGGGAGGCCCCACTCTGTACATTCTTGAAGCCCAGGTTACCATCTCATTTAGTTGAGTAGTTAGGAAACATGTTAGAAAATACATTCATGATTCGATATGAACGGGGGCAATTCAGCGTAAATGAAATGGAGCAGCTAGTTGAGAGGACGATACGCCTTCAGCTTCATCTGTCAAAATATTTCAACACAGGCAACCAAAGATACAGAGAATCGTAATACTAATGATAGATTACCCATTAAAGTCCTCTTGTGTCTGTAGCTACCTTTTGTGCTGCTTTGCTGTAGCTGATAGATTCCCTCTTGTCTCTGCTTTTCTCTATGGAACATGAATTGAACCCATTAGCTTTATTTATTTAGAAAGAAAAAAGTGGACAGATAAACGGAAGCACTAATGAGGGGGAAAAAGACCGGCATGTGGTACAGCTTCTGCCACTAACGAGACTTTTGGCCTCAGGCGGTCACTTAAACTCTCTGGGTTCCTCCTTTCTTTTGTGTTTGTGACTGAAGAGGTTTTGGATTACTTTAGGGACCACAAACACAAAAACCTACAATTGCCAAATAATGTAAATGGTTAAAATAGGCCAGGTATGAGAACAATTGTGTGTTCTCTGGGGGTTTACATTCTATTTTTCCACTTTTGATAAGGAAATAGGTACAGAGAGATGTGGTGTTTGCTTGTTTTTTGTTTGTTTGTTTGTTATTCAAAGGCAAAAGTCTTGCTTTTAAAAACCATGCAGTCGCAACCTACACTTGGTTTAATTCCAAAGGGCAGTAGGGAGTGGTGGAGACTGTGGCAGACTGACCAAAGAGCCTCTGTCTGGTCTGAAGGCAGCAGTCACAGCCCCACTGCAGCAGATCCAGATGACTCAGAATGCACACCGGTGTGGACAGATGGCCATACATTTCAAAAGAAGATGAAAGTTCAAGTTTTTATGAGCAATTTCTTAGTCTGTAAATACTGGCTTATTTTTTTTTATACATGGATTAAATCAAACACGTGCTAGACTCAGGGCAACAGCCGTCCGCACAGAAAGATGATTTTGAGTGGTTTTTTCTTGCTCTTAGAACTCTGGGATTTTGATGCTTCTGTGCAATCCCGTGAGGCCCGGTCTACACAAAATGCATCATGGAGCACATCACCCTACCGCGCCGTGCCCCCCGTACCACCCCAGGCCCTGCTTCTGACGCGCGCTGAGCAGCTGCTATGTACTGGTCAGAGTCCAGTCATTTCACAAGTGTGAGCTCACTGAACTTTCACAAGAACCATTTGAACTGTCTCCATTTTACAAAAGAGGAAACTGAGGTACAGAGCTGTTAGATTGCCTGCCCAGAGTCACACATCACCAGTGTTGGCTCCCGCAAGCGACTTGGCACCCTTTAGGCAGGCAGAGTAGGTCGTCACAAAGATGGAGTGCAGGAACTTTGTCAGGAGGTGCAGTGTGTCATTGTCCCAGGAGAGGCACAGAGAGGTTGACATAGTACGCAGCCCTGTTGTAACGGTGTCCACAGTCAGCTCTCTTCACCCCTTTACTCTTCCCATCTTCGTGGAGAGCCCTGCCTGAGCTGTGTAGCTTCCAAACCCAGCTCCATCTCTTCTAATGATGCCCTAAGCTCAGTTATTGATCTCTTAGCCTGTGTTTAAAGCAGTACGGTCTGATACCCAAGTTATTTCCATTCCAAGTGATCTAATTGAAAATCAAAATGACTTTTTCCTTAAGTAGTTCCTTAAAAGTAGTCTCAGATGTGATTAAGCAGGTGATGCTTGGGGAAAGGGAACCTTTCTAGTCATCCTAAAATCTGTCAGTCATCAAATACATATCCAGATTCTTTTATGTACACAGAAAACATGTGACGTAGGCTGGGGCCTTCCTCATTGAAGCCCAAGTCATGCCTAGCAGAGATATTACTTTATTTCATAAATTAGAATTTTTTAAATTGAAGTATAGTTGATTTACAATGTTGCGTTAGTTTCACGTGTACAACAAAGTGAGTATATGTATATACGTCTATATATTTACATATATATATACACGTATATATCTTCTTCTTCAGATTCCTTTTATAGGTTATTACAAAATACTGAGTATAGTTCCCTGTACTATACAGTAGCTCCTTGTTGGTTATCTATTTTTTATATAGGAGTATGTATATGTTAATCCCAAACTCCTAATTTATCCTTCTCCTCCCCTTCCCTCTTTGGTAAGCATAAGTTTTTTTTCTATGTCTGTGGGTCTTTTTCTGTTTTATATATAAGTTCATTTGTATCATTTGTTTTTAGATTCCACATATAAGTGATATTATATGATATTTGTCTTTCTCTGTCTGACATACTTCACATAATCTCTAGATCCATCCATGTTGCTGCAAATGGCATTATTTCATTCTTTTTTATGACTGTGTAGTATTCCATTGTATATATGTACCACATCTTCTTTATCCTTTATCCATTTGTCTGTTGCTGGACATTTAGGTTGCTTCCATGTCTTGGCTATTGTAAATAGTGCTGCTGTGAACATTGGGGTGCATGTATCTTTTCAAATTATGGTTTTCAAATTATATACCCAGGAGTGGAATGAATGGATCATATGGTAGCTCTATTTTTAGTTTGTTAAGGAACCTCCATACTGCTCTCCATAGTGGCTGCACCAATTTACATTCCCACCACCAGTGTAGGAGGGTTCCCTTTTCTCCACACTCTCTCCAGCATTTATTATTTGTAGATTTTTTGATGATGGCTGTTCTGACCAGTGTGAGGTGATACCTCATTGTAGTTTTGATTGCATTTCTCTAATAATTAGTGATGTTGAGCATCTTTTCATGTGGCTTTTGGCCATCTGGATGTCTTCTTTGGAGAAATGTCTATAAATGATAATTCTTATCAGGCATAGGATTTTTTTTTCTACTTTTAATTTCACCTTCTTTCCCTATAATGACTTAAGTGTACCTTAGGCAAATTCAAAAATTTAAGTGCACTCAAAAGAAAAGTTAGGGTTGAAAAATTAAATAATCACAAAAGATACCTTTCTAAGAAAGCTTTTTAAAATAACAATATTCCTACTATATTTAAAGTGTGAGTTTCCAAGCTTCTAATATAATAGCATATTTTTTTCTTGAGCATATGTAAATGCAAGACAAAACTGCTATTTGTGGCTTTCAGGAGCTGCAAAGTTCCTGACTCTGTTTCCTGGCTGAGTATCAGAATCACCTTAGAAAACCTTAATAGATTCAGCTATCCAGGCACCTTCTTTTATCTTCAGACTTAGAATGACCTGTCTTGTTTGGCTTTTTCTGAGTTTGATGGGTCATTTTGATTCCTCTGGTCCACAGATGTGTTGGGGATTAGTGAGGTACTTCAAAACCTATCCAGTCCACCACCCCTGTTTCCTCATTTTGCAAAGGAGAAAATGGAGATGAAGTCCAGTGCGTGCTATATGCATTTCTACTGCATTGGTACTGATTCTTTCATTCACAATACTTATTTCAGTAAGTGCCCTGGCAGTTAATTAGCCAAGAGATCTGAACTCTTGAGAACTCAACAGAGAGCTTGACTATAATTCATACAGATTATTCCGAAAAGTGTTTGTTTCTCTTTTTTTACCTAAACAAAGTGTGGTGAACAAATGCGAATCAATAGGTCAGCAGTGAGTACATTCCCTGAGTGCACACCAGTTGGGAAAAATGATCTAAAATTCTACTGAGTGTCTGTTGAGAGAGTGGCTAAGTCTTTACACAGGTATTTATAAAATTCTGATACACAATGGGATGGGAAATAATTTTATTGAGTGCTTTTATTTACGTGGCCTGTAATCTGAGGAAGTCTCAAGTGCCTTTGATTCTGCTTGAAGAAATTTGGTCTTTCCTCTGAATTGCTGTGAACTTTGTATTGCTGCTGAAGTGGGTAATGGTAATAAAGGGAGTATTTTTATTGTGTGTTAAGTTTTAAAGGACTGAAACTGTTCCTCAAGGAAGCGGTTTTCTTCCTCTTTCTATTTAGTTTTAAGCAACATCCTCTCTTCATATAATAAGTTTAGATAAAGGAGGCAGTATTTCGTAAAACCAAAGTGATGAGATTCAGTGCAGCCAAAATCATTGTCCTTCATAAAACATTCCTTTTCTCTTTGAAAGTATTCTATAAGATGAATGTATGATTTTACACCCTACAGAAATACTTTCCAGAAGTTTTCAAAACAGTCTCTGTTAGCACGCTGACTAAGGACAGGGTCCACCTCTGTAATTCCAAAGTCATAGGAAATACTTTGAAAAGAATAGAGGAGTTTCAGGTATCACTCAGAGTTTAAATAGTTACCTGCATTCTTCTTGGAAATGTTAAATTCCTGGCTTAATAGGTTCTGACTCTTCTTTCTCATTCTCAATTTCTGCCTGCATTCTGTGTGCAGACACGAATACATTTCCTGTTAGATATTTTGACCCAGAGCTGAACTCTTATCAAGTAAAAGCAGAATGTGGTCTCTCTGTTAAAGCATATGTAACCTATGAATAAAATGGTGCCCCGAAAACTCACCTTCTCTTCATACACATGAGCTGCTTATTGTCAATGAACATGAGCTGCTTTCTTCAGCTCATCTCAGCAGAGGGCCCGGCTTTGTTTTGGAAACCCCAGATGGTGTCTCAGGTCAGGAGGTTGTATGGGTAGAAATCAAAGAACGTTGCCCTTTCGTAATTGTGTCGCTTGGGCAAATAGTTTGGGCGCATCAGATCATTAACCAGGCATATCAGTTATTTCTTCCTCTTAGGAAACAAATGAATTTCAACAGGGCAAAATCACGGTGATATCAATCCTTGAACTTTGATCCTATTTTCTTAACTCACATGAGGCTACAAAACTAAATTTTATTTTTTTTAGGGCTTAGCTTATCAATGCTTTATGAGATGGAGATAAAATTGTGTGTGGGGGGGAAAATGGACAGTGTTGGAATTAGGAAATAATTAAGAAAGAAATGGAAAGTGCCTGCTAGGAAAAAAAAAAATCTTTTACTGCTGAGATCTCTCTCATACTGTAACCTTTCAGCTGTGTTGTCCTTACTGATTTTGCACGCACAAGCTAACACAGCATGGCAAGAAGAATCACCAGGTGTGGGGTGAGAGGAAAATGGTCTGGTTAGGGGTCTGCTGTCTGGGTTGAAGCCAATGCAGGGTTCAGGTGTTCACTGGCCTGACAGGCACATCTGAAGAAGCAGGACCACAGCCCTTGCAGGCTTAGAATCTTGTACTTGAGCCTGACAACAGCTTCCAGGCTTGGGAAGCGTAGCCACGTGCCAAGAAAGGACCTTCCTCAAAACTCAACTATAAGACGAGGGTTAGACGATGATCAGGTTCTCAACCCACCTGTGCCGCAGCCCAGACCAATTCCAGAGCCTCCAGCAGCTGAGCCTGGAACCTGGTGAGTTTCAACATTTCCCCAGGTGATTCTAATATGTCACTAGGCTTGTGAATCGGTCAACACCTTGATCGGGAAGATCTTTTCTAGCCAGCTCAACTCTGTGAGGAGTGCAGGGAAAAGATTCAGAAGGAAGTGTGACTTACAGGGTGCAGGGGAGGTGGAAGGGCAGTGGAGATTCAAGGTTTGTTTTTCTTCCCGCTGAGACTTTTGCTGTTGCCTGGAAGGAGAGGTTATCTAATCTTAGTTTGCGTAAGGTTTATGCGAGCTGTGCCAGGGTCCAAAGGTGGAGGATTTGCACTCCCCCATGCACTGGGCTGTGTAAACACCTCAGGCTCGGGAAGGATGGAGACAGTGACTGAACACACGTTGTCCCCTGCCCCTCCCCCATGTCCGTCTGTTGGCCACTTATTCAAAGACAGATGCCGGCAGTACTCAGTTTTTCTTCTTGGCCCTGTGGAAAAGCTAATTCAGATTAATAAAGGGAAGAAGCAATCTGAGAAAAGGAAAGTCGTAGACCATTAAAAAGAATGCCGTGAGCTCTCGGTGGCCCCTCTCCTTCCAGAGACCCCACGGATAAGGGATTGTGGCTGGAGAATGCATGAAGGCGAATTTAAGTAAGAAAACGTTTCAGAGTCAGAGAGACCTGGGAGTGGGTCCCATATTTCTCACTCAATTAGCTTTTGTCATCTCAGGTAACTTAATCGACTTGAGCCTCACTTTTCTCTTCTCTGTAATGGGTACAATAAGGCTAAACGGAAAGGTTGCTGTTTTCAAAGTGCATCACTAGACATGATTTCATCTAACAGTTGTATGTAGTATATGTATGTAGTGTATGATAACATGCATAACACATATTGAATATTCAACAAACAGTAGCTATTATTGTTAAACATCTAGCCTTATCTATCTACTTGTCTTATTCTTTCTCTTCATATACCCAGATGCTTCCTCTTACCCCACCTCACTCTAGCCTACCCTATCGGCTAGCACCACAGAAGGTGTGAAAAATCTAAAGGTTCAAAATTGGAGAAAATGATGAAGCTATGAGAACTGTGGGCATTTCAAGGGGGCTAGACCCAGGATCAGGTCCCCTGACAGGACTGACCTTTTTGGTGATATCTTCTCCCATTGTGCAATCTTGTCATCCCCATACCCTATCTACCAATATTTTCTCACTTAGGTATGTTTCTCTGAAATTGCATCCGTTAAAGCATCATTCTATGTAAGAAATAAAGAATTAAGAAGATACATACTTAAGGGAAGTCCTTCACACGTTAGTGTGACCCAGTTAAATCTGCAGGCTTTGGTCTATCAACCCATCGCAGAAAACTGAAATTTAGAATTTGGGGTTTGGAAGGAAAGGAGACAGGAAAATAATTTTCCTAAAGAAATTTAGGAGCTTGTAATCCCCTATGTTTATTAAGTCTGGGTGAGACTTCACCTTGGAGAGGGGTACCAAGGGAGAAAGGTTTTAGGAAGCAGCATAGGGATACGGAAGGGAAGAGAAAGCCAGCAAAAGCAACGTACAAATTGCAACCGTCATTTCTATGGTTTGCTAAGTGCCATATGCATGCAAAAGAGCGAGAAACCTCTTTTTCCTCTCACCTTCATATGCTCAGGACCCAGACCTCAGGCTAGGACTCCCATAAGAAACTGTTGAGGGCCTGGTGTGATCCTAGTGCCATTTAATTTGTGCCTTCTGTGGAATGCACCAGGTGTCAAACTGACAAGTTTAAAGGAACTTTTGGAGCAAGCCCATTGAATTGGGGTCTTAAAATGACTTAGATTCTAACCCCTGTTTAAATAAACAGCCAGATATCTGTAGCAATTCATGATGGTTCCAAATAGATGTTTTTCCAAGTGTGTTCTGTTGGGTTTGCCACCACACCCTAATAAATTCTGTATCTATGCTAAATTAATAAAGTAGCACAGTAAATTCATTTCTCCCCATTAAACCAAGCCTATGCCTTAGTCTGAATTAGTAAGCTTCTACTGTAAGTGATGTTCTGAAAACAATGCCATTGCAAGTGTTCTCCGACAGCCTTTTTTATTTCATTTACAAAATAACTTGTACATATATCCTTAAGATACTAACTAAGCTGTATTTCTCTTGAGTCATTATGTCTAATTTTTCTAATCCAGCTGTTGGATTTTTTTCTTATCTGTGCATTTTTATTACCTCTTCTTTCCTGAGCATTTGAACATCACCACTGGAGGATCAGTCGTGAAAATTGCCACAATAATAATTAATATGTACAGCTTACACTTTCACGGCATTATCTCATTTGAACCTCATACTAACCTGTCAAAATAGGAAGGGCAAAAAGTTCAAGTTCACTTTACAGATAGATGAAGAAACTGAGTTCCACAGAGGCAGTTGACTTTGTAAGTGTCCTACAGTGTCAGGTCACAGTGGACTTGGTCCTTTGATTCCAAGTCCTATAGTCTCGTAGGGGCAGCATTAATTACATTCTCTACTAGTGGTTCTCATATTTGGCTGTGCCTTGGAATCATCTGGAGAGTTTAAAAAATTTATGATGTCCTGGTTCCACCCCAGGGATTCTGATTTCATTGATCTGGGGTGTGGCTTGGGCATGAGGAGTTTTAAATCTCCACAGATCAATTCTGATGTGCAGCTTGGGCTGAGAACCACTGTGCTACAAGGCATTAGGTTCAGCTGTGTATTTTTCCTTTCTTGCTCATCATGGTAAAGGTCCTTCCAACCAGGGTCTTTTCATTAACCTACCACCAGCATTTCCCTCAAAGTAGCCAACCTGCTGCTTCATGTTTAGGAAGCATATTGAGCTTCTGGGGAAGGTAGGAGTTGAGTGGGCCCTTGAAAGACATTAAAATTCAGATAAATGGCAAGGTCCTTTTGTTCTGTGGGTACTCTGATGAGAGACCGCAGAGGATGATGGGTATTCTGGTGAGGTACAGCAGAGGATGATGGGTATTCCCATGAAGTACAGCAGAGGATTGTGGGCACTATGGTGAGAGAAATCAGAGAATTATGGGTAAGCAGAAAGCCTTTAGAGGCCAACAGTATGGGTTCAGATCCTGACTGAGCCACTCAGAAGCTATGTAATATTTGAGGATTTACTTAAGCTCTCAGGGCCCTGGAGACCTTCCTCCCAGCCACATTCAGCCCATGGGTTGGTAATGACCTCACTGCTGAGGGGGCAGTGAGGGATCAGAAGGCTGGCTGAGACTTTGGGAGACCACGAGGACGTGCAGCAGGTAGGTGGGTCAGTGAGTTGCTCAGGAAAATGATTGGAGGATAGGGTGGGCCCAGTTCAGAGGCCCGGACCGATGGAGTGAGAGCTAGTGGACATGTCTGGGGAAACAGAAACCCTGCTGGTAGGAAGGCCTTGCTGGAGATGGAAAATTGTTTCCACTTGCATAAAAAGGAGGGACCTGTGGACACAAAGAAAGACAAGATTCTAAATTCACCCTAATTAGTGTTGTCTGTTAACTGAGCTTGAGGCCTATTTTCCTTTTTAAAAATGCTAACGAGGGCTTCCCTGGTGGCGCAGTGGTTGAGAGTCTGCCTGCTAATGCAGGGAACACGGGTTCGTGCCCCGGTCCGGGAGGATCCCACATGCCGCGGAGCGGCTGGGCCCGTGAGCCATGGCCGCTGAGCCTGTGCGTCTGGAGCCTGTGCTCTGCAACAGGAGAGGCCACAACAGTGAGAGGCCCGCGTACCGCAAAAAAAAAGAAAAAAAAAAAAAAAAAAAAACTGAGCCACCATTCCATCCAGCATGCCCAAAGCTTTGTATAATACTATATCTGAAGTCCCTATCACAGTACCTGGCCCCTAAATTATTATCTGTTAAAAGAACTAATGGGGCTTCCCTGGTGGCGCAGTGGTTGAGAGTCTGCCTGCCTATGCAGGGAACACGGGTTCGTGCCCCAGTCCGGGAAGATCCCACATGCCGCGGAGCGGCTGGGCCCATGAGCCATGGCCACTGAGCCTGCACGTCTAGAGCCTGTGCTCCGCAACAAGAGGCCGCAACAGTGAGAGGCCCGCGCACCACGATGAAGAGTGGACCCCGCTTGCCACAACTAGGGAGAGCCCTCGCACAGAAACGAAGACCCAACACAGCAAAAATAAATAAATAAAATAATAATTTCATCTGCAAACATCCTTTAAAAAAAGAAAAAATGCTAACGATTAGCGAGTTTCAGAGAGTTACCGAACTAAGACTTTGTCCTTGACATGATGCAAGGCGGAGCCTGGAAGGACAGTGTAAACTCGTCAGAGAGGATGTGGGCAGTCAGGCCCCAGGGCTGCTCCTTGCAGTGAGTTCCTCAAACCCCTCTCAGCCCAACAAGTTCAAAACCTTCCACTTGGAGCTGAGTTTCCAGCGTGGCCTGAGCCATAATTGCTTCTGACTCTCTTATCGGTGTCTGGGGTCATTCTGGACACGCAAAGCCAGCTGAGTTTGATGGGCTGAGAGACTGAGAAAACTGGGCAGCCTCCTTACTGCGTAGCAAGAGCTACAGGCAGAGTGCTTCAGGGCTCGTGTCTTTAGTGATAGGAAAAGTCAGTAAAGGGATGATCTGGTATCTTGGAGACCAGGGCTGCTTGGAAGGGGTTGGATCATTTCATATTGTATTAGGGTAGCCAAGAGCTTAGGGCATTTTTACCAACTGTTTACTGTGATGTTGCTGTGTACCTGGTAGCCAGCCTCTGTTATCCGTGATTTTCTAAGGAAGCAGTTGTAGTGTGACACGTGAAGGTCAATCACTATACAGAGATGAACAGGATAGTTAGCAAGTCTCAGGTGCTCAGAAGGAGGAAGGTTAGCCCCAGTATCCAGCTACATCATTTTGCACGTGAGGAAACAATGTCACAGATACCCAAGGGGCTTGATCAAGGCAGCCCTGCCCATGAGTGGCACACCTGGGATGAGAAATCCGCTCAGTAGCTAGTTTTATGCTTCCTCCCTCCCTGCGGCAACAGAAAGTTGCTTAGCACTGAGATGACCGTCTCTGGGTTCTAGAAGATTCTTTGTAGGAGTAAGTTGGGAGACCTCTGGGAGAGCCTTTTGTTTCAGGAACCAACACTTGGCCGGTTCATTATCCTTGAAACGCACAGAGATTTTGCATGAAGAAAATGCTTGCTCAAGTTTTTTATGCACATTTATATTACTTTTCATATGTATGTGTGTGTGTGTATATGTATATATAACATTCTGACTTTCCTAACTGTCTATTAGGATCGTGCTTGTTTCTTGCTCATTTATCTGAATCTCCTTCTCTCTCTCACCAAGATGAATCATCTGGCAGGGTTGCAGGTTGTCTTCACCAAGTAGCTCTTTGTCTGTCTACACCCACTGTGGCTGTAGGCAGCTTGTCAGGATGTACATCCCACTCGATGCCAAAGAAACACCTCACGTGATAGCTTTCTGCCACTTGCAGGGGTTAAGGATAAAAATAAGAGTTTTAATGTCAAAATGCACACCAGGACAACACTGCTGACAAGATTTCTTCCGTAAAATCCTCAAACAGTTGGGCCCTATGCTGTGCATTGGCTTTTGCCTGACTAGAGAGAGAGGTATTATGTAAATTATACTAGAAAAAGAAAAGTACTATGCTTGCTTTATCCTTAAGTTCCATTTAGGTGCAAATAAGTGAAGCTGCTCTCTGTTCTGACATGAACCCCCAAGAGAATTAACTAGATAATCCATCTCTGACTTTCAAAAGTACAACTAATGCACCACATGAGAGCTTTTCTTGTAGGTAACTCCAGGAAGGGGAAAGCAGGGAGGAACTGAGATCTTGATTAGGAGTATGCCTGTGAGTCTCCAGACATTCCCAGGGCATTTTAGGGTAGACAACTATATGGCTGAAAAGGGCTTCTTGGTGAGATGCATGTACTGGGGCTGTCCCTTAAAGCATACACATGCAACATCTCATTTTCTAGGAGTGGAAATCAAGGTAGTGGTGCTTTCACTGTTTATGCAAATGGTTTATCCGTCCATTGCTTTATCTTTCTGATAGCAAAATACTGGCCTAAAATATTGATAGTTTTCTGTTGGAAGTACTTAAGAATATTTAAGTAGCTCAGCATTAAGCTTGGGCACAGTGTCATCAGAGGTAAATCGGGGCGAGGTCATCCCTCATTCAGCGTGAACACATTCAGCAACACTGGACGTTCATTCAATGTTTTGTGGGCTATGCGAGGTGTGGTGATGGGGGTGTGATATATAAAACATTCCAACCCCTGAGAGTCTTACATTATAACTGGGACCTACTAAACTGCATATAACACCTGTTTACTGAATTTGGAATGATAAGTTTGCTTCTCCTTATGAACTTTTTTTTTTTTTTTTTGCGGTGCACGGGCCTCTCACTGCTGTGGCCTCTCCCCTTGCGGAGCACAGGCTCCGGACGTGCAGGCTCAGTGGCCATGGCTCAAGGGCCCAGCCACTCCACCGTATGTGGGATCTTCCCGGACCGGGGCATGAACCCGTGTCCCCTGCATCGGCAGGCGGACTCTCAACCACTGCGCCACCAGGGAAGCCCCCAAACTATTATTTTTTATAATAATAATTATTATTATATTGTATTTGAACACTTAAAGAATTCTTTCATAGCAGAGACTTCCCAATTCAGTTTAACAAACTCAAAAGATACATAAATATTTATCTGCCAGTAATTGTCAAAGCAAGAATATATATATATAGTATTGATCATATTTTCTGAAACAAAAATTTGGATACATTGGTCCCCTGACCCTATGTATTTATGGGGACAGTGGGATAGAAAATTTTTAATTGCTTAAATTTACTGTAAATTAGCATTCTGTCCAGGAATCGCAGACATATGGCCGTTGAGATGTATATAAAGACATCCGTAATATAGGCACCCATCCACCACTAACTAGTCAATGACTGAAATTACCGGTTCATTTTGGGATGGCTTTTGCTTAGGCCACAGCTTCCCTCTGGAGGCTATCTGGCTCCCCCGTCCCATGAATTCTCTCAGAAAACTAGGATGATGGGAGAGAGGAGGCCTTAGAAGAGGAAAAGAGAGAGAGATTTTGAATACACATTTTGATGTCAACTTAACGAATTATTTTTAACCATGTCCAAGCATTTAAGTATAGCACTAACCACTGACATTCCCCATCTGCATAACAGTCTTACCGTTTTTGGTTTCTTTCTGCTCGGGTTACACTCAGAGAACTATGTACGGGCTACAAGGACATCATTTTTATTGCTAATTTTTTTAGATGTCCGGCCACCTGAAGCATGCCTTTAATGAAAATTATAGTTCATCCTATTGCACAGTAGAGTCTCCCTTTAAAGTATCTTTGGAATTGAACTTTTTTTTTTAAGGCAATAAATGTTGCTGATAGATGGAACAGGCAATAAAAGCATCATCTGAAAACTTATTCATGTACCTTAGCAGAGCTGTTGAATATGGAAGATAGTTGGCCACATTGGGGAGTGTTTTGAGTGAAGAATGTGGAATAGATGTGAATTGATACGCCAGCGGTCGTGGTTCGTATTAGAGATATAAAGAGAACACTTTGTTCTCTTATCCGTCATACACATTTAATCTTGGGGGTTTCACTGTGTTCCGAGTTCACTTTGTAAGTCAAATCCAGGGATGAAAAAGAAGAGTTTTATATGCTTTGCCTGACAGTCGTAACGCTAAACCGTGAACAAATTGGGATGTTCTTTTAAAACCCTGTGATTTATCTGACGCCATTTTTCCCCCCTTACAATTTAGTATGCTAGGTCCTGCACAAAAGCTGCTCGCGGTCCCTGGGAATGTTGTTATGGTATCTGCCGAAGTGCTATCTAAAGTGACAATATATTCTGTGCACCCTTCCCACCACCAGACAACAAATGAGTAAATAAATCACAGAAGCTGCAGTCAGCAGGGCTCACTGGGGCGGCTGTCAGCCAGATGGCGGGCCTCTACATTTTCATGTAGCTTGTAGTAGGTGTGTGTTTATGTTTTGAACTAATTGAATCATCGTTAACTATGGAAACGGTTGTGGTTTGTTAAACCTGTTGTGCTGATAGTCATCTGAGGCCAGGTCTGACATCTCTGATAACATCGTCCACTCCCTGGAGAAATGGCCAGGGAACCTGGGGAGAGATGCTGTCAGCAGCATGGCTCATGGTTGGATAAAGATCACAGATTCTCAGGTAGAATTAGCAGTAAGGCTAAATCTGTGGGTGCATGGCAAAGTCCCAAAGCAGTAACTGGGTCCGCGGAGAGAGCCTGACACTTGAAATTACACTGTAATTAAATTCCGGCTTTGCCACTGCCTGTTAACAGGGTGCTTCCTAACCTATTGGAGCCTGTTTTCTTGTCTGTAAAGGGGGCCCAGAATATTTGTCCTATGTCCCCATGGCTGTGAGTGTGTTAAATTTAGGGTGTATATGAGGTGGTTTGGTTTAACTCCGAGGTGTTACACAAATATTAGATGCTATTTATTATGTCTTTTGTGTTCTGGAAAGAGCTTCATGTTTCAGGCTAACACTACCAAAGTCTCTTCCTTATGTGATCAGTCCTAAATGATAGATGTTTACATTTTTAGTACGAATTAGTAGGTGGATTTAACACACGGCTGGATATCCAAAATGAAAAACAAATTGTTCTAACGTCTTTGACTGACTAGCTTTCCAAAGTCAGATAGTTGGTTGTCTCTTCGTATTCCCATGGTTTCATTTTGCCATCTTCAAGGTAGAAAGCTATGTGTACTTGAGGTGGGTCCCTCCCCTTTCCTTCCCCTCCCCCCGCCCCGTCCCACCGTCCCTTCCTCCCTCCCTCCTCCCTTCCTCCCTCCCTCCTCCCTTCCTTCCTCCCTTCCTCCCTCCTCCCTCCCTCCCTCCCTCCTCCCTCCCTCCCTCCCTCCCTCCCTCCCTTCCTCCCTCCCTTCCTCCCTCCCTCCCTCCCTCCTCCCTCCCTCCCTCCCTTCCTCCCTCCCTTCCTTCCTAGTGTTAAAAGATAAGGGCAGTCTCTGTCAGAAAAAGAATGAATGAGCTAGAACACAGTATAACTATTATTATCCGACATACAGTGTTTCTATATGTTGGCTTTGTGTTGGCCATCAGAATTCAAAATAATAAAAATAGAGAGATGACTGGATTTTATTTTTTTTTAAAGCCTTGCAACCAGAAGATACTTAAAATTATTCCTCCCATAAGCTCTTTCCACAGACAGGACTCGTGTTGGGCATGATTTCCTATGAGGGTTACAAGTATCTTTCACTAAATTCCAATTCTCATGTTGCTTACCAGGCCTTTCCTTTCTTACAGGCAGGGAATAAAATGGGCTAAATGCAAAGGTTAGGTTAGGTGACGTCTATCCTAGGGCTCAAGAGAAGTACACAGGGAAAAAAAAAAAAAGGCAGGTTTTTTTTGTTTCTTTTTTTTTTCCCAAGGAAGACAGACAGACAGACTCTCTGGAAAAGAAGCACAAAGATTTTATTACACAAAATATCTTCTAGGCAGCTCTAACCTTAATGGCAATCTGTATTAACATTCCTAAACTTCAGCAGTGTTTAAATACTTAAATACTTATTCTTCTAAATTGAGTTTTTACAGATGATCAGAATTATAGACATTTAAAGCTAGAAGGGACCTTTGAGTTAGTCTATTTCTGTGCATTCTATTCAAAGATGAGGAAATTGAGGGACAGAGAAGTTATGTGACTTGACTAAAATCACACAGCTGGTCAGTGTCAGAGCTAGGACTGGAATGTAGATTTCTTATTTCTACTTGTTCTAAAACGAAAGTGGGTCTCTGTTCCCACCCTGGATAAGAATAGGTCACAGTGAGATGGAACTTGATGGACCTCAAGAAACATGTGAGGCTGACCCTCCTTGTATCCTATCAAATGAAAGGCCAAAGTACGTCCACATGTGACACACACTGCCTTTTCCCTTTGCCCAAATTCGTGTTCTTTAATTATCCTCCCAGTCCTGGGCTCAGACCTAGTGTCACTCACCCAGTGATGGGGTTGTAGATGGCAGGGCCACCATGTTGAGGCCAAGTGTATGCACCAGGCAACCACACACACCTGGTGGGACTGAAAGAAGGGTGGGGAAGGCAATAAACGTCTTCTATTCCTTTTTGGTATTATAGAAATTATGAGCTCATTGTCACAACCAGTTGTCAGTTTTCTACCTCATTTAGGACACTGGTGGACAGGTTTCTCTCTATTGTTTTTTTTTTTTTTTTTTTTGCGGTATGCGGGCCTCTCACTGTTGTGGCCTCCCCCGTTGCGGAGCACAGGCTCCGGACGCGCAGGCTCCGGATGCGCAGGCTCAGCGGCCATGACTTACGGGCCCAGCCGCTCCGCGGCATATGGGATCCTCCCAGACCGGGGCACGAACCCCTGTCCCCTGCATCGGCAGGCGGACTCTCAACCACTTGCGCCACCAGGGAGGCCCTCTCTATTGTTTATAAAAACAATGGGCAAGCAAGCATTATTTTTAAATTAGGAAGACTTTCCAAGCAGGGAAGTTGTTTTCCTCCCGTACTGGACCCAGAGAACCTCTCTTTGAACCTCATTGTCAATGACTGTTGAAAGTAGTTACACACTATTAATGCCATCTGCTCCTATGAAAAGGAACCAATATAACATGGTGGGCACTGGAGTCTCCGAACTCAAATAGAAATCTCCCAAGGGTTGCTCATCACACTAATACAGAGTAGTTTCTATGGTAGGTCAACATCTGACATCTGTTACTGAAGAAGGACTTAGCAATTTATGGGTGAATATGCCCAGTTTCCCTGGCTTACACCTTCTATCCCAGTCAGTATACTATTCATGGCTACAACAGCCTTTACTCTCCGGTAGGTATTAGTTTAGATGATTAATTATATGTTCATTCTACATTCTATATTAATCACAAGGATTAAATCAAATGGGCAATCTCAAAAGTTTATCTAAAGTAAAAATGATTTATGTTCTACATCGGAGCATCTTTGTCTAGAGGCTCTTAAACTTTGGCATAGATTAGAATTACCTGGGGTGCTCTCTAAAATTACAGATCCCTGACCCCACCCCTAGGTATTGTGATTCACTGAGGCCAGAGCCGGCCGTTTTAAACAAGCAACACTTCTTTCCTCCCCTTACCCCGTGAACTGATGCCAGCGGCTGTCGGCCCACTCCCTGAACAAAAGTGACCTAAGAAAATGTTAGTTATTTGTCATTGTTGGAGTAACTGCATAGTAAAGAATCAAAATCACAAGATAATTTACAAACTATGAGGTCTTGTTTTGTGAGATTGTCCCTTTAATCATGGTTCAGTCAACTAGTGCTTAGACTATTGCAGTAGCATCTTACTTTCCCTGCATCTATGTTAACCTCCCTCCAATCCACCCTCCATGCTGTACCAGAGAGCTCTTTCAGAATACAGATCCTACCATGTCAGCCCCCTCCCACCTACACACACACACACACACACACACACGAAAATAATCAGTGGCCATTAGAGTTAAGGCAGTATTCCTTGACCTGTGGCCCAGCCCCATTAGCCCATCCAGCCTCACTTTCCTCTCCAGCTATACATACACTTTCCTCCCCAGCTATTCAGACATTTTTTAAATTGCCCCCCGCATCCTTCGGCCTCATGGTCACTTCCTGGTTGACCTCATGGTGTTAACCATGGGCATTTGCTTTCCTGACATCTCTCGTGTCCCTCTAGTATTGATTTTTGAAGCCCCTGGAAACTCTTCTTCCCAACACACATCACAGGACTGTTTTACATTTGCTGGTGACATACTGATTACTGTCTCCTTCCACAAGACTGTAAGCTCCATAAGAACAGGCTCCACGTGTGTTTTTATTCACCTTTGTACCCCTGGCATCTTCCACAGTGCCTGGCACTCAGGAGCTGCTCAGAACGTGTTTGTTGGATGGATGGATTAATTAATTAGCTACGAAGTAAGGTGACCTCTTGAAACCTTCCCTGAATCCCGCTGTGCTGGGCTGGGGGAAGCTGATGACCAGAAGATGAATAAGGAACATTTTGGGAAAGGGTCTTATGATCACTTTCCTGCATAATGGTTTTGACTGAACAGTAGCTGTCCATCAGTGAGGGGCTATCCTGCCTGCTCTTTGGAGTAACTGAGCCCCCTGGACTGTCATCTGTCTGGGCTGAACTGATGCAGCCCAGAGCTTTGTGTTGATCGGTATTATTTTACATAGGCCTGATGATGCTGACTACTTGAGAACAAAAGATGAGGGCTCCCCCAAAGGTGAATCATTGCCCTGGTAACCACCTAGAGAAACTTATAGCTCCAAGGATTGCTTTATGTACTGACAAGGCAAAGTTTGATTTAAACCCTTGGATCCTAACTGAACTGCTAATCTGTAGCTTCCTGCATACTGGCTGGTATTTGTTGAGGGCAGCAAGCTTATGGTCTCAACCATATATGAAAGTTGTGGGGAGTGAAAGTTGTTTGTGTGGTGGCCTCACTTTTATAGAACTCACTGTTGATTAAAGTCCATAAAGAACTGAAACGTGAAAACAGGTCATCTCTGGAATCAGCTTATTCTTGTCACACTTTGGCATCCTCAGGAGTGGACTTGGCTCATTTGTCTTGTTTCTCTCTTAGAGGTTTATATGGAGAATATATTTTATTTGAAACCATATGTTTCTGAGCGCTGTCTTGCTCTCTTTTTACTAGGTAAATCACCAGTGATCCATTAGCAAAGGAACTAAAATTTCTGATTGAAATGGGTTATTTATGTGTAGATAGAATACGTATGCTTAATTTTTAAATATATGGGCGTGCTTTTTGAGTATAATATAAATTCAACAGGTGTCCCTTCTGAAATCCACAGTGGTGATCCGTCGGTAGGGTATAGCCGTATTTCCAGCTCTTCCAAATCTCCCTTTCCCTTCTGCCTCTTTCTTTCCACTTATTTTCCTCTTTGGCTCATCTGCTTACTTAAAATATGTCCTTTCCCTTGGTCCTCTTTCTCAATATTACATTACACCCTAACACTCCCATTGGTCAGTGATTAAAGAGACAAGAGCAAAGAAAAGGATAAGATGGATGACTCTACAGTACTTACTGGATTTGTTTTAGGGCATTTTAGAATTAGAACACAATGAAATGTGCTCTTAGGTCAATGACTAGCCTGAGCAGTGTACAGATATGGCTTTCTTTCCTGGGCAGTGTCCCTTCAGAGCAGTCATGAGCCTCCTCTCCACCTGTAGAGGACATTGGTGGCACCCTGCGCATACCTCAGAACCATCCAGAGTGCCCCCGTGATTTCTAGCTATCAGTGTCTGTGCTGAAGGGCACTTTTATGTGAGAAGTATTTTTAAAAAACCTTACTGCCTGTGGCAGGCTGGAAACTGACACCCCAGGAGCCGTCCCCAATTATTGATTCTCACAGGTTGGTGCATAAATGTCCCAACCCCTTAGCCCCTGGGGTGGGATGATTCTGAGGCCTGGGTTTTGCCCCATTTCCCTGAGATTTCCGTGGATTTCACTTCAGTCGCTTAGTAGTGTGCTCTTCAGTGGCTCCCTTCTCTGAGTCAATTCCTTACTCCTGTTTTCTGCATTTCTCAAATGAACCACATGCACTCAATTCTTTCTTCTTTAAGAACCCAAGCTAGACGCTAACTAATGATTTAGCAGTACTAACTGGGAAATTAAGCTGGGAAGTGATATTTTGCAGGGAACCACATTCAAAAAGCCTTGACTTTTCCATCAGAGCCCTTCGTCCTCTGCCTTCTCTGCTTGGGAGACCCCTTCCTACCTTCACACCACCTTTGCTGCCATCTCTGGTGCTACCTGTTCTCTGTAGTTCTTCAAACAACTCGGTTTTCTGTATCTCGAAAACAAGGCTCCCCCTTGTCTCTTCAGTGCCCTTTGGCTGTAGTTCTTTATATTTCCTTCCCTTCGCTGCCAGTCTTTCAAATAAGCATCTAAGAAAATTACTTCTATTTTCTCTTTTCAGTTTTTGCACAACCACTGACAGTTTGGGCATCACCATCACACTTGAGTCAAATAGCTCTCAGGTCCCCATTAACAACCTTCTTTTTACAAAATGTAGAGGTCCTTTGTGTGTTCTCTTGTCATTTCTGTTACCGTTGAGCATATTGATAACATTTCCTCCCTGAAAATTGGCTTGAGTAATTGAATTCTTAGAACCTTAATATTGCAAGGGACATTTAGTTCAACCATTACATTTTACATCTGGGGGAAACTGAGGACTGAAAAGGTCTATTGATTTGCCCAGCAAGGAGCAAAAGTGCAGCTGACCTACCATCCAGTATGAGAACTGCTTTTGGTAAGTCCTTATTCCATACTTTCAGAGGATTCATAATTTTTATTCCTTCTGATAGAAAACCCTCCCAGCTGGTCTCCTGGCTCCTTCCCTCCTCAGCCCATTCACCATTGTAACAGTCAGGATGCTGTTTCTAAAATGTAAATCATAACCTATCGCTCCCCTACTTAGCCTCCAATTCCTCTTTACTTAAAATAGAACCCAAAACCCTTTCCATGCCTTGCAAGACCCCCTATGGTCCAGCTCTCTCTCTGATCTCATTTCCTGCTATTCTTACTCTTAGAGTCCCTATATGCTCCTTCACACGGACTCTCCCTCAGCTGGTCAGCAAGGCGGGCTTAGCACTGCCACTCAGTACTTACTTTATTATTTCTTCTGTTTGGAATATTTTTCTCCCAGACCATTGCATGGCTGCTTCCTTCCCATTCCCATTGTGTGGTCTCAGCTTAAATGGCCACCTCCTCAGACATGCCTTACACCAATGTCACATGTCATACTGTCCGTAAACATACCACTGGTTACAATTATATAACTTACTGATTTGACTTGGAGTTTGTCATGTTTCCCACAATTAGAATACAAATTCATAGAGTACAGGAACATTGTCTCCAGCACCTATACCATCGAATGGCCAACAGTTTGCATCCAATAAACATTTGTAGGATAAATAAATGAATTGATGAATGATATCTGAATTTTTCTTTCTCATTTCCAAGAACCTTTTCTTTTACACTCCCATTCTATTACTCAACTACCTCTCAGTGTTTCTTGCAATATAATCAAACTGGTTTCCTCATGAACCAATAAGGACAGAATGTATTCCTCACTGGGGCCTTTGTTACAGTTTTCTCTTTGACCAAAAATCCCATCCTATGCCTCTCTAACTATTCAAGTGGAATCAGTCCACCAAAACATAAGTCATGTTCCATTTCCACGAAATTACCCCTCCCAGTCATCACTGATCACCCTTTCTTCAGTTATGTAAAGTGACCCTTACATTTTATGTAACCTAAACACTCATATATAATCAAAATATCTTGAATTGTGTCCAGTTCCTTCATATAATAATATTTAGGCACTGTGCCTAGACAATGGAATGTGCATGTGTGCATATGTCCTGCCGACCCTCATGACTTTTGGACTTGGTGAAGTCACTCCCTAAAATGTATTTGCAATCCCAAAATCAAGCCCTGCAGTGCTTTCATGGTCATTCATGGACATTCACAGAGGAGAGAAAACTTTAAGTCATCCGACACCTGTGTTCCCAGCTTAGGTCAACCAAAGCAGCGCCCCGCCTTCTTTTTTAAGCTCTTCTACTGGAAATGTGTCCTTTTTGTGCTCTATTTAGTGACACTTTTTTACGTTTTATGCTTTTTGTGAGTGGTCTTACTGTTGAAAGTGGCCCCCAAGCGTAGTGTGAAGTGCTGTCTGGTGTTCCTAAGTGCAAGAGGTCTCTGCTGTGCCTTGTGGAGAAAATCGGTGTTAGATAAGCTTTGTTCAAGCATGAGTTATAGTACCGTTGGCGGTTAGTTCAGTGCTAATTAATCAACCATATATATTAAACAAGGTGTCTTTAAATAGAAACACTCATAAAACAAGATTATGTATTGATTAATGATGAAACTGTTGCAACCAGAGGCCTCCAGAAACCTAACCCTATACTTCCCGTAGGAGCAATGATTCAGTATTGGTTAATCCAGTGCTCATGACAACTTTATAGAACACACCATGAGTAATGAGAATTGACTGCAGATGTGAGTATATTATATATGTGGCTGTTAGCCTCATTTAGGGACTTAGGAGACAAAGAACCCAAGAGTTATTGAAATTAAGTAGTTTGTCCAAGATTATTTGCCAAGCTGATAAATGGTAGATCTGGAATCCGGTTGCTATATTCCAAAGTCTTTTGGCTTTCAGTTGTTGACACCAGTGCCTTTTCTTTGTTTGTTTGATTTAATTAGCTACAGGATCCTAATTATTTCAGGAGCTATTTATATATATGTGTGTGTGTGTGTATATATATATATATATATATATATACATATATATACAAAAATAGAGGTAGATGATTTTTTTTTAACATCTTTATTGGAGTATAATTGCTTTACAATGGTGTGTTGGTTTCTGCTTTAAAACAGAGTGAATCAGCCATACATATACATATATCCCCATATCTCCTCCCTTTTGCATCTCCCTCCAGCCGACCCTATCCCACCCCTCTAGGTGGTCACAAAGCACCGAGCTGATCCCCCTGTGCTATGCGGCTGCTGCCCACTAGCTATCTGTTTTACATTTGGTAGTGTATATATGTCCATGCCACTCTCTCACTTGGTCCCAGTTTACCCTTCCCCCTCCCTGTGTGCTCAGTCCATTCTCTACGTCTGCATCTTTATTGTTGTCCTGCCCCCAGGTTCTTCAGAACCACTTTTTTTCCCTTTTTTTTAGATTCCATATATATGTGTTAGCATAGGGTATTTATTTTACTCTTTCTGACTTACTTCACTCTGTATGACAGTCTCTAGATCCATACACCTCACTACAAATAACTCAATTTCATTTCTTTTTGTGGCTGAGTAATATTCCATTGTATATATGTGCCACATCTTCTTTACCCATTCATCTGTTGATGGTCACTTAGGCTGCTTCCATATCCTGGCTATTGTAAATAGTGCTGCAGTCAATATTGTGATACATGACTCTTTTTGAATTATGGTTTTCTCCAGGTATATGCCCAGTAGTGGGATTGCTGGGTCGTGTGGTAGTTCTATTTTTAGTTTTTTCAGGAACCTCCATACTGTTCTCCATAGTGGCTGTATCAATTTACATCCCCACCAACAGTGCAAGAGGGTTCCCTTTTTTCCACACCCTCTCCAGCATTTATTGTTTGTAGATTTTTTGATGATGGCCATTCTGACTGGTGTGAGGGGATACCTCATTGTAGTATTGATTTGCATTTCTCTAACGATTAGTGATGTTGAGCATTCTTTCATGAGTTTGCTGGCAGTCTGTATATCTTCTTTAGAGAAATGTCTATTTAGGTCTTCTGCCCATTTTGGATTGGGTTGTTTGTTTTTTGATATTGAGCTGCATGAGTTGCTTGTATATTTTGGAGATTAATCCTTTGTCAGTTGCTTCATTTGCAAATATTTTCTCCCATTCTGAGGGTTATCTTTTGCTCTTGTTTATGGTTTCCTTTGCTGTGCGAAAGCTTTGAAGTTTCATTAGGTCCCATTTGTTTATCTTTGTTTTTATTTCCATTTCTCTAGGAGGTGGGTCAAAAAGGATCTTGCTGTGATTTATGTCATAGAGTGTTCTGCCTATGTTTTCGTCTGAGAGTTTGATAGTGTCTGGCCTTACATTTAGGTCTTTAATTCACTTTGAATTTATTTTTGTGTATGGTTTTAGGGAGTGTTCTAATTTCATTCTTTTACAAGTAGCTGTTCAGATTTCCCAGCACCACTTATAGAAGAGGCTGTCTTTCCTCCATTGTATATTCTTGCCTTTTTTATCAAAGATAAGGTGACCATATGTGCAAGGGATTATCTCTGGGCTTTCTATCCTGTTCCATTGATCTATATTTCGTTTTTGTGCCAGCACCATACTGTCTTGATTACTATAGCTTTGTAGCATAGTCTGACGTCCAGGAGACTGATACCTCCAGCTCTGTTTTTCCTTCGCAAGATTGCTTTGGCTATTCGGGGTCTTTAGTGTTTCATACAGATTCTTTGGAAATGTTTTGTTCTTGTTCTGTGAAAAATGCCTTTGCTAGTTTGATAGGGATTGCATTGAATCTGTAGATGGCTTTGGGAAGTATAGTCATTTTCACAATGTTGATTCTTCCAATCCAAGAACATGGTATATCTTTCCATCTGTTTGTATCATCTTTACTTTCTTTCATCAGTGTCTTATAGCTTTCTGCATACAGGTCTTTTGTCTCCTTAGGTAGGTTTATTCCTAGGTGTTTTATTCTTTTTGTTGCAATGGTAAATGGGAGTGTTTCCTTAATCTCTCTTTCAGATTTTTCATCAGTAGTGTATAGAAATGCAAAATATTTCTGTGCATTAATTTTGTATCCTGCAACTTTACCAAATTCATTGATTAGCTCTAGTAGTTTTCTGGTAGCATCTTTAGGATTCTCTGTGTATAGTGTCATGTCATCTGTAAACACTGATGGTTTTACTTCTTCTTTTCCCATTTGGATTCATTTTATTTCTTTTCCTTCTCTAATTGCTGTAGCTAAATCTTCCAAAACTATGTTGAACAATAGTGGTGAGAGTGGGCAACCTTGTCTTGTTCCTGATCTTAGTGGAAATGGTTTCAGTTTTTCACCATTGAGGACGATGTTGGCTGTGGGTTTGTCATATATGGCCTTTATTATGTTGAGTAAGTTCCCTCTATGCCTACTTTCTGCAGGGGTTTTATCATAAATGGGTGTTGAATTTTGTTGAAAGCTTTTTCTGCATCTATTGAGATTATCACATGGTTTTTATCCTTCAGTTTGTTAATATGGTTTATCACATTGATTGATTTGCATATATTGAAGAATCCTTGCATTCCTGGAATAAACCCCACTTGATCATGGTGTATGATCCTTTTAATGTGCTGTTGGATTCTGTTTGCTAGTATTTTGTTGAGTAGTTTTTCATCTATGTTCATCAGCGATACTGGCCTGTACTTTTCTTTCTTTGTTACATCTTTGTCTGGTTTTGGTATCAGGGTGATGGTGGCCTCGTAGAATGAGTTTGGGAGTGTTCCTCCTTCTGCTCTATTTTGGAACAGTTTGAGAAGGATAGGTGTTAGCTCTTCTCTAAATGTTTGATAGAATTTGCCTGTGAAGCCATCTGGTCCTGGGCTTTTGTTTGTTGGAAGATATTTAATCACAGTCTCTATTTCAGTGCCTGTGATTGGTCTGTTTATATTTTCTATTTTTCCTGGTTCAGTGTCAGAAGGTTGTGCTTTTCTAAGAATTTGTCGATTTCTTCCAGGTTGTCCATTTTATTGGCATATAATTGCTTGTAATAGTCTCTCATGATCCTTTGTATTTCTGAAGTGTCAGTTGTTACTCCTCCTTTTTCATTTCTAATTCTATTGATTTGAGTCTTCTCACTTATTGCTTGATGAGTCTAGCTAATGGTTTATCAATTTTGTTTATCTTCTCAAAGAACCAGCATTTAGTTTTATTGATCTTTCCTACCATTTCCTTCTTTCTTTTTCATTTATGTCCAATCTCATCTTTGTGATTTCTTTCCTTCTGCTAAATTTGGGGGTTTTTGTTCTTCTTTCTCTAATTGCATTAGGTGTAAATTTAGGTTGTTTATTTGAGATGTTTCTTGTTTCTTGAGGTAGGATTGTATTGCTATAAACTTCTGACTTAGAACTGCTTTTGCTGCATTCCATAGGTTTTGGGTCATCATGTCTCCATTGTTTCTAGGTATTTTTAAATTTCCTCTTTGATTTCTTCAGTGATCCCTTGGTTATTTAGTAGCATATTGTTTATTTTCCATGTGTTTGTATTTTTTTACAGATTCTTTCCTGTAATTGATATCTAGTGTCATAGTGTGTGGTTGGGAAAGTTACTTGGTATGACTTCAATTTTCTTAAATTTACCAAGGCTTGATTTTTTTTTTTTTTTTTTTTTTTCTTTTTGCGGTATGTGGGCCTCTCACTGTTGTGGCCTCTCCCGTTGTGGAGCACAGGCTCCGGACGCGCAGGCCCAGCGGCCATGGCTCACGGGCCCAGCCGCTCCGCGGCATATGGGATCCTCCCAGACCGGGGCACGAACCCGTATCCCCTGCATCGGCAGGTGGACTCTTAACCACTGCGCCACCAGGGAGGCCCCCAAGGCTTGATTTGTGACCCAATATATAATTTATCCTGGAGAATGTTCATTGAGCACTTGAGAAGAACGTGTATTCTGTTGTTTTTGGATGGCATGTCCTATAAATATCAATTAAGTCCATCTTGTTTAATGTATCATTTAAAGCTCATGTTTTCTTATTTATTTTCATTTTGAATGATCTGTCCATTGGTGAAAGTGGGGTGTCAAAGTCCCCTACTATGATTGTGTTACTGTCAATTTCCCCTTTTATGGCTGTTAGCCTTTGCCTTATGTATTGAGCTGCTCCTATGTTGGGTGCATAAATATTTACAATTGTTATATCTTCTTCTTGGATTGATCCCTTGATCATTATGTAGTGTCCTTCTTTGTCTCTTGTAACATTCTTTATTTTAAAGTCTATTTCGTCTGATATGAGTATTGCTACTCCAGCTTTCTTTTGATTTCCATTTGCATGGAATATCTTTTTCCATCCCCTCACTTTCAGGATGTATGTGTCCCTGGTCTGAAGTGGGTCTCTTATAGACAGCATATATACGGTTCTTGTTTTTGTTCCCATTCAACCAGTCTGTGTCTTTGGTTGGAGCATTTAATCCATTTACATTTAAGGTATTTATCGATATGTATGTGCCTGTTACCATTTTCTTAATTGTTTTGGGTTTCTTTATTGTAGGGCTTTTCCTTCTCTTTTGTTTCCTGCCTAGAGAAGTTCCTTTAGCATTTGTTGTAAAGCTGGTTTGGTGGTGCTGAATTCTCTTAACTTTTGCTTGCCTGTAAAGGTTTTAATTTCTCCATTGAATCTGAATGAGATCCTTGCTGCGTAGAGTAATCTTGGTTGTAAGGTGTTTCCCTTTCATCACTTAAATATGTCCTGCTACTTCCTTCTGGCTTGCAGAGTTTCTGCTGAAAGATCAGCTGTTAACCTTATGGAGATTCCCTGGTATGTTATTTGTTGCTTTTCCCTTGCTGCTTTTAATATTTTTTCTTTGTATTTAGTTGTTGATAGTTTGATTAATATGTGTCTTGGTGTGTTTCTTGTCGGATTTATCCTGTATGGGACTCTCTGCACTTCCCGAACTTGATTGACTGTTTACTTCCCCATATAGGGAAGTTTTCAACTATAATCTCTTCAAATATTTTCTCAGACCCTTTCTTTTTTTCTTCTTCTTCTGCGACACCTGTAATTTGAATGTTGGTGCATTTAATGTTGTCCCAGACATCTCTGAGACTGTCCTCAGTTCTTTTCATTCTTTTTTCTCTATTCTGCTCTGCAGCAGTTATTTCCACTATTTTAACTTCCAGGTCACTTACCCGTTCTTCTGCCTCAGTTATTCTGCTATTGATCCCTTCTAGAGTATTTTTTCATTTCATTTATTGTGTTGTTCATCATTGTTTGTTTGCTCTTTAGTTCTTCTAGGTCCTTGTTAAATGCTTCTTGAATTTTCTCCATTCTATTTCCAAGATTTTGAATCATCTTTACTAACATTACTCTGAGTTCTTTTTAGGTAGGCTGCCTATTTACTCTTCACTTGTTTGGTCTGGTGGGTTTTTACCTTGCTCCTTCATCTGCTGTGTATTTCTCCATTTTTTCATTTTGCTTAACTTACTGTGTTTGGGGTCTCCTTTTTGCAGGCTGCAGGTTCATAGTTCCCGTTGTTTTTGGTGTCTGTCCCCAGTGGCTAAAGTTGGTTGAGTGGGTTGTGTCAGCTTCCTGGTGGAGGGGACTGATGCCTGTGTTCTGGTGGATGAGGCTGGATCTTGTCTTTCTTGTGGGTAGGACTGCATCTGGTTATGTGTTTTGGGGTGTCTGTGACCTTATTATGATTTTAGGCAGCCTCTCTGCTAATGGGTGGGGTTGTGTTCCTGTCTTGCTAGTTGTTTGGCATAGGGTGTCCTGTACTGTAGCTTGCTTGTCATGGAGTGGAGCTGGGTCTTAGTGTTGAGATGGAGATCTCTGGGAGAGCTTTTGGCGTTTGATATTACTTGGAGCCAGGAGGTCTCTGGTGGTCCAATGTTCTGAACTCAGTTCCCCAACCTCAGAGGCTCAGGCCTGACACCCGACCAGAGCACCACAACCCTGTCAGCCACATGGCTCAGAAGAAAAGGGAGAAAGAAAGAAAAAGAGAAAGATAGAAAGAGAGAGAGAGGGGGAGAGAAGGAGGGAGAGAGGGAGGGAGGGGGGGAGGAAGAAGGAACAGAAAATAGTTATTAAAATAAAAAATTTAAAAATATATTATTAAAAATTTTTAAAGTTAATAAGAAAAAGAAAGAAGAGAGCAGCCAGACCTAAAACCAAATCCAGCAATAACAAGCACTAAAAACTATACAAAAAACAAAACAAACAAACAAAAAAAAACGGACAAGCAGAACCCTAGGACAAATTGTAAAAGCAAAACTATACAGATGAAATCACAGAAAGAAGCATACACATACACACTCAGGAAAAGAGAAAAAGGAAAAATATATATATTATATATTTAAAAAAAAAGAATAAAGCAACCAAATCAATAAACAAATCTACCAATGATAATAAGCTTTAAATACTAGACTAAGATAAACATAAAACCAGAAATAAATTAGATGCAGAAAGCAAACCCCAAGTCTATAGTTGCTCCTAAATCCACCACCTCAATTTTGGGATGATTCGTTGTCTATTCAGGTATTCCACAGATGCAGGGCACATCAAGTTGATTGTGGAGATTTAATCTGCTGCTCCTGAGGCTGCTGGGAGAGATTTCCCTTTCTCTTCTTTGTTCACACAGCTCCTGGGGTTCAGCTTTGGATTTGGCCCCGGCTCTGCATGTAGGTCTCCTGAGGGCGTCTGTTCTTCGCCCAGACAGGAGGGGGTTAAAGGAGGAGCTGGGTCCGGGGCTCTGGCTCACTCAGGCCGGGGGGAGGGAGGGGTACGGAGTGCGGGGTTTAGCCTGCGATGGCAGAGGCCGGCGTGATGTTGCACCATCCTGAGGCGCTATGTGTTCTCCCGGGGAAGTTGTCCCTGGATCACGGGACCCTGGCAGTGGCAGGCTGCACAGGCTCCTGGGAGGGGAGGTGTGGAGAGTGACCTGTGCTCGCACACAGGCTTCTTGGTGGCTGCAGAAGCAGCCTTAGCTTGTCATGCCCATCTCTGGTGTCCATGCAGATAGCTGCAGCTCGAGCCTGTCTCTGGAGCTCATTTAGGCAGTGCTCTGAATCCCGTCTCCTCGTGCACCCCGATACAATGGTCTCTTGCCTTTTCGGCAGCTCCAGACGTTTTCCTGGACTCCCTCCCGGCCAGCCATGGCGCACTAACCCCTTCAGGCTGTGTTCACGCCGCCAACCCCAGTCCTCTCCCTGTGCTCCGACCGAAGCCCGAGCCTCAGCTCCCAGCCCCGCCCGCCCCGGCAGGGGAGCAGACAAGCCTCTCGGGCTGGTGAGTGCTGGTCAGCACCGATCCTCTGTGCGGGAATCTCTCCGCTTTGCCCTCCACACCCCTGTTGCTGCGCTCTCCTCCGCGGCTCCGAAGCTTCCCCCGCTCCGCTACCCCCAGTCTCCGCCCACGAAGGGGCTTCTAGTGTGTGGAAACCTTTCCTCCTTCACGGCTCCCTCCCACTGGTGCAGGTCCCGTCCCTATCCTTTTGTCTCTGTTTATTCTTTATTCTTTTGCCCCACCCAGGTACGTGGGGAGTTTCTTGCCTTTTGGGGAGTCTGAGGTCTTCTGCCAGCGTTCAGTAGGTGTTCTGTAGGAGTTGTTCCATGTGTAGATGAATTTCTGATGTATCTGTGGGGAGGAAGGGGATCTCCACATCTTACTCCTCTGCCATCTTGAAGGTCCCTCCCTAGGTGATATTTTTTAAAAGCTTGCTTTACAGTTCCAATTTAGTGTTTAATTACAGTGATCCCAAATCTTGAAAGAGAAGTAGAAGGACCTCTTTATTTCAAAATTGTGTTGGTAACTCTGCAGATTTCAAGTTTCTTATCTTGGAAATGAAAGTCTGCTGAGTGAACAAATCTTAAAGGATCAAAGGTGTAAAAATATAGTCATAACCTGGATTTTTGTCCCGGCCTGAGGATCTGTACATTAAACTTGCTGAGCATGAATCTGAGCTGAACTTACACCTGCTGCAGAAGTGAACACACCTTTACGTTGTATGTGGACTTGCCCACGCCTGATTTCATAAAGAGCTATCACCTGCCTGGTCAGTTGCACATTCATATAAAGAAATGGAAATTATATCTTGAAATCTGTAGGAAAGAGATTAACACCTGTTTATCTGTATAGATTAACATGGGTCAAGTTTCTATGTAGTCTCCAGTGTTTTATATATCTATACATACACATGTATACTTATATATGTGTACATATACGTTGACGTTTTTACTTACTTCATACCTTATTTTCAAAAAATAAGTTAAATAATTTCAGGACTTTGAAAGTACTTTCGTGAACACAGTTTGAAAACCTGTTTTTTTTTCCCCACTTATGCTGTTCTTTTCTCAGTAGATTTTTTTAAGTGCTTAAAGGTTAAGAATCATATTTTTTGTGCTTCTGTATTTGCAAATGATCTTAGTTTAATGGTAAATATAAAGAAGCCTCTCACCATTGATAATACAGTTTAGCCGACATGGTTGCCAACCAGCTGTTTTTAATACAAAGATGTCTGCAGCATTGTGGTTAGAATTAAAAAGTATGAGGGAATGATGTCACCTGATTCTGTGGCACGGTGTCTTGATGTATGTACAAAAATGGATGCAATTTTATTTTCATATGATAGGCTCTTGACATTTCTTTTTCCCTTGAAAACAAGAGCCAATCATGAGGCTCAAATTAATACTTCTCAACTTCCAAAGAGCTGCCAGAGACAAGGTTGAGTGAGGAACCTCCAGCAAGCAGGGAGGGAAGACAAGATAACATTTTATGTCTGCCTCAAGGCTATAGTACAAATCCTGGAGTGTTAGAAAGGGGACTGTAGGGCCCTTAAGAGCCATGTCATTGGTGAGCCAAAGCAACTAAATGGTTTCAGCTTAGAATTCTGAAATCATTATCATTTCAATATTTTGTGATATTTTCTTTTCCGTTAAATGAATTGAATGGTTGCATGTCCAGTGACTTTGATGATCTTACTTTGAGGAGCTAAGCTGTTCACAAGTCAAGGTATCAAGGTTGACTTCTTCTTCCCCAGTTTAGAGCACAGCTGAATTTCATGCTGCATATAAAAATGGATTAACCACATGACTCCACCTACCGTTTTTATGGGCTCGGTCACTTCTCCAGCAGAGCAGAGGACATGTGCATTCAGTGGTGGTGACTCAATGACTTGTCCCACCAAGATTCATTAAAATTATCTACTGTGTTTACTAATATAAGCCCCACTCAGAATTTGTTTAGCAAAACTTTCTCTACCTCAGCCCTGGAAAGAATGCAAAAAGAGTAGGGAGGTTCCAAACTTCTCAACCTTAAACTCTTGCTTATTTTTCAGTGGAGATGATTGAAAACAACAATTCTTTCTTGCTTCAGGAAAAACTGTCAGAGGAAGAGAGAAAACACAAGGAAGCTTTGGAAGACCGTCACATGGTGGTAGATGAGGATTCAAGGAGTGAAGGCAGCAGTGCAGATGAGGGGAAAGAAAAGACCAAATTGCTGTTAGAAAGATTGAAGGCTCTAGAGGTAAGAAATGGAACCATTTTTACACGTTGACAGAAAAATCACCGTGTTCTGCTTCTTGTATTGGCCCCACTTTTGAGTAAATATAAATCTTCCTTTCTTAGTTCTCCCAGACTAATAGGATCTAGTAGCTCCCATTGGGATGCCTTTGTCAATGATGAGCAAAGTTAAAATTTGTGACCCTGAAAGAGTCTTGACCTAGTGGCTATGATTGTACTGCCTTAAAAAAGTGCATAGATCAATAATTCATTTTACTTTCAGTTTGACCCTCAAACTGGATCAGTTTCCCTAAAATTGCAAGTTCCTTGAGGGAAGGGCTATGTGATATTTTGCTTTGTTTCCCAATGCCTAATGATCAAATAAGTGAATGAATAAACAAAATATTGAATACTATGTAAGGGCGATTGTAAGAAAAATAATTTTAAGCAGTAGAGCTATTTCTTCAAAAAAAAAAGCTTGTGCAGAAGTGCACCATGTAAGACATATAAAAATAGAGGTGAAGTTGAGCTAAGGGGTGCTTTAAGGAGGGTTTTCAACCACTGTAGTCCTCCAAAACAGTTTGAAAACTCTGGTCTATTACTTAGTGGCATTTGACATCACTTAGAGTGTTAATTCCTGAATATTTATAGCAGTCCTCAGAGAGCATTTCAGTTATTAGATCACATGCTGAAAGATCTAGCAAAGATGGCTTTTTCCATGAGTTGGCTTCCCTACTTTAATAAATGTTCTGTTTGCATATAGAACTGGGTAATCATTTTTAATCAAGGACTATGGTAAGCCCACCTTTTCTTAAACTAGGCACAAAGGACTGTTAGCCAGTATCTAAAAATGTAGTTCTTCCATAGTGTCTACAGAATCCTGAAACTTCCTGCAGTAATGTGAAGAAGTAAGACCTCGAGAGATCTTGTTTTCTACAGTTGGTTTCTGCAATCCTGACCCTAACCCTAACCTACCACCTTGTCTGTAGGTGCATGCCATTTTTACTTAATTTCCTCAGCAATAGTGAAGCAAAATAAATAAGATTATGCACTTTGGAGTTCGGTTTGAATCTCAGTTCTATTATTTTCTAGTTTTGAAACCTTAGACAAATTAATTAGGCTCTCTGTATGTCTGTTTCCTCAAATGCAAAACTGGGGGTGATAATAGTAACTTTCCTTACAGAGAAGTATCGAGGGTTAAGTGAGTTAATATTTGTACAGCAGTGCCTGGCATATGGTCTTTTCTCTCCTCCTACTCCAAGGCTCCTGCCTTTCCTTACATGATTTTTCCCCCATTTATCTGAATGCAATGATTATTATAAGAACTATGAATGAAAAACTTCAGCTGCTCTACACAGGAGTGACTTAAGTGCATTATGTCATGTATGGGACAGAAGAGAGATCAACTGAGGGAACCTCTGATGGTTCCTTTTCAGCAAAGGGCCAATAATCACCCCTGTTTCCCCAAAGGTTCTCATACTTTTATCGTTTTTAATATAATCACCATGAAAAGTGGGAAAGCCTTCTCTAAGGAAACCGAGGTGGTTGTCTGAGAGTTTTGAGAACTCATGGCTTTGTCTTGAGGTTGAATTAACTGGATTTAATAGTAGGAAGGAGTTGATATTACAGTTTATTTCCCTAGAACCGTATACTTAAATTGTTAGTTTTGTTGATGATTGCGGTGCACATTGCTTTTAGTTCATCTAATTGTCACTGAGACAACTTTGTGAAGGACATTTTATTTAATCAAGCTAAAAGTAGTTTAAAAATACCTTTGGCAGCAAATGTTTCTTAAACTCTCACTGAGTAAATGAGAAGCACCATTTTTTTTTCCTTTCACAGAGATCTTTACACTTCAGGCAGCAACTCTTGCCTCCAGCATCATTTGGATGCAATAGATGATATCTCTAAATGCCATGAAGCCCTGCAATTTTAATTTACAAACGTATTTTATTTTCTAAAGTAATGTCCTCTAGTCACAGTGTCATATCTTGTTCTGTAAAATTCTTTGCTCAACAGTAAATGAACTCTCTCTTTCCTCCCAAATCTCACTATTGTCTACTTAAACAGGTAATAAAAAGAATCGTATCACATGTAGACATACCCCACATACACACGCACTCATACATCATCTGATTTTCATATGAATTTCATTTTACTTTATTTGATTTTTAAAAATTTACTATTTGTGTTCTCTGTATAGAATCCTTTGCATAAGTTAGCAATTACTGTGAGAAGACAGAGGGCTGCTTTTGACAGATCGTAATCACAGCTGGTCACAGACCCCCTACATAGATTTATACACTTGAACAATATGCTCTTTTGCAAGATTGCAGGTGAATTAACCATAATGCTTCAAAATTATTTGGGTGAATTTTGATGTCATACAGCAAGATTTTAGAAAAACAAAACTATTTTCCATCAGTGTATTTTTGAAACATATTTGTGTACCTTAATCCCTTGGCCCCTGGTGTGGTAGGAGCAGAGAGGAGGGATGGTTGTCAGGGTGATGGAAAACAGATTTCCTGAATTCCTGCTCCACAAACAGGTCCCAAGAAGGTGCAGAAAAGAAGCAACACAAATTTACTTTTAATATTGTGTTCTTGGTGAATATCACTATGTTATTCAAAACCAGCCTAGGGAGGAATGGATTGGTAGTTTGAGATTAGCAGTTGCAAACTATTATATATAGAATGGATAAACAACAAGGTCCTACTGTATAGCACAGAGAACTGTATTCAGTATCCTGTGATAAACCATAATGGAAAAGAATATGAAAAAGAATGTGTGTTTATATATATGTGTAACTGAGTCACTTTGCCATACAGAAATTAACACAACACTGTAAATCAACTGTACATGAATAAAATAAATTTTATTTTTTTAATATCTTTATTGGAGTATAATTGCTTTACAATGTTGTGTTAGTTTCTGTTGTACAACAAAGTGAATCAGCTATAAGTATACATATATCCCCATATCCCCTCCCTCCTGCGTCTCCCTCCCACCCTCCCTTTCCCACCCCTCTAGGTGGTCACAGAGTACCTAGCTCATCTCCCTGTGCTATGTGGCTTCTTCCCACTAGCTATCTATTTTACATTTGGTAGTGTATATATGTCCATGCCACTCTCTCACTTTGTCCCAGCTTACCCTTCCTCCACTGTGTGCTCAAGTCTGTTCTTTATGTCTGCATTTTTATTCCTGCCCTGCCACTAGGTTCATCAGTACCGTTTTTTAGATTCCATATATGTGTGTTAGCATATGGTATTTGTTTTTCTCTTTCTGACTTACTTCACTCTGTATGACAGACTCTAGGTCCATCCACCTCATTACAAATAATTCAATTTCATTCCTTTCATGGCTGAGTAATATTCCATTGTATGTATATGCACCATCTTCTTTATCCATTCATCTGTCGATGGACATTTAGGTTGTTTCCATGTCCTAGAAATTGTAAGTAGTGCTTCAATGAACATTGTGGTATATACATCTTTTTGAATTATGGTTTTCTCAAGGTATATGCCCAGTAGTGGGATTGTTCTATTTTTAGTTTTTTAAGGAACCTCCATACTGTTCTCCATAGTGGGTGTATCAATTTACATTACAACCAACAGTGCAGGAGGGTTCCCTTTCTCCACACCCTCTCCGGCATTTACTGTTTGTAGATTTTTTGATGATGGCCATTCTGACCAGTGTGAGGGGATACCTCATTGTAGTTTTGATTTGCATTTCTCTAATGATTAGTGATGTTGAGCATTCTTTCATGTGTTTGCTGGCAATCTATATATCTTCTTTGGAGAAATGTCTATTTAGGTCTTCTGCCCATTTTTGGATTGGGTTGTTTGTTTTTTGATATTGAGGTACATGAGCTGCTTGTATATTTTGGAGATTAATCCTTTGTCAGTTGCTTCATTTGCAAATATATTCTCCCATTCTAAGGGTCGTCTTTTCATCTTGTTTATGGTTTCCTTTGCTGTGCAAAAGCTTTTAAGTTTCATTAGGTCCCATTTGTTTATTTTTTATTTCCATTACTCTAGAAGGTGGGTCAAAAAGGATCTTGCTGTGATTTATGTCATAGAGTGTTCTGCCTATGTTATCCTCTAAGAGTTTGATAGTGTCTGGCCTTACATTTAGGTCTTTACTCCACTTTGAGTTTATTTTTTTGTATGGTGTTAGGGAGTGTTCTAATTTCATTCTTTTACATGTAGCTGTCCAGTTTTCCCAACTCCACTTATTAAAGAGGTTGTCTTTTCTTCATTGTATATTCTTGCCTCCTTTGTCAAAGATAAGGTGACCATATGTGCATGGGTTTATCTCTGGGCTTTCTATCCTGTTCCATTCATCTGTGTTTCTGTTTTTGTGCCAGTACCATACTTTCTTGATTACTGTTGCTTTGTAGTATAGTCTGAAGTCAGGGAGCCTGATTCCTCAAGCTGTTTTTCTTTCTCAAGATTGCTTTGGCTATTTGGGGTCTTTTGTGTTTCCATACAAATAGGGAAATTTTTTGTTTTATTTCTGTGAAAAATGCCATTGCTAATTTGATAGGGATTGCATTGAATCTGTAGATTGCTTTGGGTAGTATTCATTTTCACAGTGTTGATTCTTCCAATCCAAGAACATGGTATATCTTTCCTTCTGTTTATATCATCTTTGATTTCTTTCATCACTGTCTTATAGTTTTCTGCATACAGGTCTTTTGCCTCCTTATGTAGGTTTATTCCTAGGTATTTTACTCATTTTGTTGCAGTGGTAAATGGGAGTGTTTCCTTGATTTCTCTTTCTGATTTTTCATAGTTAGTGTATAGGAATGCAAGAGATTTCTATGCATTAATTTTGTATCTTGCTACTTTACCAAATTCATTGATTAGGTCTAGTAGTTTTCTGGTGGCATCTTTAGGATTTTCTATGCATAGTATCATGACATCTTCAAACAGTGACAATTTTACTTCTTCTTTTCCAATTTGGATTCCTTTAATTTCTTTTTCTTCTCAGATTGCTGTGGCTAAAACTTCCAAAACTATGTTGAATAATAGTGGTGAGACTGGGCACCCTTGTCTTGTTCCTGATCTTAGAGGAAATGCTTTCAGTTTTTCGCCAGTGAGAATGATGTTGGCTGTGGGTTTGTCATATATGCTTTTATTATGTTTAGTAAAGTTCCCTCTATGCTTACTTTCTGGCAAGTTTTTATCATAAATGGGTGTTGAAGTTTGGTAAAAGATTTTTCTGCATCTCTTGAGATTATCATATGGTTTTTATCCTTCAGTTTGTTAATGTGGTGTATCACACTGACTGATTTGCATATATTGAAGAATCCTTGCATTCCTGGGATAAACCCCACTTGATCATGTTGTATGATCCTTTTAATGTACTGTTGGATTCTTTTGCTAGTATTTTGTTGAGGATTTTTGCATCTATGTTCATCAGTGATATTGGTCTGTTGTTTTCTTTTTTTTGTGACATCTTTGTCTGGTTTTCATGTCAGGGTGATGGTGGCCTCATAGAATGATTTTGGGAGTGTTCCTCCCTCTGCTATATTTTGGAAGAGTTTGAGAAGGATTGGTGTTAGCTTTTCTCTAAATATTTGACATAGTTCGCCTGTGAAGCCATCAGGCCCTGGGCTTTTGTTTGTTGTATGATTTTTAATCGCACTTTCAATTTCAGTGCTTGTGATTCATCTCTTCTTGTTTCCATTTCTTCCTGGTTCAGTCTTGGAAGGTTGTACTTTTCTAAGAATTTGTCCAGTTCTTCCAGGTTTTCCATTTCATTGGCATATAGTTGCTTGTAGTAGTCTCTCTTGATCCTTTCTATTTCTGTAGTGTAAATTGTTACTTCTCCTTTTTCATTTCTAATTCTGTTGATTTGAGTCTTCTCCCTTTTTTTCCCGATGAGTCTGGCTAATGGTTTGTCAATTTTGTTTATCTTCTCAAAAAACCAGCTTTTAGTTTTATTGATCTTTGCTATTTTTTCCTTCACTTCTTTTTCATTAATTTCTCATCTCATCTTTATGATTTCTTTCCTTCTGCTAACTTGAGCTTTTTCTTTTTGTCCTTCTTTCTCTAATTGTATTAGGTATAAGGTTAGGTTGTTTATTTGAGATGTTTCTTGTTTCTTAAGGTAGGATTGTATTGCTATAAACTTCCCTCTTAGAACTGCTTTTGCTACATACCATAGGTTATAGGTTTTGGGTCGTTGTATTTTCATTGTCACTTGTTTCTAGGTATTTTTTGATTTCCTCTTTGATTTTGTGTTTGTATTTTTTACTGTTTTCTTTCCTGTAATTGATATCTAGTCTCATAGTGTTGTGGTTGGAAAAGATACTTGATACGATTTCAGTTTTCTTAAATTTACTGAGGCTTGATTTGTGACCCAAGATGTGATCTATCCTGGAGAATGTTCTGTGTGCAGTTGAAAAGAGAGTGTTTCTGTTTTTTTTGGATGGAATGTCCCATAAATATCAATTAAGCCCATCTAGCCAAATGTGTCATTAAAGCTTGTGTTTCCTTATTTATTTCCTGTTTGGTTGATCTGTCCATTGGTGAAAGTGCGGTGTTAAAGTCCCCTACTAGTATTGTGTTACTGTCGATTTCCCTTTTATGGCTGTTAGCAATTTCCTTATGTATTGAGGTGCTCCTTTGTTGGGTGCATAGATATTTACTATTGTTATATCTTCTTCTTGGATTGATCCCTTGATCATTATATATCCTTGTCTCTTGTAATAGTCTTTATTTTAAAGTCTATTTTGTCTGAGTATTGCTACTCCAGCGTTCTTTTGATTTCCATTTGCATGGAATATCTTTTTCCATCCCCTCACTTTCAGTCTGTATGTGTCCCTAGGTCTGAAGTGGGTCTCTTTTAGGCACTATATATACGGGTCTTGGTTTTGTATCCATTCAGCCAGTCTGTGTATTTTGCTTGGGGCACTTCATCCATTTACATTTAAGGTAATTATTGACATGTATGTTCCTATTACCATTCTCTTAATTGTTTTGCATTTGTTTTTGTAAGTCCTTTCCTTCTCTTGTGTTTCCTGCCTAGAGAAGTTCCTTTAGCATTTGTTGTAAAGCTGGTTTGGTGGTGCTGAATTCTCTTAGCTTTTGCTTGTCTGTAAAGGTTATAATTTCTCCATCAAATCTGAACGAGACCTTTGCTGAGCAGAGTAATCTTGGTTGTAGGATTTTCCCTTTCATTACTTTAAATATATTTTGCACTCCCTTCTGGCCTGTAGAATTTCTGCTGAAAGATCAGCTGTTAACCTTATGGGGATTCCCTTTTATGGTATTTGTTGCTTTTCCCTTGCCGCTTTTAATATTTTTTCTTTGTGTTTACTCTTTGTTAGCTTGATTAATATGTGTCTCAGAGTGTTTCTCCTTGGATTTATCCTGTATGGGACTCTCTGTACTTCCTGGACTTGATTGACTATTTCCTTTCCCATGTTGGGGAAGTTTTCAACTATAATCCCTTCATATATTTTCTCAGACCCTTCCTTTTTTACTTCTTCTTCTGGGACGCCTATAATTTGAATATTGGTGCACTTAATGCTGTCCCAGAGGTCTCTGAGACTGTCCTCCATTCTTTTGATTCTTTATTCTGCTCTGCAACAGTTATCTCCACCATTCTGTCTTCCAGGTCACTTATCCGTTCTTCTGCCTCAGTTATTCTGCTACTGATTCCTTTTAGAGTATTTTTAATTTCAGTTATCGTGTTGTTCATTACTGTTTGTTTGCTCTTTCATTCTTCTAGTTTCTTGTTAAACGTTTCTTGTCTTTTCTCCATTCCATTTCCAAGATTTTGGATCATCCTTACTATCATTACTCTGAATTCTTTTTTGGGTAGTTTGCCTATTTCTTCTTCATTTATTCTGTCTTATGGGTTTTTATCTTGCTCTTTTGCATGTAGGATATTTCTCTGTCCTCTCATTTTGTCTAATTTACACTATTTGAGGTCTCCTTTCCCTAGGGTGCAGGGTTTTAGTTCCTTTTGCTTCTGTTCTCTGCCCCCTGTGGTGGGGTTGGTCCAGTGTCTTGTGTAGGCTTCCTGATGGGAGGGACCGGTGCCTGCATTCTCGTTGGTGGAGCTGAGTGTTTTCCCTCTGATGAGCAGGGCCATGTCAGGTGGTGTGTTTTGGGGTGTCTGTGAGCTTAGTATGATATTAGGAAGTCTGTGTGCTGATGGGTGGGTTTGTGTTCCTGTCTTGTTTGTTGTTTGGTGTGAGACGTCTGGCACTGGGAGCTGCTGGCAGGTGGGTGGAGCCAGGTCTTGGATTCAGATAGATGCTTCCATGAGAGCTCTCGGCAATTAATCTTCTCTGGGGCCGGGGATTCTCTAGTGGTCCAGCATCCTGGACTTGGTTCGCCCACTCCAGAGCCTCAGGCCCGACTTGTGGTCAAGGGACCAAGACCCCGCAAGTCACTTGTCCCAGCAATAAAGGGGATTAAAAAAAAAAAAGACTAACAAAACCCCTGACAAACGGTAAAAAGTAAAATCAAACAAACAGAAACAGAAACAAGGAAACACACATTCACACAAAAGAAGCAAAAACAGAACCAAATAAAACAAAAAGCAAGAGAACAACCAGAGAAACAAAGGAACCCAAGAACAAAATCAAACAATTAAGAAGGAAGCTGACAAAAACCCCAAACCAAGAAACAAAACCAAAGCAGAATGCCAACTGGAGAATGAAGCAAAGAAACAAAACAAACTGCCAGAAATGTTATTTAAAAAAAGAAAAAGAGAAAGGGAATAGAACATAGAACAACGGAAAAGCAACGTAGAAACAGAACTACAAAAAATAAAAATAAATAAAGAAAGTATATTAAAATAAAAAGAGAAAACCCTGAAGAAATGGTAAAAACAAAATCAAACAAACAAAACAAGAAACTAGGAAACACACACACATAAAAGAAACAAAAACAGAGCCAAATAAAAGAAAAAGAACAACTAGACAAATAGAAGAACTCAAAAATGAAATCAAACAATTAGGGTTAAAACTAACAAAAACACACAACCTAAGAACAAAAGAAAAGCAGTGTGCCAGCTGAAGAATAAAGCAAGGAAGCAGAACAACCAATAAAAATGATTTTAAAAATAATAATAATAAAATAACATAAAAAGGGGAAAAACACAGGACAGCAGAAGGCAAAATAGAAATGGAAACAAATATATATATATACACACATAGATATATATATTTATATGTAAAAAAATAGGAAGAAAAAAATAAGGGAAAAGAACACAGAGCAACAGAAAAGCAAAGTAAAAATAGAAATGTATAAAAAAAATAAAAAATAAAAATGTTATAAAACACAGAGATCCCAAAAGACTAAAAACAAAACAAAACAAAAAACTAGAATGACAAAGAAAGAAAAAGAAATAAACCAAAAAAAAATAGAACCAACAACAGAATGAATCAAAACATAATAAAGTTAATAGTAATAATTTTGTTTCCCTGGGGTCTACACTGTAAGTGTCCTTGCACACGCCGTGAGCCACAGCCCTCCTCCACCTCCCCAGGATGCCCTCCTCTGCTTCTGGGCTGGTCTCTGGACCTGCTGTGGGCCCTGTGGTGACCCCTCAGACTCTGATCTGGCCCAGTTCCTGCATGTGGTGCCCCCAAAGTCCACAGCTGCCAGAGCTAGACTGTTTTCATTTGTGGGAACACTCATTGTGTACTCAGATATTCTGTAGACACAGGGTCTACCTCGCTGATCATGGAGATTTAATCTGCAGCTTGTACAGCTGATGGAAAGATTTTCGATCTTCTTTCTTAGTCACCCCATCCCTGAGGTTCAGCTTTGGTTTTATCCCCACCTCTGTGTGTGGTCCCCCCACAGGAGTCTGGTCCTGAGGCTGCCTTGGAGCTCTTGGGTCTGCCCCTATGAGGACTGGGCGCAGAGGTGGTCTGACTGCTTGGATCGCAGGAGCCCTGGCAGCGCCAAATGTGTAGGGAAGCCAGCAGCCACGGGTGCAAGAGATATGTCCCTAGTGATGGACTTTTCTGGTGTTCGGCATAAGGCACATGAGGGCCAGCCCTGGCTGGGGTTTTTCTGATGCCTGGCAGCAGGTGCGCGAGGGCCAACCCTGAAAGGGCTTTTTTTTTTTTTTATTGCCCTGTAGCCAGCACATTAGGGCCACCTCTGAGGGAGCTTTTTTTATTGCTCGGCAGCTGGCACACGAGAGCCAGCCCTAAGCGGGGTTCTTTTATTGTCATCATCAGGCACCGGCACGTGGAGAGAGAGATTACAATAGCAGCTCCTCCCCCTGCATGTGACTCAGCAGTAGCGCCCTGCTTCCATGGCAGTCCAGTCTTCCTCTGTAGCATTCCCTGCTGTGGATTTCCTCCCTCCTGTCCCCTTGGTCCGTCTCCCCACAGCCAACAGCGGTTCTCGCTCTGGGCCTGTTCTCCAATCCCCATACACCAGCTCCCCGCCCCCTTGCACACCTGTGAACGCACGTCCCCGTCCAGGGATGTAGGGCCACGGTACAGACCATCTGTGTATTTCCCCCTCTGTCCTGTCTGCCACAGATTGGCCGCTTCACCCTCTTCTGACAGCCTCACATGCTTCCTCTGTGTCTCAGTCAATTTCCCAGTCAGAGAGGGGGTTTCCCCGAATTCAGGAATCTTTCCTCTGCTTCAGCTCCCCCGCACCAGTGTGCGGGTCCTGTCCTGCTTCCTCTCCTCCTCCTCCTCCCTTCTATTTTTCCATTCTACCCAGTTATGCAGGGATCCTTATAGTCCTTTCTGTTGTCCAAGGTCTTCTGCTAGTTTTCAGCAGGTGTTCTGTGAGAATTGTTGCATCTGTCGATGTATTCCTGATGCATCCATGGAGAGATCTGAACTCCACGTCCACTTACTCCTCCACCATCTTGAATCTCCAATAAAATAAATTTTAAAAAAACAGCTTAGATTATAGCTGAGCGGCCCCTGACTTTGAGAATTAAGTATATGTTGTCCAAGCATCAGATCCCCCAACCTGAGGAAAATCTAGGGCTCCCATCCCCACCACCAGTCCCACCCCATTGTTGTTCCCTCCTGTGGTCATTCCTGGGGCTGAGTTCCTACCCCACTCAACTTTCAATCCCCCTTTCTTCTCCTTTCAGAAACAAGCTCATGTGAAACAGAATCCACTTCACCCACTCTTCCCAAAATCCAACCCCACAAAGGATATGTGGTCGTGCATCATATTCCCGAGTCTAAGGGCTTTGCGCTTGGCCTTTAGAAGCCTCTGCCTGCAAGTCCTCAGCTGCTGGGCATTCCTAATTAGCCCCTTCTCCTCAATTCCCAGCCTCCTGCCATAGAGCTTAGCTAGTGCTTTTCTGCTCACTCCCTCTCCACAGCCTTGCTCCTTATCATTTTGCTACATAGAGCTTTATCGGTCCCTACACCCCATTCATGGTCTCATTCCACACCATTCCCTGGCTCATCAAGGTATTTTGCTAAATAAGACATTTACCTTCAAAAAGAAAAAAAACCTCCTGGGCCAGCAGTTCAAAATAATAATTTCATGGGCTTCCCTGGTGGCACAGTGGTTGGGAGTCCGCCTGCTGATGCAGGGGACACGGGTTCATGCCCCGGTCTGGGAAGATCCCACATGCTGCGGAGCGGCTGGGCCCGTGAGCCATGGCTGCTGAGCCTGTGCGTCCGGAGCCTGTGCTCCGCAACGGGAGAGGCCACAACAGTGAGAGGCTTGCATACTGCAAAAAATAATAATAATAATAATAATAATAATTTCATATACACATGCATTTCACACATTTTCTTTCTTCTCCTAGCAGTTGTTTTCTCAGTGCCTTGGTTTTAGCAATTGCAAGTCATTCATGAAGAGGAGTAGGACACTTACCCTCACCATCCAGCAACTGCTTCCCCTGGGTGTAAATTATAATTTTTGTTTAGGGTCCTGATGTCTGGTGGAGAAGCCATTTGGTGTATTGTATGTCTGTACCATAAGCACCACAGGGGCGATCTGGATGCTGCTTGTTTTCTGTAACTCTTCAGTGCTAGGTGTGTTGTATTCTGTTTTCTAGAAAAGTTTAGACTCCCTGGCTGCCGTCTCAGAGACTGCTTTCTCAAAACAGAGCTCACCATGTTCAATGGCACAGTGCCAACATTTCACAGGCCCCTGTGTCACAGACCACTCCTTTTTTCCCACCCCATCCCAGTCCATTGACTTAAAGGATCTTCCCAGACTTGACCTCCACAGTCCATTGATTTGACTTTGTGCCTTCCCTGTTCTCTACTCGTGGGCTTTGGCCTCAGGCCCCAGGTTTGCTCTTGGCATGCTCCTTGAAATACATGATCGCTTGTCTCTAGACACCCTCCCCACCCACCAACCAGCCCTTTCTCTTCATGCATTAAGCCAGGGGTCCCCAACCCCCAGGCCGAGGACAGGCATCAGTCCGTGGCCTGTTAGGAACTGGGCCGCACAGCAGGAGGTGAGCGGCAGGCGGCTTCATCTGCCGCTCTGCATCACTCACATGACCACCTGAACCATTCTCCACCCCGGCCCAGCCCCCGTCCGTGGAAAAATTGTCTTCCATGAAACTGGTCCCCGGTGCCAAAAAGGTTGGGGACCGCTGCATTAACCAACTTCACACCTGACTAGAAATCAAGCTGGACATCCCTTTGCTCACTCACAACTCCCATCACATCTCTGATTCCCAGACTCTAGCCAGGAGAAGTACTGGCCTGAGACCACCTGGGCGTTCTGAGCCTCCAGGTACTTTCTAAAACCTTAGCTACAGACTCAAGGTCAGAAGAACTTGGCTTCTTATAGGAAAGATTTAATTTATGCAGAAAAAAATACGGCACTTACATGTGTTAAAGTAAAAAACAGCTTTCTCGACTCAGTTACACTTTCCATGAAAATAGGACAGTTAAAGTGCTAATTATAAGCATTCTTGTTCATTGGTAATTCCTGTTTAAAATGAAGTAGTTTAGGGCTTCCCTGGTGGCGCAGTGGTTGAGAATCTGCCTGCCAGTGCAGGGGACACGGGTTTGAGCCCTGGTCTGGGAAGATCGCACATGCCGTGGAGCAACTACGCCCATGAGCCACAACTACTGAGCCTGCACGTCTGGAGCCTGTGCTCCACAACAAGAGAGGCTGCGATAGTGAGAGGCCCGTGCACCGCGATGAAGAGTGGCCCCCACTTGCCACAACTAGAGAAAGCCCTCGCACAGAAACGAAGACCCAACACAGCCAAAAAGTAAATAAATAAATAAATAAAATGAAGTAGTTTAAAATAGTATTTCTCAAATCTGGCTGCGCATCACAATTATATGTTGAGTTTGTAGTCAATAGATATCTATTGAATGCCTTCTATGGACCAAATGCTGTTCTGGACACTGGGATTTGATCAGTTTTTATGGTCCTCAACCCCAGAGAATGAGACAGATGTACATACTTAAATAAAATAATAAATAAGCAAAAAAGAAATGAATAGACAAATAAGACCCTCTGAATAAGAAAAAAATGAGGTGATACAGTAGTAGAGAGCCTGGGGATGTAAACAGGAGAGGTACTTACCTACAATGGGTTCTCAAATCGGGCCATGTGGAGGTGATATAAATAATAAAAAAGAGGGCCTCCCTGGTGGCGCAGTGGTTGAGAGTCCGCCTGCCGATGCAGGGGATACGGGTTCGTGCCCCGGTCTGGGAGGATCCCATATGCCGCGGAGCGGCTGGGCCCGTGAGCCATGGCCGCTGGGCCTGCGCATCCAGAGCCTGTGCTCCGCGACGGGAGAGGCCACAACAGTGAGAGGCCCGCATACCGCAAAAAGAAAATAATAATAATAATAATAATAATAATAATAATAAAAAAGAGACATGGAACTTCTCTGGTAGCACAGTGGTTAAGAATCTGCCTGCCAATGCAGGGGACACGGGTTCAAGCCCTGGTCCAGGAAGATCCCACATGCTGCGGAGCAACTAAGCCCTTGTGCCACAACTACAGAGCCTGCGCTCTAGAGCCTGTGAGCCACAACTACTGAACCTGCATGCCACAACTACTGAAGCCCGCACGGCTAGAGCCGGTGCTCCACAAGAGAAGCCACCGCAATGAGAAGCCTGCGCACGGCAATGAAGAGCAGCCCCTGCTCGCTGCAGCTAGAGAAAGCCGCATGCAGCAATGAAAACCCAACACAGCCAAAAATAAATAAATAAATTTATTTTTTTAAAGGAGTGCTGACCCCTAATTTCTTAAGAATTATCCCACACAGTCCAGCTCATTCCTTTACTGTGTATGTTTATTCAACTTTATCTAATGCCTCAAAAAGAAAACCTCGGGCTTCCCTGGTGGCGCAGTGGTTGAGAGTCCGCCTGCCGATGCAGGGGACACGGGTTCGTGCCCCGGTCTGGGAAAATCCCACATGCCGCGGAGCGGCTGGGCCCGTGAGCCATGGCCGTTGGGCCTGTGCGTCCGGAGCCTGTGCTCCGCAACGGGAGAGGCCACAACAGTGAGAGGCCCATATACCGCAAAAAAAAAAAAAAAGAAAACCTCAACTCTTTAAGGCTGGTATGCCATTTGTAATAATGTTTTCTGTCATTTCATAGGCAATTCCCCATACCCAACTCCTACTTTAAAAAGAGGCAGTTTTACTAATTTTAGAAAATAAATACTCAAGCATTTAAAAAAAAAAGGAAAGAAAAAAAAAGGAGACAGCTGTGTGTGGATCTGGAAGAAGAACAAGAAGAAACTGCAAGTGTGAAAGCCCAGAGATGGTAGGAAGCTTGGCCATTTAGAGGAACAGAAGTAAGAACTTTGTCCTGGGGAAATAAGGTATAAGATTTGAAAACTGGAAGGAAATTGAGTTCAGAGAGGTAGACAGAGGCTAGACCCTGTAAAGCCCTTCTAGGTCACAGTCACAGTAAAGACTTTGAACATAATGATACATGTAAAGGGAAGCCAGTAAAGGTTTTTAACTAGGGAAGTAGCGTGATCTGACTTGTGCTTTAGAAAGACAATTCTTGCTAGTTTGAGGACTAATAGTGGGACAGAGGTAGATACAGGAAAACCAGGTAGGAGGTTGTTTCAGATTCCTGACAAAACATGCCATTAGACCTATCTAGGGTAGGTACATAGGACTACCAGGGCATAAAAATAATAAAACTATATAATAATATCATTGAAGTAGTGGGGAATAACAATGATGATATTCACACATAAACACATATATACACATGTACAAACACACACACACTATTTTAATCTTCATAACAACCCTATGGAGTGAGGCAGATAGGATTATTATCATCCCCATTTTACAGATTAGGAGACTGAGCCCCAGACCAGTTGGGTAACTTGGCCAAGGTCATGTTAAGTGTGAGAGTCAGAATCTGACTTCCAGTTGTATGGTTTCACTATGCTATGCTGGCAAGAAATGGTCAAGGAAGAACATATTTTAGAAGTAAAACTTATTGGAATTACTGAAGGATTGGATGTGGACTATAAGAGAAAATGAGAAATAAGGGTGACTTTTAGGTTTTTGACCTTAGCAGCTGAATATAGGGTTGTTCCAAATTTCTGAGAGAGGCAACGCTAGGAGGAGAGGTGACGTGGGGGAAGGAATGTAGAATCACCAATCTGTTGTGTCCATGTTGAGTTGAGATGCTCATTAAACATTCAAGTGATCATGTTCGATAGGCAGTTGGATATCCAAAGCCAAGGTCAGGGCTAGAGATATGGCTTTGAGAGTCATCAGCATGTAGATGACATTCTATGTTGTAGGATTTAATAAGGTCATATCAGAAGTATGTGTAGGGCTTCCCTGGTGGCGCAGTGGTTGAGAGTCTGCCTGCTGATGCAGGGGACGCGAGTTCGTGCCCTGGTCCGGGAAGATCCCACATGCCGCGGAGCGGCTGGGCCAGTGAGCCATGGCCGCCGAGCCTGCACGTCCGGAGCCTGCGCTCCACAACGGGAGAGGCCACAACAGTGAGAGGCCCGCGTACCGCAAAAGAAAAAAAAAAAGTACGTGTAAAGGTGGACCTTAAGGAGGCAGAAGACAGAGCCCTGGGGCGCCCCTTTCTTGGAGGTCCAGCAGAGAAAGAGGAGCTCGCAAGTGAGACTGGGAAATAGCAGCTAGTGTGATAGGAGGAAAATCAGGAAGATGAGGGGTCATGGAAGCCTAAAGAAGAAAGTGTTCCAAGGGCAGCCTTATTGAATGCTGAGGAGATAATAGCAAGAGGAAACGGAAATCCTCGCTAGCTATGGTGAGGGATGGGTTAGCTAAGAGCTTGATGACAACAGTTTCTGATTGAGTGGGTTGGAAGGTAAGGACATGGAGACATCATGGAGACAGACAGCTCTTCTACGTTTTCCTGTGAAGTGCAGCCAACATGGGGGAGAGTCGTAGCTGAAGAGAGACATCATACAAGAGGAGCTCTTGGAAAAAGACAGGTGACATTAGGGCATGCTGGTGCGCCCGTGGGAACCATCCAGTGGAAAGGGTGAAATCCACCACGCAGGAGCAAGAAGTATAAACGTAACAGTGAAATCTGCAAGCAGACAAGAAGGATGAAAGTTATGCAGAAACAGAGCTTCTGAAGTCAGGTGCCTACGAGACAACTCAGGAAATTCCAAGTCTTTTAAGTCTAAGATGGGAACTAAACATCTGTGCTTTTACAAAACGCCGAGGGTGATTCAGATACACAGACAGAATTGAGAACCACTGATACAACTTTTAGAGTGATGCTGAAAGCTCTTCAGACACCTTAGGTCCAGTTCAGTACCAAACCCAATACAATTTCATTGGTCTTAACCACTTTTTAATCTAACCTGTCTTTGCGCCCCCAGTCATGAGTAGAACTTTCCCTGAATCTTCAAACCTACGTGCAGAAGCCCTTCCCACGTGAGCCCGATGCCAGAGAGCTTTTGAGCCTGAGGAAAGTTTATAATCAAAAGTGCTCAGAATTGACTTCTAGCCTGCCCTTTGATGGCTCCCATGCCATGGCTGTGGGTTTGAAATGCCCAGGTTTGGCCTTGGCTCTTTGCTGATGAGAGAAGCAGTCTGTTGCATAGCACTCCTGATTGGCTTCAAGTTCTTAACCTTCCTCTTCCTCTCCGTGTTATCCTCTCCTATCCTCAGACAATATAAAAAGAAATGTTAGAAGTTATAAAGCAGCATGCTGGTGGTTGTCTGAGTAGAAATCCCTGTTTCCTTCTAATCTTTAGATTCTATGACAGCTTGCTGACAGGTAGCTCCAGACATCCCTGTCTTAAGGTACCCAGTGTATCTCTTTCTCTTGATTAATTTGTCTCCAACGGTGGGTCACTTAGCAACAATCACTCAGTTAGGGTTAGAGACAAAAACTCCTCTTTGGTAAACGGGCTTGAAGTTTAAAAAAAAAAAAATCCCTTCCTATGCCAGTATGTAACTTTGTACTACTAAATTTCTGATTATAAAGGTAGTCAATAGACACATTATAGAAAATTAGGAAAATATAAGGAAATGGATAACTTGTAATTACACCAATCAGAAATATCTGCTAATAACATTTTAGTGCTATATTTTCAGTCTTTTTTTTTCTGCTCTACTTAATCAAATTAGGAAATCATAATGTCGCTTTATACGGATAGTAGCTTGCTCTTTTGTGTAATGTATCAAAAATATTCCCCATGTTATTCAGTGATCCTTAAAATATGATTTGATGGCCATGTAGAAATTTATCAAATGGATGCTGAGTATCATTTATTTAATCACTTTCTGTTGGCTACTTAGGTTGTTGATACTTTTTCATTATTATAATGTGGTGATGAGTGTCCTGGTATGTAAGCCTTTATACACACATATTTTAATAGAATATTTACAGCATGACTGTTCTTTTCAAAAAGTTATACAGCTATGCAGATAGATTTCTTCATGTCCATTTAAGTGAAGCAGTGGCTCTCCAAAATTAAGAATCCCAGAAATGGTTCTGATGGGGCAACACAGCTAGGGAGAAGCACCCAACCCACCCTCCATGGAGCCACCATGTTGCTCAGCATAGGATACAGTGATAGGAGGGTCCATGGGTCGCTGAAACAGTTTTGGAGATCTAATTTCTTGGGGAAATGACCACGCAGGCAATCCTGCTATTCTTTCAAGGTACTCTATATGTGTGATCACTCTTCTAACTGTAAGTCATAGAGTCCCTACTCAGACTGACTTAACAGCAGAAAGACTGTAACTAGTAACCGAGGTGTAACCGTGGATGAAGGCATGGATGAGTGCAGGGGGCCAGACCATGTCAGGGAGCTTTTCCCTTTTCCCAGCCTTGCTGTCCTGTAAGTTGGTTTCATTCTTGGGCAGGCCCTCTCCATGTGCTGGCGAAGATGGCAACCAGAAGCTTCCAGGCTTGGCTCCCACTGCATCAGCAAAAGTGAAAGGTGGTTTCTCTCTCGCGGTAGTTCCATCCAAGCTCCTAGCTTCCAGAGGAGGATGTCATTGGCACGTGCTCCCATAGTGGACATTGGAGGGTGGAACACCACAACTGACATCATTTCCAGGATTTGGCAAAGTTCTTGGGTTTTAATTATTTAAATGTCAGAATTGCTTAAATACCACTGAGAAAGATAGGTTGCTACTTAGATACTGTCTTTTTCTTCTCTGGTGTCTTCTCTTTTTTCTCGTTCCCTCTCTCTGTCTCTCCGTTTCTGTCTGTCTCCCTCTCTGCCTCTCTCTGTCTCTGTCTGTCTATCTCTTTCCCACTCCTTCTGTCCCTACTTTGACATCTCTAGGCCTGGGCTGCTGCTGGATGCTGGAGTTACAAAGATGCATGGAACATCTTCTCTGCCCTTGAGACACATTGCTGGAAGGAAGACAAAAATATACTAATTTGATTAATAAAAATAATAAACATTAACATTTTTAAAAATTAAAGAAAGTATGTCCAAGTGTCAGTGGAACACTGAGATAGAAGTACCTAACTGGATTCTTTTGGGAGAAGGCCAGCAGATAATGTGCCATTTAAACTGAGTTTTTGAGGCATTGTGAACATTTTCTAGGCAGACAGTTTGAGAAAAGGCAGAGGGAGTTGCCTGGATAAAAGCAGCAAAGCCTGAAACAGCGTCAAGCAGCCATTAGGGCACAGGCCTGCCCAGAGCCCAGGGTACATTCTTCCGGAAATCAGATTGAAAGGCTGGGCCTGTCCTGGCATTGCCAGTGTGTGGAGATACCCATCTATCCAACACGGGTGTATTAAGAGCTAACAGTGTTTATTTTAAAAATTCATGGAATGTCTAATCAAACCTCCAATCTGTTTAGAGATAGTCTTAACTAACAGCCCCTTGAACTTCCCCAGTGCCCTGGAGCTACAGCTCCTCATGTGGCTCAGCCCATCTGTAGAGCATAAAATAATACAGCCAAACAAACACTCTGAGTGCGGCTGCAAACAGGCCTGGGCCAAGAAGAGAATATTTCTGACTTGAAAGCTTAGGTCCCCACCGACTCCTTTGGAGTGTAGAAAAAAATATGTGCCTTCCAGAAGCTAAGGTTGTACCAATCACCAAAGCCTTCGATCAGCACACGTTGTCTTGTTGTTGTCTCTTCACTGTTGATGTGAGGAAACGGAACTTGTCTGCAATTTAAGTTTCACAGTAATAAGCATCTGGGCTGTCCTCTTACCTTGGGTTTTTGGTAGCATCTGCATCGCTGTTTTACAGCAGCCCTTTTGGCCTTCCAACTCCTGGAAGCTTGTTCAATCAAGACATAACCTTTTACCAGTTATGACTAACTGCTGAAGGGAAAGAAAAAAATCCTCAGTGTCGGGCAGTAGGCTACAGTGTTTGGGGACCTGTGACCACATTGCCTGGCCAGGGCCTGATTTGAGTGGAAGCTTGTTATAAACACCTCAGGTGTTAGAAAAAGCCAAGATGTCAAGAATTAATCTGCATGAATATGCTGCTTTGCCTTGCTCAGATTTGTATGGGAGCTTGTAAGAAAACCCCAGATCTTAGAGAAAGCCAATGCATCAAGGCCTAATTTCCATAAATATTCTAAGAGCTCTCAAAGAAGAAAAATGAACCATTGGGCCGACATTAATTGTGCCCAGAGATAATTAGAACGAAGTGTTGTTAATTGTGTGCTGCTTTAATGTTATGTAGCCATGGCCTTGTTTTTTTTTCATGGAGGGTATAAATTTTGATGTCAGAAACTAAAAACTGGTTGGCTTGATTAATCAAAAGGCCTCAGTTTGCTTAGTTACAGCCAATTAGGCATTGTAATCCTCACTCTGGAAAGTATGATTAAGCCTGGTATGTCCTGAGTATAGTTGGAAAACAAAACCCCAAACCTTGGTTCTTTTTTCATAGTGGGTCTCTGAGTTGTCCTAGATGTACCTCTTCTCAGTAACTTACCTAAGTGTCATGAATAAAAATTATAAGTTCTGCTTCAAAAAGCAGTTTGATTGATGAACAGTCCCAGTTACAGAAGCACAGCATTCTATAAACTCTAATAGTTTGCCAGGAGAAAATGTTACACGGCCTTGGGGGAAAAAAAATAGTGGTTCCAGAAAAAGGCCCTTGTTATATAGGTATTGCCTTTATATGCTGAGTCAGTAATACGGTCACCCTAAATCTATGAAGTGTTCTAAGAAATCCACTTACTCTGATTTCTGATGACAGCCTTTTGAGGGTGACCTAATTCATTAGCATTCAAATCAGCCCCAACCCTAGGGCCTCTCTACTTTGGGAGTGGGAAATATACAGTTTTACTTTATAACCAAAGAAGTGTGACCAAGTACTCTGAGGGTTCAGGGATTTTAAGATTTGAACATGGGAGGAGAGATTACAAACCATCCTGGGTGTAAAAACTCTCTACCATATTGGTTTGGGTAATTCGTCCTATTTCAGAACCATCTAAAATATCCTTGCTTTTACTTGTGAATTTAACTGTCTAAATATAAGTGTCCTCAGCATCATGCTCAATTGCATTCCTGGTTTTCTAACTGGAGCCCATTAGTTAGTCACCCAGGGTAGGCTCGACCTCTTCCGTGTTCAGTGTTGCTAAGTATTCAACTAATATAGGGGTGTGGAGCTCTTCTGGAAAGTAAGTTTCTGCTGTGCTTTTAAAGAAGATACAGCTTGTAAAATGCCTCTGTTGTTTGTTTTGAACAGACCATACCTCAACATAGCAAAGAAAAAAGGAAATGCTTTCAAAATCACAGCAAGGGACATGACCTGTTTGGAAATTCTGGATCTTTTTTCTCAAGGCAGAGTCTTTTCCTTTACTTTTGTCTCATTGGTAGTCATATCCACGGGAGTTTTCTTAGAAACAGGAAAAGCACCTTTTCCCGTGACATCATTATCGTCTTTTGCTTTTTATGTGCCTAGGGCCAAAGTCAAATTGGTTTTGGTAATCTCATAAAATACTCATAAAATACCAAGATGACCGTGAATTCATTTAGAGGAGACTGCCTCCCATACAGTGTAGTAACTTGGGGGAGAGAACTCTAAATCCAGCTTGAAATGAGAAGCAACCACAGGCAAACAGAGTATGATGTGCAGAAGCTTCTAAGTCCATAGATAAAATGCATTCCTCAGAAACCCAAGTAGCCAGAATTCTCCTTGCAGTCTAGTTTTATGAGAGAGACAAATAAAACAAACAGGATTTTCTCCCCCAAAAGCAGAGTCTGTATATCTCCTCAGATGAATGTAAATTCTTGAGTGCAAGGCTTCGTTTCACATTCTATGTCTTTATTATTTCAAAATGGCACCTTTGCAGTTTAAAGGGACCAGTAGGCACTGTTATAACTAAAATTGAATAAAATTCCTAGCTGTGTCAAAAAAAAAAAAATTCTTGAGTGCAGACCCCATTTCTGCTCTTTCCCAGTGCTCGGTGTTCAAAATCTGATCCCAAGGGCCTCATGGCAAAGGCGAAAGCGCTTCATGGATCATCAGAAAGAATCTAAACCATGCTCATTATCAAGTAATTATTATAATAGATTTAATAAGTATCTATTGACTATAATAATAATATAATTATAATAATTATATAATACTGCCACCTCTTGTTGCCAGACAGATGTAAATTTGGTAAATTCACTGGCAATACATTTTGGGGGAAAAATATAAAAAGAGACTCAACTGATAATCTTATGTAGCTTTTCAACTAGCTCAGCTCACAATTCCCAAAAAGGAATTTTTCAAAACTATTTCTAGTAAGGTGCACTCTAGGAGTAAATATTTAATGATGAACAGATAAAAGTTTGGTCTGTTAAAAAATATGAATTTCTTTATCCCACATTTACCTAGTGTGAAGTTTTTCAAAGAGCTAGAAAAGAATTCTTTCTTCTTCCTCCTCTGCCATCACCCCAGCACCCTTACATTCTCCTTCACTGACCGCAGACAAGCGGGCAGACACACACACACACACCCCACGTTATCCTGTATGTATCGCACACACCCGCCCCCCCCCCCTGCCCCAGGCTGCAGGACCATCTGAGAGTGGACATGCTTTTAGTGAGTCACACAGGTGACTTAAGGACCCTGAGACATTGTGCTTCCAGACTTCCGTGCTGGTCCCTTTATCACTGATCCTCATATTTCACTTCCTCACCAATTTCTTTGCATCTTCTCATCCCTGGGGTGATGGAAAGGGGGAGGGGATCTCTTGTCCCTCTTTTTCACCATGTTTCTTTTTTTTATTTACTTTACTTTTTATTGAAGCATAGTTGATTTACAATGTTGTGTTAGTTTCAGATGTGCAGCAAAGTGATTCAGTTATGCATAAATATATATATATATATATATATATATACACATACACACATATTCTTTTTCAGATTCTTTTCCATTATAGGTTATTATAAGATATCGAATATGGTTCCCTGTGTTATACAGTGAGACCTTGTTGTTTATCTGTTTTATATATAGTAGTGTGTATCTGTTAATCCCAGACTTTTTTTTTTTTTTAATTTATGGCTGTGTTGGGTCTTCGTTTCTGTGCGAGGGCTTTCTCTAGTTGTGGCAAGCGGGGGCCACTCTTCATCACGGTGTGCGGGCCTCTCACTGTCACGGCCTCTCTTGTTGCGGAGCACAGGCTCCAGACGCGCAGGCTCAGTAGTTGTGGCTCACAGGCCCAGTTGCTCCGCGGCATGTGGGATCCTCCCAGACCGGGGCATGAACCCATGTCCCCTGCATTGGCAGGCAGATTCTCAACCACTGTGCCACCAGCGAAGCCCAATCCTAGACTCTTAATTTATTCCTTCCTACTCTCTTCCCCTTTGGTAACCGCAAGACTGTTTTCAATGTCTGTGACTCTGTTCCTGTTTTGTAAATAAGTTCATTTGTATCATTTTTTTATATTCCGCATGATTTTATATGGTATTTAACATTTTCTGTCTGAGTTCACTTATTATGATAATCTCTAGATCCATCTATATTGCTGCAAATGGCAGAATTTCATTCTTTTATGGCTGAGTAATATTCCATTGTGTATATATATACCACATTTTTTTTTCTTTTAACATCTTCATTGGAGTATAATTGCTTTACAGCGGTGTGTTAGTTTCTGCTTTATAACAAAGTGAATCAGTTATACATATACATATATCCCCATATGTCTTCCCTCTTGCATCTCCCTCCCTCCCACCCTCCCTATCCCACCCATCTAAGTGGTCACAAGGCACCAAGCTGATCTCCCTTTGCTATGCAGCTGCTTCCTACTAGCTAGCTATGTTACATTTGGTAGTGTATATATGTCCATGCCACTCTCTCACTTTGTCACAGCTTACCCGTCCCCCTCCCCGTACCTTCAAGTCCATCCTCTGGTAAGTCTGCATCTTTATTCCAGTCTTGCCCCTAGGTTCTTCATGACCTTTTTTTTTTTTTTTTTTTTAGATTCCATATATATGTGTTAGCATACAGTATTTCTTTTTCTCTTTCTGACCTACTTCACTCTGTATGACAGACTCTAGGTCCATCCACCTCGCTACAAATAACTCAGTTTAATTTCTTTTTAAGACTGAGTAATATTCCATTGTATATATGTGCCATTTCTTCTTTATCCATTCATCTGTTTATGGACACTTAGGTTGCTTCCCTGTCCTGGCTATTGTAAATAGAGCTGCAGTGAACATTGTGGTACATGACTCTTTTTGAATTATCGTTTTCTCAGGGTATATGCCCAGCAGTGGGATTCCTGGGTCGTATGGTACTTCTATTTGTAGTTTTTTAAGGAACCTCCATACTGTTCTCCATAGTGGCTATATCAATTTACATTCCAACAAACAGTGCAAGAGGGTTCTCTTTTCTCCACACCCTCTCCAGCATTTATTGTTTGTAGATTTTTTGATGATGGCCATTCTGACCTGTGTGAAATAATATCTCATTGTAGTTTTGATTTGCATTTCTCTAATGATTAATGATGTTGAGCATTCTTTCATGGTTTGTTGGTAATCTGTATATCTTCTTTGGAGAAATATCTATGTAGCTTTTCTGCCCATTTTTGGATTCGGTTGTTTGTTTTTTTGCTGTTGAGCGGCATGAGCTGCTTATAAATTTTGGAGATTAATCCTTTGTCAGTTGCTTCATTTGAAAATATTTTCTCCCATTCTGAGGGTTGTCTTTTGGTCTTGTTTATGGTTTCCTTTGCTGTGCAAAAGCTTTGACGTTTCATTAGGTCCCATTTGTTTATTTTTGTTTATTTCCATTTCTCTAGGAGGTGGGTCAAAAAGGATCTTGCTGTGATTTACGAGTGTTCTGCCTGTGTTATCCTCTAAGAGTTTGATAGTGTCTGGCCTTACATTTAGGTCTTTAATCCATTTTGACTTTATTTTTGTGTATGGTGTTAGGGAGTGTTCTAATTTCATTCTTTTACATGTAGCTGTCCAGTTTTCCCAGCACCACTTATTGAAGAGGCTGTCTTTTCTCCACTGTATGTTCTTGCCTCCATTATCAAAGATAAGGTGACCATATGTACATGGGTTTATCTCTGGGCTTTCTATCCTGTTCCATTGATCTATATTTCTGGTTTTGTGCCAGTACCATACTGTCTTGATTATTGTAGCTTTGTAGTATAGTCTGAAGTCAGGGACCCTGATACCTCCAGCTCCGTTTTTCTTTCTCAAGATTGCTTTGGCTATTTGGGGTCTTTTGTGTTTCCATACAAATTGTGAAATTTTTTGTTCTAGTTCTGTGAAAAATGCCAGCGGTAGTTTGATAGGGATTGCATTGAATCCGTAGATTGCTTTGGGTAGTAGAGTCATTTTCACAGTATTGATTCTTCCAATCCAAGAACATGGTATATCTCTCCATCTATTTGTATCATCTTTTATTTCTTTCATCAGTGTCTTATAATTTTCTGCATACAGGTCTTTTGTCTCCTTAGGCAGGTTTATTATTAGATATTTTATTCTTTTTGTTGCAGTGGTAAATGAGAGTTTTTTCTTAATTTCACTGTCAGATTTTTCATCATTAGTGTATAGGAATGCAGGACACTTCTGTGCATTAATTTTGTATCCTGCTACTTTACCAAATTCATTGATTAGCTCTAGTAGTTTTCTGGTAGCATCTTTAGGATTCTCTGTGTATAGTATCATGTCATCTGCAAACAGTGACAGCTTTACTTCTTCTTTTCTGATTTGGATTCCTTTTATTTCTTTTTCTTCTCTGATTGCTGTGACTTTAACTTCCAAAACTATGTTGAATAATAGTGGCAAGAGTGGGAAACCTTGTCTTGTTCCTGATCTTAGTGGAAATGCTTTCAGTTTTTCACCATTGAGGACGACATTGCCTGTGGGTTTGTCATATATGGCCTTTATTATGTTGAGGTAAGTTCCTTCTATGCCTACCTTTCTAGAGGGTTTTTATCATAAATGGATGTTGAATTTTGTTGAAACCTTTCTCTGCATCTATGGAGATGATCATATGGTTTTTCTCCTTTAATTTGTTAATATGGTGTATCACATTGATTGATTTGCGTATATTGAAGAATCCTTGCATTCCTGGATACACCCAACTTAATCATGTTGTATGAACCTTTTAATGCGCTGTTGGATTCTGTTTGCTTGAGGATTTTTGCATGTATGTTCATCAGTGATACTGGCCTGTAATTTTCTTTCTTTGTGACATCTTTGTCTAGTTTTGGTATCAGAGTGGTGGTGGCCTCGTAGAATGAGCTTGGGAGTGTTCCTCCCTCTGCTATATTTTGGAAGAGTTTGAGAAGGATAGGTGTTAGCTCTTCTCTAAATGCTTGATAGAATTTGCCTGTGAAGCCATCTGGTCCTGGGCTTTTGTTTGTTGGAAGATTTTTAATCACAGTTTCAATTTCCGTGCTTGTGATTGGTCTGTCCATATTTTCTATTTCTTCCTGGCTCAGTCTCGGAAGGTTGTGCATTTCTAAGAATTTTCCCATTTCTTCCAGGTTTTCCATTTTATTTGCATATAGTTACTTGTAGTAATCTCTCATGATCCTTTGTATTTCTATAGTGTCAGTTGTTACTTCCCCTTTTTCATTTCTAATTCTATTGATTTGAGTCTTCTCCCTCTTTTTCTTTTTTTTTGCGGTACGTGGGCCTCTCACTGCTGTGGCCTCTCCCGTTGCAGAGCACAGGCTCCGGACGCACAGGCTCAGCGGCCATGGCTCACGGACCCAGCTGCTCCGCAGCATGTGGGATCTTCCCAGACCAGGGCACGAACCCGTGTCCCCTGCATCGGCAGGTCCCTCTTTTTCTTGATGAGCCTGGCTAAAGGTTTATCTACTCAAAAAACCAGCTTTTACTTTTATTGATCTTTGCTATCGTTTCCTTCATTTCTTTTTCATTTATTTCTGATCTGATCTTTATGATTCCTTTCCTTTTGCTAACTTTTTTGTTCTTCTTTGTCTAATTGCTTTAGTTGTAAGGTTAGGTTGTTTGAGATGTTTCTTGTTTCTTAAGGTAGGATTGTATTGCTATAAACTTCTGACTTAGAACTGCTTTTGCTGCATCCCATAGGTTTTGGGTCGTTGTGTTTTCATTGTCATTTGTTTCTAGGTATTTTTTGATTTCCCCTTTGATTTTTTCAGTGATCCCTTGGTTATTAAGTAGTGTATTGTTTAGCCTCCATGTGTTTGTATTTTTTACAGATTTTTTCCTGTAATTGATATCTAGTCTCATAGTGTTGTGGTCGCAAAAGATACTTGGTACAATTTCAGTTTTCTCAAATTTACCAAGGCTTGATTTGTGACCCAATATATAATCTGTCCTGGAGAATGGTCCATGAGGACTTGAGAAGCAAGTGTATTCTGTTGTTTTTGGATGTAATGTCCTATAAATACCAATTAAGTCCATCTTTTTTAATGTATCATTTAAAGCTTGTGTGTCCTTATTTATTCTCATTTTGGATGATCTGTCCATTGGTGAAAGTGGGGTGTCAAAGTCCCATACTGTGATTGTGTTACTGTCAATTTCCCCTTTTATGGCTGTTAGTATTTGCCTTATGTATTGAGGTGCTCCTATGTTGGGTGCATAAATATTTACAATTGTTATATCTTCTTCTTGGATCGATCCCTTGATCATTATGTAGTGTCCTTCTTTGTCTCTTGTAGTAGTCTTTGTTTTATTGTCTATTTTTTCTTATATGAGAATTGCTACTCCAGCTTTCTTTTAATTTCCATTTGCATGGAATATCTTTTTCCATCCCCTCACTTTCAGTCTGTATGTGTCCCTAGATCTGAAATGGGTCTCTTGTAGACAGCATATATACAGGTCTTGTTTTTGTATCCATTCAACCAGTCTGTTTATTTTGGTTGGGGCACTTCATCCATTTACATTTAAGGTAATTATGGATATGTATGTTCCTATTACCATTTTCTTAATTGTTTTGGGTTTATTATTGTAAGTCTTTCCTTCTCTTTTGTTTCCTACCTTGAGAAGTTCCTTTAGCATTTGTTGTAAAGCTGGTTTGGTTGCACTGAATTCTCTTAGCTTTTGCTTGTCTGTAAAGGTTTTAATTTCTCCGTCAGATCTGAATGAGATCCTTGCTGGGTAGAGTAATCTTGATTGTAGGTTTTTCCCTTTCATCGCTTTAAATATGTCCTGCCACTCCCTTCTGGCTTGCAGAGTTTCTGCTGAAAGATCAGCTGTTAATAACCTTATAGAGATTCCCTGGTGTGTTATTTATTGCTTTTCCCTTTCTGCTTTTAATACTTTTTCTTTGTATTTAATTTTTGATAGTTTGATTAATATGTGTCTTGGCATGTTTCTCCTTGGATTTATCCTGTATGGGACTCTCTCTGCTTCCTGGACTTGACTAACTATTTACTTCCCCATATTAGGGAAGTTTTCAACTATAATCTCTTCAAATATTTTCTCAGTCCCTTTCTTTTTCTCTTCTTCTTCTGGGACCCCTATAATTCGAATGTTGGTGTGTTTAATGTTGTCCCAGAGGTCTCTGAGACTGTCCTCAAGTCTTTTCATTCTTTTTTCTTTATTCTGCTCTGCAGTAGTTATTTGCACTATTTTATCTTCCAGGTCACTTATCTGTTCTTCTGCCTCAGTTATTCTGCTATTGATCCTTTCTAGAGAATTTTTAATTTCATTTATTGTGTTTTTCATCATTGTTTGTTTGCTCTTTAGTTCTTCTAGGTCCTTGTTAACTGTTTCTTGTATTTTCTCCATTCTATTTCCAAGATTTTGGATCATGATTACTATCATTATTCTGCATTCTTTTTCAGGTAGACTGCCTATTTCCTCTTCATTTGTTAGGTCTGGTGGGTTTTTATCTTGCTCCTTCATCTGCTGTGTGTTTCTCTGTCTTCTCATTTTGCTTAACTTACTGTGTTTGGGGTCTCCTTTTCACAGGCTGCAGGTTCGTAGTTCCCATTGTTTTTGGTGTCTGTCCCCAGTGGCTAAGGTTGATTCAGTGGGTTGTATAGGCTTCCTGGTGGAAGGGACTAGTGTCTGTGTTCTGGTGGATGAGGCTGGATCTTGTCTTTCTGGTGGGAAGGTCAACGTCTGGTGGTGTGTTTTCAGGTGTCTGTGGCCTTATTATGATTTTAGGCAGCATCTCTGCTAATGGGTGGGGTTGTGTTCCTGTCTTGCTAGTTGTTTGGCATAGAGTTTCCAGCACTGTAGCTTGCTGGTTGTTGAGTGGAGTTGGGTCTCGGCTTTGAGATGGAGATCTCTGGGAGATTTTCGCCATTTGATATTATGTGGAGCTGGGAGGTCTCTTGTGGACCAATGTCCTGTACTTGGTTCTCCCACCTCAGAGGCACAGCCCTGATGCCTGGCTTGAACACAAAGAGCCTGTCATTCACATGGCTCAGAATAAAAGGGAGGGAAAAAAAGAAACAAAGAAGAAGATAAAATAAAAAGTTATTAAAAAAAAAAAAAGAAATAATTATTAAAGAAAAAAAATTTTAAGTAATAAAAAAATAGAGAGAGCAACCAAACCAAAAAACAAATCCACCAATGATAACAAGCACTAAAAACTATACCAAAAACAAACCCCCAAAAAACAGACAAATGGTAAAAGCAAAGCTATACAGACAAAATCACACACAGAAGCACACACATAGACACTCACAAAAAGAGAAAAAGGGAAAAATATATATGTATCCTTGCTCCCAAAGTCCACCTCCTCAATTTGGGATGATTCGTTGTCTATTCAGGTATTCCACAGACGCAGGGTACATCAAGTTGATTGCGGAGCTTTAATCCGCTGCTTCTGAGGCTGCTGGGAGAGATTCCCCTTTGTCTTCTTTGTTCGCACAGCTCCCGGGGCTCAGCTTTGGATTTGGCCCCGCCTCTGCGTGTAGGTTGCCTGCGGGCCTCTCTTCTTTGCTCAGACAGGACGGGGTTAACGGAGCCGCTGACTCGGGGGCTCTGGCTCACTCAGGCGGGGGGAGGGAGGGGCACGGAGGCGGGGCGAGCGTGCGTCGGCGGAGGCCGGCGTGACGTTGCGTCAGCACGAGGCGCGCCCGTGCGTTCTCCCGGAGATGTTGTCTGTGGAGCCGGGGACCGTGGCAGTGGCGGGCAGCCCAGGCTCCCGGGAGGGGAGGTGTGGAGAGTGACCTGCGCTCGCACACGGGCTTCTTGGTGGCGGCAGCAGCAGCCCCAGCGTCCCACGCCCGTCTCTGGGGTCCGCGCTTTCAGCCGCGCCTCGCGCCCGTCTCTGGAGCCTCCTTTAAGCAGCGCTCTGAATCCCCTCTCCTCACGCACCAGGAAACAAAGAGGGAAGAAAAAGTCTCTCGCCTCTTCGGCAAGTCCAGACTTTTCCTCGGACTCCCTCCCGGCCAGCAGTGGCGCACTAACCCCTTCAGGCTGTGTTCACGCCGCCAGCCCCAGTCCTCTCCCTGCGCTCCGACCGAAGCCCGAGCCTCAGCTCCCAGCCCCGCCCGCCCCGGCAGGTGAGCAGACAAGCCTCTCGGGCTGGTGTGTGCCTGAGGGCACCGATCCTCTGTGCGGGAATCTCTCCGCTTTTCCCTCCGCACCCCTGTGGCTGCGCTCTCCTCCGCGGCTCCGAAGCTTCCCCCCCCGCCACCCCCGTCTCCGCCTGCGAAGGGGCTCCTAGTGTGTGGAAACCTTTCCTCCTTCACGGCTCCCTCCCACTGGTGCAGGCCCCGTCCCTATCCTTCTGTCTCTGTTTTTCTTTTTTCTTTTGCCCTACCCAGGGACGTGGGGAGTTTCTTGCCTTTTGGGGGGTCTGAGGTCTTCTGCCAGCGTTCAGTAGGTGTTCTGTAGGAGTTGTTCCACGTGTAGATGTATTTGTGATGTATTTGTGGGGAGGAAAGTGATCTCCACGTCTTACTCTTCCGCCATCTTGAAGCTCTCCCTATACCACATCTTCTTTATATATTCATCTGTCAGTGGACACTTAGGTTGCTTTTGTGTCTTGGCTCTTGTAAATAGTGCCACTGTGAGCACTGGCATGCATGTATCTTTTCAAATTAGAGTTTTCATCTTTTTCCGGATATTTGCCCAGGAGTGGGATTGCTGGATCATAATGGTAACTCTATTTTTAGTTGTTTAAGGAACCTCCATATTTCCCCATGTTTCTTTATTCTGATTTCTCTGGCTTCTTGTTGCTTCTGAATCAGGGTGCCACCGATTCAGTGTGGCATAGGACTTTTCTAGTCCATTCGAACTTTCTTTTCCTTCTACATAATGAATTGGTTGTAATGACTCAGCCAATCACCCTATATTCATCTTTTGGTATCTGTGGCTCTAAACTTGATCTATTTGTGCCAAGGAATTGCTATCCACTTGCTAAAGTAGAGGTGTGGGAAAGATGGGGGGAGGGGCAAAATGTTGAACCTGGGTCTGCAGTCATTTCAAAACCCATGGCTTCCAAGAGGCCAGGTTCCAGCTGGCCAGGATACCAAGATACGCCTGTGTTGTTGCCTTCCGTCTCCGACTTTGCAAGGAGGGTCTGGAGGATGGGTCTCTGCTTCTCACGCAGCCTCTCCTTTGAGGCTGTCCAGAGAACTCCTCACTATTTGTCACTCCATCTCCAAGGCTCAAATTTGGTCCTCAAACCTTTACTGTGAATGGCCAGTTTACGTTTTCTCCAACTGCTTGCCAGCGAGGCTGTCAGCTGCTGCCGTTTCTCTGCCTCCCGCCGATGCCCCTTTGCTGGGGAGGCCGTGCTTCAGGGAGTCGTTAAAGCAGAAATTCTTCTGCTCACTCAGCAGGCAACAGTCCCTTTTAACTGCTCTCTGTGGCTATTTGGGTACCTGCTGCCAGCTGCTGTCTGCATAGAACCAGCTGAGACTAATCATGTTGCAGTGAGCTACAAACCTAACAGAAAGCGAAACTAGCCCCCCAAACCAGCTGTTCATAAAGGGGACCCACTTTTTTTCTGGAAGCCTCACTCACATTGTTGCAATGGAAAAAGTATAGAGAAAGGGTCCATAGAATATAAAATTAAAGTGGGAGCTGTTTTGGTATTAAAATAACTCTAATCAATACAGTTGTTTTGCCATTATCTAAGTCAGCCCACAGACACTTGTCACTGTTCCCCTCGCTTCCCTGTATCCCTTGGGCATTCACTCAGGAGGCTATAAGGATGCCAAGGTATTGGAGAAAGATTTTGGAAGCCCCCGTGCATCTCAGGTCAGGGTGATTTCAGTTTCGGTAGCAAGTTTTTGTATCTCAGCACTGAGGCTAATTTCATAGCAGAAAGTATGTAGTGATCCTTCCTGAAGAATAAGAAGATATTCCCACAGGACAGTGCATTGGCAATCTGGGACAGGGGGCAGTTGAAACTGGTGAAAAATGCACTAATATATAGCCCCCAAAATGTGAATTTTTAAATTTGCATTTCTTTTATCTGAGATTTAAATTCCCCCCAAAAATGCAACTGTTCTGTTGTCTCTCACTAGAGTGTGGGCTCCCAGAGGACAAGGACAGTGAGGTACAGTTTCACCCCGAATTTCTGTTGGACAGAGCTCACTGCGGTGAATTGTAGCATGTGCTTAAATCTCCCAGGCAGTAAACTCTGCATATGAATACAAAGGTTTATAACAAGAAGAGGTGCCCTGCTAAAGGGATGGTAAACCAAGATGATAGTCACAGCACTAATCTGTTTTCCATTCTTTGGCTGCAGGGAATTGTGTACTATCTGCTGAGGGAATCGTTTTATTTTAAAATGACACTATATTATTAATACTGATAAACCAGGACAGAGCGAAACCCAGAATAGACTCACCTATTTTGCATCATTTCTGGTTTTCATTTATTCTACTTTCAGTACATAAATTAGCATATCTTACTTTAAAATCAGCACTGCTGTGCAATGCCATTTAATGACTTTTAGGCAGAGTTGACTAATCCATAGGTCATCTTTTTTTTTTTTTTTAAACACCCAAGAGAAGAGCTTTTACAAAAAATCCCAGTGTTAACAACTTGAAAGTCTATAATTCTTGTAGTTCTCCCATTTCATTTTTATGTCACAGAATATTTAATTTTCTTTAAGGATAGCCACCTCTATTTTAATTCACTTTAAGCATATGACAAATAAAAAATCATTTAGGGCCTCCCTGGTGGCGCAAGTGGTTGAGAGTCCGCCTGCCGATGCAGGGGATACGGGTTCGTGCCCCGGTCTGGGAGGATCCCATATGCCGCGGAGCGGCTGGGCCCGTGAGCCATGGCCGCTGAGCCTGCGCGTCCGGAGCCTGCGCGTCCGGAGCCTGTGCTCCGCAACGGGGGAGGCCACAACAGTGAGAGGCCCGCGTACCGCAAAAAAAAAAAAAAAAAAAAAAAAAAAATCATTTAAACCTATTCGGATCCTTTGGGTAGACGTAACAGGCCCCCCTGTGAAGCTGAATTTTTTATTGTATGTGTAGGAAACACCACTGACTTTACTTTGTCCATTTTGATCAATGCTTTCTAACTCAGTTTTCAAAACTAAGTCCTGTGATAATTGGGCCTCATATATGAACTTCTGAAGGTAATAAAACAGTCATGAATTGGAGCTGCTGACTCAGTTTTTACAGTTTTCATTTCCTTGTCAGCTTTTCAACACAGAGAAATTAGAGGTGTTTGGGGGAGATGGGAGGCAGCGAGAGCTTAGCCAGTAGCTGCAGAAAGATCGGTGGTGTTTTAAGGGCAGCTGTCCTCTGCAGAGTCATTAGAAATCCCAAAGACCAGCCAGACATCATCATTACTCATTATGGCTGAATTAAATCTGGGTGTTCACCCTGAAGATGACTCTGGATCCGGTATCAGTTGCCTCTTTTCCCCTGGATGCCTTAGGAGGTCACTTACCTGCCAGAGGACGGCCTGTTTCTTAAAGAATATCTTGCTGAGAACCTCACCTCCAAATCCTTTCACAGAAGCGAACTTGGAAATTGATCACCAAGCAAACTGAGGGGGGAATCCCATGGCCAGCCGCCCTCCCCTCCCCCTCCCCCTCCCCTCTTCCCTCCCCTCCCCTGCCCTCCCCTCTTCCCTCCCCTTCCCTTCCCTCTGACTTCGACCTCATCAGTAACCCCCATTTCACTAATTTCCTGTATTTTAGCCCCCTCCCCCAACTCCAAGTGTCTAATATTAAAATGCAGATCTCTTAGGATAACTATTACATGAACATGGATTTCCTGACAAAGGCAAGTAGGACATGCCTTTACCTGTGTTAAGAAAAACAAAAATCCTCTTGAGTAAATTTAAAGATCGAATTGACTTTATTCGGTGATTCATGAATTGAGCAGCATCCCATCCAGCAACAGAGAGGAACTCTGCTGAGCTATAGAAAAAGAATGGTTTTTAGAGGTGGAAAGGGAGTCGCAAAAGGAAACTATTAACAAAAAATGCGTTGTTTCAGACGAGGTTGCTGCCCTCCTAAGGGGAATGAAAGGGGTCTATGGATCCGTTGGGCAGATTACCTCTCTAGTGGTGAACAGGTAACTGCACGTTGACTGATTAAAGGTTACATTCCTGAGAGAAGCTGAAACTGCAGTTAGGTTAAGTATTAAGTCTTGGTTTGCTGAAGTGGGGCTTAGCACAAAGTAACTCCATCTTGGGCCTGTTTTCTCCCTTTTAATACCTATTAGCCTTCACTCCATAGGGAAGTGAAGAGAGCTGACTGTTTGGGGTCCTGGACTTTTCTGAACGTTGAACTGAACCTAATGCTGAAGCAGCATGATAGAGATAAGCCGAGTCTGAACTCTTTATTCCTGGGTTCAAATCCTGCTTCTATCACTAACTTTGCGGAAGTTTTGTTAACACTTCTGAGATTCAGTTCCCCATCTATTATAAGGGGAGTAATAATACATATGCAAATGGATTCAATGAAAGATAATTTTTTTTTTTGCGGTACGCGGGCCTCTCATGGTTGTGGCCTCTCCCGTTGCGGAGCACAGGCTCAGGATGCGCAGGCTCAGCGGCCATGGCTCACGTTCCCAGCCACTCCGTGGCATGTGGGATCCTCCCGGACCGGGGCACGAACCCGTGTCCCCTGCATCGGCAGGCGGACTCTCAACCACTGCGCCACCAGGGAAGCCCAAAGATAATATTTTTAAATGCTAGCATAGGATGTGGCACAATAAGAGTCACTTCTTTCTTTCTTTCTAAACTGAATAGCAGAATCTTTAAGGTTATTCCCTTTAAGTAAGACTGAGGCAATTCTTTTCACCCAGCTTGTAGGAAAATGACCTATGAAGAAGAATGTTAACCCTGTGTGCTATGCTTTCTTAACGTCTCATGCGGCATCCAGATGATGGGAAATGACTTCAGTAATTTCCAAGTGCTGAGAGCTCCTTCTTCCTGCTTCGTGGGCAATTTCATTGCTACCACTGCTCGCCACGTTCCTTGCCCTACTTGTTCAGCTGTCCCATCTTCCTTCCAAGTAAAGGAGCCAGACAAACCCCTGCCGGTGCTTCTCACCATCCTCCCCTCCTCCTCCTTCCCCCTCGCCCGCAGGAGGGACACGTCACCCCCAAGGATCCCATGTTCTAAGTGGGACTGGGGAAAGAGTGGTCATTAGCCCCTCTCATAGGGCCCTAATTTCCTCAGGGATGTGGGTATAGGGACTATATCGTCCAAGAGTGCCCTTCTCCCATCCCCAAGGGGCAACAGCCCAGCCTTTCCCCTGGCAGGTGTCTGAGGTAACCAACAAGCTTGGGGCCGTGTCTCCTAGCAGCCCCCCTCAAGGGCTAGTCCTTGTTGGGGGACCCGAGCTCAGTCACTGTACTCATGTGGCTCTGTCTCTGGAATCGGTGGGCCTTCTGACCCCTGAACTCACCTGGGCAGTTTTCCCTGAGACCCTAGTCTGTCATTCATCTGGGCTTATCTACTTTCCTAGGTTCTTTTTTTTCCTTAACATCTCTATTGGAGTATAATTGCTTTACAATGGTGTGTTAGTTTCTGCTTTATACATATATCCCCATATCCCCTCCCTCTTGCGTCTCCCTCCCACTCTCCATATCCCACCCCTCTAGGTGGTCACAAAGCACCGAGCTGATCTCCCTGTGCTATGTGACTGCTTCCCACTAGCTATCTATTTTACACTTGGTAGTGTATATATGTCCAAGCCACTCTCTCACTTCATCCCAGCTTACCCTTCCCCCTCCCCATGTCCTCAAGTCCATTCTCTACATCTGTGTCTGTATTCCTGTCCTGCCCCTAGGTTCTTCATAACCATTTTTTAAAAATTTAGATTCCATATATATGTTAGCATTCGGTATTTCTCTTTCTCTTTCTGACTTACTTCCCTCCGTATGACAGACTGTAAGTCCATCCACCTCACTTCAAATAACTCAATTTTGAGACTGAGTAATATTCTTTTTAAGACTGAGTAATATTCCATTGTATATATGTGCCACATCTTCTTTATCCGTTCAACTGTCGATGGACATTTAGGTAGCTTTCATGTCCTGGCTATTGTAAATAGAGCTGCAGTGAACATTTTGGTACATGTCTCTTTTTGAATTATGGTTTTCTCAGGGTATATGCCCAGTAGTGGGATTGCTGGGTCTTATGGTAGTTCTATTTCTAGTTTTTTAAGGAACCTCCATACTGTTCTCCATAGTGGCTGTATCAATTCACATTCCCACCAACAGTGCAAGAGGGTTCCCTTTTCTCCGCCCTCTCCAGCATTTATTGTTTGTAGATTTTCTGATGATGCCCATTCTGACTGGTGTGAGGTGATACCTCACTGTAGTTTTGATTTGCATTTCTCTAATGATAAGTGATGTTGAGCAGCTTTTCATATGTTTGCTGGCAATCTGTATATCTTCTTTGGAGAAATGTCTGTTTAGGTCTTCTGCCTATTTTTGGATTGGGTTGTTTGTTTTTGTGATATTGAGCTGCATGAGCTGCTTGTATATTTTGGAGGTTAAACCTTTGTCAGTTGCTACATTTGCAAATATTTTCTCCCATTCTGAGGGTTGTCTTTCTCTTGTTTATGGTTTCCTTTGCTGCGCAAAGCTTTTAAGTTTCATTAGGTCCCATTTGTTTACTTTTGTTTTTATTTCCATTTCTCTAGGAGGTGGGTCAAAAAGGGTCTTGCTGTGATTTATGTCATAGAGTGTCTGCCTGTGTTTTCCTCTAAGAGTTTGATAGTGTCTAGCCTTACATTTAGGTCTTTAATCCATTTTCAGTTTATTTTTGTGTGTGGTGTTTGGGAGTGTTCTAACTTCATTTTACATATAGCTGTCCAGTTTTCCCAGCACCACTTATTGAAGAGGCTGTCTTTTCTCCATTGTATATTCTTGCCTCCTTTATCAAAAATGAGGTGACCACATGTGCATGGGTTTATCTCTGGGCTTTCTCTCCTGTTCCATTGATCTATATTTCTGTTTTGTGCCAGTACCATACTGTCTTGATTACTGTAGCTTTGTTGTATAGTCTGAAGTCCAGGAGCCTGATTCCTCCAGCTCCGATTTTCTTTCTCAAGATTGCTTTGGCTATTCGGGGTCTTCTGTGTTTCCAGACAGTTTGTGAAAGTTTTTGTTCTAGTTCTGTGTAAAATGCCATTGGTAATTTGATAGGGATTGCACTGAATCTGTAGATTGCTTTGGGTAGTATAGTCATTTTCACAATGTTGATTCCTCCAATCCAAGAACATGGTATATCTCTCTATCTGTTGGTATCATCTTTAATTTCTTCCATCAGTGTCTTACAGTTTTCTGCATACAGGTCTTTTGTCTCCTTAGGTAGGTTTATTCCTAGGTATTTTATTTTATTCTTTCTGTTTCCTAGGTTCTTATGCAAAGATTCTACTCCTCTTCCCTGGAGCCCCCACTCAACCCTCTTTATTCCAGGAGGGCAGTAAGTCCTTGACTGGGATGGAGCTTAGGAGGAATCCCAGGACACTTTTTGCAGTGTCCTTTGGGTCATTTTCTCATGTTTATACAAGTGCTTTTTGTCTGTGTTTCTGTCAGTATAGACAGACATTCTCAAAGTGTGGCTCTCTGCTTTCAAAGCACAGAATCTCAGGCTTTCCTCATTGAAAGAGAATATTATGGTCACTTTCAACTTGATCTGTCCCCCTTGGGACACCCCCAGTTACAGGTAACTGCCTCCTTACCACAGTTGCCCAAAGTAGTGCAGTGTAGGCTTAAGCAAAGAGCCTGAATCCAAATCCAGGCCGCCACACTAACCAGCTATGAATCCTTGGACAAGTTACTTGAGATTTCTAAGCTGTAGTAGCCCCAGATTTAAATTGAGGATAATCATGTACCTAATGCAGGGGTGTTAGGAGGATAAAATAAGCTAACAATTAAAAAAACCCTTAGCACAGGGACTTCCCTGGTGGTCCAGTGGTTAGGAATCCTCCTTCCAATGCACGGGATGTGGGTTCGATCCCTGGTTGGGGAACTAAGATCCCAAATGCCGTGGGTCACCTAAGCCTGCGTGCCTCAACTAGAGAGCCTGCGTGCCACAACTAGAGAGAAGCCCACATGCTGCAAGGAAGAACCCACAACTAATACCCGATGCAGCCAAAAAATAAAAATAAAATCCTTAGCACAGAAGTTGTCATAACATTGGGATTCAGTAAAGTGTTAGCTAAACCTTTATTTAGCTACCATCCATCTTTGAACGTCTCTCGTCTTTTAGAATTACTTCTCTGAAGTCTCTCCCAGGAGGTGTTCCCATGAGCGCTAGTTCTGTCCCCAGAGGCCACACAGAACAATTTAGTTCTTTTTCCCTGACAACCTGTGTCATCCAGGGACAATCCTCACATCCCCTGCAGGACTTTTCTCCTTTGGGCTGAGTAAGCGTAGTTTCTTCTGCCGATGCTCTGTATCACATGGTTCAAATCCCTTCACCATCCTGATCCTTCTCCCTGATCGATATCATTTCTCTGTACATCTTGCGAGTGTGGAATCCAGCCAAACGTAACTCACAGTCCCCTCTGAGTAGTGACTGGCAGAGCAAAGTCTTGTCCCTCTGTTCCCTCTGTACATGCTGCACAGCTCTTGCATCAGACTCGTGCTGAGGCTGCCTACTCACGTCCACACTCCCTGAATCCTCTTTGCTGTGCGCTGGTACCATGTCTCTCCCCCACCTGGTGCTTGTACAGTTGTTTTTGATCAGAGTGCTGGGCAGCATGTTGACTTCAGCTGAGTTTTATCTGGTTGGAAGTATTCCATCATAATCCATTGCTCCAGGCTCTCAGGGTCTTTCCGCGTCCTTCTGTTGTCCAGTATATGTGCTCTCTGTCCTGCTCTGTAGTATATGCAGATATACTGAAAAGGTGACTCTTTCCATTGAGAAAATGAGAAACTTTCTGACCAGCAACACAGTTTTTACAGCTAAATGAACTCTTCTGCAAAGAAATTACCCTTCTCTGAGCTTGTTGCGCTATCTGTATTAACGAGGTATTTGGACAGATGGTCTGTAAGATTTCCTCCGGTTGTACGCATTCATGTTATCTCCACTGTGCAGAAATAAATATCCTTACTGCCAAGCATGATTTGCCACCCTTAAAGCTAATGTTGGCACATTTTTAAAAGTATATATATTTTTGATGCAGTGTGCTAACATGCGCTATATTCATATTGATATTCAGTCAGAGGATATATTTTACCTGTAATGTATAATGAAGTTTCTGTCAAAATCTAATCTTAGTTGTTAAAATATGAAAGAGTCTTATTTCATCAGTGGTTATACCTTAAATGGGAAGATGGGGTGAGTGTGATGGTTTCTCAGTGAAAAAATAAAACTAATTTGGGCAAGTCTAGAGAAGGCCCGTAGGATGTTGTGCTTTGGCACTATGAAACTATTGATTCCTTCCTGTTTTATTTTTTCCAGTTTTATCGAGTTATAATAGCACTGTATAAGCTTAAGGTGTGCAGCGAAATGATTTGACTTATCTATATCATGAAACAATTACCACAATAAGTTAACATCCATCATCTCATATCTCATATCGATAAAAACAAACAAACGAATGAACAAATGTGTATTTTTTTTCCTTGGATGAGAACTCAGGATCATTCTATTCTCTTAACTCTCATATATACCATATCATGTTAACTATAGTCTTTGTGTTATACATTACATCTCTAGTATTTATGTATCTTAAAACTGGAAGTTTATAACTTTAAGCACCTTCATCCAATTCCCCCTGACCCTACCTATGGTAACCACAAATTTGATATCTTTTTATGTGAGTTTTGTTTTGTTTTCAGATTCTATAATACATATAAGTGAGATCATACAGATTTGTCTTTCTCTGTCTGACTTATTTCATTTAGCATAGTGCCCTCAAAGTCTATCCATGTTGTCAAAAATGGCAGGATTCCTCCTTTTTTATGACTGAATAATAACCCTTTTCTCTTTTAAAGTCTGAGAACCTCTTACTTGAATTAAACGGATTGGCATTATCACATTATTTCTTTTACAAAGTAATAAGGCATTATGGAAATCAGCAGATTCTTTGAATTATATTCTCATTTTAATGACTAGATGCAGATAAACCAGGTTTTGCTAAAATGTTTACTTGGTCTTCCTAAGAGTTGCCTGTCCTGTTGGCTGATAGAAACCACAGAGTTCTGTTAGGCAGAGGCAGAAAGGAACCTAGGAATTTGTGGTGTGCTTGATTACTTTGACCTGGTGAACTTTGCTAATAAAATCAGCAGGGCAACATTTAGGCCTGCCTTTTGCTTGATGTAGCAGAACGCCTGACTGGGCACGTCATCTATTGGAAATTAAGGTTGATTGGTTTCCATAATGAATTATTTTAATCAAGCTTTGCCCAGATTACTTTAAACTCTGTTATTTCCTATTCAGCTTTAAAACACATCATCTTTATGTGTACAATTTTCAGATCTAAATTATGCCTGCATCTAAAAAACATGGGCTCATGTTTTTAATCAGAGACACTCAATAAATACCAGCAATTACACCAAAATGCAGAACCTTTTTAAAAAATCTAAACCAGTGTTTCTTAAACTGTGGTTCCTGGACCAATAGAATTAGTAACAGCATCACCTGGGAACTTGTTAGAACTGCAAGGTCGCAGGCGCTACCTCAGACCCACTGATTCAGAAACTCTGGGGAGTGTGGCCAGCAACTGGTTTTTTAGCAAGTCCTCCAGGTGATTCTCAAGCAAGCTGAAGTTTGAGAATCATGGATCTGAATTATTGTATTTAATTACCATTAATAAAAAATGCCTTCAGGTTTAATGTTTATTGAAAAGTCTAAACCCACATTGAATAAGAATGGCTAATTCAGCACCTTCCTTTTCTGCTTTATTAGTTAAGATTTGCTTACGGAAACCCATTTTTAAACACCGTAGGGATTCTGATTGTCGTTAACTGAGCATACGTTAACTGAGCATACATTAACTGAGCATACCTAAAGTAATTTGTTGCCTTGCGAAATTAGTAAGGAACTGTAACACACATTTGTGATAAATCAAGTAGTTACAACTTTTTAATTCAGTATTTGCCCCTGTATTTAGCATCTTAGAAGATGCTCAAATATGTTTGCCCAAAGGAAGAAGATTGCGATGGATCACAGCAGTGGTGAATGATCACAGGCGATTTTGATGACCTAATATAGAACTCCAGTGGTTTCTTTAATCAATAGTCGTTTGTGTAACCAGAAAGCCTGTTTGTGTACACTTTGCTGGGTAATTGCAGAAACATGAGTCAGGGGTCTTTTGATTGTAGCAGCAACAACAACAAAGTTCAAATTAGCTAAAGAGATAACAGAATTTATTGACTTATGGAAATGAAAAGTCTGATGATGGGTATTACGTCTCAGACGTTGCTAGATCCAGGCTTCAGATTCATACTACCAGGAATCATCTCACTGTATTCTCAGCTGTGCTTCTCTTTGGATTATTTCGTTCTCAGAAAGGATCACAGAAATGGTAGTAGATTATCTGCAGCACCGCACCAGGTTTCTGGGCTACCGGGCTGGCAACCCCAGTGGGTAGAATGGCATTCCAGCTAAAGTTGGATACGCTTGGAGCCTTTTGGACCGTGCTGATTGGCCAGAATGGGCCATTACATAAGCATTGACCTGGGAGGGAGAGTCAGCTTTACCTAAAACTGTGTGGATCATGAATGAGAAAAGAGTGGTTTACTAAAGGAAAATCCTGACAAGATATGCCAGAGAATGGTAGAAGGGTTGCTAGGCAGGTTTTACAAAGCAGAGATGCTGTACTCAGAGACAATCACAGAAAGGTTTTTTTTTTTTCCCCCAAGCGCATTATCTAGTAGGTGTACTTATTTTTCTGCCAGAAACAGCCGTCTGATTTGGGGGTAAGCGGTGCAAGATGGGGTTTTAAAAACCTTGTTTTTGAGGATTTGCACTGCTTCTGGCCAGTAGTCTGGACTTTGCCAACCTTCTCTCACTGTCTTGTTTCCAGATCTGACAACTTGGTTTTTAGTACAGTAGTTTTGCTTTTACTTTAACGTAGCAGTTGAAGAATCGAGTTAGAGGAGGAGAAAATATTTTAAAATTTTAATTCATATATGAATCTAAGTGATATAGTAAACTTGTTTCCACTGTTAATGTATTTATAAGTATAAAAGTAGTTTCAATATATTATCATTTATAATATAATTTTAAAATAAATGAAAAAGAATAGGTAAAAATCACTTATAATTATAAATGCTCTTCCTCATTGTATGATAGCATTTTGATTTGCTTTCTTATACTATTTTTTTCCTGTACGTTTTTCTTAATTATAATCATGTGGTAGGATTACAGATCCAGATTTTTGAAAAATAATATGTACAATTATACTACGTACTTTTAAGATTTTAACATTTCATCATGAGAATCTACCATGACAGTACATTCTTTTCAGAGCTGTCATTTTAATGGCTGTAGAGCATCCTGTCAATGGTATGTCATTATATGACTCTGTTTCTATGTCACTCTCTCCTCCTAGAAGAGGAGATGTAGCCGACACTTACAAAATCCATGTCTTTCTATTTGACATATTCTAAGTGTAAACACCTCAAGAAAGCCTAGGAGTGCAGCTGTGATCTGGTATTTTCTGAGTCCTGAGGGGTGACCGGAGTGTGGGCTCTTTCTTTGGCACTGTCTTGAGTTTCAATTCCAGTTTGATCTTTTCCCAGAAGTAATCCTATGGGATTACGCCTAGCACATTAGGTACATCGTAAGTGAAAATGGGTCCTTAAAGCACTTGTACCGACGGAATCCCTTTCATGTTGATGATCAGTAGTGGTGATGAGTGCAGAGTCAGGCGTCTTGACTTTCCAAAGCAGAGCTTAAAAGATTTGCCCTGCCCCTCCAACCGTGTCCGTTATATTGTCATCCTTCTCTTTAATGAAAGAAGCACATTTATGAATGAAAGAAGGCTGATCCCAGTCTACAGAGACTGCTGAAGTTGTTGCAATTTTGACTTTCCTTATACAATCCTAATTAATGAGTGGCAGTTCTAATACTTGTGCATGAATGAGACTCAATAAAATTTTCAGTGAACTGCATTATAGTAGTTGCAGTTATCTATTCCTTAGAATGCCTAGCCGAGGCTCCTAATTATAAAGGACTGGCCTCTCATCTTTCCTAAGATATAATGTCAATTTAGTTTTAACAAACTAAGCCGGGGGGAAAAGACTTGGGATCAAAAGTAAAATGTTTAAGTGTTTTTAAAAGGTCATTTTGTCCACATATCACTATTAAACATGTGAGGAAGCTTGTAAAAATTCTCCCCTTATTGCATTTTATCACTCATTGGAGGATATGATGACTTGGTAATTTAAAAGATAAAAATTAAAGAGAATATACACACGTACGTAAACCCCCTGCTTCCTGCCCTAGTTAATTGAAGACCTCTTAAAAATGAACTTTCAAAAACTTGAATGCTGCAGCTGTATTGGGAGGAAGTGAAAGGGAGTCTCCCACAAGCACTTTCTGTCAATTCCATTCAAGTTTGCCCATAGACACAGCTTTATCATATCAAAGTACTTTCTCTCTCTTCCTCTTCCCCTCCCTTTCCTTCTCATTTCCCTCCCTCCTTCCTTTGCTCCTTTTCTCCCATCTCTTTTTGCCCCTCCCTCTCCCTTTCTCCAGGAATGTTGTTTCAATGTATTACTATTCCCTTAGCTATAGAAGGGATACATAAGAAGCAGGTATAAAAGAAGCATTTGGGCATTTTTCCTTGGCAATCTTTAAAAGGAAGCCATTTGCCTCTGCTGAACAAGACATTCTGGAACATGGAAACTTTAACCAGGCAGGGTCCTCAGATACGTATGAATCTTAAACTGATGGAGGGAGAGTTTCAATATGAGAACACCTGGCTAGTTAGTAGCCAGTCAGGCATAGCGCCTCCTGACTTCTCCTGAGCACCTCAAGCTTTCATGGGTCATGGACTACTTTGAAAACATAATGAAAGCTCTAGATTCTCTTACCTGAAAATGCACTTATTGTGTATTTATGCAGTATTTCTCAAATAATTTTATGGGGACTCAGAACTGAAGTTTATTCATAAGTCCCATACCCCTGGGGTAAGAATCCCTGAATACCCCCATGCATATTTGCTCTATACTGTGGCCTCTATTTTCTGAAATGCCCATCTTGATTGACTCTCTATGGCTGAGAGGTCAGTGGCAGGAAGCTATTTCAGGATAAACAAGACTTTCCCAGCACACTTTAAATTATGCCACCTTGACAGCTACCTACATAGACCTCTGACTGGGCTTTCTGGTTTTGGAGAAGGAGATGCTTTTCGAAATGTTTAGTATATAATCCACTTATTGAAACTAAAAGAGAGATTCAAAGCTCAGGGGATGGGATAGACTGGTCCAGTCCATGTTGAACCACAACAGGAAGCCCAGGGTCTTACCAGCATATAATGTGCCAGTGGGTCTGCCCTTTATATTAGCAAATATGATAAAGCATTGGAGTTTGTGCTGGGGTCAACGTGGCTGGATAATTCTCTCAAATCTGACATTTTCTCTCCCTAGGGAGTGTTTTCTTTGGGGATTTGTAATGGATGACAGCCCCACATTTATCGGTGGAAGCCAAATAGCAATAGTTTACATTCTACCCTAGCCTGTTTTACACCAATTGAATAATTCAGGCCACCACTGATCTTTACAAAGGTTCTTAACTATCTGGCATGTTTGCTGTTAGGAAGAGGGGTTCCTGTCCCCAAACTTCAGCAGTCTTGGCACTGTAACAGCAAGTAGCAATTCACAGTTAGTGTCTCCGGATGTCATCAAGCTTTTATATTTCAGTGGGCCTCGTTTCTAACACACTCATGTTAGAATGTAAGACTTTTCAAATCTCCCTTCGCAGCAAGAGGTGCTAAGCCAATCATACATTATTATTCAGTCCTGGGTTTTTTTTAAGCAAAGTAAACATTTTTAATATGAATGAACGTAGTCATGCAATGAAGGTGTATATATTTTTAAATAAAACAGTAGAGACTTCATATCATGAATATCTCTAGCAGATGCCATCAGTCTTCCATGCATATTCCCTCAAATCCCTTTGCCATTTTTATCTGTGCTCCTAACAGCCAATACTTGTGTCTCTTGGTGGGCAGACGGCCATCAAGTTTTCCTACCTGTAAGGAAAACCATTTGCATCTCCCCAGGGGCAGCCCTTAATCAATGAAAAACCTGAGGACCAGTAATAAAGTCTCCAGCTCATTTGACCTTAAGGTCAAAGTTCTCTCCAATGGGACTTTGTCTAATATTACATCCTTGCTTTGCCCCCTTCCTTGCTGATTCCCACTTTCCTACTCACCTACTGGATTCTCCTTCGAATACTTTCTAAGAAATCACTTTCACACAAATCCTCATCTCACTGTCTGCTCCTGGGGCACCCAACATAAACAGTGTCCTTTTAAAATTATAAAAAGTGATGCGTGTGCGTTTTAGGAAAAGAAAAAACTGTAAAGAAGTCAAAGAAAAAATACCCCAAGATCTACCACTCAGAGTTAATGACTATAAACATATTAGTGTATATCTTTATTTTTCCTGTGTGTATATATTTTTCTTAATTTTCAAAACCGGGATCACATCAGAAAGGTGCTTCTTTTATTTTTTTTCCCCCAAGTTGAAGTATTTTTCGTAACATTCTCTCAGATAATGACTCTCAACTGTAGGGTGCCAAGGGATCTATTAGTGGCTGAGGAAGGGATGGTGTTGAAATGAACATGTAACCTACAGCCCTGCTGCAGACACACAGAGTGAGAGACCTTTATTATGGGGGAAGTATTATCAGTCAAGTGAACCACCAACAGGGAAATGTTAATAACTCACTGTATAGTATTTCACTCAGTAAATGTACCGTAATTTATCTAACTTCCTGTTATTTTGGATTTAGTTTGTTTTTATAACTGTCTTTTAAAAATATATACATATAAAACACATTCCCAAAATGATTTAAAGTGGTTTAACTCACTGTTACGACTGAATTCTTATTCCTGATTAACAGTGAGGCATTAGCTTTTACCAAATATCTCAAGAGTGAAAACTTACAGTCCATTTTTTACTCTCCCTTTTCCTCGCATGAAGTGTGACACCAATGTATTCTATCATTGACAGACCTTTGAACTCATCCCCTGTTCTGTATATTCCCTGCCAATGTGCAAGTGAGTGCCTTGATTATCTCTTATCCAGATTACTGTAACAGCCATCTGCATTTAGCTTTTTCTCTCTTGGTCCACCTGCCATCTGCCACCAGAATTAGCATCCCAAGGATCACTAGGCTGACCTGCCTTTCAGCTTCTCCTTCCACCTGTCTTCTCATGTAATATACTTGATCTTGAAGACACTCTGTGTTTTCACACCTGTTTTCTTTTCCTCCTGCAATTTTCTAACCCTGGCAAGGGATCCGCACAACTCCCAGTTCTACTATTCACTTGTCAAAGTCATATTCCCCCTTCAGAAGTCAGATCTGATACCACAGTTCCTATTATAGTTATAATAATTAGGATACACTTAGCTGAAAGTAAAAGAAAATTCAGCTCCAGCTGTCATAAGGTTCAAAGGAGTCCAGAAATTGGTTGGGCTTCTGCCAACAAGTTGATGAAGTCTCAGGCTCCATTTTCTTAATATAATTTTATTGCCTTTGCCCTTTTCATGTGCCATTATTGTTCTAAGACGGCTTCCCTCAGGGTAGATAAATGGTTGCAGCAGACATAAGCTTCATATCCTCTTAATACATCACCCAAAATATTTATCAGAGGAGTCTCTGAAAATACAGAACCATCTTTCACGAAAGTCCCCAGGGAACCTCCTCTTCCTGGACCTGCATTTGATTATATGCTCTTTCCTGAACCAATCCCTTGTGGCCAGAGGAAAGCCAGGTACTAAGTAAGTTTATCCTTGGGATCTATAGACCAATCCGTAGGACCAAGGGGATGATACTGCCCTAATTAAATAAGACAAATTAGGGTAGCTGTTAGCTCTCCCTAAAACATGGATCAATACTGACCAATCCTATGACTTCCATATATTTACATATGAGAGATGAAATGAATGTTATGTAGACCACAGAGTCCTCCACACTAGAACAGATCACAGAGGGGCTTAGAGATGACATGGTGCATTATGTATCATGTGTGATTTCTTGGTTGTAGTTCTTAGAAATGGCCACCCTTTTCTGACACCAAGTAGGTCTTTAGTAAATATGCAATGAATGTGCATGCTCTAATGAACTGAGGTAAAATAAATTGATTTAAAAGATTTTTTTCTTTAACTTTGATTTTCAAAGTTAATTTTTACTTTGGAGTCATTGCTTAAGTTTTTAATAACATTTTTTTCATAAAGTAATTGTTACCCTATTCAATTATCCATGATTTTACATAGCTTCTGCATGCCATTACCAGAGGAAGCTAATAATTGGCTTGTACGTATGTCTATTTTCTGTTATAATGTAGAAGTTGGTCCCAAGGGCAAGATTCATGATTTGGCCAAATACACCAAGTTATACTTAAAGTTTTAATGACTTTTTTCAATTCCATAGTTAAGATTAGAGCAAACCTCATTGTACGGTATTTGAAAGAGCAACTCCAAAGATCTCAAAAGCAAGATCCTGTAGCGAAGAGGCTGAGCTCCACTGGGCGAGGGACCCCCATCCATGTTAATATGCCAAATGAATAGACAGTCTGCTGGTGCTCTCAACAATTTATCTTCTTCTTTGGGGATTGTGCAGTGAATGTCTCCAGTTAAATTAGAGCTATTGTTGTAGCTCTTTTTTTTTTTTTTTCTTCTCTGAAAATGCATTTTTTTACTGAAAATGCATTTAAGATTCAAAACTCCCTGGCTTCTAGGTACAATCAACATAATGAGGTTGGACCTCCACATGTTTATGTAAATCCTAAATATCATTTTTCTGTCTTTACATTATGGTGACAAAAAAAGCAACTCATATATTTTGATCAGATCAGAGTTACTTCTTTGGGGTTGAAGAATTTTAATTGGGATCACGACCATATTGGGGCTTTTGCTACTGCCTTTCATGATGTTTCAAAAGAATAAATATTGCCTTTTTAGATGCAATTAAAGACAGCTATCATCAATCCCAGAGAAACACAATGTTTGATCATTGTTACACATATTTGGGAAAGTGTCCACTTGGATTCCTACCTTGAATTTGGATAGCGAGAGTAAATTAATAGGATTCATTTAATTACATTCCCCATTCACTGAGCACTTCTTATATGTCAGGCTCCATGCTAGACACTAAGAACAGATCCATGAATGAGACACAGTTCCTGTCCTCAGTCACAGTCGAATGGGAGAGAAAGAGATGTATGGTACATTTCTAGTATGGTACAGGGTCATGTATAATAGCAAAAGTATGATAAAATATAGAAGTGAGGGTGATTCAGTCCATGGTTGAGGGGTAGAATGAAAGGATAATAGGGAAAGATTTGCCTGAATGGGTAGTATTCAACTATGCCTGTTAGCCTTTAATCATCTTCATCCCTTGCACTATCCCATCAAGGTTGCCTATAGAAGGCAGCTAAGAGTGAATTACGATAACTTCCCTGGGATGGGTTGCATGACCTTCTTTTTTACTATTTCCTTTAAGCAATGGGCTCTAGGATGTGTACCCAGGAGTATCACAATACATGCATGTGAACATACCTCTCCCCTTCTTAGAAAAGTAAACCCCTTCCTGACACAGGCTCAGACACAAGAAAAAGAACTAGTACAGCTGTTGTTCCTATGATGGCCACCTTCTGTTTTTGCCAATTGCTACATTTCCAAGTGCAATGTCACCTTAACCTTTCCATTGAGTGCCAGTGGTACCATTTTATTTTCTATCCATTGGCTCAGTACAGGTTTGACCAGATTCTGAAGGTAACTGATTTGGACCATGGCCTGTAAAAATGGTCAGCTTCTATCCTTCTTGGACCGACTGTCCAATTTTTTGAATTGCTTTTACACCCTGTATTATTTTCCTGTCTCTACCTTGATGCCTGCCTCTTGGTTTTTTTAATTCTTGGAAAAACTTTTGCTGAAACATGGTAAGGAAAGAAGAAAAGTGGACAGGGGAAGTGACATTCCTGATCAGAAACGTTTGTAATATTCACCAAAGATCTAAAGATTTAAAAATGGCAAAACAAACAGTAATAAAAATAGATAGTAAATCTAAAGAGAATAAAGCTGTGGCGCATAAAACTGTCGTTCTTTTGGTTTTTTACATATATTTCACAGGAATAGTTACATTTGTAAAATAAGTCGAATAAAATTAAAGTAGATGAATAATAGTGAGGAATTCACCAAAACGTGACTGTTTAGTACGGGCACTGAGAACCCAGGGGGAAGAGAAAAGGAAACAGCAAGAATTCCATAGCTCAGTAACCCCGTGACGTTTCTGCTGTAGGGTGAATAGGCACTATTGTTTTCAAATGTCTTCAGATATTGTTATGATTAATAAAATCAGCTTCACTTAAAAGTATTACTGGGACTTCCCTGATGGCTCAGTGGTTAAGAATCCGCCTGCCAATGCAGGGGACACAGGTTTGAGCCCTGGTCCGGGAAGATCCCACATGCCGTGGAGCAACTAACCCGTGTACCACAACTACTGAGCCTGCACTCTAGAGCCCATGAGCCACAACTACTGAGCCCGTGTGACACAACTACTGAAGCCTGTGCGCCTAGAGCCCATGCTCCGCAACAAGAGAAGCCACACAATGAAAAGCCCACGCACCAGAACAAAGAGCAGCCCCCACTCACCGCAGCTAGAGAAAGCCCGCGTGCAGCAACGAAGACCCAACGCAGCCAAAAATAAATAAATAAAATAAAAAATAATTTTTTTTTTTTTTTGCGGTACGCGGGTCTCTCACTGTTGGGGCCTCTCCCATTGCGGAGCGCAGGCTCAGCGTCCATGGCTCACGGGCCTAGCTGCTTCGCGGCATGTGGGATCTTCCTGGACCGGGGCATGAACCCATGTCCCCTGCATCGGCAGGCGGCCTCTCAGCCACTGCGCCACTAGGGAAGCCCAAAAATAAATTATTTTTTTAAAGTATTAACAAATTTAGCATGACCTATCATTTTTTCTCAGTCAACTTATAGTAAAAGTACATTTGTTATGTGAATATTCACGACTCTGTGTGTGTATGTGTGTGTGTTTGAGATGGACAGGGTCCTCACACATGAAAAGGATAAAAATCACTATTATGATGGAGGGTGCTACAGAGGAACTTTTGACACCGGAGATAATGGAAAGCTACTACAAGGAAGTCAAATACACAGTAGCACATTTTATTACCTGATTTTATTGTATCTAGCAGTTTTCCTTCAAAGATCTTATAATATCATCCTCAGAGCTTTAACACTCTAGAGTTGTGAACTTTTATAGCAGGAAGAGAATACTGAGATCATTTTGCAAATAAGGGAGTTAGCATGACCTGTCCAAGACTACATAGCTAGTTAGTGGTAAATTGAAGACCAGAACTGAAGTTTCCTGATGCACTGTCATAGGCTAGCTTTACATTATGAAATGTTTCTAAAAGGCAGGGTAACCAGAGGATGAAAACTGTTATATTTGGTTGATTTGAAGCCATAGAATAGTACATAAGAGTACATTGTACATAGATTCTAGAGCAGGAATACCCGATTTTAATTCTTGACTTTTCCACTTACTATCAAGTTATTTAATCTTACTGTGCCTGAAAGCACAGAGGAAGATGAAATAACAGTACCTACCTCATAGAGCTGTTGGTGGAATAAAATGAGTCTTTGGCATATATATGTGTATTATCTCTCTATCATCATCATTGTCATCCATTATCTGTCACTTCTAAATGCCTAAGCCATTTCTATAAGCTTCTTGGAGGCTTCAGGGATATGGAGGACTTACCATTGAGGTGACTGGAGATGACCTTGTCAGTGTCATCATGGTCAAAGTAAATGACCAGACGGGTTAAAGTTCAACCAGAGAGGCAGAACCAGTGAATTTGTTACAGGGAGTTGGCTTACGCAATTGTAGGGGCTGGTTAAGCAGTCTCTGTAAGGCTGTTGTCTCTGCACCTGAGGCTGGAGCTTGAAGTCTACAGGGCAGGCAATCAGAAAAGGAAGATTAGAAGTAAGCTGATGCCTATAACTGTGAGCTAGAACCCCATGACAACTGAAACTGGCATCCTTGCATCTGACCTTGGTTTCAAGGATATCCTGCAAAGACTCTTTGTCATAGACCTAAACAGGAGTCAGGAGTCAGAAAAAGTAAAGAAGCATCCAGAGGAAGACAGAGCAATTGCAGGCCAGCTGCTGCTTCATGACAAGGTGAATCAGCAAATCAGCAACAACATGTGTGAGCTGCAAATGACGGCTGCTTCATTTCTATCCCCCAAAGAAAGGGCAGACTGGGAAATGGAGTTTAGCCCAGCCAGGTTGACATATCACCAAGCCACCAGAGTGACCAATAGTAGGAAAAAGAAGTGGGGCAGAAGAGAGGACGAAAAGGAGGGAAATCAAGAGGAAATGAGAAACACATCGAGCTTGATTAGCGTCCATTTTGAAGGGAGTGTGTGTGGAGGACCATGGAACAAAGTTCCACAGATCTCTACGTATACCTGTCCCAGTCCCTCGAGAACTGTGCTCGGGTAAATAAAGGAGGGATCTGTGGGTTTATTCCTTGGTAGATATTTTCCCCTAAATATAAGACTTACAGCTATTCTCATAAGCATAATAAATCTGATATATTTAATTTTCTTAAAATGTACTCCCAGAATACTTTCCAGATTTTGGAATATGAACCATGTGTCATATTTCATCTTTTACTTTTTTATTATCTCGGGTAACACAGATCAAGCAAAACCAATCCCATCTGCATAGAGAGCCAGGCATTCTCAAATTTAATTATAAATTTTGAAAATCTTGTTTATCAAGCAGCCATAGGTTAGAAACAATGGAAGTGTTTTGTGTGCATTTCCTTCTTTGCCTTATTTTGAATCTGTATAGTTCCTTAGTTTCAACTTCCCTTTAAGAACTTTGAACATCCTCTCTATTGGTTATCTACTGCAGTGTAACAAACTACCCCCAAACTTTCAGTGACTTCAAATGACAACCATTTTATTTGCTCATAATTCTGTGGACCAACTATTTGACCTGGGTGGTTGTCATGCTGTTCCTGCTAAGGGTCACACGTGTGGCTGCAGTTGTCTGACAGCTGTCTAAGGTGGCCTCAGTTACACAACGGGTGGTCGGTGTTAGTGGTCAGCTGTCGGGTCTAGAAGACCTTGGCTGAGATGGATCATATCTGCTCCAAGTGACCTTACATCCTTCAGTGGGCTAGACCAGCCTTCTTCCCATGGTGATACAAGAAAGTGAGAACAGAAGCTATAAGGCCTATTTAGTCCAAGACTTAGAACCCCCATGACTTTATTTCTTCTACATTTTATTAGTCAAAGAAGGTCACAAGACCAGCCTAGATTCAAGGGGTTGGAAATAGATCTCACACCTTGATGGGCAGGATGGCAAAATCATATCACAAAGGATATACATACAGAGATTGGGGGAAAAAATTGTGACAATTTTTTGGTCATTTATTTCACCTTCCGTGCCAGGTAATCATTGGTATCAATATATTTTTAAGAGGATAATTTTCTCCAAATTGATTTGTTATCTGCTCACTGGCCTTTTTAATAAATCAATAATCACTGTTATTTTTCAATGTTGATGGCAAAAACATTTTAAGGTACTGTACGGTAAGACTCTAACTGCTTGCGTATATCAACTTCATCTCAGACATTGAAATTCATACCCAGCCCTGATAACTTGGCTCAGCACCTCAACCCCGCCACTGTGCCTTTGGCCATGTAGGAAACCCCATTTAATTTACTGTAGCAGTTATGTTCAAATATCGGAATAAGCCTTCCAGGGGAAAGGAAATTCCTCGGGTAACTCGTTTGTCTTCCTGGACTTTATAAAAGATGAAACTTTAATGAGGTTTAGATGTTAACATGACTGTTTTGTTCCTTTCTTCCCTGACTTGAGTTTTTCAGCAAGTGATGAATGATCACGGAGCCCCTTACAAGACAAGTGTATATGTCATAGCTCTTAGTTATCTGTTGGCTTATCTTAAATAATAAGAGATGGAGTTGTTCAAAATTCAGCAAATTCCCAAACCATGTATTGGTTAGGGAAACCTTATCAATTGCTGAATAATATTCATTATTAATTAATTATTAATTATTCACTTATTAGTGTAAGTGCAAAGAAATATTTGGTCATTCAACAAGCATTTTATTTTAACTTAACATGTATATAATGCTTACCATGCTTACAAGTGCCAGGCATTGTCCTAAGAGGTTCGTGAATACTTCATCTCATCTTCACAGTAACCTTATGAGATAGATAGTGGTATTTTAACCATTTTAATGATGGAGATACTGAGGCACAGAGAGGTTAAGGGACTCACTCAAGGTCACTTGATTAATAGATGATGAAGCTGAAATTGGATCTCCAGGCAGTCTGACCTCTTAACCAGCACCCTATGCTGCTTCCCACTGTTTTCCAAAACCACACTACAGGTGGCTTATGGAGACGTGGAATGGAAGCATAAGAAATTCTACTTCTGCTTGAAGAGACGAATATTACATACTTGTGAAACTGGAAAATTACTGTAAATCACCATGCAGGACTTCGCATCTTTGCCTCTTCCCAGGAGAAAGAGCAAAGGGAATATCGTAGATGAACTTGTCTCGGTGGAACCCCAGGGCTTACTTCTTAGTGATAAAACCCAGTTCTGTGTTTAAAGCATAGCAGTTACTATCATGAAAAGAGCATAACATCTGGTAGTCAGGAAACCTCAACTTTATAACTTTTTATCCCCTACCTGGCTGTGACAATATCAGCAAAGTCACTTTATCAACTGTAACAGACAACCTTTAGACTAGAATGAACTATCCCCCAAAAGTAGCAAACAGCTGCTACGCCTAAGACGCAACCAGTATCGGTGGGGATATGAAATGCAAGCCATACAGTTCTGGTTCTCAAGGTGCCATCTTATCCCTGCCTTCTTTGTATTAAATATCCATTTTCCCACATAGAGTTTTTAAAAATTCTGTCCTGATCTATCTCACATTCATAAATCTGTAATGAATATATTTCATAGAGTGTTTTTTGTTGTGTTTTGTTTTTCAGTTAATTCTCCATTTCAGGTTAGACCATGTGTTTAACAAGATTTCGCATGGGTTTCCTTGCCTCTTAAGTCACCCTGGTTAATGCTCAAGTAATCGTTAAGCTTAGTCAAATTAAATCCCTAATGTATACGAAAGGCTTTGAGATTAGTTGTCATTTGAGCCTTTAATAATCTAATCCATGCCAAGGGATTAACCTGGTTATGAAGGGTTGTCTTCCACCAATTATGCCTGATCTATTTTATTGGTCTGTGTTGATAAGAGGAAATTTCATGCAATTTTAAAAGAATTAAGAATAATACTTCAGTATTTGGCATGCTGCATTTAAAGTGTGACTCACTGGATAAACATGATTAACACACAGAACACAAAAAGAGAGACCTCTCAGTAACATTTTATATTTTCTTAATCTTTGGATTTGGGAGCCTTTAAAAATTTTAATCTTTTAAAGTCATCCTCACTTCTGGCCAGCTGGTTGTAACAAAACTTCCATCTACAATACAGTCTTTTCGAGGTCCTGTAACTATATTATGGGCCCCGGGTATAGCGCAAGAAAAACAAGTTGATTTTTGATGACCACTGAAGTTAGAGAAAAAATTTTCTTTTTCCTGGGTGGAGTAATGGCTTTTTTCTGCTCACAGAATGTCTCCTGCCTAGCATGACATTTTCAAGGCAGATAAAGCCCCTGCCAACGAATACCAGCTGAAGGTTGTGGGCGTCACCTGCCCAAGGGGTCTTCTCTAGACACCACATCCACTCACCTCTGCAGACCCCGAGGGACAGCAAGTATCATTTACCCACCAGTTACGGGGCCAGCTGCTCAGTATCCCTCCTGACTCAGGCTAACTGGGCTAATGGCGAGCTTTTAACCTCTCAGACCCCATTTAGCTCTTGTTGGGGGAGAAAGGACTGATGCATTTTTACATTCACAAAAGGTGCTTTTGTGGTATTGGAACTTTCCCTTTTAATTTTTCATTTCTCAACAACCCTTTCTTATTTTTATTACAATTTTTGGTTACCATAACTCCAGTAGCCTTTTTTTTTTTTTTTTACCAAATAAGATTCATAAAATAATTATTAATTTTACTAACAGTACCATTAAATATTTGACCTTAAAATAAAACTGTTCTTTTACTTTTATTGGATTCTTGGTGCCCACTTTGTGGCGTGTATTCTTTATTTTTTAGCTTTTGCATATTTCATTCTCTCCAAAGAGCCTGTTAAGTGATGATCAGTTTTGTCCCAGTTATAATACAAGAAAACATTCCTAGTTTGTGATCCTGCAGAATTGATATACTTAGAAATGTTGTTCACTTTGGTGAGGTATAAAGTATAAATAAGGCTATGAAAATTTTGTATGTCGTTAAATTAGTGATTTGCCCTGTTCATGACCCCTTCCAAGCAGGCTGCTTTGCAACCTGGAGCCTGGCTGAGTGAGCTGTAACACAGTTGAGACACGGCACACTGTTTCCTTCATTGATTTATTCCCAGTCTATTCTTCACCTTATCCCATTTAGCTGATCAATTAATCTCTGATATAACTCATGAGCACTGGTTGAAAAATAATGCAGCTACTATTTCCTCAGCAGCAGCAGTGATGGTGTTCCATGAGTGTATATGAAAGCAAAGAGGCATTCATTCTCGTGAAGTCTCTAATTAAGGAATCCTTCTCAATCAGAGCCTCCTTTAGAAAGAGATTACTCTTAATCACCCTGAAGGCAAGGACTGTGGCTGGCTTTGTTCACACCTCGTAGACACACCATCACCTGGCTCAGGACCTCACACGTAGGAGATACTCAGAAGTGTTTGTGGACTAAATGAAGAAAATGCAAGTGTGTTGATTTTAGTGGTAAAGTAGCTTGACTTGACTAGTAAGCATCTCTCCAGTCCCCACCCTTGATATTCTGAAATTGTATTTATTCCATTGAAAGACAAGGCTGTGAAATACATAGATCCATGGACCAGAAGTCAAAAGAACTGGGATGAGTGACGATTGAGAAGAAAGAGTGAGAACTTTGGTGTCAGACAGATATGTTCCAACCCCAGCTCTCCTTTCTACTGACTATGTGGCTTTTGATTTTCCTCGAAGTCTTTACATTCCCTTTTTTCCCCACCTGGAAAATCAGAACCATAATGTCTACTTCATAGAGCTCTTGTGAGGATTAAATGATATAACACGTGTAGTATGAAGGCACAAAGGCATGAAACAGCGCATGCATGTTTGGAAAACTATAAGCAGTGCCATTTATTTGGAGGACAGGGCGACCTGTGGGAGAGATATAGGAGATGAAGGAGAAGGAGCAAGCAGGTCCTCAAGAGCCTTGGGTGGCAAGCTAATGGGTTTGAACTTCATGCTAAAACCTTGGGTTGCTGTTAAAGTATTTTAAGCAAGGGAGAGGAATTCCGAGATCAAATTTGCATTTTATTACAGTGGCTCTAGCAGAGCAACATTGGATTAGAAAACGCTGGCTCTTAACCTTTCTAGCTTCTTCAAATCATTCCTCACACCGACTCTCTAGTCTTAGAGACCTGTGTACTAAGGATGGGCCTTGGTTTCTTGGCCACTGAGCTTTTGCACATACAATTCTTTCTTCCTAGAACATGCTTTTCCTCTTAAGTGTATTATTAGTAAAAATTCTCTTAGTTACAAATGGCAGAAAATCCGACTCAAACTCCTTGAGCCATTAGGGCAATGTGTTTGCTCAGAAGTAATTCCCTGCATAGCTGTATTCATGGACTCAGACAATGTCATTAGAATCAAGGCTCTTTCTCCATTCATCTTTCCACATTCTTACCAACACTTGTTTTTTTTCTAATAATATTATTCAAATGGGCATGAGGTGATATCGCGTTGTATTTTGGTTTGCATTTTCCTAGTGATTAGTGATGTGGAACATCTCTTTGTATGCTTGTTAGTCATTTGTATATCATCCGTGGAGAACTATCTATTCAGATCCTTTGCCTATTTTTTAATCTGGCTATTTGGTTTTATGTTGGTGAGTTATAGTTCTTTATCCTGGGTATTAACTCCTTATCAGATATATGATTAGCAAACATTTTCACATTGATTTTTTTAAGGACTTTCTTAATTCCTGGCCCTGGCCCTGGCCCCTCCCCCCATTTCTGACAGGATCTGTAAACAAAAGGAGACCCTCTTCTAGGTGCCTAACTTTATAAGCAGTCAACCGATCGAGAGTGCTCAATCCATAGTCAAAGAAGGAGTATGACTGAAGATGGTGGTAGCATGTGAGCGCAGCAAGGGCACAGGCATCTCCGCTGAGGTGCATGTTGTTATTCCTACTTGGGAAAAACCAAGCCTCAGAGAGGGTAGGGAACCTGGTCCAGTTAACAGAGCTAATAAGTAGTAAGACTGGGTTAGGAACTGTCTGACGTTAGAACCGGCGTCCATATACCACATGAGGCTCTTTCCATGACTTAGCATCAGGCATTTAATTCTTTTAAAAATTAGTAAGAAGTCCATCATGATAAGGGGAAAAGGATGGCCGTGGTGGGACCTGGAAAGTCACCCAGCTGGTGTTGCTACGTATGTAATAGCCACGGAACAACACACTTGCCACTTGGATCTTAAATTGATTCATTCCAACAGCTTGCACTGTAACCAGTGTTGGCCCCCTGGCCACAAGGGCACCTTTCCTGCCCATTCATACCCAAGGGAGAGAAACACAGGCCAGGCTTGGCCTCTCTTCATAACTTTGCTGGGGCTTTCTGCCCAGGAGGGAGCTGCATGTGAGATCATTTAGACTCAGACTTTGAGACAAATTTCTGTATTTCACATAAACCCTAAATTTCCCTAGAGCTAGTTCATGGGATTGTGAGAGGTATACATCTGCTAGAGATCATATTTTTTCTTCCCTCTCTTTACTTTGTTCCTTTGTCTTCTTTATTGTCTTTTTCTTTCCTTCTCTCTCTTATCTTCTGCTCTGGGTCTTGCCCTTTCTTCCTGTTGTTCACTTGATCTGATTTCTTTCAGATCAAGTATATTTGCTTTCAGAAGCTATACCATCATCTTTCTATTGATTTTGCATCAAATGTTGTAGAGTTAATCCTATGATTGGTGTTTACATTAATTTCTTGGCTTGATAGCTTTTCGCTAATTGGTGTGATGTGTTCGGTGAATGATTCCCCATCAGCAGCCGTTCCCACCCACACCTCTCTCCAGGTGCCCAAGCTCTGGCAGGCTCTGCGTGCTACTGTGCAGAGCACACATTCACAACGAATCGACAGAAACATCCTCTACCTCTGCCCCTCAACATCCTTCTGTTGTATGCTGCATTATAGGCTTGGGATTCCCAGTGGCATGGTAACTGATGAATTTGTAGCTGAAGTAAACACAGTCCTGGAGCGCTTTGCCTGTAAGTGCACTTTTTTCTCCCTTCTCCACCTCCCAGTCCAAATGTGCTCTATCAGCAGTCCAGCCATGCATGGAAATCCGTTTCTTCTCTTGTCACTGCAAATCCGCTTTGCCATATGAATGGTCATATTGGCTAAGTTGAAATAAGGAAGCTTGACAATTTCTATTCCCCTCTTTGACTGTAGGTTGTAGGCCCATGAAATGAAACAATAGATTCTTTCATTGTTAAAGAAGTTAATCCAGACCATTCATGACTTAACATGGTGCCAACTCTGAATGAATGGGGAATATGTGTCTTGTTTGAAATCAGATGTTTGAACAATGAATTTTTGAGAAGATCTTTGAGTTTTCGTCCTGATATATGGCATCGTGTAGACCTTTCACTACAGGAGACCTTTAGGCACCAGATTGTGATTAACTGTGCAATATTCAGGAAGGAATTTCTTTTCATGGCTTTTTCTAAACTTGGGATCTTCAGAAAGCATTGTTATTTACATTATACTGACCTTTGAGTCAACTTGTATTTTATCATCCTTTTCTTTCTTGTTTTAGAAATCTGTATAAGTACAAAGCTTTGGCGAGCAACCAAAAATAAGTCAATGTTGTTATTTTATAATGGCATTGCCGTTATCACTACTGATCGTGTCATCACCATGATCATTATTAGTGTAACATTTTAATTGGAGGGGAAATGATACAATGAATGTATTCTACTGTTAATATTTAACTAGTGGCTATGAAAAACCCAGTATTATATTATAAAATGCACACTGAATGTACCATGACAGACTTACAACCTACTTAAAAAAATTTTTTTTTCCTCTGGCAAGAGAGAAACCAATGAAATTTTAAAGAAATAGGTCAGTATGAAATATCTAAGGGTAGATCTTTTATGGGAGTGCTTAAATATCTGATATCTTCTGTGGAGGGAAATAAAATGAAATTGCTTTGAGTACTACCTTTCAGTAATAAACTAGCCTCTCCTTCTGGCTGAAACATCAGGAGGAAAATGGTACAAGTTCTTTCTAAGCACCTTACAGCATTGGCGTGTACTCGTATACTAAAGGAATCTGATTTATAGTGATGAGTTATTAAGGAGAAATTGAAAGTTTCCCATCCCAGAGGTTTTTACATGCAAAATTTAAAGAACCCATTATAGTCCATTAGTTTAAAAGGTAATCTTATTAAATCCTTCATGATAAAATAGCTATCTCTGATTTGATGGTGAAATTAAAAAGGCATGGACTGCATTTTAAGACTTGATATAATACACTTCTTGGCTCCCCTCGCAGCCAGTGGTAGCTAGTGTTTAACGTGATGATTTAAGGATGATTTAAATTGTTTGTCCTGCAGAGGGGGGAGGAAGATCCCCAGAGAAACTAAATTTATGCAATGATGTAAGTTGAATTTAGAGTAGAGTAACAGAGTGATTGGAGGGAAGTCTTATGGTTTGTAGCTCAAAGACACATTAAAAGGAATGAGTCACAGGTCTGTGTCTCAGATGCCTTCAGTAAAGAGCCCAGAAACTGGATACTTAAGCCGCACATCTGCAAATGGACACAGGGGCTCCTGCAGGACTATTTTCCCTTGTCTGGAGCCAGTCAAGAGAACATTAATTCATATTCTGCTCTGTATTGACCTTGTTTATATTTGTCCTTCAGGTTTGTCAGCAAATAAAAATAATCATAGATTATAAATTTTACAGCAAAAAGAAGTCTTTGCTAAAACATCAAGTTTTTATAACAAATGAGCAAACTATCCCAACAGATTAAAGGACAAGCCAAAAGTCGCCCATCCTAGCAGTTAAAGGGTCCCAGTGCCTGAGACTCAGCACTGTTGTTTTAATGCCCCTTGCTGTATAACAGCAAAATGTACTTGCAACGTATATTATTTATAATGAGCAACATAATATATGCATCTTATATGTAAACTATCAAAATTAAGACAAAACAGCTGTTTGCTAAAATCTTAACAAAACACTGAAGACCACTGAAAGTCTTTTTCCTGCTAGATTTAAGAGCAGTTTGCTAGTCTCATAAAGGCCACTAGAGATGGAGGGTAGGTTCTGCATTTTAGCTACCTTGGATGAGTCACTGCATATCCTTCTAACTCATCTTTCTCATCTATAGAACAGGGATGATAGGGAGTTTCTAGCTCACTGGATTACTGTGAGGATTAAATAAAGCATGTAAAGAGCTTAGAGCAGTACTTAACACAGAGGTACGTGGAAATCATGTCATAAACATCAGTCGCCATTGTTATCGAGTCTCCTCCAGTCTCACCATTACGTCATGCTTGCATTAGAGAATCGAGACCTAAAATGGAGTATTTCAATTTGATTACCCCAGAAAGGAGGCCATATACTACTATATCCAGACTACAGATTGATGTTATTCCAACCCCTCTAAAGAAGTAAAAGATGAAATAAGATCAAGATCATACTCTTGAGAAAATTATAATTTAAGTCCAATGAAAAATAGTAGCGATGATTCCAAATGGGATTCAGAAGTTGAATTTCAGAATTAAGTAGCTAGGGCCACATATAAATTGGTTGATTCTGATTCTGTTCTTTTCAATTTGTAGAAACCCAGGAATAGAGAAGAGATACAGGCAAGGTTACTTCAGCTTATTAGTGAAGTCAGTTCTAGGACTCAGTTCCCCTGACCACCAGTGAGAACATTTTTGTAGCTCTCCTAGAAACCAGTGGGGGGGAGTATACTTACATGAATTTTCAATGAGCATTTCTGGCATAAAATGTTGGGACCCTATATGAAAAGAGTTGCTGACATGTGTAATAACACTAGTATGACTTCATTTTAGTTTTGTAATTCATCATCGTCATCATGATCATTATTATTTTTATAGAGCTAGACCTCTGAAACCTACTTTAGGTAAAATGTGATGGACGGTGCTTTGGGTTTATATTTTAAAGGTAGTATTACTCCATGAGGATGTTTGTGAGGGTGGGCCAAAGGGAAAGCAAAACTATGTCAGGACTTATAATCAACCTCCTTTTTCAGGTAGAAGTTTATAATTCCCCAAATTTCCTCTCTCATTTTCCTTAGATTTTACACTTCATTCTTTTATATCAAATTTTATATAATAAAATACTGCATAATGAGCTATATTAACATAAAATGTTACTGTTTTGAAGCATGTGGGAAGGTTTTGTATTCATTAAAAGAGAAATATTTCTCTGCCTTTTTTTTCCCTGTGCATGAGAATTAGGCTTTTTAAATGTTATTAAAAAGTTTCTTTTCACAAATATGATTCAGCCTCCTAGGTTTTAAGAAACATAATGGACAGCTAGTATTCACACGGATGTACTATTTGAAAGGAATTTGGCTTACTGCTATTATTCAGTGCTGCATTTTTATGTGTAGGAATTGATGTATGCCTAGCAGAAGGCAATTAAGGCTCTTAATGCTTATTTTTCAGGGTGTATTAAACTGGTTCAAATTTTAACTATATGTTTACTTTAAGAATGTTAAAAGGACCCCTAGGGAAATATTACCAACTGGACACATTGGGCTAAATGAAAAAGCAGCTTCATTTTCATAAATAAATCTGAATTCCATTATTTTTCAGATTTACTTGTAGATTGAAGAAGAGGGTAAGTATGCTAATAGAGGATAAAGAGAATGGGACATTATGACGAGAATTTTCTCTATGCAGCCAATACCAGCCCTGTTTCTTGTAGGTATTTCCAAACATGGATATATTAAAAACTGAAGGCTATTTAATCAACCATTCGCTCAACAAATGTTTATTATAAACTCACGACGTACAAGGCACTGTCTGAGGCATTTTGGTGGGTGCAAGGCCACAGGACCCAGTCAAGAGCCTCAATATCAACCAGCCTCTACCCCCCAGAATGGTCATTCACATCTATTATGCCTAACCAGCTTTGTGGGAAAAACACTGGTTTATAAATAATAATGAAAATGTAAAGGACAGCTCACTGTTTACTGAGAAGTAACTATGTAGCAAACGTGTTCTAAATACTTTTCACCTCTTTTTTTTACTCTTGGCTAAACGTTTTAGTGGCTGCTCTTACAGCCTCCACTTTACACTGAGACAGAGAGGTTAAATGTCTTGCCCAAGATCACACAGCTAATCAGTTATGTCAGGCCCAGGCCATCTATTCTGTGAGCCACTATGTGGCCTAAATATAGTCAGATCTGTGTTTGTATTATTCATTTGTTAAGGCCTCTATTTTTTTTTAAATTTGTAAGCTAGGTCTGCATGATGACCACATGACATATCTGTGCTAACTGTAGGCACCTGATACATGGTTCATCCTCATTAATGACTCAGCTGTACCATCTCCAGGGCATAGCCCAGCTCTAAGTGTTAAGTCTAGGGAAGGAACCGCAATGGTTTATTTAAAGGCAGCATACTCAATTATTAGGTTGTTATAACTGAGTATTTTGAAATATTCCTCAGGGATAAATGTCAAGTTCGAAAGTGAACAAGAAATTTGTGGAGCTGCGTTCAGAAATCAGTTGCATACAATTGTACCGCACATATCAGGAAGGATGAGAGAGAAGCCTAAAGCCAGAGTATGCAGGTGGAGGATGATTAATCTCATCTGCTTTGAAAGGAACCATCAATAGAAGTAGTGATGTGGGCTTTCAGTTATCTGAACACATGCTGAAAGTTTCAGATTGTTGAAAGCCGTGCATCTGATAAATTCTTGACTTGTCCTGGAAGTAGTTTCCCCTCTCTGAAAGCAGAGGGATTGGTGAAGGGTTGGCTACTATGCACTTAATTCTGAGCATCTGGAAGGATCTGATTCCTGGTCTGGAAGTAAAGGAAAACTTAAGGAAGCAAATCAGCATCAAAGGAAAATAGGAAGCAGGGCATTATCTATTTTCGCCCTCCCTAGTCTTTAAGAAATAAGATATCAACATGTTCACTGAAAAAGTAGCAGTGAAATCACGGACACCCTCTGAACAGTCCACAAAGGACTGAAGGTTCTAAAAATGGAATGCTGGGGGATTTCCTGGCAGTCCAGTGGTTAGGAGTCTGTGCTTGCACTGCAGGGGCACAGGTTGGATCCCTGGTCCGGGAGCTAAGATCCTGTGAGCAGCGCTGAGCAGCCAAAAAAAAAAAAAAAAGAATGTTGACCCTAGCTAGTCTAAAAAACTCTGAGTGTTCAGTCTACAGCCTTTTTTTAAATTTACTTTTTATTTTATATTGGAGTATAGTTGATTTACAATGTTGTGTTACTTTCAGGTGTACAGCAAAGTGATTATTATACATATACATATATACATTCTTTTTCAGATTCTTTTCCCATATAGGTTATTACAGAATATTGAGTAGAGTTCCCTGTGCTCTACAGTAGGTCCTTGTTGATGATCTATTTTATATATAGTAGTGTGTATCTGTTAATCCCGAACTCCTAATTTATCCCTCCTTCCGCCGACCTTTCCCCTTTGGTTACCAAAAGTTTGTTTTCTAAGTGTGTGAGTGTGTTTCTATTTTGTAATAAGTTCATTTGAATCATTTTTTTAGAGGGATTCTTTATTTGAACACTTTGTCTTACAGTCTGATCTGTGCTTAACTGAAAGGTAGTTATGTGCCAGGCCAGGGATCAGAGACACAAAATTCACTCTAGTCCCCCTATTGCTTGGAAGTCATAGACTTGATTATCTCCGAAAGCATATCTGGGGGGTAAAACATGTTTAAGGGTTGTTTTTACTAAGAATTTTAGAGTACCTGAATTTGGGGGTCTGTCATGATTGGAAAACACATCCGAGTTCGGATATGGTGACCTTTTCTAAAGGGCATTGTGTCACAGAGAGCTTGGCTGACTGCAGGCGCAGCACCTGTATAGGCCTGTAGGTGGGCCCCAGGCCTGCCTCTTTCTGTCACTACCACCTGGTCACCTCAGGCCAGCATCTGACCTTGGACAGAAGGATTTGTCCAGCTAGGCCTCTGCTGAATAGGTAAGTACATGCGCTCTTTCCTAACCTGGCTATTTCTCTAGTTAGCTTTTATGACCAACCTGAGCACAGGCTGGTCGTTTCTGCAAATAGCTCCGACTCACCAGCTTAGCCAGGTCATGCGCCCAACCACCGGCAAGAAGCAGCGAATGGTGGGATCTCGGGAAGCTGGGAGAGGCTGGGAGGGGCGCTAATCCGCAGCCCCAGCGTTGACAGGAGCCAGCAGGGAAGCAGAACACACATGTGTAATAGGGACTAATAAATCTTTCTACTTTTTGTGCTGTGGAGACACTTCTCCATTATGACTTAAAGATGGGAAGCAGGGCCTTTCTCTTCTTATGGAGTCCACTTAGCAGAGTAACAGGCAGTATGCCCATCATGTGGGCAGTGCTTCAGACAGTGGCAGCCTTTGCATGTGTGTGTGCATGTGTACACACACTCATAATGATCCTCTTCAACCTCAGTAGGGCAAGTGGGAAGGTCACGGTGAGATATTAAAGTATAATATTATCCCCCAGGGAGTTCAGTGATAAAATCAGGTCTTTAATGGACATGAGCATTCACTAGAAGGAAGGAGTATTAACATATACGATCGGGACAAATTTAAAAGAATAACATCATTGAATACAAACATCAGTAATGGACCAAAATTTACCAAAAAGTTAGAGTGTCGATCAAATTTACATTTTTAAAGTGATTTCAGTGGAGCATAGTGGTTAATATTATGGTATAATATTATGGTATAATAATATTGCTGGTATCAGGAACACCTCAGTTTGAATATTGACTCCACATCTTCCTAGCTATGCCTAGGGCAGGTTCCTTAACTGCTCTGATTGTAAACTTTCTCATCTGTAAAATGGGAATAATTGTAGTACTACCATCATAGGTTTATTGTGAATAATAAATGAGATAACCTCATATAAAAAATTTAATAAGGCCTAGCACATTGGGTGAGGGCTTTTTAAAAGCCTACTACTATTGCTGTCTTTCTAAGAAGAAAAATAATATATGATTCCTCCACCACTTGGACTTTTTGGTAACATCATGAAAATGGCAGCAGTTATAGCAGCAGGAACAGTAAATGGAAAAGCTAGTCACCTCCTGTTTTCTGTCTGTAGTTTCTATAAAGCGTTCCTCACATTAGGAAGGATGGGGTAATTATCCCAATGGGGTGAATTATGCCCAAGATTGATGAAACAATAGAATAGAAGCAGTTAGCTACTCTAGATGACTCATCATCTCCCAGCCCAGGTAAATTACATACCAAGTACTGGATATTATTCTAAAACCACTGTTGATAATCTCCATGGAAATGGCATACAGGAGATAAGCTAAAAGATCAGAAATGGAAAAATACAGTCCTCATTTTTATAACAGAAATAAAAATTCTGAAAACCATAATACAGGAAGCTTGAAATTGGTGCCTGGGAAATTTCTAGAAAGGAGCAAATAACAAAGAAAGACATAATCACTAAGATCCAGCATAGCCTCACTAAAAATAAGGTATTTTCTTTTTTAATAGATTAAGAAAACAACTGTTAGTCAGGAGATGCCATAGCTTGGTTGCATTAGGATTTCAACAAAGCATCTATGTTCTTGACTCATGATAATGTTCAGAGAGTATGAAGAAATGTGTGTTGGCTGATCGCTCAGTTGGATAGATGCATAATCAGCTGCCCCATTGTACACAAATATGGCCAGATAATGACTAATTAGCTTAGAGGAATCTTTCCAGAATTATACCACACAGCTCCACCTTTAGAACAACGTTACTCATTATATTTTACTGATGACAAAAAGATTAGAAGTCAGGCTTTTAAGGTAAAGATCATACAAACTAGGAAGGAGTAATAACTGTGATTCTGTCAGAGTCAGAATTCTAAATATTCTATGATTCCCTTAACATCCTGGAACAGTGGGCTGTAATAAACAAGATAAAATTTAACAGGAATAAAATTTCCTGCATATTTGGCTAGAAAAACTCAATGTATTAAATCAGGAGGCTTAAAAGCAATTAGTATTAAAAAAAAACTTGGGAGAGTGGTTGAAGATCAGCTCAGTATGAGTCAGGAATGCACTAAAAGCTAAGACAGTCAGAAGATGCTCAATAAAAGGAGAATGTCCTTTGCAAAGACTGTTATTAGCCCTGCCGCACTCTGCCCTGTTCAGACCATATCTTAAAGGGTTTGGTTTTGGATAGTCCCATTTCAAGAGAGAAACCGACAAATCAGAGTGCCGACTGGGGGAAAAAAAAAGGGGCAACAAGATGGTGAGGAATCGAAACCATCTTGTGCAGATATGTATATGTATAATTGAATCACTTGCTATACACCTGAAACTAACACAACATTGTAAATTAACTGTATGCCAATAAAATTTTTTTAAAATAAAATTTTAAAAAAATCTTGTAAAAGATAGAGAGAAATTCATGCCACAGCTACTTAATTTGAGAAATAAAAATCAAGAAGAAATAATTCAGATCCGTAAATATTTAAAGAACTTTCTGTGGAACCACATATATTTAATATAGCTCTTAAGGCAAAAAGGAGTTAATGAGTAAAGGTTTTAGGGATGAAAATCTAATCTAAAGAAAGAACTTATAACAATTAGAGGTGTCCAGGTATAGGATGAGCTTCTTATCAGGACTAACAACCTTTTGTATATAAAAGCATTGACCAAGTAAACTTCTGTTGAGTGTGAGGCTTTATAAAGAGTGATTACATTAAACAGGAGATTTAGCTAGTTGGCTCTAAAATGTGTCCTCCTGGGGTAAGAGGCTTATGGTGGGGCAGTCATGCTGCCTTAATGTCAGTGATAGCTTCAGGCTTGTGGACTAGGAAGTATCTTTCCCTCTTACAAAGAAGAGGATGTGAACACAGTCTCTAAAAGTAAATTAGGCATCTTAAGGTGAAGGTTTATTATACTTCTGGGCTAAACTGAAAAGACTTCTCTAAATTACTGGTAAGAAGACCTGAAGGCTTTTTTGCCCCAGTGATCTGAACCTCTGAAACCCCCAAGTTAGAGCCAGGTATGTCCTCAAGATTGTTTATCTTTTAAGCAAAGCCTCAGGTTAACTGGGAAAAGTCTTTATTCAACCTCAGAAGTGCCTAAATTTTGTTGGGTGATAATTGGTTAGAGTTGAGGATGGGATAAAAGGGTTTTTCAGTTCCTAGGTATTTGTATTTCTTTATATATTATTCTAAATATTCTGTCACTACTCCCAAGTAAACATTAATGTTTATGCTTATGGCCTTATTAATAAAAAGAGTTAACCTAGGTTAAGTATATAATGTGTCCTAGACAGTATACTGAATTCTTTAAATATGTTGTATCATTTAATCTTCTTGAGATTCTAGGAAATAGGTACTGTTATTATCCCAGTTTTATGGACGAGGAAACTAACTGGCAGAATTTTTAAAATATGCTGAAATTGCTAGCAAATGGCAGCTGAGATTCAAATGACCTCATACCCCTGCACTATGAACCACAATACTATAATTGTGTAGGTTCACAGGCAGAATATTCAGCGCAGTCCAGTGGGTAAAAGCCAATGGTGCTTTTGGATTCCAAAGGATCTAGGTTCAAAACGTAACGCCTCATTTACTGACTCTCTGATCTTAAGTAAATACCTTAGCCTCATAGAACATCACTTTTATAAAGTGTGTGTGTTGGGGGAGGTGATAATAGTACCAACATATAAGGTTGCTTTGAAGATGACATGAGCTAATGCATACAAAGTGTATGGCACATAGTAAATTCAGCTATTGATGTTATGAACGACCTATACTATGCGCTAGTCACTGTTGATTCAGTTACCTCTGCCGGTAGAAAGCCTGTTCATTTAGATTTTGCAGTTCTACTCTAGGTAATTCCGTTGACCAGAATATGAGCTACAATGCTAGGAAGTGGTTAAGTTCTTTATTTCTACTCTCCAATGTTTGAAATAGCCTTTTGGAATTTCAATAACAAATATATTGATTACAGTGCAAAAGTTGCCATTCCTCGTACATAGTACGAATTCAGTAAATTTTTTTCAACATAGTAAATCATTCAGGTAACACCTGTCAAGAACAAAAATTCCTTTGTACTCTGAATCCCTTATCCATTGTGCAGTTTTGAATATGGAGGAGAGTTGCTGTTTTACCACCTCCCAAGCTCCTAAGGTCTCCTGCCGTCAACTTCCATTCGTTTCCTCTTCACCGTCAAGTCAGTGTTCTTCTGTTCCTCCCTCCACCTGGACTGTAAGGACATGGACTCCATTTTGGGTGTTTGCTGACAGCCTTCCAATCCCACTACTCACCTTTCCCCTTCTGTCCCACGTCTGGGCAAGTTGATTAAAAAAATCCCCGGTGTTCCCTCCTTTGGCGCGGTCAGAAAGCTCAAACCACGTGAGCTCTAGCTTTCCCAAGCCATTCTCAGACCTACTTGGAAGACTTCTCTCATCTCCCCAGAAAGCCACATTATGGAGTAAAAACACCTGTTTCTACCTTCTTGGTATATATGTAACATCATCAGTCTCAACATCCAAACCAAATTTGGGTCCCTATCGCTTCTGCAGGGTGAGGACAACTCCAAGGACCCCTCCCTCTTTATGCCATAATCCCTCATCTGGAAAAGGACCACCTGCTTCTACAATATTGTTGGCACTTTTATTAACAGCTGATTATTCCTCATCTAGCTAATCAGAATTCAGTCTCTTTAGTCAGATTTCTTGTAAGATTTCAAGCATTAGATAATTTTCTTGTTCTGTTAGTCCAGAAATTAGAATAGGGAGAAACAGTATCCAAATCTGACAAAGAAAACCATATGCCAACATAGACAAAATTATAGATCAGAAGTCTTTCAGTCAATTCCAAACCAATTCCTGTTTAAACTCTTAGGAAATTAAAAGTAAAAGTATAATTCCTTAATAGGATAAAGAATATCTTAAGTTGGTAGCCAATATCACTCTCAGTAGGAAAAGATGCTGTAGATATTAAACTGTAGTCAGGAACCGTAGTGCCAGTGATTAGCATTCCTTCGTTAACATCATTTTGGAAGTTCTGCCTCATTCTTTAATACAGGTTTCCCCCGCTATCTGAAAGTAGAGTGTTCCTATGAAATCCTTTGTAAGTCCAAACGGTGTAAAGTGAAGAAGCAATTACCTTAGGACATATCTTGCTAACAGATGCACAGAATAAATCCAGAAAAAGCGCACATGCTCACACAGTTCAAAGCTATGGCAGCTTGAGGCTCAGATGCTGAATGTAGTTTCTGGGGAAGAAGTTTGGCGGGGCCATTCTCCCTACTGGGGTGCGTGACACCTCTATAATGACTTTCTTGCTGCAAAACAAACGCTGAATGCTATTTTTGTCTTTCACCTTTTTTTGTAAAAGCAAAAGTCCTCTTAGAATTTCTTCCAGTTAATGGAAATAGGTACTAATATAGGTGTTTCATAAAGCCAAAGTGGTATAAAGGGAGCTTTCAGAATCCAGGGGATACCTGTATGTGAATCAGAAATAAAACCATGGTTATTGAAAAGGAGGAAAACAATTATTATTTGCAAGTGGCATTATCTACACTACAAACCTGAGAAAATCAACTGGAAAAAACCTGAGAATTAATAAAAGAGATCAATAAAAGTATTACAAAAATCAGTACTTTTGTGTCAAGGAGGAATAATGGTTCAAAAGTAATTGGAGGAAATTTGGTGCATAATTGTAATATGTCTTTAAATACTATTTAAAGAAAAGTGCAGAACCCATTTTAAAGGAAATTATTGAACTTATTGAGATAAATAAAAAATTTAATAAAGAGGCATACCATGTTCCTGGATGGAAAGGCTAAACGTTGCAAAGCTGATACTTCTTCCCAGAATAATTTAAGGTTGAATTAAATTCTAAAAGAAATCAAAATCAATTGGATAATAGGAGGCGAATGGGAAGAACTTAACAAAAGTTTAAAATGGTTCTGTGGATCATACAGAAAAAAACCCAAATATTTAAAAATAAAAGGAATAACAAATAATGGCTCGATCTAATATTAAAAGGGTATGGACTTAGGTCATTTAAAGCAGTGTGGTTATTATTCTAGATCAGGTGGATGGATAAAACAGTGTAAGTTATCTGGCAGTAGACCTTACCATTTTAAATGTTTAATGCTTATAAAAGGGATATCACATATCAACCAGAAAACAAAGGCTGATTCTGTAAGCGTTCTGGAACCATTTTATCACTATTTGGAAAGAAAATAAGATGCTTACCTGACAGCATAACATAATATAAATCCCATATGGATCAAAGAGGTAAATGTACCAAAAAAGCACATTGAAGCATTATTAAACTTGAAGAAAACAGAAATGACTATTTAATTGCTCTCCAGTGGGAAAAGGACTTTCTAACTTAAAGTCAGTGAAGGAAATCACAAAGGAAAAAGAAGGTTTATTGGACTTTGTAAACATTTAAAAGTTATGAAGATGAAAATATCACAAACAAAATTAAAAGACAGGAAAAGAAAAAAAGATTTCAGAACTACAGCAATTTCTGCTATTCTCAATATATGAAGATTTAATATAAATTCATAATGAAAACATTGTGACAAGAATCTGGGCAAAGGATATGAAGAGACAATTCACAGAATAGAAAATACCTTTAGCTAATAATAAACACAGGGGGAAAATTAGCCTTATGTGTAATGAAAGATATAAAACATGAAATAACAAAAGTATGTTTTGCCTGCAAAACTGGCAACATGTTTAGAAGGTACTAATCAGCACTGGAGAAGGTGTGGTGACACATTTACTCCTGGGGAAGTGAAAATTGATAAAGCCTTCCAGGAGGCCAAGTGGTAATAACGTATCAGGAATCTCTGACAACATTCTAGGGCTTTCACCCAGTAATTCTACTTCCAGGGCTGCATCCCAAAGAAAGAATCCATGATTTAAAATGAAATTTATGTTTAAGCACAGTCTTTGCAGCATTATTTTCAATAGCAAATATGGGAAATGTTTAAATAATCTGTAACATATCCCCGTAATAAACTCTTGTGCATTCATTAAATATGTTGCCCAATAATTTTTAATGGAGTGAGAAAATGTCCACTCTGTTTTAAGTGAAAGCAAAATTGTCACCTAATAAATGAACTGTAATATACAATATATATTTTATACTTCTGGAAAGTGACAACGTAACACTAATGGTGGACATCTAAGGGTTGTGTAATGTTGAGCAATTTTTGTTTTCTTCATATTTGTGTGCCTTTTCCATGTTTTTTCCAATAAACTCTTACTAATTTTGAATCAGGAAAAATAAGAACTCCATTCCTCCTGAGTAATATCCCTTACTTTATTAGTTTCTTATTCTCAAAACTCTCCAAGGGATAGACGTTGTTTGCTCATATGAACATAGACACTCTCCTTGTATCTGTTTCTCTATGATATGAAAATGATGAATGTCTAACATATTTTACCTCACAAGGATATTATAAGGACAAATTGAGATAAAAATGAAAACATGATTTGGAAGAAAAACATGTAAGAAAAATATAGTGAGTTGAGGTCTGTCAACATATATTTCTCAAGTCAGCACATTCAGTAATTTTCATTCACTATCAAGCATGGGCCTGTGCCCCAGATTAAATTATAATGCCTGTAAAAGATTAGTTAATGAATATAAAAATATGTCAACCTCTAGAATAGTGCTGTCCAGTAGAACTTTCTGTAATGTTGGAAATATTGTCTATCTGTGCTGATATAGTAGCCACTTAGCCACATGGCTGTTGAGCATTTGAAATGTGGCCGGGGGGCTTCCCTGGTGGCGCAGTGGTTGAGAGTCCGCCTGCCTAGGCAGGGGACATGGGTTCGTGCCCCTGTCCGGGAAGATCCCACATGCCACAGAGCGGCTGGGCCCGTGAGCCATGGCCGCTGAGCCTGCGCGTCCGGAGCCTGTGCTCCACAACAGGAGAGGCCACAACAGTGAGAGGCCCGCGTACCGCAAAAAAAAAAAAATATATATATATATATATATATATATATATAAAATAATGAAATGTGGCTGGTGTGACTGAGGACCTGAATTTTTCATTTTAATTAATTTAAGTTAAATATGAATAGTCACAGGTGGGAGGTGGCTACAGCTCTACAATGTAGCATGACTGTGAATCAGGCATCTTCGTCAGTGCTTTCCATATATTATTTCATTTGAGCCTCGCAATGACCTGTGATCCAGGTATTATTTATACCCCCATTTTATAGATGAGGAATCTGAGTGGTAAAGGGGGTAAGTGACTTGCCCAGGGTGAGAGTGCTAATAAAGTATGGAACCAGAATCCACACCCACATCACCCTCCTCCCCCGCATCCATGACTCCATATTGCCTCCCACACATAATGCTGGGCCTGGCACCAAACGGTCACAAGCAGGTGAAAATGACAAACTACAAGGGAAGTCAGGGGATTTCACGAGGATGAGCAAGACAGTGAGCATGTCTTGTCCGCCTTGGTGAATCCCATCTGCATCCAGTGGTTGCCATCCTCCTACACGATGAATCCCCCATTAGTGTCCATGAACAATGAGAGCACCTTCTCAGTAAGCCGTCAGGGAGGCGTCTCAAAGCTACCTGTTTGTTAAGTTGCCGACTTTCTCTTGAATCAAGCCCTTCATGTTGAAAATGATCTTATAGCCAAGATCCCAGACTACACACAGGTGAGAAAGCAAATTGGCAGAGTATATTTGAAATACTCGGGCAGCTTTTAACGTACTCTACAGGATATGACAAATGAGTGTCTGTGTAAATCAATAAACCTTTCTGTGAAGGGACTATTGGCTTTATGAATAGCAAGGCAAGGTACATGGAAACGAGCAGGCTTGTTTCCTGTCAGTATTTTTAAAGTTCACTGTCATAACTCTGTTTCCCTTGACCTTTATCAGTGATACCTAGCAGACATTTGAGTTGCCAGTTGAGTTCTAACTGGACATCTATCCTCGTTCACTTTTCCCTCAGTGCCTGGTAAATGCCTCCTTTGCACCTTCCCCTCTCTTGGATCACTCATTTCTTACCCATGTCATGATTGCTCTTGGAATAATAATTGACTTTCTCAGATTTAAAAATACTTCATTCCAGACAAATACAGATTTTTTACCTTCGTGCTTTAAAATCAGGTTTATTATCATTCTGATGCACAACAATAATTGCTTTGGTATACGAATGTTGATAAGTAAAAAACCAATATGTACTGAAACTCAGGACTCCTCAAGTGCTGTGAAACTAATAATTCAAATGGTGATAGAAAATGACAGCCTTTGAAAAGCAAAATGCATGTCACCTAGAAGTACCAATGTCTTATTTCTGCTCTCAAACATAAGAAGGTGATATAACATCATTATGGCCGAAAAATCTGTACTAGCATTTGCAAACTTCAACCAGCCCCTTTCAAACTCTTGACATATATTTACAGGCAATTAATGCACAGAGCAGCTCTGTTCTTTGCTCTTTTCAAGTAGTTCTTTATATAGTCTATATAGTCCTGTCTTGATAGTCCCCCAAAGCTACATTTTTAAAAGACGGTAATTTTAGGACAGCTTTTAAAAATGTGAAGAGTCTGATTTTTTTTAATAAAGGATTTTAAGTATTTTTCTATAGCAAATATATTGACATAATCCTACATTTAATATGTTATTTATTTAATGTATTTCCACCCTGAGGTGATACATATATGTGGGATTGCATTGTGGGTATTATTTTGCTAATTAGCATCCAAATGTGGACTTGGCTTATGTAAATAGAACTCAGCCTTAATGTAACAGTGTTTTATGGGACTAAAAAGACAGTTCCAAATCTGTGAAGTGTTAACTGCCGTCACACGAGAGCAGTTGTCTGATTAATTACGATGGTGTAAACTTGGTCACGTTTTTGACGTGATGTTCCCTCCACAGCAACTGACTAGATAATTGTCCTCTTGCAGCCGTGGGTCCTTAGTAGAACTCAGCAGGTGTGAGACCCAAGCCTGGAGCTGTCTGCACCTGCTGGCACTTACTTAATCAAAGGGAACATGCTTTGTGAAGCCACTCTTCAAGTAATTTGGGCACAAATTCTATCACCTTGAAGGATAAAATTAAGATTTATTTAATACCCAGTAAACTATTAGTGCAGTTGATCCAAATGATCAGTGGAATGGGTCGAAGGGCAGAAAAACAAAAAGAGATCGAATTTTATTGTCTGTGAAATAGAGACTGGATTTGATGCAGCTGAGCTCTCTTTAAGCTCTGGTGTTCTTGTGAATAATACCAAAAGACGAATTACGGTGGCTGGGTGGATAGTCGTTATTTTACGTTTCTGGGCTACAGTTTTCCTTTATCTATACAATTATGTGGCTACTCTTGATATTCCAATCCCTTCTACATCTGAAAGTTCACAAAATATTTCATGAAGTTGAAAGTGCCAGGCAAATACAGATGTGATGTCACTGATGCATATGCATGAATATATGTGCATATATACATACATGTGTCCATGTATAAGGATATGTATGTGCATCCCTCCCAGAGGACATTTGGCAAAGTCTAAACTTTGGTGTCAAACTGGGTGAGGAGGATGCTGCTGTTATATAGTGGGGAGACGCCCAGGATACTGCTAAATATCCTACAATACAGAGAGGACAGTCCCCCCAAACAAAAAATTATCTGACCCAAAATGTCTCTAGTGCTGAGGTGGAAAAACCCTAGTTTGTATGTTGGTATAGCGACATGTGAGTGTTTGATGTGTTTTGTGTTTTTTTGTTATTTCAGTTTTCATCTTTTTGGTTTTTTCCATTTGTTCCAAGGGCAAAATCAATAGAAATAGGGATCACAAACATCACTGTGATTGTCTCACAGCCTGATCAGTATAACCTGAAAAACAGAAAATATTACACAGTTGCAAAGAAAGTGCTCCTGGAGTCTACTGGCATGCTAGCAAATGGAAATAATAAAAATGCACCAAGTATTAACATTTAGAACAGTATTTGTAACCTGCTCATTTCTAGACAATTCTGGGACCATGTTGCAGGCCCTTCATATATCCCTGCTGATTTCCTTTGACATTAAATAGGATTCTATTTACAAAACTCTTTCTAGACCTTCCTCTTGCTATGCTTGAATGTTTCCTGTTCCTTCAGGGCTGCATTATGCTGTGTACACACACACACATACACATGCACACACTGATAAGCATACACAAACTGCTCACATACTCCCTCATTATATAGAAGAGTTTTTGTATCTAATTTGTTCCAACCAGATCGACAAGACCTTGTTTTCCTAACCATCTGTTGAGACATGGAAATAAGCTTTGCTGTGTGCAGCCCAACATGTTACCCATGTTTGTCTTACTGAGACTTCAGTCTGGTTTGGTTACGCTTCTCTCTGCTCAACAGACTGTATCAAAGTCTGGTTTAGAGACATGAGACCAGCTAGGCTATGGGATTTCTAGCAGAAGTTGGCTGACCCTCTCATAGACTCAAAGAAGGGGAACAGTGAGGATCGTGTATATTCAGAATTTTATCAAAGTGATGGTCCTACTGTGACACAAGTGAAAATATGATGTGCTTCATCTTAAGAATTTAAGATTTATGATTATTTATATTTCGATAATTACTGTATAAATTCAAAGAAATCTGAGATGTACAGCTGGAAATGGCTTTGGAGACTGCATGATCCAGTAATATGATGAGGGAACAAAAAATTGAGCCACGAGAGGTTAAGCAACTTGACCAGTGTCACAGTAAGTAAATGGCAGAGCTTAAAACCACGTGTTCCTTCCTAACTGTGGTCTCTGCCACATTATGCGGCTGAAAATGTTTTTTGTTTTGTTTTGTTTTTTTTAACATCTTTATTGGAGTATAATTGCTTTATAATGCTGCATTAGTTTCTGCTGTATAACAAAATGAATCAGCTGTAAGTATACATATATCCCCATATCTCCTCCCTCTTGTGTCTCCCTCCCACCCTCCCTATCCCACCCCTCTAGGTGGTCACAAATCACCGAGCTGACCTCCCTGTGCTATGCAGCTGCTTCCCACTAGCTATCTATTTTACATTTGGTAGTGTATATATGTCCATGCCACTCTCTCACTTCGTCTCAGCTTACCCTCTCCCCTCCCCGTGTCTTCAAGTCCATTCTCTACGTCTGCATTTTTATTCCTGTCCTGCCCCTAGGTTGTTCAGACCCATTTTTTTCTTAGATTCCATATATATGTGTTAGCATACGGTATTTGTTTTTCTCTTTCTGACTTACTTCACTCTGTATGACAGACTCTAGGTCCATCCACCTCACTACAAATAACTCAATTTCATTTCTTTTTATGGCTGTTATTTATCTTTTTAATTATTTATTTATTTATTTATTTATGGCTGTGTTGGGTCTTCATTTCTGTGCGAGGGCTTTCTCTAGTTGTGGCAAGCGGGAGCCACTCTTCATCGCAGTGCGCGGGCCTCTCACTATCGCGGCCTCTCTTGCCGCGGAGCACAGGCTCCAGACACGCAGGCTCAGTAGTTGTGGCTCACAGGCCTAGTTGCTCCACAACATGTGGGATCTTCCCAGACCAGGGCTGGAACCCGTGTCCCCTGCATTAGCAGGCAGATTCTCAACCACTGCGCCACCAGGGAAGCCTGACATCTTCTTTATCCATTCATCTATTGATGGACACTTAGATTGCTTCCATGTCCTGGCTATTGTAAATAGAGCTGCAGTGAATATATTGGTACATGACTCTTTTTGAATTATGGTTTGCTCAGGGTATATGCCCAGTAGTGGGATTGCTGGGTCGTGTGGTAGTTCTATTTTTAGTTTTTTAAGGAACCTCCATAGTGTTTCCATAGTGGCTGTATCAATTTACATTCCCACCAACAGTGCAAGAGGGTTCCCTTTTCTTCACACCCTCTCTAGAATTTATTCTTTGTAGATTTCTTGATGATGGCCATTCTGAGTGGTGTGAGGTGATACCTCATTATTTTTTTTTAACATCTTTATTGGAGTATAATTGCTTTGCAATGGTATGTTAGTTTCTGCTTTATAACAGAGTGAATCAGTTATACATATACATATGTCCCCATATCTCTTCCCTCTTGCATCTCCCTCCCTTCCACCTTCCCTATCCCACCCCTCTAGGTGGTCACCAAGCACCGAGCTGATCTCCCTGTGCTATGCAGCTGCTTCCCACTAGCTATCGATTTTATATTTGGTAGTGTATATATGTCCATACCACTCTCTCACTTTGTCCCAGCTTACCCTTCCCCCTCCCCGTGTCCTCAAGTCCATTCTCTAGTAGGTCTGAGTCTTTATTCCCATCCTGCCCCTAGGTTCTTCATGACAATTTTCTTTTTTAGATTCCATATATATGTGTTAGCATATGGTATTTGTTTTTCACTTTCTGACTTCACTCTATATGACAGACTCTAGGTCCATCCACCTCACTACAAATAACTCAGTTTTGTTTCTTTTTATGGCTGAGTAATATTCCATTGTATATATGTGCCACGTTTTCTTTATCCATTCATCAATTGATGGACATTTAGGTTGCTTCCATGTCCTGGCTGTTGTGCATACAGCTGCAGTGAACATGGTGGTACATGACTCTTTTGGAATTATGGTTTTCTCAGGGTATATGCCCAGTAGTGGGATTGCTGGGATTGCTACCATATTGGTAGTTCTATTTTTAGTATTTTAAGGAGCCTCCATACTGTTCTCCATAGTGGCTGTATCAATTTACATTCCCACCAAGAGTGCAAGAGGGTTCCCTTTTCTCCTCACCCTCTCCAGCACTTGTTGTTTGTAGATTTTCTGAAGATGGCCATTCTGACTGGTGTGAGGTGATACCTCACTGTAGTTTCGATTTGCATTTCTGTAATGATTAGTGATATTGAGCATCCTTTCATGTGTTTGTTCGCAATCTTTATATCTTCTTTGGAGAAATGTCTATTTATGTCTTCTCCCTATTTCTGGATTGGGTTGTTTTCTTTTTTGATATTGACCTGCATGAGCTGCTTCTAAATTTTGGAGATTAAACCTTTGTCAGTTGCTGCATTTACAGATATTTTCTCCCATTCTACAGGCTGTCTTTTCGTCTTGTTTATGGTTTCCTTTCCTGTGCAAAAGCTTTTAAGTTTCATTAGATCCCATTTGTTTACTTCTGTTTTTATTTCCATTTCTCTAGGAGGTGGGTCAAAAAGGATCTTGCTGTGATTTATGTCATAAGAGTGTCTGCCTATGTTTCCTCGAAGAGTTTTAAAGTGTCTGGCCTTACATTTAGGTCTTTAATCCATTTTGAGTTTATTTTTGTGTATGGTGTTAGGGAGTGTTCTAATTTCATTCTTTTACATGTAGCTGTCCAGTTTTCCCAGCACCACTTATTGAAGAGGTTGTCTTTTCTCCATTGTATACTCTTGCCACCTTTATCAAAGGTAAGGTTACCATATGTGCATGGGTTTGCCTCTGGGCTTTCTATCCCATTCCATTGATCTATGTTTCTGTTTTTGTGCCAGTACCATACTGTCTTGATTACTGTAGCTTTGTAGTGTAGTCTGAAGTCAGGGAGTCTGATTCCTCCAGCTCCATTTGTTCCCCTCAAGACTGCTTTGGCTATTTGGGTCTTTTTTGTCTCCATACAAATTTTAAGATTTTTTGTTCTAGTTCTGTAAAAAATGCCACTGGTTATTTGATAGGGATTGCATTGAATCTGTAGATTGCTTTGGATAGTATAGTCATCTTCACAATATTGATTCTTACAATCCAAGAATATGGTATATCTCTCCATCCCTGTGTCATCTTTGATTTCTTTCATCAGTGTCTTGTAGTTTTCTGAGTATAGGTCTTTTCCCTTCTTAGGTAGGTTTATTCCTAGGTATTTTATTCTATTTGTTGCAATGTTGAATGTGATTGTTTCCTTAATTTCTCTTTCTGATCTTTCGTTGTTAGTGTACAGGAATGCAGGAGATTTCTGTACATTAATTTGTATCCTGCAGCTTTACCAAATTCATTGATTAGCTCTAACAGTTTTCTGGTGGCATTTTTAGGATTCTCTATGTATAGTATCATGTCATCTGCAAACAGTGACAGTTTTACTTCTTTTCCAATTTGTACTTCTTTTCCAATTTGTATTTCTTTTATTTCTTTTTCTTCTCTGATTGCCGTAGCTAGGACTTCCAAAACTATGTTGAATAATAGTGGCAAGAGAGGACATTCTTGTCTTATTCCTGATCTTAGAGGAAATGCTTTCAGTTTTTCACAATTGAGAATGATGTTTGCTGTGGGTCTGCCGCATATGGCCTTTATTATGTTGAGGTAGGTTCCCTCTATGCCCACTTTCTGGAGAGTTTTTATTATAAATCAGTGTTGAATTTTGTCAAAAGCTTGTTCTGCATCTGTTGAGATGATCATATGGTTTTTATTCTTTAATTTGTTAATATGGTTTATCACATTGATTCATTTGCATATATTGAAGAATCCTTGCATCCCTGGGATAAACCCCACTTGATCACGGTGTATGATCCTTTTAATGTGTTGTTGGATTCTGTTTGCTAGTGTTTTGTTGAGGATTTTGGCATCTATATTCATCAGTGATATTGGTTTGTAATTTTCTTTTTTTGTAGTATCTTTGTCTGGTTTTAGTATCAGGGTGATTGTGGTCTCATAGAATGAGTTTAGGAGTGTTCCTTCCTCTGCAATTTTTTGGAAGAGTTTGAGAAGCATGGGTGTTAGCTCTTCTCTAAATGTTTTATAGAATTCACCTGTGAAGCCATCTGGTCCTGGACTTCTGTTTGTTGGAAGATTTTTAATCACACTTTCAATTTCATTACTTGTGATTGGTCTGTTCATATTTTCTGTTCTTACTGTTTCTTACTGGGAAGGTTATACCCTTCTAAGAATTTATCCATTTCTTCCATGTTGTCCATTTTATTGGCATAGAGTTGCTTGTAGTAGTCTCTTAGGATGCTTTGTATTTCTGTGGTGTCTGCTGTAACTTCTCCTTTTTCATTTCCAATTTTATTGATTTGAGTCCTCTCCCTCATTTTCTTGATGAGTCTGGCTAAAGGTTTATCAATTTTGTTTATCTTCTCAAAGAAACCGCTTTTACTTTTATTAATCTTTGCTATCGTTTCCTTCATTTCTTTTTCATTTATTTCTGATCTGATCTTTATGATTTTTTCCTTCTGCTAACTTTGGGGGTTTTTTTGTTCTTCTTTCTCTAATTGCCTTAGGTACAAGGTTAGGTTGTTTTTTCGAGATGTTTCCTGTTTCTTAAGGTGGGATTGTATAGCTATAAACTTCCCTCTTAGAAGTGCCTTTGCTGCATCCCATAGGTTGTGGGTCATCGTGTTTTCATTGTCATTTGTTTCTAGGTGTTTTTTGATTTCTTCTTTGATTTCTTCAGTGATCTCTTGGTTATTTAGTAGTGTATTGTTTAGCCTCCATGTGTTTGTATTTTTCACAGTTTTTTCCTGTAATTGATATCTAGTCTCATAGCGTTGTGGTCGGAAAAGATACTTGCTACGATTTCAGTTTTCTTAAATTTACCAAGGCTTGATTTGTGACCCAAGGTATGATCTATTCTGGAGAATGTTCCATGAGCACTTGAGAAGAAAGTGTATTCTGTTGTTTTTGGATGGAATGTCCTTTAAATATCAATTAAGTCCATCTTGTTTAAGGTGTCATTTAAAGCTTGTATTTCCTTATTTATTTTCATTTTGTATTATCTATCCATTGGTGAAAGTGTGGTGTTAAAGTCCCCTACTATTACTGTGTTACTGTTGATTTCCCCTTTTATGGCTGTTAGCATTTGCCTTACGTATTGAGGTGTCCTATGTTGGGTGCATAAATATTTACAATTGTTATATCTTCTTCTTGGATTGATCCCTTGATCATTATTTAGTGTCCTTGTTTGTCTCTTGTAAGTCTTTATTTTAAAGTCTATTTTGTCTGATATGAGAATTGCCACTCCAGCTTTCTTTTGATTTCCATTTGCATGGAATATCTTTTTCCATCCCCTCACTTTCAGTCTGTATGTGTTCCTAGGTTTTTCTTGTCTGTAAAGGTTTTATTTGTCTGTCAAATCTGAATGAGATCCTTGCTGGTTAGAGTAATATTGGTTGTAGGTTTTTCCCTTTCATCACTTTAAATATGTTCTCTCACTCCCTTCTGGATTGCAGAGTTTCTGCTGAAAGATCAGCTACTGACCTTATGGGGATTCCCTTTTATGTTATTTGTTGCTTTTCCCTTGCTGCTCTTAATGTTTTATCTTTGTATTTAATTTTTGATAGTTTGATGAATATGTGTCTTGGCGTGTTTCTTGTTGGATTTATCCTGTATGGGACTCTCTGCACTTCCCGGACTTGATTGACTATTTCCTTTCCCATATTAGGGAAGTTTTCAACTATAATCTCTTCAAATATTTTCTCAGTCCCTTTCTTTTTCTCTTCTTCTTCTGGGACCCCTATAATTCGAATGTTGGTGTGTTTAATGTTGTCCCAGAGGTCTCTGAGACTGTCCTCAGTTCTTTTCATTCCTTTTTCTTTATTCTGCTCTTTCATATTTATTTCCACTGTTTTATCTTTCTGGTCACTTATCTGTTTTCTGCCTCAGTTATTCTGCTATTGATCCCTTCTAGAGAATTTTTAATTTCACTTATTGTGTTGTTCATCATTGTTTGTTTGCTCTTTAGTTCTTCTAGGCCCTTGTTAAACATTTCTTGTATTTCCTCCATTCTGTTTCCAAGATTTTGGATCATCTTTACTCTCATTACTCTGAATTCTTTTTCAGGTAGACTGCCTATTTCCTCTTCATTTGTTTGGTCTGGTGGGTTTTTACCTTGCTCCTTCATCTGCTGTGTATTTCTCTTTTTTCTCATTTTGCTTAACTTACTGTGTTTGGGGTCTCCTTTTCGCAGGCTGTAGGTTCATAGTTCCCATTGTTTTTGGTGTCTTCCCCCAGTGGCTAAGGTTGGTTCAGTGGGTTGTGTAGGCTTCCTGGTGTAGGGGACTGATGCCTGTGTTCTGGTAGATTAGCCTGGACCTTGTCTTTCTTGTGGGCAGAACCGTGTCCAGTGGTGTGTTTTGGGGTGTCTGTGAACTTATTATTTTAGTCAGCGTCTTTGCTAATGGGTGGGGTTGTGTTCCTGTCTTGCTAGTTGTTTGGTATAGAGTGTCCAGCACTGGAACTTGCTGGTCATTGAGTGGAGCTGGGTCTTAGCATTGAGACGGAGATCTCTGGGAGAGGTCTCGCCGAGTGATATTACGTGGGGCCAGCAGGTCTCTGGTGGTCGAATGTCCTGAACTCAGCTCTCCCACCTCAGAGGCTCAGGCCTGACACCCGGCCGGAGCACCAAGACCTTGTCAGCCACACGGCGGAGTCAGCTATGGCAGAGCTCTGCAGTTCTTGAAAATGTTTTTAAAACCACCAAACTATAACTGAAAAGCCAGGTCTCTTGATATCACACTTTCCTTATCCTTAAAATGTCTGTCTGAGACGTCGTCTAGGTATAAAATACCTCCTTAGTAGCATCAGCGGATAAGTACATAATGTACACATTGATCCAATATTATCTTTGTAACATGATGTGTAATTCAAAGAGAAAAATCTTTTAATAAAATTGGTGGCTGCCAGCTTCCCAACCTACATGGCTGTCATTGCCCCTGAGCTGAGCTGTCACCTGAGGTGTTTACTCTGTTTTTATCCAGCCCTCAATAAGGAATTACATTTCAGCCACCTCATCCCTTATCACCACAGGGTGCCAGCTGCTTAAAACTATCTGCCAACACCCATCCACTCACCCACAGGAAGCAACTCAGGAAGTTTTCAAAGGTGGAATGAGAAGAATCAGGGCTGTGTGTAAGCGTGTTAGTTTTCCTCTCTCCCCAAGGTTTTCACAGCAAATCCCACTGCTTGCCAATTCTCTCAGGGGAAGTGGAAGATCACCCACCTCCTTTTAGCCCCTGGACTTGCAAATAAAGGATGTCATTTCTAGAAAGGGATTCAGTTTAGCATAATTGCATTAAAGCAAAAGCAAGCGGGAGGGCAGGTTGCTAAAAAGTTTACTGTAATGGCTCAGAGTGCTTCTCATTCAGTTAGGTCCATGTGACCTGAAGAAAACCACTAAATCTCTCTGAGCCTCAGGTTACTCATCTGGAAAATGGACAGAATAGTCTCTCTGTAGCACTGCTGTAAGAATTCCATGAGATCAAGTATACTGAGTGCTGAGCGCGGAGCCTGGCACATAGTAACCATCCATACTCGTTAACTCCCATTGTCACCATTATCATCATTTTCCAGAGCTCCTTTGCTCGTCTCTGACACAGATACACCAGTGACTCTAGCTCTGGCTTCCATCTCAAATTTAACCCACATTTCCAGCACCTGGATGGATCTCTTCCAGATGTTACTCTCACACCTCACATATACAAAACTGAACTGCTTGTTTCTTCAGAACTGATTATTTTGAGAACTGCCACAAATTTGAGGGTAATTCCTCTCTTGTGGCCAGATCTTATTTAGATTTTCTGAACCCCAGTGAGTAAATTTCAGGACACCAAATGATAGAAATGAGTCAAGGGGTGTCACGTGTCCTTATAATTTCAGCTAAAGGGAATAGCCAAACTAAATTATCCTTAGCCACTGGATTCCCCCATCGCACTCCATCCTCAGAAGAAGGCAGAAGGCTCCACGTGTTGGAGCAGCTACTGCCCACTCACGTAGGGGACAAATGGGAGTGCAGAGCAGGGCTGAGGCAGCCTTCCACTGACTCTCGACCATCCATCCGCTCACCAATTGGAAGGGCAGTTGTCCTGAGCGGAAAGGCCAGAGATTATGCTTGCTAATTAATTTTCATTGTAATCTTCCTAAAGCTTAATACCATTTTCCTTGTGAATTCTTTGTTTGTTTGTTTCTTTTTGGTTTTTTTTTTGTTTGTTTTTTTCATTTGATGTATAACTTTATTCCATGTTACTGCTTTTGATAGCATTATCAAATGTTTCCGCATTACTTAACATGTTTTACCGTCTTTCTGGCTTCCGAAACTACTCCACTGGTATATTTTATATATTATTAAATTTTTACAGGTTATGCTGCGGTAAAACAACAACAAAACAAACCCAGATGTTCACAAGATTAAAGTTTTATTTCTTGCTTTTGTTACATGTTGGCAAGAGTCAGCTGTGGTTCTGCTTCATGTGTTTTCCTGAGGAAAGATCAGCGTCTATCTTTTTTTTTTTGAATTTTATTCATTTATTTTTTAGACAGCAGGTTCTTATTAGTTATCTATTTTATACCTATTAGTGTATATATGTCAATCCCAATCTCCCAATTCATCCCACCACCCCCCGCCACCTCCACTTTCCCACCTTGGTGTCTATATGTTTGTTCTCTACCTCTGTGTCTCTATTTCTGCTTTGCAAAACTGGTTCATCTGTACCATTTTTCTAGGTTCCACATATATGTGTTCATATACGATATTTGTTTTTCTCTTTCTGACTTACTTCACTCTGTATGACAGACTCTAGGTCCATCCACGTCTCTACCAATGATGCAGTTTAGTTCCTTTTTAAGGCTGAGTAATATTCCATTGTATATATGTACCACATCTTCTTTATCCATTCGTCTGTCGATGGGCATTTAGGTTGCTTTCATGACCTGGCTATTGTAAATAGTGCTGCAGTGAACACTGGAGTGCATGTGTCTTTTTGCATTATGGTTGTCTCTGGGTATATGCCCAGTAGTGGGATTGCTGTGTCATTCTTTGTGAATTCTTAAGCAAAGGGACATTATTCTTCCCTAAAGAGAAAGGGAACATCAGAGCGAGCCATCAGCGTCACTGAAAAGGGTGTCCTGGAAACATGGAAACAATGCAAAGAAAGGGGAGAGGGGTCAGTGTGGACTGCTGGCGTACGTTGCTTAAGAGTAAGGGTTATACACCTGCTGTCGTTTTGTCTTCTCTGTGGGAAGGGGGAAAACATTGTTCCATGGCAGAGCAATAGATTTTTTTCTACAACTCTCCCGTACCACTGTTTATCTCACTTTGCTCTGCTTTTCTGTCAAGGACCTTACCACCGTCTCAGAGACCGAGAATATCAACCTTTGTTTTGTCTTTGGTTCTCGGCCGTCCTTCTCACCCAGGTGCTGGTGAGGAGCTGAAGAATCTGTTCTGAATTCTTTCTCCAGTGTGTGTCTTCCCCCTCCTCCCCGATGCCACCGTTGTATTTCAGGGGCAGGTGGTCCTTGACAGGATGCTGCACTCACATGTTTTCTGATCTCCCCACCTGCCGCTGTAATCCCTCTTCATCGCTGGTGCCGGGGGTTAGTTACTTCAAATACACATTTGGTCGTGTCCCTTCACCACAGCGTCTGGCTCCTTCCACCTCTTTGTCCTTTTCCCTGCCCTGTGTCCCTGCTCTGTACCCTCTGACCCTGTAAGAGCAGAACGGGCTGCCCGAGTACACCTAGACCCTTCCAGAACTCCCTTGCCCTCAAGCCCCGCCTTGTGCTCTATTACTTATTTGCGTGTGTGTTCGTGTGTGTGTGTGTGAAACGTGTTTACAGACAAGTGCATAAAATGTATATTTACAGTGAAAAATTATAATTCAAACAAGTGAAGAACGGCTACTAGGTCAGCCAATGAAATATCACCAGGAGCCCAGAGGCCCCCCACAGGTTCCTCTCTCATCACAGCTTCCTTTCTCCCCACCGGAGGCAATTATTCATCTGACTTCTGGAATAATCCTTTTCTTGCTTTCTGAAAAAAATAGTTGTACTTCCTATTTTTGTATTCCCAAACAATATAATTTTTCCAGTTTTAACATGTGTACTTGGAATCATTTGGGGAGATAATGTGTATGTATGTGTATGCCCGTGTACGTGTACTTGTATAAATATGTTTGAATGTACATCCTGCTGCTTTTACTCAGTGATGTCGTTGAAAGATTCATATGTGTTATCCATTTTTCATGCTCTATTCCAGTTTTTCGCTTCTGTATATTATTTCATTATATAAATGTACCACAAATTGCCAGTTGTACTGTTAGTCTTCATTTGGATTATCTCCATCTGGGAGCTCGTAAGAGCAAAGATGCTGTGAACATATGTGTATGGCCATCCTGTTACAGCTGTTCACAGACGTCTGTAGCAGATGTACCTAGAGGTGGCTTTGCTGGGCTGAGAGGTATAAGCATCTTCTCCTTCGGTAGGTTAAGCCAAACTGTTCTATGTGAATACATTTATTTATACCTCCTCCCGGTGTGATATCAGAGCTCCTATTTCTCCACGTATTCACCAGCACTTGCCTTTTACCTTTTTTCTGTTCGTGCCAACTTGGTGCACGTGTAATGGTATATCTTTGTACTTTTAACTTACATTTTCAAGTAACTTCATTTTGGGGGTAAAACGATTCCTGGAGTGCAAATGTCTGTGCTTGTTTACTTCCCCTGTTTTGTCTTCCAGTTCCTGTATAGTTCAGAGGTCAAAGATTCCTATTCCTGAAGGAATTCCCAGTCAGTTAAACAACCCAAATTGCTTGCTATTCGGCTGAGTGGGGACAAACACTCACGCTATATTTCTTGGGCTTTCTTTGTTTATATGCTCTTCTTCAAAATACTTAAGGAATAAGGACTTGTGTATATAACAATATTATCCCTGTAGTATAAAGGATGTATATGGGCAGTTTCTTTAAGTTTATTTTTTAATCTGTGAAATGGAGCTAACACTATCTACCCTGTACAGTCTAGGGGTCTTCAATTAAATGAGGTAATAAGGTCAATATCTTAATTGATATTACATTATGTAAATCAATCAAGTTTTGAACAATTCAACTTCTAAAATGACTGATGGTTAATGTCACAAATATCTATGCAACAAAGTGATCAGATCTGTTCACGTTTCTTAGTTCTGTGACATTTCTCTGTGACGCTTATAAAACCACAGAATTCACTCTAGTCCCCTGTTGCTTGAAAGTCAAAGAGATTTGGTATTTCTGAATACACATCTGGGGAGCAAAATATGTTCAAAGGTTGTTTTGGCTAAGACCTTTAGGGTACCTGCATTTTAGGCTCTGTCATGATTAGAAATTACTTGTTGCATCTTGAGTGCAAATATGTAATTTTTGAAATTGCTGAGTTTTTCAATTTTAATAGGAATAATTTGGAATAATTTGACAATAGTATTAAATGTTTGGAATAATAAAATATTTGTACCAGTCTTTAAAAACACACACTTGTCAGACATACAGAGCTTCACTTCCCTGAATCAACACAAGCCTGAGTCCCAAGTACAATCTGTTCCAGGCTGAAAAGATCAATTTTCCTCTTCTAGCTAGTGGAGAGGAGAGATAGAGTTTCAGGGGAGGGGAGGTCAAGTTAATCCCGCTTAGCAAGTTCAGAGGCAAAGGAAGTAACCTCATTAATGGGGGAGGAGGTACAGGTACTAACAGCTTTATGATGCTTTGATATTGGGTTTCTAAAATCAAATTGTCAAAACAGACCTTAGACAGAAAGACCTAAATAGACACTTCTCCAAAGAAGACATACAGATGGCCAATAGTCACACGAAAAGATGCTCAACATCACTAATTATTAGAGAAATGCAGATCAAAATTACAATGAGGTATCACCTCACACCAGTCAGAATGGTAATCATCAAAAAATCTACAAGTAACAGTTGCTGGAGAGGGTGTGAAGGGAAGGGAACCCTCCTGCACTGTTGGTGGGAATGTGAATTGGTACAGCCACTATGGAGAACTGTATGGAGGTTCCTTAAAAAACTAAAAATAGAACTACCACACGGCCCAGAATTCACACTACTGGGCATATACCCTGAGAAAACCATAATTCAAAAAGAGACATGTACCACAATGTTCATTGCAGCTCTATTTCCAATAGCCAGGTCACGGAAGCAACCTAAGTGTCCATCGACAGATGAATGGATAAAGAGGACGTGGCACATATATACAATGGAATATTATTCAGCCATAAAAGGGAATGAAACTGAGTTATTTGTAGTGAGGTGGATGGACCTAGAGTCTGTCAGACAGAGTGAAGTAAGTCAGAAAGAGAAAAACAAATACCGTGTGCTAACACATATATATGGAATTAAAAAAAAAAAAAAGGTGGTTCTGAAGAGCCTAGGGGCAGGACAGCAATAAAGACGCAGACGTAGAGAATGGACTTGAGGACACGGGGAGGGGGAAGGGTAAGCTGGGACAAAGTGAGAGAGTGGCATGGACATATATACACTACCAAGTGTAACCTAGATAGCTAGTGGGAAGGAGCCGCATAGCACAGGGAGATCAGCTCGGTGCTTTGTGACCACGTAGAGGGTTGGGATAGGAAGGGTGGGAGATGCAAGAAGGAGGAGATATTGGGATATATGTATGCGTATAGCTGATTCAGTTTGTTAAATAGCAGAAACTAACACACCATTGTAAAGCAATTGTACTCCAATAAAGATGTTAAAAAATAAATAATTAAAAAAAAAAAGAACCTACAGACAGGTCCTGTATAACGTGTTCTCATTGCTTGGGATCCTGAACTCCTTGAGACATGAATGCTATTTTATTTGAATTTAGCTCCCCAGTGCCTTGTGCTGGGCCCGGACGTACTGGGCATCCGCAGGTTACTTTAGTGCAAGAGTAATGACACTTTGGCAGTGTGCCTGTGCATGTATAGGCACAGAGGTTCCTTCTAAACCTCCCAAGAATGCATTCCAGAATGCATGTCCTATTCCTGTGGTGGATGGGCAGAGCTTATAACTATTTCCGGAAATTTTCTAGAATGACAAAATTTGTCTCCAAGTGCACAGCAGCCCTACATGTTGCCCAGGTGTGGAGATGTAGCTCTTAAATACAGTCAGTGGGAAACACCCTTTTGCCAGCTATGCGTCCAACCTGGCCACCACAGTGACCAGACATGATAAGATGAATGATCCAGTAACGCCATAAGTTTTAATGGATGAAGATATAGGGAAGGAGATTCAATGTCCAGGTCCAGTTCTTGGTGACTTCAGGCTTTGTATCACTTTATGAGATGAAAATGTGCACGCTTGGATGGCATGCTTTATGGCACGCCCAGCCACTCCCATGATGCTTTCTCCTTAGATGGCTTTCAAAATAGAACAGACTACTGTGTAATTAAGGCTATTTGGGGCACCTCTGTTTTGCTTGGAAGGCCAAATCTGAAGTTTCTTGGTGCACAGAGTGAAGTTGTTAGGATGGTACTATAATGGGCAACTCAGGTGTAAATACGCAGGTATTTAACTGGAGTGTCGCAGGACTCTGATTCAGAGGGGTGATCATAGAAAGGTGTGCTTTCCTGCCTTTGGGGACCAACCGTGATTTTTGAGAAATACCTTTTTCCTGACTTTATTCTGACCTGTTTGCCTTTGCTGAGTTGAGGGCTTTCAGCAAGCTGGGAAGACATCATTCCGAAAAAGACCAGCTGTTACAGAAGGGAAACCACAAGGATGCAGCCCTTTTAACTACTGTGAATTGGAGTTTTTCTTCTCTTTCTCTCTTTTTTCCCTTCCGAAGACATCCTTCTCTTTCCACCTTCTTCTTTCTTCCATAAAACAAATGATAAAGCAAGCATGGTAAAAGCTAACCTTTGGGGAATCTGAGTGAAAGTTATAGAAGAACTCTTTGTAATGTTTTTGAAACTTTTTTGTCCATCTGAAACTACTTTTTTAATTTAAATATATGCCCCCGTATACGTTTTTAGGTTCACATCTTCACCAGACCACAAAAAATAAGTAGAATTTAGAAAAGCCAATGGGAAAGTGAAGCATATTCCGTCTGAAACAGCAGAAACAAAGGCGTAGCCTGGGGAATGAGACCTTGAACTTCTTGAGATGAACAGGGCTAGACCTGACCTGAGAGGTGGCATATGCTATGTAGCAGCAAATATATGTTTGCACAGATGAGTGGGGACAGAATATAACAGGTGAAAATCCTACAGTGGAGTTGTGATTTTATGTAGAGGAAAGTTTTTTGTGTAGACCTATTCTACCTTTGGTCTGTGGAAAAGGATACTGTCTTAGTCTGTTCAGGCTGCTATAACAAAATACCAAAGACTGAGTAGTTTATAAATAACAGAAATGTGTTTCTCTCGGTTCTGGAAGCTGGGAAGTCCAAGATCAAGGCCCCAGCACGGTCAAGTTCTGGTCAGGGTCGTCTTCTTGGTTCATAGCCATAGCCGGTGCCTTCTTGCTGTGTCCTCCCTGAAGGAAGTGGGGCTGGCAACCTTCAGAGCCTCCCTTATGAGGACTCTAATCCCCTTCCTGAGGGCTCCACCCTCATGACCTGCTCACCTTCAAAAGGCCCCACCCTTTAATACCATCACATTGGGCATTAGGATTTCAATGTATGAATGTGGGGAGGACACAAACATTCAGCTGTAGCAGATGTATTAAACACATTTATAGTACAGAAAGATTTATACATAATGAGCACTTAGAGGATTAATGTAGAGTGGCGGTTTAGAAGCATTGGTCCATTTAATCATTTGTAAGCTCCGGCCAGCATGTCTGTTCACAAAGCAGACCCCCTAAGGAACGTAGTTTCTCTAAAACATGTATTAATATTAAACATACATTAATTCAACAACATTGTAAATCAACCATACTTCAATTAAAAAAAATTTTACATATATTAATTCAGACCCATTTTCCACAGTAAAGCAAAACAATACAGATGTACTCTATGAAGCTCTTCAATTTTATAAAGATATTTAAGGACTTTAGGGATGAAACCAGAAACGTATTTAGATCCCTGGAATTTGGAGCCCTGAGGAAACCACACAGAGCGGGAAATCCTCTAAATCAGAGACTAAGTCTGGCACAAGCTTTTGATTGTTGTGCAAGACCACGCTGAGCCCTAAGACCCGCTGTTATATTTAACTGAACACTCTAATGACATCCTCTGAGTACACTGCTTTAATAACACACTTATTTAAAGTGACAAAACCCATGTTACCATTCTGTAAGTCTGAGTAGTGACACTGACATTTTCTCTTTCCCTCTCTGCCTCGTCCTCTCCCATCCCTGCCATACAAATAGTCACTGTCTCTGTAAATCACATTTAATTAAGTTTCCTTTTTTCTTTTTCTGTTTTCTTCCCCTGTTGTCTCATGTTGGTAGCAGGTTAATGCTGAATTTCTAATAAATGCAAATGGATTAAAGAAAATCATGAGTTCAAGATTATTTTAACTTCACCAGCATAATTGTTAATATCGCCGTCGTCCCCTGGGATATGTAGGATTACATCAATTAAATTGGTCTCTGTAACTGAACGCATTAACCATAAATGTGACTGCCGTGTCTTTCCCAGCACGCTTAAGGTATTTAATTTGCTTGCCTGTAATAGATTGTCAGAGCAGTAAACGTAAGGCAAGTAACGTAAATGGTGTAATGATGATAATTATCTGAATGGATCGATTAGAGTGTTATTACAACGTGATATTGTGGGTAGAAGCGAGATACAGACATCCCATATACATTCCCATTTTCAACTTTATTTCCTTACGTATTATTTCCCAAGAGTTTTCAAGTGAAAGCAATGGAAGCTGGCGTTGCTGTTCTCTCCTTTATCTCTCCCCATCATCCTCTGTGCTGTTGCCTTACTAAAACCAGCGGACCCCAGGGAAGCTAACTTTCTCCAAAGAAAGCAGTGACTTTATAAAACTGAAATTCTAGCAGTTTCTCCATTATTCATGGTATCCAGATATTTGAACCGGAGTCACTTTGTAGATTGGCTAGTATGTTCCCTTCACTTATTAACTACTAAAGAACTGTAATCCCAGAAAGGTTCCATGACCTGTTGAAGGTTACACAGCCTGCTATCGCCACGTAAACTGCAGGGGGTAGAACCGGCCCTCCCACCTGGGCTGGGCGGGGAGCTGAGGGGTTACACAGGCTGCAGGTCTGAAGGGGGTTCAGTGTGACAGACCAGAGCAAGCCCTGGAGGAACCAACAGCAAGTCAGGAAAAGCTTTTCGTTTCGTTTGGGTGGGGAATGAAATGATGGAACTGTCTGAGGATAATCAATACTTAAAAATCTGAACGGATGATCAGCATGAGGGTGGAAGGGTTGGGCTATGTGGCAGATGTCTGTCCATGATGAAAATGGAGAGAACAGGGTAGGATCCCACCTGAGGGACAGGAGTGTTGGGAGAGGGTTGCTAAAGCAGGGATTCGAGCCCAGAGGGAAAATGTCGAAGACAAGTGTTAGAATGGAAAGTTGAAGAAGAAACAGGGATTTGAATCCTTGGATTTGAAAGATGACTAATAGGTCGGGATGATCTGACAGTGGCATCCAAACAGACCGTTTACTTCAGCTTTTGTGCCCCAGCCTAGTTCAGTGACACCACGTCAGTTTCACTGGTAAGTAACAAACGGGCCTAAATCTGAAACTTTTCATACATCTGCCAAAGAAAAAAAAAAAATTCAAATCACCAAAGCACAAATCAAACCACACGGAACCCACACCTTCTGTGTTACCAGAAAACAGAACACTAGAACTTCAATTGCTGTCCGCAGAAAAATAAACACCACGTACTGTCCCCACAGCACTCTCCACAGCGAGGCTGTGTGTGCCAGGGCAGGGTGGTAGCAGAGGGTACAAGGAAAGCACTCCCAGAATGAGACGGTCTGACTCCACGAGCTCAAATCTCAGTACTGGCTGTAGGGCAGGGCTTGAAAGTGTACAGGACCAAAGGTGACCATCTCAGCGAGGCCATGATTCTGGGGAAAATGAGGCTGGGAGGCAAGGTACCATCTGAAGATGTGACTGTGAAGGGAAAAAGAAGAGGGAAAAATTCACGATGCTGTGGAAATAGAAGTATAAGACCAGCCTCCCCAGTCACCATCCAGCAAAGAGGCTAAAACGGGGGTGTATAGGGCAAGGGTGGAAGAATAGTACGTGAAAGTGATAAACTGATAAAACAGAAAGAATGCAAGTAGAGAACTGGTAGGAAAAAAGGCGGGGGAACAGTTGATTGTTGCATATGTAACAGGAGTGGGGGGCCGGGCCCAGGATTGTAAGGATGGTAAGAACAAAGGGAGTGGTGGGCACTGGGAGAGAATCTGTGAGAGCTGGAAGGGGTGATGTCGGAGGGTTAGGAGAGGGAGTGACACCTCGCTCCTTTTAGTATAGTTTGACTTTTGGAATCATGTTCATGTTTTCCATCTTCAAAATATAAAATGAAACCAATGAGAAGAGGAGAAATTAAATTTGAATACTATCAGAAACAAATGACCTGAACTGAATTTCAAAATAAATGTTCGTTTTTTGAAACAATTGAAACATTTTTAATTGAAGTATAGTTGATGTACAGCCTTATATGTTACAGGTGTACAATATAGTGATTCATAGTTTTTAAAGGTTAATATTCCAGGTATAGTTACTATAAAATGTTGGCTATATTCCCTGTGTGGTACAATGTGTCCTTGTAGCTTATTTTATACGTAGTAACTTGTACCTCTCACTCCCCTTCCCCTATATTGTCCCTCCCCCTTCCCTCTCCCCAGTGGTAACCACTAGAGTTCTCTGTATCTGTGAATCTGCTTCTTAAAACATATTTAAATCTAAATAAAATTAAGTTGAGAAAGAAGCAGATGTTAACTTCCTCAAAGTTTCCCTGAGTCTCATAAAGAATATCCATAAATGCAACCCTTCCAGCTTCAGTTTCAAATAAATAGTGTAGCCATACTAAGGTGTGAGGGGTGAGAAAGAGCCAGTCTGGTATCTTTTGAACACAGTATTTTTACTATATACCTGCATTCTAAAGAAAAAGCACATGTGAATTCTTCTTAGTACTATTTTTTTGTAGTGTGACCATTTCGTACGCACTTTAGGATTGAAGAAATTAGAAAATATAATGATGTCAGCAGCCCATATGCTCTCACTCTAGAAAAAGGAAGATACAAATATGAAAAGGGAGGGCAAGGGGGAGGTCTCTGGGGGGTTGTGTGTGTGTCCTCGCGCGTGCGCACCCATGTGCAAGGAGAGAGGGAGGGGAAGAGAGGAAGAGAAGGAGAAACCCTTCCTTACACTGGAAGAGACTAGGAGCGGTGATCCCTCAGTAGTAATTTGCACACATTAATATCCAGGTCTTAGTTTCCAAATATCATTGCGCAACTAAAAAGAAGCAGGATTCCTTGGAAAAATGGCTGCTTTCAGGGATGGGGCACCAGACAAGCAAAATGGGCATGGAACATTTCCCTGGGCCCAAAAAGAAAGAACATGTTTTTAAAATGAAGGAAATATGTCAAAGGGCGCAGCTTAAAGAGATTCACCTTCCCAAAGCTGAGAAAATTGAGCATCAGAATAAATACTGAGAGTACAGACATAGCCCTATGAATAATAAAAGAATCCATGTATTCATACTGATAAATAAATAGGAAAAACACTTCCTTATGACATCATGCAGACTCGTAAATGTAGGTAGAAAAATGGTAGAAATCATCATTTTCAACCGAAGTAATTGTTGATCCAGGCAAGATTCATTGATGGTTGCTAAAATAAGTAGATAAAAGTTCAGTGCGGAATAGGAGATTTTCATAGTCTCAAAGTACCTACCCCCAATTTACTTATTAATTCTAAAAGGAAAGATAGTAAATTTATAGTGGAGAGATTTGGAAGACTCCACCTTAACCAAGTGATCAAAGTTAACCTGTCCAATTATGGGACAAATGGACATGACGCGATTCTGATACGACGCACTGAGAAGGACCCAGTATCATTTCTGTACCGTTACTGCCAGGTGTGCAGGAGGAAACTTGAAAGAAACCCAAATTAAGGGACATTCCGCAAAATAATTGCCCTCTACTCTTCCAAAAAAAAAAAAAAAAAAAAACGGAGGGAGGGAGGGAGGGATCAACAGCATAGACGACAGCTCTTCCAAGTTACACGATCTTGGATGAATGACAAATAGATGATTTGTCATTCATGCAAGATCGGATCCTGATCCTGGAGAGCATTCTAGGTTGGAAAAAACTTTTGCCATAACGACATTATTGGTACCATGGATGAATTTGGAATAAGGCCTGCAGGTCAGATCGTGGTGCTGTATTAATAAACACTGTATTTCCTGACTTTGAAAACTATACTGTGGTTGTCTTCGTTATTGGGAAATACAGAAGTAGTTAGGGATAAAGAGCTTACTCTCAAGTTGCAGGAAAGAAATTAAAAGAGAAAGAAAGTGATACGGGAAATGCGGCAAAATGTTAACAATTGGTGAATCTAAGGAAAGGGTATGCGGCAGTTCATTGTACCATTTTTGCAAATCGTCTGTAAGTTTGAACTTATTTCCCCCCAAAAAGTTGAAAGAAAGTATAACGGGAAAATGTGAATCTGTGTACCTCCTAAAAATCATACCATAGTTTAGGAAAAAAATGATCTAAAGGTCTGTACGCCCACTTCTAAATGTCAAGGAGGGCTGTCATGAGAGGTGGGTGGAGCCAGGTTTCCTTGGGAGATGGGGGTGGTGATCACTGTAGCAGCCATGGGATGGGTTAACTTATACAGTTCAGGATTCAGGCCGGGGCCAGCAGTGGCCAAAGTGAGTCCAGGTCACCAGACACAGAGGGCAATTTTCATGCCACCATTCCATGCTTCTTCTAAAACCTAATGTGCTTATACTGTATACTTCTGTTCCTTTATTATTCTGCTGGTAACCTAGTAACCATACTCAACCTAGGATCCTACAGTAACTTATTTAACATTAAAGTACCTACAAGGCTCTTAGGAGCAGGAAAGCAGTACTTTTAAAGAGGCAGGGGGAGGGGCGAGGGACTCTTAAGTATGTGCAGTTCTTACATTTCTCATTATAGTCTCACGTTCAAGAGTCATTGCTTAACCAAGAACACAACATGCTTAGTTTGCTTTTGGAATTATGCTTTCATGAATTTACCTGAGGTTCTCTTCCATGACCTAAACAAGTACCAGGTTGTGAAACTGTGACAGGTCTTAATGAAGTGGATTAAAGCATTTCTTCCATTTACATTTTCATAGAATGAAGTAAACATTATAATCTTTTTTACAGAACTCTCTCGTATCAGGCCATGATTTGATTTTCTACCTGTTCAAAATATCAAGTTTTGCATTTCTTTAAATGCTAATGCCTTTTTGTGAACAATAAGACAGGAGTCATCCCTGAGAGATTTATAATAGTACTTAGAGCAGACTCGTCAAGGATTCTTCTACAAGAGTGTTTTGGATCCTGAGGAGATATATTTAGTAACTGTACTGAAGAAGTTGTCACGTAACACAACATTTCATTGATTTATCTGTATTATTTTTGTATCTCTACTGCAGGCAGAGAATTCAGCGTTGGCTTTGGAAAATGAAAATCAAAGGGAACAGTATGAGAGGTGTCTTGATGAGGTAAGGGGAGCGGGGTGCTTCTGGATAAGAGGCTGGACGATTTAGGATTCCCTAGGTCAGATCTTAATATGTGTCTATTACCGGTCTCCAGAGAATGTTAGCATTTTCTCCTTCAAAGGAAGGCTGTAAACATGGTGAATGTGGAGAAGGAAGGTCAGTCAGTCCCCTCCCCCTCCCTCCCTATATCCTTATACGGGCATCTGCAAATTCCTCTTGGTTATTGTTTAATATGCTTGGGGCATAGGTTGGGAGATGCTTCACTGTAGGATAAATTCATCCTGTCCGGTAAGTGTGATCCCAGCCTGTGAATGAGAAAAGCCATCTCAGGGCACGTTGCATCACCTCCAATTGGATGCCATTTCTGAAAAAGCAAATCCTTGATAGAGTGGGTGGGGATGATGTTCACAGTTGGCAGCCAGAGGGAAAAAATCAGTGGATTGAGAACAAGGCAAGAAGAGAAAGGGAAGTAAGGAGGCAAACTTGAACAGAATGGACGGAGACAGGGCCACACGCCTGAGTGAACTGGAGAAATGTGATTCCACGATGATGAAGAGATGAAGGCAGAGATGGTGGGTGTCTCAGAGTTCCTGAGAGGGGAGGGAAGACTGAAGGGTATGCAGGGCCCTGGTTTTCCTCTCAGCCATCCCCTGACATGGCACCAGGGGTCGTACCACCCATCTTTCCTACGTCATCCAGCCCGGACTGGCCATTTGCCTCTCTGACAGGCTCTTATCTGGGACTTGGTTGGTGATTGGAGTTACTCATTTTTTTTTTTTTTTTTTTTGTGGTACGCGGGCCCCTCACCGTTGTGGCCTCTCGTGTTGTGGAGCACAGGCTCCGGACGCGCAGGCCCAGCGGCCATGGCTCACGGGCCCAGCTGCTCCGTGGCATGTGGGATCCTCCCAGACCGGGGCACGAAGCCGTGTCCCCTGCATCGGCAGGCGGACTCTCAACCACTGCGCCACCAGGGAAGCCCTGGAGTTACTCATCTGATGGGATGACTTTTCTAGTCATCTGCCCGATACCCTAAGACTTGCACATATTCTTCTAAGAGATTCTGTTTAAGAGCTGTTATGATATAGCCGACAGAGATTTTAAGAAAATAAGAAAAATTACGTTCAGTCGAGTCCTACTACCTTACCAGTGGAAACCAGCAATGTATCTTCAGTCTTTGCCTCTTCACTAACTAATACTGGGTAATTATTTCAAAGTATGAACTACAGATACACTATACAAACGCTCTTGAACTTCCTTACCCCTTCCCTCCCCCAATCCCCCCCTTGATTGTCCCGGAAGGTGATGGGTTAAATGACAAAGGACACAGGTTCGAATCCCGGTTACAGCATCATCACCTCCACCATACACTCCTCTCCTCCCTTGGAACTAGAAATGGTGTTTCCTTCAGGGCTCCACCTGGGCTGGATATTTTCCTACGCCAGTGGATCTTGAAATGGGATCCCTGGACTGGCAGCGTCAGCCTCATCTGGGAACTTGTTAGAAATGCAAATTCTTAAGCCCCATTCCCAGCTGTAGAGAATCAGAGACTCTGGGAGTGGAGGTGGGCCTGGCTGTGATCGATCTGTAGATCAACAAGCTCTCCAGGTGATGCTGTTGAGCCCTACAAACCAAGAGCCATTATCCTCATAACACAGACCACTTTGCTTCACAGTTGCTTGTTGAAGAACCCTCAAAATGTCCCCAGAAAATTGCTTAGCTATTTAATATTTTAATTGTTTCATATCTCCAGCCACATATATTAGTTACTCAAGCAAAATGGTGTTTGCACTCCTCTGCCCTGTCAAGACTTACAAGGACTCTGAATAATCTTTACACTGTCCAGAGTTAAAAGAATCACTCAAGTCAGCTGACATAAAAGGAGGAGTGGTGACTCAGTGTCTAGTGAGGCCAGTTCAGCCCCCTCACCCCTGTTCCCCGGGCACTTGGTCCAATCAAAGTTTAGGGCAAGAAAGACCAAATAGATCCAAGGATATTTAAAGGAACAAATATTGCCCTTGGGTCATATGTATTGATCAGCAAAGTTCCACTTTAACCTCCTGCACACAAATTTCCAATGAGACTTAATCTGCATTCAGAAATCAAATATATGTGAATCACACCACAGAAACTTCTTAGTTGTCACAATTTTCCCACAAGTCATCCCTCCCCATCACTCAAAAAGCTCCCAGCATTCCTTTTTGGAAATTCACAGCCTGCTCTCTGTATGTTCTCTATGCCTGCATTCCGAAGGTTTCATTAGCATGTGTCTGGTGAAACCAAAGTTTTCGCCCACAAAATCATTTAGTATAAAGTTTCCACTGAACACAGAATTTTCAGAGGGAGAATCCTACTGTACTTTTTTATTGTTGTTCTTTTTTTTGACATGAGAACGGTTTTATTTAAATCATTGATCACTTGTGCAGTACTCAATATTAGGACTTTGAAATGATTTAGACAAAGTCTGTTTCCTTTTAACAGGTTAAAAAAACGAATCCTAGTTGGCAGAAGCTAATGCTTGCATCACACAGCTAATGGGAGGTAGAATCCTAAAATCTGCTTCCAACTGCCACCTGTACCTGACAACACCAAGCGAAGTGTTTATTTTTGCGTCACGCAAGTGTAAGGACCATATAATCTGGATTAACTTTATAACAATAATTTAAAAGGTAGAAAAGGGTCCCATATTACAGAAGTTTTTTAATTGACTATTTTGCCATTTATATTAATACAATAAATGAAGAAAACTGACAGTAGAACAGGCCAGTGGTCAGCCAACACACAACACAATGTGTTAACAAACATGGCAAAAGGATCAGTTTGTGTCATGCATTACCTTCCATGTAACATCTTTTTTGGAGGGGGGGAGGGAACATAAAGGTGGATTAATTCAAACTAGCCCTATTAAATATATCTATTAAGTTTATACTTCTGAAATTAATATTTGAGTGGAACATGTATTAATTATTCACATAATACCAGCTTTCTACTGAAGTTTAAGTATCCAGCAGATGATGCTCACATCCAGGCAAATCCTAGGGGTAATTGCACTGAGCAACATCCACTCAATCAATTATGAACTGCAAAATAATACTGGGTAATTATTTCAAAGTATGAACTACAGATATAATATTAAAAAACATATAGTAGAACAACTTTCTAACTTTAAAGTACACATGGTTAAGTCACCAGTACCTATTCACATACAAACTAAGCAAAATCAGAATAAACACTCAACTTTTAGGAGAAGCAGTTTCAGTCCTGGTTTTACCACTTAATAGGAGAAAGATCTTACGTGGGTCCTTTCATTCAAGGATGATTTGAAAACCAATTGACAAAGTTAATATCTTGGATCCCAGCTAAGAAGACTCTTCAAGGATCTTTCCTACTAACTTGAAGTTGGGGAACATACAATTTGAGAAATTAAATGATACCGCCCCTCATGCACACCCAGGTTACCCACAGTGAGTCCGGATCACACTTCAGTTCCTAATGACCTAAGTTAAGAGTCTCCTTTCTCCACATCTCTTACCCCGCAATACTCGACGTGGGCTACAGAACACAAAACCAACCTGTGTTCTGTGTGGCACCACCTGGCTGATACTGATACCTAAGTATGCACAGGATTGAGTTAAAAAGCTCTTCAACTCATCAAAGAAAAGAAAGAATCAAAATAACACCCTTAGTTTACACAGGCTTAACCTACGTTGATCACCTAGTAAATCTTGAATTGGCTCCCGTTAGCGGTAAATAGAATACTTTTGTATTTGGTGTAGAAACCAACAAATTTAGGTTAAATCCAGCCTTCACTCCGACGGTACAAACTATGTTTATTTGTGTGTAAAGTGCCAGTTTTATATACAAATCATAAGTAAACTTTAAAATCTGAAGCAGTGAGTCTGATGTCTTCCTACTGCCTTGTGGCAGTAACTGTTTAATCCTGCTGGATCAAACTCGCTTGACTCCCCACACTTTGAGGCCAAGGAACGTGCTGTTAAGAGCCAGGGGGAAGTCATGTACAGCCAGCCTGCTTGCAAACGCCAAACATGGACAAGATCTTTCGTAAGAATCCGAGTAGCTCTTGTCAACGCTTTCAACCTAGGTGACCCCACTAGCATTAACAGGATTGATTTTGAGGTAGCTACACAGTTTTAAAGATGCCATTAATGAAGACTATGGGCAATTTATGGTGTAGCCGGTTAATACAGTCCAAGTAGCTGATTTTTTTTTCTCTTTTGATGAGAAGGAAAAAAAGAAAAATCAGCAAAATAAGAGCACATCCTCAGTTCACTTAGAAGTCAGCATCCAAGGTAAAGGAATTCTCTGTCGGACTGGACGTCACTCCCATCCTCTGATACTTGCCTACTTTCTTCTCAGAGAACTTAGTCTTCCCTTCCAGTGACATATTCTCCATAAAGTCAAATGGATTTTCTACTCTGAAAACCTTGCTGAAACCCAGCTCCAGCATAAGTCTGTCTGCCACGAGTTCGATGTACTGCTTCATCAAAGCGCAGTTCATCCCAACGAGCTTCACTGTCGGGGCCTCCGTGAGGAACTCCTGTTCTAGCCTAACTGCTTGACGATTATTTCTTTGACCCTCTGCTCCGAAGGTTTGTGTAGCAGGTGTTTGAACATCAGGCAGGCAGAGTCTCAGAGTAAACCCTCGTCTCTGCTAATAAGTTCATTGGAACATGTGAGGCCGGCCATCAGTCCTCGTTTCTTGAGCCAGAATATCGATGCAAAAGAACCAGAAAAGAAGATTCCTTCCACTGCGGCAAAGGCTACGACACGTTCTCCGTACGTAGCCTCTTTGTCCTCGATCCAGCGCAAGGCCCAATCCGCCGCCTTCTTTACACAAGGCATTGTCTCAATGGCATTGAAGAAAAATTCCCTTTCTTTGGAATCTTTAATGTAAGTGTCAATGAGGAGACTATACATTTCAGAATGTATGTTTTCCATGGCAATTTGGAAGCCGTAGAAATAATGGGCTTCCGTAATCTGAACTTCTTGGCTAAGCCGCTCCACCAAGCTTTCATTTACTATGCCATCCTTGCTGCAGAGAAAGCCAGAAATGTGAAGTGAAACATCTCTTCTCAGGCTTCAGGGCTTCCCGGTGCTGAAAGTCCTTGGAAAGGTCCACCTCCTCAGCTGTCCAGAAGGAAGCCTCCGCTTTCTTATACATCTGCCAAGTATCACGGTATTCGATAGGAAAGACGACAAAGCGGCGGGGGGTTTCTTTCAGAAGAGTGGTTCATTCTCCACCCTGGGGGCAGATAGCTTAGGGTTCGGCTCGGCGGGCTCCTGGCAGATCCTCCTCGCGGTCTTGCTGGCCAGCACGTGGGTCCCGCTGAGGGACGGGGGAGTGTCCTCCTCGTCCGCCGGGCTGAGCCCCTTCATAGGCGAGAGCTGGAGGAGATGCTGCTGCTGCAGGCCAGCGACGGGGGCGGGCGGGACGCCAAGTGGGGCTGCGTGCAGGTCGCGGGATGCCAGGTGGGGCTGCGTGTAGGTCCTGGGCCCTCTGTCCTTAAGTGCAGAAGTTTAACTGTTGCCAAAGAGGGGATCTGCAATAAAGAACCACCTGTGAGCAGCACAAATGTTCTGTATTCATGAATCCCGGCCCCTGATTACACATGCCTCTTGTTTTGTAACTAATTGCATGAGGGTAGACAATCCATTTCCATGCATTGTAAGAGAACGCTCTCAAAGGGGTAGTTGAATGTAGTAATAATGCCAACTGGAAATTCTTTTCAAGGCTTTTTATACTAATTAGACAAACTAACAAGGTAAGGCCTCATGTAAGTTATTTCCTTGCTAATGGGTTTCATAAAACATACACAGGTGGATAAAATGTAAATTTGAAGTGTTCTTCAATCCCTTTTGTACTGATTGTTATTTTCTGGGAAATGAAGAACATATTGAGGATTTGGGGAAAGCACTTGGGAGTCAGAGACTCCCTCTGTGTGTTCTAATAAAAGGGTGTGTTTATTCAGAAGGAACAGACACACATCCATAGTTACACACACACAAATGCATGCACACACATTGCCACTTCACCACCACTTCTACTGCCACCCAACCCCTCATCTCCTTGCCTTGCAATACAAAAGCAAAATCAAGGACCAGTCTTGGTTTTCTGGAGGGTAGGGTGGCATTGGAGGTTTTCATGTTTGTATCTAGCTTCTTTGTCCAGCTGTTTGACAGCTTGCTGGCAAGCAGCGAAGCGCTTTTTATTCTCAGTGTCACTTTGACCAGTTCCTTTAAGACCAACTTATTCTCAAGTAGAGAAGATAATGACACATACCATCTCCTCAAACCGCTGCCTTGCTTTTAGATGGATTCAACTGTATCCTCCAAACCTTTATGGGATATCAACCTCGCCCAGGCCCTGGGATCTCAAGGTACCCCCAGCCTAGCAGGAGAAGTGAGGGACGTGGTTAATCCCAGAGGAAGGAGGTGAGGGAAACTCACAGAGGAAACTGGCTACGCTGGGTCTTGGAGAACATGCAGCACAGCCACCAAAGGGCGGGCGGAGCAGTGGGCGGGCGGGCAGGCGGTGAAGGGGGCAGAACTGATAGGGCATCTTTAGGAGAGAGAGCTGGAGCAGGTGAAGTCTGAGATCTAGGAAGGTGAGTGGTTCTCACTCTTACTGGCACATGCACTTAACCTGGGGGGCTTTAAAGGAACCACTGGCTGCCGCCGCCCCTCGGAGATTCTGATCTGATCTGATTCTGCTCTAGAGTGGAGCCTGGGTATTCAATTTTTTTAAAGCACTCCAGGGGCTTATAATATTCAGCCAGCATGAAGAACCACTAGCCTTATGTCTCTGAATGTGTGCTTTAGAGGGCATTTTCAGAAAGCATCCGTAAGAGGATGAAAGCTCCACCAAACTGGTTGTGATGATAGAAGAGCCACGTGGACCCACGTGGAAACTGAGTTATTTCCAATTCCTTAACTGTCTGAGCAAAAAATACACCCTATCCCAGTGCTTCTCAGAGTGTGTTTCTGAACCCCTTCTGCATCAGAAAGATGTGTCTCGATTGCTAAAAATTTGATTCTCTGACCTCACTCAGCTACTCTTAAGCAGAATGTAGGGTGAGGAAATTGGCAATTTGAACGAATTTCCCAGGCAAAGCTTTTGCACACAGAAGTTGGACCTGCCTCCCCATCAGGCCATCCGAGTTGGACCGGGGTTCGTAGGCAGCCAGGGTGCCGTAGTATTTGAGTTCTTCTCTGACTTCTCCATGCTCTACACTTCAGAGCCCAAGGGCAGGGAAAAGCAGACCTCTGGGTGTAGTTCAGAAAAAAAAGAAAAAAGCATCAGAATTTCTTTTAAACCAAGGCTAACTAAAGGCAGAAGCAGGTTAAAAACAGTTCTTCCTTTTCTTTCTGGTTCCTCTGCTATACGGCAAGACTGGATTGTGGAATCCTTATCAGATATTGTCATTGTATAGCCCACATCTGGGAACCTAAGTCATCTTTAAAATCAATATCTTGATAAATGTCAATGGAAGATGATCCTGCTTATGGCTCTCAGATGCTTCAGATGTCCATTTCATGTTCATTTCATGAATGGATCATAAAATCAACAGATGATCTACTTCTTGTACCTGCTCTAGACTCTGATCACCACAGGCAGCCCCTGTGTTCTCGTTAGCATTATCTCTCCAAGATCCAGCACAATTCTTGGCCCAGACTAGGTCACTTAATGCATATTTGTTGCATAACTAAATGAACGAATGGAAATTATCCGCAGCAAATTAATTTCCAAATTAGTTTTCACTGGAATCCCATATGTAAATCTCCCCCTCTCCCAGGGTCTTACAGGATTTTTTTTCACAGAGTAAATAAATAATATAGGTGCTTAGTGATTTTTATTTATACATGCATTTTACACACACACATACACACTTCATCCCTTTACAAATAAAAGCCCTTCTTAAACCACCCTTCCTTAGCTGCTTACCTGAAAATGTGTTTTAGTTTCTGAAGTTTGAATGATTGGATTCAGATTTAACATTTTTGGGGTGACTGCTTTTGATCAGGTACTGCCCAAGGTGGTTTCTCTGATGATGTCTATCATCTCATGCTTTTTTTTCACAATTTTAGAGGCAGACGGTTCCCCTGCTTGACAGCTGAGAGAAATCAGGTTGCTTCCCCACCCCCATACATATCAGTGAATGACCAACGCAGGCAGTATTTGAACCCAGGTCTTTTTTGTGATTCTGCCCTGGTGCTCTTCCCACCTGCCCCCAGCTGCCTTCCTACAATAAACCAAGCTCAGAAGCAGAGAAAACGTCCCCGAAGCACATTTCCCAAAAGGCGTGCTTTAGCGACCAGGTTTTTACATTACCTTGCTGACATGACAGTGGCTTGGCGTGATAAAGGAGCACATAAAAGGGTGAGAGCAGGACCACCAAGCAGGAGGACAGGACCGTTAAGCATGGTGTCCGCTGAGTACCTTACGTGCCCCACCCTGGACCCCATCCCCGACAGTCTTCAGGATGTGGTGAGAATTGGCTCCCTCTGGAATAAACTCATTCAGCCTCAGGGACTGTTTGGCAATAAAGTAACAGACAACTCTGCGGCCCTGATTCTCCTCTCTCTGCCCTCTCCCCCGCCACCCCCCCCAATCCCTCTACATCTGACAGGGAAGAAGAACAAAGATGTGTGTGGGTCACAGATGAGCCAAGTGTCAGAGGAGCTGGCTCCTCTGAGAGAGTTCCTACGGAGAGGAGAGGAGAGGTGTACCTGGCGGCTGTTCCTCCCGCCCTGCTCTCCCGCTGCCCACACCCCTGCTCCTCTCCTAGATGCAAAGAGGGAGGTTTCCACAAAGAGCCCAAGGGAAGTGGTCAAACAACCCAGGGGCTTAAGGACCGACCGTCACCTTTGCTCAGTGTGTCTCAGGTCCCCATGGCCCAGCCCAGCTGGTCTTTTTACTTTCTTTGGAGAGGAAAGCTGTCAGCTGACACTAGAAGGTATTTGTTCTCATTAGCTGGGCCTGCCCGAGTGTGATTTTTGCAACCCGAGTGCTAAGGGCAGGATGCTGCGATGAGGGCAGGGGCCCATTCCAGGGATCATCTTGTGAACCTGTTAGAGGTTTGCAGGCACAGGCTCCACACAGTTGTTCTGTTGCTGCATCGGGGAACCTGAGCTGTTAAAAGTAGTAACAGGGGCTTCCCTGGTGGCACAGTGGTTGAGAATCCGCCTGCCGATGCAGGGGACACGGGTTCGTGCCTCGGTCCGGGAGGATCCCACATGCCGCGGAGCGGCTGGGCCCGTGAGCCATGGCCACTGAGCCTGTGGGTCTGGAGCCTGTGCTCTGCGGCGGGAGAGACCACAACAGTGAGAGGCCCGCGTACCGCAAAAAAAAAAAAAAAGTAGTAACAAAACCCAGGAAACTATCTTTGTAGACAGAACCAAGGAAAGCGTGTGTATCACCTGCCTGCTTTTCTGCAAGGAACCTGTGAGCCCTTCTGGGTAATAGAACCCCATGTCAGTAGGTAAAGAAACAATGCATTCATATATCTTTGTTCAGTTTTCAGGTAGAGCAAACAATTGTCCAAAGTACGTGCCAAAAGGAACTGTATCAGAGATAGAGTCTATAAGCCTATAGGGCAAACATATTGGATTGCAAAGATATAACATATTTACTCCTGCAGGCTCTTACAGATAAGATATTCATTTATGACGCCTGTTAAATCATGAAGAGAGCTATTTTATGCAACCACTGTGCACAGACTGGTTTAAGTGAGGGACCAGTTCGGAGGAAGAAAAGAAAATATTGATATTAGGCAGTTTTATGAGAATGTAAATCAAATCCAAAGTTTGCTATCCAAAAGAATTAAATTATTTATGGTATAAATTAAGTTTGGTACATTGTTCCTGATTTAAGCAGCATGAATAGTTCAATTCTTCTGTTGTTGGGTTTTTTTTTAATTTGCAAGAATAAAATAGATGGTATATAGTTGGACTTTAAATTCGCAGTTACAAATTGAAATGAACATTTAAAAACTGAAAGATTTTCAAGATTATGCTATTGGTCAATTTATGTCAGCCGAATAACATTTATCACCATTGTGATCATGTATAAATAAAGTAATAAAGGAAAAAGTAATGGTACCAGTTATGGAAAATACGATTTATTTTGGACTATGATAGTTCTTAGATATGCTTCTTTAACTTGGGCTGGACTAAAAAGCAAACTACCTAAGAATACTTTTTCTTCAAAACTGTAGTTAGTTTCAATGAAAGGCCTTTCTTTTTTACTTAATGTCAACAATATAAATTTGAAAAGGATTCTGATAGGGGAAAAAAATCCTTCTTGTGCATACAGTTCAATGAGCCAATTCTAGGTAATCTGATTCTAGTCATTTACTGCTTGTGGTGTAAATGTCTGCTAACCGCAAGTTGATTGCAGCCTGTATTTTAATTTTCAGTGAGGCTTACTGGTGGTCACTGTCATTAAGGATATGCTATTTCGTCAATATTGAGTTAAGAAACAATTAAGCCCCATGAAAACATTTTTTACCATAATCTGTTCCCCTATACTAGACAGAGAAATGAGCACACACAGTTTAGCATCCTCAAAAATACATTTGTTATCAAGAGAAAGAGAAGATAAAAGTGTGGTCCTTAGCCTTCGGTTGAATGTGAGAATTACCAATATGATTACATGCTTACACGATTATCACACTTATAATTGTGTTCTTGCCAACCTCCTACCAGCTATGTTCTCTTTGAAATGAAAGAACACATCCCAATCATAGATAATCTGCAAATTTATATTGAATAAATGAATGAACAGAAATACCTTATATTTAAGATATTTAAATATCCTGACTTGGTCTTTAATGCTATCAGTTTCAGTTGTCACACTAAATGTTTATAGTTCATGTATGTATTGACTAAAAAATTCCACATAATTCACCTATCTACCGTAATTTTATCAATATTAGCTATACATATGGGTACATAATTTCAAGGTTGTGGCGAAGTTTAGTGACTCTTTGTGAAGTGTTTTTGAAACCTGCAGGTGAAAAAGAAATCTTAGTGTAAATACATGTAGAAATGATGAATGGTTATCTGGAGAAAATGCCAGATTCTTGAAATATCATGGACATGTTATTGGTTTTTCACATGGCCGTTAACTGGAATTGTGTCACATGCCCACTCCTAAGCCAGTGGCTGAAAGGGACTGGAATAACCAACACTGGCTTAGATTAATCAAGATTCACCTCCTTGGGCTGAGAGGGGCCCAGCTTCTCCTACTGTCACAAGTTGCCTGATACCTGAAGAAAATGAGGGTTCTAGTAATATATTAGTGACAATTATATTTGGTTGTATATTAGAAGAAACTCAACATAACAGTGCCTATTTTATTTCTCTCTCATATACCAGTTCAGAGGTAGACAGTGCAGCTCTATGCATCATCAGGACCAGGCTCATCCTATTTTTCTGCCCCCAAATACTTAATATGTGACTTCCATTGTCAAGGTGGCTGCTGAAGCTCCAGCCATCACTTTCATATCCCAGCTAGGAAAAGAAAGAAGGATGAGCCCCCTTTTTTATAAGAAACTGCCTATAAGTCCAAGAAAATAGACTGCTAATAACTCATTGGCCATAAGTTTGTCACACAGTGACAAGGGAGGCAGGGAAATGTATTTGGATGTGTGCAGCCAAAAAATCAGGGTTTGTGACTTAGGAGGAAGGGGCAAATGGGGGATAGAGTAAACAACTATCAGACTGTATCACAGGTAACAATGACAAGAGGATGGCGTAAAAGAAGATGTGGAGTAGGAAAGCAGAGCGTATAGCAAAGAATGAGTTGCCCCTATTCTCCACCATTCCAGCTACCCCTGTTGCAAGTAATTTTAAGCAGTGAAATAGTCACACAGCAGAAGAATAGGAAGGAGAGGCAAAGGACATTGTAAATCAGCAGTGTAGAAACTGTATACAGATAATTAGGATCGTGTTTTACCCTGTATCATTTTTTAGCCTTCTTAAAGTACTTTACATATGAAAGGATATTACTTTTCCAAATATGGAAATGTGAGAGTCAAGGTATGAATGATCTTTCCAGCCTAACCATCTTAATTAGCAACAAGGTCACCTTTGGAAAAAGCGAAGTATTACCTAGAAGGAAAGGCTTATTATGAAAAGAATCAGGTCCTCTGGAGCTAGAGGAAAGAGGAAAATAAGGAGCTAATTAGCTATAGTAAGCTGTGGGAAACTTACTGATAAATTAGAGTCCATGCATATAAAGTCTCATTATTATAAACGGCAACTCTTTTCTATTTTTTAAAGGTAGCCAACCAAGTTGTGCAAGCTCTGCTCACTCAAAAGGTAGGTCACTTTCTGGCTTTATTATTTTCAAAGTACTTATGTGAATAGATTGGAACTCACATTGTCAAACTAACAGAAACTATGATTGATAGCTGCAATACTTTTCTATTTATTCACTTAGGTTAAAATTGTGTGCATTTTAGATGGCATATGCAGTAACATCAATGACCAATAGATTCATAAAATTTAAACTCTTGGGAAAGTAATAGAAAGCCTTTTGAAGATGAAAGATTTCCGTGGGCCCACCCAGATGAGTAGCAAACCTATCATTTTTGTTTAGTAAATTCAAACATTAAATAAGTTGATGGATTCCTCTGACTCCTATAAAATGAGTAGCCTGCGATGGGCCGCATTAACAGAGGCCTAAAATTCAGCAAGAGATCTTTGAGGTTAGGAAGTTTATTTAACTTCTCTGGACCTTAATTCCTCTTCCGTAAAATAGGGATAACAATGTCTACCTCCCAGAATTGCTGTGGTCGTCCTATAAAACGGAACATACAGAGTTGTTCCCCCAGGAACAGGTTTGTGGTAAAGATAAAATAAATGGTGGTATTATATACCTGAAAGTTGCTGAGAGTAGATCTTAAGCCTTCTTATCACAAAATAAAAAAAGAGAATTAACTATGTGACGTGAGGATGTGTTAATAATTTTGATCTTGGTAATCATTCTACCATGTAATGTATATCAAATTATCATGTTTTACACTTTAAATATATACAATTATATTTGTCAATTACTCCTCATAAAGTTAGGGAAAACAACAAATGGTGATTTCTCAGCCTGAAATTTCTGTGCCTTCTCCTTTGTCATCTTCTTATTCTGCCTTCAGATCATGTTATTGGGGCAGGGTGGGTAAATGCAGGTAGTTGCCCAAATTTGGCAGGTTTGGTGGATTTTACTGAACCTTTTGCATCTCCTTCCATGATGTGTCTGAGAGGCTAAATTCTGATTCCTTCAAATTTTTTTATTCTGAGTTACCTCTCTGTGAGATAGATTTCCTCTTTAAAAGAAAATCTTAGATCATGTGGCATGTTCAGGAGGATGTGGCTAAGGAGAGCAAAATCATTTATGACATTTTGATTTTTTTGTGTGTGTGTGGTACCCGCGTACGCCTCTCACTGTTGTGGCCTCTCCCGTTGCGGAGCACAGGCTCCGGACGCGCAGGCTCAGAGGCCATGGCTCATGGGCCCAGCCGCTCCGCGGCACATGGGATCTTCCTGGACAGGGGCACGAACCCGTGTCCTCTGCATCGGCAGGCGGACTCTCAACCACTGCGCCACCAGGGAAGCCCCCCATTTTGATATTTTTTAATTGAAAACAGTTTTATTAGGGGTTGACTACTTCTCATAAAGGCACTTAAATAAATATTATTTTAAATGTATACTATAGAGGCATTAGAATAATATTTTTGCTAGATTCTCTCCCCCAACTACTTCTGTCAAAATATCATGCTTCCTGCTACAAATGATTTTCACTGGTTCAGATTTTACATTAACATTACATAAATAGAGAGATTTGAGCACATTTATTAGGTTAGAATTAGGTTCCATTGTGAGTAACAGAGATCCAAAATAATGGTGTCTTAAATCAGATAAAATAAAATAAAATCAGTTATTTATTTATCAGATCTAAATCTATAGGTGGGCAGTCCATGACCGGTGTGATGACTCTGCTCTATAAAGTTGATAGGGTTCCTGGCATCCAGGCTTCCATCTTACTAGTCTGCAGGATGTGGCCTTCATTTCCAGGGTTCCCTCATTGTCCAAAATGGCTGCTCTAGCTCCAGTGATCACATCCACATTTCAGCCATCGGGAAGAAATGAAAGCCAAAGAAAATGAAGAGGCTAAAAGACACACACCAGCTGTCTTTTAAGAGAAACGTCCAAAAGTTTTCACACCTCCCTACTTACATCTCCATGAACAGAACTTAATCACACATCCACACCTAAGGAAGCTGACAGGGGAGTCTTTATTCTGGGTATGTGCCCAGCTGAAAATTGATTGTCACCTTATTGTAGAAGGGTCGAAATAGATGTTGAAGGGCAACTCCTGATTTCTGTCACAACGTATTTGAATGCCTTTTCTCTTTCAAAGGCTTTAATTTCTCAACTGCTTTCCTCCTGTTGGAAACTCGACACTCATTTAATTACAAACCTAAGGAACGACGGGGCACTGTTGCAGCTCTGTGTGTAACTGTTGAAAGACTTCTCGTGCCTGTCTTTTTTAATGGTGCCTCAGGAAAGAGGCAAGAAAGCTGTCTGGAACGATATAAAGGAAAATGGGACCTTTCAGGTCAGCCACAAAAAATAGCTACACAAATTCAAGTAGTAACTAGTAAACAGATAAATCTGCCTTGGTACAGTGAAGCAGTAAGACACAAAAAGATGTGCTACTCTGAGATAGCCTACCTCAGGGATACTGTGGAAGCAGGCAAAGATGCCTGGGCTTTCAGAGATTCCAAAAGAATCATGTTCTGCAGAAACATGCACTTCCCAGTTTTTCTAGAGACTGTAGAATTGCTACAAAAAGACAAAAATTTCTTTTTAATTAAGAGCACAATATAGGAAATAAAATGTGCTCCAAAAGCAGATGAGAAACCTAATTCTAAAGAGGGATGAAGCTGGCACAGAGTAAAAAACAGAAATCTTGAGTGATTTATCCAAGTCACACACACACATAAAATCCTTGAGGTAAAATTATAGTCATAACCATACAGTTTTGGACTGTATCATTTGTTATGACACAAAGGCAAATCTGCCATGACTTCATATCCTCCTCCTTAGGCAACCAAAAAGGTATTTTTCTGGCATACCAGGAATTGGCTCCGATAAGCATCTTGAAGTCACAGAGTGTATTTCCTTTCCAAATACTGGTAGAAAAGAAATTATTTCCATGAATTTAGCAGCTTCTGTTAAATGTACATATCATGCCCTAGTCAAGTAATTCAATTTATCTCAAAAATCCGCGAGTTCTCTTAAGAGAGCTGACTGTCCCTCCTTTACATCAATAACGCTAAAATGACAGTATTAAACCCAGCTCACTTCCACTTATGCCTCCAAATCATAGGTCCAAGTCTATAAGTGTAAGTGAAATCAATAACCTGAGCTAAACTCATATTTTTGTCTGAAATATATTTTATCTTCATTAAGACAATTACACTCACTGAAAATGTTACTCTCCTAGGTTCTTTTTTTTTTTTTCTTTTCTTTTTTGCCACTAACACCAAACATGAAAGAAAAGCATTTTTCCCTGGAGTTATTTTCCAGCATATCAACAACCTCAGCCTTACCTTCATGTTCTTTAGAATCACCAAATATTCATGGTGTTTTTTAATTTGCCAACATGGATTAAGGCCCTTGTATGGCGGAATCTAGCAATACAGCCAACCAGATAGCAGCAGAACACAATTTTGTAGCTTGAAGCTAAAAGAACTCCCAACTCCTACATATTTCCCTTGTAGGAGGTGTGGTCAGGCCGTCTGGGTCCACTTGTGTAGCAATGGTGTGGGTAGGATCTGGTTTCCTTGAAGAGAGTCTGTTTATATTTACTTAGCACTTGCAAGGAGTCAGACCCCACGTCCAGCATTTTAAATGCACTGAATTGTTTTATTTTCACTGCCCATCTTGTGAGGTATGACTACGAAAATAAATTTTGGCTAGAAGTGCCAAAGCCCGTATGTTAACCTAGGGTTACTGCACTCCACTCCACGGCCTTACCCTTTGTACCATTCGGTACAAATTTGGACTATATCATTTGTTATGACACGAAGGCAAATCTGCCATGACTTCATATCCTGCTCCCTAGGCAACCAAAAAGGTATTTTTCTGGCATACCAGAAGAGATGCTATAAAAATCAACAGATGGATTGAAACCCAAAGATTAGTTACATACGATTGCAGGAAATAAAACAAAAGGGCAAGGAAGCCAGTAGATTTCTTAAAACTTCTGGAAGCATCGCCAGTCCTCACTAGCAAGGACGTCCAGGATCTGACATGCGTGGAGTCAAAAGTGACTGTAAATTTGGAGCTTTCTCCAAATCAAGCTTTCTCAGAATCAGTCTTATTTTGGACCCCAGAATTTCCCAACTGCCAGGGACCTTAGTGAACATTTAACCCTGAGCTTGTCAGCTAGCCTTGGTAATAGGCTCAATTCACCGTAATGACATAAACTGTTTAGCCATCACCCAGATTAAGAATGTTTTCATCTGAATGCCTTTTGGATGAAGGCTTGCAGTATTCTGTTTGCCACGAGACTCACCACTTCCTATTGATTAGAACTGGCCTGATTCAGTGATACAATTATGTTACCTGTCTTGCCTTTTTAAGTATTTGATGTTGAGGTCCTTGGTTGGTCTGAGATGTGACCAGCCTTTTCCAGTAATCCTTTTCTTTTTACAGAAGTGTTAGCATTCTTAGAAGAGATAGGGATATATCAGTGACAGACACTGAGAGGGTTTGTGACTGGGAGAGGCTGGTGGATGTGGTTTCCAGTAAGCTTAAGGAAAGGATTCAGGTGGCCCTTGACAAGTCATCTCATGAAGCAGCTGAGGCATGCCTTGTCTTGAAAGCCTGGTTTTGTGCAGAAGCTACATTTACAGGTGAGGAAACTGAGGCGTAACCAGAATAAGTTACTTCCTCAAGGTCATGTGGGTAATGAGGACCAGAGCCCAGGCCCTCCGAACTGCCAATCCAGTGTATTCCCATGATACACACTGCTTCTGAAATAGGAATACCAATACAATACCCTTTTACACGATAAAATCAGATTTAAATAGTTTTCAACAGTACTCCAGTGGTAATATCAGTATATATCGAGTTTCTAATCAACCAGCATTTCCCTAAATTTCCTTTAACCTGGAGCTGGCAATGGTTTTGCTCTAAATGCATGAAGTAACCATACTCCATAGCTACTACACAGCGGTGAAGCCAGAATCTCTTTCGGCCACAGGTGAAACACAGGTGAAACTTGTCAGGAGTACAATGTGTGGATCCTCCAGAGAAGTTATGGTTTGGGATCATTAAGATACACAGGGCCGGGCTTCCCTGGTGGCGCAGTGGTTGAGAGCCTGCCTGCCGATGCAGGGGACACAGGTTCACGCCCCGGTCCGGGAGGATCCCTTATGCCGCAGAGCGGCTGGGCCCGTGAGCCATGGCCGCTGAGCCTGCATGTCTGGAGCCTGTGCTCCGCAACGGGAGAGACCACAGCAGTGGGAGGCCTGTGTACCCACCCCCCCAAAAAAAATACACAGGGCTCTTTTAGACCAGTATCATCCCATTGCTCAGTATATTTTCCCCTGGCATCCGGCTGTGATGCCTTACTTTATTTCAATTGAGAGTGGCAGGCAGATTGCAAAGAAAACAGGTTGGGCTATTTCCTTGAACCCAAAGACCACTATACTTGCTTACATGAGATGAAATGTAGTCAACTCTTTGGCATTTTTTTCTTCCTGATAACATTATACAACACATCCCCTTTTTTCTTTCAAAAGACACAACCTTATATTTTCAGTGGGGCCCTCCCCTTGAGGCCTGAGACATACTAGGGAGCAGAGAAAATAAAAGGCTGTGGACAAGGGCAGATGGTCCAGCCCCTGTTGGGAGCCATGATCTCAGAGGCTGGCCTCTAAACAGGAGAGTTCTTTAGTTTAGTTTATAATGCCTTACCTGGGGGGCATAGTCTAGTTCTCACCTCTATAATCAACAACATTAGAATAGTGGCTCTTGCACCCAGCCTCAAAATGTCATACGGGCCTTTATGGTAGTGGGTTCTCATTGTGAGCCCAGGGGAAGCACAGACAGCCCGCTGACACTCTCTGCCTAGTAGTCAAGGAAATTGTGGTTTTTCTCTCTCTCTTTCCATCTATCCAGTCTGGCTGTGTTTATGTGTGTGCACATGGGCACACACACATGGCTTTGATTACAGTTTCTTGGGATGACAACTGTCTGGCCTCACCATCCACAGCTTGAGTGAAGAAAGCAAGAATGTTAAAACAACACAGAATATTCTTTTATATCTACAGATTTTCTGTCCAGCTCAATTCTGTTGGTCAGTGATTGTAAGAGCAGTGTCACATTCCTAAAGCCCTCCATTTCCCCCTCTGCTCTGTGCTGATCTAGATGAGGCCTGAGTGATGAACGGTTCTCAAGGTCGGTAAAGTGTGTTCCTGCTAATGAACTTTTACTGCCTTAAATAACAGTAATGGCCATGGAAATTTGGGCACTGGTACAAAAACTTGCTTTAGAATATATTGATTTTTTTCTTTCCTTTTTTTTTTTTTTTCTTCTTTTTTACCCATCTGAAGAAATCTTTTCAAGTTATTCTCAGTTTTGCTACTAAAACTGTTGCTGGTGTTCCTTACAAGTCTCCTTTCTCCTTGCAAATCCAGACTCATATGCTTCTGGTCCATCCCTGCCCCTGCAAGTGAGACTGATTGTGTTTTCCCACCCAATAGGTACTATTAATATTTGTTTACCTCACGGTCAAGTTTTATTAATTGCTTAATTAGCAGTAGTGAAAACAATTAGCGTTTGGGAGCAGGGAGTGTTATATACCCGCTAAGAACAAAAATTAGCATTAGCGAGACACAGAGGTTGAATTCTAAATAAAGACAGCAAATTTAGCCTTTTCATTTGTGCAGTGCCTAGGCCCCCAAAACAGCCTCTGCTAAATGGCATGCATGCTCAGGTGTGCACACACCCCCTGCCCCTGCTTTTACAGTGCTGCCCTCCTACAGCTTGCACCCTGGTGCCTCGTCTGGACATGGCATTCCTTTGCTCTGCATTTGTAGGCAGCAGTCAGTTGAAAACATCCTACGCATAAGCTTCCTTATTTAGCTAAAAAGGTGAGGTGAGTGTAAGCTGAGCACTGAGCTATAGCTTGGCCTGTCTCTTTGCCTCCTGTAAATAGAGTGAATAAGCCTGGAAATGATGATGCATCTCAGGTAAGGCCTCGGAAGCTAGATCTCTCTCTAGCTGCACACTTAGGTTGCCCCAAGGTTATGTATGGAACAGGCCCACTCACCGTTGTGACTGCTGTTTAGGTCCTGGGGGGCAGAGGTGTGGACTGGCACCCTGTCTTGCTTGCAGAGCCTTAAGTGAGGCCTGTAGCTGCCCCACCTCAGAATACATAGGTAGACACACTAGCAGTGTTGAGAAACTTAAAACTCTCTTTATCACACCATCACGAGAGAATAGAATTCATCATCATTAACCCCCTTTAACAACATCATCACACAATTTTATCAAGCTCCTACTACTCTGTGGGGTGCTGTGCTAGGTGGTGAAGGCAAAATGTCAGGACAATATGCTTGTGCTGGTGTTTCTGTGAGTATCTTCTCATGCCTTTGGAGGAACGTGGCATCTCATTGACAAGATAAGTCCAGAGCATGAAAGCAAATCAACACAAAGCAGTATCTCACATTAGCTAAATGTCGTAGAAGAGGCATTGAGGGCCTACTGGAGTTCAGGAAAGGGAGCAGATAAAAGTGGAGGATGCCAGATAAAGGCCTCGGGGAGGAAACAGAATTTGAACTGGATGTCAACCGAAGAGCCAAACTTGGACCGGAAGAAGGTGGTGGATGAGAAGCAAAAGGGAGGTCGGGGAGGGGGAAGGAGGCAGAATGCCTGGTGCTTTCGAGAACAGGCAGAGCCTTGTTAAAGAACAGGGTAAGGGCTTCCCTGGTGGCGCAGTGGTTGAGAGTCTGCCTGCTGATGCAGGGGACACGGGTTCGTGCCCCGGTCTGGGAAGATCCCACATGCCGCGGAGCGGCTGGGCCCGTGAGCCATGGCCGCTGAGCCTGCGCGTCCAGAGCCTGTGCTCCGCAACGAGAGAGGCCACAACAGTGAGAGGCCCGCGTACCGCAAAAAAAAAAAAAAAAAAGAAAAAAGAACAGGGTAAGAGCATGGTAAGAACAGAAACCTTTTTTTTTTCAAATCAGGAAATAGTGTAAGATAAAGTTTGAAATGTAGAAAAGGGTCAGCTTTTGAAGAACCTTGCCTTGGGGCTTTATTCTACCCTGGTGTTCCTTGAACCCCACCAAAGAGGGTGTAGACATGTCAGTAGAAGTACTGTCTTTATCACAAGTTAACTTGGAAGGCAGCTCCTGGGTGGGATTCCAGAGCATCCTAAAGCTCCCGCGTGTTGGCCCCCCTCATGGAAGCTGGGGAAGAGCTCTCCTTGGTGTTTGAACTATTCAGAAGAGCTGCTCCAAGGGGATGCGAGGTACGGTTCTTCTACTTTTTCCCCAACACTAAGACCAGAACACCCCAAAAGGTATGGAAATCCACTAGTTCAGAGGATGGACAAGTTTCAAGTGGCCTTATAAGCCTTCACTTCACAGTTGCTTCACTCCGTGTAAATGCATCACTGACTCAGTTAGCAGCCGCATTGAGAATTTCAACTCATTTCCACAAACGACAGAGGAAGCTTCCGTCAAAAGTGATAGTTTCCATACAGTATTTGTTTTTCTCTTTCTGACTTACTTCACTCTGTATGACAGACTCGGGAAAAAAAAAAAGTCATGAAGAACCTAGGGGTAAGATGGGAATAAAGACACAGACCTACTAGAGAATGGACTTGAGGATATGGGGAGGGGGAAGGGTAAGCTGTGAGAGAGAGGCATGGACATATATACACTACCAAACGTAAGGTAGATAGCTAGTGGGAAGCAGCCGCATAGCACAGGGAGATCAGCTCTGTGCTTTGTGACCACCTAGAGGGGTGGGATAGGGAAGATGGGAGGGAGATGCAAGAGGGAAGAGATATGGGAACATATGTATATGTATAACTGATTCACTTTGTTATAAAGCAGAAACTAACACACCATTGTAAAGCAATTATACTCCAATAAAGATGTTAAGAAAAAAAAAGTGATAGTTTCTTTAGTTGATCAAATCTCTATTCAGTGTAAAAACATTGTCCTGTGGTTTGTGCTTTATGATTGCTTTTATGAAGACAGTGAAAAAGCCAAATATATAGGCGGAAACTTAAATTGACTTTATATTGCTGAGATTTACCATCTTCAAAAATAGCATGCTAGATTAATGCATTTCTGATTTCAAGGTGCTTTTTATTTTTTTTTAAGTAGATCTTCCCTGAACATAATAATTCTATCAGACAGTGGGCTATGGAAGAAAACATTGTGTGTGATCTATTTCTGGGGGGCTTGAAGGCTTAAAATACTATTTTCTACTACTGTGCCTGAAATATCAGATGAAATATAGTGATAATATGCAAAAGTGTCTTAACGGTAATAGACTTTTCTTTCTTTCAATGTGTTTGTTGCAGGATCTAAGGGAGGAATGTGTAAAGTTGAAAACAAGAGTGTTTGATTTGGAACAACAGAATCGAACGCTAAGCATCCTTTTCCAGCAGCGAGTCAGACCAACTTCTGATCTGCTCCTCCAGGTATGTGTTTCTGTGCAAAACAATCTTTGCTACTGAAATGCTGTTGACAGGAAGTGAGTTAAGTTCAAAAGGTACCACTATCTCCATGGGCAAGACATATTGCATCAGAACCTCCTTTCTCTCCCCTCTCAAGGGATGTCATTAAAATTGAATGTCTCTTAAATCTCTGACTCTTTAAATCTAACTTTGATAAAGAAATGCATCAACAAATAATAAACAGGTAAAAGGAAACAATCAGAGGTATCAAGTGAAACCGGGGAATGGAGTCAGCAAATAACTGATTGCTTTGGGGACAAGTATTAGTAGTCTTGCACTCCATGATAAGCAAGGCAGAGTTTTATGTGATGCCGAGGTACATTTCTTTATTTCAAATTCTCTGTAAGCAAAACTACAGCTGGGGTTTGTTGTGCTTTCATCTCTCTCTCTATGCAGCCTGCCTCCTCACAACTTAATACTTCCTCCACTCCGCCTCAGTCTTTTACAGGTTCTCTTCGTCTAAGCGTTCTTACCAAACTCTTCCAGTTGCCTTCATAACAGGGAAAGTTGTGGAAAGGCAAACCATTTGAATCATTTTGAAGCTGCCCCCGAGAAAGCACTAGAAAATATATCTGACTGCAGGGAGACACATGGATTGGCAAAGGGGTCTAGAAGGCTGATCTTTGCTGTTTCCTATTTTTTTTAATGCTATTAATGTGCATATTTGCTCAGACAAGCCCCAAGTTTGTAAAGGATAACCCCCAGCTGCCTGGTCTGATTGACTAAAGGAAAGGGGAAAGACTGAGATACCCTCTAGACTAGCCTGTCACCACTGTAGCCGCTAGCCATGTGGTGCTATTGAAATTAAACATTAATTTAAATTAGGTTTCTATGTCAAACTAGTCAGATTTCAAGTGTTGAAAAGCCACACATGGCCGGCAGCTACCATATTAGACAGTGTTTGTACAGAACGTTTCCATCATGGTAGAAAGTTCAGCACTTTTCCAGATGGTTGAGACAGTGTTGCTAATTTACCCTCTGAACTTTGGCACAAACATCTTTCCCTGACTCCTCAGGGAAATAATGAGAAATTGCAGTTCATTTCAGAGAAAGAAAGATGTTTGGTAAAACCGCACATCAAAATGTAATCCTCCCCTCCCCGCCCCCGATGAAAAGAAAAGAGCTCTCTGAATTGTAAAATAGATCTCATCTCTTAAATTAATTTTCTCTCTGCTTTATCTATTAGCGTATAATTCATAATTTATGACTCATAAATTGTGTGGAAAAAAAATCATCTATCTCTATTCTGTTTCCTGATCCTGGCCACGATAAATGTTGGTCAGAGGGAATCTTGCATCTGTTAAAAGTTGTATCTCATTTGCTCACTTATCATCAAGATCCACTATTGTAATTGCTTTTGACAGCTATTGCATGTTCATGAATTTTTCCGTTTTACATGTTTTAACTTGAGGCTTTTCTGGAACAATTTTTAAGGATCTACAGTCCCTGTTTGTGAATCATGATGGTTCATTTCCACAGTAAACACATGTGCCATAGATATTTAAGCTTCTTCATTGGCTGACACATTTCTTAAATACATATCCAACTGGCAGGGGATGGTGTTTGTACTAACAATAGAACTCAATGTTTACTCCTTGGGTGTCTTCAGCCAACACACTGTTTCTCCCCAAATAGACCTCACTTCCAGGAGCCATTCTAAGTTAAATGGAATTTGTAAAAGATGGGCTGATAGTATTTCTGTGATGTAGAATAATAGCAAGGATGATGCCTGCCCTCTAACATCTAAGGGCTCACAGTCATAGACAAAGTTGCTGGTTTTTCAGGTGGTCTGTTCATTATATGACCTGTGATTTTTTTTATTTTCTGGTGGCACAAATACATATCATGGAGCACTGGCTAAAGTAAAAGCAGTTTGAGCTTGCTTCGCACCTGTGGAAGCTCTGTAATTATTTGTTGAATGGAATAATGAATAAATGACCCAGATTCATTCTGCAAGTTGGGGAGTTCTTTTACATACACCTAAGAGAGGTTTATACCCCTACCTCTTCTTCTGAATGTTTCCTGTCTTGTGTGGAGGCTTTGGAACTATGCAGCCATGCTGGTCCAGCCCAGTTTGTTTGAGGGTGTGGCTGGTGAGCACAGCAAACCCACCAGTGTGCCTGGTCCCGAGTATGAGAGATGTTACAGCTTCTGCCCATGGACTGGAGATTCAGTACAGAAGATTTCTAAGTAGGTTTCTGTGTATCTTAAAAAACTGATTAGTTGTCATCTGCTGAATCCAGCTTAATGATTCTCTACAATCTAAGTAGCCACCTGAAGAGAAATACAGAAAGAAGATTGTTGAACACATTGGATTTTAGTAGATACATTGTAAGTTGTAGAAAAGAAAGTAATTTATAGGAAATAGCTAATTATTTGTCCCTCAAAAACAGAGAATAAGAGGTTACATGGATATTCTTTAGCAAATTCTGATATAGGAGGAACAAAAAGGGATAGTTCTAAGGATTCGTGGACAGATTCTGGGAAACTTACAAAAGGAACCAGTCCATGATGGGAAAGAAAAGAAGGCTAACCTGAAATTTAAAATCTTAAGAATGGCCATAAATTTCTCTGTTGATTCCAGTTTCCAGAAAAGCATCTCTGGGACTATGGGTGGAAACAAATCAGATTAATAAGGGCCTCCATATTAAAATCAATAATTTGAGCTAAATTCTAATGGATTAAGAAACCAGTATAGCAAATAAAATCTAAAAGTAACATTCTTAATGGAACCGGAGTCTATAACTAAACCTATTTGAACTCACTGGCCAGATTAACCAATGCTCACCATTTCCTCTTATAAATTATATTAGATTACACTCTCAATTTACCAAACATTGACAACTAGTTGAAACTCTCTACTAGGAGTACTTAATTCTCTTACCAGTTGAGTTGTATTTCCACCATGAATGAGTTACGTTTGTAACTCAGTATGTTCACGTGACTAGTACTTGTCACGGTGATTATGAAATTTTTAACTACTTTATAAACTGATGAAATGTAGTGCAAAAAGAATTGTTTCTATAAAATAAAGTTGAGTGCTTCAAAAACACTATAAAGGCACGTCCCTAAAAATGTTTGTGATCAAATGAAATATAGGTGTGTAACTGCAAAAAAAAAAAATGTGGGAGATGGTGAATTGTATTAAATGTAGAGGCATTCTGCTTGCAAATTGCTTCTCAGGTGGTTTTAAGCTCTTGTTCCACTATTAAGAAAAACAAAACCTAGAAATGATAGACAATGCCTAAAGCATGTGTTTGATGCCAAAAAAATTAAAAAAGACATTGGAGGACTCTAATAATATGATCCCTAGGCAAAAAAGCCAGCCTTGGCCCTACCAAAAAAAAAAAAAAAAGTGCTGGCTACTGTTCTACAACCTTTATAGTGTTCACCAATTTATCTCCATTACAGTGCTGTCAGGTAGGAACTATCTCTATACCCATTCTACAGATGAGGACACTTAGGCACAAAGAGGCTGTGTCACCCAGTGGTAATTGACAGACTGGGGATTTAAATCCATGGTCAGGGTCCACTTCCTCCCATTCACTTCCTGTCTGTGCTCCCTCTACATGGAATACAAATGAACACAAGGAACATTTTTCTGATTCTGTAGTCTGACAGACGTTTTGATTAACGGGCCCACCTGTGCTCAAATCAGTTCAGAGGGCTTCTGCAGTGTAATCACCTACAATATTTACACATTTCTGAAAGCCTCTTGATCTGTGGCATCCAAGATTTTCCCCTCTCCTGTGTGTTCTGCTCTTGTCTTGCTCTGGACACCTGTGTTATCATCATCTTGATAGGACATTATTCTCATATTTTCTGCCTAACACAGTTCATTCTTCTCCTTTTTATCTGATATTTCAAAGGGTCCTATACTCGCATCCTTGGGCCAAGATAGAAAGAAAAGAATGTTACAGTGTATATTATTCTCAGAAACAGTTGAGAATCTGACAGCTTAGAACCAAGGTGTAAAACTTTGCTGTCACTTCTGAGAGCATTGACTTTTTTTTGCTAGTGTTTTGTTTTGTATTATTTCAGGTGAGATGAGACGATTTAAAACTTCTCTTTGTGCTTCTGGTGTCTTTTGCGTTCATTGCATCTTTATTTTATTTAATTTCATATGCAGTTATAGCATCCTAGAGTCACATGGTACTGATGGTGGAGGTCATGCAGTGCAACCCCCATAACTAGGGATTTCATGTTAACTTTTATTTCACCTAAATAGGAATCTCCTTGAGGGCAGCAATTATGCTGAATGTTGCATTTTACCCTCCCACAGATATTATCACCATTCATAATACATAGTCAGTGTATACTTTGATGGCTTAACATTTAATTCAATATATTTTTTTAACTTTTTATTTTATATTGGAGTGTAGCTAATTAACAATGTTGTAATAGTTTCATGTGCACAGCAAAGCGACTCAGCCGTACATATACGTGTATCCATTCTCCCCCAAACTCCCCTCCCATCCAGGCTTCCACATAACATTGAGCAGAGTTCCCTGTGCTATACAGTAGGTCCTTGTTGGTTATCCATCTTAAATATAGCAGTGGGTACATGTCAGTCCCAAACCCCGTAACTATCCCTTCCCCACACCCTTCCCCCCAGTAACCATAAGTTTGTTCCCTAAGTCTGTGAGTCTGTTTCTGTTTTGTAAATAAGTTCATTTGTATCATTTCTTTTTAGATTCCACATATAAGCGATATCATACGATATTTCTTTGTCTCTGTCTGACTTACTTCAATCAGTATGATAATTTCTAGGTCCATCCATGTTGCTGCAAATGGCGTTATTTCATTCTTTTTAATGGCTGAGTAATATTCCATTGTATATATGTACCACATCTTCTTTATCCATTCTTCTGTCAATGGACATTTAGGTGGCTTCCATGTCTTGGCTATTGTAAACAGTGCTCCAGTGAACATTGGGGTGCATGTATCCTTTCAGACCATGTTTTTCTCCAGATATATGCCCAAGAGTGAGATTGCAGGGTCGTATGGTAGTTCTATTTTTAGTTTTTTAAGAAACCTCCATACTGTTCTCCACAGTGGCTTCCCCAACCTACATTCCCACCAACAGTGTAGGAGGGTTCCCTTCTCTCCACACCCTCTCCAGCATTTATTGTTTGTGGATTTTTTGATGACAGCCATTTTGACTGGTGTGAGGTGATATCTCATTGTAGTTTTGATTTGCATTTCTCTAATAATTAGCGATGTTGAACATCTTTTCATGTGCCTCTCAGCCATCTGTATGTCTTCTTTGGAGAAATGTCTACTCAGGTCTCCTATGCATTTTGTGATTGGGTTTTTTGTTTTGATGATATTAAACCACATGAGCTGTTTGTAAATTCTGGAGATTAATCCCTGGTTGGTCCTGTCATTTGCAAATATTTTCTCCCAATCTGTGGGTTGTCTTTTTGTTTTGTTTATGGTTTCCTTTGCTGTGCAAAAGCTTTTGAGTTTAATTAGGTCCCATTTGTTTTTTTGTTTTTTCTTTCCGGTACGTGGGCCTCTCACTGTTGTGGCCTCTCCCGTTGCGGAGCACAGGCTCCAGACGCGCAGGCTCAGCGGCCATGGCTCACGGGCCCAGCCGCTCCACGGCATGAGGGATCTTCCCAGACCGGGGCACGAACCTGTGTCCCCTGCATCGGCAGGCAGACTCTCAACCACTGCGCCACCAGGGAAGCTCCCATTTGTTTATTTTTGTTTTCCTTTCCATTATTCTGGGAGATGGATTGAAAAAGATACTGCTGCAACTGATGTCAGAGAGTGTTCTGCCTTTGTTTTCTTCTAGGAGTTTTATAATGTCTGCAAAATGGACATTACAATAAGTCTAATTAATGTCTGTCACTATGCACAGATTTCTTTTTCTTGTGATGAGAACTTTTAAGATCTCTTGGCAGATTTCAAATATTCAATACAGTATTAATAACTAGAGTCACTATGCTGTACATTACATCTCCAGAAATCATTGATCCTATAACTGGAAGTTTATACCTTTTGATCTCCTTTATCAGTTTCCCCAACTCCCCACCCCCACCAATCTGTTCTTTCTTTCTATGAGTTCTTTTTTTTATTTTTTATTTTATTTTATTTTTATTTTTTTCGGTATGCGGGCCTCTCACCGCTGCAGCCTCTCCTGTTGCAGAGCACAGGCTCCGGACACGCAGGCTCAGCGGCCATGGCTCACGGGCCCAGCCGCTCCGCGGCATGCAGGATCCTCCCAGACTGGGGCACGAACCCGCATCCCCCGCATCGGCAGGCGGACCCCCAACCACTGCGCCACCAGGGAAGCCCGAGTTCTTTTTTTTAAAAAAAATTCCACGTGTAAGATAGATCATGCAGGGTTTTTTTGTTTTGCTTTTGTTTTTGTTTTGTGCTATGTGGGCCTCTCACTGTTGTGGCCTCTCCCATTGCAGAGCACAGGCTCTGGACACACAGGCCCTGGACGCGCAGGCTCAGCGGCCATGGCTCACAGGCCCAGCCGCTCCGCGGCATGTGGGATCTTCCCAGACCAGGGCACAAACCCGTGTCCCCTGCATCGGCAGGCAGACTCTCAACCACTCTGCCACCAGGGAAGCCCCATCATGCAGTTTTTACTTCTCTCTGTCTGACTTATTTCACTTAGCATAATGTCCTCAAGGTCCATCCACGCTGTCACAAATCGCAAGATGTCATTCTTTTTTATGGCTGAATAATATTCTATTACATATATATGTAAATATATAAATATATCTCTAAAATACATTTATATCTTATATATATATATAAAATATATATCATATATATCACATTTTCTTTATCCATTTATCCATCAGTGGAGACTTGGATTGTTTCCACGTCTTGGCTGCTATAAATAATGCTGCAGTGAACATGACAGTGCAGATAATCTCTTCTTTGAGATAGTGATTTCATCTACCTTGAGTTTATGCCCATAACTGGAGTTGCTGGATCATATGGTAGTTCTATTTTTTTTAATTTTTTGAGGCACCTCCATACTGTTCACCGTTGTGGCTACACCAATTTACATTTCTTACCAAGAGTGTAAAAGGGCTCTTTTTTCTCCACATCCTCACCAGCATTTGTTATCTCTTGTTTTTTTGATAATACATTCTAACAGGTGTGAAGTGATATCTCATGTGGTTTTGATTTGCATTTTGCTGATGATTAGTGATCTTGAGCACCCTTTCATGTTCCTGTTGGCTCTTTGAATATTTTCTTTGGAAAAAGGCTTATTCAGGTCCTTGGTCCACTTTTTAATTGGATTATTTGATACTTTGCTGTTGAGTTGTATGAGTTCCTTATTTATTTTAGATATTACCCCTTATGAGATGTGTGGTTTGAGAATATTTTCTCCCCTTCTGTAGGCTGCCTTTTACTTTGTTGATTGCTTCTTTTGCTGTGTAGAAGCTATTTAGTGTGATGTAGTCCCATTTGTTTATTTTTGCTTTTTTTGCTTGAGCTTTAGGTGTCACATCCTTGAAACCATTGCCAAGACAAATGTCAAGGAGGTTTTTTTCCCCCTGTGTTTTTATTATAGGAGTTTTATGGTTTCCCATCTTACATTTAAGCCCTTAATTCATTTCGAGTTAATTGTTTGTGACTGGTGTGAGGTAGGGGTTTAGTTTAATTCTTTTACCTGTAAATATCCAGTTTTCCTAGCACCATTAATTGAAGAGCCTGTCTTTTCTCCATTCAGTATTTTTGGTTCCCTTGTCAAATATTAGTGACCGTAGTATGCATGGGTTTATTTCTGGGTTCTTGATTCTGTTCCACTGCCCTATGTGTCTGTTTTTATGCCATTTCCATACTGTTTGGATTACTATTGCTTTGTAACACAGTTTGAAATCAGCAAATGTTACATCTCCAACTCTGTTCTTCTTTCTCAGGACTCCTTTGCCTATTCAGGGTCTTTTGTGATTCCAGACAAATTTCAGGATTGTTTTTCTATTTCTGTAAAAAAATACCACTGGAATCTTGATAAGGGTTGCACTGAACCTATAGACAGCTTTAGGTAGTATGGATATTTTAACGATATTAATTTCTCCAATCCATGAACATAAGATATCTTTCCATTTATTTGTGTCATCTTCAGTTTCTTTCATCAGTGTCTTATAGTTTTCATTGTAGAGACTTTTCACTTCCTTGGTTAGATTTATTCCTAAGTATTTTATTCTTTTTGATGCTATTATAAATGGGACTGTTTTTCTTGTTTCTTTTTCAGATAATTAGTTGTCAGTGTATTGAAACGCTATTGATTTCTGTATGTTGATTTTGCATCCTGCAACTTTATTCAATTCATGATTATCTAAAAGTTTTTTATGAGGTTTTTACATTTTCTATATATAAAATCACATCATCTGCAAATAGAGACAATTTTACTTTTTGCTTTCTGATTCTGTCTTTTATTTATTTTCTTTGCTTGAGTGCCCTTACTAGAACTTCCAGTACCATGATGAATAGGAGTGGTGATACTGGGCACCCTTGTCTTGTACCTGATAGAGGAAAAGCTTTCATCTTTTCACCACTGAGTATAATGTTAGCTGTGGACTTATCATATATGACCTTTATTATGTTGAGGTATATTTCTTCTCTACACAGTTTGTTGAGCTTTTATTATAAATGAATGTTGAATTCTGTCAAATGCTTTTTCTGTGTCTATTGAGATGATCATAGGAATTTTTAAATTCTATTATTGTGATACATCACACTTACTGATTTGCATATGTTGAACCATCCTTGCACCCAAGGGATGAATCCCAATTGACTTTGCTGTATGATCCTTTTAATGAGCTGTTGAAATCAGTTTGCTAGTACTTTGTTCAGCATTTTTACATCTATATTCATGAGGGATATTGGCCTGTAGTTTACTTTTCTTGTAGTATCTTTATCTGGCTTTGGTATCAGGGTGATACTGGCCTCATGAAATGAATTTTGGAGTGTTCCCCTCCTCTTCAATTTTTTGGAAGAGTTTGAGAAGATTTGGCATCAGTTTTTCTTAAATCCTTGGTAAAAATTTACCAGTGAACTACCAGGTCCTGGGCATTTCTCTGTTGGGAGATTTATGGTTACTGATTCAATCTCCTTACTCATTCTTAGTCTGTTTAGAGTTTTTGTTTCTTCATGATTCATTCTTGGTAAGTTGTTTGTTTCTAGGAATTTTTCAATTTATTCTACATTATCCAATTTGTCGGCATATAGTTGTTCAAAGAAGTTTCTTATTATCCTTTGCATCTGTGGTATCAGTTGTAATGTCTCCTCTTTCATTTATAATTTTATTTATTTGAATCCTGTTTTTCTCTTGGTTAGGCTAGCTAAAGGTTTGTCAGTTTTGTTTATCTTTTCAAAAAACCAACTCTATAGTTTTGTTAATATTTTCTATTATTTTTTATTTTGTTTATTTCTCCTCTTTTTTTAAAATTTCCTCCCTTCTGCTACTATTGTGCCTCATTTATTCTTCTTTTTCTAATTCCTTGAGGTATAAAATTTATTTATTTGAAAGTTTTCTTTTGTTTCTATGTATGTGTTTATCCATATAAACTTCTCTCTTAGAACTGCTCTTGCTGCATCTTTTAAGTTTTTGTGTGTTGTGTTTCCATTTTCATTTCTCTCAAGATACTTTTTTATCTTTTCATCTCTTCTTTGATCCATTCGTTGTTAAGGAGTGTGTTTTTTTAAGAAATCCATGTATCAAATATTTGTGAATTTTCCTGTTTTTCTCCTGTTGTTGATTTCTAGTTTCATATCATTGTGTTCGGAAAAGATTTGGTATGATTCAATGTTCTTAAATTTACTAAGACTTGTTCTGTGACCTACCATATGATCTATCCTACAAATTGTTCTGTTTGCACTTAAAAAGAATGTGTATTTTGGTGTTGTTGAATGGAATGTTCTGTATGTGTCTGTTAGGTCTATTTGATTTATAGTGTTATTCATATCCACTGTTTCCTTATGAATTCTCTGCTGGATGATCTATCCATTGTTGAGATTAAGATATTAAAGTCTCCAACTATTACTGTATTGCTGTTTATGTCTCCTTTTACTTCTGTTACTCTTTGCTTCATATATTTAGATGCTCCAATGTTGGCTACATAAATATTTACAATTGTTATATATTCTAGGTGGACTGACCCCTTTATCATCATACTATAACCTTCTTAGTCTCTTTTGAGCATTTGCAGCTTAAAGTCTATTTTGTCTGATATATGTATAGCTAACTCTGCTTTCTTTTGGTTACCATTTGTTTGAAATATCTTTTTCTATCCCTTCACTCCCAGGCTGTGTGTATCTTTAAAGCTAAAGTGAGTCTCTTGTAAGCAGCATGTTGTTGGATTTTTAAAAATTATATTCTGTGTCTTTGGATTGGAGAATTTAATCCACTTACACTTAAAGTAATTATTGATAGGTGAGGACTTATTACTGCCACTTGATTAATTGTTTTCTTTTTTTTTCAGTTTTTTTTTTAATTTTTTGCCTTATAACAAATTTAATCAGTTATACATATACATATGTTTCCATATCCCCTCCCTTTTGCGTCTCCCTCCCACCCTCCCTATCCCACCCCTCCAGGCGGTCACAAAGCACCGAGCTGATCTCCCTGTGCTATGCGGCTGCTTCCCACTAGCTATCTACCTTACGTTTGGTAGTGTATATATGTCCATGCCGCTCTTTCACTTTGTCACAGCTTACCCTTCCCCCTCCCCATATCCTCAAGTCCATTCTCTAGTAGGTCTGTGTCTTTATTCCTGTCTTACCACTATGTTCTTCATGACATTTTTTTTTCTTAAATTCCATATATATGTGTTAGCATACAGTATTTGTCTTTCTCTTTCTGACTTACTTCACTCTGTATGACAGACTCTAGGTTTTCTGATTGTGTTGTTAAACCTTTGTTCCTTTCTTTTTTTTCCCCTTGCTTCTTACTGATTTATTTTGTGATTTGATGACTTTTTGTAGCAGTATGCTTTGTTTATTGTAATCTTTTGTATAACTACTACAGGTTTTTCCTTTGTAGTCATCCTGAGACTTACATAAATATCTTCTATTTATGACATCCTGTTAAGCTGGTAACAACTTCAATAGCATACATAAACTTTACACTTTTTCTTCTCCCTTCTCACATTTTAGGTTTAATGTTAAAATTTATATATTTTTATATTGTGTATCAATAATAAATTACTGTGGTTATGGTTATTTTTAATACTTTTTTCTTTAACGTCTTAAGCTGGAGTTGTAAGTGAACTATGGAACACCATTACAATATTAGAAAATCTGGCTTTGCTTATATATTTGCTGTTACCAGTGAGTTTTTTACCTACATTCATATAATTTTGTGGTGTTAATGAGCATCATTTTATTTCCTCTGGAAGAACACCCTGTAGCATTTCTTATAAAGCATGCCTGGTGGTGATGTTTATCAGCTTTTATTTGTTTGGGAAAGTCTTTATCTCTCCTTCATTTCTGGTATTCTTGGCTGTGCATTTGAATAAATGTTCACCTCCTCCAGGTTTTACAGGTTCATTCCAGCAGAAACAGTCCTAAACCATAATGCATATATTGTTTTTCTTGAGTGTGTCCCCTAAACCCCATAGGTTTTTAAACATTTTATTTCTTTCTTTCTTTTTATTCTTTTCTTTTTTTATGTTGCTCAAATGACTAGATAATTTCAAATGACTTATTTTCTAATTCACTGATTTATTCTTTTGCTTGGTTGAGTCTGCTGCTGAAGTTCTCTACTGAATTCTTCAGTCAGTGTATTATTCAGCTCTAGGATTTCTGTTTGGTTTTCTGGATGGGTTCTGTTTCTTTGTTGAACTTCTCATTTCGTTTATGCATTATTTTTCTAATTTTATTTAGTTGTCTGTGTGATCTTGTAGCTTACTAAACCTCTTGAAGAGGATTATTCAGAATGTCTTGTCAGACAGTTCATAGATCTCTATTTTTTCAGGGTCAGTTATTAGAGCTTTATTAGTTTCTTTTGATGGCATCATGTTTACCTGATTCTTTGTTATCCTTGACTCTTTGCATTGGTATCTGTGCATTGGAGAAACCAGTTTCCTCTTCCAGACTTTACAGATTCACTTGGGCAGAGGCAGTGCTTCACCAGTCAGCTCAGCTTGGGGTTCTGACGAGTCAGCTGGTAGCATCCTTAGAAGTGGGGCTTGCTATCAGGGTCTCTATTTGAGGGAGGCCACTGCCCAAGCTCTGAGTTCAGGGGTGCCACTGGCTGGGAACAGTTGACTATCACTACTGGCTTGGTTCTTTTCCCCAGTGCAGCTGTAGAATGGACTCCACAGTTGCTTGCATTCACTGGTCAGGCTTCCTAGTCGGGCGCTATACTCAGTAGTTAAGGGGGCCTGCAAATTTACTTCCCTGCCTGGCCAAAGTCATAGAACTGCTGGAATGGCTCACTGTCTGGGGACCAAGGCCAGGCAAAACTGTCCCCTGAGCTCCCTGGTCAGGCAGAGCCACTGACTTGATTCTGCAGATGGACAGAGCTACTGACTGGGTTTTCTGCTCAGGTGCCCCTGTAAGTGCAGCTATAGGGTGGGCCGCTTAGCCTCCCAGGTGCTCTGGTTATGCTTCCTGATCAGGCAAGACTGAGGGCCGTACTCAACAGTAGGTAGGGGTAGCAGCCTACTTCCCTGCCCAGGTGGTGCAGCAGAACAGGCCCGAAGGCCAGCATTGCTTGTTGTTTGGGGATCAAATCAGGCAGAATTGTGCATCAAGTACTCTGGCCACATGGGGTCACCAGCTTGGCTCTGAAGATGGGCAAAGCCACTGGCTGGGATCTCCTGCTCCACCGTGAGGAGGAACTTAACTCTGCCCAGAGCTAAGTGCTGGTTACTGTAAGCCCCGCCCCCCTTTGATGTGCTCTCCAGTGTCAAGCCCCGCAGCTTCCCTGTGATCCCCATGGGGTGAGACCCAAATGGGCCTCCCAGGGGGTGACCCACAGTGCTGGGAAGGTGGTTGTCCACCTTGGGCTCTTTGTGTCCCACTAGAGAAACCATAGGCCCCAGGGGCCCTGTCAGTGTGGCTCTGTGTCACCCTGAGGGAGGGGTGACGGGATTAGAGTCTAGCCGTTCCTCTTACCCTCTAATGAGGTATTTCGTGGTCCCCGTGGTCCCGAGCGGTGCTGCGGGCTCACCTCCGTCTTCTGGGGTTTTCACGGTGGTGTCTTGCCTATGTTGGTGTCACTAGCTGCTCTTCTAGTGAAGGGGACTGAATTCAGGAATGACCTATGTCACCATCTTGATGACATCACCCTTGAGGGAGATGCTTCTCACGACAATAAGATTGTAATATTCTTGCTTTGAAGACCATGCCTTTTTCTGTCTGCTTATGTGTATTTTGGTTTCAATCCACTGTACCTAGGTGCCCAGTTCATATTTTTAATCCTTTTATTTATTTCTGAGAAGCAAAGATTTTTAGGCATTTACATTCTTCACTACCTTGGAACTTGCCTTTGCATAATGAACACAGCCTCACAGAAGTACCCGGAATTGAACAATCAAACAGGCAGGCCAAAGGCATCTCCTCTAGGGTATTTGGCCACTCAGAGAAATTGGAAAATGCCAGCCATATTAAACATTTTTAAATGTATGTATTTTGCTTTTTTTTTTTTTTTTTTTTGCAGTACGCGGGCCTCTCACTGTTGTGGCCTCTCCCGTTGCGGGGCACAGGCTCCGGATGCACAGGTTCAGCGGCCATGGCTCACGGGCCCAGCCGCTCCGCAGCATGTGGGATCTTCCCAGACCGGGGCACGAACCCGTGTCCCCTGCATTGGCAGGCGGTCTCTCAACCACTGCACCACCAGGGAAGCCCTGTATTTTGCTTTTTAAAAGGTCTACCTATCTACCTTTTGGGTACTTTCAAAATATATACAGTTAAGTGAGATGAAAAGAAGAGATCATTAAGAGGGCATTGGAATAATATGGAAAGCAATAAGGGAAGAGGAGTAAGTGAGGGAAGGAGCAACTGGGTGAAGGATGGACAGTGGGTCTTGAGTTCTGGTAGAGAAAGGTTTCATTCTGATTGATCTGTGCCTCTCTTGAGCCACGCGCCATGAAAGAGTCAAGAGAAAAGGCAGGAAAATCCGCACAAGTTTAGAGCAGCTACCTGGCTTCCCATACGAGGATGTACATTTGCCTTATGGGTTTCTAAAACTGATCAGCTCTGCCCTTGAGCTGCTTGTGTGCTGGCCACAGCAGCAGCCTCCAGCCCTGTCCTGTAGACCTGCTGTCTAATTTAGAAAGATCCACAGAGCAACAGGAGGAGCAGTCCAGGGATGCTTCAGGGGTGCTGAGGACTGCCAGGGTCCATCCAGATGGCAGAGTGCCCACCAGCAGTAACCTGCCATCCCGCGTGATCAGAGGGCCGTGCTGGCTTCCTTATGGACAGCTGCCAGCCATGAAAACACACGGAGAATGTGCAGCAGGGATTCTGTCTTACACACTGAGCCCTGGAAAGGACATTAACTTGTCTGAGGTACAGAAAGTGGCATCTCTGAGAAATCGGGGACCCTTTGAAGGATCACACAACTCCTGCAGGGCAGGGCTTGCAGGTGCCTCACACGAGGTTGGCTTGGGAGCAAGTTAGAGCAGCAGAGAAGATGAAGAATCTGCAGGGTTATGGCGGGATGTGATTTTCTCCTCTGTGGGACGCACCCAAGGCCCTCCGTCAGCTTCCTTTACCTTCAGCAGCCTCGCTCGTCTTTTTTTCCTGACACAAATACTCCAGCCAAGCAGAAACACCCTCACTCCACACAGCATGACAGAGGTTTTCCTTCAACTGTCCCATTTTGTATGTCATTCCCCCATTCAAAATGCTGTTCGGCCAACCCTCATCCCACCCACGGCCACTCCTCTTCATTCAGTTAACCAACTCGGGGCGCCAAGGGTCTGTTGGTGCTGGGGATTCAGGGGTAAAATGCATTTCCTCAACAGCTGTGGTCTGCAAATGCCATGCAGAGCAGAGTGCCATGGTGAGGGGCACTTGGTGGGGGGCAGGGTAGGGCTGGAGGCTAATTCTGTTGGGCGAGGGGCCTGGGGAAGACCTAACAGAGGAAATAATGCCTCTCCGTGTGTCTGAACAAATGAAGAGGAGCTTGTTAAGCGGACAAGGGAGATCATACATGCCAGCTGGAAGGAACAGTCTGTGTGTGAAGGCGCGCTTCCGGTCCTGTTTCTGAAGTTATAGGCTTCAGCAGCGGTCCTGGAATAAGCACCCCTGTGCCCCTCAGTCCCCACACACACCTGGCTCACCAGGTCCCAGTCTCTATTAATATGTTACTTTGTAAGTATGCTACAGTTTTTTTTTTTTTTTCTCACATGTTTGTTCTTCATTCCCAAATCAGCTAAGGAGTGTTTTCTGTTTTTGTTTTTTTTTTGCACAAGACCCAGGCTTATTGGTTCATGTGTCCTGATGTGCTTCCTGCCTGCAGTATTGTCGAGGGTACACGTGGTCTGTGAAGGAAGTCAGGCTCGATTCCTGCTCTGGACTTGACTTGCTTTGACTTTTATTTTCATAGGGATGAGGGGCCTTGCCTTATTGACCTCTGAATCCTCCCAATGCGTACCTTTTAACAAAGCGAGCCTTGATAAATGTTGAGTGAATGAGTGACTGAAGTGAACCTCTGGGGCGAGTGGAAAGGCTTGCCGACAAGGAAGGAAGAAGGAGATGGCTTCACAAAGGAAGTGACCACAAGGGGGAAAGAAGAGAAGGGAGAGGGAGCAGTCCTTCGGGCACTGTGCACACCAGACTCTAGAAGGCTGACTTTGAAATAGTATGTTTAGAGAAGTTGGGACGACCAGGGGAGCTTCTCTCTTCTTTTTAATGCATTCAGTTTTGTTATTGTTTGGTTGGGTTTTGCTTTAGTTTTATCTCTTCCTGTTGTCAGTGAGATCTCAGATGTGGTTTACATCTTGGAATTGTTTGTACCCTGTTGATACAGAGAACTGTATTACATGATATATCCTTGGCTGAGGGACTGAGGTTCCATATGGTTTCATGGACGTGAGCTTTTAATCTCTCCCATCCCAACCCCCTACCTCAATTTTAAGTTACTTAATGGAAGGCACCTGGCTTCCTGTTCTTTGTCTCTTCCTAAAATTAGATAATATGCCAAATATGTATTAATTGCTTTCGAGAGCACATGGCTGGCCCTGCATAAACCAACCTGTCACCTGAAACAATGAAAAATCTGATGTTCTAAAAGCAGCATTGCGAACTGAAATGCTTAAAGGGTCTGAGCCAGGTGAAGGGATAAGCAAAGGAGGCTCTGTACTCAGCTGCCACTTGCGGTCATGTGGAAATGCTTGTTAGGTGTTAGCATAGATTTAGACGTTTTAAGAAACTGGAAATGCAGACACTTGTGTGCAGCCTCCTGACTTTTAAATGTTGGCGCCTGATTCAACTATTTTATAACACTGAGGGAGCCCAGTCAAACATCTGCAGGCCAGATTTGACCTGCATCCTGCTTTTCTTTCCTTTTTTCTAGTGATGGTGGATTTTAATTTAAAACATGGTACCAATTCTCAGAATACCTGGGCACCAGGCTCCACACTCATACTCATAATACAGCTAGAATATATTCCTGTGTTCATTATTTCAAGAAGAATTCATTGACCGTCTACTGAGGACACAGAATTTATCATTTAATAAGGAGACAGAGAATATGAACAAACTGTTGTGCAGTAGAGTAGTAAATGAAACAGCAGTATTTACTAGCAGAGGTCCTCAGAGGAAAGAGTGAGTTTATCTGGGGTATCAGGGAAGCCTTTTAGGAGGTGGTGACAGCTAAAAGGGACCTTGAAGGACGCATAGGAGTTTGTTAGGGTAACAGACAATTCTCAGAGTAGATTCAGGACTAAGTTTAGTACTGGGGTTTATATTTAGATCAATCCCAGAGTCTGGCTTTAATCACGACTATAAAATTATAAACTTGTCTTCACCTGATTTGGTCTTGTTTGGCCTTCCGAAACCCTTCCAGCAATATCAGATTAACTCACTGAGCTCTGTGGAAAAACAAAAACCTCTGAGGAGTTGCCATGCTAGTTGAATTCTCTGCCCCTGTGACCTTCAACGGCCGTTCTTTCTAGCTTTTTATCTGAGTAGAATCTAGTTAAGCTAAATTTAAAAAACGGATGAAACATACAGAGCCCTCTGCGTCTGAAGTTTGTTTTAAGAATTTTAACATTAAACGAAGCTTTCAAATCTGAACGTAAATCAACATTATATTGAAATAGACTAAGTGATTGAATTGTAAATTCAGGAAATGTACCTTGTAGCATGTAACCTTCAGGCTATATATTTTTTCATATTTCAAACATATAGGAGAACTTGATAATTCTGAATTTGGTGAATTTCATGCAGTCAGTGCTTATCATAGTAACCTTCAAAGCTGCCCCAGTAAAAATTGTTATGAAGAATTACATTTTCATGAATTGTGGATAACTGTAAGCATCTGGAAATGCAAGGCAGCACGGAAAGTACTGAGAAAGGCATGGTGATGTTTACCTGGGGATTTGAGGATGCAGATTGGAGCATTAATTTCTTGGCGCTCAAAGTTGTGGAATGTCCGTTGCTATCAGTGGATGTTACACCAGGGAAATTTTATCCCTGGCACGAAAAGATTAAGTAACCCAAACTGTGACATGGAAGACCAGTGTTTCCAGGAGCTAAAGCAGTTTGGCTTTGTTGTGTCACGTCTCTTACCATGAGGATACACTTGTCTGAGAGCTGCCTGACCTATTCGAGAACCACTTCGTGGGACCAGGTAGCCATTCGCAATCTGCCAGAGCTCTCTAGGAGACTCTGGAACAAGTCTTTAACTGACCAGCCTTCGGTGATGATGCATATCCTTGAAGTCCTGGCTGTGTGGGTCAGGGAAGGGAGGGGAGGTTGGGGTATATACCAAGGAGACACATAGAAGCATCTGAAATCTCTCAGCAGAGCCGACCTAGGATGGGCTGAGGCTCCACGAGGAGAGAACTTCAGGTAGGTGTGAAGCTCAGTGCAGCTTGGGATAGTCAGACTTTAGAGACAAATGGGAGTGGCCTTCAGCTGTGCCTGGCCTGCTGCAGTCGCTCAGAAATATGCTAGGACTGGGGTCACAGTAGTCCCCAAACCGATCAGACAGATGGAGATAAATATTCCCAGGGCCCTCACATTCTGATGCACTGACGTGTAGCTTATGTACTTGGCCGCCCCCGAGCAGTCAGGACCAGCTTCAAGGGCACAAAGACATCCCCTCTCCCACCTGCCACCACGTACACATATACACGCACACACAAGCTCAGGTCACATTTTCAGACATTCTGATGGACATCTTTGGACAGGTGAGGTCAGAGAGCACCTTTGTGAGATTGGGAAACCAGGGCAATATTGCTGAGTCTCCTGTTCATAAAACCATCTTCATTCAATCCAGTTGCAGCAGCCTTTTCTGCCTTTAAAACAGCCTGTGGCCCTTACCTGGCTCAGTTTCTACTGATCACCGTCAGCCTTGGGTCTCAAAAGCAAGAACTGAAATAATTCCTGAGTTTTCTGCAAAATCTGGACGTCAGACCCTTTACCTGCACGGAGGCCCCCTGGAATGAGGGATGCCACCCCGTAGGTCACAGGCCCTGTTCCGAAGACAGTGTCACTGCTGATGCATTGGTGACCTGAGACAGGCCACACAAACCCGTCACCACCACCTCCAGCCATACCCTGTGGCTGATAAATCTCTGCCTCTCTGTACCTCACAGGTAGGAGGGTAGAAGGACCGGGAGAGTACTCACCGGTAAAGTGATGCACAGTAAACGGAGCAGGGTTGTGCATGCAGAGAAGTCACCCATGCAGTTCTATCAACTTAGTATGTGCTGCACTGAGGCCGCAAGGCGATTTCTACAGCTGGCTTGGGGGAAGACCAGGCCTCGTCAAATCTAGGGTTTTCCACATGGGTATCTGACGGTGATGTCAGTAAAGTTTGAGGTTGTGCTGTACCTTATTAGCAGACAGATGTCATCTCACCGAACCCTTACGCTTAGCCTGGAGTATTATTGCTTTTTTACAAACAGGAAGATAAAATTCCTAGAGGCTTCTTCTTAGCCAGGGTTCTTCTCCTGGTCCAAAGCTTCTGGCCCAAAGTAGCCACGGCCAGCTCACGCCTTCATCTCCAATTCTCCCCTCCATTACTTTCCCCTGGCCTGCAGAAGGGAAGGCTGGAGCAGTAGCCTTCAGCAAATCAGCCAATTCAAAGGCATCTGAGGGTCTGTTTGGACTTGGCAATGTGCTACACTTTGGACAAATGAAGTTAAATACATTTGGGTGATGTCCTAATAATCCGAGTGATAGGCAACAGCATGGTGGGCCTAAATACTATTTCCCCAAATAAGGACGATGAATCTAATAGCCTAGTAACATGATCAAATCACTCTCAATAGAAACATGTTTATGCCAAGGAATAATAGAGTTAGAATATTATATCTCAACTTTCAAGATCATGTAATCTACCCGCCTTGTTATCTGATTCTCAGATTGATTCATGCCTGGTACAGGGTCACATGGTCTGTTTAGGGCAGACAGAACCCAGGAGTCCTGATTCCCAGCACTGTGCCTTTTCCACTGTGCAATGGGTAACACACTTGAAATTTGCCTGAATGAAGGAAGAGTAAGAACTCAGCAGGAGACATGTGCTGTCAGACTAATAGGCGGCTTTGGGAAATGGTTTAGATGAAGTGGGCTGATGGAAAACACCCGCCTGCAAGGAGGCGTGATGGAGAGGACCAGAGAGGCAGGAAGGGAAGAGGAATCACTGGGTGGAGGGGCAGAAAGACAACAAACACTAAGCTCCAAGCTCTCTTGAATTCAAGTCCCAACTCCGCCAGTTTCTTCGGTTAGGTGACCAGGGGCAGGTTCCTGAAATTCCTAGAACCGTAATTTTCCATCCAAACAAAGCAATGAAAAATGTCTAAAATGTCTAGTCCAGGGCTTCCCTGGTGGCACAGTGGTTGGGAATCCGCCTGCTGATGCAGGGGACACGGGTTCGTGCCCCGGTCCGGGAATATCCCACATGCCGCGGAGCGGCTGGGCCCATGAGCCGTGGCCGCTGAGCCTGCGCGTCCGGAGCCTGTGCTCCGCAACGGGAGAGGCCACAACAGTGAGAGGCCCGCGTATCGCAAAAAATAAAGAAAAAATGCCTAGTCCACTGACTGTCATATAGGAGAAGCTGAACAAATGTTGTACTTTTTTCCTTTCTCTTCCTGTGAAGTCAGTGACCGGCAGCTGGGTAGCAGGGAAACAGAGGCGATGCAGAAAGGTGATCCGTTTGTTCAGCAAGAATCTTTCTGAGAAACTGGTCTGAAAGGATGTGGTATTAGGCCCACATTTGCTGCATTAAATCAGTTTCTCTTCACTACTGACTTGTTTGTTTGTTTTGGATTTTCCTGGGAATTTGTATTTCTGGAGATTCTCTGGAGATATTTAGCTCTAAGTAGATCCTTACTGGCTTGTAGCTCAATGACTCAGAGTGAACCTTTAAGCAAGAGTATGTGTATGAGATGTGCTGGGGTTGAATGAATTGGAAATACCCTGAATTAAGCTATTTATCTCATCTGCTGGTTAACTTTGAAGGGGAAGAGAGTCATGGCTGGATCACAGAATCCTTTGCGGTTCTGAGCAAGGCAATAGGTTTCTCCCCACATACAGAGAAAAATTTTCTTAAAACCCAAAGATCTTCAGGGATCCTGTGAAGCCTGTCTATTACTTCCTTAAATAAGAAATGAATCCTAAATTAAGATTGAATCCTCGATGGTAGTCTGCATCATAACCTACCTTCTACCTTTATTCCTTCATCTTGTGTTAGACACTTTCTATTTTATATGATTCTTTCCTTTAGACCTGTTTTAAAACCCTTACCAAGTATGCTGGGTCCCTGAATGTCCACCTTTAAAAATTCAAAGTACAGGCCCCCCTAAGAGCAAGAATTGTTTTCACGTTTCCCTTTTTATGGTTGCATTTCTTTCCCAAGTAGCTAAATATTGAATGGGATGGGATGATAGATAAAGAATCATGTCATAGGAATCGTACTGCATAATAGGTATCTTTCAAAGCAATTTTAATGTGACGAAAATCAGAATTTCATAGTTGAATGTGTTGTGCATTTTTTGATATGAGATGCATGCAGATGTTTTCCAATAAGCCTTGCTCATATTTCATTGTTCCGTGTGATGCTGTTCAAGGCAGGCATTGAGATGCTTGAATTAACGCACAGATCTCATAATAATATGCGTGCAAAATGCCATTACCATGACGCTGCAGCAGAACTTGCCATAAAAGTGGGGAAAGCCAAAATGCAAGAGATAATTGAGAAGCTGACGCCTCTGATGCAAACTTGTCTTCTCATTACAATGTTACATCCATTGCAAAAAGAAAAAAATAACTGACTGCATTAATTCCATACAAAACAGAACATTTGAGGTGCTCCTGCATGCCCTTGGTGCAGCTGGATGGATTACCACCACTGATTGTTCACTAAGCTTCCAGACTGTTTACTTTAGTAGCTAAATGTTGCTGCTATTCTCAGACGAGATTGCTGAGACACTGAAGATCCACATAACATGGTATTCATTGGTGACTCCTCAAAGCAATTTTCTGATATCTAGACCTTACCCAAATTGAGAGGAACCATTAAACCCATTTCACCAAAGGTTGTGACCCATTTCTGAAGAATATCTGCTTTATCTATTCATCCACCCACCCCCCGACCCCAAATATTCCCTTGTTCCCTTTCCCAGTCAATTCTCCATAATCTCCAGCCCCAGGCAACCACTGATCTGCTTTCTGTCACTATGGATTAGTTTTGCCTTTCAAAAGTTTAATATAGGGCTTCCCTGGTGGCACAGTGTTTGAGAGTCCTCCTGCCGATGCAGGGGACACGGGTTTGTGCCCCGGTCTGGGAAGAGCCCACATGCCGCGGAGCGGCTGGACCCGTTAGCCATGGCTGCTGAGCCCGCGCGTCCAGAGCCTGTGCTCCGCAACGGGAGAGGCCACAGCAGTGAGAGGCCTGCGTACCACAAAAAAAAAAAAAAAGTTTAATATAAATGAAATCATGTAATGTATATGCTTTGGTGTCTGGCTTATTTTGCTTAGCATGTGTTTGATATTCATCCGGGTAGCTGCTTGTATCAGTTCTTCCACAATGACTTGATCTTTTGATTTGTGTTGCAATATGTCATGAGTACTTCCTCAAAGGCATTCGTGAGAATGTCCAGTAAGTTAATGACCAGCTTTTTGGTAGTAGATGCATTTGGGTCTCAGTTAATCATTAGAAATGTTCCCAGGGCTTGTTAGCCTAATGCAGTGTTGCCAAAAGGGAAGATATGTATTTTTAGCTGGATTCTAAGGAAAATAGATAAGTACATAGAAAAGTTAGAACAAGATTTTTGGTGTTAAATACACCTGGGTTCCAATTCAGTCTTTGCTACTCATTAATATCATGACCCTGGGCAAGTAACTTCATCACTAAAGTTCTGGTATCTCCTCTGTGAAGAACAAAACCCAACATTTAGCTCTTGATTGTTGTGTGTGTATGTTTTAAGAGTTAAGTGAGTTACCATACAGAAAGCATATAGTACAGTGTATTAAACTGTAAATAACAGCTATTAAATTATATCACTTCTCTTGTTTTTTGTACCATTTTCTTATATGTCTTTGCTTCTCTCACAGTGCTTAATGCACTTTTGGGAATTAATAGCTTTTCATTGGCTTTTACTATCAAGCATTTTGATAATTGCCTTCAGCCATTTGGGGTACACTTGTATACTTTGCAACATAAATGTGACCCATTTCCAACTTTTTTAAAGTATATAATTGAAAACCAACAGTATTTGCATAGCATGGAAATTTGCGCATTTCATACACAATCATAAAATACTACACAAACCGTTCCACAGAATAAAAATCAGGTAAAGCTGTGTGTAGAATTGTATACAATTTGTAAGAGAAGCACAGTTAAGCCACTATTATTCCTGTTATGTTAGAAATTGTAATAACCATTCTAGAAGCTAATCCAATTCTGCCTTTTTCTGAGTCCTACATTGTGTGACCTTAGACAAGTCATTTAAATGCTTTAGGTCTCAGTAGGTAAAATGAGGCATTTGTCAAGGACCCAGGAGCCCTTCTTTCTGTTATATTTTGGTTTGCACTGAGAAAAAGGGATCAGGTTAGGGGGTGGGGGTGTGGGGAAACTCACTCAATGCTGAGTCAGCGTGAAATAACATAAAGAAAGGGGAGGCATGCTCTGTACACCTAGGTTTGAGTCTCACTTCTGAAACTTTAGCTCCAAATGCACTATATCAAATCAAATGCTTATTACTGGAAAATACGGTTTCCTTCAGCAGAAAAAAACTTTGAAAATTTTGGAAGCTAATATGTTCACCAAGGTAAACTAACAGCCAGTTGGAAAATGCAATTTCCATGCATAATATCAATAAAAAAATATGAACTACCTAGCAATAAACCTAATAAGATATATCTAAATGAACAAAATGGAAAATTTTAATAAGAAAAGAAGGGAAGAAATGAATAAGTGGAAGTATATTGTATATCCATGAGATGAGAAAAGTCAATGTTATAAAAATGTTCATTCTCCCAGAGCCAATCTACAATTAAATGCATTTTCAATCAAAATTCAACAGAATTTTTTATGAGACTTGCCAAGCTGATTATAAAATACACCTGGGAAGCTTAAAATGTTCTCATATAGACAAGACAGCTTTGAAAATTAAGAACTACAGCAACGTGTGGGGTGGAAAAATTATCCTATAATGCTTTAAAATATACTTAAAATTGTAGTAATTAGAGAAGAGTGAGTTTGAACCAGGAAGAGAGAAATCCACTGATAGAAGTCCAAAAGCAGACCTATTTTAAAATGTGGATTTATTTTATTGTAAAAGTGGCAGTGGGGAGTAATGAACTATGCGTAAATGGTTGGCGGACATTTGACAATACAGTTGAAAATCATCATCATCGTCATCACCATCATCAGAGCCCGACCTCACCATAAAGAAATACAAATTCTGCACAGGTTAATATTCTAAATGTACAAATAATATAAACACTGAGGAATTTCAGAAGACTGTTATTTTTTTATCTTAGTGTACTGGATGCTTTCTCAAACAACACAGAAAACCAAAATAACAAAGAAAAGGACTGTTAAATTTTGACTACCTCAAAATTTCTAATTTTTTGTTGACCAGATAGTCCATAAACATAAGCAAGAATAAGCAACAGACCTGGAGAAAACACTTTAACATATTTAACAATAAAGGAATGAAATCTAAAGTGTATGAATAGTTCCTATGAATTAGAGTTACGAATTTGTAATGAGTTAGAAAAAATGAAGAGGGAAGACAAAGGGTGGAAAATAGGCAGTTAACAGGATAGGAAACACAAACAGCTAATAAACGTATGAAAAGACGCTCACCTTACTACTAACCAGAAATGAAAGTCCAAGACACTTTTTTTTCACCAGTATATTCTGGCATAAATAAAATTGTGATAATATTAAGCGCTGTCAAAGGTAGAGCTTGCTACGTTGAGAACAGTGTTATTTCACTGATCGGATGGGATAGCCATTTTGTAATACATGCAGACAAGTGTAAAAAAATGGTAGAGCAAAACAGTCTCATGCACTGTTGTTGAAAATATAAACTTCAAGCATTGCTGGTAAGATTATAAATAGGTACAGTAATTCTAGTGTGGCAATTTAGTAAGAAGAACATCTACCCTTTGATTTAGCAGAAACTCTCATTCATATGCAGATGGTGACAGGTAAAATGTTATACACTGTTTTCAATAGCAAATCAGTAAACAACCTAAATGCTCACCAAAAAAATTTACTTTACTGACAATATTATGCAACAGTTTAAAATAATCAAGTTAAACTATATCTACTCATCTAGAACAATCTCTAAAGTATATATATATATATATATATATATATTTTTTTTTTTTTTTTTTTTTTTTTTTTTTCTGATACGCGGGCCTCTCACTGCTGTGGCCTCTCCCATTGCAGAGCATAGGCTCCAGACGCGCAGGCTCTGCGGCCATGGCTCACGGGCCCAGCTGCTCCGCGGCATGTGGGATCTTCCCGGACCAGGGCACGAACCCGTGTCCCCTGCGTTGGCAGGCGGACTCGCAACCACTGCGCCACCAGGGAAGCCCTAAAGTATATTAATCGAAAAAAATGAAGTTGCAAAGTAGTACAGACAACGTGATACCATTTATATTAAAAACATACATGTGGGACTTCCCTGGTGGTGCAGTGGTTAAGAATCAGCCTGCCAATGCAGGGGACATGGGTTTGAGCCTTGGTCCCAGAAGATCCCACATTCTGCAGAGCAACTAAGCCCGTGCGCCACAACTACGGAGCCTGCACTCTAGAGCCTGCGAGCCACAACTACTGAGCCCACGTGCTGCAACTACTGAAGCCCACATGCCTAGAGCCTGTGCTCTGCAACAAGAGAAGCCACCACAATGAGAAGCCCGTGCACCACAGCGAAGAGTAGCCCCCGCTCACCGCAACTAGGGAAAGACCGCGCGCAGCAGCAAAGACCCAACGCAGCCAAATATAAATAAATTTTAAAAAAATACATGTGTAGGTATATGTATTATATATATGGAAAATATTCTGGAAAAATACATGGCATACTGGTAACAGAGGCTACCTTTAGGAGAGGGAATATGATGAGGGATGGTCAAGTGATACTTCATCTTTCTTGTAGAGTTTGAATTCTTTAGTGAGAAATTATTCATATATTACTAATTCTTTAAAATAAAAGTAAATTAAAATAGTATCAATGGTCGAAGAAAATTATAAATATTGGGAATAATTGGTAGACATGCAATATATACACAGGCAAGCACACACATACATTTATAATGATAGACTTCTGAGAACGTGTAATCTTTGTGTTTCATAGGGACTCGAAACAAAAAGCACATATTGCAAGGGAAATTATTAATCTAGATCTTAAAATGCTAAGCTATCCTCAGTAAAATCTCGCCCTGGAGAGTAGTGAGGGGCAGGGGAGAGCAAACGTGTTCCAGAGATCTCATGGAAGGGGGGAGGGGGGAAGGAGGAAGCGAGAAGGGGCAGTGAAAGTGTTCTTGAAGACAGTTTAGCAGGTTGAGGAAATGCAGACATAGAGGAAACGTTGTGTCTCCGTGGGGAAAATAGCTGGTATCGTGTTTTCTCAAAACATGAGGAGGATATGTGTATTATTTAGGGCAAAAGAGCACTAGAACTTTTAACAAGGGGAAAAATAAGAAACTAATAACACCTTAAACCAATAAAAATACTGAATCAGTAAGAGATGGAAGAACAATATAACATAAGAGATCTAAATTAAAAGGGAATGAATAAAATAACCATATCAACATGACACTACAATGTATACAGATGGGAAGGGAAATAGGGTCAGATAGTGGTCAAAAGCCGAGTGAGATTGTCAGATTGGGTTAGATAATAATACCCAATAATAAGCTGTTTATTAAACAAACAAACTTATAGTGGGGGAAATAAATGAATAGGTAATACCTGAAAAATGCAAACATGAAGAAAACAGGTATGGAGGAATTACACACATAAAGTGAAATTTAAGGGTAATTAGGCATTTGTAATTAGTAATAATAAACAGTATAAGTCATGAATAAAAATTTAGTGGTCACAAAATTGTGTGCACCAAATACCACAGCAGTTGCACAGCAAAAAACTTAAATGCAAGGAGCACATAATAGTTAAAAAAATATCATTATGGAAAGTGACTTCAGAACACAAAGACATAGATTCTTTCAGAACTGGGTAACTCTGACAGACAAATAATAGGTAGGGCATACAGAAACAAATAATACAACCAATAATCTTGATGTAATAGCTATATACAAAAGTCTACATCATTTCAGTAAGGTACATCCATTATTTTCATGTGTCTATGGAACATTTGGAAAAGATCAGTTGTGCCTTAGCCACAGAGAAAACCTTAATGAAATAAAAAATGTGTGGATTTACAGGCTGATTCTCTGATAATAAGCTAATAAAATTACAAATTAATAATAAAAAAGTGATCAAAACATAACGATAATGCTGATATTACCATTATTATCCTATATTGTGTTCGAGGTTCCAGTGAGTTCAGTAAGACATGAAAATGAAATCTCAGGTATAAATTTGAGAAAGGTAGAACTACAAATGTCTCTTTCATTCATTTTATAACTCCAACTTAGAAATCCTCTCTAACTTGAAAAAAATGTACTATAAAAATGGTAAACTTGTTCAACTGAAGGTAAATGTAATAACAATTAATAGCTCTTGCTTGTTCTTGGAATAAAGCACCTAGAAATGGAAACAGGAAATGAATCCCTCTCATAGTCAGGATTAAAACTATAATATATTTAGAAATAAAGTTTAAAAGAAATGTACTGAACCACATGATAAAATTCACAAAAAAAACCTGGAATTGAATTAAATTATTTTAGTGTAGTTCTGGAGAAATAGATGCCTGATAAGAGAAAATTTAAGAAAAATGTAAAAAAGAAGAAAAGTCAGGGGACTCTCTTACAGGTATCAGAACAACTAGAAAGTTACTGTATTTAAAATCAATGTGGTATTATCATAGGAATTGACAAACATACCAGGGGAACAACATATAAGATTTAGAAATAGATCTTAGTATGTATGAAAATCTAATATATGATAAAGTCAGCATTTCAGTCCTGCAGGAAAAGGGATGGATTATTTGATAGATTATACTTATATTACTAGCTAGCTAGCTGGTAAAAAAAAAAAAGGTATATAGAAAATAGGTATAATTGGTTATCTTATGCCACATGTCAAATTCTAGATACATTAAAAATTTTAATGTAAAGGAAATGATAGATATTACAAAATAATATGGGATACATATATAATCAAGTATAGAAATCCCAGAAACTGTAAAATAAAGGTGAATATATTTGATTCTGTAAAAACACAATAATGTGTATGGCTATTAAAAAGTACCATTAACAAAGGCAGTAGACAAACAATAGATTTGGGGGAAAAATGTTTTCAATGTAGATAATAAATATCTGTAATATACAAAGGACTTTTACAAATTGACAAGAAGGGGACAAAAAAGACACTAGAAATTGAGCAAGGCAGTTGATAAGTGCAAGTACTAATGGTCAACAAACTTTCAAAAGATACTTACTCACGAGTATTCAGGGAAATGAAAATTTAGGTAACAATTACAATCATATTAGCAATAATTAAGGAGGGAAATAATTTTGACTGTTATGGATACCGTGCAGAGGCTACTCTCATGTATGTGAAGTGTTACACTTTTTGGAAAACAAGCAAGCTGTATCTACTAAAATTGAAAATACTTCTTTTCAGCCAGCAATCCTAATCCCAAGACTCTGTGCCATAGAAATAAAGTATTAGTCCAGAAGAGGAAAATTGTACAGAAGAGGAAACGAAAACTGATGAGAGATTTCTATAAGTTTGGGGGAGAGAGAAACAAATGGAGTAATAGCAGCTGAATTAATGAAGTGAAAGAAGCTACAACCTAAGTATTGGCATTGGGCAAATAGCAAGAGGAAGCAACTCTCCCTGCAGGACCCTTGAGGGGTACCACTGGGAGACCCCCCAGGTGCCAGAGAGAGAAGCATTGGAAGTCTGTGTGTAGAGTGGCTAGACCCCCAGATTTGCTTCCACCATCACTCACACCCATATTCTGAGAAATGAAGGAAATTGAGCAGGAAGGGCCCATACTCAGAGATGCCAGTATAACCAAAGTCTGGAGTGAATAATAGGGCTGAAAAGAGGGAGTTAAATGAGAGTCTACATGCTGAACTGTGGGAAGCCCCCCGTCCCCACTTCCACTTCTGTCCAGCTGCCAGAACATCAACATGCAGATGTACACCACCCTGCTCCAGCCCAGGAGGGAGGTTGGAGGGTTCATCTCAGTAACTGAAAAACTTCCCATTTCTGTTATCTGGAGAGTGTCCTCAATGGGAAGGTCAGCTCGTCACCCTCTCAATGAAGCCCAGCCAGGAACAAGCCGTGCCCATGCACAGGGGTGTGTAATCAGCTGTTAGAAATGCATTCTCATACACGAATTGACAGTCGAGGGTGACCAGACATTTGAGGACACATTCATAAATGAAAGACACCAATACAAACAAATGGAGAAAAAGGACCCAGAGTTCACAGAAATAACTCAGTGAACATTGAAAAGAAAAAATATGACAGAAAATGTTAAATCTATTGATACAGAAATGGTTACTATAAAAAGAGATTAGAGAAATTTAAGAATGCTTGGAAATTACACTGTGGTAACCAAAATAAAAGACTCAGTAGAAGGGTTGGAAGATTGAGAAAAAATTAGAGTCCAAAAATAAGGAAATTAGAGGATCAATGAAAAAGTAAGAATAATAAGGATACCAGAACGAGACCACAGAGAAAACAGAAGAATGCAATTATGAAACAAGTAAGATAGCTCTGAACTAAGGAAAGGCACAAGCCTGCAGATCGAAAGGGCCACTGAGTACGTAGCCCAGTGATTTAGGAAACACCTCCGTCAAATGTATCATGAAATTTCAGAATACTCAAAGAGAAAAGACGCTCCTTAAGGACCAAGGTGACCAAAGAATAACGGCGCAATTACAGATAACAAAATAGGAATTACAAGCTGAATGGCGTCAGACTTCTCAATAGCATCACTGTTAAGGAAGCAGTGGAATGATGTTCACCCTACTACAACCAACAAAATATTAATCAAGCACAAGAATAAAGATATTTGCCAGCTTACAAGGACTCAAACAAACGAAAGAATAGTATGTGCCCCATTTCTCATTTAGCATAATGCCCTTAAGGTCCATCCAAGTTGTCACAAATGGTAGGATTTTCTTCTTTTTATGGCTGAATAATATTCCGTTGTGTGTGTTTGTGTGTGTGTGTGTCACATTTTCTTATCCATTCTTCCATTGATGGATACTTACATTGTTTCCATGTCTTGGCTATTATAAATAATGCTGCAATGAACATGGGAGTGTAGATATTTCTTCAAGACAAGTAGTTTCATTTCCTTCAAATATATACCCAAAAGTAGAATTGCTGGAATGTATGGTAGCTCTATTTTTAATTTTTTGAGGAAACCCCATACTTTTTTCCCATAGTGGCTGCATCAATTTACATTCTCACCAACAGTGCACAAGGTTCTCTTTTCTCCATATCTTTGTCAACTTGTATTTCCTTTTTTTTTCACCTTTTGAAAAAAGTATTTTATTTATTCTACTTATCAGCCACAATCATAGGTTCAGTTCTAAGGCAGACCTCACTTGTATACTAAAGTAAGAAAAAAACATAAGAACTAAACCCAGATTATTCTATTAAGTTTTGAAAAGTTATATAAAACATCATGGAATTTGTTCAAGATTCTATTTATGTTCAAGCATTTCTAGTATGTGTAACTAATTACATGCATTCATTGTTGTTTTTTTATTAAAACATTTAGCTAACACTGAGGCCTATCCCATATAACAGATAAAGTAAGCTGAAATTACAGTTTTGGAATTTATACTTACTATAATTTCAAATCATTGTTTTACACTGTTTATATTGCAGTGCCTGAATATTCATATTTAACACATTCTTACTGTGTTTCTTTCTCAGCTTCCTGAGTAAAAGGTACTGAGTAGACTAAAGGGGGATTTAACACTAAGGAAAAATGTCTCCCATTTACCCTCAAAGTCACAATAATCCAATGTTAAAAGCCAGCTGGTTCATGTTAACAGGGCCATATCCTATTCCCATCGCATTTTTATTTTTATGTTATATGAAAATTGACATAAAGATAGAGCAGTGACCACAGTGACATCTTAATGCAGAAGTGGTTTTATAAATTATAAATGCAGTTATTTTATGAACTTGGAAGTGACTGGTTTTACAAACAGGTGCAATTGATGGCTGCCTATATGATTTAAGACAACAAAAGCGCCTCCTCTCTCAACTATACTGCTCTCTAAGTATCCGCTGTGTGGGCACTTAAATCCATGCTGGACAATCCCAGCACACTAGCCTAGTGATTGGTCCAGGAGTAGACTTGTGACCAAGCACAGCCAATAAAATTCTTCCCTAATGTAACACTTGTATTTCCTGTCTTTTGGATAATAGCCATCCTAACAGGTGTGAGGTGATAGTTCATTGTGATTTTGATTTGCATTTCTGTGATGATTAATGATGTGGAGTATCTTTCATGTGCCTGTTGGCCATCTGTATGTCTTCTTGGGGAAAATGTCTATTAAATTTCTCTAAAAAATTCCATTTTTTAATCAGATCGTTTGGGTTTTTTGCTATTGAGTTGTATGAGTTCTTTACATATTTTGGATGTTAACCACTTATCAGATACGTGATCTGCAAATATTTTCTCCCACTGAGTAGGCTGCCTTTTCATTTTGTTGATGGTCTCCTTTGCTGTGTGTATATTTTTAGAATAGTGTCTAATATGCAAAAAGCAGTTTGTGCCATGACTATGATTATTATTCCAAAAACTGGGGGCAAATATAAGGAGGAAACGTGGTAATAGAATATAGGCCGAAGAGGTGGAGAAGAATGGGAGAAAAGACTTCTATTTTTTGCTTTAATCATAAACCGTTTCGTAATATTTGACTTTTAAACTTTTACATATTTTACTGGAACAAAATAAAATTAATTGACATGAAATTAACCGGCAGTGCAAGATTAAAAGGAAAACGATGATAATAGGGCTATGATGAGTATAACTATTTGAATTAAAATTGGAGCAAAGAAATTAATCAGTCCATTAAAGGCACAGAAGTGAAGAAAAATCAACACAGACCTCCCCAACAAAGAAAGAAATTTGAATAAGCCTGAAGTAGGGAGAAAAAGTAAAAATGCAAATAAATGACATTGGAAATTAGAAAATGGTTTGAACTACAGATAAGGAGAGCTTTACACCAATAAAATTGAATGCATAATGTTCTAAGGAAGACAGAGGAGGAAAATCATCTCAGGAGAAGGTAGCAAGCTTTAGCTGACCAGTGACAATGACAGGAGAAGAAGCTCCAGGGGCAGACTTACCTCAAAACAAAGCAGCAGTTTCACAAGACTGTACCTCCCCATCCTTTTGACACAGATAATTTGTATCATCATTTAAACCATTTCAGAGGGAAAGTTTCCCAACTCATTCCACAAGGCTAGGCGAACCCAGATGCTGACATTGGACAAGCAGAGCCCACACAAACCCGAAGTATAAGTCTCTCACTTATGAAACACATGTGGGAAAAAAGGTAAATAATTCTAAACATTGACAAATAACACCCCATGCCTTTCATTCCAAGTTGGTCCTTTCCTGTGAAACTGTTCCTTTAAGCAATGAAATAGTCACCAAAACAAGGTGGGCCTGACTCTACTGCCAACCACAGGTGTAGCTTCAGGGCCTCCCCAGGTTTGCTCTGCATCGTGGTCTGGGAGGTAAAAGGTGTGTGGCCTTCTCATATCTGTGTCGATGGAATGAAGCCCATAGTGACGTTCGACCTGCGTTGAGAAGCAGGACACGTAATAGTCTTTATCTGGCTTTCAGGTCTAGTTCGCTGCTATTACCAACAAGGTTCTCTTTCTCTGCTTCTCCCTATGTCGCTTCCCTTAAGTGGCTCTTACTATGATGGCAAATTACATCCTTGGGAAGGCATATTTATAGTCTAATGAATACATAGATAAAATACATGCACTTCTATATCCATGGGGGGAGGGAAATAAAGAGTAAATCAGCCCCCCTCCACTTAATCAACAAAACGTTATGTCACATGTCCCAGAAGTTAAAACAAATATGAACTAAAAGTAAAATGAAACAAAATGGCTTGATGTTTTGCCCCCTTGAATGATCACCATGAAATCTTTAGAGAATGTTCTGTCACTTTCTGTTCTTCTTATCAAATTCTGTGGGTCCCTTGTTTTCAAATATATATTTAACCTCTTTTCAAATGTACACATTTTTTTCTTTCAAATTTAAACACTTGTAAGTAAAAGGACTACCTTCTTCCGTAGATCACAAAACAATTCTGGGAGGAGGTAAGAACTCGTGGGAGAGGGTGTCTTGGGTGTGCTCATACTAAAGAAAGTCTTGTAACGTTGATGCATGAAGGAACTGGGGTGTGACATTCCCAGCCCCTAACTGGTGAGCACACTCATTCTCCTTCCTGCAGTGCAGTGCTTATAAAAGTCAACATGCTGTTTAAAAAAAACAATGATATATTACTAAAACTTATAACAAATTATTACCAAGCAAAGTTTAATCCAGTAGCACAAAGATCTAACTTAATTATTCCGTTTCTGTAATCCTCTACGTTAAAAAATAAAGAAAACAAATTTCATATAATCATCTCAGTGGCTGCCAGAAATTGCGCCTCATTACCTAATTAAAAAGAAAAAAAAAATCTTAGCAAGCTAGAAGATACTTAATAATAGTTGTCTATTAGAATCCAACAGCAAGTATCATTTTCAATGTTAAAACATTGAAGCATTTAAATTAAAATCATAAAAAATAGAAATATGTTTATATCTATTACTATTTAATATTTATTGGCTAATCCAATAAGAAAAGTAAACAAATAAGTGGCATATGTTTTGGGGGAAAAAAAGGCATAGAGCTATCATTATTTCTGAATAATATGACCTGCGAAGTCTAAACATATTACTAGAAAGCCTCTATGAACAATTAAGAAAATTCTTTAATGTGTAATACAGAAGTACAAAAAACTACACCATTTCTACATACCAATAATGACTAAGTAAAGAATTTAAAAGGGAAATGTATTGATAGTAGCAACAATAAAAACCATAAAATACCAATAAATAAGTCCATGTGAGAGCTCTATAAATTATATGTGATGCAAACTATAAGATTGTATTGGACAGTAAGAGATATATAATGTGGAAGCATATGATGCCCATGCAAGACTCAACAATATAAAGAGAATGTTACCTTAAACACACACACACACACACACACACACACAAGTGAGTCAGGTTTATTCAGTGTCTTACTGAGGACTATAGCCTGGGAGATGGCATTTCAGATCGCTCTGAGAAACTGTTCCAAAGAGGTAGGGAGGGAAGTCAGCCAGTATACATGAGATTTTGGTGAAGGAGTACATGCAACCAAGCACACATCTTGGTTGCTGCTAGTCATGAGGAACGGATATCTTAGTTAATGATTTTAGTGCTTTTCTAAGTATGGGCAGATGCAAGAATCCAGGTTCATTAAAAATTTCTCCTGAAGATATCTAACGGTCTGAAGGCCTGTTCTGCCAGTTTTCTCAGAGCACAGTGTGCCTCGTTCCTGATCTCTACCCTGAACTCCTTTCAGGGGGTGTTGAAGGTCAGTAGCAGCATTGGCTAATAACTCGGTCATTGTAGAACCAAATGGGTAGTGACATTCTTCAGTTGGCAATAACAACATTAATTCCCCAAATTGATGGAAATTAAATTGAATCCCATTAGTTTGTTTTACGGACTTTGACAAGAACTGGAAGAAACTTTTTGAAAAAGAAAGTATGAAGAGGGACTTGCTTACCAAATCTCAAAACAAAGTGCAAAGCTACAACTAAGTCAGTATGATATTGGCTCAAAAGTAGAAAAACAGGGGCTTCCCTGGTGGTGCAGTGGTTGAGAGTCCGCCTGCCGATGCAGGGGACACGGGTTCGTGCCCTGGTCCGGGAAGATCCCACGTGCCACAGAGCGGCTGGGCCTGTGAGCCATGGCCTCTGAGCCTGCGCGTCCGGAGCCTGTGCTCCGCAACGGGAGAGGCCACAACAGTGAGAGGCCCGCGTACCGGAAAAAAAAAAAAAAAAAAAAAAAGTAGAAAAACAGATGAACTAAACAAAATAACATTTTCAGGAATAATGTTTAAATGGGAGTTTTGTTTACAATAGAGATATTTCAAATCAATAGAGAAAATAATAGACATTCATCAATGTATTTCAAAAAAAATTAGTTTGTTCTAACAGCACAAGCAAAAATAAATTTCAAATAAATTAAAGCATTAAATATAAAAATAGAGAAGAGAATGGCATTATAATCTTTTGATAGGTAAGGTATTACTAAGCAAGACACAAAACCCAGAAGTCATAAATGACTAATATATTTAAATTCAAAACTAAACCAACCAAACAACAAACAACCCTTTTACACAAGACATCATAAAGTTAAGGGTCAAACAACAGGGAGGAAAAAATCCCAGTATTAGTATCCACACTATATAAAGAGCCCCTCCAAAAATAAGGACAAATAACCCAATAGAAAAAATGATCAAAACCTTTGGAGAATCAAAGGTTCAAAGCAAACTTTGCTGTGAAAAATTTTTTTCACAACAAAAAAATTTCCAAATATCAAATATACCATCAAGTGCATTAGTAATCAGTGAAATGAAAATAAAACAGCTATCAGAAACACTGACAAAAATTTTAAAAACTGATATCCAGCATTTGGCATGTGATACATCAATGTTGTTAAGTATGAATTGGTACATTTTTTTGGAAGGCCATTTAGCTGCTTATAACAAAAATCTAAGTGTGCGTGTTCTCAGCCCCAGAAATACCTGTTCTTGATACCTCTTCCACTGAAATGCTTGCACACATGCATATATAGATTCGTTGGGATGTTTATTGCAATGTTCAGAAGAATAATGACTTGGAAACAACCAAAAGACCTTATTGGGAAAAAAGATTCAATAAAGAATGGTTCTTCCAAGTGACGGGACACAGTGCAGTGAGAAAAATTATCAGATTTATCCACATCTACTGACCAGAAGGGGTTCCAAAATATTGTATTACGTCTAAGAAAGCAAGTTGTACAACAGTATGCATAATACTGTCATCCATTTATGTTTTTGAAAACTGTGTGTTGGTATGTGTTTTAAATGTAGGTTTTGTAGTATAGTCCTAAGTCAGGGAGTCTGATTCCTCCAGCTCCGTGTTTTTTCTCAAGATTGCTTTGGCTATTCGGAGTCTTTTGTGTCTCCATACAAATTTTAAGATCTTTTGTTCTAGTTCTGTAAAAAATGCCATTGGTAGTTTGATAGGGATTGCACTGAATCTGTAGATTGCTTTGGGTAGTATAGGCATTTTCACAATATTGATTCTTCCAATCCAAGAACATGGTATCTCTCTCCATCTCTTTGTATCATCTTTGATTTCTTTCATCAGTGTCTTATTTCTTTCATCAGTTTTCTGAGTACAGGTTCTTTACCTTCTTAGGTAAGTTTATTCCTAGGTATTTTGTTGTTGTTGTTGCAGTGGTGAATGGGATTGTCTCCTTAATTTCACTTTCTGATTTTCTCTTGTTAGTGTATATGAATGCAAGAGATTTCTGTGCATTAATTTTGTATCCTGCAACTTTACCAAATTCATTGATTAGCTCTAGTAGTTTTCTGGTGGCATCATTAGGATTTTCTCTGTATAGTATCATGTCATCTGCAAACAGTGACAGTTTTACTATTTCTTTGCCAATTCGTATTCCTTTTATTTCTTTTTCTTCTCTGATTGCCATGGCTAGGACTTCCAAAACTGTGTTGAACAACAGTGGCGAGAGTGGGCATCTTTGTCTTGTCCTTGACCTTAGAGGAAATGCTTTCAGTTTTTCACCATTGAGAATGATGTTTGCTGTGGGTTTGTCGTATATGGCCTTTATTATGTTGAGGTAGGTTCCCTCTATGCCCACTTTCTGGAGAATTTTTATCATAAATCGGTGTTGAATTTTGTCAAAAGCTTGTTCTGCATCTGTTGAGATGATCATATGTTTTTTATTCTTTAATTTGTTAATATGGTGTATCACGTTGATTGATTTGCGTGTATTGAAGAATCCTTGCATCCCTGGGATAAATCCCACTTGGTCATGGTGTATAATCCTTTTAATGTGTTGTTGGATTCTGTTTGCTAGTATTTTGTTGAGGATTTTTGCATCTATATTCATCAGTGATATTGGTGTGTAATTTTCTTTTTTTGTAGTATCTTTGTCTGATTTTGGTATCAGGGAGATGGTGGCCTCACAGAATGAGTTTGGGAGTGTTCCCTATACTACAGAGCTACAGTAATAAAGACAATATGGTAGTGGCACAAAACAGAAATATACATCAGTGGAACAGGATAGAAAGCCCAGAGATAAACCCACACACCTGTGGTCAACTAATCTATGACAAAGGAGGCAAGGATATACAATGGAGAAAAGACAGTCTCTTCAATACGTGGTGCTGGGAAAACTGGACAGCTACATGTAAAAGAATGAAATTAGAACACTCCCTAACACCATATACAAAAATAAACTCAAAATGGATTAAAGACCTAAATGTAAGGCCAGACACTATAAAACTCTTAGAGGAAAACGTAGGCAGACACTCTATGACATAAATCCCAGCAAGATCCTTTTTGACCCACCTCCTATAGTAATGGAAATTAAAAACAAAAAATAAACAAGTGGGACGGAATGAAACTTAAAAGCTTTTGCACAGCAAAGGAAACTATAAACAGGACGGAAAGACAACCCTCAGAATGGGAGAAAATAGTTGCAAACGAATCAATGGAAAAAAGATTAATCTCCAAAATATATAAACAGCTCATGCAGCTCAATATCAAAAAAACAAACAACCCAATTCAAAAATTGGCAGAAGCCCTAAACAGACATTTCTCCAAAGAAGATATACAGATTGCCAACAAACACATGAAAAAATGCTCAACATCATTAATCATTAGAGAAATGCAAATCAAAACTACAATGAGATATCATCTCACACCAGTCAGAATGGCCATCATCAAAAAATCTAGAAACAATAAATGCTGGAGAGGGTGTGGAGAAAAGGGAACACTCTTTGCACTGCTGGTGGGAATGTGAATTGGTACAGCAACTATGGAGAAGAGTATGGAGGCTCCTTAAAAAACTAAAAATAGAACTACCATATGATTCAGCAATCCCACTACTGGTCATATACCCAGAGAAAACCATAATTCAGAAAGATACATGCACCCCAGTGTTCATTGCAGCACTGTTTACAATAGCCAGGTCATGGAAGCAACCTAAATGTCCATCAACAGACAAATGGATAAAGAAGGTGTGGTACATATATACAATGGAATTTGACTCAGCCATAAAAAGAAATGAAATTGAGTCATTTGTAGAGATGTGGATGGACCTAGAGACTGTCCTACAGAGTGAAGTAAGTCAGAAAGAGAAAAACAAGTATCGTATATTAATGCATATATGTGGAATCTAGAAAAATGGTACAGATGAACCAGTTTGCAAGGCAGAAATAGAGGCACAGATGTAGAAAACAAATGTATGGACACCAAGGAGGGAAAGCTGGGGTGGGGGATGAATTGGGAGATTGGGATTGACATGTATATACTAATATGTATAAAATAGATAACTAATAAGAGCCTGCTGTATAGCACAGGGAACTCCATTTCGCTGTACAGTAGAAACTAACACAACATTGTAAAACAGCTATACCCCAATTTTTTTAAAAATGTAGGTTTTATTATTACTCAGGTTTGATGAAGACAGCAGATGAGATGATTTGGAGGGACAGTGACCGCTTTTTGTTCTTCTGAACGATGCCATTTACCAACTGTAAAAAAAATAAATAAGTATCAGTTCGTACTCAGCAACATTCCTACGTCACATGCCTAATGCTGGATGTCAGTTTTTTAAATACATGAGGAGTCTGGGATTAACAGATACACACTACTGTATATAAAATAAATAACCAACAAGGATCTACTGTAGAGCACAGGGAACTGTACTCAATACAGCAAAGTGTGAATCACTTTGTTGTATACCTGAAACTAACACAACTTTGTAAATCAACTATACTTCAAATAAATAAATAAATAAATAAGCTAAAACATTTCTCATTAAAAAAAAAAAAAACAAAGAAAGATAGTTTGAAGTTAGTTTGTTACAGGTCCCAAGAGGAAGACATATGCCCTATGTGATGCGATGCAGGGGCCCATGTGGAAGCAGCAGGGTTGGTCAGGAGAGGCGGAGTAAGGCAAAAATGGGGGCAAGAGGCTTTGATTGTAGTTTTCACAATTGTGATTCCTTCCAGTTGTGCTGGAAGGATCTGGTGAAGCAGGTTTAAGATTGGCTAGTTTGAATAATGTCTGAAGGCTCTGGGGGTGTAGGGGCCGCTCTTAGGTGCCTGATATCTAGCCCTGAGGTGATTAAGGCAGAGACCTAGTATGATAATATAGTAGAGAGTAAGAGCCTGAGAAAGAAGGCATTGGAAGGATATGGGCTCTCACTTGGTTAGTTTGCATATGAAAGGCACCCTCCTAGGTGAGTTGTTTACTATGTCTAGGGAAAGGCTAACCCTGGGAGAAGTAGTCTCTCCAGGATCAGCAAGGCCCCAAGATATCAAAGCATCAGAATTACATAAAACAGAAAAGCATGATTAATGCAGTCTGGATTTGTAAATTCCGTGCATCGTAATTGTTCTGGAAGGATGCACACCAAATATAAACAATGGCTACTTAGGGGAAAAAGAATAGAACTGATGAAGGGGAGGACATTGTAAAGACTTTCACTTTGACTCCATACACTTCTACATTATTGAAGTTTTATTATAAGAACATATTCAGATATTATATATATTTTTAAAAATTTAAGACTATAAATGCCACTGATCCTCCTTATATTCTTTTGATAATTACCATATTCTGTTCTTGTAACTCTGAACAGCTTCAGGAACTGATTGATCAGATGATGAATATGTACCCTTGTCAGTCCCAATGAGAGAAAAGTTGTGTTCTTTTCACTTCTGCTGGAAGCAATAATAAAGATATTCAAGTACTCGGCAGACAGGTTGAACAAGCTCATCTGTGCTATTATCTCTGCGGAGTGATTTGGGGAGTGATTCATGCCCCAGAAATATATCTTTTGCTGTTGGCCCCTGAGCCCACATTCCAGCTTAGTCCTTTGTTCTTTGGATGGAGACACTGTTTACCCTCCTGAGTTCCTGGTAACACTGCAAGGGGAAAAATTGCCAGCATTTCTCTGTCTTTAGCACCTTAGCATAATTACCAGAGCACCAATAAGCCAATTTACTCTCCCAGCCTCCTCCCATCACCCTTTCTAAAAGCAACAGCAACAAAAAAGCAATTCCAAAAAAAACCCAAAAACAAACAAACCAGGAGTCCCACTTTCAAGAACTTTCCATTGTTTTCACTTGGGTGCATCTTGTTGCAAAAAAATTTTAAAACTTGGAAAGGAGTTGCAAAGGGTCATGTGGGAATGGATTTCTCAGTAAAGCCTTAGTGGAGAAATGAAGGACTGAAAAAGTAAAGCTCAGACATTAGGAATGCTCTTAACCTTTTAGGAAAAAGGAACCAAACCTAGTTCGTGGAAGAGTAGCAAAAAGCTTGGGCTTTACCTGGTGTGTCTTCGGACTGCAGTACGAACTAAGAAGGGGAAAGTCAACCTCACTAGGTTTTTTTTAAATAAATTTATTTATTTATTTATTTATTTATGGCTCTGTTGGGTCTTCGTTGCTGTGCGTGGGCTTCCTTTTTAGTTGCATTGAGCGAGGGCTACTCTTCGTTGCAGTGCGCAGGCCTCTCATTAAGGTGGCTTCTCTTGTTGTGGAGCACGGGCTCTAGGCGCATGGGCTTCAGTAGTTGTGGCGCACGGGCTTCAGTAGTTGTGGCTCGCGGGCTGTAGAGCGCAGGCTCAGTAGTTGTGGCGCACGGGCTTAGTTGCTCCGTGATATGTGGGATCTTCCCGGACCAGGGCTCGAACCCATGTCCCCTGCTTTGGCAGGCGGATTCTTAACCACTGCGCCACCAGGGAAGTCCCAGCCTCACTAGTTTTGAAATCTGAAAATTTGGCTGGAGCACCAGATAGAGTAAATAAATGCCTCTTATGTGTATTTCAACAGCCACAAAGCAAACCTGATGCTATGTGTGCATCCTATTAGAACTGTAAAAAGGAGAGATTTGGAAAGTTTCTCCAGATGGGCTGCTCTCCATGTGAGGTCCCTGTACCAGCAGCATCAGCATCACCTGGCAACCAGTTAGAAATGCAAGTTATCAGGTTCATTACATCCCTATGACATCCGAAAGCTGGGGGTAGGGCTTAGTGATGGGGAGTTTATCGAGCCTTCTGGGTGAATCTGATGTTTGCTACCATTTGAGAACTTCTGCTTTACATCAGAAATTATTTTTTTTCTGCAAAGGGCCAGATAGTTAATATTTGAGTCTTTGCAGGCTTTAAGTTATCTGTCAGAACTAGTATTCCGTCTGCCATTGTCAGCCAAAGCATCTAGAGGTAATATATAAATGAATAGGCGTGGCTGTGTTCTTTTGAAATTGCATTTATGAAAACAGGGATTTGGCCCATAGGTTATGGTTTGCAAATCCCTGTTCTAGATAATAATAGCAGCTACTACTTACTGAGGGTCTCTTGTGGGGCCTGTATATGCTTTTTATAAATCATCTCTTTTATTTCCCCAATACTCCATAAGGTAGGTGTTGTTTCCCTCATCTTATAGGTCTTGAAATGAGTATCAGACTTTCCCAAAGGCATTTAGTTCACAAGCCCAGAATTCAGGCCTTATTTCACTGCAAAGGCCATGCTTTTATTTTCTTTTGATGTCAGATGAATGGAAACTAACTGCATTGTACCAATATTACTATTATTACATAAGTCAAAAACGGCTGACATTTTCTTCATTTGGTGAGCTGACTGTGTCATTTTTTTAGTAATTATAAAGGAATATTCATAAATGCTTTTCTCTGGTTAGTTGTTATCTCGGGGTCCCATCTCATTTCCTTTGTAAGATATGAGGTCTCTGAGCTGAGAGCTGAGATGACACCACACTACTTCTGGAAACCAAAAGTGGGAGGAGAGACCCGTCATACAGAGCGCTGCCCAGACCACGCCCACACAGGCCTCAGCTGGGGGCCCTAGAAAAGCACCGGGGGTCTGGGCATCTAAGGCAGGACTCTGAGGGAGGGTTGGACAGGAAAATGCCAGCAGGAAACATCTGCTTCTCGGTTTTGTCATGCACTGAGCCAGCAGTTACCTGTGGAAAGAAGGCTGTAGGAGGGTCACCTGAGAGAAAGGGTCACCTCCTGGGCCTGGACCACACACGCGCACTGTCTATCTGAGGCGCGTCGTGATGGTAACAGCTGTGTACCGTGAACTCTCTGTGCTCCCCACACCGCGCTAAGAGGTTTACCTGCGGCCTCTCCGTTTATTATCATAACATACGATGAGGAAATATTTCTGTTTTATAAGTGATAAATAAAATCAGGCAGATCCCTCAGCTTGGATTTGAACCCGAGTGTGACTTCAAAGCCTATGTCTCAACTACGATACCATAGTGCTTCTCTAAACTAAAAACAGGTACAGGGTCAACCTTGGGCTTTGTAAAACCCAAGTGACAGTGCCATCAAATCTCAGAAGTCCAGCTGAAGCCTATTTAAACCTTACCATAGAGGCCTTCATTCAAAAACAAGAATCAGTAAACAGGAGACTTTGAGGTCATGAGTCAACAGAGACTCAGAAAATCCTAGCAACATTCTAGTATGATTGTAACTGCTTCTCACTGAATCATTCTTCATAGCATAGAGCTTATAAGCGTGAACTCTGGAGTCAGACTGTCTAAGTTTTTACCTTGAGCAAGTTATTTTACCTTTCTCTGCCTCTGTTTCTTCATCTGTAAAATGGGACTAATAACCACATCCACCTCATAGGGGTGTTGTGAGGATTGAAATAACACATAAGGACCTGGATCAGGCCTGACACACAGTGGCTGGGCCTTCATTTTGACGCTTACAATTGTCACTGCTTTTGTGTGACTGTACCTCCACACTCTGTCCCCAGCTGAATGACAGTTGAGATTTTCCACTCTCTCTTTGTGGTCTTTTCATGCATGAGAAGCGGTCTCTCATGTATCAGCACCTCTGGGGATACCAGAGTGTCTGTTTGCCTCGAAATACAAGCACTTTCTCCTCCCTGCCCTTTTCTCTTGCCTTGTCTCTTCCCACCTTGCACAGCACCCACTGCATTGCAGATGCTCACGAAAGGTTTGCTGAACTAAGCTGCACTGAGGTCTGCTCTCAGCTACCAGGAAACTCCTACTTTCTTTGTTTCATCCCTTTGTGCTATTCACTCTTGTTACCTCCGCCTGCCTGATCTCAGATTTGCTGCAAGCCCTGCTTATGGGCCTCCTAGTTTCATTCACATGTTCTCGAAGACCATTAGTTCTGAACGGGGTGGTCCTACACCTGGGAAAGGGGGTATCTGGGGCATCTTGTTGGAGGACACAATGTTTGGGAAGCACTACTGACGTTGCAGGGACTGGAGACAAGGGTGCCAGACCTGGTCCCTTGGACCTCGCTGCCTCGGAGTTCCCGCCAGGCCTTCATGTGTGCCCGTGATCATCTGAGCACAGAACCTGACACCATGTCATGTACAAACTCAAAGTATTGGGGGCATGGTTTTACTAGAAGCTGAATTTTCTCAGCATTCTTCAAGAAAAACTGAACTTTGTTTTATTTTAAACTTTACCCAGAAGTGTTCACTGTCGCAGGATAGCACATCATTGATTGCAGTGGCCCTCACTGTGTGTGAACTTCCAGGACAGGGAACCAGGAAGAGTCTGTATTTATGGCTGTTTCATTGGTGGTGACTCCACTGGGCAAGCATCTGGCCACTTTATTGTATCCCGCAAGGGAGTAACACCTGAGCATTTGCATATCGAAAAGCATATTGTTTATCCTAAATGACATTTTTTTTCCTTTTATGTGAGTTCGAGTTTGTACATTATATTTTTTAAAAGTAATACATTTATTACAGTGACAGGATCCAAAGCGAACTCGGTGAAGGATCAAGGTGCACAGGGTGAGTCTGGAGACCTGCCACAAGCTTCCCAGACTCTCCTATTAGAGTCACACAGGACGGGCATTGGGTTGTGACAGCATGTGTGGAGTGTCGTCTACCGGGAAAGCTCGCTAGAGCCTCAGTGCCCAGGACTTTTATTAAGGGCTGGTCACATAGGCACCCTTTACCCAGCATGTATCAAAATTCTAGACTCCCAGAAGGAAAGCGGGTGTCCAGCACAAACCACATCATTTGTACAAGCAGCTTAGACACTGTGAGCCACTCTGATTAGCTGCGGTGGTGGGAGCCCTCCAAAATCCAGACGCCAACTCAGGCCCACCCTGTAAGTGGGCCTTTCAAGAGATGGCAGTCAAGCCTGCTATGTTAATTTTTTTTTTCTGTGCAATGAGTTATACTACCTATGAATATCATTGGTAAACAGTAAATGGGGAATTTTTAAAAAATACATGTGTTTCCAAGGGACATTAGGTCTGATAGATTGAGAACCATTGTCTTAAATAAAATAGTCCTTCACCCCCAGATACCCAGCCAGAGAATTGGCCAAAGCTGTGAAATTACAATTTTTTGTTACTGGCTTCATGTGCCCCGAATCAAAATTTTAAGCAGAGTTTAAATTTTCTTTAATGTGTATTACTTCCTCCTACCACCACAGTCTGTTAACAGAAGGGGCGCAAACAGAACATTTCTTCCCCTGTATTATGGACAAACCTAGAATGGTTTTTCTGTTTTTCTCCCCACTTCTTTATCTCTAAACTTTGTGTTTTACCTGGGCACAGTTGATACTCAATAAATGATCATTGTTTCTGCTACTTTTATAATTTTCTCACTACTCACTCCTGTAGCACATCTGAACCTTAATTTTTCTTTTAAACCTGAAAATCTTACTGACTGCTGTTGTGGGTTACAAACATGATTCTGACTTGAGAAGCAAAGATCATTCCAACGTGAGGGCAAGGCCCAAGGCATGTAATACAAATAAAAGTAGAATCTGGTATCATCAGGTCACCTCTGAAAGCCCCCTGCTTGACACCATGCTGTGGAATAAAATAACAGCTCCAGCAGGCCCTCCCTGAATACAGTGTGAATAAACAACAGGTGTGCTGACTAATTGTTTTCTCATCATGGTGCATATTTCACACGCCATAACTCCCAAATGAAATACCAAAAGAATACATAAAATTAAATGATTCAAAGATTGAAAGGGTTTATTATCCTTTTTATGGTAGAGTGGGAATCCATTGAAATCTTGAAAAGAAATTGTAACCATCACCGCAACTATTGATATCCCTAAATATGTAATATTTATTTTTTGCTTTAAAAACTGACACTTGAAGATGAAAACCACCAAAAAAAAATGAGGTATGTACACATTCAGGGAGTGTATAAAGCAATCCATACTTGGATTTTACAAAAGGAAGAGATTAATTATCTCATCCCACCTGTTAAATGAGCACTTGAAAACTCCAGGGAAGTGTAGCATTACGTGACAGTGGTCTTCCTTTGACCTTTGCGAGTGAGAACTAGAGCGTGACTGCCGAGAAAGGACCAAATCAGCAGTCACACTTGGAGCCATTTACTGTCCCCTTTGCTGCACACCCCGCTCTGCACACATTTCAAACCAGATGAACCTAACTCAAGTTATGTTAAGTGGTTTTTAGCACATGAGTATGTTGCATAAGATTCTGTGTGACCATCTGTTTTGGATCCAACCATTTTGCTGGCATACATCCATGTGGCTCGCCTCTCCTGTCCCATGATCAGCCCAAGGATAGTAGTTAAAATGAAATGTGAGCAACAGTGAAACTTGAAACAGCAAGTCAAGCAGTCCACCTCCTTTGTATTGAATTCTACTAATGTTCCCTTTCCTCCCCCATCTGATTTGCCTTCTGTTACACTGGTTGGATGCTGGTAGCTTTGGGGTCCTTATGGAAGAGCCCCATCACTATTGAATGAATTTCTATGGACCTTGCTGAGGATGTGAAATACTATATTTAGAGATAAAATCAGATCTTTAATGTAACTGAAGAGGTCATTAATGCTTTAGCTCTTAATTACCTCCCCCCCGCCTGGGTTTTCTTTTTTCTTCTTCTTAAGAGCAGGCTCAGCAAGGCAGACATGTGAATTGTATCATTAACTAGGCTTGTCATAAACTATGCCATCTTCATTATCATGCGTTATATTTTTGTGGATAGTCATCCTGGAAGTTCATATTAAATTTGGTGGCTTACCTTGAACATGCTCTGGTTCATTAGCCACTCACCTATGTAGAGACACAGGAGAGAGGGATAATTTGTCTGTGTCCTGTGGGTAGTACAAGGACGGCTTTCACATTATGAATTAAAGTCCACTTAACTGCACTTAAGGTCGAGAAAGTTGGCTTCAGGATATCATCCCACTGATATCAGGTTCCATGATGACTAATACACTGGCCTTCCTGAGACTCCTTTTGCCTCTCAAATTTGATCCTTCTGGCTGACATTTCAGGTTGACGCATTGAATCAGTCAGGACAGGCTAGGTTATGCTGTGGTAACAAGCAATTACAAAATCTCTGTGGCTTCAAACATCAAGATTCATTTCTTCTTCATGTTACATGGCCCTCGTGGGTCAGCAGGGGAGCCCTGCACCTCTTAGACACTCAGGACATATGACTGATGGAGCAGACACCATCTCAAACACTGCTGGTTGCCAGGCCAGGAAGAAGAGAGTCCTGGGAGATCTCACATCACTGTTAAAAACACTCTGGTTTAGAGCACAACCCTCACAGTTCACTGGCCAGAACTAGTCGCATGGCCCCACCCAACCACAAAGGGGTCGGGAAACAGAAGGCGACACATTCCCAGTAGGAGAGAGACTTAGACATACTTGACGAGCAGCACTCACGACCACCACACTCAGTCACATCCTTCTCCTTTCTTTTCTCTACTTCGGAAACTAGAAAGCCATATACACTGTTTTTCAGCTTCTTTTTCTCCTAGAAGAGTCCACATGGTCCTGGTTCTGGCCTGTGAGACCTAAATGGAACTCTGCAATGGGGACTTACCAGAAAGCTTTGGCTTTCTGGTTAAAGGGGATTGGACACAGCTGTGGTATTTTTCATCCACACTTATCCCTTCTTCCTATCTGGAAGCTGGAGGCAGTGTCAGCATACGTAGCAGCCACCTTGGCATGAACTCCCCAGCCCCAACCCCCCCCCCCAAAAAAAAACATGACAGAGCCAAAAGATGGGAAGAGTTTGGTTCCTTGATGATTTCAATGAACCGCTACACCAGCCCTGGACTGCCTACCTCCAGACATCTTGCTATGTGAGAAATATAAGCCCCTGTAGGCTTAAGACACTGTAAGTCAAGCTTTCCTTTTTTTTTTTTTTCTTTTTGGTAGCTGAATGCAATCCTGAGACTGTCCTTATATGTTCTGAACTTCAAAAGAAAAAGATCCCCTTCAAAAGGATGTGTTACAAACACTCCAATATCATTAAAATATGATTTGGAGATTTCTAACACACGACCCTCTTTTAGACTACTTTTTGTTTTGGTCCTTTTGGTTGGCGTTTCATGTTGGCTCACTGTATCAGTCAGGATAAACTAGGTTGTAATGCAGTAACAAACAGCCCCCCAAATCTCAAACCGCCTACCGCTGGACTTCTTGATGTGTGAGGAAACAAACACCTGTATGTTTAAGGCCTTGAAAGTCAACGTTTCTGCTGCTTATAGCTAGGTGCCATCCTTACTAATACAGTCTTGCTTATTCTTGAATTGAAAAGGATGTGTTACCTGCAATCTGTGAATGTTTTCAGGTTTTCTTATGAAGGGTTATCTAGAGAGATGATTCCATAGTAATACTTCCTTAAGAGTTCCCAGTGAACTTCCCATGGTCAGCTCCATCCATCTGAAAAAAGAAAATCTGCTAAAAATGTCTTTTCCCACATTTTCATTCTCTTTCTTCTTTCCAAATTTAAGAACTCTCTAAAAGAAATCCTTTCATAAAAATATGAAGCCCCCATTCTGTGATTTTTTTTAAAAAAGTCTGGTTTTCATGCCTTTTGGGGGTACCTGGGACACATACAGAAGAAAATCTGTTGGAAATAAAATGAAGGAAGAGAAGAGAATATACTACCGTTCTGAAAACTTTATGAAAGCCTTGAAACTAGCTATGAGACTACTTCCCTATCCTGAGAATTTTACAGAATGTGGCTGAAGTCTCTCAGAATGCAAAGACCTTTAGAAACTGTAACCTGCTTAACATTAACCTTGACAAATTCAGGTTCTGTCTTGTGAATGAATGAACGCCTCCACTCTTGAGAACTCTAGACCTTGAACATCTAAGTTGAAGTAGGATGGCAGAAAATTATCTTTATCCTCCTCTCTCCTTCCACCTTCCATCCCATCCCCATTCTCTCTTTCAATTTTTAACAGATTAAGTGAATGACTTTGACAAAAACATCTAATGAGAAAGTGTTTTCAAAAGCACTGTTGGATTCCTCACTTCTCACCACTGGTGCTTCCTGGAAGGACAGCACTTTGCTTTATGACCATGTATTGATCTCTAATATCTTTATTGAACGTTGTCTCTTCTTTGCCTCCTCCAGGCAAAGGGTGAGAGTTAGATAATAGTATTAATTTTCCAGACATCTGCACACGTTTAAATGGCCTTTTGAAGTTTGAAAATCATTTCTCTGCGAGCCCACCACAGGGCTAAAATGCCATTAAGGTCTCGACTAGAACAATACATAACAATCATAGCTGAAGAGCTCGGCTTGGCAATGAAAAGAAAACTCATTTATTTTGGTGGAGATTCAAATTAATGGAAGGTCCTTGCCCAAACGGTACCAGTGCCTCCAGGTTCTGGGGGTAAATGACAGGACTCAGGATGGCAGAAATCCACCCATCCTTGTTCACATGTGTGGAAAGTCAGAGCCGGGAGAGGTCTTCATGTCACATGCAACGTGGGAGCAGTTAAGTAATGGTGTTCATAAATATTTTTTAGCCATGGTTCATTGTGTAAGATCATAGAAGGCTGTGGTCCCCTTGTCAGAATAATGTTTTGCAATGTGTAAAATAGATGACATAAGATTATAAAGGAAACTGATTATATTGAGGTCCGGTTGCTAAAATATTGAAAAAATATATGACATAGTAATACATGTGCCTCATTTCTGAAGCATAAAATAACGAGCTCAAATGGAAGTTCGAAGTTAGTTTTTACATAATGATTCCAATATGAAATTTCTAGAGATATTTTCAAAAACTGTAACGTGACATGAAGATGTCTGTGATTTCTGTCAGTGACAAAGTCACCAGTTGATACCACTGAAGTTTGATGTCTGCATTTGTAGCTGAAGGAAATGCTAAATTTTAGATCAAGTTTAGTGGAACTAAAGATGCCTTTTCTTCCTCAGAGTTCATGAATGCTCTGAATTCTATCCATGGAATTAACAAGCCCTGAGAATCTGCATTTTCTATTTCCTGGGAATTGCATGTCTGTGTAGTTACAAGGACAATTATTTGTCCTTGTAACTACTCATTCCTCCCAGTGGAATAACTGCAGAGTTTAATATTAGACTTTAGAAAATATTTGAATGACTATACTTCATATTTGATGTCACTCCTGATCACTTCTTAACGGAGCATATACCCCGAGTTTGATTCTGTGGGTTGTCTGGTGACAACCACACTGCTTTTTTCTTGGCCCTCTTACAACTAATAACAGTGTAGGGCTGGAAGCACCTTGAAAGGTTTGTTTCTCCGCCTTCATACAAGGCTTCCTGGGCAGGTGTTGAGACCCTACCAGAGACAATGACATTTTCACTGGCTCTACCCAACTGGCCACGGTCACCACACAGAGGTACCTGCTTTATAATCTGACATCTGAAACTCTCTGAGAGGAAAGGAAAACAGGTTTCAAGGAGTCTTGTGTATATTTGCCTCAGGACTCAACATTGGTTCTCCCATGGAACATAGTTTTAAGGGACAGTAACTTCAAATTAACTCCTATAGGAATGTAATTATCAGGGACTTTCTTCAAATTTGAGACAAGGAAGATTTAAAACCAGGAGAATGTCTTATTTCTTGTGGCATAGTAGAGGAACTGGTTTAGCTTGCCCCGTTTCATGGTGATAAAGCAGCATTTGATAGCAGCAGCCCGTGTGATAAAATGATTATGGCAGCAGTGAGAAAGAATCTAATCAGAGAATTGATCTGCAGATTCCAATTCTGTAAGAGCCAACATCAATCAACATAAATGTCAATAATGAGGTCGGATTGAGAACTGCCTGATTCCTTCAGATGATTCTAGGGTCTAGTGACAAATCCAAGAGGTAAACGTGAAAGGGAATTGAAGACTCCTACAGTCACTCCGTTGACGAGCAGCAGGCTACATGGTACTTTGGTGGCACATGACCGAGTGGGTCCAGGCTAAAATACATTAGAGACAGATTGTTAAAGGATTTTCATATAGTAAGATATGTGGTACCAGTACCATGTGGTGTAATATAGTAGCAGTTGTTATTGTAACTGGTAATTTATAGTTAGTCATGGCAGTTGAGGGAGAGAGCAGGAGAAACTTAGGGCTCTTATTTATTGTATCTTCGGGAGGCCATGTCTAGAGAGTGCGGTAGCAAAGAAAACTGTCAGTTCTCAGGAAAGGTTATATGGGATAGAATTCTGAAGTCATCATTTGCCATTTTATATGCCTTTATCGATTGTCTGTCCAGGGTTTTTACTAAGAACTGGTCCTCAACCCTGTGTCGTGTTAAGGACCATGGACAGCAACAGGACAAGAGTCAGCAAGTGAATTTCAGGATCAAGAAAACCAGGGAGCATTAAGGCGTGTGGAGTTGCTAAGGCGTAGGGCAGGGATTCAGTGGGGTGGGCAGAGAAAGAATGGGAATATAAAATGTCGCTCTGCGCACCGCCACTTGGGGCCATCTTGCTGCCTTAGCAGGAGACTCCTCCCAGATTTCCTGTCTAGGCAGGACCTCCTTTCAGGGCATGGGTGGCCGTCCTGTGGGGACAGAAAAGGGAATACATGAAAACAGGCAGCAACTTTGAAGTCGCTCTTAGCATTCTGATTGTAAAGCACCTGTGACTTAGAATTGACAAAAGTGACTTTTCCTTGCTATATGTATTTTTTCTACCTCCGTCAGGTACCCTCTGTTGACACTTTCTGGAGTTTCAAAGGGTCATTACTTATGTGCTACCAAAACGGTGGTTCTTCAGGGGAGGGGATTCTCATATTAGGAAGCTGTTTCACGACTGTTTGCAGGGGCAGGCAAGTGTCGCTACTTGAGGATAGACGGGGGGCGGGGGGAGGGAAGCATACTACTCTGTTATTGAAAAATTACGTTAAAATTCAAAATTCCACTTTTACCCCAGTTAGGTTAGTAAAGGTAACAAATTAGGTCCTTGTGTGATTAAGGGGTGTCTTTCAGAGTCTAATGATTATCAGAGAAGGTGATATCCGGGGCCCACTTGGTGGGTATGAACCTGTGCAGTCACATAGGGGCTTAGAAGGGCCCTGTGCTTGATTTAACTCTGTTCTGTCACCATCTTGAAATTCTTAATGTCTTCTTCACAAATGGGCCCCTGCACTGGGCTCCACAAATTATGTCACTGGTCCTGAAAAGAGCTAACATTTATTGAGCATTTAATATGTTCCAAGCATTTTAATGAATGGAGTCCCTATCACAGCCTTATAAATTCGGGAGTTTCTTCTCTTGAACATCCAGTCTTCAATAAACTCCTGTGAACTAATATTGTTATTATTATCTATAAAGGAAACTAAGACTTAAAAGATGAAGTAATTGTCCCAAGCCACACAAAGCCAGAATCTGAACCCAAGAAGTCTAACACCTGGGCGCATGTGCTGTCTGGGAGAGTAGCTGATTTGTGAACCTGAACCCAGGATTTATACTGAATGTTGAACAGCTGACTTTGCAGTTATTATCTTGTTTTTTTGTTTGTTTGTTTGGGGTTTTTTTGGGGGTTTTTTGTTTGTTTTTTTGTTTTTTTGCGGTATGTGGGCCTCTCACTGTTGTGGCCTCTCCCGTTGCGGAGCACAGGCTCCGGACGCACAGGCCCAGCGGCCATGGCTCACGGGCCCAGCCGCTCCGCGGCACGTGGGATCTTCCCAGACCGGGGCACGAACCCGTTTCCCCTGCATCGGCAGGCGGACTCTCAACCACTGCGCCACCAGGGAAGCCCATATCTTCTTTGTTTTAAATGTGCCAACGAATCAAGGGTTTGGGTCCATTGGATTCCAGTTAACTGAGGTGTTTCAGTAGTACAGTGAACATGGCTCATGGACCTGAACTTCACACTTGATGACACACTGGACAAGATATCTTCTGTGACTCAACCACCAGCTTTCTGAATAAGTGATTCACATCTTACACAATGACGATACTTTTATGCACTCAAGTTAGAGGGTGTCTTATTTCATTAGTTTTCGATCAACAGAAAAGTATTTATGAAAAGAACTGCAGCATCCCACATAAAACAGCTGAACAAGAAAACAGAGATTTATATGGAATAAATGATTTGAAGCCCCTGGAATTATTAACATGGGGCATTTGAGGAGAAATATTTGTGGTTTCCAACTTATAGTCTGAGAAGAAAATTATTATCTTTAAAACTAGCTAATTAGTAACAAGTGTTCAAAATGGATCCTGAATTCTAAATAATAATTACTTCTTGGCAATTTGGACTTTCCCATAGTTTCACAAATGAGTCTAAGGGCAGTTTCTTGTCTCTATAATGCTTTGTAATATTTATAGATCTATAACCAGTTTCTTTGTAGTAGTTATTTATAGATCTCTAGCCAATTCCTCTGAAAAATAAGAACTCGCTTTTGGTATTCTCTGAGATTGAAAATGTTGCACATGTTACCAAATGAAAGGAAACTCAGAGAAAGATTAGTTTGCATCTTTTAAGAAAGTTTCCATCAAAGCAATTTATGAAAATCAATCAATCTGTAGGGATTTGAGAACACAGAATAATTTTAGGATTATGGTAACTGGTGACTGTCTCAGAAGAAAATAGAGAGATTATGTTATTTGTATTTATGCATCAAATATCCATTTAATACTTCACAATTTCCACCCTAGGAGATTAGGAATTTCTCTTTCGACCTTCTTTCTGGATGCCTGGTTCACAAATTCATGGTGTTTACTGAACAGGCTTGATGAGAACAAAGTGTTCTCTGCCTGCTGAGTCTCAAGTAAAAATGGTAGAAGCATTGTTTTATGTCTTGTGGAGGATATGCCTTTTTACTGAATTTTCTGATGCAGTTGTAAACCCCCTAATCTGTCATACAGATGTTTGTAATATCATATCATGTACTTTTCTCTTGGATGTTACAGCTGAATCTTTAGTCAACTTACTAGAGGATTTGCTGGGGAAATCGAGGAGCAGTTTTGACTTGAAATTCTGGTGTCATTTCTAGCTCAGATTTTGTTTTCAACAGCTGCTCCTAATTTGCTTGAAACACACACACACACAAAATTGAAATTTAAATATAGAATATATTTAGCAAACTGATAGAAAAATAAAAATAAATCCACTCGACTTGATAAATCCTACGCTAATAGCTGGAAACTACCACTTGCCAAGAAATGACTTAGCTCAGTGAAATGTATTTTACAGCTAATCCTTTAATGTCTGTTTTACATATTACCCTTCCCACTGTTAATATTGAACAATATTGTAAGCTAGTAATTTTATGCCCTATATTTCAAATTGCTATTAGGAAGCCACATAAATAACAGTTTTCAACTGATTGTTTATAACACCCTGAGGCATTTCTTACCATGGGGTAAAGTAAGAGTGGATTTAAAAAAAACTGCTGTGGGGTTGGAACTACAGAGAAACTGTGACTCAGATCTCTAGCAACAAAGCCTATAAAGCCAACCGAAGTCATGAGTCTGAAACCCTGATAACACACAACTTAATATTAACTATCAAAGGAGCTGAGACTACAGGCCTTCGCCGAACATTCAGCCAGAAACCGCCTTTACTTGATATGTCTTCACAAATGTTGTGAAATGAATTGGACTCTCCAGCAGCTTGTCCCACTAGAACCAGGACTTCGGGCTGTAAAATACAGATGAGGGCTCATCACAGAAGTCATCTTCATCAACGCTCTGATCTGTGTCTTACCCCAAACTCCCTGCAGGGAAAGACTGTGAGAGTGGCTGTTATAGCCCGTGAAGGTCCCAGTGGTTATGTAATCTCCCAAACTCTGCATTTCAATTTGTTCTCATCTTTCCTTGAATCATGGCAGGTGGCACCCATCTTATAAATAATTCTGCATGATCTTTTTTTTGGGGGGGGGTTCTCCAAAACACTGACAAGGCACTTTCTCTTCCTAGGAGATTCTCTTCTAGTGTCCAACAATAGTCATTTGATGTTAATATCTCCTCGTCGAAGTTGCAAGAACAGAGCGGGACCCAGGTCTGGCTTCCTGCTGGCAGCCTGGATACTCATAGAACACTCTGGCATCACAGAAGGAGCCACTCTACTTCTTCAGGATTAGTGACTAGAGATCTCTGGAATGCAGGCAGCTCTTTGCACAGCCCTAGCATGCGGCGTGAGTGAGGATCCTGGTTGGAACCCCCTGGCACCCCTTTCAGGAAGAAGCATGACGAGAAGGCTAGAAGCTGTGGGTGTGTCCTCTGTGTCCACATTTGCTTAGGGACCCTTCCTGTCTCTTCTTCCAGTGCTTGTTTACGTACCTAAGGGCCCTGGAGGCCCACAGCCAAGTTCAGCATTTGAAAAAAAATGCGTGGTGGGCAGAGGAAGAGGGGAGGAAACTTGTATTTTGGAGAGAGTGATGGGCTCAAATCCCAGCCCCTCCACTTGCTCACCCACCAGGTGACTTGCCGCAGGTCCTTGTTGCTGAGACATCCCTCTCCCCGCTCTCCTCCTTTTGAACTCACCTCTGTCGTCTTGCTGAGCCATATGCAGAAAAAGGTCACTCTCTCTCATCTCTGGACCTTTGTACAGGTTCTGCCCAGAAAGCCCTGTTTTCCTTTCTTGGTTTCTTCCCCTGAATCATCAGTTCTTGTTCATAAAATCTCAACTTAGCTATCGCTTCCCAGGAGAAGCCTTCCCAGAGCCCCCTGCTGAGTTTTCCATGGCACATGACATTGAGGGTGCCCGGTGGCTTGTCCCACAAGCACCTTAGCGGCAGGGACTGTGTTTGTCTATCGTTGTACCCTGGATTAGAGGACATCATGAGAGGCCCTGAAGTCTGTGCCCAGGTTCAGATCCCTGACCTGAACAGTTCCTTAACTTCTCTTGTTTCTCAGTTTATTCATCTGAAAAATGGAGCTCATAATAGATTCTACCTTGTTAGGTGATCCTAAGGATTAAATAAGAAAAAAATAATGTCTTTTTTTTTTTTTTTGCCTTAGCAAGGCATGTAGCAAGCACTCTGTAAATGCTTGCTATCTTTTTCAGTTTTATTTTTCAGTTAGATCCAAATATTTATATACAGAATTGCGTTTCCCTGAAAACAATGTAGAGACCTAAGAAGGAAACATCACCGATAACAAAAATATTATCAATAATAATCATCCTCATAAGGAAAGTATATTTTTGAATAAATGAATGATTTATGTTTAAGCATAGTAAGTGAAGATATTACATTGTACTTAGTTATTTCTATTTTTAATTCTATGTAGTTTATCTTGTCTAATTAATTTATATTGTTATTTTAGTAAGTTGCTTCTACCAAGCTATCATTAGCCAGATTTAATTGTAGAATTAATGATATAAACTCTGCAGTCACACTGCCTGGGATTTAAATATGATTTATATGACCTTAGACAATGTTTTTAGCTCTGTGCCTCAGTTTCCTCACCTGTAAATGGGGATAATAACAGCCCTTACTGTGAATTGTGATAAGGATTTACAAGGATAATATGCATGAAATAGATACTTAGTGCTAAAAAGAGCTCAGTGGTCGCAGCTATTGTTGTTACTGTTGTTGTTATGATTATTTCTTTTTCGGTTATCGATTATCTGCCTCTGAGAAAGGCTCTGGGCAGGAAAGTTCCCAAGGCAACATAGTTCACTTAATGGGAGTGACCCAAATTGTGGGCTTAGCACTTAGGCAGAAATAAGCAACTCATCTTGCAAAAGAGACCAATGAGGATATCAGTTTCCTTCCTTCAGGGGAAAAGTGAACAGAATGTGGTAGAGTTTGGACTTAGCAGTAGGCAGATCTGGGAGAGAATCCTGTTTCTACCACTTACTGGAATATAGCCTTGTGACACTGGATACCATCCTTAGCATTGGTTGAGTTCTTCATCCCTAAAAATTAAGATCTTAGCTTCTTCCACACAGTAGCATGAGGATTCATGAGATAAGATCAGGGAAGGGACTTCACTCAGTGCCTTTCTTCCCCCATAGGGCAGGAGGTGAATCATTTCTTCCTAAGAAACAGTGCACTGGACTCCGGTGACCATCAATGCTATTTCCAACAGGTCCGGTAAAAATAGAAGGTCAAGTTGTTTTTCTCCCTAATTCGTTTAGTTCCATGAAATCAGAGGAAAAATTTGTTCCCCCACATGTAAAAGTCAAAAAGCTTCAGAAATCCAGGAGAGTTTTCAAAAATCAAGCTTGATTAAAAATATAAAATGCAGTGTAGATAATTTTACAAAACAGCAGGGGCAATTGGAAAGCTCTTATTAAAGTACCTGTTAAAGTAATTAGTGATAAAAATGGAAATTTCAAGGCACTTCTCTATCTCTTAGATCCCAGAATAGGCTCAGACTGTGCTGAATCACTTCCTCTCTCAGATCAGAGTCACAGAAAAAGACAAAAGAGAAGCTTCAAAGAGTTTTAGGATTGGGAGGCAGGTGTGAACCACTCTTAGGAACTGGCCCTTCCCAGGTCTGAGTGAGCTGAAGCCCTTACCATACATCCTGTTTCCCAACACCTGTCACTTTGCTGTTACATATTAAATACTTCTGATTCCTTTTTGTTTGTTTTATGTAAAGAGACCAAGGGATTTGGGAGCTTGACAGGGAGACCTAAGCCCGTATGGCCTGAATCTTTATTGCACAGAATGTTATCTTATTTATATTTAACTGTGTTGCCACACTGACCCCTACCCTCACTGCCCCGCCTCCGTATCACTCTTCCTGTACCATGACCTCTTTTGCATATCCTGCCTTAAAATTCTTCTGTTTTTTTCTCATCTGTGTGTCCAAGCTCCTCATTCATATCATAGGCTCCACTAACGGGCTTCTTTGAGTCTGTTCATAGTTCATAGTCAGGACTCTTACATAGTAGATGCTTCATGAATGCTTCTTGTTGGACTAATTAGAGTGGAGACGCCCGAGGGCAAGGTCTGCTGTTCATATCCTCATCCATCATCCCGCTGGTCCTCTCCCAGCAGGACCTCAGTGCGCTGTTAATGGAATTTCAGAAGATAGGACAGATTTGAGACACTCCAGTCATCCGTCTGAGCTGCAGAAGCCCCAAATAAACTTCCTAGTAACCAAACCAAATGCTCCCTTAGGCAGCCACTGGGTAATCAGGTTGTCATGGTAGCAGGGACCCTTGAAGAAGGTTTTGAATATAGCTGTGGAATAATTGTTTCAAAAGCGTGTATAACCTTGGATCCCGGAGAAGTAGAAGAGAGGGTGCGGAGCCGTGTCCTATGCAGAGGCACCATCCAGAGCGAAGCAGAATGCATCCAAACGGGTCACAGAAGGACGGATATGCAGGACAAGGCTGAAAGGTGTCAGGGAAAATAAGAATTGCATCAAGGACCGGTGTAGATGGCTAAAAAAAAATTAGCTCTAAAAATTTCACACTCTGGAGTGAGATCAGATCTTGATGGACATATGTTTTAAAGGACCTCTAAGAGAATATTCAAAAGACATGCTCTGTGTCGCATCAGCAAAATGACCGAATGCAGATATTACGTTTTATCTTTGTATCCCCAAATAGAAATTATGGCATAATTAATTAAACATCAGCCTTTATCCAAAAATATTTTGTCCTAGGCTCAAATTTTTGTGAATCTAAGAAAGGACCATATAATACTCAGTTACATAATACGCAGTTATGTAATGTTCAGTTTTATAATAAATTCTTAATGGAACAGAATGAAGCCTCTGAAATGTGAACTAGGGGTCTGCCACAATATCTCTTGATGGGGTTTGGAAGGGCTGATGAAAAATCACATTTCTGAGTGTGGCAAGATGTAAATAAAAATGTAAGTCTAGTGTGTGAGAAAGATAAAACTTGGGGGGTTTGGGGATGATCATCTGGGGAGTAAAGCTTCCAAAGAAAAATTATCTTAATCAGGCTTCGAGTCATTTTAGGAGATTTCCTTGAACTTCCTTTCAGAGCCTTGTGCATACCTGTGAAAACTGCCTTATTACCCAACAGAAGGAACAAGGCTTATTCACTTGGAGATGTCTAATTCAAGCCATATTTAGAACAAGTCTCTTAAATATATACCAAATCCACTGCACATGTTTTCTACCCCTGTAACAGAGGATATCCAAGAAAGGTGAACTCACAGGAAAAGCCATGAAATTGGCAAAATCCAAAGATGCTCAAAGGATTTCATAACTACGTACTCCAGACTTGCTTCCTTTGTGCTGGGATAAAAGGGGATGAAACACACTGCCTGGGGACCAGCATGGGCTGAATTGAGGGAGCAGGGGTGGGGCTCTAGGAAGCTCTCCGGAAGCTGTGAGTTGAGGTCAGATCTCCAAGGTGGAGGCAAGACATTGTGACAACAAAGCCACAGCTGACGAAGCAGTAAATTCTTCACCCAAGAAATCAGCCTAGGATCCAGGCCACAATGAGACAGGGAGGAAGGGGGCAGGGTACAACTATTAAAAGAATGACACAACATTAAGAAGGACAGGATACGACAAAAACCGGTTAGAGGGCCTCCCTGGTGGCGCAGTGGTTGAGAGTCCGCCTGCCGATGCAGGGGATACGGGTTCGTGCCCCGGTCTGGGGGGACCCCATATGCCGCGGAGCGGCTGGGCCCGTGAGCCATGGCCGCTGGGCCTGCGCGTCCGGAGCCTGTGCTCCGCAACGGGAGAGGCCACAACAGTGAGAGGCCCACGAACTGCAAAAAAAAAAAAAAAAAAAAAAAAAAAAAAACCGGTTAGAACCTACCAGGCCCAAGATGGCAGAAGATTTGACTTCCGGTGGACCTTGAGCCTCATCATCCGCTCACTGTAATGCATTAGCTAAAATGACACACCCACAGGCGCCATGACAGTTCTGAGGCCAACCATAAAAGGCCAAAGAGTGAGTGATGCTACAATTCTTGGAAATCCCTGCCCCTTCCCCAAAATAGTTGGAATCATCCCTCCCACTCTTTCGCCTGTGAAATTACCCGGCCCGTCAAAATGAACCACCCACAGTTCAGTGCTGCCGCCCACCTTCTGAGATGGCCCACACTCTGTCTATGGAGTGCGTACCTCTCTAAGTAAACCTGCCTTCACTTTACTACGGCTCGCTCTTGAATTCTTTCCTGCACAAAGCCAAGGGCCCTCCCTTGGTGGCCCACCCCAGGGACTCACTCAAGACCTAGGACGTGACCATCCTCTCACAGCCCATTTTTCCTACCACTAGATCTGTGAGGGAGGGTGATTCCTAAACAAGGTCAAGTACAAATGAGCCACCAGCCAAGATAGAGCAGTGAGAGCAGCAGCGCTCAGCAGGGGAGCGGGCAAGAGCAGTTGAGCCTAGGCTCCGAGATGAGAAGCAACCAGGGTCAGCTGCTGGTATTGTGTCTCTTGGGGAGAGGGTTGAATGGCTAAAGATACCAATGGTGAGTGGGCAAATCCCAAGAAATTCTTCCACTCCTAAATACACTACCATGAACTTTTTTGAGAGTAGAAAAATACCTTCTGATGGGTGGTAGAGGGCATTAGGAATAGAATTCAGGGAAACGTGGTCGGTAAAGAAGGTTGGGCCCTAGATCATTTGGCAATAGCAGAACTCATCGCTTCATAAATAAAATAGGACTTCAAGAATTGTAGGCAGAGAAGCCATCCCGTTTGACTGGGAGACCTTTTCCACAAGGGACAGAAAGAACTCTAGAGAATATAAAACAGGACACGGTAGAATTCAGGATCTTGGTACTGTAGCATCTACCAAGCTTGAGTAAATCAAGGGGATTGAAGCAGATCAGATTAAAAACACTAATTCACATTCACCTTTTGTGGCTGAACCTAAATTACCCATGTTGGTAGTGTCCATTAATCAGATATATGCCATATTCACTCTCATAATTTCTTTTTTACAGGTATTTGGTTTTCTTAGTTAGAGGGGAGAATAATTGTATGCATGATTATGGTATTAGCTTAATTCTGTCACCAGATCTGAATGAAGATAAGGGAGTGATGGTTAGACAATCCTTTTTGGATGTTCCTCGTTCCGTCTGAAATCCTGAAATGAAAAACTTCACACAATCCTCTTCAAACTTTAGGGAGTACATCAATAAATACAAAAGCCGCTCCACCCTATTTCATTTGGTTTTTCCTGTATGGTTTCCCACGTTACCCACATTTCTCAGATAATCTGCTTTTTAACCTCACCTTGTGTCACTAAATAAGGACTCAGTGTCGTCCTGGCCTCAGCAATCACTGCCTTCCAGTCGTGACATCGTCTCGGTACTGAGCAAAAGTCCAAAGGCAGAATTCTGTTAAATGCAACAAGCCTTCACTAAGCATGTGAAGAAGTGCAGCTCCGTGAGTGAGGAGAGAAACAAAAAATGGCAAAGCGGCCCTCCAGCCCCACCCTGAAAGCCAGGCACACCTTGGTCTCAGTCTCGGCCGCCATCATTAGCTGGAGAGCTGCAAAGCCATCCGGGCTACTGTGAAAGGGGCCCCTCCACCTCCATCCCACCAGGTGATGCACAGTTGGTCTCAGGTGCAGTCCTTCTCGGCCTTGAATTACAGATTCAAAACTGTAAAATAGAAAATAGAGCTGGCTGACTGAAGGCAGAGTAATCCACCAAAAATTATTAACCCAGCTTGTATTTCTGGCCCTGGCTGCTCTGGCATTGCCAGGTCCCCAAAGCTGACCACACGGTATTTTACTCTGCTGTGCGGCATGTGTTCTGACTGTGGATTGAGCTACACCATGGCTGGTCACACAACCCCTCACCCCTGCCCCTGCATAGTGACACACAGTAGACCTCTTCTCCATGAAGCTGAAAATACATGCGTGAATATGTGTTTCTGAATGTGTATCTAATGTGTGTATATACGTAATGTGTGCGTAGGAATTTATGTGTGTATGTGTGTCTTTATTTAGTGACTGCTCTGTTTGCTCTAGAGTGCTTATCTCAGAAAAGGGTGACATCAGCCAGTTAATATTAATCCTGATAACAAACAAACCCCCAAATGATTAATGGCTCAAACCCAGTGTAAGTTTCTTTCTTGTGGAAAGTCCAGAAGAGGTGCTTCTGGTCCCAGGGCAGCTCTTTTCCACTGACTTCAGAAATCCAAACTCCTCCTACCTGCTGGCTCCATCTTCAACACGTGACTTCTGTGATTGCCGTGCTGAGTTGGCTGCATCAAACTGGTGGAAGGGGAAAGAGGGTGGAGCACCGCATGTGGGAGATATTCCGGAGCCAGGACAGATATCACTTTTGCTCATACCCCGTTGGCTGGAACTAACCCTGTCACATGGCCACACCTAACTGCAAAGGGTGCTGGGAAATGTAGTCCAGCTGTGTGGCTAGAGGGAAGAGGGAATGGGTTCCATGACACCTAGCCAGCCCCTGCCACAGAGACAAAGCAGAAATCGAGGGCTTGGCCTGCATTCTCATGGAGCTGGTCACCCCATTAGGGAAATAGACCCTGCAATACAGGAGCAATTCAGCCATTACGCTCTTCAGATAAAGGGCCAAAATGATGGAGGCCATAATCCATCTGGGTGAGGAATCCACTGGGAGCTAGAGATGACGGACAACCCTACAGGCAGGTTTCCGTGCAGTCCTGAATAGTGAGCAGGTTTCAGGCAGGTGGGCAGGAGCAGGGAGAGTGTGCTATAGGCAGACGGACAAAAGCACCAGCTCAGAAGTGAGAGGGGCCCATTCTAGAGACAGTGAAACCAGTCTGGCAGGAAGAGAGGGGTGAACAGTTACCATGAAAGGAAGCATTTGAGTGAAAAGATCTCACTGGCCTCTAGTTTGAGAATGTGTGAGGCTGGGAGTCTCTATTTCTAAGACCAAGTGAAATCTCAGTTACTGAGATAGTATGAGAAGTGATGTGAGGTCAATTTCAAATCTATAATGAGTAATATTGTTATCTCTCATGTCTAAACACACACACAAAGACACACACACACATGCACACACACACACACGCACACACAAAACCATGTCCGAGTCAGATCCAGGATTCATCCAGATTCGTAGGCTAAAGATGTCAAGTTTGAAAATTTTCAGGTGGGAGACTTTATCTGAATGGACACTTATTCAGTATACATGAACTGTAGGTAGGTAGTCATGTGATAGTGAATTTGCCCTCAAACTAAGCAGGTGGACTTCCTTGAAGAGGCAGGGGTACTCTCCTCTCAGTTATACTCTGTCAATGATTTTAATTGACTTCCTCATGTATATATTCTACCTGAATTAAGGCCACATAACATCGCAACACCAGTTTGAAAAGTAATATTCTCTCTCCCTCTATGAGAATTTATTTATTATATATGTATATGTAGAAAATACAAACCTTTCATAAAAGTACTTTTAGTATAACACTAATGGTATTGTGAGCTTTTGTGGTTATTTAACCATGAAGGATGTTTATGTGAAAGGATGATATTTACCTTTTATTTTCTTACCTACAGCCTTAACACAGATGTAGATTTTATTTTCCTCTAAGTCAGTTTTTACTCTCCTTACATACATGTAAACTGTAACAACAGATGATTCCTTTGTACCTTAGCATTTAAGAAATTACCAACTCTCTTATATGTAGTGAGGTGGATGGACCTAGAGTGTGTCATACAGAGTGAAGTAAGTCAGAAAGAGAAAGACAAATACCGTATGGTAACACATATATATGGAATCTAAAAAAAAAAAAAGTTTATGAAGAACCTAGGGGCAGGACAGGAATAAAGACGCAGATATAGAGAGTGGACTTGAGGACACGGGGTGGGGGAAGGGTAAGCTGGGATGAAGTGAGAGAGTGGCATGGACATATATACACTCCCAAATGTAAAATAGATAGCTAGTGGGAAGCAGCCGCATAGCACAGGGAGATCACCTCGGTGCTTTGTGACCACCTAGAGGTGTGGGATACGGAGGGTTGGAGGGAGACACAAGAGGGAGGAGATATGGGGATATATGTATATGTATAGCTGATTCACTTTGTCATAAAGCAGAAACTAACACACCATTGTAAAGCAGTTATACTCCAATAAAGATGATTTTAAAAAAAGAAATTACCAACTCTCAGTTATGACAATTAATTGGTATAAGACTGTGTAAATTTCACAGTACTATCTTACTTATTATCCTTTCTGACTATGGCAGTACCTCTCCCTACCTGAGAGGTAGGTTAAGTAGCTTCTTCCATCCCTTTGTAACAGGCAAGGAATCTGAGACAAAGAGGTTCAGTTACATCCTGAGATCTGGTAAAATCTGTGCCTTCGGGCTGAAACTCAGGTCCCCTTGCCCAAGGATCTGTCTCCTCTCCTTCATGACTTTACCTCTCTCAGTGGAGAGAACTGACCATTTGCATAAAAATAACTAAAATATAACCTCATTTAGGAGGATGGGTTTATATATACACATATTCATGCAGAAAGCAAAATGATGACATCATATATCTGGTAAGAAGTGTAACCATGAACTGAATAAGAAGTCAGATATCTAATCTATAAGGACTCTTCCCCCAAATCACATGATATACCACTCAAAATCATCATTTCTTTTGTTGAATGTCATTTCCCATAAATTCTTTGACTCTTTGCATATTGATAAATGTGTTCTTAAGTCTTAGAATGTTATCATTCTTTTGGCACTCTCTCAATCCTTAAAACCTATATGTGGGTGGAGAAAATATAGACATCTTTTTCTTTATGGACTACAACAAGCATCAGTTGTGTACTTACTGAGTATGACACATTGTGTGACAGATCCTGGGGCCTAAAAGATCTTTGATTCTAGAGGGAGCTCGAGATAAGGATTATAAATATTGTGCAGAAACAACATCCTGGCTCTAGTTACCTATTGATGTCTTGGCATTGTTGGAGAAATTAGAATCTTCAAAATAATGGAAAACCAGATATCTAGGATTTATGTTCTTTTTGGTTAAAGTAACTCCACAAACACAAATTGAGAGAAGCAAGAGTATAAGTCTGGGGCTTCCCTGGTGGTGCAGTGGTTGAGAGTCCGCCTGCTGATGCAGGGGACACGGGTTCGTGCCCCAGTCTGGGAAGATCCCACATGCTGCGGAGCGGCTGGGCCCGTGCGCCATGGCCGCTGAGCCTGCGCGTCCGGAGCCTGTGCTCCGCAACGGGAGAGGCCACAACAGTGAGAGGCCCGCGTACCGCAAAAAAAAAAAAAAAAAAAAAGAGTATAAGTCTGAAGCAAATGATTTTAAGCTCTACTGATAAGAAGGAGAACTGATCCATAGCAGAAAAAAAAAAAAAAAAACTGCCTTTATTCCTGCAGATGGATGCAGCGCAATGCTACCAGAGTGCTTATCCTTCAGTGGGTGCTGAATAGATGTTTGTTGAGTGACTAACCAGGTACACAGGGCTTTCACACGAGTTCAACCTGAAGGAAGTCAAATGGGGAACAGTAAATATGGCTCATTTTAGTGGAGTTCACAGCCCTGCTGACAACATGGTGGATCTGCTGGGACAAAGTGACCCTTGGGCAACCCCTGCATGCTAAGATGATCCTAGCATTAATTATTGGCAGAGAACTAGTCATTTCCCAGATCAACATCAGTATGCAGCAAGGCCTTTCCTGGGAGGAAAAGGAATAGAAAAACTTTTCAGAGGTGAGGGAGGCATCTCAGCCACATTATTTACTTATTCGATTCGATTTTTTAGTGTCTGAAGTCACAAAAGTTGTAACCAAGACAAACCAGGCTGTAAGTACCATTTTTAAAATGTCATCAGCCTAGCAGAAACATTAGACATAAATCACGAGTTTTATTGTATTTGCAATTAAAAAGATCAAATTTAATATCTACAGAAAAGCCTTAGTAATTAGGATAAAGATTAATATAGTGAAATGTCCCTGGTTTAGCAAGCCACCCAAGCAAAGCTGAAATAAAGAATTGAGTATATAATCGAATGGCATGTGAATATTAATGCACAAAGCCCTCCAAGTCCCCAGATCCCTGATGCAATTATTTTCTATTCACATTAATTGTTCCTAACAGATGACATTAATGACTTTGAGCTAAAATGTGTTCAAGGGAAGATTTCACAAGATCAGTGCTGTTTAGAAATAAGGTCACTTTTACAATCATTTGCTCAGATTTTAACCACTACTCAACATAATAAGGTTAACATGGTGAGTGCTTTTTAATGTGAATATCAAAAGTTAATTTAATGTTAATATCAAAAGCCAATAAGTATATTGGGGTATTCACATTTTTCTTGCTATTTCTTTTTCCTTACTACTTATTTTCCAACACATACTGACAGACTGTGAAAGTGTGATTATTGTTTATAATGTGTAATTGCACGTGTGTATATATAGAACACTGATAAACTCAGATAAACTTTTTTGAGTTAGGGTATGTTATCTAATCTAGAAATGTCAACTGTTTTGAGATTTACCTGTCCAAGGCAAGATTTGAAACAAACAATTAAATCAACACTATTCAAAATTTCTGCCTGTTTTTACCCAGAAACTTCACTCCCGCATCTTAGATCTTTCAACCGGGGATTTGCTCTCAGATGTGGAAAGAAGCCGGAGTCTGACGCACTCACGAACTGATGTTGAAATGCACGTGAGTTTCCCTGTCGCCTTCAGGACACTTGTTCAGGTTGTTATATTCCTTCCTTCCATCAGAAATGATGTCACAAGTGAACCATAAAGCGCACCCTTGAAGCATTGTCAGGCAGATTAAAAATACTTTCCTTTCTTGTGTTCTCTGCAATTCAATATCATGTCCCCCAGCTGATGAAGTAAGCAGAAAGTGTCACTGTCGGCAAAAATATCATAAATCTTGCCTCGTCCCCAAGATACCTTTTTGGGTATTGATTACATCTCAAAGTCTCTGAGAAATGGCCAAGGAGCTTTTTATTAAAGCCCATGTCCCATATTACTCATCCTACTTTTATGATATATTATGTATGAACTTTTAAAAATTCATGGTCTGTACTTTTTTTTTCTTTAGCTAGGGTTATCTTTGTGCTTATTTGGCAAAACTTTAACCAGCGTGGTTTTTAACTCTCATTGACATAAAAAAAGTATCTTGAAAAACACAAGAGCCAAATAAATATATAATGAAAAATGTTAGGCTGAAAACAATGACAGATGGACATTTGTGGATAACTGGCCTTTTATTTTACTGTATAATTTTATAAGTGTAGCTAGGAGAGTCTATATCGGAGGTAAATATTCTCAAGTTAGATTGGAATTAAATGTCAGTGGAATGCTGTCACTTTAAACATTCCTGAAGACCTTAATGGCATCCAATCTATAATATGGCCTTAAGATCAGGAATTTTTTAAGTTGCAGTTTTTATCCAAGAAATCCTTGCCTTCATTTTCTACGCCTCTCTCCTTTTTTTAACTAAAATCATGGATTTTGTATTGCATTTCTCATAGTAAGGATGTTAAAGCACATGAGTGCTTCAAGGTGGTAATCTAAAATACACTATGGGAAAAAGACACTTGGAATAGTGTAAACGGTATACTTTGCCAATTAAATCAACACAATTAAGATAATGTTGCAACGGAAACCGACATACATCTTGTGGCAAAGAAGAATTTTAATAATAATCATTATCTATTACTAATTACGACTCTTCTCAGGAGGATGTTTTGGAAGGAAGTCTATATACGTGCAGGAGTTCTGCTTATTGTCAGGGGCCTTACTTGGAGCTATGTCATAGTGGCTGGGACCTGGGCCTGACATCAGAATGTTGTATTGACTGGGTGACCTTGGACAAGATTTTAACACCTCAGAGCCTCAGCTTCCCCATCTGGAAAATGAGAAAAAATGATATTTCTTTTCTATTTCTGAGAGTTGTAGTGAGGATTGAATAAGATAATATATAAAATGTACATAACACAGTACCTGATAACAGTTTGGAGCCATGACGAGATCTCCACTGCTTTAGCCCTCTCGCGTTCTTAAGTATTTGGCCGCATGCCACGGCCACAGAAGAACGTGGTGAAGATGGAGAATGAGAATAGAGAAAAGTGTCTACTGGTGTGTCCCTACAGAAGGTCACATCAGTGACCCGTGGAAATAAAGCACACCCACTTCTGGCTGTTTCTCATCACAGCGCCCATGTGTAAGACCATGATGGCACATTAAGAAGTGTAATGCATGGTCCCTTAGGGAGGCTATAAAGTATAATTTTGTTGAAAAACCAAGACACACACATATTAAAAAAAAACATTTTTAGTAATAGTAGTAAAACCTGACAGTTACTAAGTTTTACTATTACTAATAATTACTAAATATCATTAAGCGAACTACTACTAATGGGCAGCGGCTCTTCACTCTTCACGTTGATCTTATGTGCTAGGTGCTTTCATTACCTCCAGTTAGAAAGAAGGAAACTGAGGCATGGAGGAGTTCAATAGTTTTCCCAAGGTCAAAGAGTTAGCCAGTGAGAGAGCCAGGATTTAACCCTTATAAGTGGCCTTGGGATTCAACCGCTCAATCACAGAACAGTTATTTATTGGAGCAGGTAATCCTACATGATAATCATGTGCTGATGAGGGAAGAAACTTCAGGACAGAGGAGCTCGCTTTTCAGCCATGATGTCAGAGATGCTGGGTCCCTTATTAAATTCCAACATTGATTGCCCAAGGTCAGGGAAAGGTGGGAGAATTTCCTAGTAGAGAGGACTCACCCCTTCCTCTTCTTGGGAAAGAATTACTCTGTAATCAGCCCAACACACACACACACACACACACACACACACACACACACACACACACACACACACACACACACACACACACACACACACACACACACACACACACACACACACACACACACACACACACACACACACACACACACACACACACACACACACACACACACACACACACACACACACACACACACACACACACACACACCCCACTGCTCCACACCACTCCTTTCATCCTGCGCAGCACAGCCCAGGTCACACTGTGAGATACACAACTTGCTACCAAGTAATCCGCATGAGAGGTAATCGTCTCTCTTCGCTCCTCCTAGGCTAGGGGCTTTCTACTCAAAGCACAGGCCCTGGACCAGCAGCATCAAAGCACCTGGGAATTTCTTAAAATACTACATCTCAGACCCCACCTCAGAATTACTGAATCAAAATCTGTATTTAACAAGATCTGGGATGACTTATGTGCCCATGAAAGGATGAAAAGCCCGGCTTAGAGGACACTTCTCTGCATGGCTACCCCAGCCCTACCTGCCCCACATGACATTGATGGGCCTTCCCCACCTCCCAACCATGTCCTCCATCACATCTGGGCATCTCAAGTTCAAGGTCAAGGGAGAGGCAACAATGCCTTCCTCCTCCAGCTCATCTTCTGAGTTCTAGTGTCCTGTCCTCTTAATCCGACATCTGTATGGAGGTGCACACGTGTGACAACTGGGCAAGGAAGCTTATTTGTTAAAAAGAGGCCTGGGAATGAGTTGTAAAAATAGACAGTATTTTGATAGGTGAGGTGGGAAGGTATAGATAGGAAAGACAGAGAGAAATCACGTATAAGCTTCAGTACTTTGGGAAAAGGTAGAATATAAACGGTGACTGACACCTGTGCAGGGTGTGAGAAAAGCCATGGGAGAAGTTTGGATCGGATGGCCTCAAAGGACACGGATGCAGTCTCTCTCTGGATAGTAGACACAAGTTCCAGAGCAGAGGTAGTCCTAAATAAAAACCACCACCCTGCCAAGCCAAACCGCAAAATATCAGAGAATGGGATGGAGAAAACAGAAGACACACAAGTAAAAGTGGCTCATGATGTGATATTTCTGAAAGTCTGTTCGGGGCATATTCCAGAGGTGTGTGCCATGGCTGAGTCCTAACTGCATCGTGCTCCAGTGCATTGGGACCACTGGCAGAGGGTAGTTGTTGAGATACAAACATGAACTCCCCTTAACTAAGTGACATCTGGCAGTAAGTAAGGTCATAAATCAATAAATAATGCTGAAAGCTGGATTTTAAGACGACTTTCTCCTTTCAGTGATATTTAGAGCCAAATTTCAGGGGAAAAAATAGAGTAGTAAAATTCCTTGGCATTTTCAGATCACTTAAAGAGATTATTGTGCAGCCAAAATGAAGTATCGATAGCAAGGCAGACGCCTGATATTGAAAATCTAACATTATTAAGCATTATGGATATTGATTAGACAGCAGATTAAACATGCCCTCTATACTGATGCAGGGGTTTCCTACTGACCACGGGTGCTCCCAGAACAGCATTACCTTCCTTCCCCAAGCTGGTGTTTAGTCATCGTCAGTTGGAATTGCATTTGGAGAACAGTGATATGTACCCAGGTACTAAAGGCACCCATAAAGTGTCAGTAAATTGCACAAGTAAGAGACTTAGCCATTCTGCCAGTGACACAAAGACAGATGGTTTCCCATCAATGAGTTTCTGAGACAAAGCTTTTCTAGATAGGGGACAGGAATGAGACTGTAATGGAGAGAGTCCATTCTTGTGATCGGGATGCTAAATTAATTTAGCCTGTCCAGTTAGTGGAGCTTCATCTGTTACATTAGGGGCCTATAATGTGGCTGTCAAGATGTTCTGGGGTGTCTACAGCTTTGTCACCCGTGCCTTATGCAGACCCACTAGAATTCTAACTGCTTGGATCCTTCTGTGTGGGACCCAGATCTGTTTGATGTGAGAATCTTAGCCATTCGGATAGCCAACTGATAGGAAACGTCCTAGGATCTATACAACAGAGCCTCATGATTCCCAGGTTTGGTGTTCCATTACAGTACATGGCTTCCTGGGCATTTGATCCCAGACTTATACTGATGTTATCAGAGCCATAGGAATCATAAGAGTAATCTGGTAGAACTGTCCCACCCTACACCGGAAGACAATAAGATCCGTGGAAGTTAAATGCTTTCTTTCTCAATATCTCATATCTGGTGGCCTTGTAGCCTGAGAGCCAGGTTGCTGGACTCCAGTCCAGGGCCCATGCTCTTGAACCCTTAAGCCAGAGATGCTGCTCTGTCTTCTTCCTTTTGTAGCATTAAAGTCCTGTCTGGATATTGATCTGATTCTTTAACCAGTATGACTGGATAAAATGGGACACTACCACTCTAATATTTCTGCCTAACGATGACGGCAGCTCATAATAATTGAGCACCTGCTTAGACCAGATCCTATGCTCTACGCTTCTCATCTAGAAACTCACTTGGTCCTCGCAGTGACCCTAAACAGTGCGCGGAATTATTATTATTCACTTTTTTAAAAGAAAATGTAGCTCTAAAAGATGAAATCATTTCCTAGGCATGTTAGTCAGAGTCACAGCCAAGATTTGAACCCCTAGTCTGTCGACCCCAAAGTCTGTGTTTCTAACCACAGGGCTGTATTCACTCCTACCTCATTATGATGCTGAGCTGGTATTTCCTCTCTCCCTTAGCAAAGTCCTAGCTGAGAGCTGTCCTGCTTTTTTTAGGAGTGCCAGCTGAACACAAAATCAGGAACCCCTGCTTTGAAGCGCCCTGGCCTGGGGGTTGCCATCCATGGTCATCTCTGTCCTCGAAGCAGCTGTAGCAGCAGCGAGCTGTCTCTCTCGAGCACCTGCAGCGAATACTCCAGCGGCTCCTCCTACACGTGGCATGACGGGAAGAACCTCAGGAAAAGGGTAAGGCTCCTTTCAGGGCACCGCAGCGTCAGGGAGAACCAGAAAAGAAGCCTCTTCCGGTAGGAAGGCGGAAGGGGGGAGGGAGGTGAAGAAGGAAATGACCATTTGCTGAGTTCTTGTTCATTTACGCCTCACAAAACCGAAGAGGGAAATACGATTCTCCCCATTACATAGAAGAGGAAATTGGCTAGAGACGGTTAAGTTCCTTGCTAGAAGTCACACAGCCAGTGAGAAGCGGCATGATGATTCAACCTCAGGTGACGAGGCCATCATGGGAGGGAGTTTGCGAGAGAAAGACATTTCCCTTCTGTGCTTTGGTGGAGCCCACCGAATTCCCAGATTTATATCGAGTTGGAACTGGAACCCTGGCCTAATGGAACTGACCACGCTTCAGACCAACTAACACATTTTCAAGTAGTTTTATGGACATCATGCCTGTGATGCTCAGAGAGACTTGTTAATGTCCACTGCAAATGGGAGTGAACTTGGCCACGTGCCAAGTCATTCCAGACTGAGCATCCCGTGAGAACTCAAAAGTTTTCCTTCTAGAGAATAGGAGAGCGGTGCGTTCTCTCCAAATGAATGGCTGAAAGTTTTGGAAGTATCATTAGCTTTGTAGGAGTTTACTGCTCAAAAGTAGCATGTATTATATTGACCTTTAATCAGTGTAATAGCCTCATAAAACACTAATTTTATGGCTGTAAGTTGGAGGGTGGCACAGTAGAGAGAATTCCATGGTAGCTGACAAGCGCTATGGCTTCAGTGCAAGTCGAGCATGTCTCTACTTAGATGCCAGGAGTTCCTCTACCAGATTTTTAAATAACTCTTACGGCTGGAATGACTCCCATCTGCAAAGTGGGCTCACACCACTGAAGATTCCTTCACGATTTGAATAAACATCTTTGCACACTGGTATAAGCCAAGAATCTGGAATAGCTGTTTCTGCAGTTTCCTAATGTTAAAGAAAAACAAAGAGTACAGGAGAATGGAAACCCTGAATTCGAATATTTGGAGATCAGTTTTCTGTCATCTGTATAAATTTAGTTTATGACTTCGGAAGCATAAGAAACCAGGGAAATTCCATAACTGCCAGAAAATTTGGGTGAGGGAGGAGGTTTTTCATACTCTGAACAAGAGCTCAGAAAAAGATTTCAAGCTTGAATTTAGAGCTTATTCCCTTGGACTCAGACTTACAATGCAAAGTGCGGAGCCTGGGGTGTTATCAGAATTGCTCCTTCTAAGGAGCTGTTCGGAGTTCTGAATAATGACTGCCAGGGACCTGGCCCTTAGCAGACTGGGGAGGTGTGGGGGGGGGATGTTCCCTCTCTTCGTCTCTGAACATTGCTGGCTCCCAGAGCCCCCTGCTCTGCTCGTCATTCACAGCTCTTTCTCTCTCTCTCTCTGAGCCTTTATCTTTTCTTTTCTTGTCTTTCTTCCTTGAAATTTTTCCAGTTAGAACAACCCTCGATATTCTAGGGACATCTCTTCCCTGAAAGAGGAGAAATAAGGTTCTTAAGACACGTCACACACACTCCGTTAGCCGTCATCTGGAGATTTTAACAGTGTCCCATCTCAAAATGGCTGTGGAATACCAGCGTGCCTGTCACATCTGCCAGAGAAAAGTCCTAATTCTCAGGGATCCAGCAAACTAGACCCAGTCCCATGAAGACATTTTATTTTATTTTATTTTTATTTGTTTTTATTTATTTATTTTTGGCTGCGTTGGGTCTTCATTGCTGCGCATGGGCTTTCTCTAGTTGTGGCGAGCGGGGGCTACAATTCGTTGCGGTGCGCGGGCTTGTCATTGCGGTGGCTTCTCTTGTTGCGGAGCACAGGCTCTAGGCGCACCAGCTTCAGTAGTTGTGGCTCGCAGGCTCTAGAGCGCAGGCTCAGTAGTCGTGGCGCACGGGCTTCGTTGCTCTGAAGCATGTGGGATCTTCCCGGACCAGGGCTTGAACCCGTGTCCCCTGCATTGGCAGGCGATTCTTAAGCACTGCGCCACCAGGGAAGAAGTCCTGAAGACATTTTAAGTTGATATTATCTAAGGAACTTCTTAAGTTCTTACCATGTACCAGGTACTCATTTAGTATTAACTTACATAATAAATTCATACAATATGATTTTGAATTTGAATGTAATATTAACCTATATAATAACAAATATATGACCAATGGTTCTTTAGTAGTTCATAAGTATTTTTTTTAAATACTGTTTTGTGTAGAAGCAGAAGGGAAGCCTACATGAAATGCACTGGCCTGCCCTCCATGGAGGAACCTGGCTTGTGTTATTGAGTAATTACCGCACGTCAGCTTTGTGTGCTCTTCATAAGTACCAGCTCATTTAATGCTCGTGATAGCTTATTAAGGAGGTTCTCCTATTTCCTCCATTTCACAGAGAAGTAAACTGAGGTGCTGAGAAATTAAATATCCATCCCAAGGTCTCATAGCCAGTAAGTGGAGCTGGGCAGTTGGTTCCAGAACCTTAACCATTCTGCTAGACTGACCTTCTTGAATCAGCCTAAAACGTGGAGGAGTCCCAGTTGTTGGGATGGGTTTGTTTCCATGAAGACCAAGAATGTCATTTTAAAAAAAAAAGAATGTGTAAAACTGTTGTCTAGTCAAGAAATAGGAAAGAACTGTGGGCATTAAACCCAGGCTCCTACCTTATCCGCAGCATCTTTCAGCCAGCTGCACTGCTCCCCAGAGCAACTCTCTTCTGACTTTTCCCTGCCAAGAATGAAGCCGCCAATATGAAATGCCAGCTTCGTCCCACCATCTCCCCGACAGGAGAATCATGCTTTTTATCAAGTTTCAAGATTATCCTCAACCTTTCTCAAGCTATTAAATACCATGACCTCCTTTGGAAAACTGTTGGAGGAATGTGGCTAATCTCACAGGGTGGGGAGCCAGGGCCCTGGGAGGTTTGCAGCCTTGGGCCCTGGGATGACTCAGACCGCAACATGGGCAGGCTCCGGGGAGGCAGAAAGGAAGTGGGTAGGCAGACACAGAGCACATCTATGGCGGGAACAAATCTGCCCTTTTCAAGCTCTAAGAGGGTACTTTTGCCTGGCTTCTCTTCTTTTTCGTGAACGTGACATCAGGATCATGGAAGTTCTTAGAAACCCAAGCTGTGGCAGTCTGCTCACTGGTCAGTCTATAATACCCAGACTTACTGAAGGGATTTCTTCTGATTTCCGAAGGAGTTTTTAATGGCACAGCAGAAGAGGACGGGGAAGGGGGAGCATCACCAAAACAGAATCGATCCACAGCAACTCCTGACCCTGGAGAATTTTCCAAAGAGAATATATAATTTGACTTAAAACCAAATATACATATAACAAAAAAAGAAAAAATAAATAAGACGTATTGTTGATAACAAGATTTTTATGATTTTTAAAAATCATAAAATTTTTATGAGAAAGTTTTAGATGTAAGCAGATGCTCACAGCTTACTAAAAAGCTGAGATTCCAGGGTAAGTTTCTGACATGGAGTTGACCTCAGCTTATGAGCGCTCGGGTGTTCAGAGTCCTGGCGCAGCAGGGCAGCTAGTGTGGAGATGCCAACAGGAGCGGTACTCTTAGCCAAGACTGGTGCAGAGTCCACATCGGAAACCACCAGATTCATTCATTGACATTCTTCATCGTTAACTGTATAGCCTTTTTTTTTTTTTTGCGGTACACGGGCCTCACTGTTGTGGCCTCTCCCGTTGCGGAGCACAGGCTCCGGACACACAGGCTCAGCGGCCATGGCTCACGGGCCCAGCCGCTCCGCGGCATGTGGGATCTTCCCGGACCGGGGCACGAACCCGTGTCCCCTGCATCGGCAGGCGGACTCTCAACCGCTGCGCCACCAGGGAAGCCCTGTATAGCCTTTTAAAAGAAAAAACTCATTAGGTCAGAGCCTCCCAGTTTCCCCGAGTGCCAGTTTGTGATTAAACTCTGCAAGTTCCATTCAAAAGAGGGGTGTTGGAATAACCTACGGTCTCTATTATGACTTTGACTAATACAGAGGGTAGAACAGAGGCCAAGCTTCATTCCAGCAGTATCGCATCCAGATTGATGTGCAGTCTCTAGAGCCAGATTGCCTGGGTTCAGATCTCCACACCACCACTTCAGAAATGAGTCATAGGAAGGACCCAGGAGACCAGAGTTCAAACCTTTGCTCTAGCTCTCCCTTAATTATGTGATCTCCAAAGAACAGATCTTGCTGAACCTCAGTTTCCCGCCGAGTAAAATAGAGCTGATAATGTCTCCCTCATGGTATTGTTCTGAAAATTAAATCAAAGCACTGGGTCAGAGGCTGGTACACAGCAAATGCTGGGTCAATGTAAGTTTCCTCCTCTGCCATTCTGTTTCTTGCTAGCCGTAATTTGATAAATATGAATGTCTGAGTAGAATGCCATGTTTTTTTTCTATGTCACTTCTTGGTCACTCTCCAGAACTAACACTGGTATTTGGAGAAATATGAAGAACAGGAAATTGACCTTTTGAAGTTAGTAGGTGAACCATTGCTATGAGTTCTAACAGCAAATGCCCAGCTGCTCTATCTGTGTAAACATTTCACAGATGTTCACTGCCTATCAAGTAAAGTCATGAAGCCACATGACGTTCTAACTTTCAGTCCTTAGAATGGAAGGGACCGTAAAGGCAGGGACCAACTCACTTTTCCATTTACCCTCTTTACCTGCCATATACACTGAGCAGTGAGCCATATTGTCTTCTGGTTATTCCCTAAGTGTTCCTTAAGCATACTTTTCCAATTTAGGTCTTTGCCATCCCATTTCTTCTAACTGGAAATCATTTCCTCTACTTTTAAACTAAGGCAAACCTATCTATCTTTCTAGGGCTAGGTTTATTTTTTAAAAAAGAAAAGAAAAGGAAACTTATATGCTTTTTGTGTTTTTTTCCAAACAGACATGTGGTCTCCCTCATCTGAAATTCTGGAGTACCTCCTACCCCTGTATGTCTCATATGATCCCTTGACTTATGGTTACTTGAGCTCAGCTCCTCCTGGGGGTTGCATGCTCCTTGAAGGCAGGGTCCTTATCCGCTACTTATCTATATCATATGCTACTTAGCTCAGGACCTGGCAAGGTAGAGATTAGCTGCATAGTTAATGAATTAGTTTGAATTAATTAATGAATAAATGCATTTATATGTGAATATTTATCAACCACTAGAACGAATTAAGTTTAATGATGGCCTTTTCCTTTTATAAATTGGTGCTCCACAGAGCTCAATCATTTCTCATATCTCCTTTTCTTTCCTAGCAGTCATCACAAAATTGGGACAAAAGGTTAAGTATTGACTCTTCACTCCCGAGTGGCTTTGCTAGTCCCACAGATGAACTACCTCCAACTCGCATCAAGGAAAGCCACATTTTGGAAGGACTCAGAAAGCTCCAGAAGCGAAAAGTGTTACTTGAACCCCCATCAGTGATAACCAAATGGGGTTATAAAGATTGCATGAACTCCAATGAAGGAATCTATTCGCCAGGAATTAAAAGTAGCAGCCTCAAGGAATATCCCCCCTGCAAACCCACGGACACGGGGAGCCCCTGCAAGGAGCCCCACAAGGCATTTGTTTATGACACAGATTCTCACGACGATGCCGAAGAGGACCCTTCCTCCTTAGCCTCGCTCCAGGCAGTTCCACACCAGGACTGCAGGCTGCACGGTTGTAAACTAACCCACAGTGCTTCTGACAGTCTCTTTGGCTGGGAGCTGAATGGCAAACACTGTTCAGAAATCCCTTCCTCGGTCTACCCCTGGGAAAGGCCTGAGAAGCTGACCAGCTGTGCTAGCAACCGTCCCTCGGAGCGGAAGCTGTGCCCAAGTGTGCAGGGGCCTCAGGTACAGAGAGAGAGGGACCCGCCCAGCCAGGGCTGCCTGGCTGTCAATCTCCATCTCTCAGACACGGATGACACCGAAACCCTGGATGAGCTGCACATAGAGAGCAGCGATGAGAAAAGCCCTTCAGACGTGTCTTTGACCGTGGACGCCGACAAGGCCGTGGAGAACCTGGACGTCCGCGTGGGATTTGGAAGATCTCAGCGTGGGTCTCCTGAGGAGGAAGAAAAGCAAGTGCCCGTCCACTTCGAGAGCAGGCCAAAGACGTTCAGTTTCATTAAGCAGCAAAGGGTTGTAAAACGGACTTCCTCAGAAGAATGTATTACTGTCATATTTGACGCAGACGGTGGCGAGCCCATCGAGTTCAGCTCTCACCAGACTGGCCTGGTCACGGTTACCAGAAAGGAGATTTCCATCCATCAGGCCCCTGCTGGGCCCCAGACAGAACACACTGAACTTCTACCTCAGGGAATGGCTCATGTACAGCCAGGGGCCGCTGCTAGAGACTTGGCTTTCTTGAAGAGATCTGAAGAGGAAGCCGAGAGAAACATTCCAAGAGAAGACGAAGATGATGTTGCCGTGACACCCACTGAATCCTCCCACCCCAGGACGGTGACGCAAAACACTCAGCGACAAAGGCTGACCAAACCAACACACGCTGCGTCGTGCCAGAGTCATTCTAGGTCCTCTGTGGCCACGGGCATCTATCAGAAGAAAAGCCTGACAAAAATACCTACCAGGGGCAAGTCTTCACCTCAGAAATCGAGGATAATGGAGCCTGAAGCCTCCCTCACGGTCCCCTTAGCTGGCCCAGTGACTCTTGAGAGGTCACCAGCTCCAGGGAGACTCTCACGGTTCAAGAAGCCTGAAGGCCCAGAGCCCCTCTTTGCTTTACCGCCGGATTCACACATTCCAAAACCCTCCTCCACCCAGCTCCCTCACGGCTCCAAAGTGTTCAGCAGAAGGGACTGGGTCCAGTACTCCAGGAGTCAGATTCCAGCGGCACAGCTGCTGCCAAGGCCCCCCGCCGAGCCGAGTGACGATGGCGAGCCCCCCACGAGGGATAAACCCTGTGAGCCGGGGCCGGAGGCCGGGCTGAGACCGCCCTCCCTGCCGTCCCCTCCAGGCAGGTCGGTCTCCCTACTCGCCAGGCCCAGTTACGACTATCTGTCGCCACCTGCATGGGCCAAGCCGGAAAGCGGGGTCCCCAGTGACGCAGCAAGGGCAGTGTTGCAATCCCCCCCTCTGAAAGGATTCTCCGCTCCTGTTATTTATTTTAATCAGACCGTGACGGAAGTGCAGGGGAAGAAACCTTCTGTGGCCTTCAAAAAGCCCGTCTTCACTCCCCCTCCGCCCTCCACAGAAACAGCCATCCACACCAGGTGCCCTGCTCACAGCCCCTCCAGCTCGTTTGCTGGGATGGCCCCAGGGCCCCCAAAGGTCTCTCCAAAGAGAAGTGTCCCCAGAACCCCACCTCACCAAACACTTGGGACCACACAAACGGACGTAGGGTTACGGACCCCCAAGAATTGTCCTGCTACCCAGGAGCCACTGGAAATACCGTCTTCCAAAGGTGTGTCTGCAGCAAGAAAAGGACAGTTGAATGACAGTGTCTCCACATCCCCCAAGCCTTCCTTCTTAGGGGTAAGTGAGTCACCATCGTCTCAGGTTAGCAGTCCCTCATCAGCAGCATCCTCCAAAAGCCATAGCACCCCGCACGGTTGTCAAAACCCTCACGAGAGAGGACTGAAAACTCGCCTCCCCGTTGGGCTCAAAGTCTTCATGAAGTCTCCCCAGTTGCTCAGGAAAAGTTCTACAGTGCCAGGGAAACATGAAAAAGACAGCCTAAACGAAGCCTCGAAAAGTTCCGCGGCTGTGAGCAAGGATAAGCTGGGGACCTCCAGGAACGCGAGCAGCCTTGAGACCACAGGAGGTGAAAGAAATGTGTCTCCACTGGGTTTACGAGCACAGGAGAGTCTGGCCGAAGGGCTTCCCCTGGAAACAGCAATGCCAGAGTCATTGGAAGATAGCACGCCTGGGGCTGATGGAAAAGATGCGGTAGAAAACAAGTCTGTGAAGAGATCCCTGTCCTCCAGCAAGCCGCTCCTAAAACCAGCTCTAGGCATGAACGGAGCCAAAGCCCGCAGCCAGAGTTTCAGCGCTCACTCAGGGGACAAGCCCCCCACGGCCTCCGTGGAAGGGCCAGGCAAGGTCCGGACTCAGATTATTACCAACACAGCTGAGAGGGGCAACTCCCTCACCCGGCAGAGCTCCTCCACGGAAGGCTCTCCCAGCAAGACCGCGTCTACCCCCATGTCTGACGGTCTCCCCGGTGCTGGGAGGCCCCTGGGGCATCCTTCCTCCAGGCAGGGCTCCCTGGGGAGTACAGGCAGCTCCAGCAGCCAGCACGGGAGTCCAAGCAAGTTGCCTTTGAGGATCCTTCCAAAATCCGAAGGGCCCCTCGCACCACCCGGCACAGAAGAGCAGCAGGCCTACACCCAGGGAGAAGGCGCCAGGGTGACTGCACCAGAGGAAGCAGGCAGCGACCACAGCAGGTGCCCATCCACCCCAAAGGACGGCCCAGGAACCCCTCAGAGTCCCGGGAGGACACGGCAGCCCAGCAGTTTTGAAACCAGCAGGACCTCCAAGCTAGAAACTTCTGGAAGGTATCCAGACACGTCTACAACCAGGACCGGTGTTGTGAGCCCAGAAGCCCCCCTCTCACCCACAATCGAAGAAAAGGTCATGTTGTGCATTCAGGAAAATGTGGAAAAGGGCCAAGTGCAAACAAAGTCCACCTCTGTGGACGCGAAGCCGAAGCCCGGGCCTTCTTTTGCCAGCTGGTTCGGTTTTCGGAGGAACAGACTGCCAGCTCTCAGTAGCAGGAAGATGGATGTCTCCAAAACCAAAGCAGAAAAGAAAGATGCAAAAGGTTTGGGGTTTGGAAACAAACAGCTAAAATCAGAGAGAAAAAAAGAGAAAAAGAAGCCTGAGCTACAATGCGAGATGGAAAATGAACTTAACAGGGACATCGAGCTGGCAGATGGTCCAGACAGTGGTTTACAAAACAGAAATAACCTGAAAACACCGCCAGACATTTATGACCAAGTGAAGTTTGTATCGAGAAGTAGACCCAGCCCTGTTCCATGTTCAACGAAAGATACCTTTATGACGGAACTTCTGAACAGGTAGCGTGTCGGCCAAGGGGGTGGCAGTGTAGAGGGCAGTGCAGAACCCCACCCACGCCTCACCCCCCAACAAGGAGAGTTGTTTGTTTCCTGCATACTGAATACCAGTCAAGCATGTTTCTCATACAAGCAGAAATTCATCGTAGCAATCTTTTATACATTAGCCAGAATTTAAACAATGAAATAAAAGTTAGCAATAAAATGGTAATTTAGTCCATGTTACTCTGGTAACCAAACCAGTGGTCTTTGAAATTAAAGAATGGTAAGTTTTATCAAGGTGGATGGAAATCCAGCCTACAGTAGAAATCATGAATGTACCCACATGGCATGAAATGGAAGAAAACTACACATATGTTTTTCTTTTTTTTCTTTTTTTTTTTGCGGTACGCGGGCCTCTCACTGTCGTGGCCTCTCCTGTTGCGGAGCACAGGCTCTGCACGCGCAGGCTCAGCGGCCATGGCTCACGGGCCCAGCCGCTCCGCGGCATGTTGGATCTTCCCGGACCGGGGCACGAACCTGCGTCCCCTGCATCGGCAGGCGGACTCCCAACCACTGCGCCACCAGGGAAGCCCTACACATATGTTTTTAAAGGATGCTGACCCCACTGATCGTACTGAGCAAACTTAGAAACTTTCCAGAGGTAATTACAGATTCTGCTGATCTTAAGCCAGAAATATACTTAGCAATCATTCCCCAGTGGTTTTTACTTTATTCCCTCACACACACACCCGCCATCTCACAAGCAGTCATAAAAATAAAAATAAATGATTGCATTATCAAATCTAAATTGACACACTACTGGAATAGCAGATGAAGATTTGACCAAGGCCAGTGAGACACACTTATCACTCAAGGGTGTAAAGACAAAGAGACACATGGAGGTTACTTTAAACATTAAAGGATTGGGGAAAGTAGAACGATTAAAGAAGAGCAATGTAATTGATCAGAGGAATCACTTTCTACCTGCAGAGTTGATAAGAAAGCAGCTCAACAGACTGAAAGTGGATCAAATAACGTTTCCTGCAGGAGCGTGTTAAAGGGCAGCTCCCAGGGCTCCTGTGTCACCAGCAGCTCTGTCAGCACTCAAGGAACCCACAAGAAGAACATCAAAACCAAAGCAGATGTGGAAATACCGAAAGGCTCCCTGGTAAGTCTTTTACCATCCTGGTTATGAAGTGTCAGGTTCTGAGATGGGCTAGTTGGGTTCTGTCTACCCTTTGCTGATGAAAATAGATAGGCAAGAGATTATGGGAGAAAGGGAAAGTTAAAGCCAAAGAGAAAAAAGAGGGGAATCTTGGTGACGCTGTAGCGGAGTGTTGGCGGTTAGATTGGAATGGGCCCGGCTCCCTCCACTCTCGGTGCTTTTGTAGGTCTCTTCTCAGAAGGATGGGATAATCACAGTGCAGGCAAATGATGCTGTGAGTGTCATCTTCAAATTATACCCTTGTGCTGGGAATTTGTCCTGATGATGCTTTCCATCATTTCCAGCAACGCAAAAAGGAACGAAAATGATTATAAAAAATAAAAGTGCAGAACAATTTAGGAGAACATGGGCTATTTTGATGATTTGATTTAAGCATTATCCCTAAAGTTGTAAATACCGACTTATCCTACCTAAGACAGAAGGTGTTAAGACTTAAGAAACATATCCTTGGAACCAGGCCTGGATGCTGCAGGGCAGGGAGAGGGGACAGCCTGGAGCTGTGCCCCATGCTCCCGGCTGGGACATCAAGGCTGTCCTGGGACTGGGCGCTAACCCCGGAGCTAGCATGGCCCGCCCTGCAGGCTGCACATCGGGGCTTCTGTAGGCTGCCCAGGTTTCCTGAGCGACAGGTCCCTCGAGGATGGCCACTACCTGCCCCGGCCCAGGCCGCCCGCAGGAGGCGGCGGCAGCTACCACCCCCATCGTGACGGCTACGGAAACACACTCGCCGGAGACAGCTATCCCTCGTTCGGCAACCCACAAGACAACGTGACAGCAAAAATCGTGTCTCCTGTCGTGTCCGTGGTGGTGGTGGTGACCCTGGACCCTGGGAGTGGCCAGCTATTTCCAGTACAACAGGAGGAGGAATTGCTTCTGGACAAATGAACCAGAACACATCTTAGGCCTTCAAAATCCACCCATTGCTTTGAGAAAAGCTCCATCCAGTCAAGAACCGCCTTCATCACTCCCGTGAAGTTCCTTTCCTTCTTGGCTTGACCAGCTGCCCTGAAGGGTTTTCTCTTCTGTTTGCAGTAGAAGTGCTGCTCAACCAAGAATTCCTAATTCCTCAGACACCTCGATCGTGATAAGGTAGACAGCTGGACCTTGGGTTGTACAAAAGATTGCTTGATCTGTTGGTTCCATTGTGTATCTGGACAGAGAGATTCCAGCTCTGGAATGAGCTCAGAAACTACCTCCTGGTGTGACCCCAGGCCATCGACATGGTCACAAAGCACAGGGGCAGCAGAATGGCACGGGGGTCTTGGGCGGGAATGCCATCAGCTTCTAAAAGATGGAGACAGACTGCTGTTTGGGTTTCCACCAAACTGGGGTGAGAAGCTTGACTGATGCTGTAAGTTCCTTAGTTATATCAGGAATCCAGACCCGTTCACCACCGCCCGTGAATCAGGAATGAGTGATTTCCAACAGTAACGGCAGAATTTGCACATTATTTCAGCTCACAAAAGTATTGTTATCTGCAGAGGATCAGGCTGGATTTTGGAAATTTAAGTGCAAAATCGCTGATGTGGAAACCGTCTCGGGGAAGTGATCGGGGGTGATTTTTCCTGTGAAATAGTACAGTTTCTACATTGTTTTGGAGAATGCGGAGTAGAAATAGAGATTTGCAGATGTTGAGGCTTTTGGTATTATTTTTGATCTTTGATCCTCTTTGGGTACCAGTTTTTAAGGTGACGGCAGTACTTTCCTTGGTTTATACTTTTCTTTTTACTGGACTAGATGATCTTCTATCCTCAAGCATCTAAAAAAGTATACTAGCTGTTTGCTTCTATTTTAGTAATACTTTAGGGGAGAGGAAAAAGAATGGTTTGGGCAGATTAGTATAGTTTGATTCAACTGAGATTAATGCTGATAGAATTTTAGAGTTTAAATATTAGAACCAAGGAGGAAGCCAGTCACTAGAATCTGGATCTCATAAAGAGGACACGTTAAAATTCCAAATATGCATGCTTTGTGCTCACCCTTAAGGATGAGAGCTAGGTCTCCCAAGAGAAGTTGAAAGCAGAAAGCATTTGAAAGAGCTTCGCAAAAATGGAAAAGAACTTAAAACTAACAATCCTGATTAGATGTCTCAGAATTGCATGACTTCCATCCTGGATTTACATAGATTTGAGCCATTTAAAGACAGGCTGTATTTCCTATTTTAATATGAATGTCCTATGACTCTTCCCAAATCTTGTTGAGCTTCCCCATAAGTGAGGACGCCCACTAAACATTTCCCATATATGAGTTTTCGTGGCGAGTTTAATTTAACTCTTGTTAAAAAGTGTGTGTGTGTACACACACAGATTTACACACAGATATACATAAATGGAACTTAAAAAACAGGTAACTCCATCCATTTTCTATAACTGTCATGGACAACTTTTCATCATTTAAAATACATGTAAGATGGAAGCAACCTAAGTGTCCATCGACAGATGAATGCATAAAGAAGATGTGGCACATATATACAATGGAATATTACTCAGCCTTAAAAAGAAACAAAATTGAGTTATTTGTAGCGAGGTGGATGGACCTAGAGTCTGTCATACAGAGTAAAGGAAGTCAGAAAAAGAAAAACAAATACCATATGCTAACATATATATGGAATCTTTAAAAAAAAGGTTCTGAAGAACCTAGGGGCAGGACAGGAATAAAGACGCAGACGTAGAGAATGGACTTGAGGACACGGGGAGGGGGATGGGTAAGCTGGGATGAAGTGAGAGAGTGGCATGGACATATACGCACGACCAAATGTAAAATAGATAGCTAGTGGGAAGCAGCCGCATAGCACAGGGAGATCATCTCGGTGCTCTGTGACCTCCTAGAGGGGTGGGATAGGGAGGGTGGGAGGGAGGGAAATGCAAGAGGGAGGGGATATGGGGATATATGTATATGTATAGCTGATTTGCTTTGTTATAAAGCAGAAACTAACACACCATTGTAAAGCAATTATACACCAATAAAGATGTTAAAAAATAAATGAATAAATAATAAAATACATGTAAGAGAAAAAAAAAGAAAGTTATCCTTTTTGGAACTTGACTCCCTATCATTTAGTGTTTTAATTATGAGGTCTAGAACTCAGGGGGTAATTTCCTTTAAAAAAAATGAATAAAAGGCATTTTTATATTTCCCAAGGATATGCCAGTTTCAAATAATATTTTTGTTTTAAAATTACCTTAAATTGAACTTCCTCTTCTTACATTCTTTCTGTTCTTGCATCACTGGTCTGGTGATATTCATTGTTCCTTTATGTAAATTTTAAAGCACTCGAGCAAAAAACAATATCTTTTCAGAATTCCTGAATCCATATATTTTTGGGCTTTAATAAAAGAGATTATAAAGTATAGTATGTGCTACCATTTTCCTAGGGAAATCCTGAAACATGAAGCAATTACTCATTTTTTTCTGGAGTGGTTCAAGACAAGAGGAGATTTTAGAAGTAATCGTGATTGGCATTATTAGTTTTTAATTATTATTGATGTTTAGGGTTCCTTAGAGTTTCACTTTAATTTGAGACAAATGTACATTTAAATGCTTTTTTTTTTTTTTCAAACAGCTCTTGACTCTAAAGAGCTATAAGGTCTTTTTTGTTTTCTTTTCCAAACCCTCCGAAATCATATGCAGACTACGTTCTTTGCAAAAGCTTTTTTTTTTCTTTTCCCCACTTCTTGCTCTTGGCTTCCATGGTATCATGCCTTCTTGAAAACATAGATGTCCCTTGCATTATAAAATCACAAATTATAAGTGTGTCTAAGGCTGCCTCTGTAGTGTCACTGAAAGGAAAGAGAGAGAATAAACGTGTGGAAATGTGCAGTATGCCAGAAATTCAATCCAACTGATCTAAAACTTTGATAGCCTGGCAGAGCCCCTTATCAGAGGCACTCAATTTAACTATGCCCCATTTAATATGGTGCTGACAGCTTGGGGTATATCTTCACTGTACAGAAATACCAAAAAGAAAAAAACCTGTTTAGCTTTTACAGTTTCGTTTTTACTTTCTTATTACTTCCTAATGCTAAAGTAATTTGCCTTGCTTTTCTTCTCTCATTGGAAGTCTTTTACAGTGTAATAATGTTTCCTTTGGTCCTTCCAGAGTATCTGCAAGAAACACTCTTATTGTCCTCTGTGAAGTACAAGGATTCCCTAACCACCAAATATAGATAATCCACAGGGATAAGCTAATTTTCTAGTTAGCTGCAAGAGGAAATCAGTCAGGCTGGGAAGCTTTCCATACAGAGGAATATTATTAACCTAGATAGTTGAACAGCTAGTCATTTTTTCAAAGGTAAAATGCAATTTTTTTTCACCTCTATAATCGTCAATGGGGATTGGACTAAAATTACTAATTTCAGAAAGGACATTGGCCATAGTCCCCTTGGGGACTAGTAAAAGAAGAGCAGTGAAAACCTATTCATTGTATGTTATCAGCCTATATAGAAAGGAAATTAGATGCAAAATGAGATACATTCTTATACCATAGCACATTGATGTGAATACCCATGAACCTTTTAAAATCAAGAGTTTAAGGGAATTTTCCCCTACTGGGACTCAAGGTAGATTTGCGTTCTGCTTCTTTTAAAGTGTGTTGCAGAGAATTCTTCTCACACTAGTTATTTTAGCTGCACATAATACATTACATATCACAGTTTTTTCCTGAATAAAATCACTCTTCAGAAATCTTATACCAGGGACTTCCTTGGTGGTCCAGTGGTTAAGACTCGGCACTTCCACTGCAAGGGGCGCGGGTTTGATCCCTCGCTGGGGAACTAAGATCCCGCGTGTTGCAGGGTGCAGCCAAAAAAAACCCCAAAAATCTTATACCATAATATAGCCTCATCCTTTGCCCTTAACAAACTAAGACTATATGTAGTTATGAGGGTCCTAAGGCATTTTAATTATTTTAATCTGTGGTAATATAATAGAAGAATTATTTCCATACATATATTAAGTCCATGTACGTAGCACACCTCCCCTTAGTTCACTGGTGACGGCATATCCATTTTCAAGATTGCTAGATGCATTCTACCGTATGTATAAAAGTCTCATTAATGCTTTACTGAATTAAATATTTTTCTCTTTTCAGAGCCTTAATTAGAGGCTTATGTCCCCATTTGTGCTCTCATTTACAGACCACTTAGCTCTGACTTCTGTGTAATTTAGACAAGGGCCATGTTACTTTGCACTTTTACTTAAATTCTACAAAATCATTATAAGAGGGGAGAAAGGCATCCCCAGAAAAGACTGCGTCAGTACTAAGTAAATAAGTCAGAAAGAAATGCACACTCCTTCCTCCATGTTGTAAGTTCTTCCTTCCTGTGGATTTAGGTAATTTTCTGAAATGAGAAGTCTCAAAGGAACAGCTCCCAGCTCCTGTTGAGCTGTCACTGGACAAAATAAAAATCGTTAATGAGATCATATTGCTGGAAAGAGATGGCCATTTTAATATGGGTATTTTAATTTAAATTATGAGTATCCTCTTCACCCAGTGTCACATAGTCTGAAAAAATCACATATGCTAATAAAAAAGTATCAAATACAATCCCATTAAAATTGTGCTGTGGTGATGAAGTAGCATAAAATAGTACAATAATTACACAAATTGTTATCATCTTATTAAGTTCTGCAAAATTTTTTAATTTCAACATCTTTAATTGAGCAATTCTGTTCTAAATGCTATTTGGATGCTAATAAGAAGCATGGCTGTTTTGCCCTCCCCCTGCAGAGTTTTCTAAATGACTGTCTTTTCTAAAGGTAATGCCTCCCAGGAGTTTTCCCTCCAAGGATCACTTCTCTTTTCTCACAGGTTCATTAAGTTCTTTTCCTTTTCAGTGAGCTTTAACATCAAAATGTTCTTTTCTGGGGATGCAGTTCTCGTTAGGATGATTCAAAGAAGAAGTATACACAGAATTCCAAATGAAGGGTGTCCCCAAATATTGGGTTTTATTCTGCAGTTATGTATATATATTTGTCAGCAATGAATTATTTTCTCCCTTTTTCCTCCTGTGTCCTTTGTAAGCACGTTCCTCCCAGCCTTTTCTAATGGGAGAGGTTAATAGACTATAATGCGTACAGCGGCATTTAATGGTTACCTGTTAGAGACTGGTATTTAGTACAGCTCTTGAGTACAACTGCAGAGCTCAAAAGATGGGCAAGAGTTGGAGGGGCCCCATTAGAAGGTGCCCAAAGTACTGGCAGCAAACTGAAACCAAAAATAACCCACATCATTGCTCACGAGTCACCTGCTACTTCTTACCAAATGGGACATTCCTGACATTGATTTGTATCTGTTCCTGGTAGAGCAATGGCTGAAGAAATTCTGAATCTCTAACCACCATTGTTTGCTGAGCCAAACTTCTTGGTTTTGTGACCATTCCCATCTGTGAAGTGCTTTGCCACGTGAAGAATTCGCTTCGGCAAATTCTTCATCTTGAGCTGGCAGGCCCTTGCCCCCAGGAAAGTTGTACAACCTTTCGCCAACACACAGCCACTGTGTGATCAAGAGTGAAAATTAATTTTAATTTCAGCCTATGAGAAATATAATTAGCAAGGGGAATCTGCTGCCAAAATAAATTATGCCCCTCATTTCCATATGGAAATGGATTTTTTTAATTACTCACCACTTTGCATTGAAATCTATTTGTATGGATAATTAGAGCTGACAAGTATGCCATTCTAAAGGCACTCCCCCATTTTCCATTCCTTTGTTGATTCTCCATCCATCCCGTTCCAATGCAAAATTTCCCCTCATGTGTCATTCGCTTCTCAGGGGTGATTAGCCCTGTCTAGAAGCCCAGTCCCTCTGATAAACACCCAAGAGGCCACGTTTAACGTTTGCTGTTAAGCACTTAAAGCCCTAGAAAAGTTCTGACAAGGAGCTGACAGGTAGGACCTCAAGATGGTTTTTATTTTCCTTCTTAACTATGATACTTGGACAGAGGTGGTGATTAAGTTGCACCGAAGGCATCGGAACAAGTAGTAAAGAGAAGCAGGGCACTGACACCCACACACAGAAAACTTTTTTGCTACTCTTAAATAAAAATATAGTTTATGTATATTTGGAATACTGCCTACCTCATGGCCAGACACTAAGAAAGATACCTTCTTGGGAAGGTCTGGAAAGGGTGACCGTGATAATATGGCCCGCCGAAAAATTAAATCACAGCCATGACTAGGGGTCAGGAGTGCGCAGTCTAAAACTGACATCCTTTTATAACCTTGAACAGATCACTGACCCTCTCTAGGCCTCTTTTCCTTCATCTCTAAGACGAGAACCTTATGGTCATCATTGGATTCTTCTGTTCAGAATTTCATAGGCTGATGGAGATGATGATTCACCCACTTTGCAACAGGTTAGCATGGCACCCACCCCTTCCAGTTGAAAATTGGTTGATTGAGAAAAACCCAAAGGAAATACTGTTTTACCCAACAGGTGTGGGAAAATACGGAGCATCCTGTCTTAGGTATTGGAACGGGCTGAAAATATAGATTTTCTTGATGTTTCTGTAAATGAGAATAGAAAGTTCCTGTTGGATTCTTCATGGAAATTCAGGTGTTTGGGTCTCCTTCCTTTGGGGTTTCTTGGTAGCTTTGTCACAAAGAGGTCACTGAGCTGGGTGAACTTCGGACGGCAAATAAGTAACTCGTTAGTCCTGATGGTGCGCACAGAGATTCTCCTCTCTGCCGTCCATAAATACTGGAAAGAGAGCTGGTTGCTGTTGCTCTTCTTCCCCCATTCCCTAGCGGACTTCCTCTGGAGGTACTAACACACAAGGCAATGCTGACAACAGACAGCTGATGGGGAAAGAAAGTGATGAAGCTTGGCCTCTGGATGGTCAGCCCTTAACACCCTCTCCTTTTAGGGTTCAGACAGGCATTGACATACTCCTGAGTGTTCCATCTCCTGGCCATCAGTATGTAGGCATTAGGCACCAATTACATTCTGATATTGGAACCATGGTCATGAGATGTAAATAATTGGTCTGACTCCATTAGTTATGAAAAACAAAAAGTAGAAAGCTAAGTCTAGCTCAAGGTCCGTTTACCAGCATACGGCTCTCCATATTGTAAGTATAAAATAATGGTTTCTTGGCATTCAACTCGAGCCCCCGAGCAAATCCACTGACAACCTCTAATGTCCCCCCACTGCGTTCATTGCACAGTTCATTATCATCGTTGGCTGCCCAGGGGACTGGCTGGGATGTATTTTCAGAGAGCTAGTTAGGGTCATTCTGCCAAGGACCATGAGCTGTCTTGACCTTGTGGCCAAGTCGACACTGGCATGGCCCCATGGAACTTTGAGAATAACGAAGTTCCACCAAATGAACAGAACTCTGAAACCAGAGTTGCTGTATTTGAATCCTGGCTCCACCACTTGGACAATTGCTTCTCTTGTCTGTTTCTTCAAGGCCCCTTATGTCCAAAATGGAGGCCACGATAACACTTACCTCCTAGCACTGCAAGGGTAGGAGAGCCTAGGTGTGAGGGGCTTCAACAGCTCCTGCTGCATGGCAGTTACGTGTTGGCTGTTTTTATTATTATTGATATGGTTCCTGATATTTTACTACTACTGCTACTAGATTGGGAAGTAGGGGGCCTGGGTTGAGTGTTGGCATTTACATATGTTTAAGGAAACTGGCTGGATCTCAGAATTCTCATTTGTAAAATACTGTGACTTGAGTAGATTCTTGCTCGAGTTCCATTTGGTACTCTGGCATTCAGCCTCTGAATATCCCAGCTGAAATGTAAGGTGGATGTTTTTGACCTGAAAAAAGTCTAGGTAAATGTATCACCCTTCTGGTTCACTGAGCACACATCATAGTCACCTCACGTTTCATTCTGGAAAGAACAGCAACAAAATAACATTTTCTTAGAGAGTTATACTCTAGGAAAAGGTCAACAGATCTAAGTGTATTTCTTTATTCTCATGAAAATAACTTGTGGTGGTGTCACTGTCCCTGGAAGAATTATGTTTCCTTAGACTTTAATTTTTCCCAGCAGCTCTGTGTTACTGACTTTATTAAGTATTAAAAAGAACTATAGCTGTTATCTCGAAAATCTTATGTAGAATCAGGTACCCTATAACTTGCTTTCAGAGCTGGGGTTATATTTCTGAAAACATGATCTTATAATTAAAACTTGTAATAAAGCCAAGTGACAGAGTAGGGGAAAATGGAGTGAAGAAAATGTATGTGTGTGTGTATATATATATACATATATATATATATATATATATATATATATATATATATATATACACACGCACTCACACATACACACCCACATGTTTGTTATAGAATGTACCAATATTCTGAGGATTACACAATCAATTTAATATAGCACATAGGAACTCACAGTGTTTCCTTGTTACTGCAGATAAAAGAGGCAAATGAACACTTGCAAGAGGATGAAGAAGATACAGTTGCAGATTCTGCATTTCAGAGCCATACCATAGGTAAAAATTCATGTCTCAATATGCCTTTAACTGAGATGTTTTCTACATGCGACCTTATTTCAGACACGGTGTGTTCCTAAAGGTCATGTCTTATGCCCACCTCTACCAGGACTGGGGCTTAACTTCTCACGCATGATTACCTTTATCTTCTTAGGCATTGGAAGCCACCATAAAATAAGTGGGTCAAAGCAGAACCTATGAAGAAAACATAGGTCTTTGCAAAGGAACGCAATGCCAACTGAGTCCTTGTCAATATGAAATGAAAATGATACTGAGTGTAAATAATTTCTCTCTGCGGAAAAAATCAACGTTGCATTGATCCAGTTTCTGTAATTGTCTCAGGAAACACTACTATTGGTTAGAAGTGTGGAGTGGTAGCTTTCTTATATTGAATATTTTTTAAATTGGATATGTTTTACACATAGAACTAAATAGATTAAGTATATACGGCTTGCCAAAATCACCTCATTTTCTTCATCGTTTCTGTTAAAACCCTGATTATAGGTAGTCCTTCCTCAGAGATACCTTTGCTTTGTCAGCTCTGTCCTAAAATTTTACATGAGCCCACGTTGAAGGAACTCAGGTTTCTAACACAAAGGGATTTTGCTAACCTGTTTCCAGCAGCCAGGAGGTAACTGGTAATAGAGTAGCTGTCTGCGACGGTGATCCTTGTCAGGAGATAGAAGACATGATAACTTTAACAGCTCTGGGCCACCGTGGACACTTGCAAAATTAGTTGTTCTTTGGGCTCTAAAAAATAGCTGTGAAATGTAAGCATGCTGATTATTTAGTTTTACACAAAACATCAAGGCACGAGAGAATCATTTTTTCAAATCACATTTGGGTGTAGTAGACAGTACTGAAGACTATCCTCTAGGGCATGACAGCCCTACAGCTTTCTGGTTGCTGGTATAATCAGCACGCACGGCTCCTGCCCTTTCCCTGGAGTACCTTTAGCTGCCAACTCTCAGCATCTCACCACTCCTAGAGCCATGTTGGTATGTTTTGTGGCTGGTTTTCTAGCTTACCCAGCTGCCTTCTCCCAACTATAATTTACAGTTTATCTCAGAGAGTTATCATACCCTCACAGCTTAATGAGACTGGCACACCATTATTATTCTTTTCTGTTGTAATTGGGAATACAAAAGTCTTAACAAACAGCTGGATGGGTGGAGTCTGCATGAGAGTATTATTCCAGAAAGACATCCTTTAGTACAGTTAGTTGTCAGTGATAACTGACAGTAAAATGTCAGTTGTACAGTTGTCAGTAAAACGCTTAAATTAGTGTCAGTTCTGTGTAGTTAGCTAATGTGCAAGTTAAATATTGTTCAGCAACCTTCAAACATGGCACTATGTAAAGCCCCACTGAGTTATCATTTTTCCATAATGAGGTATTCTTGGGCTTGTACAATATAAAGTTAGAGGCTGAATTTTCGAGAGAGAGCTATAGTAATCTGTGTATTCTTTTATAGACTAGCAATTCTTTAGATCTGTACTGTTTGACATGATAGCCAGTAGTCACATGTAGTTATTTCAGGTTCAATTTAAATTCATGAAAACTACATAAAATTAAAAATTTAGTTCCTCAATTGCACTAGCCACATTTTAAGTACTCAGTGGCCACATATTCTATACGGCCTGTTTTTCCATCATCATACAAAGTTCTGCTGGAAAGTGCTGGTTTAGATTACTCTCAAGGAAGTAAATTTGGACTCTGTTTCTGGCAGAGAACTGACTTGGTCTTCACATAATTGTAGACTCATCTCCTCAAACTGGTGGAGACCTACCCGAACAAGCTGCTGCCGGCAGCAAGTAACAACAACAAAACTGACTAGCCATGACTTAAGGAATAAAGTCATGGAATCATCTTATATAATTAAAAGTCTGGAGGAAGGGAAACATAAAAGAGAAGCAGCAGCTCAACAATTCTATCCGAAACCCTATTTTTTGGTCCTCATGCTTGTCACTTCTGGTTGCAAATTAATTCCTACCACTCTAGGCATCCCAGCTACATTTGGGACACAAAGTACAAGGAAAAGTAAAAATTCCTCAGAATCACCGCCCCGCACCATAGACGTCACGTTACATGTCATCAGTGAGAACCAGATCATAACGCCAATCTTAGGTGCAAGGGATGCTGGGAAAGTCAGTCTGTTGCTTCCCAGCCTCTACTGCATGAGGTGGCAGAGAGAAGAGGGTTGAAAGTGTTCCCTGAGTTAGCCAATCAGTATTACCACAGGCCTTTTAAAAAGTTCATCCATTTCAAGGCTGAGTGGGACTCAACAAATCGAGTGGTTATTTATCTTTATTGCACAAAAATGACTGAAAAAATATTTTTTTAGCACCCTGCGAATCCCAATGTTCTTCATTCTGTCTAGACTAAGTGTTATCATATATCCTGCCAATATTTATACCCATAGAATATTTCTAATCACAGCAACTGAGCAAATCTAAATATGGTCTTCTTCTAACCAAACAGCAGCTAGTATCTTTGACAAAGAACAACAATCAGAAAATCTGTGAATCTGAATGTTTGCATTTCTGTGGTTAAGGATAATCGTGTTGGCTTAATCAAAATGGTATGAGTTGATTACAAGACAGGATACTGTTAACTAAGCCTGCTCTATATTGAAATTCAAGATTCATGAAATAAGTTAAATAATACAACTAGATTCTTTTCCTTCAAATTGCCCTAACAAATGTCAAACTTTCATGTTAATAAGCAACAAGCAAATGACTAGGCTAGCCTACACAAATGATCACCAACACCAATTGTTCTTTCTTGCTATTTAACTGTAATAGATTCACCCAGTGTATTACACTAATTATCTAATGGGATTAAATGGTCAGTAGGAATTCAAATGACATTGTCTCATATTAAAAACATCAGCCAGTGATAGCATCAAAAATAATCTCCTAAGAGGAGACAGGGGATTTGGAAATTCCTTTAAAGAGGAAGAAATGTCTTTTGAGAAGTTTGAGGAAGAAGTCAAGCTGAATTAAATGATAACCAAGAAAAGGCTGCTTGGTAGACTCTCGTGAAGTGAAGGATGCATGGTATTTCCCCAAATCTAAAGAGTTGTTACCGAATGCAAGTGTGTGTGCCCAAAGCACAGTGAATGACATTCATAGTAAAAATAAAATTTAAAATGTCTCAGAAAGCTAATCAGACTTTCACAGCTTTTTGAGTGGGGGAAGGCCATTTGAGTCAAAGGTCACATTTTGAATAGCATGCTGACATATTTAACTTAATTGTGGAGAGAGTGAGCTACTGATCATCAAAACAAATGGGAAAGGGAAGTACTGGTGTTCTCAGTAACAACTTTGATATTCAACAGAGAATGTGCTGTTGACTTGTAACAGACTGGCTCTGAACTGGAGACCACTTAGATAATAATACCTGTGGATGAGGAATCGGATGGAGTGGTTTTACATAATTTGGATCCGCATGAATACTTCCCAGGGTGACAATACTTATGCATGTCCAAATATACAAATGACACCTGAGAGGTACTATAGAGTAATAGCTTGGGCAAGGAAGTTTCTGTCGAGGCTGCACTGAGTTCACGCATCTATAACCACAAGCGCCGAACTGCAAAGGGGGGGCTTTGCATCCGGCAGCCTCAAATATAAATTCCACCTGTCATGAAGGTAGGCCCGTGGAAACAGGACCATGTGGTTCTTTCTGACCAAGGACTGGAACTAGTAATGTTAATTTCTATCCATTGAGTATCTCCTATGTACAAAGCCCTGTGCTTGGAACATTACATGTCATCCTTCTTGTGTCTCACTCCCTTGTGGCTGGTTCTCTGTTTTTGTCATCTGTCAACTTGTTCCTTATGATTGCTTCCTTCTAAATACCAGAGGCAGGCATGAGATAAGGCTTTGGTGGAGATTTCCATATTCGTGAGCATAGTGAATCATGGTCTATGACTCCCTCTCTCTGTTTTTAACTAGAGAGATAGAGAATTGTAGCCTTAGAGAGTTGCAAGTGTGGCTTTTTTACTCCTGTAAAATATTTGCTCTACAGATTGCACCAAGGAGCTGAGTTCTCTTTAGTTCCACAAGCCTATATTGAGCATCTTCTCCCAGCCATGCCCTATGTTAGAAGCCAAAGATACAGAGATGAATAAGACACAGTACGCATATTCTATGAACTCCAGTTCAGTAGGGAAACAGAGAAGCAAACAAATAATTCTGATGCGGTGTAATCACAGATAAGTTAGAGGCATGCTCTCCATACAAACGAGTCCACAGGGCAGGGTGTGGAGCCCACCTTTGGTGAATCCAGAAATGTTGATGTTCATGAACAGGAAAAGGCAGGAGTGAGACAGTGAGATACTGAAGTTTAAGAGCGTTTGCCATTTACACCAGTGGCTCCCAAACTCCGCAACACATCAGAATCCTCTGGGAAGGCTCTAAAAATGCTGATGCCCAGGTCACACCCCATAACAATTAAATCACAAGGTCTAGGGAGTGGAGCCAGGCATTAGTATTCTGTAAAGATCCCCAGGTGATTCCAATGTGCAGCAGAGTTTGGGAACCACTTTCCTAAGGGGTAGGATTTCATCAGCAAAGGGGACAGAGATGTCCTTCAACTCCAGGTAAGCAGCGTAATCAGAGACCTGGAGATAGGAATACGGCACACTGTACAGAAGGGGATCAGCAGAGGACCAGCCTGGCTAGAGCAGAGGGCAAGCTTTGAGGACGAGGTACAGACAGAGGGGTGTTGTGGGATGGGACCAGACTGTGGAGACCTTGAAAGCCAAGCTTAGGTGTTTGAACTTAATCCTACAGACAATACATAGACAGTGGAAAATTGTTTTAAGAGACCCACACGATAAGAAGAGGCCATCCAGTCACTATGATGCTCATGCTCAGACTTTTAAAATAAAAACATATTTTCATTTTCTCTCCTTTAGCCTTGGACCAACCAGATGCACTAGTCACCATACTGTTTCCTCACAAGTGGTGTGCCATGATGAGTAGAGTCACGCATTCGTGTAAAAGGATGGATTATTTCAGGGTTGCCAAAGGGCTCCCTGACCCAAAAGAACTCTCCTGGAAATCTGTCAGGGTGTACCTCAACGTCCTACCCATGGGTAACTCCTTTGGGTACCAGTGCTCACGCCTCTTGTTATAATACAGCTGGTGTTTGGGAAGGGTACCCACTGAGTGTCACTGACTGACGATCTCAGTGCGTCTCTCAGATTAGCACCAGCAAGACGCTAGAGGAATGAGCCATGAGTCTGGTCCATCCTCCTGCCAGGAAACCGAATAGCACAAGAAGGAATGCTTGGATGCTTAGGAGAGGTAAGGGCGGTGCTCTTCAGACAGGGGTCTCAGCTGCCAGGGCAGAGGCAGACATGAAGCCCTAGGGGGTGACACTAATTAATCCACGTGCTGGGAGGGGAAAGGGCCCACTGAACAGGTGGTAAGTGGCTATGTTAAATAAGCTTTGTCTTTTCCCCCCCACATTTTCCCAAGGCCTATTGCTCTAAAGTACATGGTTGGGGAATCTGAAATAGCTGTAGAGAGACCTCCTTTTGTACAGTTCCCTCAATTTCTTAAAAGACAATTAATCCACTTAAAGTAAATACAAGACTGTGCGTGTGACATATGGCATAGGAAGGAAGAGGTGGAGGTCAAAACAAAGTCAAACAACAGAGCGCCTCAGCCTCTGAACCAGAAAGCTGCCAACGTGACAGAAAGTTCTGAAAGAAGACGATGTCATATATTATACCAATACTCACTCTTTATCAAGAGCTTTCTATATGCTAGGCACTGGCCAAAGTGCTGGTATGTATGTTGCCTTGTTTTATCCTCACATCAGCCCTGCAGACTAAGGACTGTGGTCACCCTTTGGCAGATGAGGAAATGTATGTCCTGAAAGGTTATGTATGTGGCTCAGCACTATGGCTAGTATGGAGTGGAGCCATCATCCAGTGCTTAGTCCACAGCTGTGAAGTCAAGTTAAATAAACCCCAAGAATGCGAAATGATGACTAGGTACCTTTTTTGGTCACCTTGCAGGCATCAGAGACCAAGGATCCCTTTAGTACATTGTTTCGTCAGGGGCTGCAAACTCAACCAAGCCCCTGCGTCAATGAGTGAGATGGGCTGGACTTGACATTCACAGGCATACATTGTATGAATGCTGGGAGTCTTGAGGAATGGAGAGAACACAGCCCATTCTAGGGGAGCAGCTGCTTGCCAGCTCCAGTTGTCACCATAGAAGAAGGCTGGCCCTAAGGAGCCACGTCTTTCCATTTCTCACCAGAAGCCAGAAGTCTAGACTTTTATGTAACATATGATACTTTTAAAAATCTGGGCCTAGTTTTCAAAAAAGTAAATCTTCAGAGACTTCCTTTTATCTGGCAATATTTCGAATTAGGATTTCAAAATCCTTTCACAGGATGCTACACCTAAGAGCACAGAATATAATCTAAAAATATACGTATTTTCTTAAATGCATGGTTGAGCTTCAGGCAAAAAATTGATCAGAGGCTGGGGACAGCAAGAAAGTTTGAATGCAGAGGGGAGAGAGTACCCCTTGCCCCAGGGGTACGTACTAGTCTCTGGTGACCTCGAACTAGGGTGACCAACTGTTCTAGTTTGACTTTGGCTTTCTTGGTTTTAGCACTGAAAGTCCCTCATCCCAGGAAACCCCTCAGACCTGGACAAACTGGAACAGCTGGTCACTCTACCTGGAGCCTAGTGTTAAAGAGCTAAACTGTTGACCTAATGAAAGCCTAGGGCCTGAGCAGGGTGAAATGTTCCATCAAAAACACCCCTTCCCCATCCAGCATAAAGCTGAATTCCCAAAAGCAGTGGTGACAAACGTACCCCACGGAGGAAGACAGTGGGAATAGGCTCCTGACTCAGCCTCAACTCTAGCTGGAAAAAAAAAGAGAAGGAAAAACATGTCTCCTCTGAAGATTCTGAGTCATTAGCTCACACTCATGTGGGTCAGGGAATTAATTCAGTCTCTCTTTGTGTCCCTGAGTCCCCCAGCTTGACAAACGTTTTTTAAAATTTTACTTATTTATATTTTTAATTTTTTGGCTGCATTGGGTGTTGGTTGCTGCGCGTGGGCTTTCTCTAGTTGTGGCGAGTGGGGGCTACTCTTCGTTGCAGTGCGCGGGCTTCTCATTGTGGTGGCTTCTCTTGTTGCAGAGCACGGGCTCTAGGCATGCCGGCTTCAGTAGTTTTGGCACATGGGCTCAGTAGTTGTGGCTCGCAGGCTCAGTAGTTGTGGCTCGCAGGCTCTAGAGCACAGGCTCAGTAGTTGTGGCGCACGGGCTTAGTTGCTCCACATCATGTGGGATCTTCCCGGACCAGGGCTTGAACCCCTGCATTGGCAGGTGGATTCTTAATCACTGCACCACCAAGGAAGTCCAAGCTTGACAATTTTAAATGGTCCAGGGTGTGAGTTTAAATATTCCAGAGAAGAATTGGGAGAGGGAATAGATGAAACAAGAATGGCAGAATATTAATATTTTAAAGCTGGGCAATGGGTATATGAGGATACATTACACTGTTTGAGAATATTGGAAATTTATCATAACGAAAAGTTTAAAAAGAAAAAAACACAGATTCAGGGTGGTAGTACTCTCAGGAATCTGGCAGAACCCAACTCAAATCCTCTCTTGCACCCGCTCTAAAATTTGCATACAGATAAAGTTCTAAGGAAAATTAACTCAGAATAGAACACCACTAAAGACATGAGGGGAAAAAAATGACTTCATTAGTATCAGAAAAAAACAAACAAAAAAAAACCCCAAAGCTATAGAATGAGGCCTGCAAAGACTGCAGAATTGGAAATTATCCAATAGAGGATATAAACCAAAGATATTTAATGCATTTAAACAAAAATGGAAATGAAAGTTAACAAAGGAACAAACAGATGAGCAGTCAAATTTCAAAAAAGGACACAACAGAACTTCAGAAAAGTTAAATGTTGTCAGAATAGTATTTATCATCACTGAAGAGAGAATTACTGAACTAGAAGATAGAATTGAAAAAGTACAGAAAAATGTGTCACAGAGGGCCAAGAACATGGATAATATGAAAGAGAGGTGAAATTAAGTAAAAGGTGATGAAATTCACATGCATCTAATTGTAGCTCCTGAAGCAGAGAATAGAATGAACAGGATAGACACAATTTTAAAAGTGTTAGTGGCTGAGAGTTTTGTAGAATTGAAGAAAGTTACCAACCCCCACATTCAGGAAGCCAAATTAGTTCCAAGCAAGGTAAATAAAAGGAAATATACACTTAAGGATAGTGAGTTTTTTTCCTTCGGATATATATCCAGAAGTGGGATTGCTAGACTGCATGATAGTTCTATTTGGAAATAAAATCACTGTCTCAAAGAATTAGCTGCACCATTATTCACAATAGCCAAGATAGTGGTCTGTTGATAGATGACAGATAAAGAATTCATGGTATATATGTATGTATGTATACACGTGTGTATATAGATGTGTGTGTGCACGTATGTATAGTTTTATGGTCTGCACGTAGTACTCACTTTTATTTATATAGTCTTACCACACTATTGTTTAGTTTTGCTCATTATACAAATAGCATCATACTGTACATATTCTACTACAACTGGCTTTATTTCAGTCAACGTTGTTTTTGCGCTGAATCAACGATGGTCCCTGCAGTTGGAGTTCATTCATTTTCACTGCTGTACAGTCTTCCAGAGCAGAAAAAGTTCAAATTTTATTTATCCTTTATACTGTTGATAAATATTCGGGTTGTTTTCCATTTTTTGCAATTATGACAATGTTGCTAGGGTCACCATGGTGGTATATATTCCCTGATATAGTTGCCAAGGGTTTTTCTAGAGCCAGGCCTTTCAAACTTTTTTGACTAGGATCCACAGTAGTAACTTTTTACATCATAAACCAGTACACCTCTGCACGTGTGCCTATACATAAATGTAATCCAGTGTTACATTTTTTTTTTTTACTACAAATACAAATTATAAACCACAGCAAATGAATGAGTAGCATGGAATCCAACAATGGATTACCTTATGGAGGGGAAGTAGTGAGAGAAGGATCTAGTGGAAGGGGTGCAAGAGTGGCTTAAAAACACTGAGTTGTTGACCTCAGAATTGGGGCGGACCCAACGCATCACAAGGGTCCTTAAGAGTAGAAGGAAGAAGCAGACAAGGGCCCGAGAAAAAGACATTTCTACAGAAACAGGGTCAGAAAGGCACATTCATAATAAAAGAGGTGCATTCGTGATCAAAGAAACCCACATTAAAAATGACACTTAGATCCCGTTTTTTATCTATCACATTGGAAAAGCTTAAAAAGTTTTAAGACAAACTTTGTTCGCAAGGATGTGAGGAAAGGCGCATTGTTACATCCTGCAGGTGAGAGGGTACAAGTACAGCGTCTATGGATGAGAATTGGGCAACATCGAATAAAAGTCACACATACTTAATGCTATTAAGTAGCAATTCCAATCACATAATTTATCCTATAGACAGACTTGCACATATGAAAAATAATGCATGCACTGAAGCATTGTTTATAGTAATAGGAAAAAATCACAAGTGAACCAAATGTCCATTCATAGGGTACTAGTCAAATGAATTCCGAAAATGGAATATTATATAGCTGTAAAAAAGAAACAAAGAAGATCTTTACTGATAAGGAACAATTTCTGAGGTACATTATTAAATGAGAAAAGCAAGGAGCATAATAGTACCTATAGTATGCTTGATTTTTTGAAAAGGGAGAAAGGACTGTAACACACATACATATATAGTAAAAATATAAATGCAAGTGTAAATATGATCATACACACACACACACACACAAGCGCACACACACACACAGTTGTTGGCATGAAGAGACCTGAAACACAAGAGACCAGTACTATTGGTTGCCTCAGGAGAGCAGACCTGAGTGTAAAGGACACAAGGATGAGAGAGTATTTTCAATATATGCTGTTTTGTGTCTCTTTAATCCTGCAATCTTATATAATACCTTTTAAAAAAATTAAATAAATATTAAAGATTGTGCCTAAAAAGAAAAAACCACTGAGTTATTAAGGTGGGTTGTGGGTATTCTTTTATGATGATGATGATTTAAGTGTAGCTATCTGTTGTATGCACTCGTGCTCATAGTATATTTCACATTTGTTTTAAAAAGATAAAAATTAAAGTACCATCTAAATAACAAAACATGTGCGTGAGCTGAATGGGCCTTCCGTTTGCCTGGCTGATCTATGCCATCCACCCGCCACCTCCCGTCCTCTTGCTGTCTGCCCTCTGACTAGCTCATTAGCATCTCCAGAAGCGAGGTCAGCCAAGAGAAGAAAGAGCAGGAAAGGGATGCACCCTGACGACCAATATAAAGTTACATCATCAATTCTGAAGCCCATCGGGTGTCAGAGGAGTAAGTTAGAAACAGGTTGTGGGCAGCTCTTGAATTGTAATCTCTTTGTCCTCCAGGCTACCACAGATAATTCCAGGTTGATCAGACATTACAGATAGGTTGAACTGTCTGTGCCTTAAGTACTGCTAAAACCAGCAGTCCTTTTTTTTTTTTTTTTTTTTTTTTTTTTTTTTTTTTGTGGTATGCGGGCCTCTCACTGTTGCGGCCTCTCCCGTTGCGGAGCACAGGCTCCGGACGCGCAGGCTCAGCGGCCACGGCTCACGGGCCCAGCCTCTCCACGGCATGTGGGATCTTCCCGGACCGGGGCATGAACCCGTGTCCCCTGCATCGGCAGGCGGACTCTGAACCACTGCGCCACCAGGGAAGCCCACCAGCAGTTCTTCTTAATCCTGAAGGTAATAAAAAATTAGTAACAGAGAAGCAGCAGTGATTTTAAAAAAGAAATTTGCTGGACAGAAGCCTGTAGCTTTTCAGAAGCCTGTAATCAAGCTTGGAAGGAATGCGCTGTCCTGACTGTAAGAACTCAATCATATATACTTAATGAAAACCCGTCTCAGTTAAGGTGATCTGCGCACTCGGTCCACCGGGATTCCCCATGGTGTGTCCATTAAGTCTGGCACGTTCAAGTAAATACTTTAGCTTGAGACAGGTGTAAAGCGCTAGATCGGGTAAGGGCTATGGCAGATTATGGTGACAAAAATTGAGTTGCGGAATGAAACATGCACCTGAGGGGGAATAAAAGGAGGAATAGCGATCTTGGGAACAGGATGCTCTTGACTCGAATGAATCCTTATTCAAGAAACGTGCTAGAGAAAAAGAGAATGGATATAAAGAAAGTAAAGCATTGCAGTAAATCTGTTAACAACACGGGGCTGATCTGGGCACTTTTTAATGAGTCACAGACAAGCATTTGGGGCTTACCTGCTTCGAAAGAAACACCTTCATTTTTGAAAATGGTTGTGCCTGAGAAAATGACTTATCAATGTCAGTCTTAATTTCTTTCATCAACCCATTGATAGAATTCCAGAAGAGTCGTTTAGCAAATCTTCTTATCAGCAGTACAGTGCCTGCTCCTCTCATTTTGTGCAGGATCAGATAAAAGGATGATGTTTGCTTTATCTTTGCTTTGCCACCCTGGTGCGGCTAAAAGCTTTTCAGGAAAGGGGAAGAACAAGCTGAGAGGTTACCAGGTTATGAAACATTGTCACAGCCAAGCCAGGAACATTGAATCAATTTCCAATATGTTTCCTATGTAGCTAAAACCTATACTCTGGAGATGTTATTGTTTGATTACAAAAGCAAGAGGAATTTGAAGAGAGACTTTCATGCCAATGTGATAAACAGTCTCTGCCTGTAACTCGATTGTGTCAACTCCCAGAAGGAGGGGAAATATGCTTTAAGGTGACTTTCTGCCCATTTGAAACTCAGCGGTGTGCTTTGCCTTCAGAGCCTGCTCGGAGGGAATCCTGTGTGTATGAGAACACATTTGGAGGGGGCAATGGCTGCCCTGCTTTCAAATGAGTGGATTGCATTTCCCCTCGCCATTGACCCAGTCATCAGAATGTTTCCAGGATGTCAAAAGTATGTGTGCATAATTCTCCTTTCAAACAGGTCTCTTTCCTGTGTAATTCATACTTTTAAAAATGAAAGTACCTCTCGTATGCTGGGTTACAATTGAATCCACTTTTAAAAAGAGAAACATGGGGCTTCCCTGGTGGCGCAGTGGTTGAGAGTCCGCCTGCCGATGCAGGGGACACGGGTTCGTGCCCCGGTCCGGGAAGATCCCACATGCCGCGGAGCGTCTGGGCCCGTGAGCCATGGCCGCTGAGCCTGCGCGTCCGGAGCCTGTGCTCCGCAGCAGGAGAGGCCACAACAGTGAGAGGCCCGCGTACCGCAAAAAAAAAAAAAAAAAGAGAGAGAGAAATATGATAAGGGGGAAGCAGTGCACTAAGGAGACGACTGGGGTGGGGCCCAGAGTCCTTTCTACAGCTTAGTGCAAACTGTTGCATCTCTCTGTTTCCTCAGTTATCAGATGACGGACGTATTCCAGATGCTCTCTTACGTTTTTTTCTGGCCCAGAGTTCTAACACTCTTTGAGGGAGGAGGGTATATCTGAACTTGCAAATACGCTTCCATGTCAAGTTCCCAGCTCCTGTGAATCTGTGGGAAGACAGGGGTTTCAATCCCAGGACCTGAGTAAACTCGAAAAGTTGCAAAGCTTATCCAGTGATTTCTGGGCAGGACTTAGACCCTGTTCATAACAGCAATGTCACCACCGTGCATTTGCCTAGAGTTTTGCATTTCTGAGAGTGCTTCATTGATCCCCTCAACAGAGTCTCCCCGCCTGGGGTTTGCAGTCACATAAGCCGACTTCCCGTTCCCCCTTTGCCACCTAACAGATGATGTGACCTGGAGCAAGTTCCTGAACCTCTCTCTCTCTCCTTCCCTCGTGTGCCAAATGGAGATAACAAGACCTACTTTGAAATATTGTTGAGAGGTTTGAGGGTTTGTTTTTTTTTTTTTGAGAGGTTTGAGTATTTTGCAGACGAGTGCTTGACACCATGCCGGGAGTTAGCAAGAGCTCCATGTTTGGCCTTCTTTGTTGTTATTAAGAAGGATATGGATAAAGTGTAGATAGTATGGATATCAGCTAGCTTTCTTTCCTTCCTCCCTCCCTTCCTGCCCTCCTTCCTTCCTTTCTTTCTTTTTTCTAGTTGTACTCATAGCTGTGAGTTATTGCAATGAAAGGTTACACAGCAAAACCAGCAAAGGGAGATGGCCCGTGGGGCCGCATCGGGGGGTAACTGGGCCCAGGGTCCTCTTCCAGGAAAGTCACATAGGACACGCTAAACTCCCCCAGTGACAAACGATGACAGCCCATGTGAAATGCTAACTACCGGAGCTCGTGAGCGGCTCAGAGCCCAGGATTTTTACAGCCCCCATCTTGCCTCACGCCTTCAAAATTCCCAGTTCCCCAGAAGGGAAGCCACTGTGCAGCATAAACCACACTTGCTGTTTGCACAAACCGTTCAGGCGTAGTAACTCTTATCAGTTAAGGTGGTGGGAACCCTCTCAAAATTCAGGTTCCCAGGTGCCAGTAAAGGGCCCCACCTTGCAAGAGGGCCTTTCTAAGCGTCAGCACTCTCAGGCCCACTGTGAAAACTCTTCCCTACACAATCCATCACCTTGGCCCTGTCCAAAGCATCGTTATGGCAAAATTATCTGCAGGACTCCATACAGCAGGGTGAGACCAAACTGCAGTGTTGACTTGAGCTCTTCCCTTTGGGGCCTCTGAACTAAGTTGAATTTGACGTGAATGCCTCTGCCCAGGGCTGAGGCAGGCATGATAGTCGCTGATAAGGCACACAGGAAGGGCATTCCCGTGCACAGTACTTGGTGCTTCTGGAAACAAAGTGTCTACTATCATTAAGGCCCTCCAACAGGGTATTTGTTAGTCAGATGGTACAGGTGAGCAGGCCCCCAAGGTGGCTTCCCCCGACAGGGTTTCCATCCCTAGGATCCCCAGTCTGGTCTAGAAGAACTCGGTTCCGTCTCTGGTTTCAGAGGCATTGCAGCCAGTTCCAAACAGCTCTGCTCATCCGTGACATCAGCCCATCAGTGACATGGGTGTGGGTGACATTCGTAAGTGTTCTGTGTGGAAAGCACAGGAGCTGGGCCACCTTCGCCCTTTCATAGTTGGTGCTGTCAGGGGTGATCTTGGGCTCAGCCATCAGTTTGAATTCAAGGCCCTCACAGCATCCTGGAGACGTAGCAGGAGGACCTTTCATTCAGGAAGAGGGGAAAGCTTCCAGGAACAGTTCTGAAAAACAGAGATGATTAATTCCTTTTCCACGTCTACCATCCCATGCCTCCCCAGGTGCCAGGGCTTTGATTTCTCCCATTGACACAAAATCACTGTGTTTCAGTCAGTAATCAAAACTTTACATCTTTTTCATTCCTAAATGCTCACCCAGGCTTTTTTTTTTTTTTTTTTTTGGTCTAGAAAGGTCGTACGCAAGAGGGAAAAAGGAATTTTCACAGAAAAATATTTTTTTCATTGAAGTATAGTTGATTTAGAATGTTATATTAGTTTTAAGTGTACAACCTAGTGAGTCACTATTTTTATAGATTATACTCCATATGAAGTTGTTATAAAATATTGGTTATACACCCTGTGGTGTACATTACATCCTTGTATCTTGTTTATTTTATACCTAGTAGTTCATACCTCTTAATCCCCTACCCCTATCTTGTACCTCCTCCCACCCCTCTCTCCACGGGTAACCACTAGTTGGTTCTCTGTATCTGTTGGTCTGTTTCTGTTTTGTTATAGTCATTCGTTTGTTTCATTGATATTATTTGGATTACACATATAAGTGAAAACATACAGTACTTGTCTTTCTCCATCTGACTTACTTCACTAAACCTAACACCCTCTGGGTCCATCCATGTTGTCGCAGATGGCAAGATATCATTCTTTTTATGGCCGAGTAGCATTACATTATACATCTTCTTTATCCATTCATCTGCTGATGGACACTTAGGTTGCTTCCGTATCTTGGCTATTGTAAATAGTGCTGCTATAAACCACATAAAAATATTTTGATATAACTTAAGCAGAAAGAAACATCATGTTCAGAAATTGGTCAGGACAAAATCTTGAATTTTAAAATGTTTCTATAACCTCTTTTGTCCTGATCATTTATCCATTGAGCAGCCTAAAAAGCTTTACCTTTCTGGAGACAGCTGCATTTAACAATGAAACTGCACAAAAGCTTGTGTACCAGGGAGAGGTGAGCGAAGCGGAGTCAGCATCTCAGTCCACTGACGCAAATTGCAGGTAACCTCGATGTCATCTTTCTGACTGATGAGGAAAGTGAAGCACAGTGAGGTTTTATGTCCATAATCCATGGCAAGGGGACGACAGGATTCCCGTTGAAGACCAACATGCCTTACGGATGGATGGATTTGGTCTTCGAAGCTCCTGGCCGTACGTCTCACGCATGGAGAGACAGGCCTAAGGCGGCCTTCTAGTTCTCCAGCCCATTCTCAGCTGTTGCATCCCTCACCCACTGCAAATGGACCTGGACCACAGCTGCCAGCACGTGCAGCATCCCACCCGCACGGCTGCAGACCCACTGCCTTCCATCCTCTCCCTCCCACACAGTTCTCTGCACTCGTGTTACACCCATTTGGTAAATTCCAGTCTGTAAGAAAGGACTAAGGGGAGAACTTAGAGCTTCCTCCTAGGTAGGGGTGAGTCCGTTTCCTTTCCTGGTACTCAAACCTCAAGGCACAGCCATACCCAAGTTCAGTCACTTACTAAATATTTATTAGGCATCGACTCCATTCCAGGCACTGTGCCGGACCCTAGGGACATAAACATTGAGAATACATGGGCTCGATTTGATGAGCTGATCTGATTCTGAGCCAGGATCCTTGTTTACATCTTTTCCTTAAACTTTGGCTTGAGATTGGATTACTCTGATATCTTGTCTCATTACTGGACTCTACAAAAAGGTCAATTTCTCTGACCCGTTTTTTAAAAAATCTTGTTGGTAAAGAAATGTGATGGCTATAGATAATCCTGTCGTTGTAAATAATCAAGGACTTACAGGCCTTAGTAGCTCCTAAATTATGTGAACTTATTTTTCTTGACATGTTGGCAAAGACAAATAATTTCTTTAAAACAGACGGCATGCAGAGCTATTGTTTAAATGTCAACTCCACTGCTGTTTATTACCCTGCTTCTTCGGGGAGATATTTGCATGTTGGATTCACCTGGGCACTTGGTCTGGGATGCAGAGACGTTGGGAAGCTTAGCTGGGGATTACTTCCTAATAAAACCTCTTAGATATTACAATATGTTATGGCATTGACAGATGATATAACTGTGATTTTATCTTTAGTGACGATTAAACCCACATGCATTATTGTTTTATTTTAATAAAATAGGAGGATGGCTTTCATTAATTCTTTACCGTATTCTTCAGGACTGTCATGACATTTGCAACAGTCTAGTTTGCGCCTCCCAGAAGTAGACCCTGTGAAAAGGATTCAAGGACAAGTAAATTATCAGGAAGTACAGGAGAGACCAAGAGGAGAAGTCAGACAGAGAAGGGAACCCGGCCAGTGATAGGTGTGTTCTGCCGGCTACCACCAGAACTGGCTGCATAATTCTCATGGCCCAGTGCAAAATAAAATCCGGGCCCCTTGTTCAAAAGTTATTAAGAATTTCAAGGTGGCGACAGCAGAGTACAAGCATGTATGTGTGACCATACAGGTCCCACGTACATGCTACGGGCCCTGAGTGTGTGTGTGACAGAAGTGTAATCTCAGAGAAACTCTAGGGTATACAACCCAAGTCTGAGAGTCTTCCCATCTGAGGAGTGAGGGACCTGGATATTCCTCACCACCTTCCATCACTGATAAGTCGACGGCTGCTGCTGGGCCTGTTAGCTTCGGGCAAAGAGGTGCAGTTACTGGCAACTGGAAGTTCAGCAGAGGCACACTCAAGTAGTAAGGCCCCAGGAAGGTGGATGGACCGCAGCCGTGGCCAGCATGCTACCCAATTGCCACAGAACCTCCTGGTATCACAGGTCAGCCCCACGTCTCCCGAAAAGTGAGCTACCTTGCTGAGGGAGCAGCCCTTGAAGTTCCCCCCTTTAAAAATAATATCCCCTCAGACCCTGCGCTTGCTGTCTGTATCTGAGCCAGCTCCTTAATAACTAAGATAGCCATCATTTTCTACCTGTGGAAGTTCCAGCATACTCATAGAAAAAGGGTGAAAAACTACAATCCTGAGCTCTTAAAATGCAGCTACATTTGTTTTCCAAATATCAGCTTGCTGGACAAGCTGTTTCTTCCCCCTGTGCTTCATTTGCCTCATCCAGGAAGAAGAGAGAATTATTCTCAGTTTATTTCCACAAGATGTGAGGAGTCTGCATCAGAAAAACACGGGGAGGATAGGTTTAAAACAATGAATTCATTCCTAAGTAAATAACGGTGTCTCTTAAAGCTGTGAGGTGGGAGTGGAGGTGAGGAGGCGGAATTAGCAGGAAGGTTTCCACTGAGCTCATTTCAACAGGCCGTCTTGCATGTGTTTCTTTGAAGGGGGCATAAAAATTATGTTTTAGTTAGAAAATCCCCCCCACCATTTCGGCTCTTTAATCATTGCTGTGTGTCACAAACAATGACTCCTAAACTCCTGTGATGGGTAATTTTATATGGCAACTTGACTGGGCCACAGGGTGCCCCGATCTTTAATCAAACATTATTCTAGATATTTCTGTGAGGGTGTTTCTGGATGACATTAACATTTAGATCAGCAAACTGAATAAAGCAGATTGCCCTCCTAAAGGCAGTGGGCTTCTTCCAATTCGTTGAAGGTCCAAATAGAACAAAAAGCCTGACTCTCCCCCAAAGAAGAGAATTCTTCTTCCTGCCTGACTGCCCCTGAGCTGGGAGGTCAGCCATCCTGCCTTCAGACTAGCACTGAACTGGTGACTTTTCCTGGGTCTCGAGCCGGCCGACCTTCAGACCGGAACTACACTATCAGTTCTCCTGGTTCTCAGGCCTCAGGACTCAGACGAGAACTAAGCCTTGGGCTGTCCTGGGACTCCAGCTTGTTGAGCCACCCTGAAGATCTTGGGACTTGCCAGCCTCCATGATTACATGAGCCAATTCCTTATAACACACACACACACACACACACACACACACACACACACACACACACACACACACACACACACACACACACACACACACACACACACACACACACACACACACACACACACACACACACACACACACACACACACACACCCCTTAGTTCTAATGAAATCACATGTAGTTCAGTTTTCACAGGATGATTAGACTATCAGCTCGTTAGAGGACGTCGAACTGCTATCATCTGTCCAGGTGGCTAAAGATTTCAGTTTGCTTTATCCAGGCCAAGGAAAACAGAGCTGAAAACTTAGCATCCTAGAAGCTGGGCAGGGGCGGGGAAACTGCACACGCCAGGATCCGAACACCAGGCAGCACATATCATCAGCATTGATGTAAAACGGTGGGGTGGGCAGGTCTGCTGAAACCCCAGTTATTAAAAGCCTTCTGGTTGAGCAGTCCAGTTTCATGTGAGCAAACAAAGCAAGATAGTTTGACTTCAACTGGATCTGAAAGCAGAACTCATTCACACATCTGTAAGAAGTGAACTTTCACGGAGCTGTGTGCCCTCTGCAGACGTGCTCCCCTCTCCCCAGTAGGAGTGAAGATTCCAGAGACCTGTGCATGAGGCCAGGGCCCGAGGGCTCTGCATGCCAGCTCATGGCATGTTCATTCATTACACAGTAATGGCTCCCTATTAAAGAGAATTTGTGTTTTAGAGCAAACCTCCTTGCAAGCCAAAAACAATGGCTTCACAGGTTCATGAGACGCTCCTGCTGAAGTCAGGGGGAGTTGCTTGCCATGTAGGTGAATGTGCTGAGTGGCCAGAATCATGGATGACAATTAATGGGCCTTACAATTTGCATGTGGCTCTGCCCTGCAAGAAGACTGGGCTGCTAGGGGACCCGGCTTAAATGGCCTTCTTTCACCCAAACTAGCCTGTCCAGGACTCCACAATAGGTGGGCTGCTGTGCTGAATTTGTGCCAGGTCATCATTTACAGATGTAACTTGTATGGAATGTTGTAATGAAACTGCCAGGCAGAAAGACAATCCACTCTGCACGGAGAAATTCCCATTGTGCACTAACCTCTATAGGAGAAAGCAACACCTAAGAGTGACGTCCACAGACCTCCTTCCGCTTCCTTCACTGCACGGGGGTCCCTGACGCCAGACAGTCTTCACATCAAGCATGGGAAGCTTGCTGAGTTGAGTGAAGTGTCCCAGGATGACAGAAGCTTTGGAGTAGCAACAGGCAGAAGCAGTGGGGCGTGTGTCTTGCTTCACAATAAGCCACACCCATTAGTGAATTTGTATTTACAAGGATAATAGATTCCACTTCCAGGGTGATACTCTGCAGGCATATGGATAGAAGCTAAGATGAATTCTGCAGAAACAGATGGGTTGAGCTGTGTTGTTCATACAGAAGTTTCTCCTTCCCCTGCACACTGAAGCAGGTCTAGCTGGCAAGAACCTTTGAAGCTTTGCATGTTCCATCTGGCTGCAACCCTCAGGACCCCACGGAGAGACCCCCTCAGCTTCTGCCTTCCTCTCCTCGTTCTGTTCCATCCCTGACTCTTTCCCCGTCAGATGGGGAAAGGGAGGGCCCGGAGGGATCTCCGAGTGTCTCCTGACTTGCTTGTGCTCGCCAGAGACATTTTCATCCTTTCCATCCTGAGTTCTCTCAGCTGCCTTTGGCTTCCGCCTTAATCCCTCCTTCAACAATGCTGTCTGTCATAGCTTTCCTTCCCTTTTCCCCAGCAACTCTGTTTACATCCAAAATCTCCCACCTGAGCTCTAGATATTTCCAGTATGGCCTCCACCATCATGATTCCATTAGGCTTCTCCACCTCCTCCTTCCTATGGTTACTATGGTTACTTCCTATGGTTACTATGGTTACTTCCTATGGTTACTTCCTATGGTTACTATGGTTACTTCCTATGGTCCTATGGTTACTTCCTATGGTTACTATGGTAACTTCCTATGGTTACTTCCTATGGCTACTTCCTATGGTTACTTCCTATGGTTACTTCCTATGGTTACTGTTACTTTCTTATGATGATTTTTACCCAGTGCTCTCACTTGGCTCCTTATTTTAGGAGCCCTTCCACGACTGTACTCCCAAGTCTTCACATTTAGAAAAAGGAGACCCTTCTTTGATGCTTCTTTTACCTCCTTCTTATTATCTTCAGGAGGTACACAGTTTCTAAAGAATCAACAGCACGTTCAGTATTATTCAATGTGCGATGATAATATCTGTCTGCTGGAAGGCCAGGTTATGACAGGTGCCCTTAGATGGTGCCAACGTATATTCCTGATAACATCTTTTGAATTTTTATATATTGGCCTTGGGTCTGAATGGTTGCTGCTACTCATCAGATTTTCTGTCAAGTCTTGTTTACTTTTCCTGAACACCACAGAAAAGGCAAAATATGTATAAGATTCACACTTAAAATCCAGGGTCAGCGGTACTAAACTAATTCCTGAGCCTTCACACTTTTTACACAACTTCCTTAACTTTTCAGGAATCAAAATAATGCAGCATAAATGGCACTGAACCTGGAACCAGGATACTTAAGTTTCAGTTACAATTTTGTCCTTTATTAATTAAGCGAATCTTTGTCTTGGTTTCCATATCGGTAGACTGGATGTACTGGTTTCTGTCTTCCCCAACTCAGCTCATGATTGTTGGGAAAGTCAAAGGAGGTGAAGTTCATGGCTGCACATTCTAAATGTAAGCTGGGCCCCAAGTGCCAGGGACTCCTTTATACCAGCGTCTGGGGCTCTGTCAGGTACCAAAGCCATAGTCATATGTGGGCCAGTTGTCTATTTCCATTCCTGTTGGTACTCTAGATGAAACACTGCCCTGTGTAGCTAAACAGATATTTGAGGGTTTTATCCCATGTCATTTCTCTTACATATCTTTTTAAGGAAAAAGATGCTACCTCTATGACCCGCTTGCTTTAAAAACCCAAAGGCCAGAAACTCCTCATTAGGTCCATTATGGAGAATGAATACAGGTGGTGAGAACAGAAGGCCTGGGGGTACAGTTTGATAGCATACTGAAGGTAGATGTGAATAAAGATTCTGAAAAGGACAGTATTTTTGAACATGAGCTTATTGAAAAAGTGGAATTGAAGAGGAAAGAGAAGAAAGTTACATCACACTAAATAGGTTTTAAGGTACATCAGACCATTTTAAATGATAGCTATAAAACCTCATTAGAAGGGAAGTGCTTTAAAAAAAAAAGCCTCCTGACTTGGTTATAAATGGCTCACTGGAGTCCATAATGAAGTGGTTATTGAATTAGGAAAAAAAGATGATAAATACCAGAAGAGAGACCCTAGAAGATAATATATTCTCAGCAGCATCTTAGAATTTGGTCTGAAGCGGAAGCATGGGTTAAGGTCATAATAGTTGCCAAGTAGTAGAAAGGGCTCTGGACTTGGAGTTAGAAGCCCTGACTTTGAATCCTGGCTGCTGCATATCTACTCATGTCCCCGAGAGACATCTGTTCCCTGTGCATTTGTTTTCTCACCTGTAAAATGGAAGTGATCACTGATACATAGCGTTGCTGTACAATTCCATTGAAATAATGACTAAGAAAGAATGTAGCAAATGTTACGGTTGGTGCCCCAGTATTTGTCTCCAGGGGTACCAGGTGATTAGGACAGTCATGGTAACCATCCTTGCCCGTAATTAGGACCCAGGCCTGAGTCACTCACTGAGTGACATCCTCCCAGTGACGGATTGGTCCAGGAGTGAGCTTGTGACCTCATCTGACTCATTGTCAGGGGACAGGGTGTTTGGAGGTTCGGAGAGAATCAGCTTCTCTTTCCCTCTAGTCTTGGGAGTGTAGAGCTGACTGGTATGGGGCTGTTCCAGCCAACTCCTACCAACATGAAGATAAAGCTGAGACACAGAAGCAGCACAGAGTCAAGAGAACCGCAGGGAAAGGGAAGCAAAGGGCCTAGATTAAGGCAGCCCTGAAGCTAGCGCTAATTCTGGACTGTGAGCTAATACATACTTACTGTTTAATGCGTTACTTTCCTCCAAAAGCATCCTCACTGATTCAGAGTGCCCAGTAAACCGAATACAGAAGACAGTACTGGAATCACGTCGTCGTCAAGCATGCAGGCTTTGTGGTTTATACAGACCTTGGTCCAAACCCTGGCTCTCCTACTTGTAGCTGTATGACCATGGGCAACTCTATTAACCTCCTTAAGCCTCAGTTTCCTCATATGTAAAATGTGTCCATTGCATATTGCATAGTAACCCGATGCAAGCAAAGTGCTTGCCCTGTAGTAAGCGGTCAGCAAATGTTGTTATGCTGCAGAAATAGGAGGTGTGATGAAGGTCAAGTGCATCAGCACAGAGCATGCCTAGGCTGCTGGTGCAGTCGTGATTTAGTGGCCCTGCTCCTTAAGGACCCTTGCTGCAAAGGAATCTGGGACACACAGCCAGGGAAGCCAGGGGTCTAGGCACCACGCCCCAAGCTGGAGAAGTGCTGGGCTACAGAGTCCCTGGCAGGTTCTCTGATACTGGGGGTCCCCAGCTCTCCTGGGAGGCAGGTTGATGAGTAGAGGGAACATGAGCTTTGGAGTTGGACTTGCACTCCGTCCAATCACCATCTTCACTTCTCAGAGCTTTGCTTCCTCTTCTACCAAATGGGGATAATAGTAGCTACTTCCCAAGATGGTTGAAAAGATGAAGGAGTACACAAAGCCTTGTGTGTGCTGCCTGGATCTGGGATTAAGGACTAGCTCCCGTGTTGCTTCCTAGTGACTCCTGAAGACCCTCCCTCGTCAACATCACTTTCTCATGCCTCTAAAGGTTATTCAAGATTTACATGGCGAAAGCCCAGTTCCTCTGTTCAGCCATGTTCAACCAGGATTGCTTATACTTTCGGATTTCAATAAATCTTTATTGGCAGGTTGGGCGCATAATATTTAAAATCAGGTATGTTCAGTTGTAATTTATATACAACACAATTTACCCATTCCAAGTGTCCAGGTCAGTGAGCTGTGACTAATGCATGTGCTTGTATAACCACTACCACAATCAAGATATATGACATTTTAATCACCCCGAAACATTCCATCATGCCTCTTTACATCTGAACTTCTCTCAACACCACTGGTCCCAGGTAACCACTGATCTGCTTCGTATCACTATAGTTTTGCCTTTTCTAGAAGTTTATGTAAATGGAGCTAATCATATGGTATATAGTATTTGGCGTTTGGCCTCTTTTAATTAGCCTAATGGTTTTAAGAACCATCCGTGTCGTTATCTGTATCCTCGTGTGTGTGTGTGTGTGTGTGCACGCGCGCATGCACGTGCTTTATTGCTGATAAGCATTTCACTGCATGGATGTACCACATTTATTTATCCATTCACTAGCTTATGGACATTTCAGTTATTTCCAATTTGGGCTATTATGCATAAAGCCGCCATATATATTTGTATATGAGTCTTCAGGTGGATGTATATTCTTTTCTTTTGGGTAACAGTATTATTGTGGGGTCACATCATGAGTGTATGTTTAACTTTAGAAGAAATTGCCAAACTGTTTTCCAAAGTAGTTTTACCATTCTATATCCCTACCAACAGTGTATGAGAATTCAGCTTGTTCCACATTTTCACCAACATTTAATATTCTTAGTCTTTTTAATTTTAGCCATTTTTAGGGGAGTATAGTGATATCTCATTGTGGTTTTAATTTGCATCCCCCTAATGTCTGATGATGTTGAGCATCTTTTCCTGTGTTTATTTGCCATCCATGTATCTTCTTTGGTGACATATGCATTCACATTTTTTCCTCAATTTGGTAGAGTTGCTTGTCCTTATTATTGCATTAGAGGTCTTTTTATTCTGTATCCAAATCCCTTATTAGAAATAACTTCACCATATTCTTCTAGCCTGTTGCTTGCCTTTTAATTTTCTTAACAATACTTTTGAAGAGAAAGTTTTTTATTTTGATCAAGTTTAACTATTTTTTTTAAATTTTATGATTCATATTTTTGACTCTAAGAAATTGCTATCTAATCCAAGGTCACAGAGATGTTCTCCTTTGTTTTCTTTTAGAAATTTTATGGGTTTTGCTTACATTTCAGTCTATGCATTAATTTTTGTGTATAGTATAAGGAAAGAGGTGAGGTTCATTTTTCCTCGTATGAATATTCTGTGTTTCCAGTATCCTTTGTTGAAGCACTATCTTTCCCTTATTAAATTACCTTGTCATCTTTGTCAGGAAACAATTGACAATATATTTGTGAGTCTGTTTCTGGAACGTGTTCTGTTGCATTGATCTATATGCAAATCGTTAGCCAATACCACATTCTCTTGATTACTGTAGCCAAATAGAATTCAGGTAGTGTGTACTGTCAGTCTTCAGATGGTGTTTTACTTTTTGAAAAAATGTTTGCATTTCTAAATAATTTTAGAATCAGTTTCTCAATGTCTATAAAAAGCCTGATAGTGCTTTGATTAGGAGTCCATTGAATCTAGATCAATAGATCAATTCAGAGAGAATTGACATCTGAATAATATTGAATATTCTGATCCATGAATGTATTTAAAGCACATTTCTTCAAAGCTACAGTGAGGTATCACTTCACACTGGTCAGAATGGCCATCATCAAAAATATACCAACAGTAAATGCTGGAGAGGGTGTGGAGAAAAGGGAACCCTCTTGCACTGTTGGTGGGAATGTAAATTGATATAGCCAGTATGGAGAACAGTATGGAGGTTCCTTAAAAAACTAAAAACAGAACTACCATATGACTCAGCAGTCCCACTACTGGGCATATACCCTGAGAAAACCATAATTCAAAAAGAGTCATGTACCAGAATGTTCACTGCAGCACTATTTACAATAGCCAGGACATGGAAGCAACCTAAGTGTCCATCGACACATGAATGGATAAAGAAGATGTGGCACATATATACAATGGAATATTACTCAACCATGAAAAGAAACGAAATTGAGTTATTTGTAGTGAGGTGGATGGACCTAGAGTCTGTCAAACAGGATGAAGTAAGTCAGAAAGAGAAAAACAAATACCGTATGCTAACACATATATATGGAATCTGAAAAAAAAAATGGTTCTGATGGACCTAGGGGCAGGACAGGAATAAAGACACAAATGTAGAGAATGGACTTGAGGACACGGGGAGGGGGAAGGGTAAGCTAGGACAAAGTGAGAGAGTAGCAAGGGCGTATATATACTACCAAATGTAAAATAGATAGCTAGTGGGAAGCAGCCGCATTGCACAGGGAGGTCAGCTCAGTGCTTTGTGACCACCTAGAAGGGTGGGATAGGGAGGGTGGGTGGGAGACGCAAGAGGGAGGAGATATGGGGATGTATGTATATGTATAGCTGATTCACTTTGTTATACAGCAGAAACTAACACACCATTGTAAAGCAATTATACTCCAATAAAGATGTTAAATTAAAAAAATGAAAAAAAGAAACTGCCAAATATCTCTTACTGAAAAGGACCACAAGGAGATGAGATAAAACACAGGAATTGTACCTGTAAAAGGAAACATTGAGAAAAACTGCGGGGCCCTCCCCTCGCACCTGGCTCGCAATGGCAATGGAATTTGGTACTTGGCAGAGTGTGTGCTGGGCTCTCCCACGTCGTGGCGCTTGAAGCATGTCTTGCGGAGTGTGCTCTCTATCATTCCTCGTGGCAAACTGTCCTAGTGAGAGGAAGCTCCACTATTCATGCATAAGACATGTCATGGTAGTAATAATAGCACTTACTCATATTTACATTTATATGTCTGGTCTTTTCTTAATCTATTTCTCAGAAAGACAACTCAAATACTGGACTCTCTGGTTTAAAACCAGACACGTGGCAACCATATTTACTAAAACTTCACTGGCTGCCGGGCAATGTGCTATTTGCATTCACATGTATTATGTGTATTACATCTTATTAAACCCTTGTAATGGTAAAAAAATAAAATAAAATAAAGCAGATTTCTAATAAACAGCATATAATTGGGTCTTGATTTTTAAAAAACCAAATCTGACAATCTCAGCCTATTAATTGGGATATTTAGGCCATTTAATATAATCTACATGGGTGGGTTTAGATCTACCATCTTACTCTGTATTTCATTTGTCCCATCTGTTCTCTATATGTTTGCCTCTTTTTCTGCCTTCTTCTGTTTTTTGGATTTTGTTTTTGCACTGGTAATTTAATTTTTATTTTTAATCTATTTTTAAAAGTTAAACAATTCTCTAAGACTTGTAATAAAAACAGGTTTCTCTGCTCCAGTCCTTACAGCCTTGGGCCCTACAGCCTACAGTTAGTTTCTAGTCTCTCAGCTATTCCTTTCGGCCTTGCACCTCCATATTCGGAAATGATAAACCTACACTGCCGTTTCTTGAGTTTTTGAAAATGTAAACTTATCTGTTGACTTTCTGTCATGGGAGATTATGAATTTGCATTCTTGACCCATTCTTCTTCCCTTATTTCTTCCAAAAAATTGTATTAGAGATTTTGGTTAACTTAATATGTATGGTTTATACCCTTATGATTATGTAAATACTGTTCACTGATGAACTAATTATACTACTTAGAGTGTAATATGATCCCAGTTCCTTTCTTGTACAGCTTAGAATTTTTTCTAGCATTAGTAGTGACATTTTCTCCCAATTATCTTAGGCTCCTATGTGCTGCTCATTGATTCCAAATTCTCCAACAAAATTGTAAGGCCCCTCTCAATATTACTTTCCACATAATCAAATGCGTCAGGTTACGGGCAATTTCTTTTAAATGTTTTCTCTACGAGCCGTCCCCATGGAGCCTGTGTCCCCCTGCTCTCTGGGGCTGTTTCTGCCTTCTTTTGAACTGAGAATTTTTTATGATTCCACTTATCTCCATTTGCACCTTACTAGCTATACGTCTTTGGGTTTTAGTGGGTTTTTTGGTTTTGGGGGGGTATTTTTGGTTTGTTTTAGTGATTGAACTAATGCTTAAATGTAACTTAACTACATCTTTACCTTAGCACAGTCTATCTGTAATGTATCTATCTACATTATAGATTACTTTCTTATAACCCCTCTCACCCTTTATGCTATTGTATATTTTACTTCTAAGTATGTTAGAAAGCTTGCAATATATTTTTATATTGGCTTCAGTGAATTATCTCCTAAAGAGATTAAAAAATAAGAAAAATATACTTTATATAGTATATACTTACCATTTCTTGTGTTCTTCATTCTATTGTATACATCCAGATTTCTACCTGATACCTATTTTTCATCTGCTTGTGAAACTTCCCTTAATATCTTACACTAAACATGCTCTGGCAATGAATTCTCTCAGCTTTTGTTAGTTTGAAAAGCATATATTTTTTTCTTGGTTATTAAATTAGTTGAAAAGTTGATTAATTAGAATTAATTTTTAAAAGGTTGACAGGTTTTGTTTTGTTTCTTTCCCTCTCAAGACTTTAAAGACGTTATTTCATTCTCTTCTGGCTTATGTAGTTTCTGACATGAATTCTACTGTCAGTTTTATCTTTGTTCTTTAAAGTATCTTTTTTCTCAGTTGCTTTTAAGATTTTTGTCTTTATCACTGATATTCAGTAGTTTGATTATGATGAGCCTAAATGTCATTTTCTCTATGTTGGTTCTGGTTGAGCTTCATTGAGTCTCTTGGATTTGGGGTTTATAGTTTTTTATCAGATATGTACATTTCCGGTTATTACTTCACATAATTTTTCCCCTTTCTCTCTTTTCTTTCCTTCTGGGGCTCCAGTTATACATATTTAGACCATTTCATATGGACATCCAGGTCACTGATGGTCTATTTCTTTAAGTCTTTTTTTTCTATGTGTTTTATTTTAGATAATTTATTTTGTAATGTTTAAAAATTCACTGAACTTTCTTCCTGCTACATCTAATAGCTCTGCTAATCTGCTATTAATTCTGTATAGTGTATTTTTAAATTTAAATATAGTTTTTCCTGTCTACAATTTCCATTTGTGTATTTTTATTATTTTATTATTTCCTAATTATGTTCAAATTTTACTTTATATCTTTGTACATAGTTGTGACATCTACAATATTTTTAAGTTCTTGTTTAATTTCATTATCTCTCATTACTGTGTCTGTTTCTATTGATTAATATCTCTCTTGAATATGGGTAATATTGTCCTGCTTCTTTTCATGCCTGGTGGTGATTTTTAATTGGATGCTAGAGATTAAAATTTTACATGGTTGAGTACTAGATTTCACTGTATTCCTGTGAAGACTGTTGTTCTTTATTTTGAGGTGCATTTAAGTTACTTGCAGATTATTTTCATTTTTCAAGGCTTCCTTTTATGTTTTGTTATGACAAATTCAAGGGAACCTTTTTTCTGGGAATAATTTAGCCTCACGACTATGGCTTGACCCTTCTTAGGACTGTACCATGTGGTCCATGTTTTGGGAGGCCTGTCCTCTCTGGATGGTGGAAATATAAACTATTTTCAGCCTTATGTGAGCTCAAGAAATGATTCAACCTACTGCTTCATAGTCATTGCTTCTCTGACCTCATGCATTTCACCTCATGCACGTGCAGGTTAATACACAGCGGAAGACTATAGCAAAACCCCTGCTGTTATCATTTCTTTGCAATACATAGCCCTGCAAGTTCTAGCTGCCTAGACAGACCCTTCCCTACCCCACCCACACGCCTGTGTTTACCTCTTCTTGAATTCAGCAGGCCCTCCAGACTCTGTTGATGTTTCTTCTCTCAGTGTTTCAGTCTGGAAACCATCACCGGGCAGTTGGCTACAGAGATTATAGAGCTCGCTTCATTTGTTTTCCTTGAGTCAGAGATCAAGTTTTATGTTGCCTATTGTCCAATGTCTGAAAACAGTGGTTAACAGTATATGCTGTTCCTGTTACAGTTAGTCATTAATGGACAGAAGCAAATATCTCTCTATATTTTTGCCCATATTCATATCCTTTGGTCTGTTGGATTTCATTGCTCCTTTATTATCTTCCTGTAGAAACAACCATGGAATATTGGAGAGTGGAGAGTGGCAGCTGAAATGGAAAGATAGGCTCATATCTACTTCAGCCTTCTCTTCACCCATATTTCAGCTACAGTCACATAAAAGAAAAATAAATGATCCTTGAATATCCACTTAAAATAGATTAACTTATATTAATTAAAATCCTGAACCAAGCAAGTAAGGCATGTTAAAGTGAATTTTTTATTTAAAGTTTCAGGGTATGAAGACTTAAGCTTTTTTCCTTTCTGCATACAATTTGAAAAATCATTAACATTGAATAAATATAGAGACAAATGGAGAAAAACATCTATGAACTTTAAATTCTTATCTTTCTGGGGTCTTTTATTAAATATCTATAATTACAGTAATAAAAGAAAACTAACGTAATTTGTAATTTTAGAGTATATAAAATTTTAATTGTAAAAATAGGTTAGGGACTTCCCTGGTGGTGCGGTGGTGAAGAATCCGCCTGCCAATACAGGAAACATGGGTTCGAGCCCTGTTCTGGGAAGATCCCACATGCCACGGAGCAGCTAAGCCTGTGCACTACAACTACTGAGCCTGCACTCTAGAGCCCACGAGCCACAACTACTGAGCCCATGAGCCACAACTACTGAGCCCGCATGCCACAACTACTGAAGCCCATGTGCCTAGAGCCCATGCTCCACAACAAGAGAAACCACCACAGTGAGAAGCCCACGCACCTCAATGAAGAGTAACCCCCGCTTGCCGCAACTAGAGAAAGCCCACGCCCAGCAACAAAGACCCAATGCAGCCAAAAATAAATAAATAAAATTTAAAAAAATTAAAAAATAGATAAATAAAATAGGTTAATAATACATAGGAGGACTTCCCTGGTGGTGCAGTGGTTAAGAATTCACCTGCCAATGCAGGGGACACAACTTCGAGCCCTGGCCCAGGAAGATCCCACATGCCGCGGAGCAACCAAGCCCATGTGCCACAACTATTGAGCCTGCGAGCCACAACTGCTGAGCCTGCGTGCCACAACTACTGAAGCCCACATGCCTAGAGCCCATGCTCCACAACAAGAGAAGCCACTGCAATGAGAAGTCCATGGACCACAACAAAGAGTAGCCCCCGCTCGCCGCAACTAGAGAAAGCCGCACAGTAACAAAGAGCCAAAGCAGCCAAAAATAAATAAAATAAATAAATTTAATAATACGTAGGAGGCTTTCCCTCTTGTAAACATCTTTAATAAATTTTTTATGTGTTGCTAAATTGATAGATCTGAATCTCCTCATGCTTCTCTGTTTTTATCTGCTTCCTACCAAGGAAACCTGTTTAGACTCTCTTCCTGCAGGAGCTTACCTCCAGTTTATTTTCTTTCCTCCCTTCCCTCACTTGCCTTATCAAAGCAGATGTTATCCAGGCAGGTAAAATGGAGAGCAGAGAAAGTTGTCCATATAATTCAGCAAACCCGATATGGAACTTTAGAGATTTAGAGAGACAGATTTACCCATAATAGCCATCTGTGTCTATCAGATTCACCAGATAATTGTTCAGCTTTTCACTTCCTTTTGGCAGGGCAGATAGAGATGGAGTGAAGCTAAGAGAGAGGGTAGATCATCGAACAGATACAAGGACAACCTTTTAGGATAAATATGCTGTATCTTCTCTAAGGGGAAGTTGTGACTTACTAATTTGGGAATGTGATCTGAGAATGTATAAGTGTGTGAAGCAAGGAGAATCAGTAAACATCATTTGTTTAGACCTTTAATATGCCTTTCATAAGCACCAGCCCGAACGTGGATTAAAAGAAGATACAAGCAAATAGCTAGATTGTCATTAGATTGGGGAAAAAAAGTTGAGGATAAAGCAATTTTGTCATGGATATAGATTGAGCAGGGATAACAGGAAACAAAAGGGAGAGATAAATTGGCATTTCTTCGACTAGCAAAATGATGGACACAGATCAGGGCTGGAACCATAGTGGTTCTACATTTTTATGGTACTCTAGAAAGTTTTGCTAATAAAATTAAGGGCTTTTTTTTTTTTTCCAATTAGAAAAATAGCTGAGGAGGACAAGACTTGACCTGTGGATAGGAAAGTGTTTAAGTGGTAATCATCACTCTGTGAGGAATTGGGAGGAATCTGTGTTGTATTCTCGTAAACAAGGACTTTGACCTGGAAGTGGTGACTCCCAAAACAAGATGTAGCAATCTGGGATCCAAGTCTGTTCCTAGACCAGCTGACCAAGTCAGGCAAATACTGGTTTTTAAAACTGTAGTGATCACGTTAGCCTACTCTTATATATCACAGTAAATACCACGTACAAATCTCACCACTCTTTTACAAGACAGGCATAGTGGCATAGCAAGACGTGAAGGAGTTATGTGAAGATCTCAAGATTTTTCAGTCTAGAAGAATAAGAGTCTAGAGATAATTATTAAAATTTGTAAAATCAGGAAGGGTTTGGAAAGTTGCATAACAAATCTCAGAATACTAGACCAAGAGCCAAACCCCGCACCTTTGAAGAGGTTGTCTTAGTGTCCAGTCACAAGACGAAGCACGTATTATAGGGAACCTAAGGAATTTTTTCCTCGGGGTTTATACCAGATGAATAATTACATAAATTTAAGGAGGATTTCTATTAATTCGTGGTCTGCATGGGCATTTGGAACACATTTCTGACCTTTTCCAGTCTATATCCTTAAGTCTTATCCCACTACAATATTTTATGTGATACTACCGCTGTCAGACAGAATATTGGGTTAACAGGATACCAACCCAGTCTGAGGTGACATGTCTTTTATATTGGTTTAAATAACTTGTCCTTCACCTTGACAAAGGAGTATTATGATCTGCTTTTAAAAAATTTTTGCCATATTAACTCCCTTCATTTTTTCTCATATTTATTCTCTAGGTACCAGTGTACCAGACCCCCCAAAGCTCCAGTCTTCCTTTATGTCAAAGAGAACACAGGGGTTAGAAAATAAATTTACATTCTCCTATATACTTTTCAAATCTCAGAAAGCTTAAATCCAGTTTGAACTTAGAAGCTGAGTATTTACATGCATTCTGAAGCCATCAAATTGAATTTACTCTTCCAGAAGGTCATCTTAAGGCCACAGTCAAAAGTTACCCGATGTTTGTGAATAAATAGCCAATATAGTCATTTTGGACTATTTTAACAAAACCACAGGGTAAGCTTAGAATGAATAACCTACATTTAATTGATGTGGCTTTGGCAACAGACTTAGTTTTTCTTAGCTTATTTCAGCCATACAGATGAAGAGAAGGATGTGCAAATAAAGAGATCTGTTCTCCCATCTGTAGTTAAGTTTCTATTGCCAGTACCACACATAGCTTAAGATGTTTAGGAACCTGGAGAGAACTCATACAAAGACTTATTTACACGACCAATTGCATTATAGGAAGGTATGCCAGTAATACGGTATGACTATTAAACACCCATGAGTCGCTCTTCTGGCTGGTGAATTGTGTTGAGTCCTCATTCAACACAATTTGAAATTTTGTTTGGCTGAAACTTTGTAGGTATGATTAAAGTTCTCAAAGTAAAAATGAGCTTGGGTTTTAAAGTTTTCCATTTTCCTAGGATTTATGAGTGTGGAAGAGGGGAAAAAAACTAATTACTGAAGTAGTTTGGTTGAATACATAAGAGAGGGTAGATCATTGCACAGAAGCAAGTGTAACCTTTTATGATAGACTGAAAATCAGAGCTTACTAATTTGGGAATATTCCCTGAGAATGTAGCAAGTTTGTGAACAAAGGATAATTGGTAAACATCATTTGCTTAAGCTTTTTTTTTTTTTTTTTTTTTGCTTTACATGGGCATCTCACTGTTGTGGCCTCTCCCGTTGCGGAGCACAGGCTCCGGACGCTCAGGCTCAGCGGCCATGGCTCACGGGCCCAGCCGCTCCGCGGCATGTGGGATCCTCCAGGACCGGGGCACGAACCCGTGTCCCCTGCGTCGGCAGGCGGACTCTCAACCACCGCGCCACCAGGGAAGCCCTGCTTAAGCTTTTTAAAAAGCCTTCCCGGTTCCTATTCCAAAATGGATTTCTTGGGAAAATGGACTCCATCTTTTCTATACATGAGGCAGCTTGCAACCAACTCCAAGTACTTTGCTCCATGTTTATAATCGTTCAATAACGATGTGATCAAGTAACCCCCAAGGAAATGGTTGCCACATGGCACTTGCTTAGGAAATAACCCGGGCAGTTGTTTAGTGAAATGTACCCAGGTGCAGCAGTAGAACACTGGCCACACAGGTGAAAGTTTGGTTTGTCTTCGATTCCAGACAGTGTGTGTATTATGTACCTGCAGGGGCCCTCACCTCTCCTTGACAACCCCTTCTGGAAACTTACTACTTTGTAACGAGCATTATTACCAATGAGCTATGATTATATGATGTCAGGATCGTTTAAAAATTCCCTTGTTGTGACACAGCCAGCAGGTAGCCAAGCAGATCGTCAAGCCTAGTCTTTCCAACTCTGAAGCCTATTGTCTTTTCGCTTCATTCTTCTGAATATTTAGACTAACTTGGAACTCAAGTCGGGTTTGCTTAAGCCTGTCCTATATAATAATCTCTATGGACAGATACATTAATAATACCAAGAGTTTTGGTTTATACATTCAAGCAATTAAAGATTTGTGAGGTAGGATCCATGAAAAAAAAGTTGAGATACTTTAATATGTAGAAAACTGAGGAAAAAATGAGTTAGTGGCCTTTCCCAAACACTCAAAATCAGTGCTAATACAGATTGCACTAACTTGGAAATTTATATTAACTGAAACAGTGCTGGAAATAAGCTTTTCCCTTTGCAGCTACTTTTAAATATAGTGTTACAATGTAAAGGAATAGTGTAAAACAAATTTGGAAGATGCAAGAAGAAGCCAATTAAGGGAACAAATTGTTTTAAAAGAGAAAAACCTCACTGTTTTGTGTAAGGACATGTAAGAAGTTGCTGAGTAATCTCATCTGTTCACTACAAATGGCTCCCAGGAACTTGCCTCTGTGATAACTTGGTTCTTGTGCTACTATGTGTGCTGATGTTAAATGTGATGCTGGCACTCAGCTTGGCATCTACCCTCCCTGAGGATGAGGGCAGGAGGAATGACGCCAGACCTGGGACCTTCCAGCCCAGTGATGCTTTGAGGTAGGGGCGGGGGCCAAGGCAGATACTAAAGCCACATCCCCCGCACTATCCTTCGTCTTGGTCACTGACCCTTGCTCTAAGGGCTTGGAAGTATTAAGAAACATGTCTTTAAAATATTCAATAATTCTGAATGATCTTATCCCCCCTGGCTATCTGAATTAATGAAGTCTGGCTGTATGAGAAATATAGCTGCACAGAAAAAGGAAGTCAGCTGTTTTCTCTGGTTGCTGAAGTGAGAACAAAAAACAGCAGATTGGGATTTCAAAAGGAAAAGTTCATATTCAATTTAATTTCAGGAAGAATTTTCTAAAGATGAGAGCTTATTTCATCCACCTATTTCTTCATTACACTCCGTGCTAGCTACGTGTCAGGCTCTGTGCGGAGCGTGGGTGATGGCGAATAAATCAGGCACTCTCTTCGGCCTGTAGTTATCATCAGCTCTATTAGCATATAATTGCCATTCTGTAGAAAAAAAGGCGATGTAGAGTCAGGAACAGGCTTACATGGGAATTCTGAAGAGATGGATAAAACCCAATCTGCCCCCAGGCTGCTAGCAGTCTAATAACACTTATTTTGAGAATTGCTGCCATTTTCTGAATAATAGCTATGTACCTGTTCCAGGCATCGTGCTATGTTTATGATGTGCTATGTTGCTAGTCCTCAGAGCGCCCCTGTGATGCAGGTTATATAATCTAATTTTCATATGAGGAAACTAAAGCCACCTGCGGGGGCACCTGGTCCAGGAACAGAGGGCGGATGCTCGCTGATGAGCTGAGTGACGATTTTGTATGGCACATCCTGAGTTAACAGTTGAAAAACCCCTGGTTGAATTGTTTCTCCAAAATGTCTTCTCTGCCCCCATCCCATGCAGAACGTCCCCCGTCTTGGCTGCTCACCCCCCGCTGACTCATCCCCCCTCTCAGGCACAATAAATCCCTCTTTACTGAAGCTTTGAGGCCAGACAGTATCCCTAACACAACACTCTCAACATTCTTTCCAAAAAAGAAGGACCTAAAAATTCTCCTGTCAGCTGCTAACAGACTACAAAGCTGTCTATCTCCTTTCCTGCTGGAGGTATGCAAGATAATGCATCCAAGGTGACAGGGAAAAGAAGGTCCCGAGTCCATTCTATAAGGAAGAGATTCCCTACCATGCTGACGTGCCCTGAACAGACCCCAGGTGTGCTGAGATGTTGAGCCCTCAGCTCTCAGGTAGCCAGGGGTCCTGGGGCAGCTGGTGTGTTCCTCAGTGAGCTGTATGTGTGTATTGCCTATGTGTGCCAGAACTGTAAAAGGACTGGGAAGCACTGCTGTAAGTCATCCCATGAAACCTCTGGGCTTGTTGGTGGTGATGTGAGAGAACTTACCTTAAGAGACAGAAGGCACATGGGATGACGAGAAGTCATCAGGGTAGGAGAAGTCTTTAGTGACCTGGAAAGAATGAAACCCACTGGTCCATCTAGTGATCCAACCCTTGACCTCATTAGCAAGGCCCTGTTGACACCTGTTCTCACAGCCACAACGTGAACTTAAACACGTTGTGAGGTCAGAACTGAGTCAACGCATTCTGGATGCAAGGCTGGCTCGTCCCTTTGAACTTTATCGTTATCACGGCCATTCAGTTATTTTGTGAGTTCTTATAATCCCCTGAGAAAAGAAACTGACTTCAAAAGTACAGTATCTAATACTTTTTCAGATTACAATATTTTTATGAACTGTAAGAAACTTACAGTGCCGTAAAGAAACTACATAAAGAAGGTGTCAGCATTTTCACTATAAACTCTATTTCCGAAGGTTTATGCATTCTGGAGAAATTTGCTTGAGGGGGAAACTTGGCATATGGTGTCTGAGTTCCCGACTGTCCATACCTCATTTCATAGGTGTTACAAATGAGTCCTTCAAATTCACTGCATTTGGCATCTGTACTTTTTAGAAATAAGAAGGTGGCTTTAATAACAGGTGATTTCTGTGTTTAATGTCACTGCGCACTATTCTTAGAGGATCAAAGAACTCAGGAATACCAGAAGTCCTGTTTTATAGCTTCTGATTATGACAATATTGTAGACAGAAAGAAGGGAAAAGAAAATAGTATAAAGGGACAGATACCAAAAAATGCTGGTGTCCTCAGGAGGGCACCAGAGTTGGACCTCCTTTATCTTTCTTCTTACCCCAGATTTCTCCCTGCCCTATTTCCTGCCTGGTGTTACAGGCCAGGCCAACATACATGGGCTTTAGTGTCTGGGGGCCTTTCCCCAGAAAAATCACTGAAAAGGTTGCCAAGAATCCTACTTTGCTTTTTGAGTCTCCATTTGAAGGGACTGGGTTAACTCATAAAATACCTATAGGGGAGAGAGTTCTTAGACAAAGCCAAAAAAATATTGCCCTCGCAGGCAATGCCTATCACCAGGGCCAGAGAGATGAGATAAATGCCAGAAAAACTCTGGCATGGAAGTCTACAGATGCGATCCAAGAGGGTGGGGGAAGAGGTACCGGACATCTGTGGTTCTCGGGAACCGTGCAGATGCCGGGCATGCCAACTGTTAACTCCATCCTCAGGATGGGAAGCATGGGAACCAGCTGGAATTCAGGGCCAGCACCAGTGCCTTAGGAGAAGCTGGGCGCACTGGCCAGAGGCAGGGGGCCCTTCTGTGCACTCTCAGCGCACAAGGCTGCCTCAATGGCTGCTAACAGAGCAGACCCCACTTCTGGATTTACCTGAACTTTTTGGCAGAATCAGTATAGCTTGGTGGCTAAGAGCTTGGTCTCTGTATTTATGTAAGTCTGGATTCAAATCCGAGCTCTTTATTTACAGCATATAGCCTTGAACAAGTTACCTTTTTGAGCCATGATTTCTCATTTGTAAATGGCAATGATAGTTCTTACCCTTTGAGGTTGAGAAGATGAAGGGATGATACAAAGAAAGCAGTGAACTCCTAGCAGCAGCCAAACTGGATGATCCATTTTCACAAAAGGAAAAGAACCCCTAATGTTGCCATGCTGAGCATTCTTTTGTTCAGAGGTAGGCATCCTGGAGATGCTGGGAGGAAAGTATTATGGCAGGCAGCCTGGGGCACGTAGGGACTGACACAGCTATGACATCCCATGAATCTTTGATCCCCATCCCTGAAGACTGGGTCGTTTGTGATCCACTTACTCCTGTGTGAGACTGAAATAATTCAGACATTTAGAATTGCCCCAAGTACAACACATGGGCATTGTTAAATATGGGAGTGTCGTATGTCTAGGCTAACATGAAGAAAGGACACCGAATTCTGAATAAGAAGGTCTTTCTTTGCTGGCATTGCCTTCCTATGCAAACAGCTGATTATTTCTCCAAAAGGCTATTTTGTAGCAATTGAGTCGGCTTAATTGAGGAGAAAATGAATAGAGAAGATAATGAATAATCTCGAAAGCTGGTTGAGAGGAAAGCTGACCAGGTGGAGGCCCTGAAATGAATGGAACCAAAACTTAGCCCTTGTGGTTCTGGGAAAGATCTCAGACTATAGCCACGTGATTCAGGCCTCCTGGGGTTCATGATCAGTCTTTGAGATCAGATGGCGTATGAGATAGCTAAATGGCACCATACTGGAGAAAGGGTACCCGTATCTTCCTACTAAATATCCCTTTGGAGACTGAATCCTCTCTTTTGATAGGGACTTCATCTTTCTAGTGCTTCTAAAGCCAAGGACCAAACCTACTAGCACCTATAAAAGCTAACTCTGTACCCACCCCCACCCCTTTGTTTTCACCTTAGTATTAGGAATTTCCCAGAATTCTAGTACTCCGAGCAGAGACGTTTTGAGGAGAAAGGTAGGGGAATGGTCCAATTCTGAAGTTCAGATACTAATTGGTGAGCATCAGATGAGATTGTGTGAGAAGGGTACTTAAGGATAAACTATTTACCTGTCAGATATCTACTGAAATCTAATAAATATACCTAGTGTTTTATATAGGTCATCATTCATTATTTCTTTCATTCAGCTATCCTGCGGTGTCCTGGGGGTCATTCTAAATTCAAGAGATTCCACAGTGAACATATCTTTATTCTCACAGAAACTCTATAAGGGACCTGAAACTTTGAGGGGTTAAGGATCTTTTGTGGATGGCTCACACAATTAGTTATTAGCAGAGACCAGACTCCCAAGCACCACTGAAACGTTAGCTGTTTGAGCCTCTTGATACAAAGATCACAACATAGTCTATTATATTCCCCACCGTGCCTAACACGGTGTTAAGTTGTGCCTCTTCCCCAGTCCTAGACTGATAAGATGCTAATACAGACTTCACTAAGGCTGTTTCATTCTAAGATTATCGTGTAAACAGGAGACTTTTGGGTGACAAGCAGATCTTGGAAGCTGTCTCATTGGCTTAGATAAACTACACCACATTTCAGGAATTAATTATGAAATAATTTTTTCAGCTATTGTATTTTTCTTGGATATAAAATGTTTTGAAGATGAGACGTAATTGGCAGAATATGCCACACATATGGTGAAATCAACTTGATTTGTTTTAGGGAATAGTGGGAGCCCTGGGAATGACAAGAAATCCAAAGAGTACTGATGAGCTTTGTTGTTGCATAAAAGTAGATGGCAAGACAGAAAGTGGCCCTCTGATCTTCTCTGTAAGACCTCAGACGGCAGTTGAGTCATAGGAAGCCCCCATGATAAGTGATGTACCTTTGGGGATGACCCTTAGAGTATGTGAATTACTTGTCCTCACAGTCAAACGGAGAGGCCAGAGACTTAGTTAACTGCTGGTGGATGATAATTCATGTAAGAGATGCACAACTGCCTTTGTTAGGACATCACTTCAATTTGTTATGTGTGCTCATTACTCATCTTATTTCAGTTAATAAATGTTACCTAATTGATTGAAGTCATATGATTCCCAATTGAAATAAGGGTGATCAAAAATAATCTTTGGGGCCTCCCTGGTGGCGCAAGTGGTTGAGAGTCCGCCTGCCGGTGCAGGGGATACGGGTTCGTGCCCCGGTCTGGGAGGATCCCATGTGCCGCGGAGCGGCTGGGCCCGTGAGCCATGGCCGCTGAGCCTGCGCGTCCGGAGCCTGCGCGTCCGGAGCCTGTGCTCCGCAACGGGGGAGGCCACGGCAGTGAGAGGCCCGCATACCGCAAAAAAAAAAAAAAAAAAAAAAAAAAAAAAAAAAAAAATAATCTTTGGTCTCCAATGACTGTTCTTTGACTCCTGTAACTCTAGAGAACCATGTACTTTGTATGTACATGTGACTCTTGCTGCCAGTAACGGCTAACCTTCTTACTTCGTGTTATGTTAAGGGAATATTTCCATGTTCAATTAAATGTCTGTTTCATGCCACTCCCTGGAAATTTACTACACCCTTACGAGTATTTCTTCCTTCTAGATATCCCCTTTCCTCCAGACCAGATCCAAATGCCCATGATCCTTTTCTCCTTTTATGTGAGCAGTCTCTAATTCTCACTATGTTGCTCTGTCTAGAAACGAACTGCCAGATGAGGACACTGGACAGTGGGATTGGAACCTTCCCACTCCCAGACTCAGGAAATCGCTCAACAGGACGGTACCTATGCCAAGCAGACTCCCCCGAGGACACTGAGCCCCTCCTGTCTCTCCAGCCAGCCCTCGCAGCTTCCTCCATAAGAGCCCAGACCCTTGAACGAGAAGTGCCTTCCTCTGCAGGCGGCCGGGGATCTGCAGACAACACCATTCTTCATTCCACGTCCGACCCCATCATGACCGCCAGAGGGGTGCAACCTCTTCAAAGTCGCCTCCCCAAGCCAGCCTCCTCAGGTAAAATGCCTGTTACCTTCCAAATGAGATTGTTTGCTCACTAAAATCATGCACTTGCTGACAAAAATGGAGAACAGGCAGCAGAAAAGATTTCCACCAGGAGGTCAGTCAGTGACTTCTGCCCAGTGGAAATGTAGATGCATGAAATCCCTTTATGTCCTCAACCAAAACATAAAAAGAAAGCACGTATTAAACATCATCTACTCTCAGTATTATTTAAGGAGTGTACACACACATAAAGGAAACAAGTACGTTAGCACAGGTAGATGGATATATAAATTGATAAAGAAAAAACCATACAACGTAGACTTCAGATTTTGTCTTTTAAAACTGAACTCTGAGTATAGACCAATCTAGGCCGAAGACATAAATTTAGCTGAAATGTTGTTTGCCCTCTCACAGAAGTATATGTCTTCTGACATATTCCTATCCCGTTCAAATGTATTTATATGTTGAGCTATAAAAAACGTAGTTTGATATATTAGCAGTAGATTGTCTGTTAACTACAACGGGATGGAGGGAGCCTTCCCACTGAGAAGTACCATCCTCTGCTGCAGTCAGTGGAAACAAGCTTTCATGATTAAAGATAGGGCCAGGCTAAGGGTCAAAGTTTTTTCACTGTTCCCTCAAGATTAAAAATATTTATTGCGGCCTTCCCTGGTGGCACAGTGGTTGAGAGGCCGCCCGCCAATGCAGGGGACACAGGTTCGTGCCCTGGTCCGGGAGGATCCCACATGCCGCGGAGCGGCTGGGCCCGTGAGCCATGGCCGCTGGCCCTGCGCATCCGGAGCCTGTGCTCCTCAACGGGAGAGGCCACAACAGTGAGAGGCCCGCGTACTGCAAAAAAAAAAAAAAAAATATATATATATATATATATTGCATGAAGTTTGAAGACAGAAGGAACTTTTACTATACTGTTTCCTATAGAAATAAATGATTTGAATATAAAAATGTAAAAAATAAAAATATAAAAATATTTATTGCAGCTCAGGATGACACTAAATAATTTTTAACTTGTGTGCCTCATGTTGCATTTATGACATGCATAAGCATATGAACTAGAATTCTAAAGACTTTCATTTCTGATTTGATGATGAGAAAGCAACCACAAGTAGAGATTATACCATGGGCTTCTGAGAAATTAGAAAAGAAGACTTTTCATTAAACATCTGTGAGTCCATGTGATTGGGTTATTCCCATGGCTGAATTCTTCCTCCATACGGTAATACTAACTGCCGTGAATGTTTCATCCCCAACTTCTGCTTATTTCAAGCCAAGGCTACATTTTAAAAGGCTGGGACATATATTATTTTTGAAATAAATGTATTGTTAATTAATGACACAGCCTCCAGAGATTCAGGGGCGAAATTGTAGTTATAGATTATGTGCTCCATGCCTGACTAGTCACATGTGTGACCTCAATTCAGCGGCAGGCTGCCGAGCAGACTCCATGATTAAACACTGTCATTATAACAAATTGAATAGAAACTGCAAGCCTTGAATTGCTTCATAAGAAGGGGATAGGAAGGAGATTGTTCTGATCTTGCTGCTAATATTCAGTGCACCAGTTTTCTTAGTTTTGTGTCTTAATTAGATTGTCATGAAGAGTTGTAAAAAAAAAAAGTAGTATACGGTAGAGAGTGAGGTCAACACACTGCAGGACGTTTTCATGCCGTCCGTCCCGAAGCCTCCTGTCTACTTTAAGATGTTGTCACTGTGGGTCAGAGGCAGGGCTGGCTTTCCAAGGCTTTTCTCTTTTCTGTGGCCATTGGTTACTCATTTTAAACATTAAGGAATGGAGATCTAGTTGGGACAAAAGGAAAGTGGGGGCTTCCCTGGTGGCACAGTGGTTGAGAGTCCGCCTGCCGATGCAGGGGACACGGGTTCGTGCCCCGGTCCAGGAGGATCCCACATGCCGCGGAGCGGCTGGGCCTGTGAGCCATGGCCGCTGAGCCTGCGCGTCCGGAGCCTGTGCTCCACAACGGAGAAGCCACAACAGTGAGAGGCTCACGTAATGCAAAAAAAAAAAAAAAAAAAAAAAGGAAAGTGGTTTCGAGCAGTCAATTCCTGGTTAATATATGCATTTGAATTGGTTATTTTCTTATCCCCGTATCAAAGATGGAAGGAACTGTACAGACCTCCCAATGCTGATGAAAATACAATTACCTCACTTCTGCTCACAAGCAAAATGCTGTTGAAAGGCTCTCACAGCCTGTCCTGTTGATAATCACTGAGGCTGGAGGATAATGACAGCAATTCTCCTTTCTGACATGAGGAAAGACTACACTCCGCAGGTTAACCTGCTGTTATGGGTAATGGAGACATTTTAATCATTCTCTGCTAATTGTCATCCATGGGCCAGGAGCAGCCCCTGGGAGCTTGTCATATATACCAGCTCTCAGACCCCACTCCAGACCTACCAAATCAGACCCTGCAATGTAACAAAAGCTTGGCTGAGGTATATGCACATATGAGCTTGAGACTGCCCGGCAAGATCTTTAAGGGCCTCTGAGCACTTTCGCAAACCACCTTATTCAAAATGACCTTCATAAGTTTCCTAGGAAAATCAGGGTTCCTTGATCAAACATGTTTGGGAAAGGCTGTGAATTCACATCCTCCCTTTGGAAATTATGGAAATCCCCATTAGCATAATGAAGGCTCCGAGAAGTCCTCCAAAACAGAAACTTGTTTGTTATTTGATGTATAACACTGTTTGAGGAATGATAGCGTTTCCCAAGCAGTTTGCCCACTGAACCCTTTCTAATATGAAAAATTTGTCCACATTTTTTGGAAAAGTGGTCCAAGCACAGTTTGCCTTTGGATCTCCAAGGTGGACATCCTCCAAAGATACACGTAATGATGCAGACATTTCTGTTAGCAGAGACTTGGCAGGGGACAGAATGTTGGGAAACCAAGCTGTTACCATGTTTGGACCCTTTGGATTGTTTCTGACTATCTCCCCTACCCTCGTCCCTAAACTTGTAAAGAGTTGAAGAAAGCGGATTGTGATTTCATACACATTTCCTCCTTTAGGAAAAATCAATTCCCAAATGCAGAGTGAAGCCAAGCCAAGGCCTCAGACTTGTTCATCATTCAAATATGCTGAAAACACAACGGCAGTGGACAGCAAGCCACTTCTAGCCTGGGGGGGTGACAGCGCTACTGCGGAGACCCAGGTAAGGAGAGTCGACAGGAGGCACCCTCCACCTAATTGTCCTGAGTGTGAAAAATGACCTCCTTAACCACTTCTCTGATCGATTTTAATGTTAAGTCAAATTTGTTGTGGGATTAGTGCATAAAGACCAAGGCCCAAGGCTCTCCTTTTTTCCTGAATTATTAAGTAACACTGTGGGTTCTTGTAATTCAAATGATTCCATCCATCTGCACCCCAACTCTTGAGGCAAGGAGGCTCTGCCCTGAGTAGACATTGTGGAACGGCCATTCACTCTCCCAAGCCCTAAGAGCACCACTTAGAACGATTCAATGATATTTTTTCATTATCTTATCAGTTACTTTATCTTTTACCTTGCTCCTATGAAACCAGTAATTATATTCCCTTTTGGCATGAAGAAACTAAAGCCTGGCGTGGTCAAATGACCTTGCTGGGGTCAGTGAGACGTGTGTTTCTTCAATCCCCATCATTTTTGCTGGGGGTTCTTCATCCGCCCTGAGATGGCAGACACACAGGCCTCCTGACGTGTGATTGGACCTGGGGAGGAGCTCGGGGCTCCGGGACTCTTGGGTCCTCTCTGGGAGCTGTGTCCCTCCTCAGTGCCCTCCCGCTTACCTCTTCCAGCTAATCACTTGGGCCGTAGTCAGCCTGTTCACGATTTCTCGGCTTGCCCTTGGGCTGGTCCACTTCGGGGTCTTTGGTGGTGCCTGCAGCGAGAAGAGTGGGAGGAAGGACATTAGGCTCAATTACCCGAGCTTCCCGGCCCTGCCTTGGCCCTTTCTGCTTCTGCTGCCTTGGCTCTCCCAATCCTGGCATGAGGAGGCCCTGTCACTGTTTCTACTAGGGTTGTGACCCAACCTTGATGATGAAATACCCAGTTTAGCCCACATCTGAGATGCCCCACAGCCAGGATGGTGGAGGCTTCTTTCAGTCTTTAGCATCTCGGTATGGAAATGGTACCCTGGACAAGTAGGCAAAGCGATCCCCTGGCCTACAGCCTCGGTGTACAGCACAGGACACCAGCTCCAGAGATGCTGGACCATGGTCAAGGTCCAAGGAAAAGTTACTGGGACACCGTTAGAACTGAGCCCTCTGAATTCCATGTCCAGCACTCAGAACAAGGGTCTGAAAGGAGTAAACCGGTGTATTCTATCATGACTTAATTTTTTTTTTTTTTTTTTTTTTTTTTTGCGGTATGCGGGCCTCTCACTGTTGTGGCCTCCCCCGTTGCGGAGCACAGGCTCCGGACGCACAGGCTCCGGACGCACAGGCTCAGCGGCCATGGCTCACGGGCCCAGCCGCTCCGCGGCATATGGGATCCTCCCAGACCGGGGCACGAACCCGTATCCCCTGCATCGGCAGGCGGACTCTCAACCACTTGCGCCACCAGGGAGGCCCATGACTTAATTTTTAAGTCTTAGGGTTTTCTCAATTTTCTCCAAAGCAGTAGTTCCTTACACGAGCAGACATCAGAATCAACTGGGGGGTGGCACCTCTTGCTGCTGTCCACATACACCCAGTGTCCTGTTTGATACAGATGGGGTGAGATCCAAACACTTCTAATAAACTCCCAGGTGATGACGATGCTGCCGGTCCACAGAGCACACTTTGAGAAACACTCTTTCAAGAACTCTGTGCTTGATTTGGGGACCAAAAAATTGAGAAAATCCTAGAAGACATTCAGAGTTGGAGGGGAAACAGTTCAGAAACAACAGGTGGCGACAGTGGCAAAGGGCTCAAGCAATTCCAAGGAGAAAAGAAAAAAGAGAGAGAGAGAGAGAAAGGGAATTACTCAGTGCTGGCCAGGAGGGAGCTATCCCCTCTGTGTGTGATGGCAGGGCACTCCTCACCCAACATTCATATTCCCCAACACACACACCTCTCTGGGGTCCCCTTCCTCATCACCCTGCACTAGCTTTTCCCATTGGAAATCCTGCCCTGACTTGTAAGAGTCACAACTGTGGCTTGGAACTCACAACTCTGCTTCACTGACCGCCAGGGAAGGAAGGTTTAAAGTAACAGTGAGCTTTATCTTTCCAGTTCCAAGCACAGTGCCTGGTTCCATTTGTGTCTGTTGAATAGAGGAATGAAAAAAGGCATCTCATCATACCCAGCATCTTGCTGGAACTCTAGACATGGGGCTCTCTTGGGACCACGGCTGTAAACGTGTCATCCTTGCTAGACCACCAGTACCTCCTGTATAGAGCCCTGTACCCCCAGAACCTAGAACACCACTTAGCACAGAGTGGGTACTAAGATGCTTAGCACAGCATCTTTTGAATGGGTCGATGAATGATGAAGTGCATGAAGGAATAAAGGAAATAAGTAACTGCTTGAATGTATAACCCCAGCTAGGGCGGCTTACATCCTAAAATGTGTTCTTATAATTTCCAACCAAATGACACCCTCCCAAACAGGATTGACTTTAGAGACGCATCCCATACAGCTGTGCCTGAAGTCTCTGGGATTGGTGTGGAATAATCGGCTCTAACAGGGCAGTCTGCAAACATACAAAAGAGAGCCCCAAATGCCCTTGATTCTACACACAAGAGTTGCGGCCTTAGATATCAGTATTCCACTTGTGTGCACAGCAGGAAGAACCATCCATATGGTATCAACAGCCTCCACAATTCCTGAACTTGGTGTTATTGCCACACCTGTGACATCCTCTTGGGTCAGGCTATGTGTGCATGTGAGCAAGAGGGGAGACCAAGTCCCTTGCCCTGTGAACTGTTAGTAGATTCAAGGACTATGTGTAACCCTATAGGCTAGCAATTGTGTTCCTCCGTAAAGCCTCCTATCCTTTTAGGGGCTGGAATAAAATTAGGGATCGGATAAACATTTATTCTCAAGGTTGATTATTGTCACACCCTCTGATACTTGAAAGCCAATGGTGAGATCAGCTAAATAAATAAGCCAAAAAAATAAAAATAAATAAGAATAAATAAATAAGCCATTAGACCTGGGACAGCAGCTCTAATTGGCACTTGAGAAAAATAAGACCCGTACAAACAGTGTACAAAATGCAGAGCGGGTAACTGTGGGGACCGTCCTGTGATTGGGACACAAGGGCAGCGTGGGGTCAGTGGCTTCATCAGTGCAGGTCCGTATCTGCAGCTCTGGTAACTGAGCAGCGTGCACCAGCTCCGCGTGAGGCAGATGGAGGGACCAGGCAGACTGGGGGTGGGGTAGCGGGAATGGAATTCTGTGCACACACCAACCGCCAGGTACGAACATCCTCACAGGATGGTCTGCCCATTTTGACTAGCGTGAATAATCTTAACGGTCTCATATTACTCATTTAGGACGAGGTACCCAGAACGTGTGCGTACTCTGCCAGCGGTGGCAGTGATAGTGACAGTGACCCCGACTATGGAGATAATGGTTTTGGAGCTGGAAGGGGCAAGTTAGTGAAGGTGATGAAGAGCGCCACCCCAGGTAACGCGCGCCGGGCCCCGGGACATTCGGGGCTCCTGTCTCTCGGGAACCTGTCCATCACGCCTTTCACTGGGTTCTGTCTCCACCCCGCTTTGATTTTACATCTTAGTTCCGTGTCTCTCCCGAGATCTAATTTTCTGGTACTTACGGAAGATTGTCTACATGCATCAATTTGCTTTCTGGTATTATCTTAATGACATGGCCGTGCAGTCTGTAAGGATTTTATTTCCAATCTGGCGTCTCCCAAAAGGTCTTCAATGGAGTTATCTCCATAATGAAGGAATGACTATAAAGATAACTTTTTTCTTAATTACATACTTCGGCAAGTTAAATCATCCAGTGAGCCATGGGTGGGGTGTTCCCAGGCTCTCTGCTCATATCATGCTCTGTAACTGTGGACCTGTTACCCATACCATTATGAGCAGGTCTGTTTATACGAGGTTCAAACTTTCTCACATTATTTTTATTTGAAAGAGAATTGGCAGTAGAAGAACCATCATCCCGAGGCATTGAAAAATAAATATATTCAGATGGCATTTCCTTACAGATACAACAGGACAGATGATCCCCTAACACAAAATGTGGTCTAGGATCTGTGTTTCTTCTAATCCGCTCTGGATTATCAGACATATATTAATGATACAATGGAGAATCATTCTTTTTGTACTAATCAACTTTTCTCAAATACTCATTTGGCAATTATGTGATGAAACCATGACTTTCCTTTTTAAAACAAGCCTGATGTGTTGCTTTTGAAAAAAACGTAATCTAACAACCACGTGTGTTTCCGGTTTTCCAAGAGTCTTGATATCTGTGATACCTGGGGGTAAGATAGGTGTGTGAGGATGGTCATCAACCTGTGCCTCCTCTTTGTTGCTTGCGTCCTACAAGTCACCAGAGCAGAAGGACAGATGGGTGAATCCTGCAAAGGCTTACAAGAGGAAAGTGCAGATATACCCCCTGGTGTTTTCGTTAGGCCTTTGTCCTTGTCAGCTCTCGGGGCTGCGTCAGCGTCCCTCTGGTTGTGACAGATAAGGGGAAGGAGAGTTCATCATCATGGGTCCTCCCCCATGAAGACGCCTAGGCCAGGCCAGCTCCCTAGTCCAGCTCGTCCCCTGAGCTTAACATGGGTCCACAGTGAAGAATAACCTTACCTCATGGACCCTCAACTGTGCCTCTGGCTCTAAAACGCCATTCATTTATTGAACAAATACTTATCAAAAGCCTCCTCTGGGCTAGCTTTCCAGCAGTGAGTAAATGGACAAAGATCTCTGCCAGACAGTAAAAAAAAATGGGTAGAATAAACTAGTAAATGTATATAGTTTGTTGAAAGGAGATATGGAAAAGACAAGTCGAGCAGGGTAGGACGGGAGAGCAGGACTGCTCCGGAGTGGTGGGTGGGTGGGAGCGGATGTTAACATTTAAATAGAGGGCTCCCCTGGTGGCGCAGTGGTTGGGAGTCCGCCTGCCGATGCAGGGGATACGGGTTCGTGCCCCGGTCTGGGAAGATCCCACATGCCGCGGAGCGGCTGGGCCCGTGAGCCATGGCCGCTGAGCCTGCGCGTCCGGAGCCTGTGCTCCACAACGGGAGAGGCCACAACGGTGAGAGGCCCGCGTACCGCAAAAAAAAAAAAAAAAAATTTAAATAGAGCCGTGAGAACAAGGCTCCCTGAGAAGTTGGTGTTTGAGCAGAGATGTGGCGGAGGGGAGGCGGGGAGCCCCTGGAGGATGCCTGGGGGAGCGCAGAGCAGCAGCTGTGGGCGGCCAGCGTGGCTGTGGTAGAGGCGGGTGTTGCAGGACGGGGAGACGAGGTCCAGTAAACGGAGAAGGAGCCAGAGCTCTCGTACGGCCTTGCTCACCTTTCTCAGGTCTTTGCTTCTCCCCTGAGAGCCATGCATGGGGGCCTTTGGACATCTCTGAGCACAGGAGCGGCATGATCCGAGATGTTTTCAGAGGACCGCTCTGGCTGCCATGTCGTGAAGACTGAAGAAGCAAGGTCGACTAAGAGGTTGTGACAGTCATCCAGGCGAGACGTGTTAGTGGCTGGGACCAGGGGGGTAACAGTGGAAGCAGTGGGCAGCGCGAGCGGATAGACCTCTGCAGCGAAAGGAGTGTTCTGTCTGGGCCCTGTCCAGTACCGCAGCCATCACCCACCCATGGCTTAGGAGCTCTTGCGATGTGGCTAGGGTAAGGAACTGAATTTCTAAATTTAATGTTTGCTATAGTTTCCCTAAGAGTCCCATTTTCCTCTATTGTAATTTGTTTTTATTTCAATGAGCTTTCAATATTAATAGCCAGATTTGGGTCACTGTACAACACAAGGAGTGAGAATGGTCTCATTCCAGTTCTAATTAAAAACACAACGTGAATCACTGATAGATGGGAGATGGGGGTGAAAGAGAAAGCAGGGTCAAGGATGGTTGCCAGGGGGCGTCCTAGAAGGGATAGCACTCTGTCCACTGCCGTGGAGAAGGCTGAGGTCGGGGCTTGAGGAAGCAGAGTGGTAATCGATGCCACGTTCGAGGTGCCCGTTGAGCAGGCGGAGGTGTGAGTAGGCAGTGGGCCGCGTGAGTCTGGAGTTGGGCAGGTCAGCTCTTGTCTGGAGAGGTCATTGGAGTGTCGGCGTGTCGATGGCGTCTAAGGCCCTGGGTCCAGCTGAGATCAGAGGAGGACGAGTGCCGACATAGAGAGGACCTCACCCTCCCAAGGTTAAAGGTCGTGGAGAAGAGAAAGAAGCAGCAAAGGAGGCTGGGTAGGAACCAGCAGTGAGCGGGGCAGACGTCTCAGAAGCCAAGTGGAAACAGTATGTCAAGGAGGAATTCCACGATTCCATGTGCTACTTGCTAAAAAGAGGGACACAGTCTTCCTATTGAGACCTGTCTCTCACACTGGTAGTGGGGTTCCAGGGGTGGGGGAAGGAAGTGGGGATGGGGAAGGAGGGACGGTCTAAAGGCAGTTTGAAAACATCCTGAAAAAAGGAAACAAGATGAAGACAAATGGTCTGACTCTGAATGAGGACGTACCTGAGTATGAGAGAGATCGCTTTAGGTCCAGCTTGTTTAAATGAGTTGTGCAGAGCGATAAGGAATACGCATTCGGTGATGGCTGCGGATCCTGGTGAACAGTGAACTTGCTCCTTTACCATTTATTTCTATCCCCCTGCAAAAGGAAGTGAGTCTCAGCCTCAGGTTTTTTCCTCTCTGTCCTCACTGTGTTCATCCTTTTCCCTCCAACCAGAGCAGATCCCTGTTTGAGAGGAACAGGCTTCTTTCATTCTATTGCTTTAGCCTCTGTGCACATGGTGCTTCTTGGGCTGAGGTGCACAGTAACCCTGGAAGCAGCACAACCAGCAAGAAGAGGCTTCCCTCTAGCCAGGCATCTGCCCTCTGTCTTTAAACATGGACTTGTTGCCAGAACTCTGTCATCTGCCCACCCTGCCCGATCCAGCCACCCCCCAGCCCTGGCTGATGTCAGTGCTGCTGGGAAGGGAAAACGCGTGCAGACGGCTGGCGTGCCTGTGGGTGTGTGCTGGCTTCTAGCAAGCCTGGGAGGGGATGTTTAGCGTCCATGCAGCCCCAGTAACTTTCTGGATGTTGGCAAAGTTGATAGGAAAAGAAAATAGCAACAATAAGAGAAAAACACTAAAAGGAGTACATGCCTTGGGTGTGCAGTAGAGATTTTTCTCCCCTTTGGAGTCACGATTTTGCCTTGCTTTCATCACCTGTGCCTGCGAAGTGAGATTGGCCCCTAGCCCCTCACCCCCTGAGCCCGTTCCCTCTTTAAGTAAAAAGGTTTCGTAATAGAGGTCCCCAACCTGCAGGATGGAATGTGTCAGTAGGTCTGAAAGCCTTAGTGGATGTTCTCCAAGCTAGTTGGCCTTTCTGAAACACACCCTCTCCCCCTGGTTCCCTGAAATTTCCCTCAGGTAGGGGAGGGCACCTGCCAGTGGCAATCTGTCCTCAGAGGCTTCTAGGAAACGGACACTCAGTGGCCTCGACCTCTTATGCAAAAGAATGCTACCTTCCAAAACCCTGCCTAAGGGCTCATAATGCACTCAAGTGAAGACATGTCTTTCCTTTCACGGTTGGTTTCTCTAGAGTGACTCTGAAATGTGTTTAGAAAGGCCAGAGAGGCAGCCTTGGGAGCAGGTTTTAGCCGCTGGGCAGGTGGCGCAGCAGGTGAGGGGGTGGGTGGGGTGAGTCTGTGGCTTTGTTTCCGTGGAGCTTCCCGCTCCAGATTGCCAGGCTAGGCATAACAGAAACTCCTGCCCCTTTCCTGCAGGTGGGGCCTGGGAGAAGGCAGGAGCAAGGGACAGAGGTGGGAAGGGGAAGGAGAGAGAGAGAGAGAGCAAACCAGGGCCACAATGTAGAATAGGGAAGACCCAGGGGAGATGCAGCGATGAAGCCCCGGTCTCTGCACGGAGCCGGGCGGGGAGTCTCACCCCCGACTGAAGGCCCCGGACCTGGTTGGCAAAAGGTGAATGAGCAATTTCTAACCAAGGCTGCTCCCCCAAGCTTCTGATTCATCCGTCTGTCTGCCCACCACCATCCCCTACCCTGCCAGGTACCTCAAGGGGCCAAAATCCAAGCTCGACCCTCTCTTTTTCCCCGTAGAAATGCCTGCCTTCCGGCTCTCTGTCTCAGCTGATGGTCTTGCCGTTCTTTTAGCACAAACTAGGAAGCTAGAAGCTTTCCTGGACTCTTCCTTCTCTTGCCTCCACCTCCTGGCATTCCCAGGGTCCTGCTGGCTTCCTTCTGGGATGCTTCTCAGACCTGCTCCTTCTCCAGCCCTTCTTCTGCTGCCCCAGTAGCGCCTGCCTCTGGTCTGCATGACCCACTGCTTCCCTGGGCCCCTCCCCCCACCAACCCCCTGCCCGTCCCACCCCCCCAAACGCATCATTCATGCCGCCAGCAAAGTATAAAATCCCGTCACGTTCTTCCCTTGCTTAAAACCCTTCAAGGACTCTCCCCCGTTACTCACAGACAGAATGCAATCTTCTCTTGCAGGGTTCACAAAGGCCACCGTGGCCTTATCTCTCTGACTTCATCTTTCTCCATTTCCTGTAAGAAGAAATGCATCACCAAAATGCTTGTTCTGTCCTGAGCACACGATGCGTTGGGGGCTTCCGTGCCTTTGCTCTCATGGTCTCGCTTCCTGGCATGGCTTTCATGCCAACACCCTTCTCTAACCTTTATGAAACTCCTGCTTAGTCTTTAAGATGGAGTTCAGGCTTTGCCTCCTGCAGGAAGTCTTCCAGCACTCTTCCATCAGCCACGTTACTCTTCCTTGTCTGTTCTCCTGCAATACTCCATATTTATTTCTACCACTTGCTACTTGAGATTATAGTTATTCTTCGCATGTTCAGCTCTCTCATGAGTGTCAAGATTGCTTCTCATTCGTGTTCAGCACTTAGCACAGGGCCTGGCACATCATAGGTGTTGAATAAATGGTAAACAACATCATAAGTGTGGGAAAAAATGCAACACAGGACTGGTTAAGGCTTTGGTTAACCTCATGCAACATTCATCATCCATTTGGGCCTTTCCTCATCCAGAGAAAGAAAGACCCAGAGCAGCCACCTACAGAGGGAAATTCTATAAGGACATTTCTCCTTCTCTGTATGGCTATGCTAGAGAAATTGGTGAATCCATTTTTCCAATTTTCCTCCAGGATACAGACGTAATTCAGCTTCCTCTTCAATGATGATTCTTCATGGCGGCTGCTGGAGGCATATCAGACTCCTCTGTTTTGTCTCTTTTAAATGGTCCCGGTCCCCTGGCTTGATTTTTATAATCTCTGCCCCAACTTGGGAGTTACTGTCACAGAGAGTCACTCGTATTCATGAAAATGCATCACACCCTTGAGACCTGAAGGAGACAATGGTTGAGAACCTTTGCTCTTCCGATATTTGTTCTTTGAAAATCTCTAAGTTGGAGTGGTCAGTAGATCAACAAGATTGGCAGAAAGGATACAAGCAAAGAAGAGAGTTGACCTCTGCTCTAGTTCATCTGGTTTATCCGGCTCTTACTCTGTGTCCAGGCCAGCGCTGGACACTGGGGTTTGAGGGCAGGTGAGCGACATATCCCTGCTGCCTTGATGCTTCTAAGCAGACCTACAGACTCGAAACAGCATCTGAGAGAGGAGCTTCTCAGAGTCCTAAGCAGTTGTGTTCTACGGCCTAAGGCCACGCGCAGAGTGAGCAACCGGAACTTCATTTGTTTTTAGTTTTCGGACATTGACTTCCCACTGAGGGTCTACAGACCACCGTGCTCTCGAACTTACTTTCAGGAGCACTCCCTCCCTCCTCTGACCCCTCACCCTCAAATGCACGGATCGGGTCCAATGAGCAAAGCTCCAGAACCACGGTCCCACAGCCAACTGACGCTGCTCCTCTAAAAAAGCCCCGGTTTCCTGAACAAGAAGTCCGTTTTCTGCATTTCAAGGTGATTACATTCAACAAATTACAAAGAGCCGAGGCAGCTGAGTTAAAAACAATTGGTTTTGCAGTAATTAGAGAAACACAAGGACATGATGACTGTGGACCACTATGAAAAGGGACACTGAAGGATAACGGCCCCAGTTCCTGGTTAATTCCTCAGCTTGAATATTTGGAGATTCACAACTAATTATGCAGAGATGATGAATTTTTAAAACGCTGCCACTCTGTCTTGCCGAGGCCAAGGACTTTGGCTATTAATAGAGCAATCAGATTTTGCTATATTGTAGAGAATTCACGCAAAGTTGCATCTATTTTAAAGCATTCGTCTGGCACATGACTTAAAGATGACAAATCGATGTAATATGCCAAATCAGCATTGGGTTAAACTAAATCCAAACTGGTTAGAATCATTCTGAGTTCCCCTGGAGAAATCTTTAGTTTGAAATGGACACTAGCGGTAAGAGTTATCTTTAGCCCTTCCTGGATCTCCTCTCTTATTTAGATCATTTGAAAGATTGGCTTTATATTGACAAGCCCATCCCAACTTGAGGGGAATAGACACATGCAATAAAACACAAGAGATTTGTCTCCTAGCATTAAACTTTCCTGGATGACAAATGGAAAGTACTGACCGTGACAAGCAGGCTGCTCCGAGACCCTTACTGGAGCCGGGTTCTCAAATTTCTCTCTGTCACCATTTATTCACCATCAGAAAAGCCACAGCCCTTACAGCTATTCCGATTGGGTTTGCACTCTGCTGAAGTTTGGGGATTTTTAGTGGGGAGCAGTGTCACACACAATAACAAAACAAAACAGAAAAGCCCACTAGCTTCTAAAAACCACGTGGTCAGAAGCGAACCCTCAGAAAGAACCCACTGTGTCCTCAGACAGTCTTGAAAAGGGAGGCTGCGATGTGACCTGCATTTAATTAATTATTAAAGCTGCATATTGTGAGGCCCTTAAGAAAGCAAATGTCACGACGGAGTTTACCCTCCGGTCAAAAGAGCCGTGTGCCGTGGTGAGGCCGTCGCTCAATTAAATTGGACCGCGGGATACAGAGGAGATGCAGACTAAGTCTGGGGACCCTAATGAGACATTTTGGAGGGAAGAGATGCCCCCCAGAGTCTGTCACTCTGTGATGGACATTCTCCCCTCCGCCTGCCCACCGTTACCACCCCTCCCCCAGTGCTACCCACCTCAAGTTCCAACACGTTAACAGTCCCAGACATTTAAACAGGAGCTTGCAAAGTAGAATTTCAAAGCACAGGACACATCCTTGCTTGTTGTGGACTAGGTAGGGAGAGCAGATAACACAGAGTGCTGTGCAAAATAGCAATCTTTGGCCGCCAGGACTGAAAGAAAGCTGGGCAGTGGATCTAACTAAATAAGTAACGCATCGGATGCCATTTCACTTGTGAAAATGTGTGCATCTCCTCAGTCTCATGCAGGGGACGCAGAAGGACCTGCTAGACCGCCAAGGCCCCTGCCGCCAGAAGCGCGTCTGAAAATGACTTTTGTGTAGCACTTACCCATAATCCAAGGTATACCTCTAGTGTTCACTCTAAGTCATCTAGCCCAGTGGCTCTCAAACAGGGTGACTGTGCTCGCCACGGGACGCTCGGTGATGTCCGGGCACATTACAGGCTGTCACAATTCACAGGTGGTAGGGAGAGCTCCTGTCTGGCGCGTACAGCCCATGGACACTGCTAAACCTCCTATAACGCACAGGGCAGCCCTGATAACAAAGCCTTTTCCTGCACAGGATGTCAGCAGGGCTGAGAAGCAGCCGGGACGAGATTAACCTCTGCGTATCGGAAATGTTTGCTGGGAGGGACAACCTGTCAAATATTTGTGCCAAACTATGACAGCAGCCACATCCCCCTGCCTGCCCGGCAGGTGCACCAGGCCTGGCCCAGCCACCTGATTGGGGGTTAAGATGCACGTCCTCCAAGAGGCTTTGGAAGGGATGTCCGTGCTCCTGTCTGGACCTCTCACAATGGCCTGTGGTGTCTGGTCCAGTGCCTCTGTCTGAGTGTCAGGGACACGACGACCGTCTGAAGTACTAACACAGAGCACAGATTGTTTGAGGCTGCTGCCCATTTAAGCCTCTTATTAGTGTTTCATTTCTGTCTCTCTTAGAGAACATGTGCCCGAGGAGGCGGGACTCCTTTACAGACTTGAAAGTTACCCGAGGACAGTTCATATCCTCACGCTGCTCTAGTGAAGCAGGTAAATTGCAGTTAGATGTTGAAAGGAGATAAAACATCTTCAACAGGTGTTTGGGGTCCCTGGGGGACCTCAGCATTTCCTACTTGCCTGAAAAGCACATTGTGACGTTTGGAAAGGGCCCCTTGCCAGGACCCTTCCACAGAATGGTTAAGACTAAGAGTAACATAAATCTCAGGAATAGAAAGGCTAAGTGAGTAGAAGGAGCTCTGTTGAAGAAACAGGGTCAGTGGGGAAAAGAAGGAGCTCAGTATTCAGGGGAAATCTCTCTAGAGGTAATTATTAAAGTTTGCAAAAGGAGAATGGGATGTGCAAAGCTTTGAGGTGTGGGGAGAAAGGAGACATGGATTCTCATTATTTAGCATATTTTGTTCTCAGACTTGAAGAAACTAATATTCTCCCATCCCAACCACCCCTCCTTAACCAGCCAGAAACCTACAAATATATCCGTAGTGTACAACCAAGCAGATGACCTCAGGGAAAAGAGCAGGGTTCCTTCCTCACCAGCAGCCAGGAATTTTGACAGGAAAATGTCAAGCCTCATTCAGCAAATCACACAACTGGCTCTCCTCTGTGAAGTTCTTAGAACCTAGAAACCAAGTCATGGGCTGTTTGGCCGGATGTGTTGGACATGCCCATCGTTGGGGGTTAGGACCCCCGGGTTCTAGTGAATAGACTTTGTGACCCTGGACCCATCGTGTTAGCTTTTCTGAGCCTTCGTTCCATCTGCCATCCAGTGCCCACCTTGCCTTCTTCTCGTGAAATAGTTCAGGTTTGATTATTGATGTCCCAAGGCCTCCAACCTGTAGAACGCTAAATAAGCAGGAGTGGAATTATGTTAAACGTGCTGAGGGAAACAACAAATCTGGACGTTGAGGCTGAGGTATTCAGAGGAGGGGACGGGAGCACAGGGACCTTCGAACTGTGGGCCAGAGTAATGTGCAGCTGCAGCCTGTGAAGGGTAATTAAACCCACCTCATAATGTAGCCAGGGTTTTACAGTGTCATTAAGGGAAACGTCACATTCTCTTTATCTGTTGTTAAAATTCAGTCTTAAGTAACAAGGAACTGATTCAACCTTCCCTGAAACAAGCCCAGTAGCCTCCTCCTTCCTTATTATTTATTTTCACAATAAGTAGCAATGCCCCAAGCTGTTACTCAGCATCCTCGTTTCCAGATTCAGGTACACGGGGCCCAAGAAATATGGTGAAGCTGGATCAGGTGGGGGCAAGTTCCATTTTTACCCAGACCAGGCATTGTATTATAAATGAATAAATCAGCACACTCTTGAAGGAATTTAATGAGAAAAGGAAACAGCATCCTTTCCACAGCATTGGCCACGCCGGCTCTCAGTCTTGGGCAGGCAGAGAAGGTTAGTGGTTGGCTCCCAGCCTGCCCGCCCATCAGCTTACTTATTTGTTTATGAACCCCCAGAGGCATCATAAACAGTGTTTTCTTCCACCCTCATCTTTTCACTTTTTAAAAAACTTCCCTTTTATCTTGGTTTGTTTGACCCATCCTATGCTATAATTATAATATATCCCATTGGCCCTTTTCATCCTGGAATGTTCCCTCCCCCAGAAACCTCCAGGTATCTTCCTGAATTTGATGAGGATTCTGTAGAAGGAGACGTGGCGGAATCAGTATTTTGAGGGAAGACCTAAAGCTGTGCTGGCGTCGTTTACCGCCCCACAGCGCCCACGAAATCTTTGAGACGTGCACAAGGGCTCAGATCCCCATCCTGGAGCGTGCATGTGCCTTCTTGGACCGTAACTTACTGAGTGATCTTGAGCAAGCATCTGTCTTGCCCTCATTCAGCCAATCCCGAGCTGGATGTCTTCCGGATCGCCCCCCCCCCCCCCGCCCCCCACCACCAGGCCTGATGTTCTATCGCTGTAAACAAAGCCTATAGTGACTCGGACATCAAGCTTCAGCTTTCAGGATCCAGCAGTCTCTGCCGTTTGGAGAGCTCCTCAGAGTTTTCCTCAGGTCTCATTTTTCAAAACTTGATTTTATTGTTTTGATCCCAGAAGCCTCTCCCCTACCTCTGTGCCGCACACCTCACATAGGTTAACCATCTTTCCTGGTTTCTTGCTCATCCTTCTAGTCTTTCTTTGTGCAAACCAAGCAAATACAAATAAATACTTTGTATACAAAGTAAAGCAAACTGTACACACTGTGACGGATCTTGTTGTGTTCTGATTTCCTCCAGTTCACAGCATATCCTGGAGATCGCTCCATGTCAGTACATAGAAGTCTTCCTCCTTCTTTTTCACAGCTATGTACTAGGTACAGAATTAATGGAACCAGTCCTCTATGGAATGGGTTCCCGGAATTAGACTTTTGAGTCATAGTAAATGCATCGTCAGAGGAGTTGGGCCGTTTTCACATCCACCTGCAGTGATCGACCTGCCTGGTCCCCCCAAAGCCTCACCAACAAATTCAAGGTCAAACTTGAATTGTGCTCCACCCATCTTACATAGAAGAAATGTATTTCCAGTGTGGTTTGGATTTGATTTCTCTTCTGAAGAGTAAGGCTGAGAACTTCTGCTTAAATATACTTAAATGTCATTGTATTTCTGAATCTGTGAATCATCCGGGAGTGACCTTTGCCCAGTTTTTTGGGGTTTTTTTTTTGTTTTTTTTTTTGTGGTACGCGGGCCTCTCACTGTTGTGGCCTCTCCCATTGCGGAGCACAGGCTCCGGACGCGCAGGCTCAGCGGCCATGGCTCACGGGCCCAGCCGCTCCGCGGCATGCGGGATCCTCCCAGACCGGGGCACGAACCCGTATCCCCTGCATCGGCAGGCGGACTCTCAACCACTGCGCCACCAGGGAAGCCCCATTGCCCAGTTTTTTACTGGGCTGTTTAGTCTTTTTCAACATCATTTCTAAGAGCTTCGTAAAATTTAGGGAGACTGTTCCTTCATTTGTGATACAAACTGTCCATGTCATTCCCGGTTTTTCATTTGCTTGGAACATCACTTAGGGTGTTCTTTGCGGTATAGAAGATTTTATTTTCATGGGGTCAAGCTCATCCGTCTTTTGTGACAAGCCTTTGCTCACTCCAAATTTATTAATTTAAAAAAAACTCATGGTTTTTTTTTTTTTCCTAGTACCCAGACAGTGTGTATTTTTGTCCTCACATACAGATTCAACTTTTTAAAAAAAATTGACTATCTGGTTGTTCCATGTCAGTTTTACATTAAAGAGATACTTTAGCAAAGAGAAGATCAGTCAGTTTCCTTTATGACCAGCTGTGAAGGAGGCAATTTGGTAACTGAGGGAAAATGGAAAGATCCCAGTTTCTTCCATTACAGTGATTCACGTGGCCCACCTGACCCTTTCATCCCCACCTTCTGGAGTTTGCTGTGTCAGTCACTTCACCTTCGGGCCTAATCAATGAAAAAAGGATCATACGACCCCTGTCCAGGTGAAGGAATATCCTTTGTTTCTAAGGACCTTCTGGCGATTCATAGAGTGTGCTGTCCTATTACTGACTGATCTTTGGAGGACTCATATTACAGGCCTGAAGATGTTCAAGGAAGGAAAGTTAAGTGTGCAAGAGGAGGCTCCTAGGCCACTTGGGCAGAGTGAAACCTCTCCTTTGGCCACGCTTATGGGTAGACTCAGTTAGTACTCACTGGGGGCTCACCATGAATCATCACTAAGTCCTGGGGGCAATAGAGAGGAAGCATGAGGCATGGTCCTGCCCACAGAGAGCTTACAGTCTAGTTGTAGAGAGAATAAGTTAGAAATTTTAAAAGCCACTAACAATACCAGCAGCATAGGGTATTCCCTGGTGGTCCAGTGGTTAGGACTTGGCGCTTTCACTGCCAGGGCCTGGGTTCGATCCCTGGTCAGGGAACTAAGCTCCTACGAGCCAAAAGGTGAGGCCAAAAACACCCAGCAGCATAGAAATAAGTTCCCAAAGTGTCCAAAAGTATGGTATCGACACCCCACCCGTGCCCATGCCTGCTTGTCGTTCTCACAACTCCTACTCAGTGACCTTACATCATGGACTATCATAGGGTCTTCTTTTCCCATGTCAGATGAAGACTTATTTTCCCCATTTCGAATGGAGTGGATCATCTCAAAGTCAGAACTCTAGATCCAGGCTTCTGTTCCTCTCCTGGGATTCCATAATCCCCTCATCTCACCATGACCATCAAATTGCTGTTATCCCCATCTGCCTCCCCTGCTTGTTCCTTGACAGCAGGAATTGTGACCTTTTCCACTGAAGCTCTGGCACATGGCGAGGGCTTACTGAACGTTTATGGATGGGCTGGGTGTATGAATGGTCTATGACTCTGAGATTGAAAGCCAACAGGGTTCCCAGCAAAAGGCATGAAGTAGTGAGGCTGTCTCCCTGGAGGGACTTTTGGGGTCAGTCTTGAAGAATCAAGTTTGAGTTGGCATAAAGGAGAAGATCTGCTTGGAACTCGTGAGGGAATCGGGGGGTGAAAAAAGGGTCGGAAGAAGGCAGTGACCACCAGTCTTCCCCATAGGCAGTTAGCAGGACAGAGGTCGTGTGGCTTCACAAGAGAAATTTATAACATAAAGGTGGTGCCAACTGGGAGTGGTTGTGAGCTGTGTGTGCCAGTGAGTCTGAGAGGGGAGCAGAGGACCAGCACAGAACACGGGTGATGAACAGGCTTGGATTTGCCGTTACTGTTCCCAGAATCTGCCTTTCAACTCGAATCTGTCCTGCAGCCTTCGCTGAAAAACAACAAACAGAAAACTCGCCCCTCTCTCTCTCTTTCTGCTTTTTCTCCCCATATCCAATAACCTAGAGCTTTTGTGTTAGACGAGAACTTAGAAGTCATCTTGTCTATCACTGGAATGGAAGATCCATGAGGGCAGGGATTCATCCCTTTGTCATTTGTCATCATATATTCCTCACGCCTTTAACTTTCAACGTGGAAATTTAGGTTAGATTCCATTTGCCTCTGGGAAACCCAGTGCTGTCCTTAGGCCTCGCTGTTCTCATTTTGCAGATCAAAGAAAGGTGCTTTGAACAGTCACATTGTGGAGGGAACAAGCCATAGAAATCGGTGGCATTTTGTTCTAGAGACAGCTGCACTATTTGGGTTTCGGCTCCTTGAGAACTGAAATCACACCTTACTACCTGGGCTGAGTACAGTGTCTGGCACAACTTTAGGGACTTGCCAGGTGTTCATCCAGCACTGTTAGATATAGGATCATACCACCTCTTATTCCTGACTTAGAGCTCAGAAAAAAGGAAAAGGGTCCTAGCAGTAGCCTCTGATGGAGAGGTTTGGTTTCGCATTTAATTAGCTGTGAGAGTCTCTGGGTCTTACCCAGAAAAAAGATGGTGAATTAGATCAGAGCATTACAAATCTTTTTTAGTCATAACAGAAACCTTTTTTGCAAGCAAACTATTACAGAGACCCAATGCTTAAGACAGACAATACATGTAAATTTTTGTAATGTAAATGTAAAAATTTACCAAACGTTTGTAATGTACAAGTGTTAACAAAAAAAAAAGCAGGTTTGACAGGCATAGATGGTGCCCTGCTTCCTGAAGTCACTGTAATAGCAGCTGTAGCATTTCAGAGGAAACCCTACAGGGGTTTCTCAACCCTAGCCAGACCTTAGAATCCTCCGATTGGGCTGCCATATTTTAACAAACAAAAATACAGGATACCCAGGTAAATTAGAATTTCAACTAAATAATGAAATAATGTTGTAGTATTTACCTAGGCATCCAAGTTTATATGGTTTCCTATGTTTTTTTCTGGCAACTCTACTTAAGGAACTTTTAACCAACTAAATTCTAGACCAGTTAAATCAGAATCTTTTGGGTTGGGTGTTCCCATTAGAATTTTTTAAGTCCCTCAAGAGATTCTAACATGCAGCCTGGGAAGAGTTCCGCTGATCTCTGAAAAGCACAGTGTGAAAATTGCAGTGGATGATCTGTAAACCACGTCCACCTCTAAAACTGTAATTCTAAGCAGATCACAATTTGTGATTTCAGAATTTCTAAAATAGTTCTTATCAGGAGAAAGACTATTTCCTATCCCCTGGCCCCAGCAGGGAGATGGGTGAGTATTACTAGATTATGTTTGGGAGAGCCATATTCTCCACTTACACTTTGTGCACTTAAAACTGAGGTCTGTCTGTCTACCCCATCCTACAAAGAGAGAGTGCAGAGTGGAGAAGGGGGCCGCGCCGGCCACTCGGCTGAGCAACAAGGCCCAGGTGGTCTTTGCAGCGTTGTCACCGCCTGGCTCTGTGCTTCAGTGTCTTCCATATAATGGGGGTAATAACCGGAAGAAAATAGTTGCTATTTGTTGAACTTCTAAAATGTGGCACACAAGTCCTCCGTATAGCTCATTCTAACCTCCACAGCAATGGTTCTCGAAATTAATGTTTTTAGATTTATTTTATTGAAGTATAGTTGATTTACAATGTTGTGTTCATTTCTGCTGTACAGCAATGATTCAGATATAAATATATATATATATTCTTTATATTCTTTTCCAATATGGTTTATCACAGGATATTGAATACAGTTCCCTGTTCCATACAGTAGGACCTTGTTGTTTATCCATCCTATAGATAATAGTCTGCATCTGCTTATCCCAAAGTCCCAATCCATCGCTCACTCTCCCCTACCCCTACCCCCTTGACAACCACAGGTCTGTGGGTCTGTTTCTGTTTTGTAGATAAGTTCATTTGTGTCGTATTTTATTTTATTATTTATTTATTTTTATTTATTTTTTTTGCCATACACGGCCCTCTCACCATTGTGGCCTCTCCCGTTGCGGAGCACAGGCTGCGTGGCCATGGCTCACAGGCCCAGCTGCTCCGCAGCATGTGGGATCCTCCCGGACCGGGACACGAACCCATGTCCCCTGCATCGGCAGGCGGACTCTCAATCACTGCACCACCAGGGAAGCCCTGTGTCATATTTTAGATTCCACATATAAGTGATATCATATGGTATTTGTCTTTCTCTTTCCGACTTACTTCACTTAGTATGATCATCTAGGTCCATCCATGTTGCTGCAAATGGCATTATTTCATCTTTTTTATGGCTGAGTAGTATCCCACTGTGTGTATATGCTCCATATCTTCTTTATCCATTCATCTGTCAGTGGACATTTAGGTTGCTTCCATGTCTTGGCTATTGTGAATAGTGCTGCTGTGAACATAGGGGTGCATGTATCTTTTTGAATTAGAGTTTTGTCCAGATATATGCCCAGGAGTGGGATTGCTGGATCCCATCTGTTACTTGTAGATTTTTTAATGATGGCCATTCTGACTGGTGTGAGGTGGTACCTCACTGTCTTCCTGACTTGCATTTTTCTCGTAATTAGCAACGTTGAGCTTCCTTTCATGTGCCTGTTGGCCATCTGTATGTCTTCTTTGGAGAAATGTCTGTTGAGGTCTTCTGCCCATTTTTTGACTGGGTTGTTTGTTTTTTTGTGGTTGAGTTGTGGTTCTCACAATTGGATGAGCATCAGAATCCCATGGAAGCTTGTTAAGACACACATTGCCAGGCCCCAAGCCCAAACCTTCTGGTTCCTTGGGTCTGGAGTGGGGCCTGAAATTTTGCATTTCTGACTAGTTCCCAGATGCTGCCAGTGCTTCTGGTCTGGTGGTTACCTGTTGAGCAATACTACTTTCCGGATGCTCTGTATTGTTCCCTATTGTAAATGTAATAAAACGGAGCCTTAGACAAGTTCAGTGACTTGTCCAAAGTCACACAGTCCATATCCATGCCCAGGTCTGCCAAGTGTGTCTGCCTTTTGTGCTCTAAAGAGTTAGTTTTAGAGGAAATTAAAGCAGTTGTATAATTTTCAACGGTGCTATTTTGACTTTTAAATAGACAAGTATAAATTTCAGAAAAGATAAATAAAAAGATAAAACGAATGCAATCTTTCTTAAGCAGGAAAAAATGAGCAGATGCCTGTATCTAATGAGAGTATAAAATATGTGAACTCCAATAATCCATCAGATCGGCAGAGCAACACTTCGATACTACTGGATTATGGTTGGAAGCTATTTTGTCCTTTGGAGTTGTACTGTCAGCTTCTAAAGACATGGTCTACATAACGCATTAGCATATTCTTACCAGTGAAAGGCACAGAAGTAAAGAGTGAGCTCTTGCAATGTAGGGTTTGAAATACAGGCTAATAAAAGGCACAAAGTGACAACTTACTAATGAACGTTTGAAACCACTGTTCATATTTTCCACATTTTAACAAACAGGCAGAAAACTAAACCTACACAGCTATGATTAATCTATTTTAAAGAAGGAAAAGTGAAAGTTTGATGGGAGAAAAAACGTTTTCCCTAACAACTAATTTGAAAACCAAAAAGACTCTCCCTTTCTCCTGTTGGCTTGGAAACAGCCATTTCTCTATATTTCTTGAATTCTTTTACTTTCCCAAAGGGTTTCAACTTATATTTAAATGAAAAGTCATTTCCCAGTTTTCTACAGTCTGGAAAATAGATCAACTATATCAAAATGAAAAATGTCACCGTATATACACTTAGCTTCCTTCAGGACATGGAAAAAAAGATGGTACCAGAAGCTGACCTGTGGAAGCCTCTAGAAAGGTCAAAATGCTCAACAGAAAACAATGATGCCATTTTTCTTTCTACTTTTGTTAGTGTTCCCAATGTTACTTTCATTTCTTGAGAAACCTACAACTTTTCAGAGCGAGAAATATGCTCTAACGTGACATACCTCTCAGAGGATTCAGTATCCTAATAACAAAGAATGACAGAGATGATGTGGACAGTTTATCAGTTACAGTTCTGCTGTTTAAATGCACAAAATATCCAAAGTATAATGTAAACTCAAGTGGCATTTATCACAGTGCTTGGTCTGAACTGATCTCCATGCATCCTGGGAGCCCAGCCTGACAGGCAACCCCAAAGACCAACTCCTCCAAGGTGACTGCTCTTTAAGGGATTGTTATTAGAAGCATGGGGACATGAGACCATCAGCCACCCTGGGATCTCTCTTACCTTTCCCTCTTTTAATTACTCTAGATTACTCTAACAATTTGTAGATTGTTAATGTGATCATGTAAAAGGTTGCCAGCTGTGAGTCCAGGAGAATTTCTCCTTCATTGTGATTTTCTCATCTTCAGTTCTGAAAGCTTTTTAACTGTCTACATTTATGGCCAGTGAATATAGATGACTAAGCTTTCTTGCCAATAAAAAGACTAGGAACACTGGAAGCAGAAAGCCCTTTCTGTCCCTACATAAACTCCTTAACTTTGCTGAACCTCAGTTTTCTCACCTCTCTAATGGGCACAACAGAATCTACCTCCGTAAAGTTGTGGGCATTAAAGGAGATGATGTGTACACAACCTCTATCACAGAGCCTTGAACACAGGAAGTGTTCGGTAAGTGGTAGTATGATCACTGTCTCCACATGGGCCAATTAGCTTTTAATACAAATAGTAGTATTAACTGTTCACAGGAACTGGAACATTCCAAAGCTAGCAAGCTTTTGTAGGTATAAGCTTTTGGTCTATGGAGGACTAGACTCTATAGAAGGGACCAACCAGCAGAAATCTATACTAATGACTGAAAAATAGAAGCTGTGAACCTGCAGTTCTGTGGGATCATGATGGCCTCATTTTGACATACAAAGCCAATCCAGGTAAATAAATATTTGCTACTTTAAATTAAATGTACGCACCATCATATGTGTTGCAAACTAAATTTTACTCAGAGTTGAATTTTTTTGAAACAAACTAGGATTTATTAGCATTGGGTTGGCTAAAATACTCACATGAAAGTTAACTGCTGGTGTAGGTGGTATTTGGAAACACATTTAATCTTCAATAGAAAAAAAAATTCAACAAAACTTGGAAGAAGAGATCTCTGAAATGAGATACTTTTAAAGATTTTCAGAGTTAAATGGAAAATAATAGATAATCAGAGAAGAAGTAAAATTATAAGGTGTGTAAAAGGTTAAAAGAGTCAAATGGAAGAAATGCACATGTGTATGGTATGGACAAGCTGATGTAACAGGAATGACAAAAGTATCATTGTATCCTGTTTCAAATCAAGGCACAATTTTATATCATTAGGCCCCCAGATTTCTACGGCATCCTTTTTTGGATTCATTCCCACCTTATGCATCAAAGGTCATAGCAGGAAACCAATAGATGAATACTGGCACATTTCCTCTTGAAAAAGGCAATTCCATTGAGAACTGGTCATGAGCCATCATTTATTTAGGGATTATGGGGCACAAGGTGGGAGCCATGGCCAGGAATGAAGCAAAGAATAAAAGGAAGTTCCAGGATCGAAAGGTCCCTTCTCCCATAAAGGCAAGGCAGGCTCTGACATTTCCATCCTCCCAGATGGATGTTCCCACCCCTGAGCTAGGTGTTACTCTTGACAGACTTTCCAGGGCAGAGATGTTGCTGTTCATTCTGAAGCTTTTTGCTCTTTACCAAGAACATAACAACTTTTTTTCCCACTGGAGAAGAGACTTCTTCCTTCATCCTAAGCATAGACATGGCCCACATGAGTCCACAACTTCATTGAGGACCATGCTGGAGACTGGGGGATGGCACCTGAGCTCATCCTGGACCCATTTTTTTTTTTTTTTTTTTTTTTTTTGCGGTTTGCGGGCCTCACTGCTGTGGCCTCTCCCGTTGCGGAGCACAGGCTCCGGATGCGCAGGCTCAGCGACCATGGCTCACGGGCCCAGCCGCTCCGCGGCACGTGGGATCTTCCCGGACCGGAGCACGAACCCGTGTCCCCTGCATTGGCAGGCGGACGCTCAAGCACTGCGCCACCAGGGAAGCCCTGGACCCATATTTTTAAGCCAACCTAACTTTCATGACACAACAGCGACTCTGTAAAGAGCCAATTCGTATTTCACTTGATTTTAGGAAAAGCTTTCAAATGAGAAGTTGGTCTGACTCTGTTCATTATGCCAGCTGGCCCCCCAGTTGGCCTGCGTTTAACTTAGTCTGTAACTCACTTATTTGGTTATCATCCCTACAGGAGTGAAGGAAGTTAAGCCATTCATATTCACAGCCCACCAGGTATATTCCCCTAGCATATTGTGGGGAGAAGTTCTAGCTGGGAATAGAATCCTGGGCCTAAATCCAGCATTTTCAAATTTTAAGAGGGAATTGAATTTGAATTTATTTTTAAAGAAAGGAAAACCTTGGGACTAAAACTTACTTAAAAGAGTTTTGGGCCAAGTACACGTTTGCAAGGAAATGTTGATTACAATTTTCCTCTACTCATGGACTCAGCCAATGGGGTGGGGTGGAACAGTCTAACTAGCCAGCGAGCTAATGTGTGCATAAAAAGAAACATCCTGTGAAATGTTGCATTCCGTGGTTTCCTGATACTCTAAATATAACTTCATTTCCTTTCTGATGATTTTTCCTTTCAAATGAAGTATTTTTAAAAATTTTGCAGAATTAATGTAATCATAGTTTCATAATTTCACATAGCACAGAGTTAAAGATTTTTTTATCTTCATCCATTTCTAAGTCCAATAAAGGTAAAAATGGCAAAAATTAAGCTTGCCTTTTTTCTTCTCATCAGTTAAAAAAATTCATAAACATATATTTGTAAAACCTGGAATTTTAGTATCATAAAGTGACTCCTGTTGACAATGAGTCTTCTACAGAGTACGTGTTTTAGTTTCCTAGGGTTGCCGTAATGTAATGAAGAACCACAAACTGGGGGGCTGAAAGCAACAATTCTGGAGGCCTGAAGTCTGAAATGAGGGTATCAGCAGGGCCGTGCATGCTCCCCCAGCTTCTGGTGGCCACTGACAACGCTTGGTGTTCTTTGGTGCGCAGCCGTACAACTGCAGTCTCTGTCTTTGTCATGGCATGGCTGCCTTCCCTCTGTGTGTGTCTGTCTCTCCACCTTTTCTCCTCTTCTTAGAAGGACACTAGTCATTTTGGATTAAGGACCCTTCCTATGCCAGTGTGACCCATCCTCACTTACGCCTTAATTATATCTGCAAAGACCTTATTTGCAAATAAAGTCACATTCACAGGAATCAAGGGCTAGGACTTCAACATAGCTTTTCAGGGGACACAATTTGACCCTTAAGAGTACCCAAAGCCAGAAAAACTGAAGATGACAAGCTAGAGGAATTGATAAGACAGTTGACTTCAGTAGGAAGAAATCAGCTTTGATTAGTGAGTTCCTAGGATTTATCAATGTCATATCCCTTAAACAAGTGGTCATTCCTAGCTATAATTCCTGGCCAGAAGACGTGGCAGGCCAAAAGCCCTAGACATCTCAGATATCTTTATGTTTTCTCCTACCTTATGTAATTAAAGTAAGCGTACCAAAGAACTGTATTCACAGACTGTCTGGTTCCCTTTGACACATGGAAATTTAAAAGTATTTCCAACATTACTTGCAAGTGCACTAAACATAGGTACTAAGCAGCAGTGCTTGAGAAGGAGGAATGGCAGGGATGTGACAATGGGGGGAAGTTTAATTCTTGGGGACTTCCTCTCTGATCACTGTCCACTCATTAACTTAGTTTGGGTCATAACTCCCCAGCAATACCCTGGTTTGCAGTGGGATTCCATTTTGAACATGTATGTTGATTTAATGAGAAGAGTGTTTATCTGTCATCCCTTATTCTAATAATGCAACTGTTTATCTGTGCCACTTGTTTTTCACCTATTATTTATTAATTCAGATTCATCACCTATTATTTATGGATTCAAGAATGTTTATAGAGTTTATATTACTTGACAGGCAACATTCTAAGTACTGCAGACAAAGCAAGGTTAAAAAAAAAAAGACAAAGTCCCTGCCTTTGTAGATATTATGTTTTAGATGAGAAGACAGATAATAAACAAACAAAATGTAATTTAGTGTCAAGTAACGACATATGTTATTAAAAAATCAGGCAGGATGAGTGGTAGGAAACAACAAGGGTCCTACTTCAGACAGAGTGACCACGTAAGGTCTCTCTGAAGGGGGGACGTTTGAAGAGTTTTGAATGAAGTGAAACTTTGAAATGTGACTGTTTGTAGGAGGAGCGTGTTGGCAGAGAGTGCAGGAAAGTACAGAAGCCCTGACGTGGGGCCTGCGATGTGTCCCCAGACAGTTATGGCTGGAAGGGAGGGAGAGGGAGGGGATTAGAGAAGACTCTGGGAGCCAATCACAGAGGACCTCGTAGGCTGTGTCAGTAACTTCAGGTTTCTAAAGTGCTCAGCAAAGGGAAACCATTGGGGGATTTTGAACAGGGAAGCATCACGATTTGAGTTACAGTTTTTAAGGACTGCTGTGGCTGCTGGATGGAGAATACACTGTTGAGACGGGAGAGTGGGAGTGCCAAGACCACTTAGGAAATGATTGCAGCCATCCAAGCAAGAGATGGCGGTAACTTGGCCTAACCGTGGTAGCAGAAAAGAAATGGTGGAGAGTGGGTTTAGGATATGTTTTTTGGTTTTTTTTTTCTTTGCGATAGGCGGGCCTCTCACTGTTGTGGCCTCTCCTGCTGCAGAGCACAGGCTCCAGACGCGCAGGCTCAGCGGCCATGGCTCACGGGCTCAGCCACTCCGCAGCATGTGGAATCCTCCCGGACCGGGGCACAAACCGGTGTCCCCTGCATCGGCAGGCGGACTCTCAACCACTGCACCACCAGAGAAGCCCAGGATATGTTTTAAAAGTAGAGCAAACTGAGAGTTCCCTAGTGGCGTAGTGGTTAGGATTCTGGGCTTTCACTGCCATAGCCTGGGTTCAGTTCCTGGTCAGGGAACTGAGATCCCGCAAGCTGTGAAGTGCAGCCAAAAAAAGAAGATGAAAAAAGTAGAGTGAATGGAGTTTGATGATTGTATTGGTCAGGGTCTAGCATGGACCAGGAACCATTCTAGGTCTTTCTGTAGATAGAATTAAATACAGGGAATCACCCAGATAATGGACTAGCTGAGAAGCTAAAAAAAGACAGTCAGGCAATGCAGAGATTAGCCGAAGCAAGAAGTCCCAAGCATTCCCTAGGGATGGAGGGATGATAGCAGAAGGTGACATTAAACCCCAGAAGCTGGACCATCCATTGGGAGCTAGAGCCGTGGGTGGGAGGGGTTATCTGGCAGGACGCAGAGCCAGGAACAGCACAAGTCCCGAGAAGGGAAGAAATGCCTTGTTTTCTCCCCTCCTCCTGCCTTCCAGAATTCTGCCATTGCCTTTCATTGGCTGCACCTCCTCAGAAGCCAGAGAAAGAGGGAGCCTGGGAAACATAGTTCCCTGTGACACAAAGCAAAGCAGGGAAAAAGGAGAGGAATGCATCTGAGAACAAACAGGCAATTTACCAGGAAAGACTGGTGGATGTGGGGTATGAGAGAGAGGGGTCAAAGATAACTTCAAGTTTCCATATACTAAGACATCAATGTACATATCTCATAGTAGGCACGTATACTAAGGGATTTACCTACTCATTAACATATAGATTCTGTGATATGTAAACATATATATACTTTGTGTGTGTATATATATATATTTTACACAGGCACACGCACACACATACACAAGCAGGGATGCCAAATGGCCTTCATCTCAAATGCTAAGGACATTCAGTGTGCAGAGGCTGCCTGAATTACCGTATTAAAAAGGATTCTGGGGCTTCCCTGGTGGCGCAGTGGTTGAGAGTCCGCCTGCCAATGCAGGGGACATGGGTTCGTGCCCCGGTCCGGGAGGATCCCACATGCCACGGAGTGGCTGGGCCCGTGAGCCATGGCCACTGGGCCTTTGTGTCCGGAGTCTGTGCTCTGCAATGGGAGAAGCCACAGCGGTGAGAGGCCTGCGTACCGCAAAAAAAAAAAAAAAAGGATTCTGAGGCTGTATCTGTCTTCAGCAGGAGGCGGGTTACAGAGATTGGTAAGCAACGCCTGCTGTGGGCCTGGGAGCGGGCTGCCACATGCGTGCCAGGATTAGCCATGCCTGCACCGGAGCAGTGGGCTCTGCACAGCAGGATCAGTGGCAACCATCCCCTCACCGAGTGCACTTCTTAAAGGGACCTCGGTGGTCTTCCTAAAGACAGTAATGACAGCTATCATGAATCCCCCGTGGAAGGAAATAGCCGTGATTAAACTGAAGCTCATGAAAAAGAGGTATTCTCGTGCCCCTTCTCTCCCAGGACTTTGCGGAGGGCATCTGGTGTCGGCTCAGGCCAGTGGATTATCCCTTATTGTAGCGAGTACACAGGGTGACTCACACCAGCTCCGTTCCTTCTGAGCCTTTCATCTTTCTGTCGATGAATCCAGGCAGTTTGTATCTCGGGGCCAGATCTTTGAGTGGATGGTCTATTATGAGGTGAATCTAGAGTGAACAGTGGTGTTCACTCAGACGTGGTGTGGCATCGGCCTCTGACTACAACCCCGTGCCCTGCCAGTGATTTCCCTGCATGCTCTGGAGACCACCCCAGCTGGTACCTAGCCCCTTGGCAGCCAAGGCTAATGCAGACATCTGGGATGGTCTCTACCTCAGGCAAGCCTTCCCTATTGGATAGGAAAAGTTAGCCAAATAGGCTTTCTGAAGTACAGTCAAGGACCTCTTCGGAAAGAGGTTTGTGAAATGAAGTCAAGCTCTCTACCACCCAAGAGCCAGGCCTGGGGTCTTCATGTCTGCACCTCCTCCCAGGGTGATTGTTGCCCCCCCTTCAGACGTGCTCACCAGCAGGCTCAGCACCGTGGTCTTCACCTCCCTGTTCGTCTTCCTGTGCCTTTTACATGTTGTGAGATTTGCTTCATCTCCCCAAAATGACGACTTGGGGGATTATCTTTAATACTCCGTTGATGCTTCTGGTGAATGTAAATTCTTGGTTTAGCTAATTCACATAGCAATTTATATGATTATGACCTCAAAATTAAAATCTTTTAATTTTTTTTTATCTCCAGTGGGATAACATTATTTTATTGTTCAAACGGGGCTCCCTTCCTGCTGTTTGCAATACGATGTTTAATAAATATGTAAATTTAAAAATTAATTGACAGCGTACATTGGGAGGCATGATTTTTGAAAAGACAAAAATTGGATGGATTGTCAAATTATCCCCCTTTAAATCATCAGTCACAGTGAACAGAATGTACCAAGCTTTGATAATTTTAGAGCTGTTTTTCTTCATCTTATCTTCTGTTAGGGACTCACTTCAAATGGATTATAAAACAGTTTATTTTTTAGGCCATAATTCATTCACAGATTAATTAGATTTCCAGTTAATATCCCATCATCGTATGGGACGGGAGCCAGTGGTGTTTTGTAGTTGTTCAGAGTTGCAGGAGAGAAGCCCTGATTGCTGTTCCCAAGTGACTGAAGCTACCGCCACTAATCACACTCCGACCGCATCAAGTGTAGCATCCTTCCCCTGGTTTCTTTTCTAGCTGGCTCACAGCAAGAGATCTTTATTGGCCCTGGCGAAGAGACCAAAATGTACTTAAACTCTTTTGTGAGGGGCGATTCATTTTTTCCCCCTTGCTTACAATGGCATTTCTGTAGCCATCTCCTAAAACATCAGGAGAATATGTGTGTGTGTGTGTAGGTGTCCATGCTTAGCCGGCCTGGACTTAAACATCTCTTTCCTAGTCATTTTCCAGGGAGGAGCAGCCTTTGGATTAGTTTCATAATTTTAAATAATCCTTTTGATATCACCCGACAGGCATATTTAAGGGACAGTGTGCCAGCAACTTCTTGACCAGTGATTTAAGGAAAAGTATTTTTTTCCAGTCACTTAAGAGAACTGCTGATATACATGGCAGAGAAACTCTCCACACTGTTAGCCAGCCAAGCGAAATATCAGCCCAGTCACATCGAACCGAAACTCTGGGTTTTTACACAGTTGAAAAAAAGATAATTATCCTCCCCTCTGCCTGCTCCACTCTCACTATTATACCTGGTGCCAGTTCTGACGTATGAGAAGTTACTACCTGTTGCACTGGTCTGCTTCTGGCACATCGCATTTTTCTTCTGTGCCCCAAATGACACAGCCCGGGCCAGACCTCTCCCCAGGTGACCCTAAGGTTTCACTTTGTCCTGCATTGAAGGATTCAGTCACTCCAGGCCTCTCAAAAATCTCTTGTATTCTTTAAGGACAGCCAGTATTCTTTAAATTCATCCCAATATTTCAAACCTTCATTCTCAGGCAATTCCCCATTTTATTTTGTGCACAATGAGGATTTTTTTTCCTTCACATAAAACGACTTGGATGTTTAAAAAGCCTTGATGACATGTTCAGTCTTCGCATTGCTAGATGATATAATCCCCACTTATTTCCTGTGTTTTACTCTCTAACCGTGCAGTCTGTAGTGCTGCTCGTTATTTCAAGGAGCTCGGTTTATGGCAAAAGAAATGCTACTTGAAAGTCATCTGTGAATCAATTTTTTTGAAAATCAAAATCTATTTTCCTGTTTACTTACTGGGAAAGTCGTTACCTTTACTTTCTAAATAAAGGAGACCTAAATGTCTTCTGGGTGATTAGAGCTTTAACTACCCCTCAGGAAATAAATGAATGTTCCCTTCCAGACTGTAGAGCATCTTGTCCGGGGAACTCAATCACTTTCAAAGACAATAAAGGGCGTTAGAGAGGTGCAAGATAAGGTAAAGATAGGAAAAAGAAAGGTGACCAGTAAATAAGAAATATAATTAGCAAACTCCCTTTATTCCACTAACATCTGTGGATCTCCTATGTGCCAGATGTTCTGGGCCCAAGGGTGCAAAGATAAATAGGGTCATAGTACCTACATGAGAGAGTGAGCCAGGGCAGCCAGTACACCACAGAGGCTCACTGGTGCCATGGTAACAGTCCACACAGGGATGGAGGGAGAACAAAAAGGACAGTGGTCAAGTCAAAACTACAACGAGGTAATCACCTCACACCAGTCAGAATGGCCATCATCAAAAAGTCTACAAACACTAAATGCTGGAGAGGGTGTGGAGAAAAGGGAACCCTCTGCACTGTTGGTGGGAATGTAAATTGATACAGCCACCATGGAGAACAGTATGGAGGTTCCTTAAAAAACTAAAAATACGACTACCATATGACCCAGCAATCCCAGTAGTGGCATATACCCTGAGAAAACCGTAATTCAAAAAGAGGCATGTACCACAATGTTCACTGCAGCTCTATTTACAACAGCCAGGACATGGAAGCAACCTAAGTGTCCATCGACAGATGAATGGATAAAGAAGATGTGGCACATATATACAATGGAATATTACTCAGCCATAAAAAGAAACGAAATTGAGTTATTTGTAGTGAGGTGGATGGACCTAGAGTCTGTCATACAGAGTGAAGTAAGTCAGAAGGAGAAAAACAAATACCGTATGCTGACACATATATATGGAATTTTAAAAAAATGGTCATGAAGAACCTAGGAGCAGGATGGGAATAAAGACGCAGATCTACTAGAGAATGGACTTGAGGACACAGGGAGGGGGAAGGGTAAGCTGAGACAAAGTGAGAGAGTGGCATGGACATATATACACTGCCAAACGTAAAATAGATAGCTAGTGGGAAGAAGCCGCATAGCACAGGGAGATCAGCTCAGTGCTTTGTGACCTCCTAGAGGGGTGGGATAGGGAGGGTGGGAGGGAGGGAGACGCAAGAGGGAAGAGATATGGGGATATATGTATATGTATAGCTGATTCACTTTGTTATAAAGCAGAAACTAACACACCATTGTTAAGCAATTATACTCCAATAAAGATGTTAAAAATAATAATAATAATAACTTAAAAAGACTGTAGAAGGCAATATTATGCAAGGCAGTGACAGGTGCAATCAGCCTGTGGAAATTCACAGTATCTCCATTGTGGAGCTGGGCTTTGATTATTCCTCACCCTACACGTAAATAAGTTCACAGGCTCTTTGAAGAAAGGCCCCCATATAAAACCACTGTAGTCTCTTGCAGCCCCCCACTTCTGAAAAAATATCCTGTAGTGTGTGGTTTGCTGATACATGGGTCAAAGGGCAATAGACAACACCTTTCCCACCCATTCCAGCCAAGGAAAGGGTAGAAAGCCAGTGTAAGATTAAGAATAAAAGCATCTTTCATTTACCTACTTTGTTTATGTGGTGATAGACCAAGCAGAGGCCCAGGTGTTGGATGTGAGTTTACAGATATCAGAAAGGTCTGTCACCTGCTGTCCCTAATGTTTAAGGAGCGGTTTTTGAAGTTTTTTGTTAGGGGGTTTTCTTTTCTTTTGGAGGGGAGAGGCAAGGAATTTAGAAGCATTATGAGGGCATTTACCATCTGTTTAAAACGCCCTCGCCCCAGGGTGGGTAGTGTGTCAATCGTCATCATGTTTCCAGTAGCTTCAGGAAGCCCCCTGCTTAAATATCACCAGATTTTGATAGGCTGTAATATGGAAGAGTCACAAATTAAATACAGATGAGTTTCATTTGACCCACACGTTTGTTTTAAATAAATATTGGGAGATTTCATATATGAATTCTAGATTTTCATTTCTCTTGAAAGATCAGGAGTCCTGGCAAGAATGAGCCCACGTGCTCACAGGGTAAGACTCAGCGGGTGCTGAGGCAGGAGGTGGAGTGATTGAGAGAGGGAACCCTGCAGCTGGACCCCTGGACTTGGATCCAGGCTCTGACTGCCTCCTCACTGGAGGAGGCCTTGTGTGGCCTTGGGCAGGAACCTTAGCTCCCTATGCCTACCTTTCCTCATGTGTTAAATGGTGTAACTAATGGTACCTGCCTTGTAGAGTTCCGTCCAGCCTTTAGGACAAGAATAAGCGCTACGTTGATGTTTGTTAAATTAGCAGCAGCTGCCCCTCTAGATGGGCATTTGGGTTCACCACCATCCCCACTACCCACTCATTGCCATCCATGCATTTGCGCTGTTTTCAGATCCTTCCCAGTGGCTCCGTTGGCAATGAATTGTCTTCCTCTGGTCTAGAACCGGGTCATCCGTCAGCCATCTATGGGGAAAAGGGGGAGTTTCAGCAAAGATAAGAAGGAGGGCTTCCCTGGTGGCGCAGTGGTTGAGAGTCCACCTGCCGATGCAGGGGACACGGGTTCGTGCTCCGGTCCGGGAAGATCCCACATGCTGTGGGGCGGCTGGGCCCGGGAGCCATGGCCGCTGAGCCTGCGCGTCCGGAGCCTGTGCTCCGCAACGGGAGAAGCCACAACAGTGAGAGGCCTGTGTACCGCCAAAAAAAAAAAAAAAAAAAAAAGAGGAGACTAACGGGGCATATATGGAAGGAATCTTGGAGCTACTCCTGAAGTTCAGATCTTTGTTCAGGTCCACAGAGACTTAAGTACAAGAGCCATAAAAGGATGGACGGATGACTCTTGCCCTGAGAATCAGGCTCCCATGCATCCCCAAAGCGCCTGAATCATGGGAAGGTGGCTTTTCAACTGCGCCTCTACCTGGTTTCTAAGACCTTGCCTCCATGGGGACAACAACAAGAGAATGGTTCCTTTCACCCCGCTACAGATCTGCTGCCTGGCGGGAAGGCAAGGATGTGGGCGGAAGGGTGGAATTTGCTATGATTCATCTTAGCTCCTGGACCTGATAAATGAGAACCATGGTTTTCTAGCTTGTTGGAAGGCGGCATTAACTAGAGCTTCCTTCCCTTTAGTTAACTTGCTCACAGATCAAGAGGTTAAAGCTTTCTCTGCCTGTCATCAGCAGAACATTTGTTTCCAGTGTTACTGGGTGGAGGGCTTGGGTGTTTCTCCCCCGAGGTCCCCCCGAGGCGTCCTGCTGACTGAGGCCACTGGTCACACGTAAACACACATGCTGTTCCTTTTCACTTGAAGCACGCTGCTGTCCATCCTGGGATGAACATCTTGATGCCATCACAGACATTTTCCCTTTCAGCAATTTTTTTCCTTGAGGCAGGAGAGAGAGTCCCTCTCATTATTTATCTTGAGTGTTTGATAGGCCTCCTTTGAGAAGGTCATTGTCTGCAACAGTAAAATAATCATGGGATTTCTGGACAAGCTGGCAAAAGAAAAATGATTCATTATTTCAAGAATGATTTTGCCTTCAGTCCCCCAAATGGATGAAGGCTTCCAACAATATGTAAGAGAGAGTAAGGCTTAACTTATTATATGAAAGGTTACATTTTAAAGGGAAAAGAAGTTCAAAGATTACATTTTTAGCTCGGCTGTAATATAACTGGAGTCAGGGCGGTCCGTCTGTTACCCCGTGGTCTTCTGGATGTTATTGTACTGTTCCCTTTGCAAAGGAGGCCTCCCTGCCTTCCTTCGCTTCTCATCCATTTGGGCTAATGAGATTGGAAGAGTTTTTTTAGATCCTATTCAAACAGCACCCCGTCCTTCTGGTCCCTTTGGGAATGCTGGAACAGATAGCATATTCATCCACACGGGCTCAACCCGACCTTACATGTCTTGCCGTGTCACACAAAATCGTGCATCTTCACAGCACAATATATTTTGCTGATAGGAGATGGCGTGGTTGTGTAGCCCTTTAACTGCTATGGATAGTGTCGTGAAATAGACCAAAGGTAGCTTATAACATGACTCATGCCCCCATGTCTGGTACCAAGACGCCTATTATGCTGGGTTATTTTTGAAATAAAGTTTGTTTGGCATCAGTGCAAGCCAGATACCCAGAATGAGGCAGCTTGAGTGATAAAGATACTGAATTTTAACATGAAAACTGGAGAGGCCGAGCGATCAATATGACCTTGACCACTCATAAGCCAAATAATTTATGGAAATGACGCAAAGACCCCGTGAACTCCTTTGCCTGACAGAAAGGTTTGAAATAATATTTTAAGAAAATTAAAAGCAGACATCCCCTGGACCTTCTTTACAGATTAGATCTGAAATGAAAGACCCTGAGTTACACAATTAACTATTGATTTTTGTTGATCCATCTTTAGTTCTCATCGCAATCAAGTTGTGTTTACAGGGTCGTGGTGGGCAGGCATACTTCACTTGGAGCAAGGCTCCTTGCACTCCTACATTAATTTAAACATTAAATTGTTCTGCACACGTGAGACAAAAATAAAGCTTATGTTTATTGTAGCGGATGGATGATGTAAACCTTGTGAAGTGGCATTAAGCCAGTCTAGGTGGTTCATGAACATAATCTCTTCTATAATGCAAGAGTCAGTTTGTCATCTGAATATATTACAGGTGCCGGGGAGAGAATAAAAAGCACCTGGATGCTGCCTGGTACTAGAATGTTGTCCAAAGGTGGCTGTAATTTAGTCTCCTTACAGTTTCATTTCTTGATTTCGTACACTCAGTAATATCACCTACTATCACCCAGATAGTCAGTCTTGCTGACGTTTCTAAGAATGTCGTCATTGTCCTGTTTACACTCGCACTTAAAAGCAGCAAAACACATCACCAGGTTTCCCCTGTCTTAAGGAGATAGGAATCTTAATTTAAGCCAATTGCTGGGACTGGCTCGGACCGGAAGGACAGCACTTGCTGGCTGAAGGACACACTTAACAAAATGGTAGCGCCAGTGCTGGTACTGTTTATCACAGGCCTGATCCCTGCAATAACGTTGCACCCCAAGACAGAAGCTTATCGTTTCTGCTCTGGCTCCTGCGTTTCCAGGAAGTGATGGCAGCTTCTGCTTCATCCAGCCACAAGCCAAGCCCACCTGGAGGTGCAGAAGAAGACCCCAGTTGCCCAGCAGAGTTGCCCAACCAGCATGGCCACATGGGATGTGAGTCCACAGGTCTCTGCTCTTGACAGAGAGAGGAAATTGCTTTTGCCAAAGTAAACGGTAGTCAGACGTCCATTAATCCAAGGACCGTCCTGGTTCTGGAGGCCACCCTAGAATCCCGAGACCACGCCTCTGCAAGTGTATCGAGGGACTGGGAAGCAGCGAGGCTCTCACAGCTCAGATGAGCGTCAGAAACGATCTTATTTTACATGCGTCTTCATCATGGAAAAGCAGACATTATAGAAATCTCGGGCAAGTCTGTGAGCTCCGAAGGGGAATGATGTAGTGAAAACAGATCTAATAGTGGCTTTGTTCGTTGATAGGCGATAAACAGCAACTCCAAGAAATGCAAGATATGGTGTCAGAATCTGAAGAAGAAAGCAGAACCAAACCTAGTGCATGGCCTCCAGAAGTGTGTCATCTAATTGAGAAGCGAGACATTGATAGGAAAAGAGACTACATAATAGAATGAATATAAGTTCAGGGTTGAAATGGATAATTTGGCCATTCAGGCCAGGAATTCATAGAAAGACCCTTGTGGATTAGGTACTGTAGAAACAGAACCAGCAGCTGTTAATAACCAAAAAGAAAAAAAAAAATCTAAAATGTGGTTACTATTGACCATGATATGGAATTAGAGAAAAGGGAAAACATTCCAATGTAAGCCTGTTAAGTTTAGGAGATAACTAGGCCCAGAAAGATTAAGAAAGGTGAATGTAAATAGTCATTAGTTAACCTATGGAAAACATTTGCCCAAATGATCTTGAAGACTGAAAATGGGAGGAGGTCCAAAGAAGCTATAAGCAAGTTAAGGAATTATTTAAAAATTAGGATTAGGGTAAAGGGGCACATTCAGAACTTTGAGTTTGACAGGATATTTGTGTTCTAAATGCCATTATCAGACCAAATAGTAGGCTGGCAGACTAGCCTAACAGTTCTCAGGGATTCGTCTCCTGATACATGTGAAGCTTTGTTCCCTATTGACATCCTAATAAAAAATCCTTAGCACGTACATTCCATGTGAGCAGTAACTTTGTCTCATGCACCTCTCTATCTCCAGCGTCTAGAATACTGTCCTGTATGTAGAAGGGGCTCAACAAATATCTCTTGAACAAATAAATGATGTTGCAAGAGCAGTGTCATCCCTATTTAACTATTTATTAAATCCAGGTCCAGAGTTGAAGTAGTGTTTGTCAGTGTCATGTTGTGGCAAAGGATGGCATCCAGAACAAACAAATGGATTCCCACTGGCCTTCTCCCAACTAGCACACCCTTCCATTCTAGAACCCCCAGTGCTTACTGGGTAATGAGGAATAAGAGCATCTTACAGTTGTGTGCAGCACACAAGATAAAGCTTCATGTTTCTAAATCTTTAGAACGATTTCCACCAAGGAATCTTCTCTTTAGAATAAGGATCAATAAATTGGTACTGATTCTGAGTTGCTCTGACTCTCGGGATTCCATATGTCGGATATCCCTGGGAAATAACTTTATCCAAAGCAAAGGCTGACTGTCCCTGTAGCTGAAACATAAATTACATTGGGAGATGAATAGCTTAAACCCGAGTAGAGCTAACACTCTTACATCCACAAACATCCATGTGTCTCTGGATGACCCTTAGCACTCAGTCTCACTGAATTCCATGGCTACTGCAAAGCACCTAATAGATTGGATACCACAGTGCACTGTGACCCCCAAAGGGTCTACCAACTTCTGTTAGAATTCCAGGTTGCCTCATTACTTATAGGTTAATAAGTAATACAGAATGTTTTTCCCTGGTTTGGGCCCTCACAGCGTACTTCGTAATAAAAACTTAGCCCTTTCAGGTACATTTTTATGATGTCCACCCTTATGGTGATATTGGAGATGTTCCTTTGGAAGGGGAACATCCATGAAAAAAAACAGTGTAACTTTCTTTTAACATTCACCCAATCCCCCCTAAAAAGTGGGTTTTATTTTTTTCTTGAAAGAGTAGCCCAAACTCTTATCACTCCAAGGTGAAGATATAGCTCTGTGGTACTAGGATACACAAATGGTCCCTTCATGCTGTATTTTCCTATGACCAGGTTCATGGGCTCTTCATGCTACAAATACACTGACATCTAAGCCAGGCATGGCCAAGCTCGCTGGACAGATAGGTATCCTGTTTAAGACATGACATGATGGAAAGGTTAGTCAAAGAAAAAAGTCTAATCAATCTTTTAAGGCAAGTGAGTAGCATATGAATTTATTTTTATCCATAATGGTGCCTGTAAATGAAAGGCCAGAAAAGTTTGGTACCCACACTCTCATTAGCTGGAATCATTCGCCTGACACTAAGATGAACAGACTTAGAAGTTCCAGCCCAGAACCTGCTCAATTCTCATTCCTAAATAAACATTTTGGTTACTATTATTATGCTGGAAGAAGAAAAAGAAATCTGACAACACAAATAAGCATGTTACATTTAGTTAAGCTAATCATACAATCCATGAGCTGGCTTGTTTCCCCAAGTCTAGGTCACTGTGAAACAGTGCAGATTTTACTTTTGGAGAAATTGACCAATAGTGATCAAATCTGATGTATTCCTTAAGGTGATTAACCTATATTTTAAATTAAATTTGTGGATCCATCCACCTCCTAGAAAACAAAAATAAAAAAAATACAAGTTTTCAAATGGGCATTTCACGTGATAGCACTAACGCTAGAGAAGTCATGAATGTGTCTTTTGCATGTTCATCATGTTCAATCATTTTGCCCAATCGTGATTACATGCCTTGCCTTTTCGCAAATGCCTTTCTCTGTCATAAACAAAGTTTAGGGTTTTCTTTATGTTCCTTTTTTCTCTTCCCGCTGAGGGACCCGGTCCCACATCTCCCCCATTTTCCATATCCTTAAAGTGACTTCCTTCTCCTTCCGGCCTTTTGATCTGGTCTTTAAATGTCCTTTGCAGCCACTGTTTATCTCCAAGCTAAGTTCTTTTCCTTTCCGCAAGATATATTATTTTCTAATGACCCTAAGCTTCCTACCGCACGTCTCTCTGCTTGTTTTTTTTGTTTGTCTGTTTGTTTTGTTTTCCAAAAAGTAAACTCATTTTTCCCCTCTGGTTCAGGGCTTCTAACAGAGGTCATTGAAAGTCATTGATCCTGGTAAGGGACAGCAATACAGGTAATAATATAGTCATAAAAGCACATCTCGGCTGAAAATTACTCTTTCACCTAATAAAACCAGTTTGCCCTGGAGATACTGAGGATCTTCAGGGACCCAGTAAGGAAACAGAGTGCCCCAAGTGCAGCATCGTATCTCCCAGTGTGTGGTTGGGTGGAGAGAACAGTTCTCTATTACCTATCTGTCACATTAATTTTTCAGAAGGGCAAGTGAAGAGTAATGTGTCCAGTTGAGGTAATAGAGGGAACTGAACACCGAGAGAAAGTAATTATCCGAGTTGGAATTTGACTCGGTTAGCAGGGTCAACACCACAACTCTCAAGAAAAGTCTGGAGGGTCTTCCCTGTTCACCAAAGGTCACTTTATCTATTTTTATGTCTCGTTCAGAAAGTAGCTCCACCAGGAATACAGTAAGTGGTGGCATTAAAGAAGAGATTAACCTGTGCCTCTGAGGAAAGAGAAATGGCTTGAGCTGCATCGTTTTCCTTGAGGTTGGCCTGCCCCCAGCCAATGTCACTTAACATAGACTTTGTATGTGCACAGATCTTCAACTAAGAGACCCAGGATTAAAATACTTCCTCCCCATTCCCACAAGAGCGTAACACATAATCATCTTTCCAGTGCCCAAGATTTGCACATCAGGAGAGGGATGGGGGAAATCACACCTTCTGCTCCAACTCAAAGCTCAGGATTAGCCAGCCCGTCTCCTCTGTTTGATCCATCTGCTTCCAAATGGAAGCTTGGCTCTATTTCTCATCCGCTAAATCATCTTACTCCCATTGCTTCACCCACGGAGAGGTTTCTGTGCCGAAACCAACTCCCTGCGGTCTCCAAATTTTCCCGCTTCTTCCTGGCCCCGCTGCATATATGACTGTTTGGTTAAAATCTGCATAATGAGAAATGTTGGGTTATGGTAGGGGCATGATGCTGACACTTCTTCCCAGTTTCGGGGGTGTTTCTTTCCATGTGGAAGGAGTTCCCTAGGATAACACTCCTGGTGTCTCTAAGCTCCGCTCATTCACTTCTCAGGAGACGGAGGAGTGGCTTGTTTAGCAAATTAACAGATACACAGTATATATAAAATAGATAAACAAGAAGGACCTACCGTATAGCACAGGGAACTATGCTCAATACTTTGTAATAACCTATAAAGGGAAAAGAATCTGAAAAACAACAGATATGATACATTTATAACTGAATCACTTTGCTATACACCTGGAACTAAGACAACATTGTAAATTGACTATACTCCAATAAAAAAATAAAAAATAAATAGCAAGTTTAGGAAGGGAACAGGGAAAGCTTAAGCCCATCTCCTGTTCTCCCCGCCCTCTCTCAGGAGTCAGGCTGGCTGGAGAAGCAACGCTCGTGTTGTAGGTTTAAGAAGACCTGCTCCCAGCCCAGGGCTGCCAGCCCAGTCTAAGCCTGTCTGCTTCTAGACCACTGCTAAGAAACTCACTTCTCTGAAGATAGAAACCTCATTCTCCCTATAAGCTTTCTCAGTAATAAAGCTGATATTTTAGCCTCCCATCAGCCTTTTTCTTTTATCTCTTTCTTCAGTTCATTCAGAACTAAGGTGGGGAAGAGAAGTATTTATTGTGTTACCTGAAATTCCAATAATAGATGCATAGAAGACACACAATTAATATTTTGGAGTCACGGAGCTTATACAGTGGGAAGATTCTTTAAAAAAAAATCTTTAATGTAAATAAACTAAGGTTCAGAGAGGTCACACAGCTAATTAGCACAGCGCCAGGAACGCAACACTGGCTTCCAAATACCTGGTCTTGTACGTAGTGATTAAAATCCCAAGTTCTGCGGTCAGGCTTCTCCTGCTTAAGTCCTGATTCCCTAATTTATCAGCCATGTGTATGTGGCCTAAATATTTCAACCTCTCTACTCTCTATTTCCTTGTGAGTATCATGGGAATGAAAATAGTGTACTGTCTCAGAGGGTTGGTGTAAGGATTAAATGAGATAATTCATGCACTGCATTCAACCCAGTACCTGACACATAGTAAAAACACTTTATAAATGTAGCTGTTGTTTTCCTACCACATGTCTTGTTGAACTGATTGGCAGTGAATCATTATAGCAATAGAGAAATAAGAAATCATGTGGATGAAGATACTGTTTACATTAATTTGTGCGAAGAGCTCTAGTCCTCTTTGCAAGTATTAGTGCCCAGCTGAAGAATGATGCTACCTTTCAATTCCACAGGTAGATCTGAATCTCCTGCTGACATTTTACAGTAGACAGACTAACCAATATTGTCAAGATATAATCAACAGATGGAAACTTACATGAAATAATAAGAGTAGCCTTCATCATAGAACACGAATCCATTGTGAAAGTTCATGAATTTGCTACTTGTTTCTCCCCTGCTGTGGGCAGGAGTTTCTGGCTATACATGTCTAACGTGTGTCTCTCTGAAGCTGGTCTCATCATGAGTATATTTTTTTTCTGGTTTATCACTTGAGTTTTTCTCTATCACCTTATACATTTTCCCCATCTTTTCCTTATGACAAGGGCACGTGTCACCTTCTGTTTTATCCTTCCTTGTGTTCAGGTTATTGGTCTAGGCAGAATCTCTATTGTTGACTATGGGGGAAAAATGGTATGTGTTTCTGTGTTGAAAATCAGGAAACCAAGTTTCCAGGTCTAATTTCACCTGAATTTGAATTTGTGTGAACCACAAATTCCATAAATACCCCATGTAAAGTATAGCTGACACCAGCCTCCCTCACCTTCCAGCCTGATGTAAGAGAAAAGTGAGATCATAGATGGGAAAGCTCTTTGGAAATAAAAACTATTTGTTATTTATAACCCAGGTTTCTGGGCTGATACTTTCCTGAGTCTGGGCTGGAATTCTTGGAACCCCTTGGGATAGGCATAGCTCTGTGTTTCTGTCTTTACGGTGATTCTGTCCGTTATAGAATCTTAAAGGGCAAGAGATAGACTATCTGGGCAACTACAAGACCTGAGATAGACTATAGAATGGTCTACAGATGCAGTAGGGGCACATGAAATGGAAATTTCTTGGCATGCACTCCTTCTTACCTACTATATATCTTAATACCATTCACCCTTCAAAAGCGTTCCAAGAGCCCCCTCTCCTTTTCTATGAAACTGTCTCTGAGAATCAAGACCATATAATTATTCACACAGATTATTCATATAGTAGATTGGCTTGATTGATTGATTATTTGACTACAAGGCATTAAATTAGTTAAGGTATAATTACTCAGGGATTTCTGGAGAGGATGTCACTATCTACTTCTTGCTTGAATTACTGTTAATAGTGTGATCGTTACACGAAAGATAGGAAAATATTTAAGAATGAGCAAAGCTATTTATTTTAAACTTGAAAATACATTCTCACCCTTTGGAGCCCTACTTGTTCCCAGGTGCAGTGAAAAGCCCCACCAAAAGGTGACCTGTACAATTATTGCCACCTATAGGTGGCAAGTGTAGTATATTAATTTTATCATAATTTCAATGAAGCATATTATACAAAGGAAATGACAATGTTTTATGGAACCCACACAGTCTTCAGGAATCTTTACTGGGTTTGTTACCATTAGTATTATTGTTGCTGTTCTGTGACTCTTATTTCAGATGCTCCCCTTAAAGGTAATATGGGCTGATATTTGTGAAGTTCTTTTCCACGATAGAGGTTAAGAACTTGGGCTCTGCAGGCAGACTGCCTGGGTCCAGATCCAGACCCCACCACGTACTGCTCCATGACCTTACGTTACTTAACTTTCTCCAGGCTTGATTGCTTGTCAATGAAGATAACAAATGACACCTGCCCCATAGAATTGACATGAGGATGAAAACAGATAATCCATGCAACGTGCTTAGCCGAGTGTCTGTGCAGAGCAGGCACTCAATTAAATGCTGTTATTACCATGATTAGTTTTCAAAGCACCTTCACATACATTTGCTGCAAACTGATGTGCACTATTGTTACCGAAAGTGGGAGTCCGGCTGCTGGCCGCTCTAAAGCCAATAAAGAGGCAAGGCTGGGGCTTCCCTGGTGGCGCAGTGGTTGGGAGTCCGCCTGCTGATGCAGGGGACACGGGTTCATGCCCCGGTCCGGGAAGATCCCACATGCCGCGGAGCGGCTGGGCCCATGAGCCACGGCCGCTGAGCCTGTGTGTCCGGAGCCTGTGCTCCACAACGAGAGAGGCCACAACAGTGAGAGGCCCGTGCACCGCGATGAAGAGTGGCCCCCGCTCGCCACAGCTAGAGAAAGCCCTCGCACAGAAACGAAGACCCAACACAGCCATAAATAGATAAATAAATTTTTTTTTAAAACATATATATATATATATATCATTCTAATTCGAGGCAGGCAAGTAAGCTACTTCCGTGCTTTTGTTCTTAGCTGGCAGGACCACTGGAGAAATCCCAGCCAACAGTTGAGACTCTACTGATGGTAGAGAAAGCCGAGTCCATCATCCAGTCTCCATCGAGAATCTACTGACGATGAGCACTGGGCTTGGTTTTTAGGGGGAAAGCTGATGGGAGAACGGGGATGAGGGGGGTCATCTAGGACATAAAAATAAGTATAAAACATGATCACTAACTCAGAAGTTCACACACTGTTTGTGCTGTTCACACAAACAGCAAAGATTGCTGTTTGACATACAATAGTGGGGGTTATTTTTGTTATTATTGATTTGGTTTTTTTCTTAGTATAAGCAATTAATTAAAATTAGAGGATTTTAAGTATAAGCAAATATTGTTCGAGATTCATGGCCTTACCTTTAAAATCAAAGACCTGGGCCCACGTTTCTGCGCAGCTGCAATGAGCTAGGTCTAAATAGCTGCTCCTGCTTTTAGAGGAGGCACGTACTCTTGAGCTGACCACAATCCTCACCACTCCCTATAGCTCCCCAACCCTGAGGTTAAATGTCAATGTGTCCCCACTGTCACTCTTACACTGATGTGGTTCTTATAGTCCAGAAATATTTCGGTACCCACCCCTCATCAAAACTGTGAAAATAAAAGGAAGACCGAGAAGGCATGTGATTTTTCTTACAATGGGCCATTCCTTCATTTCCATCGCCTCCCCAGCCAGTGTAGGCCTTTGTCATAATTCATTGAAGAACCAAACCTACAAGCAGGAAACATTTAGAAAACAAGATGCACTATTTGTGTCCCATAGACAGTGGGTGTTTTCATGGTAAATAATCCTTTCCTTATCACTACCTGAATACACTGAATTATACTTTTCACCTGTCCTCCCCTCCAAGACTACAAGTTCTTCTAACATCTTTTTTTTTTTTTTTTTTGCGGTACGCGGGCCTCTCACTGCTGTGGCCTCTCCCGTTGCGGAGCACAGGCTCTGGACACACAGGCTCAGCGGCCATGGCTCACAGGCCCAGCCACTCCGTGGCATGTGGGATCTTCCCGGACCGGGGCACGAACCCGTGTCCCCTGCATCGGCAGGCGGACTCTCAACCACTGCGCCACCAGGGAAGCCCCTACAAGTTCTTCTAGACTAGTGATTCTCAAATGTTAATATGTGTCAGAATCACCTGGTGACCTTGTTAAAAACGTTTTCTGGGACGCTGCATTACTGATGTAGTTAAGTGGGGGCGGGACTCGAGAATTTGCATTTCTAACAAGCTCCCATGTGACGCTGATGCTGCAAGGTGTCTGGAGAGCACAGTTTAAGACCCACTGATGTAGCATAAGAATGCTCTCTTACTATTATTTATTGTTCCGTTTACTGAGCACCTACTCCTATGTGTCAGGGTCTTCAAGTGTCCTGCTTCTAATACTTACAGCAATCCTGAAATAAAGGTATGTCTTATTAACTTGACCTGAGGAAGGGTGCTCTTGGGCACTTAAACAGCCAATGAAAGGGCAAAGCTGAGACTCAAGCTCAAGTCCACCTGCCTCCAGGGCCTCACTCCCCTCCTACAGGACGCAATTTTATTCAGCTGTGTATCCTCAGCACCAAAACCTTCCACCTGCCTCTCTAGTGAGTGTTTATTGGATGAACTTGAGATGCACATTGACCAGAAATAGGCAAGGAAAAGTTCTTGAATAAAGAAAAAGGGAGAAGATATTCAGGTAAGGAGGAAATTGCATTGAATGGCCTCCATTTACCTACATTTGGTACAATCAAAGCTTTCCTCCTCCCTCCATGTATTTTTCATATTGTACTTTAATAATTCTTTTTAAAGAATGCTCAGAATTGGCACGCCATGAGAAGGGGTTCCTGCCTGGAGTCGTTCCTAATTATGGAGCCACTTTTTTTTTTTTTTTTTTTTTTTGCGGTATGCGGGCCTCTCACTGTTGTGGCCTCCCCCGTCGCGGAGCACAGGCTCCGGACGCGCAGGCTCCGGACGCGCAGGCTCAGCGGCCATGGCTCACGGGCCCAGCCGCTCCGCGGCATATGGGATCCTCCCAGACCGGGGCACGAACCCGCATCCCCTGCATCGGCAGGCGGACTCTCAACCACTTGCGCCACCAGGGAGGCCCTGGAGCCACTTTTTTGTAATCACCTAGGAATCTGTTCCTCAGCCCAGCTCTTTCGAGGTAGCCATTTCAGATTGAAAATTTGCTCTGTGAGTGATGCTCCTGTACGTTAACAGTATAATGAAATAAGCATCACTTCAAGGTTGATTTTCAAGTATTCCCGTAGAATTACACTGTTTCCCCACAGCACAGAGAAATGCTGTCTGAGCTTGCTCCTGGGACACCAGAACCATCCACTTCTGTATCTTTCTCTTTTCTCTTCCTATTAAATATTTAGCATGTGAGAATTCACAGGCTTTGGCTATGTCTGTTTTTGCCCAGATCCAAACACAATTTCCTCATTGTACCTTTAACATCCATTGTAGCAATGTTGCAGGGAGGGATGGAACTGCCTATGTTAGGGCCTTGGACAGTAGCAGTTGAGATGGTTTGGCATATGTGGATGGCAAAATGAAAAAAAACCATACAGGACATCTTGTCCTTTACTACAAGAGCGTGGAAGGCCACCAGACAGGAATTCAAATCCTGTTCTCCATCACGTGCTGAGCCACCTTGGGCAAGTGACCCTGTCACTCTGAGCCTTGTTTTCCTTCTCTCTGAAGTGGGGATGTGTAACTTACAGGTCTGTGAAAAAGGGTTTATAAATAAAATACTTTGTGTCTTTTACGTGGTGGATGCTTAATAAATGATAGCTCTTGTTATCATCTCTAAGGCCCTGTTCCTACTTCTTCCTGGATGGAATTTTTGCCTGAAAGAGGAAAAGGAAATGAGAAATGTGGTTAATGGCTTTAACACCTCCACCCTTGCAGTTTGTGCATGTATGCCTTCCTGTTCCCTCTCACCTCAGACCTCAGGAGCCACTTGAGCAAGTAAATATATTCATGTTTACAGAGTTTACCTGCAGTAATTATCGAATATGACTGCAGTGTTTTATGAAGTCCCAGAGACTACCAGTAACAGCCTATAAATATCCCTGTTTACATTGGTTTTACTAGAACCTCCTGGAGGGCGAGGTTACTCGGGTGCAGACCTGCTTCGATGATGTTTAAGCCCTTGGGCCTTGAAGAAGCTACACCCTCACACCTGGGATCTCTTTCAAATAGCATAAGACTCGTAAAGGGACAAAATACACACGTGATAATGCATCTGACAAGTTTAATGTGTACTTAAATTTTATGGCAGTTTAAGGGATTGCATGTTTTTTGTTTTGTTTTGTTTTTCGCATAGAACTGTCATTTCTGGCTGAAATTCAGTCCCTATCCATATTTAGAAACAGGACAACTAATAATATTTAGTAAGAAAAGAAAGGAGTTCGAAACTTTGATTAAGAAAAATAAGGCACTTTACCTGAACAAATTTTAGATGGATCCATTTAAAATTAAGTGGCACTTAACTGATTTGCAAATTGGGACCTATTTATCTCAGTAAAATGATTGAAGTCTTGATTTATCCCTAAAATTGGCTTTATTATTACATTAAATTATACTAGAAGATTGTTAAAGACTTGTAGGTTCCCTGTATCCCTTTAAATTGTACTTTATACTGACAATAATTGAATATTGGATAGAATAACTTGATTTTGCAAAGAAATAGGTTTCTAATATTTTCCTCTTTTTATTTCAGAAATTGAAACAAGTTGAAGAAACAAGAGAAGATCCTGAGACTAGATTATGTAAAATTTCCCTGGAGTCATTCAATAAATACAACGGCAATACTGTGATCTTATTAGAAAAAGAGACGAACTCTCTGAACAAGGTTGAAGGACAAAAGGAAGAAAAAGAAAAAACTGAAGAGGCCTCTTTGAGTAACTCTGATAGGCCTGGGGTAGACAATTTGGAATCTTTGAGTGATTCTTTATATGATAGCTTCTCTTCCTGTGCAAGTCAGGGTTCAAATGATGTGTAAAGGACTTTTTTTCCCCTTAGTGAGCTGGAAATGGAGCACTTAAGAAACAGGGCTGGGAAGCGGGGCAGGTAGAGATGGCAACAAATAAACTATTGCAGTACCAGGGCCGACACTGTCAGATTCACAGCCAGCAGCCCACTGGAGCTTACTTCCCTGACAAGGCAATAAAGATAGACTCTACTTGCTGTGTTCCATGAGGATTCAAGGTAAACACACCCAGGATACAGAAGTCTTAATTTTGCACTTTTCTTTTGAAAAAGAAGTTGTACAGAAGTTGTAAATTTTTTTTTTGGAAAAGAAATTATATTTGTAGCAAAAAATAAAATTAAAAAGACAGCAATAAATTGAACCAGTGCCATGCTCTTGAAATGATGCCCAAGTCTTAGAAGTTGATAATATATTTTTGAAAAATTCCAACTCCAGTTTTTGTTCAGGTCACTGTCCTAGCCCTCAAATTGTTTGTGGGTGCACTCTGGAAACAGAAAACAGGGCCTGCCGAAAAACCAGAGGGCTCTCTCTCATCTCCACCTCATAATCTCAATTTGATAGAAACTTTAATCCCAGTGCAATTTCCAAATTGTTGCCAGAGAGATTCAGGTTCTAGTAATAAGTATAATTCTGCTTCTACCGAAAACTGTAAAGGAAGGTACTCAAGTGTGACACTGATCAGAAGCTATATGTATCAGAAACGATGTAATTCTACTTTCCCTCCCATCATTCCCTTACATCTTCTACTTAGTGGTTCTCTGCAATTCTCAACATTATTTGTTCATTTTTCTCTTCTGGCTCTTTTGATTAAAACCTGGTCAATCTATAAATCAAAGTAAATTCCTGTTTGCAATGTTCACTTTGTAAAAAATAAAATGGTTGGTGCTATGAAAACTTCTTACTTTTTAATATCCTTTTTTCCTACAAAGTCTGTTTATATGTAAGGATAAATTCTATTTTAAAGGTTACCGTGTATTTTTTCTAGATGCGAACTATTTATAATTGCTTTTGTACAGGAGCTTGTAAACTAGGCATAACGAATATTTTTAGGATCTATATGGATACTTTAGTACACACTTGTTTCTTTAAAGAGTATTGTATGATCAGTGTTATTTGGTTAATTTGTGCAATTTGTTATATTTGAATTTTGTTGTCTTAAATGAAAATTATGTCATTGTCTTTCAGACTTTTTAAGATTCTTTTGTTTCATTTCTGAATAAACGTCATATCACAATCGCACCCTCTGAAAGCTTAGAAGAACTTGTTCAAGGACCCTTTGGCACAATTAGTTATCTGAATCTCACACGCGCTCCAACGACGCATTCCCCGAAGGAATAAACAGACTAATAAGCAAACTGGCCCTATTCCTCCAGAAACAGTAATTCAGCCAATTGTAAAATTCGAGTCTGCAGACGAGCGAGTAATGGTCAAAGCATTTTCGTCTCCCTGAGGGGTTAACCAACTAAAAATGAGAGGAAGAGGGGTGCAAAGGGAGAGAAGGAGCCGGAGGCAGATAGGGAACGATCTCTGCAGAGGAATGACAAGAAAGTCATTGAAGCCCCTTTCCAGACCCGCTCTGCTGTTAGGATAGGGAAATAAATGATCAGCATCCTGGCCTAAGAGAGCTTCCTCCTCCTGAGAGAGGAGGCCCGAGTAGAAGGAGGTAAAGAGGGGCGAAGCTTAAGAAGCCCTTTCCACCGAAATGGATGCTGCCTAGGGATTTGGGGGACAGGCGTGGGAACGTGCGGGATTGGGGGCGGAGGCTCCCAGGCGTTCCGGGCGGGCCAGCGGGCTCCTGTACCACCTGCGGCAGGGCTCGGCGGCCAGGAAGGCCAACGTAGCAAGGTGGCGTTTCGGGAGTACTCCAGGTGGGTCGCCTGTACAAGAGAGGGGGGATGGGGTGGGGGGAGGCGGCGAGGGGTGTGCCAGTGTCCGAGTCCTGGGCTGGGAAGGCGCGGTACACGAGAGGACGCCGTGAATAGAGCCGGAGGAAGCTGCCCGGCCTTTGGGACGAAGGGGATGGAGGAGAGCAGCTCTCGTCTTCACCCCAATTTGCTTTCTAGTGGGAGCTCATTCACGGTTGTCCCCGGAGCGGCCCTCTCCTAGGCTAGGCTTCCACACCCTCCAGCGGTGCGCGCGGCACACGAACCGAGGGCCGAGCGCGCGGAGCTGGGCAGGGTCCCCGCCCACCCCGCCCACTCCGCCGCAGCTGAAGCCGAGCCCCGTAACGGCCCAGGGGCTTCTCGGAGGAAGAGAAGGCGCCGCTGCACCGGATACCCTAGGGAGCCTGCGAGTGTGCAACTTTGCCAGACGCACGGGAGCGCGGCCCCGCACTCCCTGCCGGGTGGACCGGACCCTGCCGCGGGCAACCCACCAGCCCCCGGGGAGCGCAGAGGAGGGGGGCAAGCGCCCCTGCAAGTAGAGGCAAGCAGTCTTCCCACCCCGCCTCCTACGTCCTGCTGACGGCGCCCGGTCGACCGCCGCGGCACCTGCTGCGCCCTCCTCCTCCCTCTTTCCCCAGTCTCCAGCCTCCCAGCCTCCGAAAACTATACTCCCCCTCTCCCCCTCGAGGCGTCCCAGTCCGGGGGACGTGCGGAGGCGGGAGAGGAGGGCCATCGGAAGGGGGTGGACACGTGAAAAGACTATCCCAGCCTTCCCCGCTCGCCACCTCCACCCCAACTCGGCAGCCGTCACGTGGTGCCTGGAGTGGGAGGTGGGGAGGAGAGGCGAGACTTTTTTGGGTGCTCCGGATCGCCAGCAGTTCCTTCAGCCTCCGTCGCCAACTCCGGAGACGCCGGGCACTGCCCGGGAGCGCGAGCCAGAGGAGCGGCGACCCGCAGCCGGGGGCCCCGGCGCGGGCGATGCGGGCGCCGCCGGCGGCACCTGCGGCTCGTCTTGGCGGCGGCAGCGCGGGCCCCAGCAGTCTCGGCAGCCACAGCCGCCGCGGCCCGGACAGCCTCCGCCGCGGTCGCCGCTTCTGATGCGCCTGCCCGCTCCCGGCCCCGCGGCTCCGGGAAGATGTGGGTCCTCGGCATCGCGGCAACTTTTTGCGGACTGTTCTTGCTTCAAGGTAAGAAGACGAAGCGGCCAGCCGTCCGGCCGGGGTCGCACAGCCCGTGTACCCGCCGGCCGTTCTGCCTCCGCTGGGCGCTCACCTCCGCGCCCGTGCGGCGGGAGTTCGGCGGCTCAGAGTGGTGCCCAGGGGCGCTAGATGAGAAAGTGCCCAAACCCTGCGCTGCTGGAGGAGCGGCGGCAGCGGCGGGTTGGTGGGACTCGGGCTGCAGATGCCCGGGCTGCGCGGTCGAAAGAAGCAGCTGGGCTGGGGAGGAGGGAAGGTCCGAGCCGCGCAGGGTCTCGGTGAGGGAGCGGGGGCGACAGTCCGCGAACCCGCCAAGTTGCCAGGCGTCGCTAGCAACCCGTAGTAGTGGCGCCGCCGACAGGTGAGCGGCATGCTGGTCAGCCTGTGGCCCGGGCTGCGTAGCTGCGCTCCGAGCGCGACCGCTGTGGGTCTGGGATGGGAGGTGCGCCGGGTCCGGGGCTCGTCTGCCCGGGAGCCGGGGGCAGTTAGGTCTAGACGCGAGCTCGTAGATCCGAGCGGAGCAGTCGGGCTGGGCCGGGGAGACGTGCAGAAACGTCTGGCTCCTTCCCTCCAGTACAGGAGCGGCTCCCAGTCCAGCTCAGCAGAGCTGGGACCCGGACCGGGAGCCCTATAGCCAAAGGGAGCCCTGAAAGCCGGGAAGGAAGGACTGTGGTGTCGCGGCCGGGGATGCGCGCGCGCGCGCACACACACACGCACAAGCACACACGCACGCACGCCCCTTGCCACACGCCGCGGCCACCCCTGCTGCTGCGGGAACCGTCCCGAAGAAAGGCGGGGGACTCGGGGCGCAGCAGCACTGAGCGCCCGGTCCTTCGTCCGCCTGGGGAGCCTCGGAGCCACAGCACAGGGGTGCCGGCTTCGACCATCAAGGAAAACTGAAAAGGCGTGAGCGAAGGCAAATCGCGAACGGTGCCGACATAGTAATTAACTCATTTGTAACCAATTACTAATTAGGCAAAGCCTTCGGCGTAGGCTGGAGCCGACGCACGTCAGGTTCTCGGCTCTCGGGCGGCCTAGCCCTCCTTTTAACTTCCGTGCGGGAAGAGCCAGGTGTGGTGTCGCACGGGCTCTTTGTTTCTGGGGAGTGTGGGTCCAGGGCTCGCGGGCCAAATCCTACTTTATATCCTGCGGGACCTTCGGTGGCCGCGCCGCTCTCTACCGGCTTCAGCCGCGGCCGCCTTCCGGGGAGACCCAGGAAGGAGGGCGCCGCAGCTGGCTGGGGCGAGGGGCAGGATGCTGGCTTCTGGGGTAGTCTCGGGGCGGCCCGGTCTGAATCCGACTGCGTCTGTCCCGCAGGCTTTGCGTTGCAAATCCAGTGCTACCAGTGTGAAGAATTCCAACTGAATAACGACTGTTCCTCCCCCGAGTTTATCGTGAATTGCACGGTGAACGTTCAAGACATGTGTCAGAAAGAAGTGATGGAGCAAAGCGCAGGTAAGAGCCCGGCAGCCCCCCTCCTCCTCCCCTCTCCAGCCTGGGCTGAGGTGGGAGTGAGGGGGCCATTGCATTACAGGAAAAGGGATTGACTTTGATAGAATGCACCCACTGGTTAGCCCAGATTTACTTTTACAGAGCTGGGAAAATGAAAAGTTCCAAGTTACTTTAATCTCATTAGAGTTAATTACCGGGGCTTCTCCCCGAGGGACTGGGGGGGGGGAGTGCATTTCAATGAGTGGCTCTCCTCTCTTTATGGACTGCCCTCACCTCCCTCTGCTAAAAGCTGATCGGGAGGCTGGAAAATGTATGGATAACCAGCTCTGCTTGGGCAACTAGACAGTAGCCTGTGAGCAGTGTCAGCCTGACATATGAAGCTAGTTGAAGTTCCCAGAGGTCAGCACTTGAAAAATGTGTTTTGTCAAAGAGCCACGCCATATTTCCTTGAAGAACACTACAGGATCTTTATTTAATTTGAGAACTAATGCATCACATTCCAGGCACAAATTGCCAAAGATCTTTCAAGGGAATGTACTTCCCCGCCCCACAAGCTCAGCTGCTAGCGGGCTGACAGAGGGCCTGGGCATGAGGCGAAAAAAGAAAGGGGTCTGTGAGAGAAAACCTCACTCGTTTCCTGCAGTCTTCTCACGGAGCTGGGGCTCCCCAGCCCCACCCTGTAGTCTCATCAGAAATCAAAGTCCCCCTACAAGTGCAACTGGAACTTTGGGGAAATGGGCGAACTGGAGTTTCAATGCCAAGGTCAGATCCATGAACATAGACTTTGCCATTGTAAGGATGTTGAAAAGATGGATGAATGATATTCAGTGCACCCAAGTGCTGCTTCTCTTGAGTTTGCTGAACTGCCCCGCCCTGCCCATGGAGCCTGGTGAAGGGTCCAGCTTGTTAAGTGATTCCCTTACCCCGCTGGCAAATTAATGCAAGGGCTCTAGTTTTAAAGTGATCACCTTGGGAAAGTAGTTTCTTCCCAGAGAAGGGCCTGGAAGTGCCTTGTGGCTTACCACATAGTAACCTGGGGAGCAGATAGCTGGTCGCTGTGCTGTGATGTGGTGTGTGTGCAGGCAACTTTAAAGGCTCTTCTTTATAGGTCATTAACAGTCTAGGTGTGGAGTCTTTCCACCAGAATCACTCTTCTGGGAAGTCTGAAACGTAATCGCTCGCAAGAATAACATCTCAAAAAAAGCAGCATGCATTGTTTTGTCCTATGGGATTCGGACTGTTAAAAAGGCAAAACAAAACGTAGTGATGATTCTGTAGCTAAGATTGACACGCGTGATTCCGACAGGTTGTTTCTTTTCTGCTTGTTTCATTCCTGAGAATTTTATCTGAGCAAAAATGGATGGCCCTTCTACCTGAGGAGCTCCTGTAATTTCCATCAGAATCCCTTTGAACACTTTACTGTGTCTCTCAAATATCTGTAGCTTTCTTCCAGGCAGTAGTTTAGAGCCAGACAAAAATGGGGATGTGGAACATTTTCGTCGTCCTCTAGGCCACTGCTTACCTGGGTATCATATATCATAACCTGGGATATGGCTGCCACGAGAAGAGGACAAGCTATGAACCAAATTACAAGCCAGAGGAGGTGTCTTTCTGAGAGACATTTCTGGCTCTCTAAAAGTGTATCTGAGGTGAACATTACAAACTCCATTTTCAAGGTGTGGTTTTTCATCTAGCTTCCCCCTCTCCTCCACCACACACTGTAAAAAAAAAAAAAAAAAAAAAAAAAAAGGCAGTGCTGGCCTGATAACGCCCCTAGCTTCTCCCCGCGAAGCTGTGGCGCAGAGTCCATCAGTGCCTGACCTGAAGTCGCTATGAGCTCAGTCAAGGTGGGCATCTTGTCGCCAGACCAGGTGTCTCCCGCCACATGTCCTAGGCTAGAGGGTGACAGACACCGGAGAAATAAGGCAAGCTCAATTGTGAAGCTTGAGAAACAGAAACAGTTGATGGGCTCAAAGGAAAAACCAGTTATTAGGGAAAGGATGCAAGCTCTGCACACGCGAAAACCAGGCATTCTTAGCCTGAATTCAATAGAAATCAGCCAAATGCACGTTTCTGTGTTTAAAGTGCGCTGTTTGTGGAGGGATGGGGGCAGGAGGCGGAGTGGCTGAAATTTCCAAGGCGCTTCCACTGTCATCATGTGATGGCTGGAGACCAATCAATTTAAGTGGCTATTAACCCTCCCCTTGTTGGCAGGGATGGAGAGCCAACCTCAAAACTCTGATTGTTAAGTGACCACAGCATAGTATACTCATCACAGTAGCAACAGCTAACTCCTGTTGTGTGCCCTGTGTACCAGGCTCTTTCCCTGTGCTTTACGTGGGGGAAATTACCTGAAATCTGAGCATCCTCTTTGAGGCCCTTATTTCCCCAGGCCAAGACGCACTGTGTTTTTGTTTTTTTTTTGTTTTTTTTTGTTTTTTTTTTTGCGGTACGCGGGCCTCTCACTGTTGTGGCCTCTCCCCTTGCGGAGCACAGGCTCCGGACGTGCAGGCTCAGCGGCCATGGCTCACAGGCCCAGCGGCTCCGCGGCATGTGGGATCTTCCTGGACCGGGGCACGAACCCATGTCCCCTGCATCGGCAGGCGGACTCTCAACCACTGCGCCACCAGGGAAGCCTGACCCACCGTGTTTAATTACACTGCAGGGTCAACTTCTCCCCTCTGGAGCAAGGAAGTCCCACCTGTTCAATGATGCTATTAGGAATCGAAGTCAGAATCGTTTGTGCTTGATCAGTAACATACTGTTCTAAGAATTTTAGTGCTTTGGAATCCAAAGGGCTTTTGTTGCTGTTATTGTTGTTGTTTTAATAAGGAAGTCCCACCTGTTCAATGATGCTATTAGGAATCGAAGTCAGAATCGTTTGTGCTTGATCAGTAACATATACTGTTCCAAGAATTTTAGTGCTTTGGAATCGAAAGGGCTTTTGTTGCTGTTATTGTTGTTGTTTTAATTTTTTAAAAAATCATATACACTTTTCTACAAGAAAAATTACAAAAGGAGGGTTAGCAATCTTTTTTCTACTCCATCCCGTATAACCACCTCCTGAATTTCTCCTTTAACAGAAAGTTCACCACCTTTTGCAGCTCATACACAAAAACTAACCTACCTTTGCATAAAGATTATAAGTAAATATAACAGAAGAATCATACTTACAGGGATAAACCATAGTGGGTAGTTGATTTACAGTTAAGGGTGCACATTGGAATCGGGGACTTTTGTTCACATCCACATGTCTGGGCCCCTCCTTGAAGAGGCCAGTTCTGGAAGTCTGTGGTGTAACTGGCCGTGGGTCAGCCGCCTGCAGGTGACCATGGGGTGCCCTAAATTGAGAACTGCTGGTCTGGACCAACCTTTTTGTGTTCTAGAGGAGGAAAACGAGGGCCAGAGAAATTAGATGTCTGGTCCACGTCTGTCAGCCGATGGTTACTGCCAGGCACCTGCTTCCTGGGCCAGCACCTTACACAGTAAAATATGCTGCCAGGGTTGCCTGCAAAGACAATTCAGGTAAAGTGCTAAAGACTTAGACAATTCTCACGCCCACCAGTCTCACCTAATAGGCTTAGTGAACTGGGTTGAGCACACGAGCCACAGAGTAGATTTTGTAAGAACTGGAGAACCGACTGGCAGGGTTTGTAAAGTCTGAGTGCTATGAGGACTGGCATTTTTCACAGGTAGAGAAAAACCAGGGTTTTAAATGGACTAAGATTTTAATGAACCAAGCGAGTTTGACATTAAGCAGGAATGAAAGGCCCTCTCTTTCAAAAAAAAAGACCAGCCGTGCAATATGCCCAGGCCTTCAGACAGTCCTTTTCTGGATTAAGTCTGCAAACTCAGCTCTTAGAAATTTTCAGGCAGGTACGTTTGATTTTCAGTTGCGGAGTACATTTAAAATTAACCTTTACCTATTCCCTAGAGCAGCATTCCTATTAGATGCTGAGATGATTTTCTGCTCTTTTTCCTCTTGGTCATTTATGGAGAAATAAGGCATGGGTTGTGGGGAAGAGAAGGCGTCTTTCATTGTCCTTACTAACGGATATTTAAATGTTTGCATAATGAATGACTTGTTGTCTCCAGCTCTGCACTTAGTGAGTTAGTGTCTGTGAACCAGCACCCTTGATAATGACATTTCTCTTGCTTTCGCCTGTCACCGCCCTCTGCAAAATATTTCAAATATCGATGTTCACTTCAGAATAGAAGCCCCCCGCCCGTGAATTTTAAAACCAGGGTATAAAGAACGTGAATCTGCATTTGTTTGACAGTGCAATCTTGTAATTAGAGTTTTTCCTCTTGACTAGATACAGTGAAAGGGGCGTAATTTAATTTTTATAGACTAGCCAATTTCTGCCCTTAGTAAAATATAGCTTTGTCACTGAGCAAAATGTTACAGGTTCTCCTAAACCTTATTTAAAAGTTAAATGCAGTATATTTAGAGAAAGTTCATGGTCTGAATCAGTAAGCTAATCGATCTCTTCACCCATCCTTTGCAACAGGCATTAATCTATTTGTCTGTTTTGCAGTACACGAGTTCACTGATTTATATGCCATGTTGCATCTACATTATGGCTGTATAAGTTATGGCTATTTTCCTTTTGGGTTAGTTAGTTGCTCATTAAGTTGGGCAGGGATGGCTCGATGCCTTGGATAGGTTAATTTTATGCCTTATTTTCTCATGAGCTATCGAAAGATAAGGGAATAGTAAGAGAGGATCTGGGGTCTCTAATCAGTCACCCACTCTTAGCAGAAAGCAGTGGAAAGCTAACCACGGCCTATGTTCTCTTAAGGCTGTGCTCTGCTTAGTTTCACCAGGATTTACAATAACAGGCCGTAGTTTGTCTTTGGGGTGGTCCTGGCAGGAAGAAGGGCCAATTTTGCTTATCAATATTATATCAGGGTCCCTTTATACCCGGATTCTTTAAAGCACACACATATGCACACACATGGCATATATATGTATGAGCGTATATTGTTTAATTCTGCCTATATCAATTTACACACACAAACATAATTCTTGTGAGAAAAGAAGTGAAAATATTGCATCCTCCTTTTTGGTAGCTGTTCAGATCGTACAAAGACGTTTTCTAACTTCTTTTCCCCAGGACATCTTTGTTCAGAGTACCAGTGATGTTTGTTATTTTTCTGGTGCCCGTTATCTGCTCCATATCTTTTTCTCTTACCTCTTCTCTCCTGTCATCTCCCTTCTGAACATTCTACCTATAGCCCTTACTTTCTCATTCTCAAATCCATTTTGCATCACTGAGATGGGCTATGGACTCCACTCTAAGAATAAAGTAAAGAACAAAAATGAAAAAAAAAATCACCATATTTTAACTTTGCCAAGGAGACTGCAACAGATTAAAAAACTTTAAAGTAAAAAAGATTCAGGTGTCAAGAAAGATATTCTCATATATTAACACCGGCCCTGCTTAAAAAGGTTTCCATGCCAACCTCAAAAATGTTACGAATTACACGGGGAAAGATTCTGTGCGATGAATGTCAATATCACTACCGCCTTTCCAGTGGGACCCTGAAAGAACACCTTTCTCTCCAGAGCAAGTCATTTTGCCACTTAGTTCTCAAGATGCATCCATCTTTTTCGTGTGGCAGGCATAGCCGACTTCTGAGGAGGTCTTCAGAGGGTGAAGATCAAATGTCATTAGTCCCTCGGACTCTCCGGTACCTAAAGTATTTGTTTATGTTACCTTTCCAGCTGAACAAGCAGCCAGGGCTGACCTCCCATCTCCAGAGATGAAACGTTTGAAGATTGATCCAGCTTCTCCCATAACACTAATTCCTCCCACTGTGATTTCATGAAAGCTTCCATCATTGATGGTTTTCCTAATGAGTTTAAACAGAGAGGCTTCAAAGCTGGGTTTTCTCTCCCAAGTGAAAAATGAAACCAACTATGAAAACAAAACACACCGTTTCCTTTTGAACTTTGAAAAGCAAATCTGCTTCCCTTACATATTCCTGAAATTAAAAGATCTGAATATACAGCCTGCTTTCTGTCTCTCCCTCTCCGCTTCCCGCCGCCTTTCCTTCCTGCCTGCCTTCCTCTCTCCCTCCCTTTCTCTTGCTTTTTTTCTCTGATTGACTGACTTAGGTTCTCCTGCCCAAACCTGGGAAAGGTTTATTTTCGCACTGTGCAGTAGTAGCCCACACCCTAACCCCTGTTGTCAGCAGTTGAATGCAAAGGGTACCCATCACCCTTAGGGAGCGAACAGCCATGCTCCGGGTTTCCCAGGCTTGGTAACTTTGAAGAGGTTACTTAACATCCCAGGGGCTTAGCTTCCTCCCCTGTAATATGTAGAAACAGGCCACCTGTCGTCTTATGAGACACAGCAAGGCAGTGAGGAATGCTGTCGGTATAACCACCTTAAGGCACCAGTACTAAAGATGGAAACCTGCAGGAATGCTCACCAGGAGTTGCTTCGTTCACTCTCCACAGCTGCTTCTGAAGGCTGGCCCAGACACCTGAGCCTAAGTTACTTTACCTATTACTTCTTCATTTCTCAGACTGAAGGAGTTCTTGCATGTAACCTTTCATTCCTTATAATAGGGTCCTTATACTTAGCCTGGAAGGTTCACAGTGAGATACTATATTCACTTGATAGTTGGTGAATCTGAGATGCAGAGAGATTTAGCAACTTGCTCAGGACCACGCAGCCAGTGAGACTGGAATTCAAGTCCTTTTTCTTCCCCAGGATTTTTTCGATCACTCTAATACCATTTCTTTTCTGTATTTTAATTACAACTTTTTTGAGATATAATTTACGTTCCATACAATGCATCCTTTTAGAGTGTATACTTGATTTGGTTTTAGTATATTCACAGAGTTGTGAATATAATCTAATTCCAGAACATTTTCATCACCCCAAAAAGAAACCCTGTAACCGTTAGCTGTCACTAATCTGGGAACCACTAATCTACTTTCTGTCCCTATGGATTTACCTATTCTGGACATTTCCTGTAAATGGAATCACAGAAAATGTGATTTGTCGTGACTGGCTTCTTTTGCTTAGGGTAATGTTTTCAAGGTGAACCCCTTTCACATCCCATCTTGAAGTGCACCTTTCCTCTTGCTTGTGCAGGGGGCTGAAGGGAAAACTCAGGCTTGGCAAGTCCCTCAATTAGAGTGGGGTGGGATGAGATGGGGTAGGAGAGGGCATGGCTGTGAACCTGGAACTCCAGGGGCTAATTAGCCAGTTTGCCGAGTTGAACTAAAAACCTGTGCCAAGAGCAAGCTGTCCCAGGGAGCCGTGGGGCAAAGGACCCAGCACTGGGCTTCCCATCCATCGCCTCCCTATCCATTGCCGTCTGTTAATCTGCTTTTCCCTGAGGGGACCTTGAATTAGTTTGTTAGCCACAAGAATCCTCAGGCATCTCGGGTGGGCTATTCCTGATGCCAGAAGCTCTGATCAGTGATCCCAGCTGCCCATCCCGACATCTGGCCTCACCCATAGACCATAGCCCTCAAGCATCCTGCACCTCTTAGGCTAGAAGAGATCTTCATTTATCATTTCACAGATGAGAAGACTAGTTTTCTTTCCTGAGGGCTTAAACATCTTGATGAGTCCATTTCCCTTTCTTCCCTTGCGAAGGCTTGAGGGTTGAGCAGGTTAAGAAGTATTCTGAGGAGAGATTGTAGTTAAGGAGATGAGATTCTGGTGTGATTTGATCATCTACAAGGAATACTCAGTAAACATGTGCAAATCTAGTCTTTTTCTCCCAAACCAAGTCACCGATTAGAGTCTTTATGTAGGCACAGCTGTTCACTCCTTCAGAAGGTATAAGTTTCTTTTCTTTTCTTTCCCTCTCAAAGACTAAGCTGAATTCTTCTTTGCCTTATGGTGCAAGTGATTGTATTTTGGGGGAAGAGAATTGCTGGTAGAGGACAATGTTTCCTCCCCTGGGCATTCCACAAAAGGCCATATCTATAAAGTAGGAGCTTCAATCAAACCTGTGATGAATCATCCTGTGAATAAACAAAAGAATGATGATATATGTCACTAATTCCTTCTGTCCGTGGTAGACTTGGGGCTGTGGCTCTGTTGTGATTCAGGAACCGTTTTCACAAGCCAAAACTATACCCCATGTTCCCTTATTAATAAATCACTTCCAGCCTTCTGATTGCCTTCAACGGGCCAAAGCAAAGCAGCAGATGAACTGAATTAAGTGCTTTCGATAAGGTGAAACCATAAAAAGTTTGTAATAAATTGCTTTTTTTTCAACAATGCCTTTACATAGAATAAAGCAGGGATAGTTCGCACCGCTGATTCCCAGCTTTCTGACTTTGCAATAAACCAGGAGAGGGATCCAGATGCAAAAGTGATTGAAGTGTTGTATTATTCTAAGGAAGTTGTGATACTTGGTCCAGGGCATTTCATTTCTCACTGGACATGGACAATAGCTTTTGATGTTTTTCTATTTCTTGGACTTGTCGGTGAGAGCGGATCGGTGGAGACAGCGCCGGGGGCGGGTGATACCCGAAGAGGCTCTCAGCGTGCTGTACGCGCTGTGAATTTCAATGTGCGGAGCGGCTTCGGATGCCCTGCACTGAGGCTGCTTCAAAGAGCACCCGGAGCGATGCTGGGTGATGGGTGTTGTGCACTGTTTCGTTGCTTACGCAGAATCTGGCAAACCACTCAGGGCTCCGGCAACTTCAGAGATAACAAGAGGCTAGGCAGCTGGATGCGTGTTCCAGCCGGTGAGGACATCCAAATGGATCTCGGCTTCAAAGCCAGCCGCGAGATAATCTTTCGAGAATTTCCCTGGCTTCAGAGAGAAAGGCCGCGAGTGGGTGGGAGACCGCACCTGGAGAGGGAAGAGTTCGCTGACTTTCTTTAAAGAGGCCAAACATCATTCTACTCAACCTGTCACTGGCTGTTGGAAGGGAAAAAAGAAGAAAGCAGGTCAGAAGCAGTTCTACGTAAGAGTGGTTTAAGATCCAGAGAGGCAGGGCTTCCCTGGTGGCGCAGTGGTTGAGAGTCCGCCTGCCGATGCAGGGGACACGGGTTCGTGTCCCGGTTTGGGAAGATCCCACATGCCGCGGAGCGGCTGGGTCCGTGCGCCATGGCCGCTGAGCCTGCGCATCCGGAGCCTGTGCTCCTCAACGGGAGAGGCCACAGCAGTGAGAAGCCCGCGTACCGCAAAAAAAAAAAAAAAAAAAAAAGATCGAGAGAGGCTAAACCATCCGTGTAAAACCTGGGTCCATGTGTAAAAGCCATCCGGGGGCCCTGCTTACCTGTGCTTCTGGAATTGACCTTCCCTGGTGTCGGCGATGACAGGAGAATGACAGAGGGACGCTGTGACAATTTTATTTTTGTTCAGTGTCCTCCAGCCAGCAGTTTGCCTGGCGCAGGGTCCTTCAGTATTTGAGAGCATCTTTTCCTAATCGAATTGAATTGTAGCTTCATTCACTAGTGTCCATGCCCGGTGTTCATTTCTGTGCCCGGGGCTCCTGAAAGCACACTGTGCCTGCCTCCCTCTTCCTTTGTCTCTCTCGGTCTCTCGCTGTTTCTCTGTTTCTCCCCCTCCGTCCCTATCTCTCTTGCACACACATATACTTACACTCACTCACTGCTAGGCAGACATCCCATAAATATTTGCTGAATGAGTATGCTTGACAAATCAAGTGTCAAGCTAAAATAAATAGGTTTATCTGTTGGTATTTTAAAAATATTATATCGAAAATGAGGGCGCTTAAATCTCTATCATAAGAGGAAACAAAAATAAGTTGAATATACTTTTTGCTTTTTCGTTAAACTGGAAAGAGTCTACTAATGCCTGTTTACGTCATTTAAGGAACAACTCTGAAGTGTAAGCCACCCCAGTTTTTCCAGTAGGTCAGCTTTTAAGGATGTGCTTTGAATAGGAGTGTTTTCTGGAAACACGCACCCCCTGCTTCTGCAGTATTCCACTAACTTGGTAGTCAAGCTGAGAACAGGTCACCACCCAGCCAGTTCTATCAGCTGGAGGTTTAAGTATTTGGAACTCAGTTACATTGAGATCTGCCTTTGTCATGAACTCCCTTAGGAAGAAAACCAGTCCCTCCATATGCAGACATATTCCCTCAGCAAATCTCTGTTCCCTCTCCCCAGGCCTCTCCCGCACAGGAGACGCATGTTTCAAATACAAATGGATAGGTCCCACGAGACAGAGGCAATCCAGACTTTCAGCTGGGGGATGTACTTCTAAACCATTTGGTTTTGGAAAATTAAACCACAGAGAGAAGCAAAAAAAAAAAAAGACTACGTTTTATGTTTTTGTTCTCCCATGGTCTGTCTTGCACTTAACACTGTTTCACTAGCCTCTAAGAATCCAACTAATTGCTTGTATTCTTGCCCCGTTTATTGAATATCATTAATACCATTGTCATAAAACCTGGATGTCATTCTTATGTTGAAGCTCGAAGAAGTTCTGGCTGCAGTCGCTTCAGGCATCAAGAAGCATTTAGGTCTGTTCCCCTCATTGGTTTACGGGACATAGTTTCAAAGGAGAACCAGCCATTGCTGCTGCCAGATTCCTTTATGTTCTTACCTCCACTGTGGACCTCACTTTCCGTATCACTTAGGAATGTCTTTAGGGGCTTCCCTGGTGGCGCAGTGGTTGAGAGTCCGCCTGCCGATGCAGGGGACACGGGTTCGTGCCCCGGTCCAGGAGGATCCCACATGCGGCGGAGCGGCTGGGCCCGTGAGCCATGGCCGCTGAGCCTGCGCGTCCGGAACCTGTGCTCCGCAACGGGAGAGGCCACAACAGTGAGAGGCCTGTGTACCGCAAAAAAAAAAAAAAAGAATGTCTTTAGTGGCAAGTAATGGAGACTTGAGCCTTAAAGGCCTGTCCTGTTTACCTAACAAGATGATCCAGAAGAAGGATGTCCTGGGGTTGCTTCCACAACTCAGTGAAGTCATCAGAGACCCAGGTTTTCTCCATTTTCCTAAGCATTGGTTTTTTGTCCTGAGGCCAATTGCCTCTTGGTCACAAGGTGGCTGCTTATATTCAATTAAAGGGAAGGGATGGCACCAAGGAGCTTTTCTCTCCAGCTTTTCCTTTTTTTTTTTTTTTTTTTTTTTTTTTTTTTTTTTTTTTGCTGTACGCGGGCCTCTCACTGCTGTGGCCTCTCCCGTTGCGGAGCACAGGCTCCGGACACACAGGCTCCGCGGCCATGGCTTGCGGGCCCAGCCGCTCCGCGGCATATGGGATCTTCCGGGATCGGGGCACGAACACGTGTCCCCTGCATCGGCAGGCGGACTCCCAACCACTGCGCCACCATGGAAGCCCCAGCTTTTCCTTTTAACAAGACAACAAAATCTCTCCCAAAGTCCCCCCAAGAGACTTCTCCTTATCTTTCATTGATCAGAATGTTGTCTCATGGCCACTGTTTGCTGTAAGGAAGAAAGCAGGGGATGGCTATTGGGTGGCCGACTGTCAGTGTCTGCCACATCACCTTTGGAGAAGTCCTTGCACAAAACTGGAGAGAATCAAGCATAGTGCTTCCAGGCCCCCTGGAGAAAGAACAGGGGTGATTTCCTCGCCTGAACATCACCCACTCTTTTGCGTAAAACGCACACTGAAATGCATCGTCAGAGGACCTCCATCATGAATCACTGTCACATTTTTCTCTTTTGGCCGTGCTGTGGGGCATGCAGGAGCTTAGTTCCCAGACCAGGGATCGAACCTGCGCCCCCTGCCGTGGAAGCGTGGAGTCCTAACCACTGGACCACAGGGAATTTCCCACCTGTCACATTTTGGAAAGGGAAAGCAGTACATACGCTAGCAAGTGACGTCTGACGTTTAGTTCAAGATGTAGGTGACGTTTCAGAATTTTGGTTCACTGAATGATGAGATGCAAGAGTATAACTAAATTTTAGTGTGAGGATATTTTCTACAGGAGAGAATGATGCGTTCGTGGCGACAAATACAAGGGTGCCCTGAGTTAAATGATTCAACGTTCTTGGCTCATCCCATCTGGAGCCATTATGCCACCGAGGACTCTGTTCTCCCTAATTTGGGTAACTTTGTGTGCAAGAAACTGATTATTCATCTTTGGGCCCCGTGATGTTAACTTTGCCATTTTGGACCAATAATCAGAAGGCCTTCAAGGTTAAAAATGTAAGAGCATTGGGCTTCCCTGGTGGCGCAGTGGTTGAGAGCCCGCCTGCCGATGCAGGGGACACGGGTTTGTGCCCCGGTCCGGGAAGATCCCATATGCTGTGGAGTGGCTGGGCCCGTGAGCCATGGCTGCTGAACCTGTGCGTCTGGAGCCTGTGCTCCGCAACGGGAGAGGCCACGACAGTGAGAGGCCCGTGAACCACACACACACACAAAAATGTAAGAGCATGGTTTCGTAAATCACTGAAGGGCACTGTTAATAGTGAGATAATAAGTCATAAATATCTGTTCCCTCAGTCCCCCACGGCAAACTGGGGAACAAAGACACCAGCTGAGGAAAAAGCAAATGTCTGTACAGAAACCTTCCTGGCTCAGAAAGTTATAAATGAGCAGAGAAGTCCACATCTGATGTGAAACTCAAGTAAAACTAACAGTTGGCCTCGTACATTATGGGCGGGTGGTTTGCTTGCTATAATTAAGGTGGTGTCAGTGGTTAACAGCCTTAAAAATTAAACTCAACAACAAAAACTTTTGAAAGGGGTAAAATCAAAACCTTCTGAATAATGAAGTTAACACCTCCCTGTTATGAGGAAAGAGAATGTTCTTGAGGTATCTTGTTTCATGTCTGTGTTCTTGATGCTGTGGCCATTGTTTGAACAGACACGTTTGTTTTTACCCATAGGGGTCAGTGGGGTGCCTTTGCGTTACCCTCAATTACTGGTTCCACCAACTAGGCCAGGCTGGGTGGACGGCTCGGCGTCAGTACGCAGGTGCAATGCAGACCTTGGCACCTCCCTTGTTATTTGGCCCTTTAAAAAATGTTAGTGGGCTTCCCTGTTGGCGCAGTGGTTGGGAGTCTGCCTGCCGATGCAGGGGACACGGGTTCGTGCCCCGGTCCGGGAAGATCCCACATGCCGCGGAGCGGCTGGACCCATGAGCCATGGCCGCTGAGCCTGTGCATCCGGAGCCTGTGCTCCGCAACGGGAGAGGCCACAACAGTGGGAGGCCTGCGTACCGCAAAAAAAAAAAAAAAAAAAAAAAAAAAAATGTTAGCATTCTTGTTTGCTTCCTGTGGCCATCTGCAGCTCCAGTGGATGGGGTATCTTCGGCTTTTAAAATATTCACATCCACAGCAAAGGAAAAGTACTTAAGGAGCCAGAACACAGAATTGTCCAGCAAAAAACTACCTCCAGGTTTTCTCCTCCTTTTATGTCTGATGAACGGTGCCCATCGTGGCAGTAACGAGGCACAAGTACATATAGATAAGCTTCTTCTTCCCGAAATGTCCTCATTAGAATGCAGACACTATCAAAATTCCTCACACGGTGTTCTTTAAGAGACAAAAAAAAATACTTGGGAACAAATTGAAGACTTTTTTTCTCCCAGTTTCTTTCAAAGCTCACTGAAAATGCATATAGATCATTCCGGTTACCCATTTCCAAGCATTTTTCTTTGAGGAGCTGTTCGTAGTCCTGCATGGAATAGTTACTGTAGTGTAATCATAACTCCGGTGCAGTAAGTGTTGGTGATTTCTCGAGTAGAGGAAGATTAGTCTTACTCCCAGAGGGGCATTCACACAAGTAGCAGTTTGCCATCGAAGTTCGACTTTAGAACTAAATTATACACCATGGGGTGAAAAGTAATGGACTATTAAAAGCTCTCTTTAGGGCCTCCCTGGTGGCGCAAGTGGTTGAGAGTCCGCCTGCCGATGCAGGGGATACGGGTTCGTGCCCCGGTCTGGGAGGATCCCATATGCCGCGGAGCGGCTGGGCCCGTGAGCCATGGCCGCTGAGCCTGCGCATCCGGAGCCTGCGCGTCCGGAGCCTGTGCTCCGCGATGGGGGAGGCCACAACAGTGAGAGGCCCGCATACCGAAAAAGAAAAAAAAAAAAAAAAAAAAAAAAAAAAAGCTCTCTTTAGGAATTTCCATCTATGTGCCAGCAAAGAGAGCAGAGAAAAAGATATATGCATGATAGTCCATAAAGAAGAGAGGATGCATGCTTTATGTTTCTCTTTTAATTGACCGTTGGGGCAGAGACTAAGGTGAGAAAACTAGGAAAATAACTTACATGTTTAAAAAGCATGCTTATAACAAGTAGATCATGGTAGAACTGTACTCCCACAATCTCTGGGGAGACCCAAGGTTGCTTGTATACCTGCGTTTGGGGGAAGGGGGTGCACAATACTCCAGGCCCTCCTCCTGCCCTGATTCAGCTCAACCCACTGAGCAAAAACAATGTTAAGGGCTTCCCTGGAGGCGCAGTGGTTGAGAATCTGCCTGCCAATGCAGGGGACACGGGTTCGAGCCCTGGCCTGGGAGGATCCCACATGTCACGGAGCGGCTAGGCCCGTGAGCCACAATTACTGAACCTGCGCATCTGGAGCCTGTGCTCCGCAACAAGAGAGGCCACGATAGTGAGAGGCCCATGCACTGTGATGAAAAGTGGCCCCCGCTTGCCACAACTAGAGAAAGCCCTTGCACAGAAACGAAGACCCAACACAGCAAAAATAAATAACTTAATAAACTCCTACCCCCAACGTCTTCTTAAAAAAAAAAAAAGTTAAATGGTTTTTGTTTCTGATTCTCCAAGTCCAGAGGCTATTGGAGAGGAAGATGAGTTGGAAAATGCTTCCCGGTCCTGCAGACGATCACTGCGGAGTTAAGTTCTAGGCCACAGTGCAAACTGGGTCCAATAGAACCTGGTGGAGTTTAGAGGGCACCCAGTGGTTATCAGCCACCTTTCTTACCCAGGTTCTGAGCACATTGAGAAATAAAACAAGGAACAAGACACATGAGGCCCAAAAGATCACCATTGTTACTAAGAAAGACTAGGTTGGAGGGAATAGCTTTGGGGTGAAAGTCAAACAGTTTTCCAAATTAGCATCTTCAAATTAGCTGGTTTACCCAGTCCAGAGCCGGAGAAGGCCGTGTCTTGCCCCGGGGAGCAGGGCAGACCACCTGTTTGCTCTGAGCCACTCACTGTCAAGAAAGATAAGGAAGGGGATGAACAGCATGTGCTACCAATCAGATATGTCACTCCACCTCCCTTGGGGAAGAGGGAATAGAGGTCTAGAGAGGCCAGGAGTTGCGCTCATTGAGGGAACATTGGAAGAGGGGGAAAGCCATTCCCCCAGTGATCTTCCCTCAAGCCCATCACACTGAAAAATAGTCATTTCCAGAGCCCCCGAGGCCTTTGAGGCACGAAGGAAGTCATTAAATAGCACAGATGTTTGGGGCTACCATCTGTCACCTCTACAGACATACATATGTTATTGGTCATCAGCATGCGCGGTGGTCAGTCACGTTTCACTGAAGCGTTTATTTGGGTGGAACATAGAAGAATGATACAGACTTGTCCCTCACCCAATACCAGCGTCTTTTATGAAAATTTTTTATTTTGAAATAATTTGAGACTTGCAGACAAGCTGCCAAAATAGTAGAGAGTTTCCGTGTACCCTTCACCCAGCTTCTGCTAATGTTAATAACTAGCATCACCGTAGTACAATGGTCAAAACTAAGAAATGTCTGGGAGGATCCCATATGCCGCGGAGCGGCTGGGCCCGTGAGCCATGGCTGCTGAGCCTGTGCGTCCGGAGCCTGCGCGTCCGGAGCCTGTGCTCCGCAACGGGGGAGGCCACAACAGTGAGAGGCCCGCATACCACAAAAAAAAAAAAAAAACTAAGAAATGAACATTGGTGCCATCCTGTTCATTCAACCATGGTTTGTATTTGGATTTCCCGCGTGTTTTTTTTTCTATTCCCAGATCCTCTCCAGGATCCTACATTGCATTTCATGGTCATGTCTCCTCCTCTAATCTGAGTTACCAGTTCCTCACTCTTTTCTTGTCTTTTGTGATCTTAACACTTTTCATTCTTATTGAAGTACAGTTGATTTACAATATTGTGTTAGTTTCAGGTATACAACCAAGTGATTCCATTATACATATATGTATGTATATATCTGTATTCTTTTTTTCAGTTCTTTTCCTTTATACTTTATTACAAGATACTGAATATAGTTCCCTGTGCTGTGCAGTAAATCCTTGTTGTTTATATATAGTAACGTGCATTTGTTAATCCCACGCTCCTAATTTATCCCTCTTTCCTTCCCCTTTGATAACCATAACTTTGTTTTCTATGCCTGTGAGTCTGTTTCTGTGTTGTAAATAAGTTCATTGGTACTGTTTTTTAGATTCCACGTATAAGTGATATCATATGATACTTGTCTTTCTCTGTCTGACTTACTTCACTTCGTATGATAATCTCTAGGTCCATCCATGCAAATAATAAATAATGCAAATGGCATTATTTCATTCTTTTTAATGGCTGTGTAATATTCCATCATGTATATGTATAGATATACATATAGACACACACACATATATACACATATATACCACATCTTCTCTTTTTTTACATATATACACATTGTTTTTTAATATTCTTGTTCATTATGGTTTATCATAGGATATTCAATATAGTTCCCAGTGCTATACAGTAGGACCTTGTTGTTTCTCTATATAATAGTTTGTATCTGCTCATCCCAACCCCCTCCCCCTTGGCAACCACAAGTCTGTTCTCTATGTCCGTGTCTCTGTTTCATAGACAGGTTCATTTGTGTCTTATTTTAGATTCCACATATAAGTGATGTCATATGGTATTTGCTTTCTCTTTCTGACTTACTTAGTATGATCATCTCTAGTTGCATCCATGTTGCTGCAAATGGCATTATTTCGTTCCTTTTTTATGGCTGAGTAGTATTCCATTGTGTATATATACCACATCTTTATCCATTCCTCTGTCCATGGACATTTAGGTTGTTTCCATGGCTTGGCTATTGTGAATAGTGCTGCTGTGAACATAGGGGTTCATGTGTCTTTTTGAATTATAGTTTTATCTGGATATATGCCAGGAAGTGGGATTGATGAATCATATGGCAATTCTATTTTTAGTTTTCTGAGGAACCTCCATACCTTTTTCCACAGTGGCTGCACCAACTTACATTCCCACCAACAGTGTAGGAGAGTTCCCTTCTCTCCACACCTTCTCCAGCATTTGTTGTTTGTAGACGTTTTTGTTGTTAATTTTTTTGCAGTACCCAGACCTCTCACTGTTGTGGCTTCTCCCATTGCAGAGCACAGGCTCCGGTTGCGCAGGCTCAGCAGCCATGGCTCACGGGCCCAGCCACTCCGTGGCATGTGGGATCTTCCCAGACCGGGGCATGAACGCATGTCCCATGTATCGGCAGGTGGACTCTCAACCACTGTGCCACCAGGGAAGCCCTGTTGTTTGTAGACTTTTTAATGATGGCCATTCTGACTGGTGTGAGGTGGTACCTCACTATAGTTTTGATTTGCAGTTCTCTCATAATTAGCAATGTTGAGCATCTTTTCCTATTCCTATTGGTGCCTATTCACCATATATATTTCTTCTTTGGAGAAATGTCTTTTTAGGCCTTCTGCTCATTTTTCAGTTGGGTTGTTGTTGTTGAGTTGTATGAGCTGTTTGTATATTTTGGAAATGAAGCCCTTGTCAGTTGCATCATTTGCAAATATTTTCTCCCATTCTGTAGGTTGTCTTTTCTTTTTGTTTATGCTTTCTTCTGCTGTGCAACAGCCTGAAAGTGTGATTAGGTCCCGTTTGTTTATTTTTGTTTTTATTTCTATTGCTTTGGGAGACTGACCTAAGAAAACATTGGTACAATTGGTACAAATCAGAGAATGTTTTGCCTATGATCTCTTCTAGGAGTTTTATGGTGTCATGTCTTATGTTTAAGTCTTTAAGCCATTTTGACTTTATTTTTCTGTATGGTGAGAGAGTGTGTTCTAACTCCACTGATTTACATGTGGCCGTCCAACTTTTCCTAACATCACTTGCTGAAGAGACTAGCTTTTTCCCAATGTATATTCTTGCCTCCTTTGTTGAAGATTAATTGACCATAGCTGTGTGGGTTTATTTCTGGGCTCTCTATTCTGTTCCATTGATCCATATGTCTGTTTTTGTGCCAGTACTATGCTCTTTTGATTACCGTAGTATTGTCTGAAGTCTGGGAGGGTTATTCCTCCTGCTTTGTTCCTTTACTTCAGGATTGCTTTGGCAATTCTGGGTCTTTTGTGGTTCCATATGAATTTTGGGATTATCTGTTCTAGTTCTGTAAAAAATGTCATGGGTAATTTGGTAGGGATTGCATTAAATCTGTAGATTGCTTTGCATAGTATGGCCATTTTAACAATATTAATTCTTCAAATCCAAGAGCATGGGATATCTTTCCATTTCATTGAGTCATCTTCATTTTCCTTTATTAATGGTTTACAGTTCTCAGTGTATAAGTCTTTCACCTCCTTGGTCAGGTTTATTCCTAAGTATTTTGTTTTTAGGGGTGCAATTTTAAAAGGTTTTTTTTTTACCTTCCCTTTCTGATATTTCATTGTTGTTGTAAAGAAATGCAACCAATTTCTGTATGTTAAGCTTGTACCCTGCTACCTTGCTGAATTCGTTTATCAGTTCTAGTTTTTGTGTGGAGTCTTTAGGGTTTCATATCATCTGATAAGGTATCATATCATCTGCATATTATGACAATTTTACCTCTTCCCTTCCAATTTGGATACTTCTTATTTCTTTTTCTTGTCTGACTGCTGTGGCTAGGACTTCCAATACTATGCTGAATAGAAGAGATGAGAGTGGTCATCCTTGTCTTGTTCCAGATTTAATTAAATTAATTAATTTACTTATTTATTTATTTATTGGCCATGCTGCATGCAGGATCTTAGTCCCCCAATCAGGGATTGAACCCGTGCCCCCTGCAGTGGAAGCATGGAGTCTTAACCACTGGACTACCAGGGAAGGCCCTTGTTCCAGATTTTAGCAGGAAGGCTTTCAGCTTTTCACCCTTGAGTGTTATATTGACTGTGGGTTTGTCATAAATAGCTTCTATTATATTGAGATATGTTCCCTCTATACCCACTTTGGTAAGAGGTTTTATCATGAATGGATGTTGAATTTTGTCAAATGCTTTCTCTGCATCTATTGAGATGATCATGTGGTTTTTGTCTTTTCTTTTGTTTATGTGGTGTATCACATCGATTAGCATATGTTGAACCATCGTTGTGAACTTGGGATAAATCTCACTTGGTCGTGGTGTGTGATCTTTTTATGTGTCATTGGATTCAGATTGCTAATATTTTGTTGAGAATTTTTTGCATCTAAATTCATCAAAGATGTTGGCCTGTGATTTTCCTTTTTGGTGGTGTCTTTGTCTGGTTTTGCTATCAGGGTGATGGTGGCCTTGTAGAATGAGCTTCGGTAATGTTCCTTCCTCTGCACTTTTTTGGAAGAGTTTCAAAAGGATAGGTCTTAACTCTTCTCTAGATGTTTGATAGTAGAGATTTCTCCTTTTTCATTTCTTATTTTGTTTATTTGGGTTCTCTCTCTTTTCTTCTTGGTGAGCCTGGCCAGAGGTTTGTCAGTCTTGTTTATCCTTTCAAAGAACAAGCTCTTGGTTTTATTGATTTTTTTTCTCTTTTTTTTTTTTTTGTTTTTTGGGTTTCTTTTTGTGGTATGTGGGCCTCTCACTGTTGTGGCCTCTCCCATTGCGGAGCACAGGCTCCAGACGCACAGGCTCAGCGGCCATGGCTCATGGGCCCAGCCGCTCTGTGGCATGTGGGATCTTCCCGGACCGGGGCATGAACCCCTGTCTCGAACCTGTGTCCCCTGCATCGGCAGGCGGACTCTCAACCACTGCACCACCAGGGAAGCCCTCTTTTGTTTTTTTAATCTCTATTTTATTTATTTTCTCTTTGATCTTTATTATTTCCTTCCTTCTGCTGACTTTAGGTTTTGTTTTCATCTTTTTCTAATTCTTTTAAGTGGTAGGTTAGGTTGTTTGAGATTTTTCTTGTTTTTTTGAGGAAGGCCTGTATCTCTATGAATTCCCCTTTAAGAACTGCTTTTGCTGCATCCCATAAATTTTGTATGGTTGTGTTTTCATTGTCATTTGTCTCAAGGTATTTTCTAATTTCCTCTTTGATTTCATCATTGACCCATTGGTTTTTTAGTAGCATGTTGTTTAGTCTCCATGTAATCAGTTTCTTCTCATTTCTTTTTCTGTGGTTGATTTCTGGTTTCATGTCATTGTGGTCAGAAAAGATGCTTGAGATAATTTCCATACTCTTAAATGTATTGAGGCTTGTTTTGTGCCCTAGTATTAATACCACATCTTCTTTATCCATTCATCTGTCAGTGGAGTTGCTTCCATGTCTTGGCTATTGTAAATAGTGCCGCTATGAACATTGGGGTGCATGTATCTTTTGTGACCTTGACAGTTTTGAAGAGGACTGGTCAGTTTTTTGTACACTGTCCCTCAATTTGGGTTGGTCTGATGTTTTCTCATGATCAGATTGAGGGAACAAGAACACTCAGAAGGGACTGCCATCACCTCTCCATGCATCACATCAAGGGGTGTGTGATGTCAACATGTCTTGTTACTGGTGATGTTAAGTTTGATCACTTCATTAGGTGGTATCTGCTGGGTTTCTCCACTGTTAAGTGACTGTCTCTCCCTTTTTATTTAATACATAATTTGAAGGAGATCATTTGAAACTCTACAAATATCCTCTTTCCCCTCAAACTTTGCTCAGTAATTTTAGCATCTACCAGTGGATTTTTCCCTCACCAGTTAGCACTGTGGTGGTATAATCTTAATTTCTGTTTCTCTCTTCCTTCTGCCTTTATTACTTGAAATTCTTTTGTAAGGAAGAGCTGTCCCTTCTCCTCCAGGTATTTATTTATTCAATTTTATTTATATCAGTATGAACTTATGGATATTCACTTTATTTTATGGGTTCTAATACAGTACTTCGGTTACTTATTGTTCAAACTGCTCCAGCTATCCACTGGCAGGTTGACTTCCATGTCCTTTAACCATGCCCCATCCTTTTTCGTAAACTGATTGATTGATTGATTGCTGCACTGGGTCTTTGTTGCTGCACGTGGGCTTTCCCTAGTTGCGGCGAGCCGGGGCTATTCTTTGTTGTGGTGTGCGGGCTTCTCATTGCAGTGGCTTCTCTTGTTGCGGAGCACAGGCTCTAGGCACGTGGGCTTCAGTAGTTGTGGCATGTGGGCTCAGTACTTGTGGCTCGTGGGCTTTAGAGTGCAGGCTCAGTAGTTGTGACACATGGGCTTAGTTCCTCTGCGGCATGTGGGATCTTCACAGACCAGGGCTTAAACCTGTGTCCCCTGCATTGGCAGGTGGATTCTTAACCACTGTGCCACCGGGGAAGCCCTGCCCAAACTTTTTTGAACACTTCCTTATTTTGGGCACCGTAAGATAAGATACTCCAGATTCATATTGAATTTTCCATCTCCCAGCCCTGTCTATCACTTCTCCATGGTAGCTGTGACTTTTTAGTTTAAAAGAAAAAACCAAAATCCAAAGCAAAAACAGAAAACCCTCAAGCCAAGGAAACTGACGTTTCTTAGGCACATACTATGGGCTGGCATGGTCATAGGATCTTTGCATGCATTGTCCTCTTAATCCTCATTCTTAATTTTTTAAACTCTGTTATATAGGTGTAGTTTTCTCCCTATTCAAGCGGATAAACTATGGCTTAGAGAAGTTAAGTGCCTTATTCAATTTTCTCCAGCAAGACTTCTAGTCTAGGTCTGTCGGACTCCCAGGTTCATGTTCTTTCTACTGGGTAAAGAATCATATCAGAAGCAAAATGAAACATGGATTTTATCCACTTCAGCTTCCTCCACCCCATTTCACAGACAAGGAACTGAGGCCAGTAAATGAGAAGATCAAGTCTTCTTCAAAACCCAGAACTTGATGGAAGAAATTAATGGAAGACCCTGATCCTCTGGCACTCAGCTCAGTAGTATTTCTTTACATTCCAATGAGTATAATTCTTCCCAGATTATTTTCATTGGTAAGATGACCAATGATTTCAGTTCATTATTGAAACTTCCTTTGCTTAGCTTATGATCTAATATCATTTCCCATTGTGTTTGCCAGAAACCATGAATGGGATTTTTGAGCCTAAGTGATCATTTTGATAAGTCAAGGGATAACATGTCAGAGAAAGAACTGAACAATAGCCCCACACACTACCCAATGCCTTGTTTTTATTATTTATTTATTTATTTGGCAGCACCAGGTCTTAGTTGCAGCACACGGGACCTTTGTCGCGACACGCGGAATCTTTAGTTGCGGCCCACAGGAACTTTTTGTTTAGTTGCGGCACGTGGGAACTTTTCTTAGTTGCAGCATGCAAACTCTTAGTTGTGGCATGTGGGATCTAATTCCCTGACCAGGGAGTGAACCTGGGCCCCCTGCACTGGGAGCACAGAGCCTTAGCCCCTCGACCACCAGGGAAGTCCCTACCCAATACCTCCTTAATAAGTGACATTGCCACTTTAATTCCCAAATTATCTCTTTGGCAATATAAATTCACTTGAAAATGGTATTTTCTGAAAGAAACAAAATTATTAACTTTTTCTTTTCAACTGTGATGTTTTTAAGAAGACTTAGAAAACCAGAAAATTCCTGAAAATAAGTACAGCTAGAAAAATATAATTAAGCTCAGAGCGGGAACAAGTTACCACGTCAATATGAATACTGTGCTTTAAGAGGCTCCCTTGAAAACAGAAAATAAGAACAATGGATTCCAAGCAATACTCTGGATCCATCATGGTTAAAACCAGGATAGTACAGAAGATAAGACCTGCTAAAACTAAAGCAGCTTATTATACTACTGAGGTGGCTTCTGGTTATATTGGAGACACTGAAGAAAGGACCCTGTTACAGGGTTTGGCTTTAAATATAACAACTATAAAATAGCTAAATGCAAATCTTGATCAACAGACCTGCATCCTGCCCGTGCTGGAAACAGCATTCAGGTAGTGGCTCCAACTTTGCCTTTCTTTTTTATTTTTTAACATCTTTATTGGAGTATAATTGCCTTACATTATTGTGTTAGTTTCTGCTGTATAACAAACTGAATCAGCTATACATATACATATATCCCCATATCCCCTCCCTCTTGAGTCTCCCTCACACCCTCCCTATCCCACCCCTCTAGGTGTTCACAAAGCACCACTGATCTCCCTGTGCTATGCGGCTGCTTCCCACTAGCTATCTATTTTACATTTGGTAGTGTATATATGTCCATGCCACTCTCTCACTTCATCCCAGCTTACCCTTCCCCCTCCCTGTGTCCTCAAGTCCGTTCTCTACATCTGCATCTTTATTCCTGTCCTGCCCCTAGGTTCTTCAGGACCACTTTTTTTGTTTGTTTAGATTCCATATATATGTGTTAGCATACGGTATTTGTTTTTCTCCTTCTGACTTACTTCACTCTGTATGACAGACTCTAGGTCCATCCACCTCACTACAAATAACTCAATTTCCTTGCTTTTTATGGCTGAGTAATATTCCATTGTATATATGTGCCACATCTTTATCCATTTGTCTGTCGATGGACACTTAGTTTGCATCCGTGTCCTAGCTATTGTAAATAAAGCTGCAGTGAACACTGTGGTACTTGACTCTTTTTGAATTATGGTTTTCTCAGGGTATATGCCCAACAGTAGGATTGCTGGGTCATATGGTACTTCTATTTTTAGTTTTTTAAGGAACCTCCATACTGTTCTCTATAGTGGCTGTATCAATTTACATTCCCACCAACAGTGCAAGAGGGTTCCCTTTTCTCCACACCCTCTCCAGCATTTATTGTTTCTAGATTTTTTGATGATGGCCATTCTGACTGGTGTGAGGTGATACCTCATTGTAGTTTTGATTTCCATTTCTCTAATGATTAGTGATGTTGAGCCTCCTTTCATGTGTTTGCTGGCAATCTGTGTGTCATCTTTGGAGAAATGTCTATTTAGGTCTTCTGCCCATTTTTGGATTGGGATGTTTGTTTTTTTGATATTGAGTTGCATGAGCTGCTTGTATACTTTGGAGATTAACCCTTTGTCAGTTGCTTCGTTTGCAAATATTTTCTCCCATTCTGAGGGCTGTCTTTTCATCTTATTTATGGTTTCCTTTGCTGTGCAAAAGCTTTGAAGTTTCATTAGGTCCCATTTGTTTATTTTTGTTTTTATTTTCATTTCTCTAAGAGGTGGGTTCAAAAGGATCTTGCTGTGATTTATGTCATAGAGTGTTCTGCCTCTGTTTTCCTTTAAGAGTTTTATAGTGTCTGGCCTTACATTTATGTCTTTAATCCATTTTGAGTTTATATTTGTGTATGGTGTTAGGGAGTGTTCTAATTTCATTCTTTTACATGTAGCTGTCCAGTTTTCCTAGCACCACTTATTGAAAAGCCTGTCTTTTCTCCATTGTATATTCTTGCTTCCTTTGTCAAAGATAAGGTGATCTCAACAGTTGAATGGATAAATAAGATGTGGCACATATATACAGTGGAATATTACTCAGTCATAAAAGGAAACGAAATTGAGTTATTTATAGTGAGGTGGATGGAACTAGAATCTGTCATACGGAATGAAGTAAGTCAGAAAGAGAAAAACAAATACCGTATGCTAACACATATATAAGGAATCTAAAAAAAAAAAAAAAGGTTCTAAAGAACCTAGGGGCAGGACAGGAATAAAGACATGAATGTAGAGAATGGACTTGAGGACATGAGGAGGGGGAAGGGTAAGGTGGGTTGAAGTGACAGAGTGGCATGGACATATATAGACTACCAAATGTAGAATAGGTACCTAGTAGAAAGCAACCGCATAGCTCAGGGAGATTAGCTTGGTGCTTTGTGACCACCTAGGGAGTGGGATAGGAGGGTGGGAGGGAGATGCAAGAGGGAGGAGATATGGGGATATATGCATATGTGTAGCTGACTCACTTTGTTATAAAGCAGAAACTAACATACCACTGTAAAGCAATTATACTCCAATAAAGATGTTAAACAAAAAAAAAAAGGGTAAGGTGACCATACGTGCGTGGGTTTATCTCTGGCCTTTCTATCCTGTTCCATTGATCTATATATCTGTTTTTGTGCCAGTACCATACTGTCTTGATTACTGTAGCTTTGTAGTATAGTCTGAAGTCCAGGAGCCTGATTATTGAGCTCCGTTTTTCTTTCTCAAGATTGCTTGTGCTATTTGGGGTCTTTTGTGTTTCCATACAAATTGTGAAATTTTTTGTTCTACATCTGTGAAAAATGCCCTTGGTAGTTTGATAGGGATTGCATTGAATCTGTAGATTGCTTTGGGTAGTATAGTCATTTTTACAGTGCTGATTCTTCCAATCCAAGAACATGGTATATCTCTCCATGTGTTTGTATCATCTTTAATTTCTTTCATCAGTATCTTATAGTTTTCTGCATTCAGATCTTTTGTCTCCTTAGGTAGGTTTATTCCTAGGTATTTTATTCTTTCTGTTACAGTGGTAAATGGGAGTGTTTCCTTAATTTCTCTTTCAGATTTTTCATCATTAGTGTATGGCAATGCAAGAGATTTCTGTGCATTAATTTTGTATCCTGCAACCTTGCCAAATTCATTGATTAGCTCTAGTAGTTTTCTGGTAGCATCTTTAGGATTCTCTATAGTATCATGTCATCTGCCAAGAGTGACCATTTTATTTCTTCTTTTCCGATTTGGATTCCTTTTATTTCTTTTTTGTCTGTGATTGCTGTGGCAAAAACTTCCAAAGCTATGTTGAATAATAATGGTGAGAGTTTGCAGCCTTGTCTTGTTCCTGATCTTAGTGGAAATGGTTTCAGTTTTTCACCATTGAGGATGATGTTGGCCCTGAGTTTGTCATATATGGCCTTTATTATGTTGATGTAAGTTTCCTCTATGCCTACTTTCTGGAGAGTTTTTTTTTATCATGAAAGGGCATTGAATTTTGTTGAGAGGTTTTTCTGCATCTATTGAGAGTATCATATCGTTTTTATCCTTCAATTTGTTAATGTGTTGTATCACATTGATTGATTTGCATATATTGAAGAATCCTTGCATTCCTGGGATAAACCGCACTTGATCATGGTGTATGATCCTTTTAATGTGCTGCTGGATTCTGTTTGCTAGTATTTTGTTGAGGATTTTCACATCTATGTTCATCAGTGTTATTGGCCTGTAGTTTTCTTTTTTTGTGACATCTTTGTCTGGTTTTGGTATCAGGGTGATGGTGGCCTCGTAGAATGAGTTTGGGAGTGTTCCTCCTTCTGCTATATTTTGGAAGACTTTGAGAAGGATATGTGTTAGCTGTTCTCTAAATGTTTGATAGAATTTGCCTGTGAAGCCATCTGGTCCTGGGCTTTTGTCTGTTGGAAGATTTTTAATCCCAGTTTCAATTTCAGTGCTTGTGATTGGTTTGTTTATATTTTCTGTTTCTTCCTGGTTCAGTCTCAGAAGATGTGCTTTTCTAAGAATTTGTCCATTTCTTCCAGGTTGTCTGTTTTATTGGCACATATTTGCTTGTCATAATCTCTCATGATCCTTTGTATTTCTGCAGTGTCAGTTGTTACTTCTCCTTTTTCATTTCTAATTCTGTTGATTTGAGTCTCCTCCCTTTTTTCTTGATAAGTCTGGCTAATGGTAATTTTGTTTATCTTCTCAAAGAACAAGCTTTTAGTTTTAATGATCTTTGCTATCATTTCCTTTATTTCTTTTTCATGTATTTCTGATCTGATCTTTATGATTTCTTTCCTTCCACTAACTTTGGGGTTATTTTGTTCTTCTTTTTCTAATTGCTTTAGGTGTAAGGTTAGGTTTTTTATTTGAGATTTTTCTTGTTTCTTGAGGTAAGATTGTATTGCTATAAACTTCCCTCTTAGAACTGATTTTACTAAATCCCATAGGATTTGGGCTGTCGTATTTTCATTGTCATTTGTTTCTAGGTATTTTTTGATTTCCTCTGATTTCTTCACTGATCTCTTGGTTAATTAGTAGCGTATTGTTTAGCCTCCATGTGTTTGTATTTTTTCACAGATTTTTTTCCTGTACCTGATATCTAGTCTCATCGCGCTGTGGCTGGAAAATATACTTGATACGATTTCAATTTTCTTAAATTTACCAAGGCTTGATTTGTGACCCAACGTATGATCTGTCCTGGAGAATGTTTCATGAGCACTTTAGAAGAAAGTGTATTCTGTTGTTTTTGGATGGAATGTCCTATAAATATCAGTTAAGTCCATCTTGTTTAATGTATCATTTAGAGCTTGTGTTTCTTTATTTATTTTCATTTTGAATGATCTGTCCATTGGTGAAAATGGGGAGTTAAATTCCCCTGCTATTATTGTGTTACTGTCGATTTCTACTTTTATGGCTGTTAGCATTTGCCTTATGTATTGAGGTGCTCCTATGTTGGGTGCATAAATATTTACAATTGTTATATCTTCTTTTTGGATTGATCCCTCGATCATTATGTAATGTCCTTCTTTGTCTGTTTTAATAATCTTTTTTCTAAAGTCTACTTTTCTGATATGAGAATTGCTACTCCAGCTTTCTTTTGATTTCCATTTCCATGAAATATCTTTTTCCATCCCCTCATTTTCAGTCTGTATGTTTCCCTAGGTCTGAAGTGGGTCTCTTGTAGACAGCATATATATGGTCTTGTTTTTGTATCCATTCAGCTAGTCTATGTCTTTTGGTTGGAGCATTTAATCCATTACATTTAAGGTAATTATCGATATGTATGTTCCTATTCCCATTTTCTTAATTGTTTTGGGTCTGTTTTTGTAGGTCTTTTCTTTCTCTTGTTTCCTGCCTAGAGAAGTTTCTTTAGCATTTGTTGTAAAGCTGTTTTGGTTGTGCTGAATTCTCTTAGCTTTTGCTTTTCTGTAAAGGTTTTAGTTTCTCCATCAAACTGAATGAGATCCTTGCTGGGTAGAGTAATATAGATTGTAGGTTTTTCCCTTTCATCACTTTAAATATGTCCTACCACTCCCTTCTGGCTTGCAGAGTTTCTGCTGAAAGATCAACTGTTAACCTTGTAGGGATTCCCTTGTTTGTTATTTGTTGCTTTTCCCTTGCTGCTTTTAATCTTTTTTCTTTGTATTTAATTTTTGATAGTTTCATTAATATGTATCTTGGCATGTCTCTCCTTGGATATATCCTGTATGGGACTCTGCACTTCCTGGACTTCATTAACTCTTTCCTTTCCCATATTAGGGAAGTTTTCAACTGTAATCTCTTCAAATATTTTCTCAGTCCCTTTCTTTTTCTCTTCTTTTTCTGGGACCACTATAATTCGAATGTTGGTGCATTTAATGTTGTCCCAGACGTCTCTGAGACTGTCCTCAATTCCTTAGATTCCTTTTTCTTTACTCTGCTCTGCAGTAGTTATTTCCACTATGTGTTCTTCTTCCTCCATTATTCTGCTATTGATTCCTTCTAGAGTATTTTTAATTTCATTTTTTGTGTTGTTAATCTTTCTTTTTTTTTTTTTTTTTTTTTTGGTCTTTAGTTCTTCTAGGTCCTTGTTAAACATTTCTTGTATTTTCTTCATTCTATTTCCAAAATTTTGGGTCATCTTTACTATCATGACGCTAAATTCTTTTTCCGGTAGACTGCCTATTTCCTTTTCATTTGTTTGTTCTGGTGGGTTTTTACCTTGCTCCTTCATCTGCTGCATATTTCTCTGTCTTACCATTTTGCTTAGCTTACTGTGTTTGGGGTCTCCTTTCCGCAGGCTGTAGGTTCGTCGTTCCTGTTGTTTTTGGTGTCTTCCCCCAGTGGGTAAGGTTGATTCAGTGGGTTGTGTAGGCTTCCTGGTGGAGGGGACTGATACCTGTGTTCTGGTGGATGAGGCTGGATCTTGTCTTTTCTGGTGGGCAGGACTGCGTCTGGTGGTGTGTTTTGGGGTGTCTGTGAACTTATTATGATTTTAGGCAGCCTCTCTGTTAATGGGTGGGGTTGTGTTCCTGTCTTGCTGGTTGTTTGGCATGGGGTGTCCAGCACTGTAGCTTGCTGGTCGTTGAGTGGAGCTGGGTCTTAGCGTTGCAATGAAGATCTCTGGGAGAGGTCTCGCTGACTGATATTACGTGGGGCTGGGAGGCCTCTGGTGGTCCAGTGTCCTGAACTCAGCTCTACCACCTCTGAAGCTCAGGCCTGACACCTGGTCGGAGCACCAAGACCCTGTCAGCCACACGGCAGCTGTGTGACTGCAGGTGAAGGATTCTACCTCTGTGCCTCAGTCTTCTCCTCTCAGCACTCCTTCCTGGCTTTTCCTGAAGTCGTCTTCTTCCTTCGATCTTCTTTCTTATCTTCAGTTCCACCGTAGATGACAAAAATGTTTCTTTGATATCGATCGATGGATGTGGTGACGTCCAGCTCACTGGGGCCAGGCCTAGGCCGTGCTGGACAGTGGACGGACTTTGATGGCGAACTGGGCCACCCTTCTTCTTCTGTCTGGGGCCCCTCGCCTCTCCTCTCCTCCCCACGTTTCGGTGGTGTTGAAAGTCAGGGGTGTGGCATCTAGCCCGACCCCTGGTCTCCTGACCCCAGTCTCAGGGCCTCAGCATGCCAGGGTCCTCAGACACTCTCGCTTCACCGCCTCAGCATGTCTCCCAACATTACCTTTCTTTTCTTATTTTCCCTTCAAGCTGTATAGTCATTTTCTGCACCCCCATGGATTCCAAGCCTCTGCAAAATGAGTATATGCTATCAAAAATATACTTTCTATAGAGACAGTTCAATTAAAATATTTTAAAGTATGGAGATAAGCTTCTACACATAGTGTAAAACTAACAAAGGTCTTTGGTAGAGTAGCATTGACAACCCTGGAACCCAGAGGGATCCTTTATGATATTCTTCCAAAAGCGAATGTTCCAGACTGTTGGTAGTTTGCTTCTCTCATATACCTGGAGAGGAAAGATTGGGTGGAAGGGACAAATTTCATAATTTAACAGTGATTGGATTTGATAGACTAGAACAGAGGTCAGCAAACTCTGGCCCCTGGGCCCATTCTGGTCCAATGCTTGTGCTATGAGCTGAATTTTGCCCCTCTGGCAATTTATGTGTTGAAGTCCTAACCCTCAAGGTTGGTGGTATTTGGAGGCTGGGGCTTTGAGAGGTAATTAGGGTTAGAGGAGGTCACGGGGTGGGGTGCTGGTCCTAAGGGATTGGTCTCCTTATAGGAGAGGGAGAGACCACAGAGGAAGGGCCATATGAGGACACAGTTGTCTACCAACCAGGAAGCGGGGTTTTGCCAGAAACCTAATTTTCTGGCACCTTGATCTTAGACTTGTAGCCTCCAGAACTGTGAGAAAAATTAATTTCTGTTGTTTAAGCTGTGCAGTCTGGGGTATTTTCTTACAGCAGCCCAAGCAGAGTAATATAGCCTGTTTCCGTAAATGAATTTGTATAGGAACACAGCCACACCCATATGTTCATGTATTAACTCTGGCAGCTTCCATGATAGGATATCAGTGTTGAGTAGTTGTGACCGAGATGATTTGACCTGCAAAGGGCAAAATATTTACTCTCTAGTCCATTACAGAAAAAATATGCCCGCCCCTGGAATAGAGACTTACCCTATACAGAATAGGTTTTGAACAGGAAAAAACATCCCAGTGGGATATCAAAGGGAGGAAACTGCCTTAGTGGGCAATGGCCAAACTAGCACTGGCCTAGTCACCTCCAGGAGTGTCCTGGACTTCCAGTCCTAACCCGTCCCCTTCCAGCCCGGTCACCTGGCACATGAGCTGAGTGGTTGACAATAAACATTCCTGCCCTCATAGGTTGAAGTCCTTGGGGGGGACCCTGTCCTCTAGTGAGGCTTACAGGACAGATCATTGGTTATGACAGTGGGGTGGAAAGGGACAGAACAGCATGGAAAGCAATGGAGAAGAAATCCGCTCATCTCCCCCTCTCCACAGCTGTGGATCAGCAGGGGTGCTGGAAGCTTCCCTGCTGCACAGCAGAGAGGGAGCAGGTTGGCGTGCAGGATGCAACCTTTGCTGGTAGCGAGAAGACTTCTCCCTGAATAAACGACGATGTGTGTTGAGAGTCAGCATGTGCTGTCCCCCTTCCCAAAGTAGCACTCGGGAAGTTTAGACACCTGTGTCAGAATCTTCTGGGGCTGGTTCTGGGAGCCTGTGCATTTAAGGCATACCTAGGTAATTCTTCTGCACACTGATGTCTGAGAACCACTGGGTGAGCAGTTCCCACCTGCTGGAGTTCCAGCACTGTTCCTACATGGGGAGGGGGCGCCCCTATGACCAGCCCCTGAGTGAAGAAACTTGGTGAAGAACCCTAGTCAAAGGCACCACACAAATGATTCCGTACACCAAAGCGTTGCTGTACCCGGGCTCCGCCAGCCAGGTCAGCCTTGAGGTTTCTGGGTCAGAACGCCAGCCTTGGAACCATATTCTGACCCTCAGTAATGTGGAATTCCACGGCTGAGACCACTGCTGGGCTGGGCTGACTTCAAGCAGAGTTGTTCCAGGTGCCTTGTTTGCTTCCCGCTCCATCTGTGGTGACCCAGTTGTGTTAGGAACAGGCAAAAAAGAGCTGGACTCAAACACAAAGCAAACACCATCTTTCTTCTTCCCATGTAATCAATAATTCAACCCTGTAAAGCAAGCCTGACTCCTGATGGAGTGCTTGCTGCAAAGAAGTGGACAGGGCCATCCAGCATCCACATCAACTTCTAACACTTCTTTCTGTCTGTCGGTCTTTCTCTCTCCCTCCTCCTGCCCTATCTCCTGGCCTGCCTTGGGTCTTTCTCCATCTGAATGCAAAATGAACATGTCTGCTACAGTGTGGCCCACACAGAGTCTAAGAGGATGCCAGGATAGAACGTGAACCACTGTCGGGAGAAGAGCCAGTTACTTTAAATGTCAGAGCAAATCAGCTTCTGAACTCAACGTCCCTTCTGAGTGATGCACCATTGTACCAGAGATCCAACAAGTGGCCACTTAGGTGAATTAAGGGTGTGAATCAGAAAATGCCCCATAGACATCACATGAACACCAGTAACAGTAATAATAGCAGCAGCAAACACTTGTATAGCATCTACTTTGTGCCAGGTGCTTCTCCGAGTGCCTTGTACATAGTTCACTTAACTTGGAAGGATTATTTCTAGTGTCTGTAAAACGCACCATGGAACAGAGATGGTATTTGTACCACCTATTCGAATGCATTTCAATCTCAGTATATACTTAAGTCCAGTGTGTAGGGTATGGAGGATCTAATTCCTTGTTCCTTATTTGCATGTTTTATGGTTTTGTTTTTTGTTTTTGTTTTTTGCGGTACGTGGGCCTCTCCCTGTTGTGGCCTCTCCCGTTGTGGAGCACAGGCTCCGGACACGCAGGCTCAGCGGCTATGGCTCACGGGCCCACCCGCTCCACGGCATGTGGGATCCTCCCGGACCGGGGCACGAACCCGTGTCCCCTGCATCAGCAAGTGGACTCTCAACCACTGCGCCACCAGGGAAGCCCTGGATGTTTTATGTTTTCAACATAATTCTTGGAAGCACCGTTTCCTTAAATGTTGAGTTTCATGGGGCCTGAAGAACAGTACAATTGCTACAGTGGAATAAACTCTTCTGGACAGAACCTCAGTATTTTTTTTTATGCCTTTCTTCATCCCCTGGCATGCCCATCATTCAAATTTTAAATAAGATGAATACAAATGACTTCCCCAGGGAGAACAATTGGTGTTAGTTTTAAAAGGAGCATCCCACCCATCTAATCCAGGCACCCTCCAGGGGGGCCATCACCTCTCTAAAGACTTGAGAGGATTAAAGATTTAAACACTGGGTGTCTTGATTAATCTGGTGACAGTGAGTGGCGTGTTCCACAGGCACACGTCCGGTCCACAGATTAGAGCCGTCAGAAGTGACCTGGCGTTGGCAGGACATCTCCATGCCCCGACAGGGTGGACCGGCTGGGAGCTGGCCCAAGCTGCGTTTGATGGACAGCCTTCCTCAACCTGCAGAGCCTGCTAGCTCTGGGTCTGAATCCTCGTTACCAAGTTATAGCCTCTCACAGCCCTGTCTGTATCAACCCAAGGCCTGGAGGTGGGTTTTAGCTTTATGTGACCTCTGTTATCCAGGCTCCGCTAGCCGAATACAATTTTGGTTCAACTAGTCAGAAAAGCACCCACTATGAGGGAACCTTCTTTGTTCTTTTCTTTCTTCCTCTCTTCCTCTCTTCCTCCCTCCCTCCCTCCCTCCCCCTCTCTTTCTTTCTTATTGAGCCCTTACATGCCAGCCACTGCTCTAATTGCTGGAGCTATATGCTACTAATAAAATACATTAGTAAAATCTGTACTGGATTAGAAGACATTAAGAAAGAAGTCATGCAGGAAAGAGGCCTCCCTCAGCTATTTGGGGAAGTCCCAAAATGCATCCCCCGCCCCCTGCTCTTTAGACACTGCCTTCTTCTGCAGCTTGTGGCTGCTGAGAGCTCCAGCACAGCTGAAACACTGCAGGGAAACCAAAGCCGTGGTGCCCTTGGCAAAACCTGTGTGAGGTCCCGGAAGAGCCCTGATTCCCTGAGGCTGGGGTATATTCTAGCTGAGATGGTGTGCACCCCTGTCTGCCACCCCAGCGCCACATGCCGCCGTGTGCTTCAGGTCTCAGAGAGCTTGGTAAGGTCGCTCACCCCGTTTACACTTCTCAGTTCTGACCATCTGTAATTACAGATGCAATGCACGAATATATTCCCGCTGTAAAACATTCAAATATCACAGATACATCAAAAGTGCTTCCTGTCTACTGGCCATCCTCAAGGAAGTAGGGCTGTTCAATGGATAGCCTTCTGGAACTCTCTGTCCGATTTTACGTAGAGATGTAACTCACACACAGAGCGACGCGTGCATGTGTGCACACACACCGCTACCGACACGTTGCAAAAGCACATATGGTTATTGCTTTGTATTTTTTTCTTACATAAATGGTATATTTATATTATCAGTCTGGAACTCCATTTCCTCACTCATTGAGGACCAACCAGATCAATATATAGAGTTAATTCAATAATCACTATTTTGAGCCTGATCAGTACAGAGCTCTGCTTAACTTCCCATAGTAGGAATGTACCTGCTTTCCTCCTAAGAATGTGCACGTGTGAAGGTGTGTTTTATTTTGAAGGGTAAGTGCTGAGAAATGGAACTATTGGACTTGCACATTTTAAATTATCGTAGATCCTTGCAAATGGTTCTTATGCCAGTGCATACTCCATCAGCCAGCTGTGAAAGGCCCCCTCTGGTTTACTTGCAGCCCCTCCTCACTTGGGCCCAGACCTGAGCTCATGGGGGCTGGGTTAAAGGGAAAACAGAAAGGCAGACACAAGTGTTTCTTCCCTGGGACCCCAAGACTTGGGCTTTGGGACTGTCTACTTGAGGATGTGTTCATTCCCAGGCGCCCTCTGTTGGACACAGCTGGGAAGGGACTTCGCTACCCTGGGAAAGAGAAGGCATGTGATAAAATGGTTCTTTGGAGGTGGTGTTTATTTTAGAAGGTTAAAAAAAAAAGGTACGTCATTTGCATGGTTCTGATTTCAAATGGTTAAAAAGGGTCTGCAGCGGTGTTTTTCATCCCTTTCCCATGACAACCCAGTCTCCTGCCCCAGAGACAACCAGTATTGATTCCTCCTTTGGTATTCTTCCAAAAATGATTTACGCATATGTATGCAAAATATATGTAGTGTGTATATTTTTTTTGCTATTTGTTTCCCAATGGAAGCATATGATACCATTGTGGGAAATGTAGTAGAGTGGTTAAGAGCATAGATTCTAAAAGCAGTCTTCCTGGGTTCAAATCCCAGCTCTACCATATATTACTTGCATGGCCCCCAATCAAATTGTTTAACCTCTCTCTGCCTCAGTTTCCTCTTATGCAAAATGTGGATTATCACTAGAGTTATTATAAAGATTAAATGGGTTAATATTTGTGGAGCTCTAAAACTGTATCTGGAATATAGTGAGAAGCATGGGCTCATTTGTTAAATAGTTTTTTCTTAAGAAAAGGGTCGGGGAGGGAAGAGGAACTGTCTACCTATACTGTGCTTTGTTATTATTCAGTATTTGATATTGAATATTTGAACATTGCAAAATAATCACCACAATAAGTCAAGTTAACATCCATCACCGTATATAGCATTTTTTTCTTGTGATGAGAGCTTTTTAGATCTACTCTTAGCAACTTTCATATATGAAATGGATTATTATTAACTGCAGTCACCATGCTGTACATTACATCCCCATGACTTAATTATTTTATAACTGGAAGTCTGTAGCTTATGACCCCCTTCACCCATTCTTCCTATCCCCAATACCCTGCTTTTGGCAACCACTAATGTGTTCTCTGAAGTTATGAGCTTGTTTGTTATTGTTTTCGTTTTAAATTTCACATTTATTTATTTTTATTTATTTTTTAATAGATCTTTATTGGATATAATTGCTTCACAGTACTGTGTTTCTGTTGTACAACAAAGTGAATCAGCCATATGCATACATATGTCCCCATATGCCCTCCCTCTTGAGCCTCCCCCCACCTTCCCTATGCCAGCCCTCTAGGTCATCGCAAAGCACAAAGCTGATCTCCCTGTGCTGTGCAGCTGCTTCCCACTAGCTAACCAGTTTACATTCGATGTGTATATATGTTGATGCTACTCTCGCTTCGCTCCAGCTTCCCCCTCCCACCCCGTGTCCTCAAGTGCATTCTCTATGTCTACGTCTTTATTCCGGCCCTGCCACTAGGTTCATCAGTACCTTTTTTTTTTTTTTTTTTAGATTCCATATATATGTGTTAGCATATAGTATTTGTTTTTCTCTTTCTGACTTACTTCACTCTGTATGACAGACTCTAGGTCCATCCACCTCACTACAGTTAACTCAGTTTCGTTTCTTTTTATGGCTGAGTAATATTCCACTGTATATATGTGCCACATCTTCTTCTTTTTTTTTTTTGCGGTATGCGGGCCTCTCACTGTTGTGGCCTCCCCCGTTGCGGAGCACAGGCTCCGGACGCGCAGGCTCCGGACGCGCAGGCTCAGCGGCCATGGCTCACGGGCCCAGCCGCTCCGCGGCATATGGGATCCTCCCAGACCGGGGCACGAACCTGTATCCCCTGCATCGGCAGGCGGACTCTCAACCACTTGCGCCACCAGGGAGGCCCCTGTGCCACATCTTCTTTATCCATTCATCCAATGCGGGACACTTAGGTTGCTTCCATGTCCTGGCTATTGTAAATAGAGCTGCAATGAACATTTTGGTACATGACTTTTGAATTATGGTTTTCTCAGGGTATATGCCCAGTAGTGGGATTGCTGGGTCGTATGGTAGTTGTATTTTTAGTTTTTTTTTTTTTTTTCTTTTTGCGGTACGCGGGCCTCTCACTGTTGTGGCCTCTCCCGTTGCGGAGCACAGGCTCCGGATGCGCAGGCCCAGCGGCCATGGCTCACGGGCCCAGCCGCTCCGCGGCATATGGGAGCCTCCCAGACCGGGGCACGAACCCGTATCCCCTGCATCGGCAGGCGGACTCTCAACCACTGCGCCACCAGGGAGGCCCCTATTTTTAGTTTTTTAAGGAACCTCCATACTGTTCTCCATAGTGGCTGTACCAATTTACATTCCCACCAACAATGCAAGAGGGTTCCCTTTTCTCCACACCCTCTCCAGCATTTATTGTTTCTAGATTTTTTGATGATGGCCATTCTGACTGGTGTGAGATGATATCTCATTGTAGTTTTGATTTGCATTTCTCTAATGATTAAAGATGTTGAGCATCCTTTCATGTGTTTGTTGGCAGTCTGTATATCTTCTGTGGAGAAATGTCTATTTAGGTCTTCTGCCCATTTTTGGATTGGGTTGTTTGTTTTTTTTGTTATTGAGCTGCATGAGCTGCTTGTAAATCTTGGAGATTAATCCTTTGTCAGTTGCTTCATTTGCAAATAGTTTCTCCCATTCTGAGGGTTGTCTTTTGGTCTTGTTTATGGTTCCCTTTGCTGTGCAAAAGATTTGAAGTTTCATTCGATCCCATTTGTTTGTTTTTATTTCCATTTCTCTAGGAGGTGGGTCAAAAAGGATCTTGCTGTGATTTATGTCATAGAGTGTTCTGCCTATGTTTTCCTGTAAGAGTTTGATAGTGTCTGGCCTTACATTGAGGTCTTTAATCCATTTTGAGCTTATTTTTGTGTATGGTGTTAGGGAATGTTCTAATTTCATTCTTTTACATGTAGCTGTCCAGTTTTCCCAGCACCATTTATTGAAGAGGCTGACTCTATATTCTTGCCTCCTTTTTCAAAGATAAGGTGACCATATGTGCATGGGTTTATCTCTGGGCTTTCTATCCTGTTCCATTGATCTGTCTTTCTGTTTTTGTGCCAGTACAATACTGTCTTGATTACTGTAGCTTTGTAGTATAGCCTGAAGGCAGGGAGCCTGATTCTTCCAGCTCCATTTTTCGTTTTCAAGATTGCTTTGGCTATTCAGGGTCTTTTGTGTTTCCACGCAAATTGTGAAATTTTTTGTTCTAGTTCTGTGAAAAATGCCAGTGGTAGTTTGATAGGGATTGCATTGAATCTGTAGATTGCTTTGGGTAGTAGAGTCATTTTCACAATGTTGATTCCTCCAATCCAAGAACATGATATATTTCTCCATCTATTTGTATCATCTTTAATTTCTTTCATCAGTGTCTTATAATTTTCTGCATACATGTCTTTTGTCTCCTTAGGTAGGTTTATTCCTAGATATTTTATTCTTTTTGTTGCAATGGTAAATGGGAGTGTTTCCTTAATTTCACTTTCAGATTTTTCATCATTAGTGTATAGGAATGCCAGAGATTTCTGTGCATTAATTTTGTATCCTGCTATTTTACCAAATTTACTGATTAGCTCTAGTAGTTTTCTGGTAGCATCTTTAGGATTCTCTATGTATAGTATCATGTCATCTGCAAACAGTGACAGCTTTGCTTCTTTTAAGAATTGGATTCCTTTTATTTCCTTTTCTTCTCTGATTGCTGTGGCTAAAACTTCCAAAACTATGTTGAATAAGAGTGGTGAGAGTGGGCAACCTTGTCTTGTTCCTGATCTTAGTGGAAATGGTTTAAGTTTTTCACCATTGAGGATGATGTTGACTATGGGTTTGTCATATTTAGCCTTTATTATGTTGAGGAAAGTTCCCTCTATGCCTACATTCTGCAGGGTTTTTATCATAAATGGGTGTTGAATTTTGTTGAAAGCTTTCTCTGCATCTATTGAGATCATCATATGGTTTTTCTCCTTCAGTTTGTTAATATGTTGTCACGTTGATTGATTTGCGTATATTGAAGAATCCTTGCATTCCTGGAGTAAACCCCACTTGATCGTGGTGTATGATCCTTTTAATGTGCTGTTGGATTCTGTTTGCTAGTATTTTGTTGAGGATTTTTGCATCTATGTTCATCAGTGATATTGGCCTGTTGTTTTCTTTCTTTGCAACATCTTTGTCTGGTTTTGGTATCAGGGTGATGGTGGCCTCGTAGAATGAGTTTAGGAGTGTTCCTCCCTCTGCTATATTTTGGAAGAGTTTGTGAAGGATGGGTGTTAGCTCTTCTCTAAATGTTTGATAGAATTTGACTGTGAAGCCATCTGGTCCTGGGCTTTTGTTTGTTGGAAGATTTTTAATCACAGTTTCAATTTCAGTGCTTGTGATTGCTCTGTTCATATTTTCTATTTCTTCCTGGTTCAGTCTCGGCAGGTTCTGCATTTCTAAGGATTTTCACATTTCTTCCAAGTTGTCCATTTTATTGGCATAGAGTTGCTTGTAGTAATCTCTCATGATCTTTTGTATTTCTGCAGTGTCAGTTGTTACTTCTCCTTTTTCATTTCTCATTCTATTGATTTGAGTCTTCTCCCTTTTTTTCTTGATGAGTCTGGCTAATGGTTTATCAATTTTGTTTATCTTCTCAAAGAACCAGCTTTTAGTTTTATTGATCTTTGCTATCGTTTCCTTCATTTCTTTTTCATTTATTTCTGATCTGATCTTTATGATTTCTTTCCTTCTGCTAACTTTGGGGGTTTTTTGTTCTTCTTTCTCTAATTGCTTTAGGTGCAAGGTTAGGTTGTTTATTTGAGATGTTTCCTGTTTCTTAAGGTGGGATTGTATTGCTATAAACTTCCCTGTTAGAACTGCTTTTGCTGCATCCCATAGGTTTTGGGTCGTCGTGTCTCCATTGCCATTTGTTTCTAGGTATTTTTTGATTTCCTCTTTGATTTCTTCAGTGATCACTTCGTTATTAAGTAGTGTATTGTTATTTTTTACAGATCTTTTCCTGTAATTGATATCTAGTCTCATAGCGTTGTGGTCGGAAAAGATACGTGATATGATTTCAATTTTCTTAAATTTACCAAGGCTTGATTTGTGACCCAAGATATGACCTATCCTGGAGAATGTTCCATGAGCACTTGAGAAAAATGTGTATTCTGTTGTTTTTGGATGGAATGTCCTATAAATATCAATTAAGTCCATCTTGTTTAATGTATCATTTAAAGCTTATGTTTCCTTATTTATCTTCATTTTGGATGATCTGTCCATTGGTGAGAGTGGGCTGTTAAAGTCCCCTACTATGAGTGTGTTACTGTTGATTTCCCCTTTTATGGCTGTTAGTATTTGCCTTATGTATTGAGGTGCTCCTATGTTGGGTGCATAAATATTTAGAATTGTAATATCTTCTTCTTGGATTGATCCCTTGATCATTATGTAGTGTCCTTCTTTGTCTCTTGTAATAGTCTTTATTTTAAAGTCTATTTTTTCTGATATGAGAATTGCTACTCCAACTTTCTTTTGGTTTCCATTTGCATGGAATATGTTTTTCCATCCCCTCACTTTCAGTCTGTATGTGTCCCTAGGTCTGAAGTGGGTCTCTTGTAGACAGCATATATATGGGTCTTGTTTTTGTATCCATTCAGCCAGTCTGTGTCTTTTGGTGGGAGCATTTAATCCATTTACATTTAAGGTAATTATCGATATGTATGTTCCTATTCCCATTTTCTTAATTGTTTTGGGTTTGTTATTGTAGGTCTTTTCCTCATCTTGTGTTTCTTGCCTAGAGAAGTTCCTTTAGCATTTGTTGTAAAGCTGGTTTGGTGGTGCTGAACTCTCTCAGCTTTTGCTTGTCTGTAAAGGTTTTAATTTCTCCATCAAATCTGAATGAGATCCTTGCTGGGTAGAGTAATCTTGGTTTCAGGTTTTTCTCCTTCATCACTTTAAATATGTCCTGCCAGTCCCTTCTGGCTTTCAGAGTTTCTGCTGAAAGATCAGCTGTTAACCTTATGGGGATTCCCTTGTGTGTTATTTGTTGTTTTTCCCTTGCTGCTTTTAATATGTTTTCTTTGTATTTAATTTTTTATTTTTTTTTTATTTTTATTTTTTTTTATTTTATTTTATTTTTTTTTTTTTGCTGTACGCGGGCCTCTCACTGCTGTGGCCTCTCCCGTTGCGGAGCACAGGCTCCGGACACACAGGCTCCGCGGCCATGGCTCGCGGGCCCAGCCGCTCCGCGGCATGTGGGATCTTCCGGGATCGGGGCACGAACCCGTGTCCCCTGCATCGGCAGGCGGACTCTCAACCACTGCGCCACCAGGGAAGCCCTGTATTTAATTTTTGATAGTTTGATTAATATGTGTCTTGGTGTGTTTCTCCTTGGATTTATCCTGTATGGGACTCTCTGTGCTTCCTGGACTTGATTAAGTATTTCCTTTCCCATATTAGGGAAGTTTTCAACTCTAATCTCTTAAAATATTTTCTCAGTCCCTTTCTTTTTCTCTTCTTCTTCTGGGACCCCTATAATTCGAATGTTGGTGCGTTTAATGTTGTCCCAGAGGTCTCTGAGACTGTCCTCAGTTCTTTTCATTCTTTTTTCTTTATTCTGCTCTGCAGTAGTTATTTCCACTATTTTATCTTCTAGGTCACTTATCCGTTTTTCTGCCTCAGTTATTCTGCTATTGATCCCTTCTAGACTATTTTTTTTTTGGCTGTACACGGGCCTCTCACTTTTGTGGCCTCTCCCATTGTGGAGCACTGGCTCCGGACACGCAGGCTCAGCGGCCATGGCTCACAGGCCCAGCCGCTCTGCGGCATGTGGGATCTTCCCAGACCGGCGCACAAGCCCGTGTCCCCTGCATCGGCAGGCAGACTGTCAACCACTGCACCATGAGGGAAACCCCTAGAGTTTTTTAAATTTCATTTATTGTGTTGTTCATCTTTGCTTGTTTCATCTTTAGTTCTTCTAGGTCCTTGTTAAATGTTTCTTGCATTTTCTCTATTCTATTTCCAAGATTTTGGATCATCTTTACTATCATTATTCTGAATTCTTTTTCAGGTAGACTGCCTGTTTCCTCTTCATTTGTTAGGTCTGGTGGGTTTTTACCTTGCTCCTTCATCTGCTGTGTATTTTTCTGTCTTCTCATTTTGCTTATCTTACTGTGTTTGGGGTCTCCTTTTTGCAGGCTGCAGATTCGTAGTTCCCGTTTTTTTTGGTGTCTGTCCCCAGTGGCTAAGGTTGGTTCAGTGTGTTGTGTAGGCTTCCTGGTGGAGGGGACTAGTGCCTGTGTTCTGGTGGATGAGGCTGGTTCTTGTCTTTCTGGTGGGCAGGTCCACGTCTGGTGGTATGTTTTGGGGTGTCTGTGACCTTATCATGATTTTAGGCAGCCTCTCTGCTAATGGGTGTGGTTGTGTTCCTGTCTTGCTAGTTGTTCGGCACTGGGTGTCCTGCACTGTAGCTTACTGGTCGTTGAGTGAAGCTGGGTGTTGGTGTTGAGATGGAGATCTGTGGATGATTTTCGCCATTTGATATTATGTGGAGCTGGGAGGTCTCTTGTGGACCAGTGTCCTGAAGTTGGCTCTCCCACCTCAGAGGCACAGCACTGACTCCTGGCTGGAGCACCAAGAGCCTTTCATCCACACGGCTCAGAATAAAAGGGAGAAAAAATAGAAAGAAAGAAAGAGGATAAAATAAAGTTATTAAAATAAAAAATAATTATTAAGAAAAAAAATTTTTTTAAGTAAAAAAAAAAAATCACGGATGGACAGCACCCTAGGACTAATGGTGAAAGCAAAGCTATATGGACAAAATCTCACACAGAAGCATACACATACACACTCACAAAAAGAGGAAAAGGGGAAAAAATAATATATCTTGCTCCCAAAGTCCACCTCCTCAATTTGGGATGATTCGTTGTCTATTCAGGTATTCCACAGATGCAGGTACATCAAGTTGATTGCGGAGCTTGAATCTGCTGCTTCTGAGGCTGCTGGGAGAGATTCCGCTTTCTCTTCTTTGTTCTCACTGCTCCCAGAGTTCAGCTTTGGATTTGGACCCGCCTCTGCATGTAGGTCGCTTGAGGACGTCTGTTCTTTGCTCAGACCGGACGGGGTTAAAGGAGCAGCTGATTCGGGGGCTCTGGCTCCCTCAGGCCATGGGGGAGGGAGGGGCACGGAGTGCAGGGCAAGCCTGCGGTGGCAGAGACTGGTGTGACATTGCACCAGCCTGAGGTGCACCGTGCGTTCTCCCGGGGAAGTTGTCCCTGGATCACGGGACCCTGGCAGTGGCGGGCTGCACAGGCTCCGGGAGGGGAGTTGTGGATGGTGACCTGCGCTCGCACACAGGTCTCTTGGCAGCGGCAGCAGCAGCGGCCTTAGCGTCCCACGCCCGTCTCTGGGGTCCGCGCTGTTAGCTGCAGCTTGCGCCCATCTCTGGAGCTCCTTTAAGCGGCACTCTTAATCCCCTGTCTTCGCACACCAGGAAACAAAGAGGGAAGACAAAGTCTCTTGCCTCTTTGGCAGGTCCAGACTTTTTCCCGGACTCCCTCCTGGCTAGACGTGGTGCAAGATAAAAACCCACCAGACCTAACAAATGAAGAGGAAATAGGCGGTCTACCTGAAAAAGAATTCAGAATAATGATAGTAAAGATGATCCAAAATCTTGGAAATAGAACAGAGGAAATGAGGTATACTGCTATGTTGTTTGAGACTTTTCTTGTTTCTTGAAGTAGGCACTTATCACTATGAATTTCTTTCTTAGAACTGCTTTTGCTACATCCCATAGGTTTTGTATATTGTACTTCCATTTTAATTTGTCTCAAGGTATTGTTTGATTTCTTCATTGACCCACTGGTTGTTCACTAGCCTGTTGTTGCCATGTATTTGTAAATTTTCCAGTCTTCTTCTTGCAGTTGATTTCTAGTTTCATACCATTGTAGTCAGAAAAGATGGTTAATATGACTATAGTATTATAAAATTTGCTAAGACTTACTTTGTGGCCTAACAAATGATCTATCCTGGAGAATGTTCCATGTGCACTTGAGAAAAATGTTTATTCTGGTGCTTTTGGATGGGATGTTTTGTATATATTTTTTAAGACCACCTGGTCTAATGTGTCATTTATGGCCAATGTTCCCTTATTGATTTTCTGTCTGAGTGATCTATCCATTGATGTAAGTGGGTTATTAAAGTCCCCTACCATTATTGTATTGCTGTCTATTAATATTTGCTGTTTATATTTAGGTGCTTCTCTGTTGGGTGCATAAATATTTACCAATGTTATATCTTCTTGTTTGACGTTTTAATCATTATGTAATGCCCTTCATTGTCTCTTAGTACAGTATTTTGTCTGATATAAGTATCAGTAGTCCAGCTTTCTTTTGGTTTCTATTCACATGGAATATCTCTTTCCATCCCTTCACTTTCAGTCTGTGTGTGTCCTTGTGCCTGAAGTTCATCTCTGTAGGCAGCATATGGATGGGTCTTGTTTTTTTCATCCATTGAGCCACTCTATGTCTTTTGATTGAGAATTTAGTCCATTTACATTTAAAGGAATTATTGATAGGTATGAAGTTATTGGCATTTTGTTAATTGTTTTCTGGATGTTTTGAAGTTCCTCTGTATCTTTCTTATTTTATTACTCTTTTCTTTTGTAATTTGATTTTTTTTTTTACTGGTATGCTTAGATTTCTTTCTCATTATCTTTTATGTACCTACTATATAGGTTTTTGCTTTGTGATTACCATGAGTCTTACATATGAGAACTTATATTTACAACAGTGTATTCTGAGTTGATAACAAGTTTGAATGCATCCTAAAGCACTACGTTTTACCCTCCCCCTCCACATTTTATGTTTTTGATGTCACATTTTACTTTTTTCTCTTTTTGTTTTTTAATTTTTATTTTATATTGGAATACAGTTGATTAACAATGTTGGGTTAGTTTCAGGTGTACAGCAAAGTGATTCAGTTATACATATACATATGTCTATTCTTTTTCAAATTCTTTTCCCAGTTAGATCATTACAGAGTATTAAGCAGAGTTCCCTGTGCTATACAGTAGGTCCTTGTCAGTTATCTATTTTAAATATAGTAGTGTGTATATGTCAGTCCCAAACTCTCAATGTATTCCCCCCACCTTTCCCCTTTGGTAACCATAAGTTTGATTTCTAAGCCTGTGAGTCTGTTTCTCTATTGTAAATAAGTTCATTTGTGTCATATTTTTTTAGATTTCGCACATAAGCAATATCATATATTTGCCTTTGTCTGACTTACTTCACTTAGTATGATAATCTCTAGCTCCATCCCATGTTGCTGCAAATGGCATTATTTCATTCTGTTTTATGGCTGAGTAATATTCCATTGCATATATGTACCACATCGTCTGTATCCATTCATCTGTTGATGGACATTTAGGTTCTTCTATGTCTTGGCTGTTGTAAACAGCACTGCGATGAACACTGGGGTGCATGTATCCTTTTGAAACATGGTTTTCTCCAGACACATGCCCAGGAGTGGGGCTACTGGATCATATGGTAGCTCTATTTTTAGTTTTTTAAGGAACTTCCATACTGTTGTCCATAGTGGCTGTACGAATTTACATTCCCAGCAGCAGTGTAGGAGAATCCCCTTTTCTCCACACCCTCTCCAGCATTTACTGTTTGTAGACTTTTTGATAGTGGCCATTCTGACTGGTGTGAGGTGATATCTCGTTGTAGTTTTGATATGCATTTCTGTAATAATTAAAGATGTTAAGCATCTTTTCACATGCCTCTTGGCCATCTGTATGTCTTCTTTGGAGAAATGTCTATTTAGGTCTTCTGCCCATTTTTTGATTGGGTTGTTTGTTTTTTGATATTGAGCTACAGGATCTGTTCTAGATTTTGGAGATTAAGCCCTTGTCAGTCACATCGTTGGCAAATATTTTCTCCCATTCCTTGGGTTGTCTTTTCATTTTGTTTATGGTTTCCTTTGCTGTGCAAAAGCTTTTGAGTTTAAATAGGTCCTTTTTGTTTCTATTTCCATTACTCTAGAAGACAGATCAAAAAAGACAGTGCTGCAATTTATGCCAGAGTGTTTGCCTATGTTTTCCTCTAAAGAGTTTTATAGAATCAGGTCTTACACTTAGGTCTTTAATCCATTTTGAGTTTATTTTTGTGTATGGTGTTAAATAATGTTCTAATTTCATTCTTTTACATTCAGCTGTCCAGTTTTCCCAGTACCATTTATTGAAGAGACTGTCTCTTCTCCATTGTGTAGTCTTGCCTGCTTTGTCATAGATTAATTGACCATAGGTGTGTAGGTTTATTTCTGGGCTTTCTGTCCTGTTCCATTGATCTATATTTCTGTTTTTGTGACAGACCCATACTGTTTTGATGAGTGTAGCTTTGTAGTATAGTCTGAAGACAGGGAGTCTGATTACTCCAGCTCTGTTTTTCTTTCTCAGGATTGCTTTGGCTATTTGGGGTGTTTTTGTCTGCATACAAATTTGAAAATTTTTTTGTTCTAATTCTGTGAAAAACGCCATTGGTAATTTGATAGGGATTGTTTCGAATCTGTAGATTGCCTTGGGTAGTATAGTCATTTTCACAATATTGATTCTTCCAATCTAAGAACATGGTATATCTTTCCATCTGTTTGTGTCATCTTCGATTTCTTTCATCAGTGTCTTATAGTTTTCTGCATACAGGTCTTTTGCCTCCTTAGGTAGGTTTATTCCTAGTTTTTTTTTTTTTTTTTTTTTGTTATTTTTTGCGGTACACGGGCCTCTCACTGCTGTGGCCTCTCCCGTTGCGTAGCACAGGCTCCAGACGCGCAGGCTCAGCAGCCATGGCTCACGGGCCCAGGCACTCTGCGGCATGTGGGATCCTCCCAGACTGGGGCACGAACCCGTGTCCCCTGCATCGGCAGGCGGACTCTCAACCACTGCGTCACCAGGGAAGCCCCATAGTTTTTCTTTTAGATGTGATGCTCAATGGGATTGCTTCTTTAATTTCTCTTTCTGATCTTTTGTTTTTAGTGTATAGAAATGCAACATATTTCTGTGCATTAATTTTGTATCCTGCAACTTTACCAATTTCACCAATGACCTCTAGTAGTGTTCTGTTAGCATCTTTTGGTTTTTCTATGTATAGTCATGTCATCTGCAAACAGTGACAGTTTCATATCAGCTGCAATCCGTGACAGTTTTACTTCTTCTTTTCCAATTTGGATTCCTTTTATTTCTTTTACTTCTCTGATAGCCGTGGCTAGGACTTCCAAAACTATGTTGAATAAAAGTGGCAACAATGGACATCCTTGTCTTGTTCCCGATCTTAGAAGAAATGCTTTCAGCTATTCACTGTTGAGTATGATGTTAGCTGTAGGTTTGTCGTACATGGCCTTTATTATGTTCAGGTAGGTTCCCTCTGTGCCCACTTTCTGGACAGCTTTTATCATAAATGGGTGTTGAATTTTGTTAAAAGCTTTTTCTGCATCTATTGAGATCATATGGCTTTTATTTTTCAATTTGTTGACGTGATGTACCACACTGATTGATTTGCAGACATTGAAAAATCCTTGCATCCCTGGGTTAAATCCTATTTGATTATGGTGTATGACCCTTTTCATGTACTGTTGGATTCAGTTTCCTAGTATTTTGTTGAGGATTTTTGGGTCTATGTTTATCAGTGATATTGGCCTGTAATTTTCTTTTTTTGTGGTATCTTTGTCTGGTTTTGGTATCAAGGTGATGGTGGCCTCATAGAATGAATTTCGGAGTGTTCCTTCCTCTGCAATTTTTCGGAAGAGTTTCAGAACACTAGGTATTAACTCTTCCCTAATGTTTGATAGAATTCGCCTGTGAAGCCATCTGGTCTTGAACTTTTGTTTTTGGGGAGTTTTTAAATCACAGTTTCTCTTTCAGTACTTGTGATTGGTCTGTTCACCTTTTTAAATTTCTTTTTTGTTCAGTCGTGGGAGATTTTACCTTTCTAAGAATGTGTCCATTTCTTCTAGGTTCTTATTTTATTGGCATATATTTGCTTGTAGTAGTCTCTTATGATCCTTTGTATTTCTGTGGTGTCTGTCTTAACTTCTCCTTTTTCACTTCTAATTTTATTGATCTGAGCCCTCCTTTTTTCTTGATGAGTGTGGCTAAAGACTTATCTGTTTTGTTTATCTTTTTAAAGAATCAGCTTTTAGTTTCATTGATGTTTTTCTATTGTTTTCTTCGACTCTATTTCATTTATTTCTGCTCTGATCTTTATGATTTCTTTCCTTCTGCTAAATTTGGGTTTTGTTTGTTGTTCTTTCTCTAGTTACTTTAGGTGTAATTTTAGGTTATTTTCAATTTTTCTTGTTTTCCGAAGTAAGACTATATTCCTATAAACTTCCCTCTTAGGACTGCTTTAGCTGTGTCCCATAGGTTTTGGATCATCATCCTTTCATTTTCATTTGTCTCCAGCTATTTTCTTATTTCATCTTTGATTTCTTCAGTGATCCATTGGTTGTTTAGTAGCATATTATTTAGCCTCCACGTTATTGTGGTTTTTACATTTTTTTCTTGTAGTTGATTTCTAATCTCACAATGTTGTGGTCAGAAAAGATGTTTGATATGATTTCAATTTTCTTCAATTTACCAAGGCTTGTTTTGTAGCCCAGCATGTGATCAATCCTGGAGAATGTTCCATGTGCACTTGAAAAGAATACATATTCTGCTGCTTTTGGATGGAATACTCCATAAATGTCACTTAAGTCCATCTGGTCTAATGTGTCATTTAAGCCCTGTGTTTCCTTTTTTTTTTTTTTTAAACATCTTTATTGGAGTATAATTGCTTTACAATGGTTTGTTAGTTTCTGCTTTATAACAAAGTGAATCAGTTATACATATACATATGTTCCCATATCTCTTCCCTCTTGTGTCTCCCTCCCTTCCACCCTCCCTATCCCACCCCTCTAGGTGATAATAAAGCACCGAGCTGATCTCCCTGTGCTATGCGGCTGCTTTCCACAAGCTATCTATTTTACATCTGGTAGTGTATATATGTCCATGCCACTCTCTCACTTTGTCACAGTTTACCCTTCCCCCTCCCCATATCCTCAAGTCCATTCTCTACTAGGTCTGTATCTTTATTCCCGTCTTAACCCTAGGTTCTTCATGACATTTTTTCCCCTTACATTCCATATATGTGTTAGCATACTATTTGTCTTTCTCTTTCTGACTTACTTCACTCTGTATGACAGACCCTAGGTCCATCCACCTCACTACAAATAACTCAATTTTGTTTCTTTTTATGGCTGAGTAATATTCCATTGTATATATGTGCCACATCTCCTTTATCCATTCATCTAATGATGGACACTTAGGTTGTTTCCATCTCCGGGCTATTGTAAATAGAGCTGCAATGAACATTTTGGTACATAACTCTTTTTGAATTATGTTTTTTTCAGGGTATATGCCCAGTAGTGGGATTGCTGGGTCATATGGTAGTTCTATTTGTAGTTTTTTAAGGAACCTCCATACTGTTCTCCATAGTGGCTGTACCAATTCACATTCCCACCAGCAGTGCAAGAGTGTTCCCTTTTCTCCATACCCTCTCCAGCATTTATTGTTTGTAGATTTTTTGATGATGGCCATTCTGACCGGTGTGAGATGATATCTCATTGTAGTTTTGATTTGCATTTCTCTAATGATTAATGATGTTGAGCATTCTTTCATGTGTTTGTTAGCAAACTGTATATCTTCTTTGGAGAAATGTCTATTTAGGTCTTCTGCCCATTTTTGAATTGGGCTGTTTGTGTTTTTGTTATTGAGCTGCATGAGCTGCTTGTAAATTTTGGAGATTAATTCTTTGTCAGTTGCTTCATTTGCAAATAGTTTCTCCCATTCTGAGGGTTGTTTTTTGGCCTTGTTTATGGTTTCCTTTGCTGTGCCACAGCTTTGAAGTTTCATTAGCTCCCATTTGTTTATTTTTGTTTTTATTTCCATTTCTCTAGGAGGTGGGTCAAAAAGTATCTTGCTGTGATTTATGTCATAGAGTGTTCTGCCTATGTTTTCCTCTAAGAGTCTGATAGTTTCTGGCCTTACATTTAGGTCTTTAATCCATTTTGAGCTTATTTTTGTGTATGGTGTTAGGGAGTGATCTAATCTCATACTTCTACATGTCCCTATCCAGTTTTCCCAGCACCACTTATTGAAGAGGCTGTCCTTTCTCCACTGTACATTCCTGCCTCCTTTATCAAAGATAAGGTGACCATATGTGCATGGGTTTATCTCTGGGCTTTCTATCCTGTTCCATTAATCTATATTTCTGTTTTTGTGCCAGTGCCATACTGTCTTGATTACTGTAGCTTTGTAGCATAGTCTGAAGTCAGGTAGCCTGATTCCTCCAGCTCCGTTTTTCGTTCTCAAGATTGCTTTGGCTGTTCAATGTCTTCTGTGTTTCCATACAAATTGTGAATTTTTTTGTTCTAGTTCTGTGAAAAATGCCAGTGGTAGTTTGATAGGGATTGCATTGAATCTGTAGATTGCTTTGGGTAGTAGAGTCATTTTCACGATGTTGATTCTTCCAATCCAAGAACATGGTATATCTCTCCATCTATTTGTATCATCTTTAATTTCTTTCATCAGTGTCTTGTAATTTTCTGCATACAGGTCTTTTGTCTCCTTAGGTAGGTTTATTCCTAGATATTTTTTTCTTTTTGTTGCAGTGGTAAATGGGAGTGTTTCCTTAATTTCACTTTCAGATTTTTCATCATTAGTGTATAGGCATGCCAGAGATTTCTGTGCATTAATTTTGTATCCTGCTACTTTACCAAATTCATTGATTAGCTCTAGTAGTTTTCTGGTAGCATCTTTAGGATTCTCTATGTATAGTATCATGTCATCTGCAAACAGAGATAGCTTTACTTCTTCTTTTCTGATTTGGATACCTTTTATTTTCTTTTGTTCTCTGATTGCTGTGGCTAAAACTTCCAAAACTATGTTGAATAAGAGTGGTGAGAGTGGGCAACCTTGTCTTGTTCCTCCTCTTAGTGGAAATGGTTTAAGTTTTTCACCATTGAAGATGATGTTGGCTATGGGTTTGTCATATATGACCTTTATTATGTTGAGGAAAGTTCCCTCTATGCCTACGTTCTGCAGGGTTTTTATCATAAATGGGTGTTGAATTTTGTCGAAAGCTTTCTCTGCATCTATTGAGATGATCATATGGTTTTTCTCCTTCAATCTGTTAATATGGTATATCACCTTGATTGAATTACATATATTGAAGAATCCTTGCATTCCTGGAGTAAACCCCACTTGATCATGGTGTATGATCCTTTTCATGTGCTGTTGGATTCTGTTTGCTAGTATTTTGTTGAGGATTTTTGCAGCTATGTTCATCAGTGATATTGGCCTGTAGTTTTCTTTCTTTGTGACATCCTTGTCTGGTTTTGGTATCAGGGCGATGGTGGCCTCGTAGAATGAGTTTGGAAGTGTTCCTCCCTCTGCTATATTTTGGAAGAGTTTGAGAAGGATAGGTATTACCTCTTCTCTAAATGTTTGATAGAATTTGACTGTGAAGCCATCTGGTCCTGGGCTTTTGTTTGTTGGAAGATTTTTAATAACAGTTTCATTTTCAGTGCTTGTGATTGGTCTGTTCATATTTTCTGTTTCTTCCTCGTTCAGTCTCGAAAGGTTGTGCATTTCTAGGAATTTGTCCATTTCTTCCAGGTTGTCCATTTTATTGGCATAGAGTTGCTTGTAGTAATCTCTCATGATCTTTTGTATTAATGCAGTGTCAGTTATTACTTCTCCTTTTTCATTTCTCATTCTATTGATTTGAGTCTTCTCCCTTTTTTTCTTGATGAGTCTGGCTAATGGTTTATCAATTTTGTTTATCTTCTCAAAGAACCAGCTTTTAGTTTTATTGATCTTTGCTATCATTTCCTTCATTTCTTTTTCATTTATTTCTGATCTGATCTTTATGATTTCTTTCCTTTTGCTAACTTTGGGGGTTTTTTGTTCTTCTTTCTCTAATTGCTTTAGGTGCAAGGTTAGGTTGTTTATTCGAGATGTTTCCTGTTTCTTAAGGTAGGATTGTATTGCTATAAACTTCCCTCTTAGAACTGCTTTTGCTACATCCCATAGGTTTTGGGTCATCGTGTCTCCATTGTCATTTGTTTCTAGGTTTTTTTTGATTTCATCTTTGATTTCTTCAGTGATCACTTGGTTATTAAGTAGTTGTTTAGCCTCCATGTGTTTCTATTTTTTACAGATCTTTTCCTGTAATTGATATCTAGTCTCATATTGTTGTGGTTGCAAAAGACACTTGATATAATTTCAGTTTTCTTAAATTTACCAAGGCTTAATTTGTGACCCAAGATATGATCTATCTTGGAGAATGTTCCATGAGCACTTGAGAAAAATGTGTAATCTGTAGTTTTTGCATGGAATGTCCTATAAATATCAATTAAGTCCATCTTGTTTAATGTATCATTTAAAGCTTGTGTTTCCTTATTTATCTTCATTTTGGATGATCTGTCCATTGGTGAAAGTGGGCTGTTAAAGTCCTCTACTATGAATGTGTTACTGTCGATTTCCCCTTTTATGGCTGTTAGTATTTGCCTTATGTATTGAGGTGCTCCTATGTTGGGTGCATACATTTTTACAATTGTTATATCTTCTTCTTGGATTGATCCCTTGATCATTATGTAGTGTCCTTCTTTGTCTCTTGTAATAGTCTTTATTTTAAAGTCTATTTTTTCTGATATGAGAATTGCTACTCCAACTTTCTTTTGGCTTCCATTTGCATGGAATATGTTTTTCCATCCCCTCACTTTCAGTCTGTATGTGTCCCTAGGTCTGAAGTGGGTCTCTTGTAGACAGCATATATATGGGTCTTGTTTTTGTATCCATTCAGCCAGTCTGTGTCTTTTGGTGGGAGCATTTAATCCATTTACATTTAAGGTAATTATCGATATGTATGTTCCTATTCCCATTTTCTTAATTGTTTTGGGTTTGTTATTGTAGGTCTTTTCCTCATCTTGTGTTTCTTGCCTAGAGAAGTTCCTTTAGCATTTGTTGTAAAGCTGGTTTGGTGGTGCTGAACTCTCTCAGCTTTTGCTTGTCTGTAAAGGTTTTAATTTCTCCATCAAATCTGAATGAGATCCTTGCTGGGTAGAGTAATCTTGGTTTCAGGTTTTTCTCCTTCATCACTTTAAATATGTCCTGCCAGTCCCTTCTGGCTTTCAGAGTTTCTGCTGAAAGATCAGCTGTTAACCTTATGGGGATTCCCTTGTGTGTTATTTGTTGTTTTTCCCTTGCTGCTTTTAATATGTTTTCTTTGTATTTAATTTTTGACAGTTTGATTAATATGTGTCTTGGTGTGTTTCTCCTTGGATTTATCCTGTATGGGACTCTCTGTGCTTCCTGGACTTGATTAAGTATTTCCTTTCCCATATTAGGGAAGTTTTCGACTATAATCTCTTCAAATATTTTCTCAGACCCTTTCTTTTTTCTTCTTCTTCTGGGATCCCTATAATTCGAATGTTGGTGTGTTTAATGTTGTCCCAGAGGTCTCTGAGACTGTCCTCAGTTCTTTTCATTCTTTTTTCTTTATTCTGCTCTGCAGTAGTTATTTCCACTATTTTATCTTCCAGGTCACTTATCCATTCTTCTGCCTCAGTTATTCTGCTATTGATCCCTTCTAGAGTATTTTTTATTTCATTTATTGTGTTGTTCATCATTGCTTGTTTCATCTTTAGTTCTTCTAGGTCCTTGTTAAATGTTTCTTGCATTTTCTCTGTTCTATTTCCAAGATTTTGGATCAACTTTACTATCATTATTCTGAATTCTTTTTCAGGTAGACTGCCTAGTTCCTCTTCATTTGTTAGGTCTGGCAGGTTTTTATCTTGCTCCTTCATCTGCTGTGTGTTTTCTGTTCCCATTTTGCTTATCTTCGTGTGTTTGGGGTCTCCTTTTAGCCGGCTGCAGGTTCGTAGTTCCCGTTGTTTTTGGTGTCTGTTCCCAGTGGCTAAAGTTGGTTCAGTGAGTTGTGTAGGCTTCCTGGTGGAGGGGACTAGTGCCTGTGTTCTGGTGGATGAGGCTGGATCTTGTGTTTCTGGTGGGCAAGTCCACGTCTGGTGGTATGTTTTGGGGTGTCTGTGGCCTTATTATGATTTTAGGCAGCCTTTCTGCTAATGGTGGGGTTGTGTTTCTGTCTTGCTAGTTTTTTGGCATAGGGTGTCCAGCACTGTAGCTTGCTGGTCGTTTGGTGAAGCTGGGTTTTGGTGTTGAGTTGGAGATCTCTGGGAGATTTTCGCCCTTTGATATTACATGGAGCTGGTAGGTTTCTTGTGGACCAGTGTCCTGAAGTTGGCTCTCCCACCTCAGAGGCACAGCACTGACTCCTGGCTGCAGCACCAAGAGCCTTTCATCCACACAGCTCAGAATAAAAGGGAGAAAAAGTGGAAGGAAGGAAGGAAGGAAGGGGATAATGTAAAATAAAATAAATTTATTAAAATAAGAAATAATTATTAAAAAAAGAAAAATTAAGTAAAACAAAACAAAACAAAAAGCAGACGGATATAACCCTAGAACAAATGGTAAAAGCAAAGCTATACAGACAAAATCTCATACAGAAGCATACACACACACACTCACAAAAAGAGGAAAAGGTGAAAAAATAATATATCTTGCTCCCAAAGTCCACCTCCTCAATTTGGGATGATTCGTTGTCTATTCATGTATTCCACAGATGCAGGTACATCAAGTTGATTGTGGAGATTTAATCCGCCGCTCCCGATGCTGCTGGGAGAGGTTTCCCTTTCTCTTCTTTGTTCGCACAGCTCCTGGGGCTTAGCTTTGGATTTGGCCCCGCCTCTGCATGTAGGTCGCTGGAGGACATCTGTTCTTCGCTCAGGCAGGACGGGGTTAAAGGAGCAGCTGATTCGGGGTCTCTGGCTCATTCAGGCCGGGCACAGGGAGGGGCACGGAGGCGGGGCGAGCCTGCGGTGGCAGAGGCCGGCGTGACGTTGCGTCAGCACGAGGCGCGCTGTGCGTTCTCCCGGGGAAGTTGTCCCTGGATCATGGGACCCTGGCAGTGGCGTGCTGCACAGGCTCCCCGGAGGGGACGTGTGGAGAGTGACCTGTGCTCACACACAGGCTTCTTGGTGGCGGCAGCAGCAGCCCCAGCGTCCCACGCCCGTCTCTGGGGTCCGCGCTTTTAGCCACGCCTTGCGCCCGTCTCTGGAGCTCCTTTAAGCGGCGCTCTGAATCCCCTCTCCTCACGCACCAGGAAACGAAGAGGGAAGGAAAAGTCTCTTGCCTCTTCGGCAGCTCCAGACTTTTCCCCGGACTCCCTCCGGGCTAGCCGTGGCGCACTAACTCTCTTCAGGCTGTGTTCACGCCGCCAGCGCTCCAACCGAAGCCCGAGCCTCAGCTCCCAGCCCCCGCCCGCCCCGGCGGCCGAGCAGACAAGCCTCTCGGGCTGGTGAGTGCCGGTTGGCACCGATCCTCTGTGTGGGAATCTCTCCGCTTTGCCCTCCGCACCCCTATTGCTGCGCTCTCCTCTGCGGCTCCGAAGCTTTCACCCTCCGCCACCTGCAGTCTCCGCCCGCGAAGGGGCTTCTAGTGTGTGGAAACCTTTCCTCCTTCACCGCTCCCTCCCACTGGTGCAGGTCCCGTCCCTATCCTTTTGTCTCTGTTTTTTCTTTTTTCTTTTGTACTACCCAGGTACGTGGGGAGTCTCTTGCCTTTTGGGAGGTCTGAGGTCTTCTGTCAGCGTTCAGTAGGTGTTCTGTAGGAGTTGTTCCACGTGTGGATGTATTTCTGGTGTATCTGTGTGGAGGAAGGTGATCTCCGTGTCTTACTCTTCCGCCATCTTCCCCCTCTCTTCCCCGTGTTTCCTTTTTGATTTTCTGTCTGGATGATTTGTCCATTGGTGTAAGTGGGGTGTGAAAGTCCCCCACTATTATTGTGTTACTGTTGATTTCTTCTCTTATGGCTGTATTTGCCTTATATATTGAGATGCTCCTATGTTGGGTTCACATATATTTACAATTGTTGTATCTTCTTCTTAGGTTGATCCCTTGATCATTAAGTAGTATCTTTCTTTGTCTCTTATAACATTCTTCATTTTAAAGTGTATTTTGTCTGATAGAAGTATTGCTACTTCAGCTTTCCTTTGATTACCATTTGCATGGAGTGACTGTTTTCATCCCCTCACTTTCAGTCTTTATGTGTCCCCTAGATGAATTGGGTTTCTTATAGACAGCATATATACGGGTCTTGTTTTTGTATCTATTCAGCCAGTCTATGTCTTTTGGTTGGAGCATTTAATCCATTTAAGATAATTACTGACATGTATGTTTTTATGGCCATTTTGTTAATTGGCTTGGATTTGTTTCGTAGGGCTTTTTTTTTTTTTTTTTTTTTTTTTGTGGTACGCGGGCCTCTCCCGTTGTGGAGCACAGGCTCCGGATGCGCAGGCTCAGCGGCCATGGCTCACGGGCCCAGCTGCTCCACGGCATGTGGGATCTTCCTGGACCACGGCATGAACCTGTGTCCCCTGCATCAGCAGGCGGACTCTCAACCACTGCGCCACCAGGGAAGCCCTTGTAGGGCTTTTTTCTTCCCTTCCTCTTTATTCTCTTCCCTTGTGATTTGATGACTATCTTTAGCATTGTGTTTGGATTTCTTTTGCCTTTTTTTTTTTTTTTTTTTTTGCGGTACACGGGACTCTCACTGCTGTGGCCTCTCCTGTTGCAGAGCGCAGGCTCAGCGGCCATGGCTCACGGGCCCAGCCACTCCGCGGCATGTGGGATCTTTCCGGACCGGGGCACAAACCCGTGTCCCCTGCATTGGCAGGCGGACTCTCAACCACTGTGCCACCAGGGAAGCCTTCTTTTGCTTTTTTGTTTGTGTATCTATTGTAGATTATTGGTTTGTGGTTACCATGAGGTTTTGATATAGCAATCTCTATATATACAAGATTGTTTTAAATTGCTGGTCTTTTAATTTCAAATGCATTTCCAATATCCTGCATCTGTACTCTCCTTTTCTCATGACTGCTGGTTTTGATATCATATTTGTGTGTGGATGATTTCCTAACTTTACTGTATGTTTGCCTTTACTGATGAGCTTTTCCATTCATAATTTTCTTATTTCTACTCGTGGCCTTTTTCTTTTCCACCTAGAGAAGTTCCTTTAGCATTTGTTGCAAAGCCAGTCTGGTGGTGGTGAATTCTCTTAGCTTTTGCTTGTCTGTAAAGCTTTCGATTTCTCTGCCTTGCTGGGTAGAATATTCTTGGTTGTAGGTTCTTCCCTTTCACCACTTTAAATATATCATGCCATTCCCTTCTGGCCTACAGAGTTTCTGCTGAAAAATCAGCTGATAACCTTAAGAGAATTCCCTTGGATGTTATTTGTTGCTTTTCCCTTCTTGCTTTTAATATTTTTTCTTTGTCTTTAATTTTTGCCAATTTGATTACTATGTGTCTCGGTGTGTTTCTCCTGCCTGGGACTCTCTGCATTTCCTGGACTTGGGTAACTGTTTCCTTTCCCATGTTAGGGAAGTTTTCAGCTATTATCTCTTCTCTCTTTTCTCAGGTCCTTTCTCTCTCTGTTCTCCTTCTTGGACTCCCATAATGTGAATGTTGGTGCATTTATCGTTGTACCAGTGATGTCTTAGACTGTCTTAATTTTTTTTCATTCTTTTTCTTTATTCTGTTCCACAGCAGTGATTTCTACCATTCCATCTTCCAGCTCACTTATCTATTCTCTGCCTCCATTATTCTGCTATTCCTTCTAGTTTATTTTTTATTTCAGTTATTGTATTGTTCCTATTTGTTCTTTAATACTTCTCAGTATTTGTTAAACATTTCTTGTATCTTCTCAATCTGTGCCTCCATTCTTTTTCCGAGATCTTGGCTCATCTTTACTATCATTACTCTGAGTTCCTTCTCAGATTCCCTGTCTCCACTTCACTTAGTTGTTCTTCTGGGGTTTTATCTTGTTCCTTCATCCGGGACATATTCCTCTGCTGCCTTTTCATCTTGTCTATCTTTCTATGATTGTGGTTTCTATTCCACAGGCTGCAGGGCTGTAGTTCTTCTTGCTTCTGCTGTCTGCCCCTCGTGGATGAGGCTGGTCTAACAGGCTTGTGTAGGCTTCCGGGTGGGAGGGACTGGTTCCTGCCCACTGGTGGGTGGAGCTGGTCTTGTGCCTCTGGTGGACAGGGCCATGTAAGGGATTTGTTGAGCGGGCAACTATGAGCTCAGGAAGACTTTAAGCAGCCTGCCTGCTGATGCATGGGGCTGTGTCCTTGACCTGTTGGTTTTTTGGCCTGAGGTGTCCGAGCATTGGACCCTACAGGCTGTTGGGTGGGACCAGGTCTTGGTGAGAAAATGGTGGCCCCCGGGAGGGCTCATGACGCTGAGTACTCCCCAGAACTACCGCTCCCAATGAGGTCACTGCTTTTTATCCTGGGCAGTGGTGTGCACGAGACCTTGTGTGTGCCCTCCGAGAGTGGAGTTTCTGTTTCCCCTAGTACTGTGGAATTCCTGCAACAAGATCCCACTGGCCTTCAAAGCCAGATTCTCTGGGGGCTCCTCATCCAATGGCCAGACCGCCAGGCTGGGGAAGCATGACTTGGGGTCAGAACTTGCACTCCTGTGGGAGAACTTTTGCAATATAATTATTTTCTAGTTTGTGGGTCCCCCACCCGGCGGGTGTGGGATTTGCTTTTATTGCAGTTGTGCTCCTCCTACCATCTCGTTGTGGCCTTCTTTGTCTTTGGGCATAGGATATCTGTTGGTAGGTTCCAGCATTTTTCTGTCAATGGTTGTTCAGCAGTTAGCTGTGATTTTGGTGTTTTCATAAGAAGAGGTGTCCTTCTACTCTGCTATCTTGTGTCCACTCATATTTTACTTTTATCTTGTGTATCCCTTAACTAATTATTGTAGTTAGTTGTTTTTACTACTTTTGTCTTTTAACCTTCATACAAGCTTTATAAGTGATTAATCCACTACACTTACTATACATTTACCTTTACTAGTGAGATTTATACTTTCATATGTTTTGTTACTAATTAACACCTTTTCTTTTCAACTTACATGAGCCGCTTTAACATTTCTTATAAGGTCGGTTTAGTGGTGATGAACTCCTTTAGCTTTGGCTTGTCTGGAAAACTTTGTATCTCCTTTAATTCTGAACTATAAGTTTGCTGGATAGAATATTCTTGTTTGGAAGTTTTTTTTTTTCTTTCAGCACTTTGAATACAGGCATACCTCAGAGATACTGGGGTTTGGTTCCAGACAACCACAATAAAGGAAATATTGCAACAAAGCAAGTCATACAAGTTTCTTGGTTTCCCCATGCATGTAAAAGTTATGTTTTACTGTAATTTATTGTGTGCAGATAGCATTGTCTTTTTAAAATTTACATATCTTAAGTAAAAAATACAAAGCAAAAACAATTAGAATAGTAACATCAATTATCACCGATCACAGATCACCATGAGAAATATAATAATGAAAAAGTTTGACATATTGTGAGAATTACCAAAACATGACACAGAGACATGAAGTGGGCAAATGCTTTTGGAAAAATGGTGCTGAATAGACTTTCTAAACTCAGGTTGCCACAAACGTTCAGTGTGTAATAAACATAGTATCTGTGAAGGACAATAAAACAGAAAGCAGTAAAATGAGGTATGCCTGTATATTGTGCAACTCCCTTCTGGCCTACAGAGTTTTTCATGAAAAATCTGCTGCTCATTTCATGGGGGTTTCCTTTGAAGTAACAGGCTGTTCCTCTATTACCATTAATATTCTCTCCTTGTCTTATATTTTCACATTTTAATTATTATGTGTCTTGATGTATGTTTCTTTTGGTTCCCCTTATTTGGAACTCTCTGGGCTTCCTGAATCTGGATGTCTGTTTCCTTCCCCAGGTTAGGGAGGTTTTCAGCCATTATTTCTTCAAATGAGTTTTCTACCCCTTTTGTTTTTCTCCCTCTTTTGTTTTTCTCCCTCTGTGACTCCTATAATGTGAATATTAATGCACTTGATGTTGTTTCATGAGTCCCTGAAGCTATCTTCCTTTTTTTTTTTCCATCCCTTTTTGTTTTCTCTGCTCTTTGATTGGGTCAGTTCCTCTGCCCTGTCTTTGAGTTCATTGATCCTTTCTTCTGCTTCATCTAGTCTGCTCTTGAACCCCTCTAGTGCATTTCTAGTTCAATAAGTGTACTCTTTAGCTCTGTGACTTCTGTTTGGTTCTTATATTTTCTCCCTTTGTTGAAGTTCTCACTGTGTTCATCCATTCTTCTCCCAAGTTCAATGAGCATGTTTAAAACGACTACTTTGAACTTTTTCTTGTAAATTACTTACCTCTTTCATTTAAATTTTCTTCTCCAGTTTTATCTTATTTATTTGTTTGGACCATATTCATCTTTTTCTCCCTTTTGATGACGTGTTTTGGTTTCTGTGCGATAGATGAAACAGCCACCTCTCCCAGTCTTGAAGGGCTGGCCTAGTGTAGGAGATGTACCTTGTCACTCAACCATACCCCAGCTTTGGGTTATCTCTTCAACCTTTCCAATTGTCTAAGCAGCCTATTTTATTTCTAATAGGTCCCAGTAGTTGAGTGTGTGCTGAGATCAGTTAGTGTCCCAAAGAAGAGGATCTCAGCACCTAGATTCAGGCTGATTGGAAGGCAGACCATCTGGCAGCAACTTTTAAAGATGCAAATATATACAGTCCTTCAGGACTACAAGCGTAGGCCCCACTGGCCATCAGAGCCAAGTGATCTGGAGATGTTCCCCTGGGCAGCAGTCACAAAACTGGGGCACCTATCTTGCGTTACTTATCTAACTAACTTACCTCATCACTGACTCTTAGTCCTACAAAGTTAGACTTAAAAATATATCCCCAGCCATGTCACTAAGTGAAAATGCAAATAGGATATACATATATACAGCATATAGGATGTTATGTTATGCTGTTAGGACATATGCACAGACCTCTTCTCCATGGACACATATGTAAATGCAGAGAAACAGGCCTGCAAGGAGGCATCCCAAATTGATAAGCGTGCTTACCTCTGAGGAGGATGTAGCATTGAAAGGAGAGCGGTCAAGGAGCATTTTCTTGTCTGTCTGAACATTTTTACAGTAAAAGATGTAGTCAGTACATATTTTTTAATTTTTAAAATTTATTTAAAGGAAAAAAGTTTACTGAAGTTGAACTGACAACCGACAGTTAGTGGCTTTTAATAGTTAAGAATAAAAAGACAGTGAGAGGGCTTCCCTGGTGGCGCAGTGGTTGAGAGTCCGCCTGCTGATGCAGGGGACGCGGGTTCGTGCCCCGGTCCGGGAAGATCCCACGTGCCGCGGAGCAGCTGGGCCCGTGAGCCATGGCCGCTGGGCCTGCGTGTCCGGAGCCGTGCTCCGCAACGGGAGAGGCCACAACAGTGAGAGGCCTGCGTACAGCAAAAAAAAAAAAAAAAAAAAAAAAAAGACAGTGAAACTTAATTTTCTAAAATGGGCAATGGTTAGAAAACGTAGACACTCTGGGAACTCTGTAGCATGTTCCTTAGAAATTAAACAGTGCCTCTTGTTCCCCCTACACATCCTCTGTCCATGGGATTTATCTTACCAGACCAGCTACCTTCCAGGTTTTTCTAACAGAGTTACAAAATCAATCCTTACAAACATGCAGTTATAGAAATGACATAAAATTGCATGTTTAATATAAATCTAAAGTATTTCTTTACCTCCCACTTGGGAGTTTTAGGGACTTCAGTTTTTTTTCCACCATTTCTCTAGCATCCAAAGTAGCAATTCTCAAGGGGGAGGATGGGGGCCCAAATGGAAGCCATGCTTGAAAACACACATACCTGCAGGGAGTCAGAGGGGAGGGAGCCCTGGCTACTGGTGGAATGTGTTGTATCCCTCAGACACGCAGGGCAGCACATGGGCTAAAGGCATCACTTTGAGGTTCAGCTTTAGTATGATGTTGTATGTCCAAAAAGAAAAGTAGTTCGTTGATACAAAACGGCTTCTCTCTCTCTCTCTCCCTCTTTCTCTCCCTCTCCCTCTCCCTCTCTCTCTCTCTCTCACACACACACACACACGCACAACAAAAGCTACTTTCACTTTGTCTTCCCCCCCTGCAAAAACCAAAACCATTTTCTGGTTAACTTGGCTGGCTGCTTTGCTATATAGTAGCAAAGCTACTATTGCTAGATATACTGCAGATTTGACAGCATGGGACCCGAATACTTGGTTCAAATCACAGGTGCTCTTTCTAGAAGTGTGACTTTGGGCAAGTTCCTAAATCTCTCTTGCCCTTAGGATCCCCATCTGCAAAACGGGGATGACCTTGGGGCTCTCTCTTGCAGGGTTGTTGCAGGTAGTAAATGAGCTAGGAGCCATCGGAAGAGTGCCTGGCATTCAGGAACGTATTTAATAAGCTTAGCTATTGCTTGAATAAACTTCCAGCTTTACAAAGTCAAATGATTACCCAAGACACCCTGATTTGATGATTATGCTGCAGTTTGGACCTGACACACAAGCTCCTTAAGATGGGCCCCTCCAGTCTTATTGGGAAGACCCTTGATGTGTCCACACAGTATGTGTTAATAAGTGCTGGCTGTGTGGTGCTGACTTGGCAAATGGCCATATGTTCTAAGGGCAAAACTTCCCTTGGAACAAGGCAGCGCTCGGTACACTGTCAGCCAGGCCCCCCCCTCCCTTCACTGAACCCACACAGGGCCTCTTTGGTAGTGATCTCATTTATTCTCTTTGGAGTTTGGTTTTTATTGAGAGGATTCCAGGATTTAATAAACACACAGTTGAGAGCCATCTCTCTGTGGTCGCTTATAAAGTAATAAGAGAGATAAGATGTTGAAGTGCAGCCTGTCATCCTCTCTGGCATGAGACAGTGTGAACCAAAAAAGTAAATAAAAAGAAGTTCTGTCTAGTACACAGTTTAAACAAAAATGAACTTTGATTGTAAAAGCTCTTTATTCACTGGTACTGACATCCCAGAAGCAAGTGAAATGATGCCTGCCTTCACTGCACATGTCATATATTTTGGGGGGCTTAACGAAACACCCTGGAGCAGTTCCCTGGCCACACCAAGTTTCTGGGCTGTAGGAGAAGGAAGAAAGTGCTCTCCGTGGGGATTTGGGGTCAGAGGGTTGCCGTCTTTTGGCCAGCGCAGGCTGGTTAATCTTGCTCCTCTGGGTCTGTGTTGCAGGAATCATGTACCGCAAGTCATGCGCGTCGTCAGCCGCCTGCCTCATCGCCTCGGCTGGGTACCAATCCTTCTGCTCCCCAGGGAAACTGAACTCAGTGTGCATCAGCTGCTGCAACACCCCTCTCTGCAATGGGCCCCGGCCCAAGAAAAGGAGCAATTCTGCCCCGGCCGTTCGGCCAGGGCTCCCCAGCACCATCCTGCTCCTCGAATTAGGCCTCTTCTTGGCACACTGCTGAAGCTGAAGGAGATACCAGCCCTTCCTGCATTGTTCTTCTGGCCCACCCTCCCCCAGCCCCCTGAGGTTTTTCTGGGTGTCCTTTGAGTCTGGGTGGCGAGGGGAATCCGTGTTCTCTTTCTTTCAGTTCCTTTGCAAATAATGAAAGAGCTCAGTGTAAAAACAAAACTTTGTGAGCTCTGGATACATTCAGTTTGGCTGAATTTTCAGTGTGTCCTTAATGGAAGGAAGGAGGAGGAACGGATACAGATGGGCCAACTTGCAGAGTTGAGGCCAGCTTGGCAGCAGCATTAGCCCTTAAGGGACACTTCTAAGTGGCCGTCTGCTTTTTTCCCAGGCCCCTGTCTTCCACTCCTGTCCCTGATGATGCGGGCACAGTTTGTTTAGTCACTGCTGGATGAAGGTAACCGTCGCTTTCGTGTGGGGAGGGCCCGTTGGCGCTCCAGCTTCCCTTTCTTCCTTGACAGACAGTCACACTTCATGCTCCTGGAAGCCATTTTCGGTGGCAGGGTTGGCAGGTTTCACCTCTGAGTTGGGATCCGGTGACTCACGACTCAACTGCTGAGGCTCAGATTCGGGCTTGGCCTTGCTCTGAAAAGTGCTTAAGAAAACCTTGTTAGTTCTCCTTGCAGAGGAATTGGGCCGGGAAGCCAGGAAGATGAGCGGGCGGCGCGCTAAGCGGGTGCTATCCACGGTGGAGGCCACGTGGGCGCGCAGGCGCTTCTGGTTGGCATGTGGCAGCGTCAGCCGGCAGCGCAGCACCTGCCCGAACACGCTGCGGAACTGCTGCGAGGACACGTTGTACAACAGCGGGTTGACGACCGAGCTCAGGTAGAAGAAGGTGTCCGAGAATGGGAGGAGGATCATGTACGCCTGGAAGTAGGACTTGGTCCAGTCGTGCTTGGGTTTGGCCGCAGCCATGATCCTCCGAACCTGGTTAGGCATCCAGCACACGGCCAGTGTCACAACGATCAGCCCTGAGCAGGCAGGAGAGGGGAGAGAGAGAGAAAAAAACAGTCATAAGCCCAGCAACAAAAAGATACCCATAAAATACTGAGCCCCTCAGTTCTGTGCTTACTGGCCAGGAAATGGTACCCAATTTTCAAGTTGGGCTTGCTTGATGGCTTTTTTTTGCCACTAGCCAAAAAACAAATTTAACAGTTTCAAGGCCAGGGGCGTTGACTGTGTTAAAGACCATTAAATGCTTTAGACAATTTATTTATACCTGTTGCTGCCTGTTAATTTAAAAAAATGTTTTTGTTGTTTGTGTACCCAGAAAGCATTTTATGTAGTCCATAAGTCTGGTTTTGGCCTTTAAGGAATAGATGGATACGGTATAGCCACATCAGATGAAACAATATTTGTACTTTAAAGAATGTTTGTTTGTCTAGAGACAACCCAATGATTATTTTCAAGACAAAGGGCAGTGGCAGCCCTTTGATAACAAAGAAGTATATTTAGCGACACTAATTTTGCATTCAATTTCAGGGGAGGCAAAAATCAGGAGTAGCCTGTCACTGAGTGTGTGTTTTGGACATATATTTAGTAGGCGTGCGCACCTGTAGTTACAATGCTCGCATCTGCAGCAGCACTTCTGTTTCTTTACAGGTGTTTTTAGATGTGTCATATATTTGAGCCTCATGGGGGAAAAAAGGTAATTATCCAAAAACCATGGAAAATATAAAACTTCGAGTTCAGCTAGTAACTCTCTGGCTCACTGCCTTTGTGTCACTAAGCTGTACCGTCAGCAGCCCCGAAAAGATCAGGCTCTAAAAAGACACCCCTTAGTGGTCCCCCAGAGGATCAAAAGTTGCCTGCATGGACAGATGACTGCACGCCCACATATTTGCATTCTGAATCATGCAATCGCTGCTCCTTCTACAACCTCTTACAGAGAAAAAGATGCTATGTACACCATAGACAGACAACTGATACCACAAATGTCATGAGTATTTATCCACAGTGACCAAAAAAGTAAATAAGAAAAGGAAGAGCAGGGATCTGCAGAGCATTTGCTGTCTTCTCTTGGGGACCCAAGACACCAGAATGTGAGTTTCTGTGTGGGGAGCTGATATCTTAGAGCTGTGTTTTGGATTTTCAGAAATTCTTCCTCCCTCTCCTAAATTTACATAAGAAGAAAAATTCATTCACATTTTCAAACCCTCTGATTCTCTAGGAAGCCACAGGTAAGTGATGGTTGGCAACGACCCCTCCTGTCTCTGATCAATGGTAAATATTTCATTAATAAATGCTCCAGGAAAAGCAGCCATGTTTATCCATCCAGGGTTGGCCCTCCCGCACACACTCGCCTAAGCATCCCTTGCCTGGGGTGGCAGAGGGGGCCCTAGTTATGTTCTCTGGCACTGAAATCACCCAGTTCTCCCAACAACAAATCCTCCAAAAATCCCAGCTGTCAGTAAAGGAGACCCCTGAAACCTGCTCTGCTGTTAAATTTCCAAACAGGTTTGACAGGTTTCTTGGGTCAAACCTCAGCCCACACTTGAAACACAAACCAATTTGCTTATTTCTTTCCTTTCCCACCCTCAGAACACTCAGTAAATCTAAAAATAAAACAGGCAAAGTAACATATTGATCTGATGAAAGGCAAAAAAAAAAAAAATCACCTTAAGAGTACAGGCTGAAGCACCTAGTTACAGCTGCTAGATGGGAACAAAAACCAACCTTGTTCTGATGACCAAAAAAAAAAAAAAACCTGCATAGGAAAATCGGGGACTCTAAGAGGTACGGGTGTGTCCAGTGTCCAGCCACCACTGCTATTCCAAGTGTGTTCTTAAGTTATTTTTCCTTGTTTTTCATCTCATGTAGCGCTGGCTGAAAGGTTCGTCTTGTTAATTGTGAAGGACTCAGGTAACTCACCCAGCGACACAACATATCGCAAAGTTTTCTTTTTCTCTCCTTTGCCACTGAATTTCAGAGAACAAGTAACAACCATCTTCATCTAAGGACTTATTTCTTAGAATGCGGAAAGTGAGCCCAGGGTTTTAGACGTGTGCCATGCTCACCGTGGGAGGTCGTGCATGCAGGTGCCAGAATCTAGAAAGGCAATGAGAACCACCTTGTACTCACCATGGTTGAACACAGCACAGCTTCTAAAGCCAACGGAAGCAGGGCAAGGAGAAAGAAAAGGCAGCAGTGGGGGGCAAAAGAGAGGAGTTACACGATTGTTCTTCTCCTGTCCTGTTCTCTTCATCTCTTGGTTACATGACCCTTATTCTCCCATTACCCACACCCCCTTTGCCTGGAGTCGCTCGTCCTTTGATTGACCATCCCATCAAAAGAAGCAGTTCCATAAAAGGCAAGACCCAGCATCCCCGGTAGGAGGCATCCAGACAAGGGCCGATGAAGGCTTGTGGCTGGTGTATAGTTTTAGCCAGGATAGAATTCTTGCTCTGAACAGCTGAAGTAAATAAGTAGGAGGTACCTTAGTCTGAACAAGTAAGAAGATGGGGAACCAGTCGAGAGATTTTTTTTCAATGATGAGAAAAAGAAGGCAAAGGTTAGCCTTCTGGGTGTAGAAGTCAATAGATGGATAGACATGAAAGAAAATACAAATTTGGGGAAGAAGCGAAACAAGGAACTGAGTTGAAAGCGTCAGGGATTAAAAGAGGAGGCACTGGACGGGTCCTGAGATGTAAGAAAGAACCATGCTGATTGCGTTCTCCCTATGTTAGTTCAATGATAAGTGCTCTCTGCTAATTTCCCATGCATTTCTCACCACAACCTGCTGAGATCAAAACTGTTATTATCTTAATTTTCTAGATGAGGAAGTTGAGGCTCAGAGGTTAGTTACCCAAGGGCTAGCTGTGTAGCCAAGACACATGCTTGCTGGACTCCAAAATCCACAAAAGCTAAATATATATTTTTTTCTCCAAGACAATATTGTCTCTCACGTTGTCAATTTGAAAAATAAAACACAAGCAAGAAAGTAAACATGAGCCATAACCCCACCATACATAATAGGTATTAAGCAGCACTGTCCACTAGAAATACAAGCCACATATGTAATTTTAAAATCTCAACCACATTCAAAAAGTAAGAGGTGAAATCAATTTTAATGATTTTAATCCAATATATGCCCCAGCTATCATTTCACCCCCGGTTTCAATGTGCAACGAATCAAAATATTCATGCGATGTTTTATATTTTCTTACTAAGTCTTTGAAACCCAGTGTGGCTTTTACAACACACTAGCCCCCTCTGGCTAGTGGCTACGCCACAGGTTAAAGTAACCCTTCATAGACGCTCCCTAAAGCAGCAAGGCTCCCAATTTCCTTCCCCTCCCATTCCCCACTTCCCAGCCACACACCCAGAGAGTCCTGCCAAACCAAAGAAACCCTCACAGAATCTCCCACCTAGCCTGTATTTATCCTCCGAAGATTCTGACAATGCAACCAAGGTTGAATCTGGATCGTATTTCTGAATACACATTCTCCGCTATCGTGTAGACCAAGTCTATCCAGTCTTTTCACAGAAAGCCTTCCCTATAAGGGACTACAAATTATTTAAAGCATAAGTAATTCTGAAAACACACAATTTTATTTTGCATTCCTCATTCTAAGCCTTGCCTAGTCATTCTGGAATAACACAGATCGTGCCACATACCTGCCAGGGCTGCTAGAATATACTTCCCCATCTTTGCTCTTGTGCTTTGAAAGATGATTCTGTGCTAGGAAAATGGAGCACTGGGTGCCCAGGTACAGTCAATGGTCAGCGTGAGGTGTGTGCCCATGGACAATGTAACAGCGGTTAGCCTCGGTGGTGTCAGGAGTCAAACTAGCCCCCTTATAAAATTGTCATTTTATAATAACAAGTGAATTGCTCATTTCTACATTTGCAAACAAAGTTCATTATTTTAGATGACACATTGCTGAGAATAAATACCATGTCCAACAGTGACTTTTTATTCTGGCTGTTTCACAACTGGTTCAGCTCCAGTCCCAGCTACTCTGTAGTTGAGGCAAAGCTTTAAAGTTTTATTCACGCCTTAATAGACCATATTAAAGATTTGACTAAATTTACGTTGGGCTGCAATCAATTTGGACTTGTATATTACATTTGGAAAAATCGCTAATGCTTTGGTCTGTGTGGTGTAATCTGTAGCCCGCAGGTAAATGACTTCAGTGTGAACTTGAATGAAGATCAGTGAACTGAACTCAGTCACGTAAAGCAGGTAAACCACTTTAAGTGAAACTGTTGATAGATCTGTATTGTACTGCCCACAGCCGTGCACTCTGGGTTAAGAAATACCTTCACACCTTGCCTGTTTTTCCACATAAAGTATTTCCATTTTTCCTCCTTGATCACTGCACTAAAATGACAAGAGCCATTAGGCAGTGACACAGATTTATTCTCAGCAGAGTACCGTTTAAAAAACAGAAGTAATGCAGATGTCCAACAGCGTCCTGCACTGAAGCCTGATATTTCAACAGCATTCGAGTCAGCCTGCTTGGTTTAGTCTTCGGAAGTGCGTTAAGCTGTGCCGCCTGGGATGTGGTGGCATCACACATCCGACATCGTGCTCTGTTTTCTCCCCTCCAGTCTTTAAAGTGAAGGTAACTATTTGCGAGTCCCCCAGAAATGACGCACAGTCCTCAGAAAACGGGACAACAGGAGGAGAACTCCCTTGTCCTACGAGGGTCAGAACTGAGGCTACGTGATTTGCTCAAGATCTCACAGGTCACGGGGGCAGGACCACTGCTCAGAACGCTGGGTTCCACCCGAAATTGACCAAAAAGCCTTTCATTATTTTTAAAGGTAGTGGGATGGTTTTGTCTTCCACTTTTTGGCTCAAGGGCTAACCGTTCACAGCATGGAATTCAACGAGAGGCAGGTCCCTGTCAGACCCCAGCTAAAGTCAGCACAACACCTCGAGACACTGGATTCCGTTTTAGAACCAGGTCCCTCAAGAACAGGCACATGACAAAGCTCTGGAGCACACATATTCCCCCCAGAGGAAGCTGAAGTTCTCCCTGAGGAGCTGACGAATGTTTGGAAAACAAAATGTGATTCAAGGTCATGACCTGATGAACAAGTCTTAAGGACACCATTTATCCACCCAATCTGTCCGTCCATCCATTCGCCTATCTGCGTCTATCGGTCCATCCGTCTGCCCAGCCATCTACCTTACATAAGCACCTGCTACAAAAGAATATTTAGCTCGTGCTAAGCAGAAAAGATCTGGATATTTGATCCTTCCTCAAGTGAAGTTATTTTGTTTGCTTTTAAAGAAATCACAAAGATTTACTTTTCCACCTGTCAGAGTCCCGTTTCACTGAATCACGGAAGCCTCGATTTAGGATTTCAGTGATTAGCAGAGCTCTCCACCTCTTCCTGCCCCAATATTCCAATTTCTCTCTAACCCCAACCGCGGTGAGCAGGAGTTAGAGCCCCTGTCCAAGGCACTGATGATAAAACGCTGAGAAGGCTGAGGCAGACACAGCCTGGTGACTCTTTGCAAAGGGCCATGGCAGCAATCTGTACAGAACATTACGGCAGCAATGAGCAGGGCTGGCTGACCTTCCCACAGGTGCGAACGCTCCGAAAATTAAAGGAGGGGGACTTCCCTGGTGGTCCAGTGGTTAAGACTTCACCTTCTAATGCAGCGGGTGCGGGTTCGATCCCTGGTCAGGGAGCTAAGACCCCCCACATGCCTCGGGGCCAAAAAACCCGAAACAAAATAGCAGCAATATTGTAACAAATTCAATAAAGACTTTAAAAGTGGTCCACATCAAAAAAAAATCTTTAAAAAAAAAAATTAAAGGAGAGTAAGAGTTAGTTTGCCTGGAAAATGGCAGCCAGGCCGAGACACAGCACGAACAGGGGATGGAGGAATGCAAGGGCCGCTCCTTTCTGAGAGCTGCAAGCCTCAGTGTGGCCCGAACAAAGGGCTGGGTGGAGCTGGTGGGAATGGAGGCCAGCGAGAAAGCAGTGCATCCGTTTGTGGGCAACAACTTAACTTGCGTATAGCAGTGTGCAGCACACCTGCTTGTCAACGGACGTTTAGAATCACAGTTGCCGGTGGGAAGTAAACATACGGTTGGTTGAATGAAGAGCCAGGAAGAGGCAAACGCATCCAATCAAGGTTTTAGCGCTTCCCTGAGTTCCGTCGTCGTGTTTGCCAACCTGCTCTTGCCAGCCAGCTGAGACACTGACTCACGCGCTGACTTCGACCCGAGGAGCCCAAATCAGGGCAAACCTTGGTTTAGTCTCTCACCTCTAAGACAGCGGTTCTCAAAGCGGGGGTTCGCGGAACAGCAGCATCAGTACTACCTGGGAACGTGGGAGAAATGCACAACCCAGACCCGCTGCATCAGAGACTTGCGGGTGGGACCCCTGGGGTTCACAAGGCCACTGGTTGGTGCTGATACTCAAATTTGAGAACCGCTGGTCTAAGAGAAGCACAGATGGAGGTGGAGCCCGGGTCGGTGGGCATTGGTGTGGCCTCATCAGCACACCACACCCTCTCACGGGCTTGCCTTTGAAGCATCACATTCGAAGGAGTGTAATACTGCTGACAGTAACTCTGAAACTGCCCCCACTGGCTCCTCGCATTTCTGAAGGCAGCCCTCCCTCTCTTCTCCTCTCCCTCTCTCCTCCCTCTCTCCACTTCCTTCCCCTTTCCTCTCCCTGCTCCCGTCTCCTGTCTTTTCCCCCCTCTTTCTTTACATGTTTCTCCAGTAAGGAAAGCAATGGCGCCTCTCCTTTCTCTGCACTGTTTCTTTCCCCCTTTCTCCCCTCCATCTTTTCCCAGGGTCACCATAACCAAGCCATATCCAGTCTTGCTCACATTGCCAGCACACACCGCTTCCCTTTTTTTTCTTGGATGGCTTTGAGACCGTGGCTGGATCAGCCCCAGGCATGTTCCTTAATAGCTAACAGGTGGCTTCCTAGAAGGATGGCCACCACTCATTATTGCTAAGTTTGCCAGTGAAAATTGAGGGGCTTTGGAAGCAGCACAGATGGGCTGTGAGGAGCACAGGTGATGACTGTGCACTGGACATTCTCCCCCGGCTGAGAGCCACTCCATGTCCTATGTCCTCTGACCCTGCCAGGGCTTGCCTAGACGCCTTGTGGTCCCTTTTTCCATACCCCCTATCCGCTTAGGGACCTTCATTTAAAACTGTGATCTGCCCCCTTGTTCTCTTCCCTATTGAGAAATATTCTTTAGGAGAAGGTAGGAGGGCTGTTGGGATTTGGTTTTCAGAGAAGGGTGCAGGTCACAGCTTTAAAAGGATGTAAAGGCCACAGATGGCTGCTTCTGTCCATGAGGACAGATGGTCTGATGTCCCATCCCCGCCCCAGCTATTTGACGGAGCCCAGGAAAGGACGGTCCCCCCAGTGTGGCTCCATCCACCAGAGACCCAGATTCCAGGTGGCCTGCAATTGGCTAAAAGCATGACATCCATCCCATTCTGCTCTATAAACTTCAGTACAAGAAGAAAAATTATAAATCACTACAACAATACATATATTTCTAAATCAAGCCCTCCTGTCTGGGAGCTGTAGGACACCCCCTTGCACTCTAAGCAGCAGTTAGGGTCGTCATTGTGGTTTAGTGCCTCTGTTCCTTGTCCTTTATGAATGCATGGTCAATGATCAACTGAAAACTGTTAAATAAATATTTTTCTATGTGGATCTCAACCGTATTAGCTGTGTGGCTTTCTATACAGTCTGTTCTGAATCAGAGGACAGTGATGTCCCTGTGTCTGGGGTAGCTACAAAAGCCTGTAGCTATGTCTCAGCAGACAAGTGAAGCCGAATGCTTCTTCCCTAGTAACGCACAGCCCAGGTGTGGGTGGTGGTAACGGGGACTATGGTGCCCTCCAAGCCTGCGGGGGAAGCGACAGACCGTGTGATGACGGGGCCATCCTCTCCAGGGATCAACTCACGCCACCCCCGGTGATGGCCGTGCCACTTATAAACACTGCTTCATGGCTGAAAGGCTGCAGTTTCTAAGAGAATTTAGCTCCCTGCCAATGGTAGAGAATTAAAACCCCAGAATGCAAGCACTGAAAACAAAACAAAAAAAAAACACCTCAGAGATGAGTCTACCGGTGGGCCAGCAGAAGCCTCAGAGAAGCGGGAAGAGGTGCCCAAATTCACACAGCCCAGGAGTCCACATATAGGGCCTCCCAGTCTTACGGTGTTTGCACGGGTCACGACCTCCCCCCAGAGCCCACCGAAACCAAGCAGCTCTTGGATGAAGCAGGGCTCAGCCAAGCCCACGCAGCAGAGGCAACACGGGCATTTGAGGAGCGCGGAGAGGCGCCAGCGCCTGTGGGTCCCGGTTCCTGCTGGAGGCACCTCTGTGTCGTGGGACCGGGACCCTGGGAGAAGCAGCACTGGGTGCTTGTGACCGAGGCAGGCCCGGGCGGGGCGAGCAGCCGTCCCCTCTGTCCTTGCCGGCCCCCAGGCCCCCGCGCGTGCTGACCACTCGGCCTGAACCACGCTTCTTCGTCCTCTGCTCTTCCTTCTCTGTCCCTTGCTCTCTCCTCCTCTCACGCCACTGCCGTGCTCAGTCCAGCTCTTATTCTACAAGTGTCCGCAAAGTGTCACCGCCTCCAGGAAGCCTTCCTTGTCTCCACAAGGCTCTGTCAGGTTCCCTGCTATGAGATCACCAGCACCTTTACCTCCTGCCCGTCATTAGAACACTGTCGTGTAAACTGGACCATAAACACTCCATGAGGTCAGGAGGGTCCATCTTCACTGTCACATCCTCAGCACGTAACAGAACATCTTTACATAGTAATTGCTCAATAAAACATCTGCAGGAGGGAGAAGGGGTGTTGGAGGTCAGGTGAGGGGCTGGATATCCAGAGAGCATTTCACTTGCATTCACCTCATGTACATAGGATCCATCTGAAGCCAGCTTCCCCCTCCAGGGGGTTCAGTACACTGAGCTTACTGACATAGGACCCAGTGCCTACATGACTGCCATCCCCATCCTGAGGAAAAGAGGAGGAGAGTGGGACTTGAAAGAAGGAATCACCTTTCATTCAAGCACGGCCAGAACCCGCAGGTCCAAGAAGGAGGTCCAGACAGGGGTTAGGAGTCCTGGGTCTGACAAATGCCTTCAGACGCCAGCAGCTTTAGCCTCCCAGTCCACGCACTACTATCCCAGCCCTGTATTCTCTGAGCTATAAACCCGTTTCTTCTCCTGTTTCTCTCCAAGACGGCCTCATGGGGTACACAGCATAGGGGAGGATCAACGGGTGAAACAGGACATAGAAAAGACACAGTTACCAAAGACACATGTTGGAGGACATTCACTGGCCCCCAAATCCTCACTTCAGAGATCCCCTAAATCACGGTCCCCCATGAAGATGCTACAAGTCTTTATCAGAGAGCTGCAGCCCTAAAACCCAAAGCATAAGGGTTGGGGTCTGAACCAAAGGGCGACACTCAGAGAGAAATGAAGAGGAATCACCCAGAAGAGCAACTGGTCAAGACGGTGGGAGACTATTTCTCTGTTATATACTATGTGGCCTCAGGAGAATGAACTCCTGCAATTATGACCCTAAATCCACCCGGGAACAACTTGGTTGTAGAGGAAGAGGGTTTGGGGAGAGAAGAACATGAAGATGTTTAACTTCCCAGATCAACTCCCCTCCCACTCTATGCCTATGACACCTTTTCCAATGACATACATCCTAGCACCAGCACCTTTGTCTCCTCCTGACCTAGGCAACTCTGCCCACCATGGGGTGCTCAGACTTTATCTCTAAAGCTCAGGCTTCTTATATGCAAAAATGGAGATTACAACAGCTGCTGGGATGGTGAGATGAGATCATGGACATAAAGTGCTAAGTACAATGCCTGGTACCAGAGAAGGGCTTATCGTTAGTTGTGACTTACCAGTACCTGTCTGATCACCTCCCATCTCCACCGCCATGACCACCTCCACCTGCACCACCATTACCATCTCTGGCACCATGGATACCATCCTCACCAGCTCCATCTCCCCTTCCACCACCATGATCACCACCCACCACCTTACCACCACCATTCTCACTGCCACCAAGATAGCTCCCAGAGGTCAGAAAGCCAGAAGGCTGCCTAGAACCACAAGATGTCAGACACCTTCCAACCCTCAACTCACAGATAAGGCCCAGAAAAATTCTGTGACTTTACTAGGGTTTTCCTGCTCGTCAGTAGCAGACAGAGGACCAAGACTTAGATCTCCTCATTTCCGGGCCACACTTCTTTCCACTACCCGGAAACGGGGCTCCTGCCACTCTGCCCTGAAGCCCTGACTCCTTTATCCCTCCTTCAACCCACACATATAGGCTTTGGGGGGTTCAAGGAGCTAGAGAAGCAAGGAGTGGAGACTGTAATTAAGAAGGAAATTGATAGAAGGTAGCACTGTAAGAAGGAGGAAAAATTCCAAATTCCAGGAAGATGGGAACCCTGAATCCCTCCCCAACTTCCTGTCCTTTCACCATTCCTCTCCAGGAAGAATGGCAAGGGGCAGGGAGGCTCCGTCACTGTCTGTTATCCGGCGTCCTCTCCAAATGACCCCCATCCTCTATTCCACTCTCAGCACACATCCACACCCACACCCAGTGCCCACAGCATGTCTGCACATGTCCCAGTATAGGTGCAGACTGAGCTATGGGACTACCCCACTGGGATCTGGAGCCACACAGACCTGGGTTTGAATCTCAGCCCTGCTATTTGCCAGCTTTGTGCCCATGGGCTTATATCTCTGTGACACGGATAAAATAGTAGTATCTGCTTTGAGGAATTATTGTAAGAAAAGCTAAAGGAGATACACGCATACAAAGCACAGAGCCTAGCAATGGCCAGTGAAGGGCCACTCATACTACTTACGATACAATCCAATCAGCTGCCCAGGGTGGAGGTGATACCCGCTCAAGTTAACGTAGTGCGTGGATTTCAGACACTCTTCTATGCACTTAACATACACTCACTTATTTAAACCGTACAAAAAGCCCCTACTGAATTTCACTGCTATTACACAGATAAGAAAGGTCAAGTATGAATAGGTGAAATGACCTGCCTAAACTCACACAGCTGACGAGGGCAAGGCCAGAGCTTAGAGAGACCTAGGCGGCCTGGTCCAGAGTCGATGCTGCTGAACACGCTGCCCCAGCAGCCCGACCTCAGCTGGAGGGTCCTTCGGGAGGATCGAAGATCAAATGCTTTCTGAATCCCAAATTCAAATTAGGGTATTCCAATGCAAATTTCTTCTTTTTAGGTGTCCTGGTAAAAAACTGTCAAGAAATAAAAATCCCCTCTAACACACTCTATGACAAGGAAAGGTATCACCTTGAAAGGGCCTCTTTTCATGTAAAGTGATCACAATAGACTTTCCTGTTACTGTACCAGAAGCTTGATGGAATTCAAAGAAGCGAACTACCTTTGAACAGGAGTCTGGCAGGCTAGACTCCTGCAGAATGTCTGCTTTTGACTGGATTCATTTGATGGAAAGCAATAACCTGTGCCCCATCCCCACTCCCATGCACAGGCAGAGTTCGGGGAACAATACTTTCCTATGAAAATTCATTTAATTTCGGCACTGAAGACTATTCTCACTCATCGTAGGCTGCTCTCCCCCTCCCCATAAATACCATCTAGAATTTAGCTTCAAAGTAAATTAGATAATGAGTTCAGCTCCCCTTTATCTGCTCACATCATGTAAGTTAGCAATGAAATTCCTGGAACAACCTATAACCAAATGCCAGAACAGGAGGCAAAAAAATGAATTCAGCTGATGGGAGAGATATCAAAAGAGGTTCACGAAGAATCCAGGCTTATATTGGTGTTTTATTTAAAGCTGGGGGTCTCAAGTGAAATCCAAAAAGCTCTCAGGAGAGTTGAGGAGAGGGTGTCAGGCTTCTAAGACAGGGTTTTGTATCAAGAATGATCGGATGACGATGCCTTCCTGTTAATGATTTGAAAATGAAATTACTGCAGCATGACCTGATAAGAATAAATCCTTCCTGGTGGGCTTTCTTTTCAGAGGGGCAAAAAGAACTTTGAGGACATAGTCTTGCAGATTTGGGAACATTAAGTATCCTCTCTCCTATCCAAGTGCAGCAGTAGTTGTCAACGATGCGCATTATTATTCATATTTAGTAAATCCAGTCCTGTCCAACAATAACATCCTGCTTTAATTTTTAAAGCTATTCTGCATCTGTTACCTCACTTGCTGTCTCCCCAACCTGATGACCACATGGCAGTGTAACAGGGAAGAACAAATCTGACTCCATATTGGATCTGTTTCTTTTACTTCCACCTTGGTATTCTATTGCTTTTGCTACAAGTTAAGAATCTTGCCTACAGCCTGAAATAGACAAGATGGCCCATCCTCAAGGCTCTGACCTTTAAAGGTATAACACTTTTCCATTCATATAAAGATAAAACGTTGCAGAACAGAGAATAACATCTGTCTTGTTGGAAGTTTACAGAAACATCCTGACCTGACCTTCGCAGACAGCTGCAAGAACAAAGGATCCCCCCACCAAGACGTTTGCAACAACGAGCCACATGCCTCCAACTTTTAGTAGAAAAGAAGCCTGAATTCTAACCCAGGCAAGATGGTTCTTTGGGACACTAGTCCACCACCTTCTTGGTCTTCTGGCTTCCCAAATAAAGTCACTACTCCTCGCCCTGACAACTCGTCTCTTGATTCAGTGGCCTGTCATGTGGTGAGTGGTACGAGCTTGGGCTCTGTCCTGGCTCTATACCCATCTCACCCCCCCTCTCTGGATACCACCTCCCTGCCTCTGACGTGAACTACCACACCTGGGGATATGCAGGTCCCAAATCAACATCGCCAGCTTCAGGAGGCATCCACAGCCAGCCCCCAGCTCAAGGTCATGGCTTGGAGAGCTCACCGGCACCTATACTGGGACACGTCCACACTGAAGTAATGACCGACCACCAGCCAAAACCTGCTCTCCCTCCCCTGCTCCCGATTTTCATAAACTCTGCCGCCATTCACTGAGATGTTTCTAGCTGGAAACCTGCACGTCATCCTGTTCTGCGTTCTCCCCATCACTCCCAAATCCAATCCATCTCTGAGCCTGTCACCTTTCCCTCCCCCATCTGTCCCCGTCTCGCCACCTCCGCTGTAAGATCCCTACTGGGGCTGCGCTGATCTCATGCCTGGACGAGGCAGAAGCTCACTGACTGGTTTGGTTCGAAATCACTCCTGCCCCAGTCACTCTCCAAACAAGCCAGGATCATCTCGTTACGTTGAAAAGTTCATGTCACCCCCTTGATTAAAACCTTTCAATGGCTTATTATGGAAACCTCAGAATAACTGAAACCTCAGAATAAAGTTCCCAATCTTTAACAAGTCCTATAGGATCTGCCCTAACTTGCCTGTACCCTGTGTGCTGTGTCTGCTTCCAACACCTCACCCTTTCTCATTCCCTGGAGCCAGCCAACCCCCTCCTGCCTCGGGGCTCTTATCCAGCCAGGCTCCCTTCTCACCTCACCTTGCTTATTCTTGTCCATTGTTCAGTTCTCTGCTGAAAGACCACTTCCTCCAAGAAGCCATCCAAGACCTCACGTCTGAGCCCCCTGTTATAAGCTCCCATCACCCCATGCTTCTTGGCTGCACGCTGTACGTTTGGACCTATTTAACTTGGAACATGTGTCTTTCATGCCAGTCTTCTCAGCCATGGGAGCTCCATGGGGTTCAGGGCTGCGTCCGTCCTGTTCTACATCCGCAGTGCCTGGCACATGGTAGGTGCACAATACACGTGGGAGGACCTGCCAATCTGATGCTCTAACCATATAGCGAGGTAGGTGGGATGGGTGCTGCTGGCCCTATTCTTACAGATGAAGAAGGTGACATGCATTACACTGAACCTATTTGGTTCAGGTTACAAAGAAAATGAGTGGAAGACAGAAAGCCTAAAACCTGGGATCTTCTAATCGAGGGTGTTCACAAATTCAAGTACATCACCCCCATCACACATCTCCACGTCTGTAACCCAGAAATCCAATCCTACACCCTCTCCCAGAGTTCAGCCGAGAGGGAGGCAAGCATGGGACGTCCCAGAATGGGGTGAAGACTTTCACCCAACCTTCGTCTTGAGGGAACAGCGTAACTATGACCAATGTAGTCAAATCACAGAAACATGGGCTTTCAGATCTAGAAGGACCTCAGAGACGACAGATGATTGTGCTTATAAAATGAGGAGTTGTCTTAGGTTTCTGAGCCCCTTTCCAGTAACAAAACCCTGGTTATTTGACTTCCCTGTACTCCAGGATCCTCCTGCAAAAATTATGGGATATGGGGCTTCCCTGGTGGCGCAGTGGTTGGGAATCCACCTGCCGATGCAGGGGACGCAGGTTCGTGCCCCAGTCTGGGAGGATGCCGCGGAGCGGCTGGGCCCGTGAGGCATGGCTGCTGAGCCTGCGCATCCGGAGCCTGTGCTCCGCAACGGGAGAGGCCACAAGAGTGAGAGGCCCGCGTACCGCAAAAAAAAAAAAAAAAAAAAAAAAAAAAAGTTTAATAACGAAAAAATTATGGGATATGAATCACATTTTACAAGGATATTGTATAAATTAAATTAGACACGATACTTACACTTTTTAGTATTTCCAGGTTTACAAATTCAAGAGATTATAATTATTCCCTTATGTAAAGTCCCCAGTGATGCCTAAGCGCCTTCACCTCTTGCTCTCAGAGTATGGTCCATTGCATCCCCCTGAGAGCACGCTAAAAATCCAGACTCTCATGCCCTACCCCAGAACCGCTAGTCAGAATCTGCATTTGAACAAGATGCCCAGTTAATGTTTGATCTACATTCCAGTGGCCTAACTTCTCAGCATCACATCCGGGCCCTTCTCCTCCTATCGGCTGTCCTCCACCATTCCCTTCCTGAGCCCCAGGCTCTTCCAGATGACTCACTTTTCCAGGACCTACCAGGTCTCTGCCCAAGACGGATTCTAAGAAACTCCCGGAATTTACCTGCTCAAGTATTCTCTCTTCTGGGAAGGGCTCCCTGACCATTCAAAGAAAAGGAATCTTCCCAGACCTCGTCCGTGCTTCCATGACAGCTGAACCACACCAATGTAACTATGAATTTCCACGTCTGGCTCACTGAGAGAACCTGGAGAAGCAAAGCCCATGTCCCAGCCATCAACTTATGCCCAGTACAGCACAGTAGGGCCAAAACTCGCTCACTGGATGTATGAAAAAAAATTTTTAATTCCATCAAAACATGTACCAAAGTCCCATCCTGTATTTCCGACTAAACGGGAATCCTACTGCACTGATACATATAAATACATTACACACACACACACCCTCCCACATTACACATCATTTTATTGCTTAGGATAATGGTACCTTAAAAATAATTTTGGACTTACAGGAGAAAAATCAGAGACCACCTTCCCAACCCCACCCCAGAAAGATGTGCAAGGAACAGAGTGGCTTCAGGTTGTTCTAGAACCAGGATACAGACAGGGCAGGAAGGCAGTGGGACAGCGCCATTTTCCCCGAGGCAGGCTACCTCCTGGCCTTGAATGGGTGAGGAACAGGACTCTTCCTCCTGCCAGAGCTCTGCCTGGTGTCACACTAGAATTTGCAGGTCTCTCAGGTTTGAAGTGACAACAAATCTAGGAAAGGATGGAGAAAATTGCAGGAGACTGAAGAGCCTCTTCACACAAATAGTCCCCACCCAGGAAAGGCAGGCTGGGATGCAGAAGGCAGCAAAAGCCTCTGGGTATCAGCTCTGGAAACTCTGGAACCCCTCAAAGGATAAATGCTTCCCAGAACAAGGCTCTATTGGGGGCAGCCACTGGCAGGAGTAAGGTCCAGGTGGCGGGTGGGGAGAGGACAGGCTGCAAGATGCATCGAAGGCGGGGAAGAGAAACAAAGCACCAGAAGGATGGGAGGCACGGGGGATCAGCTTGGCCTGGTGCATCCTGGGACTGAGCACCGGCAGGAGAGCCACCTTAGGATGCGTCCACCTAGCCCAGACCCGGCTTCGCCAGGCACCCGTCTTCACCCGATCGCAGATCATCACACTTGGCTTTGGAGCACCTTACAGAGTTGTCCAACCCCACCTACGACAGATGAGGAAAGGGAGGTCCAGAGCCCGCAGGCGACTCCTTCAAGGCCCTCTGTCTGGCCAGCTCCAGGGAAAGAGAAAGACTGAAGCCAGGCCCCTTTCTCCTTTCCCACGGCCAAGGCTCTTCATTTCAACTGTTTATGAGTGAAGCCCAAGTTTAGAAGGCAGCCCTGTGTACGTGAGGGTGGTTTTAGGATCAGGACCCCAGGGCTGGGAACTGGCCTCTTCCACTGACTAGCAGTGTGACCCTAGCGAGCATGTTACTTCACATTCTTGCTATCATTTGATTTGATAGCAAAATTGGGAAATTAATATCTGCCTTATAGGATGATTGTGTAACCGAGCAGGACCCTATGGGGCCTTCCTGGGACAGACCCCTCCCCCATAGCCTCTGCTGTAGCTTCTCTCTGAAGTACCCAGATAATAGTATCTCATGTGTATTTCCTGAGTTTTCCAGATGCTAAAAACCACCGCCTAATGGGAGAAATTAACTACTTGATGATCATGAGCACAAAGCCCCCAGACCTCCTGGCGCCTAAGGATTGATCATGTTATACACCCTGTTATCTCACCGTCAACCAATCAGAGAACTGAACTGATCACATGACCCTACGACACCCCTCCCTCACCTTGCCTTTAAAAATGCTTTGCTGAAACCCCGCGGGGAGTTCAAGGTTTTTGAGCGGGAGCCACCCCTCCTGTTCTCCTCGCAGGGCCCTGCAGTAAACCTTTCTCTGCCCCAAACTCCAACGTTTTGGTATTGTTTGGCCTCACTGTGCACTGGGCACGCAAACTTGCCTTCAGTAACAATTGGAATATAAAATGAGACCAGGGCCTCCCTGGTGGCGCAGTGGTTGAGAGTCCGCCTGCCGATGCAGGGGATACGGGTTCGTGCCCCGGTCTGGGAGGATCCCATATGCCGCGGAGCGGCTGGGCCCGTGAGCCATGGCCGCTGGGCCTGCGCATCCGGAGCCTGTGCTCCGCAACGGGAGAGGCCACAACAGTGAGAGGCCCGCATACCGCAAAAAAAGAAAAAAAAAAAAATGAGACTGTATGTCAATACTTGGCACACTGATACTCAGTAAATGTTATTTCCCTTTCTCTATGTTTCCTAGAATCCTGGGTTTGGGGGGCAAAACAAGGTAGTGTCTCTGCCACCATCCTGCTTCAAGCCTAGTGCTCTGCACACCGTTGCACTGGGGCCGCGCTAACATTGTGGCAGGGTGTCCTGCAATTCTCACGCTATTTACCTGAAGACAGCATCAGATCCCACAGGCTAAGGTCTCAACCCTACAAAACTACTCCCCTAACCCCACTTCAGATGCCAGCCGCAAGCCCAGGTTGCCTTCCGACCAACCAGCTCTAAGATGTGAAGTTCCAACAACCCCTCCCTTGGGTTTGATTAATTTGCTAAAAAGCAACTAAAAGAATTCAGAGAAACATTTTACTTACTAGATGACCAGTTTATCATAAAAAGATATAACCCAGAACAGCCAGATGGAAACGACGCAGAGGGCAAGGCCTGGGGAGCAGACAGTGTGGAGCTTCCTTGCCCTCTCTGGGGCACCACTCTCTCCAAACCTGCATGTGTTCACCAACCTGGAAGCGCTCCAGACGCCTTATTTTGATTTTTTCTGGAGGCTTCCTTACATAGCTGTGATTGATTAAATGATCAGCCATTGATGACAGAACTCAGTCTCCAGTGTGCCTCCCTTCCCTCCCTGGAGACCTGGGGCGGGGCTGAAAGATCTAACCCTCTCATCACTGGTCGGTTCTCCAAGCAACTCGCCCCATCCAGAGGTCCCTCTCCAAAAGTCACCTCATTGACATAACGAAAGACACCTTGATTGCTCTCCTCACCGAGAAACTTTAAAGGTTTTAGCAGCTCTGTGCCAGACATGGGGATGAAGACCACATATATATTATTTCTTATTATAAATCACAATATCACAGGTGGTAAAGTAGCTCTCAGTTTTGGTGCCCGCCTGGAGTTGTTAACCCTCCCTTGCTCAGTAAAAGCACCCTGATAGCCCTTTGGGGAACCACTATCCCCGACAATCCCTGAGGTTCAGGTTGGGGGTTGACTCCACTCTACATCCCCCAAAGTACACAGATGCTGAAGGAGTGGGCAATCAGAGTCACAGGGGCCGGTTCAGTGACGGACACGGGACCCAGTCAGGCCAACCAGACACAGTATTGGGGCGTTTGCTGGAACCAGTGGGAAAGAAATACTCTGTTGGTGTTGCCCAACCAAGAAAACAGAAATCTGCAAGCCTGTGACTATGACTGCGCCAGCATGGGAGGACCTTCCCTGAAACTGATGTCAATGCAAAGGAAAGCAAAGCAAAGACATAGTAAGAGAGAGTAAAGGATTTCTGACACTGTTTGAGACTGGACCCTGCCAGACCTGAAATAAGACCTACCCATGGACTATTTCAATTATATGAACTAACTCCTTCCTTCCTTCCTTTCTCACTTTCTTTCTTTCTCTCTCTTTTTTTTCTTAAGCCAACTTGAATACAGTTTTCTCTTATTTCTAACCATAACAATGCCAATTATATAAATCTCTTTAATTTAATGTGACCTGCGGAGGCAAATCTTCATTCTCCTAAGGTAACATCACTCCGTCTCTCAGCTATAAACTGAATCCCTCCTTCTGTAAATAAACAGTTTCTTTTGCCCATCTGAAGTAAAAGAGAATAAGAGGATTAATGGCTGCTTTCTACCACTCATACCACTGGAACTTTATCTACTCGAAGCTTGATTTCTCTCTTTTCTCTTTAGTGACTAAAGCAATCCAATCCTTTCCTTTCATAGGAAATCCATGCTTATTTACTTGTTTCCTGTTACAAAAAAAAAAACCCAGCTACCCTTTCTCTCCCTTTATGCAAGGTATTTTCGGATGTAGAATTTAGAGTTGGAAGGGATATTGAGTACATAATCCAGTGGAGCCTTATTAGTTGGCCAATGAGAAAACAGAGGGCGAATGTGGAGCCCAATGCCATCAATGGCGGGGTCTCTGACTTCAAGTCAGGGCAATTTCAACAGCCATCGATGCTTTGCAATGACCTTGCACACAATCAAAGCGATTTGTGGGTGGATTAAAATATCGAGTACTTAACACAGTGCCTTTTCAGAAAGCACCCAGCGCTGCGCTCACCAGCTAGCGGTGTGACCTTGGGGATGTCATTTAACTATTCAAAATCTAATTTTTCATTTACAGATTTAGAGGTTGGACTAAGAGGATCATAAAATGTCATAAGTTTAATGAACCTAAAGCAGATCATGGACCTAGAGAAAGCAATCCTACAAAACAACAAGATAAAGACAGATGATCTGGTCGGGGGGAAAAAAAATGGGCAAACGACTTGAGCAGGAACTTCACAAAAGAGACTATCCAAATGGCCAACAAACAAATTCAAAGATGTTCCACATCATGAGTCTTCAGGGAAATGCAAGTTAAAACCACAGTTAGATATAACCACATATTGAACAGAATGGTTAAAATAAAAATACACGGGGTGGGGAAAAACATGTGTAGGCAAGGCTATGGAGCAACTGGAATGCTCAAACACTGCTGGTGGGACGTCAGCTGGCACAACTACTTCGGAAAACCATTCGGCAGTCTCCATTAAAGCTGCATATCTGTGTGCCCGATGACCCAGCAGATCCACTCCTAGGTATATGCTGAGAGAAATGCATAAGATACATCCACCTAAAGACACGGACAAGAATTTCATAGCAACCTTTCTAGAAGGGTCCCAAACTGAAAACTACACAAAAGCTCATCAGTGGTAGAAAGTGTAGATAAACAGGATATCCGCACGATGGGATACTATACACTGCATATAGCAGTGGGAATCTGCAGAATAAACCACACCCTGCAGTATGGTTGCATCTCACAAACAATGCTGAGTGAAGAAGGCAGACACAAATGATTACATGTTATATGATTTTGTGTATACAAAGCAAAAAAACAAGAAAGCAAATGCATGGTGTTAGAAGTCAGGATAATGGCTACCTTTAGGGGATAAGTACAAGGGGACACAGGGGAAGTGGGGAGGTACTGGTGATGCTCTATTTCTTAATCTAGTTATGCGAATGTGTTCAAGCTGTAAATGTATAATATGTGTACTTTTCAGTATGCATGTTGGACTTCAACAAAAAGTTCATTTTTTTTTTTTTTTTTTTTTTTTTTTTTGCGGTACGCGGGCCTCTCACTGTTGTGGCCTCTCCCGTTGCGGAGCACAGACTCCGGATGCGCAGGCTCAGCGGCCATGGCTCAAGGGGCCTAGCCGCTCCGCGGCATGTGGGATCTTCCCGGACTGGGGCACGAACCCGTGTCCCCTGCATCGGCAGGCGGACTCTCAACCACTGCGCCACCAGGGAAGCCCCTCAAAAATATTTTTTAAAAGTATTCCATCATGGACAGTAAATGCCATTCCCTGTTATGAGCTGAATTGTTCCCCTCACAAATTCATATATTGAAGCCCTACCCCAGTACCTCAGAATGTGACTGTATATATTTGTAGATAAAGTCTTTAAAGTTAATTAAGTTAAAATGGGGTGATTAAAGTGGGCCCTAATCCAATGACCAGGTATCCTTATAAGAGGAAATTAGGATACAGACAACACAGATAGAGGGATGACCATGTGAGGACACAGTGAGGAGATGGCCGTCTGCAAGCCAGGAAGAGAGGCCTCAGAAGAAACCAACCCTGCTGGCCTCTTGATCTTGGACTTCTGGCCCCCAGAACCATGAGAAGATAAATTTCTGTTGTTTAAGTCACACAGTTGGTGGTATTTTGCTATGGCAGCCCTAGGAAACTAACTCAGCCACCCTAGATATTCTTGGCTTCCTCTTATGCTGGGCATTGAGATACAAATGAAGCGCTTTCCTGGGAGGCAGAAGAGGCTTGGGCTGCCATGGGCGGAGGAGAGGAAGAGGGTAAGGAGGGTGGGGAGAGTAGTCCTCTCTCTACCCCAGCATCACCTGCCAGGCTGCTTCTGGCTTTTCCATCATTCCAGAGCCTTCCCCAGCTAAAGAAAAAAGGAACAAGCCTCCTTCCTAAGGCAATTGTGCTGGTTTCCTATCTCAAAGCAATCACAACAGTCGGAGCTCTGGGATTTTTGCTTGAATAATCACAGAAGGTTTTAGAGCTGGAAGAGCCAAAGGACATCATCTCCTCCAACCTTCTCATTTTATAAATGAGGAAAGAAAGGTCTAGAGAAGTTACGAAGCTCATTCAAAGTCACACAGCAAGTGAGTGGCAAAGCCATGACTAAATCTGCACCCGCACCCCTATATCCAGACCAGGGCTTGTGCAAGGAATCCTTATTGCCTTCCTCTCTTTGGAGAGCAGGTTGAGGAGGAGATGCAGAGAGCATAGTTCAGCATCCTTTAGAAGCTTGTACTTGATCCCCGCCTTTTGCAGCAGCACCACCACTTCACTGTCGCTCATGACCCACCCCCAACTCTCCCTTCTCCCATCACCTCTTCTTTACTCGCCACCCTTCAGGATTTCCTGGAAGTGTCTGGAATTGAGAGTCCAGGGTGCTGGGTTCTTCCACCTGTGTGGCTTCAGGCAAGTCACTAAAAATCAGTGCTGAGGCTTTCTCGTCTGCCCAACAGGCACCGGCTCCCTCTGGATGGCTGGGCAAGGCTCCCCAAAGACCGTCCCTGAGACAGGCTGGGACCTGGGACCCTTTGCTGCAGTGCTTGCACCAGGACAAACATCTCCTCCAGCAGCAAAATACAAAGAAACTAAATGGGACTAAAAATAACTGTGTGCATGTACGGTTGCGGCAAATTATGGACAACAAGATACAAAAAGACCAAAAAAAAACCCCAACTGCTGCTTCTGAAGAGCCAGGAGCAAAACCCAGGTGTTGGGTACTGCGCATGCCCCCTGCACTCAACACCACAGAGGGGTGGGCAGACCACCTAAGCCCCCCCTCTGGCCCGACCCCTGGACACACCCCTACCCTCACCCTATATAAGGATCCAGCTCGCCCCCACCCCCCCCGCCTTTCACGAAGCGAGTAAGGGGACCTGTTACTTGTTCTCGCTCCCCTAAAGCCTTGCCTGAATTTCTTGTCTGGCCTCTAGTCCATTTCTATGGATGGGGAAAGGCCAAGAACGCTCGTCAGTATCGTGCCCAGGCCAGAAGTCCTCCCCGCTGCCCTCCTGGAGAACCGAGGGGCCAGAGAGCTCGTGCAGACTTGGGTGGAGTAGCGGCCGCCTCTATGCCTCTTCCTTCCACCTCCAGCCTGACCTCCGTGATGGGACCCCTCTAACGCAGGCCCCCAGCACCCCACCGGAGGGCTGGAAACAGACAAGCCGCCTTCTTATTTAGGATGAGGGCGCCAAAAGGCTATGACTTGTCCAAGGCCCAGTCTGGAGCTTTATGAATTCAGTCCTCACAGTAACCTTGGAAGCTGGGTATCATTCAGTCCACACAATAAACAGAAAACATCGACATGTCCGAAGATGCGAGCTAGACAGGCTGAGCCAGGGTTTGATCCTGGGCCTCTCTGCCTCCACCATCCTCGTCCGTCTGCTGCACCCCAACTGCCCCGATCTGTACGTCAAAATGGCAGCTTGGCAAGTATTAGGGTAGATGGGTCATGTGCCCAGGACGGCAGGGGTACGAGACCTCTCGGGCACTGACCGTCTCACAAGCGAGCTGGCAGAGGTGATGGCGAAACAGCCTCCTTCGAATGACTCAATTAGAAAAGAAAATAAAGCAGTGCTTATCCCAAGTCGCAATGTGTGCCTGACCATCTCCGTCCGGTCTGCTCACGCCTTAGGTACCGACGGCTCTGGACACTGGTGCGGGGAGCTGTAAGCTCCAAGTCACAGACATCTACAGCCATGCCAATGACACCTTTCCTCCCCTGTTAACCTGCTTCTTGAAAGACCCTTTGGTAATGAGCTAAGGGAATTCACCCGAGCTCAGGGACCAGCTCTCAGCCGGCCAACTCCGAACACGAGGCAGGAACTTGGAAAGCTTCCAGAGACAGCTCAGAGAGGGGCTCTCGGGGCTGGGCTCAGGCCAGGTGAGCGCTGTGGCCAAAGGAAAACCACTGAAGCAGAAGGGATGCACAGTAGGCCTTTCTAGGTTTCCCTGGAGAGTGGACATATCAAAAATGCAAAAGCTGCGGTTTGATGAGTTAAATAGGACCCCACTGGTGACAGAGACAGACAGAAAGAGAGAGAACAGGGCTGAGGGGAAGGGTCTGGGTGTGGGCAAGTGAAGCAAACTTATTCCCAAGAGACACTGGAGGGTGGGCAGGGAAGATTCCAGGCAGGAGCAGGCACCAACCACCACCTGGCCCTTCCCCGTCTGGTGCAGAGGCACTGACCCCAATCCAGCAGGAAAACGAGGGGCTCTGAGCTCCACGGTCCCCCGCAAGAGGTGAGGTGTGGGCACTGCGGGGCGGTGTCTGCAGCAGGCCTGGAGGCGGCCTCTGAGCTTCACCATCCCGGGAAATACCACGAACTGAGCGGGGAGGAGGGGGAGTGGGGACGGTGGGAGGAGGAGCCGGAGTGGGTAGCAGAGGCCCCGCCCTCCCCAGAATGTCCCTTGCATGACCGTGTCATCAGCCAAAAGGCACTGGGAAACCCCGGTGCGGAGCATCAGCACCCATCCTGGGAAAACCTCCAACCCAAAGGGCCTACTCATCTGAGGCCTTACTGCCAACATCACAGGACCAGCTGTGTAGCGAGCTGGGGCCTCCGGGCTCAGGAGGGAACAGGTGATCTCGGGGGAGGGGTTCCCGCACAGGACAGAAGGCCACTTGCTCCCTAGCACCTGGGAAACTCGCTAAACTCTTGAGACATCTCCAGCTAGACAACTAGCCCCCGGGCACCAAGCGCTCAAAGGTTTCTAAGGACCAGAACGAGGCTGTGCCTGGCTCAGGAGGGCCCTGAGCAGAGCCCTGGCCAAAGGCCCCTGATATCCTCTCTAAGCAGCACTGTACGTATACGGTAGAGTCTAGAGCGAGCAGAACTGGTCCCTGCCCTAAAGGGATATGTGAACTCAACGAGGCAGCGGGACACAGTCAGCTGATGGCAGGGGTGAAGGGCCATCGCATCTGAACAAGGGCTGAAATGACGAGGCACGATTCAGCCACTTAGTCAAAACACACCGGGACCAGGCACCGCCTGCCCCAGTCCCTGTGCCGGCCGGGGCCATGGGACTCTGGCCTACGTAGAGGCTGAGGATGCGGAGCAGGACATCTTATGGACAGAGAGTGGCGGGATGGCAGGGCAAGGGTTCCAAGGGAACTGCAGGACGACAAGGCAGCCGTAGACTGCATTCGCAGAGGGGAGAGGAGTGTGCCCCGTCCCTCCCCACCCACCAGGAAAGGCATCAGCCACGCAAGGGGGTCTTAAGAGCCCCTGGTCTCACTTGGGCAAGGGCAGGAGTCTGAAGGCTGTTGGGTGTTCAGGTGATTGAGCATCTGGGACACCCACAGTGACAGAGCTCGGACCTCTTCTCCCTCTGGCCTGTGCCTCCTCCGCCCTGCTTCCTTGACCTCTCTGTGCTTCATCTGTAAAATGGGGCTAACGTTGCCACCACAGGGTTCAGCCCCTGGATGCTGCAGGCAAGGAGCTCAGTTCCCCCTTCCCTGCTGGGACAGCGCTCAGAGGTGCCGAGGCCTGGAGACCTGCTCCAACTCACCGCGACCGAGCGCATGAGCAGCCTGCTGCAGAGACACGCTCGCGCTTGCCCCATCTTTCACTGGCTTCCTCGGCCGTCCTGCCCAGTGCCTGAAACTGCCGCCAGCGCGGCTGGCCGCTGAGGACACACGTGTCCCAATCCTGTTGCAAGGAGGCGCTGAGCCCTGTGTAGGAGATGGTCTGTGTGTGCCCCGCAGTGACTTATTGTCTGGCTGAGCTGGCCTCAAGTTCATAAGAAAGTCTGCTGGGCTGCAGAACCCGCATCAGACACCCAGCACCCTGGGAAAGTACACGGTGGGGTACAGCAGCCAGCCTATCACAGCAGAGACGCAAGTGGGACCACGCCCCAGGGGAACTTGGAGAGTGAGGCCGCCTACTCGGGGCGCTCCAGCCAGTGGGCGGCTGCTGTGCCCCTGTGGGATGCCCCTCTGGTTGCAACACCTGCAGGCTCCCGGGGAGCTCCGCAGGCGCTCTTAGCTGACCCTGCCCCGAATCAAAGAGACACGCGGGGCAGGGCCCCCTTAACACCCACATACTGGTCCAGGGGCTGTTGGCGCTCTTGACCTCCCTCCCACCTTCTAAAGTTCCAGGGGACCTCAGCGGCGTGGGCAGACAGGCTGGCGTTAAGTGAAGCCGGCTATTAAAGGCATTGCCAGGCCGGGAGAGGGTGATCCTAAAGACAGAGAGGAGATAAAGGTAGGGGAAGATGGAGTGGGGTGGCAGGCGATCCTAAAACCCAGACAGGCCCAGAGTCTGTGCCCCCAAAGCCCACAGCGGGCCCAGTATGCTTCTCAGGTAGGGAGGGTGCTCTGTGTGCCTCTGCCCTGGGGATGGTGCGTCCCCCTCCCAAGTTTCCTGCCCAGGCCAGCCCCCATCCTCCAGCGGCAGCCTCCATTTCCCTGGGTTCCTTAGCACCCACCAAGAACTGCCTGTGTACTCAACACTGCTTTCCTCTTTGTCCCCATTTAGCCATAATAGAAGCTGTGTTCTCAATCTATTGTCACATTTATGATCCAGAAAGCCCTCATTTCCTGCAATAATCTTAAGTGACAATTCAAGGCTTAAATGTACTTTAATGTTTTGTAATGCTTCTAAAGCAACATCTCAAAATTATAATACAGCCTCTGAAATTACGAGTCTGCGTGAAAGAGGGAAGGAACAACTGGAAAACGAAATGAAAATCCAGCAAATTGATCTAAGGCTGAAATGGTGAGGTTTAGTACGTTTCAGCGATGGGACTGGGAGAACGCCGGGGTGACCTCTGTCAGGTGCCACATGGCCTAGCTAGGGGAACAGACAGCTAACTTAAGGAATGCCTTCTTTTTTCACTTTCCTGATGAATCAAGGAGGAGAGAGCCAGAATCTTCTCACCTGGATTTTTCCAGGGTGGGAAAAGGAAGGGTATATTTATTTATTTATTTTATTTTATTTTATTTTATTTTATTTTTTTTTTGCTGTACGCGGGCCTCTCACTGCTGTGGCCTCTCCCGTTGCGGAGCACAGGCTCCGGACACACAGGCCCCGCGGCCATGGCTCGCGGGCCCAGCCGCTCCGCGGCATGTGGGATCCTCCGGGATCGGGGCACGAACCCGTGTCCCCTGCATCAGCAGGCGGACTCTCAACCACTGCGCCACCAGGGAGGCCCGGAAGGGTATATTTAAAGGGAACCAACCGCCACCCCTGACCAAGGAAGAGAGTTTGAGAGAAGAAACACAGTAGGTAGTAGAGGGGGCGTGGGACAGCGTCAAACCAGAGAGAGCCTACTGCCGGCTTCCAGAGGTGCTTCTCTGTTAATTCCAACCATTTTTCTTTTTCTTTCTTTCTTTTTTTTTTTCCCCCGGTATGCGGGCCTCTCACTGTTGTGGGCTCTCCCATTGCGGAGTACAGGCTCCGGACGCACAGGCTCAGCAGCCGTGGCTCACGGGCCCAGCCGCTCCGCGGCATGTGGGATCTTCCTGGACCGGGACACGAACCCGTGTCCCCTGCATCGGCAGGCGGACTCCTAACCACTGTGCCACCAGGGAAGCCCAATTCCAACCATTTTTGTCAGTGCTCACTCAGTGCCATTGTCTGATTTATTCCCAGCGTTACTTCTAAGAACAGATGAGGACCCCGAGGCTCAGAGAGGTTAAGGGACTTGGGCACGTGCACAGAGAATGCTGTGTGGCCTGGGTTTCAACTCAGGTTCAAGTTCAAAGTTTATACTCATATTTTACAGTAAAAAGAACCTGAACTTTTAGAAAGGATTTAAAAAGCTTTCATTAAAAGTAATAATAATAACTCAATGAACAAATGAAAAGATAAACTGGGGGACATATTTCCTGTACATATAACAAACAAATGCTGAATATAAAATTACCCAATATAAAAAGAGGTCTTAGAAATCAACAGAAAGGAACTTCCCTGGTGGCGCAGTGGTTGAGAATCCGCCCGCCAATGCAGGGGACACAGGTTCAATCCCTGGTCCAGGAGGATCCCCCATGCCATGGAGCAACTAAGCCCGTGCACCACAACTACCGAGCCCGTGCGCCACAACTACTGCACAAGAGAAGCCACTGCAATGAGAAGCCCCCGCTCGCCGCAACTAGAGAAAAGCCTGCGCACAGCAGTGAGGACCCAATGCAACCCAGTAAATAAATAAATAAATAACAAAAGAAACCAACAGAAAAAGATTAGCGGTGCAAAAGAAAGGTAGATAAAGGACGGCAATAGGCAAAATTAATGGCAATAAATATACCAAAAAATAATTAACTTTACCAACGTATGAAAAAAAATGTAAATCAGAACCACAATTAGATCTCATTTTTGCCCTTCACAACGGTTTGAAAGATTGGTATATACAATATTGGTAAGGTTCCAGTACGGAAGTGGGGTGGAGGCATTCCTATTCACTGTTCAAAGGGAAAATCTACTCAACTCCCTTGGAGGCAGCTGGGTGATATCCTCCAAAATCCAAAGGCACGTACTATTTTCCCCAGGAACGCCATCGCTAGGACTCTAAGCCATAAAAATACTTAGTCAAACGTACAAATATTTTAGTACAAGGAATTCTGCTGCCAGGAAAAATTCTTACAACCCAAATATCCAGCAACAGAATATACTTAATAATTATGGTACAGCCACCCATAGCTGTTAAACAGATGAGACAATTCTGTATGCACTGAAATGGACCCAAGATTACATTGCACTGTTAAGTAGAAAAAAAGGAATCCACAAAACATATGCATAGTTTGTGCTACTGGAAAAAAAAATCAAAGAAGTGTGTCTATGGATGGATGTGTTTCTGTGCATTTGTGTTCATATAGAGAAACCTCTGGAAAAAGAGGCATCAGGTTCCACAGTGGACACCATGGGGCAACAGAACTGGAAGAGGAGAAGGGAGCTTCAGTTTCCACTTTATATACTCCTATGTGCTTTGATTCTTTAAAACAACTTTATGGGGAAAACCAGAATATTCTCTGGGAAGGTAGTAAAAGAAATCCTAGAATGATGCATGGTAGCATTGGAACGCTGCAGAAAAGCAGTGAAGATGCTCACTGTCTGCCCTCAAGGAGCTCATACGGGATCAGAAATTGACTTGCATTCAGAGACAGACAACCCTACAACAGGAGATCCTACAAAACTGGAAGAATGAAGACCCATGGCCAGAGAGAACTATTTCATTCTGCAGAAGGCCGGGGGAAAGTGAAAAGCTGAAGGGGGTTTCTTAGAGAGGCGATACTCCCAATGGGCCTTGGGGAAGAAGTAGGATTTTGCTGGTTGAAAAGGAGGAAAAGGAAATCCAGGAGGGGAGGACAGGAACAGGCGCCGAGAGACTGCAGAGTGACATTGCGTTGAGCGAAGGCACAGGGACACCACAAATACCAGAGCGCTTAGACAGGCTCCATTATAGGGCAAGGATGCTGCCAGGTAGAGGGGAGGTGTGGAGCAGGGTGCCTGGCATAGGGAAGGCTACCCCCTGCCAAAGGGACCTGTGGAGGCTCAGCCTGGTCCAGCCCCATCCTCTGTGGCCCACACTAAAGTCCACCGTGAACAGGCTGAAGTGGACGGTGGAGCTTCTTCAACCCTCCTGTTGGCCTTACCTCCAGAATCTCCTCTCTACACTCTTTTCTTGGGCCCCTGGGGGCTCTCTCCCCCCCGCCTTCCCCTACACTCAAACCCCCGCCACTGAAAACCTCAAAGGCTTCACCCTGTGTGGTGACAGACGCCCTCTCGGGTGTCAGGGCAGCTCGATGAGTACAGAGTGCTGGGGAGTAGGGAGATCTGGACCAAATCCTGGCCCTGCCCCCTTCCAGCTGGGCAAAGAACAAGCTCTTCTAGCCCGTTTTCTCATCTGCAAACTGGAATATAACACCAACAACCTCACAGGGTTATTGGGAGAATGATAAATAAAAATTGAGAGCAGACCTAGCTCCGAACCAAACATATACCAAATTCTCAACAAACAGTGGCTCTTACCTGGCTAGAAAGAGGGGGGCGGGCAGACATGGACTGACAAAACCACGGTTCCGTAGAAAGATCACAGGAACGGTTTGGGAGGGGAGGGGGGCTTTCTGAATTTCTGTGAATCTCACCATGATTATTTAATCTGTGTTGAAGGATCACCTGCTTAAAACATTGGGGTCAAAACCAAGGCTGGGACTGGGATGAGACAAGGGACGTGCCTAGGGCACACAATTTAAGGAGGCACTGGCTCTTGGGGGCGGGCAAGTGCAGAGTCAGCACCTGAGCGTGAGAGCCTCCTTAAATTTTCCATCCTAGCTGCCTCACTTGCCTTACCCTAGTCCTGGCCCAGGTCAAAACAGTGGCTTAGAAATGAACCTCTACGGAGCAAGATTTGAATTAAATAGAGATATTGCTACAGGGAGAAGCAAGCAACTGATCCCCCGGGCTGGGCAGATGTGTTTATTTGGAGTGAGAGGGAAGCGGGGAAATGCAGTTACAATGAGTGACTTACCAGGCCTGGAGCAAGAGTTGGCATCTGCAAGGGCCTGATCTCACCGGTTAATTGGCCCTACCCGCCTCCCTGCAATTCTCTAGTCAGCTAGCATTAACACACCTCAGGCCCACTCTACAACAGAGCAGACTCTGTCAGGAGCTGCCCTGCTGCCTGGCCCATCTCAGTGCGATGGCCCACCCTTTCCAGATGGGAGGGAAATGTGCAACGATGCCTTCGGGAAAGGCATGAAAGTTGAAGATAACACCAAAGACGGGGCAGGCCTCCAGGTGAGGCTGAAGGAAGGAAAGTCACCTGCCTGTTGGAGATGAGGTATTCCGGGGGACTGCCGAGCAGAAGTTCATTCTGCGTTCAGTGCAGGTCTCTGGGTGGTGAGATCATGGCTGAGTTATCACAGCTCCTGATGACAAATCATGAAAAACACGTCTTTCCCAATCTCTTTCCAGATTCCCGCAGATGCGATTAAATCCATGATTTGAGAACTTAAGAAGGCACCTCTCAGGTTTTGAAACAGCAAAGCAACAGGACTGGGGTGGGTAGAGGGGAAAATGAAGAGAGCCGGGAAGGCAAGCGATGCATGGGTTCAGGGAGAGGTCCCAGGATAAAGAGCAGACTTAAATTCTCGGGGGGAAAGAACATCAAAGAAGATTTGTTTTGTTTTGTTTTTGTTGTTGTTTTTTTTTTTTGCAGTGCGCGGGCCTCTCACTGCTGTGGTCTCTCCCGCTGCGGAGCACAGGCTCCGGACGTGCAGGCTCAGCGGCCATGGCTCATGGGCCCAGCCGCTCCGCGGCATGTGGGATCTTCCTGGACCGGGGCACGAACCCGCGTCCCCAGCATCGGCAGGCGGACTCTCAACCACTGCACCACCAGGGAAGCCCAGAAGATTTTTTTTTTTTTAAATTAAGATAAGCAGTCTTGATTCTTGGAGCAAGAAAATTATCTATCCTGGGTTTTCTGGAGCTCTTGGAGCTTAAAATGATGACTGAAGACAGCCACCCCGGACAGTGCAACTTTGGATGGGTGAAGAGAGATCGAGAAGAATTGAGAGCCAAGAGGAGCTTCTGGACAAAGAGAAATTCACACTGAACTAAGGCATCAGTTTTGGCTTTCAGCTTATAATTTTTCAGTATGGGTACCATAAGTTGCTGCTCATGTGATTCTGTATGGACCTATTTCATACAGCAAGAACACTCACCCACCGGTTCATTTATTTGTTCACTAATTCACTCTCTCACACCTTTGTTAGGTGTCTATTAAGAGGCAGGCACTGTGTGAAACCCTGGGGATATAAGCATAAAAGATAAGATGTTCACCCTTGAAGACATCATGGGCTAGTGGCAAAGACAAGTAACTCAGCGACTTCAATGGACCCTGATACTGATGAGGGCCATGCTTCAGTATCTAGATGAGAATGTGGAGGAGGAAGACAAGGATTAGGATAAGGACAAGCATGATGACAGGCTAACATTTATGCAGTGCTTATGGTACACCAAGCCCTGTGCTAAGTGGTGGTGATATAGTAATGAACATGGGAGAGTTTCTGCCTTTGAAGTTCAACAGAGGAGACAAACTCATAAATAAGCAATTTCAGCTTATGTCCTCAGGGCTGTTCTTAATTACCTCAGATGATAGGCAATTCCCACTCCCTACACGTGGTCTCAGAGGGATCAATGAAATCTGCCTGAAGGAGGAGTTTAAGCTGAAGTATGAAATGGGCATGAGATTTACCTAAGCAAAATGAAGTTAGGTAAGATTTTTCTGGGTGGATACGGCAGCACATAGAAAATCTCACACAATAGGGGAGTTAAAAAAAAAAGTTTTACAGACATGTTTGTTATCTATTTGGAGTGTGACAAAGCTGGAGCAGGTAGCAAGCGCAACAAGACAAGAAAAATAAACAAAATGATTGAAGAAGAAATGAAACTCTTATTCACAGACTACATGACTATATACAGAAAATCCAAAAGCATCTACAGAGAAACTACTCAAATTAATCCATGAATTTTGCAAAGTCCCTGGACATAAAGTCAGTTTTTAAATGGATAATTGGCAATAGCATTTAAAAAAATCAATACTTTAGGAATAAATCTAAAAAAAAATCAGCAAGACCTCTACACTAAAAATTATAAAACATTAATGAGAGAAATTAAAGAAAGCCTAAATAAATAAATTCAATGTTATAAAGATATAAATTCCCTCCAAATTAATTTAAAATCAATCAAAATCCCAGCAGATATTTTGTAGACATTTACGAGCTGATTCTAAAATTTATATAGAGGGGCCTCCCTGGTGGCGCAGTGGTTGAGAGTCCGCCTGCCGATGCAGGGGATACGGGTTCGCGCCCCGGTCTGGGAGGATCCCATATGCCGCGGAGCGGCTGGGCCCGTGAGCCATGGCCGCTGAGCCTGCGCGTCCGGAGCCTGCGTGTCCAGAGCCTGTGCTCCGCAACGGGGGAGGCCACAACAGTGAGAGGCCCGCATACCGAAAAAAAAATAAATAAATAAAAATAAAATAAAATTTATATAGAAATGCAAAGGGGTAAGATTAGCCAACGTAATCTTGAAGATGAGGAGCAAAGATAAGACTTATACTACAAGCTATCATGACCTATTATAACACTTAAGACCATGTGGTAGTAGCACAAGAATAGATAAACTCACCAACAAAACAGAAGAGAGGATCCAGATACACACATATACACATATATGGTCACCTGATTTATAACAAAGGGACACTTCGGGGAAGCAGGTAAAGAATGGACTTTTCAATACATGGTCAACTGGATCTCCAAACGGCAAAAATAAATCTTGTGCCTAACCTGAAACCATACACGAAAATCAATTCCAGAAGAATTACAGATCTAAGTGTGAAAGATAGCATTTAGAAGCAAGCATAGAAGAGCATCCTGGTGCCTTGGAGTAAGCAACGATTTCCTTGTAGGAACTAATTAGAACAGAACCTGATAAAAACCACAGGGTCAGGAAATTAAAAATGCACCTCTCACGTCAGCAAAGAACAAACCAACCAAGACCAGCGCGGGGATCAAAGGAGCTGGAACTTGAAGGAAAGAGACGCCTGGGTTCACGGGAAGTTCCTAAGATGGAGAGCAAACTGTAATTTGACTCTAGGAAGGAAGGAATGCTGAGGAAGATGAAGAGGAGGTTTGGGTGTTGTTTCTTGGAGCTTGGCCATGGTGATTTAGTTAAGTCAATACAGGGCGCTGCAACCTTGGGTGGATGGAGAGAGACACTAGAGCAACCATGAGCAGAATGAGCTTCTGGGCAAAGGGAGATGAAACTCAGTGTGCCTTCAGGCTGGTCATTCTGCCATGTAAGTATGTTTGTAGATGAGCAGCTCAGTTTGGGTCATGGGGCATCAGTTGATTCAGCATGAGAAATGGGATGCCTCAAATTAAACACTTCACTAATTGCCCCTGAGGAAAAGAAATGTACTTGCTACTTGTAGATGCCCAAGGAAGGACATTACTTAGAACAAATGCAAGTTCAATTTCAATAATTGATACTATAGATAACTCAGGTCCCACGTGCTGAGGCCACAAGGAGCCTGGTTGTTCTGATGGCAGAATGGCTTTACTAGATAAAAGCCTTTCTTGGAGGAGGGGTGCTTTGAGCCATGTCTTGAAGGAAGCTCCTGTTTTTACAAATCAGTACACTAGGTCTTCAAGCAGCTTTCAGGGCAATTTCATCAAAGGAAATTGGTCATAACAACCAAGAGGTGGATGGAGACCCTTAACTGAGCCAAGCTGAGATATGTAAATGGCTTAGTCTCTCCCCAGTGTTCTGAGGCTTACTGATTTCTCACCTAAACTTGCACTTGCTTGGTCACTTGAGTTAAAAACTCAATCAAGTGATAGACTGTTTTCAGAAGAGAGCAGTGGGAAAGAGTGCTTTACCTGAGTTACTCTCAACTTGCCAACTTGGCCAACCATCTTCACCCCTTGACATGGTTGGGAATCTTTTTTTTTTTTCTTCTTTTTTTGCGGTATGCGGGCCTCTCACTGTTGTGGCCTCTCCCGTTGCGGAGCACAGGCTCCGGACGCGCAGGCCCAGCGGCCATGGCTCACGGGCCCAGCCGCTCCGCGGCATATGGGATCCTCCCAGACCGGGGCACGAACCCGTATCCCCTGCATCGGCAGGCGGACTCTCAACCACTGCGCCACCAGGGAGGCCCTGGTTGGGAATCTTTGACAGCCAAGTAAAGAGGCCTTAATACATCCAGAAGCCAGTGCGTCAGCCGCCCTTTACTTGCACCATGTTCTCCTGAAATGAATTAAGGGTACTTTGCCCAGACTCGGAACATAGGCAGTTGGGTGCTTCAAGACCCCGCAGACTGTGCTATGGTGAAGTAAATAGTGTGGCACACACTGGCTAACTGGCCCAGAAGGAACTACATTTCTCAGCCTCCCGGGAGATCGGGCATGGCCATGTGATCTGGCAGCCATAGAATGAAGGCGGAAGTGACTGCAGGCCCTCCAGTACTGGCCCTGGAAGATGCCCACACCTGGTACTCCACACCCTTCCTCCTCCTGCCATCCTGATTCAGATGAACTCAGCAACCCTGGGAGCCATGCACTGACTATAGACTATGGCAGAGCCCCGAGGGAGGAAGATTCTGGATTTGTGCGTCATCACTTGGGGATGTCCCCTGACCGTCAGGAACACCTACTTTGGATGTTTTCATGAGTGAGACATAAACTTCCATCAAGCCATCATACATGTTACATTTTGGAGTTGTCTGTTACAGCAGTTAACGTTATCTTAATTGATCCAGAATGTTCCTGCATGATGGCTATGTCTAGAACACTTGGGTGATTCGATAGCTTTGATACTGAAGCCAAGTCCATTCTGGACCAGTTAGCACTGAACAAAAGAAAAGAACAAACCACAAGGGTCAGATAAGCATTGAGTCTCTGTGTGGACCTGACAGAGGGTCTGTGACCAAAGGGGTGAAGTATTCCCATGTTTTCAACAGTCCAGTGAGAACGGGGGAGGCAGGTAGCCAGACTATTACTACGAATGCAGGGAGTTGTAACAGAATCGCTAACGGACTCTCGGAGTCTCGCAAAAACAGGAAAGACTTTCCTGGCAAGGGATGTTTAAACCAAGTCTTCAAGAGTGAACAGACAGGTGCCAGGTAGAGATGAGGATAGAGCAGAAGAAAGGGGGGCACAGCACTGTAGAACAAGGAAGCAGGGCTTGCACGAAATTACAAAGCTGGAAGGTCAATCTGGCTTGTGTAGCCAGAGGTGACTCTGGACAGGGACTCCAGAACAAGGACACAAAGGAAGTGCCTCCAAGACCAGGCTGAAAGGTATGGCCCTCCTCCTGTCAGGGTGGTAGGACAGGAGGGCTGGGACCCAACACACTTGTCTTGAGCGTGTCAGTAGCAGAACAAGAATAGAGGGTACCTTGGCAGAGAGCGGTGACAGGGCCCCAGTAGAATGGGGCTGCAGTGATTCTGACTGGGAATGAGCATCTCTACTCACTGAGAAACCTCAAGGCCGCTGGCATTCAGGGCACCAGAAGCTCCCCCTGCTACAGGGAGGCTGCAAGAAGCAGGCTGCATCTCTGCCTGAGAAGCCAATTAGCATAGAGACTGCACATTGGTTTAAAAATTACATGAGACCTAGGTTCCAAATCCAGTTGCACCCCCTGGTTTCTTTTTTCCCTTTCCTTTCTTTCCTTCTTTCTTTCATGGCATGGCTTGTGGGATCTTAGTTCCCCCACCAGGGATCGAACCCAGGGCCCTGGCAGTGAAAGCACAGAGTCCCATCCACTGGACCGCCAGGGAATTCCCCCTCGGTTTCTAACTACACGACTTTATACAAGTGACTTCACCCCTCTAGGCTCAGTTTTCCCATCTGTCACAACTGGGCTCATACCATCCTTCTCCAAGTTTTCCATGAGCTAATGCACATGAAGCACACAGCACAGGGCTTGGCATACAGTCAGTGCTCAGTCAAGAGCAGCTCTTGCTGTTCTGATCAGGGCAAGTGCTTGACGGGACTAGAGTGGCAGCGGGCAGAGGCAACAAAGAGGAAAAATGAATATACCGCTTCCCTTCCACCCCCAGTCCTACCATCTGAGCGGAGTACAGCACTTCTGACCTCTAAGAATCCCATGGCCTGTGCACCTCAAATCCGTCATCCTCCCACGGCTGAATTTCAAAGAAAACATCCCAAGAGCCTTTGTACAATGGCACACAATGGAAAACATCTGTCACCACTCTCAAGCAACAGCACCCCTACCCCTAGCTATTCGTTTATCCATCTATTTATTTATTTTGAAGCCCCATTTGGCCCCCGTGGTGCTGGCGGGCCTCCTGAAACACCCCTGAGAGATCAATCACGAATACCCAGCCCTGCACAGAGGCCCTAAGGAATGAGCTACCTCCTGCCAGGAAAATGTCATCACAAGCGCTCGTGGATTCCACCTGCTCTCCCCGGGCACCGCCCGGCTTAGCAGTGGAAGGTGCTAACGGCTGCTTAAAGGTGAGCTGACCCCCGATGTGCTCAGCGGCCCATGTGGCCGAGAAATGAACACCCGCGCGGGCCGTGGTCGGGAAGCCCGCCGTTCCGTTTCCCGGGATGCAGAGAAGCAGCAGCCGTCCCGGAGGTACCTGCTTAGCGGTGGCCCGTGAGCCCATATGCCAGCCGGCGACAGGCCCCCTCAGCAGGCCGGCGTTTGAACCATAAACAGCCATGTGACAGATGACAGCGTTTTCCAGAGCTGAGTCAAAAAGGAAACGGTGGGGCTGAGACCTACAGAGGAGAGATGCTGATGGCCAGGAGCTGACAGAATTGGACCTGGAAATGACAGCGGCCAGGGGACGTGTGTTCAGAAGAGGCGCGCACACGGGCTCTCTTTAGGACAGCTGCACATGCGCTGAGTTTGTTCAACAACTGAACCGTTCTCACTGGTGGCTCCGACAAGCCCCAGCTCTGCTGCGCACTCTCTCAGGAATCGATTCAAGGAGCAGGTGCTCCACGGTCGCCACTGTTGTTATCATTATTCTATTATTTTAAGTGTAATTACACCGCAGATGCTGAAAATCACACTGAACACATGCATCAGCCAATGACCTCTTCTTTTTAAGGGATGGACATTTTCTTTCTCTTCTTAAATTACTGATCTTCCAGTGGGGGAAAAGTGGAAGATGTAATTGCATGAAACTGTATATCATATTTCTTCTTTCTGGAGGTTTCATTAGAGGCCCGAAACCAGAGGATCACTCTGCCACCTCTTCCTTCTCTTCCAGCTATTTCTGGGTTTTAATAATTATTCATTAATTGCACACGATAATAAGATCCTCACTGTTTTGAAACACGCTCCCTCTGGCCTCCATACTATTAAGGACTCTGATTGCCTGCCAAAAGCGTAAAATTAAAAGTCAAAGCACTACCTCAGAAAGGTTTAATATGTGCCAAGTTGAAAGAGTTTTTGCAGCTTATAGCTATTTTATTGCATTAGCAGCTCGAGGGAAAGTGCAGCTCCATGTTGAAATTGTTCTCCTTTGAAATGTAAGTCAACAGGACCAGCATTGGGGGAATTTTGCTCACAGCTGTTATCTCCTTTGGATAAGGGGCTTGTTTCCCCAGATAAAATCAGCCTCTTGCTGATGTCAGACCTCAAAGAGAACTTCAGGCTGCAAGAGAGAATCTCCCCCCAGGTTCTCTAAATTATAGACAAGCATTGATTCAAAAGGGTGAATCCCCCTCTGCCTGGCCCCTGAGGCCATTAGAAATAAACCCCCACAAACATTTTCCTGCAAAGCCTGGAACTCCTCCCTCGCCCCTAACTCTGGGTTTCCCACTCCTTCAGGGCAGAGAAGAGACTGACATTACGGTCCCCCAATAAATTTTACACAGGGGTTCATTCAATATAGGATGAATGGATCAAAAATGAATGAATGAATAAATACAGAAACTTCGCAAAGGACAGGAAAACTTCGCTAAGGACAGGGAAAGGACAAGCTAGAATTTCTAAACGAAACAAAATAAAACTAACATCTTGAAAAATTTTGCAATTACCGTCACCCACTGAAATCTACAGCCCAGAGCGAGCTAATGCCTAAGACACAAAATGAGACCCAAATCACTTTTTCATGCACATGCTCTCTGCTTCCTTTTCATTCTCATCATGGAAGCTCTCATCCAGAATGCCCTCAGCCTTTCAATAGCTTTGTCAAATAAGGAGTTAGTAGGGAAAATATACCTCAAGACCAGAGCAAGGTCCCACCAAACTGTCTTTCCTGGATGGTGGCAAGCTGTTGCTTTGGGAAGGGAGAGCCCACCTCCTCTGCATTCACAGCCCCTCTCTTTATTCACCTCCCCCCAAGGTCATCCTGGGATTTCATAAAGAAAATTGGGGCTCCAGGATCCCAGGAATGACTTGATGGTTAAAAATGATCATTTTGGCTGACCAGAGAGGAAAGGCAGATGATAGAATAATCTGGAACATAAGAATAGAAATGGAGGGGAAATTGGGCATCCACTGAATTTTTTTTTTTTTTTTTTTTTTGCGGTATGCGGGCCTCTCACTGTTGTGGTCTCTCCCGTTGTGGAGCACAGGCTCCGGACGCACAGGCTCAGTGGCCATGGCTCACGGGCCCAGCCGCTCCACGGCATGTGGGATCTTCCTGTACCGGGGCACAAACCCGTGTCCCCTGCATCGGCAGGCGGACTCCCAACCACTGTGCCACCAGGGAAGCCCCTGAATGTTTATTAAATTTGAACTATTCAAACCTTCCATTGTTCTCCCTACCCAAAGAAAAAACTCAAACTCCTGGCACCCAGACCCCTATTGATGGGTCCCTAAGACCTCTAAGGCCCCATAAAACTCGCCCCATTGACCAAGACAAATCCCCAGAGTTCACTGAACTCTGAACAAGCTTGGCCTTGGCCTGTGAATTTGCTCAGAGCTCTTCTCTATTACCAATACCCCCTTCACTCTGTTACTCAGGTTCTCCAGAGAAACAGAACCAATATGATCTCTATGTATACACAGAGAAAGATTTATTTTAAGGAACTGGCTCATGTGATCCGGGAGGACTGGTGAGTCTAAAACCTGATGAGGGAAGCCAGTAGGCCAGAGACTCAGGAAAGAGCTGCAGTTTGAATCCAAAGGCAGTCTGCTAGAGAACTAGGAAAAGCAGGCACTGCAAAGTCTGAAGGCCGTCTGCTGGAGAATACCCTCTTGCTCAGGGGTGGGCAGCCTTTCACCTGATTAGTTGAGGCCCACCCACGTTGGGGAGGACAATCTGCTTTACTCAAAGTCCACTATGTGTAAATCTCATCCCAAAAGCATCCTCACAAACATCCAGGATAAGGTTTCATCAAATATCGGCACTGCATTCCAGCCACACTGACACATAAAATTAACCCTCCCAGCCTTGGCCTGTGGATTTGCTCATAGCTCTTGTCCTGCTGTGGATACCTTCCCCACTTTCTTTAACTACTCCAAATTTTGCTCTTGCTTCAAAGTCAGTCTCAAGCCTCCACTCCTGTCAAGGCCTTTCCTGGTGGAGGTCAGGGTAAAGCCCCTTCACCGAGCCCCAGTCACAACTTCTGCCTGGACTTCCTATTATGCATTTATCTCACGTGGCCGGAAACAATCTCCTTCTCCAACCAAAGTCTAAGTATCCTAGGAACTGCAGGTCCTCCTCACATCGGGCAGCAGGACAGCTGGGTTGAAGGAATACTTGCCAACTAATAGTTCACCAGGCACACCTTTTATCACGTCTTCATTTGGGACATCTTAAGTGGTGGGCACACCCTCCTGGCTCATGAAGGATGTCAAACACCTGTGAAGGTGGGCATTCAGATGGGTACAGACGCTTTGGGACTCAATTGAGTTCTATCAAGTAAAACTATAAGGCTCCATTTCAGTTGCCTAGTGCTGCATAGAAACCATTCCCAAACTTAATGGCTTAAAAATGAAAACCATTTTAATATAGCTCCCAAGTCTGTGGATGGACTAGGCTTGGCTGGGTGTTTCTTCTGTTCCACCTGATGGCAGCTAGGACTGTACTCATCTGGGGGCTGGAATTAACATTCCAGAGAGCTTCCTCTCGTATCTTGCCTCCTGGTGAGGACAGCTGGAAGGCTGAGTTCAGTTAGGGCCCCAGGATGGTAGGGCGTTCTTTTTCCATGTAGTCTAGGGCCCCTCCTCTCACTAAGCCTATCCACGTGATCTCCCCAGCAGTGTGGCCAGATGTTTCATATGGTTTTGCAGGGCCCCCCAAAAGTACAAAAGTCAAAGCTGCCAGGCTGTCTTAAGGTGAAGTCCAAGACAGATACAACATGTCTGCTACGTTCTACTGGTTAGAGTGCATCACCAGCCCAGCCCAGATTTGTGTGTGTGTGGGGCTATACAAGGACATGCAAACTGGGAGCCAGCATTGTAATATGAAAATATTCTACTTCTATAGCTGACAGAGTAGGTAGCTAGGTATTGCCAATACGACTGTGGTTTGTCACCTAGATTCATAAGTGAGGAGAAAACTACATTTTAATTAGAAGTTTATGAAAATGAAGATACGATTTTCTTCTATTCCATATAAGCTCAGGAACCCCCTAAATTCTGTCCCATGAAGCCTTATGGCTCAGAGGACTCCAGATTAGGAACACTCAAGTCAAGAGCTGAGGGTGCTTGTAGGTGGGCATCAGAATACTGGCGCAGTAGAGCGCACAGGAACCTCAGACATCGTCTGATCCGTCTATTTCAGGGTCACAAACTCAAGGGCCTCCCCAGGCTCGACGGCTGGGGGAAGGTGAGGAGTGAGGCGACAGAAATGAGACAGAAGCACCTGGCCCCTTTGATGCCCTCGGTCACCAGCTTGGCCTTGGTTATCATTTGCTTCCTGTACATGGGAACAAAGGCCCAGGGAGCAGAAGGCACTTGCCCAAGGTCTCAAAGCCAGGATCAAGGGGCCTCTCTAGACCTGACCCTCTCAGCCATGATCGGGAAGCAAGTCCCAGCATCTCAGCTCTGCCAGCTGCCTTTTCCACCTTGGCATCGTTCAAGTCATCCCCTGTGCACCAGCGCCATTAACAGCCACCCTTGGAAGAAAAAGGAGCACTTACCACCAAAACGTTACCTCCTTCTTCCACACCTGTTCTTCAGACCATCCCAAAACTCATCACTTTTCCCTGATGACCATCCCTCAAGGCTTAGAACTATATCTTCAGTTCGCCAAACCTCAATGCCCTTTTCTACGTAAAACCTTACAAACCCACGAGGGAACCCCTATAGCCCTGTTCTCATCTTCCTAATCTGGCCACCACCACGCTTTATTACTACTACCCAAGGCCCTGTCTCCACAGAACTGTAAGGTTTGTCTCCCCTTCCCCATCTGCACCAACCTCTCCCACCCTCCCTAACTCTCTGCCCCTCCATGACACGGTCAACTAGTTCTCTCGGCCTCGTTCGGCTACTGACTCAAGTCTCCCTCCCAAGCAGATGTGACTTTAAAAAAAAAGACTCAAAGGGCTTCCCTGGTGGCACAGTGGTTGAGAATCCACCTGCCAATGCAGGGCACATGGGTTCGAGCCCGGGTCCAGGAAGATCCCACATGCTGCAGAGCGACTAAGCCCATGAGCCGCCACTACTGAGCCTGCACTCTAGAGCCCGCGAGCCACAACTGCTGAGTCCACGTGCCACAACTACTGAAGCCCACGTGCCACAACTACTGAGCCCATGTGCCACAACTACTGAAGCCCATGCTCCTAGAGCCCGTGCTCCACAGCAAGAGAAGCCACTGCAATGAGAAGCCCGCGCACTGCAACGAAGAGTAGCCTCCGCTTGCCACAACTAGAGAAAGCCAGTGCACAGCAATAAAAACCCAACGCGGACAAAAATAAATAAATTAATTAATTATTTTTTTTTAAAAAAAAAAGGACTCGAAGAGGAATATATTCCAAAGGGCGAAATTTCAGAAACGGCAGTACACAGGTATCGTAAAATACAAGTGCCTTTCTAGTTGTCCTGGCATAGGACTCATTTACTATTCACAATTTTTTAAAATGTACCTTTACTAAAGACCTACTACTGGCTGATCATTGAGTTAAACACTTGGCAAATTTATTTCAGTCAACTCTCACCAGGAGTCTGAACACTGGTGCTATTTTTTTTTTTTTTTTTTTTTTTTTTTTTTGCAGTACGCGGGCCTCTCACTGCTGTGGTCTCTCCCGTTGTGGAGCACAGGCTCCGGATGTGCAGGCTCAGCGGCCATGGCTCACAGGCCCAGCCGCTCCGCGGCATGTGGGATCTTCCCAGACCCGGGGCACGAACCCGTGTCCCCCGCATCGGCAGGCAGATTCTCAACCACTGCGCCACCAGGGAAGCCCGGTGCTATTTTTAAAGCCTTTTTTACAAATGAGGAAATTGAGGCACGGTGGGCTCAATAAGTCACCCAGGTGGACACAGCTATTGATGGGTCTTAACCAGGACTTCACCCTTCATCATGCTTAGTCTTCTGTGTCATGATATAATTTTGATTTTGCAGTTCCTTGGCCAGGTCGGGGGAGAATAAGCTGGCAGGTTGAAGACTAGACCCTCCTTCTGACTTGTTCCTCCTTACACTCTCCTCACCACACCCCGGCTCCCAGCTTCCCAGGCTCAGGCTTTGCAGCAGAGGCTGTGACTCGGCCAGCCAGCCACAGCTCAGATGACAAGCCTGCTAAATGAAAGTGACAGCCAAACCAGTGAATATGTTTGTAAAAAGACAACTCAGAACCTCAGTTTAACTCCAACAGAATTCAATTTCACTTGGGCAGTGATCTCCCTTTGGCCTCTGCTATCCTGGCCTGATGTCTCTCTTATTTAAATGTGAGCAGTTGGCACCTTCTGCTGCTCAGCCGGCTCAACACCCCTCGGGGATTGAAAGTGGGGAGCAAGGCACTGCTGGATTCATTAAATCCCACTGCCAGAGAGCACCCGTCCTCACCCAGAGGCGCTTGGTAGAAGACACACTTTAAAAGCCACACATAACGGGGGGAAGATTCACCTGTGGGTTTCCTACATGCACTGTCAAACTCTGGATGCGTCACTACCTCTTCTTAGGCCAGTGAGAAGCAGGAAGGTACCCTAAAAGAAACTGAGCAGACTTGAGTTTCCAGGACCTTTCTAGAGAGCAGAGATGCTCTGGGGACTCCCAGCTAAGATGTGCATTTGGGCTGTCCCAGAAAGAACCAGGCAACTGACCCAGACCAATGGGCCAGGCCAGTGTCTCTGGAACATACTCCTTCCGGCCTCTGTGTTTTGACAGTAGCATTCCTCCTTGCCTGGGATGTCCTCCCACCTCCCCCATCCCCACCTAACTCCTCTTCCTTTACCTCTTTTTGAGGCCTTCTCCTCTCTGAAGATATGTCTCCCCAACCCTGTCCACAGAGAACCCTCAGGACATCTACAATATTCACACACTAACAGCATAGTGGGAAAGGGCACAAGGTCTGGTGTCAAGCTGCCTGGCATCACATCCCAGCTCCACCATTTACTAATTATGTCACCTTGGGAAGGTTTTTTTCCCTAAGTATCAATACTTAATTACTGTACCTCAATTTCCCCAAAAGTAAAATGAGGCAAATAGTACCTACATCATATGTACATTTTAAAGGTTAAATGAATAACCCGAAAATGCTGAGTATGATGGCTGATACACAGAAAGCACTCAACAAATGTTAATCATTATTATTGTATAATTTCACTTCTTGCCCTCTGCACTCCACCCAACCATATACTTTCAGCTTCGGCTACATTAGCTGCTCCCTAATTTCCAAACACCATGCAGTTTTATAGGTCTTGCCTTCTTTTAGGTCTCTCTGCCTAAAATTCTCATCCACTGCTTCTCTGCCTAGCGAACTCCTACTCATCCTACAAAGTCCAATTCAAATAGCCCTTCCTCCAAGAGGCCTTCCTCAAACAGTCCAGAAAGACTTGATCCACTCTCGGTAGGTTCACAAAACTTTATAAATAACCTTGTACATAAGAAGGACCTATCTGCATCCTAAGGGACTACTACAAGCAACTCTATGCTAATAAAATGGACAACCTGAAAGAAACAGACAAATTCTTAGAAAGGTATAACCTTCCAAGACTGAACCAGGAAGAAACAGAAAATATGAACAGACCAATCACAAGTAATCAAATCGAAACTGTGATTAAAAATCTTCCAACAAATAAAAGTCCAGGACCAGATGGCTTCACAGGCGAATTCTATCAAACATTTAGAGAAGAGCTAACACCTATTCTTCTCAAACTCTTCCAAAAAATTGTAGAGGGAGGAACACTCCCAAACTCATTCTACGAGGCCACCATCACCCTGATACCAAAACCAGACAAAGATACTACAAAAAAAGAAAATTACAGACCAATATCACTGATGAATATAGATGCCAAAATCCTCAACAAAATACTAGCAAACAGAATCCAACAACACATTAAAAGGATCATACACCATGATCAAGTGGGATTTATCCCAGGGATCCAAGGATTCTTCAATATATGCAAAATAATTAATGTGATACACCATATTAACAAATTGAAGAATAAAAACCATATGATCATCTCAACAGATGCAGAGAAAGCTTTCAACAAAATTCAACACCCACTTATGATAAAAACTCTCCAGAAAGGGGGCATAGAGGGAACGTACCTCAACATAATAAAGGCCATATACAACAAACCTACAGCAAACATCATTCTCAATGGTGAAAAACTGAAAGCATTTCCTCTAAGATCAGGAATGAGGCAAGGATGTCCACTCTCACCACTATTATTCAACATAGTTTTGGAAGTCCTAGCCATGGCAATCAGAGAAGAAAAAGAAATAAAAGGAATACAAATTGGAAAAAAAGAAGTAAAACTGTCACTGTTTGCAGATGACATGATACTATACATAGAGAATCCTAAAAATGCCACCAGAAAACTACTAGAGCTAATCAATGAATTTGGTAAAGTAGCAGGATACAAAATGAATGCACAGAAATCTCTTGCATTCCTATACACTAATGATGAAAACTCTGAAAGAGAAATTAAGGAAACACTCCCATTTACCATTGCAACAAAAAGAATAAAATACCTAGGAATAAACCTACCTAAGGAGACAAAAGACCTAAGGAGACAAAAGAACTGTATGCAGAAAACTATAAGACACTGATGAAAGAAATTAAAGATGATACCAAGAGATGGAGAGATACACCATGTTCTTGGATTGGAAGAATCAATATTGTGAAAAGGACTATACTACCCAAAGCAATCTACAGATTCAATGCAATCTGTATCAAATTACCAATGGCGTTTTTACAGAACTAGAACAAATCATCTTAAAATCTGTACGGAGACAAAAAAGACCCCGAATAGCCAAAGCAGTCTTCAGGGGAAAAAACGGAGCTGGAGGAATCAGATTCCCTGAATGGCACAAAAACAGAAACACAGATCAATGGAACAAGATAGAAAGCCCAGAGATAAACCCATGCACATATGGTCAACTAATCTATGACAAAGGAGGCAAAGATATACAATGGAGAAAAGACAGTCTCTTCAATAAGTGGTGCTGGGAAAACTGGACAGCTACATGTAAAAGAATGAAATTAGAACACTCCCTAACACCATACACAAAAATAAACTCAAAATGGATTCGAGACCTAAATGTAAGACCAGACACTATAAAATTCTTAGAGGAAAACATAGGAAGAACACTCTTTGACATAAATCACAGCAAGATCTTTTTTGATCCACCTCCTAGAGTAATGGAAATAAAAACATAAATAAACAAATGGGACCTAATGAAACTTCAAAGCTTTTGCACAGCAAAGGAAACCATAAACAAGACGAAAAGACAACCCTCAGAATGGGAGAAAATATTTGCAAACGAATCAACAAAGGGTTAGTCTCCAAAATATATAAACAGCTCATGCAGCTCAATATTAAAGAAACAAACAACCCAATCCAAAAATGGGCAGAAGACCTAAATAGACATTTCTCCAAAGAAGACATACAGGTGGCCAAGAAGCACATTGCTGCTCAACATCACTAATTATTAGAGAAATGCAAATCAAAACTACAATGAGGTATCACCTCACATCAGTTAGAATGGGCATCATCAGAAAATCTACAAACAACAAATGCTGGAGAGGGTGTGGAGAAAAGGGAACCCTCTGCACTGTTGGTGGGAATGTAAATTGATACAGCCACTATGGAGAACAGTATGGAGGTTCCTTAAAAAATGGACAAAGGGTTTTGTCCTTTGGACAAAGGAGGTTCCAGCAATCCCACTACTGGGCATATACCCAGAGAAAACCATAATTCAAAAAGACACATGCACCCCAATGTTCATTGCAGCACTATTTACAATAGCCAGGTCATGGAAGCAACCTAAATGTCCATCGACAGACGAATGGATAAAGGTGTGGTATATATATACAATGGAATATTACTCAGCTATAAAAAGGAACGAAATTGAGTCATTTGTTGAGACATGGATGGATCTAGAGACTGTCACACAGAGTGAAGTAAGTCAGAAAGAGAAAAACAAATATCATATATTAACGCATGTATGTGCAATCTAGAAAAATGGTACAGATGAACCGGTCTGCAGGGCAGAAGTTGAGACACAGATGCAGAGAACAAACGTATGGACACCAAGGGGGGGAAGGCAGGGGGGTGGGGATGGTGGTGTGCTGATTCGGGCGATTGGGATTGACATGTATACACTGATGTGCATAAAACTGATGACTAATAAGAACCTGCATTATAAAACAAACAAACAAAAAACAACTAATACTAAACTTTCTTTGGGTTATTTGTATGGAAATATGTTAATATAAATGTTTCAGACATTACATGAAATTTCTAAAAATCTTATATGTTCTGGTATAATGTCGTAAGTCATAATTCTAGTTATTACTTTAAAATGTATATCTCAGAAATAACTAAATTTCCTTGTCAATTGCATCATTATGAACTTTCATCAAATCTTTAACCGTGGTCATTTTTAAGTCTTTTGTCATTTACAGACGGTTCTGGGTGTACTCTGATGCTTTTGCAAAAGTGTTCCTATAAAAGGATTTCATCTTCAAGGAATTCATGGAAAAGACTCTGACAAGAACAGGTTTCTGGTTACTGACTACACTGCTGAACTGAATGAAGAAGCATTTTCAGAACTCTAATGGAAAACTGATGAATTCATAAAAGTGCTAACAAAAGATCAAGATTAAAAAAATTAATTACATGGGACTGAGTGAACAGATGAGGATGATTATAATTTTTGTGACTTTCTGTTTGAATTAAAAAAAAATCCCACAAGGACTCAGGGGCAAAAAATATACAAATCAATTTTCACTGCAAAGTAAAGGAGCTGTTACAGTGGATGATTCCTGGACTGAATGAATGTCAATATTATCACATAGTATGAGTGTGTTTCGTGTTTGGTAATTGCAATCATTGTTGTTTTTGTCGTGGTCATCCATTTACAATGCTTGGTGTCAGTTTATTTATCTCTTGTAAACAGAAAATACAGTGTGTATGTGTGAGTTGTGAAAAAAAAGAAAAAAAAAGAAGCACTTATCTTTCTGCTTTACGGTTAGTTGTCTAAAAATCTACCTCTGCAATCAAACTGTAGACATCTCAAAGAGACAAGCTGTATTCTTTATGTCTTCAGGTCTGCAGCACCATGCTCGGAGCCATATGTTGGGTTTAATTAGATCCTTCTGTGTTTGGGTTGTGTGCTCTCCCCAGGACTGTTGGCCCAGCTTCTTGTGATGCCAAGGCCAGTGTCTTTCATGTCTTTATAGCTCAGAACTCAAAGGTTTTTGCTGGTGATAATAAATGCCCTCAACAACCAGAGCTTCTGATAGGCAGTTCTTAAGAGTTCAATGGTTCAAGCAAAGAACTTGCCTTTATTTTTTTTTTTTTCTTCAAATCATTCCAGCAAGGGCTGATGTGCCATCTACCATGTGTTCAGATACAGGCTGCCTGCCATGGAAAGAGAGTAGGAGGGAGTGTGGCAATCATGAGACCAGTTGTCTGGTCAACAGAACTGACAGCTACAGGACAGTGCCCTGACCCCAGCTTCTCATGTGCACTGTCCTATTTCACACATACATGGAACAGGTGGAGACTCAAAATCACACATGCTATGAAGTTCACTCAGGGAGAGGATGGATGCAAACTCAGAGTACGGCTTGGTTAGGAAAGAGGTTCTGGAAGGTGGCAAGTCCTGGGCTGGGTCTGGAAGCAGAGGTATTTGAACCTACACTATCACCACAAACACACACTTACACACGTGTGCACATAGCTTTCTTGCCTCTCCCCTTCCCACACCCAACACTCTGCTCACTATAATGCACTGTTTAAAAATCAGGCCTAAATAGCAATGTCTTCTCTGTCGTTAGCATGGGTCGGTAGTCTTGACTGCTTGGAAGGCTGTAGGCATAAAAAGAGTTTGTTGAAAAGACTATCAACATTTCCAGCTTCTGATGAATAGCTCCTGAGTTCAGTGGATTTCAGTAACCCATTTCACACACACACACATGCCAACAAATGTACACGCCATTACCTTTTGATAGGGCTTTTGCTTAGCCAAGAGGGCAGGAGCCTCCGAAGTTCAGACAGGTATGGATGGCCTCCTGCCCAGGGAGACCCAGCTGGGGAACAGAGAGCGGTGTGGATGGACAGCACTGGTGGACAGAGACGCTCAGGGTATCACAAGGACCTCTTCACCCATACTTCACCCACGGGTAGGTGTATGGTGTCATTAAGAGTGACCCCAACAGCACGGCCATCATTAAAAAGTCTACAAACAACAGATGCTGGAGAGGGTGTGGAGAAAAGGGGACCCTCCTGCACTGCTGGTGGGAATGTAAGTTGGTGCAGCCACTATGGAGAACAGTATGGAGGTTCCTTGAAAAACTAAAAATCGAATTACCATAGGATCCAGCAATCCCTCTCCTGGGCATATATCCAGACAAAACTCTAATTCAAAAAGATACACGCACTCCCATGTTCATAGCAGCACTATTCACAACAGCCAAGACAGAAACAACCTAAATGTCCAGCGACAGACGAATGGATAAAGATGTAGTACATACATACAATGGAATACTACTCAGCCATAAAAAAGAGTGAGATAATGCCATTTGCAGTAATATGGATGCAACTAGAGATTATCATAGTAAGTGAAGTCAGAAAGAGAAAGACAAATACCATGTGACATCACTTATATATGGAATCTAAAATAAGACACAGGGCCTCCCTGGTGGCGCAAGTGGTTGAGAGTCCGCCTGCCGATGCAGGGGATACGGGTTCGTGCCCCGGTCTGGGAGGATCCCGTGTGCTGCGGAGCGGCTGGGCCCGTGAGCCATGGCCGCTGAGCCTGCGCGTCCGGAGCCTGCGCGTCTGGAGCCTGTGCTCCGCAACGGGGGAGGCCACAACAGTGAGAGGCCCATGTACCGCAAAAAATAAATAAATAAATAAATAAATAAATAAAATAAGACACAAATGAACTTATCTATAAAACAGAAACAGACTCACAGACATAGAGAACAGACTTGTGGATGCCAAGGGGGAGGGATACAGTAGGAGGTTGGGATGAGCAGATGTAAGCTATTATATATAGGATGGATAAACAAGAAGATCCTACTATATAGCACAGAGAACTATATTCAATATCCTATGATAAACCATAATGGAAAAATAATATTTTTAAAAGTATATATATAAAACTTAATATAAAACTATCACTTTGCTGTACAGCAAAAATTAACACAACATTGTAAATCAACCATACTTCTATTTAAATAAATAGGTAAATAAGACATATATAAAACATATATTGTCTTGTAAATAAGACAATAAATAAAACATCACTTCCTTGGAGAGGCGGCTCCGCTCAGCAAGGGGAGTTGGAACTGGATTCCCACCTCACCTTACCCCCTTGACAGGGCTCCTTGGCAGGTCCCAACCTGCACAGACATACATGGTGGTACTGCACTGCTGAGCCCACTAGCAATGCAGAGTGCCCCCACTATGGGACCTTGCTTTCATGTTTAATTCCACGATAGGGTACAGTCTCCAGACTTTTGCTCCCTATAAGGAACTAGCTCATCTACATCTGAGTGAGGACATATCAGAGCTAGACGGGACCTCAGGGACCACCTAAAACATCTCCCTCACTTCCTCGAGATGTGGACACCGAAACCTTCAAGAGGTGGAGTGATTTTCCCATAACCCCACAACTTAGTTTGTGATGCTGGGACTAAAAGCCAAGCAGTCCAGAAATGCAGCTTCCATCCCATGCTGAGAAAGACTGTCTTCCCAGCTGCAGACACCACCTCTTAGCCTTGTCAGTTGCCTCATAAAAACCATTACAAGGACAGATGATGGAACAGAATGGAAAAACAAACCAGCCATCCCTTCTCCTGGAAAAACATGTCCAAATAAATGTTTCATAATGTTCTTCTAAGGAAGGGTCAGCAGAAGCTTCTTGACATAAAAAGGAAAACAGATCTTTTCCTCTGCTTTTTAAAAACTTTTATTTTTAAGGTCCCGTGAGGAAGAAAACCTGCAAGGTCCTTTACAAGCCTGTTAAAAAAATACAGTTCTCTCGAGACTCTCACAGCTGTCCCAGCAAGAGACGCTTCCTACACTCACAGGACAACTGAGTCCAGCAAGAGCTCTGGGTGGAAAGGGAGACCACATCGTCCCCATGTAAACCATCTTGTGCACTCGTGAAAACGCAGTCACCCCTCAGCCTTCCTGCCTCCTTATTAACTGATCTTATGGTATTTTTGTTTGTTTTTGTTTTGTGGGGTTTTTTATATTTATTTATTTATTTATTTATTTATTTATTTATTTTTGGCTGCATTGGGTCTTCGTTGCTGCACACGGGCTTTCTCTAGTTGCGGCAAGTGGGGGCTACTCTTCATTGTGGTGCGCGGGCTGCTCATTGCGGTGGCTTCTCTTGTTGTGGAGCACGGGCTCTAGGCGCACGGGCTTCAGCAGTTGCGGCAGGTGGGCTCAGCAGTTGTGGTTCGCGGGCTCTAGAGCACGAGCTCAGCAGTCGTGGCGCACGGGCTTAGTTGCTCCGCGGCATGTGGGATCTTCCCGGACCAGGGCTCGAGCCCGTGTCCCCTGCATCGGCAGGAGGGTTCTTAACCACGGCACCACCAGACAAGTCCCGACCTCATGGTTTTTTCATTTCACACATTATTTTCTAGCTTCCCATCCACTGCTCTCTCTGAACCACGATGCTCCCCGTGAGCCCCACTTATGCCAATTATGTTCTAGTCCTTTGAGGACGGGGACCTTGCTAGATGCCTGGGTCGCCCACATAAGCAAGGTGCTGCTTCCAAACGATCACATCGCCCTCCGCTTTCTAGCTCAAAGGGACCTGGGAGCTTGCCCATCAGGAGGTTCTGGTATGATGGGCAACATCACCTGTGGAGCCCGTGCGCCCCTCCCCACCCCCGTGAAAAGCAACTGAATTCCCCCTAGAGCTTCTGCAGAATTTCCAGGCTCCCTGGTGAATTCTGACGCTCGCTGAAGATTCCTGTCACACCCACCCCTGACACTTCACAGAGGAACAGCCTGATCGTTCCACAGTTTCACCGCTAGGTGGCAGCAAACCTGAGCTCTAGAACCCGGAACTCCGTTGCCCTGGGCTCATTCCTGTGCTTTCCACCATGTCATTCACATTAGAATTAGGGTCTTAAAACAACCACAGCCACTTGCTTAAAAAAAAATACCCACCCCAGACCAACAAAATCAGAAACTTTGCAGGGCTGGGGCCTGGGCATTGTTTTCCTTTTTTTTTCCAAACACCTTTTCTCCCCACACCCTATAATTCTAACTTCCAGCTAGAGTTGAGAGCCCCTAGGCTTCACCAGGCCACCCTCAGACAAAACTAACTGAATGATTACCTGCAAATAAACGCCTTAAGTAATACAGGTCTTTAACGTATCTGAAGGCACCAGCCAATGCCTAGATTCTAAGGTCAAATTCTGCAAGGAGAGTGGATATTCAGCCCCCAAAGGGGCTGCCAGCAACTCATCCTGCCGCCATTGAGCTGGAGGTCAGTGTGCAGCAGAGCAGGCTGCTGAGCCCTTGGGAAGCCTACACCGTGCTGCAGGCCAGTCTGAGGAACGAACTGCTACTGGCGGATTAGTTGAGCTCAGCTGGGCTGTGTCCGTCCAGCGCCCTCAGAACAGAGCAAGGAAGTCGAAGGAGCCAAAGCTGTCCCCTGGGCGTGGGTGCTGGCCTTCAGGCACAGGACAGGGGTCCTTTGGTGGGAGCCACCTGGGACAGGCAGATTCTCCCGGCTGGACTTTGAAGTTGAGGACATGTCTGCCTAGCGGGGCCCTGGGATTTGGGGATGCCCACTCCTGGTGGAGAAAGTTCCAGAATCATTCTCACATCACCTATTTGACTTGAGTTCCCCCATAGCCACCAGATACTTTTCAACTGATCTATAAATGGTCAGTGAACACACGTCCAGTGGGGGAAACCACAGACTGAAGATTTATCCTTTTAGAGTGTTTAGCAAGGTCCCCAAACTCAGCCTGGTTTGAAAACCTCCAGGATATCAGCCCACCAGGCAGGCTTTCCAAGAGATGTTCTGGATCCGTTGCTTCCTCCTCTACCTGACAGAGCGCTAGTGATTTCAGAGTCCACCAGGCAAATGCTTGATTTTCTTCTGACGCATCATCTCAGTGAAGCAAATGCCTTGACTCTCTGTCATCTGAAGAGACTGCTAGTACGGCATGCTCTGTGCATGAGCACTTCCCACACCCCAGATGGGGCAGCTGACATTCTAGAAGGGCATTTACCCCATTCCACAAAGCCTGACCCTAATCCAAGCCAACTTTCCACCCAAGCGTCCAAAAACGAGAGGTTCCAGACCGTGGTTATGCCTTTACTGTCTCTGCATTTAGACACAGTGGTAGATAAGGCCAAGGGTATAGCCTCTCTGGCCCCATCCCAAGTCCCTATGCTACTCCCGTCCTGACTCCTTCGTTTCTGACCTGGGCTCTTATGACCTTGAAAGAAGGGCAAAGACCACAGAACCCATACTGGAAACCAGCTCAAGAGGAAATGCATTTCACAAAATGCAAGAGTGAAGCATATCAAGTGGATCACCCAGAGACATCCTTAATAAGCCACAGCGACATAAAGCTGGCTCTGCACAACCACCGTGACCCAATCAGAAGCAAGGCAATGCTTCTCAGCCTGGCCTCTGCATGGAAATCAACTGGGTACCTTTAAAAATAGGCTGATGCTTGAATTTCATTCCCATAAACCCGGCTTTAATTGGTCTAAGGTTCAGCCTGGTCATTAGGATTTTTTTTTAAAGTTTCTCCAGTGATTATAATGTTTCAAACAAAGGTTAAGAAGCTAGGGGGCAAAAGAACATTGAAAACACAGAGGTAGAGACCACAAGAGAAGCAAAGAGAAGAAAAGCAAAGTTGGGAGGGGGGAGAGACTAAAAGAGAGAGAGAGAGATTAATTGATTGATTGATATTGAGATTAAAATGAAAGGAAAGGCAACAGAGGAAGAGACTCCCAGGGGAGGAAGAGGAGGGGGTGGGGAGTGATGAGGAGGGACCAGGCTGATGGAGATAATTCAGCTGGTTGAGGGGAGGGAGAGAGGGAGAAAGATAACAGAACAAAAAGAAAGAGAAAACAAACAAGTATAGGTCCAGACGGCTGGGAAGGAAAAATAACAATATTCACTGAGAACTTACTATGTGCTGGAGGCTTTCTAAAACAGAGACGGGGGCAGAGGAAGGGAGAAGAGAAAGAGCAGGCCCCAGACAGGGGTGACAGAGAGAAGAAAGAGATGGGGATGTTCAAAGCAAAAACAAAGAAAACTGGGCAAAGACACGGCAACCAGTCTCCAAAAGCCCCATCAACAGCACTCGGTAACCAATTTAAATGAAGTCTCAATGGGGACAATAAACCTAGGTTTTTCCTTAAGCCTAACTTGGTCCTGTTCCTTCCCACAGGCGATGAGTCTCTGGCAGCCTGAAGATGCTCTTCCGGCCCGTGGTGAGAGCAGGCCCGCTGGGAGAGGCAGCAAGGCTCCCACCACGCCCCGCACCCAGGCAACCGCTTCTCGGGGACGCGGACAAGCTGGATGCTTTAAAAAGCTCCAAGTTCACTAAGGCTTCATAACATGAATCTTAACAGCAGCTCCATTTCTTTTCCTTTTCTGAAAACAATCAAAAAAGAAAAGGCTGGGCTTCCCTTCCGTATCAGCAACCCAGCCCTTGAACCATTGCCGTAAAACTCCTCACCAAATCCTCCCAGGCTGGGACACACTGTATCAAGAGGCACAAGCCCGCTGTGTCCCCCTTTGCCTGGCAAAGCAATAAAGCTATTCTGGGCTTCCCAGGTGGTGCAGTGGTTGAGAGTCCGCCTGCTGATGCAGGGGACACGGGTTCGTGCCCCGGTCCGGGAAGATCCCACATGCCGCGGAGCGGCTGGGCCCGTGGGCCATGGCCGCTGAGCCTGCGCGTCCGGAGCCTGTGCTCCGCAACGGGAGAGGCCACAACAGTGAGAGGCCCGCGTACCGCAAAAAAAAAAAAAAAAAAAAAAAAGAAAACCTTCAATCAGTTGCTTTGTTTTGACCAAAATCAGTACCACATCAAAGGGTAAGTGATAAACTCAGGTTGTAGTTTAGTTCTACTATATGGGAAAAAAAAATAGGAGTAGCTTCATTTTTACAAAAGCATATTTGTGGTCCAAATGAATTTTTAAAAATTAATTAATAATTTATTTTGGGCTGCGTTGGGTCTTCGTTGCTGCATGTGGGCTTTCTCTAGTTGCAGCGAACGGGGGCTACTCTTTGTTGCGGGGTGCAGGCTTCTCATTGCAGTGGCTTCTCTAGTTGCAGAGCACACGCTCTAAGTGCACGGGTTTCTGTAGTTGTGAAACGTGGGCTCAGTAGTTGTGGCTCGTGGGATCTAGAGCACAGGCTCAGTAGTTGTGGCGCATGGGCTTAGTTGCTCCACGGCATGTGGGATCTTCCCGGACAAGGGCTCGAACCCATGTCCCCTGCATTGGCAGGTGGGTTCCCAACCACTGCCCCACCAGGGAAGTCCCCACAAATGAATTTTAACAAGAGTTGGCACACCCATGGGGATTAATGAGAAATGACACCAGTCCCTTCTCCACACCAATTACAATGCCTTCCCCACCTTCCCACTCCCCTTAATAAGACAAAGACCCAGATTCATCACTGAGTTGCAGCTGCCCCATATCCTGTGGCAGTGGGGAGAAAAGGAACACCTACTTCAAGTTACGTGTAACTTTATCTTTATGGGTCTAACACAAAACAATGGGAGACCATTTGTTTGGGAAATACTACAATCTTGATCTGAAAAATAAGAAGACCAAATAAGCTTTTAGTAAAGCTCTTCAAATAAGAAAAACAAAAGGAAGGGCCCCACAAACTAGCTCAGTCCAGAAAGAGAAGCCACTTCTCACGCCGCATCTACATGCACAGCCCATATACCCTTTGATGTGATAGTGTGCAGGAGATCTCTGCTCTGGATAAGGATAAGACATCCAGGCTGGAACTCAAAGAGAAGCGTGGTGCCGACTAGTTCAAATGAAATTAGCTTAAAGGATATGAACATTTGATCAGATAAGCAAAATTAATTGAAATTTACACCTCTACCTAGAAGATGTGCACACAGAAAAAAAGATCAGATACAATGCGACAATTAAAATCTCATTATGTATCCCATTCCCCAGGTCCCCAGTGATCCATGGGAGACTCGAGGGCTGGCTGGGGGAGGCTGAGCCTGCTGGCTCCGCAGCTGATGTTGAGGAAACCTGGTTGCCAGGTAACCAGTTAGTAACCAAGGAGGCAGGGGGGTGGGGGGGGAACACTTGCCAGGAAGGCTGGCTCCAAGCTTTTGTGGCAGATATGGGCCCCATGATTCCTCACTTGGACTCACCTAACAACACAGTCACAAGCAAGGTGACGAGCTCTTGGTCAGTAACTTGCCTTTGGCTAACACAACCCCAAATGACTAATCTGATGGATTTTTTTCAAAATGTAATTAACTTGACTAATCAGTTGCTTCACCACTGCACAGACTCCAAGTTAGAGCTGTTCTAAGGTGAGGCTGGAGCAACAATGTGCCAGGTTTGTCCTTGGATCTTTTCTGCTCGGTTCCTCTATCTCTCCATCTGTGGCTGATTATATTTTCCAAAGGTTGCTGCAACAATACCGCCCATCCCACGTGCTCTTCTGCAATGTGACTTTGTCATGCCCCCATCAAGAGGTGGAGTCCAATCCTCTCCTTCATTATGGGTGGACTTGGGAATGCTTGTCCCAGTAGTGTATGGCAGCAAAGATACTGTGGGACCTCCATGGCCACATGTAAAGCAGTAGCTTTTGCCTTGTTCACTGGAACACTGAAGCATGGACCCCTGAGCCTCAGTGTAAGAAGACTTAATTAAGTCTGACTCCCCAGATGCCGCCATGCTGTGAGGAAGCCAAATAATAGGCAATCTTGGTTTTCCCCATCAGGGCATCCCAGAAGCCCAGGCCCCAGACAAGCAAATATCAGAGCCTCTAGATAATTCTGGCCCCCAGCCATCAAGTCCGTCACCAGCCTCCACATTCCTAGCTGAGGCCCCAGACATCATGAGGCAGACATAAGACATTCCCATGGTGCCCTGACCGACCAACAGAAACCATGAATGCAATAAATTGGTTGCTAGTTTAAACCAGTATGTTTTTGGATAGTTTATCTTATAGCATTAGTAACTGAAATAAGAGTCTCGGCCACTATGATACTGTGATATAAAAAAAAAAAAAAAAAACATCTATTGGGTCTTCATTCCCAGTTCCTGGCACAGAGCTTCTAAAACTCTTGGAATTTCCTCAGTGATAGCGGTGAGAGGAGTGTATTTTGTCTTTCATAATAAGCCCCTTTCAACCATACTAGCGTTTATGCTAATGAGCTAACTCGTGGGGAATGGAGTTTAGTTACCAGAGGAGCCAGCCATGTGATTAGAAGGTGGAAACCTTCAGTGCCTTCCCCACCTCTGACCCTTGGGAAGGTTAGAGGGTCAAGAGAAGGAGTTAATCACCAATGGCGCTGCCACCCACTACACACACTGGGGTGTTGCCTCCAAGACCTTCCTTCAGACATGCAACGCTGCAGAGTTTGGAACAGAGGCGCCCCCAGCTGGAAGAATTCATCACTGCTGCCCCGAATCTGAAAAACAAGACCAGCAATCAAAAGGCTAGGACAATCAGTACTGATCAAACCGGGTGGCTGACAAGGGCTTGGTGCTCCAGCAGGGTGTCAGGCCTGAGCCTCTGAGGTGGGGGAGCCGAGTTAAGGACATTGGACCATCAGAGACCTCCCAGCTCCACGTAATATCAATCAGGGAGATGTCTCCCAGAGATCTCCTTCTCAACGCTAAGACCCAGCTCCACTCAACGACAAGCAAGCTCTAGTCCTAGACACCCCATGCCAAACAACAAGCAAGACAGGAACACAAACCCACCCATTAGCAGAAAAGCTGACTAAAATCATAATAGGTTTGCAGACACCCCAAAACACACCACCGGATGCAGTCCTGCCCACCAGAAAGACAAGATCCAGCCTCATCCACCAGAACACGGGCACTAGTCCCCTCCACCAGGAAGCCTACTCAACCCATTGAACCAACCTTACCCACTGGGGGCAGACACCGAAACAATGGGAACTACGAACGTGCAGCCCGCAAAAAGGAGACCCCAAACACAGTAAGTTAAGCAAAATGAGAAGACAGAGAAATACACAGCAGATGAAGGAGCAACGTAAAAACCCACCAGACCTAACAAATGAAGAGGAAACAGGCAGTGGACCTTAAAAAGGATTCAGCGTAATGATAGTAAACATGATTCAAAATCTTGGAAACAGAATGGAGAAAATACAAGAAACATTTAACAAGGAGCTAGAAGAACTAAAGAGCAAAACAACAATGATGAACAACACAATAAATGAAATAAAAAATTCTCTAGAAGAACTCAATAGCAGAATAACTGAGGCAGAAGAACAGATATGTGACCTGGAAGATAAAATAGTGGAAATAACTACTGCAGAGCAGAATAAAGAAAAAAGAATGAAAAGAACTGAGGAGAATCTCAGAGACCTCTGGGACAACATTAAATGCACCAACATTTGAATTATAGGGGAGGCAGAAGAAGAAGAGAAAAAGAAAGGGACTGAGAAAATATTTGAAGAGATTATAGTCAAAAACTTCCTTAACATGGGAAAGGAAATAGCCAATCAATTCCAGGAAGCGCAGAGGGTCCCGTACAGGATAAATCCAAGGAGAAACACGCCATGACACATATTAATCAAACTATCAAAAATTAAATACAAAGAAAGAATATTAAAAGCAGAAAGGGAAAAATAACAAATAACATACAAGGGAAACCCCATAAGGTTAACAGCTGATCTTTCAGCAGAAAATCTGCAAGCCAGAAGGGAGTGGCAGGACATATTTAAAGTGATGAAAGGGAAAAACCTACAAGCAGGCTTACTCTACCCAGCAAGGATCTCATTCAGATTCTATGGTGAAATCAAAAGCTTTATAGACAAGCAAAAGCTAACAGAATTCAGCACCACCAAACCAGCTTTACAACAAATGCTAAAGGAATTCTCTAGGCAGAGAAGGAAAAGAGAAGGAAAAGACGTACAAAAACAAACCCAAAACAATTAAGAAAATGGTAACATGAACATACATGTTGATAATTACCTTAACTGTAAATGGATTAAATGCTCCAACCAAAAGACATAAACTGGCTGAATGGATACAAAAACAAGACCTGTATATATGCTGTCTACAGACCTACGGACACATACAGACTGAAAGTGAGGGGATGGAAAAAAGATATTCCATGCAAATGGAAATCAAAAGAAAGCTGGAGTAGCAATTCTCATATCAGACAAAATAGACTTTAAAATAAAGACTATTACAAGAGACAAAGTAGGACCCTACATAATGATCAAGGGATCAATCCAAGAAGAAGATATAACAATTGTAAATATTTATGCACCCAACATAGGAGCACCTCAATACATAAGGCAAATGCTAACAGCCAAAAAACGGGAAGTCGACAGTAACACAATCATAGTAGGGGACTTTAGCACCCCACTTTCACCAATGAACAGATCATCCAAAATGAAACTAAATAAGGCAACACAAGCTTTAAATGATACATTAAACAAGATGGACTTAATTGATATTTATAGGACATTCCATCTAAAAACAACAGAATACACTTTCTTCTCAAGTGCTCATGGAACATTCTCCAGGATAGGTCATATCTTGGGTCACAAATCAAGCCTAGGTAAATTTAAGAAAATTGAAATTGTATCAAGTATCTTTTCCAACCACAACGCTATGAGACTAGATATCAATTACAGGAAAAGATCTGTAAAAAATACAAACACATGGAGGCTAAACAATACACTACTTAATAACCAAGTGATCACTGAAGAAATCAAAGAGGAAATCAAAAAATACCTAGAAACAAATGACAAGGAAGACATGACGATCCAAAACATATGGGATGCAGGAAAAGCAGTTCTAACAGGGAAGTTTATAGCAATACAATCCTACCTCAAGAAACAAGAAACATCTCAAATAAACAAACTAACCTTACACCTAAAGCAATTAGAGAAAGAAGAACAACAACAAAAAAAAAAACCCAAAGTTAGCAGAAGGAAAGAAATCATAAACATCAGATCAGAAATGAATGAAAAAGAAATGAAGGAAACAATAGCAAAGGTCAATAAAACTAAAAGCTGATTCTTTAAGAAGATAAACAAAATTGATAAATCATTGGCCAGACTCATCAAGAAAAAAAGGGAGAAGACTCAAATCAATAGAATTAGAAATGAAAAAGGAGAAGTAACAACTGACACTGCAGAAATACAAAAGACTATGAGAGAGCAACTCTATGCCAATAAAATGGACAACCTGGAAGAAATGGACAAAGTCTTAGAAAAGCACAACCTTCCAAGACTGAATCAGGAAGAAATAGAAAACATGAACAGGCCAATCACAAGGACTGAAATTGAGACTGTGATTAAAAATCTTCCAACAAACAAAAGCCCAGGACCAGGTGGCTTCACAGGCAAATTCTATCAAACATTTAGAGAACAGCTAACACCTATCCTTCGCAAACTCTTCCAAAATATGGCAGAGGAGGGAACACTCCCAAACTCACTCTATGAGGCCACCATCACCCTGATACCAAAACCAGACAAAGATGTCACAAAAAAAGAAAACTATAGGCCAATATCACTGATGACCATAATGCAAAAATCCTCAACAAAATACTAGCAAACAGAATCCAACAGCACATTAAGAGGATCATACACCAGGATCAAGTGGGGTTTATCCCAGGAATGCAAGGATTCTTCAATATATGCAAATCAATCAATGTGATACACCATATTAAAGAATTGAAAGATAAAAACCATATGATCATCTCAGTAGATGCAGAAAAAGCTTTCGACAAAATTCAACACCCATTTATGATTAAAAACCCTCCAGAAAGGAGGCCTAGAAAGAACCTACTTCAACATAATAAAGGCCATATATGACAAACCCAGGGTCAACATCATTCTCAATGGTGAAACACTGAAACCATTTCAAGTAAGATCAGGAACAAAACACCGTTGCCCATTCTCACCACTATTATTCAACATAGTTTTGGAAGTTTTAGCCATAGCAATCAGAGACAAAAAAGAAATAAAAGGAATCCAAATCGGAAAAGAAGAAATAAAACTGTCACTGTTTGCAGATGATATGATACTATACATAGAGAAACCTAAATATGCTACCAGAAAACTACTAGAGTTAGTCAATGAATTTGGTAAAGTAGCAGGATACAAAATTAATGCACAAAAATCTCTTGCATTCCTATACATTAATGATGAAAAATCTGAAAGAGAAATTAAGGAAATACTACCATTTACCACTGTAACAAAAAGAATAAAATACTTAGGAATAAATCTACCTAAGGAGACAAAAGACCTGAATGCAGAAAACTGTAAGACACTGATGAAAGAAATTAAAGATGATACCAACAGATGGAGAGATATACCATGTTCTTGGATTGGAAGACTCAACATTGTGAAAATGACTCTACTACCCAAAGCAATCTACAGATTCATTGCAATCCCTATCAAACTACCAATGGCATTTTTCACAGAACTAGAACAAAAAATTTCACAATTTGTATGGAAACACAAAAGACCCCGAATAGCCAAAGCAATTTTGAGAGAGAAAAACGGAGCTGGAGGAATCAGGTTCCCTGACTTCAGACTATATTACAAAGCTACAGTAATCAAGGCAGTATGGTACTGGCACAAAAACAGATATCTAGGGCTTCCCTGGTGGCGCAGTGGTTGAGAGTCCGCCTGCCGATGCAGGGCACACAGGTTCGTGCCCCGGTCTGGGAGGATCCCACATGCCACAGAGCGGCTGGGCCCATAAGCCATGGCCGCTGAGCCTGTGTGTCTGGAGCCTGTGCTCTGCAATGGGAGAGGCCACAACAGTGAGAGGCCCACGTATCACACACACACACACACAAAAACAGATATCTAGATTAATGGAACAGGACAGAATGCCCAGAGATAAACCCACGCACATATGGTCACCTTATCTTTGATAAAGGAGGCAAGAATATACAATGGAGAAAAGAAAGCCTCTTCAATAAGTGTTGCTGGGAAAACTGGACAGGGACATGTAAAAGAATGTAATTAGAATGCTCCCTAACACCACACACAAAAATAAACCCAAATGGATTAAAGACCTAAATGTAATAAGGCCAGACACTATAAAACTCTTAGAGGAAAACATAGGAAGAACACTCTTTGAGATAAATCACAGCAAGATCCTTTTGACCCACCTCCTAGAGAAATGGAAATAAAAACAAAAATAAACAAATGGCAGCTGATGAAACTTAAAAGCTTTTGCACAGCCAAGGAAACCATAAACAAGATGAAAAGACAACCCTCAGAATGGGAAAAAGTATTTGCAAACAAAGCAAAAGACAAAGGAATAATCTCCAAAATATACAAGCAGCTCATGCAGCTCAATATCAAAAGAAAAAACAATCCAATCCAAAAATGGGCAGAAGACCTAAATAGACATTTCTCCAAAGAAGATATACAGATTGCCAACAAACACATGAAAGAATGCTCAACATCACTAATCATTAGAGAAATGCAGATCAAAACTACAGTGAGGTATCACCTCACACAGGTCAGAATGACAATCATCAAAAAAATCTACAATCAATGCTGGAGAAATGTCATGAAGAACCTAGGGGTAAAACAGGAATAAAGACACAGACCTACTTGAGAATGGACTTGAGGATATGGGGAGGGGGAAGGGTAAGCTGTGACAAAGCAAGAGAGAGGCATGGACATATATACACTACCAAACGTAAGGTACATAGCTAGTGGGAAGCAGTCTCATAACACAGGGAGATCAGCTCGGTGCTTTGTGACCGCCTGGAGGGGTGGGATAGGGAGGGTGGGAGGGAGGGAGACACAAGAGGGAAGGGATATGGGAACAGATGTATATGTATGACTGAGTCACTTTGTTATAAAGCAGAAACTAACACACCATTGTGAAGCAATTATACTCCAATAAAGTTGTAAAAAAAAAAATTCTGGAGAGGGTGTGGAGAAAAGGGAACCCTCTTGCACTGTTGGTGGGAATGTAAATTGATACAGCCACTATCGAGAACTGTATGGAGGTTCCTTAAAAAACTTAACAGTATAACTACCATACGACCCAGCAATTCCACTACTGGGCATATACCCTGGGAAAACCATAATTCAAAAAGAGTCATGTACCACAATATGCATGGAAGCTCTATTTACAATAGCCAGGACATGGAAGCAACCTACATGTCCATCGAAAAATGAATGGATAAAGACGATGTGGCACATACATACAATGGAATATTACTCAGCCATAAAAAGAAATGAAATTGAGTTGTTTGTAGTGAAATGGATGGACCTAGAGTGTGTCATACAGAGTGAAGTCAGAAAGAGAAAAACAAATACCGTATGCTAACACATATATATGCAATCTAATTTAAAAAAAAGGTTCTGAAGAACCTAGGGGCAGGACAGGAATAAAGAGTTGAGGACATGGGGAGGGGGAAGGGTAAGCTGGGACAAAGTGAGAGAGTGGCATGGACATATACGCACAATCAAATGTAAAATAGATAGCTAGTGGGAAGCAGCCACATAGCACAGGGAGATCAGCTCGGTGCTCTGTGACCACCTAGAGGGGTGGGATAGGGAGGGTGGGAGGGAGATGCAAGAGGGAGGGGATTTGGAGATATATGTATACGTATAGCTGATTCACTTTGTTATACAGCAGAAACTAACACAACATTGTAAAGCAATTACACTCCAATGATGATGTTAAAAAAAATCACCAATGGCCAATGCTTTAATCAACCGTGCCTATGTCCTAGAACCTCCATAAAAACCCTAAGTGATGGGGATCAGAGAGCTTCTGGGTTGGTGAACACATCCATGTGCTGGAAGAGTGGTACAACCCGACTCCACTGGGACAGCAGCTCCTTTGCTCTGAACCGTTCCAGACCTTGTGCTATGTACCTCTTCATCTGGCTATTCACTTTTATCTTTTATAACATCCTTTATAATAAAGTGACAAATGTAAGTAAAATATTTTCCTGAGTTCTGGGTACCGATATAGCAAATAATGTAACCTGAGGAGGGGGTCATAGGAACTCCTGGTTGGTAGCCAAGTTGCGCAGAAGTGGGGGTAACCTGGGAAGGAACACACCACTTGCAACTGGTGTCTGAAGTAGGGGACGGTCTTGTGGGACTGAGCCTTTAACCTGAGGGGTCTGCACCAACTCTGGGTAGTTTCAGAATTGAACTGAGTTGCAGGACACCCCGTTGGTGTCCACAGACAACTGGAGAAGGGCTTGGTGTCAGAAGTGTTGTGAGGAGAGAAACAGTCTTCCTTTAGCAGTCATTCCCTCCCAGTGGAGGGTCCAGAGCTCTTACTGCCAGCTGAGGAGGGAAAAGATATGAGAGAGAGGAAAACTCCCCTATAAAAGGGGTTCAGATAGGAGCTAGGCTGGTGCCCACAAGCTTTAGATCCCAAGATTACTAGCCACTCCCTGCCTTAAGGCATTTCCCCATCCCCATTATAATCACTCCAACTCCCCCATCTCCCCTGTGCTCCAGCCACCAGATCTACTTTCTCAGGCAAAACCTTGAAGCCTAGAGTAGGATGCCAAGACCCCATACTTCATGAGCTACGCTCAAATTAAAGCCCTGTGTAAGACACCTTGGCACCACCAGCATGAAACACAGGGACCTTCAGAAAGCTGGTTTTCATTCATTGCTCTTGTGACGTCTTGTACTCATAGTAACCTGCCTTCTATTTTCCATCAGCACCAAATACAGAGCCAGGGGAAAATAACTTAATTTAATATTTGTCAAAGACAAACCTAAGCAGGAAAGCAAAGATGTGCCCATTTTCCCAAGTACTTTACTGTGGTTCAAGGCCAAATAACACCCAAAAAAATGTATATTTTATGAAGGACACTGGCCTAACACTGGCCCCAGCTACAAGAGGCAGCTATTTTATCATAGCATGTCGGTTCTCGGTCAATTATGACAGACAGTTAGCTAAAAATAACTGAAGAAATGGCCAAAGAGCCACAGATCTCCTGATGTGCTATAGAGCCTTGGTTTCTATGCTTTTATGTGCTTGGAGCCTTTTTTTTTTTTTTTTTTTTTTTTAAAGGATAACACAACTTCATTGAAACACTTTTGACAGCTTCCACTTCCAGCAGGTACAGTGCTGGTGAAATGCCACAACGATCAACCTGGATCAGAATCACCATGGACCATCCTAATCCCTCCTAAAGCAAAATGCAGTTTCTCCTGGAGGACTTCAAAAATTTTAACTGTGAGAACATATCTTCAATCTTCAATGCTGCTGTGAAAAAGAAATAACAGACCCCAAATGGAATCGTCTGTACTAAGTCCCACGTCAGCAAACCAAGACTGAATACCTAACCTAACCACAGTCTTAACCCACCCTCTCCCCCAAGTAGGTAACCTTTAAGCAGTTAACCTGGAATGACCTGGTTGGCACTAGTGAGGTAATCTCCCCAGTAGGCCCTTCCATTCCCCTTAGGAATGCTTAAAACAATGCATTCTTTGCTAATAATTTCCTTTTTCTGCCCCCTTTCCACCTTCAAAAACCTTTCCTTTTCTGCAGCTCAGCAGAGTTCCGTTGCTAGATGGGATGATGCCTGATTCATGAATTTTTTTTTTTTTTTTTTTTTTTTTTGCGGTCCGCGGGCCTCTCACTGTTGCGGCCTCTCCCGTTGCGGAGCACAGGCTCCGGACGCGCAGGCTCAGCGGCCATGGCTCACGGGCCCAGCCGCTCCGCGGCATGTGGGATCTTCCGGGATCGGAGCACGAACCCGTATCCCCTGCATCGGCAGGCGGACTCTCAACCACTGCGCCACCAATTATATCTTCAAGTTTAATTGAATTTCTGTTGTTTAACAAATTTGGTGGCAGTGGTGGGACCCACGGAGACTTCTGAGGGCTTTAGAGACAACGAGGAACAAAAGTGTGGTAGCCACGAACCCTCTGAGATCTCAGTCTTCCTCTCCATTTCTGAGGGTCACGGGCAAGTTGCCTCTTGGTTCTGAGTGCTGCTTTCTTTGTGTCAAGCTCCCAATGTAATCTGCTTCCTAGTTAGTTCCCCCATTTGTCTGGATTCACTTGTTCTACCTTGGGAACTGCTGGTAGTTTGGACCACAATTTCCCATCTGATAGGAAACCCCAGCCCTTGGCTTTGTCTCCAGATTCCACACTGGGAACTTCTGGGGGCAGCTGCAGTTGCCCATGTGTTAGCAAGCAGCCCACAGTCCCCTTTCTTTGGGGTTCACTGGTTCAATCCTTTCGCCAAATTCCAGTTCCAGGTTAGGAATTGCTGGGGAATTGCTGGTGATGCACACAGGGCCTTTTCTTGGCCAGGGTGCAATAATATCTCTTGGTTACTGCTGATACATTAAGATGTGTATGTGTGTCTGTTTTATTTTGTGTCAATAAAGGCTAATTGCTGATGGGGACCTTAAAAGTCAAAAAAGCCACAAAAATTGGTGGGCACAGATCGAGCACTTTAGGAGCTGTTAGAATGCTCCCTTCCCAAACCAAAGACTCCTGTGTCTGGATATGTTGGTCACGGAACAAGTTAGATGGACAGTGGGTCACGCGCCAACCTCTACAAAATGTCCATGCAACTGGGTATACTGTAAAACATCACACAAAATCCCCAACCCAGCAGCATGTCCATTTTTAGATAGTGAGGCTCTGAGAGACCCAAAGCCTTACCTAAATAAATAAATAATAATAAAAATGGGATCCTTAAAATCCAAAGAGTTATTAAGCAGGTATGCTGGAAGGTGGTATGCTTAAGAACTATCATCCCAGAAACTATAAATATCTATAAAAATGGCCAAAATCGTATTAATAACAACAAAGAATTTTGTTTCGTAAGAACTTGGCTTGGGAACTATCAAGTTAGGGGCCCCAAAATATGGCTGGACAGAAATGTGGCTTGTACCCCATTTGAGGCTAGATATGGCTGGACAGAAAGGCAGGTGGAATTCCATCTGTAGCTAAGAGCCCTACCAAACTGCTGCCAGTCCTCAGGGAAATTACAATGGCCATTGTGAGGAATGTTCTAATTTAGACAAGACAATTTAAGAGGAGCACTTAAAAGCAAGGGACACCTACTTTAATTGGTATGCAGAAGCCTCCAAAAGCCTTCAAAATTCCACAATACCTTCGTTGAAAGATGCATTACAAAAAGTAACAGGGCTTCCCTGGTGGCGCAGTGGTTAAGAATCCGCCTGCCAATGCAGGGGACATGGGTTCCAGCCCTGGTACGGGAAGATCCCACATGCCACGGGAGCAACTAAGCCCGTGTGCCGCAACTACTGAGCCTGCGCTCTAGAGCCCGTGGGCCACAACTACTGAGCCTGCGCGCCGCAACTCCTGAAGCCCACGCGCCTGGAGCCCGTGCTCCACAACAAGAGAAGCCATGACAATGAGAAGGCCGCGCACCACAACGAAGAGTAGCCCCCGCTCGCCACAACTAGAGAAAGCCCGCGTGCAGCAACAAAGACCCAATGCAGCCAAAAATAAATAAATTAATAAAAACTAATAAAAAAGTAAAGCTATGAGAGGTATCTAAAACAAAATACTTAAGTAACTCCTACTGCTCCCATCTATCCTCCTTTACTTGAGTATTCATTCTACTCACCCTCTGTCTGGACTGTCTTTCCACTCCAAAAACTCTACAATAAACAAAAATCTATCAAGTTAATGGCCTTACGGACGCTGCTGTGTCTACCTTCAAAAGACCACCGCCCCCCAACCCCGTATGGACCCCTCCCAGAGTTGACCAGTCTCTGAAGAATTTTCTGGTAAACCTTTAAACAGCCAAGGGAAACTAAAATATTTTAAATCCCATTTGGAGCCTCCAGATGGGTTGCTGGGAAAACTGGCAAAAGCTGGCTAAGGGTGGGAATCCTTAGTAGAATCGGTTCCCCCTGGATGTCTGTCTACAGTACCCCATAGAGAGAGAAAAATAAAATATCTTTTGCACCAAACTTGGGGACACCTCTTAAATCTAAGGGTTGTTTAATACTGCCAGAAATATTTACTGGCAGTATGTCCTGGCTAAAACTTGATAAGATATTTAAAATAATTCAATAAAACTTTATGATCAGAAATTTGGCCAAATTGGAAGCTGATACTCAGAGCCTGAAAGGGAATTGTTAGGGCCTCTCCTCTAAGCTAAAATAAAAGTAAGTACCCAGGATGTGTGGGGTGGATGGAAGGGGTTCTAAAGCCCTTGTAAAGGGTTTATGGGTGAATCAACCTATGATGTCATTTAAGTTGCAACCCAGTTCCTTGAGGAATTAAAATCAACTGTCCTTATCTTAAAATATTTGCACAACTCTACGTGCAGCTCTAGGGGCAGTTCAAATTCATCTATTCCTTTTTACCAATCCCCAAACTTGCCCTATTTATCTTAAAAGGGAAGGTTTGGGGATGTCTTCCTTGTGCCTCTGAGATGTAAATTTTAAAATACCAACTTCAGGGAAGTAATTCTGATCAGGAAACAAAAGGGGAGGTCATTTGAAACTTAACTTTAGCCATCTGAGCAGGCCGCCTTGATTTATTTCATCTGCCAGAAAAACAACTTAGATCCAAATTCTTTTGTAACTAGTAAAGCAGAGGCTGTAAGGTCACTGCTTACGTCTGTCTGTATGTTTATGTGTGTCTATCTATATATAGGATGTAGATGTGGTATTTTTCTACCTTCAGATGGTATTGCAAAAAAATTAAATTGTAAAAGAACTCTACTTAACTAGCTTAAAGAAAACGAAGTGTTTATTAAATTAAATTCTCAGAAATAAAATAGAAACTAACCCAAATGAATTTCAAGTTCATGTGATCTGGGAAAATATTAGGTATTAAAGTTAGTTTAAGTTTGTTGCTTTAATTAAAACAGCCATGTCTTAATGAGTTATCAGCGTCAAATATAATACTTTTACTCTATAATAAGTTCACGTTATCTCTATTACAAAATTTGTCAGCCGGAAAATTAACTTAGGATGAAGACTGACATCATTTATTGTCGAATGAAGTTTTTGTGAGTAGTCTTTGTTAAGAACAAATAAATAGAAGTAAGTAGAATAAAAAGTTTTTAGGTGAACTTTTTAAATAGTTTCCTCAAATCTTTTTGGTTACCTGAAACCTTAAAGTTTTGCTAAGTTAAATGATGAGCTAAGTTAAATCCACTGAATATCCAAATCATTTCCAAATAAGATAAAATACTAAAACATTACTGAACATAGGTTTATCTACTTTCGGCTTCCTTTTACTAAGAACTAAAGATTTTCAGTTCTATCAGTGAATGTGTCCTGTGACAAATGAGAAATTTGCTATGAAAAAACATGCATTTCTAAAAGTTATTAAAAATATTTATAAATTTTTCAAGCCACAGAATGCCAGTGTAAGAGATAGCCCACACTTGCTTACCTATTTCCACTAGAAATGAAGGTTTCTAAGGGTTAAAAATTCTAATACTTAATTAAAGCTACTAGCAGCAAAAAGAAAGCTGGAGAAGATTTATGGAAAAGGAATCTTGTGAAAGGAATTTTATGTCAAGCTGGATAAGACTGAATGAATTTGTTATAAGGACTTCTAAAAATAAGCTTTAAAATCTGTAGTGTACTTATATACAATTAAAACAATTTTCTTTCATCTGCTAAATGGACAAAGTGATTTTGGACAACTGGTGTGCTCCTAAAAAGAGGCTGTGAAAGGTTTCTCTTTACCTATTATTTTTTTCTTCTGAAGGTATTCTTTTATTGTTGCAGTGTTTTTTACAATATTGAAAAACTGAAGGGTGAAGAGAAAACTCTTCACATCAACCAGAGGGGAAGGATGATTGTTCATGGTGCATCCATTTATAGGAAATCTACAATCATTAAAAATCAATGTTCTGAAGGAGATGTAATAAACTGAAAGTTACTTACACTATGTTCAAGTTTTTTTTTTAATTCCCCTCCCACCAAAAATGGGGATAGGAGAGTGAAAAAGCCAGGAATGTTACAAATCCACCCTCATGGCTACAAAATTTGTGTGCTCATCACTCTCTTTGGACTGATGCATCTTTACCTTTTAAGTAACCTGCCTAGAAAACAAAGATTTTATGTCTTGTCAAAATAATTTCCTGTGTTTCATGTTGTTCTTAGGAGGTTTCTTATTACTTAAGAAAACTGATTCTTCCCTATTAAACAAGCTAAGGTGTTTGTTTGTTACAACTATTTTAACTTTCTCTATTTGACTTCAAAGTCTTTAATTATCACTATGGTGAGATAGATAACCACGTATTGTTTCACAGTGACCTATGATCCCATTTGACACGGTGTTTTAAAACCTTTTGATACTTTTGACAAACTTCTCCCAAATCAAATTCTAAATGAAGTCTTTTTGAACTCGAGCTAACTTTGGAATTTTCCAGAGGCCACTGGAACATCTCAAAAGATTTGTTCTCTCCTTAAAAAAAAGTAGGATATTACATTAATTACGCTTATTTGGTATGTTAAATTACATAGGAAATACTGTCAAATAAGTGATGCAAAACCTTAAATTTTATTTGTGTTTATATATGCTATTAATAAGTGTTCCAGAAGTTGTATGAAATTCCTAGAAATATGATGCCCTAGTATAATGTTATCACTTGTAATTCTAGTTACTATCTTAAAATGTATGTCATAGAAATGAGCAAATAACGTTGTCAATTCATTATAGTGAACTCTCATCATCAGACCTTTTAACAATGGACATTTTAAAAAAATCTTTTGTCATTTTCAGATAGTTATTGTTTTACTTTGATGCTTTTACAAAAGTGTTCCTGCAGAAGTACTTCATCTTCAAGGAGACTTAAGGAAAAGACTTTGGACAAGTAGAGCATTTCAATAACTTTAAGATCATAAAACTGAACCAAGTAAGAATTTCCAGAACTAATAGAGAAACTAGACTCAAGCAGAACAAGAATTAGTAACATGAGACTGAATAAACTGAAGAGGATGATTATAATTTTTAGACTTTTGTTTTAAAACATTGCTGGTGCCTTAATGCTTTTTTTTTTTCCCAGATGTAAAGAAACCTTTTCTCTTAAGCTATCTAGGACTTACAGCAATTGGTAAATTATACCTCTGTGAACAAGGATGAAACATGTATGTTTTCTTCCTACCTGATCTCTCCAGAATTCAGAAACTCTTAGGTATCCTTTTCATGGCAATACAGTTAGTTATGTACATAAGCTCAATAAGCATCTGTTCTCCTTGTAACAGGACACAATTGGAAACATTAGCTATACCACCAGGATTTGACTGGCTTGTCAAATATTCACAGACCCAGATATGATCAGTTTTTAAGATCTAAAGTTAACTTCATGGAGCCAATAAAGCCCCTTGGAAAAACTGACCTGGTACCTTGCTTACAAGGTGTCAGGCAAAGCAGTCTTAAAAAGGACTTAAATGGTTCATCACTATTCTTGCTGCATTTATGTAAATAATTAAGTTTCATGCAAACAAATTAGTTTTACTGTGATTATCTTTAAAAAAAATGGGAGTGATTATAGAGATAAAAATTATGTTGGCATAATTTTTGTAGGTTCTGGTTCTGTCAATTATCTTTGAGGTTTTGTTATTCATCTCTAAACTGGACTGGATCCTGAATTCTTCTAAGTTCCTCAAATATCTGGCTACAACTCTCCAAACTCATGTTTCCAATTTTCTCCCACCCTTCTGATTTGGAATCACTAAAACCAAAGACTGCCCTTGAATCTCCTTGTAAGGGACTATACCAGGTCCTCCTCATTACCCAAATGGCAGCCAACTTCAGGGACCTGAGCCTTGGATACACATATCACAGCTGAAGAAGGTTCCACCTGACACCTGGTCCTGTGCAGATGCTGGAGACCTCCAAATCAAATTAACCAGGAAGAAAAGTAGTTGACATCGAAGTAGATTATTTCCTCCCAAGATACCCGATCAATACTTCATACTTTAACTAAACATGAAACCCTTTCTTCTTCTCTCTTTCCTTTACTCTGGCATCAGCCTAAAAAGCTAACACCATCATCCATATCTCCCAGGTCACTGCTAAGGAAAAGAGGGGTAACCTTTCAAACCATCACCAAAAAACTCTGATCAGTCCCGTCTCTGGGTAATAAGCCCAAACTTGAGGTACTTTGCATCTAGGCTCTACACACACACACACACAAAAAGGGACACAAGGGAAGGGTAACCATAATAAAACTGCCTGTGTGGTCTACAGACATTTAAGGTTTTACTGGCCTCCAGGGCTGTCACCTTTCCTGTCCTAAGTCACAGATTCAAATGGGGATTACCAGGAAAAGTTCATGATTCTGATTCACTTTCTCTGACAAGGCCCTGCATCCCCAGTTAGGAGTAAATGTACATGAGGCTATGATCAGGAGCCTCTCCTTAACTCTTTGAAAGTATTGTGAAATCTGCTAAGGCAATAACTCCCAACAAAAAAAAAATCCTTAGACTCTCTGGTCCAAGTTATTCTTGATAATACGACAGCCCTTGGTTACCTTTTAGCTGAGCAAGGAGGTGTCTGTGCTGTGACCAACACCACTAGCTGTAACTGGATTAACACTTCTGGGGAAGTCGAAACTCAGCTGCGTAAGATCACTGAACAAGCCCCTTGGCTTAAAAAGTGACCCCTTCTGTGGGGTTTTTCTTTGACTTATTTGCTTTCGATTTGGGTCTTGGGGACCAGGGCTCCAAAGTGCACTCCAGACATTGGGAATTATCCTGTTTATAATCATCATGGTGGTCTCCTTGGCGCACTGTATTCTCTCAAAAAGCTTTAAATGTGGGTGCATAGCCACTAACCACCAACAAATGATCTAAGAATGGAACATCAGTAAAGGAACGAAGAGAAAGACCAACTAAAAAACACTGTAGACCCAAAGTTCGGACCTGAGAATATCAGAGACTCAGCCATCTGATCCATGAATGTGGATCACGATCCATGAATGTCACACAGAGGATCAGTAAAAGCTGCAAAACTACAAAGTGGTAGCTGAAAGTGATGCTAATGACTTAAATCTGGTCACATCTCTCAGTTAAGCTGAGAGTCTGATCAAAAGGGGCTAACTGTTAAAAAGAAATAACAGGCCTAAAATGGAGTCACTTGTGCTAAGCCCCACGTCAGCAAACCAAACTTAATACCTAATCTAATTGCAGTCTTACCCTCCAACCCAGAATGTAACCTTTAACCAGTCAACGTAGAATTACCTGGTCAGCACTAGTGAGCAATCTGCTGATATGACCTTCCATTCCCCTTAGGAGGGTGACGGTGCCTGAAACAATGCATTCTTTGATAATAATTTCCCTTTTCTGTTTCCTTTCTATCTTTAAAACCTTTCCTTTTCTACTGCTCAGCAAAACTCCTCTGTTGTTCGATTCATGAAGCCTTTAACAAAGCCAGTCAGATCTTCAAATTCACTTGCTGAATTTTTGTTAACACGGGCAAACAAAAAATCAGATTCAACATACAAACTGTCGCTTAACAATTTGAGAGATGCCCAAATTTTAAAATCTCACTTTCCACTGCAACCAGTTAATTAAGTCAAGATATTTCCTGTCCTCCTGGTGGGGAGTAACTTGAAAACTAACCAGTTTCCAGAAGAAGCTAGAAATATTGCTGCAAGTCATTTAAAGCCAGGTAAAAGAAATGAATCAAGAATCCCATACAGGGCTTCCCTGGTGGCGCAGTGGTTGAGAGTCTGCCTGCCGATGCAGGGGACATGGGTTCGTGCCCCGGTCTGGGAAGATCCCACATGCCGCGGAGGGGCTGGGCCCGTGAGCCATGGCCGCTGAGCCTGCGCGTCCGGAGCCTGTGCTCCGCAACGGGAGAGGCCACAACAGTGAGAGGCCCATGTACCACCAAAAAAAAAAAAAAAAAAAAAAAGAATCCTATACAAATCTACAATTTCATCCAGTACCACATGCATTCCAAGACCCAGAATCCCTTGTACCATGCCATAGATGTCTGAATTAATTCCTCTAGAATAAACCTGAAGGCTATTACCCTGTAGGTTAAATATAGAATGTGATGCTTGTCAGGCCAATTCCAGCAGCTTTGCTGGGGAAACAAACGGACTCTCTCCAAGAAGGCAGGGGCAAAAGTTGCTAACTTGTCTGATGCCACAGAAGACTTCCAAGGAAGCCCTTTCAGGGTGCTGCAGCTGGGTGAATCCTCAGGGGTACCACCAACACAGCGGACAGCAGATGGGACATCAAGTTCGTCCTAAGGAGGAGATGACAGGCCGGGAGCAACCCTTTAGCAAGCCAGCATGCCCGTCAAAACTCAGATGCCCAGTTCGCCTCCACACTAGACGGTCCTGCAGTGGAGCTCGCTGAATAACGCAGGGCGCGGCGTCTGGGTGGCTCCACCGGAATCCCCAACAGATTGCTCGCATCTATAAATACTGGCTACAGATGTTGCAAGTGGATGGCTTTATTTTTTTGTCGTTCCCTCCCATCTTGAAGTGTTGGCGCAGACAGTACGGATATGCTACCATCTTTGAGGAACACCAAATGCCACATCGGCGTTATTAACATACGCGTTTGCTCAAGCTGATGTGCTCTCACAGCGGAGGCTACAGCTTCCCACCAGCGGCAGCAGCCGTGAATCGGAGCGCACTAATGCGGCGTTAATGAAATTTCGCGGTGGAATGGGTCCCTCCGAGAGGGCCATTAAAAAACCCATCCAGGAGCCAGAGTTCGCTCTCCTGCCCCTCCCCCACCCCAAAATAAAAGCAACTCAAGCCCAACGCAGGAGACCCCACCTTGTGGGAGCCAGGAGAGCAAAGTGGTAGTGGCTTGATCACGCCCTGAAATGCATCACCAAATCCAGCCCTCTGTGGACCCTGGAGAAGGGCTCCACACTTGCCCTCCGTGTCCGGTCCTCCAGCTCCAGCTGCTGTCCTGTGCGCCCTGACCCCCCGCCATTCTGCCCAGGACCACCAGCTGGTGTCCCATGCGGGAGGGGGAGGGGAAAGAGAGGAAGGAGAAGGGGAGGGGGGAGAAGCCCTCCCGAGAGCATCCAGGGCACTGGCGCTGGTACCCAGGGATGCAGCCCCGCCTCCCCGGCCAGCTCCTCGGATGCAGACCACAGCAGGGAAAACCACTATCGGCAACTTTGGGAAGTGTGCACCTGTGCACCTCCAGGCAATCACCCTAAGGCCTGAGGGAATAAATCCCTGCGCTTTGATTTAGGTGGCCTTAGCCACCGGCTCTGGCTCAGCCAAATAGGGGCCGCCTCAGGAGGGTCAGGGACCCACGTGAGCAGGGTGACTCCCTTCCGGGGGGCCGTAGGAGGGCCCCACAGTTCCCGGAGGAGAAAGGGGGAGGTGGGGGGTTAGGGGAAGCCCAGGGGACAGAGACTCCAGTGATCCTGGCTGGGGATGGGGTGTGAGCCCTCTCCCAGGGCCCCAGGAGAACACAGAAGTAGCTAGGGAACGCGGTGGGGTGCAGGTACCTCTGGAAGGTTGAGATAGTCCCCGATGTATTATTTACTTATTCACATAGGAGCTCCCTGTACGTTAAAAAGTGCCGAGATACCAAAACACTGGTATATTTTGTGTCGAGTCCTCTCAGGGGGTCTATGAATGCTCCTCCACCCCCTGCCCCGGCCCTGACAGCAGAACCCAGGACAGCCCCAGCCATCAATGGCCACCACTGTGCCCAGCTCAAGTTACTGACAGGTTTTTGAGATCTGTGGAAATCGGGAGTCTCCACAACTTGTCTCTACTATCATTAAAAGTCCACAAACACGATTTTGCCGATTATCCAAATGAATGCAGCTAGATTAAGAGGATTATTACAGTTTGGGAAAGCAAACACTGTTTGCTAATCGTGTAATAGGCATCCCATTTCCTATCAAATTGCCTCTGAAAGCCTCATTTGCATGAAAGCCTGTCTGTTTTTCAAACTAGGCTGTTCTTTCTTAGAGGCCTGGGCAAGTGGCTGAGTCCCCCAATCCTTTTACCTTCCCTTTTGAAATGTAACCATTTTTCTTCTGAAAGGACTGGGGACTTAAAGGGCCCTCCCCTCCTGAGCAGAACCAAGCAGACTAGGCTGCCTCCAGAGTGGGGCAGAGAATCCCAGACCCAACCCTCCTGCCTTCTGAGCTCCACCTTCCCCTGTCTGGGTAGATCTCAGGCTTTTCTGGAAAGGGAATAAAGCCCTAGGTATGGTCTATACCACCTCTAGCTTCAGCATGTTCCTCTCTGTAGTGACTATTCAGTGGCTTGCACACGGGGTTGCCTTCAGCTGTGGTTGTTCATGACTGGTTTGCCTAGTAATTAGCTAAATGCTTTCTGACAGTCTGTTTGCCTTGGAGAGTAATTCTCGGGCCTTTCCGAGAATGCCTCTCCTCCAGCATTTCAAAAGTAAATTGTTCTCTGATTGCAGCTCTCTGTACCCAGGGACTCCATTCTAGCCACCACACCCCTTTCCTTCTGCACGGAGGCCGTGTGCCCTCCGACCTGGGACGGTAACAGAGAAGAACCACCCTGACTCCACGTGGAATCTATTCCTTTAGCCCTAACCCTTCTGTGCTGTTGCCTGTGCCTAGTCATTCTGGCCCTGCACCGTCTGTAAAAGAATGTTGCCTAGAGCCTGAAATATACAGGATAGCCCATTCTCATGGCTCCACCCTTTAAAGGTGTAACACTTGTCCCTTCAGATAGAGATAAAGAGGTGCAGAACAGAGAATAACACTTGTCTTGTTGGAGGTTCACAGAACATCGTGACCTGACCTAAGGTGTACAGCTGCTAGACCGAAGAATTCCGGCACCCAGAAGTTTGCAACAATGAGCCACACCCCCTCCCCTTTTAGTAGAAAAGAAGGCTGAATTCTAACTTGGGTAAGATGGTTCTTTGGGACACTAGTCCACCACCTTCTCGGTCTGCTGGCTTTCCGAATAAAAGTCTCTACTGCTTGCCCCAGCAACTCGTCTCTTGATTTACTGGCCTGTCGTACGGTGAGCAGTACAAGCCAGTAAGAGGACTGATGGGTGCTGTCCCTCCATGTTCAATCAAGTACAGCCTTTCCTTCAAAGGCCACTACACTTCATCACCCTCCCTCTGCAAAATCTCAAAGAGCGGTGGCAGTTTAAAAACGTATTCACCATTTTTTGGGTCACTTTCTCCCTGGAAAGGTGTGGGCTGTGTCTTTTCCCCCAGTGACTCACTTGTAACTATTAGAAGGCCCAACAGTGACCTCTGAGGCTAGATTTGAAAAGGCCACATAGTTTCTGCCTGCACAGAGAGGCCACTGCAGTGCTCTGGTTAGCAGCCTCGGCTGAGGTCCTGCTGACAGGGAACATTAACTGCTAGATGTACAGAGCAGGGCCTTCCTGGGACAGACCCCTCCCCCATATCCTCTGCTGTAGCTCTTCTCTAAAGTACTTAGATAATAGTATCTGATGCACTGTCCCGAGTTATTTTACTGAGGTAAAGCCACCACCAAATGGAAAAAATTAATTACTTGAAGATCATGAGCATGTAGCCTCCAGACCTCCTGGCCCCTAAGGATTGATACCGTTAACCCCTGTGACCCCACCCTGTTACGTCACCATCAACCAATCAAGAGAATTCTGCACCAGCGATCACATACCCCATGACCCCCTCCCTCACCTGGCCTTTAAAAAGGCTTTCCTAAAACCCTCCAGGGATTTCAGTGTTTTGAGCACTACCTGCCCTGGACTCCTTGCTTGGCACCCTGAAATGAACGCTGCACTTTCCTTCCCCAAGTTTGGTTGGGTAACAGATGTGTGAATGAACATCCCTCCAGGTGATTCCAGCCCCCAGGGGTCAGGTCACCTCTGGGCATCAAGTCTTCCTGCCCAAGGTCTCAGACATTAAGGAACAGAGATGAGCCATCCCTGCTGTGCCCTGTCCTGATTCTTAACCCATCTAATTCCTTGGCAAAATAAGATGGGCCCAGGCTTAATTAGCCACTAAGCTTTGGGGTGGTTTGTTACACAGCCAAGAACAACTGATTTGTTCCCAAACCCTGTCTCCCCCCGTCACTCAGCCCTTCTGAATTCAGAGGGCACCAGAAGGACATTAACCTTACCTGCAGGTTGACTAGTGTTCTTACAGCAGTCTCTTTCTTTTAAAGGTAGATTAAATGTGCCCAACTTTGGGGGACGGGCAACCCTTCTTTTTGAGAGGTGTATGCTGTGAGGATCTCCTATAGGAGGAAGCGATTGCTAGAAGTCCAGTAACTTTAAAACTTTTGACCCACAGTAAAGGGATACATTTTATCTTGTTACCTAGTAAACAAACACCTGGCATGCCTGACCACACTTCAGGAAACAGTCTGTGATACTTGTGAAGAATTCTGATCCTTTCTTCCATTTTCCTTTTTTCTAATACTTGTTGTAAACCACTACATCAATTTCACAATTTCACAATTCACCACTGGCTGCAACCCACAGTTGGGAAAGTACTACTTTAAGGAGGGAATTCAGAGAGAGGTGTAAGAACCCTGCATATAGCTGGGGAGACGCTGTCAGCCATCCGTATCACTCCTGCTGCTGGGAGTCCCGGCCAACTGGGCTCCCAGGCCTCGAGACGCTTGGCGAACTTGACCTCAAGCACTGCTCACAATCCCCTTGGCTCTGTGAGGCCCCAAGGGTGAGCTGGCCAAGTCTTGCCACTTGTCTACATTTTTCTTCCCCAGACCTAGCCTGAGGCTGGAGAACAGAGCCAGCAAAGACTCCATGGCTCCCACCAGCGGCTCTGAGACTAGGCTTCAGGCACAACTGAAATAAAACCTACCTGAAAGGCAGATTGCAAATCACTTAAGAAGTATATTGTGCCATTTCTTCCACAAAGAATCATGAACTGAAAATCCCTAGCTCACTAGGATCTTTAACACTGAAGTCTGTCACTCAGGCGGGAATGGGGTTTTATTCAAGTCCACAGGCAGGCTCTTTGCTGTAGGTTCCCTCCCCCAAGCGGCATGGGCCCTCGGGGGTGATTGCGGGAAGCCCCATTCACCTTCTCCTCCACCCTCATCACCTGTAGCTTTGACTCACCCAGGCATGGCCACCTGCAGATGAATGTGTAACAGGCCCTGTGCACAGAGGGCTGGCCCCGTCCCCAGCGCACCTGTCATTTAATCACCTGCTCAGATGTCTGCCAGGTGATTCCAGAGACAGCAAGCAAAGCCAGTCAGCAGTCTGTCTCCTAACCACTGCGCCATCTGCTTTAGTTGTTGGCATCCTTTTCGTTTTTTGAAACACCTGCAGTAAATGACGCCACAGTCGTATAAGAGTTCAGTAAAATGGAAGTTCAGGCCACACACATTCTTATTTGGATAAGTAGTTAAAAAAAAGAATCACTCCCACAGGAAGATGGGCCCCGGGAGCACCAGACTTCATTAGTCACTTAATAAAAGCTTCTTGATGGGGATAATTCCTTCCCTGAAGAGGGCAGCTTTGAAAAACAGTTTGGTTTTTTCAAAATGTTTGCCTCCCTCCCGTTTGTTGGGGAATCAATTTCCCTTGCCCTTGGGGCTAAGGGCCTCACTTCCTAGTGATCCAAACTGCATTTCCCTGCAGAAGACCTGACTAAACATTTTTCCAAAGAAGACATACAGATGGCTAATAGGCACATGAAAAGATGCTCAACATCGCTAATCATCAGAAATGCGAATGAGCTATCACCTCACACCTGTCAGAACGGCTATCATCAAAAAGCCTACACATAACAAATGTTGGCAAGGATGTGGAGAAAAGGGAACCCATGTACACTGTTGGTAGGAATGCAAATTGGTGCAGCCGCTGTGGAAAACTGTATGAAGGTTCCTCAAAAAAATAAAACTAGAACTACCAAATGATCCAGCATTTCCACCCCTGACTATATATCCGGAAAAAATGAAAACACTAATCTGAAAAGATACACGCATGCTAATGTTCATAACAGCACTATTTACAATAGTCAAGACATAGAAGCAGCCCAAGTGCCCATCAACAGACAAATGGATAAAGATGTGGTATATACACACACACACACACACACACACACACACACACACACAACAGAATACTACTCAGCTGCAAAAAAAAAAAAAGAACAAAATTCTGCCATTTGCAGCGAAGTGGATGGATCTAGAGAATATTATGCTTAGTGAAATAAGACAAAGAAATACTGTATGATATCACTCATATGTGGAATCTGAAAAATAATACAAATGAATGTACATGCAAAAGACAAACAGATTTAGATACAGAAAACAAACAGGTGGTTACCAAAGGGGAGAAGCACAAACGAGGGGTATGGGATTAACACATACAAACTACTATACGTAAACTAGATAAGCAACAAGGATATATTGTACAGCCCAGGGAATTATAGCCATTATCTTGTAATAGCTTATAATGGAGTATAATCTGCAAAAATACTGAATCACTGGGCTCTACACCTGAAACTAATACATTGTAAATCAACTATACTGCAGTTTTTTAAAAGAAAACACATTTCCCTATGAATACTGGGAGTCAGGTCCTCGGGGCTGAGGCGTGTCTTCCTCAGACATTTAATTCTAGTTTCTTGGACTTTGATATGGAGAGCAATTGAGAAGGGTAGGGAAATGGGTATGAGTAAAGATAATGAGGTCACCAGCCAAAGGGTGTGTTTTGGTCCCCAAGTAATATTTTAAAATATCTGTAAGGCCTTACAAAGCCATCACATGGCTTCTGGAACCCCTGGACCTATTACGTGTTTTGCCACAATTAACCAAGGTCGTTCTCCCCTTTAAAAAAAAAAAATTCCTAAAGACGCAGATGTAGCGAATGGACCTGAGGACACGGGGAGTGGGAAGGGTAAGCTGGGACAAAGTGAGAGAGTGGCATGGACATATATACACTACCAAACGTAAAATAGATAGCTAGTGGGAAGCAGCCGCATAGCACAGGAGATCAGCTTGGTGCTTTGTGTCCACCTAGAGGGGTGGGATAGGGAGGGTGGGAGGGAGACATAAGAGGGGCGAGATATGGGAACATATGTATATGTATAGCTGATTCACTTTGTTATACAGCAGAAACTAACACACCATTGTAAAGCAGTTACACTCTAATAAAGATGTTAAAAAAAATTTCCTGATAACCCTATGATGACTCCCAACTGAGTATTGTGTCCAATGAAAACAAATACCTAATTAGAGGATTTAGAGATTTCCTGCCAACTGGGCTTTCCTCCTCTTGTCTCCTGGTCTCCTGTTAAATCAAGGTGATTTAACAAAATGAAACCCACAGAGAAAGACTCACTGCAAAACTGAGATATTCAGTGAATCTTCATAAAAACCGCTCCGCCTCAGAGGTTTGCCCAACCACTACCAACTATCGTTGGTTTTTTTTAAAAAAATCTTTATACTACTTTAAAGGAGAGGTCGGTTTTGCTGCGAATTTTCAACATGCCTGATCAGAAGGAATATTACAAAGCTGAATTTGGATACCCCACCCTGCATTTGGTTCTAATACCTGGCTTGGGACATGGTTGAACGTCTCGATGACTAAGGTGTACCCAGTGAAATAGGCAGATTGGCAGATTCTCTGCACCATGAAACAGGCCAGTTAGTGTGATGAAATATACAAGTGAACATGCTTTCACTTTCTAAAGACAGTGGTTCTGACCTACATAGAAACATGAACTGGTGAAGTCCACTGACTACTCCCGTCACCTATACCTTCCTGCTCAATGCCTTCTAAGCAACAGAATGAATCCTTGCCAACTGAAAGGAAACAGTTCCTATAGCAAGAAAACTTTTCAGGACTGGAAGTAAAGCCAATTCCAAACTCATCAGTCCTGTTCCTTTTTCCAACTAAGGCAATATAAACATTTAGTGAGTGCTAGGCACTAGGTTACTCACTGGATCCTTAAAACAATCCTGAAAGGTTTCACTCCCATTTCACAGGTGATGGAACTATTAGGGCCTTTACACAACCGTTCTGTAGCCACACAGGTAACAAGTGTAACGGGGATCAAAGCCCGAACTCTGCCACTAAATCCCATATTTTTAATCATTTTGCTAACATCATCTTTTGTAAAACTCACGATTTCCGAAAGCTCTGAATCAACAGATGCTTACTTATTAATTTATTTTTACCTAAAAGGAATAAAGCTAATGTTTTAGTAGCACACTGAAACTCTATGCATTTCACAACCAATTATCCCAGTATCATATAACCCTTAGGTCTTGTCACTGAACTCAGCCACTTCATTCCCCTCTTGGAACTTTGAATATTAACTAAGAACAATTAAAAGATAAAATGTGCTTTATGCTAAAGGAGGCCTTATTTCAGGATAAACCAGAGGAAAAAAATTACATAATTTCTGGACAGATTCCAAAAAGTGTTTGCAATACAGTGAAAATAAAACGAAAATTCAAGTTGTAGTCAACTAAATCTAATAGACCACCTCCTAATAGAATCAAAATGTCTACCAGCAGCTAACAGCAAAATATGGGAAGCAAAAACTGATAGAACTAAAAGGAGAAATATACAAGTCCAGAGTTATACTTTGAGTCTTCAACACCCCTCTCTCAATAATTAATAGCAAGTCTAGCAGAAGAAAAATTGGGAAGCACAAACTACCGACATCAGGAATGAAACGGGATGTTATTACAGACTTTGCAGACATCAATGGGAATTAGGAGAACACCGTAAGCAACGCTACACAATACAGTTAACAACTTAGATGAGATAGGCCAATTCCTCAGCAAACACAAACTAACACAACTCACCTAAGGTGAAATAGATTATTTTAGTAGTCCTAATAACTTTCAAGGAAATTAAATTTGTAATTTTAAAAGCCTTCCAAAAAGAAATCTACACGCCCACATGATTTCACTGGAGGATTTCACTAAATGTGTAAAGAAGAATTAACAGCAATTCTACACAGTGTTTTCCAAAGAGAAGAGGATGGAACACTTCCCAATTCATTTTGGGATATATCACCCTGATACCAAAATCAAAGACAGCACAAAACAAAACCTAAACCTACAGACCAATAATAGTCATGTAATATAGATGTAAATATCTTTTAACAAAATATTAGCAAATAGAATTCAGCAATATACTTAAATTATACACCATGACCAGTAAGTTTGATTCCAGGGATGCAAGGTTGATTGAATATTTGAAATCAATTAGTGTGATCCACCATATCAATAGGTTAAAGATGAAAAATCACATGATCATATCCTTTGATGCAAAAAAGGCATTTGACAAAATCCAATACCCACTCATGATAAAAAATGTTAGATAAATAGAAATAGAGCAGAATTACCCCCAACTAAATGAAGAGAATACAAAAAACACCCTATAGCTATCACGGATGGTGAAAGAATGAATGCCTTCCTTCTAAAATGGGGAACAAGACAAGAATGTCTGTTCTCACCATTCTTACTCCACAAAATGCTGGAAGTTATGACCAGGGCAATAATACAAGGCAAGGAAATAAAAGGCATACAGATTGGAAATGAAGAAGTAAAACTGTCCCTATGTGCAGATGACATGATTACCTATGTAGAAAATTTCAAGGAATCTAAAAAAAAAAAAATCTAGAATAAGCGAGTTCAGCAAGTTCACAGGATGCAAGTGCAACACACACAGACACGAGTCAATTACACTTCTGCACACTAATAATGAACATGTGGAAACCAAAATTTAAAAGACAATACCACCTCCAATCATGCAAAGAAATTAAATACTTTGATGTTAATCTAATGAAACACCTATAAGACTTGTATGCTGAGAACTATGCAATGCTAATGAAAGAAATCAAAGGAGATCTAAATGAATGGAGAGACACATTATGTTCACAAACTGGAAGATTCAAATAGCACGGATGTCAATTCTTCTCAAAATGATACAGAGTCGATGCAATTCTTTTCAAAATCCCCACAAACAGGATATAAACAAAATTATTAGAATATTTTTATGCAGAGGCAAAAGAACTAGAATATCTAAAAACAATTTTGAAAAATAAGACAGTGGGAGGGCTTTTGTCTGATCTCGAGACTTAAATAGTTACAATAATCAAGCCTGTGTGGTATTGGCAGTAGTCACATAAGATCAATGGGACATAATAGAAGAAACAGAAATAAACCCATACAAATATGCCCAACTGATTTTTGGCAAAGGTTCAAGAACAATTCAATGGAGAAATATAATCTTTTTGACAAATGGTGCCAGAGCAACTGGACATCATAGGCAAGCAAAAACTAAAGCATTCTGGCTTATACTTCACACCTTACATAATTATCTCAAAGTGGATCAGAGACTTAAATGTAAAACTGTAAAACTTTTAGAAAAAAATAAAATCTGTAAGTGCTAGGACTAGGCTTAGTTTTGGCACCAAAATCACAATCCATAAAAGGAAAAACTGATAAATTGCACCTCATCAAAATTAAAAACTTTTGCTCTCTGAAAGATCCTGTTATGAGAATGAAAAGACAACCTACAGACTGGGAGAAATTATTTTCAAACCACAAATCCAGTAAAGGGCTAATCATATAGAATATATAGAGAACTCTTAAAACTCAATAGTAAAAAGCCAAACAATCCAATTAGAAAATGGGCAAAAGACACAAAGGATATACACATGGCAAATAAGCACATGAAAGAGGTTTAATATCATGAGCCTTCAGGGAAATGCAAATTAAAACCATAATGAGATATCACTACATAGCTATCAGAATGTCTGACATAAAAAATAATGACAACACCAAATGCTACTGAGGATGCAGGGAACTGGATCATTATGCATTGCTGGTTGGAATGTAAAATGGTACAGCCAGTCTGGAAAACAGTTTGACAGTTTCTTAAAAAATAAACAGGCAACTCCAACACAACACAGCAGTTATACTCTTGGGCATTTATCTCAGAAAAATGAAAACCTATGTTTACACAAAAACCTGCAAATAAATGTTTACAGCAGCTTCATTCATAATAGCCAAAAACTGGAAACAACGCAGATGTCTTTCGATGGGTGAATGGTTACCCACACTGTGGTATATCCATACAATGGAATACATTCAGGAATGAAAGGAAACATAGCATTAATACACATGGCAACCTTGCTGAATCTCCAGAGAAGTATGCTGAGTGAAAAAAGCAAATCCCAAAAGATCACATACATTATGATTCCATTTATACAACAATCTTAAAACGATAACCTTACAGGAATGGAGAACAGATGAGTAGTTGTCAGGGGTTAAGTACAGGGTGGGGTGAGTGAGATGGCAGTAGCTGTGGCTGTATTAGAACAACACGAGGGATCCTTAAGGTGATAGAAATGCTCTTAATTATCCATGTCAACATCCTAGTTGTGACATTTTATCATAGTGTTACAAGATGTTACCACTGAGGAAAACTGGGTATAGGGTACAAGGGATCTCTCTGTATTATCTTCTACAACTGCATGAGAATCTCGAGTTATGTTAAAATAAAAAGTCTAATTTAAAACCACATAGGAAGAAAACACAAATGAGTGTTTAAATGATTGCAGGGTGGAGGAGAAATTTTAAGCATTAAAAAAAAAAAGGATAAAATTATAAATGAAAAGGTTGATACACCTGTCTGTAAAACCCTTCAAGACTTTTTCTGGTCAAAACTCGACCATGATGTTTTCCAAAGTGAATCTAAAAAATACAACAAACTAGTGAATATAACAAAAAAGAAGCAGACTCACAGAGAACAAATTAGAGGTTATCAGCGGGGAGGCAATATAAGGGCGGGGGAGTGAGAGCTACAAACCTATGAGGTGTAAGATAGGCTACAAGGACGTATAGTACAACATGGAGAATATAGCTAATATTTTGTAATAACTGTAAATGGAGTGTAACCTTTAAAAACGGTATGAAAAATGTTTTTTAAAACTATCATAAATCATTCAGTGGAATACTAGGTTGCCATAAAAAGAATAAGGAAACTCTTCATGTACTGATAGAAAAAATGAAAATCCAAAATCTAAGAGGAAAAAAATGTTTTGGAAGAGTACAGATATTACTTTATCATTTGTATAAAAAAGAATACAGAAATTTATAAATATGTAATATGTAGAAAAAAGTCTAGATATTGGCAACAGTGAGTGATTTCAGGAGGTGACAGAGGGCAAGTTTAGAGAGGAGACACCTCACTGAATGAAGGTCCTTTAGTATCATCAAATCTTAAACCACATGAATATACGACTCTCCGAAAAAGAAATCAATCACTAAACAATGGTATCAGAAAATAGTTACATCTCCAAAAGTTTTAAAAAGAATAAAATGTTAGCAACAAATCTAATAAAGGATATTGTAATATCTGTCATATATAATATATAAAAATCTTTATAAATATCCTGTTAACCCTTAAGAAAAGTATGCAAAGAGCATACTGCAACGAGAAGCCCGCACACTACAGGAAGAGTAGCCCCTGCTCGCCGCAACTGTAGAAAGCCCCCGCACAGCAATGAAGACCCAACGCAGCCAAAAGTAAATAAAATAAAATAAATAAATTAAAAAATAGTATAAAAAATTAAATTCAAAAGCAAAAAAAACAAGTACGCAAAGAGCATAAAGGTGATTTTCAGAAGTTGAAATACAAATGACTAAAAAACATGCAAAACAATATTTATCCTGATTAGTAATCAAAGATATGTGAATGAAAGAGAGGCCATTTTGCCTATCAAGTTGGCAACAGATTTGTAAAATAATATTTGATGCTGGTAAGAATGAATAAACAGAGGTCTTCACCGCTATAGGAATGTGAGCTAAAACAACAGATAGAAAGACATTCGAAGCAACTGAAATGACCAAAGAGAGAAATGTTTCAATATGCAGGATGGCATATCCTTATCCTGGACTATGAGATAGCCACTTACGATGACTTTAAAAAATGGCATTGGGGGCTTCCCTGGTGGCGCAGTGGTTGAGAGTCTGCCTGCCGATGCAGGGGACATGGGTTCATGCCCCGGTCCGGGAAGACCCCACATGCCGCGGAGCGGCTGGGCCCGTGAGCCATGGCTGCTGAGCCTGAGCGTCCGGAGCCTGTGCTCCGCAGCGGGAGAGGCCACAACAGTGAGAGGCCCACGTACCACACACAAAAAAAAATGGCATTGGTTTACAATGTTCATGATAAAATAAAATAGCAGCATATAAAATATCCAACTTTTGCCAATTAAAATTTTATAGCTCTATAGTTTTGAATTTCTTGATTACAGAAAAGCAATAAATACTTTGAAAAAGAATTAAAACCTGGTGTTTCACTGGCTTTTGCTGGGGCTCCAAAGATGTTGGATTGAAATTCAAGAGACTTCTCTTGCCCTTTGGGTTTTCTCTCAGCTCCTGAAAGTTCCCTCAAAGTTAGTTCTTTTCTTCCCCTGTTCCCTCTATCAGTGGCAACTGACATTCGCATTCAATTAGCTTCAGAGAATCCCCCTAACGCAGCCATTCTGGGATATGGAATCCTGTCCTTGCCCACTGAGCTTGTCAACCAATCCATCCATCCATCCATCCATCCATCCATCCATCCATCCATCCATCCATCAGAGGGGAGGAACCCAGAGGGATGGATCTTGAAGTGCAAAGGAAGAGCAAAAAGCAATTTATCTTTTTAATTTTTTTTGAATTTTATTCTTTTATACAGCAGGTTCTAATTAGTTATCCATTTTATACATACTAGTGTATATATGTCAATCCCAATCTCCCAATTCATCACCCCCCAACCTGCATCATCCAGGCACTGCTTCCATTTTGGCTCCCATGTCTGCCTCAATGCTAAGTGGCAAGTGGTTCTAATTACCTTCTTGTCACTCTGCCTGCCAGAGCGCCTGTCTGCCAACCTTGCTGGGAGGTTGGCACTCCGTCCTTGTACAAATGTTCTGCTTGAAAATGCCTGGCCCTCTCTCCTTCCCTCTCTTGCCACATCACTCTGAAACCTTCTCGACTGCTTTTTTTAGTTGGGAATCCAAGGTGTCACTGAACAAAAGGAGAAACCAGCAGTGAATTGGGTGATCACAAAAGCTTCCATGGTTAGCTCCTGCCACAGAGGGGCGGGAGGCATCGGAAAGAGGAAGAGATAGAGGCTTTTGAAGTTCTTCCAGAATCTTCTAAAATAGCCTCATTTTCCAAATTTCCCAACATAATCTGTCTCTGTGCCTTAGCTAGAGTGTACGTCCTATCTGGAAACCTCAGACCTGCCTCTGAGCATTTCTGAAGGGTGAGTGAGAGTAAGAGATGGAGCTACAGCCTTACATGTGGGCGGTAGGGGACCAATGACTAGACCTAACAGCCCTCTCTTGGGCTGGTGGGAGAAAAGGTCCCCATTTCAGTTCTATAGTGGATGCCATTTTGGGCCTGATCAACACCCTTTCTTCTGGTGACAGAACCCACATCTTCCACCTAGGGAACCACCTTGACCTGAGTCCATCTCCACTGGGCATGGTGACCCAGTCCTGGTCCGTGAGGGAATCTCATTTCCTTGGCCAAAATGATTCAGGGCTGGGTTGATGATCCAAGGCAGACGAAACACAATCAATTCTATGGTTTCTTCCCCAGGACTATGAGGAAAAGACTGTTTAGGCAGGACAGCTAACGGGCAGAGTCGAAGCCTTCTGTTGGTGGTGGCCATCCCTGCTTCCATCTGGGCCAACAGCCTGAGAGAACTGTGTCCAATAAAAAGCGGCCTCCTATAGACACCTGGGATCCTTGAATCAGCCAGACGTGAACTTCTATTTTAAATCTGGCTTAGAATGAGTTCTGTCTCTCTTGCAGCCCAAAGAGCTTAGACTAATAAAGGCTCTCAAGAAAAACAACTAACCTATGGGGCCATTGTGGTGTCCCAGTTTGATCTGGACACTTAGGCTGGGAATCAGAGGGAAGAGCAAATCCATAAGCTGGTGCTGATTCTCCCTTGTACATCCAGCCCCTGGGGGACTTGTCCTAGAGTCCTACGGAGAAAAGGCTTATCATCACCAGCGGGTTCAGAGAAAGAGGTGCTGATACAGGTGGCCAGCATGGCTTGGGGGCAGCTGAAGCAAAGGGCAGAAAGGTCCATATGAGCCCATCCAGGTTGGAAGATCTGAGGTCACCCGAGTAGCCCATACCAGGCACCATGGAAGGCAGGGCAGGAAAGAAAGGTACCCCAAGGTAGCCAGGAAGGCTGAAGGCCAGAAACACACATAAGCTCCCCCCAGGGATTTGTGGACTGAGCTCTGGCCACGGGTGAAGCTGGGGAAGGATTTAGTGTTTATGACTCTAGGTACCCGCCCACCACCCCTCACTTGTCATTTTGGCTTGTCCAGCCCTTGGAGCTTCTCCCAGCCCTCAAGCCTCAGCTCCAATTCTTCATCCTCCCTAGGAGTTTGCAGGCTTTTCCAGGACTCATAGATCTTCTCATCTGGGATCGGTTAGCATTTAGCATCTCTGCCATGATTTAGCGCTTAATTATACTGACTTGCATCAAATGCTCGGCTCTTTACGGGCTTAATTTCGTCCTTTCAAAAAGCAACTGAAAGCTGTCTGAAAACCAGGCCTCTGTTGCCACTGCTGAGGTGCTGCCTTCACTCCCCCACCCGCAGCCATGCACTTAGTAAGCACCGCCCCCCCCCCACCCCGCAAGCCCCGAGCATCCACTGATTAAGATCCCACGCCTCGCTTCCTAGCCTGCGTTTACAGTCACTTACATCCAAGGACAAGGGTAATGAGACTTCAGTTAAGACGCCCAACTGTTTGATTTCAGTTGCCCATTCAGTCTACCTGCTTCTCCTTAGAGTTTTTCTTCCCATGCAAAGATATTTATTCTAGGACCCTGAGATGAATTTTTTTTTTAACCCCCTGATTTGCTACTCTCACAAACTGCAGAGAGGGCTTGGGTTATGGAGTTTAAATTTTTTTTTAACCTGACTACAACCAGAGTGATCAAATTTTCATGGCAGAATGATGTTAATTTAACCATCCTAAATTTAAATACCAAGATGTGACTCTTCTGTGGACAGGCACTCCAAAGGTACCTCAACTGCTCAGTCATAGGGTACATCCATATTGTCTGTGCAAGTTGTCCATTCAGAAGTTAGCTCAAATTTGGACACTAGGGAGACAGTCTTTGTTTAATCATTTCTTATTGGGAAAATAAACGGGGGATGTAGAGAATGGAATGGGGGTGAATGGGGTAGTGGGAATTTAAAGTGCCTACTTAAGATTATTTGGGCAAAATTCATTCAATCATTCAGCAAACATTTTTGAGCTTCCACTCACAAAGCACACAGAACCCAGTGAGTAGAAGGCCTGCCCTTTGGTGCCTGTGAGACAGGCTGGGACCTGGGACCATTTGCTGCAGTGCTTGCACCTGGACAAATGTCTCACTGATCAACAAAATACAAAGAAACTATAAGAGACTAAAAATATGTGTGTGTGCATGCACAGTTGGGCAAATTATGGACAAGATACAAAAAGACCAAAAATTCAACTGCCACTTCTGAGGACCTGGGAACAAAAGCAAGGTACTGCACATGCCCCCCTGCACACAGCACCACCAAAGGGGTGGGCAGACCACCTAAGCCCCCCTCTGGCCCAGCCCCTGGACACACCCCTACCCTCACCCCACATAAGGATCCAGCTTGCCCCTGCCTCAGGGAGCAAGCAAGGGAACCTGTTGTTTGTTCTCACTCCCCCCCTGCTGCTGCAGGGGCCCCAATAAAGCCTTGCCTGAATTCCTTGTTTGGCCTCTTATCAACTTCTGTTGATTAAGGACACTGAGAACCCTGGTCCGTAACACCTGCAGTAAATGTTTACTACAACTATGATTAGGCTCTGGGAAAACAACAGCCCCTGCCCTCAAGAAGGTTCAAGTCTACTGCTTCAGGAAGTGGACTTAAGGAATATTCTGGATTTAAACACAAGGGTTCACTGTGCCCTTGGGAGGGCTGTTTCAGAAGTAGGGAAAGGAGAAGCCACACTACTGTGTGTGGAGAGGACAAGGGGTGTGGAAGGACAGCCAATCATCCTGGACAACCCTTTCCATGGAAGAGAGGAGAGACCCAGCTAGAGTGGGACAGGGAACACTGGTGGAGGAAGGATGTCTTGTCTTTTTTTTTTTTTTTTTTTCTGTGAGACAGAAGAAACCTGAACATATTTTTAGATGGATGGAAAAAGAATTACTGAGAAAGAGCCTGAAAGTTTTGGGAAGAATGGATGGTTGATAAAGTGATACTACAAAACCCCCGCAAAGGCAGGAGGGGAAAATATCAGAACTAAAAAAAAAAAGATACAAATGAATTTATTGACAGAACGGAAATAGACCCACAGACTTAGAAAACAAAGTGTGGTTACCAAAGGGAAAAGGGGGGTGGGAAGGATAAATTAGCAGTTAGGGATTAGCATACACACACTACTATATATAAAATAGATAACCAACAAGGACCTACTATATATATAGCACAGGGAACTCTACTCAATATTTTATAATAACCTATAAGGGAAAAGAATCTGAAAGAGAATGTGTGTGTGTGTATAAAAACTGAATCACTGTGCTGTACACCTGAAACTAACATGACATTGTAAATCAACTATCCTTCAATTTAAATTATTCATTAATTAAAAAAACAAACACAAAAGATAAATATGGACCAGAACTAGAGACACTAGAGGGAATATAAGGAAACAAGAATGCTGAAAACAAGCAAGCAGGGCAGCACCCCTGGGGGAGCGGAGGATGTGAAGGTGGAGAAACTACAGAGGAACAGGGATGAAGCCTAAACGGGGAGGATTAAGTGCCAGTGACGCAGGTGGGCAGCAGGGGACCTGGAGAATCAAGGTGCTCATGGAGGTACCAGAAGCGGGCTTCCTGGAGAAGACAGAACCCCAACAGGGACAGAAGAGATAGAAGAGACATGGAGCAGTCAGTCTGGATGATGCTGGAAAAGAGAATGTCCTAGAGCCCCGCCGAGCCAAGGAGAAGACAGGAGAAGGGAGGAGGGCACATAGATGGACCACAGACAAGGAGGAAGGAAGAAAAGGCTGGGTGGGCAGGGGACGGGGCAGGCAGGCTCCCAGGGAGTCTCAGAGAGGCCCCTTAGAACCGACCAGAGACAGTGGTCTGATACCCACACCCCAGTCCTGCTTTGAGGCCCAAGGTGGAATGGAGAGCCGGCCCTAGGGGACGGCAGGTGCCCGGGCGTGGTCAGCGCTCTGAATCTAGGCCACGCTGGCTTCCAGGGCTCGGCCCCTAAAGCTGAAGGACTCCGTCCCTGACAGGCTCCCCAGCCCCCTCTCCCCACCACAGTGCCTGTCCCAAGTGGGGTGCAGCCTCCAGGAAGGTGTGACCCCTAAGGCTCAGCCAGGGCCTCTGCAGAGCCGGCAGCAAGCAGGCAGCTGTGGGCTCCATGCATCCCTCAAGCCGGCAGCCAGCCGAGCTGGAAAGAGGGAGGGCTCAGTTTCACGGGCCCCAGCGCCCGTGCTGACTTGGCAATTCTCGCTCAAATTATTTTGATAGATTCCAGGTGGAGCAAACTACAGGAAAAGCTCCAGCTATCTCAACCGTTCAAGCAGGAGTCAGGCCTACCAACCGTCTCTCTTCTCATTCTTTTAAATTATTTTACCACTTGCTCACTGCAGCATAAGGAGAGTGAATATATCAAGAAATAGACAAAACTGCCACTTACGAACAGCAAAAACGTACAACATGCCAGGTGCTGTGCTAAATCCATTAAATGAACCAGAGCAACGGCTCTTTGAGGGAGATGTTAACCCCATCGCACAGATGATAAAACAGAGGCACCCGGTTTGACTGACTCAAATCACACAACCAGTAACGGGCCAGACTTCGAGGGTCTGCATTCCCACATTAAGCCCTCAGCAACAGACAAGCCCTTCTCCAGGGAGCCTGCCCGGCAAGGGTCTTGGAGGCTCCTCAGAGGTGCGTAGGCGTCTTCATCAGAGCCGGGGGGCATATCACGGTCACAGAGGTGCCGTGCGTGTTGAGCAGGGCAAGCTCTAGAGGCCTGTCTGGACACCTCGGGCCTGGGCCCATGGTCTGCTTCTGGCCTGGGCCTGTTAGAAAGCAAGAAGCCCGGAAGCAGGGCTTCTCAGTTTGACAGATTTAGCGGCTCCATGACCTTGTTAAGACCCAGGTTCCGTGTAACACTGCACTTTGTAATTCTCATCATAGAAATCTATGCCCTGGACATGGATACTCACAGTCAAAAGATAGCTGTGGCTCCAGGCATCTCATCTTCGCCCAACAACTCCAAACACCACGAAGGAGAAAGAAGGACCACCCCTTCTTAAAGGGAAAGGAAACCTTGTCCTAAATTTCCTCCCTCCCCCATCCCTGCGTTCTCCTGTTACACTGGCCAAAACGGCATCACCTGCGCAACTGTAAATCAACCACGAGCAAGAACTGAAATACTACGATTGTATTAGATCCTTAGAGGATCCTTAGACCAAGGATCCTCAGTCCTGGCTGCAAATTGCAATCGCCTGGGATTTGTTAATACCCACTCCAGACCAATGAAATCAGAATTTCTGGGAGTGGTGCCCAAGTCTCAGCATTTGTTTGAAGAACTCCTCAGGTGTTTTTAATGAGCAGCCAAGGAAGATAACCACTGTTTGGACTAACCAAGTTTTACCACCTGGTGCTGGGCCCGCTGCCTGAGAAAATTCTGGGTTCTGCAGGCAGGAAAGAACATGGATGGAGGTGACTCAGAAGACATGAAACACAGGACAGGAAGATGTTCACGGAAAGGAAAGGGGATTAGAGGGAAAGCCGAGGGAGGAGAAAACCATACACTGTGCCCAACGAGTGTCTACCTGGGAGGGTATCACAGTATGTAGGGCCCCAACGTTTATCCTAAGCTCCTTCAGGATCTCACACATCACGGTATCCTGTGTATCACCCGCTCCTCCCAGCCCCACCCTCAGTACAGAACTGAGTTTTCTCTCCCGCATCCCTGTTACCCAAACAACATTGCAAAAAGGTGGTGGGCCATGGGGGAGGGTAGGGGTAGCAAGAACTTTAGGACAGCAGCCCTAGGGAAACACTTCTTAAGAAATAAAAGAGGGCTTCCCTGGTGGCGCAGTGGTTGAGAGTCCTCCTGCCGATGCAGGGGACACAGGTTCATGCCCCGGTCCGGGAGGATCCCACATGCCGCGGAGCGGCTGGGCCCGTGGGCCATGGCCGCTGGGTCTGTGTGTCCGGAGCCTGTGCTCCGCAACAGGAGAGGCCACAGCAGGGAGAGGCCCGTGTACCGCAAAAAAAAAAAAAAAAAAGAAATAAAAGAACACTGAAAAGAAACACTCCTGGTTTTGAAACACTCTATGGCCTAAATTTACCTCTGGTCTCCTAGGAAACTCATCCAACTGGATGTGCTCATAAAGACTCTAAATGGGACAAATGCCTCTGTTGGTTCATAGAGTGAGTCCTTAAGAAGACTGAGACTTGAGAGATGTTTCTCTATGGGTATCCTTTCACCTTTCTTTTCTCAGTCTCTCTTATTGACAAATACCAGTGGTATCGGCTTTGGCTGAACACTGGAATCACCTGGGAAGCTTCTAAAACATCCCATTGCCTCAGCCAATCCCCACACCATGTCATCAGAATCTCTAAGGGACCATCATAGGCATCAATAGTTTCTAAAGCTCCCCAAGTGATTCCAACGTGTAGCCGAAGTTGAGAACCACTATCCTACATTCAAGATCCAGGTACACTTGATCTATGTTCATTAAAAAAAAAAAAAGTTCCCTATGAGAATCCTCATCAATGAATCATGTAGTTGTTGGAGAGTATACCCCCGAAGCATTAAGTTTGTAAGACTGGATGGAAAGTGGTACCACCTGCACCTTTTTTGGACCATGCAAGATGCCTTTTTTTCAAAATGATGCTGAGAGCTACCAACCTGACGCAAGCCTCAGAGAGAAGATGAGGCCGAGGTGGGAGTCTGCAGCCTGCCTACTCAGGACAGGCCCTCACTCAGGTGTGACATGTTAATAGGGTAGCATAAAGAGAAAATTATGTTGAACACAGGATGCAAGGAGAAGGGCGTGAAATGCCGTTAGCGATGACCCCAACATGTATAATAATTGAGCCCATTAGTCATATCCGTTGATATTTGTAATGCCACTCTGCATGTTTCCAGGGAGGGGTGGCCACCTTTTGAGGCAATTGGGGTCACTGAAGCAGCTGGGGAACTTGGGGACATTCATTTGGTGCAAAAGAAGCTGCTGGGCCCTCACTGTCAAGGAGTTGGATCTGGAAGCGAACGAATGAAGATCCCACATGCCGCGGAGCGGCTGGGCCCGTGAGCCATGGCCGCTGAGCCTGCGCGTCCGGAGCCTGTGCTCCGCAACGGGAGAGGCCACAACAGTGAGAGGCCCGCATACCGCAAAAAAAAAAAAAAAAAAGAGAGAAGAGGAAGAATCAAGTCTATTGGAACAGCTTTGGATAACTGTTTAACAACTGTAATTTATTCACTGTTTTCCTTTTTATGGCAGTATAGTTGATTTACAATGTTGCATTAGTTTCTGTTAGACAGCAAAGTGATTTGGTTATATATAATCTATATATTCTTTTTCAGATTCTTTGCCATGATAGGTTATTATAAGGTATTGAATACAGTTCCCTGTGCTACACAGTAGGACCCTGTTGTTTAGGAAAAATCAGTTTTTAGAATGTGAGACACATACAAAGATATGACCAATATAGAAATGGGGCTGGAGGGCTGGATTCCTGTCAACAGCAGAGAAAGAGCGGTTCAAGTCCCAGGTGTGGGTGATACACCAACGGAGACGAGTCTGTCATACGGAGGGAAGTAAGTCAGAAAGAGACAAACAAATATGGTATAATAACACATATATGCGGAATCTGAAAAAAATTGGTAGAGACAATCTTATTTACAATGCAGAAATAGAGACACAGATGTAGAGAACAAACATATGGATACCAAGGGGGAAAGGGGAGGTGGGTGGGATGAACTGGGAGCTTGGGATTGACATATATGAACTACTGATACTATGTATAAAACAGATAACTGAGAACCTACCGTATAGCACAGGGAACTCTACTCAACGCTCTGTGGTGACATAAATGGGAAGGAAATCCAAAAAAAGAGGGGATATATGTATACGTATAGCTGATTCACTTTGCTGTACAGCAGAAACTAAAACAACACTGTAAAGCAACTATACGCCAATAAAAATTTTTAAATAAATAAATAAATAAAACCAATGGAGGATGTTCAGGGTTAGAAGAGAATAAGGCTGAGACCAGGACCCCAGGAAACGTTAACTGGTAAGGACTGGACACAGGAAGAGGAACCAAGAAATGCAGCTGAGAGAGTCCAAATGAACCCAGGCCACAGGATCTGTAGAGCCACGGGGAGACACGGCTTCAAAGCATCAGTGAGTGGGCTTCCCTGGTGGCACAGTGGTTGAGAGTCCGCCTGTGGATGCAGGGGACGCGGGTTCGTGCTCCTGTCCGGGAAGATCCCACATGCCGCGGAGCGGCTGGGCCCGTGAGCCATGGCCGCTGAGCCTGCGCGTCTGGAGCCTGTGCTCCGCAACGGGAGAGGCCACAGTAGTGAGAGACCCAGGTACCGCAAAAAAACAAAACAAAACGAAAAACAAAGCACCAGTGAGCAACACTGTAACGTGCTGTGAAGAACAGAGGACTGGGACTGAAATCCCCGGGTTGGGTTAACTTCGGGCAAAGCCATTTCAGTGGAGTGGGGAAGCCAGAGTCAGGCGGTGGTGGTGTGCAGAGAACAGCTGAAAAGTAGAGAAACAGTGAGTGTGGGCTTGCTCTTTGGAGTAGTCAGGCTGTGAGGGGAAGGTGGGAGGTCAGACCGTAGCTGGATGGGGGATTCAGGTTCAAGGCCATTTTCTCAGTAGGGGAGGGGGTGAGAAAGGAGAGCCTTGAGGGTGTTTATAGTAGAAGAAACAAAGCTGGGAAGGAAGGAGCAGGAGATACATGAAAGAGGGGAGTGATGCATGAACGGAGGGCCCACGGGAGGCCACAGGGAAGAGGGGATGCCTTCCACAGCACAGAGGAGGGTTCAGCCTTGGGCAGAGGGAAGAACATCTCTGCCCAGGAGTTAAAGCGGAAAGGAAAAGCAAGAGAAAAGGCAGGTGGGTTCTGGGTGGGGAGAAAGGCCAACCTTAAGAAAAATTCCATGTGACAACCTCTCTTTTCTCTATGAATTAAAAGGCAGCACTCTGCTGAGGCCATGATGGCAGGTGGTCGGTGGGAGATTTGAGGAAAGCAGTAAATATTTAGTATCACTGCTTTTGGAGACTGGGAGAGGGAGCTGGCTGAGGGCTGCAGGCGGCCCTGGGAGCCCAGTGGAGGCTGGGAATGGTTCAGATGCTCTAACCAGTATGAAGGTGGGGAAAGCCGAAACATACCAGGCTGCAGGAGTCAGGCCATGGTGACAGGCTCTTGCCCTCCCCATTCACCCCTTCCTTCATTCCACCCCCATTTTTATTCCTCTGTTCCATGTTCACCACTTCCCTACACAAAGTGTGGGCTCAAGCCAGCAGCCTGAGCATCAGGCAGGAACCTGTTGGAAATGTCCGATCTCAGGGGTCACGCCAGACGTCCTGTAACAAGATCCCCAGGTGACTGGAACGCACATTCCATTTGAGAACCGCTGCTCTAGTCTTTTCCAACTACAGTTCTCGCTGCCTTGCTAATTAATATGCCGTGAAGTTTGTGTGCTCAGCTTGGAACACTCGTCTCTCATGTTTTCTAGACAATTCTCCTCCTCTGTTAAGACTGGGTGTCAATCTTACCTTCTCTCTGACTTTTCCAAGGCCCTGCTGGGAAGAGCTATTTGCCGCCTGGAATGTGATTCCAGACCTCATCTGAGGGCCGCCATGTTGCTTTCCCTTATCCTCAGCGCCCACCACAGTGCCTGGTACAAAGCCTGTGCTCTGTAAGGTGCCTGAGTATTCACTGAATGAAACCCAGGGCCCAGGTCTCAGCTCCATGTCCCAACCCACGCCCCTGACCATTTTCTGCAGATCGAAAGTCATGCCTTTTTTAAAAAAAATAAATAGTGCTATAAATTAAGCCCCAAATTCCTCACCTTGCATTTGCCTGATATGACCCCAAACCCTGGGAAAGCACTGGGCTTGTTGTTTTCTATAAAAATTTAAAAAGCCATATCTCACTTTTTCAAATTACATGTCACATGAAGCTCAGCTCTCAGGTTCCAACCTTGGGCAGGCTCTTTTCCCAAGTGGCTATAAAGAAATGCAATACTTCAAAACATCAGTTCACCTGTTACTTCATGTTCCAAGTGTGGAAACCCTCTCTACTTATTTCTGAGTAGGAAACCTATTTTCTAATAAAGCAAGGAAAGTCAACTAAATTACAAACATGTATGGCCTTTCAATCCACTCTGTATGTTCCTGGGTATGAAAATGAGGTCTTTTTTAAATCCCTTTTTTCTATCCCTTTTTTCCATTTTATGCCCTGTTTTCTATCCCTTTTGGATCTTGACATAGAGTTGGTGCTTAACAAACGTGCTTCTGATCAACTGAAGAGGAACTATTTCCCTACTTTAACTTTCACAACTAAATTGGACCAAGAAATATACTGATTGTGGGGCAACTTGCTGAGTCACCTGCTAAATGTTTATTTCCTCCTTCTAGGTCTGCCCGAACCTTTCAGAGTTATCCTTTCCAAACCTGGGATTTATGGCTAATCATTACTGCTTAATACCTGCTGTACAATTAAAATAACCTGGGAACCCAGGAGCCTTGGGAAGCAGAGAGAAAACAGAGAAATCCACCCCAATACAATCTCAAACCCATCGCCTTATTAATCACGTTAGGCCCCGAAGAAATAATTTTTTCGGCCCTTAAACACTCCCAGAAATGCTAACATTCAGGATGCTTCCCTCCCGACCCCCATCGCATTTGGACCTGCCAGTCACACTCTGTGTAGGAAAGGATTTTGATTTGTGTCAGTAATGTTGCCTTAGGAATTGCAAACATTTAGAAATGCACAGAAAAAAAAAAAAAAGCATGTGCCATTAAAAATGGGAATTTAAGAGACTCAGAGTCAGTCTACAAGAGACCCACTTCAGACCTAGGGATACATACAGACTGAAAGTGAGGGGATGGAAAAAGATATTCCATGCAAACAGAAACCAAAAGAAAGCTGGAGTAGCAATACTCCTATCAGATAAAATAGACTTTAAAATAAAGAATGTTACAAGAGACAAGGAAGGACGCTACATAATGATCAAGGGATCAATCCAAGAAAAAGATACAACCATTATAAATATATATACACCACACATAGGAGCACCTCAATACATAAGGCAACTGTTAACAGCTATAAAAGAGGAAATAGACAGTAACACAATAATAGTGGGGGACTTTAACACCTCACTTACACAAATGGACAGATCAGCCAGACAGAAAATTAATAAGGAAACACAGGCTTCAAATGACACAACAGACCAGATAGATTTAATTGATATTTATAGGACATGCCATCCAAAAATAGCAGATTACACTTTCTTCTCAAGTGCACATGGAACATTCTCCAAGCTAGATCACATCTTAGGTCACAAATCAAGCCTCGGTAAATTTAAGAAAATTGAGATCATATCAAGCATCTTTTCTGACCACAACACTATGAGATTAGAAATAAATTACAGGGAGATAAACGCAAAAGACACAAACACATGGAGGCTAAACAATACATTACTAAATAACCAAGAGATCACTGAAGAAGTCAGAGGAAATCAAAAAATACCTGCAGACAAATGACAACGAAGACACAACAATCCAAAACCTGTGGGATGCAGCAAAAGCAGTTCTAAGAGGGAAGTTCATATAGTGATACAATCCTACCTCAAGAAACAAGAAAAACCTCAAATAAACAATGTAACCTTACACCTAAAGGAACTAGAGAAAGAAAAACAAACAAAACCCAAAGTTGGTAGAAGGAAAGAAATCCTAATGATCAGAGCAGAAATAAATGAAATAGAAACAAAGAAAACAATAGCAAAGATCAATAAAACTAAAAGCTGGTTCTTTGAGAAGATAAACAAAATTGAAAAACCTTTAGCCAGACTCATCAAGAAAAAGAGGGAGGGCCTCCCTGGTGGCGCAAGTGGTTGAGAGTCCGCCTGCCGATGCAGGGGATACGGGTTCGTGCCCCGGTCTGGGAGGATCCCATATGCCGCGGAGCGGCTGGGCCCGTGAGCCATGGCCGCTGAGCCTGCGCGTCCGGAGCCTGCGCGTCCGGAGCCTGTGCTCCGCAGCGGGGGAGGCCACAACAGTGAGAGGCCCGCATACCGCAAAAAAAAAAAAAAAAAAAGAAAAAGAGGGAGAGGACTCAAATCAATAAAATTAGAATTGAAAAAGGAGAAGTTACAACAGACATGGCAGAAATACAAAGCATCCTAAGAGACTACTACAGGCAACTCTTTTCCAATAAAATGGACAACCTGGAAGAAATGGACAAATTCTTAGAATTGAACAACCTGCCAAGACTGAATCAGGAAGAAATAGAAAAGTTGAACAGACCAATCACAAGCACTGAAATTGTAACTGTGATTAAAAATCCGCCAACAAACAAAAGCCCAGGACCAGATGGCTTCACAGGCGAATTCTATCAAACATTTAGAGAAGAGCTAATACCCATCCTTCTCAAACCCTACTTCAGAGGAAGGGACACTCCCAAACTCATTCTGTGAGGCCACCATCACTCTGATACCAAAACCAGACAAAGATACTACAAAAAAGAAAATTACAGACCAATATCACTGATGCATATAGATGCAAAAATCCTCAACAGAATACTAGCAAACAGAACCCAACAACACATCAAAGGATCATACAATATGATCAAGTGGCAATCATCCCAGGGATGCAAGGATTCTTCAATATATGCAAATCAATCGATGTGATACACCATATCAACAAACTGAAGAATAAAAATGTATGTATGATCATCTCAATAGATGCAGAAAAAGCTTTTGACAAAATTCAACACCCATTTATGATAAAAACTCTCCAGAAAGTGGGCACAGAGGGAACCTACCTCAATCAAGACAATATGCTACTGGCACAAAAACAGAAATATAGATCAGTGGAACAGGATAGAAAGCCCAGAGAAAAACTCACACACCTATGGTCAACTAATCTATGACAAAGGGGCAAGGGTATATAATGGAGAAAAGACAGTCTCTTCAATAAGTGGTCCTGGGAAAATTGGACAGCTACATGTAAAAGAATGAAATTAGAACACTCCCTAACACCATACACAACAATAAACTCAAAATGGATTAAGGACCTAAATAAGACTGGACACTATAAAACTCTTAGAGGAAAACATAGGAAGAACACTCTGACATAAATCACAGCCATATCTTTTTTGACCCACCTCCTAGAGTAATGGAAATAAAAACAGAAATAAACAAATGGGACCTAATGAAACTTAAAAGCTTTTGCACAGCAAAGGAAACTATAAACAAAATGAAAAGACAGCCCTCAGAATGAGAGAAAATATTTGCAAACAAATCAACAGGCAAAAGGATTAATCTCCAAACAGCTCATGCAGCTCAATATTAAAAAAACAAACAACCCAATCAATAAATGGGCAGAAGATCTAAACAGATGTTTCTTCAAAGAAGACATACAGATGGCCAAGAGGCACATGAAAAGCTGCTCAACATCACTAATTATTAGAGAAATGCAAGTCAAAACTACAATGAGGTATCACCTCACACTGGTTAGAATGGGCATCATCAGAAAATCTACAAACAAATGCTGGAGAGGGTGTGGAGAAAAGGGAAGGAACCCTCTTGCACTGTTAGTGGGAATGTAAATTGATACGGCCACTATGGAGAACAGTATGGAGGTTCCTTAAAAAACGAAAAACAGAATTACCATATGACCCAGCAATCCCACTACTGGGCATATACCCACAGAAAACCATAATTCAAAAAGACACATGCGGGCTTCCCTGGTGGTGCAGTGGTTGAGAGTCCGCCTGCCGATGCAGGGGACACAGGTTCATGCCCCGGTCCAGGAAGATCCCACATGCCGCAGAGTGGCTGGGCCCGTGAGCCATGGCCGCTGAGCCTGCGCGTCCGGAGCCTGTGCTCCGCAACGGGAGAGGCCACAATAGTGAAAGGCCTGCGTACTGCAAAAAAAACAAAAAAAAAGACACACGCACCCCAATGTTCACTGCAGCACTATTTACAATAGCCAAGTCATGGAAGCATGACCCATTGACAGACGAATGGATAAAGAAGATGTGGTACATATATACAATGGAATATTACTCGGCCATAAAAAGGAACGAAACTGGGTCATTTGTAGAGATGTGGATGGATCTAGAGACTGTCATACAGAGTGAAGTAAGTCAGAAAGGGAAAAACGAATATCGTATATTAACACATATATGTGGAATCTACAAAAATGTCACAGATGAACCAGTTTGCAAGGCTGAAATAGAGGCACAGATGCAGAGAACAAGCGTATGGACACCAAGGGGGGAAAGTGGTGGTGGTGGTGGTGGGATGCATTGGGAGACTGGGATTGACATATATACATGGGACCTTTGGTACATCTGGAACAGGTACGTGGATTCCTTCAAATAAGGCAGTGGGGGGACTAACATATGTCCACTCCCCACAAGGCTCCATCCTAGCACTTTTCATAGATTATCTCATTTCATCTTCACAAAAGACCTGCCAAGTGGCTACTGTTAGTCTCATTTTACAGACCAGGTAACTGAGGCTCAGAGAGGCTAAGAAGGTCACCCAGAATAAGACAGCTACTAAGGCTACTCAGGATAGCACTCCCACAGGGGTCATGGTCTGCCCACCTCGAAAGCTATGCCTTTTTTTAATTGCACTAAATTGGCATGAATCCTATTTTCTTAGACTCTGTCCTTTATATAACAAAAAAGAAGCATTATGGGATACCCTAAAAGGACTTCCTACCAAAACATCGTATTCCACTTATCTCTCATGGTAATTGAAATTCCCAAATGACTCTTTGGGATTAGGGCCACTGAAGCTCTCTGTTAGGATGACAGTGTTTGCTACAATGAAGAGAATTCCAAATTAGAAGTCATGAAATGTTTACTAAGTGTGTATTTTACCCAAGGCACCATCGTAGATGTCGTGACAAACACACAAAACAATTCTGTACCCTCAAGAAGCTTACAGGCTAAATAGCAATTTCAGGTCTAAGCAACAGTTCAAAGTGGTAAAGAGTTGTCACCAGCCCCCTACAAGGTGAAGTGCCAAATAAATTTTCTACGCAAATGTCTATAGGCCCTCAGACATTATACCCTTAACAGGCATCCTGGCAGCCCAAAAGATGAATTTCACTAAAGTAGTTCCTATCACCCACCCCGAGGAAATGAGTCTTGGGAGGCCAGAAAGGACTGTGATGTGGAGGACCCTCTGTGAGTTTGAACCTGATTAGAACAGAAGGCCTGCAGTAGTCATCAGAATTGACTGTACAAGTTGGGGGCAGTATGTGAAGGGGGAGAATTTGAAAAGTCCCATTTTGCATCTACCTTTGCCACACAGAGTTGTCTGCACAATTATATCCTGTCACTTTAGCTGCCTCAACAAAATCTCACGCTAGGTAGGAAGAACATCAAGCCTGGCGTTTGACAGTGTTAGCGTACAAAGGACTGGCTATCTGAATCCCCCAGCCATCCCCAGCCCCACCTGGACCACAGCCTTCTCAGAAACACACATGATGAGGAAAGACCTCGCTTAGAGCCAGTGGTGTGCTGGAGCTGGTGTGTTCCAACTAGAGAGGGTTAGCTGTGAAACATTCAGCAATCTGGTGATAATCGGCCATGGTGGGCGCATTTACACTATGGAAATTGGCAAGTTACACCTCAAAGCTGTGTCTTTTTTGTGGAGAGTTTGCCAGCTCACCACTGCTTAGAGCTGTTCATATACTGTCCTCTCTCTGATTTGTACATTTACATGAACTCTGTATCATTCAGCGAGCCTCAAGTTAAGATGATACGCATAATGAATTTCACCATTTGGTATGGAGCTCTAAGAGACCAAGGATGTATTTGCTTTGAAGAAGGTTTTCTAAAGCAGCCACTAGCATCTCTAAACAAATTAGATGAGCGATGATCAAAGCGTGGCCCTGGAACAGGAGCATCACAATCACCTGTGAACTCCCGCCACATCCCAGATCTACTGAATCGGGAACTTTAGGGGTGCCCCAGCAACTTGTGTTTTAATAAGCCCTCCAGGTGATTGTAACACACACTCAAGTTTGAGACACCAAACTAGAGTACCCTCTCCCCCAGCAGTAAAACCAATCTTTGGCTTTTACCATTTATACATTGTATGCACAATGTACATGCTCACACCATGTAATAAATTATCAGGTACTATATGCTCTATATAACATGTGTTGCAGTCAGCCTTCAAGATGGCCTCCAGGGTACCTCCCTGTGTTCATGCACTTATTTTGTCCCCTCCCATAGTGAATCATCAGGGGTCTGTGTGTGACCAGCAGAGTGCTCAGAAATTCTCACGTGTGACTTCAGAAACTAGGTCATTACAGGTGTAGCTTTCATCGTGTTCTCTTGGTTACTTGCTCTGGGGGGACCCAGCCACCATGCTCTGAGGACAGAAGCCCATAAGTATAGAACTGGGATACCGAGAGCGAGCACCAATGCCAGCCATGTGAGTGATCCCCCCAGAAGTGGACCATCCAGCCCCAGCCAAGTTTTCAGATGACCGTAGCCCCAGCTGACACAGGACGGCAATCTCACAAGATACCTGGGCCAAAACCACCCAACCAAGCAGTCCCTCCTGAATTCCTGACCCATAGAAACTGTGAGAGGCACAGCACTAAGTTTTGGGGTAATTTGTTACACAGCACTAGATAACCAATACACACTGTACTAAAAGTGCTTAAGGGCAGCCACATGGGGAAGGTTTGAATGGTACAAAGTTGTATGAAGCAAGGTCTTTTCCAAAAAGAAGCTCACTACTTATGTGGGAGATGAGATACATAAGCACTAAAAATAACTGGGTTTTTTTTTACTTATTATTAAGAGATCACAAGTCTAGAGGGAGAAAATGCACATGCAAATCCTTTGAAAAATGAGTTATGCTGCAAAGTCAAGTTTTCCAGCCCCCTTTAAACCCCAGGACAGCATTTTAATCTGCCTCCTTTCTTAATATACTGTATTCTTCCTCAGCTTTTTAAGCAGAGTGAATACAAAGTAATTGCTGTCGATGAGGTAAGGGGTTGTTGTGAACCAGTTATACAGGGCACAAAAGATGTCATTTAGCTGTCAGTGCAGACAACCGGGGACCCAGGGCTGCATGTCAGTGACTGCCTTCAGCATGTTAGGAGGCTAAGAGACAAGACCATTTTCTGGTTTCTAGAAGACTTTGTAAATCCCCTCATTCATTCTTCACCACAAACTCATGATTGTCACAAATTCCTAATGAGAAAACTGCAGCTTGGAGCAGATAAGTAGGGCCACCTAACTAATAAGTGACAAAGCCGTGAACTATCTGACTCAGAGCCCAAGCATGTGGCCTTCAAGGAACTCTCACTGGCTTCAGAAAGGTCTTTGGTGCCAGCTTGTGTAACACAGTATTTTAAGGCAACACAGGTTCATTGTATAAAATCCCAAAGGTATAAAACTCAGGGTTGGGAGACTGGGACTGACATATACACACTACTATATGTAATTCCTGATATCACTGAGCTGCTGAATCAAAGCCAAAGCTTCCTACATCCAGACTTCATGTTACGTCAGAAAAAATGAACCTATATTCATTCAAGCAATTGTGGTTAGGTTTTTTGTTTCATGCAGCCAAAAGCATTCCTAAATAATACTGAGGGCAACACATTACAACCACCAAACTTATAATAACAGGACATGCAGTCGGTGCTCTTCCTCTACATAAAATAGAGGACACTGCTACAGTAGGTCATTCAATGCTTCAATAAAGCCACCTTCCTAAAATTACACTTGATAAAATCTAGGATAAAGGCTGGAAAAGTTCACCAAAACAATCCAGCTTAATCAGCATTATAAAAATATTCTGGATGGAAATGCAGCTGGGTATAATAATGGAACAATCACTACATTCATCAGAAACCATCAACGGAAGCTCTAAGTACTACTAATCCTATCTTAAGCAAGTCACTGCTCTTCTCATTTTTCATCTATACAATGAAGAAGTTAAACTGGGTAACCCTGGGGTCCCCTTCAGATTTGATATCCTGCGTAAATTGTGAACTGAAATAAATTATCTTTAAAAAGTCACATGGGCCTCCCTGGTGGTGCAGTGGTTGAGAGTCCGCCTGCCGATGCAGGGGACACGGGTTCGTGCCCCGGTCCGGGAAGATCCCACATGCTGCGGAGCGGCTGGGCCCGTGAGCCATGGCCGCTGAGCCTGCGCGTCCGGAGCCTGTGCTCCACAACGGGAGAGGCCACAGCAGTGAGAGGCCCGCGTACCGCAAAAAAAAAAAAAAAAAGTCACAAACTTCTTCTGTGGCCTCCTCATTTGCTGGCTGCTTTCCAGCTGCAACAGCTGACCTTCTAATGCCTTGCATCAGTCTGAAAGGACAAATACACCTGCATCTCTCATAAATACATCCAGTCTTCTCAAAGCACTTTGGAACAAAGGTGGAGGCAGTTCATACCATGCAAACCACAGATGCAACACCGAGTCCAAATGTTTTTTTTCCAGAAGGAAGGTGCCTCCCGTGGTACAGGGCTGTCTGTCAGTATCCAAAGACTGAGGTCTGCCATCTTCCAAAATGGCTGGACCATGGATGAACTGATCGAACTTTTCCCTATCTTCACCCACTACATGTTAGCTAGTTATCCATTTTCTTTTTTTCAAAATTAGCAGGATCTTTTTGTGCTTTTGCCCCTGATCTTTCACTAAGGTAAGACTAAACTCTCTACAATAGATGGCTCTCTCAGTACTTCACCCCGTTATGCTGCTTGCATATTCATTATTGTCCAAGCTACAGTGTTATTTTTCCATGATTTAGCTTGTTTTGTGCTGTGTGGTGAATTCTGAACGAGGCAACCAGGCTGAATAATTTGGTGGGCTTTCAGGAGGATACCCTGATGTCTTTGTATCTCCCTCACCAACTCACACAGACCCATTCACATGCACAAGGCCTGTCAAAACCCCAGTGCAGAGTTGCAGGCATTGTTGACAGGTATAGTTTGAGGGCTGGGGAATCAGAAAGCAAAAGGGTACCTCCTGATCTCAGGAGCCTAGGGTGAAGCATCTAAGGATACGTGCAGTGAACACTGTATAGGGTTATAAGGCAGTGTAGAAGTATGTGCATGGCACCGTAAGCCCTGAGGAGGGCTACTTAACTGAACGCAGCGGGGGAGAGGAGATTCAGGGCAGCCCTCCCCCTAAGAGAAGCCTACATGTGGTGAGTTTGGATAGGACAGGCTGGCGGGTGTGCTCCAAGAGGGACGGCTGCTGATTTTTCTAACCCCACTTCCCCACCCTCGCCCCTCTTCTCTCTGTTCTCTCCACTTTCCTACCTGCTTTCACCTCCTCAACAGTCTTGGCTTGTGTGGGGAAAGCTGGCATTCTGTAGATGCCACCAGCCAGACAGGCAGCCCTGCTCCCACCAGGCTATCTGACGCCACCCCTGGGGTCCACCTCGAACCTTCTCGAACCAGGTGCTTGGTGAAGGAGCCCAGAGGCATCTTCTTACAGCCAAAGGGATTTGTGCTTATCAAATCTGTTTTTGGATTGTTTTACAACACCGTGGAAGCTGGAAATATGGGATCCAAACAACCAAGGCCTCACAGTGCCTTGGCAGTTTCCAAATGAACAGAGTGATGGAGGAGTATTGTGGGGCTTTCCAGAAGGGCTGAGAAGAGGCTTGGAGTCAAGAAAGGGCAAGTACAGAGCCTGTGGCCAGGAGGCGTGGGGCTGGTGGGAGCCCATCAGCGAACTCGCACCTTGTCCTTGAGGCTAGTGGCCCTTTAGAGCCCTGGGTCCCTCCCACAGGAACAAGGAAAATGGGGGACCACAGATAAAAACCTTCCAAATGATTAAGGGCTGGTAAATAAGGCAAAAAGGAGAAAGGGAAGCCGAGGGCCTGGTGGTTAATGCCAGTCCTCCTGGGATGTGGTGCATTCTCAGACAGGGGGCCCCCTCCTCTTCAGTGTTCACAGGATAAGACAGAGAGGGTTCCTCTGAGCACCTGGAATCTCAAGAAGACTTCCTGATGCTGAGTGCTGTTAATGTTCAGATTCTGGGGAGGTAATGTCTCCCCCTCTCTGAAGGACTTTGAAAGAAAGACCCTAACCCTACCCCTAGCCTGGATGGTTTACAGTGGTCCAGCTCAGAGGGAAGGCAGCTAAATGGATGCTTGGGTCCCTTCCAGTCTTCAGATGCTCTATTTCCACCACGTGGTGTCTGTCTGGAAGAAGCTGTATGGCCTCTAATTCCGTCATAAAACCAAGGGTATGTTAAATATCTGTTCACTATAAAACTCCAACCACTCTACTAATACAATTTCCACCTTCCTTCCCTTTTAAACTTACAAACCAGAATTCTAATTTATTAAAGACAGGGATATAAATCAAGCAGGATAACTCATTTGGGTCATTTAACATTAGACAATCCCCCCCACCTGCCGACCCCCTTAGGAAGTAAACTGACCAACTTGCTTTCTTTTTTAACTTGTAAAAATATTTTCTACTATAAACATTTTCAAACATATGGAAAACTAGAGGGGACAGCATAACAAACCCCCATATACTCATCACCCTGATTCAAACTGAACACGTCTAACAAAATTAGCAATAATTGCTTGCTGATCAATGTCATCACTTGGCTAGTTCACAGTCAGCTTGCTGAAATCAGCCTCCAGACAAGGACCCGCATTATATTCGGTTACATTTGGTGGTTATGTCTCTGAGGTCTTATGCCTTTACTGTTGCACTGACGTGCAGAATGCCTTACATTCTGAATCTGTCAGCTTGCCTCTTCGTGGTGTCGTCTTATTTGTTCCCCTGTTCCCTGTATTTCTAGTAAATGCAGCTTGACTAAATTCAGGTTCAACTTTATTTTGTCAAGAATATTCCTGTCGGGCTTCCCTGGTGGCACAGTGGTTGAGAGTCCGCCTGCCGATGCAGGGGACACGAGTTCGTGCCCCAGTCCAGGAAGATCCCACATGCCGCAGAGCGGCCGGGCCCGTGAGCCATGGCCGCTGGGCCTGCGCGTCCGGAGCCTGTGCTCCGCAACGGGAGAGGCCACAACAGTGAGAGGCCCATGTACCACAAAAAAAAAAAAAAAAAGAATATTCCTGTCCCTTGCCCCAGCTGCGGCTAAGGTGCTCGGTCCTTCCAAGGAAGGTAAGGTAAGGCCATGGTGGGGTGAGGCCCTCACTTCATCCAGCGACTAGCACTGCGCCTGGCAGCCCCTGCCTAGCACTCACCCGCCTCCATCTCGGAGCTGGCCTGCGTCTACTCGGCCCTCACCCTGCACGACGATGAGGTGATGGTCACGGAGGGTAAGATCAACGCCCTCATTAGAGCAGCCGGTGCAAACGTTGAACCTTTCTGGCCAGGCTATTTGCAAAGGCTTTGGCCAATGTCAACATCGGGAGCCTCATCTGCAACGTGGGGGCAGGTGGAGCGGCCCCAGCAGGAGGTCCTGCCCCTTGTACCCACTGCTACCCCAGCTGGGGAGAAGAAAGCAGAAGCAAACAAAGAAGAATCTGAAGAGCGCGATGATGACATGGGCTTGGGTCTTTTTTGACTAAACCTCTCTGGTAACATGTTGAATGAAAAACTGAGGTCTTTAATGGAGAAAAAAAAATTCCTTAGGTGGTATTGAGTGGTTTGTATTTTAGGGGTCCACGATGACTGGTAGTTCCTCTCTCAGTGGCGCCATCATTAAGGAGTGAGTTTGGGATGTGCCAGCCTGACCCTCCCACGTAAACGTCCTCATCAACCTCTAACTCATGGTTTCATCCACTCAGGATCATTGCCTAAACCAATTACTTCACCAGGGATTGAAAAATGGGGATTTTCTATCATTTTTTGATATTTATTTTCACCTTGCCTCCTTACATATTTTAGGTTCAATGAAGAAGAAAGGATACAAAAATCTGCATCCATGGATGTGGATCCTGATACAGGAATGAAGAAACACCTCTCCACTGAAACTAGAGATCTTGGAAGACAGTGTTAGGAACAAAGGTAGAGATGAAAGGAGTCTGGAATGGGAAACAGGAAGAGGGTTCTTACATTGGCAGCCATGAGTCTTGGGACCAGGCAGGTTTGCACGCTCTGGGCAACCATCATCTTAGCTATAAACTAAGCCCAGAGAAGCATCTGGCCTTATGGGAGCTGAAAATAGAACATACAGAATCAAGAATGGGAAAAAAAGAGGGAAAGAAGGAGGCATTTCACTTCTGAGTGAAGTCTGGAGACCCCAGGGCATCACTGCAGTAACAGACTTCAAATCCACATGCTTCTGACAGCCCCACTGGGCAACAGGCATGGGCGAGACTCTAGTAATGGAGGCCTGAATGACCTCCCTGACTCCACTCGCTGGGGGCAGTGATGGGCCACTGCCGGCATCTGCAAGCAGCCCTCACATAGGCTGGCAGGGAAGCCCAGTGGGGACACCCCCTGCCCTCAGTGTCCATGGGGAGGGGCTGATGCTCAGAGCGCGAGCCTGGGGCGCACCTGCTGCAGCCGCCCCCCTCCGCCTCTCTGCTCCTGAGCGCCACCTTCTCTATTTCTCCTTCCAGGGCAACACAACCATCTCATTTGTTCTGTTCCCTACACAAGCCCACCTGGAGAGCAAATTGATACCATGCTTGCTTACACAGTCATCACCCTCTTAGCAGCTGCTTCTGGAGGACCAGGAGGATGGTATGGATAAGGTGTTCCAGCTGCCACTGTGCAGTAATTAGAATTTCCTGCTTATAAAATGTAATTCTGATCACACGACCACTCCGAGTCAGGAAGGAAGAAAAGGCGGGAGGGGGCAACCTCTAAAGGAAGCAACAATGCTCTGCAGGGGCCTCTCTGTTCAGCTCAGGAGGTTAAAAGGCAAGGGCAAAGGATGGAAAGAGAGACACGCAAGTCAGGACGAATTTTTTAAATATGTGCAGGTCGTGTAGGAATCGTCGCATCCAGACAAAGACTCCCAATTCACAGAGGTTTATGAGTGATAAAGAAGACAACAGAAGAAGGTTTTTAAATGATATCTGGAGCAAACAGAACAAAGGGAGAGACTCACTGATTGGATGAAGTATGACAAAATTAATAGGTAACACAAAACAGTGTTAAAATTCCAACTGGGCTTTTATCTCTCCTAGCAATGAGTCTGCAAATTGGACAGTGTAAAGCTAGTGTCCCAGAAGACAACTGAAGTCCTCATCAAGCCAGGAGATAGTAGGAAACCATCAATCTATGGCAATGAGATAGGGTGTCGGATCAGCAAAATTACATTTGCGATGTGGAGGAACATTCCAGAAAAACTTCAGAGAATCTCTTAGTAGCTCCCCCGGGCTCTTGGAGAAGCCAGGAGACAGGAGTTGAGCGAATACCCTAGTTCCAGAAATAGGGGAAGGCTGATTTCCAGAAACCTAGGCAGTTCATCTTGACCTAAGTCCTCCTTAAAAATGTAAAATGGACTGTGAAACAGGTTGTTTGTAAGCATCACAAAAAGACACAACCTGATCTCTTGGCATCATTGTGAAGTAACTAAAAAGAAGTCATGTTCTGGACCATTTGTTAATGAGATCCTCAGGGCAAGTACCTTAAAAAGTCACTGTGAAGCTCTTAATTGAGGAAACTGTCCACAGTTAGAGTGAGATGATGAAACCTCCAGGTGGGGATTTGGTCTTGTTGCTTTTCAGTTATGTTAAATAGTAACATAGACAATGGGACTCTTAAGGAAACCTCCTTCTATGCATGGGAGGGCAAAGCCTGGTAGACACACAGTCTTAATGAACAGAACAAACCTCCACTGAATGACTACCCTGTACAAGCTCCAGATGTGACATGCTCTGGGCACCAAAGATGAAGACCTTGTCCTGAATCAAAGATCTCACTGTCTGATACTACAAAGCTACAGTAATCAAAACAGCATGGTAGGCGCAGATCATCTCGGTGCTTTGTGACCACCTAGAGGGGTAGGATAGGGAGGATGGGAGGGAGATGCAAGAGGGAGGAGATAGGGGGATATATGTATATGTATGGCTGATTCACTTTGTTTTAAAGCAGAAAATAACACACCATTGTAAAGCAATTAGACTCCAATAAAGATGTTAAAAATAAATACTTAAAAAAAAAAAGCATGGTAATGGCACAAAAACAGACATATGGATCAATGGAACAGAATAGAGAGCCCAGAAATAAACCTACACAAACTTACAGTCAATTAACCTTCAACAAAGGAAGCAAAGATATACAATGGAAAAAAGACAGTCTCTCCAGCAAATGGTGTTGGGAAAGTTGGGCAGCTGCATGTAAATCAATGAAGTTAGAACACACCCTTACACCATACACAAAAATAAACTCAAAATGGCTTAAAGACTTAAATGTAAGACATGACACCATAAAAATCCTAGAAGAGAAAATAGGTAAAACATTCTCTGACAAAACTTGTACCAATGTTTTCTTACGTCAGTCTCCCAGGGCAATAGAAATAAAAGCAAAAATAAACAAATGGGACCTAATCAAACTTAACAAGCTTTTGTACAGCAAAGGAAACCATAAACAAAACTAAAAGACAACCTATAGACTGGGAGAAAATATTTGCAAATGATACGACCGACAAGGGCTTAATTTCCAAAATATACAAATGGCTCATACAACTCAATAACAACAAAAAAAACAAACAACCGAATCAAAAACTGGGCGGAAGACCTAAACAGACATTTCTCCGAAGAAGACATACAGATGACCAATAGGTACATGAAAAGATGCTCAATGTTGCCAAGTACTAGAGAAATGCAAGTCAAAACTACAATGAGGTCCCACCTCACACCGGTCAGAATGGGCATCATTAAAAAGTCTACAAATAACAAATGCTGGAGAGGGTGTGGAGCAAAGGGAATCCTCTTGCACTTTTGGTGGGAATGTAAGCTGGCGCAGCCACTATAGAAAACAGCATGGAGGTTCCTCAAAAAACTAAAATAGAGTTTCCATATGATTCAGCAATCCCACTCCTAGACATATATCCAAACAAAACTCTAATTCAAAAAGATACTTGCACCCCTATGTTCATAGCAGCACTACTCACAATAGCCAAGACATAGCACCCTAGTCTGGGGGATCAGAGAAAGCTTCCCTGAGTAATGTGTGTTGAGAAATGAGAAGGTATCGGCAGGTGGGGGCTTTGAAAGACACGTAGGCATGGGAATTAGGCTGCATAATGAGAGCAGTAGTAGCAACGACAATAACAACAAAATCCAAAAGTCACTGTTATGACTTGGGGACCGACTCTATGTTACTCTATGCAGTAAACACTGCATACCTCTATTTGGTCCTCACGCTCTCTGTTTTGCAGTTGAGGAAACTGAGACTCAGCAAGGTTGAGTAATATATGCAAGGTCACACAGCTGCTAAATTGAGGAGCTGACATGTAGCAAGACAGTGTAAGAAGACAGAAAACTTACATCTGCTGGCTTAGCAGAATTAAATGCCTTCCACTTGACTATTTTCTAAACAACACACTTACAAACACATATTTATTCGCTAAGCCTATCCATTAAACATCTAATCCAGGGCACTATTCTGAGCTCAGAGAAGATGGTCTAACTCCCAAGGCAGATGGACCTTTAGCTAAATTTACAGCCAGTTAGGGCTGGGATTCAGTAGCATTTCCTCCTATGGAAAGCTAGGTACGTGTTCCCTCAGAATATTATTTAATGGCAAGACCCCAAGTGGAATGTTCTAGAAGACCTTTAGCAATTGTGCACTGCATGTTATTTAAACCAAGAACAACACTGTGAAAAATTGCACTTCAGTACAAGCCACAGAGAACACGCCGAAGAGAACTGGTCTGCTGAAAAGGAGACATGATGTCTGAAATATTTTCCAGACTATTACAACCTGGAAGGGTTTAAACAGAGAGAAGAAAGACAGGGAAGGGGAGGAGGATGATTTAGGGTGTTTCATTTAAGAACAACAGGATTAAATTAACCTTGGGGGCGGGGTGGTAACAGCAGAGGGTGGTGGAGAGAAATCCTGTGCAAGATGTGAGAAGCTTCCCAAAGGAGAAGTATGCTGGGCTGCAGAATATTCCAGCCCAGCAAAACAGGCAAAGCCATCTACAATTAAAGTCATTTACAAGCAAACCTGACAAATTGCTGAGAAAATATAATACAGGCTGAGTCCTAGTTTTAGGAATAGACAAACTAATATCCCTAAATTGGGAAAAACTGACTATTCCTTGAGACTTGTTTTCATGCATTTTGTCAGTCTCATTTCCTCAACTTTAAAACAAATAGCGACAAGTAAGTTCCCCAACTTGGTGTACGGGTGTCATCGCGATTATAGTTCTAATAAAATTTCAACCCAGAGAAGAGTTGAAATAGACATTTTTAAACGTCTATTAACTGAGCTATTATATTAATAAAGCCGACTTCTTAATCCTAGTTTACTTATAATTTTCCGTCAGGCTGCAGAAATTCTAAATTACACAGAGCAGCCAAAAGATGAAAAGAAAACTTGCAGAATTAAAACCCAGCAGACCTAAACATTGATTGACTTCTCAGCATACCGAGAAAAATCAAAGGTTTGCCTGTGGGGGAAAGGGTGGGCGTGACAGGCCCAGCTTTGCCAACTCTGGAAATTATCTATAAACAGCCTCCGCCATCCTCACTGCTGAGCTATTTTCAGAGACAATACCCAGCTCCTGGTACACACACCACAATCACTGTTTGTGCATTGCTGCCCCCTGCTGGACATATGGAACTCATTTTGTCCAGGGCCCAAGGAAATGCCATTTGCAAATTTCAATTACTTTTCAATTCCCTTCCTCCCATCCCTCACCTGCAAGACCACTCTCCCGAAGGACTCTGTTAGGAGACAATCCAACTGGGCTAATGGGCAAATGTCCCTTATGATGCAATTAGTGGGATTCCTCCTACTGTAACCCCAATGACCCTCCATCAGCGTGGCTCACCGGAAGCAGTGGAAAATCTGAAACACACCGTCTTGCTGCTCCAAGGACCGCTTTAGGAAAATATTCCATTGAATTAAAATTAATTCAAGCCCTAGTGGTTTTTCTTCTCAGAGGATCTAGGGTCAGCCAAAAGGTCAGCCAGCCCCTCCCTCCCTCCCTCCGTTTGGTATTTATATAGGATGCCTCCCTCTTAGTGGAGGGGCTGCTGCATGCCTGGAAACCAACCCATCTCCAATACCTCTAAAGATGGAGGTTCTGCCCGAGCTCCAGAGCCCCCTGAGCTGCCAACAGACCAACATGCTTATGTCCACTGAGGCCTGCTGGGGCTGGTCTGGGTCTTCCTTTTTATAGCCAGGCTCCTGGAAAGCGTCATGCTTTGGAAAGAGTGGAGGGAAGGAAGAAAAGTAATTTCAGTTGGGATGACAACATCTTCAGCGTACTGGGTGGTAGGAATCCAAGGGTTGACAAGCTATCTGCCGGTCTTCGTGCACACAGTGGTCAGTTCTCAGCGTCTTGTCCACGTCAACTGTGCTGGCCAAGTCTCCAGTCTCAGGCCCAGTCTTAACAAAACCCCTTCCAGCAGCCCCTCCCATTGTGTTTGTCCCTCTGGGCTTCTCTGCCCCACCCTATATGCCCAGTTATAACCCTTGGCCTGTGTGCCCTGGGGTGGGAGGCCTCTTGCTATAAAGCAGTGGTTCTCAAAATTCACTGGGAACTTGTCACAAATGCAAAAACTCCTGGGCCCCAGTCCAGGCCTAATGATTTAGAAACTCTGGGTTGGGGCCCAGCAATCTACATTTCACAAGCCCTCTGGGAGATGCTGATGCTCACTCAAGTTCGAGAACTGGCTACCAACCTCTTCCATCTTTCTCCACGCACCTACTTCCAACCAAAACTGGCTCGTGGCTATGACTTGTTAATGCTGATGGGGGAAAAATGTAAAAAGTCTGACAACTGTTCTTGAGCCCATTACTGATGCTGACGGCCTATTCATCCTCGGAAGCCTCGATGATTGGGAAACCTCTTGGGAGAGCTTCCCGTAATCCTCAAGGCTCTGACCAGGAAAACGGATCATGCCCTCTCCCCTGGGTGAGCCCTCCGTACTGGTGCCTATAGTCAGGCTGCAGAAATTTTCATCCCAGAGCATCACTGTCCCTTATCATGCAGAGTGTAGTCCTGGACCAGCCTCATCTGCATCCCCTGGAACCTTATTAGAAATGCAAGATCCCAGGCCTTATCCCAGACCTGCTGATCCGAATCTGCCGTCTTCTTGTTTTACAGGGTGGGGGTGGGGAAACTGAGGCTCAGAAAGGTTAAAGAATTTGCCAAGGTCACATGATAGCCAACTGGTGGATTTGGGATTAGGACCCAAGATTGCCTGTGTGCATCTGGCCCCGTAGATTTTCTTTTCTACCACATTCCCTCTCTCATTCATTTCACTGTGATGTCTTCTCTTCTATCAAATAGTAATAGTAGCAGCCACAGTGAACATTTATGATTTCCTTTGTTTCCAGGCACTGTTCTTGGTGCTTTGCACGTATTGTCACACTGAAACTCCCAAGCTGCCCTATAAGGAAGATATTCCTATTGCCTCCGCTTTGCTGATGAAGACACCAAAGCCCAGAGTACAGGAAAGCAAACAAAAACAAAAACCCTGTCCAATCGCTGTGCCTCCTTCACCGATGGCTGTGCAATCAACGAGATGAAAAGTTCAAGCCCTCTGCCCACAGCCCACCCCGAATCACCCTGCCCACCCCTGCCCAGGCATCTTCAGGGGTTACCCACACACCTGCTCTTTCTCCTCCCCCTGGGTTTTCAGTCCACACAACTGGCTCACCTGCATCCTTTTCCTTAGCTTCTCAGTGACGTTGAATGCTGTCCCTGATGAAGGAGACAGTGGTGTGGATAAGAGAAAACCACGGAATATCCAACATGTGCTTTTTCTGCCCTATAAATATGGGATATGATTTAAATTTTCCAAAAGGTCTCTTCTCCCAAGTCTGGCTCAGGTTCCTTAAAGAAGAAGCCCATGTTTCCTGAGTCGACCCCAGTTCACAGAGGGAAAGGGGTGTCCAGGAGAGGCTGAGAGGGAGGGCAGCCAGGGCAGGATGGTCACCCCAGAGATGCCACCAAGCAGATAATCACAGGGCGCCCTGGGCGCTGGCTACCCGCGTGGGAGCACTGCCCGTTCAAGGGAGCCCCTGGTTTTATAGGGATTCTTTTCTTTTCAAAGGCAGCTCACCTGGAGGAAAGAATCCAGCCTCAGCTCAATTTCCATTTCCCACCACACTCCGGAGTGAAAGGATGTGGGGCCCTACTCACCGGTCAGCCAGGAAACTGGCAGCTCTCAGCGGGCGTTTCACAGCTTCACAGCGGTGGCCGCGAGACTGCCTTCAATAGCGCACCTGCAGGGATGGGCAGCCCAGGCGGCCAGACCAGGGCTGTGTGGACACAAACGCTGAAATCAAAACGCTCCTTGGAGGGTTTCTCCCCACACGGCAGACGGGGGTCTTCCGCAGGAGTCGGCTGGGGACCGTGCGGGAAGCAGGAGAAGCTGAGGAACCGGTAGGAATCAGGCAGAGGGACCCCTCCCTGCCCGTGAGACGGGGATGGCGGGTCTTCTCCGTCCTGACCCCCCTCCTCCCCTTTCTGAATTCTCCAGGGCCTTGGGGCTCATGCTGCGCCTTCCTGTTCTCACAACAAACTCTCTGGCAGCCCTTGCGATCAGCTTTAGCAGGCCTTAATACTAAATTCTAACTTTCTTATTTTACGGTGGAAGTAAAAGATTTCTGCACGCTAAAGGAATTTTCACCACCTTGAGAATGGGGGTGCAAGGAAGAGGGGCAGGGGGTGGGTGTGGAGAGGATGTAGGTGAGACGCAGGCACGTGGAGCTTCTTGGTCTTCCTAACAACACCTCCTTTTTCTCGGCCCAAATATATGTAAAGAGAAAGAATCTCCTCTGGGCTTTTCTGCACCCCAAGTTTCCTCCATCGTAACTCTTTAGACTGGAATTACAGGTTCCTCCACTTAGGCACCTGATCTGCCTGGAAGCCTCCTGTGCCGACTACAGTCTTCCAAAAGTGGTCCAGTGTCTCCCATCCCGCACGCTTACCACCACACGTTCCTGCCACACCCCAGAAGAAGGGGGGGTCTCTTTTCCTCGCCCCCGCCGTGAACCTGAGCAGCCCCAGTGACCACTTTGATGGACAGAATAAAATGCAAGTAGATGTTCCAGCCAGTGCAGCTAAGTTCCCGTGCATCGGCGAGGAACCCCCTAGCCAAGCACCCCCCAAATTCCTGACCCACAAAATTGTGAGCAAAATAAAACGGCTGCCTTAAGCTACTACTTGGGTTTGGGGCAAGCTTATTAAACAGCACTGAGTAATCAGAACAACTCCTCGGCCCCCAAACAGCACGTTACATGAAAACCCTCTAGTAGTCAACCCTCTGGGTGTAAGCACAAAGCACCCTTGCTAAAGTGGAAATGGCGTCTAGAGAGAGAAAACCCAGAGCCTATACCACCCATTCACACCTGAGCACCATCAGTTCAGGACTTTAGGACCTAGTAGGACTCAGAGAAAATGCTACACTCAATATGGGGAGGCAGGGGCGAAAACCCAGATTGTGCTGGTATTGAGTGGGAGGGGGGGCAGCCTGGGGTACTGACCCCTGGAGGCTGGTACAGCCCTCGGATAAGGCCCAGAGCATCTTGCAGACAGCGTGAGCCCCCTTTCTTTTGAGTCTATGCTGTGTTTCTAACACCAAAAAAAATACATTTCTGCAATGAGTAAAGGATCACTCTGGGCTTTAGCTGCAGGTTGGGCTGGACCCTGTGTGCACTTCAAAGATTCTCATGTGGAAGAAAACCATTTTCCTGGGAGCCTATAGGACTAGGAACTTGCTGGGGGCAGGGTGGACAGGGGCAGGATCCCTCCCGCTGGGGTCTGTACTGGTCCACAAATCTTAGCTAAAACCCTGGGGGCCAAATGTGGTTAGGAATTCAGAATTGCCCAGATTTTAGAAAAGTGACACAGCACATCTACTGTGTGCTACAAAATATCCCCTGCAGATTCCAGGAAAGAATCCTGGAATCACACACACACACACACACACACACACACACACACACACACAATTTCTACAGCAAAAGGCACGAATTTTTGCAGTTGGATAAATGCCATAAATAGCCTCATATCAGGTTAGTCCAGGTTTTACTGCCAAATAAGTTACGGTAAATTTCCAGTTTTCAGAACTTTTGGGGTCTGGAATCATGGACCTGTTTGGTTCATATGTGCTCAGGTTTTCTACCAAGGCCATGTGTCAAGATAGCATCGAAGAGGTCTTTTCCAAGCCAGATGCTGTGAGATGTTAGATGTCTGCTTTCTTGGAGTGTTTATCTCAGAGGCTCCTGGGGAGCACACCCCCTCCCCCATAAACCTGCCATCAGCCCTCCCCATCTGGCTGCCCGTCAGACAATGAAGGAACACTTTACACTGAATCCCCATTTTACAGATGAGGACACTGAGTCTGTCAAAGATGCCCCATTTAGTTGATGGCCAAGCTGAGCCTTCAACCCTGTGCTCTGAATTAATCCTGGGCTCTAAACACAGGGATTTAGAAGTTAGCTCCAGCTGAGGGTGAGAATGGGGAGAGCTGGGGGAGTGTGAGAGATGTGGGGAAAATCCGGGGACCGCACAGGAGGGGTGGCATTTGACTGGTGCTTGAAGCTAAGTAGGGTTTGAGCAAGCACAGGACGGGACAGCTGATGGGAGGATGGCAGGGCCGGGCGTTCCAGCCAGGGTCCCCCCTAGACAAATGCAGGGAGGCAGGGGAGCACCAGCTTCTACTGTGAATTCCCAGGGGTCCAGTTAGGCTCAAGTGTAGGTTGTATGAAGGTGACTTGCAGAAGCAAATGCCCTAAAGGTGGTCTGAAGGAATGAGGGGAAAGGAGACTTTATCTGTAAATGATTTCATCACTAAAAAAAAGAAAAGATTTTAAAATGTGATATAGTAACATGTGTCACTTTTGAGTACACACAATTTTCTGTGCTTTCTATAGCTTTAAATTTCATTTTAAAAGAAATCCAATCCGTGTCACTAGATTTTGGAGGCTCTTGTGTTCCAGACTAAAGACTTGGGATTTATTATGTGGGTGCCTTGTGAAGGGACCATTTGGATTGGGAGCATGACCCAGTCAAAGCTGTACCTTGGGACAAAGATTCTGACAGCAGCGTCCTGCAGCGCCAGACTAGAGGAGAGGGAGTGTGCAGACAGGGAGACCAGCCACAGCAGCTACCTACAAGCTTCACCCGACACAGGAAATGAGAGACACACCCGCCGAGAAGAGCTCGCCAACAAGAGTGCAGGATGGAGCTCGCCCAACTCCTGGCAGATGGAAGTCAGAGGCAGCCAGATGCGGGGAGGGGCCCTCACTCTGCAGAGCAATGCCCCACTGCTGGGCTAGAAGGTGGGCACCAGTGTCCGGAGCTTACCCATGAGAATCTAACAGGGCCAGGCAGGTGGGTGACCCATGATTAACACATCACGGAAAGCCTCATTCCAGGAGGGATAGATGGATAAGGATAAGAGCAGCTTGAGCTGGATAGTTACCAGGGAAACCTAAGCCCCCCTCGGCACCCTTCTTCACAGGTGTTCTGGCCAGAGCCCAGCTACCCTTACAAAGATGGCAGTGTTCTCTACAGCGGTAGTGCTCGAAGTGGAGCAGGCCATCAGAAGCGCCTGGAGGAGACACACACATAAAGAACAAACGAATAGATACCAAGGGGAAAAGGGGGGTGGGGGGTGGGATGAATTGGGAGATTGGGATCGACATATATACACTATTGATACTATGTATAAAATAGGTAACTAGGGCTCCCCTGGTGGCGCAGTGGTTGAGAGTCCGCCTGCCGATGCAGGGGACACGGGTTCATGCCCCGGTCCAGGAGGATCCCACATGCCGCGGAGCGGCTGGGCCCGTGAGCCATGGCCGCTGAGCCTGCGCGTCCAGAGCCTGTGCTCCGCAAAGGGAGAGGCCACAGCAGTGAGAGGCCCACGTACTGAAAAAAAAAAAAAAAAAAAAAAAAAGGTAACTAATGAGAATCTACTGTGTAGCACAGGGAACTCTACTCAATGCTCTGTGGTGACCTGAATGGCAAGGAAATCCAAAAACAGAGGGGATGTATGTATACGTAGAGCTGATTCACTTTGCTGTACCGTAGAAACTAACACAACATAGTGAAGCAGCTATACTCCAAAAAAAATTAATTTTAAAAAACATCACCTGGAGGGCGGTTTAAGATCCAGCTAATGGGCTTCACCTCCACAGTTTCTGATGCAGCAGATGGAGGGGGGTGCAAGGGGCAACAACCTGCATTTCTCGAAAGTTCCCAGGTGACGCTGGTGCTGCCTGTCAGAACTGCTGTTTGAGAATCGCAGCTCTAAAGCCTCTAAGCGTGGTCTGAACTCCTCCCTCAGGTCACGGGCACTCAACATGCCTCATTTAAGCTTCACAAAGCCCGTGGAAAGCAGCCCACAATTCACAGAGGAGAGTAAAGATTAAAGGTGCTCAAGAAATTACCCGAGGTTACAGAAGTAGTGGGCAGCAAGACTAGGACTGGGCGGCTCTTTTTGTTTCTGCTCTGTTTTTCCTGCATTACTTGTTCCCAAAAGTGGCCCTCAGTGATGGCTGACAGAATGTCACAGGTCCAAGCTGAACTGAACAAAATGTGAGTTTTTCTTAAGCTGAACCATCTGAACTCAGCTGAACGGACTTTTCCTTTCCTTAGCTATGTAAGTCCATTTATATTTTAGGGAGTTAAAATACTGTTATAGAACTATAGTGGCAAGAGATGGGCTTTTTCTTTCACTTTGTCCCTTTTTAAAATCTCCTCACTTGGCAAAATAAACAGGGGAAGGCCTCATTTCAGTCCCTTCTCTTTTTAAAACAAATTTCTGGTCTGTGAAACTCCTGGCAACAATGCTCTGCCGGGCTGTCTCCGGGCACCTAAGGGGCACCTGCGTCTTACAGAGTAAGGATGGCGCAGAGTGACCTGTCTCATGGGTACGTGGTGGCAGAGCCATGTGTGCCCTTGAGGCCAATCCGCTACCCACGAGCCCTATCGCAAGTTCTTCAGAGGGCCCTGTCCCTTACGGACGGAGGCTGGATCTCCTTACCCCGGGGCTGCCGGAAGACACAGGACCAGAGGGAGCGCGGGGAAGCTTTTCTCCCCAGCATTCTGACTTGGCATCTACCAGGTAGTCCTCGGGCATTAAGGAAGGTCCGTGTCCATTCACCTTCTTGCTCTTTGCATTTATTTCTACTCTTAGATGGTTGTCGGGATCAAGGGGGAATGGGCTGGTGTCCCAACGTGGAAGCCCCTGAATCAGACAAAGGAAAGCTCTGCTTGCTGTCCCTAACGCCATATAAGTAAGCGGTGGCTTCCACCCACACCAGAAGGCAGTGCAGTGCAGGGTGCTGGCAGGTGGGCTCTGGTGTCACCTGCCTGGGGCCACGTCTTGCTCTCCCAGTATTGGTGGCGTGATCTCAGGCAGGCTACCCAATGTCTCTCTCTGGCTTAGTCGCTCATCCATTAAATCAGGGTAGCTGTAAAGAGTCAATGTGTTCGTATATTTAAAGCAACTGAGAACAATGACTGTCACACAGAATACATTTGGATGTTGTGTTTATTACAACTCAGTTGTTCAGAATCATTCATGGATGCCCACCACCCTCTCAGAGGGCTCTGGGGAGACAGAGATGAGAGGGGAAAGTTATTCCTCTCCAGAAACTCGGTTGGACAATTCAATGAGTCATCTCGTTACAGAGGAAGAACTATGTTTGCAGAAGCCCAGGCTAACATGGGAGCCGGAAGGATGGGCACGGTGAGAGGTGGGGACATGTGTGTTGACCATTTACATCACAGGGCAGGGCTGACCGGAAGGCTAATGATGGCCTCCAATGGGACAGGGACTCTAAATCCCACCATGTGCTAGGCCAAGAGAAGGTTCTGGAAGTATCAGAATCGCACTCCACATTTTCAGCCACATTTACACCAGCAACTACTAACTTGGCACAAAGGGAAGGACAGGAAAGGCCATAAATATTCTCAGCTCACATTCTGAAGTGACTGAACCATTTCAGTATGTCTTCAATGTTCATAATTATTTGAGGGAGGGAAGAATCCTTTGATCCATTAGAGGCACATACGGAAGAGGAAATCCCATCATATGAATGAAGGCAGAGTACATTAAAAATGTGAATTAAGAATTAAGGAAGGGGCTTCCCTGGTGGCGCAGTGGTTGAGAGTCCGCCTGCCGATGCAGGGGACACGGGTTCGTGCCCCGGTCCGGGAAGATCCCACATGCCGTGGAGCAGCTGGGCCCGTGAGCCATGGCTGCTGAGCCTGTGCATCCGGAGCCTGTGCTCCGCAATGGGAGAGGCCACAACAGTGAGAGGCCCACGTACCGCAAAAAAAAAAAAAAAAAGAAAAGAATTAAGGAACAACAAAAAAAAAGAATTAAGGAACAAAACAATGGAATTCTGCCAATTTTTAAAATAATTGCTGTACGAATCGCTAATCAGTATCCAGTGTCACAGTGGCTAATTTGTTCAATAAGAGAAAAAAAAGATAAAGGTCCCAGAGATGGTGATGAGACAACCAGATTGGTGAAATCAATTGTGTACAAAATGTCAGAAAGGCCTTGACCCTTTGGGAGATGCTTCCAAACATCCACCTGGGAAATTGAGGTCAGGGTTTTTTGGGTTTTTTTTGCGGTACGCAGGCCTCTCACTGTTGTGGCGTCTCCCGTTGCGGAGCACAGGCTCCGGACGCGCAGGCTCAGTGGCCATGGCTCACGGGCCCAGCCGCTCCGTGGCATGTGGGATCTTCCTGGACCGGGACACGAACCCATGTCCCCTGCATCGGCAGGCGGACTCTCAACCACTGCACCACCAGGGAAGCCCGAGCTCAGGGTTTTTATATTGGATCTGGAGGTGCATGAGACCACCTCTGTGGTGTGATGAGGCCCCTTTCCTCACACGGCGTACATTCTAGCAGTGGACACAGCCAACAAACGAGTAAATAAATAAATAAGAAGGTAACTCCAGAGGGAGTTAAATGCTATGAAGAAGATAAGATGCACCTCACAGGAAGACGCTGGAAAGTCAGAGTGCTAAGGCCAGTTACCACCCAATATCCACCTGTTCCTTCTTTATTCACAGCAGGAACAAGCTGCTAATATTCTTAGCTGACACAAGTCCCTATCTCTGGCCCCATCCTCTGCAGCTCCCCCCATCAGAGACTGGCAGAGATACGCACACACCATGAAGGTGAGCTCTAAGAGCCTGGGTCCAGGACACCTGACCATCCACGCCCTGCTAAAAACGCTTCATTGGATCCCACTGCTATCAAGATGGAGATTAGGGCCTCCCTGGTGGCGCAGTGGTTGAGAATCCGCCTGCCGATGCAGGGGATACGGGTTCGTGCCCCGGTCTGGGAGGATCCCATATGCCGCGGAGCGGCTGGGCCCGTGAGCCATGGCCGCTGAGCCTGCGCGTCCGGAGCCTGCGCGTCCGGAGCCTGTGCTCCGCGACGGGGGAGGCCACAACAATGAGAGGCCCGCATACTGCAAAAAAAAAAAAAAAAAAAAAAAAAGATGGAGATTAAATTCCTGAGCTCTCAGGCCTCACCTCGATCCCCATCCCCTCCACTCCATTCCTAAACGTACATTCTTGGTGGGGTCCCCAGACATCATCACATTGAACCAAAGCAATCCACTTTCACTGCCATGTGTTGTCTGTGTAGGGCAGGCATTGGTCAGATGACTCAGCCCCATCACCGGTCCCCTCTTGAGGGGCCCAGCTGACCCTCCCCCAGAGCTGACATCACGCCTCATCTGCCAGTAGAGAGAAAAGGCCCAGAAAACTCTGCTTCACAGGACAGGTCCAGTCCATCAGCAGACACCCACTGAGCACCCGCTGTGCATCAGGCACTAAGCATGCACATGGGATTCAAAAACGAGCAAGATGACATTCCTGGAAAAGACAAGATTCTACTTTGAAAAGACACACGCACCCCAATGTTCACAGCAACACTAGATACAATAGCCAAGACATGGAAGCAACCTAAGTGTCTATCGACAGGTGAATGCATAAAGATGTGGTACACATATACAATGGAATATTACACAGCCATAAAAAAGAATGAAATAATGCCATTTGCAGCAACATGGATGGACCTAGAGATGATCATACTAAGTGAAGTAAGTCAGAGAAAGACAAATATCATATGATATCACATATATATGGAATCTAAAAAATATACAAATAAAGTTATATACAAAACAGAAACAGACCCACAGACAAGAAAACCACCTTATGGTTACCAAAGGGGAAAGGGAGGGAGGGATAAATTAGGAGTTTGGGATTAACATACACACTACTATATATAAAGTAGATAAACAACAAGGACCTCCTGTAGAGCACAGGGAACTCTACTCAATATTCTGTAATAACCTATATGGGGAAAGAATCTGAAAAAGAATAGATATGTGTATATGCATAATTGCATCGCTTTGCTGTACACTTTTAACTAACACAACATTATAAATCAACTCTACTTCCAAATTAAATAAATAATTTTAAAAAAAACAAGGGGGAAAAAAAAATGAGTGAGGCAAGGTGTTGTTTGGATGGAAGATGGTGGCCAAACAGGCATCACGACTGAGGCGGGTACAACTTGCTGAGGGTATAAAGCAGTAAAGAGCACAGGCATTTCGCCTGCCTGGAGTGGGGTGAGGGAAGCCTGGACAGCTTCCTGGAGGAGGTGTAGCCTAAGCAGAGTCCTGTAAAGGAGGTGGACTAAAATTCTTGGTGAAGAAGCCTGAGGAGGGACATGGAGCCGCAGAGATGCAGGGGTATAAACTAAAAGTGAGAGAGAGGCAAGCAGGGAGGGAAAGAGAGAGGAAAGGCAGTTAGCTGGGGCCGGATCATACCTGTACACCACTGCCAAGGAATACGTGGTCTCTCACCCAAGGGCAATGGGGAGGCAGCCACGCAAGTACCTTTAGCAGTGAGTGATGGGCTCCCACTTGCATTTTAGACAAATCTCCCTGAAGGCTGTGTGGTGGACGATTTGAGGAGGAGACGTGGCTGGACACGGGGAGACCCGTCGGGACTCCGGCAGCTACCCATCCAGTCTGAGAGGACAGGGTGGAAACAGCAGTGATGAGATTGTACCCGGTTGATGCCTGTCAGAGTGGCATCGGAAAGCCTCCTGCGCTGGCGGGCAGCCTGCTTCATGGCTATAAACATCCACGGGAGCCGCCGTGGCAGTGGCTCTCCTCCTCCCCTTCCTCCTCACACCCCATTTCATTAGATGCTGAGGGTCTCCTCGTGATGGAAGCACCAGAGCCCCAGGCACACACCACACGACTCCCAGTGTGCAGTCATCAAGTTCAGTGACAGACGATGCCTTTGCCTTACGCCTCGGAATTCCTATTAAACGTTTATAATATTAAACAATTAAAATACTCTCCTAGATTTCAGTCTGTGCTTTCTTCAGGAACCTGGCCAGTGAGATAAAATACTCAGTGGCTCCCTATTCCCCAAATAGAAATTTGACAATATGTTTCTTCATGCCCTGTCTGATATCAAAGCAATCGCACTAGAGTCAGGCTTCCAAAAAAATGTGCATTTTTTTCATGGCAACAAATAATAATAATATGAAAAAAACCCTTTGTTATGAGGCCATAATTGGTGAAGCCAAGCTCTGATAATGAGGGAACGGGATATTTATGAGGATCTCTTCTGCCTTTATTAGTGTGGAAGGTGGATGGTGGCACGAGCAGTAAGGCAATTCACAGCGATTGTAAATATGCCAATGGCATGCTAGACTACTAGGAAAAATGAAAATGTGGTACCTTTTCATGCTTGTAGGTTTTGCATGTTCTTTACTGCCACGAAGCCCCCAAAGCTGATGCCCACCTACCCCCAACCTGAAAACCCTAAAGAGGGAAGTAAAACCTTGTTACAGTAGAAGGAATCCAGTCCAGACCTGCCCTGTCCAACATGGCAGCTGCCAGCCCCACGTGGTTCCTGCTCATTTGAACTAGGCTAGACTGAATTGAGAAATGCTGTACTTGTGAAATAGACATCTGTTATTGAAGATTTAGTGCAAAAAAAGAATGTGAACTAGCTCATTAATATTTTATCATTTTTTACACACTGAAATAATATTTTGCATATATAGAGCCAAATAAAATATGTCAAAATTAATTTCACCTGTTTTAACTTTTTTAAATGTGGCTCCTAGAAAATTTTAAGTTATAGATGTGGCTGGAATTATACCAGACAGTGGCCTAGAGCACAGAATTCACTCAAAAGGCAGCCATCAAGGATGAGCTGAAGCCCATCTCTGTGGACCTCTAACAACTCATTAGATGTTGGTCCACCAGGGGACGGAGCTGTCATGAAACCCAGGAACAGAGCAGGTGAGACAACCTCAAGGTCCCTCACCCCAGACCTCAAGCTGGCATTTTTCTCCCAGGGCACCAAGGTACATTAAGTGGAAGGAAATACAATTCAATAACAATTTTTATAGTGAGCTGATTTTGCTGTTGCTCATTAGTAGCTGTGAGCTAAATTAATTTGAGCTTGATTGTCTCCTAATTGGAGAGGGACATAAATCCAGCTGAATGTGCTATCATGGATGGCACCTTGATCCTGCACAATCTCACGCTTCTGTGTTCATGACGGTCTGCACGAGAGGGGAGACCAGCTCTCCATAATTACAATAAAAATTATATTTATTGACCAAGAACATTATAATAGATGGAAATGTGCTAGGTCGTAACATTTTTTCTCAGTGAAGACATTGATCAGTCTTTACCGAGTTAATATGTTAAAGCCTGATTATAATGACTCAGGAAATTACCAATCGGTATTAAAGTTAAGAGTATAAGCCACTTATTATGCCAATACGTTTACAGTGCAATAATTTACTATTCCTCCCCAAACACAGAATAAAAACAACCTCTTATAGACATATCAATGGTTTCCACACACCCACATAGGTCTCTGACTTTTGTTATCTACAGTTTTACCCATAAAAGATGTTGAACAGATACTTGTTCAAAGGAAGATAGTGATGTAATGGAGAGAGGGAGAGACAGAAAAGGCGTTGAAACTGAGGCTGGTTTCTGACTGGCCATCTTTGCAGAAATTGTGGCCAGTGGTATCCATCCATACCTGAACCTTACTAATTTTTTTGATAGTTAAAAACACTTACTTGTAAAACCGAATGTCTGTTGAGGTAAAAACTGCCCACAGATTTGGACAGCAATAATATAATTCACCCCAACTGCGAAGTAAAAAGATATATCAATATCTAAGCATTTATTTCAAGCCAAGCCATTTTCTCTTTCCTCTCTTATAACCAGAGGGCAACAATTCAGATGAGATAAATTTGACTAGAATGAGAAGGGTAAGATTCTATTATGAAATCAATTTTGTCGTGATTGAGGGAGTGCTCCAGTCACATGCTACGACGCTGGGCACTAGATAAAGGAAATTCAGCCAGGATGCTCCCTGACTTCTGGGACTTAAAGACCTTCTGTGGAAAAAGTAATACATTTTCCAGGTACAAAAATTATAAAAGGCATAAAAACATATATATATATATATAATGAAAAATGTCCTTTCCGATCTCCTCTCCTCCCCACGTCAGCCTTCCCATACCCAGAAAGGTAACTATTTTTATTAAGGTCTCATGTATTCTTTCAGAGTTTCTTTTGCTTATATGACACATGTAAATAGATGGTCTTATTTTTCTCCCCTTTTCACAAAAGTAGTCTCACACACACACACACACACCAGAGCGACTTGGCTTTTTACATATAGTATCTTAGAAATGTCTTCTTATCAGCTCACAGAGAGTTTCTGCATTTTTTTAACTGATCCATTGTCTCTCTTTAGGCAGTGAACTAACCAGGTCCCTACAGTTGGGCACTTGGGTTCTTTGTAATCTTCTGCTATTATAAAAATGTAGGGACTTCTGAACTAGCACTGACATCATCCCTATAATTCTCCTTCCTTTCTCCCTCCTTTCACTTTTTCTCACTCACTCCTTCACTCCCCAAGCATTCACTGTGTGTCTACCTGGGCCAGATGCTGTACTAAGGTCCCCAGGAGGGTCTGACGGTCATGTCACATTGGCCCAACACCGGTCAGTGGAGGAAGGGGAATAGAATACATGTGAGACAGACAGCAAATCGCCCACAGCCCACACTAGTTTTTTTCTAGGAAGCCATTGTAGGTAGTGATGGGAGAACACCCAGCCTGAAGGTCAGCAGAGTGTGGCCAGTTACAAAATTGGGAGAACTTCCAACCTGCTTGGCCTTGGCTGAGCCCCCAGCACTGATGTTCTACGTTCTGTGTCCGTGGTGGGGGATATTCAGAATAGGAAGTGCCAGTCATCTGCCTCCCCGTGCATTCCCAAACCCCCTCCATCATTTCTAGGTAGTTCCCTGCTTCCTATTGGACACCCAAGGCCTCCTCCTGAGGCCGCCCACCAGCAGCCTGAGATAGTATTCCATATTCTGGACGATTCCAGACATCTCCCTGCTACCAAAGTCTGAGCAGAGCCCTCATCCCCAGAGACAGGCCATCTGCTGAGAAGCTCTGAGTGAGCCAGGGACTATGCCCCCCCTCCTTGGAGGCTCCACCTCTACACTGGCAAGGCGCACCTCTCACTATGAAGTCCTGTAAGGAGTAGCCAGTGACAATGACCTGAGAATTTCCCTCCCTGCAAAAGCGTGGTGAGCAAAAGGTGGGCACAGGAGTGAGCCCCTGTGGGTTGGCCTGGCCCCAGGAACTGGAAGCATAGGCACACGTGAGACGGGTGCCTGGGGAGGACCAGGGAGAGAGTCAAAAGTCACTCAATATTCAACAAATAGTTATGGAGTGCACACGATGTGCTAGGTACTGTTTTAGCTACTGGGGATATAGCAGTGACAGTGGAGATTACATTCTAGTTGGAGAGATGGCCAGTCAACACAGAAAGAAATGAAGAGCTCTGGTACGTGTGGGCGGGTCAGCAGCTCCCATGTGCTCATCCACTGCCCACAGGGGGTCCCTATGGCCAACTGACACCAGAGAATGAGGAACAGCAGGCTGGAAGGGGCCGCGGAGACATGGTGGAGACCTCAGCAGAACACCGCCTCCCGCTGGCGGCTTGCCAAAGGCCCAGGATAATATCAGGGTAACCCAAGCTGGTACCTGCCACCAAGAAGTGAATGAGTGATTTTGATGGGGGATACTCATCACCACAACCATAGCTACTATTTATGGAATATGTTTTCAGGTCACTGTACTTTTCATTTTGCATTTCCTGGCAAGAACTGTCTTGCAGGCAGCCAGAGGCAGCTATAATGCCCTGTAGGGTTACGGGTGCCCAGAGCCATGGGTGATAAAGCTGGAGTATTAAAATCGTTACAGCAAGAACTCCAAGAGAAAGAAAAAGTTGTTCGGGTTTTTTGGCACCAAAATAGGATTTTGGGGTTTTCAGTCAAGTCATTAATCTTGACAGCCAGACACTGTCGATAAACCAAGACTCTTCTAAGTTTCTGTGACATTAATGAGATCTTGGTCTCTTCCCAGTGTAGAGAGGATTCCCCGTCACCGTGCCCACTAGGCTCTGAGCAGAGCTTCTGTGGGACACGGGTGAATGCTATGGAGGCCTGTGGGCTGGGGGACGGTGAGAGGCAGAGGGGGGTAGCCAAGACCTGGAGCCACACCTCAAGAAGGGATGTAGACCAATTCAGTTCCTGCACCCACCTGAGCTGTCCCTTTCTCCAGACGTGCAGTGAGAAAACCTCCACCAAAGAGAGGCGCGCAGTGCAGGTTCCCTTGCTTCTAGGGTTTTCAGTGACTTGCTTGACCAATACAGTCAGAACTACCTGACTTCAAGGCTGGGTCACGGGGAGTCTTGCAGTTTCTACCTGGGACTTTTGGAATGCTCACTCCTGGGACACTGCTTCTTGGAACCCAGCCACAGGCCACACGGAGGCCACATACAGGTGCAGCAACGTGACTGAGCCATCTTAGACAGCACAAGCCCCACGGAGCCCCCTGGTGAGTGCATCCCCAGCTGACTTCACATGGAGCCAAAGAACTGCCCAGGTGAGCCCAGTCAACCCACAGCATCGTGAGAGAAAACAAAATGCTGGTTGTTTTATGCCACTGTGATTTGGTTTGTTCCATAGTAATAAATAATGAAAATATTAATTGGCAAGTCTAAGTCTCCTAGGCACCCAGAGGGATAAAGAGGAAGAAATACATATATGGATATATGTATGTAAGTATGCATGTGTGTGTTGTAGTGTGTGTATGTTTTACAGAGAGACGGCAAGCAGCTCACTGCAGTGTACATTAGTGTATGATAGTGCTCTCTGCAATTACTCTGGGCCAGGCACCAGTAGGTACTTTATAATCATAACTTCATTCAATCTTCGCAAAACCCGGTTAGATGAAAACTGTTGTTAACCCAGAGCACAGATGAGGTCACAAAGGCTCAGAGAAGTCAAGATACTTGCCCAAGGTCACACAGCTGATGAAGAGCAGAGTAGAGATTCCAACCTGATTCCTCAGCTGGAGTCCCCAGCCTGTGCTCTCTGCCTGAGGTAGTTCCACAAAGATAAACCATAACCACCAAGGGCAGCCAGAACACATCCATATGGAGAGGACTAGGGGGTTGAGAGGCCATGGGCAGCCAGAACACATCCATATGGAGAGGACTAGGGGGTTGAGAGGCCATGAGAGAATACCAGGAAAAGGGGGCCACGCCCCACCCTCACCCTTTTGGGTGCCCTGGACTATCTCTTCCAGAATCCCTTCAACGTCCCCACTGCTGGGCTGGGGAAGTGTGTGGAGCAAGCCCCAGTTAACCTAGGCCTATTCTCCCAGCAAAGGGTTCAGTAAGAATCCTAATCTCTGTATGCTTTACATTTACTTACAGCTCAGCAGCTCCTGCAAAGTCTACTTGTGCTTTTACCATAGGGGCAAGAATGAAGAAATATGTAATTACCCCTGAGTCGCCCACTTAGCTCTAGACGGACAATGAACGTTACAGCTTAATTCCCTCAGGAGAGGAAAGATGCCACCCAAGCTAACACAGGACCAGCTTCTTACACCTGGCCCAGGACAGAGGGTTGGATTTGGGTCTGAGGGCTGAAGATGAAGAAGAACAATAAGCCACACGCCACAAGACATCAAGAGTTCATGTGCTCTGTAATAAGTACACAGCACGGTATTTCAGTGCATGGAGTCTGGAGCCAGACAGCTTGGGTGTGAGTCACCATTTGCCTGAACTGCTATATCTCAGTTTCCTCATCTGTAAAATGGAGATGCTATTAGTAATGGTACCTGCCTCGTAGAGTGGCTGGGAGGATTAAACAGCTAACACTAAGAAATGATTGGTTAATGATGCCTGGCACATAGGAGGCACTAAATAAGTGTTGGCTGTTATTTGCAAATGGCCTCTGACCCTAACATGGATACTTCAGGAGAAATGAATCACCACCACCCCCTACAAATAACACTGCTCTGGTTGGCCAACTAGCTTGTCAGAGCCCTCCTTCAGCACTGCCGGTTGTGACTCGTGAATCCTGCTTACAGGAATATAGACCCTTACCAACCGTCTCCAGAATTTTAAAAACCGTCTTATCATTTTTGTTCAGAATATCATACAGAACTGATTTAAGTTTAAAATATCTCATTCAGATCAGTATAATGTTACAGAATGAATTCTAAATTTTGTCTTTAACTGTATTTAATAATATTCATAATATGTAGTCAAATTTGTACTTATTTCCATTTACCAAGTGATGTACACAGTTTAATTTACTCTAGATTAATTATGTAAGAAAAATGTGATTTGGTGACAATAAATTCCCAAGTGTTATAATAATCAGGTTTGGTTTGGGGACTGAACATACATTAAAATGTGCTGCCGTATCTGAAACAGACAAACCCTGCTTTCACGATGGGATGAGGGGGATTCTTGCAACATGCACCTTAAAAGTAAGCTCATTAATTTTTATAATTTTTATGTTTTCCTTTTAGATGATGAGATAAAGGAGGCTTATTTTTTAGGGTTTTTTTTAAAAGCATTTCTGCAAATAACACATTCTGAACTCTTTATTTTAAATAAATGAAAAGCCAAATGGATACAATCATCTCTCTGTTTTCTCCTTTCTCCCATTTGTTTGATCCACACCAATGGCCCCTGGGGCCTCTCAGTCATAGCTGGGGAACATGGAGATTTTCAATAAATGAAGTTACTGGTTGGGAAGTAACCTCTCTCCTGCCCCTCCTGGGAGCCTCTTCCACTACCCACACACAGGCCTCTCTCCTCAGAGCTCTGCCCGGCATTTTCCATCCAGATGCTTCAGGACCTGCATAGGTGTCTGCAGACAGGTGAGGCAAGGTGGGCCTGGGGTCGACTGTCAGGGCCAGTGGGGAACAGAGTCAGAGAGGGAACCTACGATGACACGGCACCTGCCACCACACAGTGCCAGCACCCCCACAGCTTTCTTCAAGACCTCGCGTGGGCCAGTTGTGCGAGGTAGGGATCCTTACGCCTCATCAAAGATGAAAAACCTGAGAGTCAGCCATTAAGGGAGTTGCTCGAGGGCATGACGATCCAAAATTTTGTTTCCAAAGAATTATGAGGGGGACTTCCCTGTGGTGCAGTGGTTAAGAATCCTCCTGGCAATGCAGGGGACACGGGTTCTATCCCTGGTCCGGGAAGATCCCACATGCCACAGAGCAGCTAAGCCCATGAGCCACAACTACCGAGCCTGCACTCTAGGGCCTGCGAGCCACAACTACTGAGCCCCCAAGCCACAACTACTGAAGCCCATGTGCCTAGAGCCCGTGCTCCGCAACAAGAGAAGCCACCGCTCGCCACAACTAGAGAAAGCCCGTGCACAGCAACGAAGACCCAACGCAGCTAAAAATAAAAAGAAATTTTAAAAAAAGAATTATGAGGAATGAAAACATAGTTACAATGTAATATAAGTAAACTTCTTCAGATACTACTTATAAGTGCATCCCCATGTCTGAATGTGCTCGGCTCCTGAGTTCAGACAGTCAGCAGTCAGCAGGGGACACGTGTGGCTGTGACTGTATGTAACCACACACAGAGGTGTGTACGCATGAGTGTGTTTGTGTGTGTATGTGTGTGATGTCTGGGATTCTAGTTGGCATTGGTTTTAGATGGAAAAATACCAAGTTTTTCCAAGTGGCTATCTTTGAGTTGTAGAAGAGGCAGCATTTAGGAGTTTTTTGCTCTGTGCATGTTTCCACTTTCCCTCTACTGCCCATATATTATTTTAACAATAGGAAAGTTCAGGGGTTTTTTGTAAATCTAGGCAACACATATTAAGCTGCTAGTTACCGACTCATCACAGCAGGGACAGAAACAGCCTGCCTCCTGGGCTGTCAGGTGGAGGCCTGGTGGTGAGGGCACGAATCATGCTGGGGAGAAGACGGGGTGATCTGGGATCACTGGGGAAACAGTTCCTTCTGCTTTCCCATCTCTCTGCAGTTTCTGACTCCAGCCTCTGCCCCGCACAGCTGGGGCACTCATTCCTGGGAAGCCCCTCCCTCCATGTCTGCATCCCCTCTCCTGGGAAACTGGGGAGCTTGTAAATTTAATGTGTAATCCAAGCGCCCCGAACCCTGCACCCCAGGAGCTCTGGGTCCCCAGGCCCAAGGCGTATGGACTGGCGGACAGTGGGAGCATTTCTCTGTCCCAGGCTGTCTGTGACCCCATCCTCTTCTGCCAACATTTCTGTCTGTAAAATGGTGAACCAGGGGCTTCTCCTGGGCTTCCAGCCACTGACAGCAGGTGAGAGCCCTGCATATGCTCATTGCCCTCAGTGGCATATAAATATTTTTACTGCACTTAACAAGATGCTGGCTTTGGTCTCTGGGAGAAGCCCCTCTGGTTTGTAGGTTCCATTTAAATGTGTAGAAATGTTTGCTGTCCATACGGGTGGCTTCCTGTCTTCGCAGGGGAAATCTGCATCTCCTCATTAGGTAACAACACTGAACGTTCAGCCTCTGATTTTCAGAGGGCAGCCCTTCTACTCACCCACCTGACCAGGGCTGTTCAGGAAAGACCTCAGAAGCAGAAGTCTGTGTTTAGCCAGGAGGGACAGCGTGAGGGCTGGATATAGGGCCCAGGGAGAAAGAGATGCTGAGTGTCTTCTGCAGACTGTGACAAGCCTCTGGAGTTAGACTGTGTTGGATGATCAAGAGCTTGGCTGGCCTTTGCCTCTGGCTCCTGAGAGAGAGCCTCTAAAGCCTTGGAACCCCCCTGAGTAACAGCAGTGTCCTTGTTATTCAAGGTGGGTCCCTCGGACCACACCTGAGTTTATGCTAATGAGGTGGCTCCTGCTGGGCCCCTAGGTAGTTTCAGGATGGGGCTGGCCAAGCCAGAAAGACCAACCACCATGTGATTAGTGGCTTAGAGCTGAGTGATGTCAGCCTGGAGGGCACTAGAGATTGAATTAAAGTCACGTGGACAATGATTCAACCAATTGTGTTTGCGTAATGAAACCCCAGCAAAAACTCTGGACACCAAAGCTCAGTAGAGCCACCTAGTTAATTGTGCTGGAAGGGTGACAAAAAGCTTCATGTTGGGGACCCTCTCAGACCTCACCCTATGTAGCCCTTCTTTTCTCTGGTCCTGATTTGCATCCTTTATAATGAAACCATAAGCATAAGGATAGTGTTTGCCTGAGTTTTGTGAATTGCTCTGCAAATTACAGATTCTACGGGGGTCATGGGAATGCCCAAATTTATAGCCAACGGATCAGAGATACAGATGGCCTGGGGAACCCCCTAAGCTTGTAGCTTGTGTCTGAAGTGAGAGCAAGCTTGTGGGAGACTATTCCCTTAACCTGTGAAATGTGACCTAATTCCAGGCGGTTAGTGTCAGAATTGCGTTGCAGGCCGCTGGAGTTCAAACCCTGACCCTGGGGCTTTCCTGCTGTGCCATCTACTACCCTTTCCAATCCTCGGTACCTACATCTAAATCAGTTAAGGGAGAAAGCACGTGTAAAATGCTCAGAGCTCAACAGACAGCAGGAAGCGCTCATAAACATTATCTATCATCATGGAGACCCACACCCTGCCAGGGAGAATGACAGGGACTTAGGTCCTGATCTTTCTCTTGCTAAAGACCTCCTCTGTCTCTTCTAAGGTCTTTACCCAACGTAGAATATTCTGGCCTGCCCCACACCTTTTCACATTTTGCTGAGCTTTGCCTAATATTATTCCTTCACAATTCATTCATATCTCATGTCTACATGTAAATAAAGTTATTTCCTATTTACATACCGATTTATTAGCCTATCACATGGTAACAGCTGGACAGTATTTCACCAAAATTGGAGAGGCAATCTGCGGTGATCTCACTCCAAATACAGGCTAGGCAATGTACAAAAAGTCTGCTTTGGGGGACCCTTGAACCATTTCAGTTGTTCACCTTTTATACCAAGAAAAACATTAAACATTTCAACAAACGAATTCGCTACATATTTATATATATATTTAAAACTGTGCTAGAATTTAGTGGCTGTGATAGGGAGTCACCAAATGTTCATTAATTATTTTAAGTCATTGCTTTAATTCTATTGTATGGGAGAAGACAAAGAAAACAAATGCCACACAAATTGACCTTATCAGAGCCCAAACTGAGAAAGATGAGAGAATCTCAAAGTCAGACCGAGGGGAATCTCTGTGGAGTCAGTCAGGAGAAATGGGCTTTTCTGGGGGTGAATGAGGGGCACCTACCAGAAGAGGGTTTCAGAGCTAGATGGGATACCCAGTCTCTCTTGAGGGCTTCAAGCCCAAGGAGTACTTGAGCACCCAAAAGACAGGCAGTCACCACCCTGAGCTTCAAGAACAGGGGTCCAAGAGGGCGAGTGCCCACCAGCTGGGAGCGGCTTGCTCCTTCTTTCACAGGTAATGGAAAACAAAGTTCCACTAAGGGACATTCTACCGCCAATCAGGGGGCACGTGAAATGCACAGTTAGATGCCACGGCAGAGGAAACAAATGATAGTTTTAAATTTGCCCTTGCTAAAGCATCACACATCAGTTGGATGTTAAAAATTGGGTACAGGGCTTCCCTGGTGGCGCAGTGGTTGAGAGTCCGCCTGCCGATGCAGGGGACATGGGTTCGTGCCCCGGTCTGGGAAGATCCCACATGCCGTGGAGCGGCTGGGCCTGTGAGCCATGGCCGCTGAGCCTGCACGTCTGGAGCCTGTGCTCCGCAACGGGAGAGGCCACAACAGTGAGAGGCCCGCGTACCGTCAAAAAAAAAAAAAAAAAAAATTGGGTACAATTGTCACCTGTAATTGAAGAGTCAGCTTAAGTGATGCTGCTCCAATGATAAAGTCAGGTTGGAGCCTATTTCAGGGACCTAGAATGTAGGTTGTCTTCCAGGTACCAGCTATGCATTTCAACAGGGTGTAGTCTAGAGGAAGCTTTATTAATATATTCCCTGGACACTGCTGAGCCCTTCAAACTACTCCCTTCTCTTTCAGACATTTCAGAGAATATCTGTTTCTATACAGCCATTGGTAAGTCATTAGGGCAGACACTCCAAACGCAGGGGTTACGATTTGTTTGAGCTGCTTCTTACTTGGGCAGCTTCAGTATGAGAGGCAATAGGAATTTATTCATATGCACTCCAGACCGTGGCATACTAAGTAGAGTGTTAGAGCCTTCTTCCAAAGTGGGAAATAATTATGACTTAATTACGTATGACAATTACTTAAACAGCCTAAAAGAGTCCAACATTCATCTTTTTACTGTTTGCATAATGATGTATCGGCAAGAAAGGTAAGATGCAGATTCCAGAAAAGGATCCTGTGCTTTCAGTTGGGGCTAGTTTAAGAAGAGCTGTGTTTCACCTTTCAGAATGGCTATCATCAAAAAGTCTACAAATACCAAATGCTGGCAAGGGTGTAGAGAAAAGGGGACCCTCCTACACTGTTGGTGGGAATGTAAATTGGTGCAGCCACTGTGGAAAACAGTATGGAGATTTCCCAAAAAACTAAAAATAGAACCACTATATGACCCAGCAATTCCACTCTTGAGTATATATCCAAAAACAACCAAAAACACTCATTCGAAAAGATACATGCACCCCAGTGTTCACAGCAGCACTATTTACAACTGCCAAGACATGGAAACAACCTAAGTGACCATCAACAGATGAATGAGTAAAGAAGATGTAACATATATATTTATATATATTTATATTTATATTTATATTTATATATAATGGAATACTACTCAGCCATAGAAAGAACAAAATTTTGCCATTTGCAGCAACATGGATGGACCTGGAGGGCATTATGCTAAGTGAAATAAGTCAGACAGAGAAAGATAAATGCTGAATGATATCACTTATATGTGGAATCTAAAAAATACAACAAACTAGTGAGTATAACATAACAGAAGCCGACTCATAGATACAGAGAACAAACTGGTGGTTACGGGGTGGGGGGGCAATATAGGGGTGGGAGAGTATGAGGTACAAACTATTAGGTATAAAATAAGCTATAAGGATATATTTACAACATGGGGATTATAGCCAATATTTTGTAATAACTGTAAATTGAAAATAACCTTTAAACATTGTACAAAAATAAAATTTTTTTTTAAAAAGAGAAGAGTCGTGTTTGAAGATGGCAGTGGTCACGTGAGTTCTTAAAATTTTCTTCCAGTTGTCCACACCTTTTTCCTTTGGCCTCTCCTACCTGGCAACAACCCACGCTTTCTCTCACATTCAGCCTACAAAGAACAAGCGGGGACGCTGAGTAAAGAGGGAGGAGGAAGACCTCAGAGGAAAGAAGTGGAGGAAGACCCATGATGGCCTCAAGAAAATCATGAAAAATGTCCAATTGCTTAAGGATGGCCATTTTAGGAGCCACATATTGGTTATTTGGAATTCATATGCAAATGAGATGTTGACCCTGTGATGATGACACTCAATGTGTGTATACATATATGTATGCGTATACATATATACGTACATACACACACACACACACACACACACACTCATACACATATATACATACACAGGTCTCTCTCCATCCAACCGCTCATACATCAGGATGGGTTCCTCTGGAACATCTCAGCAGTGATCACTGGCTTATAAGACCAGCTCTGAAAGACATACATGAATAAGGACACCACCAGATAACTGTTCCTGTCAGGATAGCAAATTTCCACCATGCCTGCATAAAAATGAAAGTAAAACTCAGAAACCAAACAGATATTTTCAAAATCGGTGGAAATCAGCCCTGTCCCTCCTGCCTTCAACGTTCCCCTCGTGCTATTCCACACCCTCCGAGGCTGGGAATGACTCATGGCCCCCACGGAGCCATCAGAGCGCCCTAATCCAATTCATCAGGACTACTAATGACTCCTGGCACAGGCACGCAGGCCATCCATATTGCTGAGATTCCAGGAGGCTGGCGGCCCAGCCACACCGGGCAGAGTGTAGTTGATGAGAACTTACATCAAATTTGCATACATTTGCACAGCATGTCAGAAATACTTCTAATCTCCAACAGACGGGACAAGTGGAGAGAAAGCAAAAAGGGTTTGTTGGAGGAGATGACTGAGCCTGGAGAAGGCCCCAGATCTCCTCCCTAGTTGGCATCTGGCCTCCTGTTTTAATTGCCTTGCTGGTGATCACTAATAAAATGACCACTAGCTTGCTTTTCAGGCAGCTGCCTTTGTTTTAAGGTAACTCATTTTTTCTTTCTCTTTCTTTCTTTTTTTTTCTTTTTTTTTTGCGGTACGCGGGCCTCTCACCGCTGTGGCCTCTCCCGTTGCGGAGCACAGGCTCCGGACATGCAGGCTCAGCGGCCATGGCTCACGGGCCCAGCCGCTCCGCGGCATGTGGGATCTTCCCAGACCGGGGCACGAACCCATGTCTCCTGCATTGGCAGGCGGACTCGCAACCACTGTGCCACCAGGGAAGCCCTTTTCTCTTTCTTTTCTCTCTTTTTTTTAAATTTCTGGACTGTGTACTTCCTGCAGCAGCGAAGGGCGTTCTGATTAATACATTCTCCTGCTGGAGGCTAACGCGTGTCTTCATATGCCTGGTAAATAACAACTAATCATGGGTTCCGCATAGGAAATTTACAACCCTGGACTCTGATATGAACCTGTCCAGCAGGAGAGGTGGGTAGGCATGCTGAGCCAGGCTTTAACCCTTGTCTTCTGAAATGAAAGGGCATAAACCAAAACGTTTCAGTGCAGGGGAGAAAGACAGGCAAAAGAGCATCAAGACGCACACACCATCTGGACCTTCATAGAGCATTAATGGGGAATAATTACATTGCTCCGGCTGCCCAATGGCTGTGAGTCTCTGGAAGCGAGTCTGGTTTCCCAGGCCTTCCCAGCGGCTGTTGTCTGGCCCGGGCGAAAACTGAAAGTCCGAGGCTGAAATGGCTCATTAAAAGAATCTTGAAAAAGAGGGTGGCTCTTTGAATCTTAAAGGCAGTAATGAGTAGCTCAGCAGGCTGTGCAGAGAAAGCCTTCCCTGGTCCCTAAATTAATTCTCAGTGAGTAGGGATGGAGGAGAAGCAAAGGGGAGAGGTGAGGACGGGAGGGGAAGAGAGAGGGGAGAGGAGGAGAGAGAGAAGATACATACTGTAGCCAGTTACTGATAAAACTTCCCCAAGACCGCTTCTCGGGAGGAACTCACCAGCTGCTGCTTGGCAGCAGGAATGTAAAACCGTCAAGAAGTTCCATTTACTGCTGGCTGGTGAGTCGGCAAGGAAGGTGTGCTCTGTGCACCTTAAGTAGAATTTCAATCCAGCCTGGCCCCTCCGCTGACGCTGAGGTCTGCGAAGCAAGCAGACTGGAGTGGGCAGGAACAAACAGGCTGATTTTTAAAAGCTGGACCAGCAGAGGCAGGTCAAGCAGCCAAGCAAGAGAGGACAGGTCCTGTCCTGTTCTGACCTTGGCAGGGAGCCCCACCCCAGGGGCTTCCAAATAGAGGTCACGTTCTGACCTCTCCAGGCCATCGCAGTGCCCATCCAGCTGGTGCCGTGGTTGATTCAGATGTCCAGCCACCTGGACAGTGGCTACTGCCAACCTCAACTCCATCCTCAACCCCCTTGACAAATGTGAGGTTTATTTGCACTATTTGGATCCTATTCCTTCTTTAAGACGGAAGTTGTCCCAACTTTTCCGTGAAGCATTCTAGAAGAATATGCCCCCCACAGCTGGTGACCTCTCCTTTCTGATACCCCTGTACCTCCTCACCGGACCATTTATGGTGACCTCCTGCTCATGGCCCTGCTATATGAAAACCCAACAGAGCTGTGGATCACATCCCCTCCCACTACCTATAACCTCAGCCTCTTCCCCATCTCACTCCTCTTCAGTCTCAAAAACTCATCCTGGGGCTTCCCTGGTGGCACAGTGGTTGAGAACCTGCCTGCTAATGCAGGGGACACGGGTTCGAGCCCTGGTCCGGGAAGATCCCACATGCCGTGGAGCAACTAAGCCTGTGTGCCACGACTACTGAGCCTGCGCTCTGGAGCCCGCAAGCCACAACTACTGAGCCCATGTGCCACAACTACTGAAGCCTGCGCACCTAAAGTCCGTGCTCCGCAACAAGAGAAGCCACCGCAATGAGAAGCCTACGCACCGCAATGAAGACCCAACGCAGCCAAAAATAATAAATAAATAAAATTAATTAATTAAAAAACAACAACTCATCCTGCACAGCTTCTGCTAGTTACCATCCCATCTTTCCCATTACTGATGTATACACTCACTTTGTTTCAAAAGGCATTTGAAGCAACCTGGAAACATGCATTCCGGATAAGAAAATAAATATCAGGAAAGAAGGAAATCAGGGAATTAGAAAATAAAGTGAGGAAAAATCAGCTGAAGCTAGGGATGTGTTGAATGTATTCACACAAAAGCATGTTCCTGAATGTCCTATCATCTGCTAAAATGGGATGCAAATTTGACTTCATTTTCTAGTGACCAAAGAGAGAGAAATAATCAGAGGGAATCATGAAACAAGGCACAGTGTCTAGGTGATGGAAACAATTCCCTTGCTCAGGGCAAATCATGCCTGGACTTAAGGCCTGAGGGAAGCTTCTCCTCTGGGTCCCATCATTGGAGCCCTGTGTGATGGAGTAATAAAGTGAAGACAGGAATTAATGTCAACATAATGCCTGGCATGACTTAGTGAAGGGGAAACAGAAGGGAACAGACAGGAAAGATGCTTGCCTTCGTGAACCTTGGATTTTACTAGAAAACAGAGAGACAATTAGCCTGTTCATATCATCTTTGTTCAATCGACAGAGAGGGGGTATCTGAGATAGGATGCTCTGGGGCAGATCTCCTTCACAAGGGTACGAGGCATCAGCCAGGTAAAGACTTGGACCATTTCTGTAACATACCCTGTCTGGCCAAATCCAGAGAATCCAAAACCTGATTCAGGGAAACCAAGTCTCTGAGGGCCTGCATCTTGCCCCACCTCTTCAGGATGAAGATTCTTGGAAGAGTTGCCCACCCGTACTCTCTCCACTCCCCCACCTCCCAGCTGTTCCTCAGCCTCCCTGTAACCTGCCTTCCCTACCCTTCCCCAGGAGAAGCCACACCAGCCACGCACCCAGTGAAGCCACATTGCCACCAGAAACACTTGCGGTCTTTATGTGATTGGAAGTGTTGGTGTATTTGTTACTGTTGATCATCCCCTACTTGAAATACCCTCTTCTGGCCTCTGTGATCCCTATTTGTTCCTGGTTTCCCCTCCCCTCTCTTCAGACATCAGTTCTGTAGCCTCCTCTTCTTAAATTTGCTTCTTAAATATCAACCTGCCCTTGAATATTGTCTTCTCACTTTAGGTCCCCTCCCTGGTGAATGTGACACACCCAATATCTCAAGTGACTCCCACGTCTGTATCTACTTGCACCCTGTACTGCTCCACTGATACTCAGACCTAGGCCTTGACCTATGAGGTCAAGGCACCCTCCACTCACCACGTTCAAATTTTACCGTTCCAACCTCATTCTTCTCCCAAATTCCCTACAGGCATGTGACCACCATCTCCTTAACTCCCCAAATCAGAAACCTCACGTTCATCCTTAACTCCTCCCCCCTTCCACCTATCCAGTTGTGTTGATTCTATCATCCATATATATCTCCTATTTATTACTTTCTCTCCATCCCTACTAATGAAAATTAATTGTTTACTACGGTCAGGCACTGTTCTAAGCGCTCTATGCCTTACACATAACGTCTACACAGGCATGTAATGGAGTCAACGTTCGTTATTAGCCTCTACATCCCACAGGGGAGGAGACGGAGGCACAGAGAAGTTGCATGACTTGCCCCAGGCCACACAGCAAGGAAATGGAAAGCCAGGATTTGGATGCAGACAGTTTCTGACTTCAGGGCCCACCAGATACCACCACTGCTATTTGTCACTTCTCACCCAGATGATGGCAATCACTTCCTAACCAATCTCCCCCAGCCTCCATTCCCGTCCCCTTTTCCACACCACTGCCCCACAGTGTGATCCATCAAAAACTCAAATCTGAGCTCACCACCCTGGGCTTAAAATCCTTCCATGATCCCCTCTGGCTTGCAAAATAAATGTCAAGCTCTTGGTGGTTGCATGCCACAATCCCACCTCTCCTCCCCTACCACTCACATCCACACCCACACACCTATCACGTGCCAGGAATTGTGCTCAGACCTCTGGGCAATGCAAAATGCGGCACCCAGTGTCAAGAAAATGTTGAAGAAGTAGGCAAAGTGTACAAACGAAAAGTTAAACATAAGGATTAAGCCCAAGATTACCATGAAAAAAGAGGTCACAAGGCAGCATAATTTAGCAGTGAGGCGGGCAGACTCTTAAGCCAGACATTTAATGTAAGCAAAATTGTCTCTCCAGAAAGATCTTTTTCCATCTCAAGCTGGCACTTGTGAATGATCGGCTCAATTCTGGTTTAGTTCGAAAGATACTGTAATATTCCCATATTGTTCCAGTTCAATACTTTTAGAAAATGAATAGGCTTGGTTCTGGTTCAAACTGGCTTACTAGGTGTTGCTGTTTTGAAAAATCCTTGGTTCAGTGCTCAGCTCACTGAGGGAAAAGAAAAAAAAAAAACAGATTAATTTGCAGCTCAGCTTGGTTCAAGGATTGCAAATTAGAGCAGTTGCTTCCAGTCGTGGTTCACACTTGAGCGGACACCCAGTTATGAATTCAGCTGGCAGGCCTGAACTTCCGTGGCCGCGGCCTTCCACAGAACCTTTCTGGCCTCCAGCCCTCACAGTTTATCTCTGGAGCAGATGTTTGGGAGTCCCCAGCACAACACACCTGGGGGCCTACCATCAGGTAGCTTCCTCTTGGCAAAGGAGGGGCTATGTGGGCTAATAAGAAGCAAACGCCCCGCCTCCCTTGAGACAGGGGCTCCCTCACCTCTTGCAGGCCTCTGTTCCCTTCACCATGCCTCTGAGGCCTCCCGTGAACATCCTTAAAACAGCCCCCCACCCCTCTTGCTACCTCCTACTACTATCTCTTTTCCCTGCTTCATTCTTCTCCATAGCATTTACCAGCCACTGATCTACTCTCTATTCTATTGGTGTGTGCTCTGGCTCCCCTCTGGGAGGGAGGGATTTCTGTCCATCTTTTTCACTATTATATGCGCCCGCACCCCCATCTGGACTAGTACCTGGAATAGAATAGAAGTCTATCAAATATATGTTAAATATCTAATAAACCCCCTCAGTCTAAATCCAGAGCTTATGATTTCCAAGGAGAAGCAGGATTCGGCCTAAAAACTGTATTTCTATATATATTATGAAGAATATCTCACTCCTACTGGGTTTTTCCTTATAATATCCTCTTTCCCTCCTTCTTCTGCATCATCTGGTTGTCTCCAATGCTAGGGTGAAACAAAGCAAAGTATATGAAACCGTATACAAGCCCCTGTGTCCCTATAGTTTGAAGTAAAAGTCTCCCAGGCCTCCTTGAGTCTCAAAAGGCTGACTCAAGAGTTAATGATTAGGCATTTTCACAATATTGATTCTTCCAATCCAAGAACATGGTATATCTCTCCATCTGTTTGCATTATCTTTGATTTGTTTCATCAGTGTTTTATAGTTTTCTGAGCACAGGTTTTTTTTGCCTCTTTAGGTATTCCTAGGTATTTTGTTCTTTTTGTTGCAGTGGTACATGGGATTGTTTCCTTAATTTCTCTTTCTGATCTTTCATCGTTAGTGTATAGGAATGCAAGAGATTTCTGTGCATTAATTTTGTATCTGGCAATTTTACCAAATTCATTGATTAGCTCTAGTAGTTTTCTGGTGGCATCTTTAGAATTCTCTATGTATAGTATCATGTCACCTACAAACAGTCACAGTTTTACTTCTTCTTTTCCAATTTGTATTCCTTTTATTTCTTTTTCTTCTCTGATTGCCACGGCTAGGACTTCCAAAGCTATGTTGAATAATAGTGGTGAGAGTGGACATCCTTGTCTTGTTCCTGATCTTAGAGGAAATGCTTTCAGTTTTTCACCATTGAGAATAATGTTTGCTGTGGGTTTGTCATATATGGCCTTTATTATGTTCAGGTAGGTTCGCTCTGTGCCCACTTTCTGGAGAGCTTTTATCATAAATGGGTGTTGAATTTTCTCAAAAGCTTTTTCTGCATCTATTGAAATGATCATATGGTTTTTATTCTTTAATTTTTTAATATGGTGTATCTCATTGATTGATTTGCATATATTAAAGAATCCTTGCATCCCTGGGATAAATCCCACTTGATCATGGTGTATGATCCTTTTAATGTGCTGTTGGATTCTGTTTGCTTGTATTTTGTTGAGGATTTTTGCATCTATATTCATCAGTGGTATTGGTCCATAATTTTCTTTTTTTGTGATATCTTTGTCTGGTTTTAGTATCAGGGTGATGGCGGCATGGTAGGACAAGTTTGGAAGTGTTCCTCTCTCTGCAACTTTTTGGAAGAGTTTGAGAAGGATGGGCATTAGCTCTTCTCTACATGTTAGAATTCGCCTGTGAAGCCATCTTGTCCTGGACTTTTATTTGCTGGAAGATTTTTAATCAGAGTTTCAATTTCATTATTTGTGATTGGTATGTTTATATTTACTAATTCTTCCTGGTTCAGTCTTGGAAAGTTGTACCTTTCCAAGAATTTGTCCATTTCTTCCAGGTTGCCATTTTATTGGCATATATTTGCTTGTAGTAGTCTCTTATGATCTTTTGTATTTCTGCTGTGTCGGTTGTAATTTCTCCTTTTTCCTTTCTAGTTTTATAGATTTGAAGCCTCTCCCTTTTTTACTTGCAATCTACAGGTTCAATGCAATCCCCATCAAATTACCAATGGCTTTTTTCACAGAATTAGAATAAAAACTTTTACAATTTGTATGGAAACACAAAAGACTCTGAATAACAAAGCAATCTTGAAAAAGAAAAACGGAGCTGGAGGAATCAGGCTCCCGGACTTCAGACTATACTACAAAGCTACAGTAATCAAGACAGTATGGTACTGGCACAAAAACAGAACTACAGATCAATGGTACAGGATAGAAAGCCCAGAAATAAACCCACACACATATGGTCACCTAATCTATGACGAAGGAGGCAAGAATATACAAGGGAGAAAAGACAGTCTCTTCAATAAGTGGTGCTGGGAAAACTGAACAGCCCCATGTAAAAGAATGAAATTAGAACACTACCAACACCATACACAAAAATAAACTCAAAATGGATTAAAGACCTAAACGTAAGACCGGACACTATAAAAAAACTCTTAGAGGACAACATATGAAAAACACTCTTTGACATAAATCACAGCAAGATCTTATTTGACCCACCTCCTAGAGTAATGAAAATAAAAACAAAAATAAACAAATGGGGCCTAATGAAACTCAAACTTCTGCACAGCAAAGGAAACCATAAACAAGACGAAAACACAACCTTCAGAATGGGACAAAATATTTGCAAATGAAGCAACGGACAAAGGATTAATCTCCAAAATATAAAAGCAGCTCATGAAGCTCAGTATCACAAAAACAAACAACCCAATCAAAAAATGGCAGAAGACATAAATAGACATTCCTCCAAAGAAGACATACAGATAGCCAAGAGGCACGTGAAAAGATGCTCAACATTACTAATAATTAGAGAAATGCAAATCAAAACTACAGTGAGGTTATCACCTCACACAGGTCAGAATGGCCATCATCAAAAAATCTACAAACAATAAATGCTGGAGGGCTTCCCTGGTGGCGCAGTGGTTGAGAGTCCGCCTGCCGATGCAGGGGACGGGGGTTCGTGCTCCGGTCCAGGAAGATCCCACATAACGCGGAGCAGCTGGGCCCATGAGCCATGGCCACTAAGCCTGTGCATCCGGAGCCTGTGCTCCGCAACGGGATAGGCCACAACAGTGAGAGGCCCGTACCACACAAATAAATAAATAAATAAATAAATAAATAAATAAATGCTGGAGAGCGTGTGAAGAAAAGGGAACCTTCTTGCACTGTTGGTGGGAATGTAAATTGATACAGCCACTGTGAAGTACAGTATGGATGTTCCTTAAAAAACTAAAAATAGAACTACCATATGACCCAGCAATCCCACTACTGGACATATACCCTGAGAAAACCATAATTCAAAAAGACACATATACCCCAATATTCATTGCAGCACTATTTACAATGGCCAGGACATGGAAATGACCTAAATGTACATCGAAAGATGAAAGGATAAAGACGATGTGGTACGTATATACAACGGAATATTACTCAGCCGTAAAAAGGAACAAAGCTGGGTCATTTGTAGAGATGTGGATGAACCTAGAGTCTGTCATACAGAGTGAAGTCAGAAAGAGAAAAACAAATATTGTCTATTAACACGTATATATGGAATTTAGAAAAGAATGGTACAGATGAACCTATTTGCTGGGCAGGAATAGAGACGCAGACATAGAGAATGGACATGTGGACACGGGGGCGGGGGGAGGAGTGGGGAGGGGAGGTGGGATGAATTGGGAGATTAGCATTGACATATATACACTACCCTGTGTAAAACAGATAACTAGTGGGAACCTGCTGTATAGTGCAGGGAGCTCAGCTCAGTGCTCTGTGATGACCTAGATGGGTGAGATGGTGGGGGGAGTGGGAGGGAGGCCCAAGAGGGAGGGGATATATGTATACCTAGAGCTGATTCACTTCGTTGTACAGCGGAAACTTACACAACATTGTAAAGCAACTATACACCAATAAAAAAAAAAAAAAAAAGAGGGCTTCCCTGGTGGCGCAGTGGTTGAGAGTCCGCCTGCCGATGCAGGGGACACGGGTTCGTGCTCTGGTTCGGGAAGATCCCACATGCCGCGGAGCGGCTGGGCCCGTGAGCCATGGCCGCTGAGCCTGCGCATCCGGAGCCTGTGCTCCGCAACGGGAGAGGCCACACCAGTGAGAGGCCCGCGTACCACAAAAAAAAAAAAAAAAAAAAAAAAAAAAGAATTAGAAGAAAGATTTGATCCACCTGGTAACAATACTGTTAATTTTAATGATTATTAATCAGATAAAAGTGCCTCACTCCCTCCTTCCCATCCACTCCACTCCCACACACATTGAATGGTGCCCCTTGCCCAATACATGCCACAATGTCATGGTGATGAGCCACAGGGAAGTCCATGGAGCTCTCTAAAATGTTCATCCAAAAGTCCTTGGGGAAATTAAGAATATAACCACACAGTCAAGGAAATCCATAAGAGGTGAGTAATTTATCTACTTACCATTCGGTTTCCCTGCTGGAAAGCAAACAGAAGCTAAAAATGGGTGGATCTTTAGAAAGGTATATTTTCTTTTTCTCTAGCTATTTTTATTATATTTATCTTTGTGTTACATTTTCACTGGGATGTGTTGAGGAGTGGATTTTTTTATTTGACCTTCTTGAGATTTGATGGGTTTCCTGAATCAGTTTAATTTCATCAGTTTGGGAAACGTCTCAGCCATTAATTACCTCTTTCAATATTGCCTTTTCCCCAATATTGTCTTTTCTCCTGAAATTCTCATTCTGTGCTCCATGGCTCCTAATGTCCCATTTTTAACCTCTTTTTCCCTCTTGGGACTGCATTATGAATAACTTCTTTAAATTTATTTCAGCTGACTAAACTTCTTTTCATCTGTCCAATTGGCTATTAAATTGCTAAATACAATAGTGAAATCTTGACTATGATCACTTTCACCTCGAAAATTATTTGGTTCTTCATCAAATCTGCCCGATCTTGTAAAATCTCATGTCCGTTTCTTATCTTCTATGTCACTTTGTTTATAACTTGAAACTCATTATTTTATAATCTGTCTTATATGCCAATCACTGTGGATATGCTTCAGCTGTTACTTCTCAGCCTCTCTCAGTGCTTTGTTTCCATATATGGTTTTATCACTTTTTTTCTAAGTTCCTTTTTTTCCCCTCAGAACATTATCTGCGAGAATTCCTTGAGGCCTGGGTTACGGGTGAGTTCCTCCAGAGAAGATCTGTTTCCTTTTGTCATGTGCCTGGGGCACAACCAACCTGGACTTCAGCTTACAACTCAATTTTCCACCTGAGGTTTTTCAAACCACCCACACAGCGTGATTTCAGGCTACAAACCTATGTGCGGGCATTTGGGTATATGAACTCTCATGTGAGAATATTTCCCTTCCATTCAGAATTAAGGGTGGGGACTGCCAATGTCCTTTGCCATCCCCGGGGGCTTTTTCCCACTTCATCCTTACTCTGAGGACATAGCTATTTAGGATCCTAACTTAATGTAACTTGGGAGAGCCAGAGCCTCCAGACAGACTTCCATTTTGGACAGACCAATGGAACCTCCCATTTGGGGCTCTTCTGTCTGTCTCCCATGGCTACACAAACCAATGGTTAAGCTCACCTGACCCAGCAAATGCCTGCAAGGGGTCACGACACCTCTGTGATACCCATTTTCACTTAGTCCATGGCTTCTATTTTTATCAACTCATCAATGCCTTTTGAAATATCTGTAAGTGGTTTAGCCAGCATTTTTTACTTTTAAGCAGGAAAGCTGTCATCAGGGTTTCTAGTCTGCTAAACAGCTGGATAAGGAAGACACAGAATTCTCTTTACCCCATAGCCCCAGGGACGTGTTAACATCCTGCAGTTGGCCAGAGGCTTGTTCACTGGAATATCGGCCTCTGGGGCTGGCCACGCGCCTGTAGCTGGTGTAACACACCAGTGATCATGAGTGAAGGGGAAACTGTACTGCAAAGTACACTTTTAGCTTTAGAGAGTTACTTAAGGGACTGAAGATGGGCCATTAACCCAGGCAGGACTGCATTATGTATTCAGTTCCTCCGGGTTAAGTGTACGGGGCTGAGTGGAGATGTTCCTATCAAGGTCAGGAAAAGCTCCTACACTCTGGTCCTTCAACTAACAAAACGGCACCTGATATACTATTCGGATTCCCAGGACAGCATATTCAGTCTGAGAATTTTGCAGTAGCCTCGATCCAAAGTAACCAGGAAGGTTGTTATTCCTGCTCCAGGAAGCAACTCTCCAGGGCTTCCTGAGGCGTGTGTGTCCTATGTCTTGGGGAGAGAATGCAGAGCTAGAATTCTCAGTGACAGTTTGGAGCCTTTGGTGATATCCAAATGGGGAAAAGACGGAAGGGCACCCAAGTCCTGGAGTAAAACTGAGACAGGCTGGGACCCTTTGCAGCAGTGCCTGCACCTGGACAGATATCTCCTCAAGCAATAAAATACAAAGAAACTATAAGGGACTAAAAATAACTACATGCATGCACAGCTGGGGCACATTATGGACAAGAAGATACAAAAAGACCAAACCACCCAAATACCACTTCCGAAGAGCCAGGAGCAAAAGCAGGGTACTAGGCATGCACCTTGCACACACCACCACCAAAGGGGTGGGCAAAACACCTAAGCCACTCCTCTGGCATGACCTCTGGACCCAGCCCTACCCTCACCCCTACCCTTACCCCATATAAGGAATCAGCTCGTCCCCCCTTGTGGAGGGAGTGAGGGGACCTGTTACTTGTTTTCATTCCCTCCTGCTGCAGCAGGGGTCTCCATAAAGCCTTGCCTGAATTTCTTGTCCGGCCTCTTATCAATTTCTTATCAATTTCTCTTCCTCTCATCAATTTAAGGAAGGCCAAGACCCCTGGTCTGTATCAAAACAATGCCAGCAAGGCTGAGGGTTAGATATCTTTTTGAGAAACATATCAGCCTGTTATTGGGCTCTGGTGTAAGACCCAAAGGTTGACATTAGCCGTACAACCATGGGACCAGAACTGCCAATCACCGCCTGAGGAATTGAGAGAGACTCCTATCACAACGTGGAGGGGGCCCAGCAGAGCTCCATCATTACGTGGAGGTAAAACCAACGTGGAGGGCTGCCCAGACTCGTGACATTTGGGCCACACCCACTATTGAGCTGGGTGAGGCAGAGGATTGGACGTAAGTGTGGGCCATAACCCACGGGTTTCCAGACGGCTTGGAGCTGATCTTGTACCTTAGCTGTTCCAAATGTCCCCCATACATCCCACCCTAAATAGCCAGTACCGATCAACCTGTGTCATAACAACAACAATATTTGACACATCCTATGTGCTACTTACATTCTACTGCTGTTCTGACCACATTTAGTCCTTATAATAATTTTATATGGTTGGATTATTATTTCCTTTATCTTATAGATAAGAAAGAGTCACCAAGAGCTTAAAAAACTTATTCAAGATGATACAACTCGTATGGGATGGAGTTCATATTCCAACCCGGGCAATCTGGTTCCTGAGTCTGTACTTTCAATTGCCACGCTATTCTGCCGTGCAGCATGCGGGGATGTTCTTGTCAAGCTAAATGCTGTGTGTAAGATAACCGTAGGTTAAATAGTCACTAAGCACTGACACTGTAAGTATTTCTTTTTACAGGACAAGATTCAATTCTGTTAAAACAAGATAAAGCACAGGAGGAGAAATTGGCATTGTTATAAACTATTTTGGCTCCATCTGATTTGTGAACGACTGCTAACAAAGAATCAAGGGCAATACAATTGGGAACCTTGGAAATACAGGTTCACTGGCACCCAAAAGGTGTTAACGGTCTGGCATCAAAATATAGGTGTTTCCAAAGATTTTGAGGAGTGTACATCAATACAGAGCATATTCGTCTCCAAAGACGGCTATGATTCCTCACCCTCCCAGACCTGTATCCTATTTCCCCTCTCCTTGAATCTGTCCTGGCCTTTTACTTGCTTTGATCAACATAATGTGACAGAAGTGATACTATGCATAAGCCTTAAAAAAAAGGGCTGACAGCGTTCGCCTTTGTACTCTTGGAAGCTGGCCAGCCTCTAAGAAGCCCAACTATCCTGAGATCACCATGCTGTGAGGAAGACCAGGCTAGCCAAGTGGAAAAGGCATACGGAGGCATCAGACACATGAGGGAAACCTTCTTGGGCCTCTAGCCTAACCCAGCTGCTAGCTAACTGCAGCTACGTAGCACCATCATGGGGCAGAAACATCACCAGCCAAGCCCTGCCCAGGATGCAGAATCAGGAGAAATAAGAAACTGTGCTTGTCTCAAGGCCCTAAGTTTTAGAGTGGTCTGTTACACAGCGACAGACAACCAAAATACACGGATTAATGTGACAATATATAGTATAGCTTGTCAAATCTGCCGGAAGCACGTTGTATGTGCACAGCAACAGGAGAAAGCTGGTAGCTCAAATAAAGGTAGGAGAATAAACACTGAGGTGCTCTCGGTTTAGTCCTAGACAAGTAACTTTGTAAAATGATCATCATATTGAAAATGTAGGAATGAATGAATGCCGGGCATAAAAAATCCTGCCCCATTCTAGAACTAAGCACTGCTGTAACTGGAGCTACCCGCCTGCCCCCGGACACTGCCCTTGTACCTGTGTCACCCCAGGCCTGGGCTCCAGTCTCTCTTTCGTGAAAGAAAACCCAGTGACTTCTAAAAATAAGGATGGATCTGTGATTCTGGATCTCGGGGAGGGAAAGCCATGCCAGAGACATCTTGTGAATGAGGCATTTATGGGCACCAGAAAGAGACACATTGAGTGTAAAAACCTGTGAACACTAGGTCAGGAGAAGTGAAGAAAAAATCCTCACGTCCACAAGGCTGAGAGGAAGAAAAGGACATAGGCCAAACATTAAGGCCTGGACCTAATCAGTTAATTGCAGGCTGCAAACAGAGGCAGATGGGCAGGCAAACGGGCTGAGCACTGACCCCCACTAGAGACACTGGTAGAGGTCAACGCACATCCACTGTTCAGGGAAAAACAACACTGAGAGAAGAATCAGTGTCCCGTCTAGAGAGATGTCCAGCTTCCCCTCGCTGTGGCCTTGTTGCTGTGTGTCAATTTCAGGGGCTTAAATAAGGCAATCTCTCTTGGCCCGGATGCTGTAATTACAGCTTCCATCTGCAGGGAAGCATTTCCTGACAAGGTCATGAGGAAGGCCTGGTAGGGTGAGCTGTAGCTGGGGCACTGCTGTATCGTATTCTTCCCCAAGGTTGAGCACTGGAGTGAAGGAAGTTAGATAGGCACTGCATCCAAAGATAACCTTTCATTTGAGTGCCTCCCTTTGACTTTGTCCCATTTCAGGGTCCCATTTCACCCATTTTCTGTACACAGTAACTCAGCGGCTCCTTTTTAACCCATAGTTAACTTGATCATGACTGTAAATGGAGGATAACTTTCCATGGGAGATATTCCATCAAAACGCAATGAAAGAAGTCAACATTGTATTACTCCCTGCATCCATCTATTTCCACTACCTAATCGATGCCCTGCTTCAAAATCTTCAACCTGTTGTTAAGTGCGAATCTAAAAATGGCTGGCCTGTGATTGTGAGGGGCATATCTGATTTCTTTTTTTATTTCGAGGACATCTGCTGTCTGTCTGCTCTAGCATTATTGTCTAATATTCTGATTTTCTCAAAGAAGCAGAGAATCTCACTTTGTCCTTTAGCAAGTGAAAAACTGAACGATCCAATGCAGGGAGCTAAAGAATCGCCTTGGCACTTTCTCTCCCCATCATCTTGCCTCTTTGTTAGGCTATTAAAGAATGAATAAGAAAGTCATTCTCTGCTGGTCATCCATAAGGAAACGCAGGTAGCCCTTGGAGTGAAGTGGGTTTTCCGAGTTTGCCTAGAGAGGACTGTGGACAGCCCATGGCCAGTCGAGGGAGAAGGGGAGCCTGAGCATCCTTTATCTACGTCTCTCCTCCATCTTTAATGTGTGATGGCAAAAAATGAGGAAATCCAGACTATAGGGGAGATGAGAGAGCCAAGAGAGGACGTACAGCCAAATGGAAGGGAACTGGGTGTTGGAGGTGGATACACCTGGGTTCAAATTCCAGCTCTGCAGCTCACCGGCTGTGAGTACTTACTCAGCATCTCTGAGCCTCAATGCTCTCTCCAGTAAAATAATTTTAGTTGCAGAACGGCTTTGAGAAGTAAATACTTTATTCAAAGTGTTCAGCCCTCAGTAAATGGAGCTACCGTTATTATAATAATTACGACAGACATCAAGGCCATGTTCATTTATCACCAAAGAACTGTAGGATTGTGTGTCTATTCTCCACGTACCTCCAACGTTTTCTACACTTCCTGCCTTCACTCCCTAACACCGCACACTCTACAATAGCTGTGCTTATCTTCCTGCTTGTGAAAGATCGAAATGACTTGGAACAAAGTCAACAGAAAGTACATGTTTAGAAATTCACATATATACTTAGTGGGCAGATTAGTCATAGTCAGACTCACAGGCTCCTTATAAAATTTCTGAAGGGAATTGGTCGAGATGCATCAAATGCCCTTACCACTATATGCTGTCTGACACAGACATTCTATTTGGGGATGGGGGTTGGGGGAGGAGTACCATCTTTAAGAGCTGAAACAAGTGCTTCCAAAAATAAACCACTTTTTAAAATTAAAATTTTCCAAAATATGTTAAATAAATATCATAATTCAATCAACAAATTTGCTCTTGGGTCACTATTTTTTAAATAGCAAATTAGTTATTCTCTAAGAGAGGAGTACACAGGCTTCAGTGTTTAGGTGAAGAAGCAGATACTAGAAATCTCTATTCATACAAAAATCCATCGGGCCTCCCTGGTGGCGCAAGTGGTTGAGAGTCCGCCTGCCGATGCAGGGGATGCGGGTTCGTGCCCCGGTCTGGGAGGATCCCATATGCCGCGGAGCGGCTGGGCCCGTGAGCCATGGCCGCTGAGCCTGCGCGTCCGGAGCCTGCGCGTCCGGAGCCTGTGCTCCGCAACGGGGGAGGCCACAACAGTGAGAGGCCCGCATACCGCAAAAAAAAAAAAAAAAAAAAAAATCCATGTACGTTATACACGTCCATTTATAAAAAATGTTCTTCAAGCTTTCCAAAACTCCAATTATTTGAGGAGAAAAAGGTGATGAAGCTTCTTAGCACCAAATTCTAGAAGTTAATGACAAATTTCTTTTTAAGTTTACCGGAGTGAAGCTGGCACATAGGTCTCTATGTCAGACATCCTATTTTTAAGGGGTGTATGCTAAGGAAATATTAATGGACATGCACAAAAATTAAGTTATAAGACTGTTTACACACTTATTCTTAATGATTAGGGTGGCAATATTCTTTATTGCCCAAACCTGGTCACTTTTGAGATAAAGAGGAAATGCTATTAATCATTAAGCCAGGGCATAGCGGGGATAAACCAACAGTGCCAAATAGAAGTAATCTAAATGTCCAGCAGGGAGGATTAGTAAAATAATAACCATGTAACATTCTTAAAAAATATTAAAAGAGAAAATTCAGCCATATGGAAAGATGTACCTGATATATTAATAGAAAAAAGTCAGATTGCAAACTAATATGCACAGTATGGTAACACTAAAAACACACACACTCGCAAGCACAGACCCATTCCCCACAATACAAGAGAGACGGTGCTAACAGGAGTTGCTCCTGGGTGGTGGGAATTGGGGCCATTTCTATCCATCATGAACGTGTATTACATTCTCAATTTCAGAAAAAAGTTATTTACAATTTCTTTTAGTCAGGTATTGTCTTGAAAACTCTTGTCTCAGAATGTAACCTGTCCTCCAAAGCCTAAGGTGAATTTCCTAAGCATCTGAGCCTTTCGCGGGCCGAAACATTTATGCAACATGTTAAACAAAGCTCAGCCTCAGCTCAGCGTTCACGACCATTTGCCCACGAGTCTCAGTAATACAAATTCTGACATAGGTGAAGCAATAAAGCCCATACAATTGCATCTCATTACGATCTCAGATTCTGGCCTTTGAAAATATTCCCAAATGGTTCTTTTTATCTCCTGGTACCACAAGCATTAAAAAGACACTTTGCAGTACTCAAAGAGGTGATTATCTTTGTAGACCACTCCACACCAGGGCAAAACCAGGCTATGTCACTGTTCTCCTTTTCTGTCCTCCACAGAATTCTCTTGATTGTGAACACATATATTTGGAACTGCAAATTGGCAACTGCCACCACTCTGGGAGTCTGGAGGTGGTGACCCTATCAAGCACTGACATGAATGCATTTGTAAACCTCTGGTCCCTATGCAATGCCTACAGGAAAAAACGAAGCTCACCTCTGAGACTGCTTCCAGCTTAGATGAATGAGACACCACAGAAAAAAGGTTAAGCCCATTGTGTCCACTCGACCAGCTTGGAAATAAAGTTGCTAGTGAAAGGGATGGGAAAAAATTTTTTGAGCGAAAAAGGGCACTTTTCAGTAAAGGAAGCCTCAGAGCTTCCTAATTTGCACAACTCCAGCAAAATATTCAACATAGTCGGTGAAAGAATCCATCCGAGGTCCACATGCTACAATATGCAACCCACCCTTAATTCGGAGAGTTCAGAATAAACCATCAGGCAAGGCCCACGGAAAGCTGAAGGTCAAAGACATGAAAAATGAGAGAAAATGTAAAGCAAACAAAAATAAGCTTCCAGGAGCCCTTAGGACACGATGTCATCAGACGAGCTCCAGCACAATCCACCCCAAGCTGCAGTCAGAATTCATCCAAAACCAAATGCCTTATCTCCCCCCATAAGTCACTATTTCTGGGAAAGGCTCCATCATTTTCTCATTAGCACAGGCTGAGAACCCCCAAGGCATCTCTGGCTCCTGCTCCATCAATCCAGTGTCCAGTAGGTGCCAAATCCGGCTAATTCCACCTTGATTAACCCCTCTCTTTTCTTCCTGTCCCTTTCACGAGGCTTTAGGCAAACACCTCTAAGATGATTTCCTATTTCCTCTCCCTTCCAATCCCAATCCAACTCACACCACCCTGCTACATCTGTATTCTTTTTTTTTATGTGGCAAAAAATGCATAATATAAAATTTACCAGGGCTTCCCTGGTGGCGCAGTGGTTGAGAGTCCGCCTGCCGATGCAGGGGACACGGGTTCGTGCCCCGGTCCGGGAGGATCCCACATGCCGCGGGGCGGCTGGGCCCGTGAGCCATGGCCGCTGAGCCTGCGTGTCCGGAGCCTGTGCTCCGCAACGGAAGAGGCCACAACAGTGAGAGGCCCGCGTACCGCAAAAAAAAAAAAAAAAAAAAAAAATTTACCATCCTAACCTCTTTTAAGGGTACCGTTCCACAGTGTTAAATACATTCACACTGCTGTGAAACAGATCTCCATAAATGTTTCATCTTGAAAACCTGAAACTATACCCATTAAGCAACAGCTCTCCGTTCCCTCCTCCCCCCAATCTCTGGCAACCACCATTCTACTTTCTGTTTTTACAAATTCGACTGCTTTAGATATCTCATATTAGTAGGATCGTACAGTATTTGTCTTTTGTGTGACTGGCCTATTGCACTTACTCACATATTCCCATTGTAGCGTATGACAGGATTTCCTTCCCTTTTAGGGCTGAATAATGTTCCACTGTATGCATACACCACATTTTGCTTATCTCTTCATCCAGTGATGGACATTAGGGTTGCTTCACCTGTCGGCTACTGTGAATAGTGATGCTATAAACACGGGTGTACAAATACCTCTTCCAGGCCCTGCTTTTGATTCTTTTGGACATCTACCCAGAAGTAAGATGGCTGGATCATACGGTAGTTCTAATTTTATATTTCTGAGGAATCTCCATCCTGTTTTCCACAGTGATTGCACTATTTTACATTCCCACCAACAGCGCCCAAGGGTTCCAAGCACTCCACATCCTCACCAATATTCGTTACTTTCTGGCTTCTTGATAGCAGCCATCCTAATGGGTGTGAGACTATCTCATGGTGGTTTTGATTTGTATTCCCCTGATGATTCGTGGTGTTGAATATTATATTTATACTCGTACCCCCTAACTCTGGTCAAACCCCTTCACTTCTTAGAGGCTGCCTAATGAACAAAGTACAAACCCATTTAAAGCCTTCCATAACTTAACAATATCTACGTTATTTCATACAATTTTCATTCCGCAAATCTTCTGCATCAGCTCCACTAAATACCTCATCATTTTCCAAACAGGTCCCATGCTTTCTTTTCCCCCTGCACATATTTATAGCTCAAATACCATCTCCCCTAAGAAGATTCCTTTGTTTTCAATCAGAACTTTATATTCCTTCAGCACTCAGGGCTTGCTCTTACATATATTTACCTTTTCTATACCCATTTATTCGCTGGTCTCATCTCACTTACTGAACAGAAAGTTCCTTAAGGCCATAGACTGAATCCTGTTCAATCATCTGTCTGTCACGGTGCCTGGAACACTGCAGGCCTTCTAAATATAGTTATTAAATAAAAGACTCAACATTTTAATGTGTAATCAGTTGACTCAGCCCATCAAAATAGCTACAATTTCAAATCAACAGAACTGCCCTCTTTTTTTGTACGTTGGGAGAGTGAGAGAGGAATGGGGAAAGATTTTAGGTTTTGTTATTCAGTCATCCAGACTCACCCTAATTCTCTTGACCACATTATTTAACTCCCCACTTAAAAAAAAAGATTCTGAAGACCAAGCAGAGCTGACATCCAGTAACTGAACTGCCGGCTGTTGCATTTACCCTCCTAGTGGCTACAAGCTGACATTTAAATCCTCCTCCTCTCTCTCCAAATATTAACCACAGTCAGCTGGTCATTTGGGTTCTGAACCAAGTTTTGATGGAGCACATTTCAAATACAATTCTGGGAAAATATTGAATTATTTCATTTTCACTTTATTCCCTCAATGGTAGCTTCCATCTCAAGTTCAATTAAGCTCACTTGAAATCAGAATTCACAAGAATGCATTTCATTTAGATTTACTGGAAGATGTCAGGCACCGGTTAATTGGTCTTAAAGCAGCATAGCCATGAGGTCCTTCCAAACCGAGCTCTCTGTCTTTGCCAAGCAGGTGTTCTTGCTGGTTAACGCTGATTGGGTAATGGTTATCCAACACTCTACCAAATAAAGTAGATACAGATTTTCAATTATCTGTGTGCACCCCAGCCATGGTCTCTGTTCTGTGGCCTGCAATTTCTCCTTCATTTGAATGAATGGATGATTCTGATGGATAATTCAACAAACATTTACCAAAACCTACCCTGTGCCAGGCACTGTTCTAGACACTTCATTTATTCAGCAAGGTCTTACTTAATCCCTTCTATTTGCCGGGCCTTTTGCCGGGGATTGGGGATTCCAAGTTACAGAAGATTTGATTCCTCTCCTCAAGGAATCTAGGAAATGTTTCAGACTTGTGCTTGGTGCCCGTGGAAATGTAGTCTTCGTGCTCAGCAGGTCATGGAAGACGATATATAAAAGCATGGCTGTGGCTACATTCCAGTAAAACTTAACTACAAAAAGAGATGCAGGGCTTCCATGGTGGCGCAGTGGTTGAGAGTCCGCCTGCCGATGCAGGGGACACGGGTTCGTGCCCCGGTCTGGGAAGATACCACATGCTGCGGAGCGGCTGGGCCCGTGAGCCATGGCCGCTGAGCCTGCGCGTCCGGAACCTGTGCTCCACAACGGGAGAGGCCACAGCAGTGAGAGGACCGGCCAGACTGGGTCTGTGGACTGTAGTTGACCAGCCTGTTTTACACCATGTTGCATCTCTGTCCTTTGCTCCTGCAACATGCTCTCCCTGAGGACCCTCCCCCGTGCCTCATCTATGTATCTGCCACCTATGCTGCAGAGTCATGTTCAAGTCTTGCCCCTTCCTCTTCTGATTCAAGTCCAAGAATTTTCTTTTTTTAATTTAGAAAACTTTATTTGGCTTCCATAATTTCAAGGATAAGCAGGCAACACAAACTTTCCTCATAAAGAAATCTTCAAGTAAATAATGACTAGCTTTTCTACAGTGCTTATACTTCTTCCAAGTTTTTTCTCTCTTACAACAATCTCTTGAAAGAGGTAATGCAGGTGTTATTATTCCTACCAGGTCCATGAGAAGCTGAAGTGGTACATCTTGAGAATCAGAGGCAGAAGAACAGGAGGAGAAGGGACCACAGAGGCTATGGGTCTTCCCAGCAAACCCAGAATCAGATGTGGGGCATGGAATCTTGCTTCCCCAGAGGCTGCCCAAGAAGCTGGCAGAAACAGCTGGGAAGGGTAGGATAGGGGAGGCCTCTGTGGAAAGGAACTGGCAGATTCAGCCTCCTCCCCCCCGACCAATGCCTATTCTAAGGTGTAAAGGCCTGTCCTACACAACTGAAAAAAGGGACTACTTTACATTTGTGTGGTTTGGTGTGTGATACTGTGGCCAGCTTGGGAAAGCATCGTATGCTTTCCCTGTGCCCCTGCCCCCCTGCGTCTCCCCCCACATTTTCAGTGGAATTATATTCCTCAAAAAAAAAAAATTAAGACATGAACTTTGCATCAAGCTTTGTTTTCTAGAGACCTTAAGCTAGAAAATTTGGGGACCAGGAGACCCTCAGTCTAAGACTTTGGAGTTGGAATGCCCACTCTTGGAAGATAATTGTCTGTCAGTTTCTTACAGACAAAATGGCCCTATTGAGTCAGAGACAAAAGCCTTTGTCTTCTACCAGCATCCATGAAACTGTGGCAGGTAAATTGTTGGCTTGCAACTAGAGTACAATCCTACGCTTCACAGTTCTTGACACCCACCTCTCGGAAACAAGAAGGACCCCATTGCCGGTGATAATTGGGATGGTACTAACCCCTGGCAGACACTGACATCACAATTAGCAAAGCTTTCATCCGTGGTTGATTGAGATGAGGTGCCGGTAAAGTGCAAGATGTTGGCAGGTCAAATGGCTGCACCATTTGATTGATGGGGCTAATGATAACTATAAAGATGGTTTTGTGAAATGGTTATTTTGGAAGGCGTTTGAAACCTTGCAAGAAGTAAATTAAATCAGGGCAGCTAACTGCCAGCTTAAGGCATGCTCCCCAAGTGTCAGGGCTCTTTATCATTTTAAAAGAGACGCTCGTCTCTTACAACAGCAAAGCAGACTATGCTGAAAATCAGACCCAGGATATGATTTTTACATGTGATCAAATGTACAGCTTCAACACGTCTCCTATGTCAAAATCAGAGCCCTCATGAGTAAGGGAAGCGACTATGAAACCTGGGATGGGGACATCTGTGTGTTTAAGTCTGAAAATCTTGGACCCTCTGGACCAGCAAAAGCAGCCTCTCCCCATTGCCAGAGGGAAATAGTTCCCTTCCCCTCCTATCAAATTGCCTAGAGACGATGCACTGATCTTACCTGAAACAGGTGCATGGCAAATGGCATTTATGCTCAGGATCTGTCCCCCACTACTACTCACGAGTGCCACTAACCAGTGCCAGGACCTGCCATCATGTGGGCAGGGATATCCAGGGCCTTTTCTAGGATAGAACAGATTGTACACCGAAGGAATTGTAGGACTCTGCATATGTGCAAGAGTCAATCTTGAAGGTGACAGACCACAGGGCAGAGTAAAAGGACAGATAGGGGACGGGGACTGACAGGAGGGCACCCACCTGAGACTCAGGGTTCAATGAGCTGATGAGGACACCCGGAGCCAGTCCTAACGCACTGCTGGGATGAGTCCCAGAAACACAGGCGCAACGACGGCCTAGAGTAAAGGTGGGGTGAAGATATTAGAACCTCCTTGGTCAGAAGGTTCAGAGACATGCTATTGTTAGAATGGATTGACTACATAAAACTTGAGACTCTCCACACGATTAAATTCCCTGCGAGAGCTCAAAGGACACTTCCTTCAATAGGAAATGGACCGAGGAAGACAGCAGAAGCATCATCGAAGCAGCCCTCGTAAGCAGGAGCTGCCACGAATCTGCTGCCATGGAACCAAGATCCGTAATATAAAGGGGGTCCCAGATGGCAAAGGCAGGCAAGCAACACCTGCTGGCCAGAAGCAAGTTGGACGTAATTACCGTAACGTGCAGCAGGAATGGGGTCGCATTTGGGTGCCTTAACCGACAGCGAGCTACGGTGATGGGGAAAAGACCAAGGTGTCCCGAGCTGCAAGACAGATGGGCAGCTGACTAGGGTGTTGCTTGATCTGTATAATCAAAAATAAGGGCTTCCCTGGTGGCACAGTGGTTGAGAGTCCGCCTGCCGATGCAGGGGACACGGGTTCGTGCCCCGGTCTGGGAAGATCCCACATGCCGCGGAGCAGCTGGGCCCGTGAGCCATGGCCGCTGAGCCTGTGCGTCCGGAGCCTGTGCTCCGCAACGGGAGAGGCCACAATGGTGAGAGGCCCACGTAGAGCAAAAAAAAAAAAAAAAAAAAAAAAAAACACACACACACACAATGATACACACAAGAGCTGGTGAGCAGAGGTTGACAGCAACCACCATGGAAAAGCACAGCCCTTTCATCTATTTTCCAGATTTAAGTCTGTTCACAGACCCAAAGCTCCACCCCCAAAGTATATGTTAGTCAAGTCCTTTGGTGCATGGTCCATTATTTCCCAGAACAGGGCCTGTTCAGCCCTGCTCACCCTGTGGTATGTCCTGGCACAGGTTAATGGTCTGGAAGCCAGGAAGGGTTGGGGGAGGCAGATTGAAGAGGAGGCTAGGCCTCCCTGAGGAAGGATTCTGCAACACCAGCGCGAATCTACACGGAAAATACACCTCCGATTCTTCCACCAAAGGGACTTGTGACCATTTGCTAGAGAAACTTTAAGAAAGGGGAAAAAAATCCAGGAATTTCAAAAACCATTAAATATAGGGTCTGAGCTAACGTTAATACCAAGGGACCTAAAACGTGCCACCAAGCTCGCTGGTCAGAGTGAGGGCTTACTGAAGCCATGTGACAAGTACAGTTTTAGCTTGAGTCACAGGGGGCCTGATGGATGAGGCCACTGACCCACACTGTGGTTACTTCCGCCATCACTAGATGTGTAACTGGGATAGAGAGATTTAGTAGCAAGCAAGACCCTATATCTGCTCCGTGACTTGTGGGGTAAGAGCCATTATGGTAATAAATCCAAATGCAGACCCTGAAACCGCCTCCTTTCCTGCCAAGATAACGAGTTGGAAGCCATTCTGCATGCCTGAAGGAACTGGAGAGACCAATGCCACAACCAAAGACTAGAAAGAGGCAGGAATAGTCTTCCACCTCACATCTGCCAATGCACCCGACTGGCCTCTGCAGAACCCAGATGGATCGTGTTAGATGCCCATAGGCTACTGTGAAATTAACCAAGCATGAGCCTCAACACCAACTGCTGGACTAGATGTAATAGCTTTACCTCTTCAAGCAGGTCAATGCGGACTCCAGTACTTAGTATGTCACCAGTGAGTTGATGAATGCTTTTTCTTCTTTCGATATCCAGAATCAAAAGTAATTCTGACTACAGTACACCTTCACCAGAATAGCTTTAGGGCTCTGTGAAATCTTTTGTCACAATCTAGTCCTCAGGGAGCTTGACATTCTACAGAATGTTGGGACTTTCTGTGGACAACACACGGGTCCCTTATTTTGATGATCTCATACTAATTGTACTGGGAAGCAGGAAGTGGCATGTTCTTTACATACTTTAATAAGAGGATACACGCATGTTGGAAGATGAGATATAAACCCCACAAATACTTGGGGCCTCACAAATCTGTGACATTTCTAGAGCATGGCTTGGAGCATTCCGGTACATCTTTCCAAAGTAAAGGAAAAATCAGTATACCTCGTACACCTACTACTATGTGTAGACTGAAAAAAAGGCACGACCTAGAAGTTGAGAGTTATGTTTTACTCCGCGGACAAAACTGAGGACTTAAGCCCAGGACACGGCGTCTCAGATAACTGAGGGACTGCTCTAAAGAAGCAAGGAGGGAAGCCAGGAGGTGTAAGAGTTTTTGCAACAAAGTAATCAAAGGATTCCTGTTAATTAAAGAAAACCAGATACCTCAAGTTAATGAACTGAGCGCTTTTCCATGTATGGGAAGATGCGAAATCTGGGCTCACGGAAATCATCCCCTTGATGTGCACCTCTTGGGGACCAGTATCCTGTGCTTCTCATCCTGAGTCTCCCCAGGGTGCACCGTCGGGGGTGGCTGCAGCAGCTGACCGCTAGATGGCGGGCATCCTGTTTCTATCCTGAGTTCCCTCAGGGCTCACCATCGGAGCAGCTGTAAAGTGGTGGGTTGATGGCTCCAACATCTTTTGTTTATCGATATGGCAGGCAATATTTTTCATTCACATACGAAAGCAGCACAGTACTTGCTGGAATGCTTTAGGTTTTAATGCAGTGCTTAGAACGCTAAGGAAAAACTCCTCAAATATATTTACCTGGGGATCAGAAGGCTGCCAGAGGAAGAGAAGTATCTGTAGCAGGTTCAAACTGTGGTACAGGCTGCCTGCCACTTGAACTGCACGGTATATAGCAAGCTGGATGGTGCAGAAGGCACCCACGGTGGATAAAGATGTTGGGCCAGGGACCTCCCTGGTGGCGCAGTGGTTAGGAATCCGCCTGCCAATGCAGGGGACACGGGTTTGATCCCTGGTCCGGGAAGATCCCACATGCCGCAGATCAACTAAGCCCCTGTGCCACAACTACTGAGCCTGTGCTCTAGAGCCCACGAGCCACAACTTCTGAGGCCATGTGCTACAATTACTGAAGACCGCGTGCCACAACTACTGAAGCCCGCGCACCTAGAGCCCGTGCTCCGCAGCAAGGGAAGCCACCGCAATGAGAAGCCCGTGCACCGCAGTGAAGAGTAGCCCCCGCTTACTACAACTAGAGAAAGCCCGCGTGCAGCAAGAAAGACCCAACGCAGCCAAAAATAAAATTAAAAAAAAAAAAAGCTGCTGGGCCAGTTCCATATGACATTTGCAGTGCAGACCTGGAGAGTTCTTAAGTAAGACCATGTCCTCTGCATCCAAGAACTCCTTCGTTTGAAAAATAGCTCCTTGTGTGCTCCTGGGTCCCAGATGAAACTAACATCTGACTTGGAACACCTAGTGACGATATGATCTGAGCTGTCCATCATGAGCTGAGTGTTACTGTGTCCACAGAGTTATAGGGCCGGGCTGGTGTCGCAGCAATCCACTGTATGGTTAAAGCAGTACATTTGGTTCCAGACTCAAGCAAACCTAGCAAGCATAAGTAAACTGCATGAAAAGGTAAATTCCATGGTCAGGTAACTACCATGTCACTTACTTCTGAGGTACCAACACCTTTTTTCCAAACCATATCCGTGGCCGCACAGGGCATTCTCTATGACTAACTGATGGAGGAAGGATGAACTTAGCCTGGTTCACAGGTGAATTTCAGGAAATGAAGGCACTGGACATGGACTGCCTGCTGCATTGCAACCCACTCAACGCGAGGCCAAGGGGCAAGCATGCACTTAGCCATGACTTTGTATGAAGGGAAAAGTTGCTTCTAGTTCAGACATAAACTTCTGGAAGCGGTAAATAACTTGGCCAATAGTTCAGGAGCTGGGAAGAATAAACATGGAAATTAAAAAGGAGGTATACATGGACTGATAGATGTGCTCAAACAGTTTGAAAAGCTCTGTGTTTCCCATGAATGTCCATGAAAAAGAATCCATTAGAGAAAGTTTTCAAGAACCAAGCCGGATGAGAGTAGATGTGAGCCAGCTTCTCTTCCGTCCCCAGAGGTGGCCAAGCGTGAGCTGACCATCACAGGCTCCTTCTGCCACTACTGAACGCCCAATCTGTCAGCAGCAGGGATGGACGCTGAGTTCTCAACATGGCACGATTCCTTGGGAAGACCAGGCTGGTGGCCAGTTGGTGTCACTTAGCCCCTTCTACATCTGAACGCACGTCAGCTGGTCCTCACTGAAATAGATCGATACTGCAGAGAGGAGCTTGCCCAGCCTGCTTGCCATACGTCTGTCAGAAATCCCGAGCAAGAGCTTATAAGATGCCTGCTCTGTTGATGGTCATCCAGATAACACTGTCTCAGACCAAGGGTTCCCAATTATGCTCACGGTAGAAGCCAACGTCATTACAGCGGCCCACAGAGGACCCTGCCATCTGTCCCCAGCCCCACCTCTCTGACCTCTCCTCCCTGCCCTCTCTGCTCAAGTCACACTTTCTAGACCCTCCATGACCCGAGCCCACTCCTGGCTTACGGAGCGCCAGCTCCCCCAGTGGTACCCTCTGCCTGGAACAGTCTTCCCCTGGACATCTTCCCCACTAACTCCCTCGCCTCCTCAAGACTTTGTTTGCATGGCAGCTTCTCAAGGATGCGACCCTAACCACACAACTTAATGTTAACACCCGCCCACCCTCACCCCTTCCCTCCATGGCATCCACAACTCCCACTGTTCACCAGACGGCAGCCCCACACCTCTCCTCTGCAGAACTGCTCACCGACTGTGAGGCTCTGCACAAAGGCATTATCATCCAGCCCCCCAACCTCGGCTGCTTCCCAATGTCGAGGCGGCCACACCTCCTCAATGACTGCAGTCCTTGCCCACGTGGAGGTGGGTGTTCCAGGAAACCACGCGGTCTCGTGCGGTCCCCGCTGGCCTTCAGACCACGCCCACCCCATCACGTCCCGATATGGTACTTAAAGACCTTTGCATCCGCTGAACTTTACAGACTTCAGTCATCTGCTCTGGGAAGGGACAACTGCCATAGCAGAGTCCACCTGCTGGTATCTTCCTCACGCACAAGAACTTGGGGAGTTGCAGCCACCCCCGGAGAGGGTCCCTGGCGAGGCAAAGGGGCATCGACTCATCCGCTGACTTCGTTCCAGTCTGCGTGTAAGTGGGGCTCGTCTCGAGCTGGTGCTCAGAAGAGGCTCCATGACCAGTAATGGGACCTCTGGATGTTTCAAAGGCAGAACGAGCTACTGGACTGAGGACACTCCCGGTGGGGAGTGAAGGCTGCTGAGCTCAGGGCTCAGGGCCTGGGGGAACAGCTGGGGTGAGAGAGGAGGCACCTCGGTCAGCCATTCAAGCTCTGCCTTCAACTCGCCTGCAGAGCCAGGGGTTCGTTTACATACACACACCCACGGTGTCATTAAAGCCAAAGGAAGCGCAGGCCAACGTCTCCCACACACATTCTAAAATGTGTTATTTGCAATTCAATTTCACGTGGCCTGCAGAGGCAATAAAGGGCAAAGGGAATTAACCTGCCATGCATTCATTCCACAAGCGCTCCCTGCACACCCACACGCCCAGGGATAACAATTTGCCAATATAACCTTTAATTAAATGAACAGAAATCACGCAGACCCCATGGTGGAGGAAGTCCCTAAATAGAAGGAAATTATGTATGAGTTGCCCCCAGCCACTCATTTCAGCTCCAACAGGAGCTGTCGGTAGGGAAGATCAAAATGGGAGACTTCTCTTTCCCTGGCCTTGGCAGGCGCCGTCTGCCAGTAGAAAGGCGGGGGTCCCGGCCACACACGCTGTGGCGAGGGCGTAGCGCCACCTAGAGGAGAACACGGGGAGAACGGAGCCGCCCGCCGGAAGCTGAGTCAACCAGGGTCCCAGGGACGCTGCCCAAGGCCTTTGAACCAAAGGAACGACTTCCCAGCAAGGCAGACTCTTGCCCTCAATGTCACAGCTCAAGAGCAGCGTTCTCTTTGTAGGCAAAAGCATTAGATTCCTGCGATTCCAAAATGACTGCTAAGGGACAGTGTTAGCTTACCTGGGGAGCAGAAAAGACAAGCAAAAGGTCCCCCGTCTTCCCTCTCTCACCTGTCCCCTCCCTTCCAGGCCCACGGCCACTGTCCTGCTTGCAGCCTTCGTTATCACCTCTCCGGATTATTGTCAAGTGGACGAAACCCTGACCTGTCCTCCCCCTGCCAGTCACCTCCCACCCTGAATTCACAACCCACCCGCTTCCACTCCGCACACACGCCTAACACATGCCAGAAAAGCCAGCCTAAAGTTCATGTCCTGTATCTGCTCAAAACCCTGCCAGCATCTTCCCTGCCCCAAGGATAGTGCCCCGTGGCTCAGCGTCATGTTCCAAACTCCAGCATGCCAGTCTTAACTGCCATGACCCCCGTTCACATCCCTAGCCTCAGCCAAACCTGGACTACACCCTACTCCTGTCACCTCTGTGTGCCCGTTCACACCACGCCCTCCGGATGAAATGTCCAACCCCACTCCGCCTTCACCCCCATGTCCACATTTGTAAATTCCATGTGCTCCTTAGGGACTAGACCTACAGCTTCCACTTCCATGAAGCTTTTCCCCACTGGGATTAATCTCAACCTTCTTTGTTATAGCTTCTCTCACATTCTATCTTGCAATGTAGTTATTTTTTCTCCTAGTCTAAAAGGTAAACTCTTTTGAGGGCAGGAAACTATTCACTGTTGAATCTGGGTTATATACACAGAGAAAAATCAAAGATACTTGATAAATATTGGTTGGGTAGAATTTAATTTTGAAGGTTGTTTATTTTTGTGGCGCTGGCACAAGGATCGGCTTTATTTAGCAAAGAAAAGAATCTTCTGCTGGGTCAAGCATTAGGCTGAGCGTTGGTGACGGGACTTTTAAGGTGCTGAGGCTTTGAGAAATGAGAGGCATCTTACAGGATGCTTGGCGGAGGGTGAGAAAGGGGTGGAATTCCACAGCTAGATTTTATTAGCTCAGGGCTACTCAGTAAATCATCTGATTTCTCCTGGGAAATTCTCCAAGGCTGAAGAGAAGCGGCGGCAGATCCGCTCTAAACGGGTATGAAGAGTTAATCCATGTGGGCACTGCCGGACCCTTGGATCCCAGTTTCATTCTAGCCTCCTGCAGGGAACCCTCCCAACTGTTCTGGGCCACTGGGTTCCCTGCCTTCACTGACTTTAGTACCATACATCTTAGCGCTAGATTATACGCTGCCTTTAGTATCCACTAAAGTTTCATGGGCAATACCATAGCTCACCAACTTGTCTACAGAGACATTATATCTGAAGCTTCTGAATGCACCCCAGTGGCCAGTACCCAGCTAGGCATTGAGTTGTGCTCAATCCCTGCCTACGGACTGACTCTCAACTCGTGGGCTTCCCATAAAGACTTAGACACTAGGATGGCTCCATGTGGCTCTGAACCTGAGCAGGACGCCGTGGGGCTCCTGGGCACACCAGCCTTTCTGTGTCCCCCATTTCTTGTTTGTAGGGAATCATCTTCAGCCTTCACGACCATCCCTGAGTTCCAAAGGGCAGGTTCAAACAATTGCTAATCAGAGAAGGGAGGGGATGAGGAGGAAAAGGGAGGATCAGCCAAGAAACAATAGTGCAGCCTTGGGGCGGGGTCCTGGTTCCCCCTTAAGGGATACACATAGCAATACCTTTGAGCTGTTTTGCAGATACCGAAACCCCCAGCAGGTGGAAGAGGTTAAGCATGCAGACCCCAGACCGGTTGGAAGCAGAAGGTTGATGATGCTCACTCCCGATGACCTCACCTCCAACCAATCAGAAGAAGGCCCACGAGCTGATCACGCCCTGCTCCTTGAACACGATAAGTGTCCTCACTACCCTCTCCAGGGTGGGACACACAGTTTTGAGGGCATTAGCCTGCTGTGTCCCCCTTTTCCAGGCAAAGCAATAAAGCTATTCTTTTCTACTTCACCCAAAACCCCGCCTCTGATATTCAATTCAGTACCAGTGTCCAGAGGCTGAATTTCAGTTACAGCTTTAAAAGAGGTTGGGAAGGAATTTCTTGTGATGTTTGCTGCTGTTTAACATTTCTCCTACTCCTAGGGTGTCACTGTCGATTAGTGAACATACACAAGCACCACTGTTTGACAGGTATTTTTCAAGGTATTAAAAAATACAAACATGAAGATGTGGGGGCACCCTTGCCACACAGGAGGAATGAGTTCATAGCCTAGTGTGGGAGAGAGAATTTCTACAAACAAATGTAACAACAGAGCAAGCCAGGGCGAGCAGGCTCAAGGCAGCTGCTGGAGTGCAGGTGTGGTTGGACTGCAGAGACCACTCTCTGCTCCCTGAAAGTTTTCCAGGAAAAATACAACCCTGAAATCCCCCACCAGTCCTTCTCCATCCATGTACAGTTTTGTAGACTTGAAGAGAACACCAGAGGACACTTGACAACTAAGTTGCACACAGTAGTTCTCACTCAGCTCACTCTGCCTACGTGTCAAGTTTCCTGAAAAGGGTCCAGATCTATCAGCCTGGGGGTTATGCGGGCTTCTTTGTACTTACCCTGCAGGAGAAGAGCCTAGAAGCCAGGCACCCCAGAGATTTTCTTAGCAGACTCCATAGAACACAGCTGACCCTGGCCCCATGAATGGTCCTCAGCACTACAGAGCTTGCTGGAGCCCTCCCTGAACTTTCCTGCAAAGTGCATTTCATTACTAGCTAGAAGGGAAACAAAAACGAATTCACAATGAAAATAAAGTTGGAAAAAATGACAATCCTATAGAAAGAATAGGCTTTCCCCCCCCCTCTCTTTTTAATATCCTGGTAATGAACCTGCCAAGAGAAAATGATTCTGGATGAAAAAATTCAAATTATAATTACTGAAAAATTGAGAAAATATTTGAGGTACTTTACCTATGTCAGTGACAAATAGTTCTTCAGTCACTCAGTTAAGAAATGGATCCTTCCAAGCCCCGATTGATGTTAATGAACAGGGACTGCTCACAGAGACCCAAGGTTAAGAGCAGGAGTGACCCAGAAAAGGCTCAGCTCAAGAGAAAACATGTGAGGCATGGCAAGGACACGGGTTTTAAACTTTAAACTTTTTTTTAAATCCTCTTTTTCTCATTATTAAAAAAAATGCTTGTTTATTACAGAAAATTTGGCCAATATTATACATATAAACAAAAGAAAAACTCATCATTAGATTCTCATCACCTGAAAGGGACTCAAATTTAAGAAGCAGTTACCTTATACTAGGCATTTAGATGCATTATACACACTATCTCGTTCTTCCTGCATAACTGCTCCCAGTTTATGACATTAAGGATCAGAGAGGTTAATTAATCTACCTGAGGTCACACAGCTGTTAAGCAGCAGGGTAAGAAAATGAATCCATCTCTGTTAAATTTTAAGGCTTTTTATACACCCCCTCCTCTCATTCTCAAATATGAAGAAATGCTCCTTCAAAAGCTGTGAGGACCCTCAAATGTTGGACAGATTCCACCTTAAACCTGCTGAGGGAGATTCATATGCTTTTTCCTCAGCCACCAGGTTCTTTGCCTCCCAGGGATTCCCCAGGAAACAGCAACGGTTGCAGCAAAGGCCTGGTGATAGCCAACAGGGATCCCACTCTCACGGTCACCTTCATTGCCAACCTCACCAGAACAGCGGGCTAGAGACAGGGTACAGGGCAGCAGGGTGAAGAGTTCCGTGGCTGACTTTTCCTCTATCACAGTTACATGTCCCGGCAGCCCCTGGGCTCCGGTGGGCTGGCTTGTGCCCACCACCTAGTTTAGAAGCAGGGTACAAAGAGGACCTCTTTGGAGACAGGCCCAGGAAGCTGTCCTTACAGATTTGCTCCAGGTGACTGTCCAGTTCCGACCAGGGCAAAGTGGCTTCTTTTACTGTTCGTTTTTATCTCAATAAATACCTTCTCATTGGGATTTCCCTGGTGGCGCAGTGGATAAGAATCCGCCTGCCAATGCAAGGGGCATGGGTTCAAGCCCTGGTCCAGTAATATCCCACATTTCAAGGGGCAACTAAGCGCCACAACTACTGAGCCTGCGCTCTAGAGCCCGCGAGCCACAACTACTGAGCCTGTGTGCCACAACTACTGAAGCCCGCGTGCCTAGAGCCCATGCTCTGAAACAAGAGAAGCCACCGCAATGAGAAGCCCGCGCACCACAACAAAGGGTAGCCCCCACTAGCCACAACTAGAGAAAGCCCGGGCGCAGCAACAAAGACCCAACATAGCCAAAAATAAATAAAAATAAAAATAAAATTAAATCTTAAAAAAAAAGAAAAACCTTCTCTTTTACTGAAAGAGGCTATACAGAGGGAACGAATCACTTCCATATATTCTAAATTACCGCCTCCGTATTACCAATAAATCAATTACATTCACAAATCCAAATAGAACCTGCTAATCAGCGACTCAAAACCATCATTTCAAAACACTGCTCTAGAGCCACCAAGCCTGCTTCTAGGGCCTCCTGGCTCTGAGGAAACGTGCCATTACTTCCTGCCCAGGCATAAAAAGCCCCCAAGGTGATGTTCTGGTAGAGCCCCATGACACCTGGGAATTGGCTCCCACTTTCTTCAAAGATAAAATGTATAAGACAATGAGATTAGCATGCCAGGGGGCTTCCCTGGTGGTCCAGTGGCTAAGACTCTGCGCTCCCAATGCAGGAGGCCGAGGTTCCATCCCTGGTCAGGGAACTAGATCCTGCATGCCGCAACTAAAGACTCTGCATGCCACCACTAAGACCCGGCACAGCCAAATAAATAAATAATTTAAAAAAAAAAAAAAAAAAAGATTAGTGTGCTGGGATCCCCAAGACCATTCCTAAATGGGGAGATTTGCTACAAGGACTCATGGGTCTCAGCATATGGTTTCACTGGTGGCTATGACTTATTACAGGGATGTAGGAAGGACACACAGCCAGATCAGAAGGGGAAAGGACACTGACGGTCTGGGGAAATCCATGCACTGGCTTCCTTCCACTCTCTCCCTCCCAGGAGGGGTCACACAGAGCCCAGTCTCCATCCAGCAACAAAATACAGCAGCATATGTGCTCTGTCTTGCCCAGGGAAGCTAATTAGAGACTTAGTATCCAAGATTTGTACTGCAGACAAGTCACAAGGGTACCCTCTGCCTAACAGATACCAAAACTCCAGACTCCCACAAGGAAAGCAGGGGTTTAGCATAAACCATCTTGTTTGCACAAATGGTCTAGATACAGTAAACCATCCTCATCAGTGAGGGAACAATGGGACCCCTCTGAAAATCCAAGTTCCCAGACACCAGCCAAGGACCCAATGGCAAGCAGGCCTGTCTACGGACAGCAGCAGCAGGCCTGCCGTGTTCAACATTTTCTGCACAATTGAACACCAAAGCCTTGTCTGTACATACATTGTCTCATCCGAGAAGAGGAAAATCAATCCAATTGATGATTTGGCGCTGAGCGTGTCATTCCTCATAGATGTTCTCAAATAGCACTTGTGCAGTTTTTTTTAATCACTGCTTCAATAACAAGAACTATGGGATTTTTAAAAATTTAACATTTATCTCCCTGGCTAGAATCTGAGCTGGCGTTGTGAATTCTGGCCAACGGAATGTAGCAGAAGTGACACTGTATGGGTTCCAGAGCCTAGGATCCAAGAGGCCTTGTAATTTCTGCCTTCACTGTCTTTAAATGCTGCCAATTCAGGAAGCTGCTCCAGCCTCCTGGCGGGGGAGAGAAGAGGTACCCCAGGCTGCAACTGGCACCCACTTCCGTACGCCTAAGTGAGCCCATTTGGGACCTTCCAGCCCTGCCCCTCCTGCAGCTGGATGAGGGGGCCCCAGAAAACCTGCAGAGGAAATAACTAGCAAGCCACACGATCGTGATAAACAATAAATCATTGCCATTTCAAGCTAGTAAATTTTGGAGTGGTTTGTTATGCATTCATAAATAGATGATAAACAAAAGTGGGGCTTGTTTTTCTGAGCCTTTCTCTGCACTTCTGCAAAGCTTATTTTATCCTAGACCAAAACTGATGCATCAACGGGGTTAAGAAGACAACCCCCTCCTTGGCAGGGTGGGAAGGAGATGGAGGCCAGGGGCAGGATATCAGAGAAGACAAAGAAAACATACATCCTCGTTGGAAGACAATATTAATAAGTCTTGTGACTATCACCAATCAAGAGAAGAAACAGAAAATCTATGGCCCTTTGGGTACCTCAGACCACCCTCATAATAAAAGAGAATTCTGGGGCTTCCCTGGTGGCGCAGTGGTTGAGCGTCTGCCTGCCAAAGCAGGGGACACGGGTTCATGCCCCAGTCCGGGAAGATCCCACGTGCCGTGGAGCGGCTGGACCCGTGAGCCATGGCCGCTGAGCCTGCGCGTCCGGAGCCTGTGCTCCGCAACGGGAGAGGCCATAACAGTGAGAGGCCTGCGTACCACAAAAAAAAAAAAGGAGAGAGAATTCTGCCCAAAGAAAAGCCCTGCCTTCTCCTAGCTGCCTTGCACAAGGGAACTTAGGTGTCCTTCCGACGGCCCCGTCTCCATTGCTCTTTCTTCCTTCAGAGCTCTTATCACCAGCCATAGTTACCTTTCTGTTCATTTACTTGCCCATATTCTGCCACTGGCCACCCCACTGTGGGTGGTAAGCCTCAGTTCCTGAGAGGTTCATCTGTCTTGTTCTTGCATGGACCCCATCACCTGGAACAGTGCCTGGTACACAGCAGAGGCTCATGACTGAACAGATAAGCAAATGGATTAATTTAGAAATAAAGGACTACAGGACTTCCCTGGTGGTCCAGAGGTTAAGACTCTGCTTCCACAGCAGGGGGCGCAGGTTCAATCCCTGGCCGGGGAACTAAGATCCCGTGTGCCGTGGCAAGCGGCCAAACAAACAAACAAAAAGTTAAAAAAAACAAACAAACAAACACATAAATGACTAAAATGGACAGAGTACATTTTTGGAGAATGGGTTTATGCTAACTGTAGCCTCGCAGACAGAGTAGGAAGGAAAGCTGAAAAGAACAGAATATTATTGTTATTATTCACTGAATACAACTAAACGTATGAACTGAACCCAGGTAGAGGATAATATGAGTAGTTACAGAGCACACACCAGGCACTGTTCTAAAAGCTTTACACATAGTCACTCTTAGTCCTTACAACAGCTCTGTGAGGTAAGTCGTCTTATTACAACCATCTCCATTTCACAAACGGGCAAATCAAGGCACAGAGAGGGCAAGTGATTTGCCTAATGCCACCCAGCAGGTACACAGCCAAGCCTGGACTTGAACCCAGGCTGTCTGTCTTAGAGTGTATTAACCACAACATCGTCAGCCTCTTTTTGTGTGTGTGTGTGGGGGGGGGGTTCGCGGGCCTCTCACTATTGTGGCCTCTCCCGTTGTGGAGCACAGGCTCCGGACGCGCAGGCTCAGCGGCCATGGCTCATGGGCCCAGCCGCTCCGCGGCACGTGGGATCTTCCCGGACCGGGGCACGAACCCATGTCCCCTGCATTGGCAGGCGGACTCTCAACCACTGCGCCACCAGGGAAGCCCTCGTCAGCCTCTTAAAGATGAGCCAGAAAGGCCAAGAGTATTGAAACAACAAACAGAAAAACATAGTAGGCGGGAAGTGTCGGAGAAAACGGAGGGGCCATGAAGGAGTGGAAGCAGTTTTTGTCACTGGGGTGTGAAATCTAAACTTCAGGCTCAATACCAGGCGCTTTCTCTCACCAAACAGCCCTCTTTATCAAACAGACCAAGTGCAGTTCCTGCTCATAGCTGAGTCTGGGTTTCAGGTCTGTGCCAGCCAATCACACCCTCCTGCGAGAACCAGGGGGGCCCTCCGCCCTCGATACTATGAAGCCTGCCCTCCACAACCCCTGGCTGTTCCCCCTACTCCTGAGGGCAGCCCCTGTGTGGCCCTGAATGGTGTGCAGCGTCCTCTTCCCCGACACAGTGAGTACATGGGACCATGGACTGCTGTTGAGCGCATCGGTCCAGCGTCAGGTAGAGCGTGTTTGGCCATCCTCGTAACCCTCAGGTGGGAATCACCCCTCACCAAGGGGGTGAGTGGGAGATGATTAAAACAGTCATGAGGAAGAATTAGAGAAAGAAATGGTAGATGGATCTATGATGATCTTACTTATGATGATGATGACCTTCCTTGTCCCCAGCCAGCCTGAATGTAGTTTGTGCCACTGGGAGCCCACTAACAGGGGAAGGGCCAGGAAAAAATCTGGGGGCCCCACTAACTTGTGCGGGGCTCCCACCAATGTGGTTAACATTCCAATCCCTTGGCCCAAGTCAAGGTGACCGTCACCAGGGCGATGGCTGCCAGGAGAGCTTGGGCGCAAAGCACTTAACGGACATTTATTGAATGAATACAATAAAATGCTTTAACACTATGACTAGTAAATGCTAACGATTAAGCTCTTTGCATATATTCTATTGCCATTAAAGTAGTTATGGGGGAAATTACTTATGACAAAAAGCTCTGTGAAAACAGCAAGAAGTAAAATTGTAGGTACGATATAGTTTTCACTAGATTTTTTTTTTTTTTTTTTTTTGCGGTATGCGGGCCTCTCACTGTTGTGGCCTCCCCCGTTGCGGAGCACAGGCTCCGGACGCGCAGGCTCAGCGGCCATGGCTCACGGGCCCAGCCGCTCCGCGGCATATGGGATCCTCCCAGACCGGGGCACGAACCCGTATCCCCTGCATCGGCAGGCGGACTCTCAACCACTTGAGCCACCAGGGAGGCCCTTCACTAGATTTTTTTAAAAAGCTAAACGTATGCGGAAAATGACCAGAAGGACATAGACCTAAATGATTAGAACAGGAGGGTTAGCAGGCTGTGATTATTTTAAATGTTTCTTGTTCCTGCTATTTTCCAAATTTTCTGAAATGTGATATGTCACTTTCAAAACTGAAAATGCACCCAATAATATGTTAAAAATAAGCTCCTCTTAGGCTGGAATTAACGTTGTAACAACTTTTTATAGCATTACCTGCAGCAGGATGCTAGGCATTTAGCAGGTACTTAGGAAATGTCTGCTGGCGAGAACACAGAGAAAGAGAGAATGCTGTGATGTACCATGGAAGGACTGTGAGGGGAGAGCCCAGAGTTCAGGGATCCACGCTGAGCTCTGTCAGAGCTACTTTTCTAAGTACAGGCAGGCCACTTCATTTATCAGCAGCTCATTTTCCTCATCTGTACAATGAGAAAAATGCCCACACAGTCCTACATCATTATTCTACGGCAAGCATCATCAAAGGAGACACATGGTTTTGGCAGGGTCAGCACCCACTCTGTTCCTGGTACCATCACACTTCGCATCCCAAAACCCAGGCAGCTCACATGCTCTATCCCTTGTCCCCGTTGACTCCCCCCATCAAGCATGCACAGGCTGTGCCAGTGAGTTCCAGGATGTCCCTGGCAGCCTGTTTGGGCTTTGCTGACCCAGCTACCCAAAGCCTTAACCCAGACCAAGCCCCTGTCCAGAGCTGCTGTGCTCTGTACTTACGCACTTCTTTCCCACCTGGGGTTACAGTAGTAGCTGCCTTATGGATATGAAATGAAATTTAAAAGACTAGTATTTCAGCAACAGAAACGTTAAAGGTAAGGAGGAAAAAAAAAAGTGAAAGAGAAATTGTCGGCAGAGTTTTCAAATCCATCATGTTTTAGGCTTACTTTCCCAGAAACTGGAAATTAACCTTTTCCTTCTCTTTTTTCTTATTTGGAGAAACAATGGTTTGTTCCATTGAGTCTCCAACTGGCTGAGGTCAAACAGGCTGCTCTGGTTTGAATTACCATTTTAGTTTCTCTAGCTCTTTATCATATTTGAACATCTCAGCTTGAGCACAGGCTCATTGATCGGTGTCAAATGCACATTTTCCAATCTGCTCCAATGGCTTCTTTTTTCCTAAAATAGTGTTTTCTCCCTCCACTCAGCCCAGCCCAGGCACCAAGCCCGACTTCAGCACGAGCTGACCTTCAGACACATCAGATCCGTCCATCAGAGAAATTGTCCATTTGTGGTTTCTGGATTGTCTTATGAAGGACGAGCAGCAAAGCAGGTCGGGAGACATGCATAAGAAATGTATCACTTTGAACAAGTCCCATACTCCCCTGTGTCTGCTTCCTCAGCTAAAGCACAGGCACTGGACTAAATCAGTTACCTTTAGGAGTCTGGGAGTAGGGGTGGATACGGGGAGACATTCCTTGGGGTTTTTTAAATCAAGACCACATGGAAGATTTCTGTTTGTTGTTCAACTATTTCTCCTACAATCCCGGGTTTTGAAATGCCTCTACTTAAGGAGGGTTGGGAGTCCCTATGAGAATGATTGGCCTGGTGATCCCTTTTACCTTTAGGTCTGACCCTGTGGAATGTGACTGCTATTTATAGGATGTAGTCTACAAGAATATCACCGCATGATGACAAAGGCTCTACCTAGAGAGTATGGTTTTAAAAGGACCACTGGCCTACCTAATCCTTGAGACACTAAAAGCTAAGGTTATTCCTGATGACATGAACTAATGTCATTTAAATTCAAGGAGGGTACACAGTTCTTTACTAGAGGTAGTGTATGTGTGATAAAATCTTCATGACCGTGTATACAGCATATATAACACACGCCAACTACACAGCTATCTGATTCGGTAAGAAGAATGCCCAGGAAGCAGATACACAGACTCAGAATTCATGAGGCACAACAAAAGTATTCCAAATACCAAAGGAAACCATAACAGTAAGGGAATAATCCATAAGCATGATGTCGCGCCTACGACACAGAATGACTTGTGCTAGTAGTAGAGAGGGCATAGCGCACTCATGCCCCACACTTTGCCCCCAAGGGTTGACAATTTAGTTAAAGAAGTACACATACCTATAAAAAGTTGGTGCAGTGCAAGGCAACAGAGGCTACGCCCAGTATGGACTATAAGCACAGTGGGGATTCAGAGGCAAGTCAGGGTAAAGCTTTCTGGCAACAAAGAATCTGACCTCACTGGGAAACCAGGAGAGGGCCAGAAAGGGAGAAGAAAACAGCTGCTTCCTGGGGAACTGGAAGTGTGGGAAAACAGACTTTATGTTAACAGAGAAACAGATCTGCTCACAAAGGGCTGAGGTGATGACCTCTTTGAACATGGTGCGCACACGGTTAGCATCCATTCTTCCCTTTTCAGCAATAACCCTGAACCAAGACCCAAACACCAACTCTACCTTTGATGAGCCCAGGAGACATGGAACTGTCTGTGAACTGTGAACACAAAAGAATGGAGAGCAGGAACAGAGAGAAGGTACCCCTGAGCTGCCATTTCAAAGGGAGGCTGAAAGGTACCCGCTAAGGTGAGAAGCACACTGAGAGGTATAGAATCACAATCCCTTGTTTTGAACAACACAAGGGAAAGAGGTTGCAAAAAGATGTCAGCTTGAGCCCTTCTGGACCTGGTTTTGTTCCTAGAAGCGGACAAGGATGGGTTGAATAAGGAGCCACACAGACGTGTCATGTGTGCAGAAGCAGTCTTCCACATGCTGGGAGGACAGAAGATGTGGCACTGTTAACAGCTCTGCATTTGCTGGTCTTCATTGGCTAGACAGAGGCGAAGGCTCGAAGGACTTACACAAAACCCTGGAATGAAGGAAAACCCCTCCTGGAATACTCATCTCTTCTCTATACAAACCTGTTTATACAAATTACAGAAAAAAGTTTACCTAATTCAAAACTAAGACATCAAAAAAGGAACTAGTATAGGCTCTATCAAAATTATTACAAGAAAAATAAGGAAAAGAACAGGAAAAATGGCAAAGGATTTTTTTGTATCTGCTCCATAGTGACTAAATACCTTGCCATGAACTTTTAAAAATTTCATGAAGCAATCACACACACACACACACACACACACACACACACAAAATAAAGCAGATATGTAAGAGCTCATGGAAAATGTGGTAAGACAGAAGAATTTGAAGCATAAGCTAGCAGAAATGTGGAAAGAAGTGAAATTTTAAAAATAAATAAGTAAAACCATTATAGAAATAAAGACAAAATTGAAAGCAGCATATCAAAAATAAGACATTCCTAAGAATATAGAAAGGAAAAGACAATGATAGGAAAAATGAGAAAAAAATGAAATGGAAATAAATGAAGAGCTTAAAGGGATTTACAAGAAAATGACAGAAAAGATAGATTGGCAAAGGACATAAAGGAATATTTAAAGATACGATTCAATAAGTCTTCCTGGAAACAGAAGGCCTGGATATATTGAAGGTCACAGAGAATCCAGGAAAAAGTTGACAAACATGATCTGGTACATTTATAAGACTTCACAGACAAAGAATTTTTGGGCAGCCATGTACCTCTCACATATGATGGGGGTAAAAAGAAATTGGCCTCAGACTTTAACACTGCATCATTTGCTTTTAGAAGACAGTAAGGTGATACCTTTGTAGTTAGTCCTCAAAAAACAAAATGTGACTCCGGAATTTTATACCCAGAAAAACTATCATTCACTGGAATGGTAAAAAGCCAACATTTTTGAACATGCAAGAATTTAAGGCATTTTGTTTCCTTGAGCTTATCCTGAAGAAACTATCAGAGGAAGAACTTTCCAGCCACCTAAGAAATGAATGCAAAACAATAGCAAAGGACTATGGAAGAACACTAAATCTACTTAAATGTAGGAGTAAGTCTAAAACAAGTTGGGCTTTACGATTTAAAAACAGGCTGTAGGGCTTCCCTGGTGGCGCTGTGGTTGAGAGTCCGCCTGCCGATGCAGGGGACACGGGTTTGTGTCCCAGTCCGGGAGGATCCCACATGCCGCGGAGCGGCTGGGCGCATGAGCCATGGCCGCTGAGCCTGCGCATCCGGAGCCTGTGCTCCACAACGGGAGAGGCCACAACAGTGAGAGGCCCACTTACCGCAAAAAAAAAAAAAAAAACAGGCTGTAGATGTTGTAAATCCTGACAGTGTAGATCTAACTCACAGAGGAGGAAGAAGCGACATGTTCATTGTCTTCTAAAGCTAAGAGATGAAAAAATAACGTTAAAAGCGATAAACATATTTATTAACAGCCAAAGGTAAATCCTAAGAAAGACAGGAAAACCACTGAAATAAAGCAGGGGATGGGAAGAAAGGGAGGGAGAAAAAGAATATACTAAGGGAAGGTTACTGATACCTTTCCTCCCCATTTACTGTCAAGCCCATGTCATATAATAACCTCTCACCTTGCTGCTTGCTGCCCCAGACACACAAGACACTTACCTACCCACTCATTTATTCATTCAACAAACATTTGTTAAATACCTAATATGTTCCAGGGCTGAGAGTAGGGCAGTGAGCAAAATAGACAAGGCTCCTGCCCTCATGGAGCTTACAGACATTTACTAGAGGCAGACACATTATAAACAAATAGACAAGGCTCCTGCCCTCATGGAGTTTACAGACATTTACTAGAGGCAGATACATTATAAACAAAAAGCTATGTGATGTTATGCCAAGTAGTGATGATTACTACGGAGAAAAATAAAGCTGAGTGGTATGCATATACAGTGGAATATTACTCAGCCATAAAAAAGAATGAAATAATGCCATTTGCAGCAACACGGATGGACCCAGAGAGTCTCATTCTAAGTGAAGCGAGTCAGACAGAGAAAGACAAATATCATATCACTTCTATGTGGAATCTAAAAAAAAAAAAAAGATACAAATGAACTTATTTACAAACCAGAAACAGACTCACAGACTTCAAAAACAAACCTATGGTTATGAAAGGGCAAATGTGAGAGGGAGGAATCAATTAGGAGGTTGGGATTATACAGATACATGCTACTATATATAAAATAGAGAACCAACAAGGACCTACTCTATAGCACAGGGAACTCTACTCAAATTCTATAATAACCTATATGGAAAAAGAATCTGAAAAAGAATGGACATGAATCACTCTGCTGTACACCTGAAAACTAGCACAACACTGAATCAACTAGACTCCAAAATAAAATAAAAAATTAAATAAAATAATAATAATTAGGGAGCATCCTACTCACCTCTGGAGATCTGAGTACACACACACACACACACACACACTCTACTCTGGCAATCTGCTCTCAGCCTGCCCCCCATGTTTCCCACAGCCCTACTCTGAAAAACAGCCTCCTGGTCCCCTCGCCTGTGTCCTCACCTCCTCTGTTCAAGCTCCCTGGGGCAGCTCACGGCCCCACCAGTCCTCTTCTTTTGGCCTTTACCTGCGAGCACTGGAGAAAGCCGGAATCTGGGCAGAACATCAGAGAAAACCAAGCACCTCTGTCAGAGTCGGCTCGTTGAGGAAAACCCAGACACCTTTCACCAAGTTGGTTCCAGAGCATTTTATAAGCAAACTAAACACTAAACCCTGCAGTCTGCTGGAGCTGTTTGAAGGCGCGGAATTGGCGACACCAATTAAAAGGAAGCGGTTGACTGTTACCGATCTTACGTTCACTCAGCTGGCTACCAGAGGAGAAGGAGGAAGTTCAAGCACAACGCAGACAGGTTTCTTGTCTCTTCTCCAGAGGGACTCTCAATCTGGTGTCTACTCCCTCGGCCCGTACTAGCACCCAGCTGGGCTTCAGGGGGTGTAGGTGAAGGAAACCGGAAGGAAGGAGTAAAGAGCTCCAGAGGGGCTGCCAGGTGCCCGGCACTGTGTCAGCTTCTCCATATATGTTCTCCTGCTGAACTTTTACAAACCCCAGGCGTGGGTGCTAACAATAACGCAGGTAAGAAAAACGTAAGTTCAGAAGGTTAATGTATCAAAAAATGCACAGGGGCTTCCCTGGTGGCGCAGTGGTTGGGGTCCGCCTGCCGATGCAGGGGACACGGGTTCGTGTCCCGGTCCGGGAAGAGCCCACATGCCGCGGAGCAGCTGGGCCCGTGAGCCATGGCCGCTGAGCCTGCGCGTCCGGAGCCTGTGCTCCGCAACGGGAGAGGCCACAAGAGTGAGAGGCCCTTGTACCGCAAAAAAAAAAAAAAAAGCACAAACCTCACAGCTGAGCTCCTGTGATCAAATGCCAGTTTGAGGGCCTCCCTGGTGGCGCAGTGGTTGAGAGTCCGCCTGCCGATGCAGGGGATACGGGTTCGTGCCCCGGTCTGGGAGGATCCCATATGCCGCGGAGCGGCTGGGCCCGTGAGCCATGGCCGCTGGGCCTGCGCATCCGGAGCCTGTGCTCCGCAACGGGAGAGGCCACAACAGTGAGAGGCCCGCATACCACAAAAAGAAAAAAAAAAAAAAAATGCCAGTTTGATCCCACCAGGTTACCCCTACTTCCTTCGGGATTTTATGAAACACACCAGGAGAGGATGACAACAGAAAACAACACAACATGGGTGGCCACTTGCTCTGCACAAACTCTATGCTGATCAGTAGCGGGCACGGTTACAACCGAGGCACTGAACAGCCCCACCCAGACACTGGTCAGACAGCTTTGGTTCCAGGACATTCCTGCAAACCTCAGCCCGAGCTGCTCCATCAGGCCTCCTTAACCATGCCGGGGCCTGGGCCATGACGGAAGGATGCTGAAACTGACAGAGGGCAACGGGAGCCCTCAAAGCTCCGTGCTGTAGCCACCGGCCGTGAGTTCCCAGACCAAGTTCGGCCCTGGATCCTGTCCGCCTGGGCCTTCTTTCTTTTCCAACTATCTGACTCAGCCCAGCCGCTTCCCCCTAAAGATTCTGAAGGGCCTCAACAGGATTATACCAGAGGATGCTGGAAGTTTTAGGGAAAGACGGGAGGTAGGGGATATTGGGGAAAAAGGAGGAAAAGAAGTGAGACCACATTGGGCCTCGAGGAGAAGAAAGAAAATAATTCCAAGGTTCCTTTATATTCTAGGCAGAAGGCAGACAAAAACTGATAATGAATGCCAATTATCTAGACCTGCTGAAAAACACTTTTAAAAAAAAGCATCCGTGCTTCATTAAAAACACACTTGCTCTGTGTGCAAGTGAGGAACAAAGATGATGAGAAGTGAAGTAGTCTGTTTTGGAAAAGAAAAAAAATAACAAAAAAGGGCTGATGAGAAGTCCTCGAACGCGAGATAACCAAATGGAAATTCAAACAGCTCCATTAAAAAAGGGAACGCAGGGGCCAAATTTTTGTTGAGGGAGAAGGAGGTTTATAGAAACCTTGAGTGTGAGGATAGCAGTTCTGGCCACAGTCACTGCCCACCTGCAATTACTCAGAAACTCAGTGGCTTATTCTGACCACTCAGTGTTTAACTCGGACTACAAGCAGAGGGTTTAATACCATCTGCTGTGGTATCTGAAAAGCTGCAGTTTGCAAACAGTCTGCAGGGGCTTGCAGGGAGCCGGCCGGGAGAGAGGTAAAGTTATCTGTTCCTGAAATTTGCATCACCCCATATAACAAAGGAGTGACCTTCCATCCGCAAAAAGTAGCAAAAAGTTGTCTGGGACTGCACTGTCTGGACAGAAGGAGAGAAAAATCAATTTCAGATTCCTCGGGTGAGATGTTGACACATGATTAAAAGAAGGAATAATTCTCACGTATACTTAGAGGGGAGTTGGTGGCGGTAGGCATGAAATGGGAGATGCCTCGCAGGTTTTTTGTTTTGTTTTGTTTTGTTTTTTGCGGTACGCGGGCCTCTCACTGTTGTGGCCCCTCCCATTGCGGAGCACAGGCTCCGGACGCGCAGGCTCAGCGGCCATGGCTCACGGGCCCAGCCGCTCCGCGGCATATGGGATCCTCCCAGACCGGGGCACGAACCCGTATTCCCTGCATCGGCAGGCGGACTCTCAACCACTGCGCCACCAGGGAGGCCCCGCCTCGCAGGTTTTTGACCTAATGAAATATGCAAGAAAGTATCCCAAGGTTATGAGACATTTTCACCTGCTGGGTCTCCGCATTAGTAAACATCCTCTAAAAGGATAAATGTCAAGAGAGAGATGTGATTCAGCAGAAAGGGAAGAGAGGAACTCACTGTATCACTGTTGCAGCCAGATGGCACTGGTTGTGAGTTCCAACGGAAAGCCAGGGCACCACGTGCATGTGACAAGCCCCTTGAGGTCAGCACCCAGCGAACCGTCAGCGAATCTCATCTCACCCATGCAGCACATTTTCATGGACAAAACGCCTCCTCTGCCTCTGCACGTGCCTAAGCAAAAATCCAGACTCCCAAACAAAACTTGAGAGAAGGCCTTTGCTGTCTTTTGGTCTCCCTGCCATCAGTTATCTCTTCCTTGGCTCACACGTGAGATCCAAAGCTGTCCACCCAACACACAGTGTCTACATTAGCATAACTCTGCTATCCATTGTCATCGTGATGATTTTACTATTCCAGGAGACTCTTGCTCAGGCAAGTAACTTGATTGTGCTTGAAAGGAACTTTCTGAAGGATCCATCAACTCTTCGATAGAAATCATTCATCAATAGACTGTTTATGCCCTAAAATTCTTTGCAGCCCTTGCCTCAAAGTTCTTTGCCTTGCTGTTTCCACAAATCCTAAACAGTAACACCAGGATCGGTGCCCTACCTACTCAAATACCCCCCACAGAAAGATCTAGATCTGTCTTAAACCCAACTTCCAACTCTCAGCAAATTCCAACCATGCCTCCTCCTCTCTGACAACACCCAAGCTGTCGAGGTATTATTCTCTCTTACTGCGCAAACAATAAACTCAGCTTATCAACAGATCGAGTTGTGTTGGGTGATATTTGGAGAGCCAGCATTCAACAAAAGGAATCAAAGGGTTAATATAGCTTTATCAAAACGCCAAGCCATACTCTTTCCACTCCGACCTTCTAAAGATTTTTTTTCACGAATGCTTTTCTAATGACTCCAATTCTGCGAAATTATGTCAAAACATGTGCATTGTGCTCAGTTAAGGCTCTGAAAGAGGTCTCCTGTCCTCAAACAGCCTGCAGTCTAAGTAGGACACATATTCAGTTAATTATTATAATACAAGCCTTCTGAGAAATCTGTGGGCCTGGACTACAGTCCGAGGAGCTCCATAAACAAGAGGGTGGAAAGCAGGCTTCAGCAAAAATGACAGTCGAGAATGAAGGCAAAAACTGAAGCATTAAGAAAATTAAAACGACACGTGCAGTAACAAAGGCCTACAAAAAATGTCACCCCACTCAGATTTGTTTCCTGTTCCTGAAAAAGCTCACCTCTTAGTACTGTGCAAACTTACCTTTGCCTCCTAGTAGCTACGAGGCCCTAGAAAGACAGACTTTAAGTTATCTTTATCTTTGTATGGGCAGAATCTACCCTACCCAGGACCTAGGAGGTGCTCGTAAGTATTTAATGGATGACTGAGGATGAGAGACCAGGCTGGAGGTCACTGCCACAGGCTGGCCAGTTGGATTCTGCTGATAAAACAACCTACAACCAGAGCTGCAAAATTCAGCAGTTCCTTCAACCAGGCGGTGCAACACTGGTTCATGTCTTCACCTTGTCTGCCCAATACCATCATATACCCCTTGGGACCAGGATCAGTTCATCTCTTTTCTTACAAACGGAACCTACGTCCAGGCCCAATCACGTTGCTTCCACATCTCGGCACCATCACACACTGTACTAGAAAAACACCTGCTCCGCCAACACTCCCCCTCCCTGCCTGCCTCCACCTCACCTCCCTCCTTCCCCTCTACCCCACTCTCTTCCGTTTCTGGCCCCTACCCCACTCCTGCCCCTACCACACCTTCCTCGCTGCCTCCCCACTCTTACTTCCCTTTACACTTGGTCCTGCCAGCACCTCCTCCAGGAAGTCCTCCAAGACTTTCCTGGGGAAATTCTGGCATCACAAGGCTACGAGTTCCACAATACAAGGATTTGTACCCACTTTGCTCTCTCCTGTATCCTGTATCCTGTAGTACCTAGCACAGTACAAGGTGCACCACAGAAGCTCCATCGATCTGCTGAGTGAATGTGTGTTTCCGTGGCACCTCGCTACGACTCTGGTTTAGCACTTTTAGTTCTGAACTGTAGCATCTGATTTGTGTGTCCATCTGTCTATCCCATTACGCTGGAAGAAAACAGAAGGTAGAGGCCACTGCTTAGTGGATTTGTGCCTCTGAGGCCCAGCACACGCCCGACACATAGAGGATGCTCATCCGTGGATGAGTGAACGAGGGTATGTCAGCCCTGTGCTGGGTAATTGGTACAGACTCCCAATACGTGTCTGCACCGCTCTAGAGGTCTAGAGGTCTCTAGACCAACGAAGAGAACTCTGAAAATGTGACTTAACAATCTGCTTTACTGCACTAACTGTCAGTTCCCTACGACTTCAAGACTTGCCCTCATGCCTCTCTGATGAGTCAACGCTCTGCACTCCACCCTCCCTCTAAACAGCGCCCCCCTCCTGCCTTGCTGTCCCTCCCCAGTATCTTCCTGTGCTGATTCCCGCAGCTGAATGAAGGTCCGTGGTAGCAGGCTAGGCCAGACAATCCCCGTCCCCTTCTGAGGCTCCCCTTGACTACTGACCTTTGCCTCTCATCAGTACCGGGGGGCGGGGGGGGGCTGCCCTTGACCAGTTCAAATGCCAGCAGTGGCTACTTTTTTCTTTTTTTTTAAGGTTTTTTTTTCATGTGGACCATTTTTAAAGTCTTTATTGACTGCGTTACAATATTGTTTCTGTTCTGTTTTGGTTTTTTGGCGCCAAGGCATGTGGGATCTTAGCTCCCCGACCAGGGACGGAACCCACACCCCCTGCATTGGAAGGTGAAGTCTTAACCACTGGACCGCCAGGGAAGTCGCAGTGGCTACTTTTTCACCTAGAAGTTTCTAGAAGGCAGACCATCAGAGAGCAAACCTCGTTTTCCCATAGGGTGAGTGCTGCACTGGAGAGTTACATTGCAAGGCTGCTCTTGAAGAACAAATCAGTGAAAAGTAAATCGCAGGTTTGACCAACAATTTGTCACAGAAGCAAAGACACAATGATAAATCTCTGTATATGGTTTAAAGGCCTCATAAAACAATGAAAGAAAAGACCTAGAAAACAGGCTTAAACGTCCTATACATGTCAATTACATGGGGACTTCATACACCAAGGTTAAATCTATTATATCATAAAATTTGACATAAAATAAATGTAACTCTAATATAGGCATTCATTAGTTAAACTTGATTACCAAATCATTTTCCTTGCTGAGCTGAAATCTGCAGGAGTTTTAAGGAGCGATTTGGATGCCACAGGACTAATAAAAACTCAACACTCTCTAAGGAGTATAAACCAGTTCCTTCTTTTGCTCTCAAATTTCCATGTAACAAAAAAGGCATTTAAAATCATCCCACTCTATTATGCAGACTCTAAAAATGGAAATTATGGAGACTATGGGAACACAGGAAAAAAATATACGACCTAACACTGAAGATGAAAAAGCAGAATACAAATAATATATACATGATGATTGGAATAATGCAATTGTGTGTTGTGTGTGTAAGTTTATATGTCACATTGAAAACAGCTGTGTCAGGATGATGACTCATGAATGATTTTAAATGACTATTTTATCATGTTAGAAAACTGTAATAGTGACACCCAATATGAAAAGGGGCATGGGCAGGAGAAAATATTTGCAAATAATGTGACCGGGGCTTCCCTGGTGGCGCAGTGGTTGAGAATCTGCCTGCCAATGCAGGGGACATGGGTTCGAGCCCTGGTCTGGGAAGATCCCACATGCCGCGGACCAACTAGGCCCATGAGCCACAATTACTGAGCCTGCGCGTCTGGAGCCTGTGCTCTGCAGCAAGGGAGGCTGCGATAGTGAGAGGCCCATGCACTGCGATGAAGAGTGGCCCCCACTTGCCGCAACTAGAGAAAGCCCTCGCACAGAAACGAAGACCCAACACAGCCATAAATAAATAAATAAATATTTTTTTAAATAAAATAAAATAATGTGACCAACAATGGACTAATCTCCAAAATATACAAACAGCTCATGCAACTCAATATCAAAAAAACAAAAACCCATTCTTTGACTGATATAAATAGACATTTCTCCAAAGAAGACATACAGATGGCCAAAAGGCACATGAAAGATGCTCATCATCACTAATTATCAGAGAAAGGCAAATCAAAACTACAATGAGATATCACCTCACAGTGGTCAGAATGGCCATCATTGAACAGTCTACAAACAATAAATGCTGGAGAGGGTGTGGAGAAAAGGGAACCCTCCTACACTTTTGGAGGGAATGTAAATTGGTTCAGCCCCTATGGAGAATAGGATGGAGGTTCCTTAAAAAACTAAAAATAGAGCTACCATATGATCCTGCAATCCCACTCCTGGGCATATATCCAGAGAAAGCCATAATTTGAAAAGATACATTCACCCCAATGTTCACTGCAGCACTATTTATGTAACAGGGAAGAGCTAAATTGGACTCCATGTTCCATCTGTTTGACTTTAACCTTTGCTTTTCGTTACTTTTGTTATTATAATCTTACACAATGGCCTGCCTCAGGGAACCCTGCCCCTCTGCCTGAATGTTAAACTAAAGTGCCTCTGTTCAGCTCACAGGGAGACAATCTGACCCTGCCCACCTGTGGATGGCTGCAAGAAGGAAGAAATTAACACATCCCCTCCCGGAGGCTGGCCATTCCAGGCAATATTCCACAAAACGTATGGCCTTTTACTTTACTTCCTCATCTCCTCCCCCTCTCCGTGCTATAAAAGAAACTGGCATCCAAACCCCAATAAGATGGTTTTTCGGAGACATTAGTCTGCCATCTTCTCTGTTGGCCAGCTCTCCGAATAAAGTCGTATCCCTTGCCTTCAACACCTCATCTCGGATTCATTGGCCTGTCGTGCGGTGAGCTGAGGGAGCTTGGACTCGGTAAAAATTGACAATCGGCAAGACATGGAAACAACCTAAATGCCCATTGACAGATGAATGGAGAAAGAAGATGTGGTACGCATATACAATGGAATACTACTCAGCCATAAAAAAGAATGAAGTCATGCCATTAGCAGCAACATGGATGAACCTAAAGATTATCATACTAAGTGAAATAAGCCAGACAGAGAAAAAACAAATATCATATATCATTTTTTATGTGGAATCTAAAAAAAAAAAAAATTACTGTAAGGCCAACTGGCCCGAGGCAGGGGAACGCAATCAGATTCACAGCTTGCATCCGACCGAAACTCTCCGGACCACCCAGTTCCAGAAACTGACCTGGAGGCTTTCCAGACCACCCAGTTCCAGGAACTGACCTGGGGACCTTTCCACCTGGCCCAGCCTTCCCGCCTTTCGAGGGGCGGGACTAACGGTTCCAAGACTGATGCAACCGGCACCAGATATTGCCACGATACCCGAAGAGACCACCAAATAAGGAATACCCTGTGCCCCCCAGATTCACCACACCCCTTTCCCTTCTTCCCCTATAAAATCTCGCCCAACCCTCGCCCGGGTGCGCCCCCTAATAAAGCTCACTTGAAGCTTTCCTCTGTTTCGCGGTGCCGTTTGTTAAGATCCGGCCTTACAATTACAAATAAACTTTATATACAAAACAGCCCTACAGACATAGAAAACAAACTTAGGGTTACCAAAGGGGAAGGCAGGGGTAAAGATAAGTTTGGGGGTAAAGAGTTTGGGATTAACATTAACACACTACCATATATAAAACAGATAACCAACAAGGCCCTACTGTATATCACAGGGAACTCTACTCAGTAATTGGTAATAACCTATAAGGGAAAAGCATCTAAAACAATAGATATATATGTACGTATAACTGAGTCACTTTGCTGCACACATGAAACACATCACTGTAAATCAACTATACTTCAATTAAAAAATAAAAGATTCAATAAAAAAGAAAAGGGGCATGGGGGGTGACGTTTCTGGAGTCGCCAGATGGATGGAAGAGCTGTGTGCCTCCCCTGCTTCCAGGGAAATGGGATACGTCACCTACTCAAAAGTTTTTTTTTTTTCCTTTAATAAGGACTGCCTCAACATTTGTTCACTGGGTCCTTCCCAGTGTTCTCAATTGATTCTAATCTGGAAGGGCCCCTGCTACTCTGAACTAAATTACAGCAAAGCCAAAAGAAACTGGGGATGCTAAGCCATCTCTCCTCCTTCACAGCCCACTGAACTGATAGCTCTGGGCATTTCATCAGTGGTGAGCTTTGAAACAATTAAATCCAGGCCTAACAAGTTTTCCAAAGCAGCTGCAAAACACCCTCCCCCTCTGAATTCCACAAATCGGTGTAATCCAGACCCCAGCAAGTAGGGGGAAGGGGCCAGTGAGAAGCGGAATGTGATCACAACCTTAGAGTGGACTCTCATAACCCTATATCCTAGTAACTAACAGAATTCAACGATTTGCTGGTGAGACAAGAGAATAATTGAAAAGTCTGGGTGATTCTGACTTGGCATCGGTATGAGAGTACAAATGAAGGCCCACGTAAATATTTAAAAGTTGCAAATCGCTATCAGATTAGTCAATAAAATGTGTTCTATCCTCCTTCCTCACAAATACACCTTCATAATGACCAAACATTAAAATCTGTTTTAACTTATGGTTTTATATGACTGAAAGCTGCAAAATATCAAAGATGAATAAATTTGCTGATCATTACACGTGTGCTCTGTGAATACACCAGCAATGATGGAGTGATACAATAAAAACATAAATAATTCATAAATTATTATATATTTGTTTCATAAAATTTACTATCTTCCCTCCATTTTGGCAAAAGCCCTGATTACCTTGTTAAAAATCAAGTTTTCAAAATTATGTGCATTCTACTGACAGCAGTGATCAAAATGATTAAAAAATAAAATGTGATCGTAGTCAGTGTATAAAACTGGAATATATTTTCCATCAAAAATTTAAACTACAGTAAATATAAAAATTCAAATTCTCTACTAAAATTAAAAGGCAAAAATGGTAATTATATTGAATACGTACCAACGATTTAAATCAGGGTTATTTAAATAAAGCTGGTTTTAATTTATTTTTTTAATCTAAATTCAATCTAATTAAATATTTTAAAAATAAAGACTATCCCTAATTATAGCAGTCCATGCCTTTCCAGTTGCCAACGTATAGTCAATTATCGCCTAACGCTATACAGAGCTCAGAGTGACATGAAATGTTTAATATTGAAAAAATGTTCTTTGGTCACCATATTGCAACTGTTGGTATTCCATGAATATCTCTGGAACCACAAACTGGAACAAAAAGAGAAGCAAGAAAATGGGTGCTCAGCACTGCTGTGAAACTAGGATTCATTATAAGAATCTACTGCCATCTCTGCTATGTGAAAGGAAGAATTTGACAAGATAATTCATTTGTTTTTCCTCTTACCTAAGCACTTCTGCCACTCACATCTTCCCTGCACTCCAAAGCAGTGTGTGACTCTGCCTTTTGCAGTGGTATAACCCAAAAACCTTCACAACAATCATACACACTCACCTTTTGTTTCAAGGACACAGAGCAGGAAATGTAGGGAAACAGTTCCCTGGGCCTGAGCAGTGTTAATTACAACCAAGAGAGCAGATATTTCAAGTTATGGGTCATGAACCGGGTTCCCAGTAGCAGGGCATCTACGTGTTTATTGAGTTTATGTGTGATCTGCAGGGTCTTCTAAAGCATAGGCCCAGGGCTGGAGCCCCTCAGGCCCAGACCAGAGGACCACACTGCAGAACCCCCAAGAACCCCCAGCCCCACTGAGGCGTGGAGTGAATCTGAGATGGGACCTGAGAATCTCCACTTGTCTCTACAAGTCCCAGCCATGCCACTAAGAGCATGACCAATCACCACTCTAGGTGCAATTTTCGTGTTTCAAGATTCATATTTTCTATCTCTTCTACCCATCTATTTTACCTGCTTTCCAACTGAACAGTCACATGATCTGTTCCAACACAGAAGGAAAAAGAAGCTGAGTTGGACTTTGCTTAAAGGCTAATTTGGTCTCCAATGTGGTGACTTTCTGACTTTCAAGGGCAAATATGACTACACAGGCTTTTTGCCTTTACACTGACTTTATTACTTTTTTTAACAGACATATTTTTCTTATTTATACTTTTGACTTTTTTTTTAAGCTTTTTATTTTATATTGGATTAGAGCTGATTAACAATGTTGTGATGGTTTCAGGTGCACAGCAAAGTGATCCAATTATACATATACATGTATCTATCCTTTTTCAAATTCTTTTCCCATTTAGGTTATTAAGGGATATTGAGCAGAGGTCCCTGTAGGTTATCCATTTTAAACAGAGCAGAGCCTTTACACTGACTTTAGAACCTAGTCTCCAAGTCAGCGATATCTCCACCATGAAGAAGAAACACCGAGAGTGGGTGTGACAGGGATTGAGGCAAACTATACTCAAGAAATAAGTGAAATTCCTCAGCTTGAGCTGAGCCTATCATAATATGTTCCTCGGCTGAGGAGTGTCCCTCCAGGGCCGGTCCTTGGAGAATCTGAGTCTAAAGACACAGAAAATCTCCTTTCAGAGGGTTACTGACAATCCCTTGCTCCCATCAGACCTAGTCTCGTGTAAATTGAAATTAGTTTAAACAAGTTGCTTTCCTAACACCTAGCACAACAGCCAAATTTGAAGAAACGGGAGCTTGAAGCTGATGGAGAAGAGGAAGAAAAAGAAGTAATTCAGGTTTATTAATTACTCCACTCGTTAGGCCCCTTCCTGGTACCCCTCCGTAGCCCTTGCAATGTACAGCAACAATCCCGGTATTTCATGGCATGGGTTTGTTACGTACAGATGTCTCCCCAACTTGAAGGAGAGTCAAAGTCTTATTCTTCCCAAATGTCTCAGTTGGGAAGGCATTCAATAAATATTTGCCATCTGAAAAAAATGCATGCGTGCACAAAAAGACAGACTCTACTGGAAAGTGAATCCAGTTTCGAAACCAAGAGTTTATAAACTAACTTTTGGAATGCAACACATCTGTAAACGCTCTGACCTGCCCTGACCACCATACCTCATAGGGATTTGCATCCTAGTTATTTATTCACTTCGCATTTCCTGTCCCAGAAGCTTCTAGGGAGCACAGAGGTGGAGGGTATCCCCCATCACTTTGGGCCTACAGCAGAGGCTAGCGTGGAACAGGACCACCATACTTATTTTCAGAAAGAATCAAGGGATGAAGTCACTCAGGGCAGGCTTCTTACGAGTTATAGGTCAGGCTGGGCTTTGATTTAAATAGTCATTTCTGTTTGCTCACCCTCCTCAGGAGGACAGAGGAGGGCAGGCCAGATGCAACATCGTTCTGGAACGTTCCCAACCCCCCGGATTTGCTGAAAGTCTGCCCTCCACAGGCACCTGTGTCTCTCATCTCCATCCTGGTACCAGCTGCAAATGAGCCACTTTAGTTTTTTTTCCCTTTTTTTTTGTTTTAATGACAATCCTACCATTATTATTATTATTATTTTGGCTGCCTTGGGTCTTCGTTGCTGCGTGTGGGCTTTCTCTAGTTGTGGCGAGAGGGGGCTACTCTTCGCTGTGGTGCGCGGCCCTCTCATTGCGGTGGCTTCTCTTGTTGTGGAGCATGGGCTCTAGGCGCACGGGCTTCAGCAGTTGTGGCACATGGGCTCCGTAGTTATGGCTCACGGGCTCCAAAGCGCAGCCTCACTAGTTGTGGCGCACGGGCTTAGTTGCTCCGCAGCATGTGGGATCTTCCTGGACCAGGGATCGAACCCGTATCCCCTGCTTTGGCAGGCGGATTCTTAACCTGCTGCACCACCAGGGAAGTCCCATATTAATTTTTTTTTTAATCCCAATGACTGGAAACTGTTTCAAAGCAGAATATGCTCCAAAGTGCTTTAGCTGTGCTCACCATGAAGTCCTTCACTCCTCTCAACCCTGATGTCAGTGGTTATTAAGCTCTGCTAACTGGTGGATCTCCCTTCTGGTGTCCATCAAGTCATTAACCCAAGCACCGGGCTGGCATTTACTTGCCCATTCCTGGAACTCAAATTAATGTCAAGGGCATCTCCAGCTGCTAGTCCCCTTGCCTCTATCAGTCTATCACCCAGCTCACGGTGCCCCTCCCCTAAGAAGCTGCCCAGGCCTCCGGGTTTGCACACCCAGGAAGGGGCAATAAGAGGTTGGGACCCAGCAATCCAGCTCCAGAGTCCACGTTCTGCCCTCAGCGCCCCATGGGCCAGTCTAGCCAAGATCCACAGCTCAGGCTGCTGTGGGGTAGGTGGAAGGGGGTTTTCAGACCTTTCTGTCACAGCAGGACTCACTGCAATTAACCATTGTCAGAAACCTGTCACCTGCTTTTGGCCTGACATTTTATCCAATGGTGGCAGCAACAAGAAAAAGACTCTGTCCTCAAGAGAAGACTGGGGTTTGTGACCCACGGTCATCACAGCGGGACTTGGAGCTGTTTGTCTAGAAGCGGGGCTGAGCTTCAGGGAGACGCCCGCTGTGCACAATGAGTTCTGAAGTCACAAGTCACGATGGGGGAGGAAGGGTGTACGCAGGCACCATGCTTGGGGACGGCCCACAGACCCTAACCGTGCGTCTTGAACTCCACGTCCTTCGTAGACAAATGGATAAAAACAGCCCAGTGCAGCCCCACAGGAAGTGGGACTCCTGCAGCAAACTGGAGAGAGTGTGCGTTATCTAGCGGTACTCAGATTTTTTAAAAAACAAACATAGGGCAAAGGCAACAAAACTTAGCCTGGCCATCTCCAGTGTCTAGGCTGTGTGTCATAAGATCTGCTTGAGGACTTAGGAAAACGGATGAATGCTCTGTAGTCCCCAGGATTTAGAGAGAAAAAAAAAATCACTTGTGTCTTCAGAGCCAGCCAAGCCTGTAACAGAATGGAAACACTTCAGGAACGAGCTCCCAAACAAGCATCTGAGGCAAATGGAAGCGTCTCTCCCAAACTATCCTTTTTCTAGAAGGCATTCCATCAGGATCTTCCTGCAACCTTCTGTTCTCTTTGTAAGCGGTAGTGTTTTGCTATATGGAAAAGGTCAAGGTCCATCTCAAACCTATCCAAAGGCATCTAACTTTCCTGTAGCTAAAGTCCCACCGCCGTCGAGCAGAGCCACGTCTGAACCACCTGCACAGGACAAGTCTATATTTTCAACGGGGCTGTTAAAGTAATCTGTCCTCCTTCAAAGCCATTGGCCAACAGCCTCTTGGCATGTTGCCTCGGTGATCTCTGAAAGGTGATTTCTACTCACAATGCCATGATTTGGAGCTGCACATTAGCTTGTCATCAAGATACTGTTACTTAAAAAAAAAAAAAGTAGCCACTCACCTTTGGTTTTCTGCTTGATTTTTAAAAGAAATGATGGCCTTGACTACATTCTGATTTTCCAGGCTTAGCTGCTTATTTTGATCAAATTTCACGCTGCAGCTTATTACAAATGGCCGGTGGAGCACAAAGAGAAATCACGTTTGCAATTTGGTCTCCAGGGTTACTTATTGTTGGGAAAATGGAAAGCTGCATCACGGGGGGATGTTATTATGAACAGCATCATGGGTGAAGCCCAGCATTTGGGCATTTGGCACTAATCACTGATGGTCCACATGTCAAAAGAACACTGTACAGGCCTTCCCTGGTGGCGCAGTGGTTGAGAGTCCGCCTGCCGATGCAGGGGACGTGGGTTCGTGCCCCGGTCCGGGAGGATCCCACATGCCGCGGAGCGGCTGGGCCCGTGAGCCATGGCCGCTGAGCCTGTGCATCCGGAGCCTGTGCTCCGCAACGGGAGAGGCCACAACAGTGAGAGGCCCGCGTACCGCAAAAAAAAAGAACGCAGTACAGGGACTTCCCTCGTGGTGCAGTGGTTAGGACTCTGCGCTCCCAATGCAGGGGACCTGGTTTCGATCCCTGGCCAGAGAGCTAGATCCCACACGCACGCCGCAACTAAGAGTTCGCATGTCGCAACTAAGGAGCCTGTCTGCTGCAACTAAGGAGCCCACGTGCCGCAACTAAGGAGCCCACCTACCGCAACTAAGACCCAGCACCACCAAATTAATTAATTAATTAATTAATTAATTAAATATTAAAAAATAAAACAAAAACGCAGTACATGCTCAGAGCTACATATAAACGTGCAGCGAGGGGGAAGCAGGGGATTCCTGAGAGCCCTGCAGGGTGGAAATGAGCAATTGGCGCATGTTTACCTTCTCCTCAGGGGGTAGATGCTGAGTGCCCTTAGGAAGTGACAGAAAGCCAGGAAGAATGAACAAAGGGTGATTCACGCTAAGGAAGGCCTTCAACACAAACAGTGATCCCACGCTTTGGGGCCTAAGGCACAGGCTCGCAAACTTTTTCTTTAAAGGGCCAGAGAGTAAATATTTTAGGCTACATAGAGCTACAAAGTCGCTGTCACCTATTCTTTTCTTTTTTCCTACAATTTTTTAATAATGTAAAAAATTCTTCCATCACAGGTACCATGAGCTGCACAGAAACAGGCCTGGGCTGTGTGTGGTTTGCTGACCTCTGGCCTAAGCGAATTAAGTGGTGGTCTGCCGGTGACCTCAGGCCAAGAGGACATGTAACACTCATGAAAGCAGCTCAGGATTCTCCTGAGTCAGAACTATGACTTGATTATACAGAAGCATGGAGTCTACACAACTGGTCTACTGAGACTTGCGCACCTGTGTCTCTACACCTTGAATGCAACCATGACCCTTCCGGCCTGGAACTGACGGTGCCCCTTCAGACTAAACTCAAATGCTGCCTCCTCCAGGAAGTCTGCTCTGACTTCTGGGGCACACCTATCCCTTCCCTGAACCTCCTACGCTCCCTGGTGCACCAGGCTCTCAGTAGACAGTAATACTGTTTATAATAACAGCTACTCACCTCCTCTTAGGCCTTATGATCCAACAAACACTTTCACCATCATTATCTCACTCGAGCTTCCACTGCAGCCAGAGAGAAAGGCTCTAAGAGGTCAAGCGTGCTGTCTAAGGTCACATAACCGAGAAGAGGCAAACAGGACCTGAATCAGAGGCCGTCTGGCTCCTTACACCACTCAGCCACCCTGATTCTCCCTTCATCTGTCTGTCTTCTTTCCAGGAGGGCTTGTAATTTCCTTGACATCAAGAACCAGGCTTTACGCTTCTCTGTAGCCCTGCCAGACAGAGCCTGACTACTCCAGGCCCAGCACTGAATGGCTGCTCAGTAAGTACGTGGGTTGGATGTGCAGGGAAGCCCGGGCAGGCAGGCGTCATACACCGAAGAGCATCACGGTGTGGGGCAGAGGGGAGAGAAAGGCAGCCACGGCTCGCCCTCACCCATGGGCCCAGACACACAACGTTCGCCCCAGGAGGTGACGCTGTGCAAGCAGAGCCGGGGGCCAGGCCACACCTCACACTTCCTGGTCTCCTCCAATACCCTCGTGCCCTCCCATCACACACTCTGCCTGCATCTCTCTTCCCAAACTCGTCCCACGAGCACGCAAAGAGGAGTATGATGTACCGCAGAGCTTTTCAAACTGCGGGTCAAGACTTATTCGTGATCATAAAATCAATTTAGTGGCTCACAACTGGCACTTTTATTAACGAAATGAAAAGACCAAAATGCATTTCACATTCTGAGGTAAGGATGGGAGAATACTGTTCAGTGAAACCGTTGTTTGCCGTGTCTACACATGGGTGTCCATGTCCGTGCACGTGTGTATATTGTTTTGTTTTTTTTGTTTTGTAATATAAAAGTTCAAAAAACGCAAACGAGGGCTTCCCTGGTGGCACAGTGGTTGAGAGTCCGCCACCGATGCAGGGGACGCGGGTTCGTGCCCCGGTCCGGGAGGATCCCACATGCCGCAGAGCGGCTGGGCCCGTGAGCCATGGCCGCTGAGCCTGCGCGTCGGGAGCCTGTGCTCCGCAACGGGAGAGGCCACAACAGTGAGAGGCCCGCGTACCGCAAAAAAAAAAAAAAAAAAAACACCACAAACGAAGTGGTAATACCACAAGCTCAGGAGCCCGTCTGCCTGGAGTCAAATCCACCTCTACCACTTAACTGCTGTGTTACCTTAGGCAGGTTCCTTCAACTCTCTGTTATTTCAATGTGCTTATTTATGGAGTCAGTGACTATACCCACCTCACAAGGGTTTGGGAAGGATTCAATGAATGAACATACAAAAGGCTCTTTAGAATTAAATACCTGGCACACAGCAAGTACTCAAACAATCAAAAGGTTAGCTAATACGACTGGTGCCCATACACTACCGTTATCCCATCTGACTGATGGGAACTGAGGCACAGAGAGACGGACAGAGCCGGGAGCCCAGCGTTTCCACGTCCCCTCGACCCACAGGGCAGCACTCTCCCACATCACTGAAGCTTCTTCCAGCCTGGGGGCTCTCTACTAAGCTGAAGACAATTACAAATATTACCTGCGACCAGCATCTCGTGGCTGGGTGATGAGGATTGATGAGACACTGTCCGCAAAGTGCTTACAGCGCCTTGCAGACAAGTGCAATATAAATTCACAATGTCCTTTTACCGTTCTCATTACTATTATTAAAATGGACAAAATGGAGAGAACATGATTTCAGCAACGTAAGTTTTAATGGGTGCCGGGAATATGGATTCTGGGAACAATTGGTTACCGCGGCGCCTGCATCTCCGACCCACTCGAGCGACATAAGTGATGTCTAAGCCATCAACATTTTTAATTTCACAAGGAGAGTCATCTTTCCCTCACCCCAGGGCAGAGTTCTTTTGTATTTTGGGAAATAAAGCTCAGCTTGATGACACTTTTCCCAAAATTCATTTTGATGTATCGATTGCCGTATATGCCCTGGCCTTACAGGTCCGCAAAGAAAACATCAGTGTGTTCATTTATCAAAAGCTCCTGCCCAGAATGGGCTGCCAGGGCTTGGAGCTGCTCTGGCTCATCCAGTAACTTCTCACAGAAAAACGGTCAAAGGCACAAACTACTGGGTGTAAGACAGGCTCAAGGATGTACCGTACAACACGGGGAATAGAGCCAATATTTTATAATAACTGTAAATGGAAAGTAACCTTTAAAGTTGTATCAAATTTTTTTAATTTAAAAAATAAACTTGCTACATTATAACATTCTAAAAAAAACTAAAAATACATAAATAGTCAAAGCAAACAGTTTCAGAGGACTTCTGAGTCTACACCTCTCCATCTGGGATGAGCACAGAGCTAGGGTATCTGCGAGCAATCTGGGGCTCCTCAAAACCATTAAGAATCACCTCTCTTGGGCTCCCACTTTTACTCTGTGAAAAGGAACTTAAAGCATTCTTTTTTTTTTTTTTGCGGTACGCGGGCCTCTCACTGTTGTGGCCCCTCCCGTTGCGGAGCACAGGCTCCGGACGCGCAGGCTCAGCGGCCATGGCTCACGGGCCCAGCCACTCCGCGGCATGTGGGATCTTCCCGGACCGGGGCACAAACCCGTGTCCCCTGCATCGGCAGGCGGACTCTCAACCACTGCGCCACCAGGGAAGCCCTTAAAGCATTCTTAGACTGCATCAGGGAATGATACACAATGGAATGAAATACACATGTCCATGCATCTCTACAATAAAAAGGTGGAGAATTCACAGACTTTCTACTCCACGGAGTGTTCAAAACTAGAACCCCTGTTTACGTTACTCCTATGGTGACTTTTGAGATAACTCCTCAAGTTCACACCCTTTGTGTAGCTAAGGAAGGAAGGGAGTTGATTGGCTTATGATGATACAAGTCAGTGGCCCAGCAAGGACGGAACAAAGTTCTCTCTGAGTCCTCAACAAGAATTCTTTCTGTAATATGACAAGGTCACCTTTTTATCAAGGACCTGTTTCACGCCAGGCACTGCATGGAGGCCTCCATCTACTTCCCACTGAAGCTCAAATCATCCTTTGAGGTCAGGGTACATCCAGTGCAGAGATGATGAACGGACGTTCTGAGCTGCTGAGAAATTCGTCCAAGGTCTCACACACACTTGTAAGTGATAGAAGGGGGGTTGGAACGCATGCCTTTTGTACATGTCTTTGATGGTCAGGAGACTATGCTCACATACTACATTCCATTTACACTTCCTGGCATCCCTTTGCTATGTGTAGTAGGCTGAAATATATCCCCCCGAAATATCAGGTCCTAAGCCCTAGAATCTGTTGCCTTATAAGGAAAAAGAGTCTTTGCAGATGTGATTAAACTAAGATTTTTGAGATGGAGAGATGATCCTGAATTAACAGCATAGGACCTAAATTCCATCAGATGTATCCACGTAAGAGGGAGGCAAAGAAAGATTTGACAGACAGAGAAGATGATGTGAAGACTCATCAAGGAGAGAGATCTGAAGATGCTGATCTTAGAGACTGGAATGATGTGACCACAAGCCAAGGAATACCAGCAGTGACCAGGAACTGCAAGGGTCAAGGGAGGGGTTCTCCTTCAGAGCCTTCTGAGGTTGTGCAGCCCTGTGGACACCTTGATATGCGACCCAGTGAAACTGATTTTGGACTTCTGGCCTCCAGATCCCTGAGAGCATACATTTCTGTTGCTTAAAGCCACCAAGTCTATGGTGATTTCCTACAGCAGCCACAGGAAGCGAATACACTACTCTGACCATCATCACATCACGTAAGACACAGTACTTACCTACTTCCGGCCCGCCCACTAACAGTGAAGTCCACATGTATCCCACCCTCTCCACCTGCCCTCAGTACACACAGCTCCCATCAGGGTCCACAGTTAAGGCCCAGTGGCATATGAGACTCCCACCCAGGAATCACCATCAAGAGAAGTGACTATGGGACTGCCCTGGTGGTGCAGTGGTTAAGAATCCACCTGCCAACGCAGGGGACACGGGTTTGAGCCCTGGTCCGGGAAGATCCCACATGCCGCAGAGCAACTAAGCCCGTATGCCACAACTACTGAGCCTGCGTGCCACAACTACTGAAGCTGCGCGCCTAGAGCCCATTCTCTGCAACAAGAGACGCCACCGCAACGAGAAACCCGTGCACCGCAACAAAGAGTAGCCCCCGCTCACCGCAAGAAAGACCCAGCGTAGCCCAAAATAAATAAATAAATTTATTTTAAAAAACACACCTGCATCTTTAAAAAAAAAAAAGGAGAGAGAGAAGTGACTATGATTAAGTGCTTTGCAAAGCAGTCTCCTTGCTCCTCAACGTGCAGGGAGCGGACACAGTAACTACCCCAGTGACAGAATCTAGCTGATCTAAAAAATCAAAGCTTCACCAGTGTCTCAACATCAACCCAAACCAGCTTCTAAACAAATCCCTTCACAGATTGCTTTTTTTTTTCCTTCTTAAATAACTTTCTGAATCTCCAGAAGGCAACGAATGCACCTCCTTTATTCCCTACTCTACATAGTAAATATCCTTGACATCAAAGGTACGGTTTACATCTGAAACGAGGAGGACTGGCTTGAGGCCAATATCATAGGAAGACAACTGGAAAATGCCCAAGGAAGTGGACGCTACATCTGACCCTGTGCACGGCTGGAGACCTTTGCCCTCCATGCCAAGGTTCAATCAGAAGCTGATTTTGTGGTGATGAAAGCCACCATGGAATACCTGTGGAATGTCAGTGACCTGGGCAAATAAGTCAGGCTCCCAGGCAGGAAATATGTCCTGTGGACTTGGCATTAACCAGCCTCCCAACAGCCGCATTTCGGAAGGGAGAGGCTTCGCTGCTCGTCCCTCGTCTGCCATCCCTCTAACTGGCTCACGTGCTAAGATGACCGGACCCCTGGGAAACATCACCAAGAGGATGAAGAGAAAACAGAGAGAGCCACACGGGAACAGCACAGGGGGAAGTCCACTTGGAGTGAAGAAACTCCGCCATGATGGTGCTTGTCGCCAAGCTGAATGAGACCCTTAGGGGGTTGGCGGGGTCCGCTCCTGGCTCTGTCACAGTTTTCCATGTGTCCCCTTGATAGCGGAGCCCAAGCCGGCTGTCCACAAACTTCATCCCCCTAGATCTCTGAACAGGCTGGTTCTTTAGCCCTTCCTTGGAATCTGTGAGCTGCTCCTTGTATTTCCAGAAAATTCCTTTTTCCTTCTTAAGAAGTCAGGATCAGATTTGGAGGCTCGCGGGCAAAGAACCCTGGCACAGCCACCAAGTTCAAGGTCTCCAAGGCCAGGCTCCCACCGCCTTTCCAAGTCCCTCTTGCCCCACACTGGAATCACCTCCAGAACTTAAGTAATCCTGACGTCCAGTACCCCACCCCTAAAGGTTTGGGTATGAACGGAGCAGCGCCTTCTGCTGAATGACCCACAGGTGATCCTGATGTGTAGCAGGGTTGACAAGTACCCCTCGTGACTACTCATGGCCAAACCTGTCTCTCTGCCATCATCAGAACACACGGCGCCAGCACCATTCCACACCCGCACTCTGCACGTTACCCCTGCCGCCTGCACCACACACCATGGCCACATTAGTCTTCATGCTCTCCCCCCTGCCACTGCTCAAACACCTGCCATGGCTCCCCAGTGCTTCCAGTAGGCAGTCCGAATCCTTTAGACGAGCGATCAATTTCCTCCATGTTTGACCCAATCTACTTTCCAGTCTAGAGCCACTATTCACTGCTTCCCTCTGGGTCCCGTTACTCCAGTCCAACTTTTCTATTACCTCTTATCTGGACATGCACAGTTCTCAGTGCAAACAACGGAGCCCATTCCAGTTTATACCGGAAGTGAGGCTATTGGTTTTCTCACATAATCCCTGGAAGGGCTAGAGAACTGAGTATGCAACCAAGATTCACATCAGATTATCCTACCAGGCTGTGCCAGCGGAGAGGCTACTGCCATGAGGTCTGGGATGGGCCCTGCAGAGCCCCCTGCCGACAGCTGGCCAAGGACGCTGCCCTTAGTTCTCCTTTGCTCTCTCTCCGTGCCACCTTGTCACACGCTGGCCCTGTCCCCAAGGAGACTCCATATGGCTGTGGCCCCTTCCCATCGCCCTCTTCCAAATGAGAATCTCATGCCAGGGCAGATGAGTGATGCGGCCCACGTCACATGCTGCACCCTACCTGCAAGGGATTCTAGGAAAGCAAGCTTCTGATCACGACTTTGAGGAAGCAGGACTCAAACAGAAGGAAAGTCCCGAGGAGGAGAGGCCAAGATGGCAGAGTAAGAATACCTTGGGCTCACCTCCTCCCGTGGGCACCCCAAAAGTGCAACTATTTACAGAGCAACTACTCATGAGAAGGACCTGAAGGTTAGCAGAAAAGATCTTCTACAACTAAAGATATAAAGAAGGAAGCACAATGAGATGGGTAGGAGGAGCAGGGACACGGTACAGTCAAGACCCACACCCCCAGGTAGGCGACCCACAAATGAGAGGATAATTACGACTGCCGAGGTTCTCCCAAGGAGCGAGGGATCGAAGCCCCGCAGCGGGCTGCCTAGCCCAGGGTCCCACACCAGGAAGACAAGCCCCCAGAATGTTTGGCTTTGGAGGCCAGTGGGGCTTACTGTTGGGGGAGCCACAGGCTGTGGCAAACAGAGACTCTACTCTTAAAGGAGGCACATAAAATCTCACATATTCTAGGACCCAGGGCAAAAGCAATAATTTGAAAGAAGCCTGGGTCAGACCCACTTGTTGATCTTGGAGGCAACTGGGAATCAGTCTAGGTACACAAATGCTAGCCTGAGCCATTCAGCAAAGTTCATCCTAACATGAGAACACTGCTGACAAGCTCCATTCTGGAATCCTCCCTCTGGTTTATTAGTCCTGGGACCCAGCCCAACCCGCCAGCCCGGTCAGCACCGGTCCTGGGATGCCCCAGGCCAAGGAACGAGTTGGGTGGAGACACAGCTCTGCCCACCAGCAGGCTGGCTGCCATAGTACCCCATTTTCTCCCAGCTGCCTCAGGCCTGACCTCACCCACCAGAGGGTCCAGGACCTGACCTCACCCACCAGAGGGTCCAGGACCTGGCACTAGCCCTAGGACACATCATCATCCACTAGCAAGCAAACACCAGACTGGAGACCCCCAGGGTCCCAGCCTCGCCCACCAGCAGGTGGACACAAGCCTGAGGACCACCATGACCCTGCAAAAGCAGAGCCAAGACCAAGCCCACCCACCAGCAGGCCAGCAGCAACCCAGAACCAATACCCCCCACCATAGCCCTGCCCACCAGCAAGCTAAAACTACCCCGGACTCCCAGCCCCTGCAGCCAGCCATCCCATCCCAGCTCCACCCACAAGTAGGCCAGGACTAGCTCCAGGATTCCCAGGGGCTCCACAGCCACCTACCCACCAGTAGGCCAGCAGCCTCCACACAAGGCAGGGCCTGGCAACCAACCAGACCAGGGGCCACCTATCACACCACCCACAGCAGTCAGCCTAAAATAACAGAAGGACCCATGCAGCCCACATAGTGGGGACCCCTAGAGTATACAGCTCTGGTAACCAGAAGGGACTGCACTGCTGGGCCCCATAGGACATCTCCTATATAAGACCACTTTTCTAAGATCAGGAAATGTAACCAACCTATCAAATACATAGAAATAAAAACAGCGAATTAGGCAAAATGAGGCAACAAGGGAATATTTTCCAAACGAAGGAACAAGATGAAACCCCAGAAGAAGAACTAAGTGAAGTTCTTATATGCAATATACCAGATAAAGAGTTAAAGGTAATGACTGTAAAGATGCTCAAAGAACTCAGGAGAAAAACGGATGAACACGGTGAGAAATTTAAAAAGGAGTGTAGAAAATATAAAGAAGAACCAACAGAACTGAAGAATAAAATAACTTAGATTAAAAAAAACACACACACACTAGAAGGAATCAACAGTGGATTAGATAATACAGAGGAAGGGAATCAATGAACTGGAAGACAGAGTAGCTCAAGTTGAACAGAAAATTTTCAAAAGAACTTTTTAAAATAAGGGCAGTTTAAGAGACCTCTAGGACAACATCAAGCTTACTAACATTTGCATTAGAGGGGGTTTCAGAAGGAGGACAGAGACAGAAAAGGGGGCAGAGAACATATTTGAAAACATACTAGCTAAAAACTTCCCTAACCTGGGCTTCCCTGGTAGCACAGTGGTTGAGAGTCCACCTGCCGATGCAGGGGACATGGGTTCGTGCCCCGGTCCGGGAAGATCCCACATGCCGCGGAGTGGCTGGGCCCGTGAGCCATGGCCGCTGAGCCTGCGCGTCCGGAGCCTGTGCTCCGCAATGGGAGAGGCCACAACAGTAAGAGGCCCATGTACCGCAAAAAAAAAAAAAAAAAAGTAAACATGGGGAGGTACAAATACACGGTTGTTAAAATGTGTTCAAACTTAAGAGATCAGCAACTTAAAACAGCCACAAAGATAGATTACTATATATAAACCTCATAGTAACCACAAACCAAAAATCTATAATAGATACACACAAAAAATGAGAAAGTAATCCAAACAAAACACTAAAGATAATCATCAAAGCACAACAGAAGAGAGCAAAAGAAGAACAAAAAACCCCTCAAAAACCACTCCCCTAAATTAACAAAATGGCAATAAGTACATACCTATCAATAAGTACTTTAAATGTAAATGGACAAAAGGCTGCAATCAAAAGACAAAGAGTGGCTGAATAAATACAAGATTCATATATATGCTGCCTGCAAAAGACTCACTTAGGATCTAAAGACACACACAGATGGAAAATGAGAGATGGAAAAAGGTATTCCATGCAAATGGAAACAAAGAGAGCCAGGGTAGCAATACATATATCAGACAAAATAGACTAAATCAAAGATTGTTGCTGAGACAAAGAAGGATACTACATAATGATCAAGGGATCAATCAAAAAAGAAGATATAACAATTATAAATATATATGCACCCAACATAGGAGCACCTAAATACACAAAGATTAACAGACACAAAGGAAGAAACTAACAGTAACACAATAATAGTAGGAGACTTTCACACCCCACTTACCTCAATGGACAGGTCACCCAGACAGAAAATCAGTAAGAAAACCTGGCCTTAACATTATACTGTTAATAGATAAGTATAAAACACTCCATCCAGGGGCTTCCCTGGTAGCGCAGTGGTTGAGAATCTGCCTGCCAATGCAGGGGACACGGGTTTGAGCCCTGGTCTGGGAAGATCCCACATGCCGCGGAGCAACTAGGCCCGTGAGCCACAACTACTGAACCAGTGCGTCTGGAGCTTGTGCTCCGCAACAAGAGAGGCCGTGACAGTGAGAGGCCTCCGCACCGTGATGAAGAGTGGTCCCCGCTCGCCACAACTAAAGAAAGCCCACGCACAGAAGCAAAGACCCAACACAGACAAAAATAAATAAATAAATTAAAAAAAAAAAACACTCCATCAAAAAGCAGCAGAATATCCATTCCTTCCAAGTGCACATGGAACATTCTCCAGGATACAATACATGCTAGTCCACAAACAAGTGTCAGTAAATTTAAGCAGACTGAAATCATATCATTCTGACCACAGTGCTATGAGACTAGAAATCAACCTCAAGAAAAAAAAAAACTGGAAAAAGCACAAACACATGGAGGCTAAACAATATGCAAATAAACAACCAAAGGGCCACTGAAGAAATCAAAGAGGAAATCAAAAAATACCTAGAGACAAACGAAAACAAAAACACAATGATCCAAAATCTATGGGACACAGAAAAAGCAGTTCTAAGAAAGAATTTTGTAGCAATAAAAGTCTACCTCAGGAAACTAGAAAAATGTCAATTAAACAACCTAACCACACACCTAAAGGAACTACAACAAGAAGAACAAACAAAACCCAAAGTTAGTAGAAGGAAAGAAATAATAAAAATCAGAGCAGAAATAAATGAGACAGACACTAAACAACAATCGAAAAGAGTAATGTAACAAAACCTGGTTCTTTAAAAAGATAAACAAAACTGATAAACCTTTAGCTAGACTCAAAAGGAAAAAAAGAGAGAGGACCCAAATCAATAAAATCAGAAATAAAAAATGAGAAGGTATATCTGACAACACTGAAATATAAAGGATCATAAGAGACTCTATGCCAATAAAATGGACAACCTAGAAGAAATGGACAAATTCCTAGAAATGCACAATCTCCCAAGACTGAACCAGGAAGAAACAGAAAATATGAACAGACCAATCCCAGTAATGAAATTCAATCAGTAAGAAAGAAAAAAAAAAAACTCCCGCCAAACAAAATCCAGGACCAGATAGCTTCACAGGTGAACTCTATCAAACTTTTAAAGAAGAGTTAACAATAATCCTTCTCATATTATTGACAAAAACTGCAGAGGAGAAAATGCTCCTGAAATTCTATGAGGCCAGCATCACCCTGATAGCAAAACCAGAAAAAAATATCACACATACACAAAATTACAGGCCAATATCACTGATGAACATAGATACTAAAATTCTCAAGAAAATATTAGCAAACGGAATTCAATATTACATTAAAAGGATCATACACCAATGACCAAGTGGGATTTATCCCAGGGATACAAAGATGGGTCAGTATCCACAAATCATTCATGTGGTACACCCCATTAACAACCTGAAGAATAAAAACCATATGATCATCTCAATAAATAGAGAAAAAACTGTGACAAAATTCAACATCCATTTACGATAAGAACTCTCCAGAATGTGGGTATACAGGGAACATACCTCAACGTAATAAAGACCATATATGACCAGCCCACAGTTAACATCATACTCAACAGTGAAAATGAAAGCATTTCCTCTAAGATCAGGAACCAGACAAGGATGCCCACTCTTGCCACTTTTATTCAACATGGTATTGGAAGCCCTAGCCACAGCAATCATTCAAAAAAAAACAAACAAACAAACAAAGGAATCCAAATTGGAAAGGAAGAATTAAAACTGTCACTGTTTGCAGATGACATGGTGTTAAACATAAGAAATCCTAAAGATGTCACCAAAAACCTACTAGAACTCATCAATAAATTCTGTAAAGTTGCAAAATTAATATACAGAATCTGTTGCTTTTCTATATACTAACAACAAACTGTAAGGAAGAAATTTTTTAAACATCCCATTTTCATTTGCATCAAAAGTCTACAATACCTAGAAACAAATCTAAGGAGATAAAAGACCTGTTCTCAGAAAACGATAAGACTCTGATGAAAGGAACTGAAGATGACAGAAACAGATGGAAAGACATACCATGCTCATGGACTAGAAGAATTAATATTGTTAAATGATCATACTACCCAAGGCAATCTACAGATTCAATGAAATCCTTATCAAAATGCCATTTTTCACATAACTACAACAGATAATTCCAAAATTTCTATAGAAACACAAAAGACCCTGAATAGCCAAAACAATCTACAGAAGAACAAAGCTGGAGGTATCATGCTCCCTGATTTCAAACTAAACTACAAAGCTACAGTAATCAAAACAGTATGGTAGTGGCACATAAACAGACACATAGATCAATGAAACAGAATAGAGAGCCCAGAAATAAAGCCACACTTTTTTTTTTTTTTTTTTTTGCGGTATGCGGGCCTCTCACTGTTGTGGCCTCCCCCGTTGCGGAGCACAGGCTCCGGACGCGCAGGCTCAGTGGCCATGGCTCACAGGCCCAGCCGCTCCGCGGCATATGGGATCCTCCCAGACCGGGGCACGAACCCGTATCCCCTGCATCGGCAGGCGGACTCTCAACCACTTGCGCCACCAGGGAGGCCCAAGCCACACTTTTATGGGTAAATAATCTATGACAAAGGAGGCAAAAATATACAATGGGGAAAGGACAGCCTGTTAATAAATGATGTTTGGAAAACTGGACAACTACAAGCAAAAGAATCGAACTGGACTACTTTCTCACACCATATATAAAAATAAATCCCAAATGGATTAAACACGTAAATGTAAGACCTAAATCCATAAAACTTCTAGAAGAAAACATAGGCAATATGCTCTTTGACATCACCCTTAACAATATTTTATGGTTCTATCTCCTCAGGCAAAGGAAACAGAAATAAACAAATGAGACTACACCCAAAAGTATTTGCACAGAGAAGGAAACTATCAAGAAAGCAAAAAGGTTGCTTACTGAATAGGAGAAAATATTTGGAAATGATATATCTGATAAGGAGGTAATATCCAGAATATACAAAGAATTCATACAACTCAACATCAAAAAAGCAAACAACCCAATTAAAAACTGGGCAGAGGACCTGAATAGACACTTTTCCAAAGAACGTATACATGGCCAACCAGCACATGAAAAGACGCTCAACATCACTAGTCATTAGGGGAATGCAAATCAAAACCACCATGAGGGGAGGAGTCAAGATGGCGGACTAAGAGGATGCAGAATTCCCGTCTCTGCACAACTGGGGCACCTACCAGGCACCAGTGGGGGGACCACGGACACCTAAGGGGATGGGAGGAACCCCCAGCGACCGGGTAATACGTGGGGTGTGGGGGGAGGAGGGGGGGGAGGAGAAGTGGAGGCGGGACCGGACTGGCACCCCTGAGGGGCGGCTGGGGGAGGGGAAGGGATCCCACGCCTGGAGGAGCTAATTGGGGGACCACTGGGAGGGCAGAGAATCAAAAGGAAGAGTGGCCAGTTCTCCCCTGCCCTCTTGGGCCCCCGGGAGCCTGCTGAGATACTGGGACTGATCCTCGAGGCCCACCAAGGCCCCCTCCAGCAGGGCGGATCCGGAGGGAATGGGAGAGAGGGAAGGGGGAGCCAAAGTAAAGGCCGGAACTACGGGACTGGCACGCTTTAGGGGCAGCTGGGGGAGGGGAGGAGTTCCTACAGCCAGCAGGACCCACCCACGGTTCAGGGTCCAGCAGGAACAGGGGAGACATGGGGGGACACGGAGGAAGGAAGGGAATACGGCCAGCGCTTTCCCTGTCCACTTAGTCACCAGGGAGCCTGTTGGGCTCCCAGGCCTAATCCTCTGCCCTCAGAGTCTCCCTCTTGCCACGCAGAGCCCAAGCCCTGCCCCAGGGCCCCACCTCTACACTCAGAGACCTCCTCTGAGACCCCCTCCAACTGCGCTGGGCCTAAACCCCACCCACACACCCTCACCCAGGGCCCTACCGGCAAACACTGGAACTCCACACTCTGGAGGCAGCCCTTTAGACTTGCTGCCTCTCCACTTCCAGGCTGGTCCTAAGCAGAGGCCCCATGCTTCAACAACGCCCTGCCTAGGCTGCACCCCTAAGGCCTTTACCAGCAGCATGGGTCCTGAGCCTAGGCTCCAACCCACACTCAAATGTCACCGCCTCACCTCCCCACCCAGGTCCCGCCCCACCCTAAACCCTGCCCCTGCCTAAGTTCCACCTCCGCCTAAACTCCACCCCCACGTAACCAAGGTTTGGGTTTTATTTCTTTATCTTTTCCCCTCTTTTAGACTGGGGTTCTGTTTTATCTTGTTGTTGACTCATTGTTGATTCATTTATATTTTTATTTTTTCTAATAAATCTTTTATTTTGATCATTTTCTTTTATTCTTTATAAGTTGTTATTGTTCTACTCCTTTTGGCTTGCTCCCCCCTTTTTTATTTTTTATTTTTTCTCTTGTGGTTTTCTTTTACTTTATTGCAGTTGTTTCAATTATGTTTTTATTTTTCCTAATATATTTTATTCTAATTTTATTTTGTTATTTATTCTTTTTTATTGCACTGCTCCATTTTTTCTTTTTTTTTTTCTTTTTTTTTTTTTTTTTTTTTTTGCCTCACCACGTTGCTTCTGGGATCTTGGTTCCCAGGCCAGAGGTTGGGCCCAAGCTCCTGTGGTGGGAGCTCTGAGTTCAAACCGCTGGAGTAACAGAGAACCTCAGACCCCAGGGAATATTAATTGGAGTGAGGCCTCCCGGAGGTCCTCATCTCAGCACCAAGGCCCAGCTCTATCCAACTGCCTGCAAACTCTAGTGCTGGATGCCTCAGGCCAAACAACCAGTAAGACAAGAATACAGCACCACCCATCAAAAAAAAAAATGAAATGACAAAAAAATATGTTGCAGACGAAGGAGCAAGGTGAAAACTTACAAGCCCAAATAAATGACGTCAAAATAGGCAAACTAGGGCTTCCCTGGTGGCGCAGTGGTTGAGAGTCCGCCTGCCGATGCAGGGGACACGGGTTCGTGCCCCGATCCCGGAAGATCCCACATGCCGCGGAGCGGCTGGGCCCGCGAGCCATGGCCGCAGAGCCTGTGCGCCCAGAGCCTGTGCTCCGCAACGGGAGAGGCCACAGCAGTGAGGGGCCCGCGTACAGCAAAAAAAAAAAAAAAAAAAAAAAAAGGCAAACTACCTGAAAAGGGATTCAAAGTAATGACAGTAAAGATGATCCAAAATCTCAGAAACAGAATGGAGAAAATATAAGAAACAATGAACAAGGATCTAGAAGAACTAAAGAGCAAACAAACAGTGACAAACAACACAATAACTGAAATTAAAAATACTCTAGAAGGAATCGATAGCAGAATAACTGAGGCAGAAGAACAGATAAGTGACCTGGAAGATAAAATAGTGGAAATAACTACTGCAGAGCAAAATAAAGAAAAAAGAATGAAAAGAATTAAGGACAGTCTCAGAGACCTCTGGGACAACATTAAATGCACCAACATTTGAATTATAGGGGTCCCAGAAGAAGAAGAGAAAAGAAAGGGACTGAGAAAATATTTGAAGAGATTATACTCAAAAACTTCCCTAACATGGAAAAGGAAATAGCCAATCAAGTCCAGGAAGCACAGAGAGTCTTATACAGGATAAACCCAAAGAGAAACACGCCGAGGCACATATTAATCAAGCTATCAAAAATTAAATGCAAAGAAAAAATATTAAAAGCAGCAAGGGAAAAGCAACAAATAACATACAAGGGAATCCCCATAAGGTTAACAGCTGATCTTTCAGCAGAAACTCTGCAAGCCAGAAGGGACTGGCAGGACATATTTTAAATGATGAAAGGGAAAAACCTTCAATGAAGATTACTCTACCCGGCAAGGATCTCATTCAGATCCGATGGAGAAATCAAAAGATTTACAGACAAGAAAAAGCTATGAGAATTCCACACCACCAAACCAGCTCTACAACAAATGCTAAAGGAACTTCTCTATGTGGGAAACACAAGAGAAGAAAAGGACCTACAAAAACAAACCCATAACAATTAAGAAAATGGTAATAGGAACATACATATCAATAATCACCTTGAATGTAAATAGATTAAATGCTCCAACCAAAAGAAACAGACTGGCTGAATGGATCCAAAAACAAGACCTTTATTTATGCTGTCTACAAGAAACCCACTTCAGACCTAGAGACACATACAGATTGAAAATGAGGGGATAGAAAAAGATATTCCATGCAAATGGAAATCAAAAAAGAAAACTGGAGTAGCAATACTCATATCAGATAAAATAGACTTTAAAATAAAGACATTTACAAGAGATAAGGAAGAACACTACATAATGATCAAGGGATCAATCCAATAAGAAAACATAATAATCATCAATATTTATGGACCCAGCATAGGAGCACCTCAATACATGAGGCAAATGCTAACAGCCATAAAAGGAGAAATCGACAGTAACACAATAATAATGGGGGACTTTAACACCCCACATACACCAATAGACAGATCATCCAGACAGAAAATAAATAAGGAAACACAAGCTTTAAATGATACAGCAGACCAGAGAGACTTAACTGATATTTTTAGGACATTCCATCCAAAAGTGGAAGAATACACTTTCTTCTCAATTGCACGTGGAACATTCTCCAAAACATATCATATCTTGGGTCACAAATCAAGACTTGGAAAATTTAAGAAAATTGAAATCATATCAAGCATCTTTTCTGACCACAACTCTTTGAGATTAGAACTGAATTACACGAAAAAAAAACGTAAAAAACAAAAATAGATGGAGGCTAAACAGCACGCTGTTAAATAATCAAGAGATCACTGAAGAAATCAAAGAGGAAATCAAAAAATACCTAGAAACAAATGACAATGAAAACACAATGATCCAAAACCTATGGGATAGAGCAAAAGCAGTTCTAAGAGGGAAGTTCATAGCAATTCAAACTCACCTCAAGAAACAAGAAAAATCTCAAATAAACAATCAAATGTTACACCTAAACCAACAAGAAAAAGAAGAACAAAGAAAACCCAAAGTTAGGAGAAGGAAACAAATCATAAAGATCAGAGCAGAAATAAATGAAATAGAAACAAAGAAAACAATGACAAAGGTTTTAAAATTAAAAGCTGGTTCTTTGAGAAGATAAAGAAAATTGATAAACCTTTAGCCAGACTCATCAAGAAAAAAAGAGAGAGGACTCAAATCAATAAAATTAGAAATGAAAAAGGAGAGATTACAACTGACACCGCAAAAATACAAAAGATCATAGGACACTACTACAAGCAACTGTATGCCAATAAAATGGACAACCTGGAAGAAATGGACAAATTCTTGGAAAGGTACAATCTTCCAAGATTGAACAAGGAAGAATTAGAAAATATAAACAGACCAATCACAGGTAATGAAATTGAAACTGTAATTTAAAATCTTCCAACAAACAAAAGCCCAAGACCAGATGGCTCCACAGGTGAATTCTATCAAACATTTAGAGAAGAGCCAACACCCATCCTTCTCAAACCCTTCCAAAAAACTGCTGAGGGAGAAACACTTCCAAATTCATTCTACGAAGCCACCAGCACCCTAATACCAGACCCAGACAAAGATCTCACAAAAAAAGAAAATTACAGACCAATATCACTGATGAACATAGATGCAAAAATCCTCGACAAAATACTAGCAAACAGAATCCAACAATACATTAAAAGGATCATACACCATGATCAAGTGGGATTTATCCCAGGGATGCAAGGATTCTTCAATATACACAAAATAATTAATGTGATACACCATATTAACAAATTGAAGAATCAAAACCATATGATCATCTCAATAGATGCAGAAAAATCTTCTGACAAAATTCAACACCCATTTATGATAAAAAAAGCTCTCCAGAAAGTGGGTATAGAGGGAACCTACCTCAACATAATGAAGGCCATATGTGACAAACCCACAGCAAGCATCATACTCAATGGTGAAAAACTGAAAGCATTTCCTCTAGGATCAGGAACAACACAAGGATGTCCACTCTCGCCACTATTATTCAACATAGTTTTGGAAGCCCTAGCCAAGGCCATCAGAGAAGAAAAAGAAATTAAAGGAATACAAATTGGAAAGGAAGAAGTAAAACTGTCACTGTTTGCAGATGACATGATACTATAAATAGAAAATCCTAAAGATGCCACCAGAAAACTAGTAGAGCTAATCAATGAATTTGGTAAGTTTGTAGGATACAAAATTAATGCACAGAAATCTCTTGCATTCCTATACACTAATAATGAAAGATCAGAAAGAGAAATTAAGGAAACAATCCCATTTACCATCACAACAAAAAGAATAAAATACCTAGGAATAAACCTACCTAAGGAGGCAAAAGAGCTGTACTCAGAAAACTATAAAACACTGATGAAAGAAATTAAAGATAACATAAACAGATGGAGAGATATACCATGCTCCTGAATTGGAAGAATCAATATTGTGAAAATGACTATAGTACCCAAAGCAACCTACAGGTTCAATGCAATCCCTATCAAATTACCACTGGCATTTTTCACAGAATTAGCACAGGAAACTTTACAATTTGTATGGACACACAAAAGACCCCGAATAACCAAAGCAATCTTAAGAAAGAAAAACGGAGCTGGAGGAATCAGGCTCCCTGACTTCAGACTATACTACGAAGCTAGAGTAATCAAGACAATATGGTACTAGTACAAAAACAGAAATGTAGATCAATGGAACAGGATAGAAAGCCCAGAGATAAACCCACACACATATGGTCACCTCATCTTTGACAAAGTAGGCAAGAATATACAATGGAGAAATCACAGCCTCTTCAATAAGTGGTGCTGGGAAAAATGGACAGCTGCAAGCAAAAGAATGAAATTAGAATACACTCTAATACCATACATAAAAATAAACTCAAAATGGATTAAAGACCTAAATGTAAGACCAGACACTGTAAAACTCTTAGAGGAAAACATAGGCAGAACACTCTGACATAAATCACAGCAAGATCGTTTTTGACCCACCTCCTAGAGTAAGGGAATAAAAACAAATAAGTGGCACCTAATGAAACTTCAAAGCTTTTGCACAGCAAAGGAAACCATAAACAAGACCAAAAGACAACCCTCAGAATGGGAGAAAATATTTGCAAATAAAGCAACTGACAAAGGATTAACCTCCAAAACATAAAAGCAGCTCATGCAGCTCAATATCACAAAAACAAACAACCCAATCCAAAAATGGGGAGGAGACCTAAATAGACATTTCTCCAAAGAAGACATATAGATGGCCAAGAAATACATGAAAAGATGCTCAACATCACTAATCATTAGAGAAATGCGAATCAAAACTACAATGAGTTATCACCTCACACGGGTCAGCTGTCATGAAAACAATCTACAAACAATAAATGCTGGAGGGGGTGTGGAGAAAAGGGAACCCTTCTGCACTGTTGGTGGGAATGTAAATTGATACAGCCACTATGGAGAACACTATGGAGCTTCCTTAAAAAACAAAAAATACAACTACCATATGACCCAGTAATCCCTCTACTGGGCATATACCCTGAGAAAAACGTAATTCAAAAAGAGTCATCGGGCCTCCCTGGTGGCGCAAGTGGTTAAGAGTCCGCCTGCCGATGCAGGGGATACGGGTTCGTGCCCCGGTCTGGGAGGATCCCATATGCCGCGGAGCGGCTGGGCCCGTGAGCCATGGCCGCTGGGCCTGCGCATCCGGAGCCTGTGCTCCGCAACGGGAGAGGCCACAACAGTGAGAGGCCCACATACCGCAAAAAAAGAAAAAAAAAAAAAAAAAAAAAGAGTCATGTACCACAATGTTCATGGCAGCTCTATTTACAATAGCCAGGACATGGAAGCAACCTAAATGTCCATCAACAGATGAATGGATAAAGAAAACGTGGGACATGTGTACAATGGAATATTACTCAGCCATAAAAGGGAATGAAATTGCGTTATTTGTAGTGAGGTGGATGGACCTAGAATCTGTCATACAGAGTGAAGTCAGTCAGAAAGAGAAAAACAAATACCATATGCTAACACATATATATGGAATTTTAAAAAGCAGTACTGATGAACCTAGTGGCAGGGCAAGAATAAAGACGCAGATGTGGAGAATGGACTTGAGGGCACGGCGGGGGAAGGGGAAGCTGGGATGAAGTGAGAGAGTGGCATCTACATATATATACACTACCAGATGTAAAATGCATGGCTAGTGGGAGGCTGCTGCATAGCTCAGCTTGGTGTTTTGTGACAACCTAAAGGGATAGGATAGGGAGAGTGGGAGGGAGGCTCAAGAGGGAGGGGATATGGGGATATATGTATGCATGTATCTGATTCATTTTGTTGTACAGTAGAAACTAACACAACATTGTAAAGCATTTATACTCCAATAAAGATGTGGGGAAAAAATCCATGTACCCAAGACTTTTCTTATAAGTTGCTTAAAATAAGCAAAATTAAAAGCTTCCAACTAGTTAAAAAAAAAAAAAAAAAAATACCGCAGGGCTTCCCTGGTGGTGCAGTAGTTAAGAATCCGCCTGCCAATGCAGGAGACACGGGTTCGAGCCCTGGTCCAGGAAGATCCCACATGCCGCGGATCTTCTAAGCCTGTGCACCACAACTACTGAGCTTGTGCTCTGGAGCCCGCGAGCCACAACTACTGAGCCCACGAGCCACAACTACTGAAGCCCGCATGCCTAGAGCCCGTGCTCTGCTACAAGAGTAGCCACCGCAATGAGAAGCCTGCACACCACAATGAAGAGTAGCCCCCACTCGCCGCAACTAGATAAAAGCCCGCATGCGGCAACAAAAAAACCCAATGCAGCCAAAACTAAAAATAAATTAATTAATTTTTTAAAAAAACCATAAGGAGACATCACCTGACATTTTTCAAAATGGCTATTATCAAAAAGACAACAAATAACATGGGGTGATAAGGATGTGGAGAAAAGTGAACCCTCAGGCTCTGCTGGTGGGAATGTAAATTGGTGAAGTTATTACGGAAAATGGTATGAATATTCCTCAAAAAATTAAAAACAGTACTATCATACCATCCAGCAATTCCACTCCTGAGTATCCAAAGAAAACAAAAACACTTGTTCAAAAAGTTATACGCACCCCCATGTTCATTTCAACATTATTTACAATAGCCAAGATATGAAAGCAACCTAAATGCCCATCAATAGATGAATGGATAAAGAAGATATGCATATATATATATATATACACACACGTATATATATAATGGAATATTACTCAGTCATAAAAAAGAATGAAATCTTGCCATTTACGACAACATGGATAGACATAGAGGGAAGTATGCTAAGTGAAATAAGTCAGACAGAGAAAGACATACCTTATGATTTCACTTGTATGTGGACTCTAAAAAACAAGACAAATGAACAAGTATAACAAAACAGAAACAGAGTCATAGATACAGAAAACCAACAGGTAGTTGCCAGAGAGGGTAGAGAGAAGTATATGAGGGAGATTAAGAGGTACAAACTTCCAGGGCCTCCCTGGTGGCGCAGTGGTTAAGAGTCCGCCTGCCGATGCAGGGGATACGGGTTCGTGCCCCGGTCTGGGAGGATCCCATATGCCGCGGAGCGGCTGGGCCCGTGAGCCATGGCCGCTGGGCCTGCGCGTCCGGAGCCTGTGCTCCGCAACGGGGGAGGCCACAACAGTGAGAGGCCGGCATACCGCAAAAAGAAAAAAAAAAAAAAAAAAAAGAGGTACAAACTTCCAGATGCAAAATAAATGAGTCACAGGTATGAAATGCACAGTTGGAGGAATATAATCAATTCTTTTGTAATATCTTTGTATAGTGACAGAGGTAACTAGACCCATGGTTATCTTTTTGAAATGTGTGGAAATAGTGAATCACTATGCTGTGTACCAGGAACGATCACAGTGTTGTCAACCCATTATTGTGGCAAAATAAACAAACTCATAGAAGAAGACATCAGATTCGTGGCAGGGGCTAAGGGTAGGGGGAAACTGGATGCAGGTAGTTAAAAGGTACAAACCTCCGTTTATAAGATAAATAACTAATAGGGGTGTGATGTACAACATGGTAACTATAATGAACACAGCTGTACCTTATATATGAAAGTTGCTAAGAGAATAAATCCTAAGCGTTCTCATCGTAAAAACAAAATTTTTTTTCTATTTCTTTAATTTTGTATCTACAGAAGATGATGGATGCTCTCTAAACTTATTTAACATTTCATGATGTATGGAAGTCAAATCATTATGCTGTACACCTTAAACTTACACAATACTGTATGTCAATTGTATCTCAATAAAACTGGAAGGAAAAAAAGAGAGCAGGGCTTCCCTGCTGGCGCAGTGGTTGAGACTCCGCCTGCCGATGCAGGGGACGCGGGTTCGTGCCCTGGTCCGGGAGGATCCCACATGCCGCGGAGCGGCTGGGCCCGTGAGCCATGGCCGCTGAGCCTGCGCGTCCGGAGCCTGTGCTCCACAACGGGAGAGGCCACAGCAGTGAGAGGCCCGCGTACTGCAAAAAAAAAAAAAAAAAAAGAAACGTGCACCAGACTTGGCATCCTGGTTTCTTCCCTCCTCATCTCTCACCGCCCACAACAAGGCCCCCAGCTGGACCACATCCTATTCAAAGAGACCATCTCTTTGCTGAGGGCAAAACATGGACTTCAGAGTTAGACTGTAGCTCAAATCTCCATGGGTGATTACCTCGGGCAATTCTGAAAACCAAGGATAATTCTACTCTCATGATGGTGATGTTATAAGGAATAGAGATAAAGTATAAAGGCCAGTCCCTTGACTGGCTGGTCCCGGCGCTCTGATCAGCCTTGGCAGCAGAATGCTAGAGAAAGAGGAACAGGAAATGCTCTGAACCTATTTTGAAAGTAGGACCAAATGCTTCATTTTCTGGGCATCTCATAAGCCCCCTTGAATTTTAATACAACAGGAGCAAGGGGACGTCTTCCCCTAAACTTCACTGAGATTGAATTTTCACTACCTTGCAAATGGAGGTTTGGAGCCTGACTTAAGTTTTTTTTTTCAAAATAATGTGAAGTTTCTTCTGCCTAAGTGTCATGGAGCAAATTCACACGTGCCATGACTACACAGAGTTCCTATTACAACTCTAACTAGTTCTTACTACACATGGTGAGTTCAGTCATTCCTAATGCATCCTTTTCTTATTCTTTTTGAGTTAAAGAATCCCTTCCACATGTCGCGGATGGGTGCTCCTCAAGCTTTTAATCTGCGCAGGAATCACAGAGACCTGCATGCAAGGCAGATTCTAATTCAGTAGGTGTGGGGTGTGGCCCAAGACTCTATAGTTTACAATTTCCAGGTGATGTTGATGCTCCTGATCCATGGACCACACGATGAATATCAAGTTTGTGGAGAACATCTCTGGGATGGGTGACGTCCAATTAACCACCCTATTAAAAATACTGGGGCTTCCCTGGTGGCACAGGGGTTGAGAGTCCGCCTGTCGATGCAGGGGACACGGGTTCGTGCCCCGGTCTGGGAAGATCCCACATGCCGCGGAGTGGCTGGGTCTGTGAGCCACGGCCGCTGAGCCTGCGCGTCCGGAGCCTGTGCTCCGCAACGGGAGAGGCCATAGCAGTGAGAGGCCCGCGTACCGCAAAAAAACAAAAACAAAAATGCTGGTGCCCAGAACCAGTTTACTTTATAAGCAGCCATTACCCGCCTCTCTTCATCAAGGGTATTTTTAGGCTTCCTTCTACAAGGCTCCACCTCTATACTTTGATGCCCCAACTAGAGAAATATTAAGCTCCTCAAAGGGGAGAATGAGCATCCTGATCTCTAAAGTCTAAATGACACCATACACACTTTAGGATTTCGTAAATACCTGATGAATGAAGTGCTAAAGTGAAACGCAAAGACCTGCTGGAGAATTTAGAGCAGGGTGAAGCCGGTCCAGGAAGGCTTCCTGGAGGAAGGGGCCTTCAAGAGATTCAATGAGAAAAACTCCAGGTGCAAGAAGGAGAACAGGCTACTTCTACACAAGTTTTCTTCACCCTCTGGAAAGCAAACTTCCCTTGCCTCCCCTGTCGAGACAAACTTGAAAAACAGTGACAACACATCAGCTGTCCTCTAAATATACAAAATATGCAGCTGCCAGTTCAACATGATATTTCATCCTTCAGAACTGTGGCACAGAGCAGGTCGACCCATAAATTTCCCAGAAAGCTTTGTTTCTGCTGAGTCGATCATGTCTTCCAAAGAATAATAATATGTAAAGCCAGACACCAAATGAGTTTGCTTCTACCCGAATACCCTGTGTGTAGTGTTTTATTTCTGAGGTAAGCTGGATTTTTTTCCCCGTCACTAGAGAAAGAAGATGGCTTTTCTCTACAAATTCAATGAACCTTATCCCCCAACTGGGCCTGACTCCCACGAATGCAGGCCTTTGGTTTCCAATATGCTGCTGCAGCCTGCTGACCCCCGTCTATCAGATCCTGGTACCACCACTGCTCTCCAGCTATCCAGCCACCCTTGAGATGTGTAAAGCAGCCTGATGAGATGTCTGGCAGGCTCCTGCCCGCCAAAATGGCTCTTACACACAGTAAGTGCAAGCAGGAAATTTTGTCAAGTTTCTCAGTTGGCAGAAACCCTAACATCAGAAAATGGTAAAGTTTGTTAGCCTGAGACATTTCTCGTACTCAGACTTGCTTTCAGCACTGGGGTTGGCTCCCACTGTCCACCCCACCTTTTTCCATTTGAAGCTAAATGATGACGAATGTAAGCGCTCTCCTCCAGTGCGAAGGCTCTGGAAAGCAGCAAAGCTGCCCAGACATTCACTGATTCACCCAACTTTCGTTCAGCACCTTCTAAGTGCCAGGCTCTGAGGAAAAAGAGCTACCCAAAGCATGATAATTAAAAGATGAATCTACCACAGTCCTCCTCTCTGACAACCAAAGTATCCACGGGTTCAAAATTCCAGCTGATGGGACTCAAACCTGCAAATTTTGAATTCCCCAAATAAGAGTCTAAAAGTCCAGAGAAAATCCCATGGTGCCCTGGATCATGGTAAATTTCCTAATCACTGAGCCTTAGCAGGTGTTCAATAAATGGTGGGTGAATCCAGGAATGGCTGGGCCATGGGTACAGGTCTCAGAAGGTAGGACTTTTCACAGAGAAGCTTCTAGAGATTAGGTTTGGAAGATATAACTAAGGCAGGACATGTGTCTACCTTGGAGCCCCTTATCAGAGTTCAGGGAATGTATCCGTTTTCTACTGTTACATAACGACATCTATTTATTAGCTCACATTTCTGTAGATCGGAACTCCAGACCCGGCATGGCTGAGATCTCTGCTCAGGGTCTCATGGTATCAGCCAGGCTGAATTCTTTTCTGAAGGTTCTGGGGGGAAATCCACCTCTCAGCTCATTCAGATCCCCACTTCTTTCCTGGCGCTCAGCTCCTAGGGACCACCTACATTCCCTGCCAGCGACCCCTCCAGATCTCCAAAGCCAGCAATGGAGAATGTCTTTTACCTCCCACCCCTCTTGTGATTTGAATCTCTGAGGTCCCCTGTCTCTGACTTCTAGACCCAGATTTCAACGGTCTTGTGACTTGATTAAGCCCACGCAGAAAATCTCCCTATTTTAAGGTCAACTGATTCAGGAACTTAACTACTTCTGCAAAATCCCTTCACTGCAACACCTTGATTAGTGTTTGCTTGAATAAGTGGGAGCAGATGTATGTACACCGGGGCTCCAGAAGTCCAGGAGCCATCTCAGATTTCTGCCTGCCACAGGGAAGGGGCGGAAAGGCAGGTGGAGGCGAAGCGATTTCCTGAGGATCACAGTTTGTGGGGTCCCCGTCCTACCCAAGAGCAGCACCACTGTCAGGGAATTTCAATCCCAGCACCTATGAAGCAGTTCACATCCACTGCGTCCCCAGCCCAGTAGGGTAGTTTGAAGAACTATGAGTGTGCACAGTCCCTGATCTCAGGAAGCCCCAAGAATAGCTGGGAGAGGGACTTCCCTGGTGGTCCAGTGGTTGGGAATGCACCTTCCAATGCAGGGGACACGGGTTCGATCCCTGGTTGGGGAACTAGAATCCCACATGCGGTGGGGCAACTAAGCCCACATGCCACAACTACTGAGCTCACAGGCCTCAAACACAGAGCCCACACGCCACAACTAGAGAGGAGCCCGCGCGCCGCAATGAACGGCCCGCAACTAAGACCCGATGCAGCCAAAAATAAAATAAATAAAGCAATTCTTTAAAAAAAAAAAAAGAAGAAGAGTTGGGAGACAACACCTGGGACCCCATCTGAGAAATGGGGTCTCAGATGGCTCATCGTTCACAGGAAGATCCGTGTGGGAAGGCTTGGAGGAAGAAGTGGGGACTTGAAATTGTCACTGAAGAATGAGCGGACCACTGCACAGTGGAGATAAGTTAGAGCGACTACGACCAAGCCAGCTCCTAGCCAGAGCCTATGCAATGTGGAGGAGCTTGGGGCCTCCATGCTGGGGACAGATAAGGAGCTGAGGGCAAGCAGAGTCACTCTCTGGCCATGGAAGGCTGCAGAGCCAGCAAGAGTTGGACAAACCAAGAGCCAGAGGCCTGAAGAATGGCAGGAAGAACTAACCGACCTCAGGTGCTCCACCGGGATTGTGTCCCAGTGAAGGGTCGTCTCTTTTCCACTCTGGGGACATGACCAGGCCTGTATGTTGACTCCAATTGCGGTTCCACAAATGCTGTCAGCCCAGGGGCAGCGGCACACATTTAACTGTGCCGCTTCTCCCCTGAAAGCCCTTCAATGGCTGCCAAGGAGAAATGTCAAGCCCCTTAGCTATGATCTTGTCTGGACCAGGTGGCATGGTGGCTGATCTTATCCACCAGGCTGGGCTCAAGGTACATTAAAGGGAGAGCTATGGGGACTTCCCTGGCAGTCCAGTGGTTAAGACTCTGCACTCCCAATGCAGGGGGCACAGATTCGATCCCTGGTTGGGGAACTAAGATCCTCCATGCCACCTGGCACAGCTAAAAAAAAAAAAAAAAGAGGGGGAGAGACTATGGAGTTTAGAAGTCTTTTCTTCCCCCTTCCCAAAACCTGGCTTTCAAGACAACTGCCTAGCCAAAGAGGTCAAGAAGTCCAGCTTCCGGGCTCAAAACTGAAAGCAATACCTTTAGACAAGGCAGTACCTGCTTTTTTGCTTCCCTGGGGTGACAAGCCTTCTGGTTAAGACTTGAGGGAGAGGGCTGCAAGTGAATGCAATTTAAGGGGGAAATAAAAACATATTGGTTGAATATTTTCAAAACACTGCCCCCACTGCATACCCTTTCCATCACCCTGAGGACACCCTTGTCAACAAGTGGTGAAAGGGCCTGCTAAGAAATAATTTTTCAAGTTGTCTCATTCCATTATCATCCGGTTAAACAGAGCTTCACAAGTACTGTTAAACACCACCTTAATCACTTTCATTTCAGGGTTACTTCTGGCAGGTACATATAGTGAAAGTTGATATTCAGGGGCTGATTAACACAGACTGTTCCTTGGCTCAGGGGAGATAAAATCTCAACTGTCCTCCACGATGGCTTGACTTTTCAGAGGCCTGGGAAGAATCAGATCCCTTTCAAGAGAGCATCTTTAGGTTTGGACTAATCAGAAAAATTCTGAGGAATGATAAGTTTCTAGAGGAATGCACACCCAAGGGAAAACAGAACATTATTCCACGATCCCAAGCTCAGGCGTGTTCAGGTATTTATTCAGTCAACAAAATTGCATTGAACGTGTGCTGTGTGCCAGCCCCTAGGCTAGGATGAAGAGCGGTGGGGACGGAGATTAAGAATAGCTCCTGCCCTCAAGGAATCAGAAGGCAGGCAGCCATCAATCAAATGATTTCACCATTAAATGTAAAATTATAACTGTGAGTCTTGTTTCAAGGGACGTTAAATGAAGTCAGGGAGGATGGGCCATGCTTCCCAGGGGAGATGTGAAGATGCTCGCTTGATGAAGGTGCTGGTGGGGTCAGGTAGAGCATGGGGTGAGGCAGAAAAGCATTTCAGGCAGAGAAAACAACACATGCCAAGACCAGGTGGTAAGAGACAGCCTGGCCATGGTCAACTGAAGGATTTCAAGGGGGGAATGGGGCAGAGAAATTAAGGAGTGTTACAGATTGAACTGTGCTCCCCACATTCATACGGTGAAGCCCTAACCCCCAATGTGACAGTATCTGGAGACAGGGCCTTTTGGGAGGTGACTGAGGTTATATGAGGTCAGAAGGGCAGGGCTCTAAGGTCACTGGACTGGCTTCCTTATAACAAAAAGAAGAGATAAAGAAGAGATCTCCCGCTCTGTGCGCACAGAGCAAGGGCCATGTGAGGACTCAGTAAGAAGGCTGCTATTTGCAAACCAAAGAAGTCTCACCAGAAACCATCCCTGGCATCTCCCAGATCTCAGATTTCTAGCTTCCAGAACTGTGAGAAAACAAACGTCTGCTGTTTAAGCCCCCCTATCTGTGGTATTTTGTCATGGAAGCTCAGGCAGACTAACACAATGGGAGAACTGCCCCCGATGCAGCTGGAGGGGCAGCCGACCACGAGGTCCTAATGTTAAGGATTTTGATCCCTGACCTAAGAGCCATGGGAAGCCATTAACAGACTTGAACTCGATGGGCCTGAGAATGGGGGCATCAGTGGGATCCCAGCAGCTGCAGCACGAGCAGCCTAGGCGAGGGTAGATGCAGACATTCCTCCAGTGATGCCATGTCCAGTCAAGGTCCCTCAAAGTAGAAAAGGGGCTCCAGGAGCTCAAGCTCTTTGACAGTCCCTACGAAGGAAGGTGCTATCAGCGAGCAGGGCCCAGGTAAGGCTGAACACCTCTATTTACAAGAAGTGAAAGCAGCAACGGTGACCAGTCTTTTCTTCAGTGCTCAGTACACAGCCAAGAAGTAGAGGTGGAGAGTCAGGTGGGTTGTCGCAGGGCTCAGACTAGCAGGGGAGCTGGGCAGAGGAAAAGGCGGAGAGAGACGACAGTGTGATCCAAGTGGTGGGCCGGAGGACCTTGTCTAGCGGGGCAGGACAGGGCTCCTTGACACCCGATTCAATATGCTTCCTCTGTGCTGTCTCTACCCGCAAATGGCTTTTATTCTGAGTGGTTTTAGCATTAATAAGCTGAAGGCATTGCTCGATGAAGGCTTCTGCTGTCTTATTACACTTTGGCAGCCCCCATGAGGCATGCAACTAAGACAGACGAATAGGCTTGCTAATGAATGGGAACTGGGATTCCAATATTCCCTTCCACGGGAACGATGCATCTCTCCAACAGAGAAGTGAAATCTTGGAGGCAGCCTGATTATACAAATAAAGCAGCATTGTTATATTTGTCTGCCAGGGTGGCCACAGGACACTTGCCATTTATGACAGATATCACAAATAGAAAAATAAACATGCAACACCATTTATTATAGCCACATCCACCCCAGTGAAGGGAGGAGGAGAACAGAGGCAGCAAGCCGAATACTCGAGGCAAAACTTTTGTCCTGAAATAGCCAAACATTTGAGTCAAAATAATCTCTCACTCTAAAATTGTCAGTAATTTAATTCTGGTGATATTTCCCTGAGAGGCTGAGTTGGCTTAGCCCTTTACACCACAGAAATAGCCTTTACTAAGAAAATTAATGATACAAACATGATAGTAACACCAGAATTTAAACTAGTCAGGAAAACAATTATTTAAAAATTCTTTGGGCACTTCAGAGCATTTTAAGGCATTCATTTTCATGTAATCAGTTGATATACACAAGGGTATAGAGATTGATTTTTCAATTAATTATATTTCTGCATATGGCCTGTATGTGGGGGGCAGAATTTCATGAAGTCAATGAAAGGGAAGCTAGAGAAACACATGAATCAAATGACAAGCCACTGACAAAGGAAGGTCTGGCCGAATTAAACCAGTTAATCCTGAAACAATGGGAAATTGACAAGGATGACGCTAGGACATCCTCATCCTTCAATGAGAATGAATTAAATAGCAACGAATTAAGAGAAGCTCTTGGGAGAAAGCTTTCTTTATAATCTTGCTATTCTAGAAAATCAAACACAATGGCTATCACAACTATTTTGTCGGAAAAATTACAAGTGAAGCACTTGTTTCATTCTGAAAAGAATTATTATAAGAATTCACATATGATTAGAAACTATGTTTGACAAAATATAAGACAAATTTCTTTTCATAATTTTCACTTTTGTTTTTCACAATGACATCCCAATAAAACCTCTTTTCATGGGAAATTTGGGACTCCATTTTAAGAAACTAATTTGAAGAGTCTGTTTCAGGTACTGATTGTAAAGAGGAGCCACTGTCAACATCTCAGCTTCCTTTCTCCGTCTCTCCCGTGAACACGTGACTTTGACCTCACATCTGAGGTCTTAAGACCCAGAGGATATGATTCTGATCTCCTCCTTGCTTCTCTCTGGCCCACCCCACAAATATCCAAATATGTGTCAACCTTCTTTTTAGAGTAGTTCAGTTCAGCAGCCACTCTCAATCTTTTTTCCATCCAGATACACTTGGGACTAAGTCCATATTCAAGATATTCTCCAAGATCAACCCAAGTTGACGTGCAATTCCCATCACTCTCTGCGCCTCCTCCCCTTTCCCTCTGACTCAGGAGAGAAAATCAGAATGCCAAAAAAAAAAAGTGTACCTATTATAGAGTCCTAAGCCTCTATGCTGTTCCTTTAATTTCATAATTTCACAATTTTCTGTAAAAAAATTTTCATTAACTATGGTTGAAAGCCCATCACTACCCTACAGGTCCTTAGGAGGTACCGCTAACCTAGTCCCAATCACTTTACACTCTTGGAAGTTACAAATTACAACTCTTCGTTTAAACTACTCTTGTTCCACTTTGAGTGGGTGACATCTGACAGCAAGACCCATGAGCAACAGACACAAACACGAGTGTCTATGGACCTGGGTGCCCCACGCACTGAAAATAACTCCAAGTGAGAGTTCAGAAATATAAGATGGAAGGTCTGGGAAGAAAAAAGAAAAAAGAAAAAAGATGGAAGGTCTGGGAAACCCTCTTGAAAGGAAGGCTCATTTTGCATATTCTCAACATCTAAGGTATAAAGAGACAAATGCACCAGTTCCTTGCCTCCAGAAGAGACAGGAATCCAGACCAGGCCTCCTCTGTTCTGGCACGGGACAAGTCATATTAGCTGTGACCGTGCAAAAAGAAATGTCTAGTACTGATCTCTCAGTGAGCTGACAAGAGGCAAGAGGGACACTCGTGTGTCCAGAAATGTGTACTTTCACATTATTATTGTTTTCTCCTGCAAATTGCTTGAGAGCTAGGAGGTGTCTCCGCATCTCTTTCCCTCCCAGAGTTCCCAATTTGTTTTCATTATTCACCAACCCAGCCCCTCAGCTAGAGTGAGGCACAATAGCAAAAGATGCAGAAAGGAAAATTAATATGTTTTACATAGACTTCCTCATCTTGGGTAGATTTATGAATTTCCCTTCTGTTATGCAGAAGTTAGCATTTTTAACAATGAAGGGGAAAATTCCTTAATTGTTTTTTTATTGCCTCCAGAGCTCCAAAGACATCCTGTGCCGTGTTGTCATTTACATTTCACATTAAATGCAAAATGTTTGAAATGAGCAAATATTCGTTTTCATTTGATACATCTGTTAACTCAAGTGCTAAAAAGACAGCTAAATCACTATGTTAAATTCAGCGATTTGTAAACAATTTATATATTCATTTGTTCTGGGTTAAAAATGCCCCAGAGCATAAGTTTTATGAAACACAAAGTAAATTGCATTGTATCAATCTGATGGATGCAAGGCATGATTTCTTCCTCTTCACTCCATTAATTTATTTCCTCACTTGAGTTAATTAGTGAGGCTCCTATTTTTAAAAGCTCTTTGAAATTCACTGGGAGTGGGAACAGTTGCAAGAAGTGCTTTGGAAACCTCCTGCAGAGGAAATGGGCTAAATTCCCCCAAGACATTATCACACATTGAGCACCTGATTGCCATTCAACAATCTATGCTGGGAACACAGTGGGTGATTAATACATAGTTGTTACAAGAAAGTGGGAGAGAACCAGAAGGAAAGAACAGGGCAGCTGAGAGAACAGACTCATTCCAGGTGATTACTAATTGGATGAGATGATCTCCAAGTTCCTATTTGTCTCTACACAAAAGTCTTGTGACATTCTGATTTTATGTCTCAATGGAGACATAACTCCAACATGGAGACCGACTTCAACTTGGAACAATACCCACTAGGAGAAGAGACATCTATTCAGAGCAATTAAAATTTTTTAAATTAAAAGAGATTGGTACAGTAGAGAACAAAGATGAATCAATAATTTTTTTCCTTGGTCAAATGCAGTCTTAATTCCTAAATTAGGGTGGGAGATTAAAAAAGTAAATTCATTCATACTAAAGTATAAATTACTGCTAAAAGTTTAAAATATGCCTAAGGGTATATGGCGGAAAGAAGACCTAGTCTTTCAACAGATGTTCAAGCAAATCCAATGTCCGTTTCTTCCTGGAATATTTTGGGCAGAAGCCAATGGGCGAGAGAGATTGAGTTGGGTTGGGTGCCCTTCCTAAGTCCCTAGACAATGTCACCTGCTACAGACGCCTTACTCCAATTTCCAGAAAGGCTGCAACACGTTATCAAAGTCCTGCTTTATTTCATTTTCCTTTCCCCATGAGCCTGTGAAAAAACCACAGGCAGCCACTCATTCCCCTGCCCTTGTAATGGCAAAGAACAAATCTGACTCCATCTTGGATCTCTTTCTTTTACTTTAACCTTTGTATTCTATTGCTTTTGCCACAAGAATGTTGCCTACAGTCTGAAATAGACAGGATGGCCCACTCTCAAGGCTCTGACCTTTCAAGATATAACATGTTTCCATTCATATAGAGATAAAAAGTTGCAGAACAGAGAATAACATCTGTCTTGTTGGAGGTTTATAGGAACCTGACCTGACCTACATGTACAGCTGCAAGAACAAAGGATTCCGGCACCAAGAAGTCTGCAACAAGCAGCCACACCCCCTCCCCCTTAAATATAAAAGAAGTCTGAACTCTAACGCAGGTAAGGTGGTTCTTTGGGACACTAGTTCACCATCTTCTCGCTAAAGTCATTATTCCTGGCCCCAACACGTCAGTCTCTCAATTTACTGTCCTGCTGTGCGGCCAGCAGTGTGAGCTTGGACTCGCTAACACGCTGAGAACCAAGGTTAGAATCTGGGAGCTGCACTTGAGTGCGTTTGAACTAGGTCTTCCCTAAGCCTGAAATGGCTCCTTTACGAAATGGAAATATAAGCCAAGAGCACAGCGCCTGATGCAGAGTCCGCATCCCCAAACCGCAAACTCCCTCCTGTCATTTCGCACAGACCCAGAGTAAAGTCAGGTCAGTTGTACGGACACACCAGAAGCCAGGGGCATGGCTGGGACAGTACCCAGGTCTTTCCATTTCTCTTCAAGAGCCTTCCAATTTTCTTTCCTAAGTCCTTGCCCTAGAACCTGTTTCTCAGGTTTCCCACACCAAAACAAACAGCACCGTGATTTATTCCTTCTCTGATGCCATACTGGAAAGGGAGCTGGGGAAAAGGGGAAACATTGTCCCAACAGCTCCCCCTTGACTCACACACGCCCACAAGGATATCTTTTTCTTCCTTCCGCTAAAAGACATTTTTAAAAACTCTTTGCTCCAGTACATTTTGTGTGTCTCCATGAAAGCCCACCAGGCCCCTCTTCTGAGGCCTTAGGGGGCTACTGATCATGGACCCCTCCCTTCCTGGCACACAGGAGGATCTGACTTTAAATATTTACATCACAAGAAAAGTTTGGAAAACGAAACAAGTTCTCTGCAAGGGAACTGGTATTTGCGATGATCAATCAAGTCTCAGGAAATCTGTGAAGCCAGATTTTCTGAATCAGACAAACAAGCCAGCCGGTCCAGCCATGTTTCTGTGTTAAGAAACAAATCGACCAGGGCAAACACGCCAGCACTACCTTGGGGAGTGTGTGTCTGAGAGCTCCAGTTTCTTAAGACTTGGGTAGGAAATCACTTTGGGGGAACAGAGTCCCAGCCTGTGTGTCTTTCCGACAGCCTTGTTTCTACAAAGGAGAAGAAAAATGGGAACACAATCGAATTGCCTGAGAAAGGTTCTCCAGGATAAAGCTGGGCTAGATAAGGCTGCTGCCTTCCATCTTCACAGAACTGGGTCCTTCTCAAAGGACTTCCACCTGTCCCATATTACCTAACTGGACCCTCAGATTTCTCAGTGTTACCTCCATTTTACCCAGGCTATTCTGTGACTTGGCCAGCCATCGCACAGCTGCCACTGTGGAACATACCCAGCCCTTCTGACTGCTGGGCTAGTGCTCTTTTGACCATAACCCAAGTCCCCAAAGCAGAGAGAAGAAACATGCAGAGGCTCAGATCCATGCCTCTTCAGCCTCACACTCTTAAGGCAAGACTTGAGTTTAGAGGACCGCGGGCGGTGGCGGGCGGGGAGTGGGGGGGGATGAGGGCGGCTCGCAGGAGGCCCTCCACCCAGGACTCACTCAGGAAGATGATGGTCTGCCTCCGGGCGCTCCTGCTCTCCTCGCTCTCCGACTTCCTCACCTGCAGCTGCTGCCCCTGGGCGGCCAGCGTGCCCTGCTTACTCCTCATGAGCGCCCGCATCATGCTCCAGCACATGAAGGCCACGGAGACCAGGACCACGAGGTAGATGACGAAGGCACCGAAGATGCTGGACTGGAACACGGTCCAGCGGCTGGAGAGGTTGGTACAGATGGACATGTTGGAGCTCTCCGGTTGCTCGTGGTGGCGGGTACGGGAGCGGTTGCACGTGAGACCGCGGTGACTGGGCACGTTCGCCAAGGGGTACTCGACTCCCATGGCGAAAAGCAAAGGCAACGCCACCAGGGCGGAGGTGACCCAGACGAAGCCAATGAGCAGCTTCACCTGGCAGGGCCCCGACATGGCCTTATACCGGAAGGGGTGGCAGATGGCGATGTAGCGCTCGAAGCTGAGCGTCAGCACGTGCAGCAGCGTGGCGTAGCTGCAGGCCTCGAAGAGGAACGTGTGAAGCTTGCAGGACACCGAGTAGCTGGGCGTGGTCAGGGGATTCCAGATGATGCTGTAGAACTCCACGGGCATGCCGATGAGGAAGACCAGGATGTCGGAGCAAGCCAGGCTCACCATGTGATCCGTCACCTCCTTCTGCAGGTAGCCCTTCTTCTGCAGCACCTGGGTGACCCGAATGGTGACACTATTCCCCAGGATGCCCACCACGAAGATGGCCAGGTACACCAGGATGAGGGTGATTTTGATCCAGGAGGCCACCTCGAACCCGGGAACGTGGCTGTGATCGATGACATGGGAGCAGTCACTGCCAGGACGGCTGGGCGAAGCCATGAGGAAGGCAGCCAGCCAGGCGGCGGCGTCCAAAAACCTTCCGAACTCTCCTTCCTCCTCCCCGCGCGGCCCGAAGCTCTCGGCCGCAACTCACTAGAGTGGGTGCAGGGCTTTTTCGAGCTCACCTGGACAAGGTAACAGGCTTTCGGGTGCTTTCACGGAAACTTCCCGGAGCAGCCCAACCTAGCCGAGGCTGGAGGCGTCCGAGGGTGGGGTTGCGGGGGGGGGTGTCTGGGCGAGGCGGGGAGAGCGCGGAGGAAGGAGGTTCCAATCTCGCTGCAGCCAGTCAGCCCGCAGCCCCCAGCGCGCACGCCCTCCCCTTCTCCGTCCCGGGCGCTCCCCTCCCGGCTGCCTGGCCCTGGCGCGCCAAACCCACCTCTCCCGAACGGCTGGAGGCGGGGTGGTCAGCGATTAATCATTAACCGCCGCCGCCTGTGATCCCGGCCGCAGACCCAGCCCAGCGGGGGCGTGCTCAGCTCACAGACACGGTCCCGACACCAGATCTTGGCCCCGGAGCACGGGGCGACGGGTGGCCCCATCTCCCCCGCCGCCCACGCGGCCACCGCCGAGTCAGCGCCGCCGTCCGGTCCCACGCGCATCCCACCGCGGGGAGGCGCAGCCGGGGGGCGCAGCTGGAGTGCGCTCCCGGGCTTAGGCGCGGAAAAACCAAGCCGCCCCCTCCTGCCCTGGGATCCCTTCGAAGGTTTGGGCCACCACGGCCAGTTTGGGGAGCGGGGGACGGCTGGACCCGGGCGCCCGCCTCGGTCGCTGGCCGGTTGGCGGGGCCCCCCTGGCGCAGCCAGCAAGCTTTCGCCTCCTTGGTGCCCTGCCGTCGGGCCCTGGGGTGTTGGCACTGGACGGTCAGGCTGTGCGCGGGCTGGAGCCGCTGCTCCAGGAAGTCGCCCCCAAGCAGGTTACTAGGTCCCCAGAGAAGCCCTGCATTTCCGCAAAGCCTCCCGGGCGTTCTGCGCCACCTTCCTGCCGAAGCACCCGAGGAGCGCGGCGCCCTCCTTTCAGTTTCACTCCACAGCTCAGGCCCCTCTCCCGGGGGCAGCGGCGGGAAGTCCTTAACTGGGGACATGTATATGGATGAGGGTGGCACCGTCCGCCAGGATGCCCCTGGTGGGAAGCGCGTCCTCCCAGGGAGCTGCGACCAGGGCATCAAGGGCAGTAGGAGGGAGTAAACACGGCGAGAAGGATCATGACATTTTCGCTCTTAGAAGAGGAAAACCTCTCGTGGGCCCATCTTCATCTTCTAATTCTAAAATCAGCAGGAACTTTGCCGGGGGAGGCAGGGGGCTGTCCTATGCATTGTAGAATATTTAGCATCTTCATGTCCCACGCTGAACAGTGACAGCCAAAATGTCTCCAGACGTTGCCAGCTGTCCTCTGAGGGGGCAAAACTGCCCCAGGTGGAGAACCACCGCCTTGAAGGAAGAACATGGAGCCTCTTCATCTGTTCATCCTGAGGGTGTAGCACAGGCCTGTCCAGAAAAGCATTCTTAAATGATCACAGCCACTGCCCTGTGATGGGATCGTTTTAAAGATGAAAAATCGGAGGTGTCCAGAGGATAGGTGCTTCCCCAAGGCCATAATAAAGTGAGTGAGGGACTTGAAAACCCAGATCCGTCAAACCCTGAGTATACCTACACTCCTAACAGGGAGGGAATTCTGGGAGCACAGAAGGTGCTCCGGAGCTGAGTCCAGAACAATACACGTAGAGAAACGGGGACTGTATTTTCTGAACCCAACCCTGGGCATGTGGTTTGAGGCCCTCAGCGAATGTTTGATTTTGACACTCTCAGAGGAAAAAAAAAAAAGGTTGTATGGCCACTGGATCTTTACAGTTAGCACTCGAGGTGGCTATAGCTATTTTTTCTCTCTCTTCTCTGTTAAATGACAAGCTATAAGGCCGAGAAGTCTCTTTTCCCTCTCTGACACTACTCCACAGAGCCCTAAATAGTATGTTTGGCCAACCCCCCTTCCCCCCACCGTTTGTGCTATTTGACCTACTTGCTGGCAGCGAACCTCTTAACTCATTGCCTCATTGGTGAACTGTGCTTAGCTACATGACCTCAATTGCCTTATAGCTGCCCCCACAAAGCTCACAGGGTAAGCATGGACCTTTGGAGCTTTCATAACTACAGGTTAGAATCCTGAGTGGACTCCTCTGCAAAAGGCCCTGACTGGTTATTTGCTGTCCCAGAGGGACTGAGAAGAAAGGCTAGGAAGACCCCCACCACGACCACCAGCAGCATACAGACACAGCCCTGGCCCTGCCCACTTCTTTCTTCTAAAGAGGAAACAAGCCAGGAACCTCTCTCATCTTCCTCAGCCCTGCCACTGATTCTTCCTTCGAAATGCTCCTCTTGGTCATTCCCTGAGCCCCTATGACATGCCAGGCACTTTCCCATAATTCATTTCTTTCAGTCCTCACGAGGCTGCAAGGTAGATGTTATTACCCCATTATACAGATGAAGAAACTGAGAATAAGGAAAATGAAGTGACCTACCATTAAAGGTTGGGGGCAGGCTTCAAACCCAGGTCTGCCTGGCTCCAAAGCCCTCTCCACTCTGGAATGCTATCTCTCTGTGCAGGACAAGACTGTGTCAGGCTGATAGTGGCATTTTGGGGAGAGAGACTTTTTTTAAGTCACCAGTCCTGATGCTTCTTGTCTCCCCAGCTGCGGCATGCCAGTCATCCTGCAATGTATTTGATAATTCCAATTTGTTCTGCTCAGACAAGATTTCCATTATTGTCCAATTTCTTTCATCAATTTTTTTTTCTTTCACAAAGTGTGAACAAGGATTACAAATGCATGACCAAATGGTGAGAATCAAGCTCATTAAAATTCGCTCCTTACGGTAGAGAGGGAAAAATGCATTTTGAACAAAGGTCCAGGAGAATTGAATTTCCATTTCACCTTTGCTTTTCCTAAGACCAATTAAAAAGTGTTTAACGTGCTCTGCCTTGTTGATAAAAGACTGGTATAACACCTCGCCTGGCTCTGTGTCATCTAGATCTTTTATTAGCATATTGTATGCGGGGAGGAGGGGGGAAGAAAAGTAATGAAAAATGAGAGGAAGGAATACTTTAGGTACTCTTTGACATCAGCTCTACTCAAGGGTCATTTTAGTGTCTACACAAATTTATATTCACATTTTACACATTCCAGGTGACCTTTGGGGTCTTCTAGGCTAGTGGCTTTCACACTTTTTTTTTTTTTTTTTTTTGTGGTACGCGGGCCTCTCACTGTTGTGGCCTCTCCCGTTGCGGAGCACAGGCTCCGGACGCGCAGGCTCAGCGGCCATGGCTCACGGGCCCAGCCGCTCCGCGGCATGTGGGATCTTCCCCGACCGGGGCACGAACCCGTGTCCCCTGCATCGGCAGGCGGACTCTCAACCACTGCGCCACCAGGGAAGCCCCACACTTTTTTTAAGCACTAATTTTTATAATAAAATCTTACATTGGCACCCAAAGTTTTAAAAAAAACAAAACACATATACACACAAACACACACACTTACATATACATACATATTGTATTTTTGTAAATCTAAATTTATTTTCTATGCTCAAATTCACATTTACTCATTTAAAATCAACAATACCCTAAAAAGTGAATAACACCGTGTTTACAAAGGTTCATGGTAAAATCATAGTGACTATACTCTAAGCTATAAAGAGAACTTCAATAACTTTCAAAACTTATGAACAGTGTAGGTAACTTTACTTATAATGCAATATAACTAACAAGTCATAACAGAACCAGAAAAGTGAAACATAAAACTCCACCATCTCGAAAGAAAACTAAAACCAAAATTGCAAAGTATCTAGAGAATAATGACCACAAAAAGACTGCCTATCAGAACCTGTAGGAAATAGCTGAAGGAGTTCTCACAGAAAAATTCAGAGCCCTAAATATTTATTCTAATAAACAGGAAAGAATAACAATAAGAGAAGTTATAAAAAGAATAAAATTAAGGAAAACAAGAAGGGATTAATAAAGATGAAAGGAATTATGAAAGAACTAAATAGAGCTAATAAATAATCTCAAAACTTTTTTTTAAGTAGGACTAGCCATCAAGAATGGCTAGAGGGGCCTCCCTGGTGGCGCAGTGGTTAAGAGTCCGCCTGCCGATGCAGGGGATACGGGTTCGTGCCCCGGTCTGGGAGGATCCCATATGCCGCGGAGCGGCTGGGCCCGTGAGCCATGGCCGCTGGGCCTGCGCATCCGGAGCCTGTGCTCCGCAACGGGAGAGGCCACAACAGTGAGAGGCCCACATACCGCAAAAAGAAAGAAAAAAAAAAAAAGAATGGCTAGAATCAGACTGGGAGCCTGCAGCTCCCAATTCCCACAGCACAGATGTGAGCCCCTCAGAGAAGAAAGACTAACGAGGTGACCACCCACACTTGCTGCCTGGAGGAACGTTCCAGAAAATGATGCAGGGAGGTACTCCAAGCAGAACATGGTTATCTTGCTGAGTTGAAGAGGCAGATTGGAGCCCAGGAAGCAGAGGCTACTAGACTTCACATAGCAGAACACTGAAAGGACAGAGAGACACAGAAAGAGTGGCAGAAATCCATACAGAGGTTCTCTTGAGTCTTTGGCAGAATACTGAGTGGACATGTGGAGGTGAGACTCCAGGAGCTGGCAAAGTATGACTACTGAGGGAAGAACAGATGCTGGCACTGTAATCCAGACAATTCCCAAGGTCCCAAAGAGCTGGGAGGTGCTGAAGTTCCAACCAATGAGTGAAGAGACCTCATTGAACCAACCCTGGAAGGGCCAGATCTTAGTAATAGAACTAAACTAGCCACAGAGCCAAGGTTACTCTAGACCTGCCTTAACAAAGATATTGACCTGAGCTACCTAATAGGGTAGTCACTAGGTCATTACACTGGAAATATGGCTAGTCCAAGCTGGGACGTGTTGTAAGTATAAAATATATACCACATTTCAAAGACTTTGTATGAAAAAAAAGAATGTAAATGTAATTGTTTCTCTATATTGATTTCATGGTGAAATGATATAATGGCTATACTGGGTTAAATAAAATATATTATTAAAACTAATGTCACTAATCCAAAAAGATACATGCATACCAATGTTCATAGCAGCATTATTTACAATTGACAAGTTATGGAAGCAACCTAAGTGTCCATCAGCAGAGGAAGGGATAAAGAAGATATGGTCCATATATATATATGATGGAATACTACTCAGCCATAAAAAAGAATGAAATTTTGCCATTTGCAGCAATATGGGTGGACTTGGAGGGCATCATGCTAAGTGAAATAAGTCAGAAAAAGACAAGTACTGTATCATATCACTTGTATGTGGAATCTAAACAAAAAAACAAACTAGTGAATATAACAAAAAAGAAACAGACTCACAGATATAGAGAACAAACTAGTGGTTACCAGTGGGGAGAAGGAAATGTGCATGGGCCATATAGGGGTAGGGGATTAAGAGGTACAAACTATTAGGTATAAAATAAGCTACAAGGATATATTGTACAACATGGAGAATACAGCCAGTATTTTATAATAACTATAAGTGGAGTATAACCTTTTAAAATTGTGAATCACTATTCTGTACACCTGTAATTTATATATCATTATACATCAACTATACTTCAATTAAAAAATAAATTTCAGGGCTTCCCAGATGGCACAGTGGTTGGGAGTCCGCCTGCCGATGCAGGGGACGCGAGTTCATGCTCCGGTCTGGGAAGATCCCACATGCCGCGGAGCCATGCACGTCCGGAGCCTGTGCTCCACAACGGGAGAGGCCACAACAGTGAGAGGCCCGCGTACCGCAAAATAATAATAATAATAATAAATAAATAAATTTCAGGGGTTTTTTTTGCTTTTTTTTGATGTGGCTACATATGTGGCTTGCATTTGTGGCTCACATGATATTCCTATGGAACAGTGATACTATAAACAGATAATGAAACAAAAGAGAAAGTCCAATGAAAAACTCAAATACTTATAGGAATTTCATTTATGATAACGGTAACATTTCATATCAGTAGGGATAGATTGTTCAGTAATTAATATTGGGACAACAGGTTAGCCATCTTTTAAAAATATATATATTTTTTAAAAATCTTTATTATAATATAAATTACAGGTGGATCAAAAATTTAAATCTTTGGATTTTAATCATTAATAAAATCATTAAAGGATAGAATAAAACACCACAGAATTTTAAAATTTAAATTAAATTTTTAATCTTATGACATAAATGCTAGAAGCTATGAAGAAAAAAGTCGATAAACTCTATCTAATAAAAATAAAGCTCCAAAGGGAAGAAACAATGTAGCCAAAGTCAAATGACAAATAACAAACCTATGGAAAATATATGCAGTTGATATCACACAGTAATGAGTAATTTCCACAATGAACCCAAAGTGGATAAAAATGTTCATTTATTCCCAAAATTAATCTAGAGACCTCAATTAAAATTTCAACAGATTTTTCTTTAAAAACTAGATAAGTTGATTATAAAATTTAAAATGTTCAGAGCCAAGAATGAGAAGATACTCTGAGGAGGTGAGAGGACTTGGCTGTACCAGATATGAAGATTTATTATAAAGATTTATTATAAATTTATTATTTATTTATATTTATTATAAAGATTTATATAAATAATAATAATTATTATTATTATTATTATTTATTATAAAGATTTATTATAAAGCCATACAAAGTATGGCTTTGACATTGGGATAAAGAAAAGAATGATACAGAAGAGATAGTATAGAAATAAATCCACATGTGTCTGGACAAGGTTTTTGACAGAGATGGCACTGTGGGGCAGTGTGGAAGGGATGGTCTTTTCCATTGGTGCAGTAGATGACCCCCCTGATTTATAGCATTTGCCAACATCCATGTTATAAATTCTCCCACCATGGCTGATTTCAAGCTACCCACACTTCCACACTTAAACAGTCTGCTCACAAAACTTCCAAAATTTTAACAATCAACTCTGATGAGTTCCCGGACATCACTCTTCTCAGTAAATGCTACTTGGGACAATCAAGTATCCATTTGGATAACATTCATTAAGCAAGAAGATAAACAACCCAATTTAAAAATGAACCAAAGAAAAATCCAGATGGACAATAAACAAGGAACTTCTTCAGTAGTTGGGAAATGCAAACTAAAAACACAAACACAATTACACATCTACCAGATTGCCTAACATTGAAAGACAACCAATACCATCTGTCCCTGAAGATGTGGAGTAATGGTGACTCTTGTACATTGCAGATGAGAGAATAAGTTGGTACAACCACTTTGGAAAAGAGTTTGGCAGAATCTACTAAAGTTAGGGACTACCCTGGTGGCGCAGTGGTTAGGTCTGCCTGCCAATGCAGGCGACACGGGTTCGAGCCCTGGTCCAGGAAGATCTCACATGCTGCGGAGCAACTGAGCCCGTGCGCCACAACTACTGAACATGTGCTGTAGAGCCCACAAGCCACAACTATGGAGCCCACGTGCCACAACTACTGAAGCCTGAGCACCTAGAGCCCGTGCTCCACAACAAGAGAAGCCACCACAATGAGAAGCCCGTGCACCTCAATGAAGAGTAGCCTCCGCTCCCCACAACTAGAGAAAGCCTGCGCACAGCAACAAAGACCCAAATGCAGCCAAAAATAAATAAATAAATTTATTTTTTTTAAAAGAATCTAAAGTTAGATATAACATATCTTGTGACCCAGAAATTCCCTTCCTAGGTATATACCTTACAGCTCATGTCAACACAATGCATAAACAAGAATGTGTACAGCAACACTGTCAATAATTACCCCACACCCAATTTCCACCTATAGGACAAATAGATAACAAAACGCAGCATATTCATATAAAGAGCTACTATATAACCATGAAAACAGATACACCACTGCTACAAAAACAATGTGGCCGGATCTTACAACCATAATGATAGATGAAAGAAACAAGACTCAAAAGAATACATGAGTCAATTTATATAACATTTAAATACAGACAAAACAATAATATTTGGGATATATGTATATATATATATATATATATATATATATATATACAGGCATAGCCTTGGAGATATTGTGGGTTCCGTTCCAGACTACTGTAATAAAGAGAATAGCACAATAAAGTGAGTCACATGAATTTTTTGGTTTCCCCGTACACATAAAAGTTATGTTTACACTATACTGTGGTCTGTTAAGTGTGCAATAGCATTATGTCTAAAAAACAATGTACATAACCTTAATTCAAAAATACTTTATTGCTAAAAAATGCTAACCATCATCTGAGCTCCAGCAAGTCCTAATCTTTTTGCCACAGTAAATTAAAGATCAGTGATCACAGATCACCATAACAAATATAATAATGAAAAAGCTTGAAATATAGTGAGAATTACCAAAATGTGACACAGAGACACAAAGTGAGCAAATGCTGTTGGAAAAATGGTGCTGAGAGACTTGGTCAATGCACGGCTGCCACAAACCTTCCATTTGTGAAAAATGCACAATATCTATGAAGCACAATAAAGTGAAGAGTAATAAAATTGAGATATATATATATGAAATATGGGGATATATATAATAAAATTGTTCATTTATTTACAAAGAAAGGATGGAGGTCACCTCCTGTGGGTGGGTAAGGATGTGACCTGGAAAGGACCCATGGAATGGAGGTGGGGTCTTCTGGGTGCTGACAATACTCTATTGCTTTACCTGGGTAGTTGTTACATGACAGTAATTATATGATGCTTTGCTTTATGATTTTTAATATTCAGTTATTTATGGCTTATGGACTTTGTGCATTTATATATCATGATACTGTAAAACAACATTTTTTAGAGAGGGAGAACACCCACACAGCCAGTTGGATTAGCTGAGTCAGTCCTGCTTTTCAACCAGTGGAATGACAATGCTGCAGCCCGGTCACTCTCACAGTGACAACAGAAGTAACGGCTCCCATAATTAAATACCTGTTGTGCCCAGACACCAGGCTTGTTCAATGTTCAAAACAGGCCTGCAAGGTGAGGGTCATTATTACTATTTACATATCTGTAAATCACCCATCAAATGCCTCCTCTCCAGTCTACCCAGGACTTGGTCCATGACCAGGAGGCTGTAGCCTGATGGTCCACATTCCTGGCAGTGCTCACTGTCTAGATGAGTGTAGGATCCATGACAACTTGGACCCCGAGGAACCATTAACATATAACCTGGCGACTTCCTCCCTTTTTCCTTGGCCCCTGGAATGCCATCTGGCAAACAGCCTGAGGATCCAGCTCCCTGGACCACAAGAACAAGGCTAGGGGAGGCCCCGTGGAAAATGGCATGCTTTGTGAAGGCTCAGTGCGTGGAGGGTCCTTCCTGGGGATCTGATGGAATGCCAATTCAGGATTAACATTCTATTCATCCACTGACTCTACCGAGAATGCTACAGCGTGATGATTAAGACAATAAACTGGGAACTCAGACCCCATGGATTTGCAGCTGTGCCCTCCACTCAGCTTCCTTGCACCTTGGTTTCCTCATCTGTAAAATGCAGGTGACAATAGTGCTTATCTAGTGCACAGCCTCCGGACGCGCAGGCCCAGCGGCCATGGCTCACGGGTCCAGCCGCTCCGCGGCATATGGGATCCTCCCAGATCGGGGCACGAACCCGTATCCCCTGCATCGGCAGGCGGACTCTCAACCACTGCGCCACCAGGGAGCATCATTAATGAATTTGCATAAATGGTGTCTGGCATACAATATGTACCCGTATATGTATTAGGTCTTGTGAAAGAGACAGTGTGGTGTAGTGGGTACAAGCACAGACTCTGCAGCCAAACTGCCTGGGTTTGGATCTACTGCTCCCCAGCTGTATAACCTTGGGCACTGTTCTTCTCTCTCTGGGCCCCAGGTTCCTCATCTGTCAACTTGAGGATAAATAACAGTACCCACCTTAAAGGGTTGTTTGCAGGACCAAATAACATAATATAAATAGAGCACTTAGAACAATGCCAGGCAGAGGGAAAGTACTAGCCTGGGGTTAACTGTCATTAACATCATGTCCACAGTCCATTAGCTACTGCTGCTTATACTGTTGGAGCTGGGGCTCTGCAAGGTCCTAAAGCACATTCTGAACACTCCGGGTACCATTATGGCATGAGCTAGGATTGACTGCTAAGAACATCTCGCTGAATTCCACTCAAATGAAATCAACAGATACAGGTTCAGCATATCCTTTCTGGATAGCACTGTAGGGAATATAAATCAGTGAGATAGTCACACCTCTGAAGGAAGTCAAGCCAAGAGTACGTAAATCGTGAGATATCGTAAGGCAGCAATTGTCAAGTTAATGGCGGCAGCAATAAGTGCTACAGATACATAAAAGTGGCATCTGTCTTCACAGGTGACACAAGATTCCTAGTCTCTGAAAATTGGGGATGTATGTATGACACATAGGGAATCTTTATAATAACCAGATATTTCATCCAGCAGAACTCACTATTTTCAGACAGACCATACAACACAGAGAATTTCCTGAACAACAGAGTCTCCACACTCTCTAACTTTACCTTCACTAAATATGAGCTTTGAGTGGCTTACAGAGCTGTGGCAATCAAGTGGCTATGGGCCAGCATAGAGACATATTTTGTGGCCTTGTGATGCTTTTTCTAAGGGCACGATGAAATGGCCACTCTCAGAGGATGGCAAGTGGGACCTCAGTGTCATTAGCCACCTCATGTGCTGGTGGGTTAATCGGCCTATTTGACAGGCTTCAGAACAAGCAGCACCCCTGCCCTGCTCCCTGTTTAAGTGTAGGCTGCCTGGGAAAACCCTTTGGTGCATTAAAAAAAAAAAAAAAAAAAAAAAACAAGCAAACAAACAGAAAACACACCAACTTCCTGAACTAAGGTCGGCTTCTTCTTTTTTAAAACTACAGACAAACCCTGTCCTACCAATGACTGTACTTAGTGCTGGCCACCCAGAGGTCAGACCCTCCTTGCTTTTGCTTTTAGAGTTGGCAGCATATAAGCAATCTGCTAGTTGGGTTCAAAAGTACAGAAAGGAAAAAAAAAAAAAAAAAAGCTGTAGAAGGCAGGGCCAGCTTAAGAAAGCTGCTTCAAGCATTTAAGCTGGACTAACATGTCAGCTGGGAGATGTTTACCTTCCTCCCTCAGCTTACATTATGGGTGAAATGTGCATTTGTGGATCCAGCCAGCACTGTTAGCCTATGAGATAACGTTTGTTCTCGGTTCCAAACTTTTGACCACACGCATTTCAAGTTGGGAACAAAAGAAGAAGCACTCTGTATTGTTAATAAGTTCTTCCCCTGTTCTTACAACCATCTTTTCTCCATTAGGGGAATTTCTGTGATTTGACAAATACGAGGAAGAACAAACTCTCTCATGATTCCTTTCGATGACTGTGTTACAGCAATAAACATGTTTCTCGCTGTTGCAAAGAGAGAAGTCAAAAAAGAATGGGGGACAGGGATGGATGGCATTCATCCCAAACTCAAGCAGCAGGTCCTCCCCACCTCTTCCTCGGAGAGAGCAATCAAAGCCAATCATGTCCTCATCTCTCGCCCTTCAAACAGGCTGGATGGATATCCTTCAGAGAGAGACCAAGGAAACAGCTAGTGGCTTGGGGTCCATAACTATGAAAATTGTTCTCGGCCAGGATCCAGGACTCCTTGGTAGATGGAATTAGCATGAGGTGTTACATGTTCTGCAAAAATTGACATTGTAGGTCTGGCCTCTTCTTTTTTTTTTTTTTTTTTTTTTGCGGCACACGGGCCTCTCACTGTTGTGGCCTCTCCCGTTGCGGAGCACAGGCTCCGGACGCGCAGGCTCAGCAGCCATGGCTCACGGGCCCAGCCGCTCCGCGGCATGTGGGATCCTCCCGGACTGGGGCACGAACCCGTGTCCCCTGCACCGGCAGGCGGACTGTCAACCACTGCGCCACCAGGGAAGCCCCTTGGCCTCTTCTTTGAGCTGTTGGGCAGTAAGCCCAGAGACAATCTAGATGTGCTCTGGCAACAGTGATACTCAGTGTTGTCACCGGGATGTCCCTCATGGGCCCCCTCCTCATCACCAGCTCAAGTGTGCTAGAACAGGTGGGTGCATGCCAGCTGGGGGATAGGCAAGAAGCGTGTCTGGTCTGGTCTGATTTGCCATCACTGCTCACTTGAGCAGACAGGCACTTGGGTTTCATGGACTGAGGAGCCATCAAATGCAAAGCCCTGATAATTTAGGAAGGTCTTTTTAGAAGGATACATAAGACACAATTACAGCTGCCTGTCAGTCTCACAGGCTTGCTGTGGGTGATCAATCTACACATGGGAAACCCTGGAGGATAATCAGGGGCCAGTATGTGAATTGCTCCCAGAGGGAGAAAGAACAAGCTCTTTTAATGACATTTAAGACCTGCCCTCATCTAACTTTCCAACCTTACATTAACCCTGTGTAGCAGACTTTATTTTCCAAAGGTGGCAGATAGATAGATAGATAGATAGATAATAGATAGATATGATAGATATAGATAGATAGTTAGATGATAGATATAGATAGATGATAGATAGATATAGATGATAGATGATAAAGATGATTGATAGATAAATAGATATAGATGATAGATGGATAGATAGATAGATAGATCCCATCCCACACATTCTATTGCAATGTGACTGACACTCTTCCCACTGAGAGATGGGTCCAGGTTCCTTCTCCTTGAATCTGAGTGTGGGCTGTGATTGTTTTGACCAACAATGTGTGGGATAGCTATACTATGTGACTTCCAGGGCCAGGTCACCAAAAGTTGACAGCTTCCTCTTGACTCATTCTCTTTAGGATATACGTCTTGGGAGCCCTGAGCTAGGATGAAGAAGTATAGTGCCAGCCCAGCCGCCAGAGAGATGAGTGATCACAGCCCCCATCCTTCAAGCCAACCCAGTTGATGCCAAGTGCATCAGAGATGAGCCGACCTTACTGAGACTTGTTTGAATTCTAGATTTTTGGACACTTTATTTTTTAATTAATTTTTACTGGAGTATAGTTGATTTACAATGATATGTTAGTTTCTGCTATACAGCAAAGTGAATCAGTTACATATACATATATCCACTCTTTTTTGGGGTTCTTTTCCCATATAGGTCATTACAGAGTACTGAGCAGAGTTCCCTGTGCTACACAGTAGGTTCTTATTAGTTATCTATTTTATATATAGTAGTAGGTAGATGTCAACCCCAATCTCACAATTTATCCCTCCCCCCCCAGATTTTTGATTGAAATAAAAATGTTGATGTTTTAAACATTAAGTTTTGGGGTGGTTTGTTATGTAGCCATAGTAACTGTAAAACCCCACAACCCAACACTGTACTCCAGCAAGAATGGACTGCCCACTGAAAAACCTCCTGTGCATTCATCCCTTCCTCCTGTGTCCTGCCCACACCACGAAGGTTCCCCCTGCCTGAAATGCCTGTACCTCTCCACTTGTTTTCCATTCATTCACTCATATATTCTTTCATTCAATAAACACTTGTGAAATGCATATTGTAGGAATATTACAATAAATAAGACACATTTTCTGCCCTCAGGAAGTTCATAATCTAGTCCCAGATAGAGACAGGTAGAAATTGCTCAACTGGTGTGGATGTAGAGTGTTGGAGATAACACCCTTTAAGGCTCATTCAAATCCTACCTCCCCCAGACCATCTTCTCTGGATGTCCCAAATCACATTCCTTTCTGCCTATATTGAGATGCTCAGTGATGTGCTAGAGTGACTTCATACCAGCTCATAAGAACCGACTGTACACATCTCTTCCCAATTCTGTTTTCAGTCGCTTCACATAAGTAGCTTGAAATTGATCATGGTGGGAGTATTTACACCAGAGAAATTGGCAAAAGCTACAAATCAGGACTCTCCTCCCCCTTTTCTTCACAGAGAGCTGGTTTTTAAACATTGACTGGCACACCACTGGACTCAGTTGGTACCTGTCAGGGGTTAACTTTTGGGGTGTATGATCTTACATCAAAAAGCAGATCCTCTGGGAATAGATCTCAATCAGAAAACATTTGGAAGTGTTGGTAGAAAGATGATAAGGACTTCCTAAGATATGTAGGGAGTTGGCTCTACCATGGACAGCTTGCTGGCTGCTGGCTTTTTTTCTTTTTTCTTAAAAAAATAAGGGTGGGGCTTCCCTGGTGGCGCAGTGGTTGCGAGTCCGCCTGCCAATGCAGGGGACGCGGGTTCGTGCCCCGGTCCGGGAAGATCCCACGTGCCACAGAGTGGCTGGGCCCGTGAGCCATGGCCGCTGGGCCTGCGCGTCTGGAGCCTGTGCTCTGCAACGGGAGATGCCACAACAGTGAGAGGCCCGCATATCACAAAAAAAAGGGTGTTGCACAACTTTTACAAGCCTGTCAAGGTGGCTATTAGATAAGCTCAAGCAACTCTAGGGACTTCAGTAGTCAAGTACTGGGGAGAAACCTATTTGCTGTCTCCAGGCCTTTGATCACTAAGGTAACAGACAAGAGAATCACCCATGCAATTCCTACCTGCTCAGCTCTCACACCTGCCAACAGGAAACAGCCGCTTCCCCACTGCACCTACACCATGGACGTGAGGTTTTATCTTGCAGAATTTTCATTAGATATCAAATGACAATGTTTTCTGGTTGTTTATGGGTGGAATCGTGTCCCCTCCCCAAAAGGTATGTTGAAGTCCTAACCCCTTGTACCTGTGAACGTGACCTTGTTTGAAAACAGGGCCTTTGCAGGTCTAATCAAGTTACACTGAAATCATTAGGATGGGCCCTACATGAAAAGATGCTCAACATCACTAATTATTAGAGAAATGCAAATCAAAACTACAGTGAGGTATCACCTCACACTGGTCAGAATGGCCATCATCAAAAAATCTACAAACAATAAATGCTGGAAAGGGGGTGGAGAAAAGGGAGAACCCTCTTGCACTGTTGGTGGGAATGTAAATTGATACAGCCACTATGGAGAACAGTATGAAGGTTCCTTAAAAAACTAAAAATAAAACTATCATATGACCCAGCAATCCCACTACTGGGCATATACCCTGAGCAAACCATAATTCAAAAAGAGTCATGTACCACAGTGTTCATTGCAGCACTATTTACAATAGCCAGGACATGGAAGCAACCTAAGTGTCCATCAACAGATGAATGGATAAAGAAGATGTGGCACATATATATATATATACAATGGAATATTACTCAGCCATAAAAAGAAATGAAATTCAGTTATTTATAGTGAGGTGGATGGACCTAGAGTCTGTCATACAGAGTGAAGTAAGTCAGAAAGAGAAAATCAAATACTGTATGCTAACACATATATATGGAATCTAAAAAAAAAAAAAAAAAGGTTCTGACGAACCTAGAGGCAGGACAGGAACAAAGATGCAGACGTAGAGAATGAATTTGAGGACACAGGGAGGGGGAAGGGTAAGCTGGGACAAAGTGAGAGAGTGGCATGGACATATATACACTACCAAATGTAAAATAGATAGCTAGTGGGAAGCAGTTGCATAGCACAGGGAGATCAGCTTGTTGCTTTGTGACCACCTAGAGGGGTGGGATAGGGAGGGTGAGAGGGAGATGCAAGAGGGAGGGGATATGGGGATATATGTGTACATATAGCTGATGCACTTTGTTATACAGCAGAAACTAACACAACATTGTAAAGCAATTATACTCCAATAAAGATGCTAAAAATAAATAAATAAATAATGCAGATTTCCAGACCAAAAAAAAAGCACTGGAAAGATAACACAAGAAACCAGTAAGATGAAGGAGAGGTGAAGTGTGAACATGAGTGTGGGCTGGAAAGGAAGCAATAATTTTCACCATATACTTTTTTGTATTATTTTGATTTTGAACTATGTGAATATTCAAAAAGTATTCAATGTTTAAAAAATTCAGAAAACTAAAAAAAAAAAGACACATGTACCCCAATGTTCATTGCTTCACTATTTACAATTGCCAGGACATGGAAACAATCTAATGTCCAACAACAGATGAATGGATAAAGAAGATGTGGCACATATACACAATGGACTATTACTCAGCCATAAAAAGGAATGCAATTGGGTCATTTGTAGAGATGTGGATGGACCTAGAGTGTGTCATACAGAGTGAAGTAAGCCAGAAAGAAAAAAACAAATATCATATATTAACACATATATGTGGAATCTAGAAAAAGGGTAGAGATGAACCTATTTGTAGGGCAGGAATAGAGACATAGACGTAGAGAACAGACACGTGGACATGGCGGGGAAGGGGAAGGTAGGATGAATAAGGGAGATTAGGTTTGACATAAATACACTACCGTGTGTAAAATAGCTAGTGGGAACCTGCTATATAGTGCAGGGAGCTCAGCTCGGTGCCCTGTGATGACCTAGATGGGGGGGGGAGGTGGGCAGGGAGGTCCAGGAGGGAGGGGATATAGGTATACATATAGCTGATTCACTTCATTGTACAGCAGAAACTAATACAACACTGTAAAGCAATTTTACTCTAATAAAAAGAAAGAAAGGAAGAAAGGAAGAAAGGAAGGAAGGAAGGAAGAAAGAAAAAAGAAAGAAAGAAAGAAAAAGAAAGAAAGAAAAAAAGGAGAGAAGAAGACACAGAGGCAAACATGAACAGAGGGAAGATTATGTGAAGAGAGACAGATGCACAGGGAGAACCCCTTATAAACTTTATTTGCAAAAACAGACACTGGACTGGATTTGGCCCATGGGCTGTGGTTTGCCAACTCCTGACCCAAACTCCTCCACTTAAGTAATGAAGTGCATATTTCCTCAGTACTCCCCGGACAGGAGGACTGGTGACTGACAGGTCTCAGTGGACTCTCTCTCCATGAAGTGTCCCCAGATGAAGAGAGCTGCTTCCTCCAAGGTCATACTTCCTTCTGAGGGCAACCTAGATCCAATGATTGGTAGATATGGTGGCACACAAGCCCAACCCCCTTGCCTTAACTGAGGACACTTCTCTAAGGCCATCCCCACTCTCACTGAGATCAGCCGAGTCCTCTGGTGTGACTGCAGCACAGCTCAACGTCTCCCTTGGCCCAGTTCCTCCTTCTTCATTTCCCACCAGGTATTGACCCAAAACACCCCCTTAACAAACCTCATGCATGGCTCCCAGTGCCTAGAAAAAGAGTCCCAGCAGGAGAGGGAAAATAGAAGATACGAAATGCTTGAAGGAATTATTAATAAGAATATACCAGGGGCTTCCCTGGTGGCGCAGTGGTTGAAAGTCCACCTGCCGATGCAGGGGACACGGGCTCGTGCCCCGGTCCGGGAAGATCCCACATGCCGCAGAGCAGCTGGGCCCGTGAGCCATGAGCCTGCGCGTCCAGAGCCTGTGCTCTGCGATGGGAGAGGCCACAACAGTGAGAGGCCCACATACTGCAAAAAAAAAAAAAAAAAAAAAAAAAGAATATACCAGAATAAGAGGTGGAAAATCCCTAGAATGAAAAAGTCAAGTAAGCACCACAAAAGAGAAGAAAGAATATCTCACCATGTGACACCAACTGAGGGGACTGCAATTCGGTCTGGCCCAAACCTCCTGGAGTGAGTACAGACCTCACAAATTAAGAGTTCCATCCTCCACAAGACTTTCCTCACTCCAGATACCAGCTGCAAGTCAGGAGGCCCCCAGGCCACCCATACTTCTGCCTGACTGGCTACAGAAGTGGGAGTTCCACAGCTCCTCAGGTTCAATCATTTGCTAAAGTGATTCACGGGACTCAAGGAAGCACTGTACTTATAATTAAAGTTTTACGATAAAGGATACGGTCAGGAAGAGCCAAATGAAGAGATGCAGAGGATGAGGTCTGGGGGCGCCCTGAACACAGAGCTCCTGTGCCCTCTCCATGCAGAACTGAGACACATCACACCTCCTGGCATATGGATTCATTCACCAACCAGGATGCTCCACTGTGCCTGGAATCCAGAGGGGTTTTTTTTGTTTCTGTTTTTTTGCGGTACGTGGGCCTCTCACTGTTCTGGCCTCTCCCATTGCGGAGCACAGGCTCCGGACACGCAGGCTCAGCGGCCATGGCTCATGGGCCCAGCCGCTCCACGGCATGTGGGATCTTCCCGGACCGGGGCACGAACCCGTGTCCCCTGAATTGGCAGGCGGACTCTCAACCACTGTGCCACCAGGGAAGCCTGGAATCCAGAGTTTTTATTGGGGTTTCATTACATGGGGCATGATTGATTAAATCATTAAACACAGGATTGAACTCAATCTCCAGGTACTCCTCCCCTCTCTGGAGGTCAGGCTGGCTCAAAATTCCAACCTTCTAATGACATGGTTGGTATTTCTGGTGACCAGCCCCCATCCTGACCCCTGAATAGCGGTCCACTGTTTCCTACCACCCAGGAAATTCCAAGGGTTTAAGAAGCTCATGCCAGGAACCTGAGACAAAGACCAAATAAATTCCTTATTATTCAACACTTACATGAGAGATAAATGTACGATTTTATTTATTTATTTATTTTTTAATTTTTAATTTTTATTTTTTTTCCTTTTTGCGTTATGTGGGCCTCTCACTGTTGTGGCCTCTCCCGTTGCGGAGCACAGGCTCCAGATGCGCAGGCCCAGCGGCCATGGCTCACGGGCCCAGCCGCTCCGCGGCATATGGGATCCTCCCAGACCGGGGCACGAACCCGTATCCCCTGCATCGGCAGGCGGACTCTCAACCACTGCGCCACCAGGGAGGCCCTAAATGTACGATTTTAAAAAGAGCTGATGGGCTTCTCTGGTGGTGCAGTGGTTGAGAGTCCGCCTGCCGATGCAAGAGACACAGGTTCGTGCCCCGGTCTGGGAGGATCCCACGTGCCACAGAGCGGCTGGGCCCGTGGGCCATGGCTGCTGAGCCTGCACGTCTGGAGCCTGTGCTCCGCAGCGGGAGAGGCCACAGCAGTGAGAGGCCCATGTACCGCAAAAAATTAAAAAATAAAAATAAAAATTTTAAAAAAAGAGCTGATTACCTACAAAAATCACCTTGAAATCATACTTCTCATCAATACTACTGGAGAAAAGAAGTCTTCTGGGTAGCATTTTCAAAATGTGGAAGAAAGTAACTTAGACCTTAGAATTGTGTGTGTGTGTTCAAAAAACACATCATTAAAAAAATAGTTCTATGCCACTATTTATCACATGTGTAAATTCATGTAACACCAGTGCTATCTTTTTTTATTGATGTATAGTTGATTTACAATATTGTGTTACTTTCAGGTATACAGCAAAGTGATTCAGTTATATATATGTGTATATATATATAACTAAAGGGGTTTCCCTGGTGGCGCAGTGGTTAAGAATCTGCCTGCTAATGCAGGGGACATGGGTTCGAGCCCTGGTCCAGGAATATCCCACATGCTGCAGAGCAACTAAGCCCGTGCACAACAACTACCGAGCCTGTGCTCTAGAGCCCATGAGCCACAACTACTGAAGTCCACGCACCTAGAGCCCGTGCTCCGCAACAAGAGAAGCCACCGCAATGAGAAGCCCGCTCACCACAACTAGAGAAAGCCTGTGTGCAGCAATGAAGACCCAACACAGCCAAAAATAAATTAATTTTTTTTAAAAGAAAGAATATGTTACAAGATAAATGAGAATGGAGGATTAATATAATTTAATAAATTTCAATAAATTTATTTTTATTTTGAATAAACTAGTAAAGAGCAAAAGAAAAATATATCCTTAGCAATATGGCACTTAAATTCTAGGGATTGGGGGGAGCTTCAAGTTGGGGAAGATGCAACAGAAGGATTGTGAACTTGAATGGTGAAGTCTCAGGAAACAGGGTTTAGATACTACATTCCCCAGTTAACCGGCTGTACCTTGTTTTATATTTGTGAAAGTGCCTGATGCTGTGCCTGGACCATGGTGGTCAACAAACACAAGTTCTAGTTAAGAAAAATGCATAGAATAGTCTCAACCCTGGGGATGTTAGAATAACCAAGTGGGGTTTCAACATGTATGTAACAGCAATACATTTACCTTTATTTAAATTTTTTCATCCAGCCCATCCTTTTCCTGTGAGGTCTGCCCACAAGGCACAATGTTTTTAAAAGATGGAGTTGGGGAAGGAAGAGAAGAGGAATCATCTATTTCAGGCTTGTTTAATCAAGGAAGACTTCCTGGAGACACTAAAAGTTATGATGGGCATTGAAGGCTGAAGAAGAAAGAGCTGGAAAGGAATAAACAGTATAGGGGACGCTAGGTGCTCGTGTACAAGGACATATTCCCCGTTCCCTTTCCAACAGCCTTCTAGGCTCTATAATATTATCCCCCCTCCAGAGCACATGGATGGACGAAGAAGAGCTCGACACGAATTAACTGCATTTTCCTGGCAGGTCCCATTTTCCTTTCTGTGAGGTCATTACAGCAAAGTGCTTAAAGTTCTGCCTCTGAAAGGATTACTTTTCATCTTACAGATGCTGGGACGTTTTGGTAGGAGGCTCCCAATAGCTATAATGGACTGTGAAATGGTTCTGGACAAACGAGGCAAGGAACTCATGAGGAGGGCTCACCTTGGCCTGGTTAGTGTCTCTTCATTATTCAGGAACAACACCCCACTGCTTGATGACGAGGCTATTTTCTGGCCATCTCAAGGGCCGGCTGTAGAAGAAGACTGTTTTTCTACAGCAGCCTGAGCTCAGCATGGGACACCTCTGTCTCTGGTCCTTTATCTTCCCCCTACCTTATCCTACTCTACTTTTGAACTGTTCCTACTAGAAAAGTCCCTAATTGCAAGCTTTCTTCAAAGAACCATTGATAACTAGGACAGGAATGTCTTGGCTTTACCATGACTGTGTCAACAGAGGTACCCTGGGGTAGGGAAAATAGCACAGGTTTGGAGCAAGACGACTGTGCATTTGAAATCCAGCTCTACCATTTCATCTTGGGTTCGTAAGCATTGTGATCCACAGTTTCATCAGATATAAAATAGGAATAATACCTAACTCAGAGGAATGATGTAAGGATTCAGTGAGGTAAGGTATATAATACATAATAGCAGGCACAAAAGTATAACACATATTAACTCATAGTTCCTTTGTTTTCTAAAAAGTGAAAATGACTTCCTAAGAACTGGGAAGGGAGTCACGCTTAGAGGACCCTCAAATATGTCGGACATGGGGTCCACCACACACCCAATCACACACACCAGTTGAGGTGCTCAGGAAAGCAGCTCTAGGTTATTCTTTGTGCATGGCGGGGCAGGGGGCATGGTCGGTCATTGAACAAACTGTGTTGCCACAAAACTCAAAAATTAGTCTGGCCAAAGATCCATGAAGTTCTCTGCCTGAGAGAAGAATAATAATGAGCTAAATCAATGAGATCAGTTCCTTCAGAATTTGAGCCAGATCTCTGGGGCAGGAAATGAGCCAAGCCAGGGGAGAAGTAGGAATGACAAGCAACAGTGACCAAATGAGCCACCAGAGAAAGATGAATCCACCCTGAAAAGCAGAAGTCATTGCTGGAGCACCCCTCTGCCACCATGTTTCTTGCTAGGCCTTCCAGATCCAGGAGCAGCCCAAGCGTTTCCTAGCAATACGCTCTTTCCCTCACTTGGTTTGAATGAATCTGTTTCTTGGAACCAAGGAAACTTTTGCATATATTCTGTCATAGACCTTAATGTCAGGGAATGGAGTTTGCTCTTCTCTTTGAGAGAAATGGGTGTGCATTTCAGACCGAGCAGTCACTATCTGCAGAGGTACATGAGCAAAAAGACCTGGAACCTCCTAGAACATCACCTGTAGAAAAAAACACACATCAAGAGAGCAAGAATATGACTCACTTGGTACAGGGGCATTGGGCAGTGGATGTTTACCAGGTTTTTTTCTGACTCAGCATGTGCACCTCCTTCACAGTTCTTGGATACCCTGCCATACACCGTGACTCTTGGTGGTGGGCAGGGCATAGCCAGTCATGACAGAAAGATCAACTTTCTTCCGACTCCCTGGCATTGAAGGTGTGGGCACATGGCCTCAGCTCAGACAGCTGAGAGCTCACAGAAGTCTTCTGAATCTCAAGTGACAGATACATTAAAAGATACCATTGCATTAGATGTGCAGGGGCCGCCATATATAGCATGAGTGTTAGCAGAACTGAGTGCCACAGGGGAGGTTACAGAGGGGGCTGTGTTCAGTGGGTGTACAGCAGGTGGGTGGGTTGAAGATCATCAGGGTGTACAACTGCACAGTTTCCCATCAGGATTATTCCTGCTGCTGGCTTCTTCCCTTGGCTTTCTAGCTTTCTGTTGATTCTATAAGCTGTCAGCCTTCCTTTCCATAAATTCCTCCCATTATGCCTTAATTATTCATAGTTGGTTTCTGTCACTTACAACCAAGATCTCTGGCTGATAACTGTTACAAGGAAGATAAAGTCTGGATTGGTTATTACAGAAGATATTAAAGAGAGATAAGATTTTAGCTGGGGTTCATTCTTTTATTTATTTATTTATTTATTTATTTATTTATTTATTTATTTTGGGGGGGTTCATGAGCCTCTCACTGTTGTGGCCTCTCCCGTTGCAGAGCACAGCCTCCGGACACGCAGGCTCAGCGGCCATGGCTCACGGGCCCAGCCACTCCGCGGCATGTGGGATCCTCCCGGACCGGGGCACGAACCTGCGTCCCCTGCATCAGCAGGCGGACTCTCAACAACTGTGCCACCAGGGAAGCCCAAGGGGTTCATTCTTTTAAATTTTAGGTCCACTAAATGAAAATGACGGACTAGCTGATTAGTGAGGCTTAGTTCCAGATGCAGAAAAGATGAAGCCAAGAAATATTCTGGGAAGTTTACCCCAATCCTACTGTAGTGGATGCTGTGATATGCTACCGAGATTCCCCTCAGAACCAAGACATTTGTCTTCCCAGCCACCAAGAATGCTGAGTGCTGATGGACTGAACACGGCTGCCTCTTCTTTGGGATTCACCTCAGCCTAAGGGACCTTCCACACCCATGGCAAGGCCTCCTCCCCAGGGACAGGTCCCATGCAATGATTGGTCCTTGTCTTATTTGGGAACAACTCTAAAGGACTCTCCCAGCTTCAGAGCGCTCTGTGGGACCAGCTGAGGCCTCTGATGGCACTGCATCGTAGTTCAGCTGCTCCCCTGCCCAATTTGGTTTCCTTCCCTCTCCACAGGTCTTGTTCCTCATACAAATCTCCATTTCAGTGAGTTTTCTAGGAAACCCAAAATAAGACACCGACCCATCCCATTGCAGAAAACAGCCACCTCTTATTAGAGAGACAGGGCCATGACTCTTGTCCAGCCTTATGACATCAGTGACATAATAACATGATGACACCCAGCCTCTCTTTCAGGCATGCACTCTGGCCGGCTTGCTCACCACACCCTGAGCCTAAATCTAACACCATAGCTTCTCAGTCATCCACAGTCGACGTAGAATGTTCTGGATAACAAAAGGCTAACCCATCAAAGAAATGAACTAATTGTTTCAGACCTTTGGAATGCAGTCCCAACACCCATCCCATACTGGTCTGTGCTGGAAAGTCATAGGCATTTACATTGTAACCTTTTTTTGTTGTTGGTACCTAACGTTGTTTGTTATCGTTGTTACCAGCGGTATGCTGTTAAAGTGACTCTCAAAAAAAAAAAAAAAAAGGGCTTCCCTGGTGGCACAGTGGTTGAAAGTCCGCCTGCCGATGCAGGGGACATGGGTTCGTGCCCTGGTCCGGGAAGATCCCACATGCCGTGGAGCAGCTGGGCCCGTGAGCCATGGCCGCTGGGCCTGCACGTCCGGAACCTGTGCTCTGCAATGGGAGAGGCCACAACAGTGAGAGGCCCATGTACTGCAAAAAAAAAAAAAAAATAGGAAAAGAAAGAAACAAAATTGAGTTATTTGTAGTGAGGTGGATGGACCTAGAGACTGGCATACAGAATGAAGTAAGTCAGAAAGAGAAAAGCAAATAACATATGCTAACACATATACATGGAATCTAAAATAAATAAATTAATTAAAATGGTCATGAAGAACCTAAGTGTAGGACAGGAATAAAGCTGCAGACATTAGAGAATGGACTTGAGGATATGGGGAGGGGGAAGGGTAAACTGTGACAAAGTGAGAGAGTGGCATGGACATATACACACTACCAAACGTAAAACAGATAGCTAGTGGGAAGCAGCTGCATAGCACAGGGAGATCAGCTCGGTGCTTTGTGACCACCTAGAGGGGTGGGATAGGGAGGGTGGGAGGGAGGGAGACGCAAGAGGGAGGAGATATGGGAACAGATGTATATGCCTAACTGAGTCACTTTGTTATAAAGCAGAAACTAACACACCATTGTAAAGCAATCATACTCCAATAAAGATGTTAAAAAAAAAACCCTGACTGCACTATTTTTAGAAATAAGGAAAATGTAATATCTCAAATAAAAATAAATCTGGAAGCATCTCACCCCCAAGATTGGTTAATGTCCCTCCTCTTTTTCATCTTTGGAACCTGGGGTTCTTTCATCTTTCTATGCTGCCAGCTCTGGGTGCTGGCTTAGCTCCTGTAATGACCATACCAGGCTGTCTGTGTTCTAGATGCTTAACACAGCCATGACACGATCCGATAAGCAGAAGAAAAAGAGCAGTCTCCTATTGTGTATCTTTTTATCAAAAAGGAAATTAGTCCAGTGGTGATCATTTTGTAACGTGTAGAAACATCAAATCACTATGCTGTGCACCAGGCACTAACATAGTATTGCAGGTCAATTATACTTCCAAAAAAACCCAAACAAATAAACCAAACAAACTCATACAAGAGATCACATTTGTGGTTACCAGAGGCAGGGGGTGGTGGGAGGGGGAACTGGATGAAGGTGGTCAGAAGGTACAAACTCCTGTTATAAGATGAATAAGTGCTAGGGATGTAATGTACAACACGATGACTGTAATTAGCACGTCTGTGTGTTACATATGAAAGTTGTAAAGAGAGTAATCCTAAGAGTCCTCATCACAAGGAAAACATGTATTTTTTCTTTTGTTTTGTATCTATATGAGTTGATGGATATTCACTAATCATTATGGTCATCACCTCATGACAGACGGAAGTCAGACCATTATGCGGTACACCTTAAACGTATACAGTGCTGTACGTCAATTACATCTCAATAAAAGTGGAAGAGGGAAAAAAGAAAATTAGTCCAGATTCTAGTAGAGGTTCACTCTGCTCAGAGAAACACGGACTGGCTCATGTACAGAGAAGATGGAATTTTCTTTCCTTACACAAGAAGGAAAACATTTTTCTCTTGCACAGTTATCCTCACCAATGTCCCCTGACTTTTTGGCGGTACCTTCAATGTGCCTGGTTCTCAGCCCAGGGAGACTGGTGGGAGGGGACTAAGAGCTGGCACTTGTTTGTTTTGGTCACTGACCAGCCATGGGACTTCTCTCTCACTTATAAAATGAAAAGATTGGATCAGCTAAGGTACAGAATTTTATGACTTTATATTTCTATGAGCAAACCCCTCCTAGGATCTTATAAAGGCAAACCCAGATAGTGGAACATGCAATAAAGGATGCACTGCACCGAGCCCACTGTCAGAAATGTACCAAATCTTACTTTGCTTTCTCTTCCTTTCCCTCACTAGCACTCTCCCAGTTCTGGGAAGCTTCTGGGGGAAAAAAAAAGTAGGAGACTATATCAAAACATAAAATAAAACTTTTCTGAAAATGTTTTTCAGCCATAATTCAGGAGAAAACTCTGCTTTAGGAAGCAATGTGAAAGTTGGTGGAAGAAGCCCCAGGTCACCATTGACACTCTCCTCTCCCCTGCCTTTGTTTATCTGCTGGTCATAATTGTTAATAAGGAAACTCCAGAGCGGTCACTTGCTTACTTTGCTGCTAATGATGGAAATAAATGGCTCCCATTTGATGTGGCAGGATTGCAGAATGCCACCAGGCAAGTCTCCCATTCTCGGTACGTCCAGACTCCCGCAAAGCTCTGTGAGCGATCTGTCTTGTCAGCAAGTCCTATCTTGTCCCATCATTCAGGGTGGCCTGCCTGCTCAACCATCCCCAACTCCCAGGAGGGCCTCCCCGCTGGCTGACAACTCAATGTTAGAAGTCACTTCTGAAGACAAGGGCTTCTGAGGTTAAGGCAGCATGAGAACACGGAGAGAATCGGGGCATTGACACCCAATGGCCTTGGACTTAGGAAACCACAGCCAAGCATTTATGCAAATTATCTCAATACTCTCAACCGCCCTAAGAAGTTACGCGGTACCCATTTGTAGGTGTGGCAGCTCTGTGATGTCCAGTGTTTGTCCAAGGTCACCCCGCTGACCCAGGATTTGATTCAGAGCTGCTTCCCAGTAAAGCCTCCATTTAATACTGGAATGGGATCTGGAGGGAAGGGAGGCTACAGAGAGATTTGAAAGTCATGAGATGAGCATCAACTGGCGCAGGGAACTATATTCAATATCTTGTAATAACCGATAATGGAAAAGAATCTGGAAAATGTGTGTGTGTGTGTGTGTGTGTGTCTGTGTGTATACATATGACTGAGTTGCTTTGCTGTACACCTGAAACTAACACAACATTGTAAAGCAAGTATACTTCAATCTTAAAAATGGAGTCAGTTGGTGGACCACAGGAGCACATGGGCTAACTCAGGGAGAGGACCCACAGAAAAGAGCAGGGGCCCAACGTGTAAAGGTGGGGATTATCAGTCATGGGGAGAAGGATCCAGAAAACACAGAAGAAGCAGAAGAGAGTTGAAAAGGGCATGGAGAGGAGAGTTATGGTCATCCTTGTTTTGAGTTTTCAAATGGGACTTTTTTTAAAATGACTTACTGATTTGTCCCCCATCCAACAAGCAGTTTCAGCTCGGTGCTTATTTCATCAACTCACAACCTGAGATGCCCCCCAGGGCCCAGGCAGGTGAGCAGAACCAAATGATGTGGCTCGCAAGAGGTACTAGGGAGAGGGGAAGACTGAAGAAAACCCGTATCAGTCAAAAAGGGGCAGCCGGCACTCAGGTTCAGCTGACTGTGGCCAATATTTTTTTCAGAAGGCGCTGGAATTCCTAGTTTTTCATGCTCTGCCAACAAAACAGTTCCACAGCTTGGAAACAGCCTATAGGCTGTTTGCCATCTCTGCCCTAATGGGTGTAAGCCTTTCTACCTTCAAGAAATAGAAGCACCAGCCCCAAGATTTCCCAGGTTCTGAGGAGTCCTAGAGCCCAAGGCTAAATGCTGGTTTTTCACGTATAGTTTTTAAATTAGGAGGAAAAATGCACATGTCATTTCTGTGACATGATCTGATTAGGCAAAGCAGAATTTTCTGGTGGAATTAATTAGTGTTAAGTCATGACTGTAGCAGAGGAAAATGGGCCTGATGAGGAGTGCATGTTAGCATCAAGGTCAAAGGTTAACATTCCAACCACAGGTTGATGCCAAAGGCAGGAAACAGGGCATCGAAGGACTTTGTGAACAAGGACTTTGATAGAGAGGATAAAACATGGGTAACCATCAACGAGAAGGACAGTCCAGGCAGCAGGAGCCTTTCATTTTCCCTCGTAAACTTTCTCCCTTCCTGGGTACGTGTTGGGATTTAACAACAACTTACCGCTTTTTGTACTCTCCAAAGTATTTTTTTAAAGAAGAAGAAGAGACGGGGGCCTTCCCTGGTGGCGCAGTGGTTGAGAGTCCGCCTGCCGATGCAGGGGACACAGGTTCGTGCCCCAGTCCGGGAGGATCCCACATGCCACAGAGCGGCTGGGCCCGTGAGCCATGGCCGCTGAGCCTGCGCATCCGGAGCCTGGGCTCCGCAACGGGAGAGGCCACAACAGTGAGAGGCCCGCGTACCAGAAAAAAAAAAAAAAAGAAGAAGAAGAGAAAAGAATGACTCATTTCAAGACAGTCACCACTTAATAAACCCTGGGAGGGCTATCAGAGGCAACTTGCATTTGGTGTCTGGTATCAGTCAGTGGGTGCAAGTAAAACAAATTTCAGGCAAATCTTCTGGATTCCTCTGTGTGTGTATGTACATGTGTTCCTGCACTTACAGCACATTGATCAGAGCCGCACTTACAATGTTCCTTTGGGGAAGGCAGATCCACTGCATGGCATTAGCTACATCATTGCTTTGCAAAGACTAATAGCTCCATTTCCTGGACTGGAATGGATAGTCTATGCCAGGTTCTTCCTGGTTCACTCCTTCTACCTATCTGCCTACATGGTTAGGATCGCTGGGCCATCGGAGCCCCACCTGTAGTCTCAGGCTTCTAATTCCATACTCTAGGGCTTGACATCAAGTCACCCTTGTTGTTAATCTAACCCTCAACCCTTATCTTTGCCTTGAAATCTTGAGTCCTGCCCCGTAACCTTCCCAGCAATCTGTCTCTCTGCATCTGGAACCCTGTCTAACTTTCAGAAGCAGTCCCCTCACCCTACCCACCAATCCCCAAACTGGAATCCGTTCTATGAACAAGACTGACGACAGACTTCCCTGACCTCCCTTGGCGTCCTGAAGCAGTCGCCTACTGCCTGGTGGGATGCCTGCTTGTCTTGTGGCACAGCCTCTACATAGCTCCAAGTCCTTATTACATGAAATGCATCATTGTTGCTGCCTGTCTGCAGGACTGTTTTGCATCCCAGCCTGACACTAGTCCATGCAGCTGAGCCTCTCTTCCTGGTTCCCACCAACCTTAATGATTAGCTCACGTTCTGTGTCCGCCCCTTCCTGGCTGTTATGGCCCAATGCAGTTAACCAGACCATAACTGGTTCCGATTCAAGATAGTACCGTGGGGAACTGATACCGTGAAGAACCGATACTGTGAAGAACCTTTCATAGGCTAAGTTAGATCTGCTTGCTTCCTTCTATTTATCAGTTGCATGGGTTTTTTTGTTTTGTTGTCTTTTTTTGCAGTACACGGGCCTCTCACTGTTGTGGCCTCTCCCATTGTGGAGCACAGGCTCCGGACGCACAGGCTCAGCGGCCATGGCTCACGGGCCCAGCCGCTCCGCGGCATGTGGGGATCCTCCCGGACCAGGGCACGAACCCGTGTCCCCTGCATCGGCAGGCAGACTCCCAACCACTGCGCCACCAGAGAAGCCCTATCAGTTGCATGTTTAACATTGGAATGTTGGATATAGAATAAAAAATTTCCTGTTAAACAAAGGAAATAATAATTATTATAATGCTACTTTAGAGAAGATTATATTGATTTGTGACTAATACATTTTGCAAGACTTACAAAGGAAAGAAGAGGTACAATAGAAGCTGACAGTGATAATGATGACATCTCTCCTGAAGATACTCTTTATTTTTTCAAAACCATTTCCATTTAATTCATTCTACACATTCCAGATGCCTACTAAAATCCAGACACTCTATCAGGCACCAGACTAGGCATGGAGTAAACAAAGAACAATGGGGCATGAAGACAAGGTCTTTCTCATTAAGAAGTTTACAGTCAGCCAGCATCCATTACGGTGATTTTCTAACATTTTTTCGGCAACAAAGTCAAAAAGTTTCAAATAATAATCTTACTTGGCATCTGTATCAGTCAGGATAGTCCTGGTTATGCTGCAGTAACAAACGAGCCAGACATGCCAGTGGCTTATCACAACAAAGGTTTATTTCTCATTCAGGCTTCATGCCCATCATGGATCCGCTAAGGCTCTGCGTCACATCCTCTTCACTTCAGGACCCAGGGTAATGTATCTGCCTCTATCTGGAACTCTGCTTGTCTTATAGCAAAGGAAAAAGGATGAGAATAGAAAACACATACCTGGCTCTTAAAGCTTCTACCCAGAAATAACACGTCTTTGCTACTCTTATTTCATTGGTCAAAAGAAATCTCATGACCAAGCCCAGCATCCTCAAAGCCTGGAAATATAATCTTCTCCAGGAAAGAGCAGCAACTATTTTTGAAGAATAATAGCACACCTCCGTATAGAAAGTAAATAAACAGATGGAAATAGCATCCTTCTTCCTGAGGAATCTTTATAGAATCTTCAGCCTCTATGAAATTCCATTGAAAAACCATCTAACTACGATCTCATCTGAAATTCATAAAAGCCTATGAAGTAAGGCAAGAAATTGTAATTGTCCCATCTGAAAGGTAAGGAAACTCTCTGAGGCCCAGGAACTTTACAGAACCTCCCAGAAGACAGACCAGGATAGAGTACTGGTGCCTTCTGCTTTACTAACCTTCCTGTGAGACCTTGCTGGAGCCCCAGGCCCCGTATACATGAAGCCCTTTGTCATAATATCCATGGAATTCCTAAAAGCCAAGAAAGCTGCCTCTTTCTTATCCACTCACTTTGGGCACAACTGCATTTTGTCCCAGGTGGCCTGCTGCACACAAGGCCATGCTGTGCCAAGTCACCACAGCAATCTTGGCTTGGTTTGACCTTTGGAGTGTGCTTACAACACATTCTGAAAAGCAGCAGATTATGCCAGCTCCACCAGCAAGTGCTTCAGAAAACGAGGCCTAATGAAAGACCTAAAGGGAGAACCATTCAGCCTAAAGAGATGGTACCAGGCAAGGCAATTAGAGCCAAGAAGAGAGGTGACAAGACATAGTCCCTGCCTCCGGGAAGATGGACTTGGAGAGGATGCTGAATGCATCACTGATTCCATAGGATGTAGCCTCTAGGAGTGAGGAAAAAAAGAGAGGAGGGAGGCCCGCTTGGATTCAGAAGCCAGAAGGCCAGCATTTACAAGGTGAGTGAGGCCCTTGTTTACCAGTACCACCAATGTGTATGAACTATTACCCACCTGGAAGAAAGAGCTTGGACTTGGAAACTAAGGATCAGGCTTGACTTCTAGTCCTGTCACTCATTTTTCCACACAACCTCAGGCAAACCTCTAAGCCCATCAGAGCCTTGGTTCCTTGTCTATAAATAGGAGTTAAGTAAAACCTCCCCTAGCTACTTCATAGGGTGGTAGTTTAGGCCAAACACTTTGTGAATAAGAAATTGCTCGGTTAAATGTAAACTTGGCCTCTCTTCACTGTCATAACTGAGCGTTGCCTCAGCACATACTAGGATGATCAAGTCATCCGGTTTGACTGGGGCTTTCTCAGTTGTAGCAGTGATAGTCCCACATCCCAGGAACCTCCACAGTCCCAGACAAAATGGGACAATTGTTTTGTCCATCACATATTCTGACCAGAAGGGTGGGGAGGTCCCTGCTAGTCATAACACTGTTTCTAACATTTCTAATTGGTATACAATTCAGTGGGTTTTAGTACATTCACAAGGTTGTGCGATTATCACAACTATCCAACTCCAGAACAATGCCGTCACCCTAAAAAGAGCTCATGAGCAGCCAGTTCCTATTCTCCCCTCCCCTCAGCTCCTGTCACCACAAATCCACTTTCTATCTCTACGGATTTGCCAATTCTGGACATTTCATATAAATGGCATCAAAAAATATGTGGTCTCGGGCTTCCCTGGTGGCGCAGTGGTTGAGAGTCCGCCTGCCAATGCAGGGGGCGTGGGTCGTGCCCCGGTCAGGGAAGATCCCACATGCCGCGGAGCGGCTGGGCCTGTGAGCCATGGCCGCTGAGCCTGTGCGTCCAGAGCCTGTGCTCCGCAACGGGAGAGGCCACAACAGTGAGAGGCCCGCGTACAGCAAAAAAAAAAAAAAAAAAAAAAAAATGGTCTTTTGGGTCTGCCTTCCTGCATTTAGCATAATGATTTCAGGTTCATCATGGTGTAGCATTCATTTTTGTGGATGAATAATATTCCACTGTGTGGATATACCACATTTGGTGTATCAATTCATCTGTTGATGGACCTTTAGGTTTTTTCTACTTTTTAACTACTATGAACAATGCTGCTATAAATATTTAACATATAAATTTTCATGTGACCATATGTTTCCATTTCTCTTAGGTGCTCATTAGGAGTAAAACTGCTAAAAAAAAAAAACAAAAACAAAAATACCCTGCTGAGTCATATGGTATCTCTATGTTTAACTTTTTGAGGAACCACCAAACTTTTCCAAAGAAGCTGTAACATGTTACATCCCACTAACAGTGTATGACGGTTCCAGTTTCTCCATATCTCCATTTGTTATCATAAGTCTTTTTTATTACAGTCATCCTAGGGAGTGGAAAATGGTAACTCACTGTGGTTTGGATATGCATTTCCCTGATGGCTAATGAAGGTGAGCATTTCTCATGTTCTTATTTGGTCATAACACTTGAATTCAAAAAAAAAGGGATCATCTCGTCGTCCTGAATCTCCTTTTTGAGAACATAGGAGCTCTGGCAAGTTACCAACTCCTGGACACAAGAGAAGAGCCTCTGTCTGGTTCTGCCCAGGACAAAGGTCCAGATGCCTGTCCACAGCTACAGAATAAAGTCCAAATTCTTTTATGGCATCCAAAGCCCTTCACTATCGATCTCTGATTTACTTTTACATACTCAACCCCCTTTTTCCCTACGTGAACACTCCACGCCAACAGGGCAATTGTTGTCCAAATAGACAATCTATTCACTGTCCCCAGGAATACATCAGTCGTGTTTCCTCCTTTGAATCAGTAGCCAGTGGGAATCTCAGTTCACAAACTCACACATGTGAGAAATGTTACAACTTTCTCCTTTTCTATCAACCAACGAGTTCTATCCCTAACTACCTTCCTGCAAGACTGGTGAGAGGGACTTCCCTGGTGGCGCAGTGGTTAAGAATCCGCCTGCCAATGCAGGGGACACAGTTTCGAGCCCTGGTCTGGGAAGATCCCACAGGCCGCAGAGCAACTAAGCCCGTGCACCACAACTACTGAGCCTGCGCTCTAGAGCCCACGAGCCACAACTACTGAGTCCACGTGCCGCAACAACAGAGGCCCACATGCTCTAGAGCCCGTGCTCCGCAACAAGAGAAGTCACTGCAATGAGAAGCCCACGCACCACAGCAAAGCGTAGCCCCCACTCGCCGCAACTAGAGAAAGCCCGCGTGTAGCAATGAAGAACTAACCCAGCCAAAAAATAAATTAATTTTTTTTAATTATAAAAAAAAAAGACTGGTGAGAAATTCTGCCTCTGTCCTTCTGAGGACTCTACCCAATGCTAGAAAGATGTCAAGGTTTCAGGGACTGACACACTGTCAAAACGTGGACGAGGAGGGTGGGAGATGGGATATGATGATGAAGATTACCGTGGAGAGGGAGACTGTCCTGGTTCCCATGGCCCCTCCAGTTCTGGTGGTCCTTCTAGGCAGAAGCACTGCAGCCTTCACCCATGCTGCAAGCTCTAGGCCTAGAACGTGCCCTTCCTCTAAGAACACCCCCGACACATACGCACACAGGGCTCTGCTGTAGAACGACACTCATGGAACCTACAGACTCTCTCCTTCTTCTGGAGAACTGCTGTCCACTCATAGTCCTCCCCGATTTGGGAAGCCCCATGGGGGTGTCTCACATATGGGTCTGCACTGTCCTTGGAGCCACTCCTGGCATCTCCGTTTCCTCCTCACCCACCGCTGGCCTCCTAGGGCTCCATGCTTCCCAGCCGCCTCTCTGGGATACACTGGCCTGACACACTACCTAAGCAACTGCTGGGTGCCTTCTGCTCACATTGCCTGCTGGTGCTGGAGGTCCCTGGCCACTTCTTCATGTCCCAGTCACGTCCAGTCAGTGACCTCCACCCGAGACACAAGTCCACAGCTCATGGCTCCTGTGCTTACCACAGCTTGCAGAGACTATAGTGCTACGACTTTCTGTTTCCTTTTATTTGACTTCCTCTTTCTAGGATTCTGCAGGAATCTAAGAGAGGGAAGTTGGGGTACAATCTGAGAGGCATGGACCACGCTCTACTCGAAATTCTTCCTCCTGGATATCATGTGATCCTGCAGTTCCTCTCCTAAGTATATACCAAGAGAAATAAAAACATACGTCCACACAAAAATCTGTACCTTAAGGTTTATAGCAGCTTATTCATAAAGCCAAAAAAGTAGAAAGAACCCAAGTGATGAGCCAATCAACGGATGAATGGATAAATTGTGGTATATTCAAACAATGGATTATTAGTCAGCTGTGAATAGCAGTGAAATGGGGATATATACTACAACGTGGATGAATCTTGAAAACATTATGATAAATGAAAGCTACTAGACACAAAAGGTCACACAGTGTCTGACTGCATTTATATGAAATGTCCAGAATAGGTAAATTCATAGAGACTGAAAGTAGATTGTGTTTGCCAGTGCTGTGGGCACAGGACAGATTGTAGGGTGATGGCTAAAGGGTACACGCTTTCTTTTGGGGGTGATGAAAACTTTCTAAATTTCATTGTGGTGATGGTTATGCAACTCTGTGAATAAAACAAAAACCACTGAATTGTAACTTTAAAGCATTCTTTTAAAATATTTATTTATTTATTTTTGGCTGCGCTGGGTCTTTGCTGCTGCGTGTGGGCTTTCTCTAGTTGCAGCAAGTGGTGGCTACTCTTCGTTGCGGAGCACGGGTTCTAGGCGTGCGGGCTTCAGTAGTTGTGGCATGTGGGCTCAGTAGTCGTAGCTCGCAGGCTCTGGAGCACAGTCTCGGTACTTGTGGCACGCAGGCTTAGTTGCTCCGTGGCATGTGGGATCTTCCCGGACCAGGGCTCAGACCCATGTCCCCTGCATCGGCAGGCGGATTCTTAACCACTGCGTTACCAGGGAAGTCCCACATTGAATTGTAACTTTAAATGAGTGAACTGTAAATTATGTGAGTTATGTCTCAATAAAGCTGTTATCCAAAAAAAATTAAAATCTACCTTTCCTTCCTCCTTAACCCATTGTCTTTAGTCCTAGTTTGATTGCTGGTCCTCTCTCTCCCTTCGGACAGGTTCTTTCCCATAAGGCCCTTCCATCTTTTGTGTAAATGAAATCCCACTGGACTTTCCAAACATACCCACACATTTCTAAATTTGCACTTAGGCTGACCTCTAGGATGCCAGCCCCAGGTGTTTGTTGATAGGGATGCTCCTAGCTACCAAATAGTGTTTGAACTCTTGCCCGAGTTTGGGAAGAAATTAGCATCTAAGAGCCTTGAATTCTGCATCATCTTTATCTCTGAAGTTGCTGATAAGTAAGAGTATTTTCTGAGGACCCCCTTCCCCAAGCACCCCCAGCCTCAACCCATTTCTTCATCTGTGTCTCACTCTGAAGTGTGACCACAGATGTGGCCTGTGTGCATCTTGCCACATACCCCTGTGTGAGGACACCAAGAGTTGGTTCTACACTGTAGCCACCTAGGTTCAATTCTTTATTACGATACTTCATATCTTTGTGAATACTTCATATCACAACACTGGACGTGACTCAGTGGCTAACGGGGAAAGTTTAATATTATTATTATATGGGATACATGGCTGTGCCACCCAGTAGGGAGTGCACTGTCCAATGATGGTGGAGAAGTTGGAAGATGAAGGAAGCGTGTAAAAGATGCCCCTGTGATGACCGTCGTGAAGAAAGCTGGTCTTACGAAAGGAGGTGAAGGAGGTGGTAAGTGGAGTGAACACAAAGGCCAAGTACTCAGGCCAGAGCACATGCGAGGTGCTGTGTTGGAAGCCAATCTCATGAACGACAGGAGCAGTCAGCCAGCATTCCAGCAAGGAAATTAGAAGGAAGCAAGATGGGGTGAATCAAAGCCTTTTGTGGAATCCGTTGATGTGGTCATGAAAGTCTGTACAACGAGAAGCTACTCAGGCCAAGAAGAGCAACAAGGCTGCTCCGGCTCCAGCCTTCTCAGCACCATTCCCCCGCTTCAGTGGCATTAAGTCAAAACTGCAGCAAAGAGAGGCAGCCAGATGGGCTAGAGCTGCCTGCAGACCTGGGCTGAAGCAGCTCCCATATCTTCTCCCAGGAAGAACTATCCTCCATTCTATGAAAGGTTCAGGGTGAGAGGGGGAGTGGGGAAGAAAGCTAGAGTGTTGAATAATGAAATCCCTCAACAGAAAGGGGAATTCATCTTTATCCAGGAAAATTCCAAGCCAGGGGTTTAGAGAGCTATGAATCATCATGAAATAATGATTTCAGAGATACACGATGGGCACAGAACAACCTGAAAACCAAGGGAGAGAACAGCGACCCACAGGCATCGGGAAGCTTAAAACCACTTGTGTGGTTTGGAGCACATCTTCCTGAAGGTCAGGATCAGGCCAGGGGTCGGAACCAGATAGGGGAGCTAAAGGCAGGACATACTGGAAGGAAAACGGGCAGGGCTGTTAAGTGTTGCTCCAGAGCTGTGCATGGGTCTCCCCTGGTGGATTTAGGGAGCCAAACGCTGCTCTGGAGATGCTGGAACATCTGTTGCCCTCACATCCCCACCACTGCTGCCGGAGGCTACACCAATGGCTGTGAGAAGCAAATCAGGCCCACTTCCCATGCAGGTTTGTAGTCCGACCCTTAGCGTATTAGTAACACATCGCAACAGCCTCCCATGACAGCAGAGGTCCCGACCTCAAAGCTCTGGGTCCCAGGTTCTCAGCCAGGTTAAAGAGGTGACTTCACTTGCCCTCTACTTAACTTTATGTGACCTGGCCCCTGTGGCATCTCTCCAGGTCAGAATCGAATTTCAGCAGGGCACATTCATCACTTAACGCCCTTCCTGGGCCTCACTGATGAGGGAATTGTAAGAATAGGACAGAGGGCATCTGTGGGCTTCTGAGAAGGAACACATCCGAGTTTTAGAGCTTATGGGGCTTCAGACACATATTTACAAAAGTATTGGCAGTCTGATACTGGACGAGCAAAGATAAATTGAATAAGCTAGACTCAGGAAGAAAGAACTAGGTAGTTGGATAAAAGGCAGAGAAACAGGGCAGAAGAGATTTGAAAAATTAAAGAGAGGACGGAGCCAGACAAGGGGAAGCACTGCTGTGAAAAGCTAGTGTTAGGAAAAGCTGGGGTCAGGCCCTTGCCTTTCCCTGTAGCTTTTATATGCTTCCGGCTCGCATGGCAACCAAGGGCAGCTCAGCCAGCCGCCCCCTGTGATGAACAAAGTAACCGGAGGCACGGCTTATTGCAGACCATGCCTTATAACAAGCGACCGGAAGCCCTGAGCCCAGATCTGTTGGGGTGTGAGAGCTTAGACGTCTGTGGGCAAGGCCACACCAGCCCACACAGGCAGAGGAGGCTCTCAAGATTTTTTGTTTGTTTGTTTGTTTGTTTGTTTTTGCGGTACGCGGGCTTCTCACTGTTGTGGCCTCTCCTGTTGTGGAGCACAGGCTCCGGACGCGCAGGCTCAGCGGCCATGGCTCACAGGCCTAGCTGCTTCGCGGCATGTGGGATCCTCCTGGACCGGGGCACGAACCCATGTCCCCTGCATTGGCAGGCGGACTCTCAACCACTGCGCCACCAGGGAAGCCCGGCTCTCAAGTTTGATAGGCCGCCCAGGAGGTGAAGCTTCTATGGCCTTCCCAGTTGCCTTCTCACACACGATGACCTTTAGTGAAAATTCTTCCCACGACCTAATGTTTACCTTCCAATTTCTTCATGAGTCCACTTTCTATTACCCCATCACAAAGTAGCTGAAGAGCAATGATAAAGACTCACCTTTATTATTATTTTTTTTTCCATAAAGTTCCTTTATTCCCCTTTGGGGTCAATCACACCCTTAACCCCCATCCCCAGGCAACCACTGATTTTGTTTTCTATCCCAGTAGTTTTGCCTCTTCTAGAATATAATATAAATAGAATCCTATAGTATTTAGTCTTTTGTCTGTGACGTCATTCACTTAGCATAATGCTTGTGAGATTCATCCATATTGTCTCATGACAAAACTCTTCTTGAACAAACTTACTTAGGCTCCGCTGAGCCCTCTTCTCTGCTAGGCCTCCACCCTGGCCCTGTGTCCTGCCTTGGAGAGTCTAGTTTTAGCAAGAATCTTGCTAAGTCATCTCCCAACACTTGATGTCTGATCAAGTTCTTCATCTCCATTCTTTTTTTTTTTTGCAGTATGCGGGCCTCTCACTGCTGTGGCCTCTCCCGTTGCGGAGCACAGGCTCCGGACGCGCAGGCTCAGCGGCCATGGCTCACGGGCCCAGCCGCTCCGCGTCATGTGGGATCCTCCCGGACCAGGGCACGAACCCGTGTCCCCTGCACGGGCAGGCGGACTCTCAACCACTGCGCCACCAGGGAAGCCCCATCTCCATTCTTGATGCCTGTTCTTGGCCTTCTTCAGCAAGAATCCTGTTAAGTCAATGTAGCAAGAAATTCCCCTACCCTTGATGTCCCCACTTAGTAATTTTCCATTCACGGATGCCCTCAGGATTCTGCTCACTGGCTACAAATCCCTGGCTCTCTTTGCTGTGTTCAGAGTTGAGCCCCATCTTTCTCCCCTATTGCAACCGAGTTGACTCATAATGAATAAAGTCTTTTTCACCATTTTAGTAGGTGTCCAGTGAATAATTTTTCTTTTAGAGCAGCTCTCACCATATTCTTTTCTAAAACTGCTCCTTTTCCCAGAAGGTTGGTGAGCGGCCCTGTCGCTCCTCATCTCTGATTTGAATAGTCTAATGACCACCATGCTGCACACAGACTTTCTAGCCCACCCTCCTGGCAAAGTTGGCCTCTTCTGCCTGAGTATCTGATGGTCTGGGTGATTAATGTGAATGGTACTAAATATCCTGAGTGTTTCATTTGGAAGTTAAGTGGAAAAGCCCATTGTGCATTATGTATCTGAAATTACTTTCTTTGCAATTGCCTTGGAATGGAATTATCAAGCCTTTCTTTAATTAATTTGGTATGAAAGTTTATTTTGAGGAGCTCCTGGGATAATGCCGCTGCTCCGATAAGAGAGTCCAGCTGCTGCTATTCAAGTGTTTGAAAGCCTGGGTTTTACAGTTGGGAGGGCTCCCTCCAGCCCTTCCATTACCCGGCAACTCACAAATGGGCTCCACTGCAGACAGAAGTCAAGAGGACAGCCCGAGACAGCTCCCTGGGTGTGTTCATCCACTGTAGGTGAGACCATTATGCAGAGAAGTTGAATATGAATGGTGGTGGGCTTGGCAGCCTACTAAAGGAGTCAGGAATTTCAGGAAGGTCAATGAACAAATCACATGAGAGAGATTCTAAGGGGAAAGTTTTGTTCTTAAGGGGTAAAAAAATCCATGGGACCTGAAAATCCATTTTCTTTTTAAAAGTGAAAAATTTTCACCTCTTAGCAGGGAGGAGGTTAATCACTCCGAAACTTATCCCACTTCCTGGACTCTGCCAGCCCTTCCCAGAGCCCAGAGATGCAGAGCCCAGCCACCGTGGTGGGGCGTCGCATGAGGGTCTACACCACAACTTTACCCTATGGTCCAATTCTCTCTAAAGATACTTTGCAATTTTCAAGATTTTCCTCAAAACATGATTTTTGCCATAAGAAAATTTTCAAAATACCTCTAAGGTATATTTTGAAGGTAAAATATCCAAGGAGGATATTTTAGCATACACTTTGCTTTTGCAAGGAACAGAAAATTTTCCCCTACCCTCTTAAGTTCTGTACCTGGGGGCCTGTGAATTAAACTGACACCAGACAAGGAAATTCAACTGATACCAGACACCAGAAAAGGCATATGAATTTATTAATTTTGAATTTTACATGCATAGGGGCATCACAGAAGGAAGTGAATGCCCAAACGAGCAATGAGATTTGAGTTTATATACTGATGGGGTTCAGGCATGCTATCCCAAAATATGGCACCTTGGCATATTGAATATTTTAAGCTGAAGGACTTTGAGAAAAGGTATGTGTGGGAAGACTTTCTGACCTTCCCCTAAAGCAGGTCATAAAAGCTGTAAGGTGAGAGGTGTCCTCCCCAGACAGAGAAAAGGAACATCCTCATCTCTAAGACCCAGGAGAGGAATCTGAACCAGCAGGGTCTGCCATTTCCCCCAGTTTACTACACTTAGCTCATACCCTTTATGGTCCTATCACATTTCCCACAACTCTCTACTCTTCAACAAATCCAGAAATGCTTGAGTTTAACCACTTCCTCCAGTCCCATTTCCTTAAGTGTCCCACGTCATGTAAAACTTGTATTAAATAACTTTGGAGGCTTTCCCCTTGTCAATCTGTTTTTGTTATGGGGGCTCTGGCTGAGAATTTAGGAGGGTAGAGGAAAAAGATATTTTCCTCCCCTACAAAGTCATCTAAACAGGAAATGGGAGGGACAGTGGGGTACTTCTGGGAGAACAAATGACTTCTAAGAAGGGGTGAGGAGAAAGGGCACTTACGGAAACACAAATAGCTGTTTCTGTGGGGGTTTTTTGAAAGAAAAATGGGCCCTTAGGAGAATAGGTGGGAGATTTGATAGTGTTGTGGCAGTGTTTGTCCCAGTGTGGTGGCCAGTCCTCTCTGAGAAGAGATTAGACTTGCTTCCTGGGGGGGAATTTATGACAATTGAGTTCTTTGGGGAAGTTCTGCTTTTAGGCAGATAAGGGATTTTAGGAACTCAAACGCCTTCAGCTCAAAATAATTCTTTTGAGAAACGCTTTGGGGGTGGCATGTTCCAATCCTTTTCACCTTAAAAAGATTTTTCTTCCTCTTTTTACAGAATTAATATTGGCTCCATTTTGTATATTACTTCAATTTCTTTTAACATCATATTACTAAAGAGTCTTCAAATGAACTTTGACTCTTATTCTCAGAGTTGAATTTTCTGGAAAAGGAGGACTTTGGGAGGTTAGATCTGTGAGAAACTTTATAAACATCTAGTTCAGAGGTTTTCCAAGGTTCTGGCTGGGACCACTGTCCCCCAGTGAAGCTGATGTGGACCCCATTATGCAAAGCAGATGAACCCCTCTGGCCCTCACCACCCTCCCTTCCCCCTTCCATCTCTACCAGAGGTAGGCTGGCGCCAGAAAATAGTTGGCAAACCATGGAACTAGCCCAGGGATTGGCCTGTGAAGAGTAGATAGTAAATATTTTAGGCTTTGCAAGCCAAAAGGCAAAATTGAGGATATTATGTAGGAACTTATATAACCATTTAAAATGTAACCATTTACAAATGTAAAAAGTATTTTTAACTCATGGGTCATACAAAAACAGATAGATAGAACAGGGCTCCCCTGGTGGCGCAGTGGTTGAGAATCCGCCTGCCAATGCAGGGGACACTGGTTTGAGCCCTGGTCCGGGAAGATCCCGCATGCCGCAGAGCAACTACGCCCATGCACCACAACTACCGAGCCTGTGCTCTAGCACCCATGAGCCACAACTACTGAAGCCCATGAGCCACAACTACTGAAGCCCGTGGGCCACAACTACTGAAGTCTGTTCGCCTGGAGCCCGTGCTCCGCAACAAGAGAAGCCACCGCAATGAGAAGCCCGTGCACCGCAATGAAGAGCAGCCCCCACTCGCCGCAACTAGAGAAAGCCCGCATGCAGCAACAAAGACCCAGTGCAGCCAAAAATAAAGAAATAAAATAAATAAATTTTTTAAAAACCGATAGAACAAAAAGACAAACACCGCATTATTCCACTTAATACAAGCACCAAGAGTAGTTAAAATCACTGAGATGGAAAGTAGAATGGTGGGTGCCAGGGACTGGGGGAGGGAGGGGATGGAGCATTATTGTTTAATGGGGACAGATTTTCAGATTTACAAGATGAAGAGTTCTGGAGATGGATGGTGGTGACGGCTATACAGCACTGCGAATGTACTTCATACCACTGAACTGTGCACTTAAAAATGGTTCATGGGCTTCCCTGGTGGCGCAGTGGTTGAGAGTCCGCCTGCCGATGCAGGGGACACGGGTTCGTGTACCGGTCCAGGAGGATCCCACATGCCACGGAGCGGCTGGGCCCGTGAGCCATGGCCGCTGAGCCTGCGCGTCCGGAGCCTGTGCTCCGCAACGGGAGAGGCCGCAACAGTGAGAGGCCCACGTACCGCAAAAAAAAAAAAAAAAAAAAAAAAAGCAACGGTTCATATACACACTACTATATATAAAATAGATAACCAACAAGGTCCTACTGTACAGCACAGGGAACTCTACTCAATTTTTGTACTAACCTATAAGGGAAAAGAATCTGAAAAAGAATATATATATATATAATATATATACATATACACATACATACACTGAATCACTGTGCTGCCCATCTAAAACTAACACGACATTGTGAATCAACTATACTTCAAATTTAAAAAAATCTAAAAACAAAAAAACCCCCAAAAAATCTAAAAACAAACAAACAAAAAATCTAAAAACAAACAAACAAGAAAACCAAAGTTCAGATGGTCAGTTCTACGTTACGTGCATTTTGCCACCACTTTCAAAAGAGGAGGGACTCAGGGGGAAGCCAGTAGTGACACAGCCACTGCAGCCACTCTGCAACCAGGAGGGGCCCAGCCTGGGCACAGTGAAAGGCCCAGAGAGCAAAGTGGTAGGCGGACAGACCCTGGTCCTGGAAGACTCCAGCAAGCTGCCAGCTGAAGCAGCCTGGAGCCTTTCTACCTTCAGCCTTTCTATTGTTTAAACTTGTTGAGTAAGATTTTTTTTGTTATGTGTAAGTGAAAGGGTCCTGGCTGACACAGCACTCAGTACGTGCTCTCGATGATGACTTCGATGTGAGCTATTCTCCTGCCCTCTTCCCACAGGCTTTTTCATTCCTGACTGTTTACCTGAACTTTGGACGCCTACCTCCCAAATCTGTGTGTGTTCTGATCTCATCTGAAGGCTCGGCCTTTGACCTGCTGCCTTTTACCTGGAGAACAGAGTGGTAGCTTTGTTTCCTCTCTCCCTTCTGGAAACCTTACTCCCACTTCCTTGCGAAAGAGCCCCTTCCACCCAGGGTCTCTCTGACACAGTTGTGAGCACAGGATTCACCCTTCCTGGACCTTGGACTGAAACTGTCAAAGAGGCTCTCATCTCCTGGGGTTCCTAGGAGGTGCATGTCACATAAGCCAGGAGCTGGGGATGGCCCCTGGCCCTTTCAACTCTGCCAATCTGATGGTCACGTGCCAGACACAGCCAGCTCCTTTCACCCTGGACCGACTCACCACAATGCTTAACAGTGGCAGATGCACACAAATGAACTCGTCTACGAGACAGAAACAGACTCACTGACATAGAGAACAGACTTATGATCGGCAAGGGGGAGGGGGTTGGGGGAGGGGTGGAGTGAGAGTTTGGGATTAGCAGATGTAAGCTAATACGTATGGAATGCATAAACAACAAGGTCCTACTGTGTAACACAGGGAACTATATTCAGTATCCTATGATAAACCACAATGGAAAAGATTATAAAAAAAGAATGTATACATATGTAGTATAACTGAATCACTTTGCTATACAGCAGAAATTCACACATTGTAAATCAACTATACTTCAGTTTTTAAAAAAATTGTTAAACACACACACACACACACACACACACACACACGATGGCGTCTACAAGCTCCACCAACCCAGAACCTTAACTGAGGGCTCCTAAGAGCCATCCTAGGAGCCGGCACCCCACTGGGGCTGTGGCCTCTCTCATCTCCATCCTGTACGAGGCTACTTGTTCCCACTGGCCCTTCTACTGAATTCCCTCCATCCCGCTGTGCCCCCACTAGTGCTCTCTGGGGATGGAAGTCTAGCACCAGACCTCAGGTGCTTGGCAGAGTTCTGATGCTTTTGTCTGGTTGCTGTCCATCATTTTTCCCCAGAGATGAACTTTAAATCTAGTATCTATTCTCCAGTAGGTTCTACAGAATGACAAGGAAGAGAGACAAAAGCTGGGGCCGTTTCACTCTGCCCGGCCCATCCTGCTTCTCATCCCCTGGTCCCAATCCTGGCTGCGGTAGGTCTTGAGATGGCCACACTCACACAGCTCCCAGGCCTCCCACGCGAAGGCTTCCCATCTGTCTCAAGGATATGGCCTTTCAGCACAAATGAATGGAACAAGGATTAATTCTGATTTGAAGCTATGAGTTCAACATAAAAGTTCCCTAAGGAATTACCAGCCTCTAGCCAAGAACACCCGCCAGCTCAGGAAGAAATGTCACACTTGACTGCAATCCTCTCATGAATTCCATTAAAATCAGCATAGCCATTTGCCAACCCTGTTGATTCTATCCTCAGAGAAATAAGGAGAGGATAGAAAAAGAAGAAAGAGAGAAAGAGAGAGAGAGAGAGAGAGAGAGAGAGAGAGAGAGAGAGAGAGAAAGAGAAAGAGAGAAAGAGAGAGAGAGAAAGAAAGAAAGAAATCCCAAACTTGAAATAAAATGAGACATATCTACTTCTCACAGTCTCCCCCCTGACATCAGTCTGGGTCCTCTGGCAAGAGATTTATTGAAGGAAAAGCTTATGAAGGATAAAGGAGAGAGGGGGCAGGTATAGCTGGAGATGACTTCAGACCACAATGCAGGTCTGACACCTGTAAACAGCAAGAGGGAAGGCAGGACAGGGTGGAAGGATCATCGCACTTCGGTGCAGTTCTGAGAAAACCTCAGCCAGGCTGGTGCAGAGCCCTGGGGCAAAGACTGCCCCCAGAAGGGTCCTGTACTGGGCAGGAGCGGCCCAGATCTGGGGCCCCTGTCGTGCTCAAGTGCCGTGGCTGGAAGTGAGAACTAAAATGCCACCTGCCATATCAGTAAACAAAGGATGCTGCAGCCATCAAGCCACCACATTACAGCCACCCCAACCTTGAGCCTTGAGGGAACTCAGGATAGAAGCAGGATGCCCACCATCTAGCGGTCAGCTGCTGCAGCCACCCCCGACGGTGCACCCTGGGGAGACTCAGGATGAGAAGCACAGGATACTGGTCCCCAAGAGCTGAGATGCACATCAAAGGGGTGATTTCAGTGAGCCCAGATTTCGCATCTTCCCATACATAGAAAAGCGCTCAGTTCATTAACTTGAGGTGTCTGGTTCTCTTTGATTAACAGTAATCTTTTGATGTTCCAACTATCCGATGTTTTGTTGCAAAAACTCCTATACATATCCTGGCTCCCCCACCTTGCCTCTTTGGAGCAGTCACTCCTAGTTCTCCAGGATGGTTGCCCTGGGTTTAAGTTCTCAGTTTTTCTTCCAAATAAAACATAATTCTCAACTTTCAGGTTGTGCTTTTTTTTTTTTTTTTTCAGTCGACAGGAGTAGCCGGGGGCAAACATGGCCTCAGCATGAATCTGAAAGTACAGCAGCTGATGACTATCTACCAGCTACCCTCTCCGCAGAAGCTTCTCTTGAACAGAGGTTGGAATGGCAGGCGCACGTCCGTGGCCCTCACAGGTCCCCTGCCTGCCCGGAATCCCAGCAGGACCTGTTGCTGCTCTTTCCCTCATCTTTAATCAGTCATAACCTCGCCGGCTCCCTAAATATCTTAGTTCATTAACCATTTCAGTAAATACCCATCGGCAAGGAGATACAGGAGATCCACACAGACAAACTCATTCAACCTTCATCAAGCACCTGCGTAGCGTATGGGGATACAATGATGAATAAAGTCGACGGTTCAAGAAACTCAAAGGGTAGGCTAGGGGTTCTCAACCTTGGCAGCACATAGAATGAGCTGGGGAGCTTTAAAACTGTGGCCTGCAGGCCAAATCCAGCCCACCACCTGTTTCTATATGGCCCACAAGCTAAGAAAGGCTTTCATAGTTTTAAATGCTTTGAAAAAATGCAAAGAAGAAGAATAGTTTTTAACATGTGAAAATCATATGAAATTCAGTGTCCATAAATCAAGTTTTATTGGAACACAGCCATGCTCATTTGGTTACATATCATCTATGGCTGCTTGCACACTATAATGGCAGAATTGCGTACGTGCAACAGAAACCATACGGCCCACAAGCCTAGACTATTTACTCTCTGGCCCGTTATGGAAGAAGGTAGCTAAGGTATTAAGATGTCCACAGGATTTTGTTACTAGAAGTTTACTGGGACATTGATGAGAGCAGTGCCAGAAGCACCTGGGAACAGGTACAGAAGCCAGACTACATTATGGGCCCCCAGGTTCGTGACACACCTGGGTGCCTGACAAACACTGAGTCCTGCTGGCCAAGATGAAAGAGAGGACAGGACAGAGTCCATGTTGGCAATCCTCTTGGTTGCCTGCGTTTTAAGAAAAGTCTAGTCTTTTCACAAATTTAGTGTGAAAGGTACTCCGGACTGCCTCTGGAAAAGCATGTTTATACTACTTACGTCGCCAAATAAATACATTCTTCCTTGTTCCTAGAAACGGTTCCTCAAGGCAGCCTCCAGCACTAATGCCGCTCCCTTTGCCAAGTCCCTCACACACATCTCCCTTCTCCGTCTCTCTGTCTTTGCTCCTGAGGTTCTACCCGATACATATATTCTGAAAAGAACTTTGACAATACGTAATGCTGACATAGCTTTAAAATCACAATTTATCCCCTAAACAGAATAAAAGGAAGAGCCCTGTTTGCTTTAAATCAGATGTGGATCCAGCCATCAAGAATATTGTCTAGTTGGGAAAATAGGAAATGTACAAAAATAATGCATGTTTGTAAGAGGGAAGAATACTTTGTATTCTATTACAAGTTAATCACTAAAGGGATAGTGCTTAGAAGTTTAAATTATACATAATGGCCCATCTCTGGGAACCCTGCTTCCCAGGTAATGAGCATTAAGCTAAAATGTTTAATGCTTTGTTTAATGTCCTGAAATCTCATTTTAGCAAAAGAAAAAAAAAAGGCTTCTGAAACTCAAGAAAATTTGTAGAATGCTTTAATTTACCATTGTGTTTAAAAATCAAATCTGTACTTTCAGGAAATCTATTTATATAATTAAATACACAGATAAAAAACACTAATACCATAATACAGTACCAATGTAACATACTTGCACACTATATTTTAAAGGCATTTCCATAGGGGAATCTGCAGTAAATCATGCTACAAAAAGCACTGTCTTTATTACGGAATGTTAGCGGGAAATTCTACATATGTTACTCTCATTGTGTCATAGTCCATGGGTTACTATTCTGGCCATAGATAATAGGAATTGCCGATTATTAATTGTGGAACTGAATTGAAAGTCTTTTGATAATGTGTACCTAACTGTGTTCTGTGTCAGACCAACAAAATGGGATGGATCTACCGTCAGACCACAGAACAGGCCCACAAACTGTGGAAGATTGCTTAATCCTGTTCTACTTCCATACCCTCGTTGCTAATTTTAAAAGGATCATGAGAGTAAGAGGACCTAACTCATAGAATTGTTGTGAAGACTAAACGAATTAATCCATGTGAAATGTCTACAACAGTCTTTGGTATAAACTAAGAGCTCAATAAATGTCATTTGTTATTTAAAAGTAATAATACCTTTGTTAACTCACAGGAAACATCCAGACCAGGCCCACCTGTGAATGACTGCAGGTGGGAAGACATTAACACATCCCCTCCGGAGGCTGATGGGAAGCATGAAGTGTTTGATGTCACCTGCTCCCCTTTTAGTGTAAAAGGAGCCTGAATTCTAACTCAGGCAAGACGGTTCTCTGGGGCATGAGCCCATCATCTTCTTGGTTTGCTGGTTTTCTGAATAAAGCTGTTATCCCTGGCCCCAACAAGTCGTCTCTCGATTACTGACCTGTCGTGCAGGGGGCAGTACAAGCTTAGCAACGTGCTCATGTCACAGAGGCTTAAAATCCACCATATGGAACTCCAGTACCATCCAAGCTTGGAGTGAATGGTGCTCATGGAAGAAGGTTCCTGATTCTGCCCCTTTGCTTTTTTCTGAGTCCCAAAAAAGGACGTTCAGGTTGAGCCTATTATCATCTCCAACACTAACAGCCGGCAGCTACCCCTTTCATACCATGATTGCCTGCCTTGCTTTCCTTTGCTTTCCCCAATAAATGCTTTGGAATTCTCTCCACCGCAATCTGCATTTTCTCCTAGTGACAGTGTGTAGAGAACCCTCTTGGTAGAGAACTATTCTGTGTTCTCATTTCAATGATAATCTTTAAAATTTTTCCTTTGCCAGTTATAGTAAGCAACTTCCCTTTAACAGCAATATTCAGTAAGTGAAGGCTTTCCATAGAATAAGAGGCTTATTTTTAAGACTGTTTCTCAAACCAGGATGAAAGGATGGTTTTTTACATTTTAATTGTAGTAAAATATACACACCTAAAGTTTACCATCTTGGGCTTCCCTGGTGGTGCAGTGGTTGAGAATCTGTCTGCTAATGCAGGGGACATGGGTTCGAGCCCTGGTCTGGGAAGATCCCACATGCCGCGGAGCAACTAGGCCCCTGAGCCACAATTACTGAGCCTGTACGTCTGGAGCCTGTGCTCCACAACAAGAGAGTCCATGATAGTGAGAGGCCCGCGCACCGCGATGAAGAGTGGCCCCCGCTTGCCACAACTAGAGAAAGCCTTCGCACAGAAACGAAGACCCAACACAGCCAAAAATAAAAATAAATAAATTAAAAAGAAGGCTCAACGTTAAAAAAAAAAGTTTACCATCTTAACTATTATTAAGCGTATATACTTCAGTAGTGTTCAGTATATGCACATTGTGCAACTAATTTCCAGAACGTTTTCATCTTGCAAAGCTGAAAGTCTACACTTGTTAAACAACCCTCCATTGCTCCCTCCTCCCAGCCCCTGGCAACTATTCCTCTTATACAAGTGGTATCATACAGTATTTGTCCTTTTGTGACATAACGCCCTCAAGGTTCATCCATGTTGTAGCATGTTGTTAGAGTTTCTTTCCTTTCTAAGGCTGAATAATATCTCATTGTATGTCTATACCCCATTTTGTATCCATTCATTTGTCGATGGACACTTGGGTTGCTTCCACCTTTTGACTGTTGAGAATAATGCTGCTGTGAACATGAGTGTACAAATACCTTTTGGAGATCCTGATTTCAAGTATTTGGGGTATATATCCAGAAGTGAAGTTGCAGCATCCTGTGGTAAATCTAGGTTTAATTTTTCCAAGGAATTGTCATACTGTTTTCCATAGCATCTGTACCATCTAAATTTCCACCAAGAGCGCACAATGGTTCCAGTCTCTCCACATCGCGTATGAATTCTTGAGGAGACATTGGTCTTTCCTTTAATCAAATGTGAGATGTAATAGAAAAATTCACATTTTTGACATATGGATATAGGAAGTTGGAAGCACCTAAAAAAAGGTACCAAGAAGACTAGAATGCTTGGACTCCTCAAGGATTTTAAAATCTTAATTGTTGGCAGTAAATAGAGTGACCTATCAAGCAGTCTTGGGATGGAAAGATGAACCCTGAAAAGGCCAAATTAAGATGTCTCTTTTTTAAAAAGTCTAGCCGCTCATCATGAGCTGGCGGTTGTTATGGAAGGAGACTGAGGTGTTGGAGGAGATACAGAGTGGCAGTGCCCATCAATAAATGCTTCTCTGACCAAGTCTGAGTCATCAGACACCATGACATCAACAAAATCTACAACTTGTGGGTCAGGACGTTTTCTGTAGCCAAGGGGGCCCAGCCTGTAAAAAGAAGAATGCGGTGGTTCTCCTACCAGAAATAGTACTACAAAGTAGAAAATGGGCAGTGATGCAGAAGGAAAGTAAATTCCTAAAGGAAACGTTTGCTGAGGGCTTCCTCTGTGCCAGACACCATCCTAGCACTTTTAATATTCTTAGTTTTATTCCTCTCACAACTGTAGGAGGTGGACACATTATGTGCATTTCATGATGAGAAAACTAAGGCACAGATCGCTGAAGTAACTTGCTCAAGGGTGACAGAGGGCCCAGGCAGTGCCCAGCAGAGCCCAGGTATTTAACATAACTACACTGCCTCCTGCAGAAAAGTGCTGGTGGCATTCCGAGAAGAAGACCTTACTTCTTGCCAGGGGAGTCCAGGAAGTCTTCATGGGCTATGGGCAATGAGTGACGTACAGGCTTTGTTAGGAAATTAGGAGGGAAAACCATTTTCAGTGAAGGGATAAACATAAACAAGGCAAAGCATCATCTTTCCTTTTTCTCTCTGGTTTCTTGTGGAATGGTAATGGGCTCCTTTTCCCAGTGCCCACAACAATCCTTTGCTCAGAGTGGGCACTCCAGGTGTGGGTGCTCTCAGAGTCGAGCTGAGAGATGGATAGAGATTTCATCTGAAAAGAGGTTGGGAGTCTCCCTCTAGTCTTTCCAGTTACCTGAGCTGACGCATTTTCCTTTATTGGTTAAGGTAGTCTGAGCTTTGCAGAACGTAGCCTGAAAACAACTGGTTGTAATAGGAAAATTCCACACCAGAACCTTTGGGGCAGAAACTGAATCCTCATTCCTCTCGTATTGACCGCACCTTCCCTAAAACTCATGCCAGACTAAGAAGATGCTTTGGGCATAGTAGGGAGAAAATGTCAGGATTCTCAGGACATCCTAGCAATGGCTGAGAAGGGAACAAGCACACCACCTCTTCCTTAGGCTTCTAGAAGTCATCCTGCTAGTGGGGTCTATTTGCCAGCCATGTGCCCAAACCAGGCAGGCTCAGGGCAGCCACATGCTGGCAAGCAGCTGTGAAATCGGCTATGCAGATGTTTAATTGGGTATTAATATTATTTCTTACATTAATGAAAGGAAAAGATATGCCCTCAGGGAATATTTTCAGAAGCCCTTAAGAGAACAAAACACTCGATGGGTTTTGTTGAGGAAAGAAATTGAGATAAAGTTACAGTCTTTGTAATGCTCTGATTCTCAAAGTGTGATCCATGAATCCCAGCATCAGCAAGACCTGGGAATTTGCTAGAAATGCAAATTCTCAGGCCCAGGCAATCTTTCTTTTAACTAGTCCTGAGGATGATTTGAGGTCCATTTGAATGCATTTGAGAACCGTAAGAAACTAGTGTTAAGAACTGTGATCCACACCATTCCTTCTACAAAAGCATCTGTGGTTTGTGATGCTCTATGTTTTAGCATAATCTAATTCTGCATCAAAAAGTCAAACGCTGGCTTCCCTGGTGGCGCAGTGGTTGAGAGTCCGCCTGCCGATGCAGGGGACACGGGTTCGTGCCCCGGTCCGGGAAGATCCCACATGCCACGGAGCGGCTGGGCCCGTGAGCCATGGCCGCTGAGCCTGCGCGTCCGGAGCCTGTGCTCCACAACGGGAGAGGCCACAACAGTGAGAGGCCCTCGTACCGCAAAAAAAAAAAAAAAAAAATCTCAGTGAGTACATGAACAAGAAAAAGAATGCTATGCTTCTAGGGGGCTGTGGAAGAAAAGAATGTGGATGGGAGAGGCAAGGAAAGGACTGGGAGAGATTGTTTGATTTTGAAGTTGAGGAAATTCACTTTTTTAACCCCTTCCCTTCTGTCTGGCATCAACCTTCCATCCCTCTGTAGAGGGGGCGTTGGAAGGGTGACCCAGGGGAGCCCAATGGGCAAGTAAAACAAAGGTGGGGTCTACCTTAGGGTCTTAGAACGTCTGAGGGAAGGAAACCCAATCAGGATTCCCCACAGCAGAATGGCAGCGCTCTCTGACAGACAGCTCTGGTCTGGGGCTTTGCTGCCTTCTCTCTGGACCCTCCCCTGGATATCTGCTGTCCCTGATGCTCTTTCTGGGCAGAACGGTAAGAGGCTCCCATTCTCATCCTGTTCACCGCCGCCCGTCCTGGGAGCAGCGCCAGCGCTTTGCTCTGGAGACCGGAAAGGAAATCCTCCCCCTGCTCTTCGAACATGTGGAAAGCGAAGGCAAGGGTAGATGGCTGTTTGGCTGTCTGGTAGCCACCTTACGGCCACATGACTTGGCCTACAAATGAATGGAAAACCAACAGGACACAGGAAAACAGTGCATCTGAAATGCCTCTTTGAAGAATAACCTCAGTTTAAGAATAAAAGAGGAGCACCTGAGTGACCCCCAGATTCCAGCCTCTTTCCACCGCTCCATGCCACATCTAAATGCCCCTGGGCCGCCTGTGCACAGAGCTGTCATCCATTAGCAAAGGTCAATGCCAGACACACATTCCCTCGGCTGGGCTGACCAGGCTGGGCCCCTCAAGGGTCTTTTTCACCTTCAGATGGAGGTAAGGGTGATGCAAGGAACCCCATTCATGGAGGAGGGGTGGAGCTCCACGACACGAGCCCCACCAACGGGGTGTCACGGGAACAAGCACTCCTCCCCCAGTAAAACAATCCCCTCCTAAATCAGAGCTGGAAAGCACCCACACTCACAGACTACGGTCTCCTCTGCTCGAGGTCACCAAGCTCTTCACCTCTCGAAGCTTCTCTGAGCCTTTACTGCGCACCTATGAGCAGAAATGGGCAACTGCCACCTTCACCCTTCTTGATGCTGGATCAAATGTGTGTGTGGCCGTGACGTTCTCTGGGCCACCCACTTCCTCTTCCCTCCCACTTCCTGTTAAAATGATCGTCCCCCACTAGGGAATGGGAAGAATTCCCCAAAGAGTTCCCAGGTCTTTCCCACCTCCGCGTTCCCCGGAACGGTGCAGGATCTGATGTAAGGAGTTGACTTCTTACAGAGAGGTGGGCTGGAGCTGGAGTTCACAGGCAACGCCCTATCCTACTTCCACTAGGCTGCAGTGCCCCTGTGACGGGGCAACAGGTGCCTAGCCCCACAGGACTTCCTTGCCCAGAGGTGGGATCCTGGCCCCTCCAGCTTCTCCCAGCTCCTGGACCAGACCTCCAGAGGGGCACCCTCTGCCCTGTGTTCAAGGATGCAAGATATTCAGACTCCAGAGTGTGAGTCAAATTTTTAAAAAGGGACAAAGAAAAAAGAAAGGAAAATGGAACCCATAGATTTTTCATCCTTTGCTACCACTGAACTGTACAAAGGTTAAGGGGACCAAATTTCTAGACCCTATGAATTATGATCACAACTTGCCTTTTGCCTGGATCTTCTGCCTCCAGAGTGGCACTGAAAGGGGAGAGAGAGGGGGAGAGGGGGAGGGAGGGAGGGAGGGAGGGAGAGAGGGAGAGAGGGAGAGAGAGAGAGAGAGAGAGAGAGAGAGAGAGAGAGAGAGATCCCCAAAACCCAGGCTGTTTCCTCTGCAGCTGTCGCTGGGGGAGGGGTGATCTCCAGATGGCTCTGGGCCAGCGGTGAAGTTGACGGGTGTTGGAAGGTGCTGCTGAGAGAGGCCCCGCGATTGCCCCAAGCAGATTCTCGCCCCAGCTGGCAACCAGAGCCACTCAGCCCCCTATCGCACTGTCATCAATCATGAACTGGGAAAACACTTTCAGCGTGAGAGTTTATTATCAACTCTTAATGAAAATATATGGGTTTCACAGAACAGCCTGAAAAGTATGGAGTGTCGGAATGTGAAATGGCAAAATTGTTTTGATCAGGTGTGAGGGCAAAAGGGATTGCCTGATTATAGCTGACAGCAGAGTGAGGAGACGGGCCAGGGGGCCATCAACACACAGGGGATAATGATGCCTGCGCAGCTCCAGCTTAGATGGGAGCAGCCTACTCTGGGAGGTGCCAGGAGGCTTTGCTCAAATAAAGATCACAGAAATAAGTAAGCTTTTATATTGGCTGGGTGGGAAGGGCCCTGCAAACCCAGTTTCATTTGATTCTCACATCAAGCCTGAAAAGTTGGAAGCATGATCCTCAGTTTACAGATGAGGAAACTGAGGCTCAGAGATGTTAAGTAACTTGACAGGGGTCTCACTAGGATTCAAACTCTGTCTGGTTCCAGAGCTTTGGCTCTTAACTAATAGTTGGCAAACTTTGTTTTTGTATATGGTGGTATTCACTGCATCTTTTTTTTAAAAATTGTAGTTGATTTATAATATTGTATTAGTTTCTGGTGTACAGCAAAGTGATTCAGTTTTATACATATATTCTTTTTCAGATTCTTTTTCTTTATAGGTTATTACAAGATACTGAATATCATTCCCTGTGCTATACAGAAAGTCCTTCTTGTTTATCTAGTTTATACATAGTGGTGTGTATCTATTAAGCCCAAACTCCTAATTTAACCCTCCCCGTCTTGCCCCTTCAGTAACCATAAGTTTGTTTTTTATGTCTGTGAGTCTGTTTCTGTTTTGTAAATAAGTTCATTTGCATTATATTTTAGAGTCCACATATAAGTAAGTGATATCATATGATATTTGTCTTTCTCTGTCTGACTTACTTCACTCAGTATGACAATCTCTAGGTCCATCCATGTTGCTGCAAATGGCATTATTTCATTCTTTTTTTATGGCTGAGTAATATTCCATTGTATATATACACCACATCTTCTTTATCCATTCATTTGTTGAGGGACATTTAGGTTGCTTCCATGTCTTGGCTACTGCACATAGTACTGCTGTAAACACTGGGGTGCATGTATCTTTTCAAATTAGAGTTTTCATCTTCTCTGGCAAATATTTTTTTATAAATGGCCAAAAAGTAACTATTTTTGGCTTTGTGGTCACATATAACCTGTGTCTTTATTTTTCGTTTGTTTTTTTACCCTTGCAATTCTTTAAAAATATGGAAACCACTCTTAGTTCTCTGGCAGTACCAAACCAGGTGAGCAACTGGATTTGGCCCATGAGCTAGAGTTTGCTGACCCTTGCTTTTAATCATTGCACTGCAATTTCATCTAACTTGTGACCTTGGGCAAGAATTTCTCCTCTCTCTGTTGCAGATGTATCTTTGAAATGGGTTTAAAAGCAAACACAAAAAGGGAAACTGGGAAGTGGAAGGGTGGCCTTAAGTCAACTTCCCAGCACCCTGAGAATTTTAATATTTACTCTAGTTACTGTTCTAGTGACTTCTCTTTGGTTTTACTTTAGATGAATCCTTCCAAACTCTAAGGCTGTGAGAATCCAAAAGCAAGCTACCTCAGATCCTTTTTGGAACAGGGTGAGTGTAATTAACTAAACATAAAAGAACAGTACAAAATAACACCTAACCATTCACAGGAATTAGATGTGAAAAGGGTGACATCATTTACTAACTTTAATCTACAACTTCTCTCCTTTAATGACTTTAATGGACAAGGCTAATTTTAAACACTCAAAGCAGAGGATAAAGAAATAACTCACCAAATGCTTACTATGTGCATCTTGTCTTAATTAGCTCTCCCTCCAACTTTTGAGGGTGGTATTATTATTCCATTTATCCATTAGAATGTTTTGGACTGTAAGTAACAGAAGACCAACCTCAAAGTGACTCAAGCAATAAAGACACAGCTCCCGGACTTCCCTGGTGGCACAGTGGTTACGAATCCGCCTGCCCATGCAGGGGACACAGGTCTGAGCCCTGGTCTGGGAAGATCCCACATGCCGCAGAGCAACTAAGCCTGTGAGCCACAATTACTGAGCCCTCGTGCTGCAACTACTGAAGCCTGCACACCTAGAGCCCATACTCCATAACAAGAGAAGCCACTGTAATGAGAAGCCCGCACACCACAACGAAGAGTAGCCCCTCTCGCCGCAACTAGAGAAAGCCCGGGCGCAGCAACGAAGACCCAATGCAGCCAAAAATAAATAGATAAATTAATTAATTAAAAAAAAAAGACACAGCTTCCTTCACAACTGGAAGGCGTAACACCAGGCAGAACCCTGGGGTGGTAGATCCAGGTGCGCTACAGACTCCTCAAGGATCCCAAGGATTCCTAGCTCTGTGTTCTAAAATATAGGCTGAATTTTTAATTGTAAGGGTGATTTCCCCTCATCATAGACTCTGTGTTCTCAATAGATGGAGCAGAGAGAGAGGAAGAGACAGAGAGATAGGAGTCCTTCTTCCCTACCCATCAGACAAATTCTGTTCCTTTAGTCTAAAGGAGCCAATTTAGAGAAACAGATGATTGTCTTAGGCTCATGTTCCTGAACAAGCCACTGGCAAGAGGGATGGAAATCCCAGGCCTCTCCCTTGGAACCGAGGTGGTTTCAAGATGTGTTAGGTTCGCTCAGTCCTGACATATCCATGCTTTGCTCTTGTCCATTATGGTCCACAGGGGCTCTGCTCAACACCCCTCATACTGTGGGACCCATGTTGAAGGAGCAACCACCCTCTGGAGCACTGCTGATCACTGTAGGAGAGGAAGAGAGTGCAAGCACTGGCAATTCAACTCTCCAGCCTGGACACACCATTTCCATTCACAGCATATTCCCCAGGACTGACCATACTGCCTGCTCAACCACAAGGAGACTGTGTGCCCAGAAAAAAGAACCAGAAACATTTGGAAACTGCACCAATAACTACCACAGGAGTCAATCTGTGCTACTACACATACGAGGGAAGTGGAAATGAGTTTTGAAGAGAAAAGCCCAATATAGACTACATTACCAGTTACAGAGAAATAAACAGAAGCTCAGAGAGAAAAGTAGTATCCCAAAAGAGAGCAAAGAGACAATGAAAAGACCAGTCAAGCAGGTCCGACATTCGAAAAACAGGAGTTCCCAGAATGAAAGAACAAAGAAAATGGAGAGAAGGAAATTATCTAAGAAATAATTCCAGAAGATTTCTAAGAACTGAAAGACATGTATTTCTACATCAAAGGGACTTACCAAATGCCAAGCATAAAGATTGAAAATGGAACCACAGAAAGGCACCAGCATCACAAAATTCTGGAACACCAGGGACAAAGAGAAGATCCTGTAAGCTTTCAGAAAGAAAACTGTGAAAACTAGTTTCATATAAATGATTTGGATACAAGATTCAGAATGGCATTGGATTTCTCAACAGCATTGCGGAAAGCAAGAAGATAATGGGTCAAAGCTTTCACAATTCAAAGAAAATACTGTTTCCAACTTAACTTTCTATAAACAGTCAAATTCTCAATCAAGTGGGTAAAATAAGACATTTTCAGATGTACACAGCAAAGATGATGATGAAGGGAAGTTTCTGCAGGACAGGTGGAGAGACAACAGCCAAAGCTAGAAAGCCGCCAATTCAAAATAAAGCAGGTCAGAGGGATCCAAAGCAGAGTCTTCAAGATTAACTTAACAGACTGTCTAATTTGAATGTTTTGAAAGAGATTTACAAATCTCTTTCTCTGGGGGAACGTTTAGGATTGTACATAAAAATTATACCAATTTTTTAAGTCAGCTATTAATCCTAGGCAATACAAGACATTAGGCAAAGAGGAAAAATAATCATCAGCCACTACATGGATTGGTTATGATTAACATTTACATAGTTGTACCAGTAAAAGTCCTGTATGCATATCAAACAAAAATGACAATAGAGTTATATTGGGAGGATGCAAGAATGGGTGGTGTGGGCTTCATGCGATTAGGACAAGGCAGAAGAGTGAACATAAGCTAAATCTTTATCTTCCCTAATAGGAAGTCGATAATGGCTAAAACTGAAAAAAAAAAAGAAGAAACAGCAATGTAAGCATGTTATTTACAGATATACCAGTAGATACCAAAGGAATCAACAAAAATAGTTGAAATGGTTGTCTCAAGGAGCAGGCAATGTGTCAGATACACAAGGGATGGCTATTTTTTGCAATAAGACTTGAAGAACTATTTGACGATGTGCACATATACTTCGATAACATAAAAACCAAAATTTTAAAAATTACTAGAGGAGAAATGAGAGACTATTCAGTAAATAGTGTCATGACAATAGAGGAGAAATTTCAGTTATTCACAGGCTCTTCTGCTACAGCAAAGGTTTCTACATCACCAATTAGCTCAAACACTATTGGTCAATAAAGAAATCATGTTAGTATAACGTGGAAGCCATTTTTACTGTCACTGTTTCCCAGCAAGTTCAAGTTTTTGCAACCCAGGAATGGCAGCTGACCTCAACATAGGCTAAAACACCTCAGTGCAAAGGAAGACAATTCTATACACAGAGTTCAGCCCACATTTTCCTCTTGGCTTAGTTTGGTAACATGTCTATTGTGAGGTTCCCCCAATCTCTGCACACTTTCTGTGACTGCTGTACTTAGCAGCCTCCATCGTCTCTTGCTCCTCTATTAGGCTATGCTCATTGTTTTCTTTGTTAGATAGATTTATATTTGCTGTAATATATCACTATTTACTGGGCATTTAGACTGCCTTTTAAACTAGGTTAGTAGCTTTACTGGGATTCTTATTGCCTTTTTAGTGCTCTGGTTAAAAAGTACCATAGGTTTCAGTGGTCTCCCCTTGACTTTATTTTTTTTCCATGAGCCCTGTTATTTTTAGCATATGATTTTTCAGAATATGAGAGTTTTCAGGAAAATTTTGTGCGTAACAGAAATTCTTGTTCTTACCTGCTACCATATACAAATGATTTAAACTCTAAACATTCTTTCAAAAGCTAAAAAAATACAGTGTAGTAGACAGAATTCTAAGATAACCCTTAAGATTCTTCAAGTAGAAGTCTTTACCCAGTCATAGGCAGCATTCAGGTAATCAGGTAAGCCCCTCCATTTCCCTAGATGGGGGAAGCAAAGGGATGAGAAATGCCATAGTTTGACTGTTCAAGTTCCCATCACCAGAAAGAAGAGATGGAAGTGGAAAAGAAAGTCCCCGATAATACTGCTGAAACAAGAGCAACACAAGTGCTGATCAGCCAGCTTAAAACTAGAACCTGCAAGTACTTTGGAAGCACGCTGTGTGCCCCTAATTCATCTCCTGCCCTTTCTTTCCCTACAAAGATAACGACTGTCCTGGCTTTTGTGTTAACCTATCCCCCTTTCTATAGTTTTATCATTTATGATGTATGTATGTATCCCTAAATTAAATATACATGTCTCATTGTTTTCTGGGTCCATGAAGTTGGATGGAAAAAAATTACATCCTTATTTTCACTCGCCTTTTTTTATGAGTTTCACTATTTTTTATGAGTTTATTGCCTTCAATTATGAATGTAGGTAATAAAACATTTTTCTCAGAAAGGGTCCATGGGCTTCACTAGATGAGCAAAGGCCCATGGCACATTCCCACTAGGGTATTTCCCTAGGACTGGCATTGCTGGGAAACAGCAGATGCTCCATTCTGGCCCTTCTCGCCAGGATTCCTCCTTTACCACAGAGCATGGGCAATAATTTGAGGGACGCTTCTCAGTTCTCCAAAGGATGGCACGTAACCAGTCCATTCTATTACATGGTAGGAGAGAAGCTGATTTGTTATCTGTAGTGAATTCCTTAGGAATTAGGGCTTACTTGTCTCCTGGAACCACAGTGTTGACATTCAATTCTTGGTTGGCTTACTGGGAGCTTCTTTTTTCCTGCACTGGGTGTAATGGAGTCTGACTGACTGAGATTTAGACCCTGCCTCTGCCACTTACTAGGAATGTGACTTTGAGGGGTTGCTTAATCCCACCCTGTCTCAATGTACACACTGTAAAGCGATGGTGATATAGACATCCTGGGCTTCTTTGAAAATTAATTTGTATAAAGTCACTAGCACAGTCACTGGCTCAAGGTAGGATCACTAAGGGTTATTTGCTTCCTAACCGCCATCCCATTCCCTATAAGGAATCAGAGGTACAGATGGTAAGATACAGTTAAATTTCCTTTTTCCTTCCCCTTTTCCTTGAAATGCTAAGAGTTGGATTTTTTATACATATACGTATATATATGTGTGTATATATACGTATAATGTATATATATGTGTATATATATATATCTTAGTTGAAAATTTTAAAAGTATATATTTTAATTGAAGTGTGGTTGATTCACAATGTGTCGGTTTCTGCTGTAGGGCAGGGTGATTCAGTTCTACATATATATACATCCTTTTTTATATCCTTTTCCATTATGGGTTATCACAGAATATTGAATATAGTTCCCTGTGGATACTGAATATAGTAGGACCTTGTTGTTTATCCATTCTATATATACTAGTTTGCATCTGCTAGCCCCAAACTCCCACTCCATCCCTCCCTCACCCCACTCCTTGGCAACCACAGGTCTTTTGAGAGTTGTTTTTAATTTCATCTTTATTATTCCAACGCAATCATGTTTGATTCTGGTGACCTCCATATTGCTATGACTTTCTTTAGTTCAGACTTTGCTTGGACTTAGTGGCAGTGTCAACACGAGTCACTGCAGCTCTAGAAAAGACGATGTGGAGGTCACATACCTTGTTCCTGGCCTTGCCCAAAGCTGCTACTTCAGTGTTTTACCACTGTCATTTAGTCCTCCTCCACCAGCCCTAAGCACTCTTTAGTCTTTGAAGGAATCTTTCTCATTTTTCATTAGGTGGTTTGTGTGTGCCGGCTCATAGTATTAGTAATTTTGTATTTAATTTGTCTAGATTTGCTTGGTGTTTGCAAAGCTTGTGTAATTTCCTTAGGTAAGATATAGTTTACAACAGAATGATACCTTGCAATTTAAATAGCAGCTGTTGAGGGAAGGCAGACAGTTACAAACTACTCTATTCATTTGCAAAAAGCTATGCTGTGATGAAATGAATAATATATTTTAGGGCATACATGGATTTGCTACTGCAGTTCGATTTACATGGATAAAGAAAAAAAATGTTAGTCGTTTGAAATTGTTTCCAAATGCAAGACAAGTTAGATTCCCATGAGAGAATTTTGAAAGAATAACTGTCTCATTGCTAAGAGAAGGAAATTCTTATCTGTTAGTTCTTACAATGGATATGGCCCATCACCTACTTCTGGGGAGGAGTGTTTCTTTTGCAAGGTGAGAATTTATATGTGTGTATCATTCATTTATTTCTAAAGTGTTTAATGAAGACTCTTTATGTGTTAGATACTTTAAAAAGTCAAAAAAATTTTTTCCCCAGCTTTATGGAGGTTAATTGACTAATAAAATTATGTAGATGAAAAAAAAAAGATTCTTGCTGCAGGTGTACAAACCCTGTATAATGTCCTCCCTTTGAGTGTGGGTGGGATCTGTGAATATGATAAATGTCACTCCTATGATGAGGTTGTATTAAGTGGCAAAGGTAAAGAGATTTTGCAGATATAGGTAAGGACACTAATCAGTGACTTTGAGTTAATCAAAATGGAATTGATCCTGGATGGGCCTGACCTAATCAGGTATGCCTCAAGAAGAGAATCTAGAGGTCAGAGACTTGAAGCCTCAGAGATTATCCTGCTGGCTTTGAAGAAGCATGCCACCATGAGTTCCAGAGCTGCAAGACAGTGAATTCTGCCATGGGATCAAGGAAGAGGATGCAGAACCTCAAATGAGACCCCAGTCCCAGCTGACACCTGGACTGCCATCCTGTGATACCCTGATCCGAGGGCCCAGCTAAGCCATGCTTGGACTCCTGATCCAGGGAAACTGAAAAATACATCTATTTTCTTTATTATTTTTTATTGAGGTATAGTTGATGTACAATATTATATAAGTTTCAGGTGTACAACATAGTGATTCAATTTTTGAATGTTATACTCCATGTATAGTTATAATAAAATGTTGGCTATATTCCCTGTGCTGTAGCTTCTTTATTTTATATACAGTAGTTTGTACCTCTTAAGTCCCTTCCTGCATCCTGCCCCTCCCCACTATGCTCTTCCCACTGGTAACCACTTGTTCACTGTATCTATAAATCTATGGTCTTTAAATCTGCTATGTTGATGGTAATTTGTTACACATCAAAAGAAAACGAATCCATACAGAAACAAATTATTTGTATCCCCCTCTAGTCTTTTAATTGTCTTAGTTTGAAGTAATCTTTCCTAAAGAAAACATGGAACCCAAAATCTATAAAGGCGAATTTTGAAAAGATTTCATAATATTTTTAAACTGCTACATTATAAAAGTCATCATGAAGAGTGTTAAACACCAGCACCATGCTAGAAGCAAATATTTCCAGCACACATATTTAATCACAGAGGGTATGGACTTGGCTTCTGAGTAGACAGACCCGCAGTCTTCATCATGACGTGAGAAACCTGTATATGTACTGCCCTGCAGTAGGCACGATGAAAGGCAGGGTGGGGGCATGGATGAGGTAGAATACACTGGAATCTTTTCTTGCCATCCTGACTGAGAAGCTGGGTGAGAGATGGACTCCCAGTATCTCAAGTTCAGAGCTGGGACTTCAAATGTATTTTCCCATAAAAATAGTGATTAGGTGTCCTACTGGATCTATAGCATAGCAGACACTCCATCTGCAAGTGGACAAGAAGGAGAGCCTCCCCAACTTCTACCAGAGGTGGTAAGAAGTGCGGTGCTGAAGTGACAGAAATAAATTCCCTGCAGTAGAAGCGTCACAGAACCAAATTTGGGTCTGCTCGCTCACGCTCAGTAAAGCCAGTCGACTGACACATGTAGCATTCATTGCAGGACCAAGCAAGGAGGTTGGGTCTTTTGAGGATTAGCTGCCTGGACTCCTTGCTTGGCACCCTGCAATAAACTGTGCACTTTCCTTCACCACAACGCGGTGTCAGTAGACTGGCTTTACTACCTGCATGAGTCAGCAGACCCAAGTTTGGTTCGCTAACAGGAGGAGACATTGGAGCTACACAGCCATTTGACTCTTCTGGACCACCTGAAATTCAGTAACATTTAAAGTCACTGGAATGCACCTGACAGGGACCCTCAGTCAGCCTGAGATTTGGCATTGTTTCCATTAAGAGGAAAAAGAGATAGATCTAATACAAAATAAAATCTAATATCTGGGCTTGACTGTTTAAATGTACCTATTCCGAGAAAAGTCCTGGGGACAGTATGCATGCATCCCAGTTTTCACTCTTATTCACAATGACAGCCTGAATTGGGAGATTTAATGATCAAGGCAATGACCCTGGAAGTCTGGACAAATTTAATCAGCAAAAATTAACTTCTGCTCCACGGATTGTATTTATGCAAGTAGGACATCAGACACAAACATTTTGGAAAGCTTTTTTAACACTAACAATTGGAACAATGTAACGTGTTGAAGCTATCTTTGGAAAATACACCTAACCTTTGAGGGTGATATTTAGGAGTGAATGGTCATGTTCCCACACAGTCCCCCACAGAATGCCACGGGGAGAAGCAGAGTCCTGAATGCAGGAGAGCCTTTTGGGTGTTGTTTCTGAAGTTTGGGCCATTACACTTGTTGAATAAAAAGGTAAAAGTAATTGCCCACATAATTTAGGCTTTTCCAAGTCTCTCACCTGAAATAACCAGATAATTACAAAAGGCTTGTTTTTTATTCTGGGGGCATTTGGGTGTTTGACTCATTCTTATGAATTCTTTCATTGTCCACTTCAGTTTCCTTGTGTGGAACTATTCCAAGGCACAGAAGATACCACCACAGAATTCTAGTAAAGTGCGTTGGCAATGGAGCCTTGGATCACAGGCCAAGGCCCCAGAGTTACAAGGAAACGACATCAGCCAACTGGACAGCCAGTGACTTCTTCATTTAAAGACCAGGCAGATTAAACACAACTCTTTCTGGCCCTGTTGGGGGCACTGTTTTTTAGAGCTCAATCAAGAAATTAATGGGATTCTGCCCGATGCCTCAAGTCCAGCACTTTGCTGCACGCAGGGCAATAATTATGCTCAATTACAGCCTAGCATGTGGTTTCTGGCCCCATAAAAATCTCCCCACATCAAACCAATCTTCAATGGGAAAAAGAAGAACCTGTTTTGGCAATTTTCTGCACTGGTAAATATCAGCCCCTAATTTAGCTTCCAGAAGGCTCCACCATTTCAGGTCTGTCATCAGCTGCCATGAGACCCCAGGACTAACATGTTAAGTGATGACATCCATGTTTCCAGGGATCTTTGAGGCCCATCCTGACTCTGGGATCAACAAAGGATTCTAACTGCCCTCATCTTATGGAAATGGATCCCTGTCGAGGTAATATGATGAGAAAATAAAACGGAAGCAAAGCTCAGAGGTGACTACACAGAAAATGGCCCACATGCAGGGCTGGGTTCATTTCAGTTTAGAGGTTTTGGCCAAGCCTGCTTGTTTGTTCCTTCTTGAAAGCACTCACCAACCAGCTATTTTGAAAAAGAATAGATGAAGCCAAGGAAAAAAAAAAAACGAAAAACAAAAAAAAAAATCCGAAGAAGCCTAGGGCCAGCAAGGCAGCAGATGCCCAGGGGTGGCACTCCGGATTAGCCACCGCTTTCTCCCTGCCTGAGACTCTGGGCAGAGAGGATGAATTTCAAAGGCTGAGGGCTGAGTTGGGTTTTAAGAATTTGTTCATGTGCTGTAGTATTAAGAATGTCTCAAAAACATTAGCTTCTTGGTTTCCCTTGTTCAAAATGCACTATTACTTACATATCTCAAGGGATCCCAATTTGGACTGAATATCTAGGAAGTCCCTGATTTCACTCTAACACTAGAAAGCAGAATTCAGCCAGATGCAGGAGAGTCTGACGTGCAGGAGAGGGAGTTGGAGGGCAGCACGCTGGCCAAGAAATTGATGTCAAGTAAATTTTAAGTATGACCAGCAATATACAATGAAATAAGCATAAATGTCTACAATATTAAAAGATCGAAATTAAGCTTCTGTCCTTATAAACCTATCACAAATGAACCTAATATATTGACTATCCAAAGGGCCCCAATGTTCTATAAAATGTTACATCGAGTATAACAACTCTTTTGTAAATTTGATATAAAATTAATATGCCAGCTTTAAGCATTAAACATTTGATTTGTCTTTGCAGAATTAAGAATCAGTTGGAGGATCAACTTAGATGTCCTGAAATGAGAAAAAAAATGTCAATTTGGAATGTCTGAAACATACCTTACTTTTCTTCAATAAACTGTCCAGCAGCAGAGACACAAAATCACACCAATGACTCAGCGGCGCTTTGAAAAACACATCCTGTGGTTCTACTGCTCACCACTAGCTGACAGGCACCTTCATGGAAAACAATGGGGCTCAGGAAACTCAAAATGAAGTCTACATTTATAAATGTAATTTGAGTCTGAAAATAATTGTAGGTGGAAATACCAACACTTTGCATATTGTTTATAAAGGAAGGTTTATCTACAACACATGGCCAGCTGCAGTTGACTAGGAAGCCAAAGTTTCCATGTGAGGGGCCTTCAGAACACCTTCTGTTCAAAGCCACAATCATGCAGTTAGGGAGGCTGGCTGCGTCAGCCAGGAACACCTCTGCACGCATCTGAACAAAGTTTGTTAATGGAAAGGGCCAAAAGGACAGCTGTTTCGGGGGCAGGGGAGGTGTAACTTGGACTCCTGAGGCTCTGGAAAATCTGTATTTCTGAAGGGAAACGGACTCCAGAGTGCATCAGACATGCCTTAAGAGAGGCTGGTGCTGGGGGCTTCCCTGGTGGGTGCAGTGGTTGAGAGTCCACCTGCCGATGCAGGGGCCACGGGTTCGTGCCCCGGTCCGGGAAGATCCCACATGCCGCGGAGCGGCTGGGCCCGTGAGCCATGGCCGCTGAGCCTGCGTGTCCGGAGCCTGTGCTCCGCAACGGGAGAGGCCACAACAGTGAGAGGCCCGCGTACCGCAAAAAAAAAAAAGAGGGGCTGGTGCTAATACGGAGAGTTTCAGCCCCAAGTGAAACTGAAAACTGGTGAAATTGATCTGAGTTCTCTCTTCATCTCTCTTCTGTGTCCCTGAAAAGCCATGCCCTTTCCTTTTGGCTTCCCTGATGTATCTACACGCCCAGGTTCACCCAGGCAGAGACCATTTTCTCACCCACTTCCCTCAAAATTTAGCTGCCTTCCGTTCTCCTTCTGCAAGGGCTAATCCCTCCTCAGACAGAAGGAGCAGCCAAGGTGTTAATTGTTGGTAAAGGCTCACTGGGAAGGCCTCAGCAAATCTCATTTGCATTTTAATAGAGGTCTTTTAGGCCTCAACGGAGAAGTGAATCATCGGGGTTTCCTGAGAGGCCAGTGAGGAAGATAAGTCAGGACACCCCTGACATTTACTACAGGGTCCTCTTCCTCACTGGTCCCGTTAGCGTTCTGTTCCCAAACGTTGCCAGGAGAAGACATCTGTCACCTGTGGTTCCTTGCACTTCCCGCCACCATTTTGTGTGGCGCCCCCTGCAGGCACACCTGGCGCACTGAATCCCTCCCTCCTGAAGGTCCTGACGCAGCTCCGCATCCTGACCCCACCCACCCCGCCCAAGAGATCCACAGCTCAACCCAGTCCTCTCGCAACCCCTGCACCATCCCTTCAGTGATCTGGGGCCACAGAGAACGCGCAAAGGAGAAGGGCCGAGAGGGCAGGAGTTTGCATCTTAGACTCAGCGTGCGGAGAATGAACACATTCCTCAGGACGCCCTCCCTACCCGCAGTGTGACTGAGGCTCAGCAGCTTCCCCAGGGTGAGCCGGATGCGATCAAATTAACACTAACTAGCGCTGAGTCTCCCTAAGCTTTAAGCCAACGTTGCACAGTCAAGGATTTCAAGTCTTGCAGAGTTCTTCTCCCCTGCTTTAACACATTCCTAGAAATCCCCAGGGTGTGTCTTACACGTGCCATGAGCAAGTCTGGTCACCATGAGCCTGTGTCCCTGAGGAATCCATACTCTGTACTCCCCACAGGGCCACTGCTACCCACACTGTCCTTGACCTCTGGCCCTGCTGAGGGTACAGATCTGTGTCACGAGAAGAGCTCAACAGGGCCCGTTGGGAAGGAAACCCCATTCTAGTGACTGTACCTTTTCTAAATCTCTTAGGAAGGGTGCAGGGGACCCTAAACATTGTGGGGTTCTGGGTTCAACGTGACGGGATGGTCACGGCACATGCAGCCCTCCCCCCATAGCTAGTTTCAGGGTGGCTATCAGGGTGCTATCCTTGGAACAGGGTTTGCCATGCTGTGTTTCCTCCTCCCAGGACCCACCCACCCTCCCTAAATCTGAGCTTCCATCAGCCCTTTCTCTTAGACATCATGGATGTTGCTACAAGCTGGCATCTACAGAACATTTCTGAAAAGGATGGCTTCATTCCTAGAAAGGGATGTCAGGCTTCTAGAGTGGCTTTACTGGAGGTCTTGGTCCAGCCCAAATGCTACCATGGATCCCCCCTCCCAGAGCTCAGACCCATGTCTTCAGGCAGGCATTGGAGGGGTTGCCAAGGATGCTTTGTGAAGCTCCTTCATACCAAAAGCTGAGACTGGTCTCGGGGCATCCTCCCATAAAAACAGAAGGGATTTCATCCCTGGCGGGAGTACCACACCAGATACCGCATGGGAGGTGGGGACCAAGGGAGAAAGAGGTGGCTGGTGGAGAGAGTGTTTTAGAGGTTCGGTGCGTGGGCTCGCTTACAGCCTCAAGTTAAATGGTGCTTTGTCGATGGGGACTGAAGGCCTGAAGTCTCCAGAGGCGTTTGTTGAATGTTGAGAATCACAGGGCTGTGGAATTCAGATGGTCAACACATTCCAGAGGTAGAGGTCAAAGTCTCTGCTTAAATAATGAAGCTGGTGACTCTGTTACAGAAAGCTCTAGACACAGGAGCCTCCGGCACATCATCCTGAGCGTCCCATTAGGAAGCACTTGCTACAGTCTTCAACCCTGACGCTCCTGCGAGAGCGGGAGCCCTTCCGATGGCAAGATGGATACCAAACCATCGGAGGGCGTGGCTGTGACAAAGATTCCCTCTGACCGAATTGTAGTTAGGCTCCTCTAAGCCCTCTTCTCCACAAAGGCTCATTCTTGGGCCCTGTCCTTGGCCCACCTAAGCCAGTCTTGGCAAAGAATCTCGCTAAATCATCCCTCCATCCTTGGTATCTGATCACCCTTAATATTTGATCAAGTTCCTCATCATCTACCTTTTTTTTTTTTTTTTTTTTTTTTTGCTGTACGCGGGCCTCTCACTGCTGTGGCCTCTCCCGTTGCGGAGCACAGGCTCCGGACACACAGGCTCCGCGGCCATGGCTCGCGGGCCCAGCCGCTCCGCGGCATGTGGGATCTTCCGGGATCGGGGCATGAACCCGTGTCCCCTGCATCGGCAGGCGGACTCTCAACCACTGCGCCACCAGGGAAGCCCCCTCATCATCTACCTTTGAGGTCTAAATCCTTGGCCTGTCTTAGCAAGAATCCTGTTAGGTCAGTTTAGTAAGAATCCCCCTACGTTTGACGTCTCCTCTTAGTAATTTTCCACCCCCTGACACCCTCATTCTGCTTGTTGACTATAAACCCCACTTGTCCTTGTTGTGTTTGGAGTTGAGCTCAATCTTTCTCTTCCACTGCAATAGAGTTGAACTCCATTGCAATCATCTTGAATATTGCCATCTTAACAAGTGTCAGAATAATTTATCTTTAATAGCTGAGGCTCCTGTCCAAGCTGTGCTGGTGAAGGCAGGAAGGCCTCCTCCTTTGACCTTCAGGCTTTAAGGACCAGGGCTGCTTTAGGCGGGTTATCGAGGGGTGGGGTTCTAGGATTTAGAGCCTGGAAACTAAGACCAGGGAAGAAGCTGTTCCTCCTGGTCCTCTTCAACCTCCATCCACACTGCTACCAACGCCGAGATTATAAAACCCCTCAATGTGACACCCCCAAAGTCAGGAGGAGCTGTACCCAGGGTCCCAGCATGGTGAGAAAGAGAACCAGCGCTGGGTGGTAGAGGCCCTCCAGTGGGCAGAGGGAGAGATATTGGGTAACACTCAACAGGGAGGCTGCCCAGTCCATCCCCAGGTGTGTGGAGCCTGGCGTCACTTAGTGTGTAGAAATATATGATCCTGGGAACAGTTCTGAGACGTAGCAGAGTGTAAAGGACACACTCAAAAGACCACATCTTGTTAATCACCAAGAACAAAAGTTTAGGTGAGTTTGATAGAGAACATACAAGGGAGAAAGAAATAAATGTTCTCCACCCACTCTGGGCGGCTGTATTCTTTAAGACTTTTGGTTGCAAGTAACAGTAACCCAGACAATCCGAAGAGGAGGAAAGTAACTTCCTAGTTCAAAGAACTGAAAAGTACGGGAACAGTTCCCATTTCAAGCAAAATGAGGTCCAAGGGTTCAAATGATGTTGTCTGGGAATGTTGCTGTGCCCTGTTTCCCTGTCTGTGTGCTTTGTTCTCAGGAAGGCACCCTCTCCCCTTGGTGAGCAAGAGGGCCATCAGCTGCTCTGGGCTTACAATCTGCAGTCACACGATCCCAGGGAAAAGAGCAAGACTTCTTTTTTTAAAAAAAACATTTCCAGCAAGAACCTGGGCGTTGATTCCAATTGGTACAACTTGGTCATGTGCCAGTCCCTGAGCCAATCACTGTGCCCAGAAGGACATGTGCTCTGATGTGGACCATTTTTAAGTCTTTATTGAATTTGTTACAATATTGCTTCTGCTTTATGTTTTGGCTTTTTGGCCGGGAGGCATGTGGGATATTAGATCCCCGACCAGGGATCGACTGCACCCCCTGCACTGGAAGGTGAAGTCTTAACCACTGGACCACCAGGGAAGTCCCCAGGATGTGTGCTCTGATAGGCCAGGCCTGAGTCAGGACCTCGCCCCTGCAGCCTGTGGGGGGAGGGATGCAGATTGCACTGTAATCGCGTGAGCTGAGAGTGAGCGAGGTTAGATTGCCTAAGGAAAAGAGGTAAGCTCTTACTCAGAGAAGTAATGCTGAGCAGGCAACACAAGCGACCGCTCGGTGGCCTGCAAAGCCTCCCCTCCCTCAGAACTTGCATCACAGTTAAGTGCTGGAACCCTGAAGACAGATGGAGGTGGCTTTCAGTCCTTATTAGTGTGAGCTTGGCAAATGGTTTCATTCCTGTGGGCCTCAGTTTTCTCATTGTATGGTGGGGATACACGCTATGCTGTGGGTATACCAGGAGAGTGAAACGAGACACTATTAAATGTTCACTGAACGTTACATATGATGAGTCCTCTTCCCAACTTCCCCTACGACCCCTTAGATTAAACTGAATGAGGTTAACGAGCTTATCTCTTTTCTTCGTGGCTGTTTCCCTACTCCCTGAACACTGTAGGCACCCAGCCAATATTTCTGGAATGAATCAATGATGACAGAATTAGTAAGTGTCCTGTGAATTTCTATTCTTCAAATGTCAGCTCCCTAGCCTTAGCAAACAGAATTAGTCATTTCCTTCTCTTTATCTTTTGGCATTTTTAAATTAACTCTTCTTACAGCCTGTAGCAGCAAGAATGAGAACCAGGAATGTGTGTGACTCAACTCGGGATCCCACTGCTGGTCTGGCGCCTGGCACCCAGAACGGTGTATGTTGATGAATAAAAAAGATCACCTACTTCAAACGGCTCACCTTACAGATGTTGTCACAGAGACCCAGAGAGGTTAAACAATTTGTCCAAAGCCACACAGCTCCCCACCTGAGCCATGACTCCTAGTTTAATACTCCTCCTTCTGCACCCTGGTTCCCTGTGCTGCCATGAGCACTACACACTGCTAAGGATAAAGTGAAGTTCTTGGTCCTCTAGAAGGGAAGGTGTAACAGGAGAACAAACCTGACTCCATATTGTATCTATTCCTTTAGCTCTAATCCTTGTGCTCTGTTGCCTGTGCTTAGTCATGCTGGCTCTGAACCTTTTGTAAAAGAATGTTGCCTAGAGCCTGAAATATACAGGATAGCCCAGTCTCAAGGCTTTGACCTTCAAAGGTATAACACTTTTCCATTCATAAAGAGATTAAAAAGTTGCAGAACAGAGACTAACATTTGTCTTGATGGAGGCTTATAGGAACATCGTGAGCTGACCTACACGGACAGCTGCAAGAACAAAGGATTCTGGCACCCAGAAGTTTGCAACAAGAAGCCACACCCCCTCCCCATTTAGTATAAAAGAAGCCTGAATCCTAACTTGAGTAAGATGGTTCTTTGGGACACTAGTCCACCACCTTCTACATCTGCTGGCTTTCTGAATAAAGTCACTCTTCCTTGCCCCAACATCTTGTCTCTCGATGTACTGGTCTGTCATGCGGTGAGCAGTGTGAGCTTGGACTCAGTAACAAAGGGGCATGTGCAATATGGAAAGTCACCAGTACAGAGAGCCGCATCAAATTCTGAATGAGAGGTCAAGGATCATTCACTTGCTCCATCCCACATAGAGCAGCATTTTCAGTCTCAGATTTTTTCTTTTGCGACCTCTGCTTCTTTCTAATAGCTCAGGCAGGGCTCAGCCATTCCTACCAGCTTCCACAACACATGCACACCCATCTAGTACCAAACCACTGAAAGTGGAGGCCAATAGGGCTTATCTGGACTGGAGACTGAATGCTAAATCACACAGCAATGGGGTGATAAGCTCTTCTCCACACTACACCATCCTGTCCTCCATCTGAAGGAAGAGGCCTGGGCAGAGGTCAAGCCAGTCTCTCCCCTCCCTAACTACTCCCAAATCCAATTTCCCAAAGCCCAGGTGCCCTGCCTAGTTAATTTCTATCAAAAACAGACTCTACCGTTAACACACTCAGGACAGTTTATGCTATTCTCATTGGAGACCATGAAAAGATATTTATTTTATTCATTTATTTGGTCATCAAACATTTCAACAGCTACTGTACTATGTGCCAGGCACTGAGCATACCAAAACAAATAAGTGAATTATAAAGAATGTATCTGCCAGCTAAGACATCTAAGTAATCCATTAATAGCATTTGTTTCAAAATCCCCAAAGCACAGAAGCTTTCTCATTCACCATCTCCCCACCCCAACTGATATTTAATTCAAAGAAATGCTTTGAAGAGCATGTCATTATCAGCTTTTTAATTAAGAGGAAGGGTTCTTTCAAGGCAAACTTGGTCTTCTGACCAGCCAAACGGTGTTTTCCATAAACATTAAAAAAAAAAATGAGAACAGCAGGCAGGTTCAGACTGCTCTCTCATAGTTAGAAAAAAGGTTGAGGTGATGTGGTCACTGCTTTCTTAACACCAGGAGGAAAGGCTGCTTCTAAATTTAAAGTATTCTGAATGTTTTGATGTGAGAAGGAAGCAAAACATGTAAGACTCCATCAAAAATCTCTTGTGGAGGAGCTCAGAAGAGCCCAGTGAGATTTTTTCCAGGACTCAAGAGCACAGAGAATATATCTCAATGAATTAACTTGGCTGAGCATAAACCATTTTGCTTCCACTTGCATTTGTAACAAGTTCATTCATTTTGCAAAGTTAATGACCCTAACTTGTTAGCGTTAGCTGGGCTTCTGGAACTTTCCCCCAGTATCCCCAAACTCCTTCCTTATAAGGCATTAGAAAGTATCCTTTTTAGTATAAAAAGGGACATTTTAGTTTCTTATTTACCCAAATATCTAATTTTTGAGTGAGGAAACTGAGGCCCAGAGTGTTTTGCTCAAGAGCACACAGCTAATGAGCACTAGAGCCAAGACTAAAATAAGTCCCTTAACTCCAAATTGAGTTACACTTAAAGGAGCCCATTAAATAACTGTAGTCCTTGAAATTTACATAAGAGTCCACAGATTGTTAAGGGCCTATTATGTACTGGGTACTTTACACATATTTTTTTCTTTAAATCCTCCCACAAAACCTCCAAGATAGGGGTCATTAAACTAAACACTAAAGTGTTTAAATAATGCCAGTATGTAGCACTTAGAGTAAACCGAGTACTTCCTATATATTTTCTCCAATTTGAACAAAAATCCTGCAAGGTATCATCATCCCTGCAAATTGCTAAGCTCACAAAGCTAGGGAATCATGGTGATGGATCCAAATCTCCCCCTGAAAGACCTACTGTATCCCACAGAACAGCCCCCCAAGCATTAGGTACTTGACTCCAATAACAGTGCAACTAGTCAAGCCATCTGGGGCTGCCAGGTAGGGCCAAGCACTCAGTAGTGTAGTGGTGCCACATGAAGCGACCTTGCATTAGGGTCTGCCTGAAGCTTAGCTTGTCAAAGTCAAAAACCTGACCCTATCATTTCACGTAGGGGTGGCTTGTGTCCTTAAGACAGATTCACATGAGCAATATCACAAAATAATAAGCAGATAATTACTATTATAATAATATTGATAACTATCATTTACTGAGTATATGTTATATATGATATGCTTTATGTCCATTATCTCTAGTTATTATAGACATAGACCTATATGCCTAAGAGACAAACCCCATTTTCCACCCAGGACACATCCTTATGTTGAATCGTGGTGCTTAAGGGTACCCTAAAGAATATGAACAAAGAATCGTCACAGAAAGAGGTGAGGGTCTTACCTCATTCTGCAGTGATCTATCTACTCAATATCCTCCAATGAAGGATCATTGCCAAAAGTTGATTTTCCTTGCATAAGTTATAAGTATTTGACAGGCTTAGTCTAAAATCAGAACTGGTAATATGATAATCAGTACTCAAATATTGACTAAGTCTATTTTTTTGTGCTCCTTAATAGTTATGACAAAAATGTATGCTATGATGCCTAAGGCAACAATCTGATACGATTTTGAGAAATTTGTCTGTGTCATCATGCAATAACATTATTACAAATCTCATCATAACACATGTTACTCCTTGGAAGACGTAAGTAATTAGGCAATCTCTTCTATTGCTACTTGATTTTGACAATTTTTTTTGCCCTGGTATTTTTGGAATGAAACAGTGTGTTAGGCCAAGGGAGATATATCCCATCTTACTACACAGTGGCACCAACATCTCATTTTTTTTTTTTTCTTCTTTTTTTTTTTTTTCTTTTTGCGGTATGCGGGCCTCTCACTGTTGTGGCCTCTCCCGTTGCGGAGCACAGGCTCCGGATGCGCAGGCCCAGCGGCCATGGCCCACGGGCCCAGCCGCTCCGCGGCATATGGGATCCTCCCAGACCGGGGCACGAACCCGCATCCCCTGCATCGGCAGGCGGACTCCCAACCACTGCGCCACCAGGGAGGCCCCAACATCTCATTTTTATTCACAACAGCAACCAAGACCAACCTCATTCAAAAAATTAGAGGGCTTCCCTGGTGGCGCAGTTGTTGAGAGTCCGCCTGTCGATGTGGGGACATGGATTCGTGCCCCGGTCTGGGAAGATCCCACATGCCGCGGAGCGGCTGGGCCCGTGAGCCATGGCTGCTGAGCCTGCGTGTCTGGAGCCTGTGCTCCGCAACGGGAGAGGCCACAACAGTGAGAGGCCTGCGTACCACAAAAAAAAAAAAAAAAAAAATAGAGACAGGAACTTATTTGGGAAGTGCCTCAAAAGCCACCCACTCTTGGGCTTCCCTGGTGGCGCAGTGGTTGAGAGTCTGCCTGCCGATGCAGGGGACACGGGTTCGTGCCCTGGTCCGGGAAGATCCCACATGCTGCGGAGCGGCTGGGCCCGTAAGCCATGGCCGCTGAGCCTGCGCGTCTGGAGCCTGTGCTCCTCAACGGGAGAGGCCACAACAGTGAGAGGCCCATGTACCGCAAAAAAAAAAAAAAAAAAAAAAAGCCACCCACTCTTTTGCAGCCTTTGGTCTCTTCTGGGTGGCTCTGTTACGTAAGATCACGACCATAGGAATGAACTAGGACATATCAAGTAGAAGCCACTGGTCCTACAAGATGGCTAAATAAAGAAGAGTGAAGTCTCCAGTGTAAGTCCATCCTCCTATCCCCTCTAGAGAAAAAAATATTTCCAAGTACTGGCTCTGGGTCCATGTAGACATTTCCTATATACATGGAGACATTCAGCATGATGATCAAAGAGAAGGTCCAATGCAATATAAATGTCAAGAGTAGGTCCTATCACCCGCCTACACTGTTGGTGGGAAGGTAAATTGGTGCAGCCACTATGGAAAACAGTATGGAGGTTCCTCAAAAAACTAAAAATAGAACTACCATATAGGGACTTCCCTGGTGGTGCAGTGGTTAAGAATCCGCCTGCCAATGCAGGGGACATGGGTTTGAGCCTGGTCCTGGAAGATCCCACATGCCTCGGAACAACTAAGCCCATGTGCCACAACTACAGAGCCTACACTCTAGAGCCCGCGAGCCACAACTACTGAAGCCCGTGTGCCTAGAGCCCGTGCTCTGCAACAAAGAGTAGCCCCCGCTTGCCACAACTAGAGAAAGCCTGCGTGCAGCAACAAAGACCCAGTGCAGCCAAAAATAAATAAATAAATAAATTAATTAAAAAAAGAAAGAAATACCATATGATCCTGCAATCCCACTCCTGGGCATATATCCAGAGAAAACTATAATTCAAAAAGATACATGCAATGTTCATTGCAACACTATTTACAATACCCAAGACATGGAAACAACTTAAATGTCCATCGACAGACAAATGTATAAAGAAGATGTGGTATATATACACAATGGAATACTACTCAGCCATAAAAAAGAATGAAATAATGCCATCTGCAGCAACATAGATGGACATAGAGATTACCATATTAAGTGAAGTAAGTCAGAAAGAAAAAGACAAATACCATATGATATCGCTTATATGTAGGATCTAAAATATGAACAAATGCACTTATCTACAAAACATGAACAGACTCACAGACATAGAGAACAGACTTGTGATTGCTAATGGGGATGGGGGAGTGGGGGAGGGATGGATTGGGAGTTTGGGATGAGCAGATGTAAACTATTACATATATTGATAGAACTGTTTGGCCAACCCAATAGAATGGAAACAACAAGGTCCTGCTGTATAGCCCAGGGAACTATAGTCAATATCCTGTGACAAACTGTGATGGAAAATAACATGAAAAAACTGTATATATATGTATAACTGAATCACTTTGCTGTACAGTAGAAATTAACACAACATTTCAAATCAACTATACTTCAGTAAATTTTAAAAAAAAGAATAGGTTCCATCTCATTCCTCTTCTTGAGCTAATTAGCTGAGAAGGAGCTGTTGGATTCACTCATGATAAGGGCCCTGCATTGTTGTCAAAACTATATACCCAGATAGTAGAAAAGCTAAAACCAAAATGTTGGCTGAGGTTATATACAGGAAAAGATGTAGACAGGATGTAAAAGCCAAGTCATTAGAGTCATAAATGGACCAAACTCAGACATGACACAGCTCTAAATACAGTCTAAACATTAGTAATTTCTGGGAAGTTTTCTGCAGGTTAATTTCATCACATACAGATTCTCATATCTTATCTTGACGTATTGAGTTGATTCAGTTTATTTTGAGGACCTACATGCCATTTTCTTCTACAACTGCACCAACATACACATATACATACCCAAACAACATTAGTCTCGTTCAAAAATTATATACAAACCAACTGAGCCTGGGTCTGTGTTTAATCAGCCAAAAGTTGTTTGGAAAATTGTCTACTCATTTGGGAAAAAAGTGAACTTAGACCCCTATCAAACTATAAACAATATTAAAGTTCCAGGAAGATTAAAGGTATAAGCAAAAAAAAACCCCCCAAAAACAAAAAAAAACCCTATAAACATACTACAGATGATACATCCAGCTACGGTGACCTGAAAAGGTTGGAAGAACCTCTCCCCAAGAACCAAGTAACTGAAAAGTGTTTATTCATGAAAACCTACTCAAACTATAGATAATAACAGCAGGAATCTGAGCTTCTTGCCTGAGGAGCTCTGATCCCCCACCTAGCTCAGTTGGCAATGACAGTAGGTTTTACTACTAGGGCAGTGCTGGGTGAGAAAATCTACAGCCTTGCTACCTGGGTGCAGACTTCATTTGGGGCAGAGAGCAAAAACTCTCACTGGTAGTGTTGTTAGTTAAAGTAGCAAAACTAGAAAAAAAAAAAAAAAAACAGAATGGGGAAAACCTGTAGGTCTGCTAGCCTAAGGCTGTGGTTTCATTTACGGCAAGCGGCAGACCAACCAGTTTATAGGAAGATCCTAGAAATGAGATAGCTTTAAAAGGGCTAGATATACTCTCCACACATCTTTGGCTGACTGGGGAACTACACATTTGCAGAGGAGACTTGAGAGAGCTTAATATAAAGTGAAAGTCAAGGCAGACTTGAGAACTGGCTTAACTTTGAATGCACTCCCCAACCCACAAACAGATTGATTAGCAGAGGGTAGAATTTTACAGACTCAAGATACGTGAGCACAACTTCTGCCTAAATCATTGGTCGATCACTAAGCTATGCAGACATAGAGGTGACCCCTAAGAAGTCAGGCCAAAAAAATAAAAATAAATTTTAAAAAATTGAGCAAAGACATCAGTGGCCACATACCACAAAGGCAACAGACTCTACCATTTACAGGAAAGGTACAAAAGTAAAGGAAACAAAAGAGAACCTCATGGGTGACAGTCAGAAACCTCAGGGGTAAAAATCGATATATTACCTAAAAAGTCAGTTTTCAACAAAAATTATGAAACATACAAAGTAATAGAAAAGTGTGATCATGTTCAGGCATAAAAGCAGTCAATACAAATCCATTCTAACTGTGCTCAGGTGTTAAAAGTAGCAGACAAAGACATCAAAGCAGTTACTATAACTATGCATAAAGACTTAAAGGAAACTTTGTTAAAAGAATTAAAGGAAAATATTATAACAACAATTGACAATAGTGAATCTTAATAGAGAAATATCAACTATAAAAGGAACCAAATGAAAATTAGAGTTGAAAAGTATAACAAAGAAAATGAAAAATGAGCTTGAGAGTAGATGTGAGATAACAGAAGGAAAAAAGTCATAAATTTGAAGATAGAGTAATCAAAATTATCCTTTCAGAACACAGAGAAGAAAGATAGAAGGAAAATGAGCAGACCCACAGAGACCCTTGGGACAACAGAAAGAATTCCAACACACATGAATTAGGAGTCTTGAAGGAGAGAAAAGAGAAAAAGAGGCAGAAAAAAATTTAAAGTAATAATTCTTGAAAACTTCCTAAAGGTGCTGAAAAACATTTAGTGGCAGGTTCAAGGAATCCAACAAACCTAAGTAAGATAAACACAGAGATTCACACATCATAGTCAAATTGCTGAAAGCCAAAGACAATGAGAAAATCTTGAGTTCAGTAAGAGAAAAACGACTGTCATGTACAGGAGAACAACAACATGTACATCAGCTAACTTTCCATCAGGAAAAATGGAGGCCGCAAGGCAGTAGAATGAAAGAAAGAGTCTTAACTAATATATATAGCAAAACTATCTATCAAAAATGAAGGCAAAATAAAGTCATTCAAAGATAAATGAAAATAGGGAATTTGTAGCCATCAGAACTGCCTCCTAAGAAATACTAAAGGAAGACTTTCAGGCTAAAAGAAGATGATATCAGGTAACTTGAATTCGCAGAAAGAAATGAAGAGCATTGGAAATTATAAATATCGGGTAAACATAAAAGACTGTATAAACAGGTACTGTTCTCCTTTCTCCCTGAATTTCTTTTAAAAAGTGATTGCATAAAGCAATAATTATAATTCTGTACTGTTGGATTTCTGTTGTATATAGATACAATATATATGGCAATAATAGCACAGGGCTTCCCTGGTGGCGCAGTGGTTGAGAGTCCACCTGCCGATGCAGGGGACAAGGGTTCGTGCACCGGTCCAGGAGGATCCCACATGCCACGGAGAGGCTGGGCCCATGAGCCATGGCCGCTGAGCCTGTGCGTCCGGAGCCTGTGCTCCACAACAGGAGAGGCCACAACAGGGAGAGGCCCACGTACTGCAGGCAAAACAAAAATAATAGAACAAAAGAGAGAGGAAGAATTAGAGCTATATTGGAACCAAGTTGCTGTATTTTACCAGAATGGTCATTATTAAACTGAAGCAGGTTGTAGTTAAGTTTACATATATATTGTAACCTAGAGCACCACTAGAAAGTTAATTTTAAAGAATAGTTAATAAAACAACATAGGAATTTAAATGGCATGCTAAAAATATTTAACACAAAAGAAGCCAGCAAAAGAGGAACAGAGGGACAAAAAAGACATGAGACAAACAGAAAGCAAACAGCAAAATGGCAGATGTTAAGTCTGACCATATAAATTACTATATTAAGTGTGAATGAATTAAACTCTTTAATCAAAAGGCAATCATTACCAGTCTGGTTTAAAAAAGCAAGTTCCAACTATATGCTGCCTTTAAGAAAAATACTTTAGATTCAAAAACACAAATAGATGGAAAGAAAAATAATGGGAGAAAGACATATACCATGCAAACAGTTATTATAAATACCTACATTAATATCAGAAAAAAATAGAATTTAAGACAAAAACATATTACTAAAGAGGGACATCAAGTAATGATAAAAGGACTAAAACATCAGGAATCTATAAGAATTATAAATATATAAGGAACTAATAACAGAGTACTGAATACATGAAGCAAACACTGACAGAATGGAAATAAACAATTTAGTAATTATAATTGGAGATTTCAAGTTCCTTTTCTCAGCAGTTAAACTAGAAATAAAATTAATAATGATATAGAAGACATAAATAACAACCAACCAACTGTACCCAAGTATTGATAACATATATAGAAGATTACACAATGGTTTCAATCCACATGGAATATTTTCCAGGTAGATCACATGTTAAATTATAAAACAAATCTCAGTAAACTTAAAAGGATTAAAACCATACAAAATATATTCTTCAACCATGATAGAACTAAATTGGAAATCAGATACAGAAGAATTTGGGCAACTTTCAAAATTTTGAAAAATATACTTCTAAGTAACACATGAGTCAAAGAAGAAATCACAAGGTTAATTAGAAAATATTTTTAAAAAACCCAAACATACTAAAATGTATGAGTGCAGGTAATGCAATGCTTAGAAGAAAACTTACAGCATTGAATACTTAAATGAGAAAATTAGAAGATCTATAATCAATAATCCAAGGTAGAAAAAGAAGAGCATATCAAACCTAAATTACATGGAAGGAAACGATAAAGATCAGAGTGGAAATCAATAAAATAAAAATAGAGAAAGAAATCAACAAAATCAAGTCGATTCTTTGAAAAGAATAAAATTGATAAAACTTTCACTAGACTGACAAAGAAAAAAGAGATAAAATATAAGTTACTAAAATCAGGAACGAAAAGGGGATATAATTACTGATCTGACAGAAATTGAAAGAATTATGAGAGTATTATGAACTACTTTAGGCCAGCTAATTACACAATGTAGATGAAATGGAAAGATCAATAACAAATTAAAAATTGAATTAGTAATTAAAAATTTTCCCACAAAGAAAACCCCAGGCCCAGATGACTTTACTGGTAAATTTTCTCACATCTTTAAGGAAGAAGATATACTAATCCTACACAAACTCCTTCAGAAAATATATGTATTAGTTTGCTAGGGCTGCCATAACAAAGTATCCCAAACTGAATGGCTTAAACAACAGAGATGTATTGTCTCACAGTCTGGAGACTAGAAGTCTGAGATCAAGGTGTCAGCAGGGCTGGTTATTTTTGAGGCTGTGAGGGAAGGGTATGTTCAGGCCTCTCTCCTTGGCTTGTAGATGGCCTGTTTTCTCCCTATGTCTTCACCTTGTCTTCCCTCTGTCTGTGTCTCTGTGCAAATTTCTCCTTCTTATAAGGACACCAGCCATATTAGATTAGGGCCCATCCTAATGATCTCATTTTAAGTTGATTACCTCTGTGAAGACCCTATCTCCAAATTAGGTCACAATCTGAGGTATTAGTGGTTAGTACTTTAACACATGAATTTGAGGAAGGGACACAATTCAACCTATAACAATGGATAAGGAACAAATACTTTGCAACGCATTCTATGAGGCCAGGATTATCACCCAGATATCAAAGACAAATATATCAGAAGTAGAGAAAACTAAAGACCAACATCCCTCATGAAAACTGATACAAAATTTATGAAAATAATATAAGCAAACTAAATACATAAATACATATATTTTGATTACACATGATGACCAAGTGGGAATTACTTCAGGAAAGTAAGGTTGGTTTAACATCTAAAAATAAATTAATATTATATATCATATTAATAGAATGGACAAAAAAATCACATGATCATCTCAGCAGCTATAGGAATAGCATTTGACAAAATTCAATACCTATTCATGATTAAAAAACAAGCAAACAAAAAAACTCTCCCCAAAGTTCTAGACAAAAACTAGAACTTCCTCAACCTGTTAAAGAGCATCTAAAAAATCCTACAGCTGTGTTATACTTACGGGTGAAAGACTGAAAGCTTCCTTCCTAAGATCAGGAACAAGACAAGGATGTCTGTTCTTACCACTTCTATTGAAAAAGTTACTGAAGCCTTTACCTAGGAATAGGCTAAAGCAAGAAATAAAAAACAAGCAGGGGGGCTTCCCTGGTGGCGCAGTGGTTGAGAGTCCGCCTGCCGATGCAGGGGACATGGGTTCGTGCCCCGGTCCAGGAAGATCCCACGTGCCCTGGAGCGGCTGGGCCCGTGAGCCATGGCTGCTGAGCCTGCGCGTCCGGAGCCTGTGCTCCGCAATGGGAGAGACCACAGCAGTGAGAGGCCCGCATACTGAAAAAAAACAAACAAACAAACAAACAAAAAACAAGCAGGGGACTTCCCTGGTGGCGCAGTGGTTAAGACTCTGAGCTCCCAATGCAGGGGGCCCGGGTTTGATCCCTGGCCAGGGAACTAGATCCCACATGCATGCCACAACTAAGAGTTTGCATGCCACAACTAAGGAGCCTGCATGCTGCAACTAAGGAGCCCAAGAGCAGCAACTAAGGAGCCCACGAGCTGCAACTAAGGAGCTGGCACAACCAAATAAAAAAATAAATAAAAAGGCAACCAGATTGGGAAAGGAAGGAGTAAAATTGTCCTTATTCACAAAATATGAATATCAAAAATCTGATGGAATGTACAATAAACCTACTAAAAGTAATAACTTTATTAACATGGCAGAATATAAGCAACAAACAATCTACAAATGAAATTAAGAAAAAATTCCAGTTGCAATAGTCATAAAAAGAATAAAACACTTGGAGAAATACTAACAAAATAAGTGTAAGAGCCATACACTGAGAACTTCAAAAGATTTAAAGAAATGTAGAGACATATCAGGTTTACAGGTTGAAAAACTCAGTATTGTGAAGATGGCAGTTCTGCCCAAATTGATCTGTAGATTCAAATGCAATCCCTATCAAAATCCAGCAGGATTGTTTTTATAGAAACTAGCAAGTTGATGCTAAACTGTATATGAAAATGCAAAAGACCTGAACTAGCCAATATAAGTTTGAATAAGAAAAGCAAAACTAAAGGATTCACATTACCTCATATCAAAATTTACTACAAAATACAGTAACCAAGAAAGTGTGGTATTGGCATAAAGACAGATATATCAATCAATGGAATAGAATAGAGAGTACAGAAATATATCCCTACATTAATGGACAATTTATTTCTATTTTCAACAAAGATGCCAAGACAATCTGCTGTAGAAAAGACAGTTTTTTCAACAAATAGTGCTAATACAATTGAATATGCATATGCAAATTAAAAAATTTAGTCCTTACCTCACACTGTACACAGATATTAACTTATATGGAGCATAGGCTTCAGTGTAGAGCTAGAACTATAAAATGTCTAAAAAAGCACAGGAGAAAATCTTTGTGGCCTTGGGTTAGGCATAGAGCTCTTAGATTTGACACAAAAAGCATGATCCATAAAAGAAAATATTGATAAATTGCACTTCAACAAAATTTAGAACTTTTGTTCTTCAAAAGATACCATTAAGAAAAAAAAGATAAACCATACGCATGGAGAGATTATTTGCAAATCATGTATTTGATCAAGGATTTGTATCCTGATCAAGCAAAGAATTCTTACAGCTCGATAATTAGAAGGCAATTAAAAAATATGCAAACAACTTTAGTAGACATATCACCCGAGAAAAAATATGAATGGCTCAACATCGTTACTCATTAGGGAAATGCAAATTAAATCACAATAAGGTACAACTCACTGTCCACCCACTATAAGGCCTACAGTTAAGAAACTGACAATACCAAGTATTGGCAAGATTCTAAAATGGTGTAACACCTAGGAAAATAGTTGGAAAGTTTCTTAAAAAGTTGAACATATACTTAACAAATGATATAGCAATTCTACTCCTAAGTACCTACTGAAAAGGAATGAAGGCATATGTCTACACAGACTTACAGGTGAATATACAAAGTAGCATTATTCATAATAAGAAAAAACTGGAAATAACCCAAATGTCAATCAACTGGTATACAGATAAACTAAATGTGGTATACCTGTACAATGGAATGCTATTTAGTACTGAAAAGGAACAATCTACTAATACTACAACATGGATAAACTTAAAAGTCATTATGCTAAATGAAGGAAGCCAGACACAAAAGACAACATATTGCATAGTTCCACTTATATGAAATTTCTAGGAAAGGCAAATCTACAGAACTAAAAAGCAGATCACTGGTTGCCTTAGCCTGAGGGTAGGATGAGAAGTAACTGTAAAGGGACACAAGGGAACTTTCTGAGTTGATGGAAATGTCTTAAAACTGGATGGTTGCATGACTCTCCCCATTTGCAAAAATAATTGAACAGTATACTTACCTTGGGTGAATTTTTTTGCATGTACACTATATCTCAAGAAAGCCTTAAAACTAATTAAAAGTTAAAAATATTAGAAAAGAAATAGAAAAGTTAATGTAGGTGTATTAAATGCTGCAGAAACAAGTGATGTGAGAATGGACACAGAAAGATAAAAAAAAACATTTTAAAGCAATAATGACAGTTTGTTAAAGCTTGGAAGGGGCGGGTGAAGGAGAGAAAGGAATCAAAAGTACCACGAGTTTTCACCTCAGAAGTTAGTAGGCTGAGCTACTCTCAGGGTGTAAAATATCACTGGGAAGTTTGGTTGAGTTTGACAGGCAATTAGAAATGCAACCCTGGAGCTCAGACAGATGTCAGTTTGAAGGATGCAGATTTGGAAACCATGCACAGGGCTGAAATCATGGGACTGAATGAAATCATGAGAAAATTAAGAGCCAGCGGGACAGGACAGACCCTTGTAGAATACACATCCCCAAGGAGCCTGAGAAGGAAGAGTTAGAAGGAATTTAAAGAAAGAAATATCTCCTATGCCTTCATGAGACTCACCTGCCAGAAAGTCGCAGTGGTGGCCAACTCACAAAGAAACACAGGCCGGAAGGAGGCAACAAATCCACCAAGACTGTAGGATTTCTAGAAAATAAAGATAGAAACATGATACATTTTGCCATTTTTGCCTCACTCCTCAAAATAGATTTATTAAGAGGTAGGATGGGGCTTCCCTGGTGGCGCAGTGCTTAAGAATCCACCTGCCAATGCAGGGGATACGGGTTCAAGACCTCGTCCAGGAAGATCCCACATGCCGCGGAGCAACTAAGCTTGTGCGCCACAGCTACTGAGCCTACGTTCTAGAGCCGACAAACCACGACTACTGAGCCCATGTGACACAACTACTAAAGCCCACGTGCCTAGAGCCCGTGCTCTGCAACAAGAGAAGCCACCTCAACGAGAAGCCACCGCAACGAGAAGCCCGTGCACTGCGACGAAGAGTAGCCCCTGCTTGCCGTGACGAAGACCCAATGCAGCCAAAAATAAATAAATAAATAAAATTTTTTAAAAAACAGGGCGGTGAACAAAGTAAAAGGGTCATGTTGCCAACAAAAATAGCAATGAGGGTTTTTTTTTCATGATAACCAGGAAAAATAAGGAAACAATGAACAGGCTGGGGAAACAACATAAACAGGCCTGAAACAGTTAAGCAACCTTGGTTATTCTTTAGCTGTTACTACCTTATTCTTTAGCTGTTACTACTAACAAGCACTTGTAGCTAGACTTGTCCTTCCCAAAGCTGATTACTCTCTAACTCCATACAATTACCCTTTGCACCTGGCATTTCTTCACCCCCTACACTCCCTTGTAGCACTCTTCATTTCAGAAAGAAGGTCACAGGCCGATAACTTCAGGGACACCAGACGCGGGTGCTGAGCCACCTGATGCCAGCTTTGGCCATGAATTTGCAGAAGAAAAGAAATGCAAGACGTTCACTACTTTGTTTTTTTGTTTTTTTTTTTTGCCGTACGCAGGCCTCTCACTGTTGTGGCCTCTCCCGTTGCGGAGCACAGGCTCCGGACGCGCAGGCCCCAGCGGTCATGGCTCAGGGGCCTAGCTGCTCCGTGGCATGTGGGATCCTCCTGGACCAGGGCATGAACCCGTGTCCTCTGCATCGGCACGCAAACTCTCAACCACTGCGCCACCAGGGCATCCCGACCTCCGCTACTTTTGATCCTTATCATATACCCCAGACTGCGAGCCCCACGTATAAAATCTTTGATTCTCCAAGGAGGGGGGCACAGTTCTTGAGGCGTTAGCCTAGTGTCTTCCCTTTGCCTGGCAAAGAAAATCAAAAGCCTCTCTATTTCTTATCTTCCAAATCTCTGTCTCCGTATTTTCATTCGGCATCAGTGCACAGGGAGCCAGATTTGGCAACAGTCAGGTGAAGGAGAGACAACGGTGGTCCCTCCTCAGCTGCGTATTTGCTTTCTGCAGTTTCAGTTACATAGAAAATTCCAGAAACAGAAGTTTCAAGTTGCGAGCTGTTCTGAGTAGCGTGATGAAATCTCTTGCAGTCCTGCTATGTCCTAGCGGGTGAGAATCACCCCTTTGTCCAGCCGTTAGTACAGGAAAAACATAGCATATGTAGGGTTCACCCCTCTCCGGGGTTTCAGGAATCCACTGGGGGCCTTAGAACGTATCACGCATGGATAAGGGAGGATTACTGTATATGGAGAAGAGAAAAAGGTGGAGATGGGGAGTTTTAGGTGGGGCTAAGCTGACATTCTCTGGGTGCTGTCCCTGCCCCAAGGGGATTCTCTGGCCCTCATCCCTGTCTCCCCCCTGCTTCCCGCCCAGAGCCTGACCTTGTTTGCTGGGACAGCGACACAGCCCTCTTCCTGCATCTGCACCCCTCCGGAGCAAGCACCCACCGCTCTGCCTGGAGCCTCTCGCCCCTCGTGGGGCGGGGCGGGTGGGGGAGGAGGGTGGTCCAGCCAATAGCTCCTCGGGTCTTAAAGAGGTGCTGGTTCTCAATATAATCATGAAAAAACCCAGTGATAAATGCAATAGGTACGCCTCTAACCACAGCTTTTGGCTATAAAGGACATTATTGGAACAATTGAAAAAACCTGAATCTGGACGGTGGTACTATGTCAGTGTTAATTTCCCAATCTTAATGATTGTATTGCGGTCCTGGAGGAGGATGCCTTTCTTTGTAGTCACCAAAATATTTGGAGTGATGGAGAATCATGTGGGCAACTTACCCTCAAGTGGTTCAGGGGAAACAATGTTCTTTGTACTATACTCGCAACTTTTTTATAAATTTGAAATTGTTTCAAAAATTTTTTAAAGCTGTACGTAAGCGGGTAGGTGGGTTTGACGTTATGTTTTTGGTTTATGGGTTAGTAGGACCCAACAGAACGAAACCAGCGAGGGAGGTATGGAAGGAGGGAGCCTGGGTCCCCCGTTTTCCCGTCCTGGTTTCTGTAGACCTCCGGGTTGAAAAGACTAGAAGAAACCCTGCCTGCCTTGCAAAATGTAAACAAAGACATTACTCTTAAACAGTGTAATCATGTGCTTTCCTCATCCCAGCTAACAGCAGGGGCTCCAGCAATCAGACCAAATAAGTTTAGTCTCTGTCGCTGGGGAGGTTCACTCCCGCAAAGAAAGGCAATTTAAGTAATTAGCCAGTCTTTATGTCAGGATCATCTCCTGGGCTCAGCGGGGTCCTGGGAGCACATAGCTGCTAGGGGAGGAAAACGGTCCTTCATTTTCACGCTCTCTTCTTCTAACCCAAACTTTCAGAGCACGCTCAGAGAGGACACTTCTCAGTGCCCCTCAATGTCCCAGATGGAAGGAAGCTGATGGCTGAGCCAAACCAGCACATGCTGACGAGCTGTTGTTTCCTCTTCGGGTTTGTTTGCTTCCCAATGAAAACAGCTTTGTTGTTTTTCCAGACTATAAAAGTGATCCATGCTTGTTATTAAAACAAATTTAGACAATAACAAATAAGGGTAGCTATAAAGTAGAGTTAAAATTATCTATAATCTTCCCAGCCAGAGAGCTATGGTTCATAATTTAGTGTATTATCCTTCAAGTTTATATAATTATAAATAAAAATATGGTTAGAGTAAACTAGCTGCATTATAACCATTATAATCTTTGTTTTCCTCTTACTCTATCATGGGCATCTTTACATGTTAATAAATATATATATTCGTGATGTCACACCACAAAGAATCCTTTGCCCAGACAACCCAATAGAAAAATGGGCAGAAGACTTTAGCGGTCTTTGGAGGCTGGGGACAATGCCCAATAAAGATTAAAAGAATGCTCTAGTCATCCGGAAAATTCAAATTAAAACCACGATCACCCAACAGAATAGCTAAAGTGAAAGAGACAGATAAAAGCACATGGTGGCAAGCGTGTGAAGCAATTAGAACCGTCACGCAGTGCTGGTTGGTTGTAAATTGGTACAACCACTTTGGAAAACTGGCAATATCTCCGAAAACTAACGATACGTGTGCGTAGAGTTCAGCAGTTCTAGTCTTAGGTAAAGAGCGAACAGACGTGCATATACTTCTTCACTGAAACCTAGGTACAAGAATGTGCATAGCCTCACTATTTATGATAGCCCCAAACTGGAAACAACCAAATGTGCAGGTATTGTAGAGCAGATGTGAGACAGGCTGGGACCTGGGACCATTTGCTGGAGTGCTTGCCCCTGGACAAACACCTCCTCAAGCAACATAATACAAAGAAACTATAAGGGACCAAAATAACTGCACTCATGCCCAGTTGGGGCAAATTATGAACAATGAGATACAAAAAGACCAAATCCACCTGCCGCATCTGAAGAGCCAGGAGCAAAGGCAGGGAACTTCGCATGATCCCTGCACAGAGCACCACCAAAGGGGTGGGCAGACCCCCTAAGCCACCCCTTCAGCCCGACCCCTGGACACACCTCTACCCTCAGCCCATATAAGGAACTAGTTTGCACCCCCCACACACTCAGGGAGTGAGCAAGGGAAACTGTTACTTGTCTGTGCTCCCTCCTGCTGCAGCACCAGTCACAACAAAGCCTTGCCTGAATTTCTTGTCTGGCCTCTTTTATCAATTTCTATTAATTAAAGAGTCCAAGAACCCTGGTTGGGGGGCTTCCCTGGTAGTGGAGTGGTTATCGGCCTGCCAATGCAGGGGACAAGGGTTCGAGCCCTGGTCTGGGAAGATCCCACATGCCATGGAGCAACGAAGCCCATGCACCACAACTACTGAGCCTGCACTCTAGAACACCCGAGCCACAACTACTGAGCCCATGTGCCGCAACTACTGAAGCCCATGCACCTAGAGCCCGTGCTCCATGACAAGAGAAGCCACCGCAATGAGAAGCAAGTGCACTGCAATGAAGAGTAGCCCCTGCCTGCCACAACTAGAGAAAGCGCACGTGCAGCAAGGAAGACCCAATGCAGCCAAAAAACCCACAAAAAAATACAGATGGCCAAGAGGCACATGAAAGGATTTAAAAAAAAACAAACCCTGGTTGGTAACAGGTGAACTGTAGTATATCTATAATGGGATACTATACAATAGTGAGAATGAATGGATACAACTACACATAACGTGGATGACTTTCACAAACATAACACAGAGGAAAAAGAAGCCAGGGGCTTCTCTGCTGGCGCAGTGGTTGAGAGTCCACCTGCTGATGCAGGGGACACAGGTTTGTGCCCCGGTCTGGGAAGATCCCACATGCCGCGGAGCGGCTGGGCCCGTGAGCCATGGCCGCTGAGCTTGCGCGTCCGGAGCCTGTGCTCCGCAACGGGAGAGGCCACAACAGTGAGAGGCCCGCGTACCACACACACACACAAAAGAAGCCAGCCACAGAAGATTACACACTGTGCAATTCACTTATAACAACATCAACAGCAAGTTTACTAACCATGATTAGGTCAGGATAGAGGTTATCCTTCTCAGGGGATGGGGACTGCATGGGGGCACATGGGGACTTCTGGGCAATGGTAAACTTGTCTTTCTTGATTTGGGTACTGGATAGAGAAGTGTATTCACTAAAGTTTATCAAGCTGTGCCCTTAGGATCCGTGTATTTTTCTGTATATAGCATGCCAATAAATATACTATACACAGTAATACTACCAATAAAATTAAACGAATCAACTCTCCAAAGCCTGGAATCAATTGGATTATATTCAGACATTTTTTTCTTACAATCAAATTGTAGGGATTTCCTAATATTTAAGGCAAAACCTACATCCAAACTGCATACAATATGAATGGCATTTCCATTTTTAACCCCCTTTAGCTATTATGACCCATATCCGCCTGTCCCCTCTCCATAGGCACTATGTTAAGTAATAAAGAACATCCCAATCCTTGGCCCATAGAGCCGCCCCCCAAAAGCTAGCACAGTGGTTCTTACCAGGTGGTACTTTTGCAATCACCTTAAACTCACGTGCATCTAGGTGAGTGTGAGCTAGGTTGTTATTCATTGTACATTGCCGAGATGCTATGGATTGCCACCTAGATTCTGCCTCAGGGCTGGGGCGCTCATTTCCCAGCTCCAGGGAGTGTTGCTTCTCCAGGACTCAGGAGAGTCCCGTCCGAGAAATTGTTCTCGGTAGAATGAAGCTGCCTGCTTGGTTTATGCTTCTTCCTGGGGCAGCTCACATTCAGTGACTGGTGTGGAGAGAATAAACAGGCTGGCCCGTGCCTCAGTGGGGGATGACTCTGAAGGCCCACCCCAGCTCCAGGGTGCCCCATGATTTGGCTAAAGCCTCTGTTAAAAGTGCATCACAGTTCAAAGTTTCCCTTTAGCCAATCTTGCTTTCCTTATTTCCTCCCAGATGTTAGGTCTAAAATATCTCCTGTAAACTTTCTGTACACAAATCTCCATTTCAACGTTTGTTTCCTAGGGGACCTGACCTGAGATGTTCACCTATGAGAAAGAATTCAAAATACATGTCACATTGTTGTAAACCAGCGTTGTCTAGGATAGGCTTTACGGAAAAGGCAAAACCTTAAGTCCATACAGAATTACAATTTGGGAGGAGCCAACTTAAAGCTTGCTGGATAACGAACCACCAGGAAGCCTCGGGTCAGAAGCATAGATGGGCAAAGTAGACTGGGGAACCATTGCTCATGTTGGCCTCACCAGAGCAGAATGGCTTTGTTGGGAAATAGAGACACGAGGTTTAATAGACCCGTGAGGCTGGTTGGGAAAAAAACCTTGGCTTGAAATTGGTTTTAGTAAAACAGGGACCTTGTGCTGATTTTCAGCGAGTGATTGATAAAGGTAAAGCTGCTTTTGGATAAATCTAGCAACAAGGTACAAGACTAATTGCAGGTGAGATTGACAGCTTGAAGACCAGTATGGCAGATGGGGCCACAATCCCAGGGAAAGGCACCACTTGCCCAGACTGCAAATAGCCCACAGAGTGTTCATAAGATGAGAACCATCTTTCCTATCTGAAGGGCCGTCATGAGAAAAAGGAATCGGCCTTGTTCAGTGGGGCAACACGAAGGAAGCGAATATCAATGAAATGCAAGGAAACGCGTTAAACCAGAGAGCTATCCAACAATGAATTGGACTTCTCTTTGGCAGAGGTGAGCTCATATCCCTGAAGATTTTTTAAAAGAGGCTGGTGGCTTACTCATTAAAGATAAGAGAAAGCCAGCAATGAGTAGGTTAAACAAGAGTCCTTCCATCTTCCTTTTAAGTCCTCTGTAAAAATGCAAAGAAAAGCTTAACTCCACCAAGAAAAAACGGGCTACATTTTAGTGATTTATGGAGATGGGGGGGGGTGAAGAAATATTTTCAATTGCCTCCAAGTTTTCAAACACAGGGTAAAATGCAGTTGGTAAAACTGACCCCAATGTGGAAGTGTAATGATTGGCCCTTTTTTAAACAATAAAGTAGAAAGTCTGATTCTACTTCCACTTGAAGTAGAAAGGATGCCTACGGTGTCTTACCTCAACCACAAGATGGGAGCAACACGGTGGGGTTACATGCCTCGCTTCCATCCAGAGCTCACTCCCGATTTTCAAAATGGAGCTTCCAATTGCCAGCTGGCTCACAGAGGCTTCCTTTTCCTTCACAGCTCCTGCACCATTAGAGGCGAAAAGGGATTCTGGGCAGCAGCAATCCAAGACTTCAAAGTCTCCTACTACTCCTTTCACCTCACTGCCACCTGAGCGGGGATGGAGAGTATCCAGAATTTCCATCATGGAAACGTGGGGATCTTCCTGCTTAGCTAGACAGCCTTCCTCTCAGCTGCTGGTTACAACTGGGCTCACTCATCCTAGGTCTTTTTTTTTTTTTTTTTCCGGTACGCGGGCCTCTCACTGTTGTGGCCTCTCCCGCCGCGGAGCACAGGCTCCGGACGCGCAGGCTCAGCGGCCATGGCTCACGGGCCCAGCCGCTCTGCGGCATGTGGGATCCTCCCGGACCGGGGCACGAACCCGTGTCCCCTGCATCGGCAGGCGGACTCTCCACCACTGCGCCACCAGGGAAGCCCCATCCTAGGGATTTTAAAGAAGCCATTCATTTGTTGAGAGCTTCTCTGATGACTCAGATTTATTCTGGAGTTTGTCTCTTTGAAGATGTATCTTTTATCCAGAGTTAGAAAAGGACTGCGTGGTACTTTATTATATTTATTATAATAGAGATATTTTGCTTTTTCTTAAGTTTGATTATACTGATATGCCCCCTCTTCCCCAACCACTTCTCTGAGGACTGTGATTCTTCATGGTTTCCCACTTAAGAAGGTGGTATTTTTGGTTCATATGCCTTCTTCACACTGTGCACCTCCAACGTTTGCCATGTATGACATTGGTTCCTGGAATGCCAGTCCAGTTTTCAGAATTCCCCACAATCACATGAGAGCACAGGTCATCTGGTCTACTACACATCAAAAGAGTTAAAAGGCACATGGCACCATTGTGTTTGGGGTTTCCTGCCTCAAGTTCTTGTGTCTGAGACCAGTTTTGCCCCTGTTGCAGTACTAACCACAGAGTTAGAAAGGGGAAATGTATTTTCAATGGAGAATTTCACATCGAATAGGAGAACACTCTTTCAGCAAAAACAGAATACGACCGCAAATGTTTTTCAACGAGTTGAGAAAAAAACGCCAAGAGACAATTTTAGAAATGTTTAAAGACAAGAGAAAGCTCTCCAAAATTGTCATTACAGTCAACCTGGGTGAAAACACCAATGGTGAGGTTTTCATCTCTGTTTGATTTCTCCAGGCTAAAGGACAGATATGAATGTGGTAGGGAGGGTTATGCTTTTCAAGGGCACCCACCACCCATTGCCTAGAGAACAGAGTTTAGCGTAGGTCCTTACTTGTAAAACAATGATGCTGTGTATTCATACACGTTTGCGTTCTTTCAGTGACAGAAGTTCTAAAACAGCTTTTCCCTTTGGAATCCTTGATGTGTAAACCTTCCGTGTGATGTTGGCTCATTCCTGTGTGAATGAGGTCAAGGTCATTAGTTCAGCATCCTGGGGACCAGTTTGCTGCTCTGTTTCACTGCCACAGACCGCAACTTTAACCTCATTCAGCAACGTTTTCACTGTATTTAGTACATTGGTAGTCACGAGAAAACCAGGTAGAAAATGCTTGTGTTTCAACTGGGGGAAACTATGTGTAATACTCACGACAATATGGCTTTCTCACCCCATCCCCTTTTTTTCAGAAGGTGCTTTTTAAATTTTAACATATATTTATCCAATCTTTTAGCAATACATTTCCATCTTTTAACAACAGTAAATCAAACGTAGGAAGGAATAAGTCTCCCTCACTTGCCTGTGCATCCAATGCCCACCTTCACTGCAGGAATCTACTGTTCTTGATTTTTATGAAAACTTACCGAGTTTCTTTCTAGGTATGTTAGGAATATGCACATAGATATTTATTCCAATTTTTCACACACAAAAAATATTCTGTTCTAAAACTTGTTTTCTCTCAATGAATAATATTTTTTGGAGAGCCTTCCACATTGGCACATAAAGAGCTTCCTTCGTTCTTTTTCATGGCCTTGTAGTATTTCATTTGTTCCACAATTTATTCAAGTCTCAATTGGTAGGCATTTGGGTTATTCACAGTGCTTTGCATTTTTTAAAAAAGGGTCAGTGAATAACCTTGTACATACATCCTTAGGGTGTTTCTGTAGGATAAAGTCCTAGAAGTAGAACTGGGAGGGATATGCATTAGTAATAGATATTGCCAAATTGTTTTTCATAGGAATTGCCTTATTTCTTTAACATATAACATGGAATTTTAAAAAAGGATGTGCCCATACCTCACACTAGAAAAGAAAAATTAACTCAAAATGGAACAAAGACCTGAATGTAAGAGCCAAACTATAGAACTCTTAGAAGAACACATGGGTAAATCTTCATGTTCTTATATTTGGCAGTGGATTCCTAGATGTGATACCAGAAACACAAGCCACAAAAGAAAAAACAGATAAACTGAACTTCATCAAAATTTAAAACCTCTCTGCATCAGAGAAAACGAGCCAAAAAGTGAAAAGAAAACCTATCGAATGGGAGACAATATTTGCCAACCACTTATCTGATAAAGATCCATTATCCAGACTATATAAAGAATAGTTACAATTCAACAACACAAATAACACAATTAAAAAATGAGTAAAGAACTTGCAGAGACATTTCTCTAAAGAAGATATACAAATGGCCAACAAGCACAGGGAAAGATGCTCAATATCATCAGTCATCAGGGAAAAGGAAATCAAAGCTACACTAATGCACGATAATTGAATATACTTTATGCCCATGAACTGTACACTGAAAATGGTCCCAATGGTAAATTTTATGTTATGCATATTTTGCCACAATTAAAAAAATTAAAACATAGACCTTAAAAACAAAACAAACAAGCAAACAAAAAAAACCACACAATGAGATACCAGTTCAACCTACCAGTATGGCTATAATGGAAAATAAAAAGAAAGAAAAACAAGTGGTATTGAGAACGTGGAGAAACTGGAACACTTGTACATTGCTGGTCAAAATGTAAAACGGTGCAGCCACTCTAGAAAACAGTCCTCAAGTTACCATTTGACCCAACAATTCTACTTCCAAGTCTATACCCAAGAGAAATGACAACATATGTCCACACAAAAACTTATGCGCAAATATTCATAGTAGTATTATCCATAATAACCAAAAGGTGGAAACAACCCAAATGTCCATCAACCGCTGAATGGATAAACACAATGTAGTGTGTCTATACAATGGAATGTCATTTGGCCATAGAAAGGAGAGAAGTATAGATACACCCTGGAACATGGATGAATCGTGAAAACATTGTATTAAGTGGAAGAAGCCAGTCACAAACGACCACATATTATATGATTCCATGTATATGAAATGTCCTGAATAGAGAGATAAAAAGTAGATTAGTGATTGCTTAGGGCTGGGAGGTCGGGGGAGTGGGAAGTAGCAGCAAAGAGGTGGATGAAAAATTCTGAAATTGACTGTGGTGATGGTTGCACAACTCTGTGGATACACTAGAAACCATTGAATTGCATACTTCAGATGGGTGAATTGGGTGGTATATGAATTATATCTCAAGCTGCTACCAAACAGACGTCATCTAATTACTAAGGAATCTGGTTACCTGACGGTGGTGGGCTATCAAAGGTCGGGTTTTCACGATTAGCCTCACTTGAGCCTATTGATCTTGACAGTCATCACCGGCCCAGCACGTCCAGGACATTCCCTGAAAAGGCTCCATTTGAAGCACTGGGATCTGAGAGCACCACCTGACTTCTGGTAATTTTCAACCAGTAAAAATGTGCTCACCACCACTTTCACCTGATTTGTCATCATTTAACTCTTGGCTTTTCTCCATATTGAAAAGAACTATAACATGAAATAAATGGGGCACTTTTTAGGAAAATAGTTCTACAGACTACCCAAAGGTGCTTTAAAACAGTAGTTTTAGGGAATTCCCTGGCGGTCCAGTGGTTAGTACTCCATGCTTTCATTGCCGAGGGCCTGGCTGCACAACGTGGCTAGAAATTAAAAAAAAAAAACAAAAAACCCACAGTAGTTTTAGAGACGAGTCAACAAGTTATGTGATTACTGAATCAAGTGAGCAGATACGGGCGGGGAATGCTTCGAAAGCCATTCGTCATTCATCTATGGAATAGCACAATTTATTTATTCTATTGTCAACTAAATCTTTTGACTGACCTCATAAAGGGCTTCTACAAATCAATAAGTGGAAGGCCAGTAATATACTGGGGAAAGGACATGAATACACAGTGCATTAAAAAATGTAAAAATAAGATTTAGATGTGAAAAAGTATCTCTCCTCCCATAGGAGGAAAATGCAAGTTAAAACTACCCATAGTTCCTCTGTCAGAGTGGCAAATACTAAAAAGCTTACTCATACAGTGGGTTTTCACAGATAGTAATAAGATCCTTGCATTATTGGTGAAAAAATAAATTGCCACAGTCCCTGGAAGGCAATCAGATAGCATCTAACAAAAAGTACAAAGCCCATATCCTGTGATCCAGAGATTCCCCTTCTAGGAGTGATGCTACGAATGCACTTTTCTTTTTCCTTTGTCTTTTCTCCTCTTCTAATCTCCACTCTATGCCTCAAGTGAAGTCAATAAATGGGTAATAATTCCCTTAAACTCTACAGAATTAATTTCTTTTTGACTGTAGGAATTGGCAGCTCAAAAAAAAAAAAAACCCAAAACCCCGAACACTAGATGCCTTAATAATTAAAGAGAAACCTTAAAAGTTCTTTTTATGAAGGTTCACAGCTATAAAAGTAATAAATGAAGCTCCTAAAATACTGCACTGTAGGTCGGGTTAAGAATCCTATTCAGGGGCTTCCCTGGTGGCGTAGTGGTTGAGAGTCCGCCTGCCGATGCAGGGGACACGGGTTTGTGCCCCAGTCCGGGAAGATCCCACATGCCGCAGAGCGGCTGAACCCGTGAGACATGGCCGCTGAGCTTGCGCGTCCGGAGCCTGTGCTCCACAACGGGAGAGGCCACAACAGTGAGAGGCCCGCATACCGCGAAAAAAAAAAAAAAAAAAAAAGAATCCTATTCAGTAAGAGCTGGCATTGCTGGGCCTAGGAAGCTGAGCCCAATTATCAGCATATGTGCTACCATAGCGCCCCCTGCTGGCCCGATGCAAAAAGAAATTTACGTGGTGGGTTTTAGTCAACAGTTTTCTTCAACAGCTGCTCTAAAAACAGGGCATCTCCTGCGACTTGCTGATTATTACCTCTGCTCTCTAGCTCTCAACTCTTTCTTGCATCAGATAGGCTTGCCTCCTACTTCTCAGTGAAGAGCAAGATCGCTTGAAATCTCACCTCCTAAAGAGATTTGCTCCTTTCACTACTCTTTCCTGGCTGTTTCCTGGCGGCTCGTTCGAGTTCTACCTGTTCTCTTTCAGTGTGTCTGTCTGCCTCTGTACTGGCCACATACCATGTGCCCCCAGGGCACGGCGGCCTCGCACCCACCAACACCCTGCCATCCCCTCACTCTCTGCCCCACCTTATCTGCACGTGGCCACTCCCCACTCATTCCTCAATCCAGGGTTTCTTACAAGGAGGTCTGTGGACCATCTACATGCTATTCCCAGACTGCTTGCTTAAAATGCAGATTCCTGGGCCCCTGAATCCAACCTTCTAGAATCCTGGAGCCTACATTTATAACAAGCAAGTACCCCAGAAAATTCTTATGTGTTCACACACGCACACAGCCACACCCACACACGCAATATAAAAACCTTTTTTTTTTTTTTTTTTTTACCAAACCATACACTCTTATCCAGAAACTTGCCACACCTCCTAACCATTTAAAGAATGAATTGCAAATGACCCATTCTCGGCTTTCAAGCCTTTTGGTAAGTTGTTCAAAATATCTACTTCCTGTTCCTTCCTGTAAGTGGATTATATATCCCTACCCTAGTGATGGCAGGTTTGGCCATATGAGGTGCTTTGGCCAATCAGTGTGAGAAGTAACACATGCCTCTTTCACGCAGGCACTGGGAGAACTATTGCAGGGTTCTGCAATATTCTCTTCTCCCTCAGCGAGAACTGATACCCTCCACACGGGGGCTGCTTCTTCAGCCGGGGCCCGAACAAAGATGCACGGAGCACAGCTACAGGCAGCCCGTAATGGAAACCTGACATACGTGAAACATAAGCTTACTGCATTGCTGTGATGTGGAGTCCTTTGTTACTACTGCTCTGCCTAAGCTGACTGATACAAATACTTTACAGGCCACTCTCCTAGCTCTATTTCCCGTTACTCTCTAATACTTATGCCATCTAAACTCCTGCCAAACTGGATGACTTGCTTTTCCTCATTCACAAATGACTCCAATTCTATGCAGACATTTGTTCTCTCCTGCCTACCAACCTACCTCTCAAAATCTGACTTCAATCTTCAAAGTCCATCTCAAGTGCCACTTTCTGTGTGAAGCCTTTCCTCATCCCTTGATGGGCCTCCTTTCAACCCTATATAATGGCGATGACTATAACCTGTTTATTTTTTTGGGGTTTTTTTTTTTGATACTTTTCTTATCATGTCCCCTCAAAACATCATAAGTTCCTTGAGATTAAAGATTATTTTATTCATAATGTGTTCAATGAAGCTTTGCAAATAGTAGGAATCCACACAAGTATTTGTTTAATTAAATTAGCACTTTCAACTAAAGAACTGCTGTTTAGTATATTTATGATGTTTTGAAAGGTAGACTTTTTTTTTTTTTTTTTTTTTGCAGTACACGGGTTTCTCACTGTTGTGGCCTCTCCCGTTGTGGAGCACAGGCTCTGGACGCGCAGGCCCAGCGGCCATGGCTCACGGGCCCAGCCGCTCCACGGCATGTGGGATCTTCCCGGACTGGGGCACGAACCCGTGTCCCCTGCATCGGCAGGCGGACTCTCAACCACTGAGCCACCAGGGAAGCCCTAAAGGTGGACTTTATGAAACACTTAACATATTCATTGAGTAAGCAAAATTAAGATGCAAGTAGAATTATTTCTAATAGCAAATATTACTGCTGAATGAAATATAGGTCAACCTGTGTGCATGTTTGTGTGTGTGTGTGTGTGTGTGTGTGTGTGTCTTATCTGCAAAAATGACCAGGTCTTGACCTTCATCCCTTGCTAAATCCAACAGGTTTTAAACCAAAACTTTATCAAAGAAAAACAGTGTATCATAAAGTTAGTATTCCTATGATTACATGCTAAGGGCAATTTTTACATTTATGGCCCAAATTAGCTAATGTATTTTCTTACATTCAGGAAGATGTATTTCCCTGCTTATGATTAAAATTCAACAAATATAATTCCAATTTCAAAACAAAAACCCAATAACAAAGTGCTGCCCCTGCAAATCCTCGTAACAAATAGAGTCCTACCTCTGGTGATGAGCATCTATCTTCTTTTCCACTCCTGTCCTAGGAGAGGAGGCATAACCCTAATGCCCTCTGAAACATTTTGGCAGTAATTGCAATGGTTCTTCAGGTTTTTCTGAATCTAATTTCTTTTTTTGAGTCTAAGTTTAAAAGTACAGGAGACAGTGATGGGAACCAAGCCGCCTCCCAGCCACGGTGATACACGTGAAGCGTGGACCTTGCAACACGAACTTTATTAATTCTCACGTTAGGACCCTGGAAGGCGATGGAGGTGGCCACTAATTGCTCCCTGCCGGTGAAAAGACCTCTGTTGGATCCCCACTTCGAGGGTTATAAGCTCTCCCTCGAGCCGCTGCCCTGTTACCAGCTGGAGCTTGACGCAGGCTTGTCTGGAGCAATGCTCAGTCTATGTATGATTATTCCTCACCACTGAGACAAGACTTTTCTGTGTACTGTGCCTATGAATCAGGAGTTTTCTCTCTTCTGCCTAGTGGGAAAGTGACAGCTCCTAGCCTTGTCTGTGGCAGAAGTAAAACTTCGAGATGATCAGTATATACTGGAACACATGCATGCTATTGGAGGTATAATTACCTACATTGTGATTCATGGTATCAAGACAGTGTCTACTACGTTGATAACGCTGGAAGAATTATGAATTTAACAGTGATGCTTGGGCTTCCCTCGTGGCACAGTGGTTAAGAATCTGCCTGCCAATGCAGGGGACATGGGTTCGAGCCCTGGTCTGGGAAGATCCCACATGCCGCGGAGCAACTAAGCCCGTGAGCCACAACTACTGAGCCTGCGCATCTGGAGCCCGTGCTCCACAACAAGAGAGGCCACGACAATGAGAGGCCCGCACACTGCGATGAGGAATGGCCCCCGCTCGCCACAACTGGAGAAAGCCCTCGCACAGAAACGAAGACCCAACACAGCTAAAATAAACAAATAAATAAATAAATAAATAAATAAAACAAAAAACAAAAAACAGTGATGCTGGACGCTGCCTTAGGAAAACCACGAGAGGTGTTTTCGACTTCCTACAGATTTGACAGCATATGATAATCGCCTTCGCGCATCCATCCATTTCACATCTTCTACTTGGGTTACCTTGTCAGATAGAACTGGAAGATTGTATCTCATTGGAACAGGTGAACGTGGAAATAGTGCTTCTGAAAAATGGGAGATTATGTTTAATGAAGAGCTTGGCAGTCCTTTTATCATAATTCACAGTATCTCATTGCTGAAAGCTGAAGAACATTCGATAACTACGCTGCTTCTTTGAACACAGAAAGAGGAATTGGATATGGAAGGAAGTGGTTTCTATGTTTCCTTGGAGTGGGTCACTGTTAATAATAAAAATAATAAAAAATATGAAATTACTAAGCATAATATTCTCCGTGGAAAGTCAGTGCCCCATTATGTCGCTTTTGAGCCCGATGGGAATGGTCTAATTGTCTCCTACAAGTCCTTTACATTTGTTCAAGTTGGTCAAGATCTTGAAGAAAGTAAGGATGAATACATGTCAGAGAAGATCAAAGAACCTCTGTATTAATGGCAACAGACTGAAGATGATTTGACAGCAACAATATCGCTTCCAGAAGACTGTATTAAGGAAGACATTCAAACACAGTTTTCGTCTGATCAATGTCAACGTTGTGCTGAAGGGTCAGAGGTTTCTGGAAGGAAATCTCTGTTCATCTATGGATCATGAAAGCACTATATGGATAATTAAAGAGAACAGTAGCTTGGAGATTTCCTTGATTAAGAAGAGTGAAGGACTGACATGGCCAGAACTAGTGGTCGGTGATAAACAGGGAATTTATAAGAGACTCAGCTCAATGTGCCACAATAGCTGAACGTTTGATGCATTTGACCTCTGAAGAACTGAATCCAAATCCAGATAAACCTCCTTGTAATGCTCAAGAGTTAGTTAGAAGAATGTGGCATTTTCTTTGAAGAGAGCTCCAGTTTATGCAGATTTGATGGCAGTACATTAAAAACTACTCACGTGAGATCTGAGCTTACAGGGCAATCAACTAGCTTGAAATCCGAGGAAAAACAGGTACCACCAGGGAGAGATTGGATAGGAGAGCTGGTTCATCTGAACATGGGGAGAAGGAAGGATTGCCATATAAGTGGGTGAATCTCGGAAGCAACCAGTACCTTTTCTCTGTCATAGTGGATCCTAAAGGAATGCCCTGCTTCTGTGTGCACCATGATGTTGACGCCCTACACTGGCAACCACACTCCGCAACCAAGACGATACATGGGAGCATATCGCAATTTTCAATGCTTTAGGCTACATCCAAGCATCAAAGAGAGACATACATTTTTTTGCCTGTGCTCCAAATTATTCTCATGCAGCCCTTTGCGAGTGCCTTCAACGAGTTTTCATCTATTGTCAGCCCACTCCCATGTCCACTGTACTTTACAATAGGAAGGAAGGCAGGCAAGTAGGGCAGGTTGCTAAGCAGCAAGTAGCAAGCCTAGAAACCAGTGATCCTATTTTAGGCTTTCAAGCAACAAATGAGAGATTATTTGTTCTCACTACCAAAAAACTCTTTTTAATAAAGGTAAATACAGAGAATTAATTACTCCAACATGTTGGCTTCTCTGTACTGGAAAAGTAGTCAGTGGTAGCTGGAAGGCTAGGCAGTTGTGCTGTAACCTGTTAAGTTTTATTGTGTTAAAATTATCTTGTATGAATTTATTTTTTAAAGGATATTGGAAATATATTCGAGATTATGAGTCTATAAAAGCTATGGAATGAAGCTGCAAATTTAGAGAAAATTAGCTTCTGTAAAAAATGTAAAGATAGTATTAGCAAGTATAATTTTTAAAAAACAGAGGCTAGAATCTCATCTTTTATATGAAAGATGTACACTTCATTGTTTAAAAATAAAAATATTTATCATGTAAAAAAATAGTATAGGAGACATTATTTTTGAACTGCTTATCCATTTCATGCTGTATGAGGTTTTACTCTAAGCGGAAGGTAAAAATACTTTGTACTTATTAGGGACACTACGTTGTTTGCCAAAGGACCTCAAATTGGCCACCTGTGCTAGGAAAACACACCATGTATTCAGCCTCTTCATTATCACAGGTGGGGAAACATTTCTTCTACCAAAAACTCAAATGACACAAAACTGCGTAAAGATTCCTGACCTCTTGTCAGTCATTTGGTATCTTCAATAGCAGCAATTTCTAAACCATATTCCATGGAACAGAAACATCTCTACACGCATGGATAAACATTTAGCCAAAAATGCAAGGGTTGGGTGGTTAGTGGTTAAGAATCCGCCTGCCAATGCTGGGGACACGGGTTCAAGCCCTGGTCCAGGAAGATCCCACATGCCGCGGAGCAACTAAGCTCATGCGCCGTACTACTGAACCTGCGCTCTAGGGCCCGCGAACCACAACTACTGAGCCTGCGAGCCACAACTACTGAGCCTGCGCACCACAACTACTAAAGCCCGTGCGCCAAGAGCCTGTGTTCTGCAACAAGAGAAGCCACCGCAATGAGAAGCCTGCTCACCACAAGGAAGAGTAGCCCCCACTCGCCGCAACTAGAGAAAGCCCGCACGCAGCAACAAAGACTCAACGCAGCCAAAAATAAATAAATAAATAAATTTATTTTTAAAAAAAGCAAGAGTTTCCGGGGGGGCGATCCTTGATCAAATAAGTTTGAAGAAGACTGAAAATTGGACCGCAACCTTTCTAGGAAGTCATTATTTACATAGGATATTAAATCTTTCACGTGATCCTGCAGTGAAAGCAGGAACATGTAAGCATGTTTCCCAATTTATTCAACCATGGAATCAGCTTTTGGTTTTATCTTTTGTTTCGGAACGCCCACTGAGTTAATCTCATGGGACACTGGTATTCAGCAGGACTTGAATCAAGCAGGTATGCTTAAGTATTCCATCTAAAATAAGTGTCAGGAAAGAAGAAGATCTGAGCTGAAAATTCAGGTTTACACAAGTACATCCAAGATTGAGTGGTTTCTCAACACTGTCCAAGAAAATAGGGTTAATAGTCCTGAATTAGCACCCAAAAGAAAAGGTCTCATAGTTATGTCCTTAATTTGATGGTTGAAATACTTCAATGCATTCTTGGTTGAACTTCTGGGATATTTTTTTCAGATTGGGTTTAGTGCAGCTCAGATGAATGCTGATGGTCAAGGCCAGGCTTCTTTTTCTCTCCATCATATTTATAGAAGTTTCATAGTTGGTGTTTTTTAAAGCACCCGATCACATTCTCCACACTGCTCACCAAATAAATCACTTGTAAGGCTCTTTGTCTACATAGGCTCATGGAGTTTATCATTCTGTATTAGGCTTAACTATTTGCATTCTTTTGGGGGTATATACCAGAAATGTTTCCTGGCGCAGGAAGTGATAACTGCTCTCTCATTAAAGCAATTTTTATATGCACCCACCAAAGTCATATTTTTTTAAAGGACTCGTCATCTTGATTAGGGTCCAGGTCATTCTGGAACAGTACAGACACTTAGAGATGATGTAGTAGTTGATCATTTAACTAAAGCATGATTACCTGCTATTTTTTGGTTTGAAGGTATAGTTACTTACCTGTTAAGGTTTTTTCTTAATCTTTATGAAAGCAGTACCTGTTGTATATTTTAGATTCCCTTAGCTCTTGGGGTGATTTGGGTCTATGTGGCCAGATTTGATTCCAGATGTTTCTCCTCAATGCCAATTTAAAACTAAATGTGTGTGGCAAGATTCAAGTGGAGATGCTCAAACAAGAGGAAGGTGTGAGCAGCCCAAAGGCCCCTTAAGAATGTCACATGGAGGACATCACCAAGAAGGCTAGATAAGAGGCTCCTGACTTCCCCTCCACAGAAGTGCACCACAACAAAGAGTAGCACCCACTCACTGAAACTAGAGAAAGCCTGCACACAGCAATAAAGACCCAACACAGCAAAAAACAAAACAAAACAAAACAAAAAAAACCAGGCCGTTCTATATAGGTGCACAAGCACTACCAGTAACTTTCCCCTTTGGCTTGGCACAGCGTAAGCAAAAACACGCAGCTCTTGGTTTCTCCCTGATAGGGGCTAGACTGCATAGCTAACGTCCTGACTTTCCCAGCTGCTGCCTGAAGGTCAGGCTTCCAGTTAGCCTGCATCAGGGAGCTGAAGAACCTCCATAAGACTATCATTGGATTTTTCAGCAGAAACCTTGTAGACCAGAAGAGAGTGGGATGACATATTTAAGATGCTGAAAGAAAAAAACTGCCAACCAAGAATATTCTAGCCAACTTATCCTTCAGAATTAAAGAAGAGATAAAGATTTCCCAGACAAACACAAGCTGAAGGAGTCCATTACCACTAGACTGGCCTTATAAGAAATGTTTAAGGGAGTTCTTCAAGCTGAAACAAAAGGATGCTAATTAGTAACATGAAAATATATGAATGCATAAAACTCACTGGTAGACGTAAATATATATGTGAATTCAGAATACTCTAATATTGCAATGAGGATGTATAAATCACTTATAACTCTAGTATAAAGGATAAGAGAAAAAAGCATTAAAAATAACTACAGCTACAATAATTTGTTAATGGATACATAATTTAAAGAGATGCAATTTGTAACATCAAAAACATAAAATGTGGGAGGGAGAGTAAGCATATGTAGAGCCTTTGTATGCACATGAAGTTGTTATGGTAACCACAGAGTGAAAACCTACAGTAGATACAAAAAAAGATAAGAAGAAAGGAAGCAAAGCATACAATTACAGAAAATCATCAAATCATGAAAGAAGAGAGCAAGAGAGGAACAAAGGAACTACAAAAAAAGCCAGAAAACAATTTAAAAAATAGCAATAGTAACTCCATACATATCAAAACTTAAATGTAAGTAAACTGAGTTCTCCAGTCAAAAGATATAGAGTGGCTGAATGGATTTTAAAATTATAATAATGATAAGACCCACATAAATGCTGAAAAGAGACTCACTTCAGTTTTAAAGATACACATAGACTGAAAGTGAATGGATGGGAAAAAAGCTATTCCATGCAGATGGGAACCAAAAGAGAGCAGGGTAGCTATATTTACATCAGACAAAATAGACTTTAAGTGAAAAACTGTAAAAAGAGGCAAAGAAGGTCATTATACAATGATGAGGTGATCAATTCATCAAGAAGGATATAACATTTATAAATATTAATGTGCCCAACATCCAATTGAACAGATATCAACACAGTAGTTGCAGGGGACTTCAATATCCCCCTTTTGACAATGGAGAGGTCATTCAAACAGAAAGTCAGTAACCAAACTGGACTTAAACTACATGTTAAAGATGAACATAACAGACATATACAGAACATTTCATCCAAAAGCAGAAGAATACATACTCTTCTGAAGCACACACAGAATATTCTCCAGGATCGGTCATATGTTAGGCCATAAAACAAGTGTTAACAAATTTAAGTACATTGAAATTTTAGCAAGCATCTTTTGTGACCACAGTGGTTTAAAACTAGAAACCAATAACAAGAGGAAAATTGAAAAATTCACAAATATGTGAAGATTAAGAAACATGCTCCTCGGCATGGACATATATACACTACCAAATGTAGGTAGATAGCTAGTGGGAAGCAGCTGCATAGCACAGGGAGATTAGCTTGGTGCTTTGTGACCGCCTGGAGGGGTGGGATAGGGAGGGCGGGAGGGAGACGCAAAAGGGAGGGGATATGGGAACATATGTATGTGTATAACTGATTAAATTTGTTAAATAAAAAAAAATGTAAAAAAAAAAAGAAAAAAAAAAAAGAAACATGCTCCTGAATGGATCAAGGAAGAAATCAAAAGGGCAATCAAAAAATATCTTTAAACAAAAACAAAAACACAACATACCAAAACTTGGGGATGCAAAAGCAGTTCTAAACAAGAATTTTATAGCATTAAATGCCTACATTAAGAAAAAAGAAGGATCTTAAATAAACAGGTTAATTTTACACCTGAAGGAAACTAAATAAAGAACAAACTAAACCCAAAGTTAGTAGAAGGAAGGAAATAACAAAGTTCAGAGCCAAAATAAATAGATTAGAAACATAACAGAAAAGATCAATGAAACTAAGACAAACAAAATTGACAAACCTTAACCGGACTAAAAAAAAAGAGAGAAGACTCAAATGATTAAAATCAGAAACAAGAGGAGACATTACAACCACAGATACCACAGAACTACTAAGGATCGTAAGAGACTTCTATGAATAACTACATGCCAACAAACTGGACAGTCTAGAAGAAATGGATCCATTTCTACTAAGACTGATTCATGAAGAAACAGAAAATCTGAACAGACCAATTACTAATAAGAAGATTGAATCAGTAATCAAAACCTCCCAATAAAGAAAAGTGCAGGACCAGAAGGCTTTGCTGGTGAATTTTACCAAAGAGTTAAAAAGAAATAATACTTATCCTTCTCAAACTCTTCCAAAAGATAGAAGAGAAGGGAACACTTCTAAACTCATTTTAGGAGGCCAGCATTACTCTGACACCAAAGCCAGAAAAGGCCACTACAAGAAAATTTCCTTGGCCAGTATCTTTGATAAACAAAGATGCAAAAATCCTCAACAAAATATTAGCAAACTAAATTCAACAGCACATTAAAAGAATCAAACACCACGATCAAGTGGGATTTATCTCTGAGATGCAAGGATGGTACAACATATGCCAATCAATAAATATGATACACCACATTAACAGAATGAAGGATAAAAATTATATGATTGTCTAAATAGATGCAGAAAAAGCATGTGACAAAATCCAACACCCATTCATGATTAAAAACTCTCAACAAATTAGGTATAGAAGGAATGTACCCCACATGACAACCCCAGAGCTAACTCCATACTCAACAATGAAAAGCTAAAGGCTTTTCTTCTAAGATCAGGAACAACACAAGGATGCCTACTCTTAGCACTTCTATTTAACATAGTACCAGAAGTCCTAGTCAGATAAATCAGGGAAGAAAAAGAAATAAAATGACATCCAAATCAGAAAGGAAGAAGTAAAACTGTCTATGTTTGTAGATGACATGATCTCATATATATAAAAAAAAAAAATCCTAAAGATTCCATCAAAAAACTGTTAGAACGATAAATGCATTCAGTAAAGTCACTGAGTACAAAAATTAATACATAAAAATCAATATACAAAAATCAGTTGTATTTCTACTCAGTAACAATGAACCATCAGAGAGAGAAATTAAGGAAAAAAATCCCATTTACAATAACATCAAATATGGTAAAAATACTTAGGTATAAATTTAACCAAGGAGGTGAATGCTCTATATGCTGAAAACTATAAAAGAATGATGAAAGAAATTGAAGATGATACAAATAATTGAAAAGATAGTCCATATTCATGGATTGGAAAAATTAATTGTCCATACTTATCCAAAGTGATCTATGGATGCAATGCAATCTCTTCCAAAATTCCAATGTCATTTTTCACAGAAACAGAAAAATCAATACTAAATTCATCTGGAACCACAAAAAAGACCCTGAATAGCTAAAGCAATCTTGAGCAAAAAGATCAAAGCTGGAGGCACCGTATTTCTTGACTTCAAACTATATTACAAAGCGATAGTAATCAAAACAGTATGTCATTGGCATAAAAACAGACACATAGATCAACGAAACAGAATAGAGTGCCCAGAAGAGAAACAAACCCATACACATCTAGTCAATTAATTTTTTTTTTTTTTTTGGTACGCGGGCCTCTCACTGTTGTGGCCTCTCCTGTTGCGGAGCACAGGCTCTGGACGCGCAGGCTCAGCGGCCATGGCTCACGGGCCCAGCTGCTCCGCGGCATGTGGGATCTTCCCGGACCGGGGCACGAACCTGTGTCCCCTGCATCGGCAGGCGGACTCTCAACCACTGCGCCACCAGGGAAGCCCTAGTCAATTAATTTTTGACAAAGGCACCAAGAATACACAATGAGGAAAGGATAGTCTCTTCAATAAATGGTGTTGGGGAAACTGGATATCCATATGCAAAAGAACGAAATTTTTGGATTTGACACCAAAAGCAACAAAAGCAAAAATAAACAACTGGGACCAAATCAAACTAAAAAGCTCTTGCACAGCAAAGGAAAACATCAACAAAATGTAAAGGTAACCTATAGAATGGGAGAAAATATTTGCAAACCACATATCAATAAGGAGTTAATATCCAAAATATATACAACTCAATAGCAAAAGAAACAAAATAATCTAATTTAAAAATGGGCAAAGGACCTGAATAGACATTTTTCCAAAGAAGACATACAAGTGTCCAATTGGTATATGAAAAGAAATTCAGCATCACTAATCATCAGGGAAATACAGATCAAAACTACAATATCACCTCACAGCCTGATGACTTTTTTTTTTTTTTTTTTTTTTGGTGGTACGCGGGCCTCTCACTGTTGTGGCCTCTCCCGTTGTGGAGCACAGGATCCGGACGCGCAGGCTCAGCGGCCATGGCTCACGGGCCCAGCCGCTCCGCGGCATGTGGGATCTTCCTGGACTGGGGCACGAACCAGTGTCCCCTGCATCGGCAGGCGGACCCTCAACCACTGCGCCACCAGGGAAGCCCCAGCCTGATGACTTTTATAAAAAAGACAAGAGATAACAAAAGCTGGTAAATATGTGGAAAAAAGTAAACCCTTGTACACTGTTAGCAGGAATGTAAAATGGTATAGCAGCCACTATGGAAAATAGTAAACAGGTTCCCCAATAAATTAAAAAACAAAACTACCATATAGTCCAACAATCCCACTTCCGGGTATATATCCTAAGAAAACAAAATCACTATCTCAAATCGGTATCTGTACTCCCATGTTCATTGCAGCATTATTCACAATAGCCAAGGTAAACCTAAATGTCTGTCGACATACAAATGGATAAAGAAGATCATATATATATATGATATATATAATATATATAATATAATATATATAATATATATAATATACATTTATAGTATATATTATTCAGACTTTAAGAAGAAGGAAATCCTACCCTTTGCAACATGGATGAACTTGGAAGGCATTATGCTAAGTGAAATAAGACGTACTGCATGGTACTACTTACATGTGGAATCTAAAAAGGAAAAAGTCAAACTTCTAGAAACAGAGAGTAGAACAGTAGTTGCCATGGGCTGGAGGTTGGGGGAGATGAGGAGTGGTTGGTAAAAGGGCACAAACTTTCAGGTATAAAGTGAGCAAAGTTCTAAGGATCTAATGTATAGCATGGTGACTATAGTTGAGAATACTTTATGGTATAATTGAAATTTGCTGAGAGTAGATCTTAAGCTTTTTGACCAAAAAATAAATATAGTAAGTATGTGAGGTGATGGATGTGTTAATTTATAGTGGAAATCCTTTCATAATGTATACGTGTATCAAATCATATTACATATTACAACTTATTTTGTCAATTATCCCTCAATAAACCTGAAAAATAAAAATAAAAATTTGCTTGTTAATTTGTTTCTTAATAATAATAACTGGTTTATGGCCCCAGGAAGGAAAATTTGGGCCAACAGAGCAAACCGGATAATCTGGCTCTTCACTTACCTCTGTGAAGTATCCTAGCATTCTACTCCAGGAGGAAAATTGATTCAAGGTAGGAGTTAACATCCTGATCAAAAGACCCAAGATTGTTGGCTCATATGCAAGCTCACAGGTCTAGAGTAAAAAACACTAGATTGGGAATCAAAGAATGTGAAATTTGTCAGCAGCCTAGTTGTCAGGAAACTTGGAGTACGTTAGGGTGGCCATATAATTGACTGAATATAAATTACATTCTTTATTGGAGCACTATTAATGATTACACCAGGACAACAAGATGTAAACTGGGACTGTCCTCCACAAACTGGGGCACGTGGCCATCCTAATTCTGTCACTAGAAACTCTCTAGAGACCCTTCCAACTGTAAAATGATGACCCTATGATTAATGAACCAGTTTAAAATTTTATCTCTAATGGTTAGAACTGACAAATGCTTAATGACTTTTCAAAATAATTAAGATGAAGAGTTTTAAATAATTAGAGCAAAGTTTTGAGAACACTATCTCCTTAAGATTCTGTTTTCAGTCTTTCATGAGTCTTCCAAGATATTAAGAAAGTATTGCTCTTAGTTCCTCTTTTTCAACACTTCCATGAATACACTATCCTGAATGCTTTAGCTCTCATCCTCTCAGTCACTAAAAAATATTTTTCATGTTCTATTTTTATGTTTGGCTTTAAAGCAGCCACAGTTTTGAGGAGCTGAGGAAAAGGGAAAGGATGGCGGTGGGCAGTAGAGGAGGAGGGCTGGGAACGATCATAGAAGTCCAGGGCAGGCATTTTCCCCCAAATCCTCTTTCTGGAGTGGACCTGAGATGGACAATACCAATCCTGGCTTCAGAGTATTTCTTGTACTGTGACATCTTCACGTACTGTGATTCTGCTGTTTAAAGATAACATGTTTTCCACACAATCGGGCCTCCAAATGCAAGCCAGCTACTTAGTGCCTATGCCAGCTCTGGGCCTGCTTGACCTCTGCTCTCTAGCTTGGAAGAGTTGACATCCGGAGGCTCCAAGTGCCAAGCTCCCGGTCACGCCCTGCAATGCGAGTCAACGGCAGGAAAAAAAGGAAAAGCAGGGCCCTTCTTTGTCTTCGTCTCCAGCTGCATCATGTGCGTGGCTCCTGCTCTTCTCGCTGTTCTACAGGAAGATCTGCTTTATCAAATACCTGAGATACATCTTGGAGACAAAGGTATGAAAGAATGAGTGCAAATGTTTGAATAAAAGGAAACTTTAGAAATCAAATAGTTGTTGGGACTTCCTTGGCGGTCCAGCGGTTAAGACTCAGCACTTCCATCGCAGGGGGCGCGGGTCTGACCCCTGGTCAGAGAACTAAGATCCTGCATGCTGCGTGGTGCAGCTGGAAAAAAAAGAACAACCAAATACTTGTTTGCACAAGGACAGATCTGAACTTCTCATGTATTTTTACTGAAATAGAAGTACATACTATAAGCAGAATATACATATGATTTTACACAAATGCATTAAAATAAATCATACAGGGCTTCCCTGGTGGCGCAGTGGTTGGGAGTCTGCCTGCCAATGCAGGGGACGCGGGTTCGTGCCCCAGTCTGGGAGGATCCCACGTGCCGCGGAGCGGCTGGGCCCATGGGCCATGGCCACTGACCCTGCGCGTCCGGAGCCTGTGCTCCGCAACGGGAGAGGCCACAACAGTAAGAGGCCCACATGCCGCAAAAAAAAAAAAAAAAAAAAAAAAAATCTGAGGTAAAAATCTGCATTAAATTACATTTAGGCAAATCTATCTCAGATTGTTTCCTTAATTTGTTTATTTATTTAACATTTCATCTTTCTAAAGTACTCTTTCATCACCTCTGGCCTTCTGGGTCTAGTAATTAAGGTGACTTTTGTATAAAATGATCTCTACTACAGGGATGGGAGTATTTGCACTTAGCTACTGATTACTCAATACAGACCGATCAGATAAAATTAAAATGTTGCAACTTGATCAGAATGATGCACTCTTGTCTTATGTTAAAATACAAATCACAGTATGTTGACACAATAATTTCAGCTTTAATTTACTAGCCAAAGGGGATTAAGAGTATACTATAAAATTTTAGTACAGTTGACCTTTGAACAGCTGTTCAGATTGAACTGCACAGGTCCACTAATATGCAGATATTGTTCAACAGTAAATATTACAGGACTATAAAGGTCTGTGGTTGAATATACGGATATGGAGGAACCATGCAGATGGAGGGTCGGCTATGAATTATACTCAGATTAACCCCCGTGTTGTTCAAGGGTCAACTGTATAGAAAATATCTTGGACACAAAACAAACCTTCCCAAGAATTTACCAGTATGACTATAAAGGCAAAATAAATATATATACCTGGTTCCACAAAAATATTGCTGCCTAACCTCTAACACAAATCTGAATATTAAGACCCACTTCAGATTATACTAGTTGAACTGTACCTACATCGTGTCCTGGCATTGACTTTTTTTTTTTTTTTGGCCACTATCAGGTATTTCATGTTATACTAACAAAGGGAATTAGCATTTTCAATGTCCTGTCTGCATTCTTTCTAGCCTCCTTATGCTCAGGTTTTTAAAAACAGGTATTTCAAAATGCAGTCAGAGGCTCCAGTGTGTGGGGAAAGCTCTCACACCCATGTTTCCAGTGCTCATCCTGCAGGCCCCCAGCAGTCAGCAGTTTAAGGAGATCATCCTGGATGGCTGCAAATGCTTTATTCAAGTTCCACATATGTCGCCAAACCCCAATCACTTAGCTGCATATGCTTTTTGTTGTATGTACTCATCCCCAAATTTACTGTATAGATTTATTGTTTTTAATATCTTTATTGGAGTATAATTGCTTTACAATGTTGTTAGTTTATCCTGTACAACAAAGTGAATCAGCTATATGTATACATATATCCCCATATCCCCTCCCTCTTGGTCTCCCTCCCACCCTCCCTTTCCCACCCCTCTAGGTGGTCACAAAGCACCGAGCTGATCTCCCTGTGCTATGCGGCTGCTTCCCACTAGCTATCTAGTTTACATTTGGTAGTGTATATATGTCTATGCCACTCTCTCACTTTGTCCCACCTTCCCCCTCCCCACCAGCGTCCTCAAGTCTCTGTTCTCTACGTCTGCATCTTGATTCCTGCCCTGCCACTAGGTTCATCAGTACCGTTTTCTTAGATTCCATATATGTGCGTTAGCATACATACTGTATAGATTTAGATGGCGGGGTAAAGAAAAAGGACCCTGGTTGTGATTATTTTCTTTAACAAGATGGAGTTAAACGAAAAAGATCTAATAGTATTTTAGCCCAGTACTTTTAGCATCCCCAATTTTTTAGATTATAAATTCACAACAGTGAATAGACTAGTGACTATTTTTAAATAAAACACTGAGTAATTTCATGCTATAAAAATTATATGCTCATGGGCTTCCCTGATGGCACATAGTTAAGAATCCGCCTGCCAGTGCAGGGGACACGGGTTCGAGCCCCGGTCTGGGAAGATCCCACATGCCGCGGAGCAACTAAGCCCATGCGCCACAACTACTGAGCCTGGGCTCTAGAGCCTGCGAGCCACAACTACTGAGCCCGCGTGCCACAACTACTGAAGCCTGTGTGCCTAGAGCCCATGCTCCACAACCAGAAGCCACCACAACGAGAAGCCCGTGCACCACAATGAAGAGTAGCCCTGCTCACCGCAACTAGGGAAAGCCAGCATGCAACAACGAAGACCCAACGCAGCCAGTAAATAAATAAATAAAAATTAAAAAATTATATGCTCAAAATTTTAGCTTGGGTTTGTTTTGCAGCTTATTTAATGCTGTCTGAAAATCAAGCAGGTAATGAAAACTACATATTTGAGCATGCATTATAGGAGGCAACATAGTGGAGACTCTAATATGGCCAGTCGTTTAGAAAAGCATGCCGATTTATCTGATACACTCAGCCTCCAGAAACTGTCATGAATTCAAATATGATTCCTTCAATGCTGCTTTAAAATCTGACTGAAAACTTTTTTACAGAGTCTGGATGCTAAGCTGTAATGAAAGCAGAAAACAGGTCTATGCAATCTCACTGTTACCACCACACCACTCTCTGTAAAGCACCAAACACACATACAGTGTTTGGTGTTCTCTCTTGAACTAGAGAACTTTTAGAATCACAGAATTTGAGAGCTGACAGGAACTTAGAAGGCGCTAAGTTTAGTTCCTCCCTTTCCATTTGAGAACAGGATGGGAAGAATGGAACAAGGGAATCAGCATTTATCAAGCCCCCCAGGCACGCAGGACCGGGCACTTCCAACTTTATTACCTCAATTCTCACAGTCCCAGGTAGGTAGCATTAACCTCCATTTTACAGCTAAGGAAATGTAGGCCTACCTGGATTAAATACCCGTGTCCCTCTCCTGCCCCCCAGTAAATCCACTAATGGAGAACAGGGGAATTCCAACGTCAAAGTCACTGCTCTTTCCTGAGGGTAATGATTCACAAAGCGTGGTCCTAGGACCAGCAGCAGGGGCATTACCTGGAAACTTGTTAGGAATGCAGATTCACAGGCCTTGCCCAGCCCTTCTGAATGAGAAACTGTGGGGTGGGCCCAGCAAGCCCTCCAAGCAATGCTGGTGGGCCCTCAAGTTTGAGAGCCACTGCTCTTTAGCATGTTGCCTCTTGGAAGCCTTACCTGGAGCACGCATATTAAAATACATATAATTCTACACTGAGCTACTGCAGAGGTCAGAAGAACTTAGTGTATTACCCCTTATCCCTGAATATTATGACAGGGAATGGCCTTCAACAAAATTTTGCTTTAGATATTACATGGTCTAACTGATTGACATTGAATTTTTTCATAAGAAAAAAAAAGTGAGAGCTATTCTGAATAAACAAATATTGCCAGTAAGATTCTGAAGAACTGTTTTCACCTTATGTCCCAAATAAATAAGACTTGAAACAAAAATCTTCTGCCTGCCTTATAAAGATCCACTGAAACTGACAAATACCCTTGCCTGACTGACTTTGCCATAATTAAAACCAGATATAGGAAAACCAAGTAGGGATATACTGAATGTTTAGCATACAAGGATCTAAGTTAAAGTTAATAAAAGTAGCTCTTAAGAAAGAAACCACATGTAAAATTAAATTAAAAACTAAGAATTTGGGCCTCCCTGGTGGCGCAAGTGGTTGAGAGTCCGCCTGCCGATGCAGGGGATACAGGTTCGTGCCCCGGTCTGGGAGGATCCCATATGCCGCGGAGCGGCTGGGCCCGTGAGCCATGGCCGCTGGGCCTGCGCGTCCGGAGCCTGTGCTCCGCAACGGGAGAGGCCACAACAGTGAGAGGCCCACATACCGCAAAAAGAAAAAAAAAGAAAAAAAAAACAAAAAAAAAAAACTAAGAATTTAATGAAGTACCTTGTTAAAAATTTCCATTTGGAAGGTTTTCTTTTCCAACTTTAAAATATCATGAAGGAAATGCTGTCTTCATCTGAGTGCTTCTCCACTCCAAACTCCCAAATGAAAAATAAAATAATTCATGTTACCAAAAATTCAAAATGTTCTCATTGGATATTTTGCCATTTCACTTCAGCATTTCGGCAAGTATGCCTAACCAGAGAATACTAATTCCTTTTCACATGTAATTTTTCCTTAAATTTTTGTCAATGATTTCATTAGTTGCCATTCTAGTATGTATAGTTATCATATAGGAAATTTTATAGGAAAGCCTTGTTTTTTAAATGCAATGACATTAAAATGATGCTTAGTTCCTAAGATATATAAAACAGAATTTTTTTTAGAAAACCAAAAAATCAGAATGAAAATAAGGTAATCATTATAATAAGAGTTAAAGTTAAAATAAAGATTTCAATTATCATGTCATCTTGATGCCTAATGGCAAAACAAAAAAGCTTCATGTTAATATAACAATAAATTCCCAATGGTCATTATTTGCTTTGAATTTGTAATGAACTCCTTTTCTGTCCCCCGTTTTTTAAAGGCTCTTAGTATTTAAAGGGAAGTTTCCTATGTACATATAGAGCACAGACTATGAAATACTGTAGTATTAATTTTTCTACAGATGGATGAGGCTGATAGTATAAAAAAGGAAATGTGGGGCATCTAAAAATTGCAAGTCTATGTAAAAAAAGGTACCTCAATTTAGCCAAATGGAATTTTTGGTACATGACATAATAAAATAGAACCCTACCTTCAACTTCTGTGGACTGAGAATCTCATATATGCCCCGTCACCATCGAAGAAACAAAATCAGCACACAATTATGTTAGCTATATAAGTTAAATTTGCAGATGTCAGAGGTAGCAGCCATCTCTTAATTCTTTGAATTCTTCCTATAATATTATTTAGTAATAGAGAATATTTCAAAAGGAAAGTAGGGAGAAATGAGGCAGGATTATAACAACTAGAATTGCTTAAAATAAAAATGACATTTCATTTATTTGCTGATATGATTCTGGGAAATATATTTTTAAATTACTTCCTACTTTATCTTTCTTTCGAGATATTTTGTTTCTTCAACCAGCACACTGAGGATTAGTGCTACAGATCTTACCAAACTGTCTTATGAAAAGCCTTGGCTTCCAGAGAAGTCACACCTTGCAACCCCAGATTGGTTCTGCATGATTCATTGTGAAGCTGGCATGAGCATTCTTCCTGAAATAAGACTGTATACCTTTGAGAACATTCATTTAACCTTGTGAGCTCACTTCTATAGAAACAATTAATTTTATTCGTTGGCTGCCAGTGGGAAAATCAGTTTAATTTAAGGAATTAATTAAGTCAGGCTGACAGAAGTCAATATATCTTTTTAAAAATCAAAATTTATTTAACGGAATGTCTTACGTATATCTAATGGCTTTTCTGAGCTTCAAAAAGCGTTCATCTAAGCACTTTAAAGCCTGCCTCATTTTTCAGTTTTGTTTTAGTAGAGATTCTGATGTTCATCTCACCAAAAGTGTTTCTGACAAAACAGCAGACTCCCTTTCGTCAAGGTCATCATTTGAAACATTATACAATAATGGAATTTAAATGATGTATGGGAAGAAAAGGAGAAGACTGAAACAAGGTATTAGAAATCCCTATTTGGGTCTTTAGATTCAGAAAAATATAATCACAGGCCAACACTGTTCCAACAGAGATGAAGGACATTAGCAGTTACTTGAATGTAACCTCTCCCAACATTTCCAAAGGCCTGCAATGCGGTTGCTGTGACCCTAGGGCCCTGATACTTAGACTTCTGGGTAATCACAGAATGAAAGTAATCTACCACAACTTAATTTTCTGAGAAGGTGAACCCTTAACTACAAGGTGCCGAAAGGAAGTCTTCAACTGCTCACGGGCCGTGGCTACAGTATTCAAATACCAAAATCATTTAGATAAACATAACCTGGGAGAAAAAACAATATGTAAGTTGGCAAAGCAGCAGTCATCCCTACTTTCAGCTAACCAATGTAATTTTGCTTCCTTCTGAAGAGGTTCTTTGACAAAAAGCATAGCCTAGTGGAAGAAGACCTCCTCAAGATTTGTCCAGTATGTTAACAAGGCTTACTACTTCTGGAATCCTGAGTGACAACACATGATCTGTATGACATGCGAACATAGAGCACATGGACAACCAAAAAATTCCAAGTTCAACCTCTTTTCCTACCATATTTACAGAAAAATTTAAAGCTTGAATTTCACTGATACTGTTTCAACTATTTCATCCTGTAAACTGCCGAAAGGTACTGGCGAACTGTCAAAACAGCAAAAACATAAAGTAGAGGGGTATACAGATAGGAAACGTCAACCAAACTTAGTCTTTGAGTAACTGAAATGTACTTCATTAGTTCTTTTCAAGAGAAAATTTCTTCGAAGTCTACATTCTTTACATGCCTTTAACCTGTGCCAAGCTCACAAAATCAGGATTATTTTCAGTTTAAGATTTATTGGTGGCACCAAATAGGATAACATCTATTTTTAAAATTTAATGTTATCAACAATCTTTTAAATTAATATAAAATCTTAGGACAAGCAGAAAGATGGCTAAACTTCATTTTAGACTTACAGTAACATCGAAGCAATTTTAAGAATGTGAATAAGACGAACTGAAGCTAAATATTGCAAAGGGAATTTTAAAAAATCAGATGTGTTAAGAAATTTTGAAGAGAAAGGAACTAATCACATAAAATTTGAGAAGGAAATATGTTCCGATTAATCAAAAGCCTGGATGAATCCTGAGACATATATTCATCCTCTGAGGGCTACAGTGAGTAGAGTCCAGGAGCTGCTGCACAGTAAGGACATATAAGACATAAGTTTAAAAGTTAAAATCAGGAGTATTTATATTTAATTTAAACTTGGTAGAGGAAATCTTCAAATGTAATTTTGAAAGTAGAATTTCTTCTTGCCTTCCTTCTTTGGTTTTTAACCATAAAAATTTATTTAGGAAAACTAAAATTATTTAAAGAAGATGCATCCAGTTCTAGAATAATTTGGCACATTTATATGTGAAAAAAATCAGAAACCAATTGATAGATCTGTAATACACACACATATATATAAACATTTTATTTTAATAATACTCTTTATCACTTCAATTTACATCATTCCATTATGAAAATGTTTAATTGAAGAGGGGATATTTCTTCAAAACTCTAAATAAGCAGAGCTTTATCAATTAAATTTACAGCAATACAGTCTTTAGAAGTACATAATTCTTCATTTTACAATACTTCTCCTTTAAAAATTTGTCATGATTTGTCACAGATTTAAAGTAGAAGGCACCTAATGCTATGAAAGGATAATACAGTATATGTAGTGTAAGAGAACCAGATTTTTTCTCAAATATTGATTCTTTCTAAAGTCCTACCAAATTTGTGTGAATATATTTGCTGCATAAATTAAACATTTTCCGTGTTAATTTGTAATATGCTACAAAACTCAAAAATATAATCCGTACCTATTATAGGCAGCTTATTTTAGCATTTTACCTGTAAGAAACACCGATCTATATACTTAAAATGATTTCTTGAAAACATTTTCATAATATAGTCCAGCATGTAACAAATAATATGTGAAAATAAAGTCTCCAGAACATTAAAATTTTATCCCTTGATTAGTTCAAATTATTTCATCAGCTGAATTCCTTGAGATGTGTAAGGCAGGTTGGTCCTTTAGATGGACTGTAGACTGAAACTTCCTATAACTGTAGTGATATGTACACAGCGACATAGCAAAGTACTTCATTATGAAAATGAAGAAAACAGACAAGAGGAAAATATGTTTTAGAGTTCCAAAGAACTGAAACTGTTATTTTTCAGACTAGGCACTGAAACATTTTTCTACAAAAACTTGCCAGAGATTGCCTCTTCACCGTATATTGTTCCATTATCAAGCTAAAAATAAAAACAAACACAGGATCATCATTAGGTTACAACTGTCATAGCTTTAATTTCTATAGTTTATATTTTTATTTTTATTTATTTATTTATTTTTTTTGCGGTACGCGGGCCTCTCACTGTTGCGGCCTCTCCCGTTGTGGAGCACAGGCTCTGGACGCGCAGGCTCAGTGGCCATGGCTCACGGGCCCAGCCGCTCCGCGGCATGTGGGATCTTCCCGGACCGGTGCACGAACCCGTGTCCCCTGCATCGGCAGGCGGACTCTCAACCACTGCACCACCAGGGAAGCCCTATATAGTTTATATTTTTAAAAGTAAATTATCTTACCATTGAAATATATATCAAACACAGCCTATATACTTAATAACTGGATACCAGAACTTGAGGCGAGTTCTAAGAACTCATGAAAGTGAGTTCTACAGCAATGTCAAAGGCTGACATCCAATACTACTTTAAGATCACAGAATAACAGTTTTATTCACGGTACATTCCACCATTACCCCTGTAAAGACAAAGACTGCTGCCCAACCTGCCCTACTTTCTTCTACTCTATTGTAGTCCATCTTCTTCAGTTTTCACTATCTCCTCTTTATCCAGCTCTCACTTCCAAAAATATCTGGGTGAGGGGTGGGTATGAGTGTGAGTATGGGAATAATGCACAGCACACTAGGGAGGGAAAATGCATAAATTATAGCATTAAAAAGCTTTAAAGAATAACTATTTGCATTTTTTTAATTTTAAAAATTAAAACAATTTTAAAAGAGCAAAATATACATACTTAGTTCTATTCTGTCCCCAAAACCTCAGTAAAAAGATAATAAAGAGATTTTTTTAAAAAAAAGTATAAACCACATGGACATAGAGAAGAACAGAGACAAGAAAAGAGCAGCCAACTCTTAGCTAGCAATGAAGAAATACAACCAGATGCCTCTGTAAGGAGGGGTGAAGAAACAACTAAAAATAGGCAGATTGGTACAAAGTTTATAGAAAAAGCAGTTAGACACTCAGATGCCCGCCCCTCACGTTTCACAGCTGGTCAAGTGCCTCTTCTCTATCCCAAGAGAAGATCTGAGGTTTATTCTCCAAAAAGGGGTAGTAACAGAGGGTCTCTGGACTGGGGAAATGCCAGGCACAATCCTCCATGGCTCAGGTAAAAGTAACATTTATATAGGCATAACAACGTAAACACTGGTTACACATCTATTCAAAATCATAGGATAAATATCCTGGGATGATGCGGAGGTAGGAATGATACAGGGCTGGAAGGCAGGCAAGTGTGGTGGGAGCAGAAGAGGGGGAAACTGAAAGTAACCTGTCCTCACGGGCCACAGTGGGAAAACCAGCTGAAGAGGCCGGAAACGGAGAAATCAAGAAAGAGAAGTATAAGCACCGTCCTTAGATGGAGAGGAAAATATGAAACAGATCAATGAAGAGTTTAAAGGGACTCCTCAGGGTGGGAAAAGAATGAAAGCGGGATAGACAGTACAGGGCAGGGGATAGCTGCATTGTACACTAAGCATTGTAGAACTCTAACTCTTCAAACTATGCACATATATAAACCATCCTAAGAGGAAAAACTAGAATAAAAAAAGACCAATCAAAGAAAAACATAAAACCAAGACAAATAGCCTTGGGTTAGAGGTGAATTTACCATGAATATAAACTTAAGCTTCATGGCCAGTGTGAATGCAACGAGTTGACAGGAGTTGTTCAATGTTCTAGGTGAAGAGGGGAAGCCCAGGTGTAATCAAGAAACATTTCAATATAAATTGTCTAAAGTTATCTCAGAAGAAAGGGACCAGAATTTCCAGAGTTTCAGTAATTTATTGTGATCTCTCGCTCTAAATAAATAATTGCTTTCCTACCTACCAAAGATATACGGTGGATATATTTCAAGGGCTCATTAAGAGAAACATAAACTATCACGTACTCTTTCTGTCATGTAAGAAATATACAAGATACTATTTCTTAAAATTAAAAAAAAATGTGGAAATGTTCTCGAAACGTTATTAAGTGAAAAGCATAGTCAGAGAATCAGGATATATATTGTGCCAGTTGTGGTAAACACACACACATACATGGAGAAGAGACTGGATATACACTGAAGTATTACATTTTTTTCTTAATTTTATACTCAGAAAAAAATATTTTTCTAAAGTGTATCATTAAGTAAAATGATGACCATTAGCATGAATATAAGTAATAGTTAAAACTTGGAATCACTGGCTTCCTTGGTGGCGCAGTGGTTGAGAGTCCGCCTGCCGATGCAGGGGACGCGCGTTTGTGCCCCGGTCCGGGAAGGTCCCACATGCCGTGGAGCGGCTGGGCCCGTGAGCCGTGGCCGCTGGGCCTGAGCGTCCGGAGCCTGTGCTCCACGACAGGAGAGGCCACAGTGGTGAGAGGCCCACGTACCGCAAAAAAACCCCCCAAAAAACTTGGAATCACTTGTGATCATTTTGTAGTGTATAGAAATATCAAATCACGATGTTTTGTACCTGGATCTAACAGTGTTGTAGTTCAAGTATAATTTAATTTTAAAAAATAAATAGATAAAAAATTTTTAATTGCCTTATTTTAGGACCATCTTGTCATTTTCCACAAGAAAGCTTGTTAGAATATTGACTGGGATTGCACTCAATCTATAGATCAGTTTAGGGATAACTGGCTTCTTTTTTTTTTTTTTTTTTTTTTTTCCTTTTTGCGGTATGCGGGCCTCTCACTGTTGTGGCCTCTCCCGTTGCGGAGCATAGGCTCCGGATGCGCAGGCCCAGCGGCCATGGCTCACGGGCCCAGCCGCTCCGCGGCACATGGGATCCTCCCAGACCGGGGCACGAACCCGTATCCCCTGCATCGGCAGGCGGACTCTCAACCACTGCGCCACCAGGGAGGCCCTAACTGGCTTCTTAATAGTACATCTTTATGGGTTGAGTCATTCAACCCATGAACACATTATTGTATCTCTCCATTTACTTATATCTCTAATTTTTCTCTGAATTATTTTTTAGTTTTCCATCTACGAGTCTTGTACAATGTTTGTTAAATGTACTTGTAAGTATTTTTAAAAGTTCATTGTTTATGGAATTTTTCTTAATTTCATTTAATTATTGTTCACTGCTACATATAGAAATAATAGGAAGATATTTTTTATATTGACACTGTATATGTGATCTTGCTAAACTCAAGTATTCTAGTAACTTTTTTTGCTAATTCCTTAGAATTTCTGAATATAATCATGCAATCTGCAACTGAATACAATTTTACTTCTTCCTTTTCAAAAAACAAACAAACAAACAAAACTTGGGAATCACTTAATTTGACTAAGGTACTATATTGTATGTGTTTTAAACTTACCAAGTATTTAATTCTTTTAACAACTTTGTGAGGGAGGTTCTACTGCAACCCCATTTTACAGATAAGAAAGCTGACGCACAGTGAGGTTAAGAACCTTGCATGAAGTCACAGAGCTAGTACATAGAGAAGCTGGAATTGGAACCCAGGAAGTTTGACTCCAGAATTGGACTCCCTTAGCCTCTAAGCTGTATTGCCTCTCAAACAACTAAAAATGGAAAATCGATTCTGTATTTGAGCAATACAAGAATAAGAACCTTATTCAATACTACTGTCAGCTAACATACAAACCTGGACTACAGCTAACTAGCTCCATCCTCCTGAGAAACACCGTGCATAGGAATGAGACTCTCACACTGTTCACTGTCTTCTGAAACCCTTAAAAAAAGACAATAGTTAGGAAAGCTTTAGACCTGAGGAACCCTTAAAAATGATCTACTCCACTGGCTGAGGCTTGAGGTCAGACCTAAGACAAGGTCAAGACTACCCAACAAATTGTCCCAAATTCTTTTTAGAGCAGAATGTAAAAAGGTTTCTCTCTCTTAAAAAGAAAGAAATTGAAAAAAAATGGAGGCAATGTTATCATATTTTATTATGAATTTTTTCAAACAAACAAATGTTTTCTACATTTAAATTTGTTTTAGCAAAACAGTAAGCACTTTGGTTGTACCTGTGAATCAAAACATTAAAAAAAAAAGCAGTTGGGAAGAAACTATCTTATCACATGAAGGGTCTGAACAAATTCTTTTATCTGGCACTGTACATATAAAATTATAATCTTTTAAAAATTCTTCACAGAATCTCTAAAAAGCTACGCCGGCATGATATGATTCCTAATTTACTTAGTAAACATTATTTTTAAAAAATCTGTATTAGAACTTAACCTACCTCTGAATTCGATGTTTCCTGCATATAAAGGCAAAAATTCTTCTGATTCCCACCATCACAGGATCCCAATTATTATAATGGCACAGGAGAGTTACAATAAAAAATGAAAAAAATACAGGGATAGCGCCTGCAAAAAATAACCAAGAAAACTGCACCTAAAAATAAGAGATAGAAAAACAACAAAACACCCACAATTATCATTAAGACAATTTTCCCTTTAACATAAGTTTTCCACTTATGATAACTTGCAGGAATAAACTAAAACACCAAGAAAATAATACTAATCATTGACAACATTTTAAGTATGTTATTATTAAATATAAGGATTCAGGACTTCAACATATTAACCACTTGTTTAAATTACCAACAAAAATACTTCTTGCTTGGAAAATAGCCTAAAGGAAAGCATGCTTTTCACTAATAAGTACAGGCATAGTACATCAGAAACAGAATTATGAAATTTTAAGCATTTGCCTTACACATCACATTGCCCATTTTTTCTTTACTGATTACTGCCTGTTCTCAAGTTGATTCTTCCCCTTTAGTTCCTGAAGTCATTTTTAAAAACTCCCATTTTTGAAAAACTAGGTTATGCTATTGCTATGATATGTTGTGTTATGTTATGGTTCTTAAGACAGTACTAAAAACAGATGAAACTCAAGTAAAACTTTTGCAAACATTTTATTGATGAAATATAGCTTGATTATCTAGTAACAAATGAAACAGAAATTTTCAAAAGGAAATCATGACTAAGTACAATAAAGATTACAAAGAGAAATACTTTTGGCCGTGAGAAGCCCTCAGATTGCCAAGCCTGACCCTCCAATCCATCATTTTATCAGGGTGGTCAAGAAAATTAAAAATGAGATGCCATAAAGTTACCAAAAAAAAAAAAAAATCATTCTTTCCTTTACCATCTAGATTCAACTAAGGATCAAAAACAATTGCTAAAAAGAGCCTGCACTGATTAACTATTGAGACTCAGCTGCAACACACTGGTGGTTTGCTTTCAAAATAATGACAAAAACAGTAACTCCTATCTTTAAAATAGGGAAGAAAAACTGCTTGCCCTCTCTAAGCATTAAAAAAATGAGGCTGAGAATCAAAGGCAAGACTCCCTCTGGTGGAAAACATATACTATTCCATTTCATACCACCCATTAGTCAGAGTAAAGGGGTTTTGTGAGAATAATGGTTGTTTTATGAGGGACTCATCATGCGTAACACAAGAAAAAACACTGACAACTTTTAACATGCACGTTCTGCTCGTATGGCACACACACACAGGCTGAGTCAGGATAAGAACAGCCAGCAGTAAGTACTAAAAAGCCTTCACACTGTTATCAAAGTATTGGTATAACATATTCTTGGAATATTTGCCAGAATATGTAATAATCTAGAAAGACCATGATGAACATAAATGACCCAAGAAAGGAAAAAGTATAAAGAACTTATGACTAATGAGAGTTAAAAATGCAGATATAGTTGATAGAATGATTTCATGAATATTCAACTAAAAACCCTATTTTAGAACTGAAAAAAGCAAACTTTATAAAGGTAAGTAAAACTCTAGATGACTTTTAAAGGCAAAGTTCACTTTTAACAATGCAGTTATTTATATGTTGCCGAATAATAATAAAAAAACCTTTTAATTTGATTTCCAACAAGCTATGAAGACACTTTTTTAAAATGAAGACATTTATTAACAATGAAAATTGCCTAAGTAAACAAAAAGAGTCTAACTCCTGAATATATCTGAATATAAACCTGAAAACAATCAGGGATGCTTCCTATTATACCAAATACCAATAGGTTAAAAATATATATATATTTTAAGCTCAATAAATAAAGTTGATAAGTGCTAAAATTTCAGAAACTATATATAAATATGCTTGGATATTAGAATAAAAAAAAACCCAGGAAAGTAGGTTTCTCCTACCATGTTTCTATTACAGGTCTGGGCATACCCTGCTACTTTTACCAGAAGGTATCTTCCTGCCCTCAATTCCCACCAAAGGCCCAGCCTACTCATTTAACTGATTCCCTAATCTTGATGCAAAGACAATCAAGAAATGACTGTTGGTATGTTTTTCTAATCTATTATATATACATACATTTTCCCCTTGTGTTTTGCCTTCATCTTAAAATATTTGAACAAATGACATAATCATTTAATAAAATTAAATCCGCTGTTACAGTTCTTTTTAAAAAATTCAAAAGTAAAATTAACCTTCAATTTTTATTTATCAAATCTGCAAAAAAGCCGATGCTTTCAAAATATCAGTATGGTAAAGTTCATTTACACAGCAATCTACCAAAATCCTCTAATAAGCAGCACTTCCCTAGTTTCACTAGAATAATTTTGACTGATATTCAAGATTATGACCCTGAGATGTGGAAAGACCTGGATATTATTTAAATCTATAAAAGGATTTAATGATATATGATTTTAGTGTTACGTATATTTTATAATATTCACATTTCTTGAAAATGCATGGTATATGTAAGATAAGTAATTCTCAATTACAAAGATTTCCATTCTTTTTTTTTTTTTTTCTTTTTTCTTTTTTTTTTTTTTTTTTTTTTTGCGGTATGCGGGCCTCTCACTGCTGTGGCCTCTCCTGTTGCGGAGCACAGGCTCCGGACGCGCAGGCCCAGCGGCCATGGCTCACGGGCCCAGCCGCTCCGCGGCATATGGGATCCTCCCAGACTGGGGCACGAACCCGTATCCCCTGCATCGGCAGGCGGACTCTTAACCACTGCGCCACCAGGGAGGCCCCAAGATTTCCATTCTTAACCATGACAGATAAATTAGAATTTATTGAACCATAAAACAAAATTAAATACCACAGAATTGTTTTTTTTAAATAAAGAGGATACATATCACTGAGAGTATTTTGCCTTTTGCCTTTATCCTAAAAACTGCATGAAGATCTAAAGAAAAATAAAAATCTGATTTTAACTTCTACATATTATAAGCCTTTGGGCTTTCAAGTATTTCTTCTTCAAATTATATTAAACCAAACCACACACACACACATCATTTTGTTACTTAATATTGGCATTAAAAGCTTACAAATATTGAACTGAGTGATAAAAGGCTACACATCTTTTAGTGTGAGTCAGTGGCACATCTTTGTCTCCCTAGTACCCCTAGAAGCACTAAAGAAACTTCTCCCTTTGGGCTGCTGGGAGGGACCCTCCACCCCAGTTCTCTTTTCTGCAATGTTATCATGGCTAGCGTTTATCAAAAGAACCCTCACATTCAGACCAGGACTTCACAGACGAGGGAAGGAGCACCCGCCCTGGTGAGTCCAGACAGAAATGAGCAATCACAGAGAAATGACGTTATTCCTGTGCCACTCACATTTATGGGAGTATTAACATAGTGTTAAGAAACCTCTGGAGTCTATCTTAGAAATCAAAACACTACTCTTTGTATGATTAAACTATATCCCCTATTCCATACCACCGACTCACCAAAGAACATTTGGAACATAATCAGCTCCAAAACTGGAGAACTATATATAAAGACACTGCCTTTAATTTAGAAATTAAGGAAAAATATTGAAAGGCTAAAAAATGCAACACATTACCCATTTCTTTGGTACTTTTTATATCTCTTTGTAATAAAACAGCTTGGAAGAGAAGGCATCAAGTATTATTCATGGTCATCTTTATAATTTAGTCACATTCCTTACCTTTCATTAGCTCTGTTTTTTTTTTTTTTTTTTTTTGCGGTATGCGGGCCTCTCACTGCTGTGGCCTCCCCCGTTGCGGAGCACAGGCTCCGGACGCGCAGGCTCCGGACGCGCAGGCTCAGCGGCCATGGCTCACGGGCCCAGCCGCTCCGCGGCATATGGGATCCTCCCAGACCGGGGCACGAACCCGTATCCCCTGCATCGGCAGGCGGACTCCCAACCACTTGCGCCACCAGGGAGGCCCCATTAGCTCTGTTTTAATAATACACTTAAAATATCTAAAAAATAGTTTGCCTTACCTTTTGCATACACATGTCAGCTATTATGGACAGAGGTATTGTAAGGCTTAGTGCAAGTGTGCCTATCAGTGATGAGGTAAGAAAGCAGCCCCTAAAAAGAAAAAAAAGAAAATATACATTTCCATATCAAAAAAGTAAAAGAACCAAAGAAAAACAATGATCAAAAACTATCTACCTTACAATATAGGCAAGAGAGATCAGGAGCAAAAATAAAAGCTCAGGATGGACTAAGACATAATAAAAAATAAAGTTACTAAGATCATTCCTACAGTTTATCTTCAAATATTAAAAATCCAATATATAAGTATACAAATTTCAAAAGATTTTATGTTATTTTCTAGATCTGCTTACAGATGTTATTCAACTTTTGATGTATAGCTTATATTTTATTAACATTTTTAATAAAACTGTCAAAAGAGTTCTTATAGTTTTGTGATAATGATACTTAGCTAACAAAGGAAACAGCTATATTAAAATTTCAGGACAATACCTCATAACACAGACTTTAACAAGGTGATAAGCCAACAGGTGGGTCTGTCATTAAAGCAAAAAAATCTCACCCTCGTTAAAAACTAAAGTAGTCTTTAGATGTGGGCTGCTCTTTTGATTTGGCTTAATATCGGAAAAAAAGAACTTGAGTATTTTTCAGGGATATTTCCTTGTTGTTTTTCATTTTTCTAGCAATTGTCCTAACCAAAACCTAAGCTCTTCATTTTATTTTCACCTTGAACTATCAATGTTGGTATCAAATTTTGACATACCAACTGCATATAATTTTATATAGTTGAAGGAAAAAAATGAAGGAAAGCATTATATTGAATAGATATTTGGGTATACAAGAAGAAAATGAATCATAGGCCAAGATAAAACCATAATGTATATAATTAGGACTACAGACCCATGGAAATCATAGGCAAGTAAATTCTAGCTCAGTATATGTTAGGATTAACAATGCTGTCCTACAATAAAAGAGGCTATCTCTTGATAAAGTGTCACTTGAAGTATTCACCAGAGGCTGGACAATTAGTTCTTATTGATGTGGTAAAGAAAACTCAAGTGCTAGTCCACTATTCATGAGCTGATCTGTGAAAAGAGGGTTCAGGGATCAAATATCATTTTTTTAATTAAAAATTTTTTAAATTAATTAATTAATTTATTGGCCACACTGCAAGGCTTGCAGGCAGGATCTTAGTTCCAGGACCAGGAATCAAACCGGGGCCCCCCGCAGTGAAAGCGCTGAGTCCTAACCACTGGACCACCAGGGAATTCTCTTGTTTTTTGTTTTTTTTTAATGCAGTATATGTTCTTAGAGATTTATAATGCAAAGTAGAATCATACTGAGTCTGAGATGAAGTATTAAAAACCCTCTTTGACTTATACCAGCTTTTCCCAATCTAGATGATGGCTGAATACATCTGATTTATTTTTTTTAATTAATTAATTTACTTATTTATTTTTTGGCCAAGCCATGTGGCACGCAGGATCTTAGTTCCCCAACCAGGGATCGAACCTGTGCCCCCTGCAGTGGAAGCTCAGAGTCCTAACCACCAGACCACCAGGGAATTCCCCATTTGATCTATTATTCATTCAACATGCTCCAGGAAATGCTAAGACAGAGGACTAGGTGGATAATCTCACATCTATACTAGCAGTACAATATATGGAGTTAACAGTGCACTTAAAAAATTTTTTTTCCAATAAACAATGAGTGACAAGTACACATCTTTAATTTCCAAAAAATTCACAATTGCACTTTTAAATCTTTAGTATACTACTCAGCACCTGATTATATATGCTGAAGTTTATTGTCTATTTATAGTTAAACATACAATAATCTTGCCTTCCTAGAAAGAAATCATCATACATGTAAAGATTATGACTTCTGATTTAACTATTTTTAATGATCTAGAAAGGTATAAAGTACGTAGATATGCTCCTTATAATTGTTTTGAGTTACCAACAACACCTAGAATTGAAGGGATATGAAGTTTGTTTCATTACTGACTAACCTACTGCTTTTGAGTTGTAACCATAAGTATGCTTAAATGCTTGAGCGTAGAAGTGTATCTGAAAAATAAACCTTTTTGAGGTCCTGAAAAATCCACCCCAGGTAAGGATAAACATAGCTCTGATCATAATATATGACCTTGAGTGTCCAGTTTAGTCAACAATAAACACTCATATACACAGTTGGGATTATAAATTGTGTTCCTTCTGTAGAGAATAACTTTGCAATTCTCTCAAAATCTAAAGTCTACACGTTTGATTCAGTCTTTTCAGTATTTATCCTATAGAATACTTACATGTATATGCAAAAACATATATGAGGATGTTCAATGCCATATTATTTACAAAGCAGAAGACTACAAACTAAAATGTCTCTCAAGAAGGAACTGGTAAAACACATTATGTTCTATGCATTATGTTACATAACAGATTGGAGCATAACAGATTAGAGTACTTCATAGGCTTTAAAAAAAATGAATCTAGTGGCTGATATGTAAAGATTTACAAGACAGTAATTTGTGTATAGAATGATGTCCATAGTTTGCATGTTAAAAATAAAACAAATTGGAGGAGGGAGGATTAAGAGACTGATAACACACTTCTGTATATACAGACAATTTTGCAGAAGGCTTAGAAGTTAATACTCGTTGCCTCTGGGGAAAAGAAATGAAAATTTGGGGCAGAACCTTTTCATTGTAATCCATTTGTACATATTACTCTCTTAATTTAAAAAAAGTTAAATACAAAAAGAATAAAAATATTTCAAAACATGTCATTTATTATTTCTTTAACTGTAAAATTTTCCAAGGGAGCAAACTCAGGAAAGCTCACATAATAGAGAGATTACATATGTCACAACTCATATTCATTCATCCCCAAAGCCTACATTAAAATCTGCTGACATAATAAAACTCTAGTGTATATATTTATTAAAAATAACTCTCTCGATAAAGAATGAGTATTTTAATATTTGTAAATTTGTGGTATAGTCCATGTTTATTATGAGTCTCAATGTAATACGAACCATACTAAACCTTTCTCTCATCTAATATACAAAAATTTTTTTAAATTATTTCTTTCAAATATGTAAAAACTCCTTGCTTTGAAATTTTCTAATCTAAGCTAAACTTAGAAAAGTAGGGAATACAAACTTCTGTTAAAATACAGTGAGTGCATAATTGTTTAAAGCATATGGTTCACTGGGTTGAACCCTATGAAACTGCCATCAAAAATGGTTTAAGATCAACAATTCCTTATGGTTCAACTAAGTTCAATCAAAACACTACCAATAAACAGTTTCATCTGCCCAGAACCAAGAGTGGAAAGAGGCAAGAGAAATGATAGAACAAAAGAAGTGATAGGACAAAAGAATGAGACATATGGTACATATTAATATATAAAATAAAATATGTAATTCTTTTTGGTTAAAAAAAAATGAGCACCTCAAATAATTTGTACAAAATGAGCAGATTTTTGATACCAAAGAGTTTTAGATCAGCAAAGGAATTTAATTACATAAATTACTACAATACAAAGTAAATCTTTAAGTACTACACGAAAGGGAGTGAGTACAGAGGATATCAAGAAAATAGAGATATTTCCTTAATTGGAGCAGGGAGAGAAATGTAGGCAGAGCATTAAGGAAGACTTGATGGAAAAGGCTATTTTTGTTGCAGTCTTTTGCAAGGGAAAACTAGTCAGTAGTCTTAAATGGTATATAATAAAATACATTTAGGAATGTAAGTACAATTTGTGTTTCTTTTAAAGTTCATATTAGATGGAAACAGGACTAAGTATTAAGCTCTCTATTTGAAGTTGTCTTAAACTCCATATATGATACTGCTGTCAAACTATTTTAAGATTATTATCATATATCAACATAGCTGATATTACAACATATCAAACTATGTTAAAATCTCAAGTTAATCAGAGCTTAGGGTTTATATATCTGCCTCACTCATATGAAAAGTCCTGAGAATAAACAAAACAAAAAAGTCTATGAGCAACCAAACAGACATTCCAAAGTCTCCTGAATAAACAAAGTCCCCAGATTCTCACTTAGAATTCATGTATTCATACCTGGGATACACATCTCCTAAGTGTGACTGTCCATTAGATAATGATGCCTTTAATTAGCATAACACGCTACTTTCTAAAACATTCTATAAATTCAGATCATTCATATTCATTTATTCATTCAGCAAAATTCATGAGCTCCTTCTATGTGCAAGCCACTACTCTATGCAATGGGTACACAGAAATTAAAAAACAAAACACAGTTCCTGCTCTAATGGGGTTACTGTATTAAGCTGTAAGTGTGTGGGGTGGGAAGGTGCACAGGAGGGGCCATCAAAAGACAGAAGAAATAGAAATGCTTAAACTAGCCAAAAGTCAATAAACTCATAACTAATAAATCATAGGGTAATAAACAGTACATACCACAACCACAGGAACTCTGAGAGCACTGTTCCAATAAGGCCATTAATGATAATGCACATTAATACTACTTTATTGGGAAACTCAAAGTCCTCAAATCCAGTATAATGAAGTAAAAAGAAACCTGGCCATAAGAGCAGCAGATTAAAGAGACCTACAAAACCTAAACATGTATAAAAGAGAGAAAAGTTAGTAACTGTGATTTATTTCAATTTTCCAAACTTATAACTCTACAATCGGAAAACGTTAGATTTTGCACAAAGGGCTTCAACAGGTTTCCTTAACTGAAATTTCCGTTACTTTTGTTTTTAAGTAAGTCTTAGGGAGAGATCAACACAAGAAAAAACTTTATCAAGCAACTGGTGATCACTGAGTCTTCAAGGTTCAACTATCCCACTGTATGGAGCAACTACTGCAGAACAAACCACTTAGAACAATTCAGAAAGAAGGGTTGCTAACCTTAGATTATAATAATATAGTGTCCTAGAACTTAAAGGAATAACTGGTGCGTGTATGTGTGTGTGTATTCAGTCTAAATTATGAAGAGGAACTAGACGCTTTACTCTCTGATTTGAATCATATTTATGTTTAAAGCAGCCGTGCTATGCTAGGAATAATGGAGGAGGGTCCCCTAAAAAGATAAAATTTTTGCTTCCCTCCTTCCCAAGAGCTCATAAACTAGTCTGTGAGATTACATACATACACCAATAGCTATTCAAGTATGAACTAAGCATGGGCTATGTGTAAAGGAAGGCTATAATATTTAGTGGATAAGTGTGTGCTCTGCAGTCTGATTGCCCTGGGTTCCAATCCCAGCTCTACCATTCACTAGTACTGTAATCTTTAGGCAAACTTTAGGCAAGATGCTCAATCTCTTGTAAACCTCAGTTTTCCAATCTATAAGTGTAAAACAATATTTAATTAGGTTACTAGGAAGATTAGACAAACACATAAAATACAGCACAGTATATGGCATGGAGTAAATAGTTAATAAAGGCTAGTTATTATTATTATAGAAACGTACGCTTATATAAGACTACAACATGTGAATGTAAAGAAAAAATATTATAATTTTATAGTAATTTTTATTGGACTTTGTATATAGTTTAACACCACAATCCCACTATGAGATCCAGAGGTAACTATAGAGGTTTCCTAAAAGAAAATTAAATTACAGTAGGTATGTATTTTATATTTGCTGCTAAATAATAAACTAGTATTTAGGATGCCTAGTTAAATCTTAATAGGGCTGGAGCACCTACTCTCATCTGCTGCTGAAGATTCACAGGACCTGCCTTCTCTGAAGGACTGTCTCGGACAGCGACCAAGTCTGCCTTTCCCAGCAAGATGCCACCCCTCCCCACTCCACACCCTGTGCAGCCGAATCCTAATGGCTCTAGGCCAGGACAGCTCTGAGGAGTGCCTAGACACATTACCTGCTCCCACTGCGCTCCCTGCCCAGGGACCTGCGATGAGCTGGGCCACGCCCCGACCGTACCAGAGGTCGCGGGGTTCTCTCCCCTCCTCTACTCTGCCCCTCTCATGCCCTTGCCAGGCTTTCCTGCAGGGCACCCCTTCAGTGGATCTCCCGCACCAAATCCCCGTCTCATACCCTGCTTCTAGGAAACCCAACTTAAGACACCTAGTGATAAAAAGGAACAAAACAACACACATACAGAAGGCTTGTATAGTATTAAAAAGTTGTTCTAATTAAAACACCAAAATTTGGCATGATCAAGAACCAAATCTCTTTTCTGTTCCCTGAACTATGAAACCTATGAAAACCCGCATTTAGTAACAACTTTTGGATCTAGAGATAAAAGATCCAAATCCCTTCACCGGTTCTCTAGACCCTCCAGAAGGCAGCCACACGCACTTCTGTTCTTCCCTAAAGCGAACACTCCAGCACAGTGGATCTACTCACTGTTCCCTGCTCTGCCCTGATCACATCCCAATGCCGAAAGAACCCTCCACATCCCAACCCTAACTACTAAGTACTTCTCCAACCCTATCTATTCTAAAGCCCATGTCAAATTCACATTGCTTTCCATATCATGGCACATGTGAAGAAAATCAACCAAGTTGTATGTCTGTTACTACTCTCCAATAAGAGTAGATAGATAGGCAACTTTTCTTGAAAGCCGCCAATCCTAAAAAAGAACACTGTAAAATATTAACATTTTAATCCATTCCAGATGGAATTTTCTATGACTTTGAAATAAGACATCATTAAAATTAGCTTCGTATTTAAAGTATACTTATTGAAGTCTCTACTTGAAAGGAACTTGAGTGATCACCCAGTCCAGCGGCTTTTCAAAGGTTTAATTTTTGTTAATCTTTAGGTGAAGATATACAAACTATTCTTAGCAGAAAAATCATTTCTACAAATTAAATTATAATGCTAAAAAACCAACAAAGCAGAATTGCTCCAGCAGAAGCAGCAAAGGAGTCTGAGAACCAGACTCACACGTGCAACGCCACCTCCTTCCAACCTTCTCAGGATCCTCCGTAAATCAGCTACTAACCTAGTCCAATCTTCTCATTTTCAGATGAGAATGAGATAAATGAAGTTATAACAGCTAGAGTCCATGTCTCCTGGTTCCCTGTAAGCTGCACTTTGAATTCTCATCACCATGCTTCTTTATCTATTGATATTCAGATATCTTTTGGAAGATATCTTGTCAATGTGCTCTTCTTTTGCAATCCTAGATATCACAAGTTCTTTACTGAGCTGATTTCAGGCAAAGGAGAATTTATAAATCATATTAGGCATTTACCAAAATTAAGAATTGATGCCAGAAACTATAACTGGATAATTTGAAAATCTATGTCATAAAAGAATCTGAGTCTTAAAGATAACGTGCAAATGGAAAACCTTCAAAAGACCTACAATCTTTAGTAAAAACAAGTACATAGACTGAAACAGTATTATACGTATCATTTTGGGGCAGTTTCCCCAATTACACTTCTAACAATTCAAAAAAGGCAAAATGTATAATACAACAGGTATACACGCACATGCTTATAACAGCATAACCTGTCATATCAGTGAGGAAAATATCTGATTCACAGGCTGAAGACATTAATTCGAAAAAGGTGTTAGAAGGAATTTCTTTACCTCACACTGAGGGAATGAGCATTTCCTCACAGGTGCACAACTATGCAGAACAAGGTAAGAGAAAAACATTGAGACTGGACGTCATCATCTTTAAAATCTAATGGTTTTAAAGAATCATATGGGGGAGTGGGAGGGAAGCCTTCCCTATTCCCTCCAAAAAAAACAAAAACGAAACCCTAAGTAAATCATTCAGAGTAAACAGCCTCACAAGTTAAACATAGTCTTACCAAAGAACATTGGAATATCCAACTTATCTTCTCTGTCTACTTTTCTCTTGATCATAACAATATAGACTGCATAGAGCATGGCTCCAACAAGAGACCAAATGGAACCTGTAAAAATCAAGATAATAATTTAAAGCATCTGTTCATTAACTCATTTAAAATTTGACACAGTCAGCTCCTATTTCAAGAAATGAGTATTCAAATATGAAAAGATAAAGTATAACCCACCTTATCCATGGCCTCCAGGAATACAGGAAGGAGGTTAAAGTATAAACAAATAAATGCAAAAACATTCACCTCAATGATCTAACCAATGTTATACATGTTATATTACCAACGTTTTGGTATTTAATTTTGAAATGCATACTTCATATTGTCCCCTACGTAAGCAATTATGACACCTGACACAGCCAACTTAACGCTTCCTTCCCTCTCTAAGCTGTTGTTTATATTGTTCTCCCCACTGCTATGTATAATTTTTAATATACATTCTACCACCATTTTCAAGACCCTGTTAAAGTCCCACCACTGCCACCAAGCATCCTCCTTCTACTCCACTGAATTTCCATCCTCCTTGTCTTCTATTTTAGATAATGTAATACTTACTATAGTTAAATACAGTGTTATTTTATTCTCTACGGGCTTCATTTTGTTAATCATATATTATTGATTAAAATCAAAAACTCCTTGACAACTGCAAACACATAATGCATACTTTTTAATGTTCTAAAATATCTAACATAATGTAGGGCTCACAGTACCTGAATAAATATGGATTCTCTTTAATATATTAACTCACACGCAAGAACATTTAAGTCAGCCTTTAAAAACAGCTGTATAAGGTGCTATCTGCCAGGTGACCATATTCAATACTTTAATCAATTATCCAAAAGTCCAGTGTTTCATTAAATCTATTTATTATTACTATTACTACTAAACTATTTTTAAAAAGCAAAGGGAAAGCCTGTCAACAAAATCTCTCACACACACACAACAAATATATATATTGTGTTACACATACAGATCTGCTCTGGGTGAGAAAGAGGTAAGGCAGTTCAAGACACAGCTCCCTGGGCAGTAACCAGGAATAGTTTAGAAAGCACTGTTGTATTTAATAAACTTTAAATGTCTAAAGAAAGTATCCAGAAGGAGGGACTTCGCTGGTGGTCCAGTAGTTAAGACTCCACGCTCCCAGTGCAGGGGGCCCAGGTTCAATACCTGGTCAGGGAGCTAGATCCCGCATGCTGCAACTAAAGATCCCACATGCCACAACTAAAGATTCTGCATGCCGCAACTAAGATCCTGCATGCTGCAACTAATACCCGGCGCAGCCAAGTAAATAAATAAATAAATAAATAAATAAATAAATAAAGTATCCAGAAGGAAACCAGTTAAGCTAGAGTCTGATTACCCTTCTTTTGTTAAATCTAAACAATGGATCAAAAACAAAGTGTTTACTGTAGTCGTAACTGTTTCAGGCAAGAATCAGAAGTGAATGACAAAATTAGCAGGTAGGTACAAGCATGATGGATAGGATGTATGTATAGTCTCAGTATCTCTTACAAGATGATTATTACTTACAAAGGGAAAAATCAGTAACTACACTGGAGCAACCTGACACACCACTTTAAAATTAATGTCACCAGTAATGGGACAAATCAACATCATGTGCCTTCTGATATGATGTACTTATCAGGACACAATATTACTTCCATGGTATTCTTGCCAAAAATGCACAACATAAATTTAACCATAAGGAAATATCAGACAAACTCAGATTGAAGGACATTCTACGAAACAAGTGGACAGTATCCTCCAAAAATATTAAAGTTATGAAAGACAAAAAAAGACTGAGGGATAGTTCCAGATTAAAGAAAACTAAGGAAACATGACAACTAAATGCAACAAATGATGTTGGACCAGGAAAAGAACATTAGTGGGAAAAATGGTGAAATCTGAAAAGGATCTACAGACTAAATAAAAATTATTGTAATCACTGTTAATTCCTGATTTTTAAACCTGTACTGTAGTTATGTACATTGCAAATAGTTAAGAGAATCTGGGGGAGGGCTATATGAGACTTCTGTGAAATATTTTTTAATTTTTTTACATTATTTTCAAAGGAAAAGTTAAAAAAAAAGGCCTTGTTACTGCTCACCCTGTGTGTGTGTATGCACACATGTGTGTGGACATGCACATGCATGATGACACGCACAGAACTTTTCTTGTATACTCTAACAGAAAGAATGCAGAATCAGATACTTACCAATTGGGTCTCTTCCAGAAGATTTTTCAGACCCTGACAGGTTTACCAGCACAACACCTCCGATGCTATGAGAATAACAGTCATTACTGACAAGTAAAATAATAAATTCCTTCAACAGACTAACCTCAAAGATCAAAATTATTTACAAGTAATAAAGATTAATCTCAACTTTGGGTAAAACTATCAAAGAATTAATGATTTAATTAATAATATCTAACAATATTATCAGTATAGTATAAGTGCTGTACTTATATTAACTCATTTAATCCACATAAAATGCCCAATATTACCTTATAAGGAAGGTATTATTATTATTATCACCCCCATTTTACACATGAGAAAATTATACATAATGCACAAAGAAATGAAGTAACTTGACCAAAATCACACAGCTGGGATTGAAACGCAGGCAGTCTACTTCCAGAGTCCAGTGTTCTTACCTGCTATGCTATCTTCTGCCTTTCAATTAGGAAAAAATTAACCAACTTGTCATCCCTCTTCCAATCTTTTTTGGCAATGTACAAATATCAAAACCCATATAGGGCTTCCCTGGTGGCGCAGTGGTTGAGAATCCGCCTGCCAATGCAGGGGACATGGGTTCGTGCCCCGGTCTGGGAAGATCCCACATGCCACAGAGCGGCTGGGCCCGTGAGCCATGGCTGCTGAGCCTGTGCGTCCGGAGCCTGTGCTCCGCAATGGGAGAGGCCACAACAGAGAGGCCCGCGTACCGCAAAAAACAAAACAAAACAAAACAAAAACCCATATAAACCTAGCAATGGCACTAACTCTCACTGGTAAAACCGAAATTTATGGTAAAACTATCCTTAAATATTTAAATAATTAAATTAATCCCATTATTTTAATGTACAAATAAGACCAAATTAAGGATGTAGAGAAATCAAGAGGTTATTCCTTCATTCAACTGCTGCTTATTGAGCTAAACTTCAGGTTAAGCAATGAACAAGAGAGATGTGGTTCCTGTCCTCATGCAGCCTTATACTGTCTTTCTATTTCTATGTATCTTTCTACTTTTATTAAGACAATGAAAAGAAAAGTTAGAAATAGGCATGAATTTTGAACAAAGTTGGATAAACCTCATCACTTCACTATGACAAATATACTGTATTTCCCTAATGCAAAAATATGTTTGGCTAAAACATGGGCCAATCATGCAAAAAGAATAAATTCTTAGTGTCCATAAAGTCTAAATGGTAAATTAGTTGGTTCAACCAAATTGCCCATGGAAACTACCATGGTCAAGTTACCCTTATATCTAAAAGACAGAAACACCACTTACGTGATTGCCAAGTGCCAGTCTCTACGATAATCACTTTCTATATACAACCCTCCAAACTTTAAAACAAGACTGCAAAGTAGTAGATGATACTATCATCATTTTGTCATCTAGGAAATCCTCTCAAGAGAGTTTAGGGCAAGTGCCCAGGGGCAAAAAGCAGAGCTCTGATTCAAACCCAGCTCTGATAGTTCAGAAACACTAATCTTTCTGGTAAATTATTCTGCTACCTTCTCTGATTTCTGATTTTCTCTCACAAAAACAACAGCTTCATCAAACCAACATGTCTTTTTTGAGTATTGACTGTGAGCAAAGCTTTAAGCTAGGCCTTTGATGACACCCAGAAGTAGAAAACAAGGTTCTGACCTTCAAGGGTTTATAATCTCGTAGGCATACAAAGTTAAATAAAGTAAAAGATTTAAATTAGTCATTAATGATACTTATGTATTGTATTACAAACAGTAATACAAAATTGCCAGATAATTTATACAGAAATAATTGGAAGATTGAGGCTGAGACAATCAGAGAAGACTGCAGTTTAGATTTCTAGAAGTGGGAGAAGTGAAAACTAAAAACTAAACAAAAAGGGGAACTTGTTTTACGAAACGGAAACAGAAACTTGGGAGTTTATGAGGATTAACATGCAGTTAAACGTGAATGTCAGTACAATACTTGGCAGTCCACAGTCGCATGAATGGGAACCAAAGCTGCTCTAGGGTCCTCCCTCCAGTTACCTTCCCCAGGAAGGTTTTGAAAACTAGCCAAGGATGTGATGCAGAGCTGAGTAGCATAATGTCCCTTTAAAACCTTTTATCCTCATCTGTCTTTGCCTATACAGTATATTATAATATAAACTATCGTCTATCATTACCAGAAATGCTTTAAACGTTGCATTTTTAAGCAGAATAAGCTAGCTATTCCACTATATTCTTACCTTAAAATTACAGCTAATAGTTTAGAAAGAGTAAATCTATCTCCACTGTTACTTGGAAACATTGCAGCAAGGATTAAGGTAAAAAGTCCTATGGAGAGAAAAGGATAAAAAAAAAGATACATTAGCTTAAATACTGTCAAAATTATTTATTACCAACTTGATTGTTTAAATAAGTTAATTAGACACCTAACTTTTAAACTAATTTTTGTCATTTTTAAATGACTAAGAATAAGACTGCAGTTACCTAGGCTGAAATGTTCAGAGATCACACATAAAAACAGCCTCCAAATGAAACCATGTTTATTTCAACAATACAGATCAAGTACAGTCCTATTTATTTTAAAACTAATAAGAGAGTTAAACTGAGCATTCAGAGTAACATTCTGACCTCATCATAGTGAACTAAAGTTATTTTTACAGCTTCAAAAATACTTTTTTTATCTTCCAGATTTGGAAGGTGATTCAATTTTAAAAATAAAACACCTGGGCCTCCCTGGTGGCGCAGTGGTTAAGAGTCCGCCTGCCAATGCAGGGGATACGGGTTCGTGCCCCGGTCTGGGAGGATCCCATATGCCGCGGAGCGGCTGGGCCCGTGAGCCATGGCCGCTGGGCCTGCGCATCCGGAGCCTGTGCTCCGCAACGGGAGAGGCCACAACAGTGAGAGGCCCGCATACCGCAAAAAAAAAATAATAAAAATAAATAAATAAATAAATAAATAAAAATAAAACACCTTTCATAGGGCAAATTATAGTTATGAAATAAGCAATTACATTTAGCCAAAGGGTTGAAAAAAAGATCTTTAGAAAGAATATGTGAAAGGAAAGACAGCTACAATATAGAGTCAGCCTATAAAACTTTAATATATTGTTGTATAAAAAATACTGTAAAGTATTGGAAGGAATATAAATAGCACAAGGCTATGGCACAAAATTTAAAGATTAAATAGTAGTTATACCAATATACATTAGAAAGAATGAAATAATTTAAAACAAGATAAAAATATATGTATATGTACACATATATATCAGAAATAGGTCTTGAGTTATAATACAGATTTTGAAGACAAATTTCTTACCAGAAGTTGAGGACAAAATATTAACTATAGCAACTTTTGTGTCTGAAAGTGCTTCTTGATATGACAAATTTGCCAAAAACCACTAAAGAAATAGAAAATAAAGTGAAACCTAATAAATGACTTTTTATATTTATCATTATAATTTATAGTCCCCTCCTTTTTTTCTCCCTCTAAATACTGCTATCATATGTTTTAAAATCTGCTTTGTACTGAAAAGTCACAGGCCCAAAAAGAAGACAAACATTTATATCAGACCTAATATCTTTGCTATCCAACTTCCCTTAAGAAATTAACAACAGTTGGTTAAAAATTAGCACTGTTCAGGCTTTTTTAAAAATTAGGGTAAATTTAATATCCAATCAACATTGAAATTTGCTTTATCCAAGCACTGATAGTACTCTATTAGGTTTATCTAAATCAAATTTAAGTTGGGGAGAATTCTCAAACATTAAAATACGTACAGATGAATATACATGAGAAATCGATTGAACAAGGTGATGCCTAAGGGGATGGATGGAACTAGCCAGATCGATAGACAAAAGGTTACATTCACTTTGGAAATTTTAAAATGTCCAAGAAATTGTGAATTTACTGGCTAACTGTGATTGTTTCTCTGATTCTCAGTTTTGAGACATAATATAAAGAGTTCTCATAACTTTGAATATAATGAAGGAAGTTTTCCAGCTATGAGGATTTTCTTTCTTCTTTTTTCCCTTTTGCTTGTCTAGGCTAGGTTATTCTTATATTCCCAACCCTGTGCCTACTTTGATTTAGAGAATAAGAAATAGGACCTCTTTTTTTTTTTTCCTTTTTTTTTTTTTTGCAGTACGCGGGCCTCTCACTGTTGTGGCCTCTCCCGTTGCGGAGCACAGGCTCTGGACGCGTAGGCTCAGCGGCCATGGCTCACGGGCCCAGCCGCTCCGCGGCATGTGGGATCTTCCCGGACCGGGGCACGAACCCATGTCCCCTGCATCGGCAGGCGGACTCTCAACCACTGTGCCACCAGGGAAGCCCCATGAAATAGGACCTCTTTTGATGAAGCCTGGTGTGTGCGTGTGCGTGTGTGTGTGTGTGCATCCAAAGTTCATTTGTTTTTACTGCTATCAGATAATCTAATACAGTTTACCACAACTCATCCATTTTTCTGTTGATGAACACTTTTTTGACTATTTCAAACAATGCTACCAAGAATATTCTAGCATATGCCTCCTGGGGCATATGTGCATGAGTGCCCCTAATGTAGTATATACTAAGAAGCAGATTGCTGGGTCAAAGTAAATTAACTGCTTGTCTGTTTTCTGTTACTTAAACAGACTGACTGGATAATCATATTCTACTGGAGAATGACTTGTCTCTATTAAGGGAGGGACATCTCTTGATATCTCTCAGAACCTGTAGTTAAGTGAGAGTATAGTTATTAGCATTTATATTTCAAAGCAGCAGTACAGACACGTGATCTTAGAGCTAGATCTTACTGCTAGAAGGCAGCACATGGCTGAGAGTCTAGAAGTCTTCATTCAGTATACACTGTACTCAAAGCTAAAGCCAGACTCTGATTCCATCTGTAGTCCTCTGACTTCCTAACTGCACTTGACTATCTAAATAAGAAAATGAGGTTAGCAACTGGTAAGATGGGCGATATCAAATATATATGACAATAGAAGCCACAATCTGCTTGCAGCTGAAGTGCTAACAAAGAAGCAGAGGGCTTCCCTGGTGGCGCAGTGGTTGAGAGTCCGCCTGCCGATGCAGGGGACACGGGTTCGTGTCCCGGTCCGGGAGGATCCCGCGTGCTGCGGAGCAGCTGGGCCCGTGAGCCATGGCCGCTGAGCCTGCGCGTCCGGAGCCTGTGCTCTGCAACGGGAGAGGCCACAACAGTGAGAGGCCCGCGTACCGCAAAAAAAAAAAAAAAAAGAAGAAGCAGCAGAAGATTCTGCCCTTAATTATCTTTTGGAGATTCTCTACAAGAACAGGCCATGCTTGTGGGGTGATAATTAGCTTTCTTGACCCACTTTCCTTACCACTTTAATACTTAAATACTGTGCTCATTTTCCAAACAATCTTACTGGTCTCTGCTAATGTGAGATAAAGAAATAAAAACAGACAACTTAGATTGCAGGAATTCAAAGAGTATAACTACTCATCATTAGCTATGAACTCTTTCCAGAAAGATCTTCCCATTCTCCAGCTCTCCCCAAACTCCATTCTCTGGCTTTTAAACCCAAGGCAGCCTCATCACAAAAGAAGACCATCTCAATTGCCCTCCGGTAAAAATTATCTTTACAATGTTTCCTTTCATTATTCCAGAGTTGAGGACAACCACTTACTAATAATTAAGCTGTCACAAATAATTTATATAGTATTTCATTATTTCATGAGTGATAATTCATTTTAAAATTAGCATAAAAGCCTGTATGACCTAAATTACATCTTACAGAAAAAATTAAAACACCATAAGTCCTAATGAGACAAAAGAATTAAAGGACTGGCAAATACAGTAATCATTAACTCCTTTTGACCTACAATGTACAATACATTAGCCACTAGCCACATGTGACTACTAAGCAAATGAAATGTGGCTACTTTGAATTGAAATGTTTAGAAATTGAAATAAAAACTGAAATTGAAATGAAACAGAAAAAGAAATTGAAATGAAATAGAAATGCTTAAAAATTGAAATGTTTAGAAGATTTTAGTACAAAGAATGTAAACTATCTCATCAATAATTTTTATATTGATAATATTTTGAAGTGTTTTACATATAGTGGGTTAAATAAAAATATAGTATTAAGGGACTCCCCTGGTGGCGCAGTAGTGAAGAATCTGCCTGCTAATGCAGGGAACATGGGTTCGAGGCCTGGTCTGGGAAGATCCCACATGCCGCGGAGCAACTAACCCGTGTGCCACAACTACTGAGTCTGCGCTCTAGAGCCCGCGAGACACAACTACTGAGCCTGCATGCCACAACTACTGAAGTCCACATGCCTAGAGCCCGTGCTCTGCAACAGGAGAAGCCACCGCAATGAGAAGCTCCGCACTGCAACGAAGAGTAGCCCCTGCTCACCACAACCAGAGAAAGCCTGCGCGTAGCAACGAAGCCCCAATACAACCAAATAAATTAATCAAAAAAATATATATATAGTATTAAAAGTAACTTGTTTCTCTTTTATTTAATGTGGCTACTAGAAAATTTTAAAATACCTATGTGACCTGCATTTGCACATTATATTTCTGTTGAACAGCGTTGCTCTAGAGCTCATCCAAGCTTATTACTCTATTAAGTCAGGTTTTTAAAAAGATATATACCTGGACTATATTACTCTGACTTTCTACAGAAATGTCTTTACTTAAGATTAACACAGCTCCCTGCTCTTATAACTTACTTAAGGTTGATTTTTCAAAAAAAGGCTATTAAAGGTGGAAGCAACATAAGTGTACATCAATGGATGAATGGATAAACAAAATGTGGTATATATATACAGTGGAATATTACATAGCCTTAAAAAGGGAAAATATTCTGACACATGATACAAAGATGAACCTTGAAGACACTGTGCTAAGTGAAATAAGCCAGTCACCAAAGGAAAAATACTGTATAATTCCATTCATATGAGGTGCACAGAGCAGTCAAATTCAGAGAGACAGAAAGTAGAATGGTGGCTGTCAAGGGCTACGGAGGTGGGAAAGAGAAGTTGTCATTTAATGGGTATAGTTTTAGTTTTGCAAGATGAAAAAAGTTCTGCTGATAGACAGTGGTGATGGTTGCAAAACAGTGTGAATGTATTTAATGCCAGTGAACTGTACACTTAAAAATAGTCAAAACAGTAAGTTTTATGGTAGGTATATTTTACTACAATTTTTCTAAAAGGCTGTTATCTGTACATATCTACCTGTAAATCTGCTATACAGAATAGTGCCTTTCTACGTAAGAACCTATGAAATATATTCTCTCGGTTTTGAGTTAGGAAAAGTTTATTTTATCAATAGATGACAAACTGTGTTAACTCAGGAAGTTTTCCTTTTTTCCTTTCTGCCCATTTGTCTACAGATGAATTGTGTGCTTTCTTTCTTTCTTTAAATGTAAGTTCCTGATATAATCAACCCATTCCACAGCCAGTTTGCACCCTACACAGACATTATCTGTTTAGTCTGGCTCTTATCCACCCTTCCTTTTTAAACTTTTACTTTATAGATCCTTTTATCGTGTTTCACCTCAAGTTTCCTTTAAAAATTAGGAGATATAATTAATAAATCTTTGTCTTGCCGTACTTAAATAAACTGAAATCACAATAGAATAATCCAAATATATGAGCCTTTAAATCAACTTTATTACATATGTAATTATCATAGTACAACTCCCAAAGATTCTTTGATTTGTACTCCTGAATATATTAATCAAGGTATCACTAAAACAGAGGTTATTCAGTTAGAGGATGGTGAAAAATTGGCTATGCAGTAAATATGAGAGGCAAAACTGCAAAGTAAAAAAATCTTATAATCAGGCTAATAATATTGACATTAGCATTGTATTACCTAGTGGTTTAAAATGCTCAGTATAAATTTAAACCTTAAAGGCCCATACTAAACTACCTTGGAATAGTCTACTTCCAATGATACATATAGAAAAGAGCACTGAAATTCATTTTTTAAATTGTAAATCGGAGTTTACTAACTCAGACAAGTTATCTAATCCCAGATTAGCCAAAAATAATATTTTATTTGCTATATGAATATTTTATTGAAACATTAAGCATATTTTTGTTTCTATATTAAAATAATTAAGAAGCCATAAACAATATTATAATAAACAATGAAAAAATGTTTACTATGAGTATTTATAAAATATTTGACCACATTTATATGAATTTAAAATAAAACCTCAAAAGGACTTATTTGAAGAAATCAATGCAATCAATGAAAACTCTTATCTGGACATTTACTAGTGCTTGTATATATCATAGTGTGAAATAACTCTATTCATTTTTCTGACCATGAGGCAATGTCAAATTCTAAATATACATGAGTGGTTGTTGTGTATAGTATTTATTGAATTCTTTTACGTATGCCTAGTATTTATTAATTTTAATACTCTAATTTCCCTATGATAGCAGATAACAGAGTTCAAAGTCACGACTAAGGCAACCTAATAGTCTTAAACTTTAATACTATATTGTTGGTATGTCTACTGTCTTAAAAGTCAAATTCCAAACATATAATAAAAAGAAGACTTACCACAAAGCAAAAAAAAAAGCTAATTTTTGCTACTTGAGTTGCAGTAAGTTTCCCCACAGTTTTGAGTAAGGATTCTTGTTCTTTCACGGTAGGATATGACATGCGAGATAACTTAGCTTCCAATGCATGGCTTGATGGAAGCTGTCGAATCTCCATGATATTACTAAACCTTACTCGAGACTTTTTGGGAGCTTGAAAGGAAAAGTAAAGTATAAAATCATTAAACGTTTCCCCTCACATCCAAAAAATGTCACAAGTTTTAATTTACTTATAAATGCATATTATTTAATCCATCTATAATCATATTTGAACAGTCAAAAAAAACAGTTAAATTATTACATGGGACAGCTCTGCTCATTCAAAAGAGTTGGTGGGAAAAATGTTTCCATCTATAAAAAAATTTGAAGGTTTTAAAATGAGACCAATATTCAACAAAGTTTCAAACAACTGCCTGGTTCAGGATTATAGTATGATTATTATTTTAGCATTTATAGTAAAAGTTTATTTGGATTTTACCTCATAGATACCCAATTTATGAGAATTATTTTCCTGGTCAAGCATGCAGAACATTCTTTTGTAGTTCCCTTCCTTGAAAGAGAATATCGTGGATGAATACTGTGCGTTACATTGAGGCTGGCATTCTTTACCATGTTCAAAGAACCAGCAAAACTCCTGTAATTTGCTATCAAGGTCTTTGATGGTCTGGTTGAAGAGGATTCTGTTCATTAATAAATATATCTATATATACATAATAACATCATAGAGATTTCTGGTATTTGGAAGTTATTTCCATTGAATTAATAAAAACGTCCAGTCAACTGAACAACTACAGGCTAAGCCAACACCACATGGAACAGAAGAACTGCCAGGTGATCCCAGGCAACCCACAGAGCCACTAAGTTTTGGGATGGCTTGAATGAAGCTAAAATTTCCACCCATTTCTAAGTTATGAAATTCTAAGTTTTGCTTACATTTTTCAGTATCAATGTTTGTGTTCTCAGGTTTTTCACTTGGAAGATCATGAAATTTCACAGGAACATACAGAGGTTCACTCTGGAATGCAGCAAAAACAGAAACAAATATAAACAAGTATAATAGCTGATATAATGGCTAAATTTAAGTGGGTGGTATACAGACACAGATACCACCCAGAACAGGGCTGTTCACCACCATGTTTATACAGCATAATTTTCCCAAAATGCATTTTCAAGACTTATATAGGAAACTCAAATGATCCACCCAGGTACTATGACAGAAAGAATCAATTTAAAGCTTAGAAATGTAATCACACGGCACTGGCACATTATGATATTTATTTTTTAAATGTCATAAAAACAGACCTCCCTCAGCTAACAGATTATCTCCCATTCCTTTTCATTCATTCTTTTAACATATACATATTGAGCTCCTACTACATCAGGTGCTGTTCTAGGTCCCAGGGATATAAGAGCGAATAGAGGGCTTCCCTGGTGGCGCAGTGGTTGAGAGTCCGCCTGCCGATGCAGAGGATACGGGTTCGTGTCCCGGTCCGGGAAGATCCCACATGCCGCAGGGCGGCTGGGCCCGTGAGCCATGGCCGCTGAGCCTGCGCATCCGGAGCCTGTGCTCCGCAACGGGAGAGGCCACAACAGTGAGAGGCCCGCGTACCGCCGGAAAAAAAAAAAAAAAAGAGCGAATAGAGACACAGTCTCTGTCCTCAGTGATATAAAATAACTTAGTGGCAGACAACAGAATTAAAGCCAGGTTTGTCTACATTTTTAAGTGGTTCTAAATCCCCCAACTGTTTTTGTAAATGTTCTTCAGATGATCTATATTTAAGGCAGAATTCTGATAATTTAAGAAACAAGGCTGTTTCTTAAATTATCATAAAATATTTTTTGTTTCAATTTATCTTTAACTCCTGATACAGACTCTGCCAATGAAAAATATTCAGTAGGGCCTCCCTGGTGGCGCAAGTGGTTGAGAGTCCGCCTGCCGATGCAGGGGATACGGGTTCGTGCCCCAGTCTGGGAGGATCCCATATGCCGCGGAGCGGCTGGGCCCGTGAGCCATGGCCGCTGAGCCTGGGCGTCCGGAGCCTGCGAGTCCGGAGCCTGTGCTCCGCAACGGGGGAGGCCACAACAGTGAGAGGCCCGCATACCGAAAAAAAAAAAAAAAAATATTCAGTAAATGAAGAGACAACAGGATTTGGAAATAGATGGAGTCTCATTGTTGCATTGAACTTTTCATCATAGCATTTGGCCTAGAACAATTTGACATGTCCATCTTACAGATAATAGAAAAAAATAGTAGAAGAGTAGGCTGCCATCTCAACTCTGTCTTCTACACTGATAGAGACAACTGATATTAGTCTTGTTTGTTTTTTTCTGTTGTTTGTTTGTTTTTTTGGGTTTTTTTGGCCGCACAGCGAGGCTTGCAGGATCTTAGTCCTCCAACCAGGGATCAAACCCGCGCTCTCGGTAGTGAAAGCGCAGAGTCCTAACCACTGAACCACCAGGGGATTAGTCTTGTTGATGTTTAGGATCCCAGAGAAAAGAAATGACATTTTCTCTAAGATTCACAAACCATTCACAGCACCCGGTAAGCTACCTTGCAAGCACCTGTAGTTCTACAAGTCAGAGGAACAAAAAACTGTACTGTCAGTAAGGTCACCGAGCTAGTGCTTCATAAATTGGTTATTAAATTTTAGAGTTAACCTTAAAATTTTTCTCAGATAGAATGCCACATTTGGAATAATATATTTTAAAGAGATGCCTTAGTAATGGCGTAAAAAAAGAATAGATTTTGGGGCTTCCCTGGTGGCGCGGTGGTTGAGAGTCCGCCTGCCGATGCAGGGGACATGGGTTCGTGCCCCGGTCCGGGAGGATCCCACATGCCGCGGAGCAGCTGGGCCCGTGAGCCATGGCCGCTGAGCCTGCGCGTCCGGAGCCTGTGCTCCGCAACGGGAGAGGCCACAACAGTGAGAGGCCCGCGTACCGCAAAAAAAAAAAAAAAAAAAAAAAAGAATAGATTTTTACATACTCTCTCTCCAACAAGATTATAAATGCTTAAATAGAGTGACTGATAATTCCTTTATATGCTTGCTTATTATCTGTCTCCCTCCCTTCCCCGAACACACACTAGAACATAGGCTGTATTTTGAGAGTCTAGAACAAGTGTTTAACATACGTTAAGTGCTCTTAAAAATTTGTGAAATGAATAAACAATCTGCTTATAGAGTCTCAGTGTCAAGTAAATGTATTTGTTTCTAAGTGGTAATAATATAATAACAAACATGAAGTGACAAAGTTGGTAAGAAACAAAGGACAAAGGACTTCCTTTACTATTTTCAGTCCTTAACTAATTTCCTCTTCCCTTCTCTCCCCAGAGGTGGCTGAATTGCTTACTTTTAGGTCTCAGGTATCTCTAAGAAAGTACCAAATTACAACTCTCATGGAGAGCAGCCAACATTGAGATATATTTTTATTTTAATCTAGCTGTGGTGCTATCAACGCTATTTCAGTCCTTCCCGCCATGGTCAACTCCACCCGCTCTCTTCCTGAGGAGAAAAGAAACACTTACCAAAGAACTATTCATAGTTGTATCTGTTGTGCAAGCAGCAAAGTAACCTTCAGCATCTGCAAACTACATATTAATGAGACATAAAATTCAATTAAACTCATGAAATAAAGTAGAACTAGTATGAGTCACAGCTCAAAGGTACAGAACCAAAAACCCAGAGCAGACCTATAAGGGTATAATCATTTTTTTTTAAAAGACACCAATTGTACTTGCACATTTCTTACTGTTTTTTCTTTCTTTATTTATTTATTTATGTATTTATGGCTGTGTTGGGTCTTCGTTTCTGTGCGAGGGCTTTCTCTAGTTGTGGCAAGCGGGGGCCACTCTTCATCGCGGTGCGCGGGCCTCTCACTGTCGCGGCCTCTCTTGTTGCGGAGCGCAGGCTCCAGACGCGCAGGCTCAGTAGTTGTGGCTCACGGGCCTAGTTGCTCCGCGGCATGTGGGATCCTCCCAGACCAGGGCTCGAACCCACGTCCCCTGCATCAGCAGGCGGACTCTCAACCACTGTGCCACCAGGGAAGCCCTATAATCATTATTAATAATAATAGCAGCTAATGCCAAGTACTCGACCATGTAAGGTAAGTATTATCATCTTTATTTTATTGATGAGGAAATTGAGGATAAGAAATTTCATCTAAGTAACAGAACTAGGATTAAAGCCCAGTTTAGTCTAACTCTGAACTTAAGCCCTTTTCACAATATTATAATAACATTTCAGATCACCAGGGAGAGGATGGATGGGTTAGTGAAGAAGGCAAATAACACCTTAGCATTATCATGATGACAGTGTTAACCTCAAGAATCCCCTAAATGGATTCAGACACTGGACCACTTTGAGAACCACTGTTCTAGTGCTGTAAAAGCATGCTTTTATTCACACCCACAACTACCCTATCATTTATCCCTGCTTAAAGTTTGAAGAGGTTAAATAACTTGCTAAAGATCACACAATCAGCAAGTGACAGAACAAGATTCAAACACCAGAAGCCCATGCCCTTAAAAAACCTTTATAAATCAGTAAGAAAGAGTTATTGTAGAAAAATGGACAAGATAAGGACAACTCACAAAAGAATTCTACTGTGCAACAAATATATGAAAAAGTAACCAAAAACACACAGATTAAACAAGATACCACTGTCTACCTATCATATTGGCAAAGCATTAGGGTTTTGCTAACAGTTCAGTCTCATGCACTGCTAACAGACATAAATCAGGTGCAATTATTGTAGATGATAATTTAGCAAAAGGAATCAAAAGCTATATAATGACATTACTGTTTTATCCAGCAATTATACTTTTAGGAATTTATCCTAAGTAAATAACTACAGATGTGTACAAAGACATTCCTATTTAATTAAAACAAAAGAGAAAGTGAAGGGACTTCCCTGGTGGCGTAGTGGTTAAGAATCCGCCTGCCAATGCAGGGGACATGGGTTCGAGCCCTGGTCTGGGAAGATCCCACATGCCGTGGAGCAACTAAGCCTGTGCGCCACATGTACTGAGCGTGTGCTCTAGAGCCCGTGAGCCACAACTACTGAGCCTGTATGCCACAACTACTGAAGCCCATGTACCTAGAGCCTGTGCTCTGCAACAAGAGGAGCCACCACAATGAGAAGCCCGTGCACTGCAATGAACAGTAGACCCCGTTCGCTGCAACTAGAGAAAGCCCGCGTGCAGCAACAAAAACTCAACGCAGCCAAAAATAAAAATAAATAAATTTATTTTAAAAAAATTGGGGAAAAGAAAAAAATGGTTAAAATGGTAAATTTGATGTTATGTGTATTTTACCACAATTTTAAAAAGAGAGAAAAGGATAGAGAATTAAAAAGGAAAAAAAAAAAGGAAAAGGATTAATGTAAAAGAGAGTTTTATGGGCTTCCCTGGTGGTGGCACAGTGGTTAGGAATCCACCTGCCAATGCAGGGAACACAGGTTAGAGCCCTGATCCGGGAAGATCCCACATGCTGTAGAGCAACTAAGCCCATGCGCCACAACTACTGAGCCTGCGTTCTAGAGCCTGTGAGCCACAACTACTGAAGCCCATGTGCCTAGAGCCCATGCTCCTCAAGAAGAACAAGAGAAGCCACCGCAATGAGAAGCCCGCGCACTGCAACAAAGAGTAGCCCCCGCTCACCGCAACTAGAGAAAGCCCGCGTGCAGCAACAAAGACCCAACGCAGCCAAAAATAAATAAATAAATAAATGTGTAAAAAATAAAAAAAAAGAGAGAGTTTTATATTCTTCATTATCAAAAATTCAGTTTCTACTACACAGAAGATACATCACTACATAAACTGCCATTTCTTTCAAAACTTATAAACAAGCATTTTATGTGACATTAGTGATGGAATATAATTTCATTAGCCAAACATCTGAAATATGCCCTGAAACATGTTATTTTCATTTTAACATATAAACTTTGAATTAGTTTGCTTCTACAATCAACTTTATAGCTAATTAGATGATATTTATTTGATCTGCAAATGACCACAGACTCTAGATATTCTTCTTATCCTTTATCTTCCATTATCTTCTCCACATTAGTTGATTTGGACTAGTTAAGTAAGTCTTAACAACTCAGAGCATGTCATGAGGTAAGGGAAAGAAAGTGATTATGTACCTTTGACTTCTCACAAAACATTCTGATGCCAAGCTCATTAGAAGAGTAAATTTAAAAGTATGGACAAAAGCAAGTTTTTCTTATATCATGCTATCTTCACTCATTTAAAGAACAATTTAAAATCTGACTGTTTTTCAAGAAACTAACAGTTTGAAAAAATCTACCCCCGCTCCAACAAACAGTTAAAATTTTAAACTTACAAAAGCAGCATGCTTTCCTCGAAATCCTCTTGTACACTGTTGTCTCCATGGCTTCCAAATTATAAAGCCCAAAAGGTACAGAACAAACATAGACGTTTTTGCAAAGGTGCTGAAGAACGGTTTGTTGTACTGAGTAAAAACATACTGTGGAGGAAAAAGTTACAGAAACTGTGAGACAAACCTTATTACTCATTTCCAATAAAATACAGTTATTACATGATTTTTAACTCTAGAAGTTCATTTGGAAGGGAAAGATCAAAAGGGATTATAAAAATATTTTGAATTCATTTCTGAATATTGTATTTGCCTTGCATACAAAGGATAATATTTCCAAAACAAAGCAGCAACAACTTGCACAACAACTTTTGTTCAATAGTCACTGAAAACCTACTATGCAACAGTATCTATACTAGCAGCTAAGGAAAAACAAGATAGGATTTCCTGAGAGGAGATCTATAGGTACAGATACAGATATATAGACACAGATATAGATATGAAGAATACACAGTGTTATGTGCTAATACCATGATAGGGGGATACAGGGTACCATGAGAGTACCAAAGAAAGACGGACCATTTTGAACGTTACAGAAGTTTCCCAAAAGAAGCTATTCTTGATCTGTATCTGAAGGCCCAAACAGAGGAAATAGCATAAAGAGAAGCAATGAAACAGTATGGGGTATGAAGAAAACTGCATGAAGTTTAATGTTATTAGGAAGTTATACAACAACCTGTAATCATTGTTTTTTTGTTTGATTTTTAAAAATTGAACTATAGTTGATTTACAGTGTTGTGTTAGTTTCAGGTGTATAGCCAAGTGATTCAGTTTTTTATGTATGTATATATATATATATATATATATATATATATATATATATATATATATATATATTCTTTTTCAGATTCTTTTCCATTATAAGTTATTACAAGATATTGAATATAGTTCCCTGTGCTATACAGTAGATCCTTGTAATCCTCATTTAAATTGAAAATATCAGAATGAAGTCATAATTTTTGTTTCCAAAAAAACCCCCCCAAAAACCTAGTTATATGCATTGAAAAGGCCTAGAAAAAAATGATAACCCAGAGGGGGCAGACAGCAGAAGGAAGAAGAACTACAATTCTACAGCCTGTGGAAGGAAAACTATATTCACAGAAAGATAGACTAAATGGAAAGGCAGAGAACTTTGTACCAGACGAAGGAGCAAGATAAAACCCCACAAAAACAACTAAATTACGTGGAGATAGGCAACCTTCCAGAAAAAGAATTCAGAATAATGACAGTGAAGATGATCCAGGACCTCGGAAAAAGAATGGAGGCAAAGATCGAGAAGATGCAAGAAATGTTTAACAAAGACCTAGAAAAAATAAAGAACAAATAAACAGAGATGAACAACACAATAACTGAAATGAAAACTACACTAGAAGGAATCAATAGCAGAATAACTGAGGCAGAAGAACAGATAAGTGACCTGGAAGACAGAATGGTGGAATTCACTGCTGCAGAACAGAATAAAGAAAAAAGAATGAAAAGAAATGCAGACAGCCTAAGAGACCTCTGGGACAACATTAAACACAACAACATTCACATTATAGGGGTCCCAGAAGGAGAAGAGAGAGAGAAAGGACCCGAGAAAATACTTGAAGAGATTACAGTCAAAGACTTCCCTAACATGGGAAAGGAAATAGCCACCCAAGTCCAGGAAGCGCAGAGAGTCCTATACAGGATAAACCCAAGGAGAAACACACCGAGACACACAGTAATCAAATTGGCAAAAATTAAAGACAAAGAAGACAATTATTGAAAGCAGCAAGGGAAAAACGACAAATAACATACAAGGGAACTCCCGTAAGGTTAACAGCTGATTTCTCAGCAGAAATGCTACAAGCCAGAAGGGAGTGGCATGATACACTTAAACTGATGAAAGGGAAGAACCTACAACCAAGATTACTCCACCCAGTAAGGATCTCATTCAGATTTGATGGAGAGATCAAAAGCTTTACAGACAAGCAAAAGCTAACAGAATTCAGCACCACAAAACCAGCTCTACAACAAATGCTAAAGGAACTTCTCTAAGTGGGAAACACACAAGAAGAAAAGGACCTACAAAAACAAACGCAAAACAATTAAGAAAATGGTGATAGCAACATACATATTGATAATTACCTTAAACGTGAATGGATTAAATGCTCCAACCAAAAGACACAGGCTTGCTGAATGGATACAAAAACAAGACCCATATATATGCTGTCTACAAGAGACCCACTTCAGACCTACAGACACATAGAGACTGAAAGTGAGGGGATGGAAAAAGATATTCCATGTAAATGGAAATCAAAAGAAAGCTGGAGTTACCAACACTCATATCAGATAAAATAGACTTTAAAATAAAGAATATTACAAGAGACAAGGAAGGAAGTACATAATGATCAAGGGGTTGATCCAAGAAAAAGACGTAACAATTATAGATACATATGCACCCAACAAAGGAGCAACTCAATACATAAGGCAACTGCTAACAGCTATAAAAGAGGAAATTGGGCTTCCCTGGTGGCGCAGTGGTTGAGAGTCCGCCTGCTGATGCAGGGGACACGGGTTCGTGCCCTGGTCTGGGAAGATCCCACATGCCGCGGAGCGGCTGGGCCCGTGAGCCATGGCTGCTGAGCCTGTGCTTCTGGAGCCTGTGCTCCACAACGGGAGAGGCCACAACAGTGAGAGGCCCACGTACCGCAAAAAAAAAAAAAAAAGAGGAAATTGACAGTAACATAATAGTCAAGGACTTTAACACCTCACTTACAACAATGGACAGATCATCCAGGCAGAAAAATAATAAGGAAACACGAGCTTTAAATGACACAACAGACCAGATAGATTTAATTGATATTTATAGGACATTCCATTCAAAAACAGCAGATTACACTTTCTTCTCAAGTGCACACAGAACATTCTCCAGGACAGATCACGTCTTGGGTCACAAATCAAGCCTTGGTAATTTTTTTTTTTTTTTTTGCGGTACACGGGCCTCTCACTGCTGTGGCCTCTCCCGTCGCGGAGCACAGGCTCTGCACACGCAGGCTCAGCGGCCCTGGACGCGCAGGCTCAGCGGCCACGGCTCACGGACCTAGCTGCTCCGCGGCATGTGGGATCTTCCCGGACCGGGGCACAAAACCGTGTCCCCTGCATCAGCCGGCGGACTCTCAACCACTGTGTCACAAGGGAAGCCCAAGCCTTGGTAAATTTAGGAAAACAAATCGTATCAAGCATCTTTTCTGACCACAACGCTATGAGATTAGAAATTAATTACAGGGAAAAAAACGTAAAAAACACAAACACATGTAGGCTAAACAATATGTTACTAAATAACCAAGAGATCACTGAAGAAATCAAAGAGGAAATTAAAAAATACCTAGAGACAAATTACAACGAAAACACGATGATCCAAAACCTATGGGATGCAGCAAAAGCAGTTGTAAGAGGGAAGTTTAGAGCTATACAAGCCTACCTCGGAAACAAAAAAAAAAACTCAAATAAACAATCTAAACTTACACCTAAAAGAACTAGAGAAAGAAGAACAAACAAAACCAGTTAGTAGAAGGCAAGAAATAATAAAGATCAGAGCAGAAATAAATAAAATAGAAACAAAGAAAACAATAGCAAAGATCAATAAAACTAAAAGCTGGTTCTTTGAGAAGATAAACAAAATTGATAGACCTTTAGCCAGACTCATCAAGAAAAAGAGGGAGAGGACTCAAATCAATAAAATTAGAAATGAAAGAGGAGAAGTTACAATGGACACTGCAGAAAGACAAAGCATCATAAGAGACTACTACAAAGCAACTCTATGCCAATAAAATGGACAACCTGGAAGAAATGGACAAATTCTTAGAAAGGTATAACCTTCCAAGACTGAACCAGGACAAAATAGGAAATATGAACAGATCAATCACAAGTAACGAAATTGAAACTGTGATTAAAAATCTTCTAACAAACAAAACCCCAGGACCAGATGGCTTCACAGGTGAATTCTATCAAACATTTAGAGAAGAGCTAACACCCAACCTTCTCAAACTCTTCCAAAAAACTGCAGAGGAAGGAACACTCCCAAACTCATTCTACGAGGCCACCATCACCCTGATACCAAAACCAGATACTAAGAAAACAAAAATAGTACAAAAAAAGAAAATTACAGACCAATATCACTGATGAATATAGATGCAAAAATCCTCAAAAAAAAAATACTAGCAAACAGAATCCAGACAGCAATCAGAGAAGAAAAAGAAATAAGAGGAATCCAAATTGGAAAAGATGTAAAGCTGTCACTCTTTGCAAATGATATGATACTGTACATAGAGAATACTAAAGACTCTAACAAAAAACTACTAGAGCTAATGAATTTGGTAAAGTAGCAGGATACAAAATTAATGCACAGAAATCTCTTGCATTCCTATACACTAATGACAAAAAACCTGAAAGAGAAATTAAGGAAACACTCCCATTTACCACTGCAACAAAAAGAATAAAATACCTAGGAATAAACCTACCTAAGGAGACAAAAGACCTGTATGCAGAACAGAATAAGACACCGATGAAAGAAATTAAAGATGATACAAACAGGTGGAGAGATATACCATGTTCTTTGATTGGAAGAATCAACATTTTAAAAATGACTCTACTACCCAAAGCAATCTACAGATTCAATGCAACCCCTATCAAACTGCCAATGGCATTTTACACAGAAGTAGAACAAAAAATTTCACAATTTGTATGGAAACACAAAAGACCCCGAATAGCCAAAGCAATCTTGAGAAAGAAAAATGGAGCTGGAGGACTCAGACTCCCTGACTTCAGACTATACTACAAAGCTACAGTAATCGAGACAGTATGGTACTGGCACAGAAACAGAAATATAGATCAATGGAACAGGATAGAAAGCCCAGAGGTAAACCCATGCACATATGGTCACCTTATTTTTGATAAAGGAGGCAAGAATATACAATGGAGAAAAGACAGCCTCTTCAATAAGTGGTGCTGGGAAAACTGGACAGCTACATGTAAAAGAATGAAATTAGAACACTCCCTAACACTATACACAAAAATAAACTCAAAATGGATTAAAGACATACATGTAAGGCCAGACACTAAAAAACTCTTAGAGGAAAACATAGGCAGGACACTCTATGACATAAATCACAGCAAGATCCTTTTTGATCCACCTCCTAGAGTAATGGAAATAAAAACAAAAATAAAGAAATGGGACCTAATGAAACTTAAAAGCTTTTGCACAGCAAAGGGAACCATAAACAAGATGAAAAGACAACCCTCAGAATGGAAGAAAATATTTGCAAATGAAGCAACTGACAAAGGATTAATCTCCAAAATTTACAAGCAGCTCATGCAGCTCAATATGAAAAAACAAACAACCCAATCCAAAAATTAGCAGAAGACCTAAATAGACATTTCTCCAAAGAAGATATACAGACTGCCAACAAACACATGAAAGAATGCTCAACATCACTAATCATTAGAGCAATGCAAATCAAAACTACAATGAGGGGGCTTCCCTGGTGGCACAGCAGTTGAGAATCTGCCTGCTAATGCAGGGGACACAGGTTCGAGCCCTGGTCTGGGAGGATCCCACATGCCGCGGAGCAACTAGGCCCGTGAGCCACAACTACTGAGCCTGCACGTCTGGAGCCTGTGCTCCGCAACAAGAGACGCCGCGATAGTGAGAGGCCTGTGCACTGTGATGAAGAGTGGCCCCTGCTTGCCACAACTAGAGAAAGCCCTCACACAGAAACGAAGACCCAACATAGCAAAAATAAATTAATTAATTAATAAACTCCTACTGCCAACATCTTTAAAAAAAAAAAAAAAACTACAATGAGGTATCACCTCACACCAGTCAGAATGGCCATCATCAAAAAATCTACAAACAATAAATGCTGGAGAGGGTATGGAGAAAAGGGAACCCTCTTGCATTGTTGGTGGGAATGTAAATTGATATAGCCGCTATGGAGAACAATATGGAGAATCCTTAAAAAAATAAAAATAGAACTACCATACAGCCCAGCAATCCCACTACTGGGCATATACCCAGAGAAAACCATAATTCAATAAGAGTCATGTACTACAATGTTCACTGCAGCTGTATTTACAATAGCCAGGACATGGAAGTAACCTAAATGTCCATCGACATATGAATGGATAAAGAAGATGTGGCACATATATATGATGGAATATTACTCAGCCAAGAAAAGAAACGGAATTGGGTCATTGGTAGAGAGGTGGATGGATCTATAGAATGTCATACAGAGTGAAGTAAGTCGGAAAGAGAAAAACAAATACCCTATGCTAACACATGTATGTGGAACCTAGACAAATGGTACAGATGAACCGGTTTGCAGGGCAGAAATAGAGACACAGATGTAGAGAACAAACGTATGGACACCAAGTGGGGAAAGTGGCGGTGGGGAGGTGGTGGTGGTGTGAAGAATTGGGAGATTGGGATTGACATGTATACACCGATGTGTATGAAACTGATAACTAATAAGAACCTGCTGTATAAAAAAAAAGTAAAATTAAATAACAAAAAAAAGATAACCCAGAAGGAATGAGCACCTCTAGAATGCAGATGATGATCTGTACCATCTTGCACACAAAATAAACACAGGCCCTTGAAGAAAGGGTCAAATTCAAGTATGGGGCAGGAATGTATGAGATGAGTCTGGGGCATCTTGTGCCAGAAGGCAAACAGGATGTTAAAGATTAATGGGGTAATATTGAAAGGACACTGGAGAGAATTTAAAGGGGCTCCCACCAGCCACAGATAGGGCAGTTTAAGCATCAAAAGGGATAATAACCACAATTGCTTAAAACACATCAAATATACAAAAATCCATAAATGTATAATGATATGCAAAAAATCCTCAATGGTTACTTCCAGAAGTTGCTAGGCAACATTAGTTTAAAATGAATAAAGGGGGAAAAAATGAATAAAGGGAAAGAATCAAGATTTATCCAACCTTTCCTATATGACCCGTGTATCAGGATAACCAAAGAGTAGTTGTGGAAAAGTTCTCCTTAAAGAATTCTAGCTAATACACGCAGCAGGAACGACCCTTAAAAAAATCACCATTTTACAACCCTAGTGAAATACTCTATCTGGGCAATAATCATATGGATATTCAACCACTACCTAAAGATTGATGAGGAACTTACAGTGCTCACATTGGCATCATCCCAAGTAAGACTTGCAGACGTTATGGGCCTCATGTTGTGATGTCAAAGGAAGTACCCAATACCACCAAGGCACTTTTTCCTAAAAATTGAACCTAAATCAAATCAAGACTTCACATCTACCATTTTACAGGAAATAAGAGAGACAAAGGAGCAAGCTAAATGACGTCTCAAGGAAGTAACTAGCCAAATCCAGAACATGTGTGCTGTGGACTGAACGTTTGTATCCACTTAGGTGAAAATCTTAACCCCCAATGTGATGGCATGAGGAAGCAGGAGCCTGTGGGATGTGACTAGGTCACAAGGGTAAGTCATGAATGAGATTAGTTCCATAGAAAAGAGACTCCCCAGAGCTCTCCTGCCCCTTCTGCTTTGTGAGGACACAGTGAGAAGACTGCCATCTAAGAGCCAGGAGGCGGTTCACAACAGACATCAAAACTGCTGGCGCCTTGATCTTGGGTTTTTCAGTCTCCAGAACTGTAAGAAATGTTGTTTGAACCACCCAGTCTACGGTAGTCTGTTACGGTAGCAGCCCAAATGGACTACGACAGTGTGATATATTCTACAGGAAGAATGATCCAATTTCTCCAACAAATCAAAAAAAAAAAAAAAAAAAAAGAAAGGGAGGGAATACGGTTAAGGACTAAAAGTGACTTAAAAGTTCCAACAAATGTAATGTGTGATCTTTGACTAGATCCTAACCTAAAAAGACGTCCTCGACAACCAGGGAGATTTGAATATCAGATGATTTTAATGAATTATAATTGATTTTGTGAGATATATTAATGGCATGGTAATTATATTTTAAAAATTAGAAGTCCTTTTGAAATGAATATGAAAGAATTTATAGGTGAAATGACAGGTAGCTAGAATTTGCTTTAAACACTGGAAGAAAAAATGTTTGGGAAGGGGTTGATAAGATTGGCAAAATTTGGGGCTTCCCTGGTGGCACAGTGGTTAAGAATCCGCCTGCCAAGGCAGGGGACACGAGTTTGAGCCCTGGTCTGGGAAGATCCCACATGCCGTGGAGCAACTAAGCCCATGCACCACAACTACTGAGCCTGTGCTCTAGAGCCCACGAGCCACAACTACTGAGCCCGCGAGCCACAACTACTGAAGCCTGCGCGCCTAGAGCCCGTGCTCCGCAACGAGAGAAGCCACCGCAATGAGAAGCCCATGCACCACAACGAAGAGTAGCCCCCGCTCGCAGCAACTAGAGAAAAGCCCACGTGCAGCAACAAAGACCCAACACGGCCAAAAATAAATAAATAGAATAAGTAAGTCTATTAAAAAAAAAAGATTGGCAAAATTTGATAACTGTTAAAGGTAAGTGATGGGTACATGAAGATCCATTACACCATTCTCTCTACTTTGTATATGCCAGAAAATTTCCACAATAAAAAGACTGATTTTCAATTTTGAAATACACAGTATATCTTAAGTTTGAAGAGCATATCTGGCTGAGGAATTAGACGCATTACATATGCTCCTGGATAACCAAATTATAAAATATCCTCTTATTAACAGGTTTTACTTTTTTTCAAAAATAGGGACAAGTTTGTTGTTGGGTTGTTTTTTTTTTACTTTGCTTAGATATGGATTGTTAAATTATAATTTAATCAGGTGTTCTTTTGTCCTAAATTTTATTACGTGATAAATAAAAACAAAACTATTTATTTAAACTAAAATAAAAATTTAAAGATAGGCTTATTTCCCTGTCAACATTAAAGAGGTTTCTTTGTAGTTAAACTACAGAATGTTAATCTAAAAACTAAAAAGGTGGGGCCTCCCTGGTGGCGCAGTGGTTGAGAGTCCGCCTGCCGATGCAGGGGATACGGGTTCGTGCCCCGGTCTGGGAGGATCCCATATGCCGCGGAGCGGCTGGGCCCGTGAGCCATGGCCGCTGGGCCTGCGCATCCGGAGCCTGTGCTCCGCAGCGGGAGAGGCCACAACAGTGAGAGGCCCACATACTGGAAAAAAATAAAAAAAATAAAAATAAAAATAAAAACTAAAAAGGTTGTAGAAAAGTGAAAAATAAATGGCCTATTGTATTCCAGAGCCTAAGTCCAAAAAGGCTAAACATTTATTCATTCATCGGATACAATGTCAATGTCAACTATTTACTTAGCTACCATGTGAGATGACCAGCAGTATCATACTGCTTCTTGTGACATTTAAGCTCATTTTATAAATGCTAGTCTTCCTTTTGCCTTAAGATAGCAACATGTAAGTTGAAATGCAGTAACTTCTGAAAATAGGTTTTTACAGAGATCATTAGCCAAACAGAATAAAGTACCTGTACAAGTTGAAAGAAAAACTAGCTTGTGAACTCAAAATACCACATTACTACCAACAGGTCATCAATAAAAACAACATAAAATTTAACTAAAGTCAATCACTGTATATATATATACTTCATAATAATGTTTGAATCGGCAAACATATAAATGTCCATGCACGCATGTATGTGTACGATAGTGCCCTGTACATGAAAACTCAGATCACTTTCACTCATCTGTCCTAAAGCATTCTCACTTTCTACTAAATGGTGACAAATGGATTCGCATCCTAGATGGCTGTTCCACTAGAAGATAGTATTTCTAAAGAAGGAAATTAATTTAGGAAAAAAACAACAAAAACACCCACAAATATTAAGAAAATATGCATGTATCTCATTTTCTAAATAACCTCCCTAAAAGATATAAGAAAACTGTATGAAGCAACAAAAAGAGTATCCTTTCAGTTTCAACTTGAATTGATACTAATTCATTATCAAAGAAAAGATAAATAATTCAACAATCTTCAAAATACTGCTTTAAGATGAGAGATAGTAATGACGAGAGATACTATAACAATATTTCTATAACGCAACATCATTCCTAGACAAGAATTACATACCGAAGTAAGTTCTGAGGATGCGACCCATATCACATCAACAAGTAGGAGAATAACAATCCCAAGAGCCATTCGCCTGCGCTGAGTGAAACCACTGCTCTGGGAATTCATTCGGTTCATGATAAATACACACACCATTTGCAGTCTGTTTCGTGAAAATACAGATCACATTAGAGGAGATATTTTTTAAATAACCATATAAAAATTAGAAAATTAGTATAACAGAAATATCTTACATTTTTTAAGCTAATGTTCAGGTTGAAAGTCATACAGGTGAAAAAAAAAAGGTGTGTAATTTACCTTATTTTGAAGGCCTTTCTGAGGTCTTCAAGAGCAGCGCCTGAAAACTGGTCAGATCTGAGTCTAAACGGAGGTGAAGAACTCAGCGCACCTAAAAACCACCACGAAACAATGCTTATGAAAACATCAACCACTCAACATAAGATTCCTAAGCTCTTTTTCACTGTTCACCTTCCAAATGAAAGCAAATGAAAGAATATCAAAGTGTGTAAAATATAACTGACACTTTCCTCTAGACTTTCATGTTATCCGTTGTGCATTTCAAATTATACTCAGAAAAGAACATGGTACAGGAAAAAAAAAAAAGCAGTATTCAACAAACGGCATATTTAAGAATAGTTAGCTACTGAAAAACAGCTTCTCCGAGTTTCATAAATACAGAACTGCATTCGCCTCCCGTGCCTCTCTCCGGAGGTACCCACTCCCGGGACAGCGTCTAGACACGCGCCTGTTTCTACGTGTCTTTTCCGTCCCCGATCTCCAGCGGAGTTGGGTGAGATGTGAGAGGAAGGGATTTGTTGTGAGTCTAGACGGCACGTTTCCAAGCACCTCACGTGGTAAAGGGAAAGGATCCTCCAGGCTTCCCCACCCACCCCTGTCACTTATTTTAGATCTAAACAGTCATTCACGAGGTGGGTGGGGAAACAGCTGTTAAAGGGAATCTTCCTTTTTCGGAGGAAAAAAAAAAAAAAGAAAAGAAAAGTTAAGCCGGTGACGCCTCCCCAGGGAAGGCGAGTAAAAAGCCCTGAAGCGGCGGCGCCCAGGCTGCCTCCCCAGACACCGTTGCCGTTTCGGTCAAAGCACGTCGGCTGCTACCAAAGGCTGGAGGTGGGGCTGTTGGTGGACCCTCGATCCCGGTTTCGGCTCCGGGTGATTTCGCGGGCCTTCCGTGCCTACCTACCTGGCCTTCCTGCCCAGCGATGGTGTCGTGGCGGCACCATGAGCGGACCCGGCCCGGACCCGCCGCCGCCCAGGGCCACGGCCGCGGCCTCGGACTCACAGGGCTGTCGCGGCGCCTGACATTGCGCTGCGCTGGAGGCCCAGCCCCTGAAGCCCCGGTGCCCCTCGGGGCTAGGCTGCCGACGCCACCCGGCTCCACTCAGCCCGGGAGGGCGGGGAGCAGGCGAGAGTGAAGAACCGCGCAGGCAGCGATGGCCGCGGAGGCCTGGAGCTGGATCCCGGCCCCGCCCCCCGGCCCCGCCCCCCGGCCCCGGCCAGCCAGCCTGGCCTGCGGCCCGCCCCACGGCCGGAGGGCGGTGGCACGCGGGTTACGTCACGGAGGCGCAACGGCGGCCGCGGGAGGGTCCGCCTCTAGGGTGGTTTGGCGGCGCTGGGCACAGAGCGCGAATATGCGGCTGGGGCGGCTGGGGCGGCTGGGGCGGCAGGGAGGGGCGGAGGTGGGAAGAAGGGAAATGGGGCGCGGTGGAAGGAGAGGGAAGCGGGCGTGGGTGGCTGGGTTGGAGCGAAGGTCAAGGGAGGTGGCCAAGCCTCCAGATGGCCCCGCACTGAAAGAAGAGATAGCAACTCCATTTCTTACAAAGTTCGGTCAGGCAACTCCCCATATTCCTTTCTCGAGAAGAGGCCGGAAAAGCAAAATGGCTTGGGAGAACTTTTGCTTTCTGGAAACTTTTTGTATGTAAAGTAGATCCCAGCTCTGGGAATTAGAAGCTGTATCCCTAGGGCAAGCTACTTCACCTCCCTGACCCTCAGTTTCCTCATCTGAAAAGTGGGCATAATAATAGCACCTGCCTCATCTGTTAGTTTGTACATATGCCAGGATTACATGAGCGTACAAATGTGAAGGGCTTAGATAATTCACGACAGGTAGAACACAAATGTTAATAATTATTACATTGTACAGATTTTTTCTTAATCATCTTTTCAGTATCCCATAAGAAAAATGGATTGCCAGTGTGCTGGTTTGCATTTAGAAAACAAAAACAATACTACGAGGTTCTGTATGGAGTTGTCTACCACCAGCACATTTGTAACATCTTTATGAGATGGTGTGAAGAAATGAAATTTTCTTACTTCTATAGTCAAATGTAGTGCATTTCTTACATTTTAAATCTCTCGTTTTATTGAAATTGAATGTATTGAATTTTTTCAGTTGACTAATAAAACAATACCAATGGACTTTTTTTGTGTTAGTCAATTTCTAACAAACTATCAGCATCAAGCTCTTTTAATAAATTATTCAGAAACGTGTCATGCAGAATAGAAAAACCTTAACCATTTACCTAAAATTACTACTTAGGGGAAATTTGTTTGCAGACATTAATCAAATTATTTCAGTACCTGCTTTATCCTTCTTTCTTTAGGGTGTCAGGCTCATAATATGCTTAAGAATTTTTAAGCTACATTTATGATACACAGACTGAAAAAAACAGTAGCATTATGAATACCTCCCAGGATCTAAGAGTCAGGAAAATTAGGTTCTAATTCTTAATCTGACCACAATTTATTGTGTAATCTTGAGGACTATTATTCTCTCTACCTCAGTTCTCCATCTATAAATATGCTGATACTCTTATCTGTTTCTTAAATAAATAATGCAAATGTAAGTACTTTGTAAATGTATATAAATTACCATTATTACCACTTATTTCCAGAGCATCTGCTAACAGATGGTGCCTCTAATCCTAGGTTAATCTTCCCTTAACATTTTTTTCCCAGCACACTCTGAGGAAAATTCCACTGGACTACTCTGAGTCAACAGGCCCTGGTGTGGTTTCTGTGCTGTGGCATCCTGACCTCAGGCATTTCTTTCTTTTGTTCCCGTATGTCTTGTCCAAGGCCAAGTCCTCAGGAACTTCAAAGTCTTAGAAAGCTGCTTTCTGATATAAGTTTAACTCATCTCTGTGTGATTAAGTCTTAAAAGCAGGTATCTTTACATTTCCCTTCCTACCAAATCCCAGCTGTCTACATTTTCAAATATAACTTATACAGGAGCAAGGATTTTTGCCTATATGGTCCTCCACTATCTCCTCAGCAGCTAGAATAGTGCCTAACACAGAACTGCAGTCAATATTTGTTGAATGAGCTTCAACATCCTGCCGTCTCTTGACCTTTTGAAGCCAATTTTCTTCCTCATAGCTTCATTTCTGTTGGTAGTACTATTTTCGTAGTCTCACAGGCTTAAAAAGATTGATCTTTCATTTTTATTAATTTCCTTTTTACTCTTCAAAGTCGATCACTCTTCAAGTCCTTTTGAAATCTCTCAATAGTAGACCCTTAAGATTCATCAGTTAAGTCTTAAAAAAAAAATCCCCCAAAATATAGAGAATATAATTTATTCAGTAAGTACCTATGTTACAGTATGAATATGCAAGCAAAGTTGTATGTGAGTGTACAGGACAGTCACTAGTTAACTAACTCCTGTACACCAGTATCAAAGATGACATTTTAAATTCAAGCCTCAGTAAAATTACAAATGGCTATGTCATGAGCCTTGGGAGCCCCCAGTTAATAGTTGAAACCACTTATAATAGTTCTGTGAATTCCAAGTGTGGAAATAAATAACACTCAAACGAGAACAAGCAAAAGATATTTCTTCAGAGCTTGTGACAGCAGTCAGCTCCCATCACTTGTATTTGGCAGAGACTCAAAGACAGGGAAGTGTAAAAGCTTTACAGTGGGAAAGGGGAACTGCTTCAGGATGCCTTGATTGTCGGCATGGGGAAACGAGAAAGACTAACCAGAAGCGAGGCATCCTATGTGGTTGGTTAGGGCTGCGTATTTGCCTTTCTCTGGTTGGTCCTAAGTTGGAAACAGGGCAAAAACTTAGGAAGCTGGCAGTTATTGATCAAGTTCTGGCCAACAGTCTACTCTTGTAGCTTGTATGTTATCATCATATTCTCTTTAGTATGTACCAGAATGCTGGGTACACAAGCTCAATAAATAATTGATTTGATTTGTATCTAACACATGGTCTAATGGATAGAGGTTCACAATTTTTTTTTTTTTATTGTACACAAGAGACTGCTTTTGAATTTGAATTACTGCATTTTACGGGGTAAATAACATGCTGTAATGGAGGTCATAACCTTGGGAGATTCTGGGATATCTAAGGTCCTAAGGGTTTATTGTGTACACTCAAGTCCTAGACTTTAAAGGGTTTACAGGCAGGTTGGAGTAGAAAAATAGCAAGAGATCTGAATAAAAGTTCCAAACATATATAGAATAGGGATCCCAGGACAGTGCTTGATTGCTGGCCACTCATTGCCATGCCCTTGAGGGTATGGGTCAGAGTTCCGCAGGCATGATCTCTTTAGGTAAATATAAAGAAGGCTTTAGAAAACAGGTGGATCTGAGCTTCATTTTAATGATGGGTAGAATTTTGATGGGGGCAGGGTAGAGGACTGATTTTTTTTCTAAGAGAGTAAAAGAGTATGAGTGTAGGGGAGGAAAAATTCTTTTTTCCTTTCATCCTCCTAGGTTCTCCAGCTGGGGTCCTGTAAAATTAGACTGACAAAAGACAGATTAACAAGGGAATGACAGTTTATTAACACATACAGAGCATATCGTTTGGGAGAAACCTCAAGGAAAAGTAACTCAAATGGGCGGTTAGAGCTTGGGCTAATGTAGCATCTTAACAAAACAATAATTTCTAGAGATGTGACAAAGGAAAAGAGTTTCAGACTTTCAGGTGCACCAACCCATGAGAAGGTAAATACATAGGGGCAGCTAATGGAATAAGGTTGGTTTGTGCAGGTCCACCTTGGCTTTCTGTCTTCTTCGTGGCCGTAAAACCTCCCAAGGAGAGGGGATTTAAGTATGGCAGTCCTTAATTTTTCAGAAGTTTCTGCTTTTAGTCAGGAAGGCTTCTTTCTGCATCTGTTGATCTCATTTGCCTCCAGCTCAAAATAATCCTTATGCCAAAGTGACAATTTTGCGGGGGGGGGCACATTCTGGTCTCTGACATGAGCAAGAAAGAAAGGTGTGTCCAGAGGCAACTGCTAAACACTTGACAGAACACAGCATATATGGAAGGAAGGAATGGGAATTAAGACAGATCAGGTGAATTCTGGGGAGGTTGCAGCGTGTTCTGGGAACTAGTTCAGGGAGTTTGGACTTATAATTTGTATGTGAGGAGAATCTAAGAGCTTTTAAATAAGAGAGCAACACTTTTAGTAAGGCAGAAATTATTAAGTGTCCACTTGATGGCTACCAGTGTGGTAGTATTTTTGGCGCACTATGTAAGATATGGCCCTCAAGAAAACCATGTTATGGACAAAACTGATTATCTAATTAAAGCAGGCATTTGCTAAGCTAGAAAGTACTGAATCTAAACGTACTTGGCTAGTATCCTTTTAGCACTATGTACCATGCTGGACGCCAAAATCGATGCTCTTTTTGAAAATGGTCTCACTGGAGTGTTACTTCCTTTTATATCTTACCGGTGAAGGCATAATTGGTGAGGAACGAGATAAGAAAATAAGAGCCCCATTTAATTGATGCTGAGGAATTTAAAAGTGGCGCCGCCCGTGCCCGCCCTGTGCTTTCAGCCAGCCCATCAGCCTCCTGCCAGCGGAGTGGCCCGTGCCCGCAGGTTACAGCATGGTAACGGGGAGCTCATTGACAGCCACATCCACTTCCCAACGTGCTCTTGACCTCCTCAGCTTCTCCCTTGTTCTCTCATCTCCCATCTTGGTCTTGTGCGCTGCTTCTGATACTTGATACCTGATACCACGCGCCCAGTACAACCTTAGCTCTTTCCTCTCTTATCATTTGCACCAACACCTGCGTTCCCATCTGCTGAGAGGCAGTAAGTGAACAACCCAGCCTGAGTCTCACAGTCCCTGGAACACTTCTACAGCCCATGTGGCCCATGAACAGCCCAGGTTGCCTCAACTCCCAAATGAGAAAATCTGCAAAAAGCAAACTGAGGCTATGATATATGTAACAGGTTGTTAGATGTGACTCTTTGTGTTATCTTCTGCTTTGAGCAGAGGCCCCAAAACAGAATAAACAATAAGTAGCGAAGACAGTCATGTTCTAAGGTAAGGGATTAGACTGTAAAGGGAGTGTCCTAACCCAGTTTTACTGTCAGCACACCACTCATATCCAGGCTGTGTATGTAGACTAAGAATCCATGAGAAGAGTCTAAAGATGGGAAACTATGCATTTGTTTGAAGAGCGTTGTCACATTATCTGAATATTCCCATCAGCATCCCCCTAGGGATTTGGGATGTGTGCTTCTCCCCACCTCAGGACCAGCAAGGGAGGAAGTAGGCACTTCTAGAGAGTATTCAAAGGTCTTAGCACATGTTCTCTTGAGTTTAAGGAACACAGGGGCTGGTGCCTGAGTCTGGGGGCGAGAAGATGCAACTGGGGCTTACTGGAGCCTTGCTGCTCTGTCTGCATGATAAGGAAAGAGAATTCTGATGGGAATGGCCTATATTTCCAGGAAGAAAAATGAAGATGAATTTCTCACAGGCTAGAAGTGGACCACATAGGAAGGAGCCATACTGGGTTTCTTAAGAGTGACTCTACCAACAAGGGCTGCCTTGAGGGATGAGATATCTCTAACAGAGAACTACTCAGGGGAAAATTGTAAGTGGTCTAAGAGATGAGACAGGCCCTTGCCAAGGAAACTACAGGAAACATATGTCCCAGCAGAAGCATTCCATGAGAATGAAGATCTGCATTTGGAATACACCATGCCGGTGGTGTTCTAGTAAAGGTTTAACAACCAGATCTCCAGGAAAAGAGTCCAGATTTGTAGCATTTCTGACTTCCACGGTAAGATTCCTTGGCTCCTGCCACAGCCAACTTCGGGGTGCCAACGTGACATCACTAAACATGGAAAAGATGCACAACAAGATGCCACTGTAAAGTGCTTCCACCGTGCATATACAGTAGACATAAGTAAACTCAAGACAAGAACGTAGAAACCAGTAAAATGTAGTTAAGTAGTTAGAAGATAATGAGTATTTTAAAACATTTATTTAATTGTAAGGTTATATATGATTTAATTTTTAATGATGTCTGGATTTAACCACCACTCAAAATTCCTGATAATTGAACAATGAGCTCTTGAGGGTTGGTACAGGCAAACTTAGCATACGCCACTGTACCATTCCCAGAAGGCAGAGGTGTCATAGTACAGCCAAACCCGTCAGGTAAGGCCTTTTCTCTCCCTTCCCTGGCATCCTTCCTCTGCCGTATCCCCTATCCACAGAGGTATCAGACACAGCCTGGTGAGTGGCAGAAAGGAAGTAAAATAAGATAGGGAATAAAGAAACCAGCCAAGCTTCCCCCTCCCAACTGCAGGCTTTCAGGCCTGAAATAGCCCTGGGCTGGCAGAAGGGTGAAGCTTAAATTGAATGAGAGTTAGGAGTTATGTGATTATTAGACTAAAATTAACTTTTAAACATCTAAACGTATCCAGAAAAGCGAAGCAACATGCCTACTATTTCATCCTGGGGCAGCAAAGAACCAAGAGAAAAATCAACTTTGTAGGGGAAAAGGTGAGGAAGCATAATGTCATTTTATGGGTGTATCCTGCAGTCATTCAATAAACAAATATCCTAACTCTGCATTGCTGTGTAACCAATTACTCTAAAACTTAACATCTTAAAAATTATTTCGCAGTTTCTGTGGCTCAGGGATTTGGGAGTGGTTTAGCTCTGTGGTTCTGACTCAAGGTCTCTTTGTGAAGTTGCAGTCAAGATGTTGGCTGGGCTGCCATCATCTGAAGGCTTGACTGGAGCTGGGGAATCTGCTTCCAAGATGGCACACTCACATGGCTGTTGTCAGGAGGCCTCGCTTCCCTGCTAGTTGTTGGTCTCAGTTTTTCTTGCTAGCTTCTGGTCTCAATTTTTCCCCAGGTGGGCCTCTCCACAGACTGCTTGGGTGTCCTCATGACATGGCCGATGGCTAGCTTTCCCCAGATCAAGCAGTGTGAGAGGGAGAGCAAGGAAGAAGCCACAATGACACACCATCATCTTCACTATACTCGACTCGTTTGAAGCAAGTCACTGAAACTACCCCACACACACGGGGTAGGGCCGAGGGATGAGGCTCCGCCTTTTGTAGGGGGAAGTGTCAAATTTGTGGACGTATTTAAAACCACCACAACCAATAAACACACCTAAATGAATAAATACATATGTATTTGCTGTAGCCAAGTTATCTCCAATCAGGATGTAGCCATCTGTGAATTTACTGAAGGTAATTTATTGAACTGACTCTTTTTATCTTTAGGTGACAGGAGCGCTAGCTTGAGTCTTAGAGTCATTCAGAATTATCTGGGAACCGTTGGCAAACTGAAAGCTGCTGGTACAAAAAGACCAAGGTTTTTCAGGAAAATGACTGATCCTAAGAAAGAAAGAATCAGAGAGCAATCCTATGGCCCTGAAAGAAAGTCTTGGCCCTCAGAAAGGAGGAGCAATTCTAAGTAAAACATGGTAGTAGTCTCATTTCTAGCATCTCAGCCTCACTGCGGGACAACAATAATGCTGAGAGGTGGAAGCCCTCTGTGGTGCCCCAGCAAGAGAAGGCTAATATACATGCAGATGCATATTCCTAGCAACACTATTCACAATGGACAGTGGAAGCAAACTGTCTTAGTACATTCGGGCAGCTATAACAAAATATCACAGACTGGGCAGCTTATACACAACAGACATTTATTTCTCAGTCCTGGGGGCTGGAAAGTACAAGATCAGGCACCAGCATGGCCACGTTTTAGCAAGAGCCCTTTTTCTTGTTCAGAGCTGGCACCTTCTCTCACTGTGTTCTCACATGGTGGAAGGACCAAGGGATCTCACTGGAGCCCCTTTTATTAGCCACTAATCCCATTCATGATGGTTCCACCCTCATGATTTAAAGAACTTCCCAAAGGCCCCACCTACGAATACCATCACATTGGGCTTTAGGATTTCAACATATGAATTTTGGGTGGACACAAACATTCAGACTATAGCACATCTCAAGTGTCCATCAACAAATGAATACATAAATTGTGGTATATATATTTATATATATAACAGAACAATACTCAGCTGATTGAAGGAATTAAGTGGCTGATTCACGCTACAACATAGATGTACCTCGAAAACATTATGCTAAGTCAAAGAAGTCAGACAAAAGGTCACATATTGTATGATTTCATTTATATGAAATATGCAGAATAGGTAAATCCCTAGAGACAGAACAGAAACCGGTGGTTTCAGGGGCTCAGGGAGGAGAGAACTGGGAGCAACTGACCAATGGGTAGAGGGCTTCCTTTGGGGATGAAGAAAATGTCTGGGAACTAGATGGGCATGGTGATTGCACAACATTGTGCCACGGAATTGTTCACATTAAAATGGTTCGTCTTATGTCATGCGAATTTTGCCTTAATTTAAAAAAATTGATTAAAAGAGAGAGAGTAGGCTTGTATGTGAGCACAGGTATGAAGCATCTAGAGACTTCAGAAATCTTTGGAGGGGGCATAGGAGATCTTACAGGGCATGAGACCCAGCATTACGTGTGTGCATGGGTGGAAGTACAAGCCAGTGAAACTAGAAGTAGAGCTGCTACCATGAACTTGGACCCACTTGAAAGCCTGGGCAAATTCAAGTTTATAGCAGTAGGTGCCAAGAATAACATGCTTAATGTGAGTTGTCCACGCTTAGTAGTTCATGTCATGGAAACTCTATTTGTCCAGTCCCTATTTCACTTTTGCGAGCCCTTTGTCAGGCAGAGGCAGGATTATATGTTTTGGAACCAGGAAAGAGCCCCTCTCTCCTTTGGTGAAATTAACTCATTCATGAAAAGAGTCGGCCTACTGATGCTCAGGACCCTAAGAAAAAAAGGAGATTTTTATGCGTGGTGACCTAAAGTAACTGAGTCTTTTCCTTAATAGCGAGCAACCCTCTGTTAGCCTGCTCACCACTTTAATTTGCCTGGCTTATTCCCAAGAGTGCTCAGTGGCTACAAGAACAAACATCTCACCTCTTTACCTTATTCCAGACCAAGCTAGAGAGTGCTTCCTGGGAAGCGATGCTATGGAAGGGGCCTTGCTTCTGTGGCCAGAGTTAGGATTTCCCTGAGAAACCCTAAGATGACTCTGGGACCTTTGCTTCAGGCAAGACTTCAAGGGCCTCGTTTTTCTTCTGGAGCTCACAAAAGACATGTTAATAAGCAAAGTTTATTCATAATGTAATAATTTTAAAATATTTAAAAGTGCCTTTTTATGCACAGGACGTCCTTTAGAAAGTGTGCAATACAGGTTTGTACAAATGTGTGTATATATATTATTTACCATACTAAATATTTTACACCAGAGGCTCGTAACACTATAATTCTTAGTAATTCTGAGGAACAGAATATTCTAGAATGATAACTCAAATCATATTATAAGTCTGAAAAGGTATCGCTTCATATCATAGGCCCTCAAATGGCAATTGATGAAAAATTATTTATTGATGCTCTCGTATAGGACCATTGCTAGACAATGTGGGGAATATATTCATTGACTCCACAGATATTTCTTAAGTGCCTGCTATGCCCCATCCTCTGTTCAAGACACTGGCCTGGGGCTTCCCTGGTGGCGCAGTGGTTGAGAATCCGCCTGCCGATGCAGGGGACATGGGTTCGTGCCCCGGTCTGGGAAGATCCCACATGCCGCGGAGCAGCTGGGCCCGTGAGCCATGGCCGCTGAGCCTGCGCGTCCGGAGCCTGTGCTCCGCAATGGGAGAGGCCACAACAGTGAGAGGCCCGCGTACCACAAAAAAAAAAAAAAAAAAAAAAGACACTGGCCTGTCTTAGAATGACCTTAACTTCAAGGCACGAGAGATATAGCAATAAACAAAGTAAATAAAGCCCTTATCCTTTGGAGCTTATTTTCTAGAGGCGGGAGGTAGACAATAAATAAGCAAACAAAAACAAAAATAAGTAAATACAGATTGTGATTAAGTGCTCTGAAGGAAATAAAGAGGGACATGTGATAGTAATTAGTAGTATATTAATACTATCTCTCCAGATAGTAACTGGAGAGACCAGTTTCCAATGGATCTCTTAAGGAAGGCCTCTCTAAGGAGGTGACTTTTGTTCGGAACACTGAGATTGAACCAGTAATGTGAACAGCCGTGGGGAGAGCAACCCAATGGAGGAAACAATAGGTGGTTTAAGAAGGAAGACCAGGTGTGGCTGAGGCCTTGGTGTGCAAGAAGAGGTGTAAGATGGGAGTGAAGAGGTAAGCACCAGCCAACACACAGAGTCCTGAGGCTCGTGGGAAAAGTTTGAATTTCCTTCTTAGTGCAATGGGAAGCCACTGATCAGTTTTAAGCAAGGGAGTGACAAAATTCTGGGTGATATATTTTAAAAAATTACTCTGGCTGCCAATATGAAGAATGAATAGGAGGGTGGATACAGAGGAAACGGAGAAATCAAAAGGTTATTTTTGGATGTCCTGAGGGAGATGACAGTGTCTTGGATTTGATAAGGAGTCAGGAAAATGTAGAGACATGGGCAGGTTTGAGATAGGTTTTAGAAATAGAACTTCCGGATCAATTGGATGTGGTATTGACATGAAGAGCACTAAATATCCTCTTGACGGTGGAGACTGTGTCTTTAGTGCCTAAAAGATTACCTTGAACATACATATATTTGTTGAATCAATAAAACTTGCTGAGCATGTAGAAATGTAGGAACCAAACAAGAAATACAGAACAGTGTTATCAAATCCTACTTCGTGTGTTATCTTCAAGAGCCACTAATGAACATCAAAGATAAAACTAGTGGTCAGCTATTCCAGGTTGGGGGCAGGGGAGACAGAATAGGATTAATACATGACAAAGTGGAGCGGAGAATTGTCTCAGCTGGAAAATGGGGTGAGTCAAGAACCAACTAATTGTCTTAGCTGGAAAATGGGGTGAGTCAAGAACCAACTAATGACAGGGTATAGCAACCAAAAAACTGCCTTGCAGGAGGTAGGCAGTGTACATCCTGTTAAAAATATCCTTAATTTGCCTTTTTTTTTTTTTCTTTGCGGTACGCGGGCCTCTCACTCTTGTGGCCTCTCCCGTCGCGGAGCACAGGCTCCGGACGCGCAGGCTCAGCGGCCATGGCTCACGGGCCCAGCCGCTCCGCGGCATGTGGGATCTCGGACCGGGGCACGAACCCGTGTCCCCTGCATCGGCAGGCGGACTCTCAACCACTGCGCCACCAGGGAAGCCCCCTAATTTGGTTTTTAAAAGATACATTTAAAACTTTAGGTCGAAATCTTTTGAAGCAGTGAGCTATTTGCATATATGGATATTGTTAGGCTAGATTTTAAAAGCTAAACCTTGCGAAATTTAAAATACCCAACTTCCCTGGTGGTCCAGTGGCTAGGACTCCACTCTCCCAATGCAGGAGGGAACTAGATCCCACAAGCTGCAACTGAGTTCGCGTGCCGTAACTAAAGACCCTGCATGCTGCAACTAAAGATTCTGCATACTGCAACTATGACCCGGTGCAGCCAAACAAACAAACAAACAAACAAATAAATAAAATATTCATAGATAAATAAAATAAAATACCCAGAGTCTTGCTTCACCTTCCCAGGTCCTCGGTATTGTGCTTTCCAGGGTTTTGAACTGCAGTTCATTTAAGAATTAAGATATAAAATAGGTAATTTCTTTCTTTTTTTAAAAATTCTTTTGGCCGCACCACGCGACATGTGGAATCTCAGTTCCCTGACCAGGGATCGAACATGTGCCCCTGCAGTGGAAGCATGGAATCTTAACCACTGGACCGCAAGGGAAATCCCAAAATAGGTAATTTCAAAATTAGAAATTTGTGGGTGGTGAGAAGACCAGGCAGCCAAAACTCTCAGAAAATCCTCATCTTAGAATGACCTTAACTTCAGCTTCTCCTCCTTCTAGGAGTTCGCCTATTAATGTCTCCTTGGAGCAGCTGTTATCACTGAAACAGTTAAGCCTTTGGAGGTCATAAAGTATGAGAAGGACACATGAACGAGGAAAATCTGAAAAATGTGGTTAGAGTCCACTAAACTTAGCATTAACATCTTAGCAAAGGTTAATTTTTATTTTTTTAGAGCAGTTTTAGGTTCACAACAAAATTAAGCAGAAAGTACAGAGAATTTCCCTGTATCCCTCCCACCCAACTTCCGCCTCTACCAATGCCCCTAACCAGATTAAGACAGTATGTTAAATATGGTGATTTTACATGTACACAGTTTTTCATGACTCTCTTGTCTGACAAAGACAAACAAGTTAAAAGACTGTTTTGCACAATGTACATTTGTGGCAGCTAAGATAAGTTTCTGATAGTTCAACATGATTACCCTTCAATTTTCCTCGAAGACCAAGTCGATCGCTGCCCCATGGGCACCAAAAGCAGCTCCTCTGCTGTTTCACACAGGCTTTCCTGCTGTTGGTGGGATGTGTCAGCTGCCTTCATGCCACCACCTTCCCTGCCAGACTTAAACTGTCAATGATCTTTTTTCCTCAAGTAAATGAAAGAATAAATCTTCTGAAACTAATTGCATATCATGCTGGATTTATCTGTCTGTGTCTTGTCATTGGTCAACTAGGGCTTTGAACTTTGACTGAAATGTAGTTTCATCCTAAAGATTACATGGAGTCAACCCAACCCTCTCTCATGCAGCTCCTGGGAAAAACTGTAGTGGAGACAATTCAGTACAAACATGTAATAGTAGGGATAATTAAACAAATTAGCAGAAATCTAGTGCTTTGATTCATTAGCTTGCTCTTTATCACATACTTATTGTACTTTGGGCCAGATGTGGTGCTTGCCACACAATAGTAAATAAGCCAGCAGTGGCCCCTATTCTTTTTTTTTTTTTTTTTTTTCCTGTACGCGGGCCTCTCACTGCTGTGGCCTCTCCCCTTGCAGAGCACAGGCTCAGTGGCCATGGCTCACGGGCCCAGCTGCTCTGCAGCATGTGGGATCTTTCCAGACTGGGGCACGAACCCGTGTCCCCTGCATTGGCAGGCGGACTCTCAACCACTGCGCCACCAGGGAAGCCCCAGTGGCCCCTCTTCTTGAGGAGCTCTGTCTAATGTGGTTGTTCTCAATGGGCTGATTTTATCCCCTGCAAAGAACATTTGGCAACATCTGGAGACATTTTTTGGTTGTTACGATAGGAAAGGCGCTACTGATCTCTAGCCGGTAGAGGCAGGGGAGGCTGCTAAACACCTTTAATACACAGGACAGCTCCATAACAAAGAGTATCAATAGTGCCCCAAATAGCCACAGCCCCAAAAGTCAATAGTGCTGAGGTTGAGATACTTTAGTTTTATGAATGGAAACATGTTACAGATTTACTGAACAGTTTGTTTGGGGTTGATATAGACATGTCAAACCTGCAAAGAGAAATAGGTCCAGCCAACATCAGAAGAAGGCACAAGGATGCACAGATGGTTTTGCTCACTGTGATGTTTTCAGATTCTAGTGCAATGATTCTCAATCTAAGGGCCAATGTAGAATTCCACATAGAGTCTTAAAAACTTTTGGTGACCGGTTTGTACTTCTACTAGGTATCCAGTAGAGAAATGTGGTGGAGCCCAACACAGAGAGCTGGGGCTAGCCCAGACCCTACGGTGCTCTTCTTTTCCCTTTCTTTTTCTTTCTTTCTTTCCTTCCTAACTTCCTTCCTTCCTAACTTACTTCCTCCCTCCCTCCCTCCTTCTTTCTTTCCTTTCTTTCTCTTTCTTCCTTCTTTCTTTTTCTTTCTTTCCTTCTTTCTTTTCTTTCTTTTCTTCTCTACCTTCTTTCCTTCCTTCCTTTCTTTCTTCTCTAAATTCCTCGAGCATTTAGATAACTGTATTTCACACTTTACTATGTATAGCTTTGAAGCTATAGCCTGATCATTTTATGAATGGAAATATTGTCTTCCCAAGAGATGACACAACGTGAAATTTCATCTATACTTCTTTTTGTCCTCCTTGGCCTAATGTAATGCTAACCATTTAACAGATGCTAAATAATTGGTTCTTAGTGACTTAAACAAAGGAAGGAAAGACTCATAAAAGCTTCAAATGTAGAGATAGGAAGAGAGAGGGGTATCAAATGTGTCATAAGATGACAACTAAGCACAATGCAGTGGATCAGATGGGAAAAACGCTATAAAGACTATTACTGGGACAACTGGTGCAATTTAAATATGGGCTGTACATTAGACGGTATTATGGTATCAAAGTTAAATTTACCAAATTTGGTCATTGTTCTGTGTTTATGTAAGAGAATGTCCTTGTTCATAGGAGATACATCAGGAAAGGGTAAAGGGTTAAGATATCTGCAACTTAAATGGTTCAACAACATATATATGTATATACAGATATAAACAGATGGTAACAAAGCAAATATGGTAGAGTGCTAAAACTAGACACTGGAGGATGAGTGTGTTCACTGTATTCTTTTTAGCAATTTTTCTATAAATTTTTCAAAATAAAGAATTTACAATTTACATATATATAAAAAATACTGTGATGAATATTAACTTAGGCTTGGCAGTTGCTTGAATGCATACATCAAAGAAGAGTGAAAGATACTTTCCTGGAAGTTACACCTTTGCCATTTGGCTACAGTGGAAACAGCAAGGTTCAATTGTGAGATGGAATTAAGCCAGTTAAAAGGAAGTGTCATGCTTTTCTGATTAGGCAACGTATGCCAAAGCTACAGCTGGATGAAAGCCTGTAAAACTTGGATGGAGAGATTCTCTAGCTCCCTATTCCAGCTGAAGGGACAATGTCCAAATGCTTATTTCTACACTGTCAGGAAAAAATTTATTTTTCCATTCCCCTTGAACCTCTAACATGGTAGATCAATGGAAGAACATGGTCAAGGTAAATGTCAGGGCCTAATTCTCCTTTTTTTCCATCCCTCACTTCAAGCACTGGAAATATTCTGACTCCAGTCCAGTGCTAATTCTTTTAGACTACTAGTTTAATTTTTTTCTGCCATGGCACTCCTAAATACCCTGTATTTCTCCAAAGGTTTCTACACCCCCAACACCTGAAACTCTAGAAACTCCATCATGATCTAGAGTGATTCCAGACTATTATATACTCTTATCATCTGCTAACAGTGAAGAAGTAAACAACTTATCATCCCCATTGCCCCAAGTTTGGAACATCCTTGATTGTTTGGTTTCTTGGATCATTCAACAAATATTTAATGAGTAGTACCAAACCTCCTCCTCTCCCAGCCTCTCACCATCTCAGGAAATGGACCTACCATTGCCCCTGGGGCCTGGAGCTGTGTTCACCTTGTTCACCTCTTTTTTTTTTTTGCGGTATGCGGGTCTCTCACTGTTGTGGCCTCTCCCGTTGTGGAGCACAGGCTCCGGACACGCAGGCTCAGTGGCCACGGCTCACGGGCCCAGCCGCTCCGCAGCATGTGGGATCTTTCCGGACCGGGGCATGAACCCACGTCCCCTGCATCGGCAGGCGGACTCTCAACCACTGCGCCACCAGGGAAGCCCCACCCCTTTTTTATATCCGCAAGGACATCCGCAAGTTCTGCCAGCTCCACATTCAAAATACATCTTGAGTCCAGCCACTTCTCACACCCTCATCCTAACCACCATCACCTCTCACCTTGACCACCAAAATTGCCATCTTATGGAGCTGCTTCCACTCTTACCCCAGACAGTCTATTCTTCAAAATGCCTTCTGAATGAACTTCTCAAAATATAAATCAAATAATATCGTTTCCGTTTTCAAAACCATCCCACAGTTCCCATCACACTGAATAATTCACAGTTCTTAATGGGGCCTACGAGGCCCTAAATACTCTGGCCCCTTCCTACCTCTCCTACCATTTACCACCTGGCTCACAAGGTTCCAGCCACCCTACCTTTCTGCTGTTCTTCCATCATCCCAAGCCTTTCCTGCCTTCAGGCCTTTGTATTTGCCATTTCTTTCCCCTGGAACACTATTCCTGAAGTGCTCCAAGTCGTCTCCTCAGAGATTTTCCCCAATCCACGCAATCTAAAATTATTCCCCCCACACCACCCCACCATCACTTTTCATTCTTCTACCTTATTATATACTTTTTTTCATAGCACTTACCATGAACTGAAAATACAGTATATATTTATGCATTTGTTTGTCTTCCATCAGAATATCAGCTCCATGAGTGCAGGAACTTTCTGTGTCTTGTTCACCACTGCATCCCCAAGCCTCTAGATGAGGGTCTAAAGCACAGAAGGAGCTAGATCAATATTTATTGATGAAATGAATGCATAAGTAATGCTCTCTGACCACTTTTCTAAACAAAGCTCCCTGCTCCAGAGGAGCTAGCCTACACTTAATGTTGTTGGAACCACTGTCCTCAGAATTCTTGCTGTTAACTGTTCCCTTGTCCTCCTGGGAGCTCTTTTTTAAAAAAATTTTATTGGAGTATAGTTGATTTACAATCCTTGGAGCTCTTAAAAGCCAGGAATGTGAGAAGGTAGAAAAAGAGAGTTACAGTTTAGAAAAGATCCATTCACTTTTCAGGTTTGGCATTACACATTGGTAGTAGAGTAGGTGCCCACCTACTGATAGGAAAGGCCACTGTGATGAAAAATACCTTCTCTACTAGACTATTACATACTCTGAAATTCTACTCTTCAGGATTAAATTATCAAGTCATCAACATCAAGGTGGTGATTCTTCTTCTATTATTCATACCATTAACAAATTCTTAATAAAAAAATGTTCTTCTCTATCCTCTGTGCCTAGCACGTGACTTGCACGTATACATATTCAGTAAATATCTGTTAAATAAATGAACAGACTCTCCTTGAGTTTACTGCCCCATTTTCCTTGCCATGCACTTGTCCCTATTCTACATGTCTTTCCTTTACCACTTCAAACTCTGATAGTTCCTTTCTACCTTTAATTATACACCTGGATTTTTTCCAGAAATAAATATGCTAGCTACTGGTTAACAGCAAAGACCTTGGCATCTGAGATGAAGGGCACACATGTTTTTCTGAAACCTAATGTCTTCAGCCTACCACTCAGACTTGCCACAGGACTTATTCTGGCCCACGTGTTCCAAAGGTACCTGCCTGCCTTCCTACCCTGAGCCCCCCACTGCGAGGTGGCTAGCCTCCCCACTGTCCTCTGTGTCATTTTTACTCTCACCTTTATAACTGCTTATGTGTTCCTCCACCCTCTGCTTCCTTCAGCCCATGGAAGTAACGTTCATTCTTTAGGATTTGGATCAAAGAACATCTCAGACCATGCTAAGCTAGTTAGTCTCGCTTTCCTCTGAAATCCTATAGCAATAAGTATTAGTACCACTTGGGTTTTTTGGTTGTTTTTTTAAAAGTTTATTTATTTATTTATTTATTTATTTATGGCTGTGTTGGGTCTTCGTTTCTGCGTGAGGGCTTTCTCTAGTTGTGGCAAGTGGGGGCCACTCTTCATCACGGTGCGCGGGCCTCTCACTATCGCGGCCTCTCTTGTTGTGGAGCACAGGCTCCAGACGCGCAGGCTCAGTAGTTGTGGCTCACGGGCCTAGTTGCTCCGCGGCATGTGGGATCTTCCCAGATCAGGGCTCGAACCCGTGTCCCCTGCATTGGCAGGTGGATTCTCAACCACTGCGCCACCAGGGAAGCCCAGTACCACTTGTTTGAATACATAATTACATATTATCCTGGATCACAATCTAATTCTTCCTGCACAATCTAATTCTTCCTGCATTTATCTTGTTTCTCCAGTTTGATTGTATAATCAGGGAATATATTTTATTTTTCTCCTGTATGTCTTATAAATTTCACGCAGAGCCCAGCTGGTTGCTTTTACACAATGCTAGAGCTCAATTAGTACTTGCTGAATTTCAAAGCATATGAATTAAATGCATTTACCACAGGAGAAATGTAACTGCTCTCTAAATGGTTTGGATAAAGTCAAAGATGAATACCAGGGCTTCCCTGGTGGTGCAGTGGTTTAGAGTCCGCCTGCCGATGCAGGGGACACGGGTTCGTGCCCCGGTCTGGGAAGATCCCACATGCCGCGGAGCAGCTGGGCCTGTGAGCCGTGGCCGCTGAGCCTGCGCGTGCAGAGCCTGTGCTCCACAATGGGAGAGGCCACAACAGTGAGAGGCCTGCGTACTGCAAAAAAAAAAAAAAAAAAAAAGATGAATTCCAGGTCTTAGCATTAATAACAATGTGTCCCATCCTAGATCCCTGTTTCAAGACTGAAGGGCTGATGAAGGTACGTAAGACATGAGGTGCTCTTCCTCCCTCATTCTCCTGAAGCCAGCCCTCACCAAATACTGCTTGGCTTCCTTTTCTGAAATTCAGGGAAAAAAATCTCACCACCATATTAAATAATTTGAATCTTTAAAGCATGTTTTTTTTTACATCTTTATTGGAGTATAATTGCTTTACAATGGTGTGTTAGTTTCTGCTGTATAACAAAGTGAATCAGTTATACATATACGTATATCCTCATATCTCTTCCCTGTTGCGTCTCTCTCCCTCCCACCCTCCCTATCCCACCCCTCTAGGAGGTCACAAAGCACCGAGCTGATCTCCCTGTGCTATGCGGCTGCTTCCCACTAGCTATCTATTTTACTTTTGGTGGTGTATATATGTCCATGCCACTCTCTCACTTTGTCACAGCTTACCCTTCCCCCTCTCCATATCCTCATAAAGCATGTTTTTTACAGAACTCATCCTGGTAACAAAATTATTTAATCTTTCAACTAAAAACAAACTCCAGATATATTAAAAATTAAGTTGACCTTCCATCACTGGAACTGTCTATCCATCATGAAATTAAGTGATGAATGCCTCATTTCAGCTCTGGAGCATCCCGTCCCACCAGAAGAAAGGAAGCTATTAAAGATTACTTGGTCATATCAAAAAGAGTCAAGAGCAACTTCACCAAGTTCCTACTAGCAAAAGATGGGATAATTTCAGCAAAATCAGAACAGTAACTGCAATAAATTTTGATTTACCAAATGTGTTTGAAATCCATAACTTAGTTTTAGAAAATCTGATAAAGTTCATTTGTTACCTTATAAAAATGCCAAGTGTCAGATGTGGAAACAAACTTATGGTTACCAAGGGGGAGATGGGGAGGGGCGTGGGATAAATTGGGAGATTGGGACTGTCATACACATGCTACTATATGTATCGATAAAAGAGGTAACTAATAAGGACCTACTGTATAGCACAAGGAACTCTACTCAGTACTTTGTAATGACCTATATGGGAACAGAATCTAAAAAAGAGCGAATATATGTTTAGGTATAACTGACTCACTTTGCTATACAGCAGAAATTGACACAATATTGTAAATCCACTGTACTCCAGTAAAAAAAATTAATTAAAAAAAAGTCAAGTGTCAACTAACTTATTGAAAAACTGGTACATTTCTTTTTACAGAAATATTCTGGCTAATTAATAAAGGAAGAATAATAATGGAATATCACCCTGATAGATTGTATTACTGACCCAATTATTCCTTCTAAAATCCACACCCTTTTCTATGTAACTTTGCAATGCCCTCCTGTTGAGCCACCAGGTGTCAAGTTGATAGATTAGGACAACAGCCAAACTGAAGACAACAATTAAGCCTGTTTCATTTACAGTAAGTCCCCTACATACGAATGAGCTCCATTCTGAGAGCACGTTCGTAAGTCCAATTTGTTCATTAAGTCTGACAAAGTTAGCTTAGGTTCCCAACAAAGACAATCGGCTATATAGTACTGTATGGTAATAGGTTTATAATACTTTTCACACAATTAATACATAAAAAAACAAACACAAAAAATAAAGAAAACATTTTTAATCTTACAGTACAGTACCATGAAAAGTACAGTACAGTACCAGCTATATCACTGCTGCTTTTACGATTGCTTCTGGACATCCTGGGCTTGAAATAAAGATACTGTACTGCTGTACTCTATACAGTGCTGTACTCTATACAGTACTGTACAGTAAAGTACATAAAAGCACAACCACTTGTAGAGGATGCACGCACATGACAGTGTATGCCAGAAACATGAACTAACTTACGTGATTAGACATGGGAATGCACGTTTGTTCTTTGAAAGTTCACATCTTGAAGATTCGTATGTAGGGGACTTAACTGTACTGCAGAAATGTAGGTAAGAGGCAAAAGAGAAAGGAGCCATCTCCCCAGTGTTCCAGTTTTCCCCGTGGAATGACACTGGACTAGGGTCAGTTGAATGCCTTGCAGAGAGGGAGAATCATCTCACTTCTGAGAATCCCTGAACTTCTGGCCTTTTTTTGTGGATCCAGGGACTGGAAGGAAAGAGAGAAAGAAGGGCTCAGAGGGCAAAAGTCCTAAGTCAAAGTGGAGACAAATGCCTCAGCCAAGGCTCCAATTAGGGGGTCTTGGAGGATACACCTGAGAAGAGCCTCACTGAGGTCCCCAATAAAAAGAACTCTGAATGGAGGCACCTGGGCCAGGAATGTCACCATGTGTAAGAACATGACTGGTGGGGTGAGGCGGGCCTGGATCCTCAACTGTACCTCCAGAGATTGTCGTGTACTTTGTACGAAGTCTGGCGTGAGGAGGGCAGCTTCTCCCCCTGAGGTCTGCCAGGCAAAGCCTTGTAGTGGCCTATGGTCAGGCCTGAAACGTCATACATAGAACTTTGGCTGCAGCCTGGCTCTTCACTACCCACTGGAGGCAGGATTACTACCTCTTGACTTTGGACTTGGGGCATATGACTCGCTGTGGTGAACAAGATGAGGTGAACGTGGTGGTAAAGAAGCTAAATAAATACTTATTATCATGTGCTACTGAGATTGTTTGATCCTTTCTCATATAGTAATATCGATAGCTAACTGATACAGTATCCATTTTGCAACCCAAAATGGGTTAATTAATGGGTCTAGGCAGTGACTGCCAATGTTAAAACAAGAGACAACCAGATATGATGTGCCTCCTGATAAAAGTATACAATGCCAGCCATGAAACAGCCTTGCCACAAATCAAAGCTGAAACTGATCAGACCTCTAGATCCAACTACCAATTTACAGAAAACATAAGTGATGGGAGAACATATCAAACAATACTGAAGTCCAAATTGTGGGAAAGTGATGACAAAAATCCAGTTTCTTAAACAAATAATTTGAAAGGGGGATAAAAAAGGAAGGAAGGAGGGCTTCCCTGGTGGCGCAGTGGTTGAGAGTCCGCCTGCCCGTGCAGGGGACACGGGTTCGTGCCCCGGTCCGGGAGGATCCCACGTGCCGTGGAGCAGCTGGGCTCATGAGCCATGGCTTTTGAGCCTGTGTGTCCGGAGCCTGCGCGTCTGGAGCCCGTGCTCCGCAACGGGAGAGGCCACAACAGTGAGAGGCCCGCGTACCACAAAAAAAAAAAAAAAAAAAAAGGAAGGAAATCAATAGATTGAATGAGATTTAGAGACATAAAAATCACTTGCCCTGTATAAACCTTATTTAGATCCTAGTTAAAACAAAAGTTTAAAAAATTATGAGACGATAAAAATGATTTATTATTTGAATGCTGGATATTTGATATTCCAGGAAATTATTGCTAGTTATTTCAGGAATGATAATGGTTTTGTGGTTATTCCATTTTATCTATTGCATCAAACTTAGTGGCTTAAAAGAGCAACCATTCTATTAAATCTTTCAACTTTGTGGGTCAGGAATCTGAGCAGGGCTCAGCTGTGTGAGTTGTCTGCTCTATGTGGCACCATCTGAGGTATTCAGTTGGCAGATGGGCAAATCTAGAGGGTCCAAAGTGATTTTATTCCTATGTCTGATGCTTGAAGAGGAAGAACGAAAGGTTGGATTCTTGAGACTTTTGACCAGCGCACCTGCGCGTTCATTGGTTGTTCATTGTGGAGGTTTCAAAGTTGTCAGACTTTACCTAGCAGCTCAGGTCCCAAGAGATCCAGACAGAAGCTTCAAAGCTTCTTAAGGCCTAACCTTGGAAATGCCAGACTGACACTTCTGCCACATTCTACTGGTCAAGCTAATCATTATGGCTGAGATTCAAGGTGCAGGGACTTAGATTCCACCTCTCAGTGGACGGAGTGGTTAAAAAATGTGGGACCTGAACTTGTAGATGATGGTCATTCAACACAGTCCAGGGAAAAGTAAATAAAATAAAACCCAACTCCTCTTCTTTAGCACATCTATGAAAGGTTAACTTGCTGCTCAGCTAAGGAGTCATTCCCTGTTTCCCTCGCTTCCAAGCCCCTGGCAACCACTAATGTATAATATTTTCTGTGTATATGGATCTGCCACTTCTGGACATTTCGTATAAATGGAACCATAAAATATGTAGCTTTTTGTGCCTGACTTCTTTCACTTAGTTGCATCCATGATGTAACATGTATCAGTAATCCATTCACTTTTATGGCTCAATTCCCTGATCCTGTTTTCTTCATACTGTTTGAATACAAAATTAAAAATATGTTGAGAGTGAAGCTCTATTTTAATGGCACATCGATTAGGCCAATTCATTTAAAGAAGGTGAAAATGGAGATATTGTTGTGAAATTATAATCGTTGAGAAGCCTCAGCCAATCTGATAATGAAAAGTTTGGGAAATGTTGCAAAAAATTATCTGCTTTATATGAAAAGCCTTTTAAACAAGGAAAAAAACATGTGGGACGATCTATAGTCTACCACAGCAATTATGCTTTTAAAAGGAGATGCCTTATTTTTAGACATATATACCAAAGGATTTATAGATAAAAGGTATGCTGTCTGGGATTTACTTCAAAATAACTGGGGTGAGGAGAGGATAAGGGTATTGATGAAATAGGATAAGCCATGAATATATAATTTTTGGAGCTGCATGACAGCTACGTGGGGTTCACTGTATTATTCTGTCTTCATATATGTTTGAAATTGTCCATAAAAAGAAAGGTATCTTATTTTTTTCAAACAGTATTTTTTATTTTTTTTTTGGCCGTGCTGCCTGGCTTGTGGGATCTTAGTTCCCTGACCAGGGATTGAACCCAGGCCCTCAGCAGTGAAAGCGTGGAGTCCTAACCACTGGACCACCAGGGAATTCCCAAAAGAAAGTTATTTTTAAAAGTTTAAGTTTTCCTTTATCTGAATGCTATGTAATAATAAAATAAAAGATCACTGGAAACACCTCTGTACTATGCATTTGGTGTATCTTTACTGATATTAAGTATTGAGAAAATCTATATAAATTACTATTATGGATAGGAACTCAGGTATTTGGAATTTGAAGGAGAAAAGTTTTATTTCCTTAGATTACTGGTGTACAATTGTATGTATGATGTGAATTTACAGATGCCTTATATTTGAAATACTGTCAATAATTTTAGTGGTCTGTAAAGAGCTTTCAATACCTAGTACAGCACAAACTCAGCTGGCTGCTTGATTACGTGGTTTTAAAAGTTTACTTTTAAATAGTTATAGTGGCAAAATCCTTCCAGGAAAACAGTCAACCACTTTTCAGTTAAAAATTAACATGCCTTAGTAACTACATTTTCCCTTTAGGCATAATACTGTGACTGAATTTTTTCCTTCCATTTAGATCTGTCGCTTAAAAACTCAATGAATAACTAAAGGAAAACAAGAATTGCATGACATCTGAATGTGTAAAAGGTACCTAGGATTTTCCATTTCCCAAACTCTGCATTACTTATTTTCATATTTACTAGGTCTATTATTGAACAATCTGCAACCCTTAATAATCAGATTCCTACTGATCCCTCTTTATATATAAAAACATAGAGACCAGGCCACTAACATTTACATTACTAACTATATGGCCAAATCTCTATAACCACCAAGTTGTTACTGAGCCTTATGGAGGATCCCAAATCCACACAGTACCTGTACAATAAGACTTGATGCCAAGATTTATTGCGACACTACCTCAGTTAAGGCTGGAAGTTCAGCCTCATTTGACAAATATGCAGTGATTCTGAAGAAGTAATGCTTGAGGAAAAGGCAAATGGCTTTGACATTTGTACCATGTTTGCATGAATGACTTTCCCTCTCCATCCCCAAACTACCAAGGGCCTTCATGGAAGATTCTCCTTTCTGCAATGCTCCCACATAATCCTGAAGTAGGAAAACTAAAGAATGAATTAGAACTCATAGTCATGGGACCCTGGGGAAGACACATTCTTTCTGTGCCTTGGTTTCATCATCTATATGATAAAGATTACAATTTCTGTCCCATCTACCACACAGAACTATTAGGACCATCAACTTCTACAATGTTCTCTGAAACAGCTTTGAAACCTTATAGCTCTCTGTGAGAGAATTACTACTATTCTACATACATGAAAAAAAATTTTTTAAGGAAATCTAGAGCTATTTTATTCAAAAAGAAATTTTCGTTTCCAATCCTTTTAATATTCTCCACCATTTTTTTTCCTTTAGAGAATCAGATGCCATCATTTCTAAAAATAGGAAAAATATTTAAATCACATGGACATGGAAGTGACCACTGGTCACCTCTCCTTTTTCCATTCCAATAGAACCAAGACTTTATTCACAGTGACAAAGCGCCCAGCTAAAAGATTGTATTTCCTATCCCATATTATAGCTAGTTATGATATTGTGACTATGTCGAACACTGTGACAGATTATTTAGAGATTTGGAGGCAAACATGAAAGCCATCAATTAAAAGAGTAGAAATCACCCCTCATCTCTCTCTTCACTATGTGTCTCTCTGCTAGGTTTATTTTTCTGTGTAAACACCAAACTTTCTCCAAAGTGCTCTCAGCCAGCCATCAAACGTGGAAAAACCTGAAGGGCTCTTTCGTATTAAAGCATTAATGGTTTATAGTAATTTAATGTTCGAAATTCTTTAAGGGCAGTTGAATTTAATACAATTCCCCAAACAAAAGAAAGGCTAAGATAACTCAATCACCATATACCATAATAAAAATGTGATAATGTCTAAAATTGATAAATGAAGAAACAGTAGTATGAACTGTAACAAACAAAAGAAACAGCTAAAAGATTACAAGCACGGAATGAAGAGTGTTGAGGTAAAGGCAGAGTCCTATTGTTTTTCTTAAGGAACAGATCATTTCTATACTAATCTAATTATTTTGTTGTTGTTGTTAAATTTATTTAAATTATTTATTTAATTTTGGCTGCATTGGGTCTTCGTTGCTGTGTGTGGGCTTTCTCTAATTGCTGCAAGCGGGGGCTACTCTTCGTTGCAGTGCACGGGCTTCTCATTGCGATGGCTTCTCTCGTTGCAGAGCACAGGCTCTAGGCGCTTGGGCTTCAGTAGTTGTGGCACGTGGGCTCATTAGTTGTAGCTCACGGGCTCAGTAGTTGTGGCTCGCGGGCTCTAGAGCGCAGGCTCAGTAGTTGTGGTGCACGGGTTTAGTTGCTCTGTGGCATGTGGGATCTGCCGGACCAGGGATTGAGCCTGTGTTCCCTGCATTGGCGGGCGGATTTTTTTTAAATTTAATTTAATTTAATTTTTTATACATCAGGTTCTTATTAGTTATCTGTTTAATACACATCAGTGTGTACATGTCAATCCCAATCTCCCAATTCATCCCACCACCACCTCCCCCCGCCGCCACTTCCCCTGCTTGGTGTGTCCATACATTTGTTCTCTACATCCGTGTCTCTATTTGGCAGGCGGATTCTTAACCACTGCACCACCAGGGAAGTCCTCTATACCATTCTAAACCTTTAAGCCTTTGCTACTTCTGCTAACCATTTTTAAAAAGGCATGTGTAGATATTAAATTGAAGAGAAGTTGGAAGCCATTGTGTAACAAGAGTTCAAACACTCTGAATACCTGCCAGGATCCTGGTTCCTTCTGAGCAGAGGGACTTCTAGGTGGTTCCCTGAATATATCTTGACTTGCTCTCGTGTCATGTGACCACAGCTGAAATGAAACAAAAATTGGTTCGCTGACCAAAGGCAACCAGTTTATGTAGGTTGAGAAGGTCTTGCCTCAGAATCAATTCAACTAGGACAATCTATATTGGAGGGTGACTAATGAACCCAAATAGATCCTCTCTTAGGAAGATATGAATGCAAAAGAAAGAGCAGTTGGAAGAAGTGGAAAGAGAGAACAGTAGAAAAGGAGGCCAAGCCGAGGGAGACATTCAGAAAGAAAAGCTAAATTGCAATCATGCAGGAGTGGCAAGAAACAGCAGGGGCAGTGTGCCTACTTCCGAGGTGGCCACGAGCTCACTGGGCAACACAGTTACTGCTGAATGCTGAAGGACAGTTCTGCCTGGATGGGGTCACTACATGCAACTGCCCAGAGGTCTCCTTTGTTGCCTGTGTTGCATAATTTTGTAAACTTATGACAAACGTCTCTTATCTGAGACACGTTTGTTCCTTCCAACATGAAACAGATTGTGGGATGTGGTCGTCTGCTGCAAGATGTATCTCTCCCCTCCCCCGGCACCATCTTTTCAGGAATACAGCCTTCACTTCTCTAGTTACAGGAGTATTGAAGGCTGACACCTCTCAGCTGAATCACTGGAGAACTGCCTCACCCAAGCTCACTGCCCTGGAAGCAGCCCTCATCTAAAGATGCAGCGGGAGGGGGATGAGAGTGAAGGCACCCTTGCCTCCACCAGGACAATTTATAGGTCCAGAGCTCCACAAGCTACCAGTTGAGTCCTTTGTTGGGACTGGACAACAATTCGTCTTTTCCTTTTGCTTCTTCACTCCACCATAGGTATTAATACTAAGAGCACTCCCCTCTCCCCCACCATAAGCATCCTACATGCAAATCTCAGATTACCAATGGATGTCTGTTTCCCTGGGAACACAACCTAAAACAAAGGACACATTGGTTCTTAGGTCAAATAAGACAAGCAAGGCTTGTTTCTGTCACCCTTCTACCAACATCTCTGAAAGTTCCTGCCAGGCTTGTTAACAGCTGTCAAGCTCCTCTTCCCAAAATGCAAGTCAGTCCTCAGCACTAATGAGTCCAGCCAGCTCAACCTCAGTAACGTCCACCAGTACAGCCATGGGAAATACCTCCAGGGACAGGCAATGGCTCAGAACCGCAGCCACAACCTTCTCAGCTGCCTTTGCCAGGGTACAGTGAGCCTGTACTATCACTGGCCAGATAGAGACAGTGACGGTGTAACTGCAGCAGGGCACAGAAACCAAGGCTCCAGTCCACGGATCCAAGGATGCCCTTCTAGAGTGGATGTGGCCATCAGACAAGATGTCTTGGCAAAGATGGCTTTATGTGAGTCAGAAGCCTGCATTTTGTTTCAGGCTGTTTCCGGTTGTCATCTTCACGGAGATGTCTGTAATACTTGCAGCAAAAGCTCAAGCTTGAGAGACTCAGCTGCTACAACCTAAGAGTGGCAGACGGGCCACTCATTATGACCACGTGGACAAGCTACTATTATGGAAATCCGGCTGCATTCAAAATGTCTGTGCCAATGTGATATATTTAAAAGTAAGTCAAGAACTTCATCTCAGCCCTAACCAGCAAACCTTAACAGTGATGGAATTAAGTAAAACACATTGACTTTGTGTTGTGAATGAATATCAGGGCACAAAATGAGGTGTCTAAGAAATACCACATTTCTTTAAACAAACTTACTTATCACTATGAACCTCTCGTCTACCAGCCTGGTAAGAATGCAACTTCAACGACCTTCAGGACTTATCTTCCAAGGAGAGTTGTGCAAAGGTCCTGGGGCTGACATAGCGAAATACTAGTTACTGTTGCTTCACCCATCTCACAAACCACACTCATGTCCTGTGGCCGCTTCAATCCTTCCTACCCAAGTACTCACAAAACCATTCCTGTGCTCTCCCAGTGCCACTGCAAGGGAGCAAGGCCAGGGTATCCACAGCTCAGGGTTTCAAATAGGTTTCAGTGCCTCAGGGAACATTTTCTCCACGCTTTAGGACATCTCAAAGAAATGCCTCTCCCTTTCTCCTCAAGGAAACCTAGCAGAAGCCCTTCAGAGCTCCTCAGCCCTAGGAGTTAGGTTTCTTCTAACCCCACAGGATCCCTTGGCCTTAGGCTATTTCTGCTTTCAGCCCAGTCATGAGCTCTGAGGCAGAGAATAGCAAAACCTGATGAAAATGAGGGGGCAGAGAAAATGCTGGAAGAACAAACAGAATTTAGTAATTCAGGAAATTATTCTGCTACCTTCCAATGGCTTTCCCTCTCACTGAGCAAACAACTGGAAGTCCCTACTGTGGCCTATAAAGTCCAACATGACTTGATCTCCTGCTCCCCCTTGGACGCTGGCTCTTCCTTTGCACCTGCTCATAATTCCACTGTAGTCACACTGTGCTTATTTACACTCCTTGAACTTGCCGACCCCTCTCCTCATCAGAGCCTTGTGGCAGCCAGCCTCCAGGATGATCCCCAATGATCTCCATCTGATGGGATTCATGTCCTTACATAGTTCCTTTCTGTGCTGGATGGGGGTGACCTGTGAAACAGTCGGATTTTGCAGAGATGACGATGTGTAACTTCTGAGCTGTGTCTGTAGGACATGTGGTTTCTACCTTGCCCCATTTTGGACTCTCTGCTCTGGGAGCAGCCAGCCAGCCACTGTGTCATGAGGACACTCAAGCAGCCCATGGGGAGGTCCATGTGGGTAGATACTGAGGCCTCCTGCCAACGACCAGCATCAAGGGGGTGAACCACTTTGGAACTGAGTCCTCCAGCCCCTGTCAAGCCTTCAGGACTACAGGCCTGTGTAACATCTTGACTGCGACCCTCTTAAGAGATTCTAAGCCAGAGCCACCCAGTTAAGTCACTTCCAAATTTGGCCCACAGAAACTATGAGATAATCAATATCTATTGTTATTTTAAGCTGCTAAGTTTTGGGATAACTTGTTTTGCAGCAATAGATAGATAGTACAGGCCCTTGACATGCCTTCCTCAGAAAACGTGATCTCAAAATTCCTACATGTCTCCTATACTCCCTTAATACTGCTCTAATATCTCCTTGTAAGAAGGCCTGCTCTGACCACCTATGTAAAAACAGCACCCTCTCCCCACTAGGACATCATGCTTGGTCCCCATTTCCCTGCTTTATTTTCCTTCATTGGGCTTTATGACCACCTGACATATTATATGTTTATTTGTTTACTATCTGTACCCCCATGCTCAAATGTAGGCTCCCTGAGAATGGGGATTTGTTTTGTTCACTGCTGTATCTCCAAGGTTGAGAACAGTGTCTGTCCCATGGTAGGCATTCAGTAAATATTTCTTGAAGGGAGGAAGGAAATTAAAAGTCAGCAAAGGATCATGATGAAATCATGCAGTCAGGCTGAGGATATGAGACTCAACACGTGCCTTGAAGACAAAAATAACAGATAGTTTTGGGGGTGGTATCTTCCAGCTCTGGTCCAGGCAATTAAACCAAAGAGAGGGATGCAAAATTGTAGTTTGTAGGAGAACAAGGAAGGACTGAAAAGATAGGAAAGGTTGAATCTATGAGGGAACACCACAAATGCCAAGCCAAGGAGCTTCAGGGCATCTTTCAAAATCACAAAGCATGAAACATGATTCTAAACAAATCATAAAACTAATTTAAGAAATCAAAGCGTTTGGACTTCTCTGGTGGCACAGTGGTTAAGAATCCACCTGCCAATGCAGGGGACACAGGTTCAACCCCTGGTCCGGGAAGATCCCACATGCCATGGTGCAACTAAGCCTGCACACAACAACTACTGAGCCTGTGCTCTAGGGCCCGTGAGCCACAACTACTGAAGCCCGTGTGCTTTAGAGCCTGAGTGCCACAACTACTGAGCCCACGTGCTGCAACTACTGAAGCCCACGCCCCTAGAGCCTGTGCTCTGCAACAAGAGAAGCCATTGCAATGAGCAGCCTGCGCACAGCAATGAAGAGTAGCCCCTGCTCACCACAACTAGAGAAAGCCTGCGCGCAGCAGTGAAGACCCAACGCAGCCAAAAAGAAAAAAGAAAAAAGAAATCAAAGAGTTCGATACAAAGCCAAAGGATTTTATAGTGTTAATGTGCTCTTATTACACATCTCTCCTGTGTGTGATTACTTATTAATAATCATTGAAAGATTTTAAGCATTTAAAATCTAAAAGGTTATCCCATCTCAAGTAACATTTAAGATAAGTCCAGATAGAAGTTTGTGCTTTCAGGAATCCTGTGAGCAGCCAAAACACAATCTTTGTAAAAGGATTTTGTCTGATACCTATCAGAGCATAACACTGAATTAACAACAGACAAGGATTTGAGTAGAGGTGGGTATTTTCTGGAATACATGTGAAGGGGTCATTTATGTGTATCATGAGCTTCTTTTATTTAAAGTGCCAGAAATAAAACATTTTTTGAAGGGGAAAGAATCAGAGGCTGGCAACCAGGGCAAGAAGTTGCAAAGAGGTTTTTTTTTTAACATCTTGGCACATACTCTGGGGTAGGGCTTTTTTATTTTTTAATCTATGTATTTATCTTAAAATGCATTAAAATAGTTCAGTGTATTCTATCTCACCTCATTTCCATTTATCTTTCTTTATCTCCCTTATTCTGACCACTACCTACTTATATTTACTGAGTTTGTTGGTCCATGGCTGCTCAGCATATTTGTTGAAGATCTGAAAGCAATGATTTGATTCTTGCTCCATTAGTAATATTTTAATACCAGCTCCACGTTTTCCAAATGGGCTCAACTCTTGTCTTTATCTCTTGTTTAATGTTTGAGAAGTAACCCTATTGAATATTTTCTTATCAGAGCTCCTTTTGCTTTCAATGAAGCAAGTACAAATGCCTATTTCACTGTCCGTTTCACACCTTCTATAAAACACTGTTTTTGCTCAAAAAACAATAAATGTAAAAATGGTGAACAAAGCACTCAATGAAGAGCATGCTCTTTAATGCGTATATATTACTACTTGCTGTAAAATAACTCAGAATCATGCTTTGAACTTATGTAGCTCCTTCCCTCTGACACACTTAAAGGTTTGAAGGAAGGCTAAGCTGTCTTTTCTCTGTCTACTGCAGTTTAATTCGGGGAGACAAAATGGCATAATCAGGAAAGCAAGAGAATTGTTAGGGAAAGAATCAATGTTTGTCTCTTGAAATTGTACTCCTACAAGTCTTACTATGTGAACAGAATATGGTGAAGATAATACCTAGGGAAAGAAGGTATGGTATTGTAAGTTCTATGAAAATCTCACTGGATCTCCTACAAGGACATTTTTGGGATTATTTAATGATCCTCTGGGCAGACTGCTTCACTTTCACTTAATGTGAAAGGAAGAAAAATATAAAGCCATTCATTTTACTGCAAGATGACCTAAATATATCATTGTGAAGGAATGGGTTGTCTTCTTGAAGAAGACAAAAGGAAACACATCTATGAAATCTAAGGACAGCCTTCATGGTTGTTCAGTGGACCTGAAAATTCACCTACCTGAGGATTATTCTAAGCAGTACAGCAGATCAATAAACTGAATGTTGGCAGATGAAAAGTCTTCTGTGTGCATGATTAATTATTTCAACTAGGCAGTTAACATCTTTTCATTATCACATAAATGTACTATAAATATTGAAAATTTGAAATATTTGAAAATATTGAAAATAAATATTGAAAATTTGACAGTATGGTATTGAGTGGGAAGGCCTTTTTAAGTATAAAATTGGCATTAAAAAAAGCTGTCATATATTTGCAAATATGCAGGTGGAAAGCCTTTAGAGAACTTAAATTGCCCTAATTAAAATTAAAGATTTCAGTTCCAGTGTGTACCTGGGAATGCCATTGTTAATGACTGCAATTGGTCTCTTCTGTTGATGTAGTCAGCATTTCTTATATTTTATGAGCCTGCTCTATTGTTCTACCGAAAAAGGCTATCCTTTTTGGCCACTGTGGCAGTAATCCTTGACTACATTGTGCAGATTCCCTTGTAAACCATGTGACTGAGTTCAATGGACTGTGAAGTTATACCTCCATCATGCTTTCTCTTTTCCCTATGTCCCCACCAGATGGGTATAACAATGGTGAAGCACAAGAAAATTCCCAGCCACAAGATGGAAGAGTCCAAATCCCTAAATCACCCCATGGAGGAAAGCCATCCTCAACCAGGAACCCTTCATTGAACAGCTATATCAGCAAAAAATAAATTTTTATTATGTTAAGCCATTACAATTTTAGGTTTTATTTATTATAGCAGCTAGTTATTTCAATATAGTTACCTAAGATAAGTAATATTCCACCTTACTAGAAGAAACACATACACATATACACACACATTATATACACACAAACACAAAACATATACACATGCACAATTTTCATTTCTTTTTTATACTGCTAATGGGAATACAAAATTCCACAACCCTTCTGGAATACAATTTGATGGCATTTATCAAAACCCTTAATTATGTACTACCTATTCATGTTTAATTATGTGATTACCTTGACCTATTTCAAGGAATTTATACTGAGTAAATAGTGTGCAAAGATTTAGCTCCAATGATATTGTGTGGTATTTTTTTTTATATTAGCAAAATATTGTACGCCACAAAAATATCCATGCTAATGAATGATTTTAATAAATTGTGGTACTTTAGACAATGGAATATTTTAGACAATTAAAATAATATAGAAAATTACCTAGAGATTATCATATTAAGTGAAGTAACTCAGACAAATATCATATGATATCACTTATATGTGGAATCTAAAAATATGATACAAATGAACTTATTCACAAAACAGAAACAGACTCACAAACTTAGAAAACAAACTCGTGATTACCAAAGGGGAAAGGTTGGGGGGAGGGATAAATTAGGAGTTTGGGATTAATAGATACACACTACTATATATAAAATAGATAATCAAGAAGGACCTACTGCATAGCACAGGGAACTCTACTCAATATTCTGTAATAAGCTATATGGGAAAAGAATCTGAAAAAGAATGGATATATGTATAACTGAATCACTTTGCTGTACACCTGAAACTGACACAACATTGTAAATCAACTATACCCCAATATAAAATAAAGATTAAATTAAATGAAAAAAAATCATGACATAGGATAGTGGTAATAGTACACTGCTAAGTGAAAACAGCAAGTGATAATATAACGTATATAGCTTGGCTCTAATTATTTTTTTTAATGTGTATCTTTGTGTGTGTATATCCAAAAAAATCCCCCCAAAACTGAAAAGCAATACAGCAAAATATAACCAGTATTTATATCTAGGTAGTGGGACTAAATGTGATATTATTGTTTTTTAATTTATAATAGTTTTATTGAGATATATGTCAGAAACCTACAGTTCACCCTTTGTAAGTGTATGATCAGTAGCTTTTTTAACACCCTTTGTAAGTGTATAATCAGTAGCTCTTAGTATATTCACAAAGTTCTATGTCAGTTAATGTTATATAATTCCAGAATATTGTCATCAACACTCCCCACCCCTGCAAGGCCCCATTGTCATTAGCAGTCACTATTTATCCTCCCAAACTGCAGTCCCTGACAACCACTATTCTACTTTTTTCTCTGTGGTTCTGACTACTCTAGATATTTTATATAAATAGAACCATACAACATGTAGCCTTTTGTGTTTGGATTCATTCATTTAGCATAATGCTTTCAAGGTTCATCCATTCTGTAGCATGTATAAGAACTTTGTTCTTTTTATGGCCAAGTAATATTTCATTGTATGGACGTACCACATTTTGTTTATTCATTTATCAGTTGATGGACATTTGTGTTACTTCCATTTGGGACTATCATGAATAATATTAAGATCATTCCTGTACAAGTTTTCTCTTGGGTATATATTTAGGAGTAGAATTTGTGGGTCATATGGTAAATCTACATTTAACATTTTAAGGAAATACTGAATTTTTCCAAAGCAGCTGTACCATTTTACATACCCTTTGCAGTGTGTGAAGGTTCCAATTATTCACTGACTCATCAATACTTATTATTATCTGACTTTCATTACAGCCACCAAAGTGGGTACAAAGTGGTAAATCATTGTTTTTTTTTTACATTAAAAAATTTTTTTTATTGGAGTATAGTTGCTTTACAATATTGTGTTAGTTTCTACTGTACAGCAAAGTGAATCAGCTATAAGTATAGATATATATCCCCTCTTTTTTGGATTTCCTTCCCATTTAGGTCACCACAGAACACTGAGTAGAGTTCCCTGTGCTGTACAGTAGGTTCTCATTATTATCTATTTTATACATAGTATCAATAGTGTATATATGTCAATCCCAATCTGCCAATTCATCCCACCCCTCCCTTTCTCCTTTGGTATCCATACGTTTGTTCTCTATGTCTGTGTCTCTATTTCTGCCTTGTAAATAAGATCGTCTATACCAATTTTTTCAGATTCCACATATATGCATTAATATACCATATTTGTTTTTCTCCTTCTCACTTACTTCACTCTGTATGACAGTCTCTAGGTCCATCTACATCTCTATATAAATGTGATTTTAAAATGTTGTTTTTATTTCTGTATTTCCTAAATTTTTTTCAATGAATACACATATTTTTGTCATAAATTGTGTATAAACACACATATATACACGTATTTTGTGTGTGTATATATATATGTTACATATATTTATAAAATTGGAGGGAAGGAGGCATGGTAATCTTATTGGTAAGCCTATTCTTGCAGAATAGGCTTTCTCCCAGAATAGAAAATGAGGATGGCAGGTTTCTGGTGGTGGTAGAGAAATGTAGGGAAGAAGTGGCTTATTGAGGAAATGACGATGAGGAAGGGTACACCAGATAGAAACCATTCGATATTAAGTTGATTCTGAAGGGAACTGCAGAGGGCACTAAATGAATACTGAGTCTTTTATATTACAATTTTTTTAAATTAACGAATCCCCATGGCACTCATGCAGTGATTCTGGCCTAACATCCACACATGCTATTCCCATCCTGATCCCTGTTTTACAACACTGCAAAACCCATGCCTGTCCAAGAGACAATTTGTCATCATGGCAAATGTACACTTTGTGTTTTTAGCATCCCTCTACTTCCTGCTTCTTTGACCTTCTATTCTCTATATTTTCTCCTGTTTTATAACAATATTTAACCACCAAAAGTCCAAAATTCTCCTGACATTTAAGATTTGAACACTTCTAAGCCTAGTTTCTTTTATTTTATTTATTTATTTTATTTTATTATTATTATTATTATTTTTTGTGGTACACGGGCCTCTCCCTGTTGTGGCCTCTCCCATTGTGGAGCACAGGCTCCGGATGCGCAGGCCCAGCGGCCATGGCTCACGGGCCCAGCCGCTCCGCGGCATGTGGGATCTTCCCAGACTGGGGCACGAGCCCGTGTCCCCTGCATCAGCAGGCGGACTCTCAACCACTGCGCCACCAGGGAAGCCCTATTTTATTTTTTAATATTTATTTATTTGGCTGTGCCGGGTGGCACACAGGATCTTGAGTTGCAGTATGCGGGCTCTTTGTTGCAGCATGCGGGATCTAGTTCCTTGAGCAGGGATTGAACCTGGGCCCCCTGCACTGGGAGCCTGGAGTCTTAACCACTGGACCACCAGGGAAGTCCCAAGCCTAGCTTCTTTCAAATTGGACAAGTGATCTTGAGAAAGTTACTGCACATCTTGGACTTGTCCTTTCCCTTCTTCAGTGAAATAACTGGACCGTGGTCCTCTTCTACTCCAACATACTGAGGTTCTGTGGTAATGAATTACCATAAGAGACTGATCTTGAAATTCACTCAAGGATCTTCTCCCTGTGCCTCTGTGTCCTGACCTAAAAAATACCTGGTTCCCAGACGAGGACCCTGAGAGAGTCGTATCTGAGTCTAGATATTTTTTTCTTGTTCTTTCTTTTTCTCTTCCTTCCTTCCGCCCTCTTTTGTTATCTTCCTTCCTTTTTCCTTTCTTTCTTTTTTCTTTCTTCCTTTGTATAGCTATTACTATTGTTTATTTATTAATAATATTTCTAGTTTAATTCACCTCTGGTCTTCCTGACTCTTGATTAGTGAGAAAAATGACAACTATCCAAATCTATCGATTACACTCCCATAATCAAAGTCCTTCAGGAGGATCTGTCAAGAGCAAACCTGGGAAAGACGAGTTTTCTTCTTGGTAAACTTCAGGAAAGCGAATCATTCAGGATGCCTGGTTTGTAATACACAAATGTGGGCAGGGACCCATGTGGACAGCCACTCACGTTTTCATTGAAGGGGGCTTGGTTAACATGCCTTTGAGTCAACCATGGAGTACCCCCCACCCACATCTGCCATTGTGGGACTGGAGACTAAAACCCAGAGCCACTCTTACCCTAGGGAGCTGTCCTCTGGGCTTCTGCCTTTCATTGGGGTTCAGTGTCACTGAAGTTCTTGTCTACTCTCCTCTGATTCTTATCCACTTCTAGCCACCACTTTTAAAAAACATTCTAGAGTTCTCATGTGTAAATGTCATCTGTGTGACTCCACTGGGAAGAAAAGAATGGGATTTAGGGATTCAGAGGTCCCGGTAGCAATGGGTTTCCTTTGTTTCCTCAATCAAATAACCTGTGTTTTTAGGTGTAATTTCATTCTGGAGAGGTCCTCTGAGCTCTTCTTGACAACATTTTTCCTTTCAGTGAGAAGAAAGTAAAAATATGGCAGAGAAGCACTTCAGGAAGCAATTGGGGTAGATAATGAATTAAGAAAGCAATGAGAAGATAAAGAAATTCTTGGGAGCCTAGAAAGGAAACTGCTTTTATCCATCTGAAAAGTAATTCCATCATGCCTATCAAGGTTACACCAAAAGGCTATCTACCCAATGCAATTATGTTTCATAAAGCATGTGCTGAGAATTTTACACACATTTCTTCACTTACGGGAAGTAAGTGGACAATAGATATAATCTCCATTTTACAAAAGAAAAAAATGAAAGGTAAAAATTTCACCAAAGTTCAAGGTCTATGTTTCAGTTTCCTAAAACGTGAGAGTTATAATAGCACCTACTTCATGAGTTATGAGGGCTGCATGAGATAAGGCTTATTAAGGAGGTTTGCACAGGTGAAAACTTGGTAATTGTCAGCTGAGATTTTATTATTATTTTTATTGCTAATAAGTGGCTAATTCTGAAGCCAGTATTCTTGTTCCTGGAATTTGAATACAGAAAGAACAGTGCTGGACAACAACAACAAAAAACAAACAACCCAATCGAAAAATGGGCAGAAGACCTAAATAGACACTTCTCCAAAGAAGACATACAGATGGCCAATAGGCACATGAAAAGATGCTCACCATCGCTAATTATTAGAGAAATGCAGATCAAAACTACAATGAGGTACAACCTCACACTGGTCAGAACGGTCATCATTAAAACGTTTACAAATAACAAATGCTGGAGAGGGTGTGGAGAAAAGGGAACCCTCTTGCACTGTTGGTGGGAATGTAAATTGGTACAGCCACTATGGAGAACAGTATGGAGGTTCCTCAAAAAAACAGAATTACCATATAACCAGGAATCACACTCCTGGGCATATATCCGGAGAAAACTATAATTCAAAAAGATACATACACTTCTATATTCATAGCAGCACTATTCACAATAGCCAAGACATGGAAACAACCTAAGTGTCCATCAACAGATGAATGGATAAAGAAGATGTGGTACATATATACAATGGAATACTACTCAGTCATAAAAAAGAACGAAATAATACCATTTGCAGCAACACGGATGGACCTAGAGATGATCATACTAAGTGAAGTAAGTCAGAAAGAGAAAGATGAATACCATATGATATCACTTATATGTGGAACCTAAAATATGACACAAATGAACCTATCTATGAAACAGAAACAGACTCACATAGAGAACAGACTTGTGGTTGCCAATAGTGTGGGGGGTTGGGGGAGGGATGGACTGGGAAGTTGGGGTTGGCAGATATAAGCTATTATATATAGGATGGATAAACAACAAGGTCCTACTGTATAGCATAGGGAGCTATATTCAATATCCTGAGATAAACCATAATGGAAAAGAATATTTTAAGAAGTATGTATATGTATAACTGAATCACTTTTCTGTACAGCAGAAATTAACACAACATTGTAAATCAATGATACTTCAATAAAAAAATAAAAGATAGGGACTTCCCTGGCAGTCCAGTGGTTAAGACTCCATACTTCTGATGCAGGATGCGTGGGTTCTATCCCTGGTCAGGGAACTAAGATCCCACATGCTGCATGGTGCAGCCAAAAAAGAAAAGAAAAAGAAAAGAAAAGATAAAATTTAAAAAAAGGAAAGAAAGAACAGAGCTAGAAAGGCTGGAGCAACATCAGAAGGAATAGCAATATAGATCAGGAATAATTCCTGAGCCCATAAAATGCTGTGTTGGGGACGGTGACCTGACCAACAGGTATCCAGTCACCTGATCCTGATGACAGTGACATTCATGAGAACAGACACCATAATTCTTGGGTGTAGCAGGTGCTACCAACACCCACTTAGTTACCTACCCTTTTTGAAGATCTTCAACACATTTTGAACCACAGGAAAAGATACAGATACCCAATTTTTCTGCACGAGAATGGTAGTTCTTCCCAACCAAAATTTTGCTCTTTCCTCAGTATAACTCTTACCTGAAGGCACAATAAATATAGGTTTCATTTTGAAACACAAAACTTGCAAAGTAATTTTGAACAGTAGCAGTGATTTGTGGTTGCCTCTTTCCACAAAACCAGAACAGGTCAGCTGACATTTTACATATCTTATACTTTATATGCATATAACTACTACTTATAATGATCTTCAAGAACTTGGGAGCACAAAGCTCCTTTTGGGGTTAGAAAACAATCATTTAAAAGATTTCAAGTGGAAGCGTAGAAATAATCATCAACCAACCCCCAGAGATATATCTGGAGCAGCTCATTCTCCACATAACCCAAACCAAACTGTATTGTAAATATTTCATATTTCCTGTATATTGTGATGTCTTGACATCTTGAAAAACCTTTCTGGCTGGGAAGAGCCCGCCCTTCCCTGGGCTAGTCAGCTCTTAGAGGTAGCAAAGGGCCCAGCTGGGACCACATCTTTGATACAAAAACTAACCAATCAAGAGCCATACCTCCTCTATCTGGTTTGTGTACCCCAGGGGATAATATTCCTCTGCCTTCACCTTCCCAGGGCCAGGTGCCAAACAACTAGGGACAATTCCTATAGCTTAGAGACCATCAAAATTACCCAAATTAGCCACTCCTAAGTGTTTACGCTGCCCTAGCTTGCCTTTCCCATGGAAACCCCAATAAAGGTCATGGCCTAAACCTTCCCCTCACTCCTGACTTCTGCCTCCTGACCATCTCGGTGGCTTTTCCATGTGGCCCTGCATGGTCTGCTGTGTCTCCTGTGCCTAGGACTGGTGAGTAAAATAAACTCTGTTGGTTTTTTTTCTGAGACTCTCTTCTATCTCCTCTTATGGCCACACCTGATTGACCATCTCATAAAAAAATACAAACATCACTCTCCCGGGATTAAAAAAGAAGGGGTGTGTTCGTGGCTCTTGATATAAAGGTCAGACTCTTTAAAATGGCAGACAAATCCTTTCAACATTTTACCTTTGTTTACCCTATAACCTCAGTTCTTTCTTTCTTCTTTTTTGGCTGCACCAAGTGGCTTGTGGGATCTTAGTTCCCCGACCAAGGATTGAACCCAGGGACCCCAGCAGGGAAAGCACTGAGTCGTAACCACTGGACTGCCAGGGAATTCCCTAACCTCATTTGTTACCTCATCCAAACAGCTACCCTCCCAGTGACCTAATGTCACTAAACATGAATGCTAATTATTTTAGGTCTTCTGCTATCCCAGCCCTGTACTCTCAGCCCAAACTTGGGAAATCTCAGTCCTTCCTTCTCCATAAAGACCTCAGACACTATCTACTTCCTCCTTCTCTTCCCTTCCTCCAGCTACTTCTGTTTCTGTAAAGACCTATGTTATGGCCTTACTAATTGTGTATTGCAATCCTTTGCTGATCATGTGGAGGTTAGGAATTGTATCTTTGTATATCAGGACCTAGCAGACAAGTCTTCAGGAAATGTTTGTGGGTCTGAGGGATAGTTAGCACTTGAACTATAAAAAGTCTTCAGCGTGCACCCCAAATAAGGGTAAAATTAGCTCATTTATTCATTTACTGAGTACCTATTATGAAATAGTCAAAGTTCTAAGTCTTGAAACTAAAGCAGTGGAAAATAAACAAACAAAAACAGATGAAAATCCTTACATGGTACTTGCATAGGAGTGGGGGAAGACGGACAATAAACAAGTGAAATATATTGTTAAATGGTGACATGTGCTGTGGAAAAATATAAAGTGGGGGAAATAGAGTGTTCTAGAGAGAGTTGCAATTTTATGTAAGATGCTCAAATTAGATTAACACAAGTAGCAGTAATACCAAAAATTCGACAGCAAAGAATTTTCTAATGTATTCTCTGGGTTTTCTATTATATTCTGAAGAAATTTTGCAGAAAATCTACTGGGAAAATAGTTTATGAAAAGTATTTCCATAAGAAATTAAATTATGTTCCCAAGGCACAACCTTAGTAACTTCAAAAAAATTTTTTTAGGGCTTCCCTGGTGGCGCAGTGGTTGAGAATCTGCCTGCCAATGCAGGGGACACGGGTTCGAGCCCTGGTCTGGGAGGATCCCACATGCCGCGGAGCGGCTGGGCCCATGAGCCACAACTACTGAGCCTGCACATTTGGAGCCTGTGCTCCGCAACAAGAGAGGCCGCGACGGTGAGAGGCCTGCGCACTGCAATGAAGAGTGGCCCCCACTCGCCGCAAATGGAGAAAGCCCTCGTGCAGAAACGAAGATCCAACACAGCCAAAACTAAAATTAATTAATTAATTAATTAAAAACCAGCAACAACAACAATTTTTAAGTAGTACCACAACATTAAAGAACATTAAGAATCTGTTACACAAACAATAAAGAAACAATATGAAATGCCATTAATAAAAATGGTGAAGCACTGATTTCTGAAAATTTTCTCCTCCATAAAAATAATGAAAAAAACTGGAAAAATTGTCAGAATCAACTTGTTCAGAACTCTGGAAATTAACCAAAGTCTTGTAGAAATGCAGCATTCACACAAGAAAAATCGTTGAATTTTGGTAAGAACATTAGTTTGTGGGGTTTTAACTTGTTGTAGTCCCATTCTCTACTCTCACCTCTGAAGTAATGTTGAAAATTAAGAGCCTGTATCTGAGGTGAAAACCAGCATCCAAGAAACAACTGGCAGGTTGGAGCTCCTTCTAAAGCTTACTCTCAGAGAACTGTCATTATTTGACCAGTCTCATGTTTCCCAAGAAGACTAAATGTGCACCTAGAAACACAGCCCCAACATATATGAAGCAAAAATGACAGAACTGAAAGGAGAAATACACAATTAAAAATAATGGTTAGGGCCTCCCTGGTGGCGCAGTGGTTGAGAGTCCGCCTGCCGATGCAGGGGATACGGGTTCGTGCCCCGATCTGGGAGGATCCCATATGCCGCGGAGCGGCTGGGCCCGTGAGCCATGGCCGCTGGGCCTGCGCATCCGGAGCCTGTGCTCCGCAACGGGAGAGGCCACAACAGTGAGAGGCCCGCATACCGCAAAAAGAAAAAAAAAAAAAAAAATGGTTGGGGAATTCCCTGATGGCCCAGTGGTTATGACTTCGGTGCTTTCATTGCCTGGGGCCCAGGTTCAATCCCTGGTTGGGGAACTAAGATTCCACAAGCTGTGCCATGTGGCCAAAAAATAAATAAATAAAACAAAATAAAAATAAATAAAAATAATGGTTGGATACTTCAGTACTCCACTATCCATAATGCATAAAATAACAGATTGAAAAAGAAATAGAAGACTTCCAATTAAATGAAGAAAAATGTGAAAAATGTTTTTGAAAATGTATTTGAGGGACTTCCCTGGTGGTCCAGTGGTGAAGAATCCGCCTTCCAATGCAGGGAGCACAGGTTCAATCCCTAGTTGGGGAACATGCCATGGGGCAACTAAGCCCGTGCTCCACAATTACTGAGCTTGTGCACCTCAACGAGAGAGCATGCGTGTTGCAAACTACAGAGCCCATGTGCTCTGGACCCCGCCAGCCACAAATAGAGAGAAAACCCGCATGCCACAGCTAGAGAGAAGCCTGCACCCTACATCAAACAGCCCATGTGGCAACAAGCAGCCCATGCCGCAATGAAAGATCCCACATGCCATGATGAAGACCCTGCATGCTGCAACTAAGACCCGACACAGCACACACAAACACACACTAAATAAATAAATAAATAAATAAATAAATAAATAAATAAATATGAAAGAAAGAAAGAAAGAAAAAATGTATTTGACATGTTTATCTAGATTCTAATAGTTTTCCAAACTCTTAGCAGTTTTGAATGTAAACAATAAAGATTTGGATATTATGATGTAAGAAAGAAAGAAATAGAAGACTTGAACAACACTATAAACCAACATACATTTATAGAACACCTCACACAACAACAACAGAATACATATTATTCTAAGTGCACATGAAACATATATAAGCCATTAGATGTGCCCATAAATTTAAAAGGATTGAAACTATACAAAGCATATTTTCCAACACAATGGAGTGAAATTAGAAATAAATAACATAAGGAAATTTTGAAAATTCACAAATATATGAATACTAAAAAGCACACTCAAATGGCCAATTAGTCAAAGAACAACTCACAAGGGAAATTAGAAAATACTTTGAGAAGAATAACAATAAAAACACAACATACCAAAATGCATGGGATGTAGCAAAAGCAATGCTCAGAGGGAAATTTATAGTTGTAGATGTTTACGTTAAAAAACAAGAAAGATCTCAAATAAAACTCAACCTTCCACCTTAAGAAATGAAGGCCAGGTAGAGGGTGTATCAAACTAAATCCAAAGCAAACAGAAGGTAGGAAATAAAAACAATTACTGTAGGAAAAAATGAAATAGAGACTATAAAGGCAGCAGAAAAAGTCAACAAAAAGAAAAAGTTGGTTAGTTGAAAAACTCAAGAAAATGGATAAACCTTTATCTAGATAGACCAAGAAAGAAAGATAGAAGACTCAAATTACTAGAATCCAGAATAAAAGAGAGGACATTATCACTGACATTACAGAAATAGATGAAATACTGTGAATAATTGTGTGCCAATAAAGTAGAAAACCTAGATGAAATGGACAAATTCCTAGAAAGACACAAACTACTGATACTTATTCAAGAACAAATAGAGAATTGAAATAGACCTATAACAAGTAAAAATTTCAGTGAGTAATCAAAAGTCTACCAACAGAGGAAAGCCCAGACCCAGACAACTTCAGTGGTGGATTCTACCAAACATTTCAGGAAGAATTAATTCCAATTCCTCACTAACTTTTCCAAAGAAAGAATAGAAAGAGCCACTGACCAATTCAGTCTATGGAGTTAGCATTACCTGATACCAAGACCAGACAAAGAAATCACAAGAAAAAATAATGCTGCAGACCAATATGCCTTAAGAATATAAACACAAAAATCCTTAACAAATTACTAGCAAACTGAATCCAGCAACATATAAAAAGGATTACACACCATGATTGGGTGCAATTTATCCCAGCAATGCAAGGTTGGTTCAATATAAGAATATCAATCAATGTAATACACTTCATAAATAGAGTAAAGGACAAAAACCATATGACCATCTCAATCAATGTGGAAAAGTTATTTGACAAAATCCAACACCCTTTCATGATGAAAACACTCAACAGACACTTGAAAATAGAGGGGCTAACCTCAACTTGGAAAAGGGCATTTTGAAAAAACATGGCTACTATGAAAGCTAGTGGTGAAAAACTGAAAGCATTCCCATAGGTCAGGAACTAGATAAGGATGTCCTCTCTTGCCACTTCTATTCAACCTTGTACTAGAGATTCTAGCCAGGACAATTAGGCAAGAAAATGAAACAAAAAGCATTCAGAATGGAAAGAAAGAAGTAAAATTATCTCTGTTTGCAGATGATCTTATCTATAGAAATTCCTAAGGAATCCACAGAAAAGCTATTAGAGCTAATAGACAAGTTCAGCAAGGTTACAGAACACAGAATCAATATATAAAAATTAGTTGTGTTTCAATACACCAGAAATGAAGTCTAAAAATGAAATTAAGAAAACAATTCAATTGAAATAGTATCAGAAAGAATAAAGTTCTTAAGAATACATGTAACAAGGGAAGTGCACAACTTACACACCAAATGCTATAAAACATTGTTGAAAGAAATTAAGGAAGACCTAAGTAAAGGGAAAGTAATAAATTCATGTACAGATTTCACACAATCTTTATCAAAACTCCCACCACTTTTATTTTTGCAGAAATTGATAAGCTAATCCCAAAATTCATATGGAAATTCAAGTGATACAGAATGGCCAAAATAATCTTGAAAACAATAACAAAATTGGAGTACTAATACTTCCCAATATCAAACTTTACTACGAAGATACAATAATCAAGACAGTATGGTACTGGCATAAAGACAGACATATAAATCAATGAAATAGAATTGAGAGTACAGAAACAAACCCTCACATGTTACAGTCATATGTCCATGGTTAATTGATTTTTGACAAAGGTTCCCAGACAATTCAATGAAGGAAAATCAGTCTTTAACACAAATGGTGATGGGATAACTAGATATCCATATATAAAAGAATTAAGCTGGATGCCTATATAACATCATATACAAAATTTAACTCAAAGTGTATTGAAGACATAAAAGTGAAAAGCAAAACTACTAAACTCATAAGAAAACATAGGCTTAAATCTTCAGGACCTTCGTTTAGTCACTGGTCCTAAAGCACAAGCAACCCAAGAAAATATAGGTAACTTGTACTTCATCAGAATTTAAAACTTTTATCCTTAAACGGACACTATCAAGAATGTGATGACAATCCACTCTAGGGCTTCCCTGGTGGCACAGTGGTTGAGAGTCCACCTGCCAATGCAGAGGACACGGGTTCGTGTCCCGGTCCTGGAGGATCCCACATGCCGCAGAGCGGCTGGGCCCGTGAGCCATGGCCACTGAGCCTGCGCGTCCGGAGGCTGTGCTCCGCAACAGGAGAGGCCACAACAGTGAGAGGCCCACGTACCGCAAAAAAAAAAAAAGAATGTGATGTGTGATGACAATCCACTCTGAAAGAAACAAACTAGCATTTACTCTCCATTTCGTCCTAAGCCTGCAGCCCTTGGTAACCACTACGAACCTACTTTCTCTATGAATTTGCCTATTCAGTACATTTCATATGAATGGAATCATACAATATGTAAATTTTTGTGCCTGCCTTCTTTCACCTAGCATTATCATCCATGTTATAGCACAAATCAGTATTTCATTCATTTTTATTACCAAATAATATTCCACTGTGTTGATATATCACAGTTATTTATCCATCCATCACATCAGTTGATGGGGGTTGTTTCCACCTTTTGGATGATATGAATAATGCTCCTATTGAACATTTACATACAAGTTTTTACATGGACACATGTTTTCATTTCCCTAACCTAGGAGCAGAATTGTTGGGTTAAATGGTAAATCTGTTTAACCTTTTGAAGAATGTCCAGACTGTTTTCCCAAAAAGTGGCACCATTCTACATTCTCTCCAGCAGTGTATCAGAGTTCCAATTTTTCCACATCCTCACCAACACTTGTTATCATCTGTCTTTTTTTTTATTAGAGCCACCCTGGTGGGAGTGAAGTGGTATTTCATTGTGGCTTTGATTTGTATTTTTCTGAGGTTGAGAATCCCTTCATGTCCATATTGACCATATGTATATCTTTTTTTTTAGAAAAGCGGTTATTCAGATTCTTTGCCGATTTTTAAGTTGAGTTGTCATTTTATTATTGAGTTGTAAAGTTCTTTATATACTCTAGATATATGCCCTTTATCTGATACATATTTTACTCCTGTTCTGTGGGTTGTCTTTTTATTTATTTATGGCATCCTTTGAAGCACAAAAGTTGTTAACTTAACAAATTTGAAGTCTAATTTGTCTCTTTTTTTTCTTGTTTCTTGTGTTTTTAATTTTTCCTGAGAAACCACTGCCCAATCCAAGGTCATAAAGATTACTTCTATGTTTTCTTCTGAGTTTAATAATTTTACCTCTTACATTTAGGTCTTTGATCCATTTTGAAATAATTTTTAAATATGGTGTAAGCAGTGGTCCAACTTTATTCTTCTGCATGAGGATATCCATTGGTCCCAGCACCCAGGACAGCATTTATTATGTTTGGCTTACTGTTGATTATTTGTAGGACTGTACACCTCTCTGTTGGTCAAGGGCCAAAATTTATTTTTGAATCTCCTAAAAGCATTTAGATTTTTTCCAATATAGAAGGTCATGGTAGTAACACAGTGCTTTTTAAAAAATGAAACAACTACTTTTTAAAAAATGAAATAGTATAGAAAAATATCAGATGGCTCAACTGTGGTTAGGATAGACATTATTTTGAGGAAATATAGTTTCAGTTGTGTGTGTGCGTGCACATGCCTGCATGTGTATACGTAGGTGTACTAGGTTGAAATTGAAAGTATATTTCTTACATTTTAGTTTGTAAACCTACAAATAAGCTTGGAAAACACTGATCTGCAAGACAGCATCTCCCTCAAAATAGGTAATAAATGAAAAATAAAAGAACTATCAAAGACTGCTATCTCTTTGCCTTTAGATGTTTTGCCTTTGTTAGGAATGCACTTGTTGGATAAGGGCAGCTGGAATTACAGATATCAAGAGTCCAAGTTACTTCATCTTCTAAGTTTAGAGCCAAATAAACACGTTTGTGTCTCTCGAACAGAAGGATCCAACTTCTCCTTTGTGTTTAGCATTTTCAGATGATCATGAAGATAAGAAAATGTTGAATTCCAGTAGAGACATTGTCTCTCTGGCTGCTTGACAAATGTAATTCCAATTCTAGATAGGCAGTTTGAATCACACACTTAGCTTCTTTGGTTTGTAGGGTTAATCTAGTAAATCTTCTCCTACTGGACATAGCCTTCCAACAACAATAAACCTCTCCTGAAGGGAGCAGCCCTTAGATTAGCTAAGTAACAGTGTGAAACCATTTAAAGTAAATTTGTAGCCATAGCAATCAGAGAAGAAAAAGAAAAAAAGGAATCCAAATCGGAAAAGAAGAAGTAAAACTGTCACTGTTTGCAGATGACATGATACTATACATAGAGAATCCTAAAGATGCTACCAGAAAACTACTAGAGCTAATCAATGAATTTGGTAAAGTAGCAGGATACAAAATTAATGCACAGAAATCTCTTGCATTCCTATATACTAATGATGAAAAACCTGAAAGAGAAATTAAGGAAACACTCCCATTTACCACTGCAACAAAAAGAATAAAATACCTAGGAATAAACCTACCTAAGGAGACAAAAGACCTGTATGCAGAACACTATAAGACACTGATGAAAGAAATTAAAGATGATACAAACAGGTGGAGAGATATACCATGTTCTTGGATTGGAAGACTCAACATTGTGAAAATGACTCTACTACCCAAAGCAATCTACAGATTCAATGCAATCCCTATCAAACTACCAGTGGCAGAACTAGAACAAAAAATTTCACAATTTGTATGGAAACACAAAAGACCCCGAATAGCCAAAGCAATCTTGAGAAAGAAAAACAGAGTTGGAGGAATCAGGCTCCCTGATTTCAGACTATACTACAAAGCTACAGTAATCAAGACAGTATGGTACCAGCACAGAAACAGAAATATAGATCAACGGAACAGGATAGATAGCCCAGAGATAAACCCATGCACATATGGTCACCTTATCTTTGATAAAGGAGGCGAGAATATACAGTGGAGAAAAGACAGCCTCTTCAATAAGTCGTTCTTGGAAACTGGATAGTTACATGTAAAAGAATGAAATTAGAACACTCCTTAACACCATACACAAAAATAAACTCAAAATGGATTAAAGACCTAAATGTAAGGCCAGACACTATCAAACTCTTAGAGGAAAACATAGGCAGGACACTCCATGACATAAATCACAGCAAGATCCTTTTTGACCCACCTCCTAGGTGGGTCAAAAACAAAAATAAACAAATGGGATGCAGTGAAACTTAAAAGCTTTTGCACAGCAAAGGAAACCATAAACAAGATGAAAAGACAACCCTCAGAATGGGAGAAAATATTTGCAAATGAAGCAACTGACAAAGGATTCATCTCCAAAATTTACAAGCAGCTCATGCAGCTCAATAGCAAAAAAACAAACAACCCAATCCAAAAATGGGCAGAAGACCTAAATAGACATTTCTCCAAAGAAGATATATAAATTGCCAACAAACACATGAAAGAATGCTCAACATCACTAATCATTAGAGAAATGCAAATCAAAACTACAATGAGATATCACCTCACACCAGTCAGAATGGCCATCATCAAAAAATCTACAAACAATAAATGCTGGAGAGGGTGTGGAGAAAAGGGAACACTCTTGCACTGTTGGTGGGAATGTAATTTGATACAGCCACTAAGGAGAACAGTATGGAGGTTCCTTAAAAAAATAAAAATAGAACTACCATACGAGCCAGCAATCCCACTACTGGGCATATACCCTGAGAAAACCATAATTCAAAAAGAGTCGTGTACCATAATGTTCATTGCAGCTCTATTTATAATACCCAGGACATGGAAGCAATCTAAGTGTCTATCGACAGATGAATGGATAAAGAAGATGTGGCACATATATATAATGGAATATTACTCAGCCAGAAAAAGAAATGAAATTGAGTTATTTGTAGTGAGGTGGATGGACCTAGAGTCTGTCATAAAGAGTGAAGTAAGTCAGAAAGAGAAAAACAAATACTGGATGCTAACACATATATCTGGAATCTAAAAAAAAAAGGTCCTGAAGAAACTTGGGACAGGACAGGAATAAAGATGCAGACATGGTGAATGGACTTGAGGACATGGGGAGGGGGAAGGGTAAGCTGGGACGAAGTGAGGGAGTGGCATGGACTTGTATATACTACCAAATGTAAAACAGACAGCTAGTAGGAAACAGCCACATAGCACAGGGAGATCAGCTTGGTGCTTTGTGTCCACCTAGAGGGGTGGGATAGGGAAGGTGGGAGGGAGATGCAAGAGGGAGCTGATATGGGGATATATGTATATGTATAGCTGATTCACTTTGTTATACAGCAGAAACTAACACAACACTGTAAAGCAACTATACTCCAAAAAAGATGTTAAAAAAATAAAATAAAGTAAATATGTAGATACAATCATAAATATTGAAGGCCCTATGGAAAATTTTTTAAAGATATTGGATTTAATTTAACAAGTGACATTTGATACAACATTAATTTTTAAATTCAATAGATATTAAGTCTGTAGTATGTCACAGTTCTTAATGTTAGTTAAGTATGCTAATCTATAATCTATGACATCAAATATAGACTATTTAAGTGCATTATACCTTAGTATTCCGTCAAGTAAATCTGTAAGAACCTTGAATCAGAACTAATATTTAGAAAGTAAAGCAAAGCATGAGTCACTATAGAAAAGGTTTAATTAGAGGGAGAAAGACTTTCAGAGTGGTTTAGGGACTTGTGCAAAGTTATACCCTTCATCAACTGACAGCAAAACTGAAAGTAGAACCTAGCCCTCCTAACTCTTCTAGCGCTCCTTCTATTTTGCTGTTCTTTACAGCTTTCCTCAACTTCATCTGCAACTTCTTTAATTAGATCTCAGTTGTGGGAGCATTAGCATCTTTACTATGTTGAGTCTTTTGGCCACACCATGCGTCTTGCAGGATCCTAGCTCCCTGACCAAGGAGGGAACCCAAGCCCTCAGCAGTGAAAGCACAAGCCCCAACCACTGGATTGCCAGGGAATTCCCGAGATGTCAGTTATTAAACCATAATTTATTCATTGAAAATGAACTTAATTCCTATTACGTGTCACACAGTCTTCTACGACAAACTTCCTGCCATCATGAAGCTCAGTTTCAGCTGAGTGACAGAAAATGAATTAATAATGAAGGTTCTGCGAAGATTATTGTAGTAATGGAAGCATGACTTTGGTTCTTTGGTTAACAGAAATTTATGAAAGTGATAACACCTTTCTAAATAAAAAGTATAAAACTTCATGGAGTGTGAAAGTCCTATTTCCAGCTCAACTCACCTTCCTGCATTCCAGGTGTTTCACCATACCCACAGATTACAAAACATTAAAAAGATTTAGTTTCTTCCCTGCTATGGGGTTACACTGACTCCTTGAATTGAAAGATTTAGGGAAGGAAATTACATCACAGACCATGGAATGCCTCAGATGACCTGGAGCCTCTGTTCAAGATGAGTAGTTTGTTTGTTTTTAATCGTAAAAGAAGAAAAAAGCTATTCATTGTCATTTTACAATCAACGACATCAACTACTTCTAGGAAAAGGGAACATCATGTTTAGAGACACTGTTGTTTAAAGAAGTGGTAAGTAAAACCTCTTAGAAAAAGATTTTGAGAAATTTCAACTAATTTGGAAAATTCACACATGAAAGGAAATAAGCAAAAAGAAATGAACAAACAAAGAAGTTTAAACAGCTTCTTCAGTCTTGAATAATTAGAGGTCAAGTGGTTTACTCTATTTGTCCACCACCTCAGTGGAGGGCGCCTGCCTTCCTAAAAGGCAGACAAGTGCTCTGGGAACCAAGAAGCATATCAAAACTTAAAGTTGCAAGACCACGATCACAGAAACAAAACTTACCTACCTTTCTACAGGGCTGAAATAATGGAGGGGAGTGTGAAATATTTTATACTGAATTGGTTAGCAAAGATCTTGGCACAGACAGACAAAGAAATCTTTATTCCAGCCCTTGGGAATCCAAAGGTATTCCCTTGAACACGTTACTTAAATGTGCCAAACATGAAGTTTTCATTTACAAAATGGAGATGATATAATGATTTCTGCCTCATAGATAATGGAGTAATACACATTGTTGAGTACACCAGTACTCAACACAGTACCTAGTACAGGATTAAGCAATCAATAACTTTTATCATTACAATCACATCAGCAACAATAATAAAACAGATTCACAGCAGGGGAGTTGCATCATCTAAGTCCCTGGAGAGCTGCTCTGGGAATGGCTCCTGAAAACCTCACGTAACTCAAAACACGCATAAGACATCCACATAGATTTTTCCCTTAAGAATAAATGTAGGGCCTCCCTGGTGGCGCAAGTGGTTGAGAGTCCGCCTGCCGATGCAGGGGATACGGGTTCGTGCCCCGGTCTGGGAGGATCCCATATGCCGCGGAGCGGCTGGGCCCGTGAGCCATGGCCGCGGAGCCTGCGCGTCCGGAGCCTGTGCTCCGCAACGGGGGAGGCCACAACAGTGAGAGGCCCGCATACCGCAAAAAAAAAAAAAAAAAAAAAAAAAAAAAAAAAAAAAAAGAATAAATGTAATGTGGGAAGTAACAGTCTCAGTGCACATAAACTTAGGGCAATGTAATACATTTCTTACATCCAACTTACTGTTTAATGCACAATCAATAGTTTTTAGTGAGGGGAATTCACATTATTTCAATGTGTGTGCATAAAGTAAGACTTTAATAATATTTTTCATTGCTCACTGTTTCAAATTTGCTAATTCAAATTAGTGTGAAATATAACTGCACTGTTTATCCAAAGGCCACTTAATATCAGAGAGAGGCTATTATAAGAAACAAGGCAGGGCTTCCCTGGTGGTGCAGCGGTTAAGAATCTGCCTGCCAATGCAGGGGACACGGGTTTGAGCCCTGGTCCAGGAAGATCCCACATGCCGCAGAGCAACTAAGCCCGTGCGCCACAACTACTGAGCCTGCGCTCTAGAGCCCGTGAGCCACAGCTACTGAGCCCATGTGCTACAACTACTGAAGCCCGTGCGCCTAGAGCCTGTGCTTTGCAACAACAGAAGCCACTGCAATGAGAAGCCCGCGCACCCCACTTGCAATGAAGAGAGTAGCCCCCGCTCGCCACAACTAAAGCCCACACACTGCTACGAAGACTCAATGCAGCCAAAAATAAATAAATAAAATAAATAAACTAAAAAAAAAAAGAAATGAGGCACAGGGGGGTGTATCATAGAATTTTAAGGTATCTATTCTAAATATAGAGGAAAACAGTAGGAAACATCTAGAATTTAAATTATTGGAATTTCTTTTACACCTGTGAAGTCTATAAAAAGATAATTTTTATCTGCAAAGAAACCTACAGAGGAATGTGAAATGATGACTAACTAAAACACCCCACTCCCAAGACACTCGCTGTGATGGAAGAGAACTCAAAAATGTGGGAGGGAGAAGGTGGGAAATCCTACCAACTGCATGGGCAAAAGCCAAATTTCTAATAAAAATTTATTAGTGTGCCTGCAAGTTTCGGATTCCCATGCTTACATTTCTGCCTTACAGAGACAGACAAAGCCTTCCCTGGTGACCTAGTTTCCAGATTCCACACTTAAAGCCAAGCCTTTAATCACATACTTGTCCAAAGATCACATAGAGTGATAAGGCTTCACTGCCACAATTCTGCTGTCAGGAACTGGAATACGGAGTGTTTTAGTTTTGTTTTTGGTTTTTATTGGGAGGAGGAATTTCTTTTAGCTTATGATTCAAGCTTAAATCTTCAGTTTTTCCTATTTCAGTTTTCAAAACGGGATGTAAATATATAATTCATATGAGATAAGATCTTAAAAAGCTCACATAATTAAAAACTTGCATAATTCTAAACAGATTATTACCCCAGAGGAATCAATATAATGTAAGAAATAGCAGTTTCAGAATACATAAGCCTGTAAGTTACAAAGTATTTCTTAGAGTAAGTTTTTAGTGCTTTTTTTCAAAAATAAACTTTTCCTTTGTAAATAATTTAGATTTATAGAAAAGTTTTGCAAAGATACTATAGAGAGTTTCCATATACCCCTCACCCAGTTTCCCCTATCACTAATACCTAACATTACTAAGGTACAATTGTCAAAAGTAAGAAACTAACTTGGGTACTATTCACTGAACTCAAGATTTTACTCAGTTTTTGTTAATTTTCCCATTAATGATCCTTTTTTTGTGTTCCAGAATCCAATACAATTTGAAATACTTTTTAATTTTGGAAGGATTCACATTATTCAAAATTTGTGCAAACTGATAACATTTTAAAGTCACACTGTTTCAAATTTGTGAAATTGAAATTTGTATGAACTCTAACTGCTGTTTATCCAAAGACTTTCAATAGGGTTTAAGGCAAGGATGGCTGAAGAATTAACCTACTGCAGTGGCCTAAGCCAGTGTTGTTCAAACTAGAATGAGGAGGGGAATGGAGAGCAATATTTTGTACTGGGTTTCAGCTGAAGGTTTCATCTGAAGAATATCACTAATAAGAAAATCCAGTGAAAATATTAGAATATTTTAAGGAATACTAGAAACAAACAAGACAAAAATGGAATATAATCATGTTATAAGAAACTTGCAGAAGATTGCCTTAGGCATCATTTTTTCATATAAATAGTTTTAGGTTTTTACTGCAAAGAGCACACATGCAAACTAGGTAGTCACATACATTGCACAATATTGCCCATTTCCTGTTACTATTATTAAAATATAAAGAGCCGTTACAAATCAATAGAAAAATGGACAGAGAGCAGAGTCAATTTATGGCCAATAAACATCTGAAAAAATGTTCTAACTCATTTTCAAAGATCACAAATTAAACTGCAACATACTTTTTTTTTTTTTAACTTATCAGCCTGGCAATGATAATGCAAAGTGCAGGCTGATGTGCAAAGAACAAGGCACTTTCATACATTGTTATCAGGAGTAAAACTTGAAACTTTTTTTATGACAACTTGGCAGTATATGCGTTCAGTCACCTATTGCTGACTAATTAAAACATTCCAAAATGTAGTGGCTTAAGTCCACAGCAATGTATTATGTCTCACAATTCTGTGAGTTGGCTATGTGGTCTTATGTGTCATGGAACGTTGGCTGGGGCACTCATGCATGCTGGGAGCCCAGCCAGGGATGGAATGCCCAAGGCTTCCTTTCTTCTCCACATTACTTTTCTTTCCATTTGGCCTCTCATCATTCAGGAGCCTAGCCCAAGCATCCTTCGTGTCAGGTGGATTCCAAGAAAGCAAAAAAGGAAGCTGACAGATCTCTCAAGGAGTAAGTCTGGAAGTGACGGCATGCGGGAACCCATTTGTACAAGTTTATGAGGGCCATTTATGCGTATCTCTTTCCTACTCCATGCTCAGTGATATCACATTGGTAGCTTGAAATCAGTCATGTTGAGTGTATTTATAGCACAGAAATTGTTAGATGCTATAAATCAGGGCTGGTGATTTTTTTTTTCAAAGAGCTGAATTTCCAGGACACTATTTCCTGAAAGTCACACAGCTTCCTATCCATCACATTCTGTTTATTCAAGCAAGTCTCAAGGTCAGCGCAGAGTCCCTGTGGGAGGGGAAACAAACTCCACCTCTTGATCTGAGGAGTGGCAAAGAATTTGTGGTGATATTTAATCCATCACGGTCTTCCCTCTGGCCACAAGTTATTTATATTCTTTTCTCAGGCAAAACAAAACAGACCTCCTCCCAAGGTACCTCAAAGTTTCCTCCCATGAAAGCATCAGCTTCAACGTTCAGTATTTCATGATCTGCATCATGTCCAGATGTGGCTGCAGCTCCTCTGGACCTAGAGAGCTGTGAACTGCCTTCTGTCCCGATTTCCCCCGACTCTTCCATCCCTACCAGGCATACAAGGGTGAGAAAGGGACAGGAAAGCCACAATAGGTCCTCCCATTCAACAACGAAAGAGAACAGGTCTACAGCAATTCTGAAATCTTCCTGGACATAAGTTGTGAAATTCTCTACTCCCAGGCCTGGGAGCCCAGCTAGGGCTGAAACATCCCAAGTAACTTCTCATCCCCCTGACTTCTCTAGTTGACCTCTCTTCATTCGAGAGTCTAGCCCAAAGTTCTTTACAGCATGCTAGCTGGTTTCCAGAGAGCAAAAGTAGAAACTGCTACGTCTCTTAAAGGCTAGTCCTAGAACTGGAATAGTGTCATCATACCTAGTGTTGCCAGATTTAGCAAATAAAGATTCAGAATGCGGGCCTCCCTGGTGGCGCAGTGGTTGGGAGTCCGCCTGCCGATGCAGTGGGCACGGGTTCGTGCCCCGGTCCCGGAGGATCCCGCGTGCCGCAGAGCGGATGGGCCTGTGAGCCATGGCCGCTGAGCCTGCGCGTCCGGAGCCTGTGCTCCGCAACGGGAGAGGCCACAACAGTGAGAGGCCCGCGTACAGCAAGAAAAAAATAAAAAATTCAGAATGCCCCATGAAAAGATGTTCAACATCACTAAATATTAGAGAAATGCAAGTCATAATGGATATCCCCTCATACCTGTCGGAATGGCTATCATCAAAAAGTCTACAAATAACATATTGGCGAGGATGTGGAGAGACGGGAACCCTTGTGCACTGTTGGTGGGAATGTAAATTGGTGCCGCCACTGTGGAACACAGTATGGAGGTTCCTCAAAAAGCTAAAAATAGAATTGCCACGTAATCCAGCAATTCTACTCTTGAGTATATATCTGGAAAAAATGAAAATGCTAATTCAAACATATACATGCACCCCAATGTTCATAGCAACACTATTTATAATAGCCAAGATATGGATGCAACCCAAGTGTCCATCAACAGAAAAATGGATTAAGAAGATGTGGTATATATACCACATTATATATATATATATATATATATATATATATATATATATATATATATATACACACACACACACACACATATATATATCAATATTACTCAGCCATAAAAAGAATGAAATTCTGCCATTTGCAGCAATGTGGAATAAATCAGACAAAGACTAATGCTATAGGATATCACTTATATGTAGAATCTAAAAAATAATACAAATTAATGCATGGGCAAAACAGAAACAGACTCATAAATACAGAAAACAAACTTGTGGTTACCAAAGGGGAGAGGGAGAAGGAGAGGGACACATTAGGGATATGGGATTAGCATGTATAAACTACTATGTATAAAATAGATAAGGAACAAGAATATATTGTATAGCACAGGGAATTATAGCCATTATTTTGTAATACCTTATAATTGAGTATAATCTGCAAAAATACTGAATCACTATGCTACACACCTGAAACTAATATAATATTGTAAATCAGCTATAGGTCAATAAAAGTATAGGTTGCCCAGTTAAATTTGAATGTCAGATAAATCACAAATATTTTTTTAGCATAAGCATGTCCCATTTTTCTGTTTATTTGAAATTCTGATTTTACTGGGCATCTTGTATTTTATCTGGCAATCCTACTTTCACCACATTCTGAAGGTCAAAGCAAGTCATTCAAGGATAAGGAAAGGAGACATCACTTTAAAAAATTTTTTTTTGAAGTACAGCTGATCTACAATGTTGTGTTAATTTCTGCTATACAGCAAAGTGATTCACTTATACATATACATACATTCTTTTTTATATTCTATTCCATTATGGTTTATCATAGAATATTGACTATAGCTCCCTATGCTATACAGTAGGACCTTGTTGTTTATCCATTCTATATGTAATAGTTTGCATCTGCTAACCCCAACTTCCCACTTCCTCCCTCCCCTAACCCCCCTCTCCCTTGTCAACACAAATCTGTTCTTTAAAGATGTCACTTTTTGATGGATGAGTGACTTGCTTGTACAGGGAGGGGAGAAGTTAACGATGGTCATTTTGCAGACTATCACACTTAAAAAAGCCTTGAAAATGTGCATCTCACTGTAAAACAAGTGATTCTATTTCTGGGGACTTTTCTAAGCACATGAGTAAAGATGTGTCAAAGATTTAGCTACACGAAAGTTTACTGTAGAATTGCTTGTAATGGTGAAAAATAGGAAACAACCTAGATGTACAAAGATAAGAAATAAGTATATTTATTGTGGTCCTAATATATGCAAGACACTGAGTTGAGCCCTACGGAGACAGTGAATGACACAGAAAACCTCTGGCCTCAGAAATCTTAAAGGCTAAAGGGGCAGATAATCATACATTTAAACAGATAATCATACATTTGACTAACTGAGTATAAGTGTGCTAATTACTACAAAGGAAAACTACTGGGTGCTATGGAATCACCAAGGGATCTAAACTACTAAGGGCTGGTTTAGGAGAAGGGGAGGAAACAAAGGGAAAGGATGAGGGAAGAGAGTATGGGCGGAGCGAACAGCAGAAGGATTCTAAATGTGTATTTATTTACATGGAAATGTGATCATAGTAAACAGGTATGAGATGCTCATTAGACCTCCAAGTGGCGATGTCAAATTGTATTTAGATACACAAGTTGGGATGCGGGGGAAGGTTAGATCTGGATATATACACTTCAGAGTTACAAGTCTATAGTCACTAGGCTGTGATATGAGAAGAAAATCAGGGGAGTGGGCTATCACAGAAGCCAAGAAAATAGTTTCAAGCAGAGCGTGGTCACTTGGGAGAAATACCACTGAGCTGTTATGAAAGATGAAGGCCAGAAGTGACCACAGCATTTGGTAACATGGCGGTCACTGACGAATCTTTTAGGAGAAGTTTCCCATGTCGTGGGGAGGACAAAGGTCTAATTGAAATGGATTGAGGAAAGAAAATACGTGAGGTAGTGGGAAAGCCATTTATTTGAGAAGTTTTGCTGGGAGAGAGCAGGAAAATGCGGCAGCAGCTAGAAGACAGGAATGGGAGGTCAAGAGCAGGTTTGCTGGTTGATGGAAACAGCCCCCTAGAGAGAGGGAAATTGAAAATGCTGGAAAGGGGGGTCTATTTGTAGGAGTAAAGTCTTTGAGGAGGTAAAAGGGCATGAGGTCCACAGCACAAGGGGAGGGCTGGCCTTAGGTAGGAGCAGGGTTGTTTCTTCCTACAGTAGCAGATGAAAGACAGTGGGTCCTGATTCAAGAGGCTGCAGAGACACAGTGGGAGGAAGATGGGAGACTGCCTATTCACTTCTATTTCTCATGAAGCATGAATCAAAGCCATCAGTAAGAAGGAGAAGGAGGAAGGGGGAGATTAGACACAGGTTCCCCACGTATACTTTACATCTCATGTTGATCACGCTAATTTGAAAAGTATACATGTTATAGACTCTCACACACCCAATAAACTCTGCAGTTTCTCAGGACCCCAAACAAGAAAAACGGCAAAGGGGGAGGGATTTTCTTGGTGGTCCAGTGGGTAAGACTACGTGCTCCCAATGCAGGGGGCCTGGGTTCGATCCCTGGTCGGGGAACTAGATCCCAGCATGCATGCCACAACTAAGAGCCCGCGTGCCACGACTAAGACCCGGCGCGGCCAAAATAAATAATAAAAATAAATAAATATTTTTTTTAAAAAAGAGTGAAGGGGAAGCCTCTGTAAGCACCAAGAACAATAGAGCACCAGTCAAGATGAATTTATTGAGGAGTTTTGTTTAAAAGCCTTAGGGGAATTTCATAATCTTCTATTAAAATTCATCACTGTCAATTCAGCAACAGGAAAATTCCTAAGTCATAGAAGGAAGTACACATGAAAGTACTGATCAGGGTCATGCATTTTAGTCAGAATTGACAGAGACCCAACAACGTCAGTTCTAGTGATTTAACCAAATGAATTAAATTAGCAAAGAGACTAAATAAGTAATTGGATAATGCATTTTGCATGACCAAAGCAGAATGGACATGAATAGACTCCTGTGAGATAAAGTCAACGTGATAAGATGTAATACACTACAGTAAATTGCATAAACTACCTAACTTGACACTAAGACTTGATACTCCTGGGAGTATTTTTTCAGAAGCTATTAGAAAAAATGAAATTTGAGAAGAGCTTTTGGGTCATCAGCACTCTATATTTAGAATCTTTAAATAATCGTAGATCCCAGCACTTGGTCACCAAGAGAGAAATAGAATGGGGTTACCTCCTCTTTTCACTGCTTTCCTTTCTTGTTGAACACACCAGAAGTTTCTGTGATGCAACAGATCCCATTCTAAGACTTAAAAATAGATGTTACAATTTTCAGGTGAGATTAAAAATACGATATGATAATTTAAAGTGTAATAGTAACATTAGTCACATTGCAATACAATTTTTTCTTTTTGGCCACACCGTGCGGCATGCAGTACTTTAGTTCCCCCACCAGGGATGGAACCCGTGTCCCCTGCAGTGGAAGCATGAAGTCTTAACCACTGGACTGCCAGGGAAGTCCCTGCAGTACAAAATTTTAAAAGAGCAAGCACTTATTGAGGACTTATGTACCAAGCACTGCTCTTTGTACTCAGTGTATGTATTATTTTACGTAAACTTCAAAACTCCTAAAACACCTTTATGCGGTAGGTTCTAGTACTATCTACATTTTGCAGAAAAGGCAACCTTGGTTCATCAAATCCAACGTAATAAAAATAGACTCAAACAAATATTGCATACCTGTTCCATGCCAAGTATATTACTATGTTCAGAGGATTTTGTGTGGTAAAAATGAATGAGGTCCTCAACTCATAGCCTCCTGAAGGAGATAAATGAGTAAACAGATGACCTGCGTTTTAATGCAGCATGTTTTGTGAGAAGATGAATAATTAAGTTTGCTTGGAGGGTCAAAAAAGTTTTGAAAAGGAGGTGACATATGAGTTTGTAGGATGAGCAGCTGTTAGAAGAAAGGCAGAGGAAACAGGAGTAAAGGTGTGCAGCTGGGACAACGTTCTGACCACACTGAAAACTGAGAGTTTAGCATAGCTTAAGTAGGAAGTACCAGTTAGGGAGTGTGAGATAAAAGGCTGGAAAAATTAGGTGGGAAGCAGATTATGAGGGTCTTGTGTGAAGCTGAAGAGTTTGGAATGGATTCTGTAGCCACCACAGCACCAGAAACTTAAATGCACCAAGCAACATGGTTAACTTTGATTTTTAGGAAGTTAACTCTGGCACCAGCCAGCTATGCTTATTGGAGGCCACAGACTGGAAGCCTGGAGAAATGTGGACACAATTAATGTCCAGGTGCAAATGGATGAGGTCTTGTTATGTAGAGAAGCCACGTTTATGATGTGTTTCTGAGCAAATATATTAAACTTCAAAATTTCCTTACTTAAAATCAGAATTTGTCACAACATACCCGTACCTGTGCATTGATTTTGGCAATTACCAGGTGCTATCACTGGAGTGTTTTTAGCTAACAATGACATCATGACTGCCATGTGGCTGATAGCAGTCATAATATGCCACCCCAATAGAAGCTGCATTCTGATTTCAGATATGTCAAAGTGTGAAGGAAAAATGGTGTGTTTAGAATTGATAAAGTGGAGCATTGTGTTAAAAATAAATACAAACTCCAACCATTTCTCCTTTTTTCCAGTTCACCATCCTGGTCCAAGTGAACACCATCTCCTTCCTAAATTATGATAGCAGCCTCCTAATGGGTTTCCTGACTTCTGCCCTTAATGTCCCCTTCTCTCCTCCTGAATCTATCCTCGAGAGGGTCAAATCATGTCATTCCTCTGTTCAAAATCCCCAGTGGCTTCTCGTTCCACTCAGAGAAAAAAATCCAAATCCTTACAGAGGCTACCAGGCCCTGCAGGACTGGACCCCTCATTAGCTCTAGGTACCATGACCCCATCTCCTACTCCTCTCCCTGCAGACAAGTGGGCATCCTCCAACACAACACATAAGCTGCCATCTCAGGCAATCTGTACTTCCTGGTCCCTCTGCAAGACCCACTCTTCTCCCAGGTATCTGCAAGGTTCAATTCCTAAAGTCGTTCACCAAATGCCATCTTTTCAGGGAGGCCTCGTCTATCTTCTTTTGTCTAGAATTACTATATGGGGGGGATAAATTGGGAGATTGGGATTGACATACACACACTACTATATATATAATAGATAACTAATAAGAACCTGCTCTATAGCACAGGGAACTCTACTCAGTACTCTGTAATGACCTATATGGGAAGAGAATCTAAAAAAGAGTAGATATATGTATACGTATAACTAATTCACTTTGCTGTACAGCAGACACTAACACAACATGGTAAATCAACTATACTCCAATAAAAATTAATTTAAAACAGTAAATAAACTTGCTATCACACACTTACCTGCAAATTCTCATTTACTCCCTATCTGCCTCCCTGCTTTATTTATTTAATTTTTTGGTCAGCACGTATCACTATCTAATACAGCCCTATATTTTACTTGTTTATCCCATTTATGGTCTACAATTTCAGTGAGGAGTCCAGCTCCTGATTAAAAACCTATGTGTGACTTTTCAGGCCTGACCATAGGTAATTACAAATGCTTTAAGCCAGGAGGCCTCACGGGGTGGTGGGGAGGGAGTGGGGGGAAGCTACCCTTCCCCACACAGTCTCAAGGACGCAGAGCCCCCCGGGCCCGGGAAGTCATGCTCTTTCACTCCTAGCCCTGGGGTCTTCATTCCTAGACTTCTTTATCTAAGGCCTTGGGCAGAGATCTGCAGGCACCTCTGCTGTGACTTCCTTATGGGGAAGAGGGGAAAACCTTGAATACCCTTTCTTTGCTCTGACTCGGTACCAGCTACTTTTCCACTCTTAACCCCAGCGCCCCCTCCCTCACTTCACCATCCTCCCCACTTTCCCATAAGACTGCAGGAGACCTCCACATCTGCACGGATCCACCTGACCCCCACTGGAATACCATTTCGTGGGAGAAATAAAACAGGAAGGAGTCTGCACTTGCTCCAGTGTTAGACACTTGCTTATTCCATCACAAGAAGTGATTAAAGGTTTAACTCTGATTTTCAGCTTGTGTTAAACAGCTACTAGGACAGCTTGCTTTCTCTCCCAGCTCAGCTGTATCCCTGACAGTTGGCTTCACAAAGGCAAGGCTTTGGCTTTTGTTTTTTTTTTTTTTTTTTTTTTTTTTTTTTTTTTTTCGGTATGCGGGCCTCTCACTGTTGTGGCCTCCCCCGTTGCGGAGCACAGGCTCCGGACGCGCAGGCTCCGGACGCGCAGGCTCAGCGGCCATGGCTCACGGGCCCAGCCGCTCCGCGGCATATGGGATCCTCCCAGACCGGGGCACGAACCCGTATCCCCTGCATCGGCAGGCGGACTCTCAACCACTTGCGCCACCAGGGAGGCCCTTTTGTTTTTAATAGACTTAACTTTTTAGAGCCATTTTATGTTCATAGCAAAATTAAGCCTCCACACACGTGTAGCCTTGCCCATTATCAACATCCCCCATCTGCGGTACATATCACCCAGAGTCCATAGTTTACCTCAGGGTTCACTCTTGGTGTACATTCTATGTATTTGAGCAAATTGATAATGACAGGTATCCACCACTATGGAATCATACCGAGTAGTTTCACTGCCCTAAATTCCTCTATGCCTTGCCTATTCATCCCTTGTAGCCCTGGCAACAAGAAATCTTTTTACTGTCACCATAGTTTTGCCTTTTCCAGAATGTCATATCATTGGAATCATATAGTATGTAACCTTTGCAGATTGGCTTCTTTCACTTAGGCATATATATATATATATATATTCATATATATTTAAGTTTCCTCCATGTCTTTCCATGACTTCATTGTCATTTCTTTTCAGCATTGAATTATATTCTATTGTCTGGATGTATCACAGTTATTTATTCATTCACCTTCACTGAAAGATCATCTTGGTTGTTCCAAGTTTTGGCAATTATGAATGAAGCTGCTATAAATATCTGAGTGCAGGTTTTTGTGTAGACATAAATTTTCAGTGGTTAAGAATCTGCCTTCCAATGCAGGGGATGCGGGTTCGATCCCTGGTCGGGGAACTAAGATCCCACATGCCATGGGGCAACTAAGTCCGCATGCTCTAGAGCCCACACACCACAACTAGAGAGCCGACGTGCTGCAACTACTGAGCCTGCGTGCTCTGGAGCCCACGCACCACAACTAAGACCCAATGCGGCCAAATAAATAAATAATTTTTAAAAAAGCAACCTCAACTAACATCATACTTAATAGTGAGAAACTAGACACTTTCTCTCTAAGATCATAAATGAGACAAAGGTGTCCCTGCTCATCAATGCTTTCAACATGATACTGAAAGTCCTAACTAATGCAATAAGACAAGAAAACAAAAGAAAAAGCATAAGAATGGAAGAGAGAAATAAAACTGTCCTTGTTCACAAATTACATTATCATCTACGTAGAAAATCTGAAAGAATCAACAAAAAACCTTCTGGAACTAATAAGCAATTATAGCAAGGTCACAGGACACAAGGTTAATATATGATATACAAAGTCAATCACTTTCCTATATACCAGCAATGAACAAGAATTTAAAATTAAAAATACATTATTATTTACATTAGCAACTCAAAATGAAGTACTTAGATATAAATCCAACAAAATATGTCCAAGAGCTAAATGAAGAAAACTGAAAAACTCTGATGAATAAAATCAAGGAAGGACCAAATAAATGGAACAATGGAACAATGTTCTTCTGGGAAGAACATTGGGAAGTCCCAGTTGTAGGGTTTTTGCCCATGTTCTTTATCAAGTTGAGGAACTTCTCCTCTATTCCTGAATTGTCGAGAGGTTTTTTTTAAAAAAATATTCATTTATTTATTTATTTTGGCTGTGCTGGGTCTTAGTTGTGGCAGGCAGGATCTTCATTGCAGCATGCGGACTCTTAGCTGTGGCATGCAGACTATTAGTTGCAGCATGTGGACTCTTAGTTTCGGCATGCGGACTCATAGTTGTGGCACCACATCTTAAGCCAGTCGTCTGCTGATGGTCACTTTGGTTGCTTCCATGTATGAACACTGGGGTGCATGTATCTTTTCATATTAGTGTTTTCATCCTACAGATATATGCCCAGAAGTGGGACTGCTGGATCATATGCTATTTCTATTTTTTTTTTTTTTTTTTTTTTTTTTTTTTTTTTTTTGCGGTATGCGGGCCTCTCACTGCTGTGGCCTCCCCCGCCGCGGAGCACAGGCTCCGGACGCGCAGGCTCCGGACGCGCAGGCCCAGCGGCCATGGCTCACGGGCCCAGCCGCTCCGCGGCATATGGGATCCTCCCAGACCGGGGCACGAACCCGCATCCCCTGCATCGGCAGGCGGACTCCCAACCACTTGCGCCACCAGGGAGGCCCTATTTCTATTTTTTTTAAGGAATTTGCATACTGTTTTTCATAGTGGCTGCACTAATTTACATTCCCACCAACAGTGTAGGAGGGTTCCCTTTTCTCCACACCTTCTTCAGCATTTCATCAATTGATTTTTGAATGCTGAATCAGCCTTGCTTACCTAGAATGAATCCCACTTGATTGTGTTGCATTATTTTTTTTATACCTTGTTGGATTGGATTTTCAAATATTTTTGTAGATTTTTGCTTTTATGATCATGAGAGAGATTGGTCTGTAGTGTTGACTTAAAAAAAATGCACAACGTGAGAGGTGCAAGTTAAGTTTTACTTGGGGCAAAATGAGGACTGCAGCCTGGGAGACAGTGTTTCAAATAACTCTGAGAAACTGCTCCTGAAGAGGCGGGGGGAGGAGCCAGGATATATAAGAGTTCTGCAACAGAGAGCAGGTAACAGGGAACATCAAAAGATTATTGTTAAATAAAGAAAACCAGATATCTCAAGTTAAGGAATTTAGCACTTTTCTGTGTATGGGAAGATGCAAGAGTCTGGGCTCACTGAAATCATTCCTTTGCTATGCACCTCAGCTATCTGGGGCCTGGATTTTCACATCCTGAGTTTCCTCAGGGCTCACCGCAGTGGGTGGCTGCCGTCTGATGGCTGCTAGATGGCAGGTATTCTTTTCAGCCCTGAGTTTCCTCAGGGCTCACCGGCTGACGTTGGAGGGCTGCAATCATTGATGACTGTGACATCATTTGTTTATTGATATGGCAGGAAATATTCCATTTATAAATATCCCATTCCATATATACATATTCCATTTAACAGTATTTTTCTTGTAATGTCTTTGTCTGGTTTTGGTATTAGGGTAATGCTGTCCTCATAGAGTGAGTTTGAAAGTGTTTCCTCGGCCTCAATTTTCTGAAAGAGATTGTAGAGAACTGGATGATTTTTTTTCCTTAAATATTCGGTAGAATTTGCAGTGAGCCCATTTGGGCCTGGTGCTTTTTGATTTGAAAGTTATTCATTATTGATTCAGTTTCTTTAATAGATATGGTCCTATTCAGATTGTTGGCCTTTGTTTTTACTGTTTTATCTCCAACAGTTAGAAAAATACCTGGCACACATTAGGTGCTCAGTAAATTTTAAAAAAATAATTTAATGAGCATCCATTAATTTTAAATTAATACAATTGATAGATTTTTGGAATAAAAGTCCTCTTCATTTAAAAATTTTATTATAGGGCCTCCCTGGTGGCGCAAGTGGTTGAGAGTCCGCCTGCCGATGCAGGGGATACGGGTTCGTGCCCCGGTCTGGGAGGATCCCATATGCCGCAGAGCGGCTGGGCCCGTGAGCCATGGCCGCTGAGCCTGCGCGTCCGGAGCCTGCGCGTCCGGAGCCTGTGCTCCGCAACGGGGGAGGCCACAACAGTGAGAGGCCCGCATACCGCAAAAAAAAAAAAAAAAAAAAAAAAAAAAATTTATTATAGATCATTAATCTAAAGTATTATGTAATAATGCTAAAAGAATCATTACAGAAGATTACAGTATCATATAACTAAGACATTTTTATTGCCCACAACTTTATTTCTTCTTCAAATCATAGAATTATAGCTAACAGAGCAAACATTATCTAAACTGGAAAAAAGAGAAAACAGGAGAGATAAAATTTTGTTTTGGGGCAGCAAACAAGGAGAAACACTGTGAATTGACATTCAAAAAGAGAAGGGATGAGACCCCATATTTTAGGTCCTGGTGTTCTATTTGTCATTAATTCACCCTATGGGATAAAAATAATATCCTACTGTTGAGTATGCAGGTGACTTTTCTTTGAGGGTTTCAAAAAAATCAACAGAGAAATGGAAAGCAAAGTAGATAAGAATTCCTAGGAAGACAAGAGACATTTGGAATCTTTTAACCTTTCAACCAAGTGTTACCTTTGTTGTTACAGTTAAAAAGTTTTACATATTCAGGTTACACTCTTGAATTCTGTATGTAAGAGCAAGAAAACAAATACTGATGCATTGAAAAGCCAGCCATCTCTTCCAAGAGGTTGATTAGCTGCCTCAAGGCTCAGACTGTCTTTTTCCAGCTCCAGGGGAAATTCTTAGAAGACTGTTATCTGCTAACCTTCAGACTGCTACAAACTGAAGGATTACTGGATTGATGGGCCCCAAATGAAGCCTTTGTCTACTACTGATGAATGGATTCCACAATTTCCCGCCCTCTAAAAGCAGTTCTTTCTAATCTGCCTTTTTCTGAGCTAGACAGGAATGGTAAGGATCATCTGACAAGACCTCTATTGGTCTGCAGTCTGGGTGTGTGACAGAATCAACAGTGGACACAATTCCCTGCATCCTCTCTTTCCTTTGAAATGTGCCCCAGTACTTTTATGCCACCTCAAGGCACCCTAAAGTTTTCCCCAATAGGGCTCATCCACCACTCAATATTCTAGGACTTTTAAACTTTCTTACTACACATCCAGACTTTTCTGCTTAATATTCTGTAATGCTTTCTAACTGAGCTGAACAACGAAATCACAGGAACTGATGGTCAAGAATGTCAAAGTATTGCTTCTCTCAGGTAACACAGCTGTCCGTATTCCTGCCAACACCAAATGCAACCAGGTAACGTCGCAATGATGGATAGTAAGTCTCTCCTGTCTTCTAATGTCCATCCCATCGCTGAACTCACCAACCGTTTCCTGCTGACTTGCCATTGGAAAAACAATTGCGTGCTTGGACTGACAAATGAGTGAGGGGTTAAGGACCAGCTTGACTGGCATCCTACCAGTTCTCCAGGAACTCTAAATCTGACCTATCACGGAAGTTGAGTGGAGTTGCTGGGTGAAGGATTTTGCATGTTTATCACCTCACCGTAGAGCACCTGGGCCAGAGGTACGTCCCGTGGCAACTATGCTGCTGTCAGAAGATCAATTTTTCTGAGAAGTGACAGAAAAGTGCATGCTCAGGAGACCTAAAAGTCTATCTACTCTGCAGCTGAAAACTTAGTTCGCCTTATGTGTACTATTTTTTTGTTTTGTTTCGTTTTTGTTTGATTTGATTTAGCTAAATAGAAGACAGCTTGAATTGACATGTTTCCGAAGAAGATAGACAAATGACCAATAAGCATGTGAAAGGATTCTCCAAATCATTAGTCATCAGGGAGATGCAAACCAAAACCATAATAGGGGGACTTCCCTGGTGGTGCAGTGGTTAAGAATCCACCTGCCAATGCAGGGGACACGGGTTCGAGCCCTGGTCCGGGAAGATCCCACATGCCGCGGAGCAACTAAGCCTGTGCGTCACAACTACTGAGCCTGTGCTCTCAAGCCCGCAAGCCACAACTTCTGAGCCCACGTGTCACAACTACTGAAGCCTGTGTGCCTAGAGCCCGTGCTCCGCAACAAGAGAAGCCACCGCAATGAGAAGCCCGCACACTGCAACGAGTAGCCCCCGCTCGCCACAACTAGAGAAAGCCCGCGCACAGCAAAAAAGACCCAATGCAGCCAAAAAAAAAAAATTATTAAAAAAAGAAAACCATAATAGGTACCACTTTACACTCACTAGGATTCCTAAAATAAAAAATAGAGACAATAACATCCTCTTGGTGAAGATATGGAGAAATTAGAACCCTCATACACTGCTGGTAGGAATTTAAAGTGGGGCAACCACTTTGGAAATTAGTCTGAGAGTTCCTCAAAAGTTTAAATATAGAGTTATGATATGACCCAGAAATTCTTCTCATTACTGTGTACTCAAAAGAATTGAAAACATAAGTCCACACAAAAATTTTTACATGAATGTGCATTAACACCATTATTCATAATAGCCCCAAAGTGGATACAACCAAAATATTCACCAACGAATGAATGGGTAAAAATATGTGGTGTATGCATGTAATCGAGTATTATTCAGCTATAAATAGGAATGAAATACTAATATATGAATGACCATTGAAGACCTATGCCAATTGAAAGAAGTCAGGCTCAAAAGAGCACATATTGTATGAGTCCCTTTATGTGAAAGGTCCAGAATAGGCAAATTGATAGAGCTAGAAAATAGATTAGTCATTGTCAAGGGCTGGAGGGAGAGAGGGATCTGAAGTGACTGCCAATAGGTATAATCTTTCCTTTGGGAATGATGAAAATTTTCTGATCTTAGATTGTGGAGATGGTTGTAAAATTCTCTGAATACATTAAAAACCACTGATTTGTGGTCTTTAAATGAGTGAATTGTATGGTATGTGAATTATGTTTCAATAAACATGTTAAAAAATAAAAAAGAAGGAAGCACTTACTTAAATAGTCAATAGCTGAGGATGTTATTTTTTATCTTCAGCAAACCCATTAAAGACTTAAGGAGGTAAAGACAACCCACATGGTCTGTAGGGCCAGAGACTACACCAAGAAGGAAGCCTTAGAAGTGTGGTAGCCGTTAAGAAAGTTGCACTTTTGAGGGGAGGCCCTGACCCTCTATGGGCCATGAACAGATACAGTCTCCCTGTGTCCTTTTAAGGCAAACCTGGAGCCAGTGAACTGTATTTCCATATCCACTGTATTTCCATTATGGTAGTTAGACCTCTGAATTCTCCAAATCAGGGACTGCGATCTTTCTGAATTTGGAACTACCTAGGGTGATCAACTTGTCCTGGTTTACCCAGAATTTACCAGTTTTAACACTGAAAGTCCCACGTCCCAGTAACCCCCTTCAGTGCCAGGAATATTGGGATGTTTAAATATTCTAGGATGAACAGATAGAGCAAACAGCCTATAGTGAGCAGCTATCTGTATTTATTCTTGTAATCAAAAAGCTACAGTGGGCAGAGATTAGTACAATATCTTTTACTACAGAAAGTGGACTCGCATCTTTTCCCCTGGGGTCTTAGGGCCCATTGCTGCTCTTATCCACCTTGGAAGAATGACTAGAGTTTAGAAATAATCCAAGACAGCAAACCATAATTCAGATTTAAAGCCATCAGAAAATACATCTCACTGGTGGGGTTCTGTCTCATTCACATATTAGAGCTATGTTGGTATGTCACAGCAAAATTTATATGATAAAAAGAATGGTTGCCAACAAACAGAAACCAAATAAATCACAAATTCTAACCTGAAATTAAAGCTACTGATAAAAGGCGTTCATTAATGAAGAAGGCTTTCAAGCATGTATGTGCTTCCCTGGCTAAAAATTTCATAGACGCTAACCGTAGCTCTCTGAAACATCCATTTAATAAAATTTATAAACTACACCTACACTGAAATCTAACCAATCAGGATAAGGATTATCATTTAATTCATCCAAACTAAACTACTTATAGTCTCCAGGGAAGAAATAACATTCATTCATGATCAGCTACTAACATTTAAGAAAACCTATGAGAAACATATGCAATGCAATGAGAAACATTAATGTTTTGAGTTTAGGGAACCTCAGAGGAAAAAAAAAGAACAGCCGTCTGAAAATAGGTCCTAAGTATACTTTTCCAGGAATTTCATTCAGGCTCCTACACAGTAAACAAAAAATTGTGAAGGAAATGAACAAATAGTAGAAAAGCTTTATGCAAAAGAAACAGTGAGCTGCACTAGCAAGAGTCATGATGCAGGCCTACCCTGGCAGTTCCTTAGCTTCTGTGTAGTTCATCCAAGTGATGTCTTAGGATCAGCGGAGGCAGATTGCTTGACAAAAATAAACTAATATGAAAACCTTTTCCCCTATATTCATGCAAGGAAGATAATGACTATTTAAGATGTAATGCCAGACTCTTCCTTTTCACATGATGACCTCGTGGTTTCTTAGCTGTTACACATAAAAAAGGCATTTGACCAAAAATGACTCAATTTGTTATATAGTTTATAAACTGTTAAAAGAAACATTCCTTCTTCCTTCCTTCCTCCCTATTATCTATCTATCTATCAATCAGCTATCATTAATCGCAATTATCCTGACTTTCTCTAAGAGTGTGTGTGTCTGTGTGTGTGTTTTACAACTTGGTAGAGGCCAAAGGCATTTTGTTGGTTTGGAAGTCAAACACGTGTTTGTTACTCAACTGATAAATCCCACATGACAATCACAGGATGAGCTGGTTGTTTTTTCCAAGGTGTCATGACATCATACTTCTCCCCCTGCTTAAAACTGGTGTCCCGTCTCCTCAGCAATTCACTTCCTTGCCATGAACTTAAAGCTAAATTCCATACTTCTTCTATAACCAAGCCCACAATGAAATCCCAGATTTAAATACGTAGCTCTAAAACACCATTCATTTGGTAAATGAGGGAAGCAGCAGCTGAGGAAGGCAAATGGGGTAAAGCTTCTACAATGCCTGAGGCTGATATGCCTCTAATCAGGCCCAGAGCCCTTTCTTTATACTAAGCCAAAGTAACAGGCCTGTCTCTTTTTTTTTTTTTTTTTTTTTTTTTGCGGTATGCGGGCCTCTCACTGTTGTGGCCTCCCCCGTTGCGGAGCACAGGCTCCGGACGCGCAGGCTCCGGACGCGCAGGCTCAGCGGCCATGGCTCACGGGCCCAGCCGCTCCGCGGCATATGGGATCCTCCCAGACCGGGGCACGAACCCGTATCCCCTGCATCGGCAGGCGGACTCTCAACCACTTGCGCCACCAGGGAGGCCCTGGCCTGTCTCTTTTTATTTCACATTTCTCCATCCAGGCTGTCCTTTGGTACTTTTTCTCCTTCAGAGGTGGTCTTAGAGCTCAAATCAACCTATTATCATCCAGATACGGCTTTTTGGACCCAGCTTCCCACAATCCCAGAAACAGTGCAGGGTCCTGCTTTCCCTGAAGATAGACGGCCTTGCACACTATCTCCCAGGACAGCGCCCACAATGCATGAATTTAGTGTCTACAATACCGGTCATTTTCAAAACTAGGTGAAAGAAGGCCCTGTGAGTTTCTTTAGCTTTTGCCCTTGTGCTTATTAACTGGATCAACATTCCATTGTTTCAACTGTGGGTTTTTCCACCCTAGGAAGGGGAAGGATGGGAACTCTTCCCCTGGACAGGTGCCTTCCTGACTGGTCAGGGGAAGCAGGCACTGGGCATGCTCAGCTTAGCCCCTGTGCTTCATTGTTACTTCTCTGCCGGTAGATTCTCCTTAAGAATCTCTCATTCTGTTTCTCCCTGAGGTAAGCTTTCTATGTCAGGATCTGGCCTTGGAATGGGGAGCCTTGCAGTTGGGGATGGGGAGGGTCAATCTAGAGGGAAAGCTGTTAGGGAATCCGATTTTGGTTAATATATACGTTCCATTCTCCAAACTGGCCCTTTGAGTATTTTGTTCTCCAACTGTCTGATTCTTGTGTCCACTACTCAACAAGGTTTGAATTCAAAGGGTTGACAGGAAATTATCACTCCTTTTATAGAAACAAAGAACCCCCCCCCCCAATCCCAGTGGCTAAAACAACAAAAAAAGGTTTATTTCTTGCTCACGTTACATGTTCACCGGGGCTCTGGTCATTGGCTTTGACTGCACACACCACACAGTGGGAGTTTAGGGTTTTTAAAAATGGGTTCAAATTTTAGCACCTCTGAGTAAAGCTTTATTAGAAAATAGAATAAGAAGAAATGTTCAGATTTGAGTCCTGGGATATAATCACAAAGACTCCCAGAGCAGTGTTTTCAAATGTAACTCCTTCTATTGGGGAACCATGTTTATAATAAACAACAAAAAGAGGCATCATCTACTGAATAGGCCTTTTCATATCCCCCGATTTATTTTTGGGAATACTTAATTCAGAGCTTTTCTTTCAGGGTGTCGGCACTTTCCCTTTTCGGATATGAGTTATACTAGGCTGACCTCTATTATTTCTGGATTACATGCCAGCGACGGAAAATGAATTGAGTGCTTTGAGGAGGAAAAAAAAAAATCATTACCAGAAAGATGAATAGACGGATTGTACTGGGTTCCTAAAAGGAGGGGCTCTGGAAAGATCACTGGTTTGATTTTTCCGGGAACCGTATCTTCTTGGATACTCTTCAGAATTGTGGCAAATTCCTCCAGCAGCAGGTAGGAGGTAGGTCTATTGATAACAGACTCTCTCTGGGCCCACTAACTTCAAAGAGAGCCCCTTCTTTGCTATGTGGCATTCAGATATAAAAACTGCTTTGCGCTCTCAGATTTCAGGCATTTGGAAAAGAGTCAATAGTCAGCCAAGTTTACATATTTATTGCTTTTGCCATAGGATGGAGAGATCTTTTTTCGACAGATATGTATTGTTCCGACTCTGTGCCAGGTAGTGCTAGGTGCTGATGACACAATAATGAAAAAATCTGAAATATCCCCTACCTAATAGAGCTCTCAGTCTTGGAGGAGGGAGGTGATCCTAGCAGGCAAACAGCCTACAATTCAGTGTGAGAAATACCAAGATGAAGACACACAGGTTGCTATGGTAATCTGTTTTTTTTTTTTTTTGGCTGCCTTGGGTCTTCGTTGCTGCGTGCAGGCTTTCCCTAGTTGTGGCAAGCTGGGGCTACTCTTCATTGCAGTGCACGGGCTTCTCATTGCAGTGCCTTCTCTTGATGCGGAGCACAGGCTCTAGGCATGTGGGCTTCAGTAGTTGTGGCACGCTGGCTCAGTAGCTGTGGCGCATGGGCTTCACTGCTCCGCGGCATGTGGGATCTTCCCGGACCAGGGCTCGAACCCGTGACCCCTGCGTTGGCAGGAGGATTCTTAATCAGTGTGCCACCAGGGAAGTACTGCTATGGTAATCTTATAGTGGAGGAAATGAGGGAAGACTTCCTGAAAGAATCAACCTGAAATTGTGATCTCAGGAACAACAGAACTTAACCAGTAGATGAGAGAATGAGCAAAGGCCCTGAGGTTGGAAGAGAATACGGCATATTTGAAAGGACTGAGAATAGAAAGTACATGTGCAGGTGAAGGAGAGAAATATGTTTTTTTAGGGAACAATTGAATAGGAAAGGGATGTGGCAACATATGTCTACATAAATCCACTTCTTACCCCTTGGCAACCTTTATTCCATCTGCAGCCTTAATTCCCCCTTGCTGTGTACCATCATGTTCATTGGTTCTGGAGACTTATGGATTCTTTTTTCCTTCATGGTTCCATTATTAATACTGTGTTATCATTGTGTTGTGTCAATTTCATCTAGGAATAACCCTTCCAATTTCCTATGATATTCTTATACATAGTATACTGTTGCACAATAATCTATGTTTGGCTGGAAAGCAGTAGTGATTTTTATTTATTTTTTATTCCTAATTTATATAAGAAACACAAAACTCAAAATTTCAAGCCAAAGAGTAAATATATTATGTGGTAGAAAACAAACATTTAGAGGACTGTGTCCCCAGTCTTCCTAAATCTGGCAAGATAGCAGCTCAAAGATTAGGAGGAAGCAATAAATATTAAACACCAGTGGAAACAGTGGCCACCTAAAGACTCCCAGAGCATACAGTTGACCTTAACTAATAAGTCTTCTCCAGACCAAGCCCAGTTCCTGAAGTTCTTTATTGGCACTATCCCTATAAAGCTTTAATGAGCCCTACTACTTGCACTCTGATCTGGGAGGGAAAGGAAAGGAAAGGAAGGGAAGTAGAAAGATGGGTGTCATCCATGTGCACAAGGACCCTGGAGCATGAGAAGGGTGGCTTCACCCACCTACCCAACCAGCCGGTAGTGTAAGGTGGGTGTCCAACTCACAGCCCAGGCTGCGGGGCTGACCTGTATGAAAAGAGGTATTACCTGAAGGCTGCTGGTTGGCCCCAGCTGCTCTGAGCCTAAAGTACACTTCTTAAGCCACCACTCTCTAAGTGGAGAAGTCAAATAAAGTCACTAACATCTCTGTGATGATGATTAGTTTCCCAGACTGACTGGCAGCTCAGCAAAGGACATAAGGGGAGGGGAACCAGCCTAGCAGGGAAGCAGGCCAAGTTGTACTGGGAATGTGGTAGGTCACCCTAAACACAGCAGAGGAACTGGGCGGCAAAAGGGATTTAAACACCTTCCTGGAACCTCCCACCCCTCCTGGTCACATTAATGACCTCCCGTGTGAAAATGGTTCACACGTCCTGAATACGCATGAAGTCTCATTAATCCTCGTACTAGACGCATTATAGGCATTATGTCATTTAATCTTATGCCCAGTTCAGTAAGTCCCTTTAGCACCTATAATTAAGAAAACTGAGGCCAGAGAAGTTTAGTTACTTACTTAAGGTCGCACAACTGATACATTTCAGAGCTGGGATTCAAATTCAAGACGCTCACACCAGAGCCCTTTCAACCAGGAAGTACTTTATGCAGCCTTCTCAGGATAGTTTCTTCCTCAGTGGAGGGATAATTCGAACCACCGGCCCATTTTGCTCCATAACAAGTGGCTTTTTCTAGGGTTATTTGGGATGAAGTCTAGGACAAATGTGTAAAATAAGTAGGTTATGAAAGGGAAAATATACAAATACTACAAATAATATATGCTGGAGAGGGTGTGGAGAAAGGGGAACCCTCTTACACTGTTGGTGGGAATGTAAGTTGATGCAGCCACTATAGAGATTCCTTTAAAAACTAAACATAGAGTTACCATATGATCCAGCAATCCCACTCCTGGGCAGATAACCGGAGAAAACTCTAATTCAAAAAGATAAATGCATGCCAATAGTCATTGCAGTACTATTTACAATAGCCAAGACATGGAAGCAACCTAAGTGTCCATCAACAGATGAATGGATAAAGAAGATGTGGTAGGGCTTCCTAGTGGCGCAGTGGTTGAGAGTCCACCTGCCAATGCAGGGGACGTGGGTTCGTGGCCCGGTCCAGGAAGATCCCACATGCCGCAGAGCGGCTGGGCCCGTGAGCCATGGCCGCTGGATGTGGTACATATATGCAATGGAATATGACTCAGCCATAAATAGGAATGAAACAGAGACTTCCCTGGTGGTCCAGTGGTTAAGATTCCATGCTCCCAATGCAGGAGGCCTGGATTTGATTCCTGTTCAGGGAACTAGATCCCGCATGCTGCAACTAAGAGCCCGCATGCTGCAACTAAGAGCCCACATGCTGCAACTAAAGGTCCCGCAGGCCGCAACTAAGACCCAGCGCAGCCAAAATAAATAAATAAATAAACAAATAAATAAATATTACAAATTAAAAAAAAGGGAAAGGAATCTTAAAAAAAAAGAATGAAATAATGACATTTGCAGAAACATGGATGGACCTAGAGAGTATCATACTAAGTGAAGTAAGTCAGACAGAGAAAGACAAATATCATATGATATCACTTCTACATGGAATCTAAATAATAATACAGATGAATCTATATACAAAACAGAAACAGAGTCACAGACATAGAAAACAAATTTATGGTTACCAAAGGGGAGAGGAAGGGGGGAGGGATAAATTAGGAGTATGGGATTAACAGATTACTGTGTATAAAATAGATAAGCAACGAGGATTTACTGTGAAACACAGGAACTATATCCAATATCTTGTAATAACCTATAATGGAAAATAATCTGAAAAAAATCATACATATGTAACTGAATCACTTTGCTGTACACCTGAAACTAACACAATATTGTACATCAACTATGCTTCCATTAAAAAATAAATACATAGGATTAAAAAAAGGAAAAAAATGCTAGGTAGGATTTTTGCTCTATCTACGTCTCCAAGAAAAGAGCTAACTTTTGACTGCTTAGGTAGGAAGTGGGGAGACCGTGTAATAGCTTCTATCAGCAAACACTTGTGGAGTGTCACCACCAGGAACAAAGGTGACCTCTGGTATCTCATGCCTTGTCTTCAAGAAGGCCCCTTTGACTTGATCTTCCTCTCTACCTTGGAGCGTCGTGAAGCTGCTAAGCCACTGTGGGAAAAGGAACTGCTGCTGCCATTGCTTTTCTAGATCTGACACTGCCCTAGAATCTGTGGTTCTTCACTTCTGTTGAGTTATCTTCATGCCAGCACCTGGGGTGTGTTGTAACGATGAACTGTGAAACGGTGTTACTGGGTATGTCGTGACCATCCACCAATGTCTACGAGGCTGGCACATTCACATGGGAGGGAAAGTACTGTGTGTAGCCACTGGGTTCTGGTAATGATGAGATCCTGGAATTACTTCCTGACTTTTTCTGAGAGAATCATGGAGAGGGTTAAGGTTACCATGTTGAAAAGGACAATGGGACTACAATTTCAAACCACCAGCAAAACCCTGTTGACCCTTGGTACAGAATCAAAATGTAAATGCTAAAATTATGAACTCTACCTTGGAGCTATGCTCTTGCAAGAATCCCCACATTTTGGGGTGTGTGTGTGTGTTTTAACCTAAAACATTTTTATTTTATAAATTATCATATAGTTATTTTGATATTTTCTTTTGAGGTAAGGTGCTATGAATGTTACCACATGTATAGATTCACGCAGCTACCCTCCATGAGCAAGGGACAGAACAATCCCGTCACCCACCCTCTAAAAAAGACTCTCTCCTACCATCCCTTTACAGTCACTCACTCCTAGTCGCTGAAAACCACTGATCTGTCTTCCTTTTTACAGTTTTGTCTCTGAGAAAGCCATATAAATGGAATCTTACAGCATGGAACCTCTTGAGACAAGTTGTTTTCAATTAGCACGATGCCTTGATGATTCATCCAACTTGTGTGTGTATCAGTAATTCCTTACTTTCTATTGCTGAGCAGTATTCCATGGTATGAATGTGTCCTCATCATTAACTTCTTAAAAATTCATTATATTTTTAATTGAAGTTTAATTCATATACAATAAAATCAACCCCTTTACCTTAGTTTTGCAAAAAAAAAGAAGAAATGGGTCATGTGAAAATTCACACTCCATAAAAAGATAAGCTTTAAACTGGAAACAGATTTTTGGACACACCATGTTTGTCTGACTTTCTCCAGTAGACTGTTTCTATATTTGGAGAATTGTTCAGTACAGTTCTCTTTCCATCTGCTTGCACTCACTCTGTTGACAAATGTTCACTCCTTCCAACTGATTTCAGATTGGCTCTCCAACATTCTGCATTGTCTCCATATTCTTTAGTTTTGGGTTTTTTTTTCATAGGTAATACCTGTATACTGTCCCAAACACAAAAAACACAAAATGGTATATACCAAGGTAAATAAGTCTCACCCACCCTCTGTCTCCTGGTAACTCAGTCTCCTCTCTGGAGCTCATAGTTTTCCTAATTCTATGCATTTACAAATACATACATATATGACTGTATTAAAAAGTATGTATATAGACATATGTAAGTATACAAATATATGTACATGTACATATAAAATACAAATAGTTGCATATAAAATCAATGTATATACTTGCATACATACATACATTTTCCCCCCACACAAATGGGGACACATTCTGCCCAATGTTCTATACTTTGCCTTATTCTCTTAACTTCCCTTCTCTTGGAATTACTTCCAGAAAAGTATATTTAAAGCAGTCTATTAAGTCCATTTTACTCTACTGTATGAGTATATCATAATTTATTTAAGCATCCCATTACTGATGGTCCAGTGAGTTTCTAAACTTTGCTCATACAATTAATATACCATTTCATTTGTATCATTTCATTTTACTCCAATAGAAGCATCTCTGCAGGATAATTTCTTAGAAGTGGAATTTCTGGGTCAAGGGGTGTGTGCATTTCTGTTTTTGAAAGGTGGGGCTAAAGTATCCTTCAGGGAAGTCATATCAATTTACATCCTATTAGCAATGGATCACAGTGTTTCTACATTATCTACATTTATTTAGTAACTAATTATTTTAATATAATTTCAGATATTAATGAATATTCAATGATCTATATCAGAAATAACTAGCATTAATAGCTTCTCAATCTTCCTTTATTTTCACGACATTAACACTTTTGAACAGTCTAGGCCAGTTACTTCGAAGACTGTCCTTCAATTTGGGCCTATCTTTTCTTTCTTTCATTCTTTTTTTTTTTTTGCGGTACGCGGGCCTCTCACTGTTGTGGCCTCTCCCGTTGCGGAGCACAGGCTCCGGACACGCAGGCTCAGCGGCCATGGCTCACGGGCCCAGCCGCTCCGTGGCATGTGGGATCTTCCCGGACCGGGGCACGAACCCGTGTCCCCTGCATTGGCAGGCGGACTCTCAACCACTGCGCCACCAGGGAAGCCCCTAGCTTTTCTTTAAAACAAAGAACCAACTGAAAATAGCTCAAAGAAAAATACAAGGAAAAACCTTCTAGCCATAAAAAAGAATGAGCAAAATAAAATTTAAAAATACAGTTAGTGGGGCTTCCCTGGTGGTGCAGTAGTTGAGAGTCCGCCTGCCGATGCAGGGGACACAGGTTCATGCCCGGGTCCGGGAAGATCCCACATGCCGCGGAGCGGCTGGGCCCGTGAGCCATGGCCGCTGGGCCTGTGCGTCCGGAGCCTGTGCTCCGCAACGGGAGAGGCCACAACAGTGAGAGGCCCGCGTACCGCAAAAAAAAAAAAAAAATACAGTTAGTAAGAATACCTACCATTTGGAGTCGGGTTGGGAAGAGGAGAGAAATAGGTGAGGGAGATTGAGGTACAAACCTCCAGTTACAAAATAAGTGAGTGGATATGAAATGCACAGTGTAGGGAATATAGTCAGTAATTATGTAATATCTTTGTATGTGACAGATGGTAATTACACTTATTGTGGTGACCAGTTTGAAATTTAAGAAATACTGAATCCCTACGCTGTGCACTAACATAGTGTTGTAGGTCAATTTTACTTCAAAAACAAACAAACAAACTCATAGAAAAAGAAATCAGATTGTGGTTACCAGAGGTGGGGGGCGGGGCTGGAAAGGGGAACTGGATGAAGGCAGTCAAAAGGTACAAACTTCCAGTTAGAAGATAAATCAGTACTAGGGAGGTAATCACAACTAACACTGCTGTATGTTATGTATATGAAAGTTAAGAGAATTAACCCTAAGAGTTCTCATCACAAGGAAAAAATGTTTTTCTATTCTTTAATTTTGTATCTATAGGAGATGATGGGTGCTCACTAAATTTACCGTGGTCATCATTTCATGATGTATGTAAGTCAAATCATTATGCTGTACACCTTAAACTTACACATTACTGTATGTCAATCATATCTCAGTAAAACTGGAAGAAAAAAGGAAGAATACCTGCCATTTTTTGCTTGTTTGTTCGACTACTTACCATTTTTGGAGCACTTAATACATGCCAGATATTGAGTTAAGCACTTTGCCTAGGGGTAAGAGCTAACAGTTACTGGATGCTGAATTTGTGCCAAGTGAAGTGCAAAATGCTTTATATGCATTATCTCCTGTATTCCTCATCATAACCCTTCACTATTCTCCATGGAATGCATGAGTAACCTGCAGTACAGAGAGGCAGAATGGTTTGCCTCAGGTCACAGAAATTAGCTCTCTTCCTATTCCTTTCCTTCCCTTCTCTTCTTTTCAAGTTACAAAAGTTATACATGCTCATTAAAATAATCCGGGGGGGTGGTAAAGTAAAAGTGGAGTGCCTGCCCCATGCCAGAGGGAACCTCTATTAACAACTGGGGGGACTTCCCTGGCGGTCCAGTGGTTAGGGCTCCGTGCTCCCAATGCAGGGGGGCACGGGTTTGAACCCTGGTTGGGGAACTAAGATCCTGTATGGCGCATAGGGTGGCGAAAAACAAAAAAAAACCAGACCATTTTCTATAAGAACCAAGACTTGAATCCCACCTTTTCTGACTCCAAAGCCCTTATTCCTAATGACTATTCAATACGCAAATAGCAAATTATATAATTATATATATTCTATAAAATAAAATGGCTCTTAAAACTCTTATCAACTGGATTATTGTTGAAAAGCAGGAAAAGCTAAAACATATTAAGTACCATCTCTGATACAGGGAGCCTTTTTATCCACAGCATAAAGAAGACTAAATTAACTAATTAATTAAAACGAAAACAGATTTTGATAAATGACAGCCTGCAAGAACCTTTTGTGAACTTGCTACTTAGCCAAGCGTTGACTATAAAAATAGAAAAAATAAGGCATGTGACCAAAGAGGAGGAACAAAAGCAGCTCAAACCAAAAGCAGTCCTGTTGTGCAATTTGCTGTAGAAGGAGCTTGGAGTCATTGGTTCCAGCAAAATTCTTGCAGCTTCAGGTAATCTAGTATTGGCTGTACGGTATCCTGGTGAGGTTATAATGTGAACAGTAACTTGGGCATGTTCCACCCTACCTAAGATCAAGAAGAATAGCAAAGTATCAGTGGTAATGGCACTGGGAAATAAGAACACATTTCTTCAGGTCATAGAAGGATCCAATTTAAAACAATTGTCTTTGCATGTTAGGGGATGCCCCACTCTTCATCATCTGGGAAACTGGTCAGTAAGGAGGACACAGCAGTTCCACTGAGGTAAGACTCCCTCTGCCTTCGTTCTACTTCCACATGGCAAATAGAATCCACTGTGACTCAGACTAAAAAGGCCTCTTTGGTAATATTTTACTTAGAAAAATTTCATCTTTAATTTCCTTTTCTTGTATTGTCCTTGCCCCATCTTGGTGTCAAGGTAATTATATCTTTATAAAATAAAGTTCATGGCTTTCTTTCTCTTCCTCTTTCTCCTTGTAAATCGCTAAAAACTTTGGATGATCATTTCTTTAAAGGGCTGTTAAAATACACCGTAAAATTGTCCGCACCTTCTCTTTTTGTAAGTGGAGAGAGGAGTACTGGGAGAGTCCTGACTACTTTCCATTTCTTTGTTGGGTATTGTTTCATTCATTCTTTGGGGCAATTTTGTTAATTTTTGTTTTCTAGAAAAATACACTTTTTTTCTAATTTTTATTTTTTTAAATAATTAGCTCCTGGTAGGTACTCAGTAAATGCTAGTTCTCTTAACTTTTTTTTCTAAGATGTTGGGGTAGGAGTTTATTAATTAATTAATTAATTTTTGCTGTGTTGGGTCTTTGTTTCCGTGCGAGGGCTTTCTCTAGCTGCGGCAAGCGGGGGCCACTCTTCATCACGGTGCGCGGGCCTCTCACTGTCGCGGCCTCTCTTGTTGCGGAGCACAGGCTCCGGATGTGCAGGCTCAGCAGCTGTGGCTCACGGGCCTAGTTGCTCCGCGGCATGTGGGATCCTCCCAGACCAGGGCTCGAACCCGTGTCCGCTGCATTAGCAGGCAGACTCTCAACAACTGCGCCACCAGGGAAGCCCCACACTTTCTTTTGGCTTCCAATTTATTGGCAAAAAGTTCCTTATACTATTCATTTATAATTTTAAAAAATCTCTGCTATTTCTCTAATTACGTCCCCTTCTTTGCTCACATCTGTCTCTCTCTTATATTTTCATTCTCTGTGGGTTTGTCAATATTTTAAGAAATCTATTTTATAAGGCTTTTCAAAGAACCAGCTTTTGGTGTTGATAATCTTTGTTTGTTTGTTCTTTGGGGGATTTGTTCTTTATTTTCTAACTTGTTGAGTTGAATATTGAATGCTTAATTGACTTATTTTGAATATTTTTATGTAAACACATTTTCATAATGCCACTTTAGCTGCAGGCTGGCAGTAGAAGACTTCCTGGGTTTGAGTCTAGGCTCTGTCACTTACTAGCTATATGATCCTGGGCAAGTTATTTCACAGCTCTGTGCTTCAGTTTCTCCTTCTTTTTGTTCAAATCCATGATTCGTTATGATTAATGTTTTTTTTTTTTTTTTTTTTTTTTTTTTGCAGTATGCGGGCCTCTCACTGTTGTGGCCTCTCCCGTTGCGGAGCACAGGCTCCAGACGCGCAGGCTCAGCGGCCATGGCCCACGGGCCCAAGCCGCTCCGCGGCATGCGGGACCCTCCCGGTCTGGGGCACGAACCCGTGTCCCCCGCATCGGCAGGCGGACTCTCAACCACTGTGCCACCAGGGAAGCCCATGATTAATGTTTTAAATACGTGACCTATCATTATCTGATAGATATGTGTTTAATTCTCCCAGTTTGGAGATTAACATATTTCAAGGCTGTGTTTTTTGGGGGGGAGGGGGTACATGCAAGTTCATGATGATTCTATCTTCCTGGTGGACGATTCCCTTTACCATCATGTGTATCCTTCTTTGTTCTCAATCATGCTTTTTGAATTAAATGATATTTTTGCAAATATTAATATTCTTATATCAGATTTCTTTTGTTTCAAGGAGATGTTGACACGTTTGTATTTTTCTATATCTTTATTGTCAAAGACACCCACCTAGTGAATGGCAAAGCCAGGTTTATTACTAGACCACCTGATCCCCAGACCAGTGTTCTTTCTTCCCGACCATGACACATCCTAGGTCTACCTTCTTCCATGATTCAGCTCAAGTCACTCTTCAGTGTGAGCCCTCTCCCAACAACTCAGCCTGCAGTGGTTACTTCCTCCTTTGAATGAATGCTCAACGCTTGCAGGACTTAATCGGTCCTGAAAATGTGCCATCCTAGTGTTGTGTGTACATCTATCCTGGAAGTTCCTTAAAAGCTACAGTAGGGGTTTGTTAACCAAAATTTCCGAAGTGGAGACCCGATTGAAATAAAAAGGTGCTAATTTGGGGTTCGTTAGGACTGCAACCTGGGAGACACAGCTTCAAGAAGCACTTGAATTGTGTTCTGCCAGACTACAAAATGCGGGAGGCTTACAAAGGTAAAAACTGAAGGTTACTGCTAGTTACATGAATTGTTTATCAAGAATTATAATTGGAGCTGGCAAGAAGTAAGGGTGCTTGTTAAGGAAGGGTTGGTTGGGGTCTGAAAGGGTTGCGTAATTACAAGGGGAGACCTTGAGACCATAAGGTTGCAGCTGGCAAGTGTTGTTCTGAATACAGCTGGTCGTGTCTTTGGGTCTGGTACATTTCAAAGAAAGTTCAAGTTCTCATCGGTGCAGAGATGTGCCTGAGACCAGATCCTCAATGGCCTCCTGACTCCATTTTTGTTTGCCTGAACTGTGGTTAATCCACTATAATTTCAATTTGTCATCAAGATTATATCTCTTCTGCTGGTGACTCCAGACTTACTTTACTAAGGAGGCTTAAAGATGCAATCTGGTCAGGCAGAGAGTGCCTAGGGGACGTGACTTGAACCTGAATTTTCATAGCAGGCACACTATTTTCATTTTATTGGGAGGTGGGTGTTATAGAGTTTGGGAAGAGGTTAGCTATAGCCTCACATGCCACCCTGTCAGCCACCACTGTCCTCTGCTTCTCTGCCTATGATGACGATTTCCAACAAAGCTACTTGCTCTTCAAAACTGCCATAATTTCAGATCCCACTCCAGAGCCACAGAGCTAGAATCTCCTGGGTGGAGTCTGAGAATCTAGTATTTAAGAGTCTCTGCTGGGAAATTCAAGTTGAAGGTACCTGAGCACCTTCTTGGCAGGCAGTCACTTCTTGTAAATACAGGGTGTGCATCAAATCTGGAAACTTAAGCAAACACATAATACCCTGCTTTACTTGATATTGTATAGTACGATACACAATAAAGTGATATTTCTGTTTCCCAACGTCTATTGCTACGGTTAAATTAATTAAACACGAAGGCCATTAGACTGATGTGGCTTTAATACCTTAGTAGCCTATGTAAGCAAACCAAAACCTAAGCCTGAAATGCATGCAGGTGAATAAATCAAAAACCTAAGGACAACCTATCACAAATAGCCAACTAGGCTTTCCCAAACAAGGCAACTGCTTAAAGCTATAGCCAATCAAATTGTTTCCTTACTTTCTTTCCGCCTTTTCTCTATAAAAGTCTTTCCCTTAGCTCCTGTGTGTGAAGTGCTTCTTAACCACTCCCGGTTTGGTGCTGCCCGATTCCAGTGGATTTTTGCTCAGATAAACTTTTTAAATTTTTAGTATGTCTCAGTTTATCTTTTAACACTACAGATAGCTTAGTGTAAGATATGCTCTAGTAAATTAATTTAGTAAGCTTTTCTTTTCTTTTATTCATTGTGAAGGATACAAAAGAGGAATGTAACAATAACAAAAATAATAATGGCTAGCATCTATTGAGCACCTAATGTGTGTCAGGCACTTTACTAAATGCTTTACATGCATCGTCTCATTTATTATTTACCAGACTTCTACTGTGTGGACACTGCAGTCAGGACCAACTTATCCATTATGCTCACTAGGTACTATGCCTAGGGTCCACAGTACTTTTAGAGGTCCATGAAAATGTTTTAGTTTCTTTTAGAATCAGAAGGGAAAATAAAGGAATATAATCTTCCCTGGATATTAGTCTTTATACTCACATGGCTGTAAAATATAATTTATGATTTATTTTTATGGAGTAAGCATCCCATGAGGGCAAAAGTGCCTTGGGCCTCAGAAAGTTATAATGCAGCCCTCGCTATAACCATTCCCACTTAACAGATAAAGAAACTGAGGCGCAATCAAGTTGAGAAATAAAACATGCCGCAGAGCCAGGAAATGGCAGAGGTAATTTTGGAGATAGGTCTGGGGGACTCCACTGATGACCCTTTTGACCCTTTTAACTACCACATTATACACTATACAACATTATGTAGCAAGAAGCTCATACCAAGCTGGGAAAACAAGTTTGTCGTACACTAACCAATTAGAAAATACTTCAAGGAAAGAATAGAATTAACCCTAAATTCAGGGACAGATCCAGATTATGTAGGACCTCAGGCTTTTACAACTTGGAAGATCTTCTTTCAGGAAAAAATACTAGAGTATAAATAAAAATTATGTATACAGTCTTGGAGGGGGCTGTTAAAGGAAGGGGGCCTTCAAGGGTAAGCCTCATTAGCTTCATGGAAAATCCATCTCACCTAAATGTCCTTGGACCTAAAGAAGGCCAGAGCTTCAGGAAGGATTCAGCGTCACCAGGGATATCAAGAGGGGTTTTTAGGAGGAAATGGGACTTTGAAGTGTGGCTGTGACTGGGCACCCTAAGTGTAAAGGCAGGGGGGCCAGTGTGAGCACAGTCTGTTCAGGAGAGGGTGGAGAAAGCCACCTGCCCGAAACCCACAGTGATGCTGCCCAGAGGGGAACCACTGGGTTTGCTGAGGAAGGCAGTGCCTATTTGAAAAACCAGGAAGGAAGGGATGCTGGGAATCTTTGTTCCTCAGTCTTAAGTCATTATGCAGTAAAAGGCATCAAGACGATGAGGACTCTGGTGCCGTGGGCAGGACCCTCGGGAGGAGTGGAAACAGGCAAAGAGATCTCATTGAAGGACTAGTCTGGGTATGTTTTAATGAGTGCCTTATAAATTATGGGTGGCAGAGAGGAGGGAGGAGTAAAATAAGACAAAGAAAAAGAGGAAGAATGAAAAAGCATCAATGTAGTATTAATAGATGTGAGGACTAGAGGGGAGTCAGAGATAAGTTTTATATTCTGAGCCTGGCTAATTGAAGGAATAGCTGTGGGACTGCCAGAAATATAGGGGTTGGTTAGGTTTGGTTCTAGAGAAGTTAAACCCAACAACAACAAAAAGTTGAAACAATTGGGCTTTGTGCATCCCCAGAGGAAGCTGCATCCTGGGACAGAGATATCCTGACCAGAGCTTGACTAGGCTCTGCTGGTATATTAGCCTTTGCAGTCTTTTCCGCATACCAACTCCCCATCGGGTCAACACATTCTTTCTCAATTATGTTAACTTCATTAAGAACCCTGCAGTCAGGTCCTGCTTTTCTAGCTAAGAAGCATTTTGGTTTTAAGGTGGTGTTTGTTGAACACTATTATGAGATTAGCTATAATTTAACTCTCACAGTTTCAGCCTATCCTGCTGCCTTTCTCTAGGTGAGCAGTCAAGACTAGTCACATGAAAATAGAAAGCAGAGTATGGATTTGAGAGGGCATTACAGAGCTATAAAAAATAGGGATATGGGGCTTCCCTGGTGGCGCAGTGGTTGAGAGTCCGCCTGCCGATGCAGGGGACATGGGTTCGTGCCTCGGTCCGGGAAGATCCCACATGCCGCGGAGTAGCTAGGCCCGTGAGCCATGGCTGCTGGGCCTGCGCGTCCGGAGTCTGTGCTCCGCAACGGGGGAGGCCACAACAGTGAGAGGCCCTCGTACCACAAAAAAAAAAAACAAAACAAAACAGGGATATGGAATTAGAGAGAGGGTGGAGTCTTTTGATGATTCAAAATGTATTGACTGCATACTCGTTACATGTCAGGCTCTGTGCTTGGAACAAAAGCCATTACTATGAAAGAGATGTGGTCTCTGCCTTGTAGGTGTCTGAGCTTTCAAGGATGGGTACTTGGGAAGGTGACAGGGTCACAGAGGATTAAGAACAGCAGATTCTAGAGGCTGGGCAGCAGGATGATGAATTTAGGTTTAGCCATGTCAAATTTGGTGTTCTGAAAAATGTGTAGTGTGTCCAATACACAATTGTAAACATGGGAATGGTGTTCAGAAGAGAAGGCAAGGCAAGAGATACAAATTTTAGGATACAGAAACCAGCATAAAGTTAATGCCTGGGGCAGGCATGAATGATGAAAGTATTGTTTCCAAGGCCAATAGGACAGTATCAGTGGAAGTTTTTAACAGAGCTATGGATGCTTCAATGTCAAAGAATTATACAGAATTGGTAAAAGAAAGGAAAAGTGTTAAAACAAATAGAGTGGTGGATATAGCACAAACAAGTCAGCCAAACTTGGGGAAGGGTCAACATCAGACCTTGCTTTTTGAGATATAAATTTTCCTGTAAGTAATACTTTACCAACATCCCAAAATGTTGGTATGTAGTTTAATTGCTCACTTTTTTAAAAAAAATTATTTATTATTTTTGGCTGCGTTGGGTCTTCGTTGCTCCACACAGGCTTTCTCTAGTTGTGGCAAGCGGGGGGGCGGCTACTCTTTGTTGTGGTGTATGGGCTTCTCATTTTGGTGGCTTCTCTTGTTGCGGGAGCACGGGCTCTAGGTGGGCAGGCTTCAGTAGTTGCAGCACGTGGGCCCTAGAGCACACGGGCTTCAGTAGTTGTGGTGCGTGGGCTCAGTAGTTGTGGCACGCAGGCTCTAGGGCGCACGGGTTTCAGTAGTTGTGGCGCACAGGCTTACTTGCTCCGCGGCATGTGGGATCTTCCCAGACCAGGGATCGAACCCGTGTCCCCTGCACTGGCAGGCATATTCTTAATCACTGCGCCACCAGGGAAGTCCCTGTGTACTTGCTCATTTCTAAATATTAACTCATGAATTATTTAGATGTGATTTCTAAATATATGGGGTTATATTGGTCATGATAGATAGATGGATGGATATAGATACAGATATATAGATTTGACTGGAGAGGAATTTAATATAGAGAATTGATTTCGTGGTGGCCATGGATTGAGAAGCCAACCGGGGACACCAAGGCAATCCAGAGATTATCCACAGCAGAAAGTCATTACCACTTCCAGGTCTGCAAGGACAACAGAAGGAGGTGACTTTACCCAAGCTTAAAGCTGGACCCATCTGAAGTGAGTTAGAGCCCAAGTGGGGACTGCCCAACGGAAGCTGGGAGCCAAGAGAGGCAACCATAGGAAGCAGGAAACATCCTGCCTTTCCCCTTTCTGTCTCCTAATCTAAGGTCAGTGCTTCTAGTGTTTCCCATTGTCAGAGCCCAAGGGAGCCTGGGAATTGTAGTTCCCTAGAGCACAGGGGAAATCAGTGCAGAGAAGATGATTATCTTTTTGTTACTAATTTGAAGTTTATTACATTGTGATCAAAGACTGTAGTCTAGGGCTTCCCCGGTGGCGCAGTGGTTGAGAGTCCACCTGACAATGCAGGAGACACGGGTTCGTGCCCCGGTCCGGGAAGATGCCACATGCCACGGAGCGGCTGGGCCCGTGAGCTATGGCCGCTGAGCCTGCATGTCTGAAGCCTGTGCTCCGCAACGGGAGAGGCCACAGCAGTGAGAGGCCCGCGTACCGCAAAAAAAAAAAAAAAGATGGTAGTCTATTTGATAATCCTTACTTGGTATTTACTGAAACTCATCTTATGGCCTAGGACATAGTCAGGTTTTGTAAATGTTCCAAGCGTTGTTGAAAAGAATGTGTATTCTCTTATCTTATGTGTGGGCAGTATCCCACAAATGTCCATCAGACTTTGTTCGTTAGTTGTGTTGTCCACACAATAAAGATACATCTTTATCCATACTATTTTGATGACATGAAGTCAGTTTTTGAAAGAAGTTGGTTAAAGATCTCTCATTATGTTTATGGATTTATCATATTCAGGTGCCGGCTATATGAAAAATAGTCTATAAGGAACATGAATGGAAATAGTTGGAAGGCTGGTACACTGGTTCAGGTGAGAAATGACAGTAGCCTGGCCTAAGATGGTAAGAATGTAGAGAAAAAAGGAAAGAGAGAAATTAATGTTGATTCCTAGGTTTCTGGCTTGGGTAACTGGATGAATGGGAGTACGGTTCACATATATGGATGGCCACTGACCAGGGATTTTATCTTGAGCAAATTACACAAATTCTCTGGCCTCAGTTTTCTTCTTTATAAAAATGGGTATAATAATCGATTGTATTTCATAGGGTTATTGTGACAGTGAAAAGAGTTAATATATGTAGAGTACTTAGCACCATAGCTAAATAACTCTTCTATATAAGCTTTTATTATTACCAACTAGCATATGGTTCAAGGAGTGAAGGTTTGGGTTTGAGGTGGGAAATCAAGATTTCCTACCGAGGCTCATTATGTTTGAGTTGTTTTGGAATTTATCTTTCAATAAACAGGGTGTGAATGATCTCAGTAAACAGTGCTTAGGGATGAAAGAGGATGGAAGTGTGAAAAGACCACTGGAAGGTCCAAGGCAACCTACGAGAGGTAGCAGAATCAAGAGAAGATTGTCTTAAGGAAGAGAGAGTGGATAATGGTTTCAGGAGAGAATAAGGAGTTATTTCAGGGGGAGATGGAATAACTGAACAACTGCCTACATGTACATTCTGTTTATTTTTGTTTTCCAGTGTTTCAGTGTGTTGTTGTCTGGCTTGGTTTTAGGGAAGGAAGCCAGTCATCCCCAAAAGGCTGCCGAAGAGCAGAACTCTGGAAAAAATGACTGCAATTAATAGAGCAATCTTAACTTACCTTGTGTGTGATTTATCATAAGATTAGTAAACAGATTACTCCAGTGACAGGTTGTCGAGAAGCCTGTATTAAACTTGTGGTGCAACAGGAAAAAGTGATTAACACAGCAAAGATTCATGAACACGTATGTTTCCGGCTTTGAGCTACTGTGCAGAATGAAAATGGAAATTATGAATTCTGTAGTATGCACTGCCTGGGCAGATTTTCGTGTGAGATTATGCATGACCACACCTCTCCCACAAGTCTGCACAGGCTTAGGAATTTTCTTATTAAGGTTGTTATACAATCTGCATTTTAGCAAGGGCATACAAATGAATGTAAAGAATGTTCCCAGGCATATTCATCTTGATTTATAATTATGTGTTCCCCTTCACTGGGTGAGTGCCACATTATTTTTTCTTGTCTGTAGTGTTAAGGAGGAGAGCATTGCTTTAAGTTTATTGTAAGTGAAGCCATCTTTCATAAACCAGCTTTAGATGGATCTCACATAAATGATAAGCTAGATTCAATTATGAAGCCAGTAACAGACTTCACATAAACAGAAAATAAAAAGCAGGTTCTGTGTGAAGAGAGGAGATTTAACACGTACTTATACCTTCTCACCTTCCTGAGACCCCACTAACACAACCAGTGAAGGGATGTTTTAAGGCTTAAACCCAAAATATGGAGAGAGCTGGAGAAGGGATCATTTTGGAAGCTGGAAAGCAGATGAATACATAGTGATAGAATAAGCACAGCTGAGAAAGTTGAATTCAGTCAAGCAGTAGAGAAAACTAGGAATTAATCTGATTTACAGAAAATCTAAGACTTAGAAACTAATGGCAGCAGGTCTTCGTGGAAGTGAAAATAAAAGGGGTATAGATTTAATAAGGAGCATTGTTAGGAAGTCTGTTTTAGAAGGAATTGGATCCTTAGACTCCTCCCCAGATCCAAGCAGCATCCCAGAAACTGACCTTTCCTTAACTGGCAAAGAATGCTGGTTTATTTTCATAATGAAGTAAAATAGATGGTCTGCATGGAAGAATACCAGTGCAGTTGCAGGTGAGGGAGCTGTACTAACAACAGGGGAATAAATGAATGTATGTGTATTTGCTTTGGAGACATAACATGCCAAATCCATCTTTCTCAGTTCTGAGTCCAGGACACTGAAAGCTAGACCTTCACCCTCCTGGCAGGAGACTGAAAGAGTCTTCTCTGGGATATATGGCTAGTCCATGAAGAAAGACATGACATTAGAAAAATACTGACATCAGAAATCTCCCCATTAAACGGCCCAGTCTGATGCCCATATAGGAAAATTCACATCAGACCAGCCCATCTCTCGCATCGTCAGAGCTTCCAGTCAGTATTTTAGTATCACACTGTTAAGTGTGTCAAAATCAAATACAAAGACAATGTATGAGGTATCTGCAGAAAGCTAACCTGGAAGATAGAAAATAAAATAAAGAGAAAAAAGTAATGTTGAAGAAATAAAGATAAAATAAATGTCAAAAACATCACAGAGAGAAGTGACTGTAACTATGAAATAAGAACAGAATTCTACCCCCAAATAAATGAATAAACAAGTAAATAAATGGAATGTTCCAAAAACATAAAGAAGGTCTTGGAAATTAAATACAACAGCAGAAATAAAAATCTTTGATAGAGAGGTTAAAATATAAAGTGGAGGAATTTTATCAGCAAAAAGAAAAGAAGACGGAAAATAGGAGATAAAAAAATTCGGAAACTGATCATGGAAAATTAGCATTAAAAAAGAGGAAAAGATAGAGAAGATGGAGAGGAGGAGATACTTAATAATCTGAATTTCCAGACTAAAAGATTTACCAAGTGAAAACAGATTCACACTGGTACAACATTGTGAAATTTCAAACATTTAGGGCAAGGAGAAGATCCTGCAAGACTGTAAAGAGGAAAAAAAAAATCCAGATCATACACATAGACTCAGTTAATTAGTGAGAATAAAAGTGTTCTCCCAAATGTGGTAAAGGCGATTGTTCTGTGGTCATGTTAACAAATGGCCATTTAAATGGTTTTAAACTCACTTAATCAATTGAAGGCAACATCCCCAGATGAACATGCTTTTGCAAACCAACCAATCAGCATGAGTTGCTCACTTCTGACCACTGGCCCATTAGGGATGGACTCACTCCAATAAAAACACCCAAGGAACTGTGATTCTGCAGATGGCAACCCACTGAAGCCTGTGAAAGTCCACCAGTCCCTGAACTCTGTGCTTCCCCAAAGCCCCAGACAAGCTTAACAGTCTGCTTTGCTTGGAGAGACTGTGCCTGAGCAGCATAGCTCTCCTTTACTACAGCAAGCACTAAATTCAGCTTTGTTCTTTTATTTCAGATATTGAGTGGTGGTCTTATCAACATCTGACATAGAATTTTAATTTCTGAACAGGAGCACTGGAAGCTACAAAGCAATGGAGAAAGCCTTTCAAAATTCTGAAGGAAAATTAACAACTTAGAGTCTACACCCAACCAAACTATGATTTACATATGAAAATTTCTTTAAAAATACATTTTTAGACATGCAAGATCTTAAACAATTTACTTATCATATACCCTTTCTTGGGAAGTCACTGGATGAAACCAAGCAAGAGGAAGATGTGGGTTACTGGAAACAGGAGATCCAATATAGGAAAAAAGCAAAAGACAGTCCAAGGACAGTGGTCAAGAGAGTCCCAGGATAGTATTTATACCCCACAGCAAACCAACCCACATTGCAGCTTGTATCAGCTACCTAGTGCTGCATAACAAATCAATCCACAATGCAGTGGCTTAAAACAAACCATTAAGCTCACACATTCCTGGCATTTCTTCTGGCTGATCCTAGCTAGGGTCATTTACGCATCTGTGGTCTGTTGGCAGGTTAGCTGGGGTTGATTGGTTCCAGATGGCCACACTCACATGTCTGACAAGTGGTGGTGGTGGTTGGAGCCACTGTGGTGACTGGGCTATATTTCTCTCCTTATCCAGCAGGTAAACCTTACTCTTCACATGGCAGCAGGACTCCAAGAGCCCAAAGCACAAGGACTTTTCCAACTACTGTGCCGTGCTTGTTAACATTTCATTGGCCAAAGCAAATCACATGGTCAAGTTCAGAATTAAAGTGGAAAGTGTACTTAAAGTTGCAGAGCAAAGGAGCATGGCTATAAGAAAGGGAATTGTTGGACATTTCCGTTAGCAATCTACCACAGAGCTTAGCAGAAGTTTCCAGGAGAAAATTCTTTAAGAAGATGAAATTTGTAAAATGTAACTGATGTGTCTGAACATGTTGAGAGAAGATTTAGACAATTGTTAAAGATTTTGGTGTTGAATTCATGACAAATATAAAGATAACTAAGCAAAGGAAAAAAATAGGCCATTATTAACTCTGAGGATAACAATGTTGTTAGCAAATAAAACTAACCATAATTTACCGCAGATTTAGTGGTCATTAGTGTTTAATTAATCGTAAATCAGCCAGTTAACACTGAATATTGAACTAATGAAAATTACAGTTTGACCAAATTATGAGAAAAAAGAGTACAAAAAGTGAGGACAGGTAGTGGGGCAGGAAGGATAAAAGAGAGCTGAGTCCTACTCTTCCATTCCTCTTCCTGAATGGAAAATCAAGAGATCTTATCTAAAACTGGAAAGTCAAGAAGTAGCAGTGCAAAAATGTTACCCAGCAAAATGGAGGCAAATACCAAAATAATCAGGTGAAAGAGGTGAAATTGGTGCCTCTGGGAAGGAGTAAATGATATGTGAGGGGACGGGGACCTGCTGTGTTTCACAAAAGGCCACAGAGAAATATTTGTCTTTAAAATTATGTGCATGTTAAGTACAAGTCACAACCGAAAGAAAAAAGGCAGAGAAGAAAGTGATCAGTGTCTTTAATCCAGACTGATATGCAATAATCTCTGTCTAACATCAAGTGACAAAAAGCAAAATGCAGAATAGTTTGTATACTAAGCTATTATCTGCATTTTAAAAATGGAGGGAGTGGCAAATATAAATATAGGCTTGTATCTGCACAGAATAATTCATCAGAAAGCTCTGTTGAGTTTGCCTTCAAAATAAATCCCAATTCTGGGAATTCCCTGGTGGTCCAGCGGTTAGGACTCCACACTGCAGCGGGTGCGGGGTTCAATCCCTCGTCGGGGAACTGAGATCCCGCGGGCAGAGGGGCAAAAAAAAAAAAAAAAAAAAAAAAAAAAGTCCTGATTCCATCCGTATCTCACCCCTCTGTTGCTCTAATCCTAGGAAAGCTATCACCTCTTGCCTACACTAGGTCAGCAGCCTTCTCGTTGCTTCGGTCTAGTCACCACACAGCAGCCCAAGGCATCCGGTTAAAAGAAAAATTAAATGACATCATCCCTCTCACCCTCCCCGCCCCATTCAAAACCTTTAAAGTTTTCTTCATCAGGTCAAATAAAACCGGATTCCTCACTAGGTCTCCGCAACCTCCTGTGACCCGGTTCTGACCTCATGCTCGTCCTGTTCTAGCTCATTCTTACTACAACTCATGGTCCCTCTGCCTAAAGTGCTTTTCACAGATACTGAGGCTGGCCTGTCACCCAGATCTCTGCTCAGATGTCAGCTCCTCAGAGGGACCTTTCCTAGTCCTTGTCTCTGTACTCTCCCTCCCGCTTCATCACCTACCTGTCCTTGTCTCTCACCTCACCCTGACTTACTTGTCTTCATAGCACTGAGCACCATTTGACATTTAATTGTGTATTGAATGTTTAGTTGTTTATTAGCTCTCTTCCCTAACAGCAGGTACAGTCCCGTGAGGGAAGACCCCGAGTACTCAAAACAGGGCCTGGTCCATAGTAGCTATTAATACATTTCCTTTGAATAAATTAATATACAATGAAAAATACAGGAGAACCCCCCCCCCCCCAACTATTTATAGTGGCTGCTTTGAGGAAGGGAACTGGGATCTTGGGTGTCAGGGGTGAGAGAGCAAGAGAGAAGGTCTTTTCACTTACCCATGACCTTTAACTCCTCCAGCACCCAGGGTCCAGACAGCACACCAAGGTGGTGCTCTAGGGTGAAGAAGGCAAATGTGAGAACATCCGTTTAGATATACTTTTTCCTAAAAGAAAGAAGGCAATATTAACATTCAATTCATATTTTGAGTACAAGTATATAATTTATAAATTATATCCTGAGTTGCATGTTCAACATACTTTTATTGACTAGGGTATAAAACTTAAAAGTTTGGTCTGTAGGTTTGAGATAGAGCAGATGTGTTTGATGTGTCTCATACTGTTTTAAAATTGTTTGAATCAACATTAAAATCCAGAGATTTCACATAAAATCCCAGACGTCTGGGTTGTTTGAGAAACCAGAGTTGCCGGCAATACGGGTCCTTTGATTCCCTCGGGCGATGTGGGCAGACCCATTTAAAAGGCAAGTGGATCCCGCTCACTGAGGTTTTTTTCCCTGTTGGCTTCCTGTAGGTTTTCAGATTCAGCTCACCTCACTCCCTGCAGGCATTTTACTTTATGACCCTTTTCTGACTGTTTCTCAATCTCAGCCAAATCATTTTTATCTGATAGTGAAAGCACTGAAATTCGCTAATAATCAACTTAAAACAAAAATACTGAGCTCAGAAGCTATCCCTGTTTTTACACTACATTTACTCTTGCCATCTGCTGAGTAATGGGGGGTTAGAGCAGGTGCTGGCACAACCATGATTCACTGAGGGTGTGTCCCTGTGAATCACAGTTGCTGGGATGCGTGCCGGCTGAGAGCAGGCTGAGAACCACTGTTCTGTAGTCTGCAATTTCTCAATTATATACAGTCCTTCTTTGTTATATATGTAGCTACATCTCCATAGAAACTTCTTGTAAGGACTACTGAGTATATAGTACTCTTGAGTTCCTCAGAGTATCAGGTATTAAGGATATTTAATAAAGGCTTGTTGGTTAAGTGATTAACATAAAAAAACCCATGGATACTGCCAGTGCTTATAACTTATATCACCATGGTTTGCATAGTTAAATATATAGAGATAGTAAAAGTGCACACACACGCACACACACACATTTAGTAAAAGTAGGAAGAATGAATGTCTCAATCATTTTTGTTTTCCCATAGTGACTAGGGAAGTGGCTTTGATATAATAATTGGATGAATGGATAGATAAATGAATGAATAAAGTTTATAATATCCACCTTGATCATAATCATAGATACTGTTGATTAAGCATTATCTGTGGACTGGCCACTGAGCTATGTTCGTAACATCATTCTCTCATTTAATCCTCACAATCATTACATACGGCCAGTTTTTTCTTTTAATACTATAAAAAAATAAAATAAGCCTTAGAAAAGTGAAATAAGTAGTCCAGAGCCACACACTACTAAATGGCAGATCCAGGATTCAAACCCAGGGCTTCCCAAAGCCCGTGGTCTTTACTAAGCAATACCACCAACAAACAAACAAACCAACACTCTGGGTGAGAAGATGAGATGCTGAAATTTCTCCAGTAAAATATTCTCATCCAGTGACATGGTTGTCACTGAAAATAAATTCTAAAAATCAGCATATTCTGCAGGAGCAGAAGTTAAACATGTCTTTAGCCAATTAATAGATGGGGAAAAACACAGGACATTCAGTGTAGAGCTCAGGATAAGTACGGGACTAAGGGAAGCTGAAACCTTGAAAAACAGTAGACAATTGCAAATTACTTGTTACAAAAATGGATAGTTCCTTCCTGGCCACAACTTCTATTTATTATAGATAAAAAGTAGTGACAACCAATTTTTTTTTTAAATATAAGATCAAAACTCCAGTTTCAGTCATCCAACAGGAACATTTCCTTCATGAGAAAGGCACCATTGGGCTGAAGGGACATAAACAGTTTGAAGGCTTCAGCTCCACACCCAAGGAGTTTACCATACACTAGAGATGCTGAGAAGTCTACCTACACGTGGCTGGAAAAGAACACTAAGGCAAGTGAGGCCCAAGCAGGAGGGTCCTGCCAGCCAGGCTGAGAATGTTGGACAGATGGCTGTCACTTGGGATCCAAGGGTTAAGAGGCCACTCTCTGCCCAGGCTGTGCACAGCACCACTCTGTGTGTTCACCACGGAGAAAAAGAGATGTGGTAACCAGAGTCCTTCACAAGATAAGATAAAAGCCTTAAGTAAATTAAGTGGAATTGTTCTGAACATGATAAAATAAGGGGTTTAGATGACAGAGGGTGAGGCAGCTGCTGACTAAGAAGAGATCTACATATTTCTCCATCAGAAAAGGCAGTTCAAGGCAGCTTGTTTAAAGGAAAGGAAAATATATTAGATGGAAAGTTGTGTCTGATGTGTGTGTGTGTGTGTGTGTGTGCAGAATTATAAATGAAAAATCAAAGAAAAACTCCTAAGCTGGCTGGTAGACCATTCATGGGTGATGTAAAGGAAGATTTTTATTTACTTTTTAAATTTTTCTATTTTTTTCTCTAATAGAACAAATAATACATGAATATACTTTCCTTGTAAAATTATAAAAGTTACAGGTCAGAATAAAGTCCCCTTTGGCTATCTCTCAACTGTATCCTGCCCAAATCCCTACACCTCCTCAAATGATCTTTTTCTGAAATTTGAAGTGCAAGCACATGTGGTATTTGAGCATGATGAAAACACAAAAAAGAAAGGAGAAAAAGCTTGCAGTAATAGTAACACTAACTCCCTCTTATTAAGCAGGTGCTATGCTAGATAGTTTACATATAAATTATTAGCTCATTCAGCAAATGTTCTGTGAGCAACTAAATGCCAAGGACTAGGAATACAACAGTGACCTCAAAGAATTTGCAGTCACCTCCTAGCTTGGTGTCCTTTCCACCATATACTGATAAAGAAAGCAAGACTCCGAGAGATGAAGCAACTCACCCAAGGTTGCGTGAGATAAGTGGTGATACTGGGGTTCGACTCCTGACCTGTATGTCTTCAAAGGCTGACCCTCTTTCTTCCACTACCACTCAACTGTTTGCAAACTGTTTTCAAAGCAATAGTCTTTTAAACTGTTTTTAATGAAAACAGAATAACTTTATCACATCACAGCTCAATGCAGGAAAAAGATAAAAGTGGCAGCTCTTTGGTTCATTCAGTGGCCTACCTCAAAGCCCCAAGTCTGTTGTTAAGCAGCTTTAGGGACAACTAGTAAACATTCAAGTTGATCAGGATCATCAGGGCTAGTGAATTCCAAACCTGAAAGTGCCTGGGAATCACAGATTCCTGTCCCTCTCCCACTACTTATGAGCCCTAATCGAATACAACTGGTGTCCCCATAAGAAGAGCAAATTAGGACAAACACACAGAGAGGGAAGACCATGTGAGGAAACAGAGAGAAGATGGCCATCTACAAGCCAAAGAGAGGTCTCAGAAGAAACCTGTCCTGCTAATATCCTGATCTCAAACTTCCAACCTCCAGAATTGTGAGAAAAATAATTTCTGCTGTTTAAGCCACTCAGTCATGGTACTTTGTTATAGTAGCCCTAGCAAATTAACACAGGCAGTATTTGGTATTATTTGTCATTTGAATGCAGAAGAATCAACTGATTCTGTAAGAGAAGAATGAGATAAAGGGGGCAATAGAAAAAAACCAAGAAGATGAATTTCACTTTCATCAATTTCAATTTCAGGAAATGGTGAAGATAAAAATAAATGAATAATGGGACCTCCCTGGTGGCACAGTGGTTAAGAATGTGCCTGCCCCTGCAGGGGACATGGGTTTGATCCCTGGTCCGAGAAGATCCCACATGCCGCAGAGCAACTAAGTCCCTGTGCCACAACTACTGAGCCTGAGCTCTAGAGCGCACAAGCCACAACTACTGAGCCCATGTGCCACAACTACTGAAGCCTGCGTGCCTAGAGCCCATGCTCTGCAACAAGAGAAGCCACTGCAATGAGAAGCCCGAGCACCGCAACGAAGAGTAGCCCCTGCTCGCTGCAACTAGAGAAAGCCCACACGCAGCAACAAAGACCCAACACAGCCAAAAATAAATAAATGAAAAAAAAATTTATTAAAAAAAATGAATAAGAACGGGGACTTCCCTGGTGGTCCAGTGATTAAGGCTCCATGCTTCCAATGCAGGGGGTGCAGGTGTGATTCCTGGTTGGGGAACTAAGATCCCACCTACCATGCAGTGTGGCCAAAAAAAAAAAAGAAAAAGTGGACGATTGCCAAAACAAACCTTTGTTGAGGAAACAGTACCAAGATTACTTACTCTAGCAGCTTCATGAGCTCAGTGACAAAGAGGCAAGGAAAAAGTGAGAGGAAAGACTTCCAGGGAAAACATGGAGGTAAAGCACAAAGTAAATGAGAAGCATCATGGCAGGTACCGAACTATTTTAGGAAAAGGAAGTAATGTGAGTCCTGAGAGTAAAGGAATTAAAACATTAAGACTTTAAGGAAGTAAAAGGAGTTCAGAGGAAGCCTAGGGGAGCTAAAAATAAACCATATATATGGGCCAAGTGTTTTGTAAACTGGAAACAGGTCACTGAGAGAGCATTAGATCAGTCAAGGTTAGAGTCACAGTTTATGGGGATCAGAGAGCAAAGAAACAGGGTATAATTTTAAAACAAGAAGCAAAGTAATATGGGAAGAAAGACTGGGTTTGGCCATCTACATTTTCATTTTTCCTGTAGCCTCTGAGCCAATAATTTCCCCATTTTGTGCCAAGTTTGAAACCAACCAAAATAATGAAATAACTATGAATGGAGGGAAGAAGAGTGATACATTTCTTTTTTTGCTATGTTGAATAGATTAGACATAATTTATCCAAGGTATAGGTTATGGGCAAGCCAGTCATCCCATGGCCCCGTTTGGAGAAACCACAAAACCTGTGGCTCTTACTGAGAGAACAGTCATGTTCCACACTATGTGACCTCTCCTACCCTTCCCTAATCCCTTAGCTCTCAGTTCTCCTACCTCAGCTGGCTGGAACCAGGAAGGAGCATGTAATCCCAAAGCAACCAATTTTATGGGTTTATGGCCTATGAGGAGGTTTGGCATAGAACCTCTGTCCAAAGAGGGATATCTTCGGTCAAGCAGACACCACTATCTCCTAGAAATTTGACATTGAACTGACAAACTGTGAATAAGTTGAAGCTTTAAGTTATCAGAAAAGACAAACTAAAATCACAAGGTATTCATAGGAGAGTTGAGAAATTGGTGAGTAGAAATAGGAATAGTGGCAGGGCAGATGGAGGGATGCTGAGTCACTGCAATTCTGTGATCCCTGAACTTGCCAAGGCAACAAGATGACTCAGATTGGCAACTCTTCACTGGATGCCTCTAGTTCCTGAATGACTGCCAGTGTCCACGAGGACTGACTCCATCATTTTTCCTGAATTCCAGGAAGATTCTTAAAGTCTTTTTTTTTTTTTTGCGGTACGCGAGCCTCTCACTGTTGTGGCCTCTCCCGTTGCAGAGCACAGTCTCCGGATGCGCAGGCTCAGTGGCCATGGCTCACGGGCTCCGCCGCTCCATGGCATGCGGGATCTTCCCAGACCGGGGCACGAACCTGTGTCCCCTGCATTGGCAGGCGGACTCTCAACCACTGCGCCACCAGGGAAGCCCTTAAAGTCTTTATTTCCACAAGTATCCTCACAGTACCCGTACTTCCACCACCCAAATGGACCACTGTTCTTTGTAGTAAAAGGATATTGACAAACATCTCAGTAACAATAGTACTGGCTAACATGTATTTAACATATATCATGTAACAAGCACTAAGCTGTTAACTTTACATGTTCTTGCTTATTTAATGTTCTCAACAATCTATGAAGCGCTATTATTATTCTTACCAATTTATAGGTGGAGATCCTAATTTAGAGAGGTGACCGCACCTGCCCAAGGTCACACAGTGCTTCTGTGGCAAAGCTGGTTCTGAATCCAGACTTGTAAAACTTCAGAGCCCAAACATATAATTACATTTAACTCATGTCAAGTCACTTTCTTTGGGGTCATGTTGATACTAGATATTGGGATTCAATTATTCCAAGTCATAACATTTGAAATGTAATGATCAGAACTTATGGAGGAAAAAAGACTCATCATGAATATTATGTGCTCTAAAAAATATAATATATATATAAATATATATAAATATAATATAAATAATATAATCAGAAGTTTCATCTTCTGAAACTTTGGAAACTTCATTGAAGAGAAGTTCTGAAAAATTCCCCCTGAGCAAGGCATGGTGAAGGAAAATTAATGACTAATTTCAGATGCATAATATGTGCTAGATGTATTATTTTATTTTAATTACAGCACTGTTTAAGGAAAATATGTTTGTTTGTTTTTTTTTGCAGTACGCGGGCCTCTCACTGTTGTGGCCACTCCCGTTGTGGAGCACAGGCTCTGGACGCGCAGGCTCAGCGGCCACGGCTCACGGGCCCAGCCGCTCCGCGGGATGTGGGATCTTCCCGGACCAGGGCACAAACCTGTGTCCCCTGCATCAGCAGGCGGACTCTCAACCACTGCGCCACCAGGGAAGCCCGAAAATATGTATTTTTCTAGTTTAACTGTGACCTTAATTTTCCTCACAAAGTCTTAAGCTCCTCAACAATGAATTCTCTACAAAGAGGTTTTTAGAAACCAAACTTGGATATAGAAGAGAAACTACTTTGCATTAAAAAAAGAGAAATGGGGCTTCCCTGGTGGTGCAGTGGTTTAGAGTCCACCTGCTGATGCAGGGGACACAGGTTCGTGCCCCAGTCCGGGAAGATCCCACATGCTGCGGAGCGGCTGGGCCCGTGAGCCATGGCCGCTGAGCCTGCGCGTCCGCAGCCTGTGCTCCGCAACGGGAGAGGCCACAGCAGTGAGAGGCCCGCGTACCGCAAAAAAAAAAAAAAGAGAGAGAGAGAAATGAAACTGTAGAATTTAAAACATTTATATGCAAGGAAAAGAAGCTGTGAAATAGAAAGTGCAAGATTCCAGCTCTTTCAATTATGCTGAAGGAATAACTAAGATTTCTCAAAAATTAGGAAATTTAGCAGAGGTATATAGAGAACATACCTATTTGTATTACCTATAATATTATCTATATATATAATCTATAAAAATAATATGTATTACCGCGAGGGCATAAATTTTTTTGTTTCCTTCACTGCTGGATTCTCAGAAGCTACAACAGCTTCTGGCATATAGTAGGCACTCAATAAAAGTCTGTTAAAGAAAATGAATACATGACCCAAACTCAAGATAGTGAGATTATTCTCTGGATTCTATCTCTAAATTATACATGAATTTGAGCAAGTCCTTTAGCATCTTTGGGTAGAAAATTTATTTACTTATTTGTGAGATTTGTTTATTTAATAGATTTTGCAAGAATACGAGATTTGTCCTATCTAATATCAAAATTAACAGCATAGTACTCATTTAAGAATAGGCAAAAAAAATTAATGGAACAGACTAGAGAATTTAGATTCTTTTTTTTAAATTGATTTACAATGTTGTATTAGTTTCAGGTATACAGCAAAGTGATTCATATCTATATATCTATATTTATTTCAGATTATTTTCCATGATAGGTTATTTCAAGATACTGAGTAGAGTTCCCTGTGCTATAGAGTAGGCCCTTATTTTTAATCTATTTTATATATATTAGTGTGTATTTATTAATCCCAAACTCCTCATTTATCCCTCCTTCCCCACCCCTTTCCCCTTTGGTAACCGTAAGTTTGTTTCTATGTCTGAGTCTATTTCTCTTCTGTAAACAAGTTCATATGTATCATATTTTTATTTTTTAATATTTATTTATTTGGCTGCGTTGGGCCTTAGTTGCGGCACAAGGGATCTTCGTTGCGGCATGCAGGATATTTTGTTGTTGTGTATGGGCTTTTCTTTGTGGTGTGTGGGCTTCTCTCTAGTTGTGGCGTGTGGGCTCAGTATTGTGGTGTATGGGCTCCAGAGTGTGTGGGCTCAGTAGTTGAGGCACGTGGGTTCTCTAGCTGTGGCTCATGGGCTCCAGAGCATGCCGGCTCAGTAGTTGCGGCACGTGGGTTTAGTTGCCCTGCAGCATGTGGGATCTTAGTTCTCTGACCAGGGATCGAACCAGCTTCCCCTGCATGGGAAGGCGGATTCTTAACCACTGGACCACCAGGGAAGTCCCTGTATCATATCTTTAGATTCCATATATAAGTGATATCATATGATATTTGTCTTGCTCTGTCTGACTTACTTCACTTAGTATGATAATCCCTGATCTATCCACGTTGCTGAAAATGGCCTTATTTCATTCCTTCTTATGGCTGAGTAATATTCCACTGTATATACGTACCACATCTTCTTTATCCATTCATCTGTTGATGGACATTTAGGCTGTTTCCATGTCTTGGCTATTGTAAATAGTGCTGCTATGAACATTGGGGTGCATATAACTTTTGAATTAGAATTTTTGTCTTTCTGGATATCTGCCCAGGAGTGGGATTGCTGGGTCGTATGGTAGATCTAGTTTTAGTTTTTTAAAGGAACCTCCATACTGTTCTCCATAGTGTCTGCACCAGTTTACATTCCCACCAACAGTGTAGGAAGGTTCCCTTTTTTCCACACCCTCTTCAGGTTTTATTATGTGTAGACTTTTTGATAATGGCCATTCTAACTGGTGTGAGGTGATACCTCATTGTAGTTTTAATTTGCATTTTTCTAATAATTAGCGATGCTGAGCATCTTTTCACATGCCTGTTGGCCATCTGTAGAGACGGATTCTTGTATATGCGTGTATCTCAATTTAGTATATATACGTGTGTGTGTGTATATTTAGTATTCCACAAAGGTTGCCTACAAAATCAGTATATAAGGTAAAATGAGTTGGTTTGGGACAACTGGTTATTGTTTAAGAGAAAGATAAACTGGTTATTGTTAAAAGAAAGAATAATGTTAATTCCCTCTCATACTACATACTAAGCTCAATTTCAGGTAGATCAAAGACCTGAATATTTTTTAATAAAAAAGAAAATGCTAAAACTACTAAGAACAAAATTCACAGAATGTTTTTATAACCTCAGCGTGGTAAAATAATTTCTTAGAGTAACAGTAACCCCGCAACCATAAAGAAAACAGATTACATGTAAAAGTACAATAAACAAAGGAAATGAATGGCAATCTAAGAAATCATCATCATAACAGAAACAAAAAAAACATTAGCCATGATATAGAGAGGGTGCTGCAAGTCAGTAAGAATCATTAACAACATATAACACAGTAGGAGAACAGGAAAAAGGAATAAGCAGGAAATTCAGAGAAGAAATTATATAAATAGCTAATACACATAAGAGAACCTACTAATGGCAAATATATAAATGACCAATAGACATGAAAAGCCACTAATTATTGTTATAAGTTGATATAAACTTTCGGAGGCCATCTTGGCAACGTGTCTCAATAGAACTGACCTAACTAAACATGAAGATGTGGAGGAGAGAGCACTGGTTTTATCAGAACTGGGTCTGATACTTGCCGTTACTATTTACCAGCTGTGTGACCTGGAGCAAGTTGCTTAACCTATCTGAGCCCTGGACACCACATTGAAATGAAGAGGGTAATACTCTCAGGCTAGAGGGAGTATTGAGAAAATGCACGGACAGAGCCCGGAACATAAAAGAGCTCAGTAACTATCAGTTTTTCCTCCTCTTACTCTCCCTGTGCTCCTTTTCCCCCTCCTCCAGATTTCCTTTCAGCTTTGATTAGACTGAGGAATGATTCAAGGCAGAAAAATCCAGCCCCTTTTTCACGAAGTCACAATTTGGTTAAGGCATTCATAGGTGTTTCAGGGAAAGCTCTCAAGGAAAGCAGTAAAGTGTTCTAGTGAGTGAAGAAAACTGAAGAAAGAACAAACCACAAGCACCCATCTGGCAGCATCAAAATGATGAAAAGAGAAAACCAAACAAGAATGAGAGTAACACCAAACCCCAAACTATAAATAAAACTGATCAACACGTGAATAATTATGCACTTTTGAGTACAGGAGAAAATTAAAAATGTTATGACATTAGGAGGAAAGATTAGACACATGAAGATAGTACCACACACTGAGGAAAATGATGTTACTTTAAAATATTTCTGAAATTATGTAAGTAGTATCACATTACCAAAACTTTAGGGAAGTATGGGATAGAAAAAAATACTCCCCAAGTATAATATAATGATTATCATTTTAATTTATTCGCTTGTAGTATTTTTCACGGACTTTAAAAAAAACGGAGATACATTTCACGTACATAAAATTCACTACTTTAAAGTGTACGATTCAGTCATTTTAAATTTATTTATTTATTTATTTATTTATTTTTGGCTGCGTTGGGTCTTCGTTGCTGCGCGTAGGCTTTCCTCTAGTTGCGGTGAGCGGGGGCTACTCTTCTTTGCGGTGTGAAGGCTTCTCATTGTAGTGGCTTCTCTTGTTGCGGAGCACGGGTGCTAGGCGCGCAGACTTCAGTAGTTGTGGCTCGTGGGCTCTAGGTGCATGGGCTTCAGTAGTTGTGGTGCACAGGCTTTAGTTGCTGCGCAGCATGTGGGATTCTCAGACCAGGGCTCGAACCCATGTCTCCTGCAGTGGCAGGCGGATTTTTAACCACTGCGCCAACAGGGACGTCCCCAGTTCAGTCATTTTAGTAAATTCTCAAAGATGTGCAACTATCACCACTCTCTAAGTCTAAAATGCTTTCATCACGCCCCAAAAAGCCCATTAGCAGCTACTCTGTTCACTATCCCTCCAGCCCCGTGGCTCTACCTTCTATTTTTATATCCTTACCAAAGGCGTGTTTTAAGCCAGTTGAATTGTTTTCCTTGTTTCACTGAATAGTCCATCAGAAACAAACTTTCCATAAATGGATAAGTAGCTTTCAAATTTCTGCATAGAGAAATTATTTCTAAAATGTTTGCAGAGGGTAAAAATTAAAAGAAGGAAAAGAAACAGAGAAAGAAAAACAAAGGATAATTCTAGGATAACAATTGAAAATTGAGGAGGAAAACAATTTATTTGCAAGCAGACAACATAGCTTAAGATGTGAATAGTAACTTGATCAGGTTATTGAAGAGGGGGATATTTTCTTGGGTCTGATGGTCTTACTATTGTGTTAATCTTTCCCCCCCCCCCAATATTTATTTATTTATTTATTTGGCTGTGTTGGGTCTTAGTTGTGGCATGCAAATCTTCATTGCAGCATGTGGGATCTTTTTAGTTGCGCATGCAAACTCTTAGTTTGTGGCATGTGGGATGTAGTTCCCTGACCAGGGATCAAACCCAGGCCCCTTGCATTGGGAGCGTGGAGTCTTAGCCACTGGACCACCGGGGAAGTCCCTATTGTGTTAATCTTTAAAACTTTTTTTTTTTTAAATCAAAGCCGTATGTGTGCACATTTATTAAAAAAAAAAATTCAGTGGTGCTGAAGAACTTATTGCAAAAGGTAAGAATGCCCCGCTGCGACATCCCAGCCCTACCTTACCCTTTGCCTTCCACCCAAACCCTACTAGACCCACACTTGGGAAGCAACCAAGTTTAACTTTTCAACAGCTACAGTTGTTTAATTCTTTTGGGTGGTTACTTCCCTATCCCTCAAATAATACAGTCATATTGCCACTTCTTTGTTTATCAGACAGACTTTATCTGTAGACTTCCTTCCCATTCTGATACATGAGTGCTTAGTTCACTTAGATCCTCCCTCCTCTCAGTATGAATGTCTCACTATTTTTAAGTCCTCTATTGTAATTTTAGGTAATGCACTTTACTTCCTCTTTGTAATTTTCTTACTGTATGTCCTTTTGCTTCCTGTTCCATTAACTATGACCTGTATCTCTCAACTCCCCACTTTGTATAGGGTCCCCTCCCGTTCCACTTCCAAAATGCCCTCACTGCTGTCTTCTGTAAGATTTCAATGGTACCAGCACAATGGAATAAGAAGTTCAGTAACTTCCCTGGTGGTCCAGTGGTTAAGACTTGGTGACTTCACTGACACGCACCCAGGTTCAATCCCCTGGTTGGGGAACTAAGATCCCACAAGCCGAGTGGCCAAAAAAAAAAAAAAAAAAAAAAAAAAAGAATTAAAAAAAAAAAAAAGAAGTTCAAACAACATTAAAAAAATTGTGAGGGGCCTCCCTGGTGGCGCAGTGGTTGAGAGTCCGCCTGCCGATGCAGGGGATACGGGTTCGTGCCCCGGTCTGGGGGGATCCCATATGCCGCGGAGCGGCTGGGCCTGTGAGCCATGGCCTCTGGGCCTGCGCGTCCGGAGCCTGTGCTCCGCAACGGGAGAGGCCACAGCGGTGAGAGGCCCGCATACCGCAAAAAGAAAAAAAAAAAAAAATTGTGAAATAGTTTGTGCACAGAGACAATAATAGAGACTAGTATAGGAACACATATACATCCACCCCTTGGCTTTATCAAATCTTAACATTATAACATATTTGCTCCCCTTAAAAAAAAAGCATTGCCAATCCATTAAGGGCCTGTATACTAAGGACTGACTCTATTTCTCTTTGCCAGTGTTTATCATTACAACAAAACATCTCTCCTCAATTCAGTGTTTACCATTCTAATACATGATTTTATATTTTTGATGCATACTTTGGCATCCATATACATATACTATAAACATATTTACATTTATTCATATATATCATATATCCATGTATTATATATCAGTGATGACATTTTTAAAGCAAAAAAACTGCTGGGGGGGCTTCCCTGGTGACGCAGTGGTTAAGAATCCACCTGCCAGTGCAGGGGACACGGGTTCGAGTCCTGGTCCGGGAAGATCCCACATGCCGCAGAGCAACTAAGCCCGTGCACCACAACTACTGAGCCTGTGCTCTAGAGCCTGCAAGCCACAACTACTGAGCCCATGTGCCACAACTACTGAAGCCCACGCACCTAGAGCCCATACTCTGCAACAAGAGAAGCCACCGCAATGAGACGCCTGTGCACCACAATGAAGAGTACCCCCTGCTCACTGCAACTAGAGAAAGCCCACGCAGCAACGAAGACCCAACACAGCCAAAAATAAATAAATTAAAAAAAAAACCCAAAAAACTGCTGGGAATTGGGGAACACTCGCATTTCAAAATTCTCAGATTTTGGGGTAACTCGTACTGCAAAGCAAGCAAAATGTTCCAGGAGCATGACTCACAAGGCACACAGTATACCATAAAAGGGTAAAACATAATAGCTTTGTTGGCTTAAGAGGAATGACGGGATACACCAAAGAGAGAATCAGCAAGGTGATTTTTAATTTTGCACCAAGACTGGGCCATCCATGCAAAGAAATGAAGTGCTAAAGTTCAAGAGGATGTTTCCTAGCAGGGTCTCCTCGCTACACTCTCAGGGCTGTTGGAAGGAGAGTAACAGGGAATGTGAGGCAAGGCTGATTCTTAAGGTGCTTAACAGTACAGCTCACACTTCACAGAAATAAAAATTAAGGAGGAAGGGATGGAAATCTGCATACTGACCCATTTTCAGCTTCTGTGGAAAAAAATCACCATTTATAGCTAGAATGTACTATAACAGAAGGAGTATAAATAACACTTAAACACTTGAACACATGCCAGAAAAGCAGAAGCAAGAGTCCAAAAGGAAGTACAAAGCTCAATGGCATGAAGACATAAATGGAAGGACATTCATTTTTCTTTATAGCTAATAGACTTTAAATTTTTACAAGCAATTTTTTAAAGTCACCCATAATTTCCCTACTGTATGGTAATTTTTGGTTCTTCATATTCCTTCCCAATTTTATCCCCCCCATACCTGCACAATATATATACAATGTTTAACTCATTTCAGTCATTGTATAATATACAATTCAAAATGGCACTTTAAAAATTTAGCATGGGGGCTTCCCTGGTGGCACAGTGGTTGAGAATCTGCCTGCCAATGCAGGGGACATGGGTTCGAGCCCTGGTCTGGGAAGACCCCACATGCCACGGAGCAACTAGGCCTGTGAGCCACAACTGCTGAGCCTGCGTGTCTGGAGCCTGCGCTCCGCAACAAGAGAGGCCGCGACAGTGAGAGGCCCGCGCACCGCGATGAAGAGTGGCCCCCGCTCGCCGCAGCTAGAGAAAGCCCTCGCACAGAAACGAAGACCCAACACAGCAAAAATAAATAAATAAATAAATAAATAAATAAAAATTTAACATGTTTTCATCAACACACCATCAGTCATTAGACTTAAATTCTCAGTGTCTGCATCTGCTTCCTATTGTTTCCAGTTACCTACTATTACAAATATGCTCTGACAAGCACAGTGGGTATTCTCAGCATAAATAGGGGAGGGGATGCTAAGAAAAACTGGAAAATAACATTTTTTAAAGAAAAAAGGTAAATGTGGAAGATTTAGAAGTTACCTTTAGGAGCCAGTCGATTCAGCAGAACTGGGTTCCTGTTCTTATACATTAATTCTGTATGTTTTAGCAGATATAGAGTTCTGCTCAGGAAGGATTTTTAATTTTTTAAATTTACAAATGCAGAAAAAACTGTAGATGATATTAAAAAATATACAGGCATCCAGAATTAATCAACGTTCATTATATATATATTGTAAAATACAGGGATGTTCCTAAAACGCTGACGTCTCGTTTGGACTCTTGTGCTGTCACACGGGTAGCCTCTTGACCGCAAGGACAAGTAAGGCAACTTAGTCCCCAAGCAGTTCACGTAAACGGTGCTAAAGGACGGACAGATGGGTGTGGTCTATGCAGACAGACTACTCTTTAATGGGTGGCTGTTTCTAACATAATTACAATAAGACTCCATGTGTGTATGATGCATTATAGTTTGTAAAGTGCTTTTGTGTCCTACAGAATAGAGGGATGTGAGGGAAGCTTCAACCAAGGCCGCCCAACTCCCCAGGAATGGACATAAAATGACGAAGTAGCAGCAGCCAGGGAGGACGCTTACAGGAACTGCACAGTAAGTAGAGCTTTGGGTTCAGTTAAGGAACCTTTACCAGGTTACATTACTTCAAGCTCTCTTCCAATGAAAACGGGAGCGGGAACAATCCCTTCTCCTCGGACCAGTGTGACTCAGCGACAGCTCAAGGACAGGCAGCTGTAGACAGGTTGAAATGGAAAACTCCAGCAAATATTCTATTAACAGAAAATACTCTTAAGGGCAATCAACAGAGGAGTGCGGGGCATAGAGCATCTCCTCACAATCAAGACGGCAACAAGCTCCAAAGTACAAACCTGTTGGGAAGTTGGAGGCCTGCATGGAGCTTTGAAAGTCCAGGGCTACCTAACAAGACCACACAATGCTGGGCCTCTCCAGGTATTTCTTGTAAGGGATCCTGGGGCACGTTGCTGGGTTACAGGCTGCAGGATGCTGGCAAACTACATGACGGGCATGGTGAAGAAAATATGGAGCAGAAAATAAAGATGGAAGCCTTCAAAAGGAAAAAAGGAAGGTACTTGGGGGATTAATGTCACAAGAGGTATGTATATAATGCATACTGAACCCAGTTTCAGCTTATTTAGAAGAAATCATCTATGTAGAAGAAGCATAGCTTCAAGCATATTTTAATGCTTGAAATTTGCGAGACAGGCAGGACCAAGAGTCACAAAAGAAAGCGCAGTATTTATAATATATTCATGTACATACATATATACACATAGACATGCACGCACGTATGCATATATGCATATACATTTGTGAAATAAAAATTTATGAATAAGTTGAAAAGATTGTTAAGAAAAAAAAAGAATTAGTACGGACCAGAAGTGTCAATAAATGCCATAATTTATTTCATTTTCACAAAATAACTGCTGGCTAGAAACAACATGGAGATTCTACTTAGCATCAGTATTACCCCTTGTGTGAAGCCTTCTCTTGGCTCCCTTTCCTCCCATTAGAGCTGATGACTTCCCCTCTATGACTCAGAGCACTTTTCATTTTGAGCCTTTTTTAGCATCAGTCACAATCATGACAGGTTGTACCACAGGTTTCATTTATTCTTCAAGTAGGCTTTGAAGGCTAGGATAAGGACCATTCTCTACTCACCTTTATATCCTGGCATCCAGTGCAGTGTTTGGCTAATGTATGTACTCTATGCATGTTTGTTGCACCTGAGCCACTGTCTGTCACAGAGAGATCATTTGTCTTGTGGAAGCAAATTCTTCTGACCTTTCAGTCCAGTTCTCCCAGCTTGGTTCTCTCCTTGAGGCAAAGAATCAGCAACTATCAAGTTAAGTTCGTGGGGAGCTTCTGTTTGCTTTCTTCCACAGGGGGATAAAGACCAAGACTTTTCCCCAGAGGTTAAGACACTAGTTCTTCGTATATGCTGTTAAAGGAAAAACGAAACAAAACAAAACAAAAAAAACCGTTGGAGACCTAAGACTGCGTGCTGAGCGGTAAAGCAGGGAACTTGACCCAGACAGAGGAACAGGTCTAGGAGCTCCTCAGGGATGAGGTTTAGGAAAAGAGAAAGGAAGTAGATCTTTCAAAGCAAAAACACTCCAACTGTTTCTGCCCCATATTAGGAAAGCAAAATGTCTTGAGAGATCCTGGTTGGCTGGTGATATCTGCATCTGCTGTTGTGTAATGATGGGGTTGGCTGGCCTAGTCTTCTTTGGGAATACGGTATGCACTGGGGCCATTTTGGGATTATGGTGTGTAGATACCTCATGACCTGCCTGATGGGGACTATGGCATCCACTGGGGTGTCAGCAGATGCCCTGGTTTCAGCAGGCTTGGTGGACTGGTCAGAGTTTAGCAATGCACAAAATTACCCTGGGGATTGAGGGTGGCCTTCCCAACTCTACTTCTGTCAAGAAGATCAAACCCCAGCCCTTGTCACGTAAACTGTGGGTGACTCCACTTTTCAACAGTCTTCCTTCTCTGAAGTAAGGAGTAGAATGAACATTCATTCAATGCCTACTGTATGGCAGGAACTCTACTGCACTTAGAAGCTTTACAAATGACATGAAGTGGATATCACCACTTGAAAGAGGATGCCACACAGCTACTAAGTGGTAAATCCAGAGTTCAAAGCCTGGTCTAGTCTGGCTCTAAAACTTTGGTCGATAGCCTCTGATGTCCTTTAACAGCATTAACAGGACACAGTGACTCTCACACTACCGGTGAATGCCCTGGGCAGCTGGCTAGGACACAGAGCCCCAGAGATCCACCCCAACCTGGACTTTAGTTTCTAGGTCTTAGAAGCCTTGTGTTACTTTGCTAAATGAAAGACTAGAAATTTGGACCATCGAGAGAACTGACCACAGCATAAAATGCTCTCTAGTTAGAAGGAAAGAGAAAACAAAAACAAAAACTAAATGAAAACAGTTAAAGGCTGAGAGTATTTAGGGTATAAGAATCTAATTAACCATATCCAATGTTTTATTGGTTTTTTTTTTTTTTTTTTTGTGGTACGCGGGCCTCTCACTGCTGTGGCCTCTCCCGCCACGGAGCACAGGCTCCAGATGCGCAGGCTCAGCGGCCATGGCCCACGGGCCTAGCCGCTCCACGGCATGTGGGATCCTCCCGGACCGGGGCACGAACCCATGTCCCCCGCATCGGCAGGCAGACTCTCAACCACTGCGCCACCAGGGAAGCCCTTTTATTGGTTTTGATGGTGGAAAAAGCAGTATGTAAAAACACATGATATATAGAAAATGTCCTTTATGATACAATTCACTAAAATTCAAATGAGACAATGCATCTGAAAGTGCTTTAAAAGCATAAAGTGCTATACAACTGTGAGGGATTACTTGTCCAAGAAAGCTTTTACAGGAGAAACTTGCAACATTGTTTTTTTTTTTTTTTTTTTTTTTTTTTTTTTTTTTGCGGTACGCAGGCCTCTCACTGTTGTGGCCTCTCCCGCCGCGGAGCACAGGCTCTGGAGGCGCAGGCACACCGGCCATGGCTCACGGGCCCAGCCGCTCCACGGCATGTGGGATCCTCCCGGACCGGGGCACGAACACGCATCCCCTGCATCGGCAGGCGGACTCTCAACCACTGCACCACCAGGGAAGCCCTAACGTTGGTGTTTTTGCCTCTCCTCTAAGAACCAGAGCAGTTTTGAGAGTTGCTCTTCGTTGAAGAAACAACTCATGCTTATTTCCCCAGCTTGGCAGGATCAGGTAGAGATCAATATTAGCCTTCAGGAGGGGAAACTCTCTAAGTCTACATAAGGCTCCACAATTGTACTCTGAACTGTGGCCAAGAAGATCGGTTAGCAATTTTTAAAGCATTTTTAGAAAAAAAAATGTATAGTGTGATAAAGCAGTATAATCTACAATAAGTTAAACATTAATGGCATGCCTAGAGACTTTGTACAGTGAAATAATTTTACTAAAAAAAAATCAATTTTTCTTTGATGCCTTGTAAATAGTCAACCTTTCATTTTAGTCCTTTCTACCCGCCCTTGACCCCTGCCCCTCAATCTCGTGTTCTTTCTTCTCTAGCCTTACACCTCCCATTGTACTTCAGAGAAATGGGATTTTACTACTCCTTTCTCCTAGAAACGTGCCTATAGATTCTTCGAAGTGTCTGAGAGCACATTGTGCCTTCTTCCTTTAATTCTTCCTTTCTCCTTGTTCCCCATCCCTGTCCCCACTACCTTAGAACTTCAAGTTCCCACTACGATTTCAAATATAGAATATTTTGCTGCTCCTCCTACGAGGGAGCTTAAAATGCCTCTAATTACACCATTTCCCCTTTCTTCTCCTTTGCAATTTAGATGCAGCACAGCAGAACAGTCTGTCTGACTCCCCTCTGATCTGTCATGTCATGTTGAAGGATTTCTGTCTTATGTGAGTCTTGACTCAATAAGGGCCCAGCACCCCAGCTGTGTCTTAAAGAACTGCTTCGGGGCTTCCCTGGTGGTGCAGTGGTTGAGAGTCCGCCTGCCGATGCAGGGGACACGGGTTTGTGCCCCGGTCCGGGAAGATCCCACATGCCGCGGAGCGGCTGGGCCCATGAGCCATGGCCGCTGAGCCTGCGCGTCCGGAGCCTGTGCTCCGCAGCGGGAGAGGCCACAGCAGTGAGAGGCCCACGTACCACACACACACAAAAATAAAAAAATAAATAAAATAAAATAAAATAAAAGAACTGCTTCACAGGCAAAGCCATAGGGCCATACAGCTGCAGTCTCAAGAGGCTTTGCTGTTCAGCCAGTGCCAGGTTGCTCTTCAACTCTTGGTTGAAAAATAAATTTCAGTCTTATTCACCTAAAAAATTTCCATCTATTTATAAGACTGCAAGTTCTTATTTCAATCTGGATGTGCCCACAAGTGAAAAGCAATATAATGGCTTAACTGCTTCCATTGGTCCAAAGTAGTCTTCTTTGAAGAGAATGGGGTCTGTGCAACTCTACTGGATAGTTCTTGGAAATGCTCAAGTTTTTTTTTTTTGTTGTTGTTGTTTTAACATCTTTATTGGAGTATAATTGCTTCATCCTGAAGTTTGAGAACTACCTGAGAAGCTGTGGTAAGAAAAGAACAACTAATACATGTGGTAGGACAGTATTTTGAATGTTAACTGATGTTCCCCTCTTTCCTATCTGTTCTTTCCTGTTATCTCTACCCCTCCCTGCACCCTCAACCTTCAGGCTACTAATTATTTTGCCTTTATTGCCTTAAGAAAAGAATGAAAGGAAACAGAGAGCTGATTCCTGGTATTTTTGCATTTCAAAATAGACTTCAAAATCATAAGTAGGGAAGAGTTTAAGAGTCTATTGAAAGCAAAAGATTAAGCTTTTGAAATATCAAAGCCAATGCCTTGAAAGGATTCGAGACTTTAATTGTGTATAGTGTGTCAGAGTCTGACTTTTCTGTTTCTTGAGACTAGCAAGGGTCTGGATCCAGGGGAGCCAGGGAGGAAGCTGGTGGTGAGTAGACTTAGGGGTTTCAGAGAAAGTGGTCTGTGAGGTATACATGCTGCCAGAGAGCAGAGAGGGACATGAGACCCACAAGCTGAGGTAAAAGCAGTGAGATTCCAGAGTTCCCATCCCCTGCCAGCAAGGAAGGAATGACTGGGGAGAAATGGGGCAGCTGGGCCCGAGGCACCTCCCAGGCACAATTCTAGGGAAGCGGCGAGAAAAGAAACTCTTCCTTCTCTGTGTGTGTGTGTGTGTGCCTGGTCTCTGGATCCAGATTTCCCCCTTTATTTTTTTTTTTTTAAATATTTATTTATTTGGCTGCACCAAGTCTTAGTTGCAGCACGTGGGATCTTCGTTGCGGCCTGCAGGATGTTCATTGCCACGTGCGGGATCTTTAATTGCGGGATCTTTAGTTGTGGCATGTGGGATCTTTTAGTTGTGGCATGTGGGATCTTGAGCTGCGGCATTCGGGGTCTTTAGTTGTGGCATGCGGGATCTTTTAGTTGTGGCATGTGGGATCTTGAGCTGCGGCATTCGGGGTCTTTAGTTGTGGCATGCGGGATCTTTTAGTTGCAGCATGAGGGATCTTTAGTTGCAGCATGTGGGATCTTTAGTTGCGGCATGTGGGATCTAGTTCCCTGACTAGGGATTGAACCTGGGCCCCCTGCATTGGGAGTGCAGAGTTTTAGCCACTGGGCCACCAAGGAAGTCCCCAGATTTCCCCTTTTAATAAGAACACCAGTCATATTGGATTAGTGCCCATCCTGATGGTCTCATTTTAGTTTAAGTACCTTTGTAAAGACCTTATCTCCAAATACAGTCACATTCTGAGGTACTGGGGGGTTAGGATGCCAACATATCTTTTTGAAAAGGACACAATTCAACCCATGACAGGCCATTTACACAGATTAGCTCACTATCTCTTGCTGAACTCTTTTTTCCACTCCCACCGACCCATTTCTCTCCACCAAAGCCTTCTGGAAGAATCTGTAGCCAGGAAAACATCTGGTAATCTCATTTATACTGAGGCATGATTGGCCAAAATTGTCTTTGTCTATAAAGTACAATGGTCCAAAATGATATAAAGCAACAAAAAGAAATCAATAAAGTTTAGTAAGTTGTCCCTCCTGGAAATATCTACATTTTAACAAATCACAAGGAATTATACTCATTCCTGTATAACACAACATATAACATATATGTTATATACTGGAACATAAATTGTAGCAGTGCTTGGGATAACGAGTAAAAACTTGCTAAGCAATACTTGGTTTTTATTATAGTTCACATAAAAACTGCATTTTCTATTTATGGCAAAATAAGGTTGAATGCCATGTTGTTGATACAATGACATGCACTCATAATTCCCAAGTGAAGATTATTGTAAATTTCTTCTTTAATGCTAATAAGAAATAGAAACACTCCTAAAGGAACTGCAAACTTGGTAGCTACTGCTATTTCATAAGTGGTTCAAAGGCTATGAAATTAGCAAAATATTTGAACCGCTCAAACCAACAATGGCTTTAAATCCATCCCTTCCAAAATTGCACTTAGGAGCCATTTTTGCAGCGAATCAAAGCTTTAACTTTTTTTAACTCAAGAATGTGGGCTATGATAGCACAGCTATCATCTTTAAAAAGCACTTAAACCAAACTGACACTAGGAACTAAAAAGATAGGAAAACTTGACTTTATATGTTGTACTCTAAAACACAGTTGATTCTCATTATTCGCAGTACTTAAATTCTATAAAGTTGCTGTGAACACTGAATTAGCAAATACGGAATCACTGTTCCTACGGGGAATACAGGGTGAGGTTCCTGTGAGCCTCTGGTCACAACATTTTTGTCAACTGAACCCATATCTTGTTTCATGTGTGTTTCTGTTTAAAGACACATGATTCAATGTATACTGTTGATTAACACTGAACTCACGGTCAACAACACTATAATTCGTGCCTGAAAGGGGCTTATCGAACACTGTATTGTCTCCATAAGGCACATCATAGCCGTCTTATGCTTAGGAGTGGGAGACGGCAGTGCAGCACTATCCTTGGGGGCCATTTTAAATACCAACATCCCCCCAAAAAGCACAAAAATGTGAAAAACATAGCATTAGACAGACCACAAAGAGGACACTTGTTTATAGTATGAGAACTGAAACAAGAAGGCCAAGTGACACCTTGCTTGACCTCACCTGGGAATGTGTTTAATCAGCAACTCAAATTGTTGGGCCTTCTGCTCATCTCTGGGAATGACGATGAAAATGCCATGGATACTGATTTCGGGGTTGTAGGTAAATGTTTAGCAGGTAGGAGAATTCACAAAGACAAAGCCATGAATAATGAGGTACTCTGACCTGGCTTCCACTGCCCATAAACCAAATAAATAAATAAGGTCTTATTTGCCTAACAAAATAGGTTATTTACATTTAAAGTTGATATTTGTAATGTAAGGCCTTGTAGAGTGCTGGCTAAGTATAATTCATGTCCAAGCCTTGCTACTGATTGTGAGAGTGACCTTGGGCATGCTGGATTTCTGTGGGCCTCAGCTTCTTGTTCACAAACTGATAGTCTTGGACTACAAATATATATACGTTTATATATATGTATATATATACATATATATATTTGTATTCACAGAAATACAGATATTTTAAAGCTATTTTTAGAACTCACACAGAAGAACACATGTTTAAATGTGCTTAACATCAGGAAGATACATAAAAAATAGTGTTTGGGACAGACGGAGGACAGTGGTGTTACAGATGTTTTCTTTTTATGCCTTTTGGTTTTTGAACCACGAAAACACACTAGCTATTTAAAACACTAAGCAATAAAATTGAAGACGAAGAAAGAGAATAAGAATTAAACTTTAAGAAGAAAGGAGGAGGAGGAAAGAAAGAAGGAGGGATGTAGGGAGAAAAGAGAACTCCTGATAGGCATTTCATGTTCTGTATGGCAAGGGGTAGATATTATAAGCTCAGATTATACTATGACCATTAGGCCACAGGGTTTTATTTACATATCTTTTAATAAATCATGTGCTTATTAGGCATTTACTGAACACCAGGGACAGGGCTAGAATATTATTCTATTTAATTTTTTCCTTATGTCTGTGAAGTAGGTATTAAGTTGAATCATATGAAATTGTCAATACTCAATGATTTTTGACTTACAAAAATGTCAGTTTCATATGTTCAACCTAATGTTAACATCCCCCCTTTTTTTTGGGGGGGGGGTACACGGGCCTCTCACTGTTGTGGCCTCTCCCGTTGCGGAGCACAGGCTCTGGACGCACAGGCTCAGCGGCCATGGCTCACGGGCCCAGCCGCTCCGCGGCATGTGGGATCCTTCCAGACCGGGGCACGAACCCATGTCCCCTGCATCGGCAGGCGGACTCTCAACCACTGCGCCACCAGGGAAGCCCAACATCCGCATTTTAATGATGAGTAACCCAAGGTTCACAAACACTGAGTAACTGTCCAGTGGCACACACAGCTTGCAGAGAGACTCCTGATCTGAACCCAGATCTCCTGTTTCCACCGAGTAGCAGGTATACATTTCAGGCCACAAAAGTAAATGTACAAGAAATGTTTAACTTTCTTTACATATGTGTGACCTTAAATGCCACCAAATGGTAGAGATTTGACTGTAAAAACAAAAACAGAGATCGGATGATGCTTCTGCCAGCCGAGGAACACTGAAGATTGCCAGCAAGTCACCGGAAACTAGGAGAGAGGGCTGGAATGGATCCTTCCCTCAGAGCCCTCAGAAGGAAGCAACCCTGCCAACACCTTGATCTCAGACTTCTGGCCACCAGAACTGTGAGACAATACATTTCTGTTGTTTAAGCCCCCTAGTTTGTGGTCCTTTGTTACAGCGGTGCCAGGAAGCTAACATACAGCCCATCACTGTTTGAAGAATAAAACTAGCCCTCCCCACCCACCCCTGTAGCTTCTAGTTCTACTCCATTTCAACAAAACCAGAAAAGAATTTACTTAGAAGCGAGACACAATGAACTGAATCCTACCCAAGGTCATGAAACCACAGCTTCAACCTTTCCCAAAGCACAAAACTCTGATTTTGAAACCTACCTTGAAGGATGGGTCACTCCAAGGCCATTTGGGCCACTGACAACTGTCCTGGACTCTTTCTTCCACACAACAAGTGTGACTGCTTTTGTGTCATGGAAAGATTAAATTAATGAGAGAGAGCTTCTGCGGGGAGAGCAGCAGAAGTCTCCACTGCCATTTAACATTAACAGTGCTAAATATATTTTGTTACCTATACTGGGTGCTGATTACATCTTGCTTTCTTTTGTGCAGGCAAATCTGCTTGGAATTATTTTGGACCCAGCGTGGGCATGGTTCTTTGTTCACTCTGTTCCATTCCCCATGGTTTCTTTATTGATGGGAGATTATTAACGAAGGTAAGAACTAAAGGAAGGTTCCTTTTAAAAAAATTAAATGACCTTGTTTCCATTTATATATTTCCGACAGCATGTTCATTAGCTATTTTATATCTCTGCTGTGGATTTTGGGATGTGAGCCTCGAAATACCTACCTGAGTTCTTCTGTGATGATGACGATCATTTGGTGCTTTGCCTAACAATTCCCCAAGTATTGTCTCTGGAGACCAGTCAGAAACCAGAGCCCAAGTGAGGTAGTTCGGTTGAGGGAACTTAAGACGAGGAACTGGTTACAAAGGTGTTGGACGGGCCCGAAAGCCAAACTGGGGAAGGAAGGGAACCTCAGTGAGAAGCAATAGCAGGAAGCCTCTACCCATCCATCCCTAGGGTTGGCGAGACCGACAGACTGGCTGGATCAACAGAGGCCTAGAGCCACCGTCCCCAGATGGACCTAGAATGAGAATCACAGAGAGGCAGTCACTGTGGGAGAAGCCCGCTGAATCAGAAAAGGAGGAAAATACCTTGGCTTCTCTTCTTCTTCTGCAAGTGTTCCTAATTTATCTTTTTATCTTTCGTTGTCCTAATTCCTTTTTGGCATGGTCAAGTGAGTCTAGGAAATGGAGTTGGCAGGAATCAGCTTCCTTCCAAACGGACAGAATAAGAGAATGGCAAGGAATGAATGGATTTGAGAGCAAGTAGGCAAATGACCAGCCCATTAAGCCCCTAGTGCAGTATGTTATGTTGCGCTCTGGGTAGCAAATGGTCAAAGCAGGTCAAAGAAGCCAAAACCAGAGATTGGGCAAGGCTAGTGAGGTATGACTGATATTGCATACAGAATACAGGGTCATAAACAGGAGTTGGGTCAACAGAGGGGACTAGCACAGTACATCATAAACTATTAGTAGAGACGTATAAAACAGTCTCCTAGAGATCAGAGGAAACAGAGTCATAGATTTTCATGATAATTAGGCCACATTACGGGGATAGAACATCAGCACACACAGGGTAGTAACAAGGGGTCAAATAGGCTTAGAGAGTTGCAATTCATCATCTGTAAGTAGGAATTCTTTCCAAGTAACCAGTCTGAAAGGTAGACATTAGAATTCCAAAGGGACTTTTCTTTTTGTCACTATCTTTGCCATTGTATATTTTCTGGTTATCTGAAGTTAATTCCTACATCTGCTTGGAAACTGCACTTTGAAATCATTGATATTAGCTTGACTACTTGCCGTTGTTTTCTCATGAGAGCAAATTATAAAGAAAAGTTGTAACTATTTGAGTTTTCTGTTGATTTCAAATTCTATAAGTAGGATGTTCCTGTTAGGCACTCAGAAGGCACTTATCTGCAGTGAGGAAGGCAAAGATAATGGGGAATAAACAAAAAGGGAATCATCCAATCAATGAACAGAATGAAAGCTTAAACATAAAGAGTAATGTAACCAACAAGTTAAGTCTTACATTTTCTGTCCTTGTATTATTTACCTTTCATGGGCTTGAGTAAAGCTTTTCTTATTTATGGCACCATATGAGAAAAAGATAAACAGATACTTTAAAGTGATCACACTACTCTACTTAAAAATAACCTCTCTGGATCCACAAATGCTTATTTGGATAACTGAAATGAAAATTGTTCCTTGTCTTTAATTAATTAGATTGAAAGTTTAAAAAATATATTTTTTTATTAACCAAGCTCTTTTTGGTGGAATCTAAATTAATATCCAGAGGAGATGCCTGGTTCACTGATTACACAGGCACCTTGCAATAATTAATATTTGGAAGAAAGCAGTGTATTTTGCATACTTATTCATCAAAAAATGTGCACTTTGGAAAACAATAAAGGAAGCATGTACAATTTTAGAAATACTAGTTTATATGATCACACACACACACACATACACACACACACACACACGTGAGGCCCAAAGCCTATATAACAAGTCTGTTGTAGCTGTAATCTAGATAATTAATAAAATTCATTCACCCAGAAATGGAGGCATCAAATGTGTGCAGGCACAAGGCTAGGCTCTGAGAACATGTAGATACACATAATTCCTAGCTTCAGGAAGTTTATAAGCTAGAGAGAAAGTCTAAGAGGCTGCTACAGAAGCTGTGAGAGGTGACTCTTGCCCGGGACCACGGGTGGCACAAAGCAGGGAGGTGCCCTTACGCGAGGAGTCATCCACAGCTTTTCAACTTCAAGGTTTGCAAAGCTGAGGCTCTGGATCTTGGACAGCCCAGTCCCAAGCCTTGGCCTCCTGCCCATGGCAAGCTCCAGCCTGGCCTCCACCTTGAGCTAACATCACATTGCTGTACACGCAGCCACGCCTCCCGCCTACCAGTTCTCAAGGGTGCCCTTTACAAACTTAATGCCCCCTCCCCCGCCCCTCCCCCCCACTTCACTTCCCACATCAAACAGACCGTCTAGTCCCATTACGTTGTGCTCCAGTGCAGGTACCTGCCATTTCTTAATTTGTTCGTTCACAACGGTCTCCCATCGGGTCTCTCCATCTCCTGTTTTGATCTGCTCTACGGCAACTTTCCACTGGCAGAGAGCTATCTGTCTAAAACATGCTATTCTCTTTCCCAGTACCTTCTGATAGATCCCCACTGTCCCCACACAGTGGCTCTCAGACTTGGATGTGCCCCCTTAACACGTTAGGGAACTTTTTTTTCCAACAGATTCCTCTTGAACCAAAATTTCCGGAAGTGCAGCCTGGGCAATCTGTATTTTTAACAAGTTTTTCAGATGGCTCTTTACTGTCAGCCTGGTTCTAGTCGGGGGACCAGGGTTTTGGAACTGCAAGATGAAGTCCAAACCTAGCACACAAAATCATGCACATTGACTCTTCCCCGGTACACACCCCATACCACGGCCACAGCTGTAATCCACTTCTGAAACTCTCAGGGTTCTCCTAAACCTCTGTCACTGCACATGCTGTTCTCTCCAGAATTGCTTTTCACTCCTTTTCTACCCTGGAAAGCATTCCCTAAGCCTTCTTCTCTAAAGCTTTCCCTGATCTCTCAGCTGAGTGAGCTAAGGGTCCTCCTCTGCTTTTAAAAGCCCTGTGCAAATCACTGCTCATGGTGTAGTTTATTTATTTATTTTTTAAATAAACATTTATTTATTTTTGGCTGCATTGGGTCTTCATTGCTGTGCATGGGCTTTCTCTAGTTGCGGTGAGCGGAGGCTACTCTTCATTGCAGTGTGCACTTGTTTCTCACTGCGGTGGCTTCCCTTGTTGCAAAGCATGGGCTCTAGGTGCGTGGGCTTCAGTAGTTGTGGCACGTGGGCTCAGTAGTTGTGGCTCGTGGGCTCTAGAGCGCAGGCTCAGTAGTCATGGCGCACGGGCTTAGTTGCTCCACGGCATGTGGGATCTTCCCCGTCCAGGGCTCGAACCCGTGTCCCCTGCGTTGGCAGGTGGATTCTTAACCACTGCGCCACCAGGGAAGCCCTCATAATGTACTTTAATTTTCACTTGTCTGTTTCCCTTCCTGTACTTGGACTTCTTCAAGGGGTGGGGCTGCAAATTACTCACCTCTTTAATCTTAGTGTCCAGCCTTGCTCCTGATTCATAACTGGCACATAATATAAATAAATGAATGGATGGATAAATGAATGAACAGAGTCCTAGTCACACTATGGTAGAAACGGGCTGTGTAGAGACCATTATTCTTTATGAACTAAATAATTATATATCTTCCAACAGAATACTATTAAGTGAAGCTAGCAGAAGTTCTTCAGCATTTGAGATGAAATGGAAACCAAAATAAATGCTACTGCAAAAATATAATTGCTTTCCCAGTGCAGGATTGAGGGAATCATTAAACATTTAGATTAATGTATTGTTTGGCAGATGGCCAATGTTTTTATTTTTCATTTGCCTTTGTGTTCATTTATGGGCTGGCAAGATACACACACACATGCAATGCATCTTTTTTTTTTTTTTGCAAAGTGAAAAATATTTTTCAGTGTATTTCTATTTTTTCTGCTTTTAGTGTTGGTAGTATTTTTGTTTCAATGAACGTATCATAAACCCCCAACCACTAAGCAAGAAATTAACACTTAGTTGTATCCGTTTATAATTTAATGGAAATGGAAATGGAATTTTTAATGGACTTGGTTTGTTTTTGCTTAGATTCATCACCTCTCTTTGGGTACTATACACTTATCTTTCCCTTTGTGACTCCTCCACTTTCTGTCCGTGTGGTTCTTTTCAGTGGGACTGCTCGGGGGAGGGGGGCCTGTGACCCAGGCTTGCCCAACTGGAGTCACAGTGCAGGGCTCAGGGAAGACACCTAATCCAAGGCAGCCAATGAGAGTTCGTGCCAGTTCCTTTGTCGGGACCCCAGGGGAAGATGTACTCTCTGTACTGGGATTGATAAAGTATTAGAACATCAGCCATTTTTGCCGCGGAGTGAGTAAAGCTGCCTGAGAATGAAGCCAACACAGTGAGAAGCAAAGCCAAAAGAGAAAGAGAGGCAAGTTCTGATGATATTTTGAGCCTTTGCATCCAGCTGTAAAGGACTGTAGACGGTTTACCCCTTGGGATTTATACTTATTTGAGCTCCACTCACTCTAAAGAAAAAAATTCCTTTTTATTCTTAAGCTGATTTGAGTTTGCTTTCTCTCATTTACTACCATAAGTGTCTTGACTATAAGACATTAGGTCTAATTTTAGAGCATCACTGAATTTGTTGTATTACACAAGAATTGTGTGAATTTTCAATAAAGCTCTTTTCTTCTATGAATCTCTAGAGATATACTTAAGAAGAAGTAATTTACTAGTTTGTTGTGAGATCTTAAATAAGTCACTTAATTCTCTGTACCCGTTTCCTCATTTGCTAAACTGGGAAGTTAATACTAAGTCCCTTCTGCAGAATTATTATTCTGTGGAAAAAACACTGACACTTTAGAGCAAATGACTGCTATTTAAGGATCATAATTCCCCAACCATAAATGCTGTTATGGCATATAGTAAGTGTCAGGGGCTGGGGGTAGGGGGTAGGGTGGAAAAGCAGGAGGAGAAAGTTTGATAAACTTCATTTTGGATAAACCCCAAACAGCCAAATAATTTATTGGGTTGGCCTACTCAATATTATTTATCATATTATCATTATTAGCTTCTTCTGTAATTGGGAGATGAGTTCCAGAAATGTGAGAACCGTCACAGGTTGTCAGATTTACCAAAGGATGAAAATAGGTGTGTCAGGAAAAAAAATGTATCCATAATTCAGTTTCTTCTCATCAAATTGGAAGCAAATGCACAGTTTTAGATGGAGAGGAAAAGCCTAAACATTCGTCAGATATGTGGTTTAAAGAGATGGCAATGCCTGAGACAGAAGTAGGAAAAAGTAATGACTATTTAAAAATCTGGGGCTTCCCTGGTGGCGCAGTGGTTGAGAGTCCGCCTGCCGATGCAGGGGACATGGGTTCGTGCCCCGGTCCGGGAAGATCCCAGATGCCGCAGAGCGGCTGGGCCCGTGAGCCATGGCCGCTGAGCCTGTGCGTCCGGAGCCTGTGCTCCGCAGTGGGAGAGGCCACAACAGTGAGAGGCCCGCGTACCGCAAACAAAACAAAACAAACAAACAAAAAAAATCTTGGCTGATCTAAAACCAGAACCAGTTTTAATAAAAACCAACATGATATGTTAAACTAAATGTAATTACACACTGGGTCACACTGTAACTTCAAAGAACTCAGAATGCATTTCTTTTTTTTTTTTTTTTTTTTTTTTGCGGTATGCGGGCCTCTCACTGCTGTGGCCTCCCCCGCCGCGGAGCACAGGCTCCGGACGCGCAGGCTCAGCGGCCATGGCCCACGGGCCCAGCCGCCCCGCAGCATATGGGATCCTCCCAGACCGGGGCACGAACCCGTATCCCCTGCATCGGCAGGCGGACTCTCAACCACTTGCGCCACCAGGGAGGCCCAGAATGCATTTCTTTTTATCTTTTACTTAAAAAATAATCATGGTTTCATTTCCTGAAACACTTTGTTTTCTCTATTTTTTTCTCCAACTGACGCATATGTTTACACGACTTCCTGTTCATTGACACCTAACAAAAGTCACTCCTACCTAAAATGTGTTTGTGTTTTCTCTCAAATTTGTGTTTTCTAATTTTAGGTGTTAATACTTAATGACCTGCTCCTAAGACACACTGAATTTGCTCAGACGGAATCATCCTAAAAGTTTTCTATGACTATGTTGTGACATTTGCATTGGATTTCCAGTCTGGGTAACTTCTCAGCAATTTTCCTCCTCCCTTATTAGGTTTTATTTTTAATTACAAAATTAATGTATATTCATTGTAATGAGACAGAAAATACAGAGTTATAACAAAAGTTATAATGAAAAAATTAATCTCCTTCCTTCAGTTCTCATCTCTCTTAGGTCTCCATTGCTTCATGTGCAACCTTCCATGTAGTTTCTATGTTTATACCACATAGAAACATATATGTATATAGGGCCCACCCTTCCTTCCTACCTCCCTTACTACTCCTTTTTTTCCATAGTTTTCCAAATATTAGATCACACTACAAATCAAAGGTCACATAAATTGATGGCCCACAGTCGGGGAAAACATTTTGTTGGCAAAACGTTAAGGAAATTTAACATGAATGACCTGGACTCACATACCTACACGGTAATAATATTACTGATGTTGCACAGGCCTTCCAATTTAACATAGTCCTTTCCATTCCCTATTATTCATACCTCCACTAATCCACCTTTTTTTTTTTTTTTTTTGCGCTACGTGGGCCTCTCACTGTTGTGGCCTCTCCCATTGCGGAGCACAGGCTCTGGACCCGCAGGCTCAGTGGCCATGGCTCACGGGCCCAGCCACTCCACGGCATGTGGGATCTTCCCAGACCGGGGCACGAACCCGTGTCCCCTACATTGGCAGTCGGACTCTCAACCACTGCGCCACCGGGGAATCCCCTAATCCACCTTTTGATATTACTGGCCTAACATCTATAAGCATTTGAGTTTATATCCTCCTGATATTACTTAGGAAGTTGCTTTTTTGCATTTAACATTATGTCATGGTATTATCAATCAGAATTAACTTCAGCTGCATAGAACCGAAAATGCCAAATTACAGTGGCTTAAACCCTAAGGGTTTCTTTTTCTCACATGTAAAATAGGTCTGGAAGTGTGTGGTCCACAGCGTACATGGTACCTCGGAGTCACAAGGGACCTGAGCTCCCCCTATTTTTCTCCTCCACCTTCCTTGGGACGTGGATTCTAGTCTCGAGGTCAGTGAATCATCCCTAATGGCTGAGGAGCTCTAGTCACTTGATCTGTGTTTCAGGCAGTAAAAAAAGTGGAGGGCAAAAACAAAATGGTCAGCCTCTCCTGAGTCAGCCCTTCTTTAAAAATATTTCCCAGAATTCCCACTCAAATACTTCCACTTAGATCTCATTGGCCATAAGTTTGTCATACAGCCACACCTAGCTTCACATGAGGTGGAGAAATGTTGTCTTTTGGCTGGGCACACAGGCACCAGAGTAAAATCCAGGTACTGTTATGAAGGAGAAGATACAAGTATCAGTCTCTGCTCCATATTCCTGCAGGTTAACACGGACATGCGGAAGAGACGGTGAAGGCCCTCAATATCCAGGCTCCTCTTCTTCTGAGTTAAAAGAAACCTCAGATTTAACCTGGTCGCAGAGGCACTTGAACTGAAGGCTATGTTTCTAAATCTTCACATTTTAAAATAATTCTTCATGATCATCATCTTCTCTCCCTCCAACTTCAGTACTTTTATTTTTTTAGGATTCACCAAATGGGATTCCTAGGACTAAACAAATTTTCAGTTTTAATAGATGCTGATGGTTAACTTTGTAGAAGGCTGTGACAATATCTTCTCAGGAACAGTGTTCAGTTGCATATCCATTTTCCTATACACGTCTCAGCGCTGGATATTTTTTTCTCCTTTTAAATGTTGTGAATCATGGGTGAAAAATGATATCTGTCATTGTTTAATTTGTGGTTCCCTTACTACCAGGAATGAAAAGCCTCTTTTCCTATGTTAATTGCCCACTTAAATTTCTTCGGTAGGGAGTTCGTGTTAATACCCTTTGCCAATGTTTCTGTTGGACTATTTGCCTTTTTCTTATCATTTTAACTATGAGAGATGTTAATCTCTGTCGTATGGGATGTAACCATTTTCTTCTAATTTCTAAATTCTTAAAAATTCTCTAGCCATTGGAAATTTGTTTATGGAACCAAATCTTTCCATGAATGGCGATGGGTTTCTACTTTTACTTAAGCCTCTCCCACCTTGAGCTACTACAAATATTTTTCTGATTTTTTTTCTAATTTTCTAATATGCTTATAGTTTTTAAAAAAAATAAATTTATTTATTTATTTTGGCTGTTGGGTTTTTTTTTTAACATTTTTATTGGAGTTTAATTGCTTTACAACGGTGTGTTAGTTCCTGCTTTATGACAAAGTGAATCAGTTACACATATACATATATCCCCATATCTCTTCCCTCTTGTGTCTCCCTCCCTCCCACCCTCCCTATCCCACCCTTCTATCTGGTCACAAAGCACTGAGCTGATCTCCCGCTGCTTCCTACTAGCTATCTATTTTACATGTGGTAGTGTTTATACGTCCATATATACACTACCACTCTCTCACTTTGTCCCAGCTTACCCTTCCCCCTCCCCGTGTCCTCAAGTCCATTCTCTAGTACGTCTGCATCTTATTCCTGTCTTGCCCCTAGGTTCTTCATGGACATTTTTTTTGTTTTAGAGTCCACATATATGTGTTAGCATACGGTATTTGTTTTTCTCTTTCTGACTTACTTCACTCTGTATGACAGACTCTAGGTCCATCCACCTCACTACAAATAACTCAGTTTCGTTTCTTTTTATGGCTGAGTAATATTCCACTGTATATATGTGCCACATCTTCTTTATCCATTCATCTGTCGATGGACACTTAGGTTGCTTCCAAGTCCTGGCTATTGTAAATAGAGCTGCAGTGAACATTGTGGTACATGACTCTTTTTGAATTATGGTTCTCTCAGGGGATATGCCCAGTAGTGGGATTGCTGGGTCGTATGGTAGTTCTATTTTTAGTTTTTTAAGGAACCTCCATACTGTTTTCCATAGTGGCTGCACCAACTTACATTCCCACCGACAGTGTAGGAGGGTTCCCTTTTCTCCACACCCTCTCCAGCATTTATTGTGTGTTATAGTTTTGTTTTTATTATTCGACTCATTCAGTCAACTATTTGTTGACCACTTATTATGGGCCAGGTCTTCTTCAAATTCTAGTGGGGATGCCTTCCAGTGAGGAAAGACGGACAATAATGCAATGAACCAAGAAAAAAGCGAGGCATTTCACCAGAGAATTAAGACATGGTGACTTGGTAGAATGAGACGGGCTACTTCAGACTGAGTGGTCAGGGAAAGCTTCTCTGAGGAGATGGGATTCAAACTGGTTCAGGAATAACTAACTACTGCTCTGGGGAGAAGTCCAGGGAGAAGAGGCAGGTGGCAATGGCCTTGGGATGTGTGAAGGGCGGGAAGGCTGATGTGGCCAGTGCCTCAGGTTGAGGAGACATGCTGGAGAGGGAGGCAGGTCCTGGCAGGCTTGGCAGGCCGACGAGGCGTTTGCGTTTCATTCTACACAGAGGACTTGTAGTCCAACTGGACTTTGTTCTTATATGTAATATGGTATGTGTGTGGGAGGAGTCTAACTTTTATTTTCTTTCACATTGAGAGCTATATTTTAAATAAACGATTCATCATTTGCAGGTGGTGGGGTGGGGACTAGGGTGATATCCCACAGACCCTCACCTCATTTCAAACACTGTACAGATATCATCATTATATGAAATATACATTCAATTGAAATGAAACATAGAGTGAGTCTAATTTTTTTTGTTTTTGTTTTGGTTTTGGCCACGCAGCAAGGCATGTGGGATCCTAGTTCCCTGACCAGGGATCCAACCCGTGCCCCCTGCAGTGGAAGTGCAGAGTCTTAACCACTGGTCCACCAGGGTAGTCCCCATGAGGATAATATTTTTATCCCAGGGATGTGACCATTCAATAAAATCCTTCTAGAACTACTTAGAAACATGGTCAGGAAGTCATTTCAAAACCCAGTTTTAATACTTTATAGTCACACAAAACTTTTGATCAAAAACCATAGCCCTGGGCTTCCCTGGTGGTTAAGAATCCACCTGCCAAGGCAGGGGACACGGGTTCAGCCCCTGGTCTGGGAAGTTCCCACATGCCGCAGAGCAACTGAGCCTGTGCGCCACAACTACAGAGCCTGCGCTCTAGAGCCCGCGAGCCACAACTACTGAAGCCCAGGCACCTGGAGCCCGTGCTCCACAAGAGAAGCCACTGCAATGAGAAGCCTGTGCACCGCAACGAAGAGTAGCCCCCGCTCGCCGCAACTAGAGAAAGCCAGTGCGCAGCAACGAAGACCCAGTGCAGCCAAAAACAAAAACAAATAAACAAATAAATTAATGTAAAAAACCAACCCACCATAGCCCTAGTTGACTGGCCATTTTATGCATTAGACGTGGCTCTGAAAAATAATTTTGGGCCCATTCTAAAAATCAAACCTACCCACAAAGGGCCAAGATTTGTTACCAATGAAGATATTTAAAGGAATGTGCAACAGGCTCTGAAGGCAAGTTTGAAGGAAAACTTCCAAAAATATTTTGCATGATGATAGCGTTAAAAGAGTAAGCACACAGGCCCCAAGATAAAGTCTGTGAAAAGGAGGACCAACTTTTGGATGTTTAGGTCGGTATAAGTAATAAGTAAAACAGTCATTACTTTATAATTCAACCATATTCCTCCTGATCTGTTCATAAAATCATTTTATAATTTGTAATATGCTTTTTTAAGAATTTAAGCTTTACAACAAACCTGTGGGTTAGGTATTCCTGCCATTTTTATAGATGAAGAAACAGATTAATTTAAAAAGCTCATACTCAACTCAAGTTTCTTCATTCCAAGTTCAGTGTTCTCTCACATATGAAGTTATCTAAGATCACACAACTTGAGAAAGGAGAAGCCACAGTTCACAGCCATCATCCCCTCTCACCACTAGGCTGCATGGACCTCTTGACCATTTATCTACCTGCTTTAATCAATGCTCTCTGTAGATTTGACTGGTCTGACAACTTGCAAATAGTCACCCGTGCAGCAAGTACCTAAGCTGAAATAATAATGTCTAAAAAAATAATGATGTTTCCCACTTTAAAATAATGGAGATTGAGTGACATGTGAACTTCTTGGACATTTTAAGATTCAGAGACATGTGCTAAATTGGCCTTAAGACACAGGAATGACCTAGGAAATCTCATGGTAACTGTTAACCAGTATATCAGTCAAAATTAAATAATGCTTGTGGCATTATAACTAAAGAGTCCTGAAAAGGGGTCAGAACTGGGTTTTGGTCTGGACTCCGTTCCCTAGTTTGCCTAAGATACTGGGAAAATCACTTAAACTTTCTGGGCTTCTGTATCACTTAGGGTTCTTAAATTTGATGCAAGTAATGGGAACTGATTGCTGCTAACTTAGGCAAAAGGGGATTTATTGGAAGGATATTGTAAGACGCACAAGTGATCGAAAGGCTGGGAACTGGGCTTGGAAACTAACCAGAGCAAAGCACCTGGTTGACCTGAACCACAAGGAACATTAGGGTGCCACCAGGGAGTAATGGATTTAGGGCAGTCAAACAAACCCCGCCCACCCACCACGGCTTTCCTTTCCACATCATACAAGATCATCTCCAAGAGGGCTTCTAGTTCGGACACCCTCTGCTTCTCTGTATTTGGAGAAGGGTGGGCAGGAAGCAGGGGGTGCATATGCAAACAGGGTGGTCAGAAATGCTTTGGCCAGATGTGCCTCCAAAGTACAGATGCTGACAATGTGGCACGTAGGAAGCAGGAAGTAGAGGGGGTCTTGAGCAAGCAAAGTGTTTTGGGTAGACGTTATGAGGAACCTCTACAAATGACACTTCTCGTAAGTGCTGCAAGCTTCCAAACGCTTCTAACAGTCACAGCCTTATAGACGAAGGACAGTCCTGACTATGCGAAAGAAACTGTGGCAGGGTTCCTCACGCCTACGAAATGAGATACAGCACCTAGCACTGACATGAACTTCATATTTGAATGTAATACACAAGTAAACATTAAACAGCCTCTCAACTCAAATGTTGAAAACTGACAGACTACAGGTCAGATACAGCCTTCAAAGAATTAGATAAAAATACAGATTTCTGAATTTTCTTGAATAAAGGGAGGCTTTGGCAACACCAGGCCTACATTCCCACATAGCAACAGTTTTCTACTGTCTTCTGTGGGCTCTCTGCGTTGCCATACCCTCCGCATAGCCCTCTTCACTTACAATGTTGCCTGCCCGGGCTGTGGGAGCATTCTAGTCTCTGAACACTGATGTAACTACTTCCCATGACAACCCACCCAAGGCCAGCATTTGGACAGCCATTTTGAGGATCTACCACTATGGGTTTCCCTGAGCGTGAGAACTTCCCTGAGTTCAAGTTCCTAACCTCTGTCCTCGGGACCCCTTAGGTAAGATCCCTTTAGTCCTGACTTACCACCTGTGATGCTGGAAACAACCATTTGCTCTACTGCAACCAAGCCACATCTCCCTCCTCTGTCAGAGCCAATCTTTAGGCATCTGGTCTCCCAAATGACCTTAAATACCTCATGGTGGAAAAGGCAGCAACGAATCCCCATATAGCATCTTCTACATGTAGGGAAAAACAAAACAATGCATGTGAACGAAGAATCACTTCTGTCTGCCTTCTTGGAAGACAATCTCTGAGGAAAGCCTCCCCGGAGGATTATCTGTTTATTTTCTATGAGTAGCTGGGGATGTGCTGGGCACCATTTGATGGTAATGAGTATGACGCCCCTTAGTAAGTCTCCTTTGCACATATCCAATCCCATCTGGATGCTACTCCTCACACGTTTCTATCCCTGAATGCCAGCATCATGTATGATATATGACCATTCACTTCACTGTTTACTCTGTGGGATCCATTCCCTATAAAGCAGCCAGAACATTTCCTTGCTTAAGTCTCTTTGATGGCTTCCAAATAGCTTTCCGGCTAAATGTTAAGACACTTAGAGAAGTCCACAAATCCTTGCACCATTTGATTCTTCCTTCTCTCTCAGGTTTCATCTCCCATTCTGTCTTCCCTGGCTCACTTCACTTTGATCACGTGCGTCTTCTTTCAATTTGTGGAAGAAGCCAACCTCCTTCTCACCTCAGGGCCTTGACTCCTGCTGTTCCCACTTGCTGGAGGGCCCCCCTTCTTCCTCACCCTCTTCTCTATTTCCTACTATCCTCCAGCCCTCAGCTTTTAAATGCCACTTTGTCAGAGAAGCCTCCCCTACCTGTTACCTCCTTCCCATTCTCCCACTCCTCTCCATTTCTCGGAGCCCCCTGCTTTCTGACTTCTGTTGCTCTTAACACAATTTGTATGTTTCCCCACTAAACTGTAAACTCTACAGCACAGAGACCTTCTCTATTTTATGCCTACAGAATATTTAGGGTCAGCAGAGTCCCTGTCATAATCGAGTGGGTGAGCAATCCTCATCTGCCAAATGAATGAAAAACCTATACCCCATCCCCCGGGCTGGTCTAAATCTTCTGGAGTAATTAGACATCCTTTCTGAGGAAAAATATTTCTATTTCAATCACATATAAGCACATCCACATGGTTTATCAGAAGGTAAGCCTGGTGGAGAAAAAAGCTATTCACTTTATAGTTTTCCCAGGTTGGGGGCGGGCGGGTCCCAGACCATTACCTGGGAACTCGGTAGAAATGCACATTACCAGGGCCCCCTCCACACCAAATCATCAAGAGGATTCACGGCACAGCATTCTGTGCTTTAACAAGCCTTCCACGTAATTCTCATGCACACTGAGAAGTCTGAAAACCACTGCTCAGGCTTTCCAGTTTTTAGCTTTTTTTTTTAAATTAAAATCTTTGGTCCTTAATCTTTGGTTTCATCCTGCAAAAGTAGAACAGTAGAACCTTAAACTACTCCAGAGGGAAATCTTTGTCATCGTCCGAAGTGGTCAAAGGTGTATTTGTGGGGCTTCCCTGGTGGCGCAGTGGTTGGGAGTCTGCCTGCCGATGCAGAGGACACGGGTTCGTGCCCGGGTCCGGGAAGATCCCACATGCTGCGGAGCGGCTGGGCCCGTGAGCCATGGCCGCTGAGCCTGCACGTCCGGAGCCTGTGCTCCGCAACGGGAGAGGCCACAACAGGGAGAGGCCCGCGTACCGCAAAAAAAAAAAAAAAAAAAAAAAAGGTGTATTTGTGTAGAGTATGTTACGTAGACCATATTCTCGGGAGGTCTGCCTTCCTCGTGGGCACAGGCCTGCCCTCCGGAGGGCCTGCAATCTAAACCGTGCTGTAACGCTTGTAACACGCGAGGCTGTAACAACGCACAAGTGTAACTGGAAAAAAAAAAAGAACGCACAAAGGCAGAGGAGCCACGGCGCAAGCCTTTGTTCAACCCTCCACCGACTGCTCACCCTCGGTCTGATATCGCTCTTTTCCACGCGGAAAAGCAGCCACTCAAGTTAGAAAAAAAGGATGTGTGCCGCTGACAACGTTTTCCATTAGGCCGTTTTCCCCGGGGCACCGGAGAAGATACTCGCGGCTGCGATAGGCGGTCCCATCCCTCCCTCAACCAAGCACAGAAGTAACTGAAACTACCAGCCCCTTCCAGCTTCAGAAGGAGACTTGGAGGCTCGGGCCGACTTCCCCGCCCCTACCTGGACGAACACCCGAAGTGGACTTCCTCACCGTCGGGACCGGAGCGGCGGCCGGAGGCGCACCTCACTGCGCATGCTCTCTCGCCCCGCCCGCCCGGAGCCGGAACGGGGAGCGCTCGCGGCCTGGGCCTGGCCTGGCCGGGGCGTAGGCACCGGCAGCCATCTTGGCTTTCCGGGGAAAGGCGGTGCGAGGGGAAGAAGTTGTAGGGTGGGGGCAGGAGCGAGGAGGAGGGGAGAGAGAGGGGGAGGAGGCCGCGGCGGGGCAGGGCGGGGACTGCCTGCCCGCCCGGGTTGCGGAAGTGGTAGCCGCTGACCGAGCCTGCTGCTCTCTTGCTACTGCTTTGGCTTCCCGGCTCCCCCGCGGACGGAGAGGGCGGCCTGGCCGTGGATGGTCAGATAGCCTCTACCTCTCGCCGCCCATCCCTGGCCCCAACCGGCACGGAGCAGACGGCGGCAGCGGCAGCAGCAGGCAAGGAGGAAGATGGCGGGACGGTTGCCGGCCTGTGTGGTGGACTGTGGCACGGGGTAAGGGGGCTGATGGGCGGGGGTGGGGAAACTGAGGCGGAGGGAGGAAAATGGCGGGGCCGGCAGGAGGCCGGGAGATGAACGGTGCGGCGAGTTGCCGCTGCCGGCGGTGTCCACCCCGGCTCCGCCGGCTGGCGAGGGGTGGGGCCCGGAGCCAGGGCCTCCCTCGTCCCTCGCGCTTCACCCTCTGGGAGCCGGGCGGGTGCGCGGGGCCGAGAAGCCCCCGGGGAGCGGCCTCCCCGTCCCGACCCCTCCCAGCCCTTCCCCCACCGCGGTGGGCAGCGCCGCCCGCGGAGCTGCGGGGACGGTCGCCTCCCCGGGGCCCGCGGTCGCGTTGGGGTGGTCGCGGAGGCCGGCGCGCCCGGCGCTCCTTTTCCTCCGTGCCGCCTCCTGCCCGTGGGTTTGGGCACCGCGGGGCATCGAGCGCGGGGACTGGCCTGGCAGAGGATCGAGGAAAGAGAAGCGCTCCTGGTAGGTTTTGCAAGATAGCTGTGACAACGCTCTGCCCGGGGTGTGGGTGGGGAAAGGGAAGAGTCGGACTCGGAAAATGGGAACCTAGAGCGGGGCTTTCATTTGACCACCCGCCTCCTCTTGCTTTTCGACCCCCGGTCTTTTCCATCTCCCACGACGTTCTTACCGGTCAACCAAGTCACAGTTTAATTTGAGAGAAAGATGTCATGTGTTACTTCTCTTGCCTCGAAAAAGTCCCCCAGTGAGCAAGCGCGCTGCAACTTCCTTAGTTTTGTCAAAGCCGCTTCCTGCTTTCAGTCTTTTATACCCTTATAAGGTAGTTTTTCGTTTCCAACCTGAACACATCTTATTAGAATTTTCAGAATTAAACAGTTTTCACATAGGCTGAGTTACTGGTGCTGGGTGTCAGTTTATGGGAACCTAAAAAATGTATTTGTGTTCCACGGAGAGGGAGGAATGGAAGCCCCCAGGAGGGTTAATTTAAGTTGTAAACGTTCATTCTGTGACGGTATCTTCAGGCGCGAGGAAGGTGATAGAGTTGTCAAGGGATGTGCTTGCTTTGCAAGGAGTTGTTTATCATAAATGTGTACTGTAGTTTACTCAAATACAGGATGGCGTGAAAGTGGTCGTTCCTTTTGTGTTAATAGGCATTTTAGAGAGTTACAGCACACTTTATACTTAGGTAGAAAATACTGCCTGTATTTTAATGTAGAGTGACTGCTTTACGTTGCAGTATCGGAAGTGTTTTCTTTTGTCCGTGTGTATACCTTGCTGATATATTATTACTTCTCTCATTTCCCAAATACTCCACATTTTTTGTTTGGGGAGTTGTTGTGAGAAGTGGACTGCCAGTCTTCCCCCCCCCTTTTTTTTTTTTTACTATTCAGCAAACTATTGTTACTTAAAGGATGTTCTGCTTCTCGCTATTTGCTGTTAACATTTCTCTGTAGTCTTCATGCTCATACCTTTATGCAAGTGTGGCAGTTTCCAAAATCCCAGCCGTGCACAGGGAAACAACCGATTTATTAATATGTTAAAATAATAGTAATATAGGAAACACCAGCCTCGTTTAGCCTTGAAACTTCCATGTAGTTTTTCGATGGACAGCTAATTAAAGTTTTTTTTTCTTAATCCAATTTCATTTCCCTGGACCAGTATTTTTTTTTTTTCCTCCTCCCTTCTTAGTCCAGCTGGTGAGTAGTTTTATGTGTAGGGTGAGTTTTAAAATTAGATTTGGCAGCCTGACTAACAAAGATTTTCAAGTATGTTTTGTTAAAGTGAAAAATATTGCTACATAATTAATATTCTGTGCTTTAGTAATCATTGCCTTGTCAGTAAAATTAGTGTAGATAATTGTTGCCCTAATAAATAACATGGTAACATCTTAAGTAGGGTGTTAACTCTTTCTCACTTCGTTTTTTCCCTTTCGCAATAGTTTTGGTTATTTTTGAATTAATGTGCTGGGTATTTCATTGAGGTTAACTATCCTTAAGTGACCTCTTTCTGATAGGGCAGCCTTGAATTTAAGACACAGAGTGAGCAGGAGGCGTGGGGGACAGGGGTTCAGTCTATGCTTAGGATATTTTTGTTTTAATATAGCAGTTACTCTTACATTATTACATTAGTTTTATCTCACCGGGACAGGTTGTTAGCTGGACACTCATGATTTAAATGGAACTGATTAGGATACTTCTCACTTCCTTTTACCATCTGTCAGTCTCTGAAATTCCACCTTTAGAGATCCGTTTATTTTGGTTTTCAGAGGCATTTTGGTCTTTCCTGTTGCCCATTATGCAATCCTGGAAAGTTACACCTTCAACTTTATTAGCACTTAAAGGATAGCTCATTGAAATTGGGCCTGTGATAAGCATCTCTAAATAAGGCCTTAGTAGGGAGTTTCATGTTCCAGAATACTGTACGTTCCGAGATGCAGATTGTGCACCTACAATTTGTGTGTTCCTTTGTGCTTTAGAGAATGCATTCATCAATCACAGTTACCCACTTAATATAAGTGAAAAGTTATAACTGGAATCAAGTTACTCATTCCATTTCATAATGTAAGTTAGGCAAACGGTGACTGAAAAAAGTGGCCATCTGTGAAATTTGGTGGTCTTAGGTAAGAAAAGCTGTAAGAGTTTCGATACATGAAGCTTAATCCCTAAATTTAAAATTAGAGATCCTCCAGCAAAAGTCTTGTATTTCAACATAAGATAAAGAATCACTGGCCCAGATCATAAAAGAGATAACTCCTTTGAAAAGAATTTAGAAAAAAATACTTCTTTCATATTGATACCATGTCTACATACTTTTTTGGTGGGCAATCTGTATTGGAATAGTAATGTAGAGTAAAATTTTTGGACAGAGATTCTTATTGATAGAGTTGGTTGCTTAAGAACTAAAGTACAGACTCAAACGGGCTACCAGCGGTGAGGAAAACTTTTTTTTTTAAAGCATTTTTTCAAACGTTGTAATACTTGTAAAGCTAAGATTATCCTAAATTATCTTTTGCATGTTTTCCCTCAGAATTCTTCAACATTCAAGCCATATAAAGGAACTCCTTACGTACTTTTATTATGTTGTAGCTTGTTTACAAAGCTTTGCATTGTGAAATTTCTCTTCCCTTTTACGTCTTTCCTTTTATTTTCCCTAATAAATAACTGCACTGGTAAATTATTTTCATTGATTATAATAGCAGAGTTATTATAGCCTTATTGTAGAGCTCTTGGATATGTTCAGATCTAGAATGAGTTAAGGAATTTCTCTGAGTTAAACTTCTTAGCAATCTTAAAATGTAAGGATAAATATTTTGTTGGAGTCGGCGGATGAGGAGCTTATATTATTCATCCTGTCGTCACATTCTAGCTGTTGGTACAGGTAGGATGATCTTGTTTGAGAGCAGTGGGGAAGAGCTGAGTGGGTGGGAGAGAATATAAGTGGGAAGTTCATGTTTCTTACATGAATTTTGTACATAATATGTAATAATACTATTTCTCCAGTTGTCTGCAAGGGCAGAAACATTCACAGTATTTATTTGTTACCAAAAAACATTCAGTAAAACTCTTATTCCGTCATGGGTCTTGTTTTTTTTTGCATGCTGTTTGCAGTAAGTATAGCACACTTGCTCCTGTTGAGAAGTTAGATTCTTTCTTAGTCTTGCCTAAAATATCTTTCTCCTTTCCTTTCCTGCCAATCTCTTCCTGCCTGCCAATTTTGTGTTGGAATATTGACTTTGGATTGGGTGTATATTGAATCTAATGAACTTTTCAGCCTTATTGTAAAAAAGTTCGGAAATTTTACTTTTAAGCACAGAAGGGAAAGATCCACTAGTGGAGGACCTGCTGGTCAGGCTTTTTATTTAACTTACTTAATCTTGTGACAGCTATTTTTACCTCATATTACAAGTGAGAAAATAGGATCGGAGATTTTTTTTTCTCACTGTTGTGGACTCTCCCGTTGCGGAGCACAGGCTCAGTGGCCATGGCTCACAGGCCCAGCCGCTCCGCGGCATGTGGGATCTTCCCGGACCGGGGCACGAACCTGTGTCCGCTGTATCGGCAGGCGGACTCTCAACCACTGCGCCACCAGCGAAGCCCCAGGATCAGAGAATTTAAATTACTCTTCTAATGTCATGTAGGTGGGTTGTGAGAGTTGCTATTTGTATTTAAGGGTTTTTTTTGTTTTTTGTTTTTTGTTTTGTATTTAAGCCCTGTGTTCTTTCTGTTACACCATGGGCACTTCTTTTCAGACCTGTGCACGTTGCTTTATTTGTATTAGTGAGGTTAACTCTTTATTCTTTTTTTAAAAAAAATTTATTTATTTTTGGTTGCGTTGGATCTTTGTTGCTGCGCATGGTCTTTCTCTGGTTGCGGCGAGCGGGGGCTGCTCTTTGTTGCAGTGCGCGGGCTTCTCATTGCGGTGGCTTCTCTTTGCGGAGCACGGGCTCTAGGCGCGCGGGCTTCAGTAGTTGTGGCTCGCGGGCTCTAGGGCTCAGGCTCAGTAGTTGTGGTGCACAGGCTTAGTTGCTCCGCGGCATGTGGGATCCTCCCTGACCAGAGCTTGAACCCGTGTCCTCTGCATTGTCAGGCGGATTCCTTTTTTAAAACATTTTTAATTTTATTTACGTTTTATTTTTGGCTGCTTTGGGTCTTCGTTGCTGCGCGCGTGGGCCCTCCCTAGCTGCGGGGAGCCGGGGGCCGCTCCTCGCCGCGGTGCAAGGGCCTCTCCTTGTGGTGGCCTCTCCCCTTGTGGAGCACCGGCTCCAGGCGTGCTGGCCTCAGCAGCCGTGGCACGCAGGCTCAGCAGTTGTGGCTCCCTGGCTCCAGAGTGCAGGCTCAGCAGCTGTGGCGCACTGGCCCAGCTACCCTGCAGCATGTGGGATCCCCCAGGACCAGGGCTCGAACCCGCGTCCCCCGCATTGGCAGGCGTACTCCCAACCACTGCGCCACCAGGGAAGCTGTGCCAGGCAGATTCTTAACCACTGTGCCACCAGGGAGGTCCTTCTTAGATGATTTTTAAGCAGTCCTCTCGGCACCTGTCATGCAGGAATTCTGAAGTAGGGTGTTGGCAGTGGGAACGGAGCAGAAGAGATACATTTGGGAAAAATCGCTTCTTTTGTTTGTACCTTTCTTCTGGCCGTTATATTGTTTTGTGTGGTTTATTTAAGGTTAGCAAGGGCTTTGTAGTCAGAGCTGTTTTTGAGTTCAACCTCTACCATTTACTAGCGGTGTGACCTTGTACACTGCAAACTCTACAGGTCTTAATTTTGTAATTTGGAGATCATAGTATCTATCTTACGGGGTTTTTGTTTTTTGTTTTTTTGAGATAATGCATGAAGATGGTTCAGCACAGTGCTTGGTACATAGTAAGAGCTCAGTACAATGTAATTATTACTGTTATCAGTTAGCTCCCTTTTTTATTGAATTGAAAAGTCCTTAAGGAAAGGAACACATTGTCTTATGCTTATTTCCTTATTTCCTGTGGGCTTTGTCTACCACAGTTCTTTGCTCAGTCAAAATGTTTTTGCTGATTTGAGAGATAGAAGTATAGCTAGGACTTGGCAGTTGTTTCTAGTGTATCGTAAATAGCAATCAATGAAGATTTCCGATTCTGAGTTTGAGTGGGACAATAAGGAGTTGGTTTTAAGAAGCTGAGTAAGATTGGAATTTGGATTAATGATCCATAATTGGAAATGTTCTAGGGGAAGTTAAAAATACAGGAGCTTCAGAAGTGAAGGTGGGGATTTGACAATAATCATTACCATTTTTAAATTGAAGCTAATAAAATGACAATTTAAAGAGAGAACAAAAAGACTGAATATTAATCTTCCTTAAAAAATCTTGGTTATGTGATCTGGCTTCTTGAGCATCACAAAGAGAAGAATGAGTGAGCACTGTGGCTTGAAGTGGTGAGTGATTTCATCCCACTTTTTAGGAGGCAAGTCCTTGGGGGAGTTTAGCTCAAGGTAGGGCTGAATTTTCCTCCCCGTGTTCCTCCTTGGGCAGAATGCTCCCCCCTCCAGCACGTGGGGACAGCTACACACTCCGACTAGGAGCAGAAGTCTGGGGTGGGTAAAATGTACCTTTAGGCAGTATATTTTCTGAAACGAAATTCCCCTGTAATAATAAAAGCGTTTCAATGCTCACCTGCAATTCTTTTGGAACTTGCAGCCTCTTTTATGACACTATGGATCTGTGATAGCCACAGCATAAAGAGGTAAGAGCAAAATAATAACACTACAGTAACAGGCTTGACAGCTTACCAAGCACTTCTAGGTTCATGAATTATTGAGTAATGGTGCAAGATAAGGTGATGTTATTGGATAAATATTTTAAATTCGGTTCTTCAAAATAGGATACTGATTAATACTGTTTTTTGTGTTGCTTGTTTTATATCTTTATGTGGGCCTTTATATCATAAAATGTATAAAAGGTACCTGCATATAACTGATTAATAACAGAGCAGAAAGACAAATAGTATCTTAATTTTTCCAAAGGACTACTTTGTGGAATTTTAATAATTTTCTTTCAAAAATTTTTTCAAAACCTTTCCAAACTGTTCATTTAGACACCAGTCATTCTTGCATCCTCCTTGCAACCAGGAAGGGAACAGCCTTGAACTTGTGTGTGTCGCTATGTTCTTTCCCTCCTCCTCCTCCTCTCCTCCCTACCCCTGACCCATGCCTCAGAGATCATTTTCTTCATCTGTCCTGGTGCTGAGCATTCCATCTGTAAACATACTCCTTGAAGGCTTCTTGCCCTTTGTGAAAATGCCATACTCTTGCGAAGGATGTCTTTAACACTTTTTTCAGTTGCAGGGTTTAGTGTGAATGAGGGGTTGCTACAAGGAGGGTAGAAGTCTTAAAAGGGGGAACTAGGATGCAAAATACCTTACAGTTTAGGGTTGGGTTGGAAACTGTAAAAATATAAATTATGTTTTTATTATTGGTCTATGATAAAACCCAAGTGTTTGAAGTTTTAGAGTTTAGTATAATTAAAATACAGTGCGCTTTTCTTCTGCTTATAAGCATTTAAAAAATTCTGTTACTTTGAGGCTATTAAAAATAGCTTTTAATGTGTATTTGTGACACTTACACTTTAGAGAAGTGCCTGATTACTCACACAGAATTAATGGAGCTGTAAAAGAATTTGAGAAATAATTTAATCCACTCTTTATTTACAAATTAAACAGAGGTCCAGGGTTGAGAAATGTCTTTCAGGAGTGTTTTTTAGGTGTCAGTTGACAGCATTCTTGAATTCTTTTAAGTTTTCTTAGGAGTTCATGTTTATGAGTTATAGAAATTGAAATTTCTTCTTAATAGTCAAAGTAACATGTATGTTTTTTGTAGTTAAAGTAGTCTTGTTTGAGATGTGGTGCAACACATGCATCAGAATTCTTTAGTGTTTCTGTTGTAATAAAAATGAGCAGTATGAGGCGCAGATGAAATCCTGTGATTTTATGTTCCCCAACATAACGTTTGAAACCATTTTCATAAAATTGATGATCTTTTCACAGAAATGTGCTTTTTTTATTGTTTTAGGCATTTAAATCTTAGATACATTTATTTTAGGTTTTGGATTTCAGTTATTTAAAGACATTACATGGATGTATACAAATCAGCCATTTCAAGGCCTTTTAAGAGTTTAACAGCTTCAGAAACCCTGTGAAGTGGGTATGTACGTTGTATAATTACCATTTTAAAGATGAGGAAAGTGAGGTATGGTGAGCTTAAGTAACTTGCTTATGTAAATAGTTAAGTAGTAGATATAGAAATTGAGTCTTGAGGCAGTCTGACTCAAGGGCCCACTATTGTACTACCCCAACTTGGAATATTATTCAATAAGGGTGGTTAAATTGTTAAATCCAGTTTTTGAAGAGTGTTCAAATTTTAAGCTACATATTTAGAAAAATAAATTTCTACTTTTAGAACTGTTAATTTTTAACAAATATGAACTATATAGGGAGGTCTTTGTGACCAATTCTTTGATTTTATTAACCTGAAACACATGTAAGTTAAATGACATAGAATTATTTATTTAGTCCTTTGAATATTATAAAGACATATATTGTGTCTAGCATGGTAAAACTGACAATTGCTGGTTAATTCAGGACAGCTCAATTAAGGAAATGATGTTTAATTACATATAACTTTAAAATGAAGGTGTACATCTTCGTTAAGCTGCAATTTGAAAATAAATAATCGATGCATTAAAAAAGTCATTCCTCACTAATGATTGCGTAAAACGTAGAGATGAAACAGTTGAACCTAAGAATAATAATAACTTAAGAATATAGGACTATAAAAAATAATTTTTATGTTAGACTCAGAGGACTTAGTACACATTTGACATTTGACTCTGCAAATAATGAATATATAGATTAAAGGAAACACATGGTTATTAGAAAGTAGATTTTTTTCTTTCTAAACGAGAATGAACAAAATTGTTATTTCTGGAGTATATGATGAATTTGGATTCATTTTATTGAAAAAGCACACGTAAGAGCTTGTATGTTTCCTGTTTGAAGGTATTTCTTTTTTTTTTTTTTTTTTTTTTTTTTTTTTGCGGTACGCGGGCCTCTCACTGTTGCGGCCTCCCCCGCTGCGGAGCACAGGCTCCGGACGCGCAGGCCCAGCGGCCATGGCTCACGGGCCCAGCCGCTCCGCGGCATATGGGATCCTCCCAGACCGGGGCACGAACCCGTATCCCCTTCATCGGCAGGCGGACTCCCAACCACTTGCGCCACCAGGGAGGCCCGAAGGTATTTCTTTTAAAACTTTGTTTCATAATGGTCAAAAAGGGTAGAGGTAACAGCAAAAGAGACTTCGGGGGGGCTTTTTTTCCTACCTTTTCTTGGTGAATTTGTTATTTGTGTAAAAGACTAGCTGAGAATTTTATTGCTTCCATAATGCCTTTCAAAGGGATATGCCTTGCTTGTTTAAGTTGCCTTACTGTCAGGAAAGTTATTTTAGAAACGAAACTTTGATTTTTTTAATAAAATGAAACAGGATTTAAGATTGAGAGCAAACTCTTGAGAAGTAAAAATGAGAGATGTAACTTGTGGTTATATCAGTGAGAAATTAGCTGCAAACAACAAAATAACTTTACCTAACATAAGCAAAAAAAGGGATAATTGAAGGGATATGATGTAGATCACAAAATTGATGAGAAGGCTGAAGAACCAGGTCCAGAAAAGCAGAGAAAAAGGAAGGTCAGGTATCAAGAGTCTGCTACCAGTCATGCTGCAGGAAGTCTGCAGAATGCTGCAACTAGACACTAGCAATACGAAGTCTAAACCATTTCTTCATCTTTTGGTTATTCAGTCAAGATTGAAAGTTCTGACCGAGGCTCAGATTGGCTAGACATAGATCATGTGATATATAGAAGCTGACAGGAGTGGGATGGGTCAGCGTCAGTTCCCTCCTTCTATTAAGTGATGTGAGGTTTTGCCTCCTGTGGGTCCCTCAGGATAGGAATGGTGATTCAATTCTGGCAGAAAAAATGAGTGTTCACTGTAGGGGAAACGATGGGTATGGAGAAGTCAGTTGCCCATTTTTCTTTATGTTGCCTTAAATTCCTTATTATTTCATTTTGATAACTGCATGATCCATTACTGACTAGCAATTTGAATTAAAACTTTTTCCAAAAAATTCAGCCTAAACGTGTTGAAAGAGCAGTTTTTTTTTTTTTTTTTTAAGAATAATGGATGATGGTGTGAATAGTATGGGATTTTTCATTAGAACAGAGGTATAATATTCTAGCAATTTGGCATTATGGAGTATTTTGGAAAACAGGACCTATTTGATAATGACAGGCTATTTCTTTAATTTTTTTTTTGAAATTGTAAACCATGATTATAATTTAAAGAATTTGAGCTACAGTTTTTTTTCCCCAAGAGATAATGGGATGTGTATGTATATATGTATATGTGTGTGTGTGTGTGTATACATACACACACACACACACACATATGTATAAAACTTGGAAGGGAGGAAAATAGCTTATGCATTTCATTTGTTTATAATTGGAGAAATTGGTCTTCAGTGAATAGTAAGCATCATCTATGCAAATGAATAAATACTTTTGCAGGACTTTCGTTGTGGGGAGCATAAAGATGAATAGGAAATGCTGCTTGCCTTTAGGAATCTCACATGTACGCAGATGATTATGACAGTATGGTAAATGCTCTGGTAGGTATAAAATGAAATTTTTTGGAATCATAGGTGAAGGAAAATTTACATTTTCTAGGGAACATGAAAAAAATTTTTCCTGATAGAGATAATAATTGAAGTAGGCCTTTAAGGATAAGTAAAATATTGGTAGGCAGAAATAAGATTAGTGTACCAGGTGAGAGAACAGTGGGAGGAAATAGTGAGGTGGGAAGTGTAAAAGTAGAATTTGGGTATGTTAGGTTTGATATAGTACAAGGAAGTAGTAATGTTTGAGATGGTACAGAGAAGTAGTGAAATGTTTGATATGATACAGGGAAATAGTGAAAGAGTCTGATACATGGAAGGTGCTCAGTAAGTGCTTCTTGGGTTGAATTAAAGTAGAAAGATGTTGGAGCTGGATTATGGAAGCCTGGAAGGCCTTGAATTCTATACATGAACTTTGTTCATGTTGTAGGTAGTATGAAGCCACAATTTGTTATAAACCAGGTTTATGAGAGTAGGAAGTATATTTGATGACTTCGTTATGGTGATTTATGATGATAAAAAAATAATAGCCAACAGTCATATAGTGCATACTATGTGCCATACACTGTTCATTTGATTGCATTACATATATTAATTCATTTGATACCTAACCCTATGAGATAGTTACTATTATTCTCTTTTACAGATGAAACTGTGACACAGAGTGTAAATTACTTGAGAGATCACATAGGTAGCATGATAAGCTATACCGTTAGTTCTCTGGTTTTATTGTGTATGTAATCGCTCATGCTTTACGGAGACAGTACAAACCAGCATTGACTGGAGGCTGATAGATACTTGAGTTCAAATCTAGCTTTGCTATTTCTCTGAAGTGGTTTCTTCTCTGGGTTGCAGTTTCCCAATATGTTAAAAGAGAGAGAACATCCAGGGTAATGATAAATATTAGGGATAATGTAAAGTGCATAGCCAAATAATTGGCATACAGTAAATAATTGTGGCTCTAGTTATTAAGGATGTTGAAAGTAATTAATTACTTATTTCACTATTACAGTGTTTTCAGCTCTATGCTGAACACTTTGGTATGTGCAGAAAGCTATGGCATGGTTTTATACTTGAAGCTTACAGTTAAGTTACAGAGATGAAACTAATGTATGTGACATAATTAAGGATGGCATTTTATTTTATTTATTAAAATATCTTACAATTTTATTTGTCAATAAAGCTGGGGAGAAAAGTCAGTGGATAGTTATAATAACCTAATTGAGGCAGAACGTCTAATGGTCAAAGCATTCAAGAATGAATGTTGAGTCATCTCTTCAGGCAAAGAACCATGAAGAGCTGAGTGTTGGGTTAGGCCAAGGGTGTTGAAAGAAGGTGATTATAAATACCAGCAATGTGACCTGCTGCACAAACCAGGACTGAAATAGTTTTTTTTTTTTTTTTTTTCCTGGTTATGTAGGCATTGCCAACATTTTTTTTTTTTTTTTTTTTTTTGGTACACGGGCCTCTCACTGTTGTGGCCTCTCCCGTCGCGGAGCACAGGCTCTGGACGCGCAGGCTCAGCGGCCATGGCTCACGGGCCCAGCCGCTCCGCGGCATGTGGGATCTCGGACCGGGGCACGAACCCGTGTCCCCTGCATCGGCAGGCGGACTCACAACCACTGTGCCACCAGGGAAGCCCCCAACATTCTTTTAAAATGAATTTTTATTGGTGTATAGTTGCTTTACAATGTTGTGTTAGTTTCTACTGTACAGCAAAATGAATCGGCTATACATATATCCTCTCTTTTTTGGATTTCCATCCCATTTAGGTCACCACAGAGCATTGAGTAGAGCTCCCTGTGCTAAAAGAGTAGGTTCTCATTAGTAAGGATGGCATTTTAGTATTTAGTTGTTTGGGGAGATTAATAAGGGCTGTAGTATTTGGAGGTTGGTTTATGAATTTGATCAAATCCTTGGAAAAGTGTAAATAGGATATGATAGATGGAAGGGTAGGAAGACTTTGTCAGGGTAAGATGTGTAAGCTAAGTTGAAAGCTTTATGATGGCAGGATGTCTTTTGTTCAGGCTCCAAGTTATGGCCTCATGCATAGTATTTAATAATGCCCAGCAAATATTTTATTGATGAAGGGAAGTCAGGAAGGAGTTTCAAAATATCTGAGGGAGGGATCAGTTAGGAGGAGATTGCCCTACCGGGAATTGAGGTATTCCTATTGGGAGCTTTGGGACAGCAAGTATTTTATTTATTTATTATCCTGCCTTATTTCAGAAGGAGCTTAAATGGGACACAGTTGTTTGGAATGATTTGATGGGCAGTTGATTGTGTAGATCATTAAGCAGAAGACTGATAAAAGTTAAGTTTATGCAGTATTAGTCTGAGTCTAGTATTTTATTTTTAACAGCTCTATTGAAATATAATTCACATACCATAAAATTTACCCTTTTAAAGTGTATAATTGAGTGATTTATAGTATATCACCAGGTTGTGCAACCATCTCCACAGTCAATTTTAGAACATTTTTATCACCCCAAAAAGAAACTCCATACCCATTTGCAGAAACTCTCCATTCTCGTCACCCTCAACCCTTGGCAACCACTAATTTACTTTCTATCCTTGTGGATTTGCCTATTTGGCTATTTCATATAAATGGAGTTATCCAACTTGTGGCCATTTGTGACAGGCTTCTGTCGTGGGACAAGTATTGACTGCTGTAGTCTACATGTTTAGTGGTGGACGCTTGGACTGGTTAGTAGCAAAGAGGTTGGGAAAACATCACCAAGAGTCTTTGAAAGAATAATTATGGGAGTGGATAGAGGGTAAAAAAGGAGGACTCTGGATAAAGGAAAATGATCTGGGGAAGGAAATGTTTACTGAGTACTTAGTGAGTGCCATGCACTGTTATCTTAACCGTCATGACTGCCTTGCAAACTTGGTTTTATTCCTTAGGAATAAAGTCTATAATCACAAGACAGTAAATGGTGGAACAAACATTTCACTCATGATTTTCTGATTCTGTGGTCCATGTTCTTTCCTCCCTAAGAGTGAAAAGGAATTATTAGATTTTAAGTTTTAGATCTGGAAGAACTGGGAGAATATTTCTGTTGACATTTAGGAATCCAGGTTCTTCCACTCAACCGTCTTGTCAGTCTTTTTGTGTTAAATAGTGACTTTCATGTAATGAGAAGAACATTGGAGGGAACTGGAAATGGAAATGCTTTTTTAAAAATTGCCAGTTATCTTTATAGCTAACATTCCCTGTGAATTAGCCGTTACATCCTTGTGCTAAAAGTTCCTCACACTACAAGTAGGAAGAAAACTATAGAGCTAAGCTGAGAATGGAGGTATCATGAAAGTTGGCATTGGGATTCATTTGTAGACCTCCGTTTTCACTTAAAATGTGAAAATTCTATGCTTGTTATGTAAAAATCTCTATGTGTGCTTTACTTTGTTTTTATAATATGTTAGGGTGGAAGCTGGTCATTCATATTGAGATAAAATTCTTTCAACTTTAAATTAGTGGTTCTCAATACCAAGACATTTTGGAAAATGGGTTGTACTAAATTATTAAGGTTCTATCCACCCTAAAGTTCTAGGGTCTTACATTCATTTTGTTGTATGGTTTAAAATTGTTGAAACATTGAAAGTTAAAACTCTACTGCTGTTTCTCCCTTATGTAGCCTATAGAGTCACACACCATATTTAGCGTAATAGCTTTGGTACATATTTGTTCTTTTCTGGAATGATTTTTGTCCTAGCTTTTTATTCCAGTTCATTTTTGAAATGTATATATATATATATTTTTAAAGATTCTGTTCTCATTTAGTGGTTCAATATCTGTAATTTATTGGGATCTTCAAGTAGTTTTTTGCTTGATAAGTTTTTTCAAAGCAAAAAGAAAAGTGAACCGTTGTATTAAATAAAAAAGTACTCTGTCAAATCAACTACATGCTTTCAATAAATAAACATGAATTTGCAGAATTAAAAATAATATCCAACATGAGGGATGCTACTGCTTTTAACTGGTTTTACTACTTAAAAATATTCTTTCCATAAATAAATTTCTTCCTTTTAGAAAGGTATACTGAATAATATAACATATACCCCTATTTATCAGAATCATTACCTGGTAATGATTCATTTCTTTTTGTTTTTTAAGAATGAAAGAACATTATAAATGGCTCTCCTCAAATCCACTTTCCCCTCTGCCCAGAGGCAGTTAGGACCACAATAAAGTAACCATTTCTTGTATAAAATTCTTTTTTTTTTTCTGTTCATTTCTATCAATCCGAACTTTCCCTCTCTCCTAACTTTATTACATTTCCATTGCTGTTCTTCTAATCACTTAGATAACTTCAAAAGTGCTTTTGAATTCTCTCCTTTACTGTATTCCTTTCTCAAAGCAATTTCCAACTTTGCTGACCAAAACCAGCATTGTAGATCTTTTCTCATTGCTACCACAGTCCAGGGAGATTTTCTGTATATTTAACTTGCTTCCCTGGGCCACAAGAAAAAATTTGGTTTAGTTTTTCAAAGTATTATACTACCCTTATGAATTTCATAAACTTAGGATAGCTTTGTCTTTTTCATTTTATGGTCTCTTTTTTTTTTTTTTTTTTTTTTTTTTTTTTTTGCGGTATGCGGGCCTCTCACTGTTGTGGCCTCCCCCGCTGCGGAGCACAGGCTCCGGACGCGCAGGCTCAGCGGCCATGGCTCACGGGCCCAGCCGCTCCGCGGCATATGGGATCCTCCCAGACCGGGGCACGAACCCGTATCCCCTGCATCGGCAGGCGGACTCTCAACCACTTGCGCCACCAGGGAGGCCCCTATGGTCTCTTTTTAAAGACCACTTAGAAAATGACACTTTCTTATTTAAGTAAAGGAAAGCATAAAGAAGTGACATAGATTCATGATTTCACTACCTGGATAACGCAATGACATGTTTTAAATTAAAGTAACATACATGCCTCTCTATGCATGAATTATCTCTGGAATACATAAGTGATTGCCTCTTGGGTTAGCAGTGGGGTGGCTAGGAGATAGGCCTGGTAGGGAAACTTTAGTACTTTTTATGTGGTAGGGAAACTTACTTTAGTACCGCTGCTTGTTTTATTTGTTAAAATTTTTATCATGGGCTAATGTTACCTATTCAAAAATTCTTTTAAAAAATAATTTAGTGCATGGTTAGACCATTTAAGACAAGTGTTAATTTGAAAGACAGAATTCTCCCATCCTGCTATCTGTAGATAATCAGAATTTACTACTTCTTGTGTAGACTTCCAGAAGACAAAGTGTACGTATATGTTAGCATTATATAATAGAATTATTCTTGTGTAGTTTTATTTTTTCTCTACATATATATGTAAATTTTTGTTTACAATTGACAAAAAAATATTTGATATGAAAGTATCAAGGTATTCACAAAATGTATTTTCCCTGTTTAGGACTAGATTTGAAAATATTCTTGAGATATTTCGAAGTAATAAAGTATAGTGTAATTAATATTAAAAATAGACACACGTGTACATAGGCAGGAAAACACATACACACACACCATTTATTAAGGAACAGCAAGTTGGAAGGTATTAGGGCTGTACTAATTTTGCCTGGGAATCATACCATGAAAATCAGATGTGTTTCCAAAGGACTGATGAAAATGGAAGATTTGAAAAGGGCCTTTGAGGAAAAAAAGGATTAGGATAAAATAAAACAAAAGCAACAATGAAAAGAAGGATGGAGCATTTATATTTTGTAAGAGCTAGGATTTATATTTTTTGTTCCTAAATATAATTATCAAGGCTTTATAAAAGTGATTCTTTCTACTTCACACATAACAGAGTATATTGCAGGGGTTGAGGATTATGAAAGTGAATTGTGGGTACTTAGATGAGTCTGGGAAGGGAAATAGGGTAGTCTTCCAACCAGTGAAATTCATTGAGGTGTTCTAAAAAGTAGAGCCTTGATTTTTGTACTATTAAACCATGCTTGACGTTAAACTGTTAATAGGCACATGTACATTTAAGATTGTTATGAGTTTATCCTTTTATTATAAAATTTCTCTTTATCTCTGGTGTTAACTCTTTTTCTTAAAGAAGTTTCATCTGATATCAATACAGCCACTTCAAACTTAGTTTACTATTTGCCTTCCATCCATCTTTCTTCATTCTCCATCTCTAAAGTGCATATCACGCAGACAATATATAGTTGGGGCTTTCTTCCTTTCTTTTTCGTCCTTTCTCTTTCTTCTCTCTCTCTCTCTTTCTCTTCCTTCCTTCCCTCCCTTTTAATTGGAGACTGTAGCGTATTACATTTAATGTAAAAATTGGTATAGTTGAATTTTGATATACCATTTTATTTATTTTTTTACTTAGAGTTAATAATTTAAAACTTTATGCAGAGTAGAAACCATGCATCTCTGTAGAACTGTTAACTCTCTTGACACTCCCTCTACCCTACTGTCCTTGTATGCTATAGTTATCATAGGTATTACATCTGCATATGTTATAACCCCACAAGATAATTTGATTTTTGCTTTAAATAGTCAAAAGTATGTTAAAAAATTAAGCAGAAAAAAGTCTTATTTACTTAGCTGTTTCCCATTTCTGATGTTCTTCATTAATACCACAGTTTCCCTCTGGTATCGTTTCCCCTCAGCCTGAAGAACTTTATTTAGCTCAGGTTTGATGGCAATGAGTTTTCTTTTCTTTTTTCCTTTTTTTAATAGATCTTTATTGGAGTATAATTGCTTCACAATACCGTCTTAGTTTCTGTTGCACAACAAAGCGAATCAGCCATATGCATACACATGTCCCCATATCTCCTCCCTCTTGAGTCTCCCTCCCATCCTTCCTATCTCACCCCTCTAGGTCATTGCAAAGCACCAAGCCCATCTCTCTCTGCTGGGCTGCTGCTTTCCCGCCAGCCAACCGTTATACGTTTGGTAGTGTATATAAGTCGATGCTACTCTCACTTCGCCCTCCCACCCCATGTCATCGAGTCCATTCTCTATGTCTACCTCTTTATTCCTGCCCTGCAACTAGGTTCATCAGTACCATTTCTTTCTTTCTTTATTTTTAGATTCCATGTATATAATCCTTTGTATTTCTGCAGTGTCGGTTGTGATTTCTCCTTTTTCATTTCTAATTTTATTGATTTGCGTCCTCTCCCTTTTTTTCTTGATGAGTCTGGTTGAGGGCATATCAATTTTGTTTATATTCTCAAAGAACCAGCTTTTAGTTTTATTGATCTTTGCTTTCTTCATTTCTACTTCATTTATTTCTGCTCTGATCTTTATGATTTCTTTCCTTCTACTGACTTTGGGTTTTCTTTGTTCTTCTTTCTCTAGTTGTTTTAAGTGTATGGTTAGATTGTTTATTTGAGATTTTTCTTGTTTCTTGAGGTGAGATTGAATTGCTATAACTTCCCTCTTAGAACTGCTTTTGCTGCATCCCATATGTTTTGGGTCATCGTGTTTTCATTGTTACTTGTTTCTATGTAGTTTTTTATTTCTTCTTTGAGTTTTTCAGTGATCTCTTGGTTATTTAGTAGTGCACTGTTTAGCCTCCATGTATTTGTGTTTTTTACAGTTTTTTTCCTGTAATTGATTTCGTCTCATAGCATTGTGGCCAGAAAAGATGCTTGATAGGATTTCAGTTTTCTTAAATTTCCCGAGGCTTGATTTGTGACCCAAGATGTGATCTATCTTGGAGAATGAGTTTTCTTTTATTTCAAAAATGTCTTTATTGCACTTTCATTTTTGAAGGATATTTTTGCTCTTAAAAGATTTCTGGGCTGACTATATTTGCACCTCCTTCAGACTTAAAAAATGTTATTCCACTGTCTTTTGGCCTCCATAGTTTCTCATAAGAAGGTGCTAGTAATTTGAATTTTTGTTTCCTGTTAATGAGCCATTTTTCTCCGGCTGCTTTCAAGATTTTTCTTTATCTTTGATTTTCAGTAGTTTGATTATGATGTGCCTAGGTATGGTTTTCTTTGGATTTATTCTGCATCTCTCTCTCTCTCTCCCTTCCTTCTGGAACCTATGTCACCTTTCAAATATTGTTCCCCAAGTCTCTGAGGATCTATTCTTTTCACTTTGTGTCTCTCTTTTACATTTTTTCCCCTCTCTTGTAAGACTGAATGATTTTTACTGATCTGCCTTCACGTTCACTGATTATTTCCTCTGTTCTGCTGTTTAGCTCATCCAGAGAATTTTTTATACCTGACATTGCATTTTTCAGTTGTGTAATTTCCATTTGTTCTTTTTAATAGCTTTAGAGTTTCTGTGATGTTTACTACTAGTCATTACTATTTCATTGTGACAGTCACAGCAGCTTTCAAGTCTTTATCTGATAATTCCAACATTGTGTTATTTCATCTTCTGTTGAGTGTCTTTTCCTTAGAGAATGGGTTACATTTTCCTGATTCTTCATAGATGGAATAATTTTGGTTTGTATGAATATATCAAGCCTTGCTTATCTGTTTTCTTGATGAATATACACTGTGCTTCCAGTTTTGGGCCATTATGAATAATGCTTTTGTGAACAAATGTTTACACTTCTTTGTGGGGACATATTTTCTTTGGTATATACCTAGAAGTAGAATTGCTGGGTCATATGGTAAGTGAATGTTTAAGTGTTTTCCAAAGTGGCTGTTTTATTTACAAATGATTTTGAGTATTTTCTGTCATTCCAACTAGGAATGTATGAAATTTACCTCAGTGTACTTTTAATTTGCCTGTTTTTTTCTTTTTTTACCCCACAGAGTTGAGCATCTTTTCATTTATAGCCATTTATATTTCTTTCTTTGAATGGTTATTGTCTTTTACCTTTCACTCTTCCTTTCTTCTCTCCTTATTTACCTCCCTTGTTGACATCACCTTCTAGATATCCTTTATATATTAAGGTGATTAACTCTTTGTCTCTGAGTGCAGATAATTTTTCTCTTCTGGTCATTTTTCTTTTGGCTACTTTTGGTATGTTTTTGTGAAGAAATTTTAAATTTTCACATAATTGGAGTATCAGTCTTTTTTTAATGTCTGGATTTTGAATTATAGTTACTAAGACTCCCCTATTCCAGGGTTATAAAGAAGTTATCCTGCATTACCTTTTAAAGTTTATGGTTTATTTCCCTGCCCTGTTTTAATATTTCATCCATTTAGATTTATTTTGTTTTAACATGTACGATATGTACAGAATTTAATTATTTTCCCCAGTAGCTGTCAAGTTTACATAGCTTTTTAAGAAAATTGTTGTAAAATATACACAACATAAAATTGACAGTTTTAGCCATTTTTAAGTGTACAGTTAGTTTAGTGGCATTAAGTACATTCACAACTATCACCACCATTCTTCTTCAGAACTTTTTCATCTTCCCAAACTGAAACTCTGTACCCATAAAACAGTAACAACCATACCCCACCTCCATGCCTGGCAGCCATCATCCTGCTTCTGTCTCTGTGAATTTGACTATTTTAGGTACCTCATTTAAGTGGAATCATATAGTGTTTGACCATTTGTGATTGGCTTATTTCACTTAGGATGATGTCCTCAGGTTCATTCTTCATATTGTATGTAGCATGTGTCAGAATTTCCTTCCTTTTGAAGGCTAACTAATATTCCGTTGTATGTATATACCACATTTGTTTATCCATTCATCTGTCAGTGGACCCTTGCATTGCTTCCACCTTTTGTCTGTTATGCATAATGTTGCTGTGAACATTGGTGTACAAAAATCTATTGACGCCCCTGGTTTCTTTTTCTTTTTTTTTTTTTGGTATATACCCAGAAACGACATTGCTGGATTTTGTGGTAATTCTGTGATTAATTTTTTGAGGAATTGCCATATTGTTTTTTGTAGCAGCTGCACCATTTTACGTTCCTATCAGCAGTGTGCAAGGGTTCCAGTTTCTCCATATCCTCACTGATATTTTTGTTTGTTTGTTTTTGATGTTTTGGTAATAGCCATCCTAATGGATGTGAAGTGGTATCTCATTTTGGTTTTGGTTTGAATTTTCTTAATTATTAACAATGTTAAGCATCTTTTCATGTGCTTGTTGGCCTTTTGTATATCTCCTTTGTAGAAATGTGTATTCAGGTCCTTTGCCTGTTTTAAAACCTGGGTTGTTTATTTTGTTGTTGGGTTGTAGGAGTTCTTTATATATTCTGGATATTAACTCCGTATCAGATATATGATTTGTAACTGTTTCCTTCCATTTTGTGGGTTGCCTTTGCACACTATTGGGAGTGTCCTTTGGTTCCCAAAGTTATTAATTTTGATGACGTTCAAGTTGTTTTTTATGGTTGTTGTTACCGCCTTGTGTCATGTCCAAGAAATCCTTGCCCAATTTAATGTCATAAAGCTTTGTCCCCTATATTTTCCTCAAAGAGTTTTATAGTTTTAGATCTTATATGTAGGTCTTGATCCATTGTGAGTTAAATTTTGTATGTGGTATAAGATAAAAGGCCATGTTCATTAATTAATGGATTTCCAGTTTTCCCAGCACCCTTGCTCGAAAAGACTATCCTTTCCCTGTTTGAATGGTTATGGCACCCTTGTCAAAAATGACCTGACCACACATGGGAGGATTTATTTCTGGGCTCTGTCCTATTCCATTAGTCTGTGTGTCTCTATACCAGTGCCACACAGCTTTCGTTACTGTAACTTTGTACTGAGTTTTTAAATCAGGAAGTGTGAGACCTCCAACTTTGTTCGAGATTGTTTTGGCTATTCATAGTCCCTTGAGATTCCATATGAATTTTAGGATAGATTTTCTCTTTCTCCCAAAAAACATTGTTGGGATGTTGATAGCAATTGCATGGATCTGTAGTCAGTTTGAGTAAGTAACTTCCAAATGTGAACGTTTGTCCCATGCCTGACGCCTATACTAAGTAATCCAGTTATCCAAATGGCAGATTTAAGAAAAATCCAAGCTGTTTAATCCCATGTTTTTAAAGCTTAAGGGGAGGAAAAGTTATCAAAGTGTCTACTAGCTGTCTGAAGGAAGAGTTTTTCTGAAGATGCTACTGAACAATGAGGCCAAACAAACCGAAACATTGGAGTTTGGAGCAGAGAAAGGTTTATTGCAGGGCCGTGTGAGGAGATGAGCAGCTTGTGTTTTACATGTTTTACCCCTACCCTTTCCTTTTCTGTACCTTGCTTTTGTTCAGTTAACAATACGTTTTGGAGATTGTTCCATATCTGTACATAAGGAGCTTCTTCAATCTCTTTTCTAATAACTTCATAATTTTCTATAGTATAAACGAAGCATATTTAACTAGTTTGATGGCTGTTTATTTCCAGTCTTTTGCTATTATAAGCAAGAGTGTCGCAAAAGGCCCTGTTACATGTTATTTTGTACATGGATGAATATCCCTGTAGGATCAATTTCTAGAAGTACAGCTCCTGGTTAAAAGCTATGGGTATTTATAATTTTGATATAATTTTGAAAGCAGAGATGTTTAAATGAACTGAAATGATGGAATTTTGTATACTGTTTACCCAGAGTGGAATCTCACTTCATAACAAATGGAAATCTAAGAATTAAATTCATAATTGCTGAGATATTTGTGAAATCCTTATGAAATTCTTTTTGTTTTTCAGGTATACAAAACTAGGATATGCTGGAAATACGGAACCACAGTTTATCATCCCTTCCTGTAAGTATTTCTTTTAAGTCACAAAAAAGCTGATTTAATATCTTTTAATAAAGTAAAATAAATAATCATTTTTGACACTCTGTAAGATTTAGTCCTTTAAAAACATGGTTTGCCAAGCTCTAAGCATGGCCTCATTTCTGTACCTCTGACCATTCATTTCAGATCTCTGTTTAGCTCTTCATTTACCAGATCTGCCAGATACCTTTTTAAAGACAAAAATGAATGAGCTGATAATTAAACAGTTTTCTGCTTTGAGGGTATTGCTGTTAATAATGTGTGTGTGTGTTACTATTAAGTAATGCATATTCTCCATCACACGCCTACAAAGGTTGTCCTTTGGTTTGTGGATGTGATTGTTTGCGGGGCTCGTGCTTGTTGACATCCCTGACGAGAGCTCATGTTTCAAAATAGGATGGCATCTCATCTTTAGAGATGCAGACTTCAGCTGTTTTCTGACATCTTATAGCCATACTTACACTGTTTTTGTTTTATCTTGCTTCTGTTAACTTCACTTTAGCTGACTGTCCACTTTAGCCTGGGCTAGGTATGTGTTCCTAGATGAACCTGTTTTAGGCTTCTGACTTTTAGATAATTCACCTTTTGAACATAATGTAGTAACATTTCTGAACCACGTGACCTATGCCAAGTTAGGACTTTAGCATATCAGATGATAAACCTTTTGAGCCATTCCTTGGTGGTGCTAACTTCTAGACAGTTCTAGTATCACTAGTATTAGACTATTTGAATGTTTTTGTGTATTCTTATTAATTTATGAAAATAAGAAGGAAATGGAAAAATAAGCATGCAGAGAATAGTGAAAGCAGCTTAGGATTCAAAATCTGTGAAGTTGAGAATGAGATAGAAATTACTATGCTTGCCCAAAACTGCAGATCTTTAGTCTCAATTGGGTACTCATCAGACTTGAACAGGTTGATTGTTTTGTTGTTTATACATAGTAAGAACAAAATTAAAAATGTGTGAAGCGTGTGTCAAAATTATCTTTAAAGGGGGAGCTAAGCTAGTACATTTTTTTTTCACTCTCTAGAAACAAACCTATTTGACTTTTGCACTTCTGATATAGTTTTGGTATACTTCTCTAGGGATTATTATCTAATAATCTAACTCTTACTATCTGAGAATTTAGGCTGTTACCTAAGTCTGATTCTTTAATGCCTGGAATAGATTTTAGGGGACACTGATGCTCATTCATAGGAGTATAGTGGTCTTAATTTGTAGTACTGTTGTCTTTTTCTTTATGTTTTATTCATGCATATTTGTTATCTACACTGAGGGACAGATTTGCTTTTTTGTTTTGTTTTTTTACTTTTGTCCTGCATTTATATATAAACATATTGACAGTTTGTTGTTTAAGACTTTGACAACAAATATTGCCTCTATTGCTGACTAAAATAGAAGTACTTTTGTGGACTAGTACTTGACATTAGTTATATTTGAGTTTAGTATTATACCATTGTGTATTGGTTGTATTGGTTTCCCAAGGCTGCCGAGACAAAGTACCAAAAACCAGGTGACTTAAAACAACAGAAACTTACAGTCCTGGAGAAGTCTGAAATCAAGGTGTCAGCAGGGCCAAGATCTTGCTGACAGCTTTAGGGGAGAAATCTTCCTGCCTCTTAAAGCTTCTGGTGTTTGCGGACAGCCCTTGATGTTCCTTGGCTTGTATATGCATCACTCCAGTCACATGGCTGCCCTGTGTGTCTTCACATTGTTTTTCTTCCGTGCGTGGATATGTCCAAATTTCCTATTTTTATAAAAACACCAGTCATTGGATTATAGCCCATCCTGCTAACCTCACTTTAACTTGAAAGACCCTATTTCCAAGTAAGGTCACATTCTGAGGTACTAGAAGTTAGGACGTAAACATATCTTTCTGGGGGTACACAATTCAACCCATAAAATGCTGATTTTGTAATCTCTTAATTTATAATCTTTTATAAAGCATTATGTTGTGATTAAACGTTTATTTCAGGAGATTACTGATATGTTAACTCTCATCCTTGTAAAATTTGGTTTTGCTTATGTTCTTAAGTGGCTGTGTTCAGTCTTTGTTGGAAGCCCATATAATTTTGAACTTTTGAACCTTGGGTTCTCATCACCATTGTATCCTTTCTCTATTTCACCTTTCTGCCAAAATTTTCAGTTTTAGTTTTCATTGTCTTATGAGAAGTTGTGGCATGTTAAAAATCCATTTGTGTATGAAAGAAGGTTTTTGATTTTGGGTTTTTTTTTCACCCAACCAGCTTTAATGCTGCAGGTGCAGTTTTATAATGAGCCAGTATAATCACTGCCACTGATGAGCACAGATATTTGATCTGGAAAACCTGTGGATATGGTTCAAAGTTATTTTCATAATCTTTGTTTTTTAGGAAGTTTATAGTGAGCCATCTGATGTCTGTGTACATTGTAAATAAATTGCTAGAGGAGCTTTCTAACATTTAGAAGTAGATTGGATTTAGAATTTCCTTCAGTATTTTCTACCCACCTTATTAAGGGTATAAATTGTTATTAAATGGAAGTGTAACAGTTGGGTGCCACATCAGCTTATGTGCATGCAAATTTTTTTTTTTTTTTGGTGGTACGCGGGCCTCTCACTGTTGTGGCCTCTCCCGTTGCGGAGCACAGGCTCCGGACGCGCAGGCTCAGCGGCCATGGCTCACGGGCCCAGCCGCTCTGCAGCATGTGGGATCCTCCCGGACCGGGGCACGAACCCGTGTCCCCTGCATCGGCAGGCGGACTCTCAACCACTGCGCTACCAGGGAAGCCCCCCCCCCTTTTTTTTTTTTTAAATTTTTGGCCGTGCCGTGCATCATGCAGGATCTTAGTTCCCTGATCAGGGATGGAACCCAGATACCCTTCAGTGGAAGCAGACTCTTAACCACTGGACCGCCAGTGAAGTCCCCAGGCAGATATTTTGAATGAAGAACTGTTTTTTTAACTTCAAGGATTCAGAAATTTATAACTTAATTAAGAAATTTACAAGTTTTAGGTCTAGAACTGTATGCTGGATTTCTGAAATTATATAAGGAGATTGTTGTGGTTTTTACCTAAATGATTTGAAATTTCCTTTTGTATATGTGATTTAAGTTTAACAGGTCTTTATGCCAGTGTTATACCTAAATTACTAGTTCATAATAATGCAAATAGGATAGAAATTTGAAGAAAGCTTTAAAAAAAATTTCCCCTTGCAATTTTCCTACTTTTATAACTGTTTTTCAGTTTTTTCTTTCTGATTGTCCATCAAGCATAGGTTGACTTGGTGAAATTATAATTTTACTCAGATCAAAATAGATCTCACATAGTTTTTAAAAATATAACTGAAACATTCCCACAACAGTACTTTTGTTTTTTGGGCTTTTTGCACTTGAGGCCTTGTCTCTGGGTGGAAGTTGAGTTTTCATTGTATTAGATGAATTTTGTCTTTTTTTTTTTTTAATGACCTTTTTGCTTTAATTTGACACTTCAAATATACTAGATCATGTTCTATTTAGTAACACTTTATTACGGAAGAAATACAAATGAAAAATTTGTCTCACTTGAAAAAATACAATTTTTGACATGTATAAATAACTTCTATTTTAAAGGTATTGCTATTAAGGAGTCAGCAAAAGTGGGTGATCAAGCTCAAAGGAGGGTGATGAAAGGTGTTGATGACCTAGACTTCTTCATTGGTGATGAAGCAATAGAAAAACCTACATATGCAACAAAGGTATATTTTTATGATTTGTATAAATATAAATAACATTCTGTTTCAAAAAATCACTTTGTTCTATAATTGTGCCACTTGGAATTTCAGTCAATTACAAGCCTAATACCCTCAACCACTTTACAATAGAAATTTCTTTTTCTCTGTGGCTCCTCCCAGCCTTGCTTTGACTGTAGTGTTTTTTTTTCCCAAGAGGAAGATTTTAGCCCCTTCAGGTGAGCAGTATTTACTTTTTCCATCTCAGAATCATTAATGTGATTGGCTTTCTCTTGCCTCCACATCACCACACCTAGAGATATTTCCCTCCCGTCTTTATTCACACCCACACTTTCTGCCCTTTTGAAGCCTATGTCATCTGGAAGTGCCACTCTCTTTCCTCCTTTTTATCTTTTTCCCTTTCTTGTTTGTTCCCTACCATTCTTCCTCCTTCTCCCTTATTATTGAGGTATAATTTATATACAGTAAAATAGGTAAGGCTTAGTTACACAGTTTAAAAATTTTTGTGACTGTAATCATAAAAGTTCAGGACATAGAACAAGTCTAGTAACCCAGATGCTTTCCTTGTGTCTGCTCCCACAGTCACTACCCCACCTGCACCAAAAGGGAAACACTATTCAAATTGACTTTACCTAATTTGCACATTTCTTCCTTGGTCCTTCTTTTCTTCCATTTTAGTAATTTACTCATTAACAAACAACTACCAGGTATAAACAACTTTACTAGGTGCTGACATTAAATAAGAAAAATGGCTTTCCTGACTTCGTCTATTATAATTGGTGGAAAGGAAGCCATTGAAGAAATAATTATAAGTGGCTTGTAGTTATACAAATATTCGGCTCTTGGAGCTTAGAAACAAGACAGAACTGGAGATAAATATTTAGAAGGTATTAGTTACCTTTGGAAGGGGTAAGATTCCCTAGGGCTAGGCCTAGGACAGAGCCTGATCAATGCATCATTTAGATTTGGATGGAGGAGGAAAGCCTACAAAGGAGACTGAGAAGGCGCAGTTAGAGAGACTGGGTAAACAGGAAGGAGAGAGAAGAGTGTGGGATGCTGTGACCAAGTAAGCTAGAGCCCATAGGTTATTTGCTGTCTTTAGCTACAAGGATGTCATTTATAATCTTAATAAGAATAGTTTTAGAAGAGCAGTGAGGCTGGATTAAAGTCGATCGGATTATGAATGACAAGGAAAAAATGACAGTAATATTCAGTGAGGTTTAGCTTTGATTGGGAAGGAGAGATGAAGAGACAAGTTGTGGGCTTAAAATGGAAGAGATGCTTAAATGCTGGTGTGAAACTAAGAGATTAAAGTAACAGGAAAGATGGAGTATAATACAGGGCTCTTGACAAAGTTAAAGGGATGGAATCCAGATGATCTAATTGATATATGGAGGATCTCTTACATTATAAAAAATGAAAAAGAAAAAAGAGGTAAGGATGGAATGTTTTATAGATTTGGTGAAGAAAAGTTGGATTCCTGACTGTTGGCTTCTGCTTTCCTTGTGAAATACATGGTGATGTTATCTCTGCTGCCCAGGAAATCGGGGGGGAGAAAGTGAAATCTGAGTGATAGGGAGGATATTTAAAATCATCACTGTGGATAACAGAGTAGGGAAACAAAGGCTTGCCAGGTAAATTTAGGTCCATTTGGGAATAGCAATTATGAATTCTTAGTTTTATCAACCAGTTCTGTGTGATTTGTGTGATCAGCATTCTGGGCCTAGGCAAGTTTAGGGTAGGACTGTTGGGTTGGGTTTTGGTAGATGGAATGACAAAAGGAAGTATGAATAGTCAAAGCGATGGGGCCTAAAATCTAAACTGTGTGTGTGTTTGTGTGTGTTGTGAGGGGGATGGTTTTTGGCGAGGGAAGAATTACGGCAGCCAGTGGACTGCAAGTCTAATTGTGATCGAGAGAGATACAGTGAGGTGCTGGAGTATGCTAGAAGGATAAGAAGTTGTGATCAGAGAGGGGTGTACTTGCATTTCAGGGATTTAGAGATGATAGTGGTGATCTAAACTGTGGCCAAAATGGAAAAGACACCTTTAAATGTGATAAAGTCGGTGAGCTGAGAGGCCAGAGTTCCTATGCATTGATTCTGTTCTTTTAAACACATTTTCATGTCTTCCAAATGCAACAAACACACCCAAACGACAAAAATTCTTTCAATCCTACTTTCTTTCCTCAGCATTTTAGCTATTGTTTTATTTTCCTCTTTTAAAACCAAACTTCTTATTTAGTCTCATTATTTGATAAGCTCTTTGTTAAATCCAATTATATGTAACAATTTTCATCCTTCTTGATTTGTCTTTCTTTCACAAGATTACTCTGCTGGTTCTCTTCCTAACGTGAACTATTCTTTTTATTTGTTACTTGTTTATTTTTTTCCCCTACTGTGTCACTGGTTCTTTATCCTTTGCCTACTACTCAAATGTCAGTATTTCCCAGGTACTGTCCTTGATTCTCTTTTCTTTCTTTATTAGAGACTTTCTCTAGGTGGTCTCATCCACACCTTCGTCAACAACCACAGCCTACATCTCTGCTTCCAATTCCTTGACCCCATTTCCAAGTACCTACTGTCACCGACCTACTACCTGGCTCTTGAGTTTAATATACTCAAAACAAAATTTATTACATATACTCTACCCTTGCTTATTCCAAGATAAGACAAAACACAACTTTTGTGTCTTAATTAATAGATCCTTTCCATCCTGACTCTAGAGCTAGAAACCTAGTGATGATATCTTTGAGTTTTTCCTCGTAGTGACAGAAATCTTGAATCTGGCCTAGCGTTATTTACACCACAACTGGGGCTCTTAGTCTTTCTTCCTTGGTTCTTTTAAGATTCATTTCAGCTTTCCCAATGCTGCTCTAATAATCTTATTAAAAATCGAAGCTATTCTTGTTTATACCCTGCTTGAAAATTTCTACTGATGTTCTGTTTCTTATAGAATAAAACCCAAGTACAAGGCAAGTAATAGTTTTTGAGAACCTGGTCCCCTTCATGTAGAACTGATCTATCTGTCTACACCCCTTTCCCTAAAGGCACACGTGTTTTTCATTGATAACTGTTGTGTTTGTATATTATTGCGGTGTTTGTATATATTTGTTTCTATTCTCTATTTACCCCACCCCCTGAAAACAAAATTAACAAGGTTGCTCCTTTAAGACCCAACTTAGATACGACCTCCTCAGTCATAGAGGAATAGGAGCGTTCCCATTTTCCCTCTGAAGCCAAGTTGATCATCTTGTCCTAGGTACTTTATTTCCTTAAAAACTTACAGTATTATGTTTGTATCTGTTTCTTTCACTGGACAGCTCCTTATGGCAGGATGTTTATGTCCTTAGCATTTGTGCCAATGGTTATAGTAGGTGCACAATAATAAATGAGCAATAAACGACACTTAGAACATTAAAATATATCAGTTCCAGTAATGTTATAAAATGAATGATGTAGTACATTTTTTCCTCCCCTAAAGCAAAGTGGGGAGTGAAAGTTATTTTTTAAGTATAATGACTTAGTATCTAGAAGGCTATGGTGAAATGTGGATATTAGGAATTAATAGATAAAAGGTTTAATGATTGAGTAGATGACTGTAGGATATTTATTTCACTAATGCATTCAGCCTTAAGTACTGGGGGTGTATTTGTACTATGTGCATGGAACTGTATTTTTTTGTTTATTTTTCTTTTGTATATTTTTTGAAGTTTTATGCCTACGTTTTTACTTTGCTTAAGGAAGTCTTCATATATTCAGAATACTAATCTTTAGTTACATCTGTTGTGAAACTATTTTATTGCAGAGATTCACAAACTTTCTCAGTGCCCTTAGTTTCTCAGTAAAATTTTTTACAGTGTCACTTAGAAAGAAATTACAACAGTTCTGTTTGTTAAGTAGCAACTTAGTAGCCACTTGAAAAAAATAAGACATATTTTTAATTGTTAAATAATCACAATTACTAGTAGGATGCATGTGCCTGTCGGGCACTTCACAGTTTCTTACACCTGGAATCAGATTTCACATCACCGTCCTCATTTCTTATTGTACATGGGTTTTTGGGGGGAGGTGTTTAGTTTTCATCATAGCAACTCCTGGCAACCCAGCTTTTCAAAGAAGTGATATTACTTGAAGGGAATCTAGTATGATCTGATGTTGAAACTGAACTACTTTAAAAGAGTAGGTATGCAGTGCCAAACTGATTCTGAGTATCACCAGATTTCCCTGGAAAATGTAAAATATTTGCGGTGTCTTTGAGAATTTGCTGTAGTACCCTGGGGCTCCATTTTGGAACCGTGGTTCTATAACAAATACATATGACTTGTCTTATAAAATTTTGCTTGATTGATTTATGGTTATTCTTGCTCTATACTTATCAACGGTGTTTTATATATTAGGCACACAACAAATGCTTGTGAAAGAGCTAATAAAGATTAAGCAAATTGTCATAACCTGTCATTTTCACAGGCTAAATTTTAATAGGTTACGTTTCCATTATTACAAAACTTTTAGCAGTCTAGAAAGACCGGTACAATGACCTTCCATCTAGATTGAACAGTTTTTAACATTTTGACATATGTGCATTGTGTTTTTTAATTGAGACATCTGAAAATATGTTGTAGAAATAATTTCTTTTATCTCTAAATAGTTCAGTGTGCATCTTCCAATGATCTGCGTGTCATTAGCACACCTAAGAAATGCTTTCCTCATCTAATACTCACTAATGATCTGTTTTATTTTTGATTTTTTCTGGTATTAGTAAAGATTTAATTCTTGTTTTACTTTTTGTTTTAATAGTGGCCAATCCGCCATGGTATAGTTGAAGATTGGGACTTGATGGAAAGGTTTATGGAGCAAGTGATCTTTAAATATTTAAGGGCGGAACCTGAAGACCATTATTTTCTTTTGGTAAGTACAAATTTTAATTTCTGTGAGGAAATTTTTTTTGTGTGTGTGGTACACGGGCCTCTCACTGCTGTGGCCTCTCCCATTGCGGAGCACAGGCTCAGTGGCCATGGCGCATGGGCTCAGCCGCTCTGCGGCATGTGGGATCCTCCCGGACCGGGGCACGAACCCGTGTCCCTTGCATCGGCAGGTGGACTCTCAACCACTGCGCCACCGGGCAAGCCCTGTGAGGAAATTTTTGAAGAAATTTAATGAGAATGTTTTCATTGCATCTGTACTCATAGGACATATGTTCTTGTTTATTAAATTGTCATGTATCTAATGACTTTGTTATAAAGCTGTATCATCTTTAGTATCTTCAACAGTAAGTTTCAGGGGAAAAAGTTGGAAACATGGCACTTTCTTTTTTAAAAAAATAACTGGTCTGATTATTATTTCATTTGTAATTCTTGGTAAGAAACTACAATATAATTTAATTTTTAAACGTTTTTCTTTCTTTTTTTTTTTTTTACCAAAGTAATGCATGTTCATAATGTTAAAAAATCAAGTGCTATAATATCAAATTTAAATTAAAATTTTCCTTCCTCACCTCTCCCTACCTTGAACACTTGATTTCCCCTGCGCAAACACTTTAAGTTTTTAAAGAGTTTTTCTTGATAGTTATACCTTGTATTTCTTGTATTTTTGTTTGTTTATTTATGTTAATTTTTTGCTGCGTTGGGTCTTTGTTGCGGTGCGCGGGCTTCTCATTGTCGTGGCGTCTCTTGTTGTGGAGCACGGGCTCTAGGTGCGCGGGCTTCAGTAGTTGTGGCACGTGGGCTCAGTAGTTGTGGCTTGCTGTCTCTAGAGCTCAAGCTCAGTAGTTGTGGCAGATGGGCTTAGTTGCTCCGCGGCATGGCGGATCATCCCGAACCAGGGCTCGAAGCCATGTCCCCTGCATTGGCAGGCGGATTCTTAACCACTGTGCCACCAGGGAAGCCCGTATTTTTGTTTTTTTTTAATAGTAGGCAGTCTATTAACTTCCTGCTAGGTAAGATGAGTATTTCGTTCTTTTCCTTTTATCCCCTCCTTAACACAAAATCCTTACCTTCTCCCTCTTTCTGTGACATAGTTTAATTTTGGGTTAAATTAATATTTTAATATTTTTAATATTTTATATTTTATTGTGATTGTGAATATTGTTTATGGTTGGACCATAAACATAAAGTTGAAAAGAACCTTGCAGTGAATGCCCAATATACCCACAACCTAGACTCAGCAATTAATTTTACTATAATTGTTTTAGGACATCTGTCTATTGGGTTATCCTTCAATCACTCCATCTTTTTTTTTTAATCACTTTAAAATGAGTTGCAGATGGAGTCATTTCACCCCTAAGTACTTTAACATACATTATCATCAACTAGAGTTTATTATTGTTTACATTTTTTCTTTTATATAAAACTTACATTCTATAAAATCACACATCTTAACCCTACCGTTTTATGGGTTTGACTGGGCATTGGCAGACTTTCTCTAAAGCTAGTTAGCAAATATTTTTGGCTTTGTGGACCATGTGGTCTCTTTTGCAGCTGCTTAATTAGCTCTGCTGTTGTAGTAGGAAGCAGCCATAGGCAGTACTTAAATGAGTGGCTATGGCTGTGTTCCAGTAAAATTCTGTTTACAGAAAGAAGTGGTGGACTAGATTTGGCCTGCAGGATGCATGATGTAGTTTGCCCATCCACTGGGTTTGACAGATGCATACATCTGTGTAACCTAAACCCTTATCAAGATAACAGAGCATTACTGTTAACCTGGAAAGTTATCTCATGCCCTTTTCTAGTTAATCCCTGCCCCCATGCCCTGGAGGCAACCCTTGTTCAGATTTTTTCCAGTACATACATGTTTCGCTTATATTTGAGTTTCATGTAAATGGAATTGTACAAGATGTGCTCTTTGGTAAGACTTCACTCATCATAATCTTAAGATTCATCCATGTTGTTGCACATACAAGTAATTTGTTGCTTTTTGTTGCTGGGTTGTATTTCATTGTATGCCTCCCTGTCCATTTTCCTGTTGATAATCACCTGAGCTCTTCCAAGTTTTTGACTACTGTGAGTATTTTTTGGGTACTGTGAACATTCTTAAACAAGTCTTTTTGTGGACATGTTTTTATTTTTCTTGTGTAAATATCTAGATATGGAATTGCTGTGTCACAGGATAGATGCATGATTGATTTTATAGGAAACTTTCAGAACTTTTTCCAAGGGATTGTACCTTTTTGCACACCCACCAACTATGTGTTAGTGATCTGGTTATGTATACAGATCCAGCATTTGATGTGTCCGTTTTTTTAATTTTAGCCATTCTGGTTGGGTGGGTAAACTTTCTCATTTTGGTTTTAATTTGCATTTTTCTGATAACTGATGTTGTTGAGTACTTTTTCATGTGCTTATTAGCTATTTGTATATCTTCCTTGTGAGGTCTTCTGATTATATTTTATTGTATTTTGTATAGAATTTCTGCTTTTCTTGGAGTTTATAATTTAACTGGCTTGGTTTTTAGTTTGCTTAATTTTATATATATCTCTTACTGAATTATCTTCAAACTCTTGAACATAGTCCAAAGCCCTCCTAAGTTTAAACACATCAAGTAGTTTAGAAGTTAAAGGTTTTACATATGGAAAAAGTCTAATCCTCGTTAATTTTCTAAAAAAAATTTTATAGTGTCTTTTAAAGTTTAAAAAAATGATTTTATTTAAAATGAATTTAAGTTTTATCTGTCTTTCCTTTTGCAATTTATGTTCATTAAGTTTAAGCAATCATTCCTTACCTCAAGGTCAAAAAGATAATTCTTCTGTATTTCTTAAGTTTAAACTTTTGCCCTTCAAGTTAAAATATTTGAGATAACAAAAAGGACTGGATAGTCAAATCAGATTAGTAAGAATGATGTCTTATGTAGTTTCAAGCTTTGGTAATATAAAATGATTTAGGTATTCCTGAGGCATAAGTGAAACATGAAGTCCAGGATTTGGAGGGCTGCTCCTTAGGTCCTTTCTTGCCTCATTGGGATGTGTTCTGGCCCAGACTTAACCCGCAGGTTTCTAAGTGACGTGATGTATGCAGTCACATAACTTAAACTGAAGAAGCGTCTTAAACTGTTGTAAACATTTCCGTTTTATACTCTAGCAGTTATATAAACATACATATCTGTTTGAGTTCTCTACTGTTTTTTTTTGGTCTGTGTGTCTTTATTTTTGTACCTCTGAGTTTAATGACTTTTAAATACAGTGTTTAAAATACATTATTTCTCACGTAAAAATTATCTATGAATTTATCAAAATAATTTGATATTGCATACTTAAAATCTTATTCAATTTAATAGACTGAGCCTCCACTGAATACTCCAGAAAACAGGGAATATACTGCTGAAATAATGTTTGAGTCCTTCAATGTTCCAGGCTTGTACATTGCTGTACAGGTAAGCAAGTTTATAAGTCAAAATAAGCTTGACTCTTAAATTTTAATCTGGTTTAATTCACTCTTAAAATATATGTATATTTTTCTTAACCTCAAAGCGTATCATAGTTCTCTACTGAACTGATAATTTAGAAATTGTATTAGAGGAATGGAGCTATTTAGTTAGTAAAAGGGAAATGTTAAAGGAAGTAAGTTAATGGTTTTTGGATAAATCAAGACCTTTTATGGAACAGAAATAAGGGAACTGATAGTTACTGAGAATTTACTCTATGTCAGGAATTTTCTGTACGCATTCATTTACCCTTGTAACATTCACTGTGTCCTCTTTTTGTAGTCTGTTCTGAATGACCTACCACTACATATATTTGACCACTGCCTCCTTTGTGCCCCTCTGTATCCTGTATATCACAAATCCCCATAATATTTTATTGCATTTAATTTGTGTATATATCTGTATGGAACAGCTTCTCTCTCATCCCTCAGGATCAGAGCTTACTTCTTACTTGTTTTTTAACGCGGTAGCAAATGTGATACCTGGCATATCACAAATGCTTAAAAAGTATGTAAATTACTGTGTAGTTTTGTTAGCCCCCAGTTATTATGGTGTGATCCTGTGTTAAAATAGGAGGATGGCCTAGTTACCTTTCTAGGTCCCTTTCAGCTATTATATTGCAAGTAGGTAAAATAAAGCCAGCTTAGTTCTGTTTTCAATTAATTAATTATTTATCTTGTTCGAGGCTTGGATTTGTATGAAATTTAGGTACTTTAAAAAAATGAACTAGCTTCATTAATTTCTTAATTTGCAAACTCTTTTAATAGAAAAAATTATATTTTATTGCCTATGCCAAGATTTTTTGTAGAAATACATTATTTCATCAACTTTGCTTTCCTCATTAAATCATAGTATTTGGAAGTGTGCAATGGCCTTTTCTGGTTAAATAGCTTGTCACATATTCCTAAATGCATGTTGCACTTAGAAAATTTGGAGCTAATCTTATGAGTGATACTTAGTATAGCCATCTATGTACTCTGATGATTGGTGGTTGTGTGCTTCTCTACCTTACTTTGTGGTATGTTACAGGCTAGGCCATATAAACATAGTTTTAAGTCCTGTACTGTATTATCTCATGTTAGTCTTCTGTATGATAGTACCGTACTATCTCATGTTAGTCTTCCACATTTTTGGGGGGTATAGGAGGAAAATGGCCCCCACTAAAATATCGAAAATTTGTAAACATGCCCCTAAAGACTAATGTAAGCCTGTAAGTTGTCTTAATAATATGTAGGTTGTGAACAATTTTACTGTATAATATAAATAAATTTTGTGTATTCTCTTTCCAAAGATACTACATTTAAAATTGCATAAAGTACTCCAGTAAAAAAATTTTTCTAATAACTCTTTGTTTTTATTTTTTTGCTTATCATATTTCTTTTTGTTCAAGGCTGTTCTTGCCTTAGCTGCATCGTGGACCTCCAGACAAGTAGGAGAACGGACGTTGACCGGTACAGTAATAGACAGTGGAGACGGTGTCACTCATGTCATCCCTGTGGTAAGGATAGTTTAAAATTACTGAACAGGATATCAGATAACACCTGGAAAAGTTAAATTATATGAATTATTGCCATCTTTTAAAAACTTTAAATATTACACTTAAAAATTTGATGTAATTTGACCATTGTTCAGCGATAGCTGTGTTTTGCTCAAATTATTATTAGAACCTTGTAAACAAATTCCGGATTTTTGTTTTTTGCTATAGGTTTGTACTACAGTTAAAAATAATTAGAAAATTATTAGAAATAGTTTCTAATTCATAATTAGGAAATGATGAATTAGAGTATCTGGAATGGAAATATGCCTTTCTTGTCTTAAATGTGGAACTCAGTTTTCCAGTTTGGATGCGTCTGTTTGTGTGTTAGCCAGTTGATAGTTTTTCTTATCCTTAATTAACAGATTTCATACTGGTCATAGGTTATCTACTAAATAGCAGTTAGTCGAAAGTACGTGACCATTAATGACTTCTGGGGAATTACGTTTTTGAATTAAAAAGCTCAAGTTGTGATTGTGCTTCATGGTTTGGATTTAATCAAGCATGTTAAGAAATATGCATCAGATTGGATTATTTGTGAGAGATAGCATTTTTCTGCCAAAGCCTTTCTGCTTCCAAGTTTTAATGACAAATTAGATTTTTTATTGTGTCTAATAGATTCAAAATGGCTACTTGAATTCATTCTAATTATTATTGCGTGCATATATGTAGAAAGGTTTATCTTTTAAAGTAATTTTTATGTTATATTGAATAACATGTAAGGAATGAAATTATTTAGAACTTTTATTTTTTCATTATTCTTATTCCTCATTTTAATGCATCAGGCAACCTCAGTTGAAGATTACATCCTCCGAGTGACTACTTTTGGATTAGATGTCATAATTTATTCTTCTGATGTCCTAATAGTAATAATTGTCCTTCTTTAAAAAAAATAAAAACTTCCTTGCGATATAATTCACACACCATACAATTCACTCATTTAGAGTGTACCATTCAGTGTTTTATTGTATATTCATAAAGTGCATCCATCACCAGAGTCAATTTTAAAACATTTTTATCACTCTAAAAAGAAACCCTGTGTCTTTTAGCATTCATTGTCCCCCCCGTAACTTTAGCCCCTGGCAACCACTAGTCTACTTTCTGTCTCTGTAGATTCGCCTGTTCTGGATATTTCATATAAATGGAGTCATTCTTTTTTTCTTTTTTTTTAAAACATTTATCACCAGGTTTTTGTTTTTGTTTGTTTGTTTGTTTTTATTTTTGTCTGTGTTGGGTCCTCGTTGCTGTGCTCCGGCTTTCTCTAGTTGCAGCGAGTGGGGGCTACTCTTTGTTTTTGTGTATGGGCTTCCCATTGACGTGGCTTCTCTTGTTGTGGAGCACGGGCTCTAGGCGCACAGGCTTCAGTAGTTGTGGCTCACGGGCTCTAGAGCACAGGCTCAGTAGTTGTGGCACCCTGGCTTAGTTGCTCCGCAGCATGTGGGATCTTCCCAGACCAGGGCTCAAACCCGTGTCCCCTGCATTGGCAGGTGGATTCCTAACCACTGCGCCATCAGGGAAGTCCTAGAGTCACTCTTTTGTGACTGTCCTCTTTCACATAGCCCAGTGTTTCAAGATTTATCCATGTTGTAGCATGTATAGTACTTCATTTCTTATTATTGCCAAATAATATTTCATTGTATGGATATTCTACATTTTATTTTATTGCCATTGGGGGATATTTTAATATCTTGGAAATAAGGATGTGTCCAACATTTTGATGGCTTTTTATAATTTAGTTGGTATATTTTTCTTTCTTAGTGCTACATATTCTTTTCCCTTTTTTTCCCAAAATGGGACAATAATAGTGACCTATGTCATAAATCTGTTTCGAGGATTAAATAATGCATATATGTATGTTGCTTAGAGATACATAAAGATTCTTAAAATGTTCATTTAAAATTCTCATTTAAGCCTCAAGATCTATGCTGTAGATTATATTATCCTTTGAGGACTTCAGTTTACTCATTTATAAAATGCAAATAACTGAGTTGCTTAAGATCACCAAATCATAGGTCATGGGGCTGGGATCTGAACTTGTTCTTCCTGACCACAGTCTTTTCTTAACATCTACGCAATTAAGCAGTAATATTATTATCTTGATAATTAATATTGGAATAGGTAATTTGCAAAAAGAAGTAACCAACTTGGAAAAGAAAGAGTTTTAGTAAGAATATTAAGAATTGGGTATTCATGTGATTTTCCTGCCTTCTTTTGAATTAAAGGACTGTTCTTTGTAATTTCAGTTTATCTTTTTTTATTGACTTATTAACTATGCTATATATTTCTTTGTTATTGTCATTTATTTTTTGGTGGTTTTTGCTCTAGGGCTCATAGTAAACATCTCTAATTTATTACAGTCTAACTACAAATAATATTTTACCATTTCATAAACAAGAATGTTATGATGTTAATGAAATTTAATTTTGCTACATTATTTCTGTACTTCTGAGTTGTATTAGTAAGTTTATGAATTCATTCTGCAGAATTAAATTATTTGGAATTATGATGGTACATGGACTGCCTCAGGCTTGTGAAGTTGGTACCTACTTCATTAGGAGAATGATAGCCAGCTTGTGGGTTAATGATCAAATTTCTTACAATGCAATCTAAATTTTTTGCTGAAATTATAGAAGATTTAAAACTAATATCCTATTTGAAGTCTGTTATCTAAAACCTTTAATACTTCTGATACTCACTATTTCTTTGTTGTTGAGTCATTTCAGTCTTGGTTGTAAACTCTTATCAGTAGGAGAATAAATCTAAGCTTTGTTCATAAGTTTTGTTCATTCTTATTCATAATATCTGTACAGTATTATAAATTCTATACTAAGTTAACTGTGAGGAATACAGTTGAGGAATAAAGACTAGAAGAATTCTCCTGGGATAAAGCAATACTTAAGGATACAAATACAGTAATCTGAGAAATTGGTCTTTAATGATTAATATAGGTGATACTGATTTTTGAAAACGTTGAAAGTAAATTTGACACTTTTTTTTTCATATAGGCTGAAGGGTATGTGATTGGCAGCTGTATTAAGCACATTCCAATCGCAGGACGAGATATAACATATTTTATTCAGCAATTGCTGAGAGACCGAGAAGTAGGAATTCCTCCAGAGCAATCCTTGGAAACTGCTAAGGCAGTAAAGGTAAAAAAAAAAAAGTTAAGAGTATAATTTAGTTAAAAATCAAAATCACGTTATAATAAGAACATGAAAAATTCTTAAGTGAAGAACAAGCAGTTTAAAAAAACTTTCCTTAACCAGTTACAAACCACTACTCTTACTAATTACATGTATTTTTCTCTGCATTTCTTGTAGGAAATTTTGGGAGATTATCAGCCCTTTGCTTGCTCTCACCACATTTCACATTTGAGAGGACTAACATATAAGAACATTTATACCAACTAACTTCAACATACATTTTTGTGATTATTCTCTTTTGTAAAAATAAATGTAGCATGCCTTGGAGGTACTGTGGGTTCTGTTCCAGACCACTGCAACAAAGCGAATATCACAATAAAGCGAGTCACACAAAGTTTTTGGTTTCCCAGTGCATTTAGAAGTTATATTTACACTATACTGTAGTCTATTAAGTGGCAATAGCATTATGTCTATAAAAAATGTACATACATAATTAAAAAATACTTGTTGCTAAAAGATACTAACCATCATCTGATAATGCAGAGATGCCAGAAAAGTTCAGTTTGTAAAAAACACATTATTGGTGAAGCACAGTAAAACGGGGTATGCCTGTAATTAGTTCACTTCACAGTCCTCACATCTCAATTTTCACTGACTTCTTTATTTTTAATTCTAGCAGTTTTCTGTTACAACAAAATTTTTGATGTCATTGATTCATTTGGCTGTAGAATAGAGGCAATGGTTGGCTCAAGTGATATGGCCCATAGAAGAAAAATGTGAAGGCTGTGTAAGGTATTTTAATAATTTGTATGCTACACCAGGGCTTCATGCAAAATACCAAAATATTTAACATTGCTTTTTAAATTTATCATTTGTCAACATACCTAAAAAATTTCATTGGGTCTCACATATGTTTTGAATATGTTAAAGCAAAACTTCCCAGGTAAAAATAACTCCATATATTTGATGGTCTTTGCATGATTATAGTGTTTTCCTTGCTTATCAAAGGATAGGAATGAAAATGAATTTACTACTTCCTAGGTAGTAAAGGAATTTGTAAATGGTTGCAAGAAGTCACCTCAGGTAGGTGGCATCAAAATTAAATATGTAAAAAATCAATATGAACACTACTGTTTCAACATCTTTGGGAAATCTCTGGAGTTTAAAAATTAACAAAAACACCAAGGATTTGTTCTAGAGCATACTAGTGCTCAGTCTTAATGTCTTTTAAGGATCATCATTTCCATGTAATTCCTACTTCCAAGATTTGGAGAAAGAAGACCTAATATGACATACTCAAATTATCTTCTGTTTTCCAGTATTCTTTCCCATTATGTGTGTTGATTATCAGTAATAATATTTGTACCTATCTTGGATAGAATCCTTGATTTATACAAATATGTGAAATGTGTGTTTTTCTTCAAAAAAAAAAAAAAAGAAATAGACTGGCAATCAGGAGTCCACAAATTGCAGATAGAAAGTTATAACATGTTTGAACTGCATTTTTGATGAAAACTTTTACTGAGGATGTATATCCAAATATGCAGTCATTCAGCCTTGCAGGTAATATAGTAAAAAAGAATAGTTTATATTTTCAGTTTTTTTTCTTTTGCTGACTTAGCCCATAATCTTTTGTTCCAGATAGGTATTAAAGATCTATATATGTAAAAAAAAAAAAAAAAGAAAAAAAATTTTTAAACTGAAGTTTAGTTGCTGTATAATATTATAAGTTATAGGTGTACAATACAGTGATTCACAATTTTTAAAGGTTGTATTTCATTTAAAATATTGACTATATTCCCCATGTTGTACAATATATATCCTTGAAGCGTATTTTATATCCAATAACTTGTACCTCTTACTATATTAATTTGTGTGGTTATGTCAACTATTTATTCTCCACTTCTTTGTGTATTTTATGTTTTCTTTTTTCTAAAATATGAACTCCTTTAATTATTGAAACAGCATAAAATTTTGGATGACATTAATGAGTGCTTTCATGAAACAGCACTGAAATATTAGAAATTGGCTCTTTAGTTTAAGTCTTATTCTCTTCATTTGTGAAACCTTCAGTTATGTATAGGAGATGAGCTGTTTATTTTTACTACACATACGATAACATCCTAACATAAAATTTTCTTCAGCTAAATTTGCTAATTTTATTTTCTGAAGATGTTTTTTCATTTGATTTGTTTACTGAAAATATGCCATTCTGTTTTGCTTTTCCTAAAGCAAGAGGAAAAAATTACTTATTTCTTTTTCTAGGAGCGCTATAGTTATGTCTGCCCAGATTTAGTAAAAGAATTTAACAAGTATGATACAGATGGATCAAAGTGGATTAAACAGTATACTGGAATCAATGCTATCTCAAAGAAAGAATTTTCCATTGATGTTGGATATGAGAGATTCTTGGGACCTGAAATATTTTTTCATCCAGAGGTAAGTTTTTTTTTAGATGGAATTGTTTTGAAATATTCAGCAGAAAATATCAGTCAGTTATATCAGAGGAGTTAACCTTGGGAACTTTCTTTTGTATACTAAAATACTATAGTGAGTCATATTTTTCAAGAAAAAAATTGTCTTTGTGTTAAAACTGGGTAAACAGTTACTATATTTCATACATTTAGAAAAATGAAACTTGTCTAATATTTGTGGCTTACTTGGGGTCATGGAGGGTGGGGAGCTCTTAAATTCATGCTCATTTAAATAAAATATTTTAGGAGATGTTCTAGAACTCTCTCCTCCTCCTCCCATATAAAATAACCATTATACAAAGAACCCTCAATTGACTATCATAACAAAATATTTAACTATTAGCAAAATAGTCTTCTCTCTTTATGAAGTGTTAGCAACATACAGGCTATATTAAATTAATGAAATATGTGCTTTTAATAATGAAAAATTCTTCTAGTAAGTTAGTATAAGAACTTTTTGTATTAGAATTAGTAACATTAAATGCCTATTCTGCTTATTCAGCAGTAAGAATAGTTTGTTTAATATTGTTTACTCAGCAAGTGGTAAGTGAATACAGTTTTCATTATCTCGGTTTAAGCATTGTGTATTTAAGATGAAAAATTATTTATCTTGCTCTAATCAAGCTGAAAGAATGAGAGATGCATATCTAAAAAATGGTATAGTTGCTTAATGAATCATGTATCTGGTGAGGGCATGGGAAGAAACCATCTAAGTCTGCTTGGGAGAATCAGGGAAACTTCTTAGAGGAGATGACAGTTGAACTGAGAAAGGATGAATGGGTATTTCTCAGGCAGGTATGTTAGGGGAGTACATTTCTGGCAGAGAACTATATATATATCTATATATATATGTATGTATAAAAGCTGGGTAGAGGTCTGGGGTGTAAGAGAGCTAGATAATAAAGTATAAAGGAAGAGAGTGGTAGGAGATGGATCCAGATAGGTGTTAATGAGAGACTAAAATGCTATGCAAAGGAGTTTACTGGATTCTGTGCTTGTGCAGAAAAGTTCAGCATGGAAATGACACAGATTTATGTATGGTATGGGAAAGGTCACTCTGGTTGCACTGGGTTGGATAGATAGGAACAGAATGAATTGTGTTGGAAACAGGTGAGTTTATTGCAGTTTCCCAGATGAAAAAAGTCAGTAGGTCAATGAGAATGAGAAAGGAGGTGAGAGAAAGAATAGAATCGACATGATTTACCGATTGCTTAGATGTGAGGGGAGTAAGAATATGAAGAATCTGTGATGATTCCCAGGTTTGTAACTTGAGCAACTCAATGTTTTGCCATCACTGAAGTTAGGAAAACGGAAGAAGAAGATAGAAAGGTAGAAAGAGGTGAGTTTACTATGCATCTTTAAAAAAGTTTGAAAATGAACACTTGGGTTCTAAGGGTTTTGAACGGGGCATGTGTCCTGGAGTGAGGTTAGATGTCAAGTCATCACCATATATGGTGCAAAGGAGGAGACTGGCCAGGCAGAGAATGTGGAGTGGGAAGGATGGGGCCTTAGTGCACACTAACACTTTATAGACAGGCAGAGTAAGAGGAGCCTGCAGAGGATACTGAAAAGTACAGAAAGGAAGGAGACAAGCCAAGGGGTTGTGGTGCTGACATTGAGAGAAGTGAATGTTTCAGGGAGGGAGGAGGTTAAATAGTGCCCGTTGCTACAGTGAGGTGGTAGAGGAAATCTGAGAAATACCCATGGGTTTTTAGCATCCAGATTAGTGGTGATCCTAGGGGAGCAGTTTCAATGGAATGGTGTGATAGAGGCAGTGTGTCGTATCAGTGAGAGGTAAAGCTCTGGGAATTGTCAGCTTTGGGCATCGTGAGAGGCAGCAATAAAAGAAAAGCTTAGTGGCTACAGGGAAGTGGTAAGAAGTCAGTTGTAAGAAGGCTGAGGTTAGTTTTATTTTTAAGAGGGGTTACTCCAGGGACAGGTAAGGGGTTAAGTCTGGGTGCAGGAGCATGTGGAGCTGGAAAGGGTTAGAGGAGCAGGCAGATAGCTGAAGAAGTTTATCATCATAGTTCGTAGCTTTAATTATTTTTCATGAACTGGAATCAAGCTCTTGTGTTGGAGAAGGACGCAGACAGAAGGTTGAGGGCTGGGAGAGAATAGTGACTTGGAATCACTCTTGAGGAGAATTGAGAAGGTGACTGTATTTCGAGTCGTGGGGCACCACTGAAATTAGATGCTCAGAGCTTGTAGTCATAGCATGGTGTCGTCCCCGCCCCACCCCACCCGACCAGGCAGTTTTGGGAAAGGAGCAAAGGGCTTTGCCAAGGCAGAGGTTAAAGTGCTGCAGCCCAGAGAAGAGAGGGAATCCGGAAGGCTGAATTACTAAGAGATAGTGAGGGATACCGGCAAGGATTGGAGGTCATGATGAATTGGCATATAGTTGGAAATGGGGAGCAAAGGAGTGAGCAGCAGAAGGACAGGGTACTGTTGTCAGACACGTATGCCGGAGTTCTCAGATTTTAGACAGCACATTTTCTTGGCAGTTCTTTAACTTAAAAAGGATATGTGCGCATGGTTTGGGGAGTCAGATAACACTGACAGTGATGTGCAGAGCACCCACTGGCTCTTACTTAGCCATTACTCTTGGTAATTACTTCCAGATTTCAAAATACAGTGCTTATACTGCTGTTTCTTGATATATCAATGTAAGTAGTTTATCTACTAACCTCCTTTTAGTTGGTTTTGTTTCTAGAACCTCTTTTCTCTTAGCCTATTATGTTATGTTATTGGCTGTTATGTTAAATCAGTAGTATGACAGTATTTATAATATTATACCCGTGAATGTTGTTTGTTTTTGAGGCAGTAATGTAATGTGATTTTTTTTCTCTTAAAATTTAGTTTTTCCTAAATTTTTGCCTCACTTCTTCATTTGTGTCATTTTGTTTGTTCGTATATTCTTTCTTTCATTTATTCATGGACATTGTAGTTAACTACCTGGTTATACCAGGTCTGGAAAGGAACCTGGGGGTGTCCCTATTCCATGTAGAGAATTTTAACAATTTCTTTCTTTATTTTCCACCTAGTATTTTTTTTAATTGAAGTATAGTTGATTTACAATATCTGTTAGTTTCAAGTGTACAGCACAGTGATTCAGTTATTTATATATATATATGCTTTTTTCAGATTCTTTTCCCTCGTAGGTTATTACAAAATGTTGAGTAGTTCCCTGTGCTATAGAGTAGGTCCTTGTTGGTTCTCTATAATAATTTCTTTCCTTATGTAGTTTCTTATACCTTCAATTTCTGGGAATTTCGAAGGTGCTACAGGGTGCTCTGGAAACACTTAGGATGTAAAGTCCCTTTTCTGTCTTCCAAACAGGGTTGGATTATTTTATTGTTTCCTTATCTCCTTTTTTCATCCTTGAGCATTTAGGTTTCCTTGTACTTTCCCTCTGTCATTGTATTGGGGGTTCCAGAGGATGGAGAGAGAGAACCGCATGTAGCTGGAAATCAGGGCAGATTTTCCAGTGGGGCCATGTATATGTGAGTGGCTGAAGTAGAAGTGGACTTAAGGTCACCTGAGTTAAGGAACATAGTTGTTTTGAAGTTGAAATGTTGGAGAGAGATGTTAAAACCCTAAGTTGAGGACAGGAATTAGAGTATTATGGAAGATTCTGAACCAGAGTCTTAGATGAATAGGATCCACAAGATAGATAATAGCATGGAAGATAGGAGATGCCCTGGATTTCAAAATAAGAAGCGTTTACCCCGGATTTCAAAAGAAGAAGCGTTTGAGTGAAATACTCTTTACAGATATCTTTAGCTAACATCTTGACTGTCTTAAAAACCTTGAAACATTAGATATGTAAATAAAATGTGTTTTGGTTGTGTCATATTGCTTAGAAAAGTGATAGTTGTCTGGATGAAAATATATCTTGCTGTTTAAGGTTTCATATATAATTTTTTTATTAATTTAAGTTATCTTTATTGTTTGATATATGAAGTTTTCTTCATTGTTTTTTAAAACTTTGAAACATCTTTTTGTCTCCATAGCTTTTTTCTCTTTGAAATTTCTTCTATGAGAAATCTGTTTTCTTTTCTCTTTTTTAAAGTTAAAAAAATTAGTTATGTATATGCACATTGTTTAAAAGTCCTAGTTGTTTAAATTCTAGCAAAAAGCAGGAGTGCCCTGTATATATTTCCCCAATTTTTTTCTAGAGGTATACTCTTATTAGTTGATTCTCTTGGTGATTGCATCCATAGCTGCAAATAGCTTTGGTTATATTGCAACTTCAAGTTTTTTCAGTTTTAGACATTTTTCTATCAACTTCTAGCTATGGAAGAGGAGGATTGCCTTTTCTTTCCTCCCTTTGTCTCCACCACAGACAGTACCTTTTCATAATCTTTTGTCCCAATAGTTAGATTGTAATTTCAGTTAGGTAAAAACCCAGTGCTTCTATGTTGGTGAACACAAATTTTATTTAGATGTGAGCCATGTAGTTTACCATGAAATATTTTCCTGTCTAGTATTTTGTCTCCCCACAGAGTCATTAATAAGTTGTCCACTTAGTTTTAAAATAATTGTCATTAATTCACTTTGAATCTGTCTTCTCAGCATACTCAGATGCATAGGGGTTTTTCATCAGTTTAATTTTCCAGAGCATCTGATATGTCCCAATCTGAACTTGTTTCCTTCTGCACCTGATAGAGAGTTCACCATCATTCTGGGGATTCCCTTTGCCTCTCTCTTGTGTTAGAGTTAGATCTCTCTTTCCTCTGTCCTGTGTCTTTCCCTTTCTTACTGTCCACTTCTTTATTTTGGTGGAGATCATCTGCCAATAGAGTTCCTGATAAAAAGGGTACATGGGAAATGAAAACTTTAAGACCTTGCATGTCTGAAAATGTATTCATTTTATCTTCACACTTGTTTGGTAGTTTGGGTGTAGAATTCTAGATTGGAAATTATTTTCCTTCAGCTTTTTTTTTTTTTTTTTTTGCGGCACGCGGGCCTCTCACCGCCGCGGAGCACAGGCTCCGGACGCACAGGCTCAGCGGCCATGGCTCACGGGCCCAGCCGCTCCGCGGCACGTGGGATCTTCCCGGACCGGGGCACGAACCCGTGTCCCCTGCATCGGCAGGCGGACCCTCAACCACTGCGCCACCAGGGAAGCCCTCCTTCAGCATTTTGAAGCTACTGCTTGATTGCTTTCTATTATAACTTGAAGTGAAAAACTGCTCTGATTTCTAAACCTTGTATAGGACCTTTTTTTTCCCTTTCCAGATAGATACTTGTAGATCTTCACTTTGTTCCTTAGCATCCTGCTGTGCTATTTTTCTCTTCTAGTTGCTCTTTGTGCTTTTGTTCTGATCTCTAGATGATTTCTCCAACTTTGCCTTCTGAACCCTCTATTGAATTTTTTATTTCTGGTAACATACTTAATTTTCAAGAACTTCCCCTACCTCTGCTTTTTTCTTTTTTGCATTACGCAGGCCTCTCACTGTCGTGCCCTCTCCCGTTGCGGAGCACAGGCTCCGGACTCGCAGGCTCAGCGGCCATGGCTCACGGGCCCAGCCGCTCCGCGGCATGTGGGATCCTCCCGGACAGGGGCACGAACCCATGTCCCCTGAATCGGCAGGCGGACTCCCAACCACTGTGCCACAGGGGAGCCCCCTACCTCTGCTTTTGATACTCCTTTTTTATGCTGCCGTGTACTTGTTTCATGGTTGCATATCTTTTGGCTCTCTGAGGATACTAGTCAGAGGTGTTTTTTTTTTTTTTTTTAAGTTTTCTTCTCTCTGCTTTCTTCCAAGTTGCCTTTCTCTTTGTTTTGGTTCCTATATTTTACATGCTAGAGACTCTAGGGGATCACTCATTTAGAAGAGGGATGCTCAGCCTGTTGGAAATCTCAGCTTTGTGAGTAGGACTTGTTGACTATGGCTTTTTCTTTGGAGGATAGCCCTGTGTGTGTTTCTTCAGATCATTTCAGGGAATCCAGTTCCCAGAGAAGACTCCTGCTTAGAGAGTCAAGGTTGGCAGCCAAGCTGAGGAAGAGGGTTGGTATTTCTGTGTTAGCAGTAGGCTGCATGAGTACCTTCACTGAAAATCCTGCTGCTTTCAGTTGTGTGTAAAGAGTCCTGGCACTCTGCTTTATTCCCTTTAGAGTATAGGTTAACCAGTTTTCTCCTTGGATGATGAGGAGGCATTTGATAGACTTCTTTGGAGGGGATCTGGGGCTTTAACTGCTCCTCAGAGAGACTTCTGCCAGTCTTCCTCCCTGCCCTCCTTCTAACTTAATTTCAGCGCTGACAGGTACAGCTAGTTCTTTGGGGGATTTGTGATACAGCTTGATTCATGGCTTTTCCTACTGATGACTTATTAAGTGTTTTAGGGGGAGTGCATGGTCTTATCCATCTGCTTTTCAGATTCTGTTTTACCAAATTTTGTTGCTGTTTCTTCCTGTTCTCTTCTCTCCATACTTTGGGGATTATGCCTTAAAAAATTCTCTGTATTGGTGCTTTTAAGAGAGAAAGAGCAAGATTAGATACGTGTGTGTTCAGTTCACCACGTTTTCCAAGAATAGACCTGCTTTTTGTATCGTATGAACTGTGTCACTTCCCAAGTTAATTTTAAGATTCTTCTGTAATTTTAGATATTTCTGTCATTTGAAGGATTTGCTCAGTTTTTTTTTTGTTTGTTTGTTTGTTTGTTTTGGTTAGATGAAAGTGTGGGCATTTGAGCTTGATTGAACACTGAAGATAAAATGTGTGAAAGAATAAGGGGATATTTATTATTGAACTGCTAAATTTATCATAAATAGTAGAAAGAACTGTTTTTAGAAGGAATGGGTTTAGCACTTCATTTTTTTTTTTTAAAGGAAATTAAAATATTTTTGACAAACCTCTTTGGGCTACTGTGCTTTAGTTGGGTACATTCCCTATAAATTTTTCAGAAGAGAAAAAAGATATTTCTTCCTTGATAGCTACTTGCAGTAATACTAAGACCTGATCAAGGAGCAGTTACGCAAGACTAATCCTTTCGCTGAAAGTGAAAGAAAAGTCCTAAAGATATTAATAGGGACCCTAGGTTGAGCTTATTAGTATTAAAGTATTTAATAAATCTCCAACACTTTATTGTTAATTTATTCTTTTTTCCTAAATTTATTTAAGAAATATTCATTGCTTTCTTCTTTACTGTATATTATTCTACTCTTTCTCACCTGGGGTTCTGCAGCACAGTAGTCCGTGAGCTTTTTCAAAAGATATTTTTAAATCAGACTCCATTTCCTTCTAAATCAGAATTTCTGTGGGTAGATCCCAGGGTATGTGAATACTTAAAGGTTTATAAGTATTTTCTTTTGTATATTCCTGATTAAAAATTACTGTGAGAAGGGCATACAGGTACGTAGCACAGGAACGAATGACCCTATCCCTGCCTTTTGCTTGCTTATGGTATAGCAGACAAACTGTCTTAAAGGTAGAAAAATAATTACAGGAAGGTTAATCTCATGTGCATGTGTGTGTGTATACATTATTGTTTTAGGTAAATACTGAAGAAATGGCTAACAAAGAACCACGCAGAGAATTTGGAAGTTTTATATCAACAAGTTGATAAGATAACATTTTCAGGATTCCAGTTCTGCTGCTCATTCCAGTTAACCATCAGCTAAGCCATTCCCTGCCTGTAACCTGAGCTTGTCTATAAATGGCATAGGAAGGCGGCAGCCAAGTTGAGCTATATTCTCCCATTTTCCCACAGAATACAATACAGACCACCTCTGACAGATAAAACATTCCCTAATCTGTAGGTTGGGTTCTTGAGATTCAGTATGAGCCACATTTTTATACCCACTGTATATCCCTGTTAGGGTTTCTTAACACTCATCAGCATGTTTCAGAAAATTAGATTTTGACTGCCAGTTTCTTTTCTCTTACTGTGGTAGTAGAGGTCAGTAGAACCTTTGTTAGTGGTAGTTTACTTTATGTAAATTAAAATATTTTCTGTCATTATGCTTCATTACTCATGTAACATTAAATCTCTCCATTGCATGCCCACCCTCTAAATAACTTAAAACTAATTTAAAAAATTGTAAAAAAAATTGACACATGCCTGATAATTATCAGTCAAGTTATGGAATCAGTTTAATGAACAAAGGAATGTTGTCTCTCCCATTAGGACAACCTAATTCTAAAAATGAGAGGCCAAGAGAGCTCATTTTCTAGACAGTATTTTAAATTGTATTCATTTTAATAAAGTACACCTATTTATTTTTGACAAATTAGAGCTAGATTCTGACTTTTTATTTTAATCTAGGAAAAATCCCTTCTAGCATTTCCTTTCCAATTTTAATGACATGGCAACTTACACATATTTTTGAAAAATTTTGGTAAAATGAGATCTTTGTTTCAGAATACAAGTTTAATTCTGAGATCCAGCATTTGAAAACTTTTTTATGTTTTTCTTTTTTGTGGTTCCTCTCAGGAAATATACGGCCTGATTTAGGAGGGCTATAGGCATGCATATAAAAATAAATGATGGGTAAAAAGGAAGCTTTCCCTAATATTGTTTCTCCTTGTATCAGACCTCTTTGTTATATATAAAAATTAAATTTAAAATTATTTATTATCTTTAACCTCATTCCATTTCTGTAATAGTTTAAATTGTCAAACAACTTTCCATCTCAAGCGCACCCATCTAACCAGTCTGTTAAAAAAAAATTCTGAAAAGTGTATTGTATCACGCACATGTTCTTAACCACCCCGAATAAACACATAACTAATATTTTAACATTTTTCATATATTTTTTAATGAAATTAACTACAGAAAGAATACCTTCCTCAGACCCTTTCCTTTCTCTACTTCCTTTTCATCCTTTCTTCCTCCTGAGGTAATCACAGTCATGAATTTAGTGTGTTTCCAGTCTATGTTTTTAAATGTACATGTATCCATAAAAATATATATTTAATAAAATTTGCATATATGGAATCATTCAAGTTTTAAAAAATGAGTGTCACTATTTGGAAATTGTTTATTTTGACTATGAGTATATCATCCTGTGAATAATACAGTTCATTCTTGTTATTTACAGTAGATGTTATATAAAGTTGCTGTAAACACTGAATTAGTGAATGCTGAGCCACTGCTCCTAAGGGAAATGCAGAGTTAGGTTCCTGTGAGGCTCAGGCTACAACATTTTTGTCACTGAAACACGTAACCTTGTTTTATGTGTGTTTCTGTTTAAAGACACATTTTAAAATAGATATTATTGATTTATTAACATTGAGCTCAGGGTCAACAGCACTATGTGATTCGTGCCTAAATGAAACTTATCTAACACTGTATTTTCTCCATAAGGCACATCACAGCCTTCTTGTGCTTTAGGAGCAGCAGACAGTACTTCACACTATCCTTGGGGGTCATTTTAAACAGCAAAATCACCGTCAAAAATGGGAAAACTGTGGCACTAAGAGATCATGAAAAGGATACTTATTTGTAGTATAAAGGCTGAAACAAGAAGGCAGAGCGTTGCCTTGTTCCACCTGAGCTGTGAATGTGAGTCAGTCAGCTCCAGTTTTTGCAGCTCTGCACATGCGCATGTCCATGTGAAAGCACCGCAGATACTGATTTCAGGGTTACAAATAACTTTAGCGAGTAGGCAAATTTGCAGATAACCAAATCCATGAATAATGAGGATTGACGGCACAGCATTTTATTTATTTCATACCCTGCTGGTGGACTTCCGGGTTGTTTTTACTCTTAGAAGCAAAGCTGCTATAATTTTATGCCTTTATGTAATAGCACATGTGTGGGAGTTTCTTTGGGGTTTGTTATAAGAAGTGGAGTTAGTAGTGGTACATTTTAAATTTTATTAGATGTTGCCAAATTGTTCTCGAGAGTGTTTATATCAATGTATATTCTCATCAGCATTGTGAAGTGTTGCACAGATTTTTGCCAGCTCATAGTATATGTTTGGCTTTACATTTTTGCTATTCTGGTGGTTATGAAATGGTATATATGATCATTATTTTAATTTGATTTCCTCTGAAATCTCTGATTTCAGTGTCTTTAATTTGAATCAGAGACCAGAATTTATGGTTTTTAGAAGTCCTTTTATTTTTGAACTGAAAACTTTCTTAATTTTTTATTGTGATATTTAAGTCAGGAGTGGTCTAATCTGTCATATGTCCAATTTACTTTTCAGTTTGCTAATCCAGACTTTACTCAGCCTATCTCAGAAGTTGTAGATGAAGTAATTCAGAATTGTCCTATTGATGTCAGACGTCCTCTCTACAAGGTCAGTATTTACAGCAAAATTCTTATTCTAGGTCATACTTTTAAAAACTTCTTTGTTTTCTCTGTTGGTGAATGTAAATTTAAAAACGCCTCTCTTCAAAGGGGTATAGTAGGATTTTAGTACTGTTTCTTGTATCTTTAAACTTTTTCTTCTTTCTCTTACATAAAAGTTGTATTTATTTATTTATTTTGTCCACTAATACAGAATATCGTCCTCTCTGGAGGTTCAACCATGTTCAGGGACTTCGGACGTCGCTTGCAAAGAGATTTGAAAAGAACTGTAGATGCCAGGCTGAAATTAAGTGAGGAATTGAGTGGTGGTAGATTGAAGGTTGGTTTTCTCCGTTATTGGTGGGAAGGTTGAGGGTGCCTTGATTATTATATTGGGAATGCAAAATGTCTGCCAACTTTCTTTTATTTAGAAAGGTAAGAGGAACCTGAGGTATTCTAATGGAAAGTGGTTAATTTTATAGATTCATATTCATGATATTCTCAGTCATTCCATTCCTCTAGGATATTACCTACATTTCTGGAAAATATTCTTGGTTATAGCCATGAGAGAGATTTTTTTGATATCTGTCTCAAACAGGTAATTTATATATAGTAGTTTCCTTGCATATTCCAGCGATAATATTCTTTATGGGTCCACAGAATTTTAAATACCTTTTACAGCAGGACAGCAAAGCAGAGTTGAGAGAGAGAGAGGCTATTGTGTGGTCAAGCCTGCTTTCACAGACTCTAGCCTCTAGCCTCTCCCATAGCAGCCTCATAGTGTGAAATCAAATTTGTGGTTCAGCAAAACAACCTTTCTATTACATGTCCTGTAATTTTGGGCTTGCTGGCAAAAAGGTCAGAATTAGCCTTAAATTCTCAGATGACTGCTTTATGTATTTATAAGACAAATTTTCAGTAAATTTTGTTTCATTTTCGTTAAATGTGGGATATTGAAGCAAAACATTGATTCAGAGGATATGTTGCTAAGTAAAACACATTTTATTCAACTTGGAAAACTACCAAGAATGAGGGCTCCATCTGAGACTACCGCAGTCACTCAAAATTACTTAAGAGTAAACTACAACACTCTTGTATTGCTGCTTGTTGAGAAATTGCATGACAGCTGACTGTTTTCAGCCCCTAAATTTTGATTATCTTAAACTTATCCCTTGGAGTACAGTACAAAGTAGTTGTTTAGTTTGTAATGACTCATTACAGATACATGAAATGACGAAATGCTGTTTTTGAACACAATATTTCAATAAAGTAAAAATGTTTAAACTATTTTTAAGCTTGTATATGTCTAAGTAAGACATGAGAGATTTTTTTCCCTCAGTGATGTCAGCACTATGCTGACGTATCTAATTTTACAGGAAAAACCTGTATACAAGAGTACTCTCCTTCTCTTTTATTTTACTCAGTAGTCATTTGTATAGATCTTCATAACATCCTTATGTATTTGTATTTAAATCTGGCTTTACTTCTTGTCAATCCAATTTTAAATGGCAGCCAAACAGCTTTTTTTTTAAACAAAAAAAGCCAGATATTTTTATGGCATGTAAGTTTAAAAATGTTTTATTTTGACATAATTTCATGCTTTAAAAAACTTGGCAAAATCTAGTAGAAGATTCCTATACATTGTTCTCCTAGATTCCACAAATTTTAGCATTTTATACTCGTGTTATTATTCTGTTTTTATAAATATATGTCTATATGCAAATACACACATATACCTTTTACTGAACTATTTGAGAATGAGTTGCAGATATGATGGCCCATTACCCCTAAATATTCTAGTGTATATTTCCTAAAAATAGACCATTACAGTTATCAACAAAATTAACCTTGATACACAATATTTTATCTAGTTATAGACCTGATTCAAATTTCTCCCATTATTGTTCTTTATAGCAAAAGGAAAAAAATACATTAATTTTTTTTCCTGGTCTAGGATTCAATCCAGGATCACATGTTTGAATTAGGTATCATTTCCCTTGAATCTGGAAAAAGTACTTGTGTTTTTTATCTTTTATAACCTTTATTTTTGAAGAGTACAGGCAACTTATTTTGCAGAATCTTTCTCAGTTTGGGGTTGTCTGATGTTTCGTTATGATTAGGTTCAGATTTTGCATTTTTGGCAGTAATACCGCAGAAGTGATGTTGTATTCTTTTTAGTGCATTGTATCACTAGACACATGATATGATTTGTCCCATATGCTAACTTTGATCACCTGGTTAAGTGTCTGTCAGGTTCCTCTATTATAAAGTTATTTTTTCCTTTATATTTAATAAGAATCTTATGGGCAGATACTTTCAGACTATGTAACTATCCTGATTTTCATCAAACTCTCACCTACTGGTTTTAATATCCATTTTTCTTTCCTAAAATAGTTATTACTGTGGTAGCAGCCAAATAGTATTTTGCAAATTCTGTCATTTCTTCTGTGTTTTATAGTCTCATTTTACTGTAAGGAAGAGTATTTCCTTCCACCTCGTTCATTCATTCATTAAGTAATATCTACGAACTCGTGATTTCTCAGTTATTCTATAGGCTGTATTATTAATACCATTGTGATACAATATCAACATATCATTATACTATTATTAATTTTGATGCTCAAATTTTCTCAGATTTGGCCAGTAGGAATCATTCAAAGGTGGTTTTTGTTCCTTTTGTTGTGGCCCCAGTATTCTTCAGGTACTTCCTTACTTTCTGGAACAGCAAGATACTGCAGGTTCATCTTGTACTTTCTCTTCTCCAGTCTTGTAATCAGCCATTTTGTTTCAACGCACCCTTGTTCCTTTTAGTGGAGAATGCTATTAAGAAACAAAGTTTTATGCTATACATAAAATAGATAAGCAAAAAGGATTTACTGTATAGCATGGGGAACTATATTCAATGTCTTATAATAACCTCTAATGGAAAATAATCTGAAAAAAATATATATATGAATCACTTTGCTGTACACCTGAAACTAACACAATATTGTAAATCAACTGTACTTCAATTAAAAAAAAAAAAAGAAACCAAAATTTGGACACTAGGTATATTCATTGCTACTGAGGGGTCACTGCTTCTAGGCCTCTTTGGCAGTCATAGCTAGGATGTGTGTGAGTATCCATCTATATCTAGTTGGCTCTATATAAATTAAAAACTATGGATTCATACTGATAATGCAAGTTCCAGAACACCATAAGGTTCATTATAGCCTTCTACCTTCCCATATTTGTAATGTTCTTCCCTGACAGTAAGAAACCTGGCTTCTGTTTTCTATAATACATTTGTTTGTGCTCAATCCTGGAGTACATATATAGTAGTTTCAGAATTACTAATCCATACCACTGTGAGAAATAGACCCACTAACTGGAGTTCAGTGTTTGCTTAGTTTTTATCTTAAGCCTGAGGACATAGCCATAATATTGTGTTCACAGGTTACCTGGGTTAGTTCCTTTCCCTCACTTCAGTGTGGTTATGTTTTTTAAAAAATAATAAAATTAGCTTAATTTGTTTTTGTTGTATTCTGTTTTGCCGTGTGTACCCCTCCCCCTGCATCTTTTAAAGTTTTATTTACTTATTTTTGAGTATGTACATCTAAGGTTAAATGATACAGAAATTGTTGTATGAATTTACCATTGAACTGATCTTACTATGTCTTTTATAGCCAAAACCTATTGATGTACAAGTCATTACACACCATATGCAGCGATATGCAGTTTGGTTTGGAGGATCCATGCTGGCTTCCACAGTAAGTGAGATGAAACTTACTTTAAAATTTGATTTTTTTTTTTTTTTAAAGAAGATTTGGGGGGGAGGAGTTTATTAATTAATTAATTTATTTTTGCTGTGTTGGGTCTTCGTTTCTGTGCGAGGGCTTCCCCTAGTTGTGGCAGGTGGGGACCACTCTTCATCACGGTGAGCGGGCCTCTCACTATCACAGCCTCTCGTTGCGGAGCACAAGCTCCAGACGTGCAGGCTCAGTAGTTGTGGCTCACGGGCCTAGTTGCTCCGCGGCATGTGGGATCTTCCTGGACTGGGGCACGAACCCGTGTCCCCTGCATTGGCAGGCAGATTCTCAACCACTGTGCCACTAGGGAAGCCCAAAATTTGATTTTTTTTTAAGATAAAAGAATTTATCAGTACCTATATAAATTTAAAAGAACAAGAGGAATTTCTTAAATTTTTATATAATATTGTACAGGGAAGTTATTGAATAGAAGTGTACACAGTATTTTAAAAAGTGGAATTCATTTGGATTTATTTTTTGATTTTGTTTGTTTGTTTGTTTGTTTTTTTAGAGTGAGCCTTTAAAGTTTTAAAATTTATCTGTAGGGAAAAATCTTTTAACCCTGTGGTAATACAGATATCAGAAGGTCATTGTTTTTTCTGTGCAAATATTTAAAAGCATTAAGAGTTATGTTTCATCACATAGGAAGTATTATGTTCTAAACTAAATAAAGGGAATTACTAAGATCCCTCTCCCCAAACTAAAACATCTAAAAACCCCTTTAAAAGATATTTTAACATTGTTAGTTAGCCTACTAAATAATGGTGCTTTATCATGTAGTATTAAATCAAATGTAAGAACTTTTATCTGAATTATTGAAAACTATACAACCTTGGATTGAAAACCATTTAAAAATAAGAGGTGAAAGTTATTTTCTTCCTTAATTTGAATTGTCTTCAGTTGTGCCGTATAACCTAGTTGAGTGTGTAACTTTGCCCTTTGAGAACCCTCCTGCACTGCGGGTGGGAATGTAAAGTGATACAGCCACTATGGAGAACAGTATGGAGGTTCCTTAAAAAACTAAAAATAGAGCTACCATGTGACCCAGCAATCCCACTACTGGGCATATACCCCAAGAGAACCGTAATTCAAAAGGACACAGTGTTCATTGCAGCACTGTTTACAATAGCCAGGACATGGAAGCAACCTAAGTGTCCATTGACAGATGAATGGATAAAGAAGATGTGGCACGTATATACCATGGACTATTACTCAGCCATAAAAGAGAACGAAACTGAGTTATTTGTAATGAGGTGGATGGACCTAGAGTCTGTCATACAGAGCGAAATAAGTCAGAAAAGAGAAAAACAAATACCAGATGCTAACGCACATATATGGAATCTAAAAAAAATGGTACTGATGAACCTAGTGGCAAAGCAAGAATAAAGATGCAAAAGTAGAGAACAGACTTGAGGACACAGAGGGGGAAGGGGAAGGTGAGGTGAAATGAGAGAGTGGCATGGACATATATACACTACCAACTGTAAAATGGATGGCTAGTGGGAAGCTGCTGCATAGCACAGGGAGATCAGCTCAGTGCTTTGTGACCACCTAGAGGGGTGGGATAGGGATGGTGGGAGGGAGAATCAAGAGGGAAGAGATATGGGAACATATGTATATGTATAGCTGATTCACTTTGTTATACAGCAGAAGCTAACACACCATTGTAAAGCAATTATACTCCAATAAAGATATATAAAAGAAAAAAAAAACTTTGCCCTTTGAGAAATAGGATGACAGAGCATGGAACAGTCTGTCCATACCAGACCACGAGTGAGGAAAACAGGTTAATCCAGAAGTTTTTGTAGCATGACTAGGGGTAGTTTATCTGTAATTTAGATTAATGCTGCTGCTTTTCTTGATTCACTGTACAATGCGAGAAAGCCTCAACAGAATGGTCTGAGCATTTGAGATTCAACCTTCCATTCCTCAGAATTTCAAAATCCCAGGAGAAACAGGTGTTGAGGAGGGGGATGGAGGAACTCGAGTTAAATGCACCTTTTCAGTTTTGGTTATAGACTTAAAGCTGATTTTGAGTCATGGTTGATAGAATTTCTAAGCTTTGTTCAAGTACCATGAATGGACTGATAATAAACATTTTAGATTTAACAAATCTATTTTAAAGCATGTGGAAAAGTGGTAAATTTTTGACCTTTACAAAAATATATGCTTTTATTTGCAGCCTGAGTTCTACCAAGTATGCCACACCAAAAAGGATTATGAAGAAATTGGACCTAGCATTTGTCGTCACAATCCAGTGTTTGGAGTCATGTCGTAAAATTGGCTTCATAGTTATTGGGGTTAGGGAGGTGGGGAAGAAATAATCTTTCGGATTACCTGTTTTGTCTGGATGGCTGGTTTTGAGGTTGTAAACCTGACTTGAACTAATAAGACCAAACATAATTATACAGGAATATTTTAATAAGTATATCAACATGCGAATGTAGAGGAGAGCCAAAATGATTAAGTGTTTTTCTTTAGATTGAATATTTGAATCTTACGTGCAACAAAAAGAAGTGGGTTTTAGTTCTTTCTGTGCCCTGCTATTTTGTATATTATTGAATTATCCAAGATTTGATGGGATTTATCGGTATGTAGATAGCTCTATAATGCTTGAATTGTACACTCTGAAGTGTGCAATGCAAGAGCTTGTTTATATTTCATACTTTTTATACTTTGAGGAAAAAAAGTCAAAGAAAAACTAGTATTTGAGGGAAAAAAAGTGACCAAGTAAAGGATAAATACAAAAAATAGCCTGTGAGACTTGGCATACACACACACTCATGGGATTCCAGTTATTAGGAAGTGCTTCCGTACCCTATGCCCCCAATGGTTTTCTTTGCAAGTGCTTTTGGAACTAAGAAGCTAGTATCTTGGATTAACTGATGCCTGCTAGTGCTTTCTGATTACTCGCATTCTGTTTCTCACTTTAAAGGAAAAGTAAAGACAAGACTGTTGGACCAGTATTGCAGTTCTGCAGTGTCATTTCTTATTAAAAAAATGAATAATTTGATTACCCAAATTGGTATATTTAAAGCCTAACACCATTCTAATAAAGGCACAAATTTCTTTTTAATACTTGTTTCAAGCTCTTTAATCTCTTTATAAGTTAACTAATAAATCTATTTTCTTCAAACCTCTGCAGTAGTTCTTTAAAAATCACAACAGTTGGTTAGCAAGCTGACTTTTTTATGTGCTCTAAACAAATAATTGTGAACTTTTAATATGTTGAGTGCTTTCATTTTGATAACTGGATCTCCATTTGATATTTTCATTTGTATAACTCATTTGCAGTCTGAAAGTTTTTTTAGTGCCAGTCCCTGACATATCATGGAAAGTTAATTTTCATTGCATTTTAAAATATCTGGATCATGAAGAACAAGTGATGAAAATAAATTAAAACTGAATTACCTTTTCTGTTTTTTTTTTAGAAGCAGTGTCATTCTACTTTGTGTTTATATATTTACATACTTTTTTATTTCTGTTGAGATAGTAGGATTCATTGAAATCTCTATAATGTATATGGTAGAAAATTTCTTATGAACTTGAAATTTTACGTTATTTATAGAAGACTAAAATGGGAGATGTTTTATAGGCTTTTAGAACTTAAGCAGTAATACCAGTGAGCACTTGAACTTCATTATCCGTGAAAATAACACACAGGGTTAATATATATACCTCTGTCCAAAAGTTGAAGAACAATTTAATTGTGTTTGTTTTTAATATAAAGATAGAATTGGGGAATAAACTTTAGTTGTTATTTAGAGTGAATCTGGACATCTAAAATTGTATTAATCATTTATGTGACTCTTAACCCTTTGAGTGGGGGAGTCAGGAACATACTGTGTGTCTTGTACTGGTGATAGTATCAGGGCCACAGGTCTTCTTTTACTTGAAAAAGTATTTCATGAATGTTGTAAAAAAATCTGTTCGAACAGTACCAAAGAGTACATAGTGAAAGTAGATTTCTTTCCTACACTAGCCTGTCTCATTTTCTCATCATTACACTGTTAGAATGTCTTACGTGTCCTTGTAATTTTCTGTGCATATAGAAATGACTATAGCTCCCTTATTTAACACAAATAGGAGCTTACTATGTATGCTGTTGTGCACTTTGCTTTTTCAAAGATCTTTTTTTTTTTTGGCGGTACGCGGGCCTCTCACTGTTGTGGCCTCTCCCATTGCGGAGCACAGGCTCCGGACGCGCAGGCTCAGCGGCCATGGCTCACAGGCCCAGCCGCTCCGCGGTATGTGGGATCTTCCCGGACCGGGGCAGGAACCCGCGTCCCCTGCATGGGCAGGCGGACTCTCAACCGCTGCGCCACCAGGGAAGCCCTCAAAGATCTTTTGATACAGAACTAAATTGATAAGCATTGAAGAATCCATCCTCCGGGCCCAACAAAGTATTATTAGTATTGTCATAAATGTCTTCTCCGTCTAGGATGGTTGAATAGTAAATCAGCAAGCTTGAAAGACATGTTTACAAAGCTGCAGATCACAGTCTCATGCGTACTTTAATAAAGATGTTCTTAACTATTCGATATGAAAATGTGAAGGTCAGAAATTCTGCTTTAAGCTTAAACTTATTTGGGGAAACAGGAAGACTCTAAACTTTCCTGTATGTTTCCGGATGTATAATGTGATAGAAACAGTGCTATTTATTTCTTTACATCTCTCCTGTCATTATATATCATTTCTTCTCTATATAGCGCCTTTGGTTATATATGTGTAGAGGTTGGCCAAGTGAATTAAAATCTGTAACACTGATTTGATGTCAGACTGCACGAGCGTGCTACATTGGAAGAACACTAGACTGAGGCCAGAGGTTGAAATTTTATTCTGGTTCTACAAATTGATAATACAATTCCTCCAACTTTTTTTGTTGTTATTGTTAAAACATGAAAAATATATTTGTATAATCATGGACATATTGTTTGAACTTTCTGGACCTGAATTCAATTTATAATATACACATAGTAGTGTTACCTGGATTTAACAGTGCAGTTTTTATGAGTTGTGAGACTATAACCTAGCCTTTTCAATTAATTCATTTGTGGTAGTAAAGATGTTATCGAAGGTCTCCTTTCTGATAGGCAGGGCTTTGATCAATTGGGAAATATTAATGGACAGAAGTAAAAGAGATGATGGCTATCTAACTTGATGCCTACTCTTTAGTAAGTACAGCTTCACCCTTAAACATTAGTAAATGGTGTAGACTGCAAGTTATCACCCTCTTCATTCGGGTCCCTCAATACCAAACCAACTTTAACAGATGGAAATAAATTGTTCCTGCAGTTTCTAGAAGTATCTTCAGAAATAATAAAATGAACTATAGGGATAGTAGGCTATTATGTTCTTTATTCTTAATTTCTAGAGAAGTCCTAGAGAATATATCTATATAAATAGAAACTTTATTCTTTCAGATAACCCTAAAGGTGGTACCAGAGTACTTGTAACAATATTGAGGAAATTATTTGTCATGTAAAAAGCTTATTTGTATCATTGTAGAGAGTGCTGTTGTTTCTTTAAATGCTGGACTGATCTGTCAGTAATAAAGTCCAGTGTATTTCTGATTTTCTTGCCAGCCCAGCTCTGACTCCTGTGACCCTGTATTCCCTGTTGTTTTATAATTCATCATCAATAGACTTGAGTACCTTGGATAGCCCTATGCAGTCTCATCTTTTAATTGTTAGCACCCAAAATCCCAACTTAGGTTAAATGGGCACTAAATATATTAGCTAACATACTCAAAAACCAAAATATGTGCAAACTCTAGGGGTGAAACATTCTCCCATTCATATTGGAATCCTGTGTTTTAGAACATATTTCCGTGTAATACCACTTAGTCTGTATAGTTGACCAAGGACAGAGTTGTTGGTGAGAAGTTATAAAGAACTTTCACAGCAAGTTCTGAAAATAAGTACTTTATTTTTGTAATTAGGTCCATACCACACCTAAATTGACCTTAAGCAAGAATGTCTAGATTCTGCTTGTGAGTATGGAAAGTTTTTAGACTTCAGTGGAAAAGGATTTCTGTTACTCATTGTTAATAACTCCTTAATACTGTAACATGTTCATCCCTCTTCCACATAATTTGTTTTTCAGCATACTGAAACTTTATAACCTGCTTGGTCCTGATAAAATCTTAACAAAAACAAGTTAAAATCTGTGGTTGTCTTTGGTATTCTCCATGCTATAACCCAGTTTAACTGATGCATTTGGGACCTGGAGTTGAAATGAAATAACACCTACTGGAATTCAGAATTGCATTAACATTGCTCCAGTGGTCACAGGAACAGAACAAAAAAGAAAAAATGGAAATGAATGATTTGGAAAAAATGGCAACTTGGGGGGAAAAAACCTGAAAGAAGAAAATAAGGAAATTAAAAATTAGGAAGAAGAAAGGTATTTTTCTGTTACTTTGATTTAGCAAATAATTATTCTTTACTGTTTTCCAGTGTTCCTTCACTTTTGGTGACTTCTATATATTACATTAAAACTAAAATGCTGAGTCAAAATAGTTTGTTTTATTCAAACACTACAACTCATTTATATTACCTATATAGTGCATCAAGTCTGGGGCTTCTAATCCCAGAGGCGTTTCTTGACTACATAGTATGGTTCAAGCACTGCATGAACATGAATAAAACATTACGTCCTGAGCTTAGACGCTAATGCATTAGTAAGGATGCTCTCAGAGGAATGAGGAATATTTTGCCCAGAGTTTTAAGAGACCTCATCCTAGCTTAGAATTTCTTTTCATAAAGATGGTGGTGGTGGTAATACTGGTTTTTAGGAAAAAGTAACTCAGCTAGGTAAAAGTGAAAGTTATAAAGTGTGGCTACGGTTTAAAATTACTATTTTGTGTGCGCCTGAAATTATTTTTGATAAATGTTACCCAATAATAGTCAAAGTAATTGCACAGTAGGGTCTGTCTTATTCATTTGGTATTTTTAGTGCCTTACATATTTCCTGGCACCTTGTAGTGGTTAGGTAAATGTGTTCGATAGATGAGTGAATAAAATCCATTTTTCACTTTGAAATTAAAACTTTGAATTACTTGAGTATACAACTTTTTTCCTTTAAAATTATCTGTATCAGAAAACTAAGGCTGAATTTTTGCCTTAAAAACAAAACAGTTAAATTTTACATAAAACAGTGGGGAATTATTTAAGTGATCATACATTTTCTGAAGTAGGTCTTCAATAATTCCTTAACTAGGTCTTTGATCATTTTGAAATCTCCACGGTGTAAATAAATGGCCAATGTCTCTACATCATAGCATTGTACAAGGCTAACTGAAATGCCCTGAAATGTTTTGTAACATTCAGTGTCAACAGTAGAAACACTACTGATTCCTAGCTCTGGTTTTTTATTGATCAATTTTGATTCTTTTGTCCAAATCCCATTTTAAACCAGTTAATTTAGAGGTGATGACTTCAAAATTGCCTCCATTTTCAATGAATAAGAGTCAGTGTTGTGGTAGATTGTTAATCTCTTGGAGGTTTATTAGAAAGTCGATACTGGGATTAGAACCATACATTCTTTCTCTTACTGGACGTACATGGTATCTTTCCCAAGCAAATGCTTAAGAATCCACTGTTTAGAGGGCTGGGCAACAAGAAAATCTGAGACTTGTGTTTTGGTGCCATAATGCTCGGCTGGGATGTCATGTACATTCATGAGATGATGGAAGTACTTCACAGGGCAGTTTCTACTGTATTACTACTGGTCTTTCCTGAGACCTGGAAAGAAGAATAAGATTTTGGTAGATGGAGAATAGGTGGGGAAGATGTTTTGGTTATGGAAGCAACGGCCTGTGTGACCGTTAGTAGCTGGGGAGGGTCAGCATGTTGTGAATGTGGACAGGTTTGAAGAGTGGGGCGTAAGATGGGAAGATGTTTGCCACCCTCAGACACTGAGAGACTTGAAAATCGATGCCTTTAAGGTTGAGATCACACACGCACACGATGGACATCAGTAACACTGGAATTTTCAGAGTTTGGTCTTGTTCAACTCACATTTTACAGATGAGGGAACACACACTGTGAGGCCACTTAAGTACGTAGTGGCTGAATAGGACTCATTGGTGATGATTGTTTTTATGTTTTGTTTATACCGAACAGCATATGGTTTATTAATTTTTTTTTTCAAAATTTATTTGGCAGCATTGCTTAGCCTCTCAGACCCATCCTGTTGGGAGAGCTCACACCAGCATTATTGTGCTAGATGCTGCTGACGAGAGGGAGGTATCAAATGACCTAAATATATGTCTACCAAGTTACACATGATGCCCGTAGTTACCAGGCTGAAGGGCTGAATGAATAGCAGGAGCCTAACACTCAGCAAGTCTATTCGAGGCCGAATTGGACGTTATGAGGCAATGATGTTTAAAAAGAAAGGAAGTAAAGGACACTTCGATACAGAACCACCATTGGAACCTTAAACTGTCCTGATCCAGGCCAAGTGGCATATTTGAGCTCTTACACATTTTGGCCATGTGTCTCTAAATTCGTGCTAAATTTATGTACCATATTTCCGCTCTCACTGGTGCTGAAATTTAAATGTGTTAGTGGTGTAACTGGATTTTTGCGAATTAGAAAGTACCTCAACTGGTTTTAAAAACTGGGAAAGCGTTTTTAGGCTACAAGTACAAGTGAAGTTTGTGATCATGTTATGAAATACAATTCTTGGCATGTGGGAAGTGCTCAAATATTTCTTGAAAAAATGATCTGGATCAAAAAGGACTTGTGGAAATAGTATTTTTGATCCTGCCACTGTTTTGATTCAGTAATTAAAAAGAATACGATGCAGGCAGGGTGATGTCTGTTTTAAAAATAGGTCACATATTTGGCCCAAATTAAAATTCTATTTACACATCCATTTATAGCTGTCTTTAACTTCATCCCTTGCAAGATAGGCCATTGAAAAAGTGGTGCAACCCTTAATATGTATGTATATTTTAATAACTTCAGGATCAAGGGTCTGCTAATGAGCTCACGTTTGGATTACATTTGAGTTGTATGTCTGAATTCACCTGCCACTGATACATCTCAAAAGAAGTACGTTTATTTGATCTGAGCAGTACTGTCTTTTCCTATTTCTCTTTCTTCACCTTTATAAAATGGAAGTTGCAACTCTGGACATTATTCCTTAGGGCACTGGAAGGATGAATTAAATGGTTTTAAGTACTCTTCCCCCCCACCCCCCCACCCCCCGCAAGGAGAAAAACACGGCTTCTTAAACCCCAAGTAGAAGACTGTTCAATCGTTAGCATTTTAGTATTCTTGACTTTTTCAGACATTTAACAAGAGATGGAAGGAGTGGGGTGGCTTTTGAGTTTAGTCTCTCAATCCATCCACTAGATGTCTCTCTTTTCTCCATTCATAAATGAATATATTTCAATTAGATTTGCTATCAACACTTTGGAGCTGGGTTAGAGGAACAACACGTTTCACTTTCCCATTTAAAGGATGCCATCTTCAGCAACATACCTTTGACTTCAGTAAAAATGAAATGTTCCTTAGGCTGTTTCAGTAATGCACAGTGTGATTTATTCTGCAGTATCAGTTTAACGTTCTATATGCTAAATACTGTTCAAGATGCAGGAGCATTATAGCAAAACAGAAATGGTGTTCTTTTCTGAGACTTTAAGGGTAGGCTTTGTACAGTTTCTCTTTAGTGATGTAGATCATTGGAAAGATGCCAAGTTAATTGCAAAGTCAACAAAGAAATCGATAAGATCAGTTTCATCTCAAGTTACAAAGACATGATTTGATAATTGTCTTTAATTCATGCAGATTTGCGACACCCATCAACTTAAGTTCCACATTTGTCTAAGGTTAATATATAAAAGGTAAACGAAGGTTTCTTACCCAGAAAAAAGTTCAGAACTACGTCCATTTTGCAACATGTGATCAGGAGCTCCTTGAGTGGTGTGTTTTACATATCAAACTGAACCTTAGGTGACAGCATGGATTGGTTTGGCCAGTTGTTCTTTGTATTTTAGCATAGAATTAACCATAGGTGTCCTGATCCTGAGATACCTGAGCTTTGGCTTCGGAGAGGGTTGTGATTTCAGTTTTATATTCCAGAGTGTTATTTATTCAGGATATATATACCCTCTTCTGTTCTATAATTTAAATTGGTTATTTCCCACAGAAAATCTCAACTTTTTTTTTTAACTGACCGAAGTCATAAAATTGTAACAAGAACCGAGAAGTTATGGTGTTCTGAGACTAGGGCTTGTGTACTCTGCGTCACCTACATTCTTGGCTAGATCATTTCCCATTCCCAAGCAGCTTTCCTGCTTGGGCCCTTTATATTCTCAACATGAGCAACAGTAGCAGAAGGAAGTGATTAAAGTTCCTTAAGTAAGTGGCCTTGGGCCATTTTAGCCTAAGTAGCAAAGAAATGAAATGAAGTTACACTTTATCAAAGAAGCAAGCATTTTTGTTTCCTCTATGTGCTGTTACATTGTCCTAGAGATGCCTCATAAAACCTGCCAAGTGGCCTCAAATACCACAAGCCTAAAGCTAACTCTTAAAAGAGTCACCTTTAAGAATGTCTCCCCCTCCCCCTCCCCTCTTATCCTTGGGTAGGATAAGACAGAAGAAAAGGCTGATTACTGTTCCCATTCATAAAACGAGCAAGGTCTGAAAGATGCCAGTTTCAAAGTATATAACTCCCATGAGCAGGATTTTCACAGGCTAATCCGAGTCATAGCCGCCTATTTCCTTCGAGAGTTCCTTTTGTAGGTTCAACGTTGCTGAATGGATTCGTATAGAAATCCCGTTCAATGATTGTTTCTTCCAGCTGAGGAAGAATGGCCTCCCTTCAGTTTTGCAAGTGGGGAGGTCTTTGGGTTGTTGAAGAGCTCCCTGACCTACCGCGTGCCTCGACCTAATCTTCGTTTTGCTTGGGCTTGGTGTGCCGTTTTGGTGAACTTGAAATATTGCTATTTCTTGATAATCAAATTCAGTCCAAAGAATCTTTTTGAGCCTCCATCACGTAGGAGGCACTGTGCTAGGACCTTGGTGGGGACACAGGGCACTTTGCTGTTACAGCTTAACTTGGAGACAACCCTGAACATCACTAACGAAATGCAGCACCGTGTGTGTTTCAGGCTGTAATGGGGGCGAGAAAGCAAAAACTAGCTCAGACTGAGAAAATATAAATCTGCATTGCCCTTCATGAGGCACAGATAAAGCCAGCTGCACAGTTAACAGGAAACAGTATTTCTCCCATGGACATGCTGCAGCTGTAGTGTGTCATAACAACTCTCTTCGAGGGACTGCTGCTTTCTGAGAAACTTTGTTTTCTAAATATCACAGACTATCAGAAATTTTGCTATTTGAAATTGTATCAGTAAGATGAAATATCTCCCTTTTATGTAATTTGCTTTGATACAAAAGTTGCCTTAGCTTGCAAATGAGCGACAGAGCTTCAAATAAGGGTTTGGGAACACAGCACTGAACATACCAACTTTTGTTTCCAAGGATACAGAACCCTAGGTCCAATTTGTCGTCCAAACCTGATGTTCAGCCCTTTACACAGTGCCCTGCCTTGCTCTGAGCCTATCACAATGTTGATTTCTTTAAATTTCACCCTTCCACCCAAATTGGTAGTTTCCACATTTCCTCCAAGTGCAGTACATGTGCAGGTACTTTCATAGCAATGGATATTGTCAGACTACTGTTGACTTTGTCAGACGATTGGTTTGCTTCTGGAAGCCTTAGGCTGATTGGGCTAGGACAGATGTCCACTTTGACATTCTCAGTTTAGCATTAAATCTATGTGTAATGTATTTACATAATACATACGTTGCATATATCCATGTATCCTGTTTTTTCACTTTTAATGGTTTTGTGTGGAGATAATTTTTCTTCCACAAAGTAATCTCTTCCTGGAGGGTGGCGTCTGTGCTTAAAATCCCCTCTGATGTTTTTTTTTCGGTGTCTTGACCAGCATTGTGCATACAGTAGATGTTCAATAAACACTTTCCACAAAGAAGCTTCACATCTTAGCTATTTCTTTGAGGCTTTCTCCAAGTTTGAAACCTAACAGATTGTGGTATCCTCTTCCTCACAATTCTACCTCTGCTTCATTAAAGTGCAAGTTAACCCAGGCAATGAGGCGTGGTGCAGTTGAAGCTTTTTATAGCTCCATCTGTCTGCAGTCACCTAAATGTCAGTGGATAGATGTATTTGTCATAATGTGCGGTAAGTGCAAATAAGCCCCCCGTTAGTAGTATCACTAGAGATAAAACAGATGCACAGGAACTCAAAGAGGTGATAAACTGTCAGATTGCACTCTAAGGAAATACAGCATGTCATTGGTAGCTGAAAATGTGCAGAAGTAAATGCACAATTCCTCACTCCAACCCGATTTGTTTTCAAACCTTTGCGTATTTACTTTTGTTCGTCCACCACTTTGGTTGAAATAAACCATTAATTAAAAACAGCTCAGGAAAACCACAGACGATGTTAATAGATCTCCACACGGCAGCAGCAAAACAGTCTCAATTCACCGAACTGCCTTCCAGGCGGGCCTTGCCCTTTCTGTAGAGGATGGTGGAGAAGTAAAAGTCTCTGGCTCTCAGGGGCTGCTGGGGGATCGGTGTCGCTGACCATCTTATGCCTAAAATAATGCTTTTCCTTGAAACTTACGTATGCAGGGATTCATAAAACCAGCAGAAATAGGAAGTAGTAGAGAAAGCCTTTTGAGTCACCAGGAAGGGTTTGGTAAAAGGCCACACGCTGCATAATCCGTGCTCCTTCCTCATGGTTGTGCCCCTGAGGTCATGTTTGCCTGACACGTGGTCCTGAAAGCTCTCTGTTCCAGTGTTTGCTCCCTAATGAATGTCAGTATATTAGATTCTGAGCTAGTGACAAGGGACTTACCTGTGTTCCTGTCCTCACATTCCTCTGGATGTACTAAATGGTTTGATTAAGCCCGATCACTTCAGTGATGAACACTGGAACGGTTTTATTTTTCTCCACAGAACGCGCGTGAAGGAACCGGGGGAGAGTCAGTCCCAATGTGTGCTGTTACGTTCCTCAGGATCCGCCGTTTTGTGGTCTGGGTGTGTTACTAAAATTGCAGTCTCAAGTCATTTCAAAACCCCTGTCCTTTACCACAGCTCAGATTGGCCGGGGCTGCCCAGCAACGTGACGCTAAGATGTCCAGGTCCCGAGCACTCTCCCCTGGCCCCCTTCCCCTGCACCTGCTTCCCCAGGGGTGGGAGGTCGGAGAGTTTGCTGTTCTCCGATCAGGTTTCTAATCCTACAGATTCATTATGGCCAGACGGGGGACCGGCAGGCCAGGCCGGGCTCTGCCGAGGCGGTGAGCCTCCTGGGGAGTCTGCGGCGTCTTCTGCCTGGAGGTGTCATGCTCACGTGCTCTGAAGCTCACCCCTGCTGTGGCAGCCCCGACCAGCTGCAGACCCCACCTCATGCACATTCCACGTCACCAAAGCACACATCCAACTGGAGGATACAATGCAGAGATCTCCAGACATCGGGAAACATTCTCTTAGAGCCGGTCCCCCAGCCTGGGTGAGAGTCTGGGGACAAATTGAACACGTCCCTTTCTCCATGCGAAGGAGAGAGAGAAGCCACGTTCTCAAGAAGAAAACTGTGTGAGGTGGTAACCCGCTCCCTGTCTCCAGCTGTCTTTAGCCCGTCCTTGTACCCGCCAGGCTGACAACCGGTGCTTTACAGACCACTGTCTTCTGGGGCTCCTGATGGAGTTTCCCGATGCTGAACCAAACATCTCCAGGATGCTGTTCTTCCTGGCTGGCTCTCTCTCTACACTGAGTCCCCAGTCCTGCCGTCCCCAGTATCACTCCAGGAGTGGGTTTCATTTTCAGGACCACATGTGTTGCCGGAGATGCTCTGACCTGTCTTGAGCTCATCTTCTGATATTTGACAGGAGGAATCTACACACGTCAGCAAGGCCTGAATGCACCGTGTATGTGAAAGGTAATGAAGATTCCCAGTCATGATCCTAAGCCTTGGTTTTGATAATTTTTCCACAGAAAGATTCAATTCTGTTCAATAAATATTTTAAAAATAGTCGAAAAAAGCAAGTGTTTAAAGGAGTATATTTTTTGCTACCTGGAAAACAATGTTGACAACTAGTTAAAAATATAACTACCAGTCATATATATTACTACCAGTAATATAACTACTATAATTCCCTGGCAGTCCAGTGGTTAGGACTCTGTGCTTTCACTGCTGAGGGCACAGGTTCAATCCCTGGTTGGGGAACTAAGATCCTGCAAGCTGTGCAGCGTGGCCAAATTAAAAAAAGACAAAACAAAATAAAAAACTACTATCTATTGAACACCTACTCTGTGCTAGGCAGTGTTTTCGATACTTCACACTTAATCCCATGAATCGAGCATCACTAGCTCCATTTACAGAGGAGAAAAATGAAGCTGAGCATGGGCAAAAGACTTTGACCAAGGTAGAATCCATTTGGATACATGTAACAGAAAAATCCAACTCAAATGGATTAACTAAATAAGAATGTAATCTTGTACTGAAGCAGTCTATAGGTAGGTCGCTCCAGGATTGATTAACCTGATAATCCACTGACCTCATCAGGGACCCCGTTTTCCCTTTCTGCCGCACCAGTCTCAGCACGGGAGGCTCTGTGTTTGGGCTGTCTCTTCCCATGGTTGACAGTGAATGGTTGCTTTTTCAGGTCTCCTGTCCAGACATAATCACGTCCAGCCACAGAAGAGATTTCTCTTCCTGGATGATCATTTTTAAGAAAATGGGCAATTTCCTACACGCCTCCCAGAAGAGTTCTCCTTACGTCTCCATGGTCAGAATTACAACATATGTCCATGCTAAATTGAGTGGATTTCAGTGTCTGGCTTAGTGAGAGCAAGTGGAAGAGTGTATCTTACTGAGATAAATAGGCTGCTTGGAATGGGTGTGTGTGCACGTGTTGGATTGTTGGATACACAGCTCCCCTCAGAGCAGAGCAGGGATGCATCCCAAAGCCTGGGCTTGTCTCACGCATTCCCCAAACTCACATATGCATAAACGTTTACTGTGTGTGGCTATTATGAAAAATGTGACTGGAACAGATCCCAATGTTTGAGAGATTTACACTTGTGATTATATTTGGGTTAGGTAAGTATTAACACGTGTTCACTTTCTCTGAATATTGGCCAAATGGTGTGTGGAGCAACTATGGTCTTGAAGAGTGTGACGTCCTAGCAACAGGATAACTTAGCTCCTCTGACCCGTGTTATAGTCTCTTCTTACATAGCATCCCCTCTCACTCTCTCCTGACTGAGTAGTTGTGGCTAATGAGTTTGGGAAGGCAGACAGATTGAACAGGCCCTTGAATTTCAGGCCAACGGATATAGACGTTTGTTTTCTCTAAGGAATATGGAGTCATTGAAGACTTTAGCCAGAAAAAGACATGACCCCCAACTGTGATTTAGGAAGATTAATTTATCAGAGTGGATGGGAAGAACTGATTCAGAGAAAAATCAGAGGTCTTTCCCTTTGTAGGAGGTATGACTCTCAGTCTAGTCTAGTGTCTAGTCTAGTCTCCATCAAGTCTAGTGTACACGAAACGCCCATTTCTTTCTTTCAGGTTGAGTTTTCAGTTTCATTCTGCTGGGCCGATAGGAAATTCAGTCTCTGTCGTTGTTTGGCACTCCTGCCTTCGCAAGGACGCTCTAAATCTCAAAACTTAAGGAGGTACCTGAGAGGCTTGGGAAGGACCCCGACCCTCCACTGCATCATGGGTGCACTGACATCTGTAAAGCTGAGTGGCCTCCTGTGCCGTAGGGTATGGGAAGCTTTCCTAAGTCTAGGACCCTTGGAGCCCAAGGTCCAGGGTCCCTGAAGACCACACAGCCCTCTCCTCTGAGTGGTGTTTCCTCTTCAGTGTGCTACCATCAGAAATACTCAGGTAACTCCTCCCATCACCCTTTCCCAATCTCTGACCTCTTTTTAAATTTTATTTATTTATTTTTGGCTGCACTGGGTCTTCGTTGCTGCGCGCGGGCTTTCTCTGGTTGCGGCGAGCGGGGGCTACTCTTTGTTAGGGTGCACAGGCTTCTCATTGCGGGGGCTTCTCTTGTTGCGGAGCACGGGCTTTAGGTGCGTGGGCTTCAGTAGTTGTGGTGCGTGGGCTCAGTAGTCGTGGCGCACGGGCTCACTTGCTCCGCAGCATGCGGGATCTTCCCGGTCCAGGGCTCGAACCCGTTTCCCCTGCATTGGCAGGCGGATTCTTAACCACTGCACCACCTGGGAAGCCTTCTGACCTCTTATTAAACTTTGCAATCAGTGGCATTTGTAGACTTCATGTGTAGAGCCTGATGTGTTTGGATAAATGGAATAGCCATATAACCACAGCCCAACCAAGATCCAGACCATTCCTCTCACTCATGAAAGCTCCCTTTTGCCCCCTTCCACTCAGTCCTCCCCCCTACCCCAAGGCAGCCACTCCATTGAGTGCGGTCCCTATCAATTAGTGCACCTGTTCTAGAATTTACTATAAATAGAATCCTTCAGCTTTCACTCAACATTGTATATATGAGACTCCTCCACACGGTTGTGTATATCAATGTTCATTTTTGGTGCTTAATATTACCTTTATATTGTTGCATAGTATTCCACTTCTTTTGTCTTTCCCTGTCTCTCCTCCTCTTTCCTTAAAAGCATCTCCTTTGTCCCCTTGTTGCCCTCAAAGGCATTAAGTGTGCTTTCTCCAATAAAAGCCAGAAAGGATTTTATGAGAGGCAAGGATGCACCAAGTGTTCAGCTGTCTTCATGAAATGGAGGAGGGAATTGACAACATGAAAACACACAAAGTAATCTCAAGAAGTTAGCCTACCACTTAATTCTCCAGAAGAGAGAAAGGGCAGGCCTGAGTTAGCATGCAGTGTGGGAACAGGGTCAAGAGAGTGGGTATGAGAAAGCTGGTGCAGAGTGGCTGCCGATGGAGTTCAGTGCATCATGAGACCCGGGCAGAGGTGGAGGAAAGACAGTGCTGAGCCTGGGTCGGGGGTGAGGATGGATGTTGGTGCCGACAGCAGAAACAGGAATAGAGCAGGTTTAGGTTGGGAAGTGATGAGTTCACTTTGGTACCTGTTGATTGTGAGGGGTGTATGGAAGGGAACAACAGAAACGTCCACGAGGCAGGTGGAAACAGATCTCTAGGTCAGTAGCACCCTTCAGAACTGAAGATGAAGATCAAGAGTTATGGACAAAGAGGTGAATGGTGAAATCGTGAAAAAGGAAAGTTAAAGGAGAGAAACAAGGCAAGGACAGGGCTTTGGAGAATGCCATGCAGGGGGCTCAAGGAGGAAGAGGAGTCAAAGGAGGAAGGAGTGGTGGTCATGGCATTAGCATGAGAATCGCGGAGAGTGCAGTGTCTTGGGAATCAGGAGAACAGAGGACATTAAGGAAATCGCTGGCAGGAATGCCAAAAGCTGTAGAGTTGACCAAGACGAAGGCTGAAGAAAAGGTCATGACATTTCCCAAATGGAAGATCACTGGTGGCTTTTGAGGGATCAGCTTCAGTAGAGAAATGGGAATTGCAGCAGGTTGCAAGGTGCTGGGGCGTAGGAGAGGGTCCTGAGACAGACCTAATGATTCTTAACAGCTTTTTTCAAGAAATGTGCACCTGGGCCTCCCTGGTGGCGCAGTGGTAGAGAGTCCGCCTGCCGATGCAGGGGATACGGGTTCGTGCCCCGATCTGGGAGGATCCCACATGCCGCGGAGCGGCTGGGCCCGTGAGCCATGGCCGCTGGGCCTGCGCGTCCGGAGCCTGTGCTCCGCAATGGGAGAGGCCACAGCAGTGAGAGGCCCGCATACCGCAAAAAGAAAAAAAAAAAAAAAAAAAAAAAGAAATGTGCACCTAAAGGAGTGAAAAAGGGTTCCGTGTAGCAGAGTGGTGGAAGGAGGGGAGAGAGGACAGGTTGGGTGGGCTTGTTTATCCCAGGAAGTGGGGAGAACGCCCGGGGGCTGGGTGAAGGAGGCATGGTGAGAGAGTCGATTAGTGGTTTCTGATTCAAGTTCCCAGAAGAGGTAAGAGCTGGTGGGATGGAAAGTGAGAGGGGGCGGGTTAACGCTGGAAAAGTGATGGGTCAGTCCTAGTCCTCTTGTTGGAAAGAGGGGAGGAGAGGGCGGCACAGCCCCAGCTCCAGTGGCTTGTCCTCCGCATAACATGGCTCCTTCAGAGATTTTTTTGTTCGATTTACTCTGAACGTGTGAAGTTGATAAAATGTGCCACTTAGGGTTCGGGAGGTTGGATATCAGCACAGCATATAGAGGTGGCCTCTCCCAACTGCCCAAGGCTAGATGGCAGCGATCCCTCTCCCGAGAGTCCGTCTGTAGCCCCTCTGTCGTGTTGTGGCAGGGATGGCGGCAAGCCCTAGGTTCGGGACCGCACCGTGATGTGTTAACAGGAGACACTGGGCACAAGACCTCTGATCAGATTCATCGGGGTGGAGTTACCCGGCACTACCAACTGAGATGAGCACTGGCTGCAGAGGTTGGCAAGATGAGCCTGGGACATGCCAGACTTTGAATTCAGGTCACCTTCTGGTTCGTATTCATTTTCAGAATTGTATCTGCAGCATAAAAGGGGCTCTCGGAAGACTGAATGGGCTTCACACTGAATGTGATGCTGTGAGTGTACCGTTCCCTCAGGCCAGAGTGCTTCCCTACTCCTCCTCTACCACCAGTTGGTGGTACAGTGAGGCAGCGATGCTGTGGTATTTTTACCCGACCCCAGGATCCTGGTTGTGTTCTGGAGGGTTGAAGTTGCCAGAACTCTGGCTAGGTCTTAAAAGGGATACATATTTTTTAAAACCCTAGCAAGTGGGGACTTCCCTGGTGGTTCAGTGGTTAAGACCCCACGCTTCCACTGCAGGGGGTACAGGTTTGATCCCTGGTCAGGGAACTAATATCCCACCTGCCGAGTGATGCAGCCAAGAAACAACAACAACAATAACAGCAACAAAACAAACCCCAAACTAGCCAGTATGGCCAGTCAACAGGCCCAAATATACACAGACTGAAATATATGTAAGTATATTTTGACCTTCTCGGCAGAGGATACTGGTCCAAGGCTGCTCCACTATTCACATTGTGGTGGCTTCCTTATCTGATAGTACAGATTTTATCATTGATGCTTCTGGAAAAAAAAGACATTTCCCACCTCCCTCACCCACACATGTGGATCTTACAACTTCTTGTCAATTCCTTCTGTTACCGGTGCCTAACCTTAAACTACTCGTGGTGGGTGCCGCGGGCGTTAACCTACGAAAGTATAAACGATGTATCTAGGAGGCCATCTTTCTGGAAGATGTCTGTACTCAAGGACACTAGTTTTTCTGAATGTTTAGACGACAGCTCCTGAAATTCTATCAGTGCCCACAGAGTGGGGAGAGCTCAGAAACCGGAGGCTGTAACAGTGTGTCTCCAGCGGCTTCCACCTCCCTCCCACTGTGGTCCTGGTTGTTTTTCGTTTGTGAACTCCCTCTGCCTGGAGGTGAATGCGCCCGCACGCGGAGCCCCAGCAAGATGTTCTCCAGGCCTCTGGGAACTTGCCTTGTGACGGATGGTGGCAAATTAAATTGGCAACTGAAAAAAGTCAGAGCGTTCCCAGGCCCTCTGCTGGGGGAGCGATTCCAGAGGGGGAGAGGCAGGGAAGACACGTAGCTGGAAAGTGGCCAAAGTCATTGGGCGCTCGGCATCAGTCTGGCCAATGAACACTTCCTGAACGCCTATGAAGAAGGAGCTGCTCCAGATGCTACAGGCAGACACAGAGATCACAGAGACCAAACTTTGTCCTCTATCTAGTAAGTCTGAGAGCACATGGAGGGGCGCAGGGACAGTTCTAGGCTGGGCAGAAGGAGGAACGCAGGCTTCTGTAAGGGTGAACCGAAAACTGTAGCCACCATACAATAACATGGTAACGTGCGTGGACAGGGTAGGTCTTGAATGACATGAAGAGGAGGAGAGAAACAAAATTCCGGGGCTGGAAGGGACACTTGGCAATCCCCTCAATTTAAGGGTGGGGAAACCGAAGCCCCTCTTCAGTAGGATAAAGTGGTTTGTTCAAGGTCCAGGTCACTCAGTAATTTGGTACTCAGTGATTAATAGTACTACTACTAGTAGAATAATACCATAAATAAAAGTACTAACAATACTGTAGTATGAATGAGAGTGGTAATAATAGTACTATCAGTGCTACTAATAGCTGACATTATAGAGCACTTACTGTGTACCAGCCTCTATTCTAAATGCTTTCTGTGTATTATCTAATCGAGTACTCACAGCTGGTTATGGTGCTTTCACCTCCATTTCACAGATGGAAAAACAGAGGCAGAAGAGTCCAAGTAGCTTGCCCAAAGCCATGGAGCCAGAAAGCGTTGGAACTGAGATTCACCCTAGGCAGTTGGGCTCCAGAGCGTGTGCTCTTCATTTCTGAGCTACACAGCCCCTCAGGCCTCTGACTTGTGGTCCAGTGCCCCTTGGACTGAGCATGTAGGGTACTGAAGAGACACTGAGCAAGGGAGTGACGGGACAAAAGTGATACTTAAAGTTGATTCGTGTGGCTTCAGGGGTCGAGGTGGACTAGGGAAGAAATGGAGAAGGGAGACCAAGTAAAAGATTGTCTAGATACAGGTGAAATGAACATCTGGACCACAGCAGGAATAGAGAAGATTGCATTGGACAGGAATGATCAGTTAGTCATCACGCACCCCCTAGTACAAATCAGCCTGCTGCTTATCCTCTTAGAAAACAAAACTCTGACCTGTAGAAGGTGGGAACGGAGAGAAGGAAGAAAACCAAAAAAGGGGAGAAATAGTAAAGAGAAGGGGCAAAGGGGGCAAAAGTAAAAATGGAACAAATGTAGGTGGTTTCCCCCATGTTTCTTACATACAGGTCCTGGTCTTTGGGGGATGGTTTCATGTGCTTTGGGTAAACGCCCGTGTCAATGTGTCATCGCGTGAGGGTCAGAAAGAACAGAACGAGAAAGATGCCGTCTCCTAGCGGGAATGAGACCTTCACAAGGGAATAAACACCACGTTAGGAGCCCAGCTAGTTGTCAGGGACTGGGGATGCCCTCAGGGAAGGACTTGCTGCCCCCTTGCTGGGAGGCCTGTAGCAGACAGCCTACAGCAGTAGAGGGCCTCCCTGCCCCAGGGCTTGCCTTTGCTAGGCGACCCACACCCAGTGACTGATGGATACGAGGGTATAAAGGCTGGGACGTCTTCGCCCAATGTGGGCAACCCCGACAGGCCGTCTACACTGCAGAGCTCCCCGTGGGGACGGCGGAGGCTGGTCTTTGGCCGCATCGCAGCTCAGTTCTTCATCCTGCCTCTTTCCCCTCCCGCAGCCTGCCCACCAAACTGCAGTCGCTTCCCGGGGAACCCAGGGGCCATCAGGGAAGCCTCTGGCTGCCTCGTCTGCCACCCACTGCGGCGTGACTGCTGTGATGGGGAGTGGGTGTCTCCTTCCTCCGTCACCAGGCACTTCCTCCCCGAAACAGTTTGCACCCTGGACGGTGATCGGAGAAAACCTGCTCTTCGGGCGGGCAGAGGTGTAGCCACCTCCCTTGCTAGAACCTTCAGACAGGCCCGAGCAGGATGGTTTATCTCATTGTGGATTATAGGTGTTATATAGAGCATGGAGTCCCTCAGAATTTTTTCTATTAGAAGTGATTTTTTATTTCTGTGAACTCCTCTGACTCCCCCAGGTGACCTCAGAGGTCTGGCAGCTCGGGCTTCAGGATCTACTGACAGATCTTCAGAGAGAGAGAGTGTGTGTTGTGTGTGTGTGTGTCTGTGTGTGTTTGTGTGTCTGTGTGTGTGTGTCTTTATTATAAGTAACCACAGAGCCTGCTCCAGTAGAAAAAGGGGAATTCCCTGGTAGACACAGCGAGGCTCATGAAGTTTGAGGGCCAGCGTGCAACCCGGGACACAGACTGCTCCAGAGCACAGACAGGAGGGTCTCTGCCGCTGGCTGTTCTCCGGTCTGGGGTCTGCTCGTGGCCGGCCAGCCTTGGTTGCTTTCCTGTGCACGTGGTGGCAGCAATCGCCCCTCAGTACCCCCTCACTGCAGATCTAGCTGCAACAGTTCATGGTTTCTGAATACCGATTCCAAATCCCAAATGCCAGGAAGTCAAGAATCTGGCTGCCCAGCTTGAGTGAGATGGCCATCCCAGCTCAACCAACTGCGGCCGGGGACTGGTGGACAGGCATGCTGGGACCCCCATCTTCATTAGGGGCGCAGAGTCTCAGAGGAAGGGGCCATGGTGAGCTGGGGAGAGGACCCCTCCACAGAAGGATTAACCACATGTGTGAATCTGTCCATGGAGAGTTGGACTCGACAAGCAAAAGGCTTTGAATGAGGGATGACGAGATTTCTCAAGATACAACTCTCAGAGATGAATGGCCACGATAAAGAGAAGCAGAATTATACTTCAGAGGAACAGAATAGACACTGAATAGCGATTTGATTTACAGTCGTCCCTCCCTTATCCACAGGGGATACGTTCTAAGACCCCCAGTGGATGCCTGAAACCATGAATAGTACCAAATCCTACATGTACTATGTTTTGCCTATACATACATAGACACAGTAAAAGATGAACAATAACTAATCATAAAATAGAACAATCATAACAATATACTGAAATAGGACTTCCCTGGTGGTTCAGTGGTTAAGAATCCACCTGCCAATGCAGGGGACACGGGTTCAAGCCCTGGTCCGGGAAGATCCCACATGCCGCGGAACAACTAAGCCCGTGAGCCACAACTACTGAGCCTATGTGCCGCAACTACTGAAGCCCGCGCGCCTAGAGCCCATGCTCCGCAACAAGTGAAGCCACTGCAATGAGAAGCCCGCACACCTCAACAAAGGGTAGCTCCCGGTTGCTGCAACTAGAGAAAGCCCGTGTGCAGCAATGAAGACCCAATGCAGCCAAATAAATAAATAAAATAAATAACAATATACTGTAATAGAAGTCATGTGAATGGGTCTCTCTCAAGGTATCTTATTGTACAAATTGAATGCCCTTTCCGTCTTAACTAAGCACTTACCACGTGCTGTGGTCGTAACTTCTGCAGTTTGAGGTGTGCCAGCAAAATTAGCAGGGACTCCTTTTTCCTTCTTCACAATTTCACGGATAGATTTGTTCTTACTGTAGATCTTAGCAACCTCAGCATATGATTTTTTTTTTTTTCTCTTCTCATTACATCCAGAGCTCTCCCCTCTTCACTTAAAGGGAGCCCTTTCTTTGGTTGGCATCCGAATCGCCAGCACCAGCGCTCTTGTGCATTGGGGTCATTATTCAGTAAAATAAGGGTGACTTGAACACAAGCCCGGAGCCTTCCCAGCTGTTGCTCTGACACCGGTCGGCTCCTAAGTGATCAATAGGCAGCTGCGCCCAACAAAGCGCTGAGTCACATCCGGGAGGGATTTAAAACCGCGCGGGATTTAAAACCGCGCGAGATTTCTTCATGCGGCTCAGAATGGCGCGCTATTTAAGATGTGTATGAACTGTTTTTTTCTGGAATTCGCTAATTAATATTTTCAGACCGTGGTTGACCGTGGGTAACCGAAACCGCAGAGAGCCAAACCGCAGGTAAGGGGACGGCTGTCCTTGTAAATGGGACAAAGGAGGCCAGGAAACAGACTCTGTTAGATGCTTCTGATTGGTTCTGAGAATAGCTGTATGTGGAGTCCAATATTTAAGGGGAAGAGCCCGTATCTGGATGCTGAGCTTTCGCTCGATCTCGGAGTACTATTTCCATGGGCATTCTGTCGGGCGAGCTGCTCTCAGGTGCTCCGTTTCAAGCACAGGACGTGAGCAGTTTCCGCAATATCCACCAGATGGTACCTTCCTACCAGAAATTAGGTTTCAGGCTGTGGAACTCCACGTTGCTTTTCCGCCCCTCAGACGAACTGCAGCATCAGACGCCTGCCCGGCTGCAGTCAAAACGCAGCAAGCCGGGAAGAATGAGTCCCCGGGGGAGTGGGGTAGGCGAGCCTACAATATTTTTATTTCCGAGAATATGGAACAGTAGTCGAGTGTTCTTTTTGTGCTGGAGTAGCGGCTTGCCGAGTGTGGACCAGAGTCATAGAGAAGGCCACGTGTGAGGGGAGGGCTGCGGGGTGAGCCACCCCAAGAGGTCCTGGCTATCCGAGTCCTCCCTCCGTGATGCCTCTGTGGTATCCTACCAGTTGCCAAACACCTCGCTGCTGGCGTTTCTCTGACATTATAACCAGTAGCCCTGTTTAAAAAAAAAAAGCCTTTGTTGGAGAGACTTCTTGTTTGTTCAACACTTTGGATTCTAAGACCTGAGCTGTAATCCCCACCCGCAGGGTTGTTTAGCATCCCTGGACTGGGGAAGGTCATGACGTTTACTGCAGTTTAGGCCTAAAAAAAAAAAAAAAAAGAACCAATGAGCTAGGGTAAAAATAACTTTATCACATACCATTTAAATCACCTCTAGAAACTCACCTAAGCTCAAATGTATGTTGTCTGTGTCACGCTTGGCCAAATATTTTCTATTGAAAAATTGATGTCACTACAAAATATGAAAGCATCCTTAAATGTTAAAAAAATAAAATAAAAATTTAGGCCCTGCCCGATAGACTTGGGAGCACAGGTAGTAAATAGACACAATGGTCCCAGGTTGGGGAGAGAGAAGGCAGTACTGGGGGTGAAAAGAGACGGGGTGCTGGGGGGTCTGAGCCCAGGGAGGCTGCATTGCTCTCATCCACCTTCAGCCAAGTTCCCAGGGAAGGGCTGGGCTTATGGGACCTCGGGGTGAGGACCTGAGCCCCTGGGGGGAACACAGGAAGGGTGGGAGGGTCTCAGAGCAGAGAGGGCTGTCCCTCGCCCCACAGCAGAGGGCCAGAAAGACCCAGGTGCTTTCGAGAGGCATAGAACCAGCAGGGGAAATCCGTGGGCTGGAGGGCACCTCTCAGAGAGTGCACTGAATTGCATGGTGTCTCTTCCAAATTCACGTCCACCTGGAACCTCAGAATGTGACCTGATTTGGCAGTGGGGTCTTGCTGATATCCTCAAGTTAGGACGAGGTCATACTGGATGAGGGTGGGCCCTAATCCAATAGTTTACTGTCCTTAGAAGTGGAGGAACATTTGGACAAGAGCTGCACACACAGAGAGAAGACAGCCACACGAAGATGGAGGCAGACATGGAGGGATGCAGCCACAAGCCAGGGAGCACCAAGAATTGCCAGCGACCACCAGAAGCAAGAAGAAGCAGGGGAAGATTCTTTCCTAGAGCCTTTGGAAGGAGCATAGCTCTGCGGACACCTCGATTTCAGATTTCCAGCTTCCAGCACCGGGAGAGGATAAATTTCCATTTTTTAAAGCCACCCAGGTTGGGGTTCTCTGTTTTGGCAGCCCCAGCAAACTCATCCTGCCAGGAGTGAGGATGGTGGACGAGCAGTCAGTGTGGGTCACACGTGAGGGGCAGGTGGAGTGAGAGAGGCCCCTGTACATGCCAGCACTGAGGGCTGGGTGGGCCCGACTTGGCCCAGAAGGTTTGCAGCCAGAGTCCTGAACTATATGACATGACATTTCCCACATCAGGGAGAATGAGGCTTGGAACAGAAGTTGAATAAGAAAAAAGTAAAACTTACTTTAAAACTTTTTTTTTTTTTTACTGCTTGGGTTTGTAAACTAAAATGTAATACCAATTGCACACCCATTCTCTTATTTAAATCTCTGAAAAGTAAGACCCATTATCCACATTTGATAGTCAAGAAGCTGAGCTTAGAGGGTCAACCGAGACCGCCGAGGGGTCTGTTGTGGCCCCTGGGGCTCAGGCCCACCTCTACCTGCCTGTAGAGCCTTCCTGCCTTTCCTTATCATTTCCCTGTTTTCCTGCTACTTGCCTGATATTTTGGCCAAACTGAACTGGGCCCTGTGCCCTACACACAACCCCGTACTTTCTGCTCGAGCCCTTGGATCAGGCTGTATCTTTGATGAATAGGTCCTTCCTTTCTTGTTTCCTGTCAAAACCCTACCCTTTATTCCAGGCTCAGATCATGAAGCTTTTCCAAGTCTCCCAAACCAGTTGTCATCTCTTTTCAATTCTGGCAATTGTTTTGGAGCATCTTTGCAGGCAGCCTCCCTGCGTTTCATATTCCTTTGTGTCCCTGTGGTGCCTATGGCGGGTCTCAGTGCAGACCCACGGATCTGTTGGATGCAATCATTGCTAAAACTAGTGCAGTACTGTATCCCACGTGCACTGTGGCCAGTACCTCTTGGCGTGAGACCAAAGCAGGGCTTTATGATTTGGGGAGTCACCTTTTGCCCTGGCTGCGCTGATCCTGTGGATGGAAGGCTCTCTGTTATCAGGAACAGAATATCGTAGGCACTTACGGGTTTGACCTGTGACTTTCCAGAAAGGTGAGGGAAGAAGGAGCATTTGGGACCTTCTGTCTGAGAACCTGGTCCGCTTGCTCTGGGGGTGGCCCCTCTGGCCTCCCTGATAAAGCAGATGGGGATCGTCAAGCCCCTTGGGTGGCCTGATTTCAGCACCTCACTGACTGGCTTTCATCTCACATCTTCCTCTGCTGATGCCTGAAATCCTTGAACTGGCTGCACTCATCTGCGTTCTGGAATCAGAGATCAGAAGGCCAGTTTTTCTGGGCGAGAAAAGGAGTGATTTAAATGTTCACTAAGCTGCTGATGGCAGATTCTTTCCTGAAAATGGGTTTCAACTAGGAGGTGGAGGCTGGGCAGGGAGAGAGCAGAGGGCCCTGAGCTGACCCGCTGACCAGGGCCTGCTGGGCCGGAAGGAAGCAGCAATGGGTGGTGGGAAAGAAGGCTGGGGACCCAAAGGTGAGCTTTATTTCTACCCCCTTTTTTGTCCTGGGCCCTGTCTGATTCTACACGAATGGATCTCTGACTTTTGATTTCAGAAACCCAAAAAGTAATTTTCTAAAATCATTTGTGAACACCAGCAAGTTGCCATTATTTATTGGATTAAATAAGAATGTTAACAATAAAAAATAACCCTCTGCCACATATAGTTGCCATCATTTCATAAAAGAAAGGAGGTTTTCATGATAAAACATGTACTGGGAAAGACAATCTCAGAACAAAGGGTATTCCTTTAAATTGGATAAATAGTTTTATAGGGAAAAAAATGACTACCTCTCTCTGTCTCTCTTTGCTGTGGGCCCAGGAAACTGTTGGCAGAAGCTGGCATCCTGGTACCAACTGTTTTTTGAGAATCACATCCACCCTGGTTCGGAAACCCAACCAGTTTGTAGTTCAAGACACCATGCCGCCCCCTAGTGGCCAAAAGGAGTAGCTGTAGCAGCTAAAGGGGTTTCACAATATATTTAGGGCCTTGTCCCATTGATTGTGTTCTTATACTTATTTCACCCACCATGCACTAAGGGTGGGGCTATGTAGTGTAGGGCCACATGAAGATGAAGAGAGCCAGGCCCTTACTATCAAGGAGATTTCCTATGACACTGACGTTTCAGACAAAAGTTAGCGAAAATGTTTGGATTTGTGTGTTGAAACATCAACTCCCCAACAAAGTGGTTTTACTTCATCTCTGGGTCCAGAGGCCCAGGGTAGTCGCAGACACCTCTGTGGTGGCATGCAATCGATCTGTCAGCATCCGAGCAGTCCTGTGAACTAGGGCCCATTGGCCACCTGGTGCTTTATCTCCATCTCTGCCCGGAAGCCTAGGCCCACAGGTGCTGAAGAAGCTGGAAAGTAACAGCACAGACAAAAATGGCCGTGCAATGTCCCACAGGACATTCCTGCTCCCAGCTCCTTGGTGTCTAAATCCTACTTATCGGGCCACCCCCAGGTCAGGCAAGCCTACAGTTCCCACGAAGTCCTTCCATGCCTCCTCCAAACCCACAGTGACTTCTGTGCCCTCAGGACTACTCACTACCATCACTTTCTCTTATTTTATTTTTCAAGTAGACAGGAGATTTCCTGACGGCTGAGGCTGTGTTTTATCAGTTTTCTCTCCATCTCTCCTTCTCAAATGATACCCCAGAGCTTTCAATTTTCTCTTTTGTTATGTAGAGGAGCTGCCGACTTCCTTTCAAATATTAGAGCTGCACTTAAGCCTAATCAAAATATTTTTCATCCAAAATGAGAAATTAAGTCAATTTAGGCTATTTGGCTGTAACAAACAATCCCCAAGTCTCTATGGCTTAAATTAAGTTTTTTCTTCCTAATTCTACATGGCCCATGTAGGTCACCTGGAGGTAGGGTTCCCTGAATTAACAAAGAAAAATACCCAGCTAAATTTGAATTTCAAATGATCAATCTTTTTTTTTGTTTAGTATGTCTCCAAAAATGCATACTAAAAGTTATTAGTATTATTTTAATTATTTGAAATTCAAATTTAACTGTACATCCTGTATTTTATCTGGCAACTCCACTTGGGGGTTACCTGTTGAGGTTTTTCTGTTGCCCTGGTGATATGTCAGTCTTGGCTTCCTTATTACATGAGGAAGACATTGGCAGGACATTGGGAAGGATGAGAGGACGGAAAGGGTGGTACCCACAGCTCATTCTAGAAAGCAGAACTGAAGTTCAGGTATTGAGTAGATTAAAGATGGCTGCAGATTCTTTTCTATTCATCCCCTTCAATGTGGAGCAGCCTTAGTGGTCCAACAGAACCACTAGAGCAGTAGAGTGTGGCTGAAGTGACGCTGTATAACTTCCAGGGCTTGGTTAGAAGAAGCCTTGAAGTTCCCACCTTGGTCTCTTGGAACACTACCTCAAAGCCCCAGCTTACTTTGTCAGAAGTCTGACTACCTTGAGACCACCATGTTGGCATAGTTACATGTAGCTACTCCAGTTGACAGTCCAGCTGAGCCCAGCCTTTCAGCCATTCACGCCAAGGCCCCCCAACTATGAGTGAAGGTGTCTTGGATCCTCCAGTTCAGCCTAAATATCACACTGTCTAAATATCACAGCCTGATCTCAGTTGATGCCATGTGGAACTGAAACATCCCCCAGCTAAACTTGGCCTGAATTCCTGACCCATAAAATCACAAGATATAATATGGCAATTGTCTTAAAGCCACTAAGATAGTGAAACAGATAATGTACACTTAACACTCACTCCTAGGTGCCTGATTTCCTTTTCTCTTTACCCAGATCCTTCATACTGCATGCCTGGATGCTATAACCAGATTTCACCAGTGAGGAGGTGTGGTTAGCCTGGGGTCTCCATCTTCAACAGAGATGCTCCAGATAAACTCTTCTTTCAAGCAGAGTTTGGGCTACACCGCAGGTACAAGTTTATTGTCAGCTTAAATCCAATAAGTAATCAGTCCAGTGTTGAGTGAGCATCTCCATGGGGAGGGAACTGTGCTGGATGGTGATGGAAGAGGACTCTCACTGTATATATCATGTGAAACAGCTCACTGTGGTTTAACAAGTGCACTCATATGCTTAATTAATTTGTTTCTTACCATTACCTTGTGAAGCAAATATTATTTTATTACACAGACAAGTAAATGAAAACCAGGTCACACAAACAGTAAGTGCCGGAGATGGGATTTGAACTTAGGCTTATCCGCCAATTATTTTCCACAATGTGAAAGCCATAAAAGACAGATGCAAACCTTCATTTTACAAATTAGAAGATTGAGGACTAGGAAGAAGATAATATCACTGCTATGCTTTATTACTAACCATGAATCTCTGGCTGGGAACACTCCAATCTGGCCCTAAAGGCTCTCTGGAGTGTAGACCAAAGCTGTGTTGAGTGAGTGTCTTCAGAACTGTTGCTTTAGGGGGGACAATGGAGGAGATGGTATCTGCACTGCCCTTTCTGGTATGTTCCCAGGGAACACGAGCCCTTGGTTATTCTGTTTAGCTCCTGGCTGGGGTGTGTGGGAGCTGTCACTTGGCTGATGAACAGTTCATGCGTCCAAAGTGCTGGAGTGGTAGCATGAGCTCTTCTCTGGAGAGAATATCCTCCCATGAAACCATCCATCCCTGTGGTCCAGGATGGGTCACAGAGACAGTTTCATCTTTGCTCCAGAGCATGGAAAAGTAGAGAAACAGTGAGTTGGTGGGGCTATTTGTGGATCGTAAGTCACTCAAAAGACCATTCCTGGCTTGTTCTGGATGTCTCAGTCTGCCAGGGTGGCCAGATCCAAGTCAGTATCCATCAGCAGCTGGGGACACAAACTGTGTACAAATAGAGAGGGATCCTGTGTGACTTGGACAAGAAGTCCAAGTGGAGTCAGACACTCTAAGTTGAAGTCTCTCTGGAGATTAAGTATTTATGAAGCGCTTTGTACCCGCAAAGTGAATTTCAATCATTTCTCATCTAAAAACACAATATCACTGTAACATACAAATATTTGTATGACCCAAACTTGAACTCCTGCCTGTAAAAAGGGGGACATTGTCATGCACTTGGGATCTATTTTTAATGCTATTGTGAAGGAAGATCAGGAATTTTAGAAACAAATCTACGAGTCTTGATCCAGACCCATCATTACCATGCAAACCTATAATTCTCCTGTGTGTCACTTCTGAAAGCTCTGGCTCTCCTGTTGGCAGGCAGCAGTAAAAGGTGGATTCTTCTAGATGAATCTCTAGTAACTCTTGCCTCTTTATTCCGCAACAAGGTGATTTGCCTTTGTGTAGCCCTTTGTGTTCGAGATGACTAGATGACTGGGATGATGGTGATTTTGAACATGTGTATGGCTGAGAAGACCACACCAGTTAGTTTTCATCTAGAGATTAAGGTGAACACTGCTTTGCATTGTGGCAGTTGAAGCTGTTTGCAAAACCAGGGGCTGACTGTGGCTCTTTCTGAGATTACCAAGAAGACTCCAAGAAGCTGTGGCTACATTTTTTTTTTCCCTCTGACTGTTCAAATGACCCCATTTACAAAAGACTTCTCTCCTTAATCTAGCTAATCTCTCTAATTGCCTAAAACCCTACTTTGCTTTTTAGTTAGAGTTATTGACCATAGGGTCTAAAAGGAATTTTATAGACCATTGGGTTCAACCCTCTTATTTTACTCATGAAGAAACTGAGAATCGAAAAGGTTGAAAGGAAGACGAGAATCCAAGTTTTCCAAGTCTTCCTTCCACTCTGTATTTCAGAATCTTGTGCTGTTGGAGGTAATTAAATGTGTTCCCCCAGCTCCACTGAATGGTTTTTACCTTGGACTTTTCTGCATTCCACAGCGTGCCTTGTACAGGGTTCATCCATAGCACAGCCAATCGGCAGTTGGCTGGTAATGGCTGCCAGGAGACCTGTGTTGAGGAGTCAGTCAGGCTGGGCCTCTGTCACTGGTCAAGTTTCTCCCCAAATGTGACCTCTACCAAGAGGACTTGACCACCCCAGCTAAAGTACCTTTCCTCCTCCCTCTTCTCAGACACTCCATCTCCTTTCCTTGCTTAATTGTCTTCCTCTCACCTCTCATTATCTGAAATACCCTTTCTTGCATATTGCCTTCTTCTCCCAGTAGAATGTAAGCTCCAGGAGGGCAGGAACTGTGTTTACCTTGTTCACTGCAGTGTCTGCTGTGCCAGTTAGAGTCCTGACATGTAGGAAACACCCAGTACGTATCTGTGGAAGGGATGGCCAAGTGCCGTTAATTGATTAGTGATGTCTGCCACGGGACGTGGATGTCAGTGCTAAGCTTTTGTCATCACAGGATTGGTTGTTAATAGCCAACCAATTCTGGATACAAAACTGGTTTCCTGGGCTTCCCTGGTGGCGCAGTGGTTGAGAATCTGCCCGCCAATGCAGGGCACATGGGTTCGAGCCCTGGTCTGGGAAGATCCCACATGCGTGGAGCAACTAAGCCCGTGCGCCACAACTACTGAGCCTGCGCGTCTGGAGCCTGTGCTCCGCAACAAGAGAGGTCGCGATAGTGAGAGGCCCGCGCACCGCGATGAAGAGTGGCCGCCTCTTGCTGCAACTAGAGAAAGCCCTCGCACAGGAGCGAAGACCCAACACAGCCAAAAATAAATAAATTAATTAATTTTTAAAAAAAAGCTGGTTTCCTTCTGACATTCAGCTTGATTCTAGTCCATCTCCTGATGACCAGTTATTAGGTACTCTGGAAATAGGAATTTACCTTAATCACTAATTAAGAATTTAAAAGGAGAAGGCACATTTTCTGCTGTTATCCCCTTTTCTCAAAAGTGTAATAGAATCATATTCATCATGGAGCATCTATGATGTAGCACAATTCTTCACACAATAAATATTCACTGACCATTGTGTTTTTTCAATGTCACTTTATTTAGTGAGAATTTAAAAATTTATTTATTTATTTATTTATGGCTGTGTTGGGTCTTCGTTGCTGTGCGCGGGCTTTCTCTAGTTGCCGCGAGTGGGGGCTACTCTTCGTTGCGGTGCATGGGCTTCTCAATGCAGTGGCTTCTCTTGTCGTGGAGCATGGGCTCTAGGCAGGCAGACTTCAGTAGTTGTGGCATCTGGGTTCAGTAGTCGTGGCTCGCGGGCTCTAGAGTGCAGGCTCAGTAGTTGTGGTGCGCGGGCTTAGTTGCTCCGTGGCGTGTGGGATCTTCCCGGACCAGTGCTCGAAGCCATGTCCCCTGCATTGGCAGGCAGATTCTTAACCACTGTGCCACCAGGGAAGTCCTTCAATGTCATTTTGAAGGGATTTTCCTTTCCTGCTGATCTAGAATAGCTGCACCAGAGACACACTACATTAGTACACAGTACACAGTGCACATTAGTGTGACTGATTGAGACCCAGGTGTGCAAAGCCATGAGCAAAGTTCAGGTAAATATCCAAATTAAACTGTCCTAAAGTAGGGTGAGCAGCATTCATTACCTTATTATCACTGAATACTGGCTTTTCTCATCCGTCCTCTCCTGGAAGTCAATATCTGAAATTGGCTAGTGTGAGGAAGGAGAGACTTGAGAAAAATAAAAGACCAAAGAGAGATTTAGTGCTTAAATATATTTGGAATTCATCTCTGTTTCTTTTTATCTCTTTTTAAAGAATAGTGGTACGTATGGAAACATTTATAGCAGGTAGAGGTTTTTGGAAGTTGGTTCCTTTTTCACCCCATTCATACTGTTGTTTCATGTCAAAAACAAGATATGAAGCAGTGCCCTGGTAAATCTGATTTAATATTTCCTAGGACTCTGGGGTTGTATACCATATACTCTCCTAAATTTGATGGCGTCAGTATGAGCTGACATTTAATTATTTGCATAGACTATTTAAAATTAAAATAGCAACAGGCTCAGAGTTCTTTTCAAGCTTTAATACACTCTCCTTTTAAAAATATATTTTTCATAAATTACTCTGCTGTCTGGCAGGCCATCACATTCTTCAGTTTCTGTAATAAAAGGGGAATGGTGCTATGGGGGTGGGGAATGGTGCTATGGGGGTGTGAAATGTGAAACGCAGAGGAGAACACCTTGGTTAAATAAACATGAGCAGAAGTGATCAAGTCTGTTAATCAAAGTGTCTCTTAAATCTCTGCGAGTTGAAAACTGTAGCATCCAGGGATAGATTAAAGAGGAAATATAAAATGGCAGAAGAGCCTGCCTGGGCAGGTCACACCTCAGAGTCTCTGATTAACAGAATGTTGCTTTCAGTGGGATTTGTTTTCCCTTGGTTATCTTTTGAAGTTTATTTTCTAAAAAACAGTGGGTCTGAGCTGCAGTGTCTCCTTCTCAACGGCTGTAGAAAAATCACCAAATCAAATTGTAGAGAATCTTGCAAAGCTCTTCAGGCCAACATCTCACATCTTTTCGACATCAGATTACCCTGACTCTCCTGACGCCCGTGTAACACAAATAACTCCTGTAGTCTTTTTACTCCCCCAATTCCAATGTTCCATATCCAAGGCCACAAGAATTCCTCAGCACTTCTGAAGGATATTTTAATCTTAGAGGTCATTGGTGCCATTTAGTCATTCTTTGGTTTGCTCATTATTTTATTCATCAACTCATTCAAAAATATTTCTTGATCATTTATGTCTAAGCCCAAAATCGCATGTGAGAAGAAAGGTGAAAAGACCCCATGACTGTTTTCTGGGCGCTCGCAATACAGTGGCGAGAGAGGTCGGCATTTAGTACAAAATACGGCAGGGTCTGGCTACCCTGAGGCTCTCTGAGGTACAACCAGGAGCAAGTAGAAGGGAGCTTGAAAATCTCGGCAGGTTGCGTGGGGGAGGGTTCCCAGGGAAGTTCTCAGGTAGGAGAGGAGCTGGGAGGTTGGGAACAGGAAGCAAGGTGTGAGTAAATGCGCGTGCAAGGGAGTGGAGGTGACAGAACGTGACTTGCTCAGAAACAGCAAGTTCAGCAAGAGTGAGCGAGACCGAAGCGTGGAGGTGTGGGCAGCAGGCAGGAGCCAGGTCCTAGAGGATCCTATGCCGGGGATAAGGGGAAGCCATCCCAGGATTTTCAGTGGGCGAAGTGCACTAGATCTGCATGTTGCAAAGACCGTTCCGATTTGAGTGATGGAGAAACCTAGAAGCTGAGCCCTAACCTGGGAGAGAAATGGCTAGAGCATGGGCTGCTGAGAGGGCTGCTAAGAGGGCTGCTAAGAGGAGTGAACAGACAAAGATTCCCTGGGAAGAGACTGAAATGGAGCAGGGTTTTTTTTTTTTTTTCAATTTTTAAATAAAAGCATTTATTCAGTAATTATAAAACAAGTATAAAAAGGAAAAAGGAAATTTGGCGTATGTTCTAGAAATTTCCAGGGCTAATGTGAATTAGGCCACGTCTGGTGAGAAGCACGATGTTAACTCGTTCCAAGGTTGCTTTTACTTTGATTGGCTCGTGAAACCTCAAGAAGACAGGTGATATGCCATTTGTGACATGAGGTGCTCCCTTTGTTTCTAGAGGTGTCCCGTAGTTTGGATGTTTTGGCAGTCCACTTAGTGAGATGTCTGCCAGCTCAGAGAGGCCAAGGGCCGGGGATTTCATGGCCCTGACACATCAGCACCTGGGACCACTGCTAGTTCCACACGAGGCCAGTCACACCCCTCATGCTAAGGTCTGGGTCTTAAGATCCTGGATTGAGCAATTTCCCCCTTTTCATATGTGTTTTGTTTTTCTTTATCCTAAAGTGAGATTGGAGAAGGGTAGAAACTTCAGGACATTTGAGTTTGAGCCGTTTGTGGGACTCAGGGAAGATTTGGGTCTGGGGTTGGAGTTTGGGTCATATTTGAGATTTAAAAAAAAGACGGGGTGGAAACCACCGATGCGTGTGAATGATGGAGAATGTGTAGGGCATCAGGACAGAGCTGGAAAACATTCATATTTAATGAGAAGAGGAGTGTTATGGACTGAATGTTTGTGTCCCCCCGCCCCCCAAATCCGTGTGTTGAAAGCCTAACCCTCACTGTGCTGGTGTTTAAAGAAGGGGCCTTTGGGAATCAATTGTTGTTGGATGAGGCCACGAGGGTGGGCTCCTCACGATGGCATTAAGTGGCCTTGTACAAAGAGACTGTGCTCTCCCCCCGGCCCCCGCGCGCACGCACCAAGAAAAGGCCATGGAAGACGCGCAGAGAAGGTGCCGTCTGCAAGCCAGGAAGAGCGCTCTCACCAGGCGCTGAATCAGCCTGTATCTTTCTTGGACATCCCACCTCCAGAACTGTGAGAAATAAACTTCTGCTGTTTAAGCCACCCAGTCTGGGGTATTTTGTGATGACAGCCCAGGCTAAGACAAGGAGCCAAAGAAGAGGAATAAAAACGCTGATGAGAGGGCTAAAGGGAGGAGCTTGGGGTAGTAGCTTCATGGAGGTTACAGGATTAGACAGATTTAGGAAGGAAGAAGTGGTCCTCCAGCTGTGTCTAGAGAGATCCAAATCACAGGTGTCTGCTGGGCTCTATCAGTTTATTTTAGGCTTAAAAGCTTGTGTTGTCGTCCATGTGTGCATTATGGGTGGCTCTTTCAGGTGGGATAAACTGATTAAGAACCACTGTAAAGCGTATTTCCTACTTGATTGTGCCCATTCTGATCACCAACAAAGTTTTGATTAAAATTCTATGGCTTTTTTCTTTCATATTGCAATGGTAGCAACTATTCGTTATATGAAAAACAGAAAATTTAGATTAGGATAAAAAAATGAAACAAATATTAAAAAAATCTTCCATATTATTATTATCTAGAGAAACTGCTTTTAAAATTTCATTTTGGTATTTATATTCTTCCTCTCTCTCTCCATGTATAGTAGATGTGTATATATATGTGTATATATATGTATCGTATAAATACAACGGGATCATATTATTTTGTAACCTGCTTTTTTCAACCTAGAGAAATCATTCGAGGCCAATAAATATTTCTCCACGGAATAATTTTTTAGATGGCTCTAACCATTCTCGTACAGTTGGACATTTAGGTTAATATTATAAATGATATTGTAATGACTGTCCTTATAGCCCCAAATTAACTCACATTCTTAATCAGTTCCTTTGGTTAACTTCCTTAAAGTAGAATTTTAGGGTCAAAAAGTGTTCACACTTTAAAGAAAGTACAGGAGTGTCCACACGTTTGTATGCTACATGTATGAAATATCAAGAAATATTCTTTAAGTCAGAATTGGTTGAGTGTGACTAATTACTCACCATTGTTTTGGAGACCCATATACAGTTTACCATGCACATTTATATAAGTGTAAACTAAAAGATTTACAGAAAATTCTGATGCCAACTTTTAGTTCTTTCACACCAAGGAAGTAGCTAGAGCCCATAAGCAGTGGGAACAAGAGAGCAGTCTCTTTTAGACTATTTTGGATGTTTTTCTGCTTATCCACATACTGCAGTGATTTGTGCTAAATTCTTAGTATTTACTTGTGTACTTGTCCAAAGTTCTGTCTCAAGGCATTGAATTTTTCTTAACTAATTTCTGTGGGAGATTTTTACTGCTTGCTAGGTGCCTGCTTTTCTGCTGATGAGAAGTGGCTCTGTGAGGTGTGTCCTCTGCCTTTCTGGGTAGAAGTTCTGTGCTCTGTGTGGTGATAAGTAGTTTTGGGGACCATGGTGGTCAAGGAGCATTTTAAATCTGTTCTGTTGGGAAGCGTTCCATGTAGGTGGCAGACTGAGCTGCAAATGGATCCTTCTTGTGCTGCATTACAGTGATTTCCCACAGAGAGCTCACCACATGTGTAACCACTTCATGTGTTCACGCAGTGAACACTTACCAAGGATCCACTGTGTGCCGGGCGCCGCTTGATGGCACTTGTGGGCAAAACAGACAATACTTCTGTCCACGTGGAGCTTCCATTCTTGTAGGGGATTCAGACAGAAAGTGTATAAGAAGTAACCAAGATAATATCACATAATTTTATTTTATTGAAGTATAGTTGGTTTACAGTATTGTGTTAGTTTCAGGTGTATAGCATAATGATTCAACTTTTTTGCAGATTATATTCCATTAAAAGTTATCATAAGCTATTGGGTATAATTAATTCCCTGTGCTCTATAGTAAACCTTTTTTTGTGTATAGTAAATTGTATCTGTTAATCCCATGCTCCTAATTTGTCCCTCCCGCCATCCCTCTCCTCATTGCAGGTCACACAGTTTTAAATGTCATGGTGACAATAGAACTGACTGATGCAGTAAGTGTAGCAGAGGTCATGGTGGTGGGAACACATCACTGGGTTGGGTGAACAGGTGATGTTTGAGTTGAAGGCTGGATAAGGAGAAGGGGCCGGCTTTGGGAAGGTCTGACAGCAGGGTGTTTAATGGAGAAGAACCAAAGTGCAAGACTCCCTCAGGGGACCAGTTTGGGTGTGTTTCAGGCACAGGAAGAGGGCCAGGTTGGCTGGGGCAGAGTCAGTGCACAGAGGGTGGTCAGAGATGAGCTGAAGGGGAAGGTGGAGAGAGATGACATGGAGACTTTGGGGTCATGTTAAGGGAACTGGATGCTTTCAGAGTGTGATGAGGTGCTTCACTGTGCTTAGGCAGGGGAGTGGCATGTCTGTGTTACATTTGTAAAAGGTTGTGGGAAGTGAATCAGAGAAGGGAATTCTGTCGAAGGGAAGGGAGTGGAGAGACCTCTTGTCACGGAATACACAAGGGATTCCTAGGAAGACTGAATACTAAACGGTGTTGAATTCTTCTGAGAGGATGAGTAAGATGAGGACAGAAAAACAGCTTTTGAATTTAGCAAGACGGAGGCCATCGAGGACCTGGACAAGAGAAGCTTCAGGGCAGAGATCAGGATGGAGAACTGATTGGAGTGGGTTGAACAGACAGAGGTGCCCTGGGAAGAGACTGAAATGGAGCAGCTCTGGGCTTGCAGATGGCCACACAGCTAAGCATAGAAGTAAGGCGAGGGGATAAAAAGGGGATCAAGGGACACTCTACATCCTGAGTGGGGTTACCTCTAGCCCCCTTGCCTTTGCCAGCAACCAGAATGTGGGCAGCCATACCTAAGAGTGCAGGCTAGGAGGTGTCTAGCCTGCACTAGACTTCTGCCTGGAGACACCGTCTAGGGTGAGATAAAAGAACTCCTGACACTGACATTTGAGGAGCCACAACAAAGGAGTCTGGTCCCCACTCTCTGACTGTACAGTGTGCTCACCAGTTAGCACACTGCACCCACACACAAATAGTTTCCAGTCATGAGTGCCTCACTTTTAAACAAGCACAAAAAGCCAGTGAAAAACATATATTTAAAATAACCCTCTACGATGAAAGACAGAGAAGAAAGTGAACAAACTGGGGGGCGAGAGGGAAGGAGAAAAGAAACCAGAGAAAGCAGACAATGTGGAGGTCAGACCAACACTAAAAAAGAACCCTGTAATTAATATCTTCAGAGGCATAAGAGAAGATTTTATGTTCATGAAAAAGAATAGGGTACTATAAAAAGGAACATTTAGAGGAAAAAGATAGAAGGTTGGAAATTTACATAAACATACTACAATATATAAAGTAGATAACTAACAAGAACCTACTGTATATAGCACAGGGAACTCTTCTCAGTACTCTGTAATGACCTATGTGGGAAAAGAATCTAAAAAAGAGTGGACATATGTATATGTATAACTGATTGACTTTGCTAACACAACAGAAACTAACAGCAGAAACTACACAACATTGTAAATCAACTATACTCCAATAAAAATTAATTTAAAAATATGCTAGAGAGATTGGTATTAAGGTTAAGGAAATCTTTCTGATCGTAAAACATGACAACAACAAAAAGAAAAAAAGAAAAAAGTTAAAAATTGATATGCTATGGTAAAATTAAAATTGAAAGACAAAGGAACCTCAACTGTTGGTCAACTCAAGATTTAAAACTATAAGAGGGCTTCCCTGGTGGCTCAGTGGTTGAGAGTCCACCTGCCGATGCAGGGGACGTGGGTTCATGCCCCGGTCGGGGAAGATCCCACATACCATGGAGCGGCTGGGCCCGTGAGCCATGGCCACTGAGCCTGCAGGTCTGGAGCCTGTGCTCCACGACGGGAGAGGCCACAGCAGTGAGAGGCCTGCGTACCGAAAAAAAAAAAAATTGGTATTCATTGTTATATGCAATTGTCAACATTAAAAAAAAAAGAATGTTGTTTTTAAAAAAATTATATTTATGCAAAACAAAGTATGGAGGATATATATCAAAATAAGCATATAAATGGATTGTGAGATTATGGGTTGTGTTCATTAGGATAGGCTGAACTGTTGTAACAAGTAGACCCCAATAGCCATGGCTCAAATATTTTTAAGCAGCTTTATTAAATATAATTCATATACAATACGGTTATTTAAAATGTACGATTCACCCTTTTTTAGTGTGTTCACAGATATGTACAACCATCACCATAGTAAGTTTTAAGCATTTTCATCTCCTCAGAAAGTAACCCCATACTCTTTGGCTATCACCCTTCTATCCCCCCATTGCCAAGCTCCCAACCATAAGCAACCGCTGATCTGCTTTCTGACTGTAGAGTTCCCTATCCTGGACATTTCATCTGAATGAAATAAGGGCATTTGTGGTCTTTTGTGACTGCCTTCTTTACCTTAGCATAATGTTTTTGAGGTTTGTTCATGTTGTGGAATTCATCAGCACTTCATTCCCTTTTATGGCTGAATAATATTCCATTGTATGGCTAAACCACATTTTGTTAATTCATCATTTGATGGATGTTTGGGTTGTTTCTGACTTTGCCTATTATAATGTTGCTATACACATTCATGTATAAGTTTTCATGTGGACGTATGTTTTAATTTCTCTTGGGTATATACCTAGGAGTAAGAGTTGGTGGGTTAGACTGTAACTGTATATTTGATTATTTGAGGAATTGCCAGATTGTTTACCAAAGTGGCTGCACCATTTTAAATTCCCACCAGCTTTGTATGAAGGTCCCATTTTCTCCACTTCCTAACCAACACTTTTTGTTATATGACATTTGATTATAGTCATCCTATGGGTGTGAATAGGTATCTTATTGGGGTTTTGATTTGCATTTCCCTGATGACTAGTGATGCCACGTATCTTTGCAAGTTCTTACTGGCCGTTTGCATATCTGCCTTGGGAAAACACTTATTCAGAGCCTTTGCCTATTTGTAAACTGAGTTTTTGTCTTGATACTATTGAATTCTTTATAAGTAAATGTTCTTTATATATTCCAGATACAAGTCCCTTATCAGATATATGATTTGAAAATACTTTCTCCCATTCTGTGGATTGTCTTTTTTATTTTCTTGATGGTGTCCTTTGAAGCACAAAAGGTTTTAATTTAATTTATTTCTTTGGCTGTGTCAGGTCTTCGGTGCAGCATGTGGGATCTTTGTTGTGGCGTGCAGGCTCTTCATTGCAGCGCGCAGCTTTCTTTCTAGTTCTGGTAGGCCGGTTTTCTCTCTCTAGCCGTGGTGCGGGAGCTCCAGAGCACGTGGGCTCTGCAGTTTGTGGCACATGGGCTCTCTCGTTGAGGCGCGCAGTCTCAGTAGTTGTGATGCGTGGGCTCGGTAGTTGTGGTGCACGGGCTTAGTTGCCCCACGGCATGTGGGGTCCCTGATCAGGGATCAAACCCGCATCCCCTGCGTTGGAAGGCGGATCCTTTACCACTGGGCCACGAGGGAAGTCCCAAAAAGGTTTTAATTTTGATGAAGTCCAATTTGTCTATTTTTTCTCTTTTTGCTTGTTCTTTTGGTGTCACATCTAAGAATCCTTTGCCAAATCTCAAGTCATGAAGGTTTACCTCTATGTTTTCTTCTAAGAGTTTTATAGTTTTACTTCTTACATTTTGGTCTTCGATTCACTTTTTGTTTGTTTTGAATATGGTGTGAGGTAAAGTTTTAGTTTAATCCTTTTGAATGTGGCTAATCAGTTGTCTCACTGCCATTTGTTGAAAAGACTATTCTTTCTCCCTTGAATGCTGTTGACACTCTTGTGGAAAATTGATTGACCATTGATGTGTGGATTTACTTCTGGACTCTGAATTCTATTCCATTGATTTAAATGCCCATTGATATGTCAGTACCACTTTTTGATTAACATTGCTTTGTGGTAATTATCAAACTGGAAAGTGTGACTCCTCCCATTTGTCCTCCTTTTTCTGGATTGTATTGGCTAGTCTGGGTCCCTTGCAATTCAATATGGATTTAGAATTGGCTTGTCAGTTTCTACAAAGAAGTCAGCTAGGATTCTGAAGAGATATTGCTTTGAATCTGCAGATCAGTTTGGGGATTATTACCATCTTAATATTGTCTTCTGATCCATAAACATGGCATATTTATCCATTTGTTTAGCTCTTCTTTAATTTCTTTTGATAATGTTTTGTAGCTTTCAGCATATAAATTTTGTACTTCTTTGTTAATTTATTTGTAAGTATTTTATTCTTCTTAATGCTATTGTGAATTGAATTGTTTTCATAAATTTATTTTTGGATAATTTATTGCAAGTGTATAAAATACAATTGATTTTTGTGTAACTTATCTTGTATCCTATAACTTTGCCAAACTCATTTATTAGTTTTACTAGGCTTTTGTTGGATTCATTAGAATTTTCTATGTACACGGTCATGTCATCTGTGAATAGAGATAATTTTACTTCTTCTTTACAATCTGGTTTCCTTTTATTTCTTTTTCTTCACTAATTGCTATTTACAAACTAAATATTTGTGTCTCCCTAAAATTCATATATTTAAGTCCTAATCCCCAATGTGATAGTATTAGGAGGTGTGGCCTTTCATAGGTGATCAAGTTATGAGGGCAGAGCCCTCCTGAATGGAATTAGTGCCCTTATAGAACAGGCTGTAGAGAGACCCCTTGACCTTTTTGCTGTGTGAGGACACAGTGAAAAGACTGGTCTATGAACCAGGAAGCTGTGCTCACCAGACAGTCTGTTGACTCCGTAATCTTGGACTTCCCAAACTTCTGAACTGTGAAAAATAAATATTTGTTGTTTAAGTCACCCTTTCTGTGGTATTTTTAAAAATAGCGTCTCAAATGGACTAATTGTCCTGGCTAGAACATCAGTACAAGGTTGAATAGAAGTGGGCAAGAATGGACATCCTTGTCTTGTTCCTGATCTCAGCAGGAAAACTTTCAGTCTTTCACCAGCAAGTAGGAAGTTAGCTCTGGGATCTTCATAGGTGCCCTTTATCAGGTTGAGGAAATTCCCTTCTGTTCTTAGCTTGTTGTCTGTTTTTTTTTTTTTTTTTTTTTTTTGCTGTACGCGGGCCTCTCACTGCTGTGGCCTCTCCCGTTGCGGAGCACAGGCTCCAGACACACAGGCTCCGCGGCCATGGCTCGCGGGCCCAGCCGCTCCGCGGCATGTGGGATCTTCCGGGATCGGGGCACGAACCCGTGTCCCCTGCATCGGCAGGTGAACTCTCAACCACTGCGCCACCAGGGAAGCCCTTGTTGTCTGTTTTTATCCTGAAAGAGTGTTGGATTTTGTCAACTGTTTTTTCTGTGTCTTTGAGATGATCATGAAAGTTTTGTTTTTATCTATATATAATGTATTACATTAATTGTTTTTCCAGTGTTAAACCAACCTTGCATCCCTGGGATAAATTCCACTTGGTCATAGCTTTTATATATTACAGGAAGAGGAAAGAGCTTAGAGGAGTGTACATGGGGGTTTTGTGGCCCATGCCAATAAGTAGAACATATTACTACCATTTACATTAGTGAGAAGAAATGATGTGTCTCACTCACCAATGGAATGTAAGTGTTCCCCTGAACTGCAAGGGGTGCTGGGAAATGCAGTTTACCATGTGCTTAGCAGTTTCCCCACATGGATACTTTTTCTCATCCTTTTTTTAAAAATTGAGTATAGTGAAATTATTCAGTTATATATATACATATATATATATATATATATATATATATACACACACATTCTTTTTCATATTCTTTTCCATTATGGGTTATCACAGGACATTGAATATAGTTCCCTGTGCTCTACAGTAGGACCTTGTTGTTTATCCATCCTCTATATAATAGTTTGCATCTGCTCATCCCAACCTCCCAGTCTATCCCTCCCCCACCCCTCCTCCCCCTTGGCAACCACAGGCCTGTTCTTTATTTCTGTGAGTCTGTTTCTGTTTGATAGACAGGTTCATTTGTGTCATATTTTAGATTCCACATATAAGTGATATCATACGGTATTTGTATTTCTCTTACTAAGTGACTTAGTATGATCATCTCTAGGTCCATCTGCCACATGGATACTTTTAATTTTCTCAGAGCTTATCTGTATTTTCTAACTTCCCACAATGAGTTTATATTTATAACACCATATAAATATAAATTTAATTAAAAATAGAGACTAGGCAATGAAAAAGTAGAGATAGAATGTATATGAACAATTCTTTCTGAGAAGTTTTGCTGGTGCCACTTCTGGAGGAGGGGACTAGGTTAAGAGAAATATGGAGATTATTGTTAAATATGGAGATTCTAGCATATTCTTGCAAGCTGAGAATTATTCAAGAGGGAGGAAACAATTGATGATGAGTTTTTGAGTTGGCTGCCCTTAAAACCTTTATGGACTCTCTTTCTTACTAGAGAAAGGAGAAAGAAGAAAAGGAAAAAAGTTGAAAAATGGTCATCCATTCTATTTCCACTCACTTGGGATTTCAAAGCTTTTCCTGAAAGATTTGTAAGCAGAAAAAAACAGTGTTTATTGAGCTTGACAATGTTAACAAATTGTGAAAATTTTAAAGGTAATTATTGTTGTTTTTCTAAAAAATTCCTTTGATATGCTAATAGTTTTAATTAGGGCCACTAACTACAGAAACTTAGGTTGCAAAGAACACCAGAACAACACACTGATGTGCAGAGTGTGAGCAGATTGCTATTTACCAACGAACTTTATGACACAAAAATGAGACCATCATGCAATGGGGCTACCCTCACTAACTTTCATGGAACTAGCTCCAATATCAGACAATCTTCTGAAAAATTTCATAAGTGATGAAAAGGAGGTCCCATGGGAATCTATTCAAAGGAAAGGGTTAGTTTTGACTGAGACAGTTAGGATCAGCTTCAGGGAGGAAGTGGCATTTGAGCCACTTCTGGAAGGCCAGCAGGATGTTGACAGGGTCCTCGGAGAGAAGACATTATGGGCTGGGAGTGACAGTATGGCAGGAAAGCAGAGGACAGGTTTTGTGAGGAACTAGGCATTGGCTTGACTGTGGCCGGTGAACGTGAAGAGAGGGATCAGGCGAAGGTAAGTCCAGGGAGGGTGGTGACCGGCACAGCATGGAGGGTCTTGAATGCCAGCTTAAGGCACTGCGCTTTCTGCTCTGAGTCCTGACCAGTGTTTAGAAAAACTTACCTACTAATAGCGTGGAGAGGGAGGTGAGGAGGGGGAAAATGCTGGAAGCAGATTAGAAGGAGGTGACTGCCACCCATGGTTTGTTCAGGAGGTAATGGAGACGTTGTCTACAGTTGACACAGAAAGATGTCGGGGAGATATTGAGACTCCCCTGGAGTGTGAGGAAGAGATTTTGCAACTTCCAGAGGGAACGGAGTGGTGATCACAGGTCCAAGGGACTCTCTGATCCTTCCCTACATGGGGAACAGAGAAAGTTTGAGGTAGATGCCATTTTAAGAGCCAACCTGTGGATTCTCTTTCCAAAGAGCACTCTTGCAAACTCTCAAGGGAAACCAATCCTTCATGCTGTTAAAGTTTCACAAGTTGTGGCATAGATTGTTCTTCAAATGCCAAATCTACCAAAGAACAAATCACCAAGAGGCACCCTGAGGTTTGCAGCTGGGGCATATTCTTGCTCTGTATGTAGCCTTGGAGGTACTGAGCTCTGTCGCCTCTAAGGCTGGATGCTGCAGCCCTGCCCCATCCAGCCACCTAACTCTCCCCTGTAAAGTCCTGTTCTTTAGTGGGATTAAGTCACAAAGGTCCTCGCAGGCAAACACGCCAGGTGAGCCCCAGAGAGCTGCCCTGCCTGCCCTGGCTGGCTGATCCTTGGCGTTTTGCTCCAGGCACTTCCCTCTGTGAATACGTTGTTGGCAACCTCACTCTCCGGATAGCCCAGTCCTTTGTTCATGTATCACGCTGTATTCATGTAGCAAGTCTTCACCGAGCACTTTCAGGCTGTCTGCTTCCCTGCAGGGGTCCAGCAGTGGCCCGCACAGACATGGCCTTGATGGTGTAGACAGGGAAACAGACTGGGAACTGTAAAACTCTACGAAGAGTGTTCCGCTGCAGGAGTAGGGGGATACACAAAGTGCCAAGGGAACAAGGGAGGCGTGTCAGAAATGCTTCCAGAAGTTAGCGACCCGCAGAGAACTTCAGTCATCTTGGATGAATTCCTCTCTCATACTCCAGTCCCCACACATAATCATCAATAAATTCTGTTGGGGCTTCCCTGGTGGCGCAGTGGTTGGGAGTCCGCCTGCCGATGCAGGGGACACGGGTTCGTGCCCCGCATCGGGAAGATCCCACATGCCGTGGAGCGGCTGGGCCCGTGAGCCATGGCCGCTGAGCCTGCGCGTCCGGAGCCTGTGCTCCGCAACGAGAGAGGCCACAACAGTGAGAGACCCGCGTACCGCAAAATAAATAAATAAATAAATAAATAAATAAATTCTGTTGATTTTCCCGTATAGTCTCTGTCAGGTCAGTTCTTTCCTTTCTACTACCTTCTCATAAAGGAACTTTCACAATAGCTTCCCTGGAAGGCAGGTGCTTAGAGGAGCCAGGCAGGCCTGGGCCTTCCAGCTATGTGGCCTTGGGCAAGTTATTAAACCTCTCTTGGTCTCAGTCTCTTCAACTAAAGAATGGGGACAACAAAGCCTCCTTCATAGATATATGATGAAGAACCAATAAGATAATACTTTAAGAACACCCCCAGGCCTGGCATTTAACAGATAACCATTCCAGTCTCTTCCCTGTGCATGCAATGTCTTCCTTTGTTTAATATACTCTACCCACAGCTGCTGAATTTATCTTCCCCTAGCTTTAATCTTATCTCTCCTTTGCTTGAAAACTTTCAGATTCCTGTAGTCTATAGAATAAAGTCTGAATCAGTCAGGAAAGAGGCGCACACCCTAAGGGATGAGGGAAGAGAGTGTAAGGAAGGAGAAAGACTCCATGGGCACAGGACAGGGACCCAGATAATGCAGGCCGCTGGGCACCTGGAAGGTTCCCTGGAGAAGTGATCTCTGAGCTGCGGTGGTTTTTTTTTTTTTTTTTTTTTTGGCCGCTTGGCCTGTGGGATCTGAGTTCCCTGACCAGGGATCGAACCCACACCCTCTACATTGGAAGTGCAGAGTCTTAACCACTGGACCGCCAGGGAAGTCCCCATTTTTTTTTTTTCCCTGAGCTGTGATCTGAAGGATGAAAGGAGTTTACTAGGTCAAAAGAGGGGCAGAGGTGGGAGGTGGGAAGAGCATTCCAGCGAGGCTGGAGTGCCGAGAGCAGGCAAGAGCTAGGGGATGTGAGCCAGGGGCCCGCCCAGGACACAGAGCCTGGCAGGCCAAGAGTTTGTGGAATAATTTCCATGTATGAGCCAACGGGAGCCATGGGAAAGTTTTAAGCGGCTGTTTGTTTAGACATCAATTTCTCTTGGTAAGAAGGACAATCTCTGTATTCCTTATAGTAAACAACAAAGGTACTCAAGAAATTTGACTGATGAAGTGGATGCAATTGTAATTGTCGAAAGAGCGGAAAAGAAATCTGGGAGTTGAATTTCCTGATTGTCTGGGTGAGAGTCCATTGAGACTGCGGTGCAGTTCACCAGCCACAGAGTGTCTGAGGGCTGCTGCTGAGATGGAGTTTGAGTTGATCTTGCTCCCCAGGAACATGCAGCTGTGACTAAAATACCCTGCATTTCCCCAGAGTAAGAAAACTCACGCTATCCCAGAGACCCAGGCAAAGGGGAATTAGGTCGCTTGCACCGGAGCCTGGGGACCAGAAAGCTGATGGAGGCTTTGCAGGTTCTTGGGTCTCTATGGAAACAGGCATATTCTGGGGAAGTTTTTTTCTTGGAAAGAAGAAGAGTGTTGGCTGCTTCCTTTCCTCTGGACACGCTCAGATGCAAGATTGTGAAGCAGCTGTCTCCAGGTTCACTGCAGACAAGGGGCCATTCTACTGTTTCTGCCCTCTCACTCCAGTCCGCCCTCCTGTAGCGCTCACTGGAGCTCTAGTACCTGGTGTATCCAGCTGTCCCACAAAGAGTAACGGGCTCAGTAACGGGAGACACAAACCACAGAACCAAGAGCCGTGTGCCTAGTTCATCCTTGGATCTCCGGGCCTAGGATAGCAACTTCCACAGAGTGAATGTTCAACCATTTGTAGCAAAAAGAGGTGTGAAAAATGGAAAGGGATGATAGCCAAGTTCCCAGGTGGCCCTCTTCCTTAGAGTTGAGAAGAAAAAACACATAGCTCAGGCCTCTCAAATTCTGTGTGCATACAATTGACTAGAGTTCTTGTTCTGGTTTAGTAACTTCGGGGTGCAACCAGAAGTTGCATTTCTAACAGGCTCCCAGGTGATGCTCCCTTGGATCAGCCACTGGGTAGCAAGGAAGTAGATGGAAGAGCTGACTACACAAGTCAAATTCTGAGAAAGGGCAAAAGTCACTTATAACACTTTATAAGTTAGTAGCCTGCCTAACTCACCCACAAGGTAAATGTGTAAGCTCAGGTTCACATGCATAAGGTTCCGTGTATTTTTGGAATATTGATTTTATCTATGTCTGTGAGAATATATGGACATACAAACCAACCATATGTATTGAAATTCATCTCCACACCCAACAGATTAATGGTCAATTCAATAGCAATTCACAGCATATAATTCCAAGTGATTGTGTAATTATTTCAGAATCATTAAATAGCTGTAGTTTTTTTCTTTTTTCTTTTTTGTCACAGCTTCATTCATTCAACAGGCATTTGTGGAATATTTACCATAAAGCCTCTGTCTGGGCATTGGAAGGCACTCTTTCCGTTCTCCTTGAGCTCCTGGTCTGGTGGGTGAGACAGAGATAAAACAAATAATGACAGCGTAGTGTGATGAATTGTCCATTCTGTCCAACAGAAATATAACATGAGCCGCAAATGTGTTTTAAAGTTTTCTGGTAGCCACATTAAAAAAGTAAAAACAAACAGGTGTAATTAATCACACATTTTGTTCAACCCAGTATATCCAAAATAGTTTCACGTAATCAGTATGAAAAGGTATTAGTGAGGTAGTTTACATTTTTTTTCCTGTTTTTTTTTCATCAAAATCTGGCATGTACTGTATTTGCCCTGACACCGCATCGCAAGTTGGACCAGCCACATTTCAAGTGCTCCGTAGCCACCTGCGGCTGACGACTACAGCTGGACAGCGCGCGTCTCCACCATGGGGTGTCCAGCACCTTCGCTGGAGGCTAAAACCCCCAGCGTTACACCCCTGTGAGGGTCTGTGAACACATTACCCGATGTCTCCTAACTCTGCTTTCCTCTGGGGCTGTTTTGAGGATTTAAAGAATGAATGACACATACTACGTCTATCAAGACCTATGACCTGTTTTTATTTATTTTTCTCTTTTCCCCTAAATACACTAACTAACCTTTGGAATCCTCACTTAGTAAGAAAAACCAGAATTAATTTGATCAGTTTTGCTACGGTCATTCACACGTAGTTGTAGATTGGGAATTTGTCTTAATGGAGAAGGGCTGGTGTATATATATGGTGCTCACTATTTGTTGACCACTCAGAAGTCATTCCTAGGGAATTCCCTGGAGGTCCAGTGGTTAGGACTTCGTGCTTTCACTGCCAAGGGCCCGGGTTTGATCCCTGGTCGGGGGACTAGGAACTAAGATCCCATGAGCGGCGTGGCATGGCCAAAAACAAAACAAAGTCATTCCTAGACCCCTTTCTCCTGATAGGCTTTTGCTGTTGCTCTAGAGGCCAGAGTACCATATAAATACTTGCTAGTAGAGGTCTTGCAAACCAGTTCTGTCCCATTCATTCTTTCATGCTTCCATGTGCCAGGCTCTGTTCTAGTCACTGGGGGAGACAGATGAAAAAAGATAAATAGGTATATATGTTAGATAATGCTATGCAAAAACAGGAAAATAAAACATGGAAGGGAATGGGGGAAGGGAAGTTGGAATTATGAATAGTGTGGTCAGGGAAGTTCTCTCCACAAAGTTGAAACATGAGCAAAGGTCGCAGAAGGTTGGGGAGCCAACTGTATAGTTATAGAGGGAGCAGCATGCTAGGCAGAGGGAACAGCAGGTGCAAAGGCCCCGAGGTGGGGAAGCCTGGCCTTATTAAAATAGTAGGAGCCAGTGTGGCTGGAGCAGTGGGCAAAGATTGTGCAGTGGGGGAAGGTCAGAGAGGGAAGGAGATGGCCAGGTCATGTGGGCTTCTCAGCCCCTCTGAGGAGTTTGGATTTTACTCTGGAGTGTGTGGGGAAGCTACTGGAGTTCAGGGCAGAGCTGTGGTGTGATCTGATTTTCACTTGAATGTGCTCCCTCTGGTTATAGAAAAGACAGAAGGGGGCAAGAGGAAGAAGGTGGGAGAGAAACTAGAACGTCATGGGGGTGATAAGACGGTAGCTTGTACCAAGGGTGGTAGTGGAGGTACGTGGACGCCAGCTGGATGCTTCTGGAAAAGGTTGTGATTTTCTAATTAAAATAGCCAGACTGTGCAGAAGCGGTCCTTCCCCTTGGACTCTTCTTCATGGATGTGACGACTTGATTTGCAGCAGCCGTTTGTGGTTAAAAAACATCCTGGGGGCTTCCCTGGTGGCGCAGTGGTTGAGAGTCTGCCTGTCGATGCAGGGGACACGGGTTTGTGCCCTGGTCCGGGAAGATCCCACATGCCGCGGAGCAGCTGGGCCCGTGAGCCATGGCCGCTGAGCCTGCGCATCCGAGCCTGTGCTCCGCAACAGGAGAGGCCAAAAAAAAAAAAAAAAAAATCCTGAGACGTCGGCCTGGGGCTTTGTCGATTCCCTGAACCAGGGCCAGTGATCACCCATCTCCAGGTTTCTTGTGTTTTGTGACTCAACAAAGCTCTGCTGCCTGCAGCTGTTGTGTGTTCAGTGACACGGCGCCCCCGATGACGCCCTCCCTCTCCTGGTCCTCTCCACAAGGACCCCAGGGGCCTGCAAGGCCAGACTCTGAGCTGCTCTGGAGAAGCAAAGGGCCCCTGTGTGATTGCAGGAGGAAAAACGATCTGAAATGTGTTCTCTCCTAATCCCCGTTCATCTGAGCTAATCTCCAAATGGACAACATATTCAATTCAAGTAATAAATATGGCTTATTCAAAGGGCTGAATAAGTGACTGGAAGCAATTCCTCAAACTGTTTTCCATTGAATAATTTAAATTATGCAAGGGCATGGAAATTTTTCAACAAATAAAATGTCAGAAAAATCTATTAAAGATATGTCTGCATATCTTTGAAAAAATTATTTATTTGAAAAAGCCCAACTCAGCAATAAAAAATAAATTACATTTCCATTCTTACTGTTGCTCCCTTTGGGAAAGAGCCTATTACTACCACTTCGTGGACAAATGGAACCAGCACATTTCCGACTAAATGGCTCTCCAGGTTATAGCCATGAGGTTTAGATGACAGGATGATTCTACACTGAAAAAGAAATAAGAAAAAAAATTCCCTGACTTAATGTTGCTCAGATAATGTATCTGCTGTTTGGTTTCATCCCTGGAGGTTTTTGCAGTCTAAGTTTTCCATCTGTGACTCTGAGTGACAGACAACTGTACTCTGAGGTTTTGGAGTTCGTTAGGGCCATTTAGACCAGCCCTGTGGGAATCAAAAGTACGCTGGAATCCCTATTTCTATTTTCATCTTATCCAGAGCAGAAGGGCTCAGAGGAGATGGCACCTCCAAAAAATAAGCTAGAAAGTTGACCAAGGGAATGTAATTTTTTTTTTTTTTTTTTTTGGCTGCGATGGGTCTTCATTGCTGCGTGCGGGCTTTCTCTAGTTGTGGTGAGCGGGGCTACTCTTCATTGCGGCGCACAGGCTTCTCATTGCGGTGGCTTCTCATTGTGGTACACGGACTCTAGGCATGTGGGCTTCAGTAGTTGTGGTGCATGGGCTCAGTAGTTGCACCTTGCGGGCTCTAGAGTGTGGGCTCAGTAGTTGTGGCGCGCGGGTTTAGTTGCCCCGTGGCATATGGGATCTTCCTGGACTAGGGATCGAACCCATGTCCCCTGCATTGGCAGGCAGATTCTTTATTTTTTTTCAACATCTTTATTGGAGTATAATTGCTTTACAGTGGTGTGTTAGTTTCTGCTGTATAACAAAGTGAATCAATGATACATATACATACATCCCCATATCAGGCAGATTCTTAACCACTGGACCACCAGGGAAGTTTGGGAGTGTAATTTTTGAACTGTGAATTTAGAGACCTTCTGAGTATATTCTCTCCAGTGTGATGCAGCTTTGTGAATCGGCTTCAAAAGTTGGTTGGGAATAGGTAACTAATGAGAGCCTGCTGCAGAGCACAGGGAACTCTACTCAACGCTCTGTGGTGACCTAAGTGGGAAGGAAATCCAAAAAAGAGGGGATCTCTGTATACGTCTAGCTGATTCACTTTGCTGTACAGCAGAAACTGACACAGCAGTGTAAAGCAACTCTACCCCAATTTAAAAAAAAGAAAAAGAAACTTGGCTGCGGTTGTGTTTCCATCACCCTCCTCCATACTGGTTTCAAAGCAGCTAGATGGACACCTCTTTAAATAAAGACCATATAGCTTAAATCACATTCTTTTTGTCTCTGTTTCTTCCTTTTCAACTCACTGCCTTTGTTGTAGCTCACAGTGCTGGCCTGGGTTTTGCTAACTGCCTCGGGCAGGGCAGGATCTGTGTTTTCCTCTCTCCAGATGGGCGTTAGCACACAGGGCTTGCACGTTTCTGCGGAACCGGGCCCACCATGTTTACCTCCAAGCAGATTCACTGCCTGGGAAACTTGGAATGGGGAGAGACAGCCTCTCCTCACACTGAGTCCAGACCTCCTTCCCACTGAGAACAGTTAGAGCTATGCTTTCGTTGCTTAAAAGAAGCCATCGCCTCCGACCCCAAATTAAGGAAAAAAAAATCAATTGCCCACATCAGTTGCCTGCTGCCCTGGAGGCAACTCGTGGCAAGCTGAAGTGGGAGCCCGTGGCTGAAGTCGAAAAACAGGACTGAAGCAACGCCAAGGGTTGCTTCCTCCAAACACAGCGTAAACTTCAACTATGGCGCCTGCCTTCATCCTGTAAGCAAGGGAAGTGGGTAAAGAGCGCGGCTCTTGCTGGGAGTGAGGTCAGGGGTGGAAGGGAGGTTGGTGGGTGGGGGTTCTTTTCTTCCATGGTGAGAGCAAGTTTACCAAAGGTTACAAAGGGAGCGCCTTGGTAACAGAGGTTTGAGTATTTTCTATCTGCCAGACATCAGACCAAGCACTTTATATGTTCTAAGTCATTTAATTCTCAAAATCACCTAATGATGGAGCTACTCTTTTCACCCCCATTTTACAAATGAGGCAACAGACGCTTAGAGAAGTTAGGTAACTTGCCCAGGGTCACAGGTGGCCAGTGATGCCATGGGATTTGGAGGCAGCCTATCAAGGCCACTGCTCTTACCCTCAACGGGACTGCTTTGAGGGAGGCCCTGTTGGCTTCCGCAGATGCTCAGGGTGTGTAGAACTGGATTTCTGTCTCGTGGTGACCTGAAGTTTGCTCTTCATCCAGGTGTGACACCTACTCCCTCAATTCCTCTCCCCCTGCTTCGTCCCCAGTCACCCCTCTGTAAACAGTGTCTGTGAGGGGTGTGCCAGTGGTTGCCCTGAAGGGGGAACTTGCCGCAGGAGCTTGCGGTCTGTCTGTAGTGGGGCGCTGGCTGGGAGCCCGCAGCTGAGCCTGGTGGCCCTGGGCCCTGAGCAGTCCTCAGGCCTTCCGGCTTTCTCCCACTCAGCCGGTACCCCAGTGTGACTTCACCTCTGGTCCTAATGACATCTGATCAATCCTTTTAGCTTCCTGACATAGCCAGAGGGGATGGCAGTAGGCACATCAGTCAAAAGTGATGCAGGAGTGAGGAAACCCAAAGGGGAATATAAGGGGCCACACCTACTCCAGTCCTGCTGCCGTGAAACCTGGTCACCCAGGGTGCTGGGCTGCTGACTGGAAGGATACTGAAGCTGACGTGGTTTCTGGACCCCCCCAGGGAAGGGTCACTTTCCCAACTACCCCTGCACCCCCATTCCTATCCCGATTTCTGAAATTCCATAATTGTAGGCTTACTTTTTATTTTATTTATCATTATATTTTTTTAAATTGTTATCAGAGTATCGTTGATTTACAATGTTGTGTTAGTTTCAGGTGTACAGCAAAGTGAATCAGTTATACATATACATATATCCACTCTTTTTTAGATTCTTTTCCCATGTAAGTCATTACAGAGTATTAAGCAGAGTTCCCTGTGCTATACAGTAGGTCCTTATTAGTTATCTGTTTTATGTGCAGTCGTGTGTATATGTCAATCCCGATCTCCCAGTTTGTCCCTCCCCCCCCTTACCCCCTGGTAACTGTAAGCTTATTTTCTACATCTGTAACTCTATTTCTGTTTTATAGATAAGTTCGTTTGTTCCCTTTTTTTAGATTCTGCATATATGCAATATGTGATAATTGTCTTTCACTGTCTGACTTACTTCACTCAGTATGATAATCTCTGGATCCATCCATGTTGCTGCAAATGGCATTATTTTGTTCTTTTTTATGGCTGAGTAATATTCCATTGTATATATGTACCAAGATGTTTACTTTTAAATTTAAGTATTCTTAAATGTCAATCATGGGTTATCTTAAAAATCAACAGATTATCTTCGTACCAAAAAAGAAAGGAGAAAAATTTTATTTTGATAGAATGATCCAGACTTTTGAAATCAGAAAATCTGTAAGGAACTTATTTTAATTATCCCATACATGTAAGGTATATGTAATTTCAAAAACTAACATTTTATTTTGAATTACATGTGATAGTGACTGTGGGACGTCAAGGTCTTTTTATTGCTTTTAGTGCTTTAGGTCTTAATTTTTACCTAGTTAAAATAGAAATACTCTTGGGAGACTACCACTTTGTATTAGTTTTCTATTGCTGTGTAACAAATAACTACACAATTACAACTTAACACCCATGAATTAGCTTTGTGCTTTTGAGTAAGGCACTTCATTCCTGGACCTCAAGTTTCTGATCTGTTAACACGTGCAGTGGTTGAAATGGAAATGTTTTCTAATGATCTTATCAGTTTAGACATTTTGAAACTTGGTTCCAAAACCACAAAAGACTCTCTAGCTTTATAGGTACTTGGCATTATTTATAAGGAAGAGTCATGAAAAGAAATGAGAATGGCTCATTACAGTGGAAACCTATTGAATGTGCACTGTTGATGGAGCCCTGAGGGTCACCTTTGTGTCTGGAGGATAGTGTCTGGAGGGTAGCTTTCAAAAAGTAATTTATGTCAGAGAATAAGTGGGACAAGGGTGGCCAGACTGGTGTTTCACAAGATAATTCATTCAAGTACTCTTACCCCTAAGCATGTGGATACAACTCCAGACACAGCTGGGGTTTCAAAAATCAAAGTGAAAACCAAACAATAACAAAGCTTCTCATATTTGGGAGCAAAGCAGGTGTGGAAGCCACGAGCGCCACGTCCCAATATTCCTGCTTCCCCTCGTTCAGGCAGGAGGGTTGGACTTCCCCAGCCTCTGAGGGTGGACATCTCATGTGATCTTTTTGTCCGTGAGATGTGAATGGAAGAGGTGTAGGCCACTTCTGGGTGGAAGTGCTTAAGAACTGATGAGTGATTCTCCACGTTCTCGCTTCCTCTCCTACGGCGGTCATGCAAGTAGGAGGTGATACAGGCTGCAACACCAAGGACAGCTACCTGGAAGGTGCCAGAACTGGCAGTATACTTTGCATGATTGAGAAATAAGTGATTGTTTTAAGCTTTTTAAGATATCTGGGGTTGTCAGCTACTGCTGTGTAACCTAGTATAACCTGACTGATACAGAAAGAAACAGACCACAACATTTGGTGAATGGAGATTGTGATCTAGAGGAATATCAGTTTACAGACAAACGGAGAAAAAAAAGCCCTGATAATCCAAATTCCTGGGTGAAATATTATGATTTTTCTTTTTCTGCTTCATTCCAGGCTTGAGGGAGTCAGTGAAGTGTTAAAACGCAGACAGCAGGGCTGTGAAAGAGATGAAGAATTAGTCTGGATTCACAGATTGAACTGCCAACCTCTGGCCAACTGAGAGTTGGCTGGATTTGCAAGCTTGGCTTTCTAAGGATATACCTTTTATAACCTTGTCTGAAGTCTTCTTCTGGTTCACTACTTGTTTTAGTTCTGATGGGCTGCATGCAAAAAAAAAAAAAAAAAAAAAAAAGAGAGAGAAAAGAAAGAAAAAAAAGCATTGGAATTCTGTCTTTCAACTAAATAATATTGGATTTTTTTTTTTTTTGAGTTCTTGTTATGTTTGGGCTGATGTGTTTTGGCCATCTTCTCAAAAACCTTTTCCTGCTGCTTCTTACTCAGATCAATTTCCTGGAATTCCTCCGAGCTAACCCTTTGCTCTCTTTCTTTTCTTCCTTCAGAGGAAAATCTGTTACAAGCCAAACATCAATCCCCAAATCTAAAATTTAGGACTTCGTCTTCTGGAAACTGAGCCTGCATTGGTCTTCTTAGTATATCTCATTCTGTGAGATAGTTATTCTCGGACCCCAGAAGAGATGACATGAAATTCAAAAGCAGGTAGAAGTAAGTTAAGAGAAAACGTAAAGAAAACCCATTTGTTTTCCTGTTTATTTTTATATCAAGTACTAGCTGAACTCATTTTCTTTATTTTTTAAATTTAATTTTGTATCAGCAATGTACTCACGTGATTAAAAATTGCAAAGGTAGAAACGGATATACAGTAAAAGGTCTCATTCTCACATCCATCTCCCAGCCACCCAGTTCCCCTCTCCAGTGTGATTAACTTATGTACCTTTACAGGTATGTATTATGCACAAATAAGGACATCTCTTAAGTATTCCTTCTTTTCTCTCATTTATACAATTGGTAACGTTCTATCCCTCATTATGCTCCTTGCTTTTCTCGCTAATGGTTTATCTGTCTTGTAGACCTTTCCACATCAGTACGTAAGGAGCTTCCTCATTTTTAAAATTCCATTAAGTTCATTTAGCCAAACTCTGTATTGATGGGCATTTAGGTTGTTTCCACTCTTCGCTTTTACAAAACCATGCTGTGATGAATACCTGTCCTTAATTCAGTTTGCGTCTGTGTGAGTATATTTGTGGAAATAACTTCTAGGAGTAGAATTGCTGGGCTACCGTATTAATTTAATGGTGAGGTTAAGGTGTAACTGACTGTGACAGCAGAGAGCTCAAACATCCATTCCCCCAAATCACAGCGCATGGACAACTGTTGCGAGCTTCAAGTGTGACCACATTGTACACTCACAAAGTATATTTTTGTGTCGAATGTGTGCCTGGCCCTACGTAGCAATAAACAAAATATGTAAGAATGATGCCTCCCTAAGCAGCGTGTCAGGCAGTAAGGGCAGTGTGGTGGTTAATTTTATATTTTATGTGTCAGTTTGGCTGGACCATGGTAAGTAGCTGTCTGGTTACATGCTAGTGTAGATATTACTGTAAAGTTTTTAAGTTTCTGAATATCATTAACATGTACAATCAGTTGACATTAAGTAGAGCAGATTACTCTCCGTAATCTGGATGGGCCTCATCCAATCAGTTGAAGGCCTTAAGAACAAAGACCGATGTTTCCTGAAGAAGAAGGAATTCTCCTCAAGGTTGCAACATAGAAACTTTTTTGAGTTTCTCTTTGCTACCCTGCATAATTCAGACTCAAGCCTGCAACATCAGTTCTTACTCAAATTTCCAGCTTGCTGGCCTGCCTTACAAATTTTAGGCTTGCTAGCCTTCACCATCATGTGAGCCAATTCCTTAAAATAAATCTCTCTCCATATCTATCTATCATCTATCTATCTCCTGTTGATTCTGTTTCTCTGGAGATATCTGAATAATACAGGCAGGAATGATGATCCCCACCCAACAGATGAAGAAGCAGAGGCTGAGAGGGTCCATATCCCTCTAGAGCCCCGACTCTAAAGCCAAAGCTCTTTCTACTGCCTTGAAATGTAATTAAAACTCAAAATAGGGTATACACAGTGACGATCCCATTATAGAACACTAGGCATGCCCATCAAGGTGCTTACTCTGTCTGTAGACTCTGCTGTAGGAAAGCCATGGGTTGGAGTGTGAGATCTCCCCGGTTACTGCGATTGGATCAGAGATGGCAGTGGGACATAATGGCAGCCAGTCTGCAGACTTGTCACTGATCAATGGCATGGCCAGACAGAGAAAGATAACCTGGGCCTTTGACATTCATGCAGAGACTGAGTAACAAGGCAGTAAACAGTGGGAGCAGAAGCTGATGGTCTGTGATACAGGGAGAAACAGGGCAGGTCACAAGAAGATCGATGCAAGCCCAAGTTGTAAGAGAACAGAACAATGAAATAGAGCAGAGGAGCACATCCAGCGGGATGCCGTGGGCAGTGGATGACATGGCTAGGCCCCAGGGCTGCCTCAGGTCCTCATGGTGTTGCAGCTTCACGGGTATCCTTAAAGCAGACTCACTTTTTCTTCGTGAAACTCAACTGAATTTCTGCTTTTTACAACTGATTTTTACCTTCCTGAAACAGGAAAATTTCACACTATTAAAGCTGGAGACAGGCTTATCTTGGTCTAACTGAAGGTTGGGAAACTAAGTTGCTCTCATTTTACTAAAATCGACATTTTATAGCTGGAGAGGAATTAGTGAACATTCAGGCCACACCTGGTTTGCTGAGATCAGAGAGTAGCAGTAGCTCCCCCAAGGTCACATGGACGTTTGCTGCAGCGGGACAGGAAGTCTTTCCACTCATCTTGGTTGCCTCTTCAGCAACACTTGCAAAATAGGCAGGTCTACTTTCCTGATTACTCAAGTTCTTTAAACCATCTCTCTCTCTCTGAAAATTAAATCTCTTTGGTGGTTTTAGAATTGTATGCATTATATGCTTTTACGGTCTCAGAAAAAAAAAAGTCTCAAACCCTAGGAAGTATTTTTTAAGATCTGTATCAGCCCACTTGATGTGTAATAGAACAAGGTTGTTTGTTTGTTTGTTTCTTTCTTTCTCTCTCTCTCTCTTTCTTTCCTTCTTTCTTTCTTTCTTTCTTTCTCCGCACCACTTGGCTTGTGGGATCTTAGTTACCCAGCTAGGGATTGAACCCAGGCTCCAGCAGTGAAAGCACTGAGTTCTAATCACTAGACCACCAGGGAATTCCTGATAGTTTCTTTAAAAAAAAATTTAAAGATAAGGGAAAATTCCTCATATTCCAAGAACTGAAGAGAACATATCCAAGTGCTACTTTGGGGGTTCAGTCAAAACCTGTAGCATCCAGTAAGGTCATGCAATCGGTGTGGAAAATTCAACTCTTGGGAAGGAAATGGCTAAGCTGCTTTCATATTTTAAGTATGGACAATTCTCCTGAAAACATAATTGTTTTGATCTCTGTAACAGAGAGGCTAAAAATCTCAGTGGCTTAAACAAAGTAGAAGTTTATTTCTCTCTCACTTATCAGTTTAGTTTGGCAGTGTAGAACTCCACCATAAGAAGGACCCAGGTTCCTTCTGTCTTGTTGCTCTGCTATCCTCAACACACAGCTTCCGCCTCATGGTCAAGATGGCTGCTCTAGCTTCTTCCACCATGCCTTTAATCCTGCAGATGGGGAGTGGTCAAGGGGAAGGGAAGGCTGGCCTTTTCTCTTTAAGGGCGTCATCCTGAATTTGCACACATCACTGCTGCTCACATTCTATTGGTCACCGTTTAGTCGTGAGGCTTTACCTATTAGCAAAGGAGGCTGGGAGATGTAGTCTTTAGAGAGGCAGTCAGGTCCTTAACTAAAATCCTGTTACTATGTAATAATTGGAGAATAGATCCTGGGGGGATAGCTATCAGCTCTGCCACAGGGCCCAAGGTATTGCTTGCTTGCTTTCTTTTTCACATCTGAGAATGACCAGAAAGTTCAGACAGTTATTGTTAATAAATATTGAAAATTCTCATGCCTATGAGAAGGTAGTGTGAGGTACTTTGGGAGTACAAAAGGGAGAAAGAACCACCCTCTGCTCTCAAAATATTTACTCTCGAGTTGTCAAGTCATATACTGCACTAATTAAGAGTAAGAATGTATATATGTTAAAGAAAGGTCCGAGAGCACTCTTTTTCTGAATTACTGTGTAGGTGGCTTTGATGGATTAATCTATAATCTATAATTAATCTATAATCACTATAACCTGAATAAATTGTGCGACACCTCAAAGCTCAGTTTGGACCAGATGTTGTGTCCGAGGAAGCAATATGGTGGCAAAAAGGTTATAATAATACTTTGCCTGTTTACTCAACTTCTTACGGAAATGGAAAAGAACGTAGTGTGTTCTTAATACACAGCCAGCCTCTCTTAGAATAGATTTTTCTCCCATCACCGCTCCTTTTTTTTTTAACATCTTTATTGGAACATAATTGCTTTACATTGTTGTGTAAGTTGCTGCTGTGTAACAAAGTGAATCAGCTATATGTATACATATATCGCCATATCCTCTCCCTCTTGCATTTCCCTCCCACCCTCCCTATCCCACCCCTCTAGGTGGTCACAAAGCACCGAGCTGATCTCCCTGTGCTATGCGGCTGCTTCCCACTAGCTATCTGTTTTACATTTGGTAGTGTGTATATGTCCATGCCACTCTCTCACTTTGTCCCAGCTTACCCTTCCCCCTCCCTGTGTCCTCAAGTCCATTCTCTACGTCTGTGTCTTTATTCCTGTCCTGCCCCTAGGTTCATCAGAACCCCCCCCCCCCCTTTTTTTTTAGATTCCATATATATGTGTTAGCATACAGCATTTGTTTTTCTAATTCTGACTTACTTCACTCTGTATGACAGTCTCTAGGTCCATCCACCTCACTACTAATAACTCAATTTTGTTTCTTTTTATGGCTGAGTAATATTCCATTGTATATATGTGCCACATCTTCTTTATCCATTCATCTGTCGATGGACAGTTAGGTTGCTTCCATGTCCTGACTATTGTAAATAGTGCTGCATTGAACATTGTGGTATGTCTCTTTTTTTTTTAATTAAAAAATTGTTTTTACTTTATTTATTTATTTTTGGCTGTGTTAGGTTTTCATTGCTGAATGCAGGCTTTTGCTAGTTGCAGCAAGCGGGGGCTACTCTTCGTTGCGATGTGGGGGCTCCTCATTGCAGTGGCTTCTCTTGTTGAGAAACATGGGCTCTAGGTGCATGGGCTTCAGTAGTTGTGGTGCATGGGCTTAGCTGCACCACAGTATGTGGGATCTTCCTGGACCAGTGATCAAACCCGTGTCCCCTGCATTGGCAGGCAGATTCTTATCCACTGCGCCACCAGGGAAGCCCACATGTCTCTTTTTGAATTATGGTTTCCTCAGGGAATATGCCCAGTGGTGGGATTGCTGGGTCATATGGTAGTTCTATTTTTAGGTATTTTAGAAACCTCCATACTGTTCTCCATAGTGGCTGTATCAATTTACATTCCCACCAACAGTGCAACAGGGTTCCCTTTTCTCCACACCCTCTCCAGCATTTATTGTTTGTAGATTTTTTGATGAGGGCCATTCTGACCTGTGTGAGGTGATACTTTATTTTGGTTTTGATTTGCATTTCTCTAATGATTAGTGATGTTGAGCATCCTTTCATGTGTTTGTTGGCAATCAGTATATTTTCTTTGGAGAAATGTCTATTTAGGTCTTCTGCCCATTTTTGCATTGGGTTGTTTTTTTTTTTTTTTTTTTTGATATTGAGCTGCATGAGCTGCTTGTATATTTTGGAAATTAATCCTTTGTCAGTTGATTCATTTGCAAATATTTTATCCCATTCTGAGGATTGTCTTTTCATCTTGTTTATGGTTTCCTTGCTGTGCAAAAGCTTCTGAGTTTCATTAGGTCCCATTTGTTTATTTTTGTTTTTATTCCATTTCTCTAGGAGGTGGGTCCAAAAGGATCTTGCTGTGATTTATTTCATAGAGTGTTCTGTCTATGTTTTCCTCTAAGAGTTTTATAGTGTCTGGCCTTACATTTAGGTCTTTAATCCATTTTGAGTTTATTTTTGTGTATGGTGTTAGGGAGTGTTCTAATTTCATTCTTTTGCATATAGCTGTCCAGTTTTCCCAGCACCACTTATTGAAGAGTCTGTCTTTTCTCCATTGTATATTCTTGCCTCCTTTATCAAAGATAAGGTGACCATATGTGTGTGGGTTTTCTCTGGGCTTTCTATCCTGTTCCACTGATCTATATTTCTGTTTTTGTGCCAGTACCATAGTGTCTTCATTACTGTAGCTTTGTAGTATAGTCTGAAGTCTGGGAGCCTGATTCCTCCAGCTCTGTTTTTCTTTCTCAGGATTGCTTTGGCTATTCGGGGTCTTTTGTGTGTCCATACAAATTGTGAAATTTTTTGTTCTAGTTCTGTGAAAAATGCCATTGGTCGTTTGATAGGGATTGCACTGAATCTGTTTGCTTTGGGTAGTATAGTCCTTTTCACAATGTGGATTCAGTCCAAGAACATGGTATATCTCTCCATCTGTTTGTATCATCTTTAATTTCTTTCATCAGTGTCTTATAGTTTTCTCAGTACAGGTCTTTTGTCTCCTTAGGTAGGTTTATTCCTAGGTATTTTATTCTTTTTGTTGCAATGGTAAATGGGAGTGTTTCCTTAATTTTTCTTTCGGATTTTTCATCATTAGTGTATAGGAATGCAAGAGATTTCTGTGCATTAATTTTGTATCCTGCTACTCTACCAAATTCATTGATTAGTTCTAGTAGTTTTCTGGTAGCATGTTTAGGATTCTCTATGTATAGTACCATGTCATCTTCAAACAGTGACAGTTTTACTTCTTATTTTCTGATTTGGATTCCTTTTATTTATTTTTCTTCTCTGATTGCTGTGGCTAAAACTTCCCAAACTATGTTGAATAGTAATGGGGAGAGTGGACAACCTTGTCTTGTTCTTGATCTTAGAGGAACTCGTTTCAGTTTTTCACCATTGTGATTGATGTTGGCTGTGGGTTTGTCATATATGGCCTTTATTATGTTGAGGTAGGTTCCCTCTATGCTTACTTTTGGATAGTTTTTATCATAAATGTGTGTTGAATTCTGTCGAAAGCTTATTCTACATCTATTGAGATGATCATATGGTTTTTCTCCTTCAGTTTGTTAATATGGTGTATCACATTGATTGATTTGCATATATTGAAGAATCCTTGCATTCCTGAGATAAACCCCACTTGATCATGGTGTATGATCCTTTTAATGCACTGTTGGATTCTGTTTGCTAGTATTTTGTTGAGGATTTTTGCATCTATGTTCATCAGTGATATTGACCTGTATTTTCTTTTTTTGTGACATCTTTGTCTGGTTTTGGTAACAGGGTGATGGCGGCCTCATACAGTGAGTTTGGGAGTGTTCCTCCCTCTGCTATATTTTGGAAGAGTTTGAGAAGGATGGGTGTTAGCTCTTCTCTAATTGTTTGATAAAATTCGCCTGTGAAGCCATCTGGTCCTGGACTTTTGTTTGTTGGAATATTTTTAATCACAGTTTCCATTTCAGTGCTTGTGATTGGTCTGTTTATATTTTCTATTTCTTCCTGGTTCAGTCTCGGAAGGTTGTGCTTTTCTAAGAATTTGTCCATTTCTTCCTGGTTGTCCATTTTATTGGCATACAGTTTCTTATAGTAATCTCTCATGATCATTGGTATTTCGCCAGTGTCAGTTGTTACTTCTCCTTTTTCACTTCTAGTTCTGTTGATTTAAGTTTTCTCCCTTTTTTTCTTGATGAGTCTGACTAATGGTTTATCAATTTTGTTTATCTTCTCAAAGAACCAACTTTTAGTTTTATTGATCTTTACTATTGTTTCCTTAATTCCTGTTTCATTTCTTTCTTATTTTTAAACAAATATATTTTATTTATTTATTTTCGGCTGCGTTGGGTCTTCATTGATTCATGTGGGCTTTCTCTAGTTGTGTGAGCGGGGGCTACTCTTTGTTGTGGTGCACAGACTTCTCATTGTGGTGGCTTCTCTTGTTGTAGAGCACGGGCTCTAGGCGCATGGGTTTCGGTAGTTGTGGCACGCTGACTCAGTTGTTGTGGCTCGTGGGCTCTAGAGAGCAGGCTCAGTAGTCGTTGTGCACGGGCTTAGCTGCTCCATGACATGTGGGATCTTCCCAGACTACAGCTCAAACCTGTGTCCCCTGCAATGGCAGGTGGATTCTTAACCACCACGCCACCAGGGAAGCCCCTCTTTTTCATTTTTTTCTGATCTGATCTTTATGCTTTCTTTCCTTCTGCTAACTTTGGGGTTTTTTTGTTCTTCTTTCTCTAATTGCTCTAGGTGTAAGACCAGGTTGTTTATTTGAGATTTTTCTTGTTTCTTGAGGTAGGATTGTATTGCTATAAACTTCCCTCTTAGAACTCCTTTTGCTGCATCCCACAGGTTTTGGGTCATCGTGTTTTCATTGTCCTTTGTTTCTAGGTATTTTTTGGTTTCCTCATTGATTTCTTCAGTGATCTCTTGGTTATTTAGTAGCATATTGTTTAGCCGCCATGTGTTTGTATTTATTACAGATTTTTTTCCTTTAATTGATATCTAGTCTCATAGCGTTGTGGTCAGAAAAGATACTTGATACGATTTCAATTTTCTTAAATTTACCAAGGCTTGATTTGTGATCCAAGATATGATCTATCCTGGAGAATGTTCCATGAGCACTTGAGAAGAAAGTGTATTCTGTTTTGTATGGATGGAATGTCCTATAAATATCAATTGAGTCCATCTTGTTTAATGTATCATTCAAAGCTTGTGTTTCCTTATTTATTTTCATTTTGGATGATCTGTCCATTGGTGAAAGTGAGGTGTTAAGCCCCCTACTATTATTGTGTTACTGTTGATCTCCCCTTTTATGGCTATTAACATTTGCCTTATGTATTAAGGTGCTCTTATGTTGGGTGCATAAATATTTACAATTGTTATATCTTCTTCTTGGATTGATCCCTTGACCATTATGTAGTGTCTTTCTTTGTCTCTTATAATAGTCTTTATTTTAATGTCAATTTTGTCTGATATGAGAATTGCTACTCCAGCTTTCTTTTGATTTCCATTTTCATGGAATATCTTTTTCCATCCCCTCACTTTCAGTCAGTATGTGTCCCTAGTTCTGAAGTGGGTCTCTTGTAGACAGTATACATATGGGTCTTGTTTTTGTATCCATTCAGCCAGTCTGTGTCTTTTGGTTGGAGCATTTAATCCATTTACATTTTAGGTAATTATCAATATGTATGTTCCTATTCCCATTTTCTTAATTGTTTTGGGTTTGTTATTGTAGGTCTTTTCCTTCTCTTGTTTTTCCTGCCTAGAGAAGTTCCTTTAGCATTTGTTGTAAAGCTGGTTTGGTGGTGCTGAATTCTCTTAGCTTTTGCTTGTCTGTAAAGATTTTAATTTCTCTGTCGAATCTGAATGAGATCCTTGCTGGGTAGAGTAATCTTGGTTGTAGGTTTTTCCCTTTCATCAGTTTAAATATGTCCTGCCACTCCCTTCTGGCTCGCAGAGTTTCTGCTGAAAGATCAGCTGTTAACCTTATGAGGATTCTGTTGTATGTTATTTGTTGCTTTTCCCTTGCTGCCTTTAATATTTTTTGTCTGTATTTAGTTTCTGATATTTTCATTAATATGTGTCTTGGTGTGTTTCTCCTTGGATTTATCCTGTATGGGATTCTCTGTGCTTCCTGGACTTGATTGACTATTTCCTTTTCCATGTTAGGGAAGTTTTCACCTAATCTCTTGAAATATTTTCTCAGACCCTTTCTTTTTTGTCTTCTTCTTCTGGGACCCCTATAATGTGAATCTTGGTACATTTAGTGTTGTCCCAGAGGTCTCTGAGACTGTCCTCAGTTTTTTTTCATTCTTTTTTCTTTATTCTGCTCTGAAGTAGTTATTTCCACTATTTTATCTTCCAGGTCACTTATGCCTTCTTCCGCCTCAGTTATTCTGCTATTGATTCCTTCTAGAGAATTTTTAATTTCATTTATTGTGTTCATCATTGTTTGTTTGCTCTTTAGTTCTTCTAGTTCCTTGTTAAATGTTTCTCCATTCTATTTCCAAGATTTTGGGTCAGCTTTACTATCATTACTCTGAATTCTTTTTCAGGTAGACTGCCTATTTCCTCTTCATTTGTTTGGTCTGGTGGATTTTTACCTTGCTCCTTCATTTGCTGCATATTTCTCTGTCTTCTCATTTTGCTTAAGTTACTGTGTTTGGGGTCTTCTTTTCACAGGCTACAGGTTCGTAGTTTCTGTTGTTTTTGGTGTCTGCTCCCAGTGGGTGAGGTTGGTTCAGTAGCTTGTGTAGGCTTCCTGGTGGAGGGGACTGGTGCTTGTGTTCTGGTGGGTGGGGCTGGATCTTGTCTTTCTGATGGGCAGAGCCGCGTCCTGTGGTGTGTTCTGGGGTGTCTGTGAACTTACTATGATTTTAGGCAGCCTCTCTGCTAATGGGTGGGGTTGTGTTCCTGTCTTGCTAGTTGTTTGGCATGGGGCGTCCAGCACTGGAGCTTGCTGGCTGTTGGATAGAGCTGGGTCTTAGCGTTGAGACAGAGACATCTGGGAGAACTCTCACCAATTAATATTACGTGAGGCCGGGAAGTCTCTGGTGGTCCAATGTCCAGAACTCGGCTCTCCCACCTCAGAGGCTCAGGTCTGACACCCGACTGGAGCACCAAGACCCTGTCAGCCACACGGAATTATCAAGGCAGTGGTCATTGGCAAGTGAAACCACAAGAGAAGAGTCCTGTGCTATGCCTGGTCCTGCTAAGCAATTTTCAGGCTTCAGCTCATTCTGACAGTGGAGCGATTGGGTTGGCGACACGAGATAAAACAGGGTCCGTGAGGCGGGCGGCGCTCAGCCGATGTGTGGCCTGAGCGGCCCAGTCGAAGCCCTTGGGGAAGGCCGCCAGCCGCCAGGATTCCGGCCTCCTGCGGCTGCGGCCTCTTTGGCGTCTCCCTCCGGGTGTCACGTCACTCTCACTCCTGCTTTGGTAGCCGTGCCTTTACCCTTCATCAATGCTCCTTTTAACAGCCTTTGCCCCTAAAACTCTTTCTCTTCTACTCTCATTTTCCTGTGCCTGAAAGCCATCTCCTGACAGTTGTAAGCATAATTGTTCTCTTCTTTTTCCCTTTTGCCCTATCCAGGACCTTCATAATGCACGACAGCCCAGAGCTGACCAGGCTTGCAAGAATTCTTCCCTCTTAGATGCCGGAGTGAAGAGTCACACATACATTTTGGTCCCTGTTTCACAATAATATTTTTGTCTCTGTTAAATACGGTAAAATATACTGGCCCGGGGTTAGGGTGGGTGGTCAGGAGATCTGCCCCCACTGGACGCATCACTTTGGAAAAGTCACTGAACCCTAGGATTATTTGGTTGCTTAACTTGTAAAATAAGAGAAATGGATTGGTTGGATCTTTGAGGTGTCTGATTGTATAATTAGTGGAATCCTGAGTAATCCTGGCCTTAGGTGAGGGCAGGCGCTGAGTGGAGGAGGGGGCGTGGCACCATCTGTGTGGCCAGAACAAGGCAACACAGCTAGAGATAGCTCTCCCTGCTCGCGTGATTTTCAGTTCAGGTGCAGAACATTTGGCGCTATATTGAAACATGAAACACGTCAAGGATGGTTAATCCGTCTATAACAAAGATAAGAACGTTTTAACACTTCGAAAGGAAAGTTTCCTCACCCTGCATTCCTTGACTGTGGTAGCTCACTTTTTCCTACATTCTTTTCTTTTCCTTTTGTTAATCGTTACCACAGCAACTAACTACAGCTTGTGATTCCTAATGTGGGTGTGGCTGTCCCATGGCACTCTTTGCCGTCCGATGACTGGCAGGTAGCAGGAACTATTTCTGTAAGCATATGAAATGCTCACGTGTCCGTCAAAGTACCCTCTTGCGTTAACTTTCCTGTTGCAGTGTCACCTTGGGCTTTTCATTGTGGCAACAATTATATTGAGATGTACCTCGCATAACATACAATTCACCCACTCGAAGTGTGTAATTCAGTGTGTTTTAGTATATTCTCAGAGTTGTGCAACCATCACCACAATCCATTTGATAATATTTCCATCACCCCCCAAAGAAACCCTGTACCCATGAGCAATCACTTCTCATCCCCCTTTTCTCCAGCCCCTGGCAACCACTAATCTACTTTCTGTCTCTATGGATTTGCCTATTTTGGGCATTTCACATCAATGGAATCTTACACTGTGTGGTCCTTTGAGACTGATTTCTTTGATTTAGCATAGTGTTTCACCTTTCATCATGCTGTAGAATGCATCAGCACTTCAGTCCCTTTCGTAGTCCATTGTATGGATATAGTTCATTTTGTTTATCCATTCACTGTTCATGGACCATTGTTTCCTTTTCCCCCCTCTATTTTCTCAAACTTAGTCTGAAAATTTTGCTAAGAAATATTATGATTCCAAAACTCATGGAGTCGGAAGCCCACAGCTGTTTCCTTCTCCAGAATCTTTATATGCAGGGTGGAGGGGCACCCCCAAACTGTGTGGTAAAAGCCTACATAAAAGCTGGTTGATCCTAGTTAAGAACATGAGACTTTGAGTTAGCTTGATTTAGAATTCTGTTTTTACCGCTTTATCTCAAGCAGCAATTAACCTATTTAAGCGTTGGTGTTCTTATCTTCAAAATGGGAATTATACTAGTACCTATCGATGGCAGAGACTGCCAGGCAGCCCTTAGTTACCACTGTCACTTCTAAGGTGACAGAGACCTATTTTTTGTCTAGGTATAGGGCTGCCCAAGATGGAGGCTGCATTTCTTAGCTCTTCTTTGAGCTGTTCTTAGTGTCTACCTTCTGGCAAGCAAATGATAGACAAGGAAAAGCATCCTTAAGTAGCTTTTAAGAGCTTTCTTTCTTCTTTCTTTTTTTTTTTTTGCGGTACGCGGGCCTCTCACTGTTGTGGCCTCTCTCGTTGCGGAGCACAAGCTCCGGACGTGCAGGCTCAGCGGCCATGGCTCACGGGCCCAGCCACTCCGTGGCATGTGGGATCTTCCCAGACCGGGGCACGAACCCGTGTCCCCTGCATCGGCAGGCGGACTCTCAACCACTGCGCCACCAGGGAAGCCCTGGACTTTGTTTTTTTTTCTACTAAAACAATATTGTGATAAACATCTTCATGTATGCAGCTTTTCCCATATTTTGTATAAAGGTAGGATTATCAAGTCAAACAATATAATCTTTCATTTGGTCCCTGAAATATGTTGCCAAGTAGCTTTCCAAAAGAATTGTATCATTTTAAAATGCTATATGCAGTATAAGTGACTGTATTTTCAATACACCATTACTAGCAATGTAAATTACCATTAGACTTTTATTTGTTAACTTAATATGTAAAATGTATACCTTAAAAGTTTTTTTTCATTTGCATTATTTTTATAATTGGCAAAGTCGCCTTTCATGTTTGCATATTTTATTATCTTACTGTCTGCCTAGTTTATCTGCTGGGGTCATAATGTATTTATTGCAAGTCACATGCACTTTTACATGCTAAAAATAATCACTTCTAACTATATTTGCTCAGCCTATTCTTTTTCTTTGGGTTAATAATTTTCCTTGGGGAGTAGGTATTTTAAATTTTTTCTATCAAAGCTGTTGAATGTTCTTTCTGATTTCTTCTATCACATTTACCCTTAGAAAGTTGTCCCTTCTCCACACTATCCAGAGGTACTAATTTATCAATTATATGTGTCTATGTTTATGTTTTCCTGGTTGGAGTTTTACATTTAACTTCTTAATTTGTTTAAAATTTATTTATTATATTACGTGGGTCTGCAGTCATCCTTCCCCTGATACTAATTAGCAAAATCAACACTATTAAGTATTTCTGCCTTTTCTTTCATTGATTTATGACATCTTTTTATTACATATAAAATTGTTTTTTAATAATATGGTCTAATTCCAGACAATTTACTCCATTTAAATTAGTCAGTTTTGTTGTTTTCCTCTGTTCATGTGTATCTATTTTTTCTCTTAGATGAATTAATGTGTACTAAGTTTGAAGAAAACCTTTTTTTTTTTTTTTTTTTTTTTGAGAATGTGATTGAGATTGAATTAACGCTTGAAACTCATCTTGCAATTTTGAGTTTTGCAAAAAATTTTGCAATATTTACTTTGCAGATACAGATGCACTGTATATCTCTCCATGTATTGAAGCTTTCAAAAAATATCCTTTAAGTTACCCGTAACTCTCTACATGTATCCATACTTGATTTAAAGGCCAGGATTTCTTCTCTCCTTAAGGACCAGTGCAGATGTAGGGTCAGGGTCATGGATGAAAATCTTTTGCTTGATTCTTGGGCAGTCAGACTTCTCTTGAGCAATCCCTTTAGCTCCTTCTAATTTTTATTTTGCATTTTATGTAAAGTATCTGTATAATTTTTGTCTTTTTTTTTTTATAGTCCTGTTGTCTAGAAGCCAAACAACAGTCAGGTGTTGATGAGGTGGGAAAGGAAGACTTGCTGATCCCAGTCACTAGAAAGAGGAAGGGAGGGAGCAGAACTGGCAGGAACTAAGACAACAGCAGTGATGCCCAAGACGGTACTTGTGGGCCTCCAGGCTCATGCACACCCCGTGTCTCTGTTAGGGGCTGACGCAGCATGTCACAGAAAGTGACTGTGACAGATGTACCCCATCTGGGAATTCTGTGAAGCTCGGAAGGTTGGGCCCCTTCCCTGTGCTCAACCAAAGGGAGGAAGCATTGATGCTTTCCGTGTGGGCAGGGGGCCCACGGGCTGCCAGCAAGACGGGACATCGCGGGCTCTAGGAAGGACCGATTTCCCACCCTGCTCGATCATTCCTCCTCTCCCTGCTGGATCACGTCTGAACTTTCTTTCAGAGGACCCTAAATATCGTACTCCACAGTCTGAAAAGAGGCTGAAATGCATGGAGTGAGGACTATTAGGTTGAAGTGCAAATGACTGCTAGCACATCCTCTCCTCATCTCTGCACGGAAAAGGCACTGAGAGCATGAAGAGTTGGTCATCAGGGATATGATGAGAGGAGAAGGGAACAGAGAGGCACCACTGGGGTGACAAGCACTCATTGCTCTAGATTCACGTCGTCCCCTGTTGGCTGGGTGTGTTGAGTTGGGACCGTTTGGAGAGGAGATGTCGGGTAGTGATGAAGGGGTCCAGTGTGTGGTGGTCCCCCCTCTACCTCCCAGATGGGGGCACACCTGGTGCCCTACTGTTTAAGCCCCGTCTTAGGTTCCTTTTAAACATCCCAGTGTCCAAAACGCAGAGACATGCGGGCACACCTCTCCGCCAGCAGGATGACCTGCAGTACAGCCATTTGAATTGACAATCGCTTCCAGTAAGTGCTGAGGGCTGGAGCCTCATCCAGGAAGACAGTAAGGAGAGCAAGGAAGGAGGGGCTCAAGGGAAGTGGGGGTGAGGCCTGGAGAAAGGAAGTGGTGCCTAAAAGGCTCAGAAGTTCCCAACTGTCACAGTCTGGCTGTGTGGTCATCTTTAATGTGCACTAAGGAAATGGCATTCAGATGCCACATCACCACCAAAGTCACCTCTGCTGAGTGACATGCTGAAGCCGGTGGCCCAGATGAAGGCCAGCAAAGCTCCTTGTCTCAGGCATACCCTCACATTTAATGCTTAAGGAGCACATACATCACACACCATTAGAGCTGCCAGTTTCCATCTCTTTCACACCATTAGTTGAATATATATATCATTAAAGGAAGTGAGTTACAATATAAAAATATGGTCACAATTGACAGCGCATTTGGTGGGCTGCTTTCCTGAACTGTCTCCAGAGACCCTACGTTTAGTGAAAAGACATTTCCCAGAAAAGTTTTCATAAATATTCTCCATGGGGGAAAAATGTATATTTATCACTTCACATAAAAAGAAATCTAAAGTAAATGTTTTAGTAGCTGGCTTCTCAGAAAGCGAGTGGCTATTTGTAATCCATAGCTGGAGGAATTGTTCTTACCAACTTTATGAAAGTCAGGGAATGCTCTGTGCTGGGTTACCAGCAACGTTATTAGCAGCAGCGTCCTTATTTTTTTCCCTTCTTTGACCTCCCTGCAGCCGTATTCCATATCCCATGTTCTGGTCCTGCTGTTGGATCTTTTTAATTTTCTGTACATTATGATGCTTTGACATCTTGGAGACTAGCTGGCTAGGGGAAGCCCGCCCCTCCCTGGGTAAGCCGGTTCTTAGAGACAGCAGGTGAGTCCCCTGTCATCGCACCTGTCGCATGCCAACCACTCCATCCAGAGCCCAGCCTCCAGTCACCTCCTTGTTTGGGCTCTCAGGCATCAGGCCACGATCGCCTGCCCTAATCACCCCAGGGTCAGGTACCAGACAACGAGGGGCAGCCCCTGTGCCCCGGAGCCCACCGACAGCATTCAAGCTCGCCAATCCTGCCGCGCTCAGCCGGCTCATGCTACAGAACCTATTGCTTCCCCACCAAACTATAACAAAGCTTCTTATCCACGCTTCTGCCTCGCTCCCTCTGCCTCCTGACCCACCCTGGCCCTTCCTTGTGGAGACCCTGTAGGTGCTGCGTTGCCCCTCCTCTTGGATACTGCGAGGAGGAAACTGTCTTTTCAGTGGCATTCATCTCCTAATCTGTTGGCCTCGCCAATAATAATAAAAGCTGCATTTTAAAACAGGGAGGTGGGACTTCCCTGGTGGCGCAGTGGTTGGGAGTCCGCCTGCCGATGCAGGGGACACGGGTTTGTACCCCGGTCCGGGAAGATCCCACATGCCGCGGAGCGGCTGGGCCCGTGAGCCATGGCCGCTGAGCCTGCGCATCCGGAGCCTGTGCTCGGTAACGGGAGGGGCCACAACAGTGAGAGGCCCGCAAACCGCAAAAAAAAAAAAACAACAGGGAGGTGGAGAACATTATGATTCTGCTCTTTAAGGGCTCAGAGCGGTGGGCTTAAGGACCATCCCTCAAACTGCGTGTAAATATTCCCAGCCGGCTTGTGCTTTATCATACTTGGTCTGGGTTAAGATGAGACTATTCCAGTTCAGTGGATCATCCTGCACACTGTCTGAGGAAAGCTCTACAGTGATGAAAAGGCTTGGAGTCCAGCAGCTGTGGAGAGCTGTATAAGGAAAATGAAATTGGAAAGCCTGAGGTTAGTCAAGGCAGGACCAGGCCAGAGTGGGATGTTTACTGAGGCAAGAAGATTATAAAAAGAGAGAAAGAAAAGTCAGATTTCAGGTAGAGTAAGATGGAGAAAACTTAATTCAACGGAAGTCCTCTTAGGCAGGGCTCTGGGTTCTGATAAATGCCTTGACAAATGAGCTGGGTACATGCTCACCCTGAGACACAGGGATGAAGGCTGCAGGTACCTGTGTGTGAGGGCATTACGGTTTCTTAGGGTGGCCAGACAGGGATAACTGGCAGCCACTGCTTGGTGTGAGTGCCCCAGTGGGCTAAGTTTGGGGCACAAAGCAGAGAGGTCAAAGAAGTCATGAGTACCGGGGGGAGGATTTGCCTGGAGTGGAGTGAGTAGAGGAGGGGTGGTGTTTGGAAGAAGGTCCCAAGCAGAGCAGACAGACTGTGCAAAGGTCAGAGAGAAAGTGAGCCAGGGACGGGTTTACAAAAGGCAATTATACGTACAGATTTTCATTAAAATTAAAAAAAAATTTGGTAAAAACCACATAACAAAATTTACCATCTTTGCCTTTTTCTTTTTTTTTTCTTTTTTTTTTCTTTTTTTTTTTTTTGCGGTACGCGGGCCTCTCACTGTTGTGGCCTCTCCCATTGCGGAGCACAGGCTCCGGACGCGCAGGCTCAGTGGCCATGGCTCACGGGCCCAGCTGCTCCGCAGCACGTGGGATCTTCCCAGACCGGGGCACGAACCCGTGTCCCCTGCACCGGCAGGCGGACTCTCAGCCCCTGCGCCACCAGGGAAGCCCCATCTCTGCCATTTTTAAGTGTACAGTTCAGTAGTGTTAAGGATATACACATTGTTGTGCAACAGATTTCCAGAACTTTTTCATGTTGCAAAACTGAAAGTCTGTATCCATGGAAAAACTCTTCAGGGGAGTTCCCTGGCGGTCCAGTGGTTAGAACTCCATGCTTCCACTACAGGGGGTACAGGTTTGATTCCTGGTCAGGGAACTAAGATCCCAAATGCCACACGGCCAAAAAAAAATCTATTCTCTTAGCAACTTGCAAATATACAATACAGTATTGTTAACTATACTCACCACGCTGTACATTACATCCCAAGACTTATTTAAAAAAAGGAAAAAGGGCTTCCCTGGTGGTGCAGTGGTTGAGAGTCCGCCTGCCGATGCAGGGGACACGGGTTCGTGCCCCGGTCTGGGAAGATCCCACATGCCGCGGAGCGGCTGGGCCTGTGAAGCATGGCCGCTGAGCCTGCGCATCTGGAGCCTGTGCTCCGCAACGGAGAGGCCACAACAGTGAGAGGCCCGCATACCACACACACACACACACAAAAATAGTCTTTGACTCAGACTTCCTCTGGCATGACAGCTGGTGGGAGAGCTGGGGTGGGAGGAGGAGGCTGTGTCCAATTCAGCTTGCCACCTGTCCACCGACAAGGTGACAGACTTCCACAAAACCAACTCAGGTAGCATGATGTGTAATGGAAGAGTCACTTTTCTGGTTTATTGCCAAACAGAATTGGGTCTGTGTGTTCAGAACATTAAGTCCCCAGCACCCCAGTGCGGCATCAGAAAACACGTAGTAAGAGATTGGTGCCAGTCAAAACCCTACGTATGGGCAGAACACCCATGCGTGCATCTCTTTCGGTGGGCATCCCCTCCCCCCAGGTTTCCCAGGTGGGAGAGACTGCCAGGTGCACAGCAGTTATGTTTGCATTCAGATGTGTACTGCTTGCAGTCCAAGTCACGTGCTGATTCCTTTACATGCTTCTCGTGCATGAGAAGCAGGTGATGCTTTCCAAGTCAGTATCTGAATGTAGTCAGATGTATTAGATACCCATTTAACTCTCACAGCATCCACTCGAGAATAGTCCACTTCTTTATGTCTGTTGGTGACTGCCTTTGTGAGCACGTCTTCCACGGTGGTGGTTATTAAACCTTCGTGTGCATACAGATCCCCTGCAGATCTTGTTAAACTGCAGATTCAGATTCAGTATGTCCTGGATGGGCCCAAGGCTCTGCATTTCTAAGCTCCCAGGTGATGCTAACGTTGCTGGTCCATGGCCAGGGCAATGGAGAGCTTAACTAGCCAGGCTCTGTGTGAAATGCACCTCCTCCCCCGCAATCCTTTCTAACAGGTGTGCAGTTTGAGAAAAAGTATTTGTGGAATTAACCTTATGGCATCTGAGAATAAGAAATACACTCACCATCCAAGGAAAGAATGCCAGACCAGAAAGTAGGAACCAGGTACTGGCATTTAAGTCCTGGCTTTGCTGCTGAGTAGCTATATCATCTTGGATATATCATTTAACCTCTTTAATGCCTCAGTTTCTTAACCTGTACAGTAAGAGTGATAATGCTTCCTTTAACTACAGAATTAACTGAGGTGACGCATTTTTAAAAAACTCTGTGCAAAGTGTAAAGCATGATTAAAGGTAAGTTATCCTCTTCTTCCGTGCTGTCTGGAGAGTGAAAGACCGGTGTTGGCCCATGGAAAAGAGCACTGTGACCTAAAAAGCTCCATGCCTGGTACGTGTCTGGGCTTCTTTGAGAAGTGTATCCTTCAGGGTGCTCTAGGACAAAACCGTGTTCAAACATAAAGCTTTCATGAATACTTTCTAGTAATCCAATGTATTTGGCATTGACTCAACTCTTTTTACCTGCACGGTGTCCGGGGCTATGGTGTATCAAGGTACAGGAGGCAGGGCTGTGGTCCTGGAGGGGTTAACTTGCGCCCTGGAGCTGGATCACAGGCCTGGAGTCCCACACGGAGTAGCCTGGATCACATGTAGTGGGTGGGCGCATGGGGGTCCTCACTGCCCGGTGCTCCTTCGGCTTCAGCTCTGTGTGTCTTCAGGTAGTTTACTTAACCTCTCTGTGCCAGAGAAGCTGATCCGTACATTGGAGATACTATAATAGAGAGCTGTGGTGAAGGTTAAATAAGTAAGTAAGTATAAATCTATATAAATAAATGTATAGGTTTACACGGTAAGCTCTGTGGGTTAGCTGTTAACGTCGAGTGAAAGGGGTGTCCACAGACAGCAGTGAGGGTGGGGCTCCGCCAGCGCGGGGCCCGGGTGGGTGTGCGTCTTCCCGGTGGTGGAGAATCCACAGGTGGAGTATAGGCACTTGAGCTGGAAGGCCCTGCACCCCCAGTAACATGAGATGGACAGTTAAGGAGGCTTCCTGCTTGCACAGTGTGGCGCCTTGTGTGACAGTGAGTGGCGCACAGGGGTGGCTTGGCTTTCACCCTCTGGTTGGGCTCCCCCTGCTGGGCCCTGCAGTCACCACCTAGGTCCTGACTCCTGGGCTGCCTCCCCTCTCCCCCTGGTGCCCCGGGGCGGAGCGGCCAGTCTCTCCTCCCAGATCACTTCCAAGTCACACTCCATTGCACCCTCTCCTGGGGGCCCTCTCTTGGTCTCCCGAGGGCAGAAGAGGGCGGAGAGAGGGTGGTCTCCTCCTTTCTCTATCCTCCCGTTCAGCTCTCCTGTCAGGCACACAGTGTAGCTCCTGCTTATGTCACGTCTTCCGTTTTAGTAGTAGCGTATATAAGGATTCATTCCCTCAGTGTCAAGGCAGCACGGCGGCCTCGAGCACTGATGTAGGGAAAAGAAAAACAAAAATTGCTATTTAATTTACGAAGCCTCTACATATACTGCAGGAAAGGTGCAAACCCAGGAAAGGAGAAGAGAGGGCCAGCAGTCAACCAGCACATATTTATTTGTTGTCATTTTCATACAAGATACTATGGGGACAAGCAGACGGGGTTAAATCTGCAGAGCGCAGGTTTCCCAGTGGTGTGTGTCCGGGGAAAGACTGACCCCTCATGGATCTGAGAGTGAGAGGAAAGTGTTCGCTATGGGGGGGAAGGCGTGAGGTGTTGAGGCCAGAAGGCCAGCTTTCTCATTGTCACCTCTTCCAGGAAGCCTTGCTAACTTCAACCTGCAGGAATTCATTCCTTCATCCATCCATCCATCCATCCATCCTACAAGGGTTTCTGGTTGACCTTGCTTTTCCCCTCTTCCAGGCCACCTAAGGCTATTATAGTGGCTTGTCCATTTCTCACTATTGTCTGACTAATTAGCTTACCCCCGCCACCCGTTTCCTGTAACAGTGTGGGTCACCACAGTGACTGTGGTTTTCCATCAGAATCTCAGCCTGGCAAAATGAAAACAATGTGGAGTGGAGTTTTAGTTCTGCCGCTTACTGACTGTATGACCTTGAGCAAGTTACTTAACCTTTCGGAGTTCAGTTTTCTAATCTACTAAATAAGAATGACAATGCCTATGTACTAGTCAGCTTGGGCTGCCAAACAGAATACCTTAGACTGGGTGGTTTAAACAACAGAAATTTATTTTCTCACAGTTCTCCAAGCTGGAAATCCCAGATCAAGGTCCAGCAGGGTTGGTTCCTGGTGAGAGCTCTCTTCATGGCTTGTAGATGGCTACCTTCTCTCTGCGTCCTCACGTGATGGAGAGAGGGAGACAGACAGACGGACACACAGAGAGAGATCTCCGTCCTCTTATAAGGCTGCAGTCCTATCAGATTAGGACTCTACGTTTATAATCTCATTTAACCTTACCTACTTCCTAATGATCCTGTCTCCAGAGACAGTCACGGAGGGGGCTTGAGCTTCAACATATGATGTATTTTGGTTGAGGGGCACAATTCGGTCCATAACAAACTGCATATGCAGTCATTTCGCACAAGTTTCTTCCTCCGTGGAGGAGGTGGGTCCAAAGGGAGTCGGCCAGCCTCAGGCCTCCCTATCGAGGAGCAAGATCTGAGTTGAGTAATGCTGCTCCTAGCGGTCCATTTCTTCCAGGGAGCCCCGTTGTCCTTCCCTGCCAGTTGCTACCTCAGTCCGTGGACCTGTCCAATAACTTTAAACCACAGCAGGCAGGGCCCTGGTGCTACTCCCCGTCCTATCAGAAGGCTCCAAGGCCCCGGGGAAAATGAGCAGATGCAGATAGCCACCAGGGAAGGGCACGCACTGACTGATGCTACCGCTATCTGCAGATCTCCTTGCCCAGACACAGGCATCTGGTAGGTAACTCTTCCAGAATGAATGGGCACTTGCCTTAACCTAAATAACTTAGAGAAGCCACTCAGCTGCCTCTTCTCGGAGCAGCAATCTGCTCCAAGGTGGTGTTTCTGACTCTAGGAATAGGAAGGGCTGGGACTTGAGAAATTCTGTTTTCTTACCAGGGATTAAAAGCGTATGTTCAGGGCTTCCCTGGTGGCGCAGTGGTTGAAAGTCCGCCTGCCGATGCAGGGGACACGGGTTCGTGCCCCTGTCCGGGAAGATCCCACATGCCGCGGAGTGGCTGGGCCCGTGAGCCATGGCTGCTGAGCCTGCGCGTCTGGAGCCTGTGCTCCGCAACGGGAGAGGCCACAACACTGAAAGGCCCGCGTACCGCAAAAAAAAAAAAAAAAAAAAGCGTATGTTAATATGTGATAAAGTTTTGCTTTACTGGGCACATCGTTATATTTACAAATGAAATAATATCAACTTTTTTTTTTTCTAATTGGGTTTATTGTACTTCTAGATGTTATATGCAGGGCTCTCCACTAGAAGCCAATCCGGAGACCGTGAGCAATGAAAGACTAGGTTCCTGCTCTTGAAAAGGCTTCCAATTTAGCCTGAAAGAGCAGACACATGTGAGAAGATGAATGCAGTGTGGGACTTAATAACATTTCAGGACAACAGTGACCTGCCTATCTGCACCTGCTTCCTAGGGTCATGGTGAAATCGAAATTAATAAGCGAAGGCAGAGGTGGTTGAATAAATGGGTGAATGCATGGCGGCCAATGAGGGTGGGGCACGGGAGACGTAAGAGCCAATGGAATGCGTTGGAGGGTGTGGTCCTGGCTCTGGAGCAAGCCTTGGAAAACACAGACCCTCTGTGTGGCTGAGCTGGAGCTGCAGCTGCAGCTGTCTGTCACTCAGGGATCCCAGCTCTTCCCAGCTCCTGGAGCCCTTGAATTACCCATCCATTCGCAGAGCTCACAGGCAAGGGCGGATTGGTTCAATGTGTTACTTTTTTTGGTTTTGTTTTTTTTTTACATTCCGCTTTTTGCCTTTCAATTGATAGAGCAGATGGAAATCTTGCTTCTCAATTATCCAGTGTCCATGTGTGATCCGAGTACATCTGGAAGGAGATTTTTGAATACATTTGTTTTTTAAAAGTGAGAGTGAAAACAGGCATGGAGTTGGGAAGGCTTTTTACCTTTTTTCCCTCCTGGCTGCCCCATCAATATAGCTTCCCAAGAGAAACAAAGAAATAAACTCTTACAACATTAAGTCACAGCAGGGACTACTTCTGCTGCATCCCTTTCATCTCCAAATAAACTTAATTTATAAGGACTGGGAGGGCTACAGTGACCTTCTGCAATGCACATAAAACTCAGCATGAACACATACACGGGAAGAAACTTTTGCGCTGTGAATATACCCAGGGAGTTCAGAGAGGCATACAAAAGTCGGGGCAGGAGCGAGAAATGATTACTTTGGAAGTGAATTGCAGTTTTCCGTTTTTCAGGGAACATATTCGCTACAGTTTTCTCTTCCAGGATTGACTAGAGGGTGGCCGTTAGCCAGTTTTTTTACTGTGATTGATTTGGCTGGCTGTGTTGCATTTGAAAGGCCCATGACAATGCTGTCCTTTGGGTATTTTCTTTTTTTTTTTTTTGTGGTACGTGGGCCTCTCACTGTTGTGGCCTCTCTCGTTGCGGAGCACAGGCTCGGGACGCGCAAGCTCAGCGGCCATGGCTCACGGACCCAGCCGCTCCGCGGCATGTGGGATCTTCCCAGACCGGGGCACGAACCCTCGTTCTCTGCATCGGCAGGCGGACTCTCAACCACTGCGCCACCAGGGAAGCCCTGGGTATTTTCATTCCCACTTCTCTTCTTGCAGCCGAGCAGTTCAGAGCAATGTCACCACCAACTATAATTCAACCATTAATTACTTTTTTCTTCTGGCAATTAAAAAGTGTGCTCACCAAGCCAGGACTGACTTACCAATTGAAGCATGTCTCCCCCCACCCCACTTTTCTGAAATTCCAGTTATAAGGCTAGAAGCAAGGGCTGAACGCTAACTCTTTTCCTGACTTTGCTGTTAAATCAGAGGATGATATTTGGACAAGGCAGGGATCTAGGACCATCTAAAATTGTGAGGGTGGAAAGTTTGTCTCTGGGCACTGCCCGTCCACTTTATAACTCTCTGCAGGCTCCTCATCTGCTAGCATCCTTGTTCCTCTAGTCAGGAGAGAGGGCATCTGATGCCTGTTTTTAGGCCAAGGGGTTAGAGACGCAATGAGCTAGCAATCTGGAGACTATTTGAATTTATTAAATAATGCCTGCAAAGGGCACAGCTTAACGGAAAAGCATGTTAATGGTGAGATTTCAGTCACAGTAGATCTTGGGTTGGGGAAAATATCCGGGGACAAGAAAATTTCTTGACACTGCAGAAGAGACATTATTTATTTACTTAGTTTCCTATTTATCTCCCTACCTCTCTAGATCTATCCACCTATCAATGATCTCTCTCTCTTTCTCTCTCCTTCCATCTATCACCTTTGACCCTGAGAGTTTATTATTTATAACAACTAGATGCTATGCTCAGATATTTAAGAGCTTGAGATCTCTCTTCAGACCAGGTCAGAGGGCTCCCAGGACTTTCTGCATACAACACCTGTGGAGTTCTGACCTCTCCTCTCTGTGTGTAAGGAAGAGCCTGGTCACAAGCAAAGTATGGGTGGAGAAACATTTGCCATTTGCATGTATGTTTTCTTTCCAACTCTTCTCTGCCCTAGGTTCTATTTGGAGGCACAAGGATGTGTCTCCAAATAGAGAGACACATCGTTTATTTGTGGCAAAATTAAAGTTACTCAGTGACACTATTAGATTATCAAAAGTTTTAAGCAGAAGCTGAATCCCAAAAGTGAAGTGGAGAAGCTTGCCGTTGCACAGAATCAGCAAAAGAGAGACTCAATGATTCGGTTTAATTCCTTAGAACCCTTTGAATTAATTTTTTTTGTTTTTGTTTTTGTTTTTGCGGTACATGGGCCTCTCACTGTTGTGGCCTCTCCTGTTGCGGAGCACAGGCTCCGGACGCGCAGGCTCAGCAGCCATGGCTCACGGACCCAGCCACTCCGCGGCATGTGGGATCCTCCCGGACCGGGGCACGAACCTGTGTCCCCTGCATCGGCAGGCAGACTCTCAACCACTGCGCCACCAGGGAAGCCCCTCTTTGAATTAATTTTAAGGGCAGTAAGACATTTTAATGAAGCTCAGTATTTAATTTCAGGTTGTTGCCCCAGTGACTGTGGGGTGGTCTCTTGAGTGACGTGATGAAGGGGGTTGGTCTCTGGAGGTAAGAGCAATCTTTCTCCAGGGGTCTTCTTCCTAAATCACTAGATGATTTACCAAGGGTTTGATTGACAAGAATATCGCTTTCTCTTCTGTCTCTTTGGGACTCCCCTGTAAAGAGGATGGAAGGGCCGCTCCTTCACTCCCAACAGAGCACGCACTACACGTCCGAGGCTGCCCCAAGTGCTTTACCTACGTTAACTCGTTTAGTCATCATCAAAACCCAGTGATGTAGGTACTATCATTAACCTGGCTTTATGAAGGAACTGAGGTACAGAGAGGTTAAGTGACTTGCCCAGGGTCACACATGTTGCAAGCAGTAGAGCAAGCGTTTGAGCCCAGGTAGAGGTCTGACTATGAGGCCAGGCTGTTAACATTCTCTGCTTCTCATCTCACCCCCTCGCACGGATGTATGCTTCTCATCTATCTCTTATCCACCGTGTCCTCCACTGTGGCTATATCAACACTTGCCTCTTTCCCCATCACAACACCATGAACTTCCTGGGATTGGGAATTGCATCTTACATTTGTATCTGCGTTCCTTATCATGTGTCGCTGGCACAGAGCACAGTGGGTCAACAATACATGTTTCCTAACTTTATTACCAAACAATTTTAGAGCAGTCCCCTGGAGGAAGAGAATGCTGCTGTAGGCCCTGGGATCCCCTGCTCCAGTTGTCCTCAGCTCCAGGGACTGGGCAATGAGCTGGCCTTGGGCCCTTCCCACTAACCTCCACTGGGGAACCTGCTGGAATCTAGCTAGACAGCCTCCTGGTCTGTGGGCTTAAAGTTACCACAATGACTCAGGTGCAGATGAAATCAGAGAATCTGCGTGTTGAAAGAGATCCCTTTAGGTAAAGTCCCTCTAGGTAAATGACTGCAGGACAGGTGTTTTTTCTTCTGAAAGATCTCTAGGGGGGATGACGGCAGTATTTTCAGTCACTCATCACTGATATCTCCTTAGTTTTTATTCTTTAATAAAAATATTTCCTTATTTCTTGTGAAAGAATGTGAGTTTTCATATAAACTTCAATCTAACATAGAAGAGTCAAATTAAAAATAACAGCAGCACTCATGCTTTGAAAGGAACAACAAGAATAGATGTTCCCAGGCACCTAGGATGTGCTAATTTAGCAGTTTTTTTTTCATGGATCTTGGCTCCAAAAAGTGAAATAAAGTTGCATAATTTTCCTCATAAGATAAAAGAAATCCTACAAAATTTTGATCAATGATACATTGTCTTTGGGACTAAATCCACAGTGGAATTTATCCCCAACGTCCTTTAAAAGGGGCATTTGGTCATTAGTGAGCGTTGTATTGACATATGAATGACAGCACTTGAGTGGATGCCTCTTATTTCAGGCCTTTACCTGAGGCATATCTTACCAAAGGCATTGCTGTGGGTGTTGGGAGATCTCTGTTGTGCCAGCAGATCATTTGAGGTTATTCAAAGCATGCGCACACGTATGAATGATCACCCCGCTCATTACAAGAACCCTCTAGAAGTCGGTCAATAGCACAAGTAGGATTGTCCATGTGTTTCATGGCAAATTAGTATTGGACCTGGGACTTGGAGCCAGGGCTTCTACCATGAACTCCTCGCACTATGATGTGTAAGTCCACGTTCTTGGCTTTCTCATGACCTAGGAGAACCTCGAGACCCTAGGAAATCATCGGGTTAACTTGTTCATTAGAGTGGCTGTCTCAATATCCAGTCCTTTGAGAATCAAATTACCTGGCAAATGGCGCCAGCACTGATTCTTAGTATGATGGAAATTCCGCAAGGTTGATTAAAAGTGATTGGTCAGGGCTTCCCTGGTGGCACAATGGATGAGAGTCCGCCTGCCGATGCAGGGGACACGGGTTCGTGCCCCGGTCCGGGAAGATCCCACATGCCGCGGAGCGGCTGGGCCCGTGAGCCATGGCCGCTGAGCCTGCGCGTCCGGAGCCTGTGCTCCGCAACGGGAGAGGCCACAGCAGTGAGAAGCCCGCATACCGCAAAAAAAAAAAAAAAAAAAGTGATTGTGCAGAGTCACCATTCTGTTGAGAGAGTAACAAGTGTTAGATCCTCACAAACTCACCCTGAATGGCAAATGGATCTTATTTCCCATTATCTTTAAAGGGCCGCGGTGACTGTCTTCCTCTGGGCTGAGGAAGGTCTGAGGCTGCATCTGAACTTGGCAGATAGGATTGGTGATGGGTGGTTGGCGGGCAGGAGGGATGGAGTGCCAGCATGTGCGTATGTATTATTCAAACCTGAGACAGTCGATGTTTACTTAAAAGAAAAAAGAGATGCAGATGCTGCAAATGATGGCAAAAGTACATGGTTTAGTCCCAAAGGTCTGTACCATTTATTATGAAAAAATTGCGGGCAGGTATTACCAAAGACTTCATTCACCATGGAAACTTAGTATAATCCTGGTGAAACTTCTGACTGCAAATTTAGCTGCATCATTGGAACAAGCCCACCAGGATGAGTTTGCTGTAAAGTATACCCTTAAGTAGACTCATGAAATTACTCTGTGGGCAGGCTTTTTTATGAGAAATGTAGAGAAAATGTGCCAAATGCAACTATCTCAACTTTGTGCAATGGGAGGCTGAGGCATTCTTTTTTCCTTTTTTAAAAAATTTAATTTTTTTTTTTTGGCTGCGTTGGGTCTTTGTTACTGCGTGTGGGCTTTCTGTAGTTGCAGCGAGCAGGGGCTACTCTTCGTTGTGGTGTGCAGGCTTCTCACTGCGGTGGCTTCTCTTGTTGCGGAGAGTGGGCCCTAGAGGGCAGGGCCTTCAGTAGTTGTGGCACGTGGGCTCAGTTGTTGCGGCACACAGGCTCAGTAGTTGTGGCACACGGGCTCTAGAATGCAGGGTCAGTAGTTGTGGCTCACAGGCTTAGTTGTCCCACGGCATGTGGGATCTTCCAGGACCAAGGATTGAACCCGTGTACCCTGCATTGGTAGGCAGATTCTTTTCTTTTTTTATGTCTTATTGGAGTATAATTGCTTTACAATGGTGTGTTAGTTTCTGTTGTGTAACAAAGTGAATCAGCTATATGTATACATATATCCCCGTATCTCCTCCCTCTTGCGTCTCCCTCCCACCCTCCCTATCCCACCCCTCTAAGTGGACACAAAGCACCAAGCTGATCTCCCTGGGCTATGTGGCTGCTTCCCATTAGCTATCTGTTTTACATTTGGTAGTGTGTATATGTCCATGCCACTCTCTCACTTTGTCCCAGCTTACCCTTCCCTCTCCCCATGTCCTCAAGTCCATTCTCTACGTCTGCGTCTTTATTCCTGTCGTGCCCCTAAGTTCTTCAAAACCTTTTTTTTTTTTAGATTCCATATATTTGTGTTAGCATATGGTATTTGTTTTTCACTTTCTAACTTACTTCACTCTGTATGACAGTCTCTAGTTCCATCCACCTCACTACAAATAACTCAATTTTGTTTCTTTTTATGGTTGAGTAATATTTCCATTGTATATATGTACCACATCGTCTTTATCCATTTATCTTTTGATGTACATTTAGGTTGTTTCCATGTCCTGGCCATTATAAATAGTGCTGCGAAGAATATTGTGGTACATGACTCTTTTTTTGTGTGTGTGGTACGTGGGCCTCTCACTGCTGTGGCCTCTCCTGTTGTGGAGCACAGGTTCCGGACACGCAGGCTCAGCGGCCATGGCTCACAGGCCCAGCCACTCCGCGCCATGTGGGATCTTCCCAGATCAGGGCACGAACCCGTGTCCCCTGCATTGGCAGGCGGACTCTCAACCACTGCGCCACCAGGGAAGCCCACATGACTCTTTATGAACTATGGTTTTCTCAGGGTATATGCCCAGTAGTGGGATTGCTTGGTCGTATGGTAGTTCTATTTTTAGTTTTTTAAGGAACCTCCATACTGTTCTCTATAGTGGCTGTATCAATTTACATTCCCACCAACAGTACAAGAGGGTTCCCTTTTCTCCACACCCTCTCCAGCATTTATTGTTTCTAGATTTTTTGATGATGGCCATTCTGACTGGTGTGAGATGATATCTCATTGTAGTTTTGATTTGCATTTCTCTAATGATTATTGATGTTGAGCATCCTTTCATGTGTTTGTTGGCCATCTGTATATCTTCTTTAGAGAAATGTCTGTTTAGGTCTTCTGCCCATTTTTGGATTGGGCTGTTTATTTTTTGATATTGAGCTGCATGAACTGCTTGTAAATTTTGGAGATTAATCCTTTGTCAGTTGCTTCATTTGCAAATATTTTCTCCCATTCTGAGGGTTGTCTTTTCATCTTGTTTATGGTTTCCTTTGCTGTGCAAAAGCTTTGAAGTTTCATTAGGTCCCATTCGTTTATTTTTATTTTTATTTTTATTTCCCTAGGAGGTGGGTCAAAAAGGATCTTGCTGTGATTTATGTCATAGAGTATTCTGCCTGTGTTTTCCTCTAAAAGTTTAATAGTGTCTGACCTTACATTTATTTATTTTAATTAATTAATTAATTAATTTTTGGCTGCTTTGGGTCTTTGTTGCTGCACAGGCTTTCTTTTAGTTGCAGCAAGCGGGGGCTACTCTTCATTGTGGAGAGCAGCCCTCTCACTAAGGTGGCTTCTCTTGTTGTGGAGCATGGGCTCTAGGTGCACAGGCTTCAGTAGTTGTGGCACATGGGCTCAGTAGTTGTGGCTCGCGGGCTCTAGAGCACAGGCTCATTAGTTGTGGCGCCAGGGCCCAGTTGCTCCACAGCCTGTGCGATCCTCCTGGACCAGGGCTCGAACCCATGTCCCCTGCATTGGCAGGTGGATTCCGAACCACTGCGCCACCAGTGAAGCCCCTGGCCTTACATTTAGGTATTTAATCCATTTTGAGTTTATTTTTGTGTATGGTGTTACGGAGTGTTCTAATTTCATTCTTTTACATGTACCTGTCCAGTTTTCCCAGCACCACTTATTGAAGAGGCTGTCTTTTCTCCATTGTATACTCTTGCCTCCTTTATCAAAGATAAGGTGACCATATGTGTGTGGGTTTATCCCTGGGCTTTCTATCCTGTTCCATTGATCTATATTTCTGTTTTTGTGCCAGTACCATACTGTCTGCATTACTGTAGCTTTGTAGTATAGTATGAAGTCAGGGAGCATGATTCCTCGAGCACCATTTTTCTTTCTCAAGATTGCTTGGCTATTTGGGGTCTTTTGTGTTTCCATACAGATTGTGAACTTTTTTGTTCTGTTTCTGTGAAAAATGCCATTGGTCGTTTGATAGGGATTGCACTGAATCCATAGATTGCTTTGGGTAGTATAGTCATTTCCACAATGTTGATTCTTCCAATCCAAGAACATGGTATATCTATCCATCTGTTTGTATTATCTTTAATTTCTTTCATCAGTGTCTTATAGGTTTCTGAGTACAGGTCTTTTGTCTCCTTAAGTAGGTTTATTCCTAGGTGTCTTGTTCTTTTTGTTGCAATGGTAAATGGGAGTGTTTCCTTAATTTCTCTTTCAGATGTTTCATCATTAGTGTATAGGAATGAAACAGATTTCTGTGCATTAATTTTGTATCCTGCTGCTTTACCAAATTCATTGATTAGCTCTAGTAGTTTTCTGGTAGCATGTTTAGGATTCTCTATGTATAGTATCATGTCATGTGCAAACAGTGACAGTTTTACTTCTTCTTTTCCTATTTGGATTCCTTTTATTTATTTTTCTTCTCTGATTGCTGTGCCTAAAACTTCCAGAACTATGTTGAATAGTAGTGGGGAGAGTGGGCAACCTGGTCTTGTTCCTGGTCTTAGTGGAAATGGTTTCAGTTTTTCACCATTGAGGACGATGTTGGCTGTGAGTTTGAGATATACGGCCTTTATTGTGTTGAGGTAAGTTCCCTCTATGCCTACTTTCTGGAGGGTTTTTATCATAAATGGGTGTTTAATTTTGTCGAAAGCTTCTTCTGCATCTATTGAGATGATCATATGGTTTTTCTCCTTCAATTTGTTAATATGGTGTATCACAGTGATTGATTTGCATATATTGAAGAATCCTTGCATTCCTGGGATAAATCCCACTTGATCCTGGTGTATGATCCTTTTAATGTGCTGTTGGATTCTGTTTGCTAGTATTTTGTTGAGGATTTTTGAATGTATGTTCATCAGTGATATTGGCCTGTATTTTCTTTTTTGTGTGACATCTTTGTCTGGTTTTGGTATCAGGGTGATGGTGGGCTTGTAGAATGAGTTTGGGAGTGTTCCTTCCTCTACTATATTTTGGAACAGTTTGAGAAGGATAAGTGTTATCCTTCTCTAAATGTTTGATAGAATTCGCCTGTGAAGCCATCTGATCCTGGGCTTTTGTTTGTTGGAAGATGTTTATCAAAGTTTCAATGTCAGTGCTTGTGATTGGTCTGTTTATATTTTCTATTTATTCCTGGTTCAGTCTCGGAAGGTTGTGCTTTTCCAAGAATTTGTCCTTTTCTTCCAGGCTGTCCATTTTATTGGCATATAGTTGCTTGTAGTAATCTGTCATGATCCTTTGTACTTCTGCAGTGTCTGTTTTTACTTCTCTGTTTTCATTTCTAATTCTATTGATTTGAGTCTTCTCCCTTTTTTTCTTGATGACTCTGGCCAGTGGTTCATTAATTTTGTTTATCTTCTCAAGGAGCCAGCTTTTAGTTTTATTCATCTGTGGTATTGTTTCCTTCATTTCTTTTTCATTTATTTCCAATCTGATCTTTATGATTTCTTTCCTTCTACAAATGTTGGGGTTTTTTTGTACTTCTTCCTCTAATTGCCTTAGGTGTAAGGTTAGGTTGTTTATTTGAGATGTTTCTTGTTTCTTGAGGTAGGATTGTATTGCTATAAACTTCCCTCTTAGAACTCCTTTTGCTGCATCCCATAGGTTTTGGGTTGGCATGTTTTCATGTCATTTGTTTCTAGGTATTTTTTGATTTGCTCTTTGATTTCTTCAGTGATCTCTTGGTTATATAGTAGCGTCTTGTTTAGCTACCTTGTGTTTTTATTTTTTTCCAGATTTTTTCCTGTAATTGATACCTAGTCTTCTAGTGTTGTGGTCAGAAAAGATACTTGATACGATTTCAATTTTCTTAAATTTACCAAGGCATGATTTGTCATCCGAGATATGACCTATCCTGGAGAGTGTTCCATGGGCACTTGAGAAGAAAGTGTATTCTGTTGTTTTGGATGGAATGTCCTATAAATATCAATTAAGTCCATCTTGTTTAATGTGTCATTTAAAGCTTTGTGTCCTTATTTATTTTCATTTTGGATGATCTGTTCATTGGTGAAACTGGGGTGTTAAAGTCCCCTACTATGACTGTGTTACTGTCGATATTCACTTTTATGGCTGTTAGCATTTGCCTTATGTATTGAGGTGCTCCTATGTTAGGTGCATAAATATTTACAATTGTTATATCTTCCTCTTGGATTGATCCCTTGATCATTATGTAGTGTCCTTCTTTGTCTCTTATATTAGTCTTTATTTTACATCTAATTTTTCTGATTTGAGAATTGCTATTCCAGCTTTTTTTGATTTCCATTTGCATGGAATATATTTTTCCATTCCGTCACTTTCAGTCCGTATGTGTCCCTAGGTCTGAAGTGGGTCTCTTGTAGACAGCATATATATGGGTCTTGTTTTTTTTTTTTTAAATTAATTTATTAATTTATTAATTTATATTTTTATTTTATTTTATTTATTTATTTTTCTCCCTCCCACCCTCCCTATCCCACCCCTCCAGGCGGTCATGGGTCTTGTTTTTGTATCCTTTCAGGCAGTCTATGTCTTTTGGTTGGAGCATTTAATCCATTTACATTTAAGGTAATTATCGATATGTATGTTCCTATTACCATTTTCTCAATTGTTTTGGGATAGTTTTTGTAGGTCTTTTCCTTCTCTTGGGTTTCCTGCCTAGAGAAGTTCCTTTAGCATTTGTTGTAAAGCTGGTTTGGTGGTTCTGAATTCTCTTAGCTTTTGCTCATCTGTAAAGGTTTTAATTTCTCCATCAAATCTGAATGAGATCCTTGCTGGGTAGAGTAATCTCGGTTGTAGGTTTTTCCCTTTCATCACTTTAAATATGTCCTGCTACTCCGTTCTGTCTTGCAGAGTGTCTGCTGAAAGATCAGCTATTACCTTATGGGGATTCTGTTGTATGTCATTTGTTGCTTTTCCCTTGCTGCGTTTAATATGTTTTCTCTGTATTTAATTTTCGATAGTTTGATTAATATTTGTCTTGGCATGTTTCTCCTTGGATTTATCCTGTATGGGACTCTCTGAGCTTCCTGGAGTTGATTGAATATTTCCTTTCCCATATTAGGGAAGTTTTCAACTGTAATCTCTTGAAATATTTTCTCAGACCCTTTCTTTTTCTCTTCTTCTTCTGGGACACCTATAATTCGAATATTGGTGCGTTTAATGTTGTCCCAGAAGCCTCTGAGACTGTCCTCAATTCTTTTCATTCTTTTTTTTAATTCTGCTCTGTGGTAGTTATTTCCAGTATTTTATCTTCCATGTCACTTATCCATTCTTCTGCCTCAGTTATTCTGCTATTGATTCCTTCTTGAGAATTTTTAATTTCATTTATTGTGTTGTTCATCATTGTTTATTTGCTCTGTAGTTCTTCTAGGTCCTTGTTAAATGTTTCTTGTATTTTCTCCATTCTATTTCCAAGATTTTGGATCATCTCTACTATCATAACTCTGAATTCTTTTTCAGGTAGACTGCCTATTTCCTTTTCATTTGGTTTGGTTTGGTGAGTTTTTCCTTGCTGTTTCATTTGCTGTGTATTTCTCTTTCTTCTCATTCTGTTTAACTTATTGTGTTTGGGGTCTCCTTTTTGCAGGCTGCAGGTTCGTAGTTCCCCTTGTTTTTGGTTTCTGCCCCCAGTGGATAAGGTTGGTTCAGTGGGTTGTGTAGGCTCCCTGGTAGAGGGTACTGGTGCCTGTGTTCTGGTGGATGAGGCTGGATCTTGTCTTTCTGGTGGGTGGTCTGAGTCTGGTGGTGTGTTTTGGGGTGTCTGTGAAATTATTATGATTTTAGGCAGCCTCTCTGCTAATGGGTGGGTTTGTGTTCCTCTCTTGCTAGTTATTTGCATAGGGTGTCCAGGACTGTAGCTTGCTGGTTGTTGAGTGGAGCTCAGTCTTTGCATTGAGATTTAGATATCTGGGAGAGCTTTCACTGTTTGATGTTACATGGAGCTGGGAGGTCTCTCGTGGTCCAATGTCCTGAACTCGGCTCTCCCACCTCAGAGGGTCAGGCCTGACACCTGGCCGGAGCACCAAGATCCTGTCAGCCACACGGTTCAGCAGAAAAGGGAGAAAAAGAAAGAGAGAAAGAGAGAAAGAAAGAAAGAAGGAAAGAAAGGGAGAGAGAAAGAGAGAAAGAAAACAGTAAATAAATAAATAAATAAAGTTATTCAAATAAAAAAATTAAAAATAAAAAAGTAATTAAAAAAAGAAAAGAAAGAAGAGAGCAACCAAACGAAAAAATAAATCCACCAGTGCTAACAAGCGTTAAATACTATACAAAAAACAAAACAAAACAAAACAAAAAACAGACAGACAGAACCCTAGGACAAATTGTAAAAGTAAAGCTATACAGACAAAATCACACAAAGAAGCATACACATACACACTTACAAAAAGAGAAAAAGGAAAAACAAGAATATATATATAGGGCCTCCCTGGTGGCGCAGTGGTTGAGAGTCCGCCTGCCGATGCAGGGGACACGGGTTCGTGCCCCGATCCCGGAGGATCCCACATGCCGCGGAGTGGCTGGGCCCGCGAGCCGTGGCCGCGGGGCCTGTGTGTCCGGAGCCTGTGCTCCGCAACGGGAGAGGCCGCAGCAGTGAGAGGCCCGCGTACAGCAAAAAAAAAAAAAAAAAAAAAAAAAAAGAATATATATATAATAATAAAGGAAGAGAGCAACCAAATCAATAAACAAATATACCAATGATAATAAACTCTAAATACTAAACTGAGATAAGCATAAAACCAGGAAGAAATTCGGTGCAGAATGCAAACCCCAAGTCTCCAGTTGCTCCCAAAGTCCACCGCCTCATTTTTGGGATGATTCGTTGTCTATTCAGGTATTCCACAGATGCAGGTACATCAGGTTGATTGTGTAGATTTTATCTGCTGCTTCTGAGGCTGCTGGGAGAGATTTCCCTTTCTCTTCTTTGTTAGCACAGCTCCTGGGGTTCAGCTTTGGATTTGGACCCGCCTCTGCGTGTCTGAGGGTATCTGTTCTTTGCTGAGACAGGACGGGGTTAAAGGAGCAGCTGATTCGGGGGCTCTGGCTCACCCTGGCAGTGGCGGGCTGCACAGGCTCCAGGGAGGGGCGGTGTGGAGAGTGACCTGTGCTCACACACAGGCTTCTTGGTGGCGGCAGTAGCAGCCTTAGCGTTTCATGCCCGTCTGTGGTGTCTGCGCTGATAACCACGGCTCGCGCCCGTCTCTGGAGCTCATTTAGGCAGTGCTCTGAATCCCCTCTCCTCGTGCACTCTGAAACAATGGTCTCTTGCCTCTTCGGCAGCTCCAGACTTTTTCCCGGACTCCCTCCCGGCCAGCCGTGGCGCACTAACTGCCTGCAGGCTGTGTTCACGCCGCCAACCCCAGTCCTCTCCCTGCGCTCTGACCGAAGCCCGAGCCTCAGCTCCCAGCCCCACCCGCCCCGGCGGCCGAGCAGACAAGCCTCTCGGGCTGGTGAGTGCCAGTCAGCACCGACCCTCTGTGCGGGAATCTCTCCGCTTTACCCTCCGCACCCCTGTGGCTGCGTTCTCCTCGGTACTCCGAAGCTTTCCCCCTCCGCCACCCGCAGTCTCCGCCCGTGAAGGGGCTCCTAGTGTGTGGAAACCTTTCCTCCTTCACGGCTCCCTCTCACTGGTGCAGGTCCCGTCCCTATTCTTTGTCTCTGTTTATTCTTTTTTCTTTTGTCCTACCCAGGTACGTGGGGAGTTTCTTGCTTTTTGGGAGGTGTGAGGTCTTCTGCCAGCGTTCAGTAGGTGTTCTATAGGAGTTGTTCCACGAGTAGATGTATTTCTGGTGTATCTGTGGGGAGGAAGGTGATCTCCGCGTCTTACTCCTCCACCATCTTGAAGGTCCCCGGTTCATGGCAGGCAGATTCTTAACCACTGTGCCACCAGGGAAGTTCCCTGTGGGACTCTTTAGGACAATAACTAGCTAACATGTTCAAGTGCTTCTGATAGTATCAGCTAACATTTTTTGAGACCTCCCTATGCACCTGACACTGTCCTAAGCACTTTGTGAGGCTTAAGGTATTTAGTCTTCACACCATCCTTATTAGGGATGACTATTGTCATCCCCAATTAACAGATAAAGAGGAGTCGTGATGAGGTTAATTACCTTGACCAAGGTTGCACAGTTGGCAAGTGGGAGAGCCAACGTTCAATCCTAGGAAGTCTAACATCATAGACTCTGTTAAGGGCCAAGTATAGGAAGAGAGGTCTTTGAAAGACTAATGTTATAGCAGGTGTTTGATGCCCACAGCCTCCTTCCCGCCAAGCATGTCTGATTTGGGGTGGGAATCACACAGTAGGTGAGTCTGGGGTGGGTGTCTTATAAGCCTGGCTCTCTAATCCTAGCGTTGAGAGCTACAGAGTCTGATACTATCTTATTTCTCTCTCTCTATTATATATATTATTTATCTCTTCCCATGACAAAGATGTCACAGAGACACTGATGCCTGCCTCACATCAGAAGTTTTGCAGTGACATGGAGCCGTGCATATTTAGGGGAGTTCCTGACCCACTTTCTCAAAGGAAACTGGAGTGCTGATCCCCAAAGAAGGGAGGGAGGATGCTGCTAGTTGGGAAACAGCACGTGTCTGCCTCAGTATGTATCCATCTCACCCACTGGCAGTGGACCAGGGCAGTAGCTACCCATTAAATGAGTGAGGACATGGTCATATTTAGCCCTCTTTAGATCTGGGTTTGTTTTTGCCATGGAACCATCACTCCCTACTCTGATTTCAGCACTAAAATGTCAGACTGGCCTTTCGTCCTTCCTATTCCAATGTCCACTGTCCCAGAGTGGCCCCTCATTAGCCCTTCTCAGGTTATTGCAATCACTTTTTATCTTCTTTCCCTGTATCCAGTGTCTGTACCTTCTAATTTGTCCAAAGCACTATTCTAATAATTAGCTTTGATAGCACAGATCCTATGATGTTACCCCAGATAAAAAGTCTTCAAGAATTTCTCAACTTCTTTTGTATGGCTTTCAAGATTCTCTAAACTCTGACCCTTGCCTATTTATCTAATTTTCCTTCCAGCAACTCCTCTTGACACATTAGGGCCCTCAGTTAAATGTTTAATATCTCCACCTCCTTGCCTTTGCTCATACCCTTTTCTCTACCTGGAATGTTTCCCATTCTTCTCATAGCAATTCTACTCATCTTCTGAAGATTACCTCAAATACTAAGTCTCTCTGATGCCTTTGCAAATCAACTGCATTTACCTATATGCTGTTGCCTTTTTCTTAACTCCCTTTTATGCATGCATTGTTTTTCTTTATTTCTTAGGATATTTAGGATTGCAGAAAGAAACTAATTCTAGTTAACTTAAACAAAAAGAGAATAAAAAAGGAAATTTGTATGTGGATGCAGACAGTCTCATAAGCCCAAGGGCAGGGATAGAGCCAGCCAATTGGAAGGTACTAGGAATCAGGTCCACAGACTCTCTCTCTGCCCCTTATTGCTGTTTATCTTTGTATGTCTACCCCTTTCTCTCTCTTTCTCTGCATATTGACTTTGTCTGCTTCTCTATTGTACAAGGTAGAAAATGCCTACCCTTCCAGATACAGAGTCTGACGTGATTTTCAGTCTAATTCTTAATTCCCAGGAGAGTCATATAATTGGCCTATCTTGAGGAAGATGTCAGCCATGGGTCCAGTGGGCCATGGCTAATGAGTGGCATTACCATACAAGCATGGCTGTTGGGGTCCATCAAGGGGAATGGGGGTGAGCTTCCAAAGAACTGGGCCATCAGGCCAACGGAACGGATAGATAATTCCCAAAAGTTTCTACTATAATCTCCACTAGTGTGTGAGGACCTCAAGAATACACATTATATTCTCTTCTTTATTTGTTTCATTGTCTCCAAACTCTCATTTTTCCCAAGGTTTAAATATGGCTAGTCTTAGAGTTGTACTCAGTAAAATAAGGCAATTTTGTTAAGGACAATACATATAGAAGAGTAACAAGTTGTTAGATGTTACTGCTACTCTTGTCTCAGATTTTTTGGTGATGATTCCAAAGGCTGAGAACAAATTAACTGGGGCCAAGTATCTATACTCATCAGGCGGGCAGTGTGCTGGACAGGACCCTGGCAGAGCATGTGAAGAGATGGTGAACTGGTCTGTCCTCATTAGCCCATCTTCCACATCCAGCATAAACAGGGGAGGAGAGATTGAAGCATTGAAAGAAGAGAATTCTTTGGAGGAAGCTGAGAGGGTTCTAAGCATTTCTTCCACCTTCATCAGGACGTTTCATTGATTTCAAGCCAAATGAAGGGGTGTTTCAAGAGAGTATTCAGAAAGACTGGCTGCATTCCTTAGAGTTTGAGAGACTCTGAGACTGATATCTGATTCTGGCTTAAAGTGAAGGAAGGCAGGTAGCTGAGGCTGTGACTGGCCAACAGCCCTGGGACAGCAGAACCCAGAAAGAGATGGCTGTGTGGAGAGTGACTGACTTCTGCTGACAGCGGGATAAAGGAGGTAGATGTGGGCTTATAGAAGGGAGATGGCTTGGGTGCCTCTCTTTGGGTTCCTGCCTAGGAAGATATGGAGGGCTGATGTAACCCTTACTGAGAGGTGAATCCCTGGAGACAGAAGTAGGAGTCAGAAGTACTTAGCCAAAGGAGAAGCATTACACGAGGCAACACAACCAGGGTCAAAAGTTGAAAATCCCAAGAAACTAGCAAAAGCACATCAGAAGAGGAAGAGTCCACTTTGGACGTGTGTAATGGCAGGAGGCCACCACGTCCAGATCTCAGCTCTGCTGGCAGCTACTGAGTGGCAGTGAGACGGGGCAGAGAGGAGAGGGGGATGGAGAGGGTGACCACTGCTTCTCCTCCCCTGCAGGTTTCCGAGCCTGAGGCAGATGTCACATGGGGGACAGATGAAGGTTTACTTAAATAAAAGTTTGGCTATTACATTGCCCAGTGTTACAGATGTGTGTCTATAAGCTTGGACCGGACTAATATTCTGCTAATATTAGTTTCCATTGGGCGCTTTTATATCTAAAAGTGGCCAAAGCAAAGGGAACCTGCCCAAAATTTTATCAAAAGGGGTAGTAAGGAATGACGGTGCTAACTCAAACTTCTGGGGAAAGGTGAGAAAAACAAAATCAGTTTTTGCTTGCTTCCTATTAAGTCTAGTCAATTCAATAAAACACGACTGACACTCAGAAGGAGAGATCTCTGTGGGCAGGGATGATCTGAAAAAGTATCACACAATAGGAAGGACTCGCACCATGTCTTAAAAGGATGGGGTGGATGCGGCCTGACCTTGTTCTTTCCTGTGAAACGTTTATTACAAAAACTCATTTCCTGTGCTCATTGGTTCTTGGAACCTCTGATGATTCTGACACCACTCAAATTGACTTGGAGTAAATGAACTGTACAAATCTTATGCTATTTACTGACCACTGGACAGAGAGCTTAGCCTGACAGAGACTTAGCAGTGAGAGTCACAATGTCACTTGAAAAGCTCAGCCTGCATTCCGAAGTGTCTTGTGAAAAGGCAATGCTTGGGAAAACTCTAGGGATAGGGCAACACCCAAGGCAACATATCTTTATTGAGTGACTTGATATCAATTCCAAATATCCACATTATTTGAATTAAGATATCTCAGATTTAGTTGGTATAACACACATGTCACTTAAGGAGACTGATAGAGAACATTTCTTCCAAAGTGTTCTCACATCTGATCTCATAAGGTCTGTGAGAGAGGGAAGGATGAGGATTGGTTTTCTGTTTTTATAAGGAAATTGCATGACTTGTTCATATTGACACTGCAATATGTCATAGCCCACAGTATGAATTTCATTATACTAGAAGTTCTTTTTCTAGAAAGGCATATCTGAACTCTACCCCTACTGGGGTAAAGTTCGCCAGAAGCAAGAGTGAGCCAGTTCTCATCTATATCCATCATAACATGTGGTAAACCGCAAAAATGGTCACAAATTATTCCCCTCTTTCTATCCACGTCCTTTGCTAGTGCCGCCCTACATTGGCTCTGGCCTTGAGACTACCTTTGGCCAATAAAACTTAAGCAAGTACCACATAAGCAGAAGTTTAAAAAGCACTTGTATATTGGGACTTTTTCCTTGCTGTGCTTGGAACCTTGAGACCACCATGTGAATGAGCCCATGGGAGCTGTTATGGGATAAATTGTACGCCCCTCCCCCTGTTCATATGTCGAAGTCCTAACCTCCAATATTTCAGAATATGACTCTGTTTGGAGATAGAGCCTTTAAAGAAGTAGTTAAGGCTAAATGAAGTCAGTAGGGTGGGCTCTAATTCAATATTACTTGTGTCCCTATAAGAAGAGTAGATTAGGACACAGACACACACAGAGGGAAGACCATGTGAAGACACAAGGAGAAGATGGCCATCTATGAGCTGAGAGAGACCCTCAGAAGACATCAACCCTGCTGACACTTTGCACTGGAACTTCTAGCCTCCAGAAATGTGAGGAGATAGATTTCTGTTGTTTTAGCCCCCCAGTCTGTGGTATCTTGTTATGGCGGCCCTAGAACACTAATGCACTAGCTTAGTGGAGGATGAAAGGTCATGTGGAAGAGAACTGAGGCGCTCCATTCAAAAGCCGGCCAACTTCCAGACCTGTGAGAAAGGCCATCCTAGATCACCCAGCTTCCAGCTGACTGTAGGTATATGAGAAAGCCCAGCAGAGATAAACTACTAGGGTTGGCAAGAGAAGGCGCGGGTCCCCTGATGCTCCTTTCTGTCATGGGAAGGTTTGCTGCACTCATGGTAATTTTGTGTTCCAGGGAAGGAACATGGCCCCCTGTTGCATCCCCTTTTTATAGGTAAAAAGCATGGGCTTCTCCTTGCGGTGGCTTCTCTTGTTGCAGAGCACGGGCTCTAGGTGCACGGGCTTCAGTAGTTGTGGCATGCGGGCTCTAGAGCGCAGGCTCAGTAGTTGTGGCACACAGGCCTAGTTGCTCCACGGGATGTGGGATCTTCCCGGACCAGAGAGTCACTTTGTCAGTGGAGGGAAAGAGAGTCTCCTTGGATGCTGGCTAGTCTAGAAAGAGGTGACAACCTTTCTTTTAGGACGTATTCTAGAAAGCTAGCTGCCAAGCACCAGGTGACCTCAGGCTCATGGGAACTTGTTGCTCCTTGGGCCAGGAGCACTACTGCTATAGGAAACTGAATCTCAGTGTAGGCCCTCCCATCAGGAGAGGAGTCCACACCGGCTCCTTGTCTGGGAAAACCCAGAGTAAGCTCCAAGGACCGTTTTTAGATAATCCTTGTCATACCACACTTTGTCTGTGGAAACCCAAACAAAATCAAAGGGAAAAGAGGAGCAGGCTACAGTTTAGATTCTCACTGGGTTTTCCATCATCAAAAGGCAAGTTCTTGTTTTCCTGGCTAACAGATGGGAGAACCAGAGATAATGTCATGGCACTGAGCCACCCCCCTTACAAAGGTGACTGATTTTTCCCATTAGTACCATAGATTTGCCCTGAGCCATTTACTGATTCTCACTAAATTTCCCTACTGTTCAGAATACATTTTCTTAAATGGTTGGTTGGATTTATTGGTGCCGTCAGTGGCTGGAGAGTAGAGGGAGGTGAACTGACTCATAAGGAGATCGTGTTAGATCACCTCGAGCGTACTGTCATCTTTCAACAAACTGTAGTAACTCACCTCTGTGGGACTCTCCCAATGTCCACATGGACTGTCGAGTCTGAAGTTTATTTTTTAATTTGCCCTTTCACTTTTAGCCTCAGACTTAGAAAAAAACTACTCTTTTGGACTATTTCTGCTGAAAAAATCAGCTCAATAACAAAAGAATTGAATATTATCTCATAGGAGCCGACTGTGTCCCTTCCCCCTCCCTTCCTTCCCTGACTTCTGTATATTTATTTTGTTTCATTATTATTTTTAAAATTAATTAATTAATTTATTTTTGGCTGCGTTGGGTCTTTGTTGCCGCGCGCGGGCTTTCTCTGGTTGTGGTGAGCAGGGGCTACTGTTCGTCGCGGTGCATGGGCTTCTCCTTGCGGTGGCTTCTCTTGTTACGGGCTTCAGTAGTTGTGGCTCGTGGGCTCTAGAGCGCAGGCTCAGTAGTTGTGGCACACGGGCCTAGTTGCTCCGCAGGATGTGGGATCTTCCCGGACCAGGGCTCGAACCTGTGTCCCCTGCATTGGCAGGCGGATTCTTAACCACTGCGCCACCAGGGAAGTCCCACTTCTGTATATTTTAAAGCACCATAGGATCAATAAGTAATTCTTACACTTCAAGAGTAGCTCTTCCTATAGGTTTCATTCTGATTATCTGCTGGAAACTACCAACATTTTTCAATTTCAGTGGGTGTCTTTTGAAACCTGCTTAAAGATAATCTGTCTGGACCCTTTGATTTGGAAAAATGGAAAAGGGAAAGAGAAGTGACTAGGTTTTCAAAAGTTTTTGAGATCAAAGGATTTGGTTAATCCTTTACACTGTTTGCTGTAACTTTATAAATTCGGGTCTGCAAGCTTAGTCTCTGTAAGTTGATACTCTGCCACTGTGTGGTGTTCCCAGGGGTATAGTCTCAGGAAGCCCACAGGTTTCCTTAGTTTCGGTTAAATTCAGTGGTTCTCACTCTGGGCTGCATGTTAGAATCACCTGGGGAACTTTAAAATTTACAGAAGCCCATAGCCCGTCCTTAGAGTAAGGAAATCGTATTTTCTGGGGGTAGGACCTGGGAGTCAGCATTTTAAAGTCTCCAGGTTATGATATGCAGTCAGGATTGAAAACTGTTGAGGCAACTGAATCAGAGAAAATAGAAAATGTGATCACACCTAATTATTCTTTTAAAAATAAACAAAGGTATTGAAGTCAGCTATTAAGATACTAGTCTAAACATTCTCCTCAAATAAGATGTAAAAATTAAATTATATTGTAAAATTTAAAGCAATATAAAGACCTATGCATAATTAGGTACCATTTTAACAGAACTGTCTATGGTTTCCAACTCTCGCTTGATCTTTTCTTCTGTAAAATTTTATGGTTTTTCCCTCTGCCTTCCTCAGGTCTGAGCAGGTATTGTTCACTTAGAATCTTTCTGCTTATAGTCAAACATAATCCGTCTCTGTGAATGTGTCCCTATATTTAAGATCTCCCAGCGAGCTTGTGTCTGCAGGGAGAGCTTTTTTCTGCCACATGGTCAACTGAACCTCTTATCAGATGACGTTAATTAAAGCCGAGCTACTGGAGGCGTGGTCTGTGGGCCAGGGGCATCACCACACCTGGGAGCTGTGTTAAAAATGCAGAGATCCAGACCCCACTCCAGATCCTGCTGAATCGGAATCTGCAATCTAACGAAATTCTACATAATTCTTCTGCACATTATGTTTGGAAAGCACTGAACTAAAGAAACTCTTTTACTCTTTTTGCATGTGCTTTTACCTCTGGCTTTTACCTGTCTTTCCAATGCACGCATAATGAGAAAAAGAAAGATTTCTATTAAAAACGTCCATGTATATGTATGATTCATACGTTTCTCTTTGAATTAAAATGGATTTTCATGTATGGAAAAAGAATTTGAAAAAGAATAGATATATGTATATGTATAAATGAATCACTTTGCTGTGCACCTGAAATGAACACAACATTATAAATCAACTATAATATAAACTAAAAATTTAAAAAATTGTTTATCTACCATCAATCTTCTTGGCTATATTTTTATAAATTTATTTTTATGAATAAGTGTAAAAAATGGATTTTCAGAGCTTGATGATCACTTTTCTAAATGTTAATTGCTTGCTCATTAAAAGTCGCATCATTTCCAGGTGATCTACTAATTAAGCTTTGCTAGTGACAACCAAAACTGAACTGTGACTTGATTGATACAAGTTGTTTTAATCAAGATTAGAGGATCTATTTTGGGTATGCTGCTTTAAGGAAAAGTACCTTGGATCCAGAGTCAGGCTGTGTTCCTTCATAATGCTGCCCTTTGCTTCCCAGCATCAGGTACAGTTGCAGCCATCTGTCCACCTGAATTTTCTCATTTGGTAAACAGAATGTTGACCTGCAATTCCTTTTGTCTTACTAAGTTTCCTCCTTACCTTCCCTAGCTTCCCTAGTTTGATTACGTGCTTTGAGCATTTGGTTGATCTGTCAAAGTTGGACATCAGGAGGTCCAAGATATCCAGTAAAAGCTAGAAATCATTGATTTTTTTCATACTGACAGCTCAAGAGAAAGATGATATAAAACTTATGACAATAAGCATCTCAGAATTGAGATGAAGGCCCCATTGACTATGTAACCCTCCTGGTTCTCCAGTTAGCACCCCTGCTTATCACAGGGATGGTTGTTACAGTAATGAGAGGGGTGTTGGGACCACAAGGGGACAGTGAAATGTGATGACTGTTCCAGGGTTTTGTCATTGGATGTCTTTTTTCCTCTTTCTGCACCCACTCTCCCTCCAGCGAATGGCTTTAAATACTATTCAGATGCTGACGATTCCTAAAATTATATTTCCATCTCAGACTTCTTGCAGAAGTCTAGACTCTTGGATGTCCAAAAGGCATTTCAACTGTCACAAGTCCAAAATCAAACCTGTAATACTGTCTGCAGACCTGCAGCTCTGTTTCTCCAGTTGCTCAGTCCAAAACAGAGGAGTCCCCTTTGACTTTTCCCTCCCACGCACATCCACTTCATCAGTGAGTCCTGAAGACTTTTTCTTCAAAATATACCCCAAGTCCCACCATTGCTCACAAGCCCCTTTCCCATCACTGCTGCCTGCTGCCAACCATCATTTCCCTCCTGGATTGGGTTATCCCCTCCCTACTACCCGTGTCATCTTCCATTCTGTCTACAGTATAGCAGCCAGGGGATCCTTTTGAGAAGTCAGACCAAGCCAGCTCTCTGCTCAAACACCACAAAGCCCTTGTCTCACTCAGTAAAAGCAAAAGTCAAGGTCCCAGATAACCTCCTGAACTTCTCTCCAGCTACCCTCTCCCTGGCTCACTCTGTGGCAGGCTGGGTTTTCCAGAAGCAGACACTGGAGACAGAGTTTGTCTGGCTATTTATTAGGGCTTAACACCTGGGGAAAGAAGTGAGCTGAAGTAGGGTGGGGCAAAGAGAGAGAAGTCAAAATGGGAAGCAGCCCAGCAAAGCTGCAGGGAACACTTCAAGGAGGTTGGGAGAATACATGGCCTGCTGGGGGTGCCTCTCGTGAGACCCAGATAGCTGCACCTTTATACCTGCCTCATCAGCCGTTGGATGAGTACTGCCATGAGAAGGGACCTGGTGCAAGGTTGCTCTCTGTAGCTGAGGCACACCTTGAAGGAGGTGACGACTAGAGGCTGTCTGCTGGTCCCCGGGGCAGTGCGTGTCCATGTCCACTGCATACTTCCTCAGCCACGTTAGCTTCCTTAACTAAATCCAGCCCACTCTGCCCCATGGCCTTTGCACCTGCGGGAAGGCACTTTCACTACATACTTTTCATGTAACTTGCTCCCTCATCTCCTTCAGGCTTCTGCTTAAATGTCACTTTCTGAATGAGGTCTTCCTTCCCCAACCATTCTATTATAGATTAAAAATGTTAACCCTTTACTTTTCTCCACAGAATGTATCACTATTTGATATACTATATATTTAATCCCTGACTTGTTATTGTTTGTCTCTCCAGGTAAAATGTAAACCCCATGAAGGTCCTGTCACATAGTAGGTGCTCAAAAAAGATTTGCTTATTGAATGAGTGAAAAGAAGATTTTGTTTATATGGGCTTGGATCACAGTGTATCTCCTTGTGTTGCTAGGATCTAAAAACAACCTTAATCTCATGATATCAGTAAACTCTTTTGGAACCACATTTAGTAAAGGAGGTTTTTGGTATTGATTCTGAGACAGGAGGGAAGGGAGCAGGGCACAACCTTTAAAAAAATGACAGAGCCATTGAGGATACGGCAAAAACTGGTTAGAATCCATTAGGCCCATGATGGTGGAAGATCTGACTTCCAGTGGACCTTGAGCCTCATTATATGCTCATTGTTATACAGTTAGCTAAGTGACACACCCACAGGCGCCATGAGACCAACCATAAAAAGCCAAAAAGTGGGTGGTGCCCCAATTCCTGGAAGTCTCCGCCCCTTCTCCAGAATCGTTGGAATAATCTTTCCATTCATTAGCCCATGAAATTACCCAGCCCATAAAAACTAACCACCCCCAACACCTCTCACCTTCTGAGAAGGCCCACACTCTGGGGAGTGTGTTTCTCCCAAGGTTACTGTTGCCCATGGATAACGTGTATCTCTGCTTTCACTTTACTATGGCTCGCTCTTGAATTCTTTCCTGTGAGAAGCCAAAGACCCTCCCTTGGTGGCCCACCCCAGGGACTCACCTGAGACCTGGGATGTCACCATCCTCTTGGGCCCCATTTTCCTGCAACATCTTTACAAAGGATGTTAATAAATCTACTTCTTGCCTATCACTGCGCCTCTTGCTGAATTTCTTCTGCGCTGAGACATAAAGAAGCTGAGCTTCATTAAGTCCTGAGACCAGGTGTGTGGTTTCAACTGGGAGACTGTGGGTTTGAGTCCCCTCCTAAGCCAGAGATTGTGGCTCCGCCTCCCATCTGAGGTGCGATTGGGTTCAAGTCCCAGTCTGAGGTGTGTGTTTTCAATTCCATGAATTTAGATCTGATCAGATTTAGAATTCATGATAATTTGAGGTGTTTATATTTTTCCCTACAAAATAACGTGTCCAAGATAACAAATAACGTAGAATTACGTTTAAAGAGATTAATGTTTAAATTCAAAGAAAATAGGTGTTCTAGAAGTACTTATTTATATCTCCACTTTGATATGTTGATTAAAAATCATTCTTAACAATTAAAATCTAAAAATCATAAAGGGAGGGGATATGGGAACATATGTATATGTATAACTGATTAAATTTGTAAAATAAAAAAAAAAAAGAAAAAAAAATCATTCTTTTTTATTAATTAAAGAAAATTCTCCAACTCTGCTTGGTAAATAATCTGGGAAGCAGTCCGTGGATCTCATTGATGTTTCTATAATTGCTGGAAAAAAATAGAAGTGTGTTTAAAATTCTTTAATTTATATTTTTCCTTAATCCTCTTTTCATAATTAGTTCTTCTGCTTCTTTGTTGTTTTATTAAACTTTATGTTTCATGGGGAGGGGGTGACTCCTGTCTGCAGAGTTAAGAATGGGCTGAGGTCCATTTGGTTTGGTGTTACATGCTCTTTGCAGCATTGTTGTTGGATTTTTTGTGTCTATTTTTGTTGTTGTTGTTGCACTTGTTATAAACTGGGAAAATAATCAGCAGCTTTAATGAAAAAGTGATTTAAAGACTCCTTTCAATGTGCCTCTGATTTCCACCTCCACTTCGTGCTTTACCCCTGATCATCTACATTCCTTTATGCTGCTTTCTCCTTAAACTATCCAAACCATTTTGCTGGATAACCAAAGTCACTCTCCCAAGGGAAAGAAAATACAAATCCAAATGTATGAAAACTGCCCACCTGATGGTCACCTCCAACTCTGATTGCCAAGGAGATACATTTTTAAAATGTATACATTTTTTAAATTAATTTTTTTATTGGAGTATAGTTGATTTACAATGTCGTGCTAGTTTCTGCTTACAGCTAAGTGAATCAGTTTTACATATACATATATCCACTCTTTTTTAGATTCTTTTGTCTTCTCTTGTCTTCTCTCTCCATTGGTAACCCTGGTGTTTCCAGCGTGCCTTTTTCTATGAATTTCACCAAGATCTCTTAAATGTTACTCTCTTAAGATCTCCTAATTGTTCCAATGCCAGCTACCTATTCATAATTGAAAAGAAAAACAGATAATTTTGGAAGAATCCAGTGCTTTTCAACACCACCTCAAAAACCAGAAAACATGAGATGTTTGGAAAGGGGACCACACGCCTGAAACCTGCCCATGGCTCTGCAGAGCACATCCATTGGGATAATTCTTATAATAACCTTTAAGTCTCAATTGACAATAATTTATATATATTTTTGAAAGTCTGAGAAATAAGAAGAAACTGACCTTGTGTTCACACCATATGTCTCTTAAGAGTCTTGCTCATTCTTGTCTTCCCGTATTTACACAGTGCCTGGTGCATAAAGGCAGATAATAATGATGTAACACCAAGATGGAAGATCAACACAAGGATCGCAATCTTCATTTTATGTAATTGTTAAATATCTTTAACATCGTGTTATATAAAAATACGCAGAATTCAGAAAATACAAAATATTTTTAAAACCAAATATGTAATGGTTTCAAATATGTAAATATATTATAAAATATAAAGTATAAATACAATAAATGTAAATAATAAACATTTCCATTCTAATTTATTAGCAGATAAAATGAATGCAATGAAGTTGTATTGAAAAGGAACCAGAATTAGTATTAAAAAGGAAACAAAAATACATACGAAGTAAGAAAATTTAGTTTTATAATTAAAAATTAAATGATTAAAATATTTTAAAAAAGTAACATCTTAAAAAAAAGAAGTATAATCATTGTGTCATCATTGAGTCATTGACAAGTGAGTTTTTTGCAGAATTTTCCAGCTGACGAATGGCCCTTTTGACACTCCAGTGGGTGGGAGAGTGGAGAGGAAATAGTTACAAGCTAACTCCAGATATTTTCTTCTGATTCTTCATCTTTGAAGAATTTCTTCCCTTCATTAAACATGTTGATATCTTTTTTGAATTTTTCTTGTTTAGGAAGTATGCTCTTTTTAATTTCTACCAAGCTGAAGTTTGTTTCAAAGAAGGCTACACTGGCTTTTCCTTGTTTTGTTTACTTCATCATGTTCAGAGGAGTTTCCACTTACATTTTAAAAATGTATCCATTTTTTAAATTAATTTTTTTATTGGAGTATAGTTGATTTACAATGTCGTGCTAGTTTCTGCTTACAGCTAAGTGAATCAGTTTTACATATACATATATCCACTCTTTTTTAGATTCTTTTCCCATATAGGTCATTACAGAGTACTGAGTAGAGTTCCCTGTGCTATATAGTAGGTTCTTATTAGTTATCTAATTTATACATAGTAGTGTGTATATGTCAGTCCCAATCTCCCAAATTATCCCTCCTCCTCCTTTCCCCCCTGGCAACCATAAGTTTGTTCTTTACATCCGTGACTCTGTTTCTGTTCTGTAAATAAGCTTATTTGTACCATTTTTTTAGACTCCACATATAAGCAACATCATATGATATTTGTCTTTCTCTGTCTTACTTTACTCAGTATGACAATCTCTAGGTCCATCCATGTTGCTGCAGATGGCAGTATTTCATTCTTTTTTACGGCTGAGTAATATTCCATTGTATATATGTACCACATCTTCTTTATCCATTCCTCTGTCAACGGACATTTAGGTTGTTTCATGCCTTGGCTATTGTGAATAGTGCTGCCATGAATGTAGAGGTGCATGTAGCTTTCCACATTATAGTTTTCTTAGATATATGCCCAGGAGTGGGATTGCTGGATCATACGGTAGCTCTATTTTTAGTTTTTTAAGGAACCTCCATACTGTTCTCCATAATGGTTGTATCAATTTACATTCCCACCAACAGTGTAGGAGGGTTCCCTTTTCTTCACACCCTCTCCAGCATTTACTGTTTGTTTGTAGATTTTTTGATGAGGGCCATCCTGACCAGTGTAAAGTGATAACTCATTGTAGTTTTGATCTGCATTTCTCTAATAATTGGTGATGTTGAGCATTTTTTCATGTGCCTTTTGGCCATCTGTATGTATTCTTTGGAGAAATGTCTATTTAGATCTTCCACCAATTTTCTGATTGGGTCATTCTAACACCATCTTGTACATATTCTGTTAACATAGCAAGTCTTTGGTCCAGGGTGGGACTTTTTGCAATAGAACTTTTGCTTTGCTTATTGTCATCTTCTACTTACAGAGGGAAAGAAAAAATGCTTTCTAAATTATTCAAATTAAAAATTCAATGACCTATATCACTTTCCAGATATATTTCAGATTAATTTTTTTAATTAAAAAAAATTTAAGTTTTTGGCATGTCACCAATAAAATACTGTTATTTTGGCAATTAAAGATAGCACAGAACCCCAGAATGCCAGACACCAACCACAATCCTTAGTCAGTACCTATTGTTGAGTGAATCTGGTAAGTGCTTAAACATTAGTCTGGTACTTTAATCCTCATATAATGTCGCTTCCATCTCACAAAGAGAAAAAGAGAGGGTCCGAGAAATTATGGAACTTGCCTAGGGTCATGCCACCAGAAACTGGTGTGCTTGACATTCCAACTGAGCTCAGTCTTCTGGCTCTTAGGACTCTTTTTCCTCCACAGTGAATGTGACCCTGCATTAAGTTCCACTGCCTGTAAGGGCAGGTGTCCACAGCGAATAGATGACATCATCTTACCAGGAAGCAATCACAAACACTTGGGGTGGGGAGTGGGCTTCAGATGGGCTGTCCCTTTGGTGAGGAAGAAAAAAAAATCTCTGGGCTCCACATTATTTTATTTTTAAGCTACCTACCTGGATGATTTGAGCCATGCTGGGAAAATTCCTCTGTCCAAATCTAAAGCCCTATATTTGGGTGCAATGGAGTTTGCGATCCCAGTCACTGGGTTCAGTTCAGCATTGTCTTCTCTTAAGAATGTTTGTTTTTTTTTTAAATCTTAACTTTTCTGCAAGGATAATCACGCTAAAGTCTCTAATGTCTTTCTCTGAAGGATTTTTTTCCAGATTGTTTTCCTCTGTTTTAAGGGAGAAGCAGAGGCAACCGGGTGTAGGATTCTGGGAGGAAAGACTTAAATGAAGTGTGGAAATGACTGTGGAAAGAAACAAGTGAGAGCACCAAGGGGGGACCTGTCTCCCCAACTTGCCAAGGGCTAGTACTGCCTTTTGGGGAACACTCAGAATGCTCCAATGGCTGGGACTTCATTTGATCTATTCCTGAGGAGTTTTCTTAACAATGATACCCATTTTATAGATGAAGAAACTGATGCTCAGAGAACCCAAGTGATTTTCTCAAGTTCACATAGTAACTCTGTGGAACGCTCTGAAGCAAAACCTGGATTATTAATTGTCTGTTTCAGGGCTCTCTTTGTGATAACACCCTATTCTTCATTATGCTTAGTTTATGTGAAGGGATTTTAAGGATTGATGTAATCAATGGCTTCGATAGATAGGAAAAGACAAAACCCTGAATCAGAATCTTTAAGAATCAGGAAAAATGATTTTGACATATTCAGATTTGAAATCCAGCATTGGAAACAGAGGTCAGTCATCCAGTCCATCTCACAGGCAATGTGTAATCACATCTAGGTCATCACGGACATAGAGCTATTTTTTTATGGTTTCAACACAGCCAGGGATGGGCAGCCTATTCCTTTTTTGGACAGCTGGAATTATCATAACTAATCTTTTCATCCTGAGTTGAAAACTGTCTTCTCATAAATTCTTCCAAAGACCCCACTTCTTCTCTGGAGTTGGTAACCACACTAAATTAATTTTCCACCCAGCCCTTTAACTATTAACAGAGAGTTACCAGGTCTTCTCTTTTCTAGGTTGAAGGTCCCAAGTGCCTTTGGTTGTCTCTCAATTGGATATTCTCCCAGCTTGGTCACCTCTAACAGTTTTCCACACTCCAGTTTTCATACTCCAGTTTTCAATATTCTGCTTATAGAGTGGAGCTCAGAACTGAAGGTAAAGACAGTAGTTCAAATGTCATCCTTACCAGACTGCAGAGGAGCCACATCAATAGTGCTTGCCTCCTGTTCACGGAGGATCTCTTCTTGTGTGTGTTGGAGCCTTTGTTTTGTACCACACGAACAGAGGTCTCCTTCAGGGTACCCATAAAACATCGGATCCGAAGGCTGCGGGACACAACTCCGAGGCTCATCTTTCTCTGCCCTGATTCTTATTGATCAGTTTCCTCCACTGGGTCACCTAACGATGCTGCTGATGGTGCCCATTTGAGAAAACTAAGGAGCCTGCCAAGGGTGCCCTTGCCGATTTTCAAGAAGCAGTGGTCTTGAAAGCACTAGGGCTGGGCTATGTGTTCAGGTGAAAAGAGGAAAGCTTCCCTTGAGGCTGAGTCACCGGTTTCCTATTCTACTGGTGCCCAGAGCCCCTCAGAAAGACTCCTGTTAAATCAGGTCCTCCAGCATCTGGGCTTCACCTTCCAATAAATATAACTCAGTGACAGTCTGAGGGACCATGTGTGGGCAGCCACCAACAACCTTCATCAGGCAAACTTCATCCCCAAATTATCTCTTCTTTCTCCCCTCCTTCTCCTTCTCAATCATTCCGCCCTTTCCCCGTTAGAAAATAACAGATTTCAGGGTGGAGGCAGGCAAAGGACTGTCTGTGTGTGTTGGGGGGCGGGGGTGGGGTGGGAGGGAGGATGCTGTCCACCCAGATGGTGCTGAAGCTCCAGCTCAGCATGGAAAACTTCAGGGATTAATTATAATTTTTCTAAACTGTTAAATGATGACAATTATAACACCCATCTCTTAAAGTTATTGGGGGGATTAAATAAACTCATATGTTAAGAGCTTTGAACAGTGCTTGGTGTATGACAACTACTCAGGCTTTGCCATACAATGATGGTGGTGATCGACATTACTATCCGTGCTTTGGAAATAGCAAGCTTTGAGGAAAGGGACCCCAGCAACAAATGACATCCCCAAATTCATATTCTTTCATAGATGTAATGAGCATAAAGAGATTTCTGTAGTTCCTGAAGACCTTTTTTTCAATTTGCAATTTCCAAATTCTCCTATGATTTTCTATCGTGCTTGTAGGTTTTTTTGTTTTTACTTCTCATGAGAATAATTTTAGGAAAATAATTATTCCCTTAAAAATACATCAATCAAGCTTTAAAAAATAATAGAATACTCATTTTCCTGACTACTCCAATAGAAACACAGGATATTTTTTCATTCTTAGTAAAAAAAAAAACCACCATATTTTATATTCTTTATTTTTTAAGTTTAAAATTAATCCAAGAAGCACATAGATTAAGAAGTCAAAATAACCTTTCCTCCTTCCCCTAATTTTAGTCCCGTAAGCACTCACAAAAATAAATATTTTTTTCTTGTTTTCTCCTTTCTTCTCTGCCATTCAAGCAATTTGTCAGGTTAGTTCTCAATATCTTAGATGAGAGGCACGTTGGAATGTGAAGTAACTTGTGCAGAATTTCTGGGTTTTGTTTTCAAAACCCAAGCCTCTGGTAGAACCTGGAGAGTTTACAGAGGCAGTAGAAGACAAAAAAAGAACGGGTGTACTTCTGGGGGGCGTTGTGGGGTTGCCTGGAGCTGAGAGTGGCGACTGGGAGTGATTGCAAATGTGCCAAGGAATCTTACTGGGGTGATGGAAATCCAGAACTGGACTGTGGTGATGGTAGGACAATTTGGTAACTTTACTGAAAATTATTAAATTGTGTATATAAATTGGGTGAAGTTTATGGTATGTAAACTCTATCTCATTTTATAAGAAATTAACATTTAAAAAATTATAAAAGTATTAAAAAAAATAAAACAACAAGACCAACTTTTTGTTCTGTTTATTTTGTAGAATGCTGCAATACAGGGCTCTTCAAACTTGTTTGATATAAAATACATTTTCCTTTGTTTAAGCATTTTTTTCCAAACACTAACAAGTTTTTGACCATCTATTAAAAGTCAGTTTTTTTAAGTTGTCTATTACATTTTTATAGTTTTTGAAGATGATCTAGGTAAAGCAAGAGCAAAAGTACCATTGTTTGCCTTTAACTGGGGGGTGGGATATTCTCCATACTTTTTCTTTTTAACTTTGCACTGTCTTTATATAATAGTTTACTTCTAGGGGAAAGATTTTTCTGAAGACCAAAAAGGAGGTGGAAGAGGGATTTGTGCTAGAGCACTGGGAAACCAGGCCCTGTTCCGCAGCAGAGAGGTAAGGGTTTGAAAAGAACCAGAGAGAAGGAACTGCAGGATGTGCCAGGACAGAAGGATGGGGATTCAGGGCAAAGGGTCCCTTGCCCTTGGAAGAGCGAGTCTCTGGAGCCGAAGGGACCATGACAGCAAGAACGCTGAGGGCGTGTGGAGTCGGTGTGGACAGTGCCTGACGACCAACTTCCACCCCTTTCCCCACTTCATTTCCCTGACTTAAATTAGATCCCAGAACTGTGGCACAACTGGGGCTGGGGAGGCAATTCAGGAAGTCATGCTAAAGGGATATCCTAGTCCCAAGCTCAGTTATTCTAGATATATTATGTTTTCATCTTCTGTAACTCTACTTAGATTCAAATTTGAGCCCATCTCCCATAAGCTGGTGGAAAATAGAATATTATATATTCGTTTAAACATATACATAGACAAATTAGATTGTATTTATATATCTCTCGGCAACTTACTTTTAAAAATTAATTTATTTTTGGCTGTGTTGGGTCTTCGTTGCTGCACACGGGCTTTCTCTAGACTCTTCGTGGCAGTGCGCGAGCTTCTCATTGTGGTGGCTTCTCTTTGCTGTGGAGCACGGGCTCTAGGCACACGGGCTTCAGTAGTTGTGGCACGTGGGCTCTAGAGCGCAGGCTTAGTAGTTGTGGCGCACGGGCTTAGCTGCTCCGCGGCATGTGGGATCTTCCCGGACCAGGGCTCGAACCCGTGTCCCCTGCATTGGCAGGCGGATTCTTAACCACTGTGCCACCAGGGAAGCCTGGCAACTTGCTTTTTACCTTAATAATTTACCTCTTTCGGTGACATAAAATAAACAAGTTTCTCTCTCTTTTTTTCCCAGATATGTAATATTCCAAAGTATGGATATTTTAACTATTTCAGGTTCTTGAGAGTTCAGCAAAATGAGGCATGAGCCGGTACAGGTAAGGTGAATGGCAAGCGCTAGGACCCACAGGAGACTGGCGAGTCCTTGGCTGACAGGCGGCCCTCACAGACACTAAGAGTCCATCTCTGTCTCAATCCCTGCTGTGACTTTGCCTCACAAACCACGGGAGATTATGGTTTAAAAGCAGATGGGGGGTCTTCCCTGGTGGCGCAGTGGTTGAGAGTCCGCCTGCCGATGCAGGGGACACGGGTTCGTGCCCCGGTCCGGGAGGATCCCACATGCCGCGGAGCGGCTGGGCCCGTGAGCCATGGCCGCTGAGCCTGCGTGTCCGGAGCCTGTGCTCCGCAACGGGAGAGGCCACAACAGTGAGAGGCCTGCGTATCGCAAAAAAACAAAAACAAAAAAAACCGCAGATGGGAAGGGGGAGCTTTGCAGACCTTCATTGTAGCTGCATGCTCCTGGCACAGGGTGCAGGTTGAAATAGCACAACCTCTCTAACTCCCTGGCGCTGCAGTTTTGTTTTTGTGATTAATGTCCAGTGCAAGGGTGAGTAATGTAGCAATTCATTGTAGTAATGCAAGTTATGGTGAATATATGGGCTCCTTTGCTCAGCATTCCTCTCTCCAACTCCTTGTCACATGAAAAGAATCATTACATTGGGAATACAATGTCATCAGCCACAGGACCAAGCAGAGATAAAACTCACGCACCCCCAAATATCTCGACTCTTAGAGCCCTTCTTTGTAGGACCGGAGGGTGCTAACTGGACTCAAAGTGTGGTCAGGAGAGCTCCCAAAGCTTTTTTTGGCCTTACTTGTTTTGGCTGCTATTTAAGAGTGACAGGTCAAGTATGAATGACTCACAACAGCTACTAAATTAATTTAACTTTCATACTGTATTGTTATCACCCCAAAGTAACTTTCAGAATCCTGGGAGAAGTTTGGGGAGGGCAGTTAGGGGAAGACACCTGATTGGCAGCGTTAGCAAGACCTCCTACTCCAATAGGTCCAGGACAGCATGACCACTGTCACCTTGCAGGGTTGGAAGAGCACACAAGCAGGTGAAACGCAGATGTGTTCCCTGGTTCAAGGGAGGAGGTGGAATGCCTGTGAGGCTGAGGACCCTGAACTCCGCCAGCTTCGGAAGCAAATGATAACACACACCTTAGGGTTTCCATGGCTATATAGGAAAGGGGGGTAGAATGCATTAAATCTGGATTTTCTGCTCTCACCTGTGAGGCTGCAGTGATGTCATTTGGGCTGTTAGTGTTATGAACGTGTTTCTGAATTTGTTAGTGGGTGGAGCCCAAGACCGTGGGTTCCTCCTTTACTAATCCAAGGTAGACAGATTAAAGTTGGAAGTATTGAAGCACACTTGGATGCGTTGAACAGTATTGCAATCTTTCTTGAAAAAAATTCCCTGTTGGTGAAGAAAGTGTGCAAAGGGTAGGGAACAGGGGAGCTAGCTCAGGCCCTATTGTTTACTTGCATTTTGGTGGGTAACTCCCTTCCGCTGCACTGTGAGCCTGTGCAAGCCTCTGTGTGTGTGAGAGAGAGGGAGGAGAAGAGAGAAGAGAAGAGGGAAGAGAAGGAGGCATGCTTGTCTAACCCATGGAAGCTGGTCCCACAGGAATTTCCTGCCCTATCTGGGTCTCCCCCACTCCCTGTCTAGCCACTAAACCCGGGTGGGAGTGGGTTGAAGATGAGGTGGGAGAGGAGTTCGTATCCCGGCTCTCTCCATCGCTCCACTCTCACAGTCTCAATGCCCAGGGCTGCCTGTGCACATGGTTCCCATACCTTGGATCCTGAGCCCAGGTGGTTATTCTCCGAGATGCATAAACAGCATTATCTGAGTCCAAGGAGCAGCCGCATATGTTGTTTTTACAACGTGCCTGTTCAATTTTACAACACGTAAATTTCAGAAAGAAACACTGTGCTCTGCACACTGCACCCCTAACCCCACCGAGGCTGTCTCCATCCAGTGGGTGTCTGATTGAACATTCAACTCAACTCACTTCAGATATGTACTGAACACGTTTATGTTGGCAGCTAACTGGTAAAAGCCATAGGGGATACAAAATAAGTATAAAGCATAGTCTCTACCTTCAAAAAGTCTGCCATGCTATTGGGACCAACATGGAGGAACAAGAAGAGACCAACATGAGACAGAATATATTTACTCGTCAGAATGTGTTGTTCTGACATTAAGTGCATGGAATGTTCCAGAAAAAGGAGCTCTCGGTGAAGGGCGGAGTTGTGAGAGCAGAAGGGTTTCCTGGAAGGGCTGAGGGTTGGCGTGGGGCTTTGAAGGATTAGGAATACAAATATGTAGCAGGATCCCTTGCAAAACTTTTCTTGTTTCAGATTTTCCACAGAAGCCTCAAAGCTGAAAATGACATGACCCAATGCCTCCCACAGTCTGCAGATGTGGCCAAGGAGTTGCCAGGCCTAGGCAGGGCTTGCTCGGGGGTGGCCAGGTCATCCTAGGATCCTCGCTTCCCGCTCCACACTTCTGTGCTCCCCAGACGCTCCCACCCGTTTATAAAAGCTGGAGATTATATAAACGCAAAAGGAAGTTCTTGCCGGGGGTTTCTAGTGGTAGGTGGTCTGCCTAGAGAAAGTGGCCGGTGTTTCCTCTCCCTTCCCCCAGGAGGAGGGTGGGGATGTCCCCACTTCTCCTAAGACAAGAGAGAAGAGCCTTGAAGCTGTGTGGCTGCTCTGGGGCTGCCCACAGAACCGAGCATGGAGGGGAGTTCTTGGGAGAACTTGACACAAGACCTTGGGTGAGAGAAGGAATTGTGAGCGTATAGACTGGCGCCTACTGCTTGCAGGGGACATCTGGAAGCTGGAGGTGAGTGGGGCCAGCCTGGGTTGTCAGGGCTACGGGCTGCCTGCCTCTGCACCGCGTAGCCTGCCAAGGACGGGTGAGTTTCCTGTGGACCAAGTGGATGCTGGGGAACAGGGCATCGGGTTGACGAGGGTGGCCGGCCGGGTGAGGGCTCTCTGCTGTGAAGAGCTGTGGGGTGGATGAAGGAAGTCAGCAGGGAGACGTGCTTCTTCTTTATTTATTTATTTATTTATTTATGTATTTATGTATTTATTTTTTGCTGTGTTGGGTCTTCGTTTCTGCGCGAGGGCTTCCTTTAGTTGCGGCGAGCGGGGGCCGCTCTTCATCGCGGTGCGCGGGCCTCTCACTATCACGGCCTCTCTTGTTGCGGAGCACAGGCTCCAGACGCGCAGGCTCAGTAGTTGTGGCTCACGGGCCTAGTTGCTCCCCAGCAATGTGGGATCCTCCCAGACCAGGGCTCGAACCCGTGTCGCCTGCATTGGCAGACAGATTCTCAACCACTGCGCCACCAGGGAAGCCCGAGACGTGCTTCTTGTCCGGGCATGGTACCCCATGGAGGGCCCCTTGGGTCACGCAGCCTCAGTCCCATGGAGGGAGTTGCTGGTGACGGGGAATGGCCCCAGTTAGGGCAGAACGTGCCCCTTCTCTCAGGCCTCTTGCTGACCCCAACTCTCGAGGAGGGAGGGGGACCCGGAGAGAGAGAGGGAGGGGAGGGGGAGCGAGGGGACAGCCACGCTCTGTGTCTCAGGCTGCAGGTCCGGCCTAAGCTGGGGGGAGGGGAGAGACGTTCTGCCGCAGGTGAGACTGGATTTGGATTTCTATGGAGCCGGACTTTCCAGTTCCTGAAAGGTGAGTCTAAATGATTCCAATGACACTCTTCTTAGAGCAGAGTGGCTGGACAGTGTGGCAACTGTTGTCCTAAGAGGCTTCCAGGGCTTCCCTGGTGGCGCATTGGTTGAGAGTCCGCCTGCCGATGCAGGGGACATGGGTTCATGCCCCGGTCCGGGAGGATCCCGCATGCCGCGGAGCGGCTGGGCCCGTGAGCCATGGCCGCTGAGCCTGCGCGTCCGGAGCCTGTGCTCTGCAACGGGAGAGGCCACAACAGTGAGAGGCCCACGTACCGGGAAAAAAAAAAAAAAAAAAAAGAGGCTTCCAGGGTCACGAAAGGGAGGTGACACAGAGCTCCGTCCCAGGGCGTCTCCCCCAGCACCGCACAAGGATGCTCCACCGATTACAGGCAGACGGGGGCACCAGGAAGGAGAGCTCAGGAGACAGAGGGGGAGAGGGGGAGTCCTGGGTGGGGGGAGTACAGAGGGCGACAACCATGTGAGGGAGACAGGCACCCGCTGTGAAAGCCTTGAAATAGACCTTCAATGTTTGTTTGTTTGCGGTACACGGGCCTCTCACTGTTGTGGCCTCTCCCGTTGCGGAGCACAGGCTCCAGACGCGCAGGCTCAGCGGCCATGGCTCACGGGCCCAGCTGCTCCGCGGCATGTGGGATCCTCCCGGACTGGGGCACGAACCCGTGTGCCCTACATCGGCAGGCGGACTCTCAACCACTGCGCCACCAGGGAAGCCCTTCTTCAATGTTGCTGAGAGCAAATAAACAACAGAAGAAGGACTGTCCCGCTACTCAAGCATGCGTGCTGGGAAGGGGCTCATTCTCTCCAAAACCCCCTCCTCCTCCTTTCCTGCAGCCAACCAGCCTTTCTCCCCGACACCTGCACATTGGTTGTTGCCACATGCGTTTGAGGGTCTGTCTTCTCATAACATTCTCATGAGGGGATCTCGGGAAGGAGGGCCACTCCAGTCCTTTTTCCTACTCCCCATGGGGGCAGGAAAGACCCACTGAGCCTCTACTTGTGTAACTGGACTTAAGTCAACTCAGACCCAGAGATGGTAGTTTAAGGTATCGTTCACAAAGCAAATAAGGAGCCAGGAGGAGAGAGGAGAAATTTTTGTTGGCAGGGTGTTGGGAGAGGTGACCCACCGCGCTTCCCTGAGCCGTGGATTCCAGAGAGCTTTAATCGTGACCTCTGAGCTGGAGCTTGGGGGGCACCACTGCAAAAAAAAAAAAGCAATTGGTAGCTGTCTTATTTATATACTGCTGTCGGGCTGACTTGTATTTGCCTCTAGAGCAGTTACAATTTTGATTCACACTCGCAGGGGGCAAGAAATATCTTGTTGGGTGAGAAATCAGATCTCAGTCCTATTTGGAATATTGTTCCATTTCCGTGCAGGTGCACAAGGATCAGGGCAGCGGGGATGGCAGCAGAGCCTCTGGTCTATAACCCACCCTTATGACGACCAGGGTCCTCGCTGTTCAAACTCACCCGGTCCACTTGAAGGCGGGATGCTCTCCTGGTTCCCTGTCAAGCACTTGCTTGCCGTCTTTGGCTGCTGTTGGCAAGGCCGCCTCTCTTAATGTTTGGTCTCTTCAGCATCCCTGGGCCAACTCTGGTATTTCTTCTTAAGAGGCTATAAAACTTTGTCTCCTCTCCAGGCTCTTTTGGAAAGAGATACCAGCTGCTTTTGATATGGCTGCTTCCATATGCCCTGCCCAGCCCCACTCCTTTGCCTTGGGACCATTCAGCCTAATCGCCTCAATGAGTCATGGGTCTTGGACACACAGAAGTCCAGATGGGGGAAGGGAGTGTTAACCCCTGGGTGCCTCTCAGCTTCTGCTCTCTGCAACACAAAAGCACACGAGAGGCAACACCAGGCTTGGCTCCCTTTTTGTATTTGCTGGAGGGTGGAGGAGGAACATTCCTATAGTTGCAAGTGAGAATCCACAAATATATTAGTCTGTCTAGTCTTTGAAGTACAAATGGTGACTAAGCTGAAACAATTCCCAGCCAGAGACTCGCCTCAGCTGACCGTGGGAGCTGTCGGCAGCTGATATTCTCAGCAAGGAGGGCGTGAGTGCAGTGGTCCTGCGGGGGGCGTCCGGCCCAGCACCACGGTATTCTCTGTGGCATGTGCCACCAAGCATCTACTATCAGCCCTCGCTGCTGCGGCCCCCCTGTCACTTGTTACTCACAATACATGAGAGAATTGGACTGTGACACCCTACCCACTGTCAAAGACAAAAACTGAACAAGCAAGGAGATGGATATATCCAGCCCGCCACAGTAGAGAGAGTATCCCAGATCCAAAGACCAGAGTGGAATTGCCAAGTGGACTTTTATAGGGAGGGGTAAGAGCATTGCAGATGGGGTGATTGATAGCTGGGGTTCTTTTGTAAGCAGGGGAAGCCTCAGTCAGTTGTCTGCATGGGAAATTTTTTTTTTTTTTCCTATGGCTAGCTACTTTCAGGGGAGCAAACAGCTTTAATCATTCATGAGATAAAGAATGGGAAGTTGAAGGGTCTTTGTTATGCACTGAGTGGTGTCCCCCCCACAAAAGATATAGAAATGGAGTCCTAACTCCCCGTATTTGTGAATGTGACCTCATTTGGAAATAGGGTCTTTGCTGATGCCATCAAGTTAAGATGAGGTCATTAGGGTGGGCCTTACTTCAATACGACTGGGGTCCTTCTAAAAAGAGGTGGAGATAGCAACACACAGGGAGAAGGCAGCCATGTGACGACAGAGGCAGGGATTGAAGGGATGCAGCTGTAGCCAAGGATTGCAGGCAACACCAGAGGCCGCGAGAAAGCATGGAACACGTTGGTCCTACAGTCTTGAGAAAGCACAGCCCTGCCAACACCTTGATTTCAGGCTTCTAGGCTCTGGAACTGTGAGATGATAAATTTCTGTTGTTTAAAGCCACCCAGTTTGTAGTACTTTGTTACGACAGCTCTAGGAATCTAATACAGTCTTTTTTAAAAAAAAATTTTTTTAAATTTATTTTTGGCTGCGTTGGGTCTTTGTTGCTGAGTGTGGGCTTTCTCTAGCTGTGGTGAGCGGGGGCTATTCTTCATTGCGGTGCGCGGGCTTCTCATTGCAGTGGCCTCTCTTGTTGTGGAGCATGGGCTCTAGGCTCATGGGCTTCAGTAGTTGTGACACGTCGGCTCAGTAGTTGTGGCTCGTGGGCTCTAGAGCGCAGGCTCAGTAGTTGTGGCGCACGGGCTTAGTTGCTCTGCGGCATGTGGGATCTTCCCGGACCAGGGCTCGAACCCGTGTCCCCTGCATTGGCGGGCAGATTCTTAACCACTGCACCACCAGGGAAGCCCTCTTCTTTCTTTTAATACCAGTGTTTACTACTATGAACAATACTATAACTAACAGTTCTTAAGTTCTGGTGGTTTTATTTATTTCTGTGGGATAGATTTCAAGGACTGGGCTTGCTAAATTGAAGAGCACATATATTTAAAATTTTAATCTGCATTTTAATCAGTGTTACCAGATTGCTTTTCCAAGAGGCTGTAACATTTCATGCTTCCACCTAAAAGTACAATTTCTCCACACCTCAGCCTGCCGTAGGTATGGTATTTCAAAATTTATGCCAGTTTGATGGGCACAGCATAGCTTCAATTTTGCATTTCTTTGGTTAGGGGTGAATTGGAGAACTGTGCATATGTTTGTGGCCCATCTGGATTTGCTAAACCCGTGAATTAGGCAAAAAGACTCATTTCTTTTTCTCCTTGCCACATTAAAATAAAAAAAAAATTTCTCTTCAAAGTAATGCATGCACAGAGCAGAAAATAAAACAATACAGAAGCATTTGTAAAGAAAGCCATAACCATTTGTTCTTATAACCTCTTCACTCTTATTCCTAATCCCCAAAGGCAGGCAACCGAACCCACACTAGCTTTTCTAAGCAGAAAATGCTTTATGTCAGGGTAATAGGTGGTTTACGGAATTTCTGCATTCTTCAGAGACGATGCGTTAGAGCTAGGAACACATGTTTTATTCAGGAGAAACACCCAAGTACACAATGGTCAGTTCTGGCAGAAACGTCTTTGCTTGCTGCCTGATGCTTCGTACCCAGGAGCTTAGAACCCAGGGAGCAGAAGTTGGACTTTAGCTGCCTCAGGAGACACCATCTCTCCACTGGCAGCATCTAGCTGCAAGAGAGCCAGGGAAGTGGAGGCTTTGAGTTTCCAGGCTCAGTAGCCTCCAGGCACACAGAAAGGGGGGGTGGTGGCATGGGTGTTGACTTGAGTGAACCACCTGTGCTGTCAGCTGCAGCTATCTTCCATCCTCCCCTTTCTGCTGCCTCCTTTATTTGCTGGCAGTACTTCCCAAGTACATTGCACTAAAGATACAACTTGCTGAATGCCTTTCCTGAGCAAGTTTTCTGAAACCTCTCAGAACATGTATTGATTTTCCCCTTGTTCACAATGGATAGTTTGAAGATTCAAAGTTGAGATTCAGTATTACCATCTTCTACAGAGCTTTGAAATCATGGCTCATTGTCTTCTAAAGAATGTTGCTGTTGAGAACGGTTTTGCATTCCCTTGTAGATGAGGGTTTTTTTTTAATCTCTTTGGAGACTTTTGAGTCTTTTCTCTCATCATGGTGTTCTATAATTTTGTGAGGACATGAATAGAAATATTCACCCTGTTCAGTTCTTAGCTGGCCCTCTCAAAAGAAGAATTATCTCTCTCTTCAGTTCAGGAGAATTTTCTTTTCTTTTGTTGATTATTTATGCCCCTTATGAATTGGATGTTCATAAAGTTTTCTCCACTTTATCCAGGCCATCTGTTGTATTTTTGTCTTACAAATTATTAGCTTATTTTTCAAGAACTTTATTGGAATTGCTCTCTTTTCATAGTAGACTATTCTTATTTTATGAATGCAATAACTTTAGAATCTTTGTGAAGATACCTATTAAAAATTTTAAATCTCCTCTCTCCCATCCCTCCCCTTCCACTCATCTCTTTTCTCTAAAATCAGTTGTTCTGTGTTCTTGATCTTCTCTTTTGTATGGGAACCCAAGACCTTCCCTGGCAGACTTCAGTTTTGTTGGAGAGCATTTATCCAGCTTTATTCTGCGGTCAACCTTTCTGTTGCCAATTGTTCTGAGTGCAGTATGTGAAGCCAACTTCTGTGGCTGCTTTGAGCTATTCTGCATCTGAAGCCTTATTTGTTGTCCTGCTTCTCACTTCACTTTCTGTATCTCCTTACCAAGCGTGCTAGGCAGAATAATGACCCCCAAAGATGTCCACTTCCTAATCCCTGGAATTTCTGATATGCTGCCTTACATAGCGGAAGGGACTTTGCAGTGTGATTAAGCATCTTGAGATGGGAAGGTTATCCTGGATTATCCAGGTGGACCTATTATAATCACAAAGATTCTTCTAAGAGGTAGAAAAGCAAAGTCAGAGTCAGAGTAGGAGACATGGCAAAGCAAACACTGGTAGGAGTGATGTGGCCACAAGCCAAGGAATGTGGACAGCCTCCAGAAGCTAGCAAAGGCATGGAGACGGTATTCCCCCTAGAGCCCCGGGAGGAACACAGCCCTTGATTTTAGCTTCATAAGACCCATTTCAGACTTCTGAGCTCCAACACTATACGATAATAAATTGAGGTTTTTAAGCCACTGGGTTTGTGGTAATTTGCTGCAGCAGCAATAGGAAACTAATATTCCAAGTCATGAAAAACCTGCAGATCTACAGGGAAGATCAACTTCCACCACCACGGAGTTTTCTCCTCAGCATATTCTGGGCTGTGCCTTCCTCCCTCTATTTATTGACAAGTACTATCCCATCCCCTTTTTAACTTCTGGAAGGCTATAAACGTTTCTGATCTGTCAGTGGTCCACCCTTCCCTGTTCCTGGTGCCTCTACAAGTTGATTTCCTTTTCTGTTTATTGTCACACAGTGGATTTGGGAAGATGAAAAGTTTTTGGTGCGCTTTTAGAATCAGTGACACTCCAATGAATAGAGAATGTTTCCAAACGTCTCATTATTTTAAAGTCACAGCTGTCAAAGATGGCCCATCAAAAGGAATTCTTCTGGCTCCCCTCAGACTCCCTAAAGTCTCTCACTTTAGTCCAACATGGGCATTTGTGAGACAGCTGGTAGAGATTGGCAATGCAGACTCTGTAAATTGTGCAGAGTTTCTTTTTACAGAAAGATAGCTAGGGTGAAACAGCAACCTTGGCCTCATAAGCATCAGTCTCCAATCCACAGAGACAGCCATGCGGCCATGTGATGCGAATTCCAGCCAGGCACTGCTTTGCTCCTGGCACTGGGCACGGTCCTGCAATGAGGAGAAACATTGCTTTTCTCCAGGAATCTTTGGGGAAGGAATGGAAAGCTGGCAGGCCTGCGTGGGAGCGTGTGTTCTAGAGCAGTCCCTGCCGTCTCGTGGTCTTCTCTGCCCCTGCAGGCAGTGACCTTATCTCCTCATTAAGGCTCATTACTCGATTACCGGACTCAGCTCCCACACTTCTCCAAGTTCTGAAACTTTCCTGTGCTGCATGGAGAGAAGTCATGTATCCAAGGGGTTGGTGGCCTTGGCTTTCAAGAGAGAGAAACTTTGATCTCCTCCCTAGCCTGGGCACAGTCTGCAAAACACAGATGTTTTCTTCACCAGTTATTTCTGAGACTTGGAAGATAAAATGTCATATTTCATTGGCTCTTTCTGCCATTTGAGAAATAGTAGAAAGTGTCCAGGTTGTAGAAGTCAGAGAGAACTCTGCCACTTTCTAGCCGTGTGATTGTGGGTAAACTTCTTTTTTTTTTTGTGGTACGCGGGCCTCTCACTACTGTGGCCTCTCCCATTGCGGAGCACAGGCTCCGGACGCGCAGGCTCAGCGGCCATGGCTCACGGGCCCAGCCACTCTGCGGCATGTGGGATCCCCCCGGACCGGGGCACGAACCCGTGTCCCCTGCATCGGTAGGCGGACTCTCAACCACTGCACCACCAGGGAAGCCCTGGGTAAACTTCTTAAACCTCCATAAATCTCAGTTTTTTCCCCTTTCAGTTAAAAAGGTGGATAACACCTATATCATAGGCCTGTTGTAAAGATTAAGTGAAATAAAGAACATGAAGTTATTAGCACATAAGTATCCATCCTCTTGTCTGCCTCTACTGTAAGAGCCATCAGAGTATTTGGAGATGCCAGCAAGAGTTAATAGTTCTCGCATACTTTTTTTTTCTTTAGCGTCTATTTTTTTCTGACTATAAACATTATAAATGTAGTCTTATGTAGAAAATTTCAATAAACAATGAATATTATAATAAAACTCTCACTATCAATCTCACCCTCTAGAAGTAATTGCTATTAGCATTTTGGTATTCTTTCCATTGTTTCTATAAACAATGAGAGAGAGATTATTCATTTTGCATGTAAAGCTATTACCCGCTTTTCTTGCTACATGTTACACTGGCACTCATCTTCCTGAGAGAGGGATTTCCTCTCCCAGCAGCTGTGGGAAGCACCCACATTCTTTGTGTCTAGACTTGGTAAGATTGAGTACAAGGAAGATTAGACTGCGGAGGGGGGTGGTTAAGTCAAAGCCAAGAAGCAATTTGACCCCTGAAAGGGCAACATTTTAAGGTGGTGAAATGTAGTGGGTTGGTTTCACAACCCTATAAAGTAATTATGCTGCTGTTTCAAGATGGCATGCTTGGGGCATAAGAAGTTTAGTACAACGGTGTCCTCTGGCCTGGCTGGACTTCACCCTGGACAAGCAGGAAATACCACCATCAACCTGAGCTGAGGAGCCACACTCACCAAACATCCTCCTGCCTGTATCTCTTTACACACTTCCAGGAGAATGCATCATCTGGATTGCAGCTTCTACAAGATGCATGCATCAGAATGCTCATTTCCATCAAGCCTCAGCCCTGCAGGAACAGGACAAGGACCCGGCATGTGACTGGGAATGTGTGCTAACAGAGGCAGGGTCCAGTGGTCCAAGGACAGTCACTAGAAAGAGGCATTTAGCAATGAGGGTCGCCTCAGGAATCCATAATGAGACTTGAGGGACTGTTTATGAATCCTCCAAAATTTTATGTACGTACATTTTTCTAGGAAAGGGTCCATAGGTTTCATAAGATTTATAAGGGGGTCTGTGCCTGCCTCCTAGTTACTAAGGGCTGTTGATCTCAAAAAAAGGGATAGAGTGCATATTCTGTAGGCAGTCCCTCAAGAAAAATGATTTCTTATCACTGAGCTTTAGATAAGGATCAGAGAATAGAGAACTTGAAGTTATGTTCTTTGGCAAGAACTGGAATACAGATATTGAATATTGCTAAATAAGGGACGATTCATATGCTTTTGCATCAATCATTATGTCTTCCTCCCTCCCTCCTTCCTTCCTCCCTTCCTTCTGATTTATCTATCATCTATCCCTTTATAGCTATTATTATTGCTGTTGAGAGACTAGTTTGACTTTGGACAGACTTGTACGTGACTTATCTTTTTTGTTGCTTTCTTCGTTGCCCGTGTAAAATTGGGATCGTTTTTTCCCTCATAAGGTTATTGTAAGGATTAAATGAGATATCTTTGTTGTAAAGCACTTAACACAATGCTTAATATATAGTAAGTTCCCATTAAATATTTGCAATTATAATGATACTAATTATTAACTATAGATATATTATAACTCTCAGGCCATTATATGTGCAGAGGAATTTCCAATATTGTTTCACTCTGGCTTGCCTTCCCAGAATGCTAAATGTTAATGATTTCTGTCTTTATCCATGTTTCATTTCTTAAAAAATATGCTCTTTCCTGGGGTTAATTGGTTAACTGATTGTCTATTAATTACTGATAACAGGTGAGTTAGAATCTGCCTTTAAGGGAAACTCAATGACTAGCTTTGTTGGAAACTGTCAGAATAGGCTGTGCTATACTCCATTAACAAGTGATCTCAAAGTCTTCATGACTTCGAACAAGAGAGGCTTATTTTATGTTCATGCCACACATCTCTCCCAAAGTGGTTATGGGGCTCTGGTTCTGTATCTTCACCTTGGTCGGCAGAGCAGCCACCATATTTGGAGAAATAGAGCTCTGGAAGGTCTCCCACTGACAGTTAAATCCTCTAGTCTGGGGTGCACCTGGGGCTTCCAGTTGCTACTTATTGGTCAGATGCAGTCACATGGCCACACCCAACCACGGGGAAAGGGAGTAAGCAGTGCAATCCGACATGTGCCTTGAAGGGTGGAAACCCAGAAATACTCGGTGAATTTATCCACGGCTAAAACAGTAATGATGAGATTTTAGGTTACGTATGATACTCGGTTATGAACACACAGGCTGTTTGGCCTTCCTGATGGATCACCACCAACTTCCAGGTAAAACATGTAAAAGCTCTGGGGGCCTGTGGTGATATTCTGGGATACTGGAGAAGGAGACGAAAAAAGACTTGCTTCTCTCCTTTATTTTTCTTAATCTCCTTGAGTTTGGGCATGTCAGGGCTGATGTTGATATAATTACAGAAAAGCGGTCTTTGGGTGTAGTTTTTTCCTTGTATGGAGTCTAAAATGGCCTTTGCTCATAGACATGGAAAAATACCTGTTCAGAGAAGGGGTTTTTAGCCTCAAGCTGGGACAATATCTTTTGAAAAGGAGATGTACAGGATTTCTTTTCCTTTTAGTGACCAGAAGATATCCTCTGTGGAGTATTAACAGGTAGCAATATATTAAGATAATTTGGGTTAATTTTTTTTTTTTTTTTTTTTTGCGGTACGCGGGCCTCTCACTGCTGTGGCCTCTCCCGTTGCAGAGCACAGGCTCCGGACGCGCAGGCTCAGCGGCCATGGCTCACGGGCCCAGCCGCTCTGCGGCATGTGGGATCTTCCCGGACCGGGGCACGAACCCTCGTCCCCTGCATCGGCAGGTGGACTCTCAATCACTGCGCCACCAGGGAAGCCCTGGGTTAATTTTTAATTGTACTTATATTTTCCATGAGCTGAGAATTTTTCATTTTGCAAGGCATTTTATCTTCCTCAGTTATCTCTTGAACATTCCTAGTTATCATGCAAATTTGGTGTATGTATATATATATATATATATATATATATATATATTTGTTTTAGAGATGATCATATTGAGATACATAAAGGAGAAAGAAGGAGAAAAAACTCAGGTTATTCATTGAGCACCTGTTGTTTTCCAGACCCTCTGTGAGGCACTTTCACACGTGTTATTTCATTTTAATCTCCCAATCGCTGTGTAAGTCATGTATTATTATCATATTAATAGGAAAACTGAAGCTCAAAACACTGAAGTGGATTGCATTTGAACTGCATTAGAACCAAGGTTTCCTCATTGCTAGCATCTTCTTCTTGAGCCGTGCAATCTCTTTTCTCTGCTTCACTCGGGATTGTTGGGACTGAAGGCATGGTTTTGAATTAGTGCTTCCTCTATTCATAGTATTTCTCCTTGACACATTCAATTTGACTAAAATGATTAAAGTAATGCTTCCATTTTGTTTGGTGAAGTTGTTACTAGAGCAAAATAGAGAGGGCTCTGCCTTGAGAGGGTTGATGGCACTGACATTCTAAACATGCGACTGCAGTGTTAAGATTTTCTACACCAGTGAAGCAAGATAAAAAAATTATCAGTGAATCTCGCCGGATACTCAAAACTGTACACCCATCAGTCTGCTTTTTCCAGTTTCAGCCGGAGTTAATACAGATGACTTCAATAATATGTCCAGATTTTCCAAGATCCCTGTTTACAGATTAATGGATTCAGCACAATAGCATCAACAATAACATTTTTAAAGATCAAGATGACAGTATTTGTTTACCCAACTTAATACACACACACACACACAGGTCTTATTGCTTTTATTTGGGGTTTTCTTTTTCATTATTCAATAGTCCCTTGGGATTTTCTAACTTGACATCTATGTCTTCGATTATGTGCCAGGAACTCGAAAGGTCCAAGACACATAGTAATTTGACATTTTGTTGAAGCATGAATTTGAACTGCAGAGTTGGTGTGAAATATAATTTGTGGCGTAAATTATAGATCTAGAAGTGAGCTCAGCCTAGAGCTTAGCATTTGTGTCTCATCCTAGCTGTGCTTTGTACTCTTTGTCTTAGTGTATAGAAAGAACAGAACAGATTATATTCTGCAGTAGTAATCGGGAATTGGTGAATTAAGAAAAGTCGAGTCATATTCTTTCGCATAATCTTGGGCAGCAGCCTCCAAGTGGGTAGGAGAAAAAATACTTGGGACTTTTACTTTTACTACTATTTATTTTTCAATTCAGGGGTTGGCAAGATATGGCCCATAGCTGAATCCAGCCCACCATTTGTCTTTGTAACGAAGGTTTTATTTGAATATAGCCATTTGTTTACGTATTGTCAGTGGGTGTTTTCATGACACAGTGGCAGAGTTAAGTAGTTGCCAAGAAGACCATATGGCATGCAAAGCCCAAAATATATATTATCTGGTGCTTTAAGAAAAAGTTAGTTGACCCCTGTTTTAATTTTATCTTTAAAATTTTTTGTAAAATGTTATAGTACAGTTTTATACTGTACTATATAGAGTATATAGTAGTTGTACAGTTACACAATTTATAAATAAATATATGCGTATATTGATGGGACATTTAGAAATCACTTACTCAAATGGGGGCACATTCAAAAAAATTTGAGGACCACAGATTTAGGCTTACTATTTAAGAAACACTCACAAATGATTGCCTTTGCTGTGGTGGTTAGTGTCATTAAAGCTACACATCTTGTTTTGTGCAATGTTTATATTTTTATTATGCAAATTCTATGGGAGAAAGAATGAACACAGTGACACATGAAAGGAGGAATTGTGACCAAAAATGAGAGAAAGAGAGAGGAGAAAAAGGAAAAAAAAGAGAGAGGGGAATAAAGAGTGGAGGAAAGAAACAAAAGAGGCAGCCGACCGTGTAAGCAGCAGTGCCTCTACTCAGAGCTGGCCTATTCTCTTGAATTAGGTTAGACACCAAAACCAGCTCTAATCTGACTGCAGTAGACAGCTGCCTGCACGGTGTGATTTGAAGTATTTAAAAAGCTCCTCCCATTGACCAAGAAAGGAAAATAAAAAATTCTCTATTGGTTTTTCTCAAAGCCTGAAATTCTCCCATTAGTCAACCTCTCAGATTATGGGATTTGAGATTCTCTTTAAAATATATTTCTGTTCTGATGCTGAGGGACGACACACGGCACCATCTTTTGCCATTAGCTTTTTTTGTTCATTAGCTCGCTGGGTTACTTCGTGTTCAGTTGCTTGGTTGAAAAGCATCTGAGGAGACCTTGAAACCAGGATCATTCTTTCATTTTGGTAAGAGCAAACCAACTCAGGGATGGCAGAGATGGGCCAGAGGTGCCGTGGCTGAGGGTAGAGAGTCTGATGAGGAAGCCTGCTTCAGGGAGCTCTGACCCCTGGTCCATCTGCAGAGAACGTGGACAATTGGAAGTTGCTTCTCCTGAGCTTGAAGGTTCATTAGTTAGCAAAGTAATAAGGACTATATATTACCAAGGACCCAAGGCCTACTGAGAATTTCTTGTGTGTGTATTAATCTCAGCAGAGCAAAGCTATGCCAAGCTTAAAACTAATCTGCATTAATGAACAGCCTCCTTGATTTCCATTTTTATGATGTGTGCAGCATGGTGATTTGTTTCTCCATGGCTTGTAACGGGATGGCTGACTGATGAATCACCTTCTCTGAGAAGCTTGTGTGTGAGCAGTAACTTTGCAAATGGGTGCAAATCAAAAAGTCTGTTATTTTTTCATTAAAAGGATGACACAGGCTCCTAGTTTCCCAAATTATCCCCTCTCTTCACATGACCCACTGAAGTTTCTGTCTCATTGTGTGGGTGTGTGTTGAACCAGTCTCTGCACTAGTGCTGTATATTGGAAGATGCAGCTACTTGGGACAATTTTGACACATCCTAACTTGGCCAGTCAAGCAGGAGAAAAGGCTGGAGGAGATTATTTTGGGGTCAGATACATGTATTTGGAGTGAATTGAATAGAAGAGTTGGAACCAGGGCCAGATCCAGAAAAGCTGGAAGTAGTGGGGCGGAAGCATGGAAAAGAAGAGGAGGAGGAAAAGTAAAGCAGAGTGCAGATGGGTTGCTCTTGGGTTTTAAATTTAGGCCTTAAACCCGTGAGCACAAGATATTCCTTATGGTGATACCACCATAATCATCAGCACCATCATCACCACCATCACCATCATCACCATCACCATCCTCCTCCTCCTCCAGTCTGGCACTATGCTAATTGCTTTATATGTCTTTATCTTTAATCCTCACAGCAACCTTTTGAGAGAGGTGTTACTATTCTTCTTCTTTCTTTTCTTCTTAAAAAAATTGGATAGAATTCATGAATCATAAAATTCACCATTTTAAAATGCACGTTTCTGTGGTTTAGTATATTTCAGAGTTGTACAACCATCATCCCTATCTGATTCCAGAACATTTTATCACCCAAAAGAAACCCTGTACTTATTAGCAGTCACTGCTTATTCTTTCCTACCCCATAGACCCTGGGAACAACTAGTCTACTTTCTGTCTCTTTAGATTGCTTATTCTGGATATTTCCTATAAATGGAATCATACAGTATGTAAACCTTTGTGACTGGCATCTGTCACTTAGCATAATGTTTTCAAGGTTCATCTACGTTGTAGTGTGTATCAGGACTTCATTCCTTTTTATGGCTGAATAAAATTCCATTGTATGAATACACCATATGTTGTTTATCCACTCATTGATGGGTGTTTTCCTTTGTTATTATGAATGGTGCTGATAGGAACATTAATGTACAAGTTTTTGCATTGACATATACTTTCAGTTTTCTTGGGTATATACCTAGGAGGGGAATTGCTGAATCATATGGTAATTCCATGTTTTTTCATGTGCTTATGAGCCATTTTTATATCTTCTTTGGAGAAATGTCTATTCAAATAATTTGTCCAGTTTGTAATTGGGCTATTTATTTTTTATTGTTGAATCATAATAGTTCTTTATATTTTCTGTATACTGGACCTTCATCAGGTATGTAATTTACAATTATTTTCTCCCATTCTGTGGAATGTTTTTTCATTTATAGTATCCTTTGAGCATAACATTTTTTAATTTTGATGACATTATTTTATCTTTTTTTTTCTTTTGTTGCTTCTGCTTCTAGTGTCATGTCTAAGAAACACTGTCTGATCCAAGATCACAAAGATATACTCCTATGTTTTTTCCTAAGTGTTTCATAGTTTTTAACACATATTTTGATCTTTGGTACATTTTGATATATTTTTTAAGATCGTATGTATATAATTTTTGTATATGGTGTGAGGTTGGGTTCCAATTTCTTTCTTTTGTATAAGAATATTCAGTTGTCTTAGCCCTATTTTTGAGAAGAGATTTTCCCATTTAATTATCTTGGCAATTGTTGAAAGTCAACTGTCCATAAATGTCTGCATTTATTTCTGGATTCTGAATTCGATTTCATTAATCTATCTGTCTATCATTATGCCAGTATCAAGCAGTGTTGATTACTGTAGCTTCGTCATAAGTTTTGAAATTGGGAAGTGTGAGTCCTCTGAATTTGTTCTTTTTTAAAGATTGTTTTAGCTATTCTGGATCCCTTGCATTTCTATATGAATTTTAAGATGAGCTTGTCAATTTCTCAAAAGAGCAACTGAGATTTTGATAGGGGTTGTGTTGAATCTGTAGATCAATTTGTGGGGGTATTGCTATTTTAGTAATATTGTCTTCTAGTCCATGAACATGGGATGTTTTTATTTATTTAAGTGTTCCTTAATTTTTTCAACTGTATTTTGCAGTTTTCAGTGTAAAAATTTTTCACTTTTTGGTTAAATTTATTTTAAAATATTTTGATGCTATTGGAAATGGAATTGTTTTCTTAATTTTTTTTTGGATTGTTCATAGCTAGTATATAGAAATACAGTTGATCTTGTACATTGATCTTGTATTCTGTAACCTTGTTGAACTCATGTATTAGTTCTAGGACTCTTGATTTTGTGGATTCCTTAAGATTTTCTATATGCAAAATCATATAATGTACAAAAGGAGACAGTTTTACTTCTTTTCTAATATGGATGGCCTTTTATTTCAGTTTTTTGTCTAATATTCTTAGCTAGACCTCCAGTATAATGTTGAATAGAAATGGTGAGAGCTGACACTCTTGTCAGACTCACCAGAACCTTTTAGCTTGGTCACTGAGCCATACTGTATCATAACTTACATATATAAGTTATATATATGGGGTTGCTACATAATTATATATTATATATAATGATATAATTATGTATATGTATGTCTTATGGATTTGTATTATTGACTCCAAAGAGCTCTCCCAGCTTGGACAGCAATGTTCTTCTGGGAAAATAAGCTTGCATTTCTTACTAATAGTGAGCAAGAATTTCCTCTAGCTCCAAGCTGCTGCTGATGACTCATAATGGGAGGCAAGGACTGGGGAGTGTTTGTTTGTCTGTTTTATTATGCACATATCATGTATATATACAGTCTGGCATAGTTTTGTTACTTGGTTGCATTGTATTACTAGTTTATATATTAATATATATGATTTATATATTCACACTATCATCTATTTCTCAGTTAAAACCCTTTTCCCTCTCTTCCAGTTCTTCCCCCATGGAGTCAACTCTGAAACATGCAAGAGAAACTGTAAGGAATTGTATTCAAGAAAACATGTGAGAAACCTATGATAGCTTTTTATATGTATAGTGACCATATAATTTGTAATTAATGAGCACGGTTTTGAGAGTGAAAGGGGAAATCAATAATAATTAACAGGCAGCAGACGAAAGCTAAGACTGGCTGAGGAAAACTGAGACATGAGCTCATGCTACAGTAAGTCCCCTACATACAAACGAGTTCTGTTCTGAGACCGTGTTCGTAAGTTCAATTTGTTCATAAGTCCAACAAAGTTAGCCTAGGTACCCAACTAACACAATCTGCTATATAGTACTGTACTGTAATGGGTTTGTAATACTTTTCACACAAATAATACATAAAAAACAAACACAAAAAATAAAGAGAACATTGTTAATCTTACAGTACCTTGAAAAGTACAGTCGTACAGTGCAACAGCTGGCCTGCAGGAGCTGGCATAGTGTGAACAGGCCAGAAGAGTTACTGACTGGAGGAGGGAGGGGAGGTGGGAGATGGTAGAGCTGAAGGATCGTCAGCAATAGGAGATGGAGGGCAAGCTGCAATGTCACTCATACCTGACGCTGATGACACAGGTTCTGGTTCCTTGCTGGATTCACTTCTATCTACACTCTTGAAAAAACGATCCAGTGATGTCTGGGTAGTAGCTCTTTTTTTCTTGGCATCGATGACACGGTTACACTGGATTGCATTCTGAATGGCTGCTGCAACCTTCCTGTACCATTCTACGTTCGGGTCCTGTGCCTCAAAAACTCACAGTGCCCCCTCAAATAAAGAAAACCCCCTTGCCATTTCCTGCATCATGAGTCTCTTCGGTTCTTCAGTTACTTCTTCCTCTTGTCTCCCTTCGTCCTTCCTCTGGGCCTCCAATTCCATCATTGCTTGGCAGTTCTTAACAGTACCAGCTACATCACTGCTGCTTTTACGCTTGCTTCCGGACATCCTGGGCTTGAAATAAAGATACTTACTGTACTACTGTACTCTATACAGTACTGTACAGTAAAGTACACAAAAGCACATCCACTTGTAGAGGACGCACGCATGTGACAATGTATGCCACACACATGAACTAACTTACATGATTGGACACGTGAACACACGTTCACCTCTTTGGAAGTTCTCAACTTGAAGGTTCATATGTAGGGACTTACTGTACTTAGAAGATAATAAAACACGTTTTTTAATATCTACTTTATAATTTGATGTGAACACCAAATGTCATCAATATATAGCACGTGTCTTATTATACCAACCCCTGTTGTCTGATGAAATGTGAGTCTAGAATCACATTCTAGCTTATGTACTTCTAAAGAAGCGTTTCCAGGAGTGGTTCAATGTGCTCTTTTGCAAAACAGCATTAGCCATGAGTATGGTCTTTGGGTAATGAGATGCACTGACTTGGCATCTCAGTCAGTGATGGGAGGCACCTCTCTCTTTTTTGAGGAAATGTCCTGTCTTGACCTGAGGCTCATGTAGCGCACAGGCCTCTGCTAAAGCAGATTGTTTTTCTGGACCAGATCACAAGCCAGAATTTTAAGCTTGTGGAAATGAATAATAATTTGGCCTCCTGCATGTCTGGAGTCTGAACTGATGGTTCTCACTTAACCACCAGCACAGATCACAGGGGGTATCCAACTCACCAGTGTGAGGAATTCCAAACATTCATCAGAAAGTTGGATGTTTGGCACTAGAGTTTCTTTTCCTCACAAAAACAGCGACAGATAGGTTCCCAGGCTTGTCAGCAGAGCCTTGAACACCCCAAGGGTGATGGATTATTGACCCCATATTGACCTTACCGTGCTCTGCTGGCCCTGTTTGGACCACAGAGTTTTCTGCGAAAACGTGAGCGAGGATTTCCTCTAGTTCCAAGTTGCTGATGGCAAGGCTCATGGTTTGGGGCTGGGGTTTTGGGAAGGCAGGACAGTGGGGTCTAGGGTGCTGTATTCGTTTCCTATTGCTGCTGTAGGAAATTACCACAAATTTAGTGGCTTAAAGCCACACAAATTTACTGTCTTACAGTTCCAGGGATCAGAAGTCCTTCGTGGGTCTCAATGGGCTAAAATCAAGGTGCCTGCGGGGCTGCATTCCTTCTGGAGGCTCTAGGGAAGAATCTGTTTCCTTGCCTTTTCCGGCTTCTAGAGGCTGCCCACGTTCCTTGGTTCATGGCTCTCCTTCTCCATCTTCAAATCCTGCAGCGGTAAGTCCTTCTCATGCTGCCATCTCACTGGGTCTCTCTTCTCCCTCCCTCTTCCGCTTCCAAAGACCAAAGTGACTATGTTGGGCCTACCTGGATAATCCAGATCCATCTCCCCATGTCAACGTCAGTTGAGTAGCAACCTCAATTCCATCTGCAACCTTCATTCCCCTTTGCCATATAAAGTAACACATTCACAGGTTCCAGGGATTAGGTCCCACACATCTTTGAGGGGCCGTTTTTCTGCCACAGGTAACCAGGAGTAAGGGGGTCCATCCGAGTATCCCATTCAGTTAATTGCTCAGTTTTATTGATAGTATTTTGGAACTCCCAACAGAAACACCCTTACCTTTTACATCTCCCTACCTGTTTTCCTTACTACCTCTCACATGCAATGCTTTTCCAATACATTAATAGCTACAGAAGTCCAGCTTTTAGAAAGAGTAAACATGATTGAGCCTCTGAAGTGACCTGGGCAGGCCTCATGGAGGGGGCCGGCCTTAGGGAAGATGACGAATGTGCAGGACAGGTTTCCAGAAGGGATATCTTGGGACAAATGTAAAGATTTCAACTTATTAGGAATGGCTAGGGATAGGTGGTGAGAAGAAAGGGTTGTGTCGGGGAAGCCACGTCAAGGAAGGGGATGATTCGAGAGGCTCCTGAGTTCCAGCCTGACGATGGGTTTGTGTAAACATACAGACTGGCCTTCTGCAAGTGCGTCAGATTGGGCCGCGCCCTGGCCAGCCTGGTCCTGCAGGTGAAGAGGACGGTGAGGCCCTGATACGGCTCTGCCCCTCAGACGTGGGATGGAAATGAATCGTGAGTCTTCAGTTTCCCCAAGAGCCTGCTTTGTAAACCAGTCTGAGGCCCACCCTCTTTGCAGCATCTCATTCAGAGAAATTCCAGTCCAGCATCTAATAATACTTGAAAAGCAATTTAAATCTTGACTTCAGTCTTGAGAAAACACCAAGAGGGAGCCACATTTTCAAAGCCCCATTGCTTTTCCTTACATCTCTTTTTTTTTTTTGCGGTATGCGGGCCTCTCACTGTTGTGGCCTCTCCCGTGGCGGAGCACAGGCTCCGGACGCGCAGGCTCAGTAGTTGTGGCTCATGGGCCCAGCCGCTCCATGGCATATGGGGTCCTCCTGGACCGGGACACGAACCCGTGTCCCCTGCATCAGCAGGCGGACTCTCAACCACTGTGCCACCCGGGAAGCCCTCCTTACATCTCTTTGACTCCCGTACAAAGATCGACCTCCCCACTTCTGCTTCCACTCTAATGACTCTTTCAGGTCACAGGGACTTCTTTGCTTCCTTGTCTGTTTCACTCTCTTTCCTGTTTCTGTTCAATTTGGTGAAAATCCAGCTAGGCTCTTGCTTCATGATCCAGGAAAGCAAAGGCAGGTTCTCCTCTGTGGGTGGCAGGGGGATAGGCTCTTCACACTAATACTCATTTTTCCTGTCACATGTAGTTCCTTCAACCAAGGTAGAGAGCTGGGAGGCGAGGGCTGGTGGGAACGCAATGCCATGGGCAGGGCGGTCCCCAGGCGGCTGTGGCCTTCTCCCTGCGGATGGAATCGGTGTCGTGAAGCAGCGAGGGCTCCACAGGAGCGGAACCGAAGCCGGCACCCATGGGGCTGCAGGAGGAGGCAGAATCTTGCTGGGGTTTCATTTAAATGGATGCATTTTACAAATATTGGATTGTAGCTCACTCAAGAAACAATTAAACTCCAAATCGGGTTGTACATATTAAATTTTAACAGTGGGGAGGCAAATGCGGAGGTGCTTAGCAGATTTAAGAATTCATAGAACAGAAATTGGTACCGTGAAATTAGCGCCTCATCCATCTAATCTAATGGTGCATTACCCACAGTGCCAAAATAGATACAGTTAGGCGTAGCACTTATCTTTCCTGTGGCACCTGATGGCTGGAGGTCTTAAAGAACTTTTCAAATTACCCTTCTAAAGTAATTAAATCTCTGCCTGGAGGTAGGGGGAAGAAGAAGAAGCCATCTGTAAAATAAAATGCAAAGACTCTCACTTTTCCTGTCGCTTTGTAATGCTGGCAGGCTGCTTTCTTTCTCTGTCCACACGTGCATTTTCGTGGAGCTGACAGGTGACCATCAGCATTGGGTTGGTCTTCCGTGGGACCACTGTAAATCCAGCCTTATCCTTGGAATCTTGCCCACCAGTTCTTCTAGAAGTGACTGCCTCTTCTGATTTACTGAAATCCTTAATACGTGGAAGTAAATGCTAAGTACCTTGTATTATTAATAGACTGAGCCCCACAATCGGGTTCTTGCCTTTTGGGGAGTATGGGCCATGTCTTTCTTATATGTGTTTTGTTTTGTTTTTCCTGCAGCTCCCAGCATGGTGTTTCATACATAGCTGGTGCCAGGAGGAATATTAAAAATATTTAGTAACTGACTAGGGCACCAACTGGTCAGAACAGATGTTGGGGGCTAACACCTCGTACAGCGATGCCACCACGAACCCACTAAATGTCAGCCCTGTGGGGTACAGAATTGTTCATTGGCTCATAAAATGGACCCAGGCTGTGACCGGTTCCTTCTTCTGGAGCAGAGGGTATTGCCAATATGACTAATATAACTGGAAAGTTATAGCATCTTTATTTTACAGGTGGACAGACATTTTAAACTAACTTCCTGAATGATACTGGGGCTTGCAAACTGCATTTAAGTTTTGCATGTAACGACAGTATGATGACACTGATAATGACAATGCCATACATTTTTATGATTCTTTATAAATTCTTAAAAGAATGTTCCCATCTGTGATGTCATTTTATTTTCTTAGCAACTCTGAGATAAATATGACAGATATTAATATTCTCAAATTATAAAGAAATGGATCATAAAAAAGATTATGCCTTGGATATTGCATCATGTAAATATTCACATGCATGCCCCTATGCACACATATGTACATGAACAGACTTACACGTAAAAGGATGATGCCTATGCTTGGGAAGCAGATGGTCCAAAGAGATGAAAAATCCTGGTATTGTTTAAGAATACATACAGTGCAACACATTGAAAGTTTGGAGGGTGGACAGAAACATTAGGATTCATCTCAGGTGGATGAAGCTTCTCACCAGAAGTATGTTTAGAACAGGAGTTTTGAGAAACTCAAAGAGTGAAACAACTTCAGGAGTTTGGGGTACATACTTATATAACTGGTTAAAATTTCTCAGTCTAGTACAGGTTACCATATCCTGGGATCCAACGATAAACCTTCAAAAGGGTCTTTGAATACTCTGAAATTATATACGGCACTTTGTATGTATAGATGTGAACTTATCTGGGGAGTGAATCCATGGATTTCATTGAGTTTTCAAAGACTCTGTCATTCAAAATAGTTTAATAATCTCTGCTTCAGGGAGCCTCAGTTACTTACCTTACATGATAGATAGAGTAGCATAAATTATGGTTTAGGATTAACACAAATAAGTTACAAACTGATAATGATGTATGAGTTTAAGTGGTTCGTTAACCTATACACTCTCATGGCAAGAATATACTTATTATCTTTTATTCTAAGTCTTCTTTTCTAGGTTGCTTTTCTATTTCTACTGTTTCCTGCTTCCTCAATCTCCTTTTCTGGAAGCCTTAATTTTACAATTTTCTGCACCTCTAGGCAATTTCCCTCTTACTATTTAGGGTATAAAAGAACTTGAATGACCCCAGGCTCTAGAGAAGGACCATAAGTTTCTACCACAAGCACCCTCCTGAGTAAAGGCCATCACTCAGACCCTCGGATTCTCACCTAGACTTTTCTATCCATATTATGCCCAAGAGTTGAATGGTTTGCACATTCTTTCTTTATTACCCAACCTATTAATTTTCTGATCAAGAGTAACCGCTACCACATGATTACCTTGTTGGTGACACTAACATATTGACTGGATTAGCTTTCAAGGGGGAGGTAATAGACGTTAATGGCCCACATTTGTTTATATCCTGTTAATAGGTGAGGCTCTGGGGGATTGTGGAAAAGACTGGAAATTAGGGCCTCTGGGTTTCATCCCAGCTCTACCACTGCATGCCCTCTGCCTAACACATAACCTCTTCTCATCTCTGCAATGGCCTCAGTTGTGAGAGGTCCTTTCTGACATACCATTATACGATTCTTTAATAGGCCACCTGAACAGATAGAGAATCATTTTGGAGAGATCTCCAACTATCAGAGATATTTTGGAGTTTCCAAAATGCTTGCCTCATCTCTTCTTTAATCAGTGGTTTGTAAGAAATCACTGTGGTTATTGAAGCACAGGGCACCGTTTTTACAGCTTCCATTAAGGAGTGAAGCCAGGCTGTAGCTGCACTGGCTCAATAAATCATTTGTACTGGGAATGTATTTGTCAGTTTTTCTGCAGATTGTGTGATTATTGCATCATTTTATTTCCAATGCTCATAAGTGGGGATTAGAGCTGACATTTGGTAATTGAAACAGTGTTCTACCTTTCATAGCACGGTTAGCAGGAATTGTTAAGAGTTTCATTTCTCTCCAAAGGGTTTTCTCTTGCTGGCTGCCTCCAAGTTCCCAGGGTTTCATACATTCTGCACTGGACAGGCTCGCCAGGACATCGAAGACCACTACCAACAGCTGCTACAAGTTTAAAACCTTTAGAAGAAGGAATCGATTGCAGTTTGCTCCTGAGGGTTAGTTGAGTTTACAGTTCTGACATGTTAAGAGACACACAGTATAAGAATTTTGAACATTTTGACTTGTGCCTTTATTTATTTATTTTTATTGAAGTATAGTTGATTTACAGTGTTGTGTTCATATCTGCTGTACAGCAAAGTGACTCAGTTATACATATATATATATACATTCTTTTTCATATTCTAAAGAATTTTGAACATTATTAATGAGTAGAGTTCTTCCTTCTTCAGGTCTCAAGGGAAAGGGTTCTCTTCTTTCCATGATCCTTCTTGCTCGCCGATTCCCACCAGCACGCTCAAGACCAGCATCGCTGAGCCCTCGCTGTGTGCCAGACCCTGTCAGTATTCATCACAATGACCCTAAGGGGTCCTCAACATAATAGTCTGCATTTTATCGGAGTGTGAGCTGATTGGCTCCAAATCAGGAGTCTACCTTCCCCACTGGCACCCCATTGCTTCACACGTTCACATCGCTTTCAGAGGGATTTCGTTTCTCATTATTGTTAATGCTGTTCTACCTATAATGGCGTTAGAGTTGACAGCTTTGCCGTACGCCACCTCCTCTCACCCTAACCACACATATCCACACACACACAAGGACACACGCACAATCCCTCACACACAGACATCAGCACAGACACATGTGCACATAAACTATCAGAGGCTCTGTCGCACACATATGCATGCACGTGCACATGCACACACTCACACTCACACACGTTGAAAGTAAAACCCCCAGGGTTTCCATGGTGCAGTTTCCCGAGACTCCTGTTCTCCCTCGCCTGGGACTCTGACTCCCTGCTGCTCTAAGCTGCCCCGCTCTGACCCCTGCTTCTCCCTTCCTGAGCAGTGTAGCCAGCTTCCTGCATCTTCCACCTCCTGCTAAGGATAGAGGTGTGGGGCTGAGAGGTTAAGGCAAAAGGCTCTGTCTGCATGCCTGTGGGAGTTTTTAGGCAGATAGATGGTTGGGATCAGGGGCGAGGTTGGCTCCACTACCTGGTAGTGGGGTCATGTGCTACCGCTGCTGGGCTGACATGGGGACATAAAATCTTCCCCCTCGACACTGTAGGAATGGGGCTGCCCCAGGAACCTGGCAGGGCGGTGCAGGCCTGGGGAAGTATGGAAAAGGACCCATGGCTAGTCTTTATTCTTTTTTTAAATTAATTTTTATTGGAGTATAGTTGCTTTACAATGTTGTGTTAGTTTCTGCTGTACAGCAAAGTGAATCAGCTATACGTATACATAGATTCCCTCTTTTTGGATTTCCTTCCCGTTTAGGTCACCACAGAGCACTGAGCAGAGTTCCCTGTGCTATACGGTAGGTTCTCATGAGGCATCTATTTTATACATGGTATCAATGGTGTATATGCGTCGATCGCACTCTTGCTTGCCTCGCCCGTACCGCCTCTCCCGAGATGCCCCATACTGACGCAGCAATAATAAGACAAGATTCATAGTAGTGTGGTTTTAGAGGTAAACAACTTCTCCCTTTGGACGGCTGATGTCAGAAATTCCCTTTGAGATGAACAAAGTCGTATGCCTTCTCCCAAGCTTAAAGATAAGGGGGAGCATGTGGGTGTCCTCAGAGAGCTGAGCTAGTGGCTTTCACACACACGAAGAGCGCTGTGGTGTGAGCTCAGAGCCACGGGCTGGGGTTGGGACAATGGGCTCCCTCTGGTGGCATCAGCCAAGCCGCCATCTCTCTCTCTGTCTTATTTTTCTCATCTGTCAAAAGATGAAAGTGTTGGCTTAGAAAATCTCCAAAGCCCTTTCATGGCTAACTTCCAGATATGTGTATTATGATAAGTTGACCATGAAGCACTTTCATATTTTAATGGGGGGCGGGGGGTAAAATGAGGACACAAGGGAACCAGCACCTGAAAGGGACCCAAGTGAAGTAGGGACATAGGCCCTAAGGTCAGACCTCCTCACTTCAAACTGGTAAATCAAAGCTTTGGCCAGAGGTATGTTAGGTTGTCTGAGCTGGGCGTGTTCTGATCTCCACGAGGAGACGGCTTCCAAAGTTTGATGAGGGTGGAGGATCCGCAAAGGTAAGAAGGGGACAAGGAAATAGCCTGTGTTACAATCTCATCAAGGGTCTCCTGGTTGCATTAGATTAGACACTGTAAGAATTACAGGCAGGCACAACTCCTGCCTAGTGGAGTCTCACAAGCTGTGTGACCCTGGGAAAGCTGCTTAACCTCTCTGAACTTCAGATGACTCCCCTCTAAGGTAGGGATAACAATTCCTACCTGGGAGGTTTCATGAGCTAGGGTTTGCAGAAACGCCAGCTAGAGAGCAGGGTATATACAGCAGGCTGTTCGTGAATGGTCTCACAGAGATGCATCCATGGCCGCGACACTTGACCTGGGATCGTAGCAAGTTCCATAGAGCAGAGAATAACATGAATAAATAACATTTAGCCCTTTGGTGTTTGGAAAGCATTTTGCTTTTCAATATTCCTGCCTGCAGGAGGTTTTCTAAAGGTCAGCTCCATGCAGCTTATTAAGGAAGATGATTAAATCAGTTGGCAGTTTGAGAAGAAAAAGCAGATGGATTTCAACAGCATCCTCCCCCCACGACTGACATTTTCTCTTACAAATCAAGGTGAGATTGTGGATTTGCTCACGTGGTTCTCCAAAGGAGACCGTGGTGGGGCTGGGATGAGGCTCCGGTGGCTTCTTCCTTGTTTACGCCCAGCTGGTATCCTTGTTCCTGTCACTGTCAGTTACTGAAGAATCCGTCATGCCCGAGACTCACAAGGGGGCTTCTTTTCTGCTTCCTGAGGAGGAGTGGCAGGGGCAGTGGAGGTGAACAAATTGGATGGATTAGCATCTGAAGACGGGGTGAGAGCTTCTGTCCTAATCATGCTGCCGGGACCGCCAGGCTGTCGGATTCACTCCGACAGAAGCCCTGAGAAAACAGGGAGGGTTAGGAGCCCATATGCTCACCTGATAGTCTAGCGGCCGCTCTGGATTGAGCAGGACTTCGGAAATAAGGAGAACATCTTCACTGCTAATAACCTCCCACCAATGTCATAACCAAGGCTCTGCACGCAAGAGACATGCCGAGCTCTAATTCCACGTCCTTATGTGTGTGGCTCTCTGCTATGGACGGAGCTATTCATTGGTGCGCGTCTTCCTCTTTGTCCTCCCCTTCCAGCAGGTAACTGGCTCAGCACATCCTTGATTCAGGAGAGCTCCGTGGTGGGGTAGGAGGTAGAAGTGGCCTGTTAGTCCTTCTTTCTTTGGTTTTTCAAAAGCTGAATTGCCCAGGAGAACCGATAGGGTTTGCTGAGGAGGTAGAAAGAAAGGAGAAGTGATTTTAGAGAATTGTAGAGAAGCAAGAGAGATCAGAAGACTCTCTCCACTGACCCCCACCCGACCCTGCCCTCTACTAGGCTGGGAGATGAGGGAGAGAGATCTCGGAAGCACTGAGATAACTTACTCATCAATCCTATTTTGTTCTATGTATTCATGTATTTATCACTCCTGGGTGCCCACTTCTGGGTGTACACTTCCTTCTCTCCTTTCTAGGACCAAAGCCTTTGGCTCATCTCAAGAGCTCATGTATTGCCTGTTTCCCCTGTTTCTGGAAGACTGAGGTTTTATGAAATATCTGGAATTTCTCATATCACAAAGAAAAAGTGCAGATTTTCCAGAATGACCAGGGGGTCTGTATCACATAGCACTGAGCATCATTGGAGAGATTAGAACTGAAGACACTCTTTTAGGAGATTTTACTATAAGGCGGAATGCATAACAAAAGCGTACAATGTTTCCTAGGAACTCCAGCATTTCACTTTTATTATACTTTTATTGAATATTCAATAAAAGAATATGACACCCTTTCAAATCGTGTTCTTGTAACCTCCTGCTATGAAGCTAAATGAAGACAGATTTGTGCTGTCATCACAAGTGGCATTCAACCGATTCTAAAACTTGTATTTTTCCTGTATTGAGCATATTTTAAATGCACAGCATGAAAATCCTTGGTTGCTAATAGCTCAGTCCTTTCACTTGCGTATCACATTGCATTCAACAGTTCAGCATTTTTGTTTGAGAACATTTTTGGACTCTAGTTGGCGCTATTGTTGGCTAGTAATGGTACTGTTTCCTTCATTCAAGCCACCAAAATTTATGGAGTGCCTACTCATTGCCAGTGTCTGCTAAGGACCTTTCTAACTCTAGGGGTCTTTGCTTCTATTATCAATTTGATTAGTCAGGGAAAGCCTGGAAAAATGTCAAAGCCATCTTTATACCATCTACCATTCATATTTGCCTCTGTAATCAGAGCAAGAGGACAGCTCCCCTGTGATAAGTAGCCCAAATGGAAAAGGCCAGTGGGACTCATTTCTGGATATTAATCAAAACTGGGTGTGCTTAACAAAAGCAATGAATGTGGGCTTTCCTGGTGGCGCAGTGGTTGAGAGTCCTCCTGCTGATGCAGGGGACACGGGTTTGTGCCCCGGTCCGGGAGGATCCCACATGCCGCGGGGCGGCTGGGCCCATGAGCCATGGCCGCTGAGCCTGCGTGTCCGGAGCCTGTGCTCCGCAACGGGAGAGGCCACAACAGTGAGAGGCCCGCGTACTGCAAAAAAAAAAAAAAAAAAGCAATGAATGTTATTTTCAGTTTCAGATCCTTGTCTAAGTGAAATGGCTAAAATTAACTTCCTTAAGTATCACGGGAACCCAAGCATCCTCCAGAGGAAGAGGCTGTGAGGGCAATGGTGTGCACTCCACATCTGAGACCCCTGGTCTTGGCTTGACCAAAGCTCTTAGGGAGGCCCTGTGAAAATTTGCTGACTAGTCAGACCAGCAGCAGCTCATTGTACTGTTGTCTAAAAGAGTCGGTTTCATCCTTAAGGCACTGCTGGGGAATCAGTCCCAGTCTTGCCTATCTCTTGGGGGTTATCGCAAGTGTTAAAGAGGTAGTGCAGATAAAAAACCTTTAAAAATGTTTTATATTTATATTCTCATTACTAGGCTATGAGTTATCTAATAATATCAAAGGCATTATATAGTCTGGGAAGTGGATTACTAGAATGTTACAAGTCCATCTTAGAATCAAGAAAATGTGCTAATAACTTATGGAAGTCACACCAAAGGTGGTTTAAGAGATGGATGTTAGTGGCTTGGTGGCAGGTGTTATAGAGAAAACTCAGCTCAGGGACTTGAAACCCATCGCCCATGCCTTCCCCTTCTCCTGACTGCTCATTCCCATACTGGCTCTGGATTTAAGGTTGAAGCTTGGGGTTAGGGTGAGGGACACGTACCCCCCAGGAGTCTCCAGCTGTGCTCCTGGGGCCCCTGGGCCAGTACTGTGACCTCTCTGTTTGTCCACCTCCGTGCTTTACTCTAGGACAGATTGAATTGGAAGAAATTTATGGTTCAGGGAAGAGCATAATGAAAGTGGGAACTACTTATTCATAACACAAATACACATTGAGCCCTTATTATAAAGCATAGCGCTAAAAGCTGGTACTGCAGAGGGGAGCATTAAGTGGGCAAGAAAATCAATGTAGAGAGAAATGAAGCTACATTTCTCCAAAACATCCCTAAGATGTTACAGAAAAACCCGAACGAAATTTTTGGCCACCCCAATAGAATGAGGGGATGGGGGACACGGTTTGGGCAATGGAAGTGGATATGAGATATTCTCTCAAAACTATCCATCCCCTCCCACTGCTACCCTCTGCTGTAAGCTACCATTATCTACTGCCTGGACTATGAGCCTCTTAGCTGAACCACTAACAGACACTCTGGTCCCCTTCTAATCTGTTCTTCTCCTTGCACCCATCTCTAAAGACTCAAGGCTGTTCATGACACTTCCCTGCCTATTACCCTTCACGGCTTCCCACTGCTCCTAAGATGAAGACTAAACTCTTAAGTGGACCAGCAAAGCCTGCGTGGTCTGGTTCCTACTCTCTCTTCACCTCACCGTGTGTCGCGCTGTTTCCCCAAGTTTCTGTTTTAGCCACATACTGGTTCTCTTTTTGTCCTGTATGGTCATCATTCTCCTTGCAGAGACAGGAGCTTTCAGCTGAAGTTCCTTCTGCAGGTTCCTTCTACAGGGTGAATGTCCACATTTCCAGAGTTGATGATCACTTAATGCCAGAGTCCTTCCTTGATCTCTTTGCTTAGAGAGATCTCTTTGTGTAGACCCCCAATAGTGGGTCTGTCCTACATCACCTTTGTAGCAGTTTTACATGCTGGACTGTGGTGTTTGGTTATGATTCTTTCCCCTGCTGATATACTAGTTCTCTGAAGGGAGGGACCTCATCTAGTTTGGATTATGGAGGTGTTCCCAGAACCTGATACATAGTAGGGGCTCATTAATATATGTTGAATCAATCAACAAAAGCAAATAGTGAGAAATAATGAAATCCCACTCTAAGACTGGACCAAAGAAATCTTCTCAAAGGTGTGTTCCTGACAGGAATATTGAGTAAGTTTATAAGGTAACTCACCTGTCTGACTTTTCTCCTCCAGATGAACAGAAATTCTATTTTCTAACTTTGAATCTCTCTACTGCATTCAAAGTCATTTCTAACATGCAGCTTCTTAAATTTCTCATATTAAAACAGCTTGAAATTCTAGGTGGAAAAGAGTCTTTTTCTATGAAAGCAAATAATTTCAATGTTACTCAGTTTGATCTGCAAGCCAAGAAAATACCCAGAGTCAATTAGGCTTACTCAGGGGCTAGTAGGTGGTCCTGAGTCTCTGAAGCTGTTTCTTTTTCTTTAGCATTACAGATGTGACTGTGGAAGCCAATACGATAATACAGAGTGAAATTCATGTACTGCCAGCAGATTTAGCTGTTTTCTCGCCACATGTTATGTTCGTTAAGACTGAGCTATCATCAAAACAAAACAAAGGAGTCGTTCAGGAAGTGAGTTCGAAATGCAATCTGGTGTTACATTTCTGATAACAAGAATAAATCAGTTGCAATGAGTCTCAGTAAACAGGTTTTGACGTCCTTTGTAATTTTTAAATGACGTCCTTAACCTATTACTTATGTGTGGTTTTTTGAAGGGATTACTACTCATATATTAAAGACTCCAAGTCTGAGGCTCTTTCATCATCTCCCATATCATCAGTCATCAGGAGAGAACGTTGAGGGAGAGCACACACTGCCTTCGAATAAACCTTCCCAAACCTTCTGAGTTGTGATATTCAACATATGAATATTATAGCACAGCAATGAAAAAGGTGAGTCAGGACTTCTCTGGTGGCGCAGTGGTTAAGAATTCCCCTGCCAATGCAGGGGACACGGGTTCGAGCCCTGGACCGGGAAGAGCCCACAGGCTGCAGAGCAACTAAGCCCATGTGCCACGACTACTGAGCCTGCGCTCGAGAGCCCACGAGCCACAACTAGAGAAAGCCTGCGTGCAGCAATGAAGACCCAACACAGCCAAAAATAAATAAAATTTAAAAAAAAAGAAGGTGAGTCAAAGGCAAGCAAAGCATTATGGTGTCTACCTGCAGAAGGAACCTCCACCTTCATCTGGGCTGCAAGAACCAGAATGAGCCTATTATCCATTTTTGAGTGCAGAGCCAGGCCTCAAATGTATCTCCATGTTATTTCCTCTTCTTAAACCTGAAATAAATTTTAGTTTTTAAGCTATAGCAACAACAACAACAACGACAACAAATGGTTATTCCATGGACCGCAGCTTCATAATAGTTTCACACTTCAGTCTCAACACTGTCGCACCTCTGATGGCACAGAGTCAGCTCCCCAACAATGATGGCCTAATTCATAAGAAAGCACCCAGCACACTCTCTGGCACCTGGTATTAATAACAGTTGATCGTAACTGTTGAGAACTGGAATTCAATGGCAGCTTCCTCTACGAGTTTCTCCAAGATTTGTTTGAGGAAGTTTTCCACCTAGGAAATCATACCAACGTCCTTTTCTCTTATAACTAAATATCCCTAGAAATGGAAGCTTGCAGGTTCCTATCTTTTTCAAGGCTCAACTTTGCTTCCAAAGAGTTATGATTTGCTCTGTTGAAGGAAATCTTAAACATACAAAACTAATTGCAGACCGGATTTTGCAGTAGTCACTGAAGTCCAAAGTTTTAAATTATTTTCATGAATTATAGTGGAATGAAGGAAGGGAAATGATGTGAGGGCAGGATGGCTATTTTTGTGACTTCTTGTAAGAAAAGTGTTTTATTCTTCACAATTACTCATCCTTTGGAAGCAGGGCTAATCCTTTATCTGAGAAAGGCAACAAATCATGGTGTCTGATTGGAAGGGCACAGAGAGGTCTCTTTTCCACTCCAGTAAGAAAAATAGTTCTCTGATTGGTCTGCCACTATGTCTGAAATTCCAACTATGATGCCTTAGTCTAAAGACAAGACTCTATTATAAAAATGCAAATACATTCTCCAGGAAAGGTAATATTTTATATCCGTACAGATAATAAATTTAAAAAAACTAACTGGTCCATTAGCTTGTCCCAGAGGAAATGGGTGCTAGAGAGGGTTCCAGTCCCTACAATATATTCAATCACAGATGGATCACCACTTGTTAGTAACATTACAAAAGTGACTCTTACATTGATCGGGGCATTGTGATTGCATGAACACTAGTCCGTGTGCTCTCTGAGGCCAGGAGCCCCATCTCCCTCTTGGAGTCCCCAGCATGTAGCCTGTGGCCTGCTAGCACATAGTAGGCTCTGTAGTCCCCTAGCCCCCTTTTTTTTAAAGACTATTCTTTTTTTAAAAGAGCAGTTTTAGGTTGACAATAAAATTGTGAAGAAGAAGGTACAGAGATTTCCCAAATACTCCCAGCCTCCACGTATCCATAGCCACCTCTATCAACATCGCTCAATAGAATGGTACATTTCGGGCTTCCCTGGTGGCGCAGTGGTTGAGGGTCTGCCTGCCGATGCAGGGGACGCAGGTTCGTGCCCTGGTCCAGGAGGATCCTACATGCCGTGAAGCGGCTGGGCCCGTGAGCCATGGCCACTGAGCCTGCGCGTCTGGAGCCTGTGCTCTGCAACAGGAGAGGCCACAGCAGTGAGAGGCCTGCGTACTGCAAAAAAAAAAAAAAAAAAAAAAGTACATTTCTTTTCTTTCCCTTTCTTTTTTACCAAGGATGAACCTACTTTGACACATCAAATTACCCATAAATCCATAAGTTTATCTTAGGGTTGACTCGATGTTTTACATTGTATAGGTTTGGACAAATGTGTAATGACGTGTATCCATCATTAGATCATGCAGAGTGTTTTCACTGCCATCAAAATCCCCTGTGCTCTGTCTATTTATCCTCCACCTGCCAACAACCACTGATTTTTTTGTTATCTCTGTAGTTTTGCCTTTTCTAGAATGTCTTATAATTGGAATCAGACAGTATGCAGCCTTTTCAGATGGTCTTCTTCGCTTAGTAATACGCGTTTAGCTCTTCTGTGTCTTCATGGTTTCATTGCTCATTTCTTTTTAGTGCTGAATAATATTCCGTTGTCTGGATGTACCACTCTAGTGCTTTTTACTCAAGTTAAAATAAAACTAGTAGATTCACTTGGCCTGTGTTATTTTTTTCTTTTTAAATTAATTCATTGTTTCTAGTCAAACTGGTCTGTATGCATGTAGATGCAGTCTCCTATTTGCCAGGCCACATTTCTATGCATCAGATAAGTTAGAAAAATTGATGTCACAAAATTAGAACACAATTAGAAAATCTTGACAATGCTGTTATATTATTTGTCACATACTTTAAGGTCGTTTGGTATAAACAGTGTGCTGGATATGGGGTTGGTTGACATCCAAAAAAATCTTATCAGGAACCCACTCTCCAGAGGTGGGCCCTTCAAATGCTTCAAAAGTTATTTCTCACCTGCATTGGGGGGATGGGTTCATTTGCCTGGGAAATGCTAGGAGGAATTTTTCACTGGGGAAATGATTAGTGTTCCAGTAATGTGATTGTTTAGAAAGTATAATAATCTAGCAAACCCAGTAGTACATCAGCTGTCAAAGAGCCCTGAAGTGAAAGATTGCCCAAGTGAAGCCAAAGAGTCATTACTCATTGCTAGCTGGAGGCTGTCTGAAAGGGAAACTGCCCTGCTTTCTGGCAGTTAGCAGAGTTTTACAGCCTTGGGAAGGGTTACAGCCTCCCAAGTTAGGGTAAAAAGAAACAAGAAAACAGTATGTGTTTTGTTGTGGAACTAGGCAAACGTTCACTTCTCAGCTCTCAGAAGTGGATGGTCTAAAGATAAGAAAATTTGGGAAGTTACGCTTTGTGGGCTCACGTTTAGGGAGGAAACTGGGCATTTAAGGAAGCCCAGGAGAGCACATTTTTCAGTTCGGGGTTGCAAGGCTGGGATCTTGCACCTCTTGGCGGTTGCAGTGGTGCTTCTGTGGAGATTGTATGTATGTGTCTTAACCCTTCACACATCCGTGCACCTGTGTTCTAGGTCTGGATTTGTCTTGGTCTTGTGCCTTTCTCCCTTGCTGGCTTTGTCACCTGATAAGACAAGAAGACGAGTAGATCCTGCTTTCAGAGCACTGTTGAGTTACCTGGGAGCTCCATTTTCATCCTAGTGACAGATTGCTCTACGAGAGAAGCGGGGACAACCCCAGGCTTAAGGAAGCAGTTAGTGGGATTGATTTTGTGTTTAATTACTTTATTTGTAGGAGAAGCAGAATTATATTTGAAACTTTTTTTTTCTATAGCACCACAACTGGTGGCAATATATCTGCAGCGGCAGGCATATTCCTAATCACCGAGGTTCCTGGTAGTTAAAAGAAAATCTACGTATGGATTTAAGTCCATTCAGAACCAGTATGGACAGGGAAAAGAAACTAAGGGATATTGGGCTTAACTGAGGCTGACACAGTGCTTGGACTATTGGAGTCTTCATAATAATCCTATGAGATAAGAATTATAACCCAATTTTGTAGGTGAGAAAATTCAGACAAAGAGGTTAAGGAATTTTCCCAGGGTCAGTAGCAGAGTTAAAATCTGAAACAAGCTCTGTTTAACATTCTCTTATTCCAAAGCCTAAGCATTTGCAGTAGCAACACCTTCCTTCTCAGTATAGGGAAGAAGGGATGTTTGTGATTCCATCTTGCAGAATAAAAGTATACCGGAGAAGGCATTTTAATTTAGTGTTCATTCTTACTTTCAAAATATTTGTTCTCCATCTAAATGAAAAATACGTTCTGCTCAATGCCATGAAAAATAAAGTTCAGTTTATTTTATGTTTGTTAGCTTGTTGAGATTTCCAGATGTGGTTAAAACTAAAATGTGTTATTTTGCTATTTATGGTTTGAAATGTAAGCTCTTTGGGAAAACTGAATTGTTTGGGGGTTTACAAAGCTCTTGATTCTTTCTTGCTCATTTTCACTGGGTTTGAAATTGAAATTATCCAGAGCAGCAATAGCGTTGAAGTATATTCTGTATTCCATCAAGAAACCCAACATGTCCTTTCAAAACTTAATTGAGCAGCACAAAGCTAATTAGCTGTCTGAAGACATGGCATTTAATTCACAATCCAGCATTAATTTGTCCAACACAATGAGCTTATCTTCCATATAAATGCCTTGCCCTATGGCTTCTCAAGCAGCTGTGATATACAAGAATGACTGATAACTCTTTTGTTTAAATGTGATGCTTGCTTTTATTCTCTCTTCATTTGGCCAAAAGAAGGATGAATGGCATGCCGATTGTAATGGGACAGTTTTCTGTGTGGGGCAACTTTGAAGGAAATAGATGGATAGAAGATCATAGCATATAGTCATCGGAGAATTACCAAGTCGTTAGGGAATGCAGCCATTATCGAATCCTAGTCCTGCATGTCATAGACTAAGAAATGGATGCACAAATGAGTTCTGAGTGTTGTCCAAGGTCACTTAATAGGGTGTGACATGTACATATTACATAGTTTTTCTCCCCTCAGGAATAAGGAATTGCTTTACTCTAAAATAAGGGCCTAGTTTGCTGTTTATCAACTGGTAACTAAATAGATAAGCATATTGAGAAAGTAAGGAGAATGGTCCAGCAATGTTCCTACCAGCATAGTAATGTATATCAAATGCTGTTGTTCCAAACGCACCCATCCTTCAAGCCTCAGTTCAAGCCTTCCCTAGTCTCTGACCCTTCACAGATCTTACCTCCCTAATGTTTTAACCACTCACTTTGGATCTTACTTCCTAATTCCTTTAATAACTCATTGTGTGTGTGTGTGTGCATGTGTGTGTGTGCATACATGCATACACATTTTAGAAATTTCGATTTTATAATGCACATCATTATAACAAGCTCATAGGAATAGGTTTTTGCAAAAATGTTATATATAGCCAAGCTGTTTAGTGAACTTAGCATTTCATATCCAACAATTAGTAGATGTAAAGTTCAGGGTTGACCCACAGGTGATTTGTGCTTGTGAACCAGTAGGGGCACACCCGGCAGAGAAGGGAACACAAGCCCGCTATGTTTCTGCCTACACAGCATTTTCACCCAGGTGGAACGTTTGCTTCTTATTGAAGTAATAAGATAATTGAAGTCAACAATTATTTGCTGGTGGCCTAATTCAGCGGAAATTTCCAAGTCCTTATTTTACTTGCCACAAGCTGTGATTTTGTCAATAAGACTCCTAAAGCTATGTCATTGAGTCCGTGTACTTCTCAGAATTCAACACGCCTCTGGGCACATAGGTTCCGAAAGACCTTGTAGAATTGATCAGGGAGCTGATGAAATATATCAACATTCTATGAGTGTGGTCTGTTCAAAGTTCAGCGAGTAACCAAAATGCTTGTTTGCACCAAAATGCTTGTTTGCACCATGCCAGATAACTGAATTGAATATCTAGTAGACAGAATTGAGAGCTTTGTTTTGCTTTCTGAAGGCACTGTTTAAAAATCCATTGGTGAATGTAAAATAGATAGCTAGTGGGAAGCAGCTGCATAGCACAGGGAGATCAGCTGGGTGCTTTGTGACGACCTAGAGGGGTGGGATAGGGAGGGTGGGAGGGAGATGCAAGATGGAGGGGATATGGGGATATATGTATACGTATAGCTGATTCACTTTGTTGTACAGCATAAACTAACACACCCTTGTAAAGCAATTATACTCCAATAAAGATGTTAAATAAAAAAATTAAAAATCCATTGGTGATGACATTGATTTTTTTAAATTAGTTTCTGCTTTATAACAAAGTGAATCAGTCATACATATACATCTGTTCCCACAACCCTTCCCTCTTGCGTCTCCCTCCCTCCCACCCTCCCTCTCCCACCCCTCCAGGCGGTCACAAAGCACCGAGCTGATCTCCCTGTGCTCTGCGGCTGCTTCCCACTAGCTATCTACCTTACGTTTGGTAGTGTATATATATATGTCCATGCCTCTCTTTCGCTTTGTCACAGCTTACCCTTCCCCCACCCCATATCCTCAAGTCCATTCTCAAGTAAGTCTGTGTCTTTATTCCTGTTTTACCCCTGGGTTCTTCATGACATTTTTTTTTCTTAAATTCCATATATATGTGTTAGCATATGGTATTTGTCTTTCTCTTTCTGATTTACTTCACTCTGTATGACAGACTCTAGGTCCATCCACCTCATTACAAATAGCTCAGTTTCATTTCTTTTTATGGCTGAGTAATATTCCATTGTATATATTTGCCATATCTTCTTTATCCATTCATCCGATGATGGACACTTAGGTTGTTTCCATCTCCGGGCTATTGTGAATAGAGCTGCAATGAACATTTTGGTACATGTCTCTTTTTGAATTATGGTTTTCTCAGGGTATATGCCTAGTAGTGGGATTGCTGGGTCATATGGTAGTTCTATTTGTAGTTTTTTAAGGAACGTCCATACTGTTCTCCATAGTGGCTGTACCAATTCACATTCCCACCAACAGTGCAAGAGTGTTCCCTTCTCTCCACACCCTCTCCAGCATTTATTGTTTCTAGATTTCTTGATGATGGCCATTCTGAGTGGTGTGAGATGATATCTCATTGTAGTTTTGATTTGCATTTCTCTAATGATTAATGATGTTGAGCATTCTTTCATGTGTTTGTTGGCAGTCTGTATATCTTCTTTGGAGAAATGCTTATTTAAGTCTTCTGCCCATTTTTGGATTGGGTTGTTTGTTTTTTTGCTATTGAGCTGCATGAGCTGCTACTAAATTTTGGAGATTAATCCTTTGTCAGTTGCTTCATTTGCAAATATTTTCTCCCATTCTAAGGGTTGTCTTTTGGTCTTGTTTATGGTTTCCTTTGCTGTGCAAAAGCTTTTAAGTTTCATTAGGTCACATTTGTTTATCTTTGTTTTTATTTCCATTTCTCTAGGAGGTGGGTCCAAAAGGATCTTGCTGTGATTTATGTCATAGAGTGTTCTGCCTATGTTTTCCTCTAAGAGTTTGATAGTTTCTGGCATTACATTTAGGTTTTTAATCCATTTTGAGCTTATTTTTGTGTATGGTGTTAGGGAATGATCTAATCTCATACTTTTACATGTCCCTGTCCAGTTTTCCCAGCACCACTTATTGAAGAGGCTGTCCTTTCTCCACTGTACATTCATGCCTCCTTTATCAAAGATAAGTTGGCCATATGTGTGTGAGTTTATTTCTGGGCTTTCTATCCTGTTCCATTGATCTATCTTTCTGTTTTTGTGCCAGTACCACACTGTCTTAATTACTGTAGCTTTGTAGTATAGTCTGAAGTCAGGGAGCCTGATTCCTCCAGCTCCGTTTTTCGTTCTCAAGATTGCTTTGGCTATTCGGGGTCTTTTGTTTTTCCAAACAAATTTTGAATTTTTTTGTTCTAGTTCGGTGAAAAATGCCAGTGGTAGTTTGATAGGGATTGCATTGAATCTGTAGATTGCTTTGGGTAGTAGAGTCATTTTCACAATATTGATTCTTCCAATCCAGGAGCATGGTATATCTCTCCATCTATTTGTATCATCTTTAATTTCTTTCATCAGTGTCTTATAATTTTCTGCATACAGGTCTTTTGTCTCCTTAGGTAGGTTTATTCCTAGATATTTTATTCTTTTTGTTGCAATGGTAAATGGGCGTGTTTTCTTGATTTCACTTTCAGATTTTTCATCATTAGTGTACAGGAATGCCAGAGATTTCTGTGCATTAATTTTGTATCCTGCTACTTTACCAAATTCATTGATTAGCTCGAGTAGTTTTCTGGTAGCATCTTTAGGATTCTCTATGTATAGTATCATGTCATCTGCAAACAGTGACAGCTTTACTTCTTTTCCAATTTGGATTCCTTTCATTTCCTTTTCTTCTCTGATTGCTGTGGCTAAAACTTCCAAAACTATGTTGAATAAGAGTGGTGAGAGTGGGCAGCCTTGTCTTGTTCCTGATCTTAGTGGAAATGGTTTCAGTTTTTCACCATTGAGGATGATGTTGGCTGTGGGTTTGTCATATATGGCCTTTATTATGTTGAGGAAAGTTACCTCTATGCCTACTTTCTGCAGGGTTTTTATCATAAATGGGTGTTGAATTTTGTCGAAAGCTTTTTCTGCATCCATTGAGATGATCATATGGTTTTTCCCCTTTATTTGTTAATATGGTGTATCACATTGATTGATTTACGTATATTGAAGAATGCTTGCATTCCTGGAATAAACCCCACTTGATCCTGGTGTATGATCCTTTTAATGTGCTGTTGGATTCTGTTTGCTAGTATTTTGTTGAGGATTTTTGCGTCTATGTTCATCAGTGATATTGGCCTGTAGTTTCCTTTTTTTGTGACATCTTTGTCTGGTTTTGCTATCAGGGTGATGGTGGCCTCATAGAATGAGTTTGGGAGTGTTCCTCCTGCTATAATTTGGAAGAGTTTGAGAAGGATAGGTGTTAGCTCTTTTCTAAATGTTTGATAGAATTCGCCTGTGAAGCCATCTGGTCCTGGGCTTTTGTTTGTTGGAAGATTTTTAATCACAGTTTCAATTTCAGTGCTTGTGATTGGTCTGTTCATATTTTCTATTTCTTCCTGATTCAGTCTTGGCAGGTTGTGCATTTCTAAGAATTTGTCCATTTCTTCCAGATTGTCCATTTTATTGGCATAGAGTTGCTTATAGTAATCTCTCATGATCTTTTGTATTTCTGCCGTGTCAGTTGTTACTTCTCCTTTTTCATTTCTAATTCTATTGATTTGAGTCTTCTCCCTTTTTTTCTTGATGAGTCTGGCTAATGGTTTATCAATTTTGTTTATCTTCTCAAAGAACCAGCTTTTAGTTTTATTGATCGTTGCTATTGTTTCCTTCATTTCTTTTTCATTTATTTCTGATCTGATCTTTATGATTTCTTTCCTTCTGCTAGCTTTGGGGGTTTTTTGTTCTTCTTTCTCTAATTGCTTTAGGTGCAGGGTCAGGTTGTTTACTCGAGATGTTTCCTGTTTCTTAAGGTGGGATTTTATTGCTATAAACTTCCCCGTTAGAACTGCTTTTGCTGCGTCCCATAGGTTTTAGGTCGTCATGTCTCCATTGTCATTTGTTTCTAGGTATTTTTTAATTTCCTCTTTGATTTCTTCAGTGATCACTTCGTTATTGAGTAGTGTATTGCTTAGCCTCCATGTGTTTGTATTTTTTACAGATCTTTTCCTGTAATTGATATCTAGTCTCATAGCATTGTGGTCGGAAAAGATACTTGATACAATTTCAATTTTCTTAAATTTACCAAGGCTTGATTTGTGACCCAAGATATGATCTATCCTGGAGAATGTTCCATGAGCACTTGAGAAAAATGTGTATTCTGTTCTTTTTGGATGGAATGTCCTATAAATATCAATTAAGTCCATCTTGTTTAATGTATCATTCAAAGCTTGTGTTTCCTTATTTATTTTCATTTTGGATGATCTGTCCATTGGTGAAAGTGGGGTGTTGAAGTCCCCTACTATGAGTGTGTTACTGTCGATTTCCCCTTTTATGGCTGTTAGTATTTGCCTTATGTATTGAGGTGCTCCTATGTTGGGTGCATAAATATTTACAATTGTTATATCTTCTTCTTGGATTGATCCCTTGATCATTATGTAGTGTCCTTCTTTGTCTCTTGTAATAGTCTTTATTTTAAAGTCTATTTTGTCTGATATGAGAATTGCTGCTCCAGCTTTCTTTTGATTTCCATTTTCATGGAATATCTTTTTCCATCCCCTTACTTTCAGTCTGTATGTGTCCCTAGGTCTGAAGTGGGTCTCTTGTAGACAGCATATATATGGGTCTTGTTTTTGTATCCATTCAGCCAATCTGTGTCTTTTGGTGGGAGCATTTAGTCCATTTACATTTAAGGTAATTATCGATATGTATGTTCCTATTCCCATTTTCTTAATTGTTTTGGGTTCATTATTGTAGGTCTTTTCCTTCTGTTGTGTTTCTTGCCTAGAGAAGTTCCTTTAGCATTTGTTATAAAGCTGGTTTGGTGGTGCTGAACTCTCTCAGCTTTTGCTTGTCTGTAAACATTTTAATTTCTCCATCAATCTGAATGAGATCCTTGCTGGGTAGAGTAATCTTGGTTGCAGGTTTTTCTCCTTCATCACTTTAAATATGTCCTGCCACTCCCTTCTGGCTTGTAGAGTTTCTGCTGAGAGATCAGCTGTTAACCTGATGGGGATTCCCTTGTGTGTTATTTGTTGTTTTTGCCTTGCTGCTTTTAATATGTTTTCTTTGTGTTTAATTTTTGACAGTTTGATTAATATGTGTTTTGGCATATTTCTCCTTGGATTTATTCTGTATGGGACTCTCTGTGCCTCTTGGACTTGATTAACTATTTCCTTTCCCATATTAGGGAAGTTTTCAACTATAATCTCTTCAAATATTTTCTCAGTCTCTTTCTTTTTCTCTTCTTCTTCTGGAACCCCTATAATTCGAATGTTGGTGTGTTTAATGTTGTCCTAGAGGTCTCTGAGACTGTCCTCAGTTCTTTTCATTCTTTTTTCTTTATTCTGCTCTGCATCAGTTATTTCCACTATTTTATCTACCATGTCACTTATCCGTTCTTCTGCCTCAGTTATTCTGCTATTGATCCCATCTAGAGTATTTTTCATTTCATCTATTGTGTTTATAATCGATGCTTGATTCATCTTTAGTTCTTCTAGGTCCTTGTTAACTGTTTCTTGCATTTTGTCTATTCTATTTCCAAGATTTTGGATCATCTTTACTCTCATTATTCTGAATTTTTTTTCAGGTAGACTGCCTATTTCCTCTTCATTTGTTAGGTCTGGTGGGTTTTTATCTTGCTCCTTCACCTGCTGTGTGTTTTTCTGTCTTCTCATTTTGCTTATCTTACTGTGTTTGGGGTCTCCTTTTTGCAGGCTGCAGATTCGTAGTTCCCATTGTTTTTGGTGTCTGTCCCCAGTGGCTAAGGTTGTTTCAGTGGGTTGTGTAGTCTTCCTGGTGGAGGGGACTAGTGCCTGTGTTCTGGTGGATAAGGCTCGATCTCGTCTTTCTGGTGGACAGGTACACGTCTTGTGGTGTGTTTTGGGGTGCCTGTGGCCTTATTATGTTTTTAGGCAGCCTCTCTGCTAATGGGTGGGGCCGTGTTCCCGTCTTGCTAGTTGCCTGGCACAGGGTGACCAGCACTGCAGCTTGCTGGTCGTTGAGTGAAACTGGGTGCTGCTGTTGAGATGGAGATCTCCAGGAGACCTTCGCCGCTTGATATTATGTGGAGCTGGGAGGTCTCTTGTGGACCCGTGTCCTGAAGTTGGCTCTCCCACTTCAGAGGCACAGCACTGACTCCTGGCTGCAGCACCAAGAGCCTTTCATCTACCCGGCTCAGAATAAAAGGGAGAAAAAGTAGAAAGAAATAATTAGTAGAAGAAAGAAAGAGAGAAAGAAAGAAAGAAAGAAGGAAAGGAAGGAAGGAAGGAAGGAAGGAAGGAAGGAGGGAGGGAGGGAGGAAAGAAAGAAAGGAGGGGTGGAGGGAGGGAGGGAGGAAGGGAAGGTAGGAAAAAGAGAAAGAGAGAAGATAAAGTGAAATAGAATAAAGTATAAAATATAGTAGCGTTATTAAAATAAAAAAGTAATTATTAAAAAAGAAAAAGCGGACGGATAGATCCCTGGGACAAATGGTGGAAGCAAAGCTATACAGAGAAAATCTCACATGGAAGCATACACATACACATTCACAAAAAGAGAACAAGGGGAAAAAAATTGTAAATCTTGCTTTCAAAGTCCACCTCCTCAATTTGGGATAATTCGTTGTAAAAAGAGGAAAAGGGGAAAACGTCTTAAATCTTGCTCTCAAAGTCCACCTCCTCAATTTGGGATAATTCCTTGTAAAAAGAGGAAAAGTGGAAAAAATCTTAAATCTTGTTCTCAAAGTCCCCCTCCTCAATTTGGGATGATTCGCTGTCCACTCATGTATTCCACAGATGCAGGGTACCTCCAGTTGATTGTGGAGCTTTAATCCGCTGCCTCCGAGGCTGCACAGAGAGATTTCCCTTTCTCTTCTCTGCTCTCACAGCTCCCGGGTCTCAGCCTTGGACCTGGCCCCGCCTCTCCGTGTAGGTCAAGGAGGGCGTCTGTTCTTCGCTCAGACAGGACGGGTTTAAAGGAACCGCTGATTCGGGGGCTCTGGCTCACTCAGGCCGAGGGGAGGGAGGGGCACGGAGGCGGGGCGAGCCTGCGGCGGCAGAGGCCGGCGTGACGTTGCACCAGCCTGAGTCGCTCCGTGCGCTTTCCCGGGGAAGCCGTCTCTGGATCCCCGGACCCCGGCAGTGGTGGGCTGAACAGGCTCCTCGGAAAGGGGGCGTGGACAGTGACCTGCGCTCGCACACAGGCCTCTTGGCGGCGGCAGCAGCAGCCCCAGCGTCCCACGCTCGTCACCGGGGTCCGCACCTTTAACCGCGGCTCACGCCCGTCTCTGGAGCTCCTTTAAGTAGCGCTCTTAATGCCCTCTCCTTGTGCACCAGGAAACAGAAGGAAGAAAACGTCTCTTGCTTCTTCGGCAGCTCCAGACTTTTTTCCCGGACTCCCTCCCGGCTAGCTGTGGCGCATTAGCCCCTTCAGGCTGTGTTCACGGCGCCAGCCCCAGTCCTCTCCCTGCGCTCCGACCGAAGCCCGAGCCTCAGCTCCCAGCCCCGCCCGCCCCGGTGGGCGAGCAGACAAGCCTCTCGGGCTGGTGAGTGCCGGTGGGCACCGATCCTCTGTGCGGGAATCTCTCCGCTTTGCCCTACCCAGGTACATGGGGAGTCTCTTGCCTTTTGGGAGGTGTGAGGTCTTCTGCTAGCGTTCAGTAGGTGTTCTGTAGGAGTTGTTCCACGTGTAGATGAATTTCTGATGTATCTGTGAGAGGAAGGTGATCTCCACGTCTTACTCTTCCGCCATCTTCCCCCGGGATCCCGACATTGATATTTTAATACCTCGTATCTGTTGGATTAGGTGACCTCATGCTGGAGGAACCTCCTGAATCCTAGAGGTGTTTAAATGCAAGAAGTTTGCCTATTAGCTCTCTATGTCCACTGTGGGTCAGCTGGGTGCTGCATTCCACAAGTCATGTAGTCTCCCCCAAAACGCGGGTCCCGGAAATGCTAGGAGGCCCTGGGCCCAGGAGGCAGAGAGCTGGGTGTATTCGATTAGCAGCAGTAATGATGACTGCACTGGGCACGGACTGACTATGGACTAGTCTCTCATGGACTCGTAAGGCCAGGCTCCTGTACCCCAGGCTCCTTGCCTTTGAAAGAGAAGGAACAGTATCACAGCTTTTCAGGCTTAGCTTTGACACCCCTGGAACACTAGCGTCAGGAGAAGGCAGGGGAGCTGGCAAGTCAGAGTCAGTTAAGGCCCAAACTAGGGCACTGGATCTCTTGGTAGGGTTAGTATCCAAGAAAAGTATACTGTCATCGGATAAGCAGGCAAACTGAGGCCTGATTTTGGCCTCAAGTCCATTAGGATGGAGAGCAGAGTAGACAAAATATCACCACCCAAAGCGATGCTTTTATATTCTCTTACAAAAGTCATAGTCAATACACCTATTTTTCTTTACATTAAAAAAATCCAGGTTGAGGGTGTTTTTGTTTTGTTTTGTTTGCGGTACGCGGGCCTCTCACTGTTGTGGCCTCTCCCGCTGCGGAGCACAGGCTCCAGACGCGCAGGCTCAGCGGCCATGGCTCACGGGCCCAGCCACTCCACGGCATGTGGGATCTTCCCGGACCAGGGCATGAACCTGCATCCCCTGCATCGGCAGACGGACTCCCAACCACTGCGCCACCAGGGAAGCCCTGAGGGTCTTTTTTAAAGGTAGATTTCAAATAGTTACTGCTATTCACAGAGATTATATTAATATTCCCAGTGTGGGGAAAATAGATTTTGAATTTAGATATTTTTGAACTCCCAAATGTGTACACCGGTGAGAAATGCTAAAATGTTGCTATGGAAGTTGCTGCTTGGTTTTTCTTCATACGTCATACATGTCATGTCCCAGGATACCCCTTGAGGATAAAAACCATAGTGCATCACTTACCCTACCCAGATGTGTCACGGCCAAATTGATTATTAGGGCCCTGGTGATTTAATAGTTCTGCGATGTCAAAAGCTGTTTTTCTTTGTGTTTGGTTGAGCCTGTAATGCTAATTGCAAGTGATTTGGGGGCACTTATCAAGATTATTTGATTTGGGTAGGTGATTCCTTTCATCTTGCTAAACCAAGTCCTTTTCACCTCTTAATCTCACGTTTGTCCTGATAATTGCCTCGAAATTGGATTCTCCAGGTATTCCCTAGTATACGTTCTAGTATATACCCATAAACATAAAATGTACTATATTGATTTGAACACACTGGTCTGTTGCTTTGCCAGTTCTTCCATCATATTTATAAATGTTTTGAATTCTTCCTCCAATGAGATGCTCAACTTTTCGAGCTTGTCTTTGGTTGATCCATAGGCCTTTGGGAATCTAAAACGTTCCTCAGTCACCACGGAAGCACAAATCATGTTGTTAAGTGTATTTCTAGTTGCAAAACCTCAGATACTCTAACAGAAAAGTAATTTACTGCAAGGGTATTGGATAACTCATAGGAATAATAGAAAAGCTCGAGAAAAGGGGTGGGAAAGGACAGGAATTGAAGTAGATTTGGGGATCCATGTAGCAGAAACAAGTCAACTGTCTTTGCAGGGCCCCACTGCTGGAATGAGTGAGATTCAAACATTGTTTTTTATTCCATCAAGATTTAAAGTCCTGGGAGAGCATGTCTGATTTTCCAAGCTCAGGTCAGCTGCTCACACTTTGTTTGGGACAAGAGAGGCACATTGATTTACAGCTCCACCAGGACTGCACACAATGAGGGAGAGGTGAGGCCCCCCCAAAGAAACTTGGAGAAAAGGAAGGGAACAAAAACAATAAGAGCCTATTACAGGGAGTGAGTGCTTTGAGGATAAATGATTTAATTTGACTGCATGATTGAAGTAACAGGATTGAAGCGCCTTCCTTTGCTATGCAGACTGCACTGGGGAAAATTAGTGGGCTCTGGCCCAAACCTGGTATTGAGCCAGATTTGATTTTGCAATTAGTGAAATCTTCTATTGGTTTGTGATTTGACTTTGCTGCCACATTTCTGATAAATTTATATTAGTGACGGTAATATCTAGAAAGCTAAAAAGTTCCTCAGTTATAAATGAACACTTTTCATTAATATTTAGAGATTAAACTCATTTCTTATGAGCAGATGGAAACAAATGATAACTTGGCCTTTACTGTGCAAAATTATAACAATTTATCAACATTTAGGCAAACTCGAGGCGAGTTTTAAGTGCTAGAATTTGTTGATTAACATTGTTTTCTTTTGCTAATTGACTTTTAGACAACAGAGGTCCATTTAAATGACTGTTTTCTGGGGGATGTGGCTGCATCAGGGTCTCCATTGTTTCCTGGAAACCGCAGCTGTGCTGGTCCCGAGATTAATGGGCAGAGAGAACATTTTCCAGCAAAGGCCCTGGTGGCTGGTTTCGGGAGGTCCTCGTTGTGACAGAGAACTTTAGATTTAAGGCTGATTGTCATAAGCTCTTGAATCTGCGTATGGGCTGCTGCTTCCCATACACACAATATGGTAGCATTGTTATATTCCATATGATTTTTTTTTTTTTTTTTTTTAGATGTTGGGGGGGTAGGAATTTATTTATTTATTTTATTTTTGCTGTGTTGGGTCTTCGTTTCTGTGCGAGGGCTTTCTCTAGCTGCGGCAAGCGGGGGCCACTCTTCATCGCGGTGCGCGGGCCTCTCACTGTTGTGGCCTCTCCCATTGCAGAGCACAGGCTCCGGAGGCGCAGGCTCAGCAGCCATGGCTCACGGGCCCAGCCGCTCCGCAGCATGTGGGATCCTCCCAGACCAGGGCTCGAACCCGTGTCCCCTGCATTAGCAGGCAGACTCTCAACCACTGCGCCACCAGGGAAGCCCTCCATATGATTTTTGATTGTGCCAATCATCCTTTCTCTGTAGTCTTACCTTCTGATTTTTTTTTTTTTTGCATGTTTATTTGATCAACAGAAATCGATTTCCATTGTCGGGTAAGAAGCTTTGCAGGAAACAGGGCCAGCTTCGTGGGCCGGCCACCTGTGCACTCACATGAGGCCCCGGGCTCAGAAGGGTGTCACACTCGGTTGTTCTTTATATTTTTTAACTCTTTGTTAAAAACTTCTGACTCTGCCCACCCATCCTCCTCCCGAGTTCTCTGATCATCTTTACTATCATTACCCTGAACACTTTCTCACGTAGGCTGCTGATCTCCCCTTCACTTAGTTCTTCTTCTGGGGTTTTATCTCGTTCCTTTGTCTGGAACGTATTCCTGTGCCGCTTCATTTTGTCAAAGGTGGTTTGTATTTTTATGTATGTGGTAGGTTAGTTACGTTTCTCGACCTTGGAGAAGTGGCCCTCCGTAGGAGACGTCCTATGCGTCCCAGCAGTGCACTCCTCTCTGGTCTAAGACCTAAGCTAAATGGTCTACGGGTTCCCCCGGAGAGGGCTGCATGCCTCCTTCTATTGTGGTGGGCTGACTCTGTGTGTGGTCTCGTAGGCTTGGTTAGCCCCTAGCCTGGTGGGTTGCTAGGCTCTCCCTTGGGCGGATGCTGCCGGCTGCTGTTTAGTGAGACCTGGTCAAGAGTTGGCTGGTTGCAGAATCCTAGGGGACCCCAGGGTTAACGCTGGCTCGCTGGTGGGCAGAGTCAGGGTCCCAAAGACTCTGGGGCTGTGGCCCACCCACTGGGAGGTGAAGCCAGATCCTGGGGTTGGTGCCAGACTACTGGCAGGCAGAACTGGTTCCTGGGGTCTGGCTGCAGGACCAGGGATCCCAGAGTTCTTTCAGATCACTGTTGGTGGGGGCAGGGGGAGGGCCGGCTCCTGACACAGTCAGGTATGGGGGTCGGCACAGCTAGTGGGCAGGGCCGTGGCCCAGCTGGTCCCAGGGCACGGTCTGGCCTGCATTGCGGGATTAGCAACATAGTTACCTTGCTGCAGGCGTCTGCCTTCTGATAACAGGTCTAGAGGCGGGTCTAGAGGCTTGCGCAGACTTCGTGGCGGGAAAGGTGGGTGCCGCCTATTGGTGGGTGGAGCTAGGTCCTGGCCCTCTGGTAGGCTGCCTATGTCTAGGGGCGTGCCTAGGAGGCGCGTCCCGAGGGGGCTCTGGGCTCTTTAGTCTTTAGGCAGCCTATCTGCTGACGGGTGGTGCGGTGTCCTCACCCGGTTGGTTGTTTGGCCTGAGGCGTCCAGGGCCAGCACCTGCGCCTGGAGGCTGTTGGGTGGGGTCAGGTTTGGGTGCTAAAGGGCCAAGATATCAGCCACCAGGGGTGTTGACGCGGCTGAATATTCCCCACTATGGCTGCCGCCGGCGTCTGTGTTCCCCCTCGCCCCACCCCGCGGTGAGGCACAGCTGCAGCCGCTGCCTCCCCAGGAGACCGTCCAAGACCAGCAGGTAGGTCTGGCCCAGGCTCCTATCAAATTACTGTTGGTTCCCTGGGTCCTGGGTCCTGTGAGGATTATGTGTGTGCCTTTTTTTTTCTTTAAATAAATTTGTTTATTTATTTATTTTGGCTGCGTTGGGTCTTCGTTGCTGTACGCGGGCTTTCTCTGGTTGCGGTGCGCCGGCTTCTCACTGCAGTGGCTTCTCTTGTTGCAGAGCACGGGCTCTAGGCGCGCGGGCTTCAGTAATTGTGGCTCGCGGGCTCGAGAGCGCAGGCGCAATAGTCGTGGCGCGCGGGCTTAGTTGCTCCGCGGCATGTGGCATCTTCCCGGACCAGGGCTCGAAGCCATGTCCCCTGCATTGGCAGGCGGATTCTTAACCACCGCGCCACCAGGGAAGCCCTTGTGTGTGCCTTTAAGAGTGAAGCCGAAGCCTCTATTCCCCCCCGTCCTGCCAGGCTCCGGCAGTTAAGCCGCGCTGGCCTTCAAAGCCACATGCCCTGGGGGCGCCTCCTCCAGTGCCGGACCCCTGGGCTGGGGAGCCTGACGTGGGGCTCAGCGCTCTCACCCCTGTGGGTTCTGCTTTTAGGCGTCCTCCTTTTCAGAGAGGAGGGTTCAGAGGCTTCTTCTCTTGCGGCCATCGCTGAGGTGGGTCTCTTGAGTTTCTCTGGATTCCTAGAATTCTCAGCCTTTGTGTGGAAATCCCCATTCCTCTTTATTCCCTGTAAGATAAGGTTTCATGGTTATGGGTTTGGTTTCTGGGGTGGTTGTTTAGGAAACAAGGAAGTTACAGGAAAAAGCAAAGGTTAAAACAAAAGTGTAAGAAAACGAAATGGTGACCAGCTGCCTGTCCAAACATTGACGCAATCATCTCCGCAGGTTGATATTCAACGCAGCTGCAGGTTCGGCCGGCTGGCACAGTGTTTATAGGACGTGCAGGCCCTGATCCTTTTCATCACAGGGAAGTCAGGCCAAGCTTCTTAGAGTCCCAGGCACAGATGTAATGATATCAGGAGGGCCTGTGGTTAATGCTCCTGAGGCAGATGGACTTAATTGCCATTACACCCAGCTCCTAAGTAAAGCAGCCTGCCTAGGTTTACTTTCTTATCTGGGAAATGGGCTTTTATGAAACCATGTGAGCTGTTGCAAGTAGCGTGAGAAACACAGTGCCGCGTGCGTAGTAACTTCTTAATAATGGCGGTAGCCTTATGGTTCATTTCCTTGTGCTGGCCCTTTCCCTCCTTTTCTCTTCTTACGGAAAGAATCTGATTTTTCTCTTTTAGCCTTAGACCTGGGAAGTCCCTGAGGCTCCAGGAGATGGGAAGCCACTGCTTTTCCTGTCCTTTCTTTGCTCCTCTCTTGGCTTTCTTCGACCTCAGTGCCCCATCCCTAGCTGTCAAGAATCTTATGAAGTTTGTCATAAAGTCTTCTGGTGTCCCGGTCAGGGTCTGGTATACTCAAGTGAGGGAACTGAGGAGGGTGTAAGGAAGGCATGTTTTGTCAAAGTGCAAGCATCTTTCAGAGGTGCTAACAAGGGGTAGTGAAGCCATGCTGGGCTGGCACAGGGGGGTGCTGACACTAACCCTCGGGGGGCGTGAGGCAAGGGGTGGGAGCGGCTCCCGGGACAGCTGCTGCCCTACAAATGCTAGGACCCTAAAGCCTGGGGTCCTAGGATAAATACCTGGAAGTCACCCTCCTGTCCTCCAGTCTCCTGCCACTGCCTCCCAACAGGAAGCTGGAAGGTAAGAGGGGACGTTGAGTCAGTCCATCAAAAGTCAGACTCCAGGGCTTCCCTGGTGGCGCAGCGGTTGAGAGTCCGCCTGCCGATGCAGGGGACACGGGTTCGTGCCCCGGTCTGGGAAGATCCCACATGCCGTGGAGCGGCTGGGTCCGTGAGCCATGGCCGCTGAGCCTGCGCGTCCGGAGCCTGTGCTCCGCCACGGGAGAGGCCACAACAGTGAGAGGCCCGCGTACCGCAAAGAAAAAAAAAAAAAAAAAAAAAAAAAAAGTCAGACTCCAGGGCAGTGAATGAACAGACCACAGAGGATGGAGGCTAGGTCAGCGGGGGCCTGTGTGAAACATGCTGTACTTGGGAACAGCTCTCCTCTCCCTTATTTATTTACTTCTTTATTTATTTGAAATATATATGACATATAACATTGTGTATATTAAGGTGTACAACATGTTGATTTGATACGTTTATCTGCTGTGTTCTGATTGCCTTTGTAGCATTAGCCCCTCTCCCATGCCACATAATTGTCATTTTTGTGTGTTGTGTGTGTGGTAAGAATAATTAAGATCTCATCTCTTAGCAAATTTGATGATGGGAATACAATATTTTTTTTTGTCTCTATTCACTATACTGTGCTTTATATCTCCAGGATATACTTTTTTTTTAAAAAAAAAACATAAAATACGAGAGGCAGAAAATGAAGTAGCAGAATTTTAATTTTAACTGCATTCAGTTCTATATTTTTCATTTGTGCCATTTTTTAAACTATAGTTCAGAAGTTAATTTTTTATTAAGATACTGTGTGTGTGTGTGTGTGTGTGTGTGTGTGTGTAGCCAATTTCATGTTACTTGGATTAAAAAATAAGAACATGAGAAAACCAAACCATCATGACAACTTCTCATGAGGTGCATTGTTTTCTACACATACTTCTCTACTGAGTTGATTCTAACTGCTTCTTGTTTTTTGGGGAGACCCTTTTTGTTTGGGGAAACTTTAAACCTCAAAAAAACACCCCTTCCCCACTTGCCAAGTACAGGCTTGTACCAATCCCTGTGGAATCCCTGATAGCCATTAAGATCTTCCTGGGACTGGCTTCCTGTTGGCTCCCGGACTTGCTTCTCTGACGTGTGACTTTCTCATGTCTCCCCTGAAGGCTCCCAGAGACCCAGCCCTACAAGACTGATGTCTGTCTCTGAGCAAAGTCTAGAGGTTCAATCAGGAGCAAGCATGTCATCAACATTAAAGGATTCTCTTCTCTAATAAAGCTCCAGTTCGATGCCTCTGCTTTCAGGCTGGTGTGTGGAACTGGTGTCTGTGATGGTCAGGTTGTCAGGGCTTCCTTGTTAGTTAATCTCTGTTTTGGCCTTCATCTTAGTTTAAATATCACTTCCTCAGAAGAGTCTTCCTTAATCCCCCGAATTGGGCTAAAGCCTTTGTATGCTATCACAACCTTCCCTATTTCCCTGTGTTTACCCTATTTGTAGTTACACGTTTTAGATTTGTCTTTTTTATATTCTAAGTCTGTGAGGGCAGTGTTTGTGTCTGTTCACCACTGGACCCCTGCTATCTTGAAGTACCCCTGTAATTTAACAAATAATTGTGCTTGCTTGCCTGATTTTTGCCTTCTGGATTCTATTTGAATCCTATCAGTGGCTTCCGCTGGCCATGAGCAGAATCTTTGTTTTTGCCTCTATCAAAGTTTGTTTCTCTGGCTAGACCTCCCCAGTTTCTGTTTCTGGTTCTTCAGCTCATATATGGAACAGATACTGAACAAACATGCTGGGCCCCATGTTTCTCAGAACTTTCCTGGCCAAAGTTTTGGTCTTGTCCCTAACCCCCTCCAGGTGCCCAGGTGCTCTGGGCTTGGATGACTGGTCCTCAGGTCTTATCAGATCCTGTGCTGGGTTAGGAGACAGGGTGGGCTAGTGGTCTAGAGCTATCTTAATCATAGCAGATGGTTTCTCCCAGAGTTAAGCAGAGGTGTTCCTTTCCCTGCTTGCTGCGGTGGGGAAGAAAAGGGGTTTCTCCCGTGTCAGGGCCACTGACAAAGATGATGAGCTCTCTCTCCCTTGTTTGACTAATTTTAGCAGCTGCTCCAAGCTTGACACGCTCAGAGACCATTGGTTCTCAGTTCCTCCATTATGGTATTTTACTGGAGCAGCCACCTCTTGACTAAATAGATATTCTGGATTAAGATTATTTATGGACTTTTGTGTGTGTGTGTGGATTATTTTATGGACTTTTCAGATTGTCTCAGCAGGGATGAAGGAAGCTGAAAGTTAACTTATAAAGAGTAAATAGTAAGCTAAAGTATCTGCTGGATGCCCAAGTCTGAATAACCACCGTTTGCCCGTTGGCTTTTTAAGAAACAGTGGTATTCCATGAAAAAAGTGGCTAGCTCATTTGCATCTTGAACAATCACACAGTTTGTTTTTTCTTCCTGGAAACAACTGTTGTACTTTGGTATGCAGCAGAAGTGCTTTCTGCATACTTCCCATTTTGTTTTACAGAATATTAAAAAGATGTCCCTCAGAGTTGTGACTTACTACAGTGAACAACGTTTACTGCTTCATCATGGTCATTCTTAAGTGAAAGTGGCATTTTTGTTATACTACATGTGAGTGCTGATGAAGGAAGTAAAAGCTACTAGTTCAGTGCCCTCGCCTTGGTTTGGGCAAAGGCATCAGTTGTTTTTGTCTACCATTGCTTTGGGACCATCAGCGTAAACATTGACACAGTGAAAAGGTAAATAACGTCTCCGTGTGATTGTGAAAATATTTTTGACCCGAGGACTCCTTGAAAGTGTCTCAGTGGTTTTGTAGGGTCTGTGGACCACACTTCGAGAATAACTGCTCTAGGAATAAAATTCATCAGCATTAATGGGGTAGAAAGATTTTTATTGGTTCTAGAAAACTTCCATTCCGTGTAACAAATCTTCATGGGAAAAAAAAAATACTCTGAATTCTCAACATCTGACTTATTAAGAAACTGTGAGAACTCACCCCATTTATAAGTTGGGGACGGCCTGTACGTTAATAGTCTGTATAGTGGACCTGTCTCTTAGTTTACATGATGCTCAGTTTCATGAAAGAAAGCAGGTAATTAAAAAACACTTAAAATTAATTTTCTCGTAAGGAAAAGAATGAGACACATTTCGGTGAGTTATAAAAAACATCAAGTTCTTGTCCTTTTACTATAATGCATTAATATTCTCAAGTAAACAGTTCTAGACAAAGTGAATATGGGGGAAAAAAGATTTATTTATGAAATAAACAGTAGCAAAAATAACTGAAAAGTCCCCCCCTCAAGACATTAACCTACAGGTATTGTTAATTCTATTCTACATCTTCTTTATTACAGGAATTCTTTTTATTATTATTATTTGTATTGAAGTATAGTTCATTTACAATGTAGTGTTAGTTTCAGGTGTACAGCAAAGTGATTCAGTTATATATATATTCTTTTTCAGACTCTTGTCCATTATAGGTTATTACAAGATATTAAGTAGAGTTCTCTGTGCTATACAGTAAATCCTTGTTACTTATCTATTTTATGTATAGTAGTGTTTATCTGTTAATCCCAAACTCCTAATTTATCTCTCCCTCCCCTTTTCCCCTTCAGTAACCATAAGTTTGTTTTCTATGACTGTGAGTCTATTTCTGTTTTGTAAATAAGTTCATTTGTATTGTTTCTTTTAGATTCCACATGTAAGTGATATCATATGATATTTGTCCTTCCCTCTCTGATTTACTTCACTTAGTATGATAATCTCTAGGTCCATCCATGTTGCTGCCAATGGCATTATTTCATTTTTTATGGCTGAGTAATATTCCAGCATTACAGGAATTCTTGCAAACCAAGTTTTTTTCATACTCAATGTTGGCCCAGATTTAGCATATTCTTCAGTCTTGGCTGTATCTCATTGTGCCCTCTCACCCCCACCGTGTTTAATGAACGTATGCTGGATGTACAGTTGTCAACTGGACTAACATCATGTATGGGCCAACCAATGAATCTGCATGTTGTCAGGTGATACTGGTCCTACCTAATGTTAGTCCAGCTGCCAACTCTACATTAAACTCTCCTTATAAGGGTGTTGTCATCACATGTGCAGTCTTTAACTTGTAAGTGAAAGGTGGCATATGAATGTTTGTTTTGCTTTTTAAAACTTTTATTTATTTGTTTATTTATTTATTTATTTTTTGCGGTATGCGGGCCTCTCACTGCTGTGGCCTCCCCCGTCGCGGAGCACAGGCTCCGGACGCGCAGGCTCCGGACGCACAGGCTCAGCGGCCATGGCTCACGGGCCCAGCCGCTCCGCGGCATATGGGATCCTCCCAGACCGGGGCACGAACCCGTATCCCCTGCATCGGCAGGCGGACTCTCAACCACTTGCGCCACCAGGGAGGCCCTTATTTATTTTTAACAAATACAAATTGTATTCTTTAAAGTGTACAGTGGATGTTTTGACATATGTATATATTGTGAAATGATTACCTCAATTAAACTACTTAACATATTCACCATGTATATATTATGTATCCAGAATTTATCTTATAACTGAAAGTTTATACTCTTTGATCAGTATCTCCCCTTTTCTTCCACCACTGTGTCTCCCTCCCTCCCCCAGTAAGTCTCCAGTAACCACTGTTCTACTCTCTGTTATCATGAGTTTGACTTTTTTAGATTTCACACATGTGTGAGATCATGTGATATTTGTCTGTGTCTGGCTTACTTCACTTAACATAATGTTCTCCAGGTTCATCCATGTTGTCACAAATGGCATGATATCCTTCTTTTTAAGGGCTGAATAGTATTCCATCGTGTGTGTGTGTGTGTGTGTGTGTGTGTGTGTGTGTGTATATACACAAATATCTTCTTTATCTGTTCATCTATTGATGGACACTTAGGTTGTTTCCATATCTTGGCTACTGTAAATAATGCTGCAATGAACACGAAAGTGCAGCTATCTCTCTGACATAGTGATTTTATTTCATTTAGATATATATCCAGAACTGGGATTGCTGGATCATATGGTAGCTCTATTTATAATTTTTTGAAGAACCTCTGCTGTTTTCCACAGTGGCTGTACAATTTACACTCCCACCAATGGTCATGTATTAAAGAGACTCTCCTTTCCCTATTGTATATTCTTGGCACCTTTGTGGAAAATTAGTTGACCTTGTATGTGTGGGTTTATTTCTGGACTGTCTTTTCTGTTCCATTGATCTGTCTTTTATGTCAGTACCATGCTGTTTTTTTTTTTCTAAGACCTTCCTCTCCAAGTGTCAAACTAATTTTTAAAGCAGCAAATCCATGTTGTAGTCTTGTTCGCAAATAAATACCATACTGTTTTGATTACTATAGCTTTGTAACATAGTCCAAAATCTGGAACTCTGATGCCTCAAGCTTTGTTCTTCTTGCTCAAGATGGCTTTAACTATTTGAGGTTTTTGTGGTTCCATACAAGTGTTGGGATTTAAAAAAATATATCTATGAAAAATGCCACTGGAATTTTGGTAGGGATTGCATAGACTCTATAGATCACTTTGGGTAGACTGGACATTTCAACAATATTAACTCTTCCAATTCACAAACATGGAATATCTTTCCATTTATTGTGTCTTCTTCTGTATGCATGGCGGTAGGGGGCAGCACTGGTGACCTGGCATTGTGCCTGTATGCAGCCGCAGGGTCCAGGGCTGACTGCAGGCAGGGTGGCCCTGCAGGATCCTGGGACTGGGCACTTCATAGGCTCTAACTAGGGCAGTTCAGGTGGTGGTGATCTTGGTGGGTGAACGTGGGAAGCGACTCAGGCAGCTGGACTCTACAAAGGCAAAAACCTTAGGGGCCCTCAGCAGAGAAAGCTGTAAGGAATCCTTGGCAGCTGTGCTGGTGTTGATTTCCTCAGTGGCGATAGCTGTTGGGGTCCTTTGCCTTGCGGGCCACTGGGAACATGGTAGCTCCCACCGCATGGAGTACTGGTAGAGCCTGCCCTTCTTCCTAGTTGTCTCCAGGTGTCTCAGATTTGCTGACCTGTGCATGGGGGGAAACCAAAAAGGTCCTTTGTGCAGTGGACTGAGAGGCTTGGGAAGCTAGTTTCTCACCATGCTCTCCTTTTCCCAGTGAGGGACTCTCTCTTGGGCCATGGTGTTCCCCTTTGGTGCTGAGCAGTGCTGGCCTGGGGGATGGGATGATGCAGGTAAAATGAAACTCTTCTTGCTACCCTTTTTGTGCTATTATTCTCAGGTTTTTGTCCACTGTGTCACTGAAGCATCTTAGGCAGGCGCCTGAGCTCTCTTACTGCTATTTTCATTCATAGATAGCTATCTAATTGTTTTGCTTTGTGGGGATGGAAGCTGGGGTGTCCTACGCCACCATACTGGCAATACCGCTCCTTAATTCTTGAAATTAAAACCAGCTTGACCAGGTTAGAGTAGTGCATGAGGACCAGGTTAGAATAGTGCATGAGGAGGTTTCCAGTTTGGGATGCCTCCTTCCCTTGATTTTCTTCTAGAACTCTGGGATGAGTTGGGCCAACACTCTTCCAAGAGGCATGTCCATCTGTTTCCCACCTCCAGGTGGGAACACTAGTGTTCTAGTAGCCTCCCGTTTCCTGCTGCCCACGTGTGTGTGTGTGTGTGGGGTGCTCAGCAGAGTCAATTTGCTGTGCCCACTACTCAGAGCAGCAGTGGAGAAAGGGTGGCCTCGCTCCAAAGGTGTCACCTGTGATCATTAGTACTCCTTCATGTTACACCATGTGCCCTGTCATCATTCCCAGGGCAAAGACATGGAACTGGGGACTGTTATAGTACCATCTATAGGCTCTGTTCTGCCAACTCACTGCTCAAACCCTGTCTCTTTGAATCCAGTCTAGACATTCCAGTATGTACCAGTAATTTTTATATGTGGAACCCAGGTGGCCTTCCTTGTCACTAAAGCTTGGTTGGAGAGGGTCTACTTCAGGTTGCCTTAACCTCCTGTTTTGGGATGCTGGGGTTGACATGTCACCTCTTTTCCTTCCAAATACTGCATTCCATACTGAAATTAATGACTATTTCTACAGTGAATGTCTTTGCATGGGGGATAATAGCCTGATTGGGTCACACGATATTTTGTTACACCCCAATCCCAGGATGTTGGCTGACTGTTTTCCCTTTGCCATAGGTGTTTCTTTGCAGGGCAAAGAAGTTGAATTTCTTTACATTAAATGGACATGAGAACATATGTGCACACAAACAGATGAATAATCAAATGTACTTCCAGAACATATAACTTAATTAAAAATACACTTAGGTAAATATGCCGTGTTCCTTTATAATTACAGGATTTTACACACGCTGTCCTTTCTTCCTAAAATGTTCTGGCCTATAAGCATCCACTCTTGTCTCTTCCCTGGTCCTTCTCCCTCTCACCTTCTTGCACACTGCCCCTTCCTATAGCAGACCTCTCGCCATTTTATGAATATACCTGCCCTTTGACAGTCCTGTGTGTTTTCACACATTTAGAAATTCAGTATGACTAGAAGATAGACTGTGTTTGCATGGGAGAGAGATGAGAAGGAGTGACAGAGGAGGGATGAGAAGCAAATGGAGATGAGGAGGAGATTTGGGTTGGGCTTATCCTTAAGGAAATTGGGGAGAAGGAGAGCTTTCAACCAAGGAGGGGCATAATCACATTTGGTTTTTAGGGAGATGACCCTTAGGAGCCTGGAGGAGAGATTAGTAGGTGGAAGGTTGGTAGATGGAAATCAGTTAAAAGAAATGAGGCTTGGCCACGGTGTGGCAGTGGTGATGGTGAGATCTTGCTGGATGTGGAACTAGTCTGATTATACTCAAGAGGACTTGGTGACCACGAGTGATAGGCAGGTGTGACAGATGACTCCAAAATTTATAGTTTGAGAGACGGAGTGAATAGTTATCAACTGGTACAAGAAATAAAAGAAGGAGAAGGTATGGTGGTAGCAAATAATAAATTAAAATTTGGACTAATTAGGTTTGTGATGCTGGTTAGTTAAGTAGTTGGACATACGTAGGAAGAATTAAAAACGTGTATGGAACTCAAAAGAGAGGCCAGGGCTATAAATATATATTTGAGAATCATCAACATATAGAAGATAGTTGAAGCCACAGGAATGGGTGAGATCATGCAGGGAGAGCAGGTATAGAAAGAAGAGAATAAGTCCAAAGAATCAAAGTAACTTGAACACTTAAGAGAAGAAAAAGTGAGCCTGGGAAGGTGAGATTTTTTTCCACCACCCCTGTCTGTGGTTTCTAATTTTTCTACTGTAACATTATTTCTTGTGTAATATAAAATAATACTGAAAGAGTACATAAAAACATATGATGAAAAGTAAGTCTCTCTCCCTGCCCAGGTCCACTCCTCAAAACCAGTTTATGTTTAATTGTATATTTTAGTTGTTAAAAGTCTAAATTTAAGGGCTTCCCTCGTGGCGCAGTGGTTGGGAGTCCGCCTGCCGATGCAGGGGACGCGTGTTCGTGCCCCGGTCCGGGAGGATCCCGCGTGCCGCGGGGCGGCTGGGCCCGTGAGCCATGGCTGCTGGGTCCGCGCGTCCGGGGCCTGTGCTCCGCAACGGGGGAGGCCACGGCAGTGAGAGGCCCACGTACCACAAAAAAAAAAAAGTCTAAATTTAAGTTCAAATAGTATGCTTGTTCCTCTGATTTTTGTTTTACCTACTTTAGATCTTGATTGTGTGCTATTTGGAAGTCTAAGATGGCCACTAAGATTCATTCCTTCCTTGCAATGTGCATGCCCTATGTAATCTTCTCCCTTTGAGGGTTGGTGAGACCTGTGAATATTATGGGCCATAACTCTAATAATTGGGTTATTAATCAAATTGACTTTTAGTTAATGCAATGGAGATTATCTTGGATGGACCTGACTTATTCAGATGAGCCGTTAATAGAGGGATTGGGCCTTTCCAAAAAAGATACTCCTACAGCCTTGAAGAAGAAACCTGCCATATTTTGAGAAAAGAGAGCCATATGGCTAGGACCTGAGGGTGGCCTCCAGTTCTGGAGAGTGATCCCTTGCTGACAGAAGCAAGGAATCAGGGACTTCAGCCATACAACTACAAGGTGATGAATTCTGCCAACAATTAAAGAGTTTGGAAGAGAACTACAAGCCTCAGATGTGACTGCAGCCTTGGCTGACACCTTGACTTCAGCTTGGTGAGATCCTGAGCAAAGGATCCAGCTAACCCAGACATTGACCCACAGAAAACTGAGACGATACATTTGTTTTGTTTTAAGCCGATAAACTTATAATAATTTGTTATGCAGAATTAGAAAACGAATCCAACTTTTAACTGCAGATAAAGAGACAAAGATATAATTTAAAAAATACACTTAGAGGTGGTTGTACTTCTTCTCAGTAACTTTACACGTATGAGAATGTGTTGCCGAGGTAGTGAACTCATCAGGGATTGACGGGGGCTGTCTCCGGTTTTTCTGGAATACCTCAGGGCAGCTCATAGTGAAGTCTGATAAACCTTGGTAACTGACTGCCTCTGGTAATGAGCTTGTCACCTCTGAAAGCTGAAGTAACTCTTTGGTGACTCAGATACAATTTTGTTACTTACAACGAAGAGCTCACTGCAGAGTTCTGAAAGACTCACTGCTTAATCTCCAGGAGGGGGGTTGCTAAGCAACAGGGAAGCTGGGTGTGGTGAAGCTTCAGACCTCTGCACACCTTTTCTCCCTGTGATCCCTCGCAGCCTGCAGGACTCCTGCATCATCTCCTGCATCATCTCAGGCTCTCTCGCTATTTCAGAGCCCAGACTGAAATTTCCACTTCCCTAGTGGACACATCTGTCTTTTTTTTCTTTTTTTGCAGTATGCGGGCCTCTCACTGTTGTGGCCTCTCCCGTTGCGGAGCACAGGCTCCGGACGCGCAGGCTCGGCGGCCATGGCTCACGGGCCCAGCCGCTCCGCGGTATGTGGGATCTTCCCGGACCGGGGCACGAACCCGTGTCCCCTGCATCGGCAGGCGGACTCTCAACCACTGCGCCACCAGGGAAGCCTGACACATCTGTCTTGCTACATGTCCTTGAAGTTAATATGTGTCATTTAAATATATTACCGATTTCTGGTTTCTATTTTTCTAAACTTTCCAATGGAGATAGAGTATATAATCTATATTTTCTCAGGTTTCCCCAAACTGGAGGTACCTTAGCATCATGAGAACAGAGCCAACACCTTTTCTCTGCCTCTGACGTGAATAAAATTGCTGCAAATATACACTTCCTCACATCTTCATGCTAGTTCAGGAAGTCTCTGGAGACACTGTCCATGTGTTCTTAGCAGTGCTCTTGGTGGCCTTTTAGCTTCTACCATTTTCTCCTTTCTTGTGCTAGAGGTTGGACTTCCAGGTTTCTGGTTTGCAGAAGCACTCTTCTATCCTTTGGAGGTTGGGGGCCTTTGCCACGAGGCCTGCCATATTCCTGGAAAGTTGCCTCCTACCCCAGTGTGTGAAACATGTTTGGACGTGAGGATGCTTCTCCCTGTTTCTTGATAGATATAAACCTATTGAAACTGTACCCTGTGGTCTCCAATTTGTGGGGCATTCAAATTGTTATTTAGTTCTAGAATGGGGTTACATTTACAGAAGTACAGTTTGATAGCCATCCTGTAATATGCAAGGAACTCCATGCTTTGCTTCTATCTCCTGAAGAACATTAATCCCCAGCAGCACTTCTCAGATCCAGTCCTCATTTCTCTTGCCTCCTACCTATGAGAGGCCTGGAGCCTCTCATTCACCACCGACTCCTGTTACTAGACCCGTCTGTCTTTCCTTCTCTCATCCCTCTCCTTTCTTTACTCTTCTTTATTTTGTAGCTCATTGTAAGATTGTCCTTCCTTTCATTCCCCCTCCAGATCCAGGCAGACCCTGCCTGTTCTCAAATGCAAGAGAAAATAATCTTTCCCTCTGAGGGCAAACGAGGGACAAGGGAATTGAGTTGGCAATCAGAATTTCCTGGAGTGGGCTGGAGGGAGGAGAATGCTTGTGGCCATGCTTGCACTAGGCAGCTTTAGCCTGTCGCCCAGAGGTTACTTCAGCAGCAGAGCAGCGTGTAATAGAGGTTGTGAGCCGGAGCCCTGATCAAGACCCTGGGCAAGTTGCTTAACATCTTTCTGGATGTTTCAGTTTCCTCATCTATAAAACGGGCTTTGGTGAGGTTGAATAAGAAAATGTATGTAAAGTGCTCAATAAATCTGTTAGATTTTTGGTTACTACCTTCTCTCTCCAGATTCTGACGATTCTCTCCAGTTGTGGGGAGAAGAGGGCATTGATGTGGGTCCAGAGGGCAATCGGCAGAGTATAGACCCTGCTGCACTTGAACTCTTCCCTTCCCTTTGACTATGGCTGGGCTTCTGTGTGTCCTGTGCTCCTCTTTCCCAGGAGGAGCCGCCCCCTAGTTCCTCTGGCAGAGATGTGCGTGGAGCAGGTACTGCAGATCCCCTACAGAGCTCTCTCATCTCTCTATCATTTTTAGACTTCCTGCTGCAAGTGGGAAAACATTTCTTGTTCTGGGTCCACACTGATTTAGTTGGCAAATCACTTTTCTTTGGGCCTCAGTTTCCCAACCTATAAAATGAGTATTTTGGAACAGAACGTTTATAAACTCTGTCTTTAAAACCATTATAATCCTTTTCTTTCTGGGAGACACTGGATGTTGATTCCATTCCCTGGCTTATTCGTGGACTGTTGTTATAATCCTATAGGTGAGCAGACCCCCCGCGGTTGGATTAGTCACTCTGTGTAGACATTCTTTTCCCTCTGAATTCCCTTAATCCCAGCACATCATCACAATTATCCTGTGCACACATTTATGACCTATGAATGATGAATCCAACCTCGTTAACTGAAGATGACCCAGGAAGTTTTTATTAAGTGAGGAATAAAAAGTAATTTGGTGCAAAGCACTTTTCCTCCTGCTCCAATATTTCTCAGCCTCTGTCAGCTCCACTGGGCAAATAACACACACCGACTCCTGCCTGCAGCCCGCTGGCCTCACTGCCTTCGCTTTGTCAGGGATACTGAAAGGTGGCCACAGGCGCTTCCTCATTGTTACTGTGCCAGTAGTGAATAATGGACAAGTGGAATATTCTTTCTCTTCCAAATGGTCACAAATGGCCTGCCACACTATAACAATGTATGTGAGCCTTCCCCTGATGGTCAGAAAAGGTGGTTTGAATTTTGCAATCAGTGCTTTGTTAGCTTGTGGCATTTTACTCTATTAGAACCTTTCTTTCCAGAGAACCTCATCCTCAAAATGAATTCTCCACTTGTCCTTACCTCCCCAAAGCCCGTCCATTGCTTTCTCTGACTACTCCAGCTTCCTTAGCTTACACCGTACTTCTATTACTCTTAATCTTACATGGTTTTACGTTGTAATTTTTTCTTTCACTTGTAAGTCTCTTTTTCCTTAATCTAGATAGACTGTCAATTCTCTGTAGGAATCATATCTTCTACCTCCTTGTACTGGGTAGATGGTCGATAGTCAATAAATACCTCATAGCCTATAGATAAACCTTTGTATTCATAGTTGTGGGTAGATGGATAGAAAACCAAGATGATGTATTTGTCAGTTTTTGCTGTATAACCAACAACCTCAAAATCCCAGTGGCTTGTAACAGTAAGCATTCATCTCTGTCTCGTAAGTCCGCGGGTAGCCTGTGGTTTGGCTGATTTAGGCTGGGCTTGGCTGGGCCAGGCTGGGCTCCAGGCCTCTGGCTGGGTCCAGGTCTTCTCTTCATGTCTTCATTCCGGGGCACTGTCTGAAGGGGTAAGGGCTCTTCATCAGTTAGCATTCCTAGGCTGTGTTCTTCATTCAGGAAAATCCCGTGGCTCAAAGTAAGTCACATGACTCAACTGATAGCAACAAGGCAGAGAAGTTTCTCCACCCACTGTGGGAGGAACTGCAACGTTCCCTATTGTAAGAAAGTCAAAAACTGGGAACAAGAGTCAAGCCATCACAGATGTTAGGTCATTGTCCTTTGAGCTGGAAACAAACCCTGGAAGATTACCCACTCCAGCCCCCTGCCTCCTGGTCTGTAAATCTGTGCTCCAAGTGTGGTCCAAGGACCAGTAGCATCAGCATCACCTGAGAGCTTGTTAGAGATGCAGAATCTCAGGCCCCACCTCAGACTTGTGAATCAGAATCTTCACTTTAATAAAATCTTCAAGTGATTCACATACACATTGAAATTGGAAATTGTCTAAAGTAACATTTTCTTAAGATGTTCTGTGAAAGACTAATAGGTGTTATATGGGGAAAAATGCTTCCATGATTAAATAAATTTGGGGGTATTTGAGGACTTCTCATAGCTTTCAACCTACTAATAAAGACTGCAGATCCCCGAGGTGCATTGTTTTAATAACAAATCCCCACAGACCGGGTAGCTTAAAAGGATGTAAATTTATTCTCTCACAGTTCAAGAGACCAGAAGTCTGAAATCGAGAGCTTGTCACGTTTGGTTCCTCCTGGAGGCTGTGTGGGAGAATCCGTGTCCTGCCCCTCTCCTAGCTCCTGGGGCTTGCTGGCAGTCTTTGGTGTTCCTTGGCATGTATGCGGATCACTTCAATCTTTGCTTCTGTCGTTACACAACCTTCTTTCTTGTATGTGTCTCTGTGTGTCCTCTTCTTATAAGGACACTGTCACTGGGTGTAGGGCCCACTTTAATCCAGTATGACTTTATACTTACACCTGCTATGACCTTATTTCCAGATAAGGTCACACTCTGAGATTCTGGGTGGACATGGATTTTGGGGGGACACTATTCAGCCCACACTAATGGTGGAGGGATGGACATGAAATGATGCATTCCCTTAACATAACTGGTTAGGGAACGCTTTCTTCACAGAAGAGATCACGGCACTGACTTAGATGAGAGTCTCAGCCGTCTTAGACATATGGCTGTTGATTTTCCTCTGAGAGTTTTCTGAGAATGAAACTCTATAGGCTCATTTTATAGTCCATTTCAAAGTGATCCCAAGACTTGCCTGTAATTATTTATCAGAGGTGGAAAATTTGTAGCCTAAGGCTAAATATGACAATCAGATAAATTTTGTTTGGTTATCTCACAAGCTTGCATTGAGAAGCAACTCCATTTTCAGATGAGGATTTGATATGATTATGTGTTTGGGATGATTGATATTTAAAATATGCTAAAAAAATACTAGTTCCCATTTTTTCCTTTGCATGAAAATCTAAATACTAGGATTTCACCATTAACTCACCCATGAGACTATAATGATATCTAATATGAACAAAACTGATGGGATTAGAGAAGGGCAAGTTTGAATATCCGACCTCCCTGTTTGGAAACAGTTGACCGGTTCCCAAATCAGAGGAACTGTGTTTCTAGAGCACTAAGGTATAGTCTTTGGGAGCCATTGAAAGTCCTCCTGAATTAGGAATTGTCTTGGGAATACAAGGTGTATTCTACTTAGCCATCACCAAACATATATAAATTTTTAAGAAAAAAATTTATTGGTATAATTATAGATTTCATGTGCAGTTGTAAGAAATAATGCAGAGAGATCTCCTGTACCCTTAATGTAACATTTTGTAAATAACTTTAGGACAATATCACAGCTAAGGTGTTGACTTTGATACAATCCACCGATCCTACTCAAAGTTCCCCAGTGTTACTTGTACTCACTTATGTATGTGTGTGTGTGTGTATTTAGCTCTATCTAATTTTATCACATGGTAGGTTCGTGTATCCACCACCATAGCCACGATGCAGAACAGCTCCATCACCACCAGGAGCCCTCATATTGCTCTTTTTGTACATGGATTATGAATTTAAACTCTACCAGCAAATTTTCCCGAGTCATTTATGTTCATGGAACCCTGGAAATTATTCTGCTTGGAACGCACAGCCTCCCACATGAATCAGCCGGCTGGGAGTGCCAGTCAGCAGTTGTGAAATCTACAAAGTCAACCTGGACAGCAGAACAGGCAAACCCATGCCCTTGGCCTCCTGAGCACCAGGCACTAACTAACTGAGCTAACCGGCCAGAGATAAGGACTTCATTTCAAATAACAAATTAACAGTTTCCCATAAGTCCATTAATGCATGGCTGTGATCCCATGACATTGCATCTCTGACTAACTGGCTGCACTAAAATTTACTGTATGTAAAATGATTGCGCTAATTACTTTCTCTTCATGCTTGTATAATCGGCTGGCTGGCAATAACATTTGCAATGTAGTCATGCACGAATGAGAAAAGCCATCCAATCTCATGCTGCAGGTCATTAGCAAATGGCTTCAGGGGTCAAAGGGTAACCTCTCCCTTTGGTGCAGTTGAAGAGGCTGGTGCAGCAAACGTCTTTTTTTTTGGTGCGGGGGGGAAGCTTCAGGTGCTGATCAAATCTGGATATTGATAGAAGAAACAGTCTGTCAAGGTCTGGGGGCTCTTACAAGCATCCATTACCTTTCCCTCTTTGGAAACGGAACTCAAAAATGTTATGGAATGGGCAGTTTCTCTTAGTTGTTCTCACATCCCATTCCACTCTTTCTCTTCCTCCCCCAACACACACACACACACACACACACACACACACACACACACACACACACACACACACACACACACACACACACACACACACACACACACACATACATTCTAGGCCAGCGCTGGCTTGCTATTTTAGATTCTGCCTACTTTATACTAATGATTGTCGACAGAAGTGGTATTGTCTAATACAGTATTTCATGACTTTGTCGGGGAATGTTTTTGGACTTCACAATGAAAATGGACTAGGTTCAGAGAGGTCAGACATCCTGCAGTGCATGGGGCAGTGAAGCATCTCAGTAAGTTGGTTCCCAACCTACGAGTCTTTCAAGATGCCACACCAGTCATTCACATAGATGAAAAATCTGATTATAGTGATCAGAACTTGGAACTTAACTTCATTATTCTTGTGAACACCAAATATTTTTGTACGGTTTTAATAGACACTGACTCTTTTAGGAATATAACTGCTGGGAAAATGGACAAAAGGTTGCATTTTGTCTTGCTTTGGAATTTGAGTGGTTCAGTGTTTTGGGAAACTCACATTACAGCGGCAAAGGTCGTTGAGGAATTTAAGTTGCTAACAGTGCATTTATATCAGTCAGCATTCAGAGCTGTCAGTTCTGGATCTGGTGCTGACTACTTCATTATGTCTTCTAGACTAGCTGTGTCTGAGCAGTGGCATTTTGAAAGACATGATCTTTCTCAAAGTTTACTTTTAAATTTCTTTTATCCTGAAGGTGTAGGTAGGTTCTATCATCATTAACTTTTTTTTTTCTTTCTATTTTTTTTATTAGTTTCTGCTTTATAACAAAGTGAATCAGTCATACATATACATCTGTTCCCACATCCCCTCCCTCATGCATCTCCCTCCCTCCCACCCTCCCCATCCCTCCCCTCCAGGCGGTCACAAAGCACTGAGCTGATCCCCCTGTGCTCTGCGGCTGCTTCCCACTATCTATCTACCCTACGTTTGGTAGTGTATATATGTCCATGCCTCTCTTTCGCTTTGTCACAGCTTACCCTTCCCCCTCCCCATATCCTCAAGTCCATTCTCAAGTAGGTCTGTGTCTTTATTCCCGTTTTACCCCTAGGTTCTTCATGACATTTTTTTTCTTATATTCCATATATATGTGTTAGCATACGGTATTTGTCTTTCTCTTTCTGACTTACTTCACCCTGTAGGACAGACTCTAGGTCTATCCACCTCATTACAAATAGCTCAGTTTCGTTTCTTTTTATGGCTGAGTAATATTCCATTGTATATATGTGCCACATCTTCTTTATCCAATCATCCGATGATGGACACTTAGGTTGTTTCCAGCTCCGGGCTATTGTGAACAGAGCTGCAATGAACATTTTGGTACATGTCTCTTTTTGAATTATGGTTTTCTCAGGGTATATGCCTAGTAGTGGGATTGCTGGATCATATGGTAGTTCTATTTTTAGTTTTTTAAGGAACCTCCATACTGTTCTCCATAGTGGCTGTACCAATTCACATTCCCACCAGCAGTGCAAGAGGGTTCCCTTTTCTCCACACCCTCTCCAGCATTTATTGTTTCTAGATTTCTTGATGATGGCCATTCTGACTGGTGTGAGATGATATCTCATTGTAGTTTTGATTTGCATTTCTCTAATGATTAATGATGTTGAGCATTCTTTCATGTGTTTGTTGGCAGTCTGTATATCTTCTTTGGAGAAATGCCTATTTAAGTCTTCTGCCCATTTTTGGATTGGGTTGTTTGTTTTTTTGCTATTGAGCTGCATGAGCTGTTTATAAATTTTGGAGATTAATCCTTTGTCAGTTGCTTCATTTGCAAATATTTTCTCCCATTCTGAGGGTTGTCTTTTGGTCTTGTTTATGGTTTCCTTTGCTGTGCAAAAGCTTTGAAGTTTCATTAGGTCCCATGTGTTTATCTTTGTTTTTATTTCCATTTCTCTAGGAGGTGGGTCCAAAAGGATCTTGCTGTGATTTATGTCATAGAGTGTTCTACCTATGTTTTCCTCTAAGAGTTTGATAGTTTCTGGCCTTACATTTAAGTCTTTAATCCATTTTGAGCTTATTTTTGTGTATGGTGTTAGGGAATGATCTAATCTCATACTTTTACATGTCCCTGTCCAGTTTTCCCAGCACCACTTATTGAAGAGGCTGTCCTTTCTCCACTGTACATTCCTGCCTCCTTTATCAAAGATAAGTTGGCCATATGTGCGTGGGTTTATCTCTGGGCTTTCTATCCTGGTCCACTGATCTATCTTTCTGTTTTTATGCCAGTACCACACTGTCTTAATTACTGTAGCTTTGTAGTATAGTCTGAAGTCAGGGAGCCTGATTCCTCCAGCTCCTTTTTTCGTTCTCAAGATTGCTTTGGCTATTCGGGGTCTTTTGTTTTTCCAAACAAATTTTGAAATTTTTTGTTCTAGTTCTGTGAAAAATGCCAGTGGTAGTTTGATAGGGATTGCATTGAATCTGTAGATTGCTTTGGGTAGTAGAGTCATTTTCACAATATTGATTCTTCCAATCCAGGAACATGGTATATCTCTCCATCTATTTGTATCATCTTTAATTTCTTTCATCAGTGTCTTATAATTTTCTGCATACAGGTCTTTTGTCTCCTTAGGTAGGTTTATTCCTAGATATTTTATTCTTTTTGTTGCAATGGTAAATGGGAGTGTTTTCTTGATTTCACTTTCAGATTTTTCATCATTAGTGTACAGGAATGCCAGAGATTTCTGTGCATTAATTTTGTATCCTGCAACTTTACCAAATTCATTGATTAGCTCTAGTAGTTTTCTGGTAGCATCTTTAGGATTCTCTATGTATAGTATCATGTCATCTGCAAACAGTGACAGCTTTACTTCTTCTTTTCCGATTTGGATTCCTTTTATTTCCTTTTCTTCTCTGATTGCTGTGGCTAAAACTTCCAAAACTAGGTTGAATAAGAGTGGTGAGAGTGGGCAGCCTTGTCTTGTTCCTGATCTTAGTGGAAATGGTTTCAGTTTTTCACCATTGAGGACAATGTTGGCTGTGGGTTTGTCATATATGGCCTTTATTATGTTGAGGAAAGATCCCTCTCTGCCTACTTTCTGCAGGGTTTTTATCATAAATGGGTGTTGAATTTTGTCGAAAGCTTTCTCTGCATCTATTGAGATGATCATATGGTTTTTCTCCTTCAACTTGTTAATATGGTGTATCACATTGATTGATTTGCGTATATTGAAGAATCCTTGCATTCCTGGAATAAACCCCACTTGATCATGGTGTATGATCCTTTTCATGTGCTGTTGGATTCTGTTTGCTAGTATTTTGTTGAGGATTTTTGCATCTATGTTCATCAGTGATATTGGCCTGTAGTTTTCTTTCTTTGTGACATCCTTGCCTGGTTTTGGTATCAAGGTGATGGTGGCCTCGTAGAATGAGTTTGGGAGTGTTCCTTCCTCTGAAATTGTTTGGAAGAGTTTGAGAAGGATGGGTGTTAGCTCTTCTCTAAATGTTTGATAGAATTCGCCTGTGAAGCCATCTGGTCCTGGGCTTTTGTTTGATGGAAGATTTTTAATCACAGTTTCAATTTCTGTGCTTGTGATTGGTCTATTCATATTTTCTATTTCTTCCTGAGTCAGTCTTGGCAGGTTGTGCATTTCTACGAATTTGTCCATTTCTTCCAGGTTGTCCATTTTATTGGCATAGAGTTGCTTGTAGTAATCTCTCATGATCTTTTGTATTTCTGCAGTGTCAGTTGTTACTTCTCCTTTTTCATTTCTAATTCTATTGATTTGAGTCTTCTCCCTTCTTTTCTTGATGAGTCTGGCTAATGGTTTGTCAATTTTGTTTATCTTCTCAAAGAACCAGCTTTTAGTTTGGTTGATCTTTGCTATCGTTTCCTTCATTTCTTTTTCATTTATTTCTGATCTGATCTTTATGATTTCTTTCCTTCTGCTAGCTTTGGGGGTTTTTTGTTCTTCTTTCTCTAATTGCTTTAGGTGCAGGGTCAGGTTGTTTACTGGAAATGTTTCCTGTTTCTTAAGGTGGGATTGTATTGCTATAAACTTCCCCCTTAGAACTGCTTTTGCTGCATCCCATAGGTTTTGGGTTGTCGTGTCTCCATTGTCATTTGTTTCTAGGTATTTTTTAATTTCCTCTCTGATTTCTTCAGTGATCACTTCGTTATTGAGTAGTGTATTGTTTAGCCTCCATGTGTTTGTATTTTTTACAGATCTTTTCCTGGAATTGATGTCTAGTCTCATAGCATTGTGGTCGGAAAAGATACTTGATACAATTTCAATTTTCTTAAATTTACCAAGGCTTGATTTGTGACCCAAGATATGATCTATCCTGGAGAATGTTCCATGAGCACTTGAGAAAAATGTGTATTCTGTTGTTTTTGGATGAAATGTCCTATAAATATCAACTAAGTCCATCTTGTTTAATGTATCATTTAAAGCTTGTGTTTCCTTATTTATTTTCATTTTGGACGATCTGTCCATTGGTGAAAGTGGGGTGTTAAAGTCCCCTACTATGATTGTGTTACTGTCGATTTCCCCTTTTATGGCTGTTAGTATTTGCCTTATGTATTGAGGTGCTCCTATGTTTGGTGCATAAATATTTACAATTGTTATATCTTCTTCTTGGATTGATCCCTTGATCATTATGTAGTGTCCTTCTTTGTCTCTTCTAATAGTCTTTATTTTAAAGTCTATTTTGTCTGATATAAGAATTGCTACTCCAGCTTTCTTTTGATTTCCATTTGCATGGAATATCTTTTTCCATCCCCTTACTTTCAATCTGTATGTGTCTTTAGGTCTGAAGTGGGTCTCTTGTAGACAGCATATATATGGGTCTTGTTTTTGTATCCATTCAGCCACTCTGTGTCTTTTGGTGGGAGCATTTAGTCCATTTACATTTAAGGTAATTATTGATATGTATGTTCCTATTCCCATTTCCTTAATTGCTTTGGGTTCGTTATTGTAGGTATATTCCTTCTGTTGTGTTTCTTGCCTAGAGAAGTTCCTTTAGCATTTGTTGTAAAGCTGGTTTGCTGGTGCTGAACTCTCTCAGCTTTTGCTTGTCTGTAAAGGTTTTAATTTCTCCATCAAATCTGAATGAGATCCTTGCTGGGTAGAGTAATCTTGGCTGCAGGTTCCTCTCCTTCATCACTTTAATTATGTCCTGCCACTCCCTTCTGGCTTGTAGAGTTTCTGCTGAGAGATCAGCTGTTAACCTGATGGGGATTCCCTTGTGTGTTATTTGTTGTTTTTCCCTTGCTGCTTTTAATATGATTTCTTTGTGTTTAATTTTTGACAGTTTGATTAATATGTGTCTTGGTGTATTTCTCCTTGGATTTATTCTGTATGGGACTCTCTGTGCCTCCTGGACTTGATTAACTATTTCCTTTCCCATATTGGGGAAGTTTTCAACTATAATCTCTTCAAATATTTTCTCAGTCCCTTTCTTTTTCTCTTCTTCTTCTGGAACCCCTATAATTCGAATGTTGGTGCGTTTAATGTTGTCCCAGAGGTCTCTGAGACTGTCCTCAGTTCTTTTCATTCTTTTTTCTTTATTCTGCTCTGCATCAGTTATTTCCACTATTTTATCTTCCACCTCACTTATCCGTTCTTCTGCCTCAGTTATTCTGCTATTGATCCCATCTAGAGTATTTTTCATTTCATTTATTGTGTTTTTAATCGATGCTTGATTCATCTTTAGTTCTTCTAGGTCCTTGTTAACTGTTTCTTGCATTTTGTCTATTCTATTTCCAAGATTTTGGATCATCTTTACCATCATTATTCTGAATTCTTTTTCAGGTAGACTGCCTATTACCTCTTCATTTGTTAGGTCTGGTAGGTTTTTATCTTGCTCCTTCACCTGCTGTGTGTTTTTCTGTCTTCTCATTTTGCTTATGTTACTGTGTTTGGGGTCTCCTTTTTGCAGGCTGCAGATTCGTAGTTCCCGTTGTTTTTCGTGTCTGACCCCAGTGGCTAAGGTTGTTTCAGTAGGTTGTGTAGGCTTCCTGGTGGGGGGGACTAATGCCTGTGTTCTGGTGGTTGAGGCTCGATCTTGTCTTTCTGGTGGACAGGTCCACGTCTGGTGGTGTGTTTTGGGGTGCCTATGGCCTTATTATGTTTTTAGGTAGCTTCTCTGCTAATGGGTGGGGTTGTGTTCCTGCCTTGCTAGTTGCTTGGCATAGGATGACCAGCACTGTAGCTTGCTGGTCGTTGACTGAAGCTGGGTGCTGGTGTTGGGATGGAGATCTCTGGGAGATTTTCGCTGCTTGATATTACGTGGAGCTGGGAGGTCTCTTGTGGACCCGTGTCCTGAAGTTGGCTCTCCCACTTCAGAGGCACAGCACTGACTCCTGGCTGCAGCACCAAGAGCCTTTCATCCACCCGGCTGCTAGTGTTGGAGGGTCTCCTGCAGAGGCGGTGGGTGGCTGTGGCTCACTTGTTTCCTCCGGGCTAAGTCTAGTCAGCTGTCTCCCAGGGCACCGCGTGCAGGGGCCTCGCGCCCGGCCCTTCAGACCAGGGCTACCGGTGCAAAATGGTGGCGTCGACAGCTCAGCTCAGGGCGCTACCAGAGTGAGGGATGGGCACGCAGTCGTCCTGGCGGAGGTTGCAGCGGGAGGCCGCAGGCTGGGGAGTGCGGTCCGGCGATTGCACAGAGCAGGGGCAGCGGCAAGGACAGGTGAATGCGTCACCGGGAGCAGGCACGCGAGGTGTCAGATGGGCACGCTTTTCCCCAGGGGAGGGAAGGCTCCGCGGAGGTATGGACACTTCAGAGGCTCAGGGCCTCGCTGCTTTCGCCTTCCGATCACTTTCCTTCCCCGCCTCCATCTTCTCTCGGCGCTGAGGTGTCATCATTAACTTTTGTCTTAAAATGGGTTTTACAAAATACTTAATGTTAATGAAGGTGCTGGGCTTTATAAGGTAAAAACCACTGTTTTAGAAGGATGATGTAATTACTACTACTACTACTATAATAGCCATAATGACTTTTTCACCAAGACCTTCTCACTCAGGTTACTCTAACAGCAGCCAGACTGGTCCTTCCACTTCTAATTGCATCACCCTCCACCCAACCTCCACCCAGCTTCTGAGTGCTTTTTCTGAAATGAAAATCAGATCCTGTTACCTCCCTGCTCTCTGGTACTTCATCGCCATCTGGTATTCTTTTTTTTTTTTGAATTTTTGTATTTTATTTATTTTTTTATACTGCAGGTTCTTATTAGTCATCCATTTTATACATATCAATGTATACATGTCAATTCCAATCGCCCAATTCATCACACCCCCACCCTCCGCCGCTTCCCCGCTTGATGTCCATACGTTTGTTCTCTACATCTGTGTCTCAACTTCTGCCCTGCAGACCGGTTCATCTGTACCATTTTTCTAGGTTCCATATATATGCGTTAATATACGGTATTTGTTTTTCTCTTTCCGACTTACTTCACTCTGTATGACAGTCTCTAGGTCCATCCACATCTCAACAAATGACCCAATTTTGCTTCTTTTTATGGCTGAGTAATATTCCATTGTATATATGTACCACATCTTCTTTAGCCATTCATCTGTTGATGGGCATTTAGGTTGCTTCCATGACCTGGCTATTGTACATAGTGCTGCAATGAATATTGGGGTGCATGTGTCTTTTTGAGTTATGGTTTTCTCTGGGTATATGCCCAGTAGTGGGAGTGCTGGATCATATCGTAATTCTATTTTTAGCTTTTTGTTTGTTTGTTTGTTTGTTTGCGGTACCGGGCCTCTCACTGTTGTGGCCCCTCCCATTGCGGAGCACAGGCTCCAGACGTGCAGGCTCAGCGGCCATAGCTCACGGGCCTAGCCACTCCGCGGCATGTGGGATCTTCCCAGACCGGGGCATGAACCCGTGTCCCCTGCATTGGCAGGCGGACTCTCAACCACGGCGCCACCAGGGAAGCCCCCTAATTTTAGTTTTTTAAGGAACCTCCATACTGGTCTCTATAGTGGCTGTATCAATTTACATTCCCACCAACAGTGCAAGAGGGTTCCCTTTTCTCCACCCTCTCCAGCATTTGTTGTTTGTAGATTTTCTGATGATGCCCATTCTGACTGGTGTGAGGTGATACCTCATTGTAGTTTTGATTTGCATTTCTCTAATAATTAGTGATGTTGAGCAGCTTTTCATGTGCCTCATGGCCATCTGTATGTCTCCTTTGGAGAAATGTCTGTTTAGGTCTTCTGTCCATTTTTGGATTGGGTTGTTTGCTTTTTTAATATTGAGCTACATGACCTGTTTATATATTTTGGAGATTAATCCTTTGTCCATTGATTCATTTGCAAATATTTTCTCCCATGCTGAGGGTTGTCTTTTCATCTTGTTTATGGTTTCCTTTGCTGTGCAAAAGCTTTGAAGTTTCATTAGGTCCCATTTGTTTATTTTTGTTTTTATTTCTATTTCCCTAGGAGGGGGGTCAAAAAGGATCTTGCTGTGATTTATGTCAAGAGTGTTCTTCCTATGTTTTCCTCTAATAGTTTTTTTTTTTTTTTTTTTTGCGGTGCGCGGGCCTGTCACTGCTGTGGCCTCTCCCGCTGCGGAGCACAGGCTCCGGACGCGCAGGTTCAGCGGCCATGGCTCACGAGCCCAGCCGCTCCGCGGCATGTGGGATCTTCCCGGAACCGGGCATGAACCCGTGTCCCCTGCATCGGCAGGCGGACTCTCAAGCACTGCGCCACCAGGGAAGCCCTCCTCTAAGAGTTTTATAGTGCCCGGTCTTACATTTAGGTCTCTAATCCATTTTGAGTTTATTTTTGTTTATGGTGTTAGGCAGTGTTCTAATTTTATTCATTTACATGGAGCTGTTCAGTTTTCCCAGCACCAATTATTGAAGAGACTGTCTTTTCTCCATTGTATATCCTTGCCTCCTTTGTCAGAGATTAGTTGAGCATAGGTGCTCAACTAATAGGTGGGTTTATCTCTGGGCTTTCTATCCTTTTCCATTGATCTATGTTTCGGTTTTTGTGCCAGTACCATATTGTCTTCATTACTGTAGCTTTGTAGTATTTCCTGAAGTCAAGGAGTCTGATTCCTCCAGCTCTGATTTTTTCCCTCAAGACTGCTTTGGCTATTCGGGGTCTTTGTGTCTCCATATAAATTTTAAGATTTTTTGTTCTAGTTCTGTAAAAAGTGCCATTGGTAATTTGATAGGGATTGCATTGAATCTGTAGATTGCTTTGGGTAGTATAGTCGTTTTCACAATGTTGATTCTTCCAGTCCAACAACATGGTATATCTCTCCATCTGTTGATATCATCTTTAATTTCCTTCATCAGTGTCTTATAGTTTTCTGCATACAGGTCTTTTGTCTCCCTAGGTATGTTTATTCCTAGGTATTTTATTCTTTTTGTTGCAGTGGTAAATGGGAGTGTTTCCTTAATTTCTCTTTCAGATTTTTCATCATTAGTGCATAGGAATGCAAGAGATTTCTGTGCATTAATTTTGTATCCTGCAACTTTACCAAATTCATTGATTAGCTCTAATAGTTTTCTGGGAGCATCTTTAGGATTCTCTATGTATAGTATCATGTCATCTGCAAACAATGACAGTTTTACTTCTTCTTTTCCAATTTGTATTCCTTTTATTTCTTTTTCTCTTCTGATTGCCATGGCTAGGACTTCCAAAGCTGTGCTGAATAATAGTGGTGAGAGTGGACATCCTTGTCTCATTCCTGATCTTAGAGGAAATGCTTTCAGTTTTTCACCATTGAGAATGATGTTTGCTGTAGGTTTGTCGTATATGGCCTTTACTATGTTGAGGTAGGTTCCCTCTATGCCCACTTTCTGGAGAGTTTTTTAAATCATAGATGGGTGCTGAATTTTGTCAAAAGCTTTTTCTGCATCTATTGAGATGATCATATGGTTTTTATTCTTTAATTTGTTAGTATGGTGTATCACATTGATTGATTTGCATATATTGAAGAATCCTTGGATCCCTGGGATAAATCCCACTTGATCATGGTGTATGATCCTTTTAATGTGTTGTTGGATTCTGTTTGCTAGTATTTTGTTGAGGATTTTTGCATCTATATTCATCAGTGATATCTATTTTTGGGAGTTTTCCTTCGTCTGCAGTTTTTTGGAAGAGTTTGAGAAGGATGGGTGTTAGCTGTTCTCTGAATGTTTGATAGCATTCACCTGTGAAGCCATCTGGTCCTGGACATTGTTTGTTGGAAGGTTTTTAATCACTGTTTCAATTTCATTACTTGTGATTGGTCTCTTCATATTTTCTGTTTCTTCCTGGTTAAGTCTTGGAAGGTTATACCTTTGTAAGAATTTGTCCCTTTCTTCCAGGTTCATTTTATTGGCATAGAGTTGCTTGTAGTAGTCTCTTAGGATGCTTTGTATTTCTGCAGTGTCTGTTGTAACTTCTCCTTTTTCATTTTAAATTTTATTTGTTTGAGTCCTCTCCCTCTTTTTCTTGATGAGTCTGGCTAATGGTTTATCAGTTTTGTTTATCTTCTCAAAGAAGCAGCTTTTAGTTTTATTGCTCTTTGCTATTGTTTTCTTTGTTTCTATTTCATTTATTTCTGCTCTGATCTTTATGATTTCTTTCCTTCTGCTAACTTTGGGTTTTGTTTCTTTTTCTTTCTCTAGTTCCTTTAGATGTAAGGTTAGATTGTTTATTTTTCTAGTTTCTTGAGGTAGGCTGTATAGCTATAAACTTCCCTCTTAGAACTGCTTTTGCTGCATCCCATAGGTTTTGGATCATCGTGTTTTCATTGTCATTTGTCACTAGGTACTTTGTGATTTCCTCTTTGATTTCTTCAGTGATCTCTTGGTTATTTAGTAACGTACTGTTTAGCCTCCATGTGTTTGTGTTTTTTACGTTTTTTTCCCTGTAATTCATTTCTAATCTCATAGTGTTCTGGTCAGAAAAGATACTTGATATGATTTCAATTTTCTTAAATTTACTGAGGCTTGATTTGTGACCCAAGATGTGATCTGTCCTGGAGAATGTTCTGTGTGCACTTGAGAAGAAAATATAATCTTCTGTTTTTGGATGGAATGTCCTATAAATATCAATTAAATCTGTCTGGTCTATTGTGTCATTTAAAGCTTGTGTTTCCTTATTTATTTTCATTTTGGATGACCTGTCCATTGGTGTAAGTGAGGTGTTAAAGTCCCCTAGTATTATTGTGTTGCTGTCGATTTCCTCTTTTATAGCTGTTAGCAGTTGCCTTATGTATTGAGTTGCTCCTGTGTTGGGTGCATATATATTTATAATTGTTATACCTTCTTCTTCGATTGATCCCTTGATCATTATGTAGCGTCCTTCCTTGTCTCTTGTAACATTCTTTTTTAAAAGTCTATTTGATCTGATATGAGTATTGCTACTCCAGCTTTCTTTTGATTTCCATTTGCATGGAATATCGTTTTTCATCCCCTCACTTTCAGTCTGTATGTGTCCCTAGGTCAGAAGTGCATCTCTTGTAGACGGCATATATACTGGTCTTGTTTTTGTTTCCATTCAGCAAGCCTGTGTGTTTTGGTTGGAGCATTTAATCCATTCACATTTAAGGTAATTATCGATATATATGTTCTTATGACCATTTTCTTAATTGTTTTGGGTTTGTTTTTATAGGTCCTTTTCTTCTCTTGTGTTTCCCACTTAGAGAAGTTCCTTTAGCATTTGTTGTAGAGCTGGTTTCATGGTGCTGAATTCTCTTAGCTTTTGCTTGTCTGTAAAGCTTTTGATCTCTCCATCAAATCTGAATGAGATCCTTGCTGGGTGGAGTAATCTTGGTTGTAGGTTCTTCCCTTTCATCAGTTTAAGTGTATCATGCCACTCCCTTCTGGCTTGTAGAGTTTCTGCTGAGAAATCAGCTGTTAACCTTTTGGGAGTTCCCTTGTATGTTATTTGTCATTTTTCCCTTGCTGCTTTCAATGATTGTCTTCTTTGTCTTTATTTTTTGCCATTTTAATTACTGTGTGTCTCGGTGTGTTTCTCCTTGGGTTTATCCTGTATACCACTCTCTGCACTTCCTGGACTTGGGTGGCTGTTTACTTTCCCATGTTAGGGAAGTTTTCGACTATAATCACTTCAAATATTTTCTCAGGTCCTTTGTCTCTCTCTTCTCCTGGGACCCCTATAAAGCGAATGTTGTGGCGTTTAATGTTGTCCCAGAGGTCTCTTAGGCTGTCTTCATTTCTTTTCATTCTTTTTTCTTTAGTCTGTTCCGCAGCAGTGAATTCCACCATTCTGTCTTCCAGGTCATTCATCCGTTCTTCTGCCTCAGTTATTCTGCTATTGATTCCTTCTAGTGCAGTTTTCATTTCAGTTATTGTATTGTTCATCCCTGTTTGTTTGTTCTTTAATTCTTCTATATCTTTATTAAACATTTCTTTCATCTTCTTGATCTTTGCCTCCATTCTTTTTCTGAGGTCCTGGATCATCTTCACTATCATTATTCTGAATTCTTTTTCTGGAAGGTTGCCTATCTCCACTTCATTTAGTTGTTTTTCTGGGGTTTTATCTTGTTGCTTTATCTAGTACATAACCCTCTGCCTTTTCATCCTGTCTGTCTTTCTGTGAATGTGGTTTTTGTTCCACAGGCTGCAGGATTTCAGTTCTTCTTGCTTCTGCTGTCCGCCTTATGGTGGATGAGGCTATCTAAGAGGCTTGTGCAAGTTTCCTGATGGGAGGGACTGGTGGTGGCTAGAGCTGGGTGTTGCTCTGGTGGGCAGAGCTCAGTAAAACTTTAATCCGCTTGTCTGCTGATGGATGGGTCTGGGTTCCCTCCCGGTTGGTTGTTTGGCCTGAGGCGACCCAACACTGGAGCCTATCTGGGCTCTTTGGTGGGGCCAATGGTGGACTCTGAGAGGGCTCACGCCAAGGAGTACTTCCCAGATCTTCTGCTGCCAGTGTCCTTGTCCTCACAGTGAGCCAGAGCCACCCCCTGTGTCTGCATGAGACCCTCCAACACCAGCAGGTAGGACTGGTTCAGTCTCCTATGGGGTCACTGTTCCTTCCCCTGGGTCCCAATGCGCACACTACTTTGTGTGTGCCCTCTAAGAGTGGAGTCTCTGTTTCCCCCAGTCCTGTCGAAGTCCTGCAGTCAAATCCCACTAGCCTTCAAAGTCTGATTCTCTAGGAATTCCTCCTCCCATTGCCAGACCCCCAGGTTGGGAAGCTTGATGTGGGGCTCAGAACCTTCACTCCAGTGGGTGGACTTCTGTGGTATGAGTGTTCTCCAGTTTGTGTGTCACCCACCCAGCAGTTATGGGATTTGATTTTATTGTGATTGCACCCCTCCTACCATCTCATTGTGGCTTCTCCTTTGTCTTTGGATGTGGGGTATCTTTTCTGGTGAGTTCCAGTGTCTTCCTGTCGGTGATTGTTCAGCAGTTAGTTGTGATTCTGCTGTTCTTGCAAGAGGGAGTGAGAGCATGTCTTTCTACTCTGCCATCTTGGTTCAGGGCCTACCCAGATATTTTTCCACCATCTGGTATTCTTAACCTAGAGTGTTCCCCAGGATAGAATTGTATCGTAAAAAAATTGAGTTTCTTTGTAATCTTATATATTGCATTTTATACATATAAACACATTCTTCTGAGAAGGTGTCCATAGATTTCATAAGGATCCATGGCACAAAAAAGGATAAGCATGTAGATCAAGTTCAACCCTTTGTGTCTATAAACACTGTTAGTCACTGGGCCCTGCCCAGCTGCCCAACTCCATTTGTCACCCCTCTTCCTCCCCCTTCTCTCCCTTCCCCTACCACACACATGTGGATATCAATAGCTGGTCCTGAGGAGACCATACTGTTGAGCCCTTGTGGACACACAACTGTAGTCTTTGAAGTGCCCTCCTTTTTTTTTTTTTTTTCACAAACTAAACTTTATTTCACCCTTTCTTACAACTATGCCAGACAAAACTCTCATATCACATATGTAATTCAGGATGAGGGACTGCTGAATGCTTGTCTAGTTCCTAGAGTATAGCATATAGAAGACACTTTTATATACTATCAATTAGTGGCACCTCAACAAGATGTTCTACATAGCTTAAGCTCTCATTTATCATACAGTTGTCTTCATTGTCTTTGACTGAGATCAAGGACTGTCATCTTTATAAAGAAATCATTAAATCCACACCTGCTGCATGGTAACTTGTGGCTGTGCATTAAGATATTGTTGAGGGGCCTCCCTGGTGGCGCAGTGGTTGAGAGTCCGCCTGCCGGTGCAGGGGATACGGGTTCGTGCCCCGGTCTGGGAGGATCCCATATGCCGCGGAGCGGCTGGGCCCGTGAGCCATGGCCGCTGGGCCTGCGCATCCGGAGCCTGCGCGTCCGGAGCCTGTGCTCCGCAGCGGGGGAGGCCACAGCAGTGAGAGGCCCGCATACCACAAAAAAAAAAAAAAAAAAAAAGATATTGTTGAGGATTGCGAACTCCTGCAGCGTATTTATACTGTGGAACGGTGCGAACAGCAGGAGTAGCTGCAGCTGCAGCAGCTGTAGGACGTGGACCCATTGTCTGTGTTGATGTGTTAGCAACACGCTGTGTCGACATGACTCGTGGAACCTGTGAAGAAGCTGGTCTCATAGTATTTAATGGTGGTCTAGAAGCGGCTGGGCGGATAGCACCGGGCATATTTTGGAATGGATGAGGTCTGGCACCCTGAGCAGTCCAGCGAGGACTTGGTCTTAGTTGAGCAATTTGGCTAGGAGGATAGTATGCAGCACGGTTCTGAGTCTGTGGGATAGCTGCCATGAAGTAACCTGAAGGAGGTGCTGGCTGGTAGGGGTTGATTACAGGGTTGGGCACAGCTCTTACACTTGCTATTCTCTGAATATACTGGTTAGTGAGGTGAGCCTGGCGCTCTTCTTTGCGCTCAGCTAAAGCTATATACAGTGGCTTGGTGGCCACAATTCTACCATTCATTTCTGTGACTGCTTTAGTGGCTTCTTCTGGGGAGGAGAAACACACAAATCCAAACCCTTTGCTGTGACCACCCTCCATCATAACCTTTGCACTAGTGATTGTACCGAACGGAGAAAACTCTTTCCGGAGACGTTCATCATCAATACCATCATCAAGATTTTTCACATAAAGGTTAACACCCTGGTATCTGGTGATCCTATCTTGCTTCATCTGTTCAAATTTGCGCTTAAGTTCTGTCTGTCGTTCCACTTTTTTCTGGGCTCGACCAACGTAAATTTGTTTTCCATTGAGCTCCTTTCCGTTCATCTCATCCACAGCTTTCTGTGCATCTTCATGCCTTTCAAAGCTTACAAATCCAAAACCTTTGGATTTTCCACTCTCATCAGTCATTACTTTCACACTTAAGGCAGGTCCAAACTTGCCAAAGAGATCCTTAAGGCGCTCATCATCCATGTCTTCTCCAAAATTCTTGATGTAAACATTGGTGAACTCTTTTGCCCTAGCTCCGAGTTCTGCTTCTCGTTCCTTACGAGACTTAAATTGTCCAACAAATACTTTGCGATCATTTAGAAGCATCCCATTCGTTTTTTCAATAGCTCTTTCAGCTGCTTCTTGTGTCTCAAAATGCACAAATCCATAACCCTTGGAACCATTTTCATCACAAACCACCTTACATGAAAGGATGTTACCAAAAGCAGAAAATGTATCATACAGTGCTTTATTATCAATGGATTTGTCCAAATTTTTAATGAATATGTTGCCCACTCCACTTCTGCGAAGTGATAGATCACGCTGAGACCACATAATGCGTACTGGCTTGCCCTTTATAACGTCAAAATTCATGGTGTCCAAAGCACGCTCCGCATCTGCCGGCTGCTGGAAGTTCACATACGTGTAGCCCAAGGAGCGGCAGGTGATCATGTCCCTGCAGACCCGGATGGAGAGGATGGGCCCTGCCGGGCTGAACTTCTCATAGAGCATCGCCTCGGTCACGTCGGGGTGTAGGTCCCCCACGTAGAGCGAGGCTATGGGGTAGCTGGGGGCGCTGGGGTTCATCTCGGCACGGCTGTCCACAGGGCCACAGGCCGCGACCTTTCCATGAGAGGGGAAGAGCGAGTGCTGGGGTCGCGGGCCGGAGCCGGGGGGAGGGGAGCGGGGGCAAGCGCAGAGGGACAAAATTCAACCGGAATCGAAAACTACTCAACAGCCGCAGAACGGAGTCGATCCGCTGCCGCTGGCTGCCGGCTGCCGGCTGCCGGCTGGGGAGCGAGGCTGGCGGTGTCAGGTCCGGGCAGCGGGAAGGCCTCGGTCTCTTGGTTCCTTCTTGGAGCTGCTGTGGGGCCGCGGGCGGGCGGGTCGGTCTCGGTTGCTTCACCCGGTTATTTTATAAAACAGGAAGAAAAAAAAAAAAGTCTCCGGCGGGGGAGACGTGGATTTTTTGTAAATTTTTTGGTTTTTTTTAAAAAAGACTTTTTAAGATTTTTTTGGATTTTTTAAAATAATGAATGTGTGTTCCGAGACCGGAGCACACACTCCGCACTCTCACCACTAACCGCTGGGGAGAAGGGGTGAAGTGCCCTCCTTATTGCCCTCACCTGCCTCAAGTGTCAGTTTGAGTGACCATCCTCGGGGAAGGCTTTCCTTACCCTTCCCAGGGCACCAGATGCACTTCCCTCCACCTGTGCCAAACCTGGTACAGATCGAGACCAGACTGTAACCACAGCCTTTCATAATCATTTATTTATGAGCTAGTTTCTCTAATAGACATTCAGCTCCTTGAGGTCAGGGTTCATGTCTTCTGACCCTGGTGTCCTCTTTGCCGAGGAAAGAAGCTGCCTGTAGTAGATTTATAATAAAAATCGGTCGAATGACTGTGTACACACATTAATTTAGGATAAGCTGTGCCAAGGCTCCTTGAACATAAGGGAAGGGAGTCTGCAACTGCTGACTACAGACTGCGGGAAAGCAGCAAATGCCTTTGCTGCCTGGTGGTGAGAAAGTCATTTCCAAACTTTAGGCGAGTGGATTTTTCTCCCCCGATAGTGTCCTATTTTATTCCTTCTCCTGCATCCTCAGCCCCCTTAGCCGAAACTGGTCTCTGTTACTCCAGGGGAAGGTAAGGGAGGAAGTGGGGAGGAGGTACCAGGGAGATCTGGAGGGATGACTCAGGCCACGTAGGATGTCTCTGTGTGATGTCCCAAATCTTTAACAATGTTTCTAAACTCATGGGGTCTGTGGAGAAGGGTAGCTTTTCATTGGCAATCATGGAGGAGCTGAGCTTCTCCTCTAGGTTGATATGAAGTGAAACCAGAGCAGTGTGCAGTAATGCAGGCACTCAAAGGCTGAAGAAACGGGGAGAAGAAATTCTCAGGAATTCACAGAAGCTAAAGAGAAAGTTCTGGAAATGACGTTCAAGTCAATTTTTTTTTTTTGGCGGTACGCGGGCCTCTCACTGTTGTGGCCTCTCCCGTTGTGGAGCACAGGCTCCAGACGCGCAGGCTCAGCAGCCATGGCTCACGGGCCCAGCCGCTCGGTGGCATGTGGGATCTTCCCGGACCAGGGCACGAACCCGTGTCCCCTGCATCGGCAGGTGGACTCTCAACCACTGTGCCACCAGGGAAGCCCCAACTTCTGATCTGATCTTAACCAGATCAGAGAGGGTAAGGTTTGCTTCCTGATGTCTGGGTTGTAGAATTAAAGACACGCTTAGGATCATGTCCTTCATGGTCAGAAGTGAAGGCTTGAAGTCCCTTTGGAACTTGTCCTCATACTTTTCTCAAAGGTGTTCATGGTAGGTCTCTAATGGAGAAACTCATCAAGTAAATGATTTGCTCACTGTGTTAGTCAGGGCGAGGCTAGCCTGCTCTCGTAGAGAGACTCAACAAAAAGTCGGTGGCTTAGAAAAGGTAGATGCTGCTTTTTCTCTGGAACAGTCCAGGTTGCTAGGCAGCACTGCTCCTGAGATCACTCTGAGAAGGGGTCCACAGGCCTCTCTTCAGCTGGTTTCTCTGACATCCCCTAGTTCAGTGCTTCTCATGCTGCAGCATGTAGGTAGACCACTTGTGGAGCTTGTTAAATACTGGTTTCCGTTGTGAGATGGGGCCCAAGGTTCTGAATTTCTGGAAGGTCTGAGAGTAGCAAGGCCAGGGGGAATTGTCCTCTTTACTTGCTTGAGCTCAGGTGTTTGAGCTTCCATGGAGGGGCCAGTGTGGAGGAGCCCACGTGCAAGGTTTACAAAGACCAGGCCTGAAAGTGGCAGCCGCACCACAACTCAGGTTTCACCAGTAAGATGTTAGTTATATGACCACACCTGGTACAGGGGAGCCCTGGAACCATAGACGTTTGGTGGGCAGCCACAGTCCTTATATTCTGTGACTCTGGGAGAAAGGGAGAAGGGATGCTGGGGGAGACACAACACATTCTGCTACATCATCTCTGCTGGATCCTTCCCTCGTAGATACTGCGTAAAGAAACCAGCCTCTGTTTTCTCAACTATGGTGTTATAATGTGATGGTTACTAATAAGTGGTAGAATATGAGTGTATTGAAATTTGAGAACACACCTACATTTGTGGATGCACACTCACATTTTTTCTTAGAAGGATTCCCCCTCTCACATGCCGATATGCTTCTATAGATAGAAGGAAAATGGGTGGAGTTAGAGATGGTGTGTCAACAAAATCATGTATAAACATCACTCAGTCATTTGACAAATGTTTGAACCCTTTTTACTTGAAAATCACTGTACTTGATGTTGAGGATGTAGGACTGAAGGAGACAGGGATGGGAGTCGATCCTGAGTGGTCGTTTAGGGTGTGTACTCAGTAAACCGTGCCCCTGAGTTCAGATTCCATTTCTACCACTTAACCTTGGGCTACTTAGTTCACATCTCTGCCTCAGCTTCCTTATCTGTAAAACGGTATAACAGTGGTATCCTCTTGGTTATTTGAAGATTCCATGAGCTGATGTATTGGTCACTGTTGTTATTACGCCTGTCCTCAGGAAGCTTACACTTTAACATGCCTCATCATCTGTGTCCCTGCAGAAAATAAACTGAGGACCCCTCTCCAGGGGTTGTAGAGATGTGGACCCAAGATGTTATATGTCCCCTTTAAAGTAAAAAGTGGGGGTCAGTTGGGCTAGGGCCTGCCCCCACTTTGCACCATTTCCATTGAGGGAAATTGAGGAACAGGCTCCATTTAACCACCAGCTTTCAGCTTGCTTTCTTTGATGAGGTGTAAACATTTGGTCAACCTTTCACATCACCTCGATTTTGTTTCTGATGTTGGAGATTACTCTATCAACCATACAGTGAGCTTACTAGTCGCTGGTGATCTTGCATTGCTCCTATATCTCCGAAGAATTTCCCCTTATTTACAGGAGTGAAGTGACCTTGACTTGCAGAGGTTCTCACGTCCATTCGAGCTCAAGGCTTCTTCATGCCACCCTCTCTCTTATTGCCACTTAGAATTCTATACTACATGTCCTTTTATATTATAACTCCAGGGATTTGGAATTTTCATTTGGACAAAGGTTGCAAAACAAGGCACAGTGTCATTATAGGTGGCTCTTAAATGGGACACTTCAAAATCATGTGTCAATTTTAAGGCTGCTTGGTAATTTTCTGATTTTTTTTTAACTTACCTAGAAAAAAAAATGATGAGTGAATTTAGAAACGTGTGTATATGATGGACACATTTTTTATGGACTACATAGTCGTGTGACAATCTGATGGAACCCTTGGGTTCCCTCCTTAGAAATATATACGTATGCAGCAACATACACAAATTTGCATAAAATTCCAGGGATTTCACAGATCTCTTTAAGTCCATGAACTCCAGGCCAAGAGAATATCAAAATGGAGCATCCTTGGAAATGCAGAGTTAATGGCAAATATGTTATATATGTGAGCTCATGTCAAATGTTTCATATTCAACAAAATAAGTCAATACAGATTTTATTGAAGCAACTGTCAACATTTATTTATTTCAGTCATATTTTTAAGCAATCTTTCAAAACCCACTTTTATTGATTGGGCCCCATTAAATAGGATTCTGCCATTTTAAATTTCTATATGACTGTAGGCCAATCACCAGTGTTGTACAGCACTGCACATGATAAGATTGCCAGCTCCATTAATAAGTGTATTAACAGCTTTCATACTGGTTCATTTAATTGAACATTTTGTTGCACTTCCTGGATTACCTTTCCATTATCCATGCCTTTAATCAAGTAGAGAAAGCCTCCTTTGTGCAGATCAACACTTGGAGCTTGTGTAGTTGGATAATTTATTGAAATGTCTTTATTTCTCTGTACACATTCAGAGGAGTAGGCAGTATTTTGACCTTCAGTGCCTCAGGGGGGATATGATTGCAGAACACAGAGTGGAGGTTGCTTGCAGAGTGTTTTTTCTTGGGTTTGGTGTTCTGAAAGCTGGCGCAGGGGAATTATATTGGGGGTAGGGGAGGTGAGAGAACGCAAAGCCATGTAACGTGAAGGTGATTTCCAAGAACTAGGGATGTCTGCGTGGCCTTTGATCCCCGTTGTCCTATCCTTCTCAGTAACCTGGCAAGGAGACAGGAGCTTGGATGCTGAGAGTGGGGCATCAAGGGGATGGTTCCTTGGTCTGTCTTCCATAAGAACAGGTTTAGGACTCAGATACCTGCCCTGGACAGAGCTGGACCCTGAGGGACTATGTGCCTGTCAGCAGTGACTACTGGAAACCCAAACCAAAGGACTTCTGGGAATATCTTCCTCATGCCTGGGACATTCACAGGGCTCTAGGGAGGAAAGGTCTGAATAATGAACACTCTTGGCTTTCCTGCCAGACTGGCCATGAGGATGGGATGAGGTGTCAGATCTATTGTAATTTTAAGAATGTAAGGTTCCATGGCATAACTCGCATACCTGTCTGTGGAGTAAGGTTCATACACATTCAGATGATGCAGATGCAAGTTCTGCCTTTGTGGAAGTGACAGTGAGGGGGGAGAAGTAAGACATAGATGCAATGCCGATACAGGCAGTGATACGGAATTATAGAAAATAAGATGAAGGCAAAACATTTGTTGGAGGGAATGGCACAAAGTTTTATGAAAGAAGTGGTGGTTTTGAGCCCATATTGAAAGACTGGTACAATTTAGATGTATGAAAAGGAGGGAGAGGTCTTTCCAAGTTCAGGAAATAAGTGAGCGGAAGCTTAAAGAGGGGCATTGTGAAGAATAAGAGAGGAGTTTGGTTAAATTGTCAGTTGCAACAAGGGGATGAGTGGGAAACACCCTTGGAAAGATAGGCTAGGGTCATGCTAAAGATTTTTAGAGGAGATAGAATGCTCTAATAGAAACACAGAGGATCAATATCTTGTAGTCTGTATGGCTTTGCATAAGTTTCTTAATCTCTTTGGATCTCAGTTTTTTTATCTATGGAGTGGAGGTAATATTACCTTGTGGGACTGTGCTCAGAATTAGAATAATAATGATGATGACAATGATGATGATGATGATGATAGCTACCATTTATTGAGCACCCAGGTATGTGTCTGGCATGTACTGGTGTTCAATAAAAGTGGCTGATATTATATCATATATGATATCATATCCTGTACAATTCAGCTACTCAGCTATTCAGAGTGTGAGGAATCTGTAGGACGTACTTTACTAGTACTAGACTTTTCTAGGACTCATCCAAATTTCTACTTCTTTCCTCCTGAGAATATAACTCTTTGAAATTAGAAATGGACATGTGACTTGCAATGGCCAGTGAAATAGTGAGAATAATGTGCTACTTCCATACATATGCCTTTATGTGTTGGTGTACAAGCCTCCAGTTTTTCTTTGTCTTCTGTGGAAAGCCATAAAACATTGTTTTGAGATGGTGGTATCAGAAGGTATTGGAGCTTCTGGCAACCTGAGTCCCTGAATAATTATGATGAGCAGAGTCCTTTGCCCTCTGCTGAACAGTAGAAACATGTAGCATGAAAGAGATACAAACCTTTTTTGTTTTAAGTCATTGAGATTTGGGGGATATTTGTTACTGCAACATAACCTAGTATGTCCTAACTAATGCACCTTTGGTACAGTTCGCCAATACAGATGTAGGGCATAGCTCGGTTTGGCTTGAAAGAGATAATTGGCTTTTCTTCTTAGCTTAGTCCAGCCCAACTATGATGACTCCTAAGGCTCTTCCCTTTCATACAGTACTGGGATGCTAAGCTTTTTTATCAACCTTATTTTTTTTTTCATACCCAGACATCCTGCCTCCATGGGTCTCTTTCTAATACATCAAGCTCATTCTTCAAGCAGTTCTTATGTTAATTTCAAAACCCACTAGTTTTATTATTTTTCTTTCTTTTTAGCTATAAACCTAGTCTGTTTCTGTTTTGTTTCTTATTTGTCAGTTGGTCTGTCTATAGCAAAAACAACTGACTGTGAATCCCATATAACTAAGAGAATTGCTATTAATCCAAAGCAAAATGATAATAATAATAGCATTTATGGAATGTTTACTACATAACAGGCATATGCTAAGTTCTTTCCGTATGTCAGCTTATTTTATCTTCACAACACTCTGTGAAGTTAGTACAACTATTATTCCTATTTTATAGACTTTATACTGAGGCACAAAGCAGATAACACTCTTAGGAAGGTGGGTAGCCAGAACTCAAAGCCAGAAATTCTGACTCTGGAGCCCTCACTCTTAAATGCTACATAAAGTTACATTTCTTCAGGGTTCAGCTGTTATTTTATCAAAAGAATTTCTTTGTTCACCCCTGTCAAGATGTCCTACCAGGTATTCTTCAGTATCATCAGTTAAGCAACAAGTATTTGTTGGTTACCTCTCTCCCTCCCTTTTCTCTCCTTTTCTTCCACAGATATAAAGCATCTATCATGGATTCATATATAAGAAGTCATGCTTTTAAAGTCTCAAAGAAATCATAATGTAGTTGAAGCAACTTCTATTAAGTTTTATGAAATTGTTAGAAACAGAATTCCAAATATATAGTCAAGTGCTAAATTATCTGGTACAGTCTAAGTCTGAATGAGCTGGAGAAGGGGAGATCAGTGTGGCCTGGAACAAGCAGGCTATGCTTCCTACATCTGGGCCTTGAAGGATGGGTGGACATTGGACAGTAGCGGGGAGAGAGGAGTCAGAAGCAGGAATTAAGTTGAATCCATGATTGATAAATGGATAATCGGAGGAGTTTTTGCTGAGAAAACACAGTGGCATTTAACTTTCTCAGCATGCAGATGTGCTTGTAAGAACTATTTTTTTTGAAAGTACTTTTCACTGTATCTTAAAATAACAACAAGGCCCCAAATTATAGATACAGAAATTATAGTAATAGAGCTCAGGAAGACAGATTTTTATGGGAAAGTATTATGCACAGGGAGTTTAAAAGCTTTTACGCTTTATGAAAGTTCTTAGGGTTGAAGCAAATCTAGTGTTCATTTATAGCCTAAATCATTTATGCATTGCTGGGAGATTTTGCAAATGTAACCTCAATTCTGCTCTTCCCTGAACTCAGAGAATACCCCAGGCTGTATTTGTTCATAAAGGCGTACTTCTTTTTGAAGAATGATTTGATGTAATTTTTGTTTTTCATGAAGCCTATTACTGTGCATGTACAATTTGCAAGTATCCAGGCCTCTGTTTTCTCCTTCTGAAATGAGAGAACTGTGCAGTCATCTGTGCTTCTCTGACTGCCTGATTCCCAACCACAGTCATGTTTTTCGAAAGAAAAAGCAGACACAGTTGGAAGCAATATCTTTTTTTTTGGTTTTCCACCAAAATCTGCCACCATTTACCACTTCACCCAGTTGTCTCTCATGATCCAAGTGTATCTAGTGAATCACCAGCCAGGATCCAGTAAGCCACCTCTTTCAGTGCCCTACTTTTATTGAGTTCAGAATGGCGAGAAGTTCTTGGAAACCATCTGATCTAACTGCTTTATTTCGTAGGTGAGCTCTGAGGGCTGGGAGAGGTGATCCCTTCCCCACCTGCCCAGAGCTAGCCAGTGACAAAGATGAGCACCTGCGTCTCTCTTGCCTGGATCTCCTGGTGAGATTGTGTTCTGGGAATTCAGGATGGATTAACCACTGACTGATAGTTAAAAATTCCTACCAAAAAAGTGACATGGATGAAGCAGCAGACTGTGCAGTCAGGAGTTTCCTTTGTTTGGTCCTTCCACAAATCAAGCCTTTCTTCCTCTTGATTGCTTCTCTGTGGAGACACAGGGCCAGGTTGTTAGGGGAATAGAACTGTACCACAGAAAGTAATACAACATTGTAAATCAACTATACTCCAACAAAAATTAAGAAAAAAGAAAAAAGAGAAGAAAAAAAATGATACATCAATTAACAAGCACCTGCCATGGATGGATTCTGTTCCCAGCCCACTGCTGGGTGCTAGGAGTCATGCAGCTGGACAAGCCATGGCACTGGCTCAAAAGGATGGTACAGTGCATTTTGGAGAGGCACAACTAAGCAGTAGCAAGGAAGAGCATGTGTAATGCGAGGGTTAGTTCCTTCAGAAGGGAAAATCAGCGTGGTGGGATCGGAGGCAGCTGGGGGAAGCTTCACAGAAGACATGGGACTTGAGTGGTATCTATCGCCAAACACGTAAAGGCAGTAGTAGGAAGCCCTCACCTACCCTCAGCTTCTCTCTCCAGATTCCATCATCTCCACGTCTACACATACTCACCTGTGTTCATGATTTTCTAGACCAGCTCTGGTTTCACCTAAATTTCATTTCATAATTATGTAATTTATTATCAACCCAAATGTGCTTCAGTTTTCAATATGATTTAAGACATTCAGAAGAAGATGATGTTTTGGTAGAACAAATGGGACATTTTCTCTGGTTTAGAGAATATGGTTGCAGTCCTCCTCATTAGCATTTACTATCTTTAAAGTCTAGCATCTTACATTTTTACATTTGATAATTTGCAGTGTGATTTCTCAAACATTATTTGGTCATAAAAGCAGACTGTAAGGAAGGTAGACTATGGTTAATATTCCTGGTTTAGAGGTGAGGGGACTGAGATTCAGTGAGGTAAAATGTTAACGTGAACACAGACTCTCTTGAGTTCTACCTAGGGCTCTTTTTCTCAAATTACTTAGTCATTTTAATTGGTATTTTATCCTACGGTTCTTATCCTCTATTTCCCTGAAGAATACTGTCTAGGTAAAACCAGTCAATAGTACTATTCAAAATAAGTTTTCTGAAGTCTAGAGGTGTCAATGAAATTTTAGAGTGAAAATAGTTATATTATTAGTTCCAGGGTTGATTTCTGGTCGGCTTTAGTCTATCATGAACTGATCTTTTTTTGTAAACTTCCTTTCAGTTATACTGAATCCTAGTATATATTCCAACTGTAAATTTTCTGATTGTTTCCCATTTCATTGTTTTTACTGAGGCTCCTAAGAAATTGAAAAATCACACATCTCTTTATATATTCACGGCATATGGTGGAATATTTTGATGTTTTTCAAAAAAATTACCAGTGCTACTTTCTGCAATGGTCAACATTACAAAAATGTGATGTCTGAAACTTCAAAAAATTAACATTCAGAAAAATGTGCATTTTTAATGTTCCCTATCATGTATGATCTCTCAAGGCATTTTTTTTTCTCTTGTGACAGTCATGAAATAGATTTCTTGCTTATTGTTCAAGAGCAGTTGAGGGCCATAATTCACTTCTTTCATATAGAGTCCTAAACTAGGCACTTGTTTGTGTGTGGAGTGAAAGCTAGAAGAAAAATTGAAGACATAGTCAATATTCTTGAAGAATGCACAGTCTAGTTGGGGAGATGGAATGCACCCTTTTGCAAGTGGCATAAGAATCGATAGTCACTACTCTTTTTACTTAAGTAGAACTCATTCAGTCTTTCACATATAATGAGTAAGGTTCTTCCGTGTGACAAAAAGGCATATATAATATTTTCTTTGACTTCTTGGACCCTACACTCTGATTGGGGAGATGTCTCATTCAGTTTACAAATAATTATAAGATAGTGTAAAATGAGTGGCTTAGGAAGAAAAAAGTGCTCAAATGAGGAAGAGAATATTTCTGACATCTCATCGTGAAGGTCTTCTTGGAAAATTCAGATTTGGAAAGTATCTTGAATAATGGATAGGATTTTTGATAAGTGGATTTGGAAATAAGAGTGCTGGCGTATAGAACACTCTGAGGGAGTGAATGGGCACATGGTAGTTGGTCCAGGTAAGCTCTGGGGCCACTGCGGCTGGGACACAAGATGTTTGTGGAGGAGTGGAGGGAAGGAATTACGGATATCAGAACTTCTGCTCCTCAGAGCTTTCTCTTACCATTCATGGTTTTGCTGCAGTCAAAAAGCCATGACTACATCTGTTGTATGATATATTTTTTAAGGAGATTGTTGCCCAGGTAAGCTGACTAGTTTGAAGCTGGGTTGTGAGGGTTTGCTGAGATGACTGCCACGTATTCTTTGTGCTTACTCTAGACTCAAATGATTCTATTCGTTTATCCATCTATTTGAAAAAGCTTTCAATAACCCAGAAACACCTTCCTTTGTGGCCAAATTCAGAAACAAGTTTTACTGTTTACTTTCAAAAGGGTTCCATTGTGATGAAAAACAGGGTGCTGATTACACATTGGGTTTCAAAGACACGTATATCAAGTTTGATGATCTGCATGTGAAGTCTGACTGTTGATACAGCCTTTTAATGCTGGGCAACATCTGGCTGGTAAGCTCCAAAATAGTTGTTCTGGATGCTTGTAGGCATTTGTTCTGTCTGGTCACTGCCCGTGCCTGTTAGTTTTTAAATATATGTAATACTTTCCTCAAACACATACACAAGTGAAATACTTTTTACTACTCTGGACTAAAACCATTCATTTAAAAAAATGCTGGGTTGGTGATATGTCATGGTCAGTAATATATCATATTATACTAAATGGGAATAATTTATGTTAAAGTCCTGGTTGCTCTATGGGTAAATGCATTAGAAATTCATCACAGTGAAATCATGCCTGGTACTTGAACAGTGTAAACAGATTTTAAGTTGCTATTAGGATAATGTGACTGAGATAAGGTAACAAATCGAAGTAGCCTCTTCCACATCTATGACCTGTTACATGATGTCTGAGACCCTGGAGCCAGATGGTCTTAGTTCAAATCCTGATTGTGCCATTTGTTAGCTGTGTGACCTTGGGAAAGTTCCTCAACTGCTCAGAAATATGAGTATAACAATGACACATACTTTTTAAAATTGTTCAGTTGATTAAATAATTTAATATATGAAGCCCTTAGAGCAGCTTCTGGTACATAGTACGTGCTCAATAAATGTTAGTAAGTATCATATCCTCATGATTTCATTTATTTATTTGGAATACAACTAGGAGTACATTGCCCTAAAATACACCAACATATAGATGAGGAACAGTGACTGTTTGTTTTCCTATGATACTTTTTATAATTACATCATCAATTTTTTTTAACATTTTTATTGGAGTATAATTGCTTTACAGTGGTGTGTTAGTTTCTGCTTTATAACAAAGTGAATCAGTTATACATATACATATATCTCCATAACTCTTCCCTCTTGTGTCTCCCTATCCCACCCTTCTAGCTGGTCACAAAGCACCGAGCTGATCTCCCTGTGCTATGTGACTGCTTCCCACTAGGTATCTATTTTACATTTGGTAGTGTATATATGTCCATATATACACTACCACTCTCTCACTTTGTCCCAGCTTACCCTTCCCCCTCCCCGTGTCCTCAAGTCCATTCTCTAGTAGGTCTGCTTCGTTATTCCCATCTTGCCCCTAAGTTCTTCATGGCCATTTTTTTTTTTTAAGATTCCATATATATGTGTTAGCATACGGTATTTGTTTTTCTCTTTCTGACTTACTTCACTCTGTATGACAGACTCTAGGTCCATCCACCTCACTCCAAATAACTCAATTTCGTTTCTTTTTATGGCTAATATTCCACTGTATATATGTACCACATCTTCTTTATCCATTCACCTGTCGATGGACACTTAGGTTGCTTCCATGTCCTGGCTATTGTAAATAGAGCTTCCATGAACACTGTGGTACATGACTCTTTTTGAATTATGGTTTTCTCTGGGTATATGCCCATTAGTGGGATTGCTGGGTCATATGGTAGTTCTATTTTTAGTTTTTTAAGGAGCCTCCATACTCTTCTCCATAGTGGCTGTATCAATTTACATTCCCACCAACAGTGTATGAGGGTTCCCTTTTCTCCACACCCTCTCCAGCATTTATTGTTTGTAGATTTTTTTTTTTTTTTTTTTTTTGGGTACGCGGGCCTCTCACTGTTGTGGCCTCTCCCATTGCGGAGCACAGGCTCCAGATGTGCAGGCTCAGCGGCCATGGCTCACAGGCCCAGCCACTCCGCGGCAAGTGGGATCTTCCTGGACCGGGGCACGAACCCGTGTCCCCTGCATCGGCAGGCAGACCCTCAACCACTGCGCCATCAGGGAAGCCCTGTGTGTAGATTTTTTGATGATGGCCATTCTGACCAGTGTGAGATGATATTGCATTGTAGTTTTGATTTGCATTTCTCTAATGATTAATGATATTGAGCATTCTTTCATGTGTTTGTTGGCAATCTGTTTATCTTCTTTGGAGAAATGTCTGTCTAAGTCTTCAGCCCATTTGTGGATTGGGTTGTTTGTTTTTTTGATATTGAGCTGCATGAGCTGCTTGTAACTTTTGGAGATTAATCCTTTGTCAGTTGCTTCATTTGCAAATATTTTCTCCCATTCTGAGGGTTGTCTTTTGGTCTTGTTTATGGTTTCCTTTGCTGTGCAAAAGCTTTGAAGTTTCATTAGGTCCCATTTGTTTATTTTTGTTTTTATTTCCATTACTCTAGGAGCTGGGTCCAAAAGGATCTTGCTGTGATTTATGTCATAGGGTGTCCTGCCTATGTTTTCCTCTAAGGGTTTGATAGTGTCTGGCCTTACATTTAGGTCTTTAATCCATTTTGAGTTTATTTTTGTGTATGGTGTTAGGGAGTGTTCTAATTTCATTCTTTTGCATATAGCTGTCCAGTTTTCCCAGCACCACTTATTGAAGAGGCTGTCTTTTCTGCATTGCATATTCTTGCCTCCTTTATCAAAGAAAAGGTGACCATATGTGCATGGGTTTATCTCTGGACTTTCTGTCCTGTTCCATTGATCTATATTTCTGTTTTTGTGCCAGTACCACACTGTCTTGATTACCGTAGCTTTGTAGTATAGTCTGAAGTCTGGGAGCCTGATTCCTCCAGCTCTGTTTTTCTTTCTCAAGATTGCTTTGGCTATTCGGGGTCTTTTGTGTTTCCATACAAATTGTGAAATTTTTTGTTCTAGTTCTGTGAAAAATGCCAGTGGTAGTTTGATAGGGATTGCATTGAATCTGTAGATTGCTTTGGGTAGCATAGTCATTTTCACAATGTTGATTCTTCCAATCCAAGAACATGGTATATCTCTTCATCTATTTGTATCATCTTTAATTTCTTTCATCAGTGTCTTATAATTTTCTGCATACAGGTGTTTTGTCTCCTTAGGTAGGTTTATTCCTAGGTATTTTATTCTTTTTGTTGCAATTGGTAAATGAGAGTGTTTTCTTAATTTCACTTTCAGATTTTTCATCATTAGTGTATAGGAATGCAAAAGATTTCTGTGCATTAGTTTTGTATCCTGCTACTTTACCAAATTCATTGTTTAGCTCTAGTAGTTTTCTGGTAGCATCTTTAGGATTCTCTATGTATAGTATCATGTCATCTGCAAACAGTGACAGCTTTACTTATTCTTTTCCGATTTGGATTCCTTTCATTTCTTTTTCTTCTCTGATTGCTGTGCCTAAAACTTCCAGAACTATGTTGAATAATAGTGGTGAGAGTGGGCAACCTTGTCTTGTTCCTGATCTTCGTGGAAATGGTTTCAGATTTTCACCATTGAGGACGATGTTGGCTGTGGGTTTGTCATATATGGCCTTTATTATGTTGAGGTAAGTTCCCTCTATGCCTACTTTCTGGAGGGTTTTTATCATAAATGGGTGTTGAATTTTGTTGAAAGCTTTCTCTGCATCTATTGAGATGATCATATGGTTTTTCTCCTTCAGTTTGTTAATATGGTGTATCACATTGATTGATTTGTGTGTATTTAAGAATCCTTGCATTCCTGGGATAAACCCCACTTGATCATGGTGTATGAGCCTTTTAATGTATTGTTGGATTCTGTTTGCTAGTATTTTGTTGAGGATTTTTGCATCTATGTTCATCAGTGATATTGGCCTGTAGTTTTCTTTCTTTGTGACATCCTTGTCTGGTTTTGGTATCAAGGTGATGGTGGCCTCGTAGAATGAGTTTGGGAGTGTTCCTCCCTCTGCTATATTTTGGAAGAGTTTGAGAAGGATAGGTGTTAGCTCTTCTCTAAATGTTTCATAGAATTCGCCCGTGAAGCCATCTGGTCCTGGGCTTTTGTTTGTTCGAAGATACTTAATGACAGTCTCAATTTCAGTGCTTGTGATTTGTCTGTTTATATTTTCTATTTCTTCCTGGTTCAGTCTCAGAACGTTGTGCATTTCTAAGAATTTGTCCATTTCTTCCAGGTTGTCCATTTTATTGGCATAGAGTTGCTTGTAGTAATCTCTCATGATCCTTTGTATTTCTGCAGTGTCCGTTGTTAGTTTTCCTTTTTCATTTCTAATCTGTAAAGGTTTCATTTCTGTCTGTAAATGTTTTAATTTCTCCATCAAATCTGAATGAAATCCTTGCTGGGTAGAGTAATCTTGGTTGTAGGTTTTTCCCTTTCATCACTTTAAATATGTCCTGCCAGTCCTTTCTGGCTTGCAGAATGTCTGCTGAAAGATCAGCTGTTAACCTTATGGGGATTCCCTTGTATGTTATTTGTTGGTTTTCCCTTACTGATTTTAATATTTTTTCTTTGTATTTAATTTTTGATAGTTGGATTAATATGTGTCTTGGTGCATTTCTCCTTGGATTTATCCTGTATGGGACTCTCTGTGCTTCCTGGACTTGATTAACTATTTATTTTCCCATATTAGAGAAGTTTTCAACTGTAATCTCTTCCAATATTTTTTCAGTCCCTTGCTTTTTCTCTTCTTCTTCTGGGACCCCTATAATTTGAATGTTGGTGTGTTTAATATTGTCCCAGTGTTCTCTGAGACTGTCCTCAATTCTTTTCATTCTTTTTTCTTTATTCTGCTCTGCGGTAGTTATTTGCACTATTTTATTTTCCAGGTCACTTATCCGTTTTTCTGCCTCAGTTATTCTGCTATTGATCCCTTCTAGAGAATTTTTTTTTTATTGAATTTCATTTATTGTGTTACTCATGATTGTTTGCTCTTTAGTTCTTCTAGGTCCTTTTTAAACGTTTCTTGTATTTTCTCCATTCTATTTCCAAAATTTTGGATCATCTTTACTATCATTTTTCTGATTTCTTTTTCAGGTAGTCTGCCTATTTCCTCTTCGTTTGTTAGGTCTGTTGGGTTTTTACCTTGCTCCTTCATCTGCTGTTTGTTTTTCTGTCTTCTCATTTTGCTTAACTTACTGTGTTTGGGGTCTCCTTTTTGCAGGCTGCAAGTTCGTAGTTCCCGTTGTTTTTGGTGTCTGTCCCCAGTGGCTAAGGTTAGTTCAGTGGGTTGTGTAGTCTTCCTGATGGAGGAGACTGGTGGCTGTGTTCTGGTGGATGAGGCTGGATCTTGTCTTTCTGGTGGACAGGTCCATGTCTGGTGGTGTGTTTTGGGGTGTCTGTGACCTTATTATGATGTTAGGTAGCCTCTCTGCTAATGGGTGGTGTTGTGTTCCTGTCTTGCTAGTTGTTTGGCATAGAGTGTCCAGCACTGTAGCTTGCTGGTCGTTGAGTGAAGCTGGGTGCTGGTGTTGAGATGGAGATCTCTGGACGATTTTTGCCGTTTGATATTACGTGGAGCTGGGAGGTCTCTTTTGGACCCGTGTCCTGAAGTTGGCTCTCCCACCTCAGAGGCACAGCACTGACTCCTGGCTGGAGCACCAAGAACCTTTTGGGAGGTCTGAGGTCTTCTGCCAGCGTTCAGTAGGTGTTCTGTAGGAGTTGTTCCACATGTGGATGTATTTCTGATGTATTTGTGGGGAGGAGGGTGATCTCCGCGTCTTACTCTTCTGCCATCTTGAAGCTCCTCCTCTGTACTCACTCTTTTTTTCCTTTGTGCTTTGTCTAATTTCACTTGCTCCTAGGGTTCTGCATGCAGAGGCCTCACCCCCTGCACTTGAGATCCGATTTCCTAGTGCAGAACGGCTGTGCCGACACCTCAGCTCGCGGGGCCCGGTGCAGACTCTACACCATCAATTGTATCATTCACAAAGATCTTGATGAGCAGTTTTTGTTTTAGAAGTTATTCTGTGGCAACAGGTGAAGGAGGAGGTTAGCTTTTCCTGAATGTATTAGAGCAAAGCCAACTCTTCTTGGCAACCAGGTGATAAAAATTCAGTCTTCAGATCACCTTTTGGTAAGCTCACAGAATTTAAGCTTTCTCCTGGAAGGATGAGATTCTAGGCAGAGGGAGCTGAATGTGCAAAGATGCTTAAGTGTGGCTTTTGCGGGACGAAGGACTTGCTCTGTAGTTGGAGCATAGACTAAAAGATCCAGAGGAAGGCAGGAGATGGTTTAAAAAGTAAGCAGGGAGCTTCCCTGGTGGTGCAGTGGTTGAGAGTCTGCCTCCTGATGCAGGGGACGCGGGTTCGGGCCCCGGTCCGGGAAGACCCCACATGCTGTGGAGCGGCTAGGCCCGTGAGCCATGGCCGCTGAGCCTGCACGTCCGGAGCCTGTGCTCCGCAATGGGAGAGGCCACAACAGTGAGAGGCCCGTGTACCGCAAAAAAAAAAAAAAAAAAAATGTAAGCAGGGGCAGGTTCAAGTGTACCAACATTGCATATTAATTGAATACCAACTACATGCCATGGACTGCATCAGTAAATAAGGTAGTCACAACCTCTTGTTTTCAAGGAGATTTTGGAACCTGAAGGGCCTTGACTAGCAGGCTGAGCAGTTTGGATTTTATTTTGCAGATTATGGGGAATGGTGAAAGTGTGTGAAGTGATGGAATGACATCCTTAGAAAAGTATTTTGAAAGATCATCCTATGGAGGAGCAGGCAAGAGGAGGCTTATTGGCTAGAAGGCCACTGCAAATGTCCACACAAGAGATGGCAAAGACCTAAACAGCAGTGATGCAAAGATATTTAGAAAGCAGAATTGATGGGATTCGATGATCAATTTTAAGTGGGTGCTAAGTTAGGAGAGGAATGAGATAACTCTCAGGGTTCTACCTTGAACAACTGGTTATACATTGAGCAAACATGAGAAATCAGTGACACATAAAGTTTCTAGAAGCCCAGCACAGAGCCTGTTGAAGACTATGTACTCAGTAACACTGGCTCTGGTTAAAAAACCTACCCAGTGCTTGACTCAGAGTCGATGCTTAATACCTATTTGTTGAGGGAAAATTAGAATTCCATGTTTATTAAACTTCACCAGTTCTAGTTCAACCAGTACAAAACCTAAGCACCATATTCCAATACCTAAGAATGAAACAATGCAGCAGGAAGAGAAATTTAAGACATGATCATTATTCTTGAAAAGTGGACAATCCAGTAGGAGAAACACGATATACCCTTTGGCAAGTGGTATAAGAATCGATGGTCACTACTTGATTCATCTGGGTAGAATTCAATCGGTCTTGCAAAATATAATGAGTAAGGTTCTTCCATGTGACAAAAAGCCATAAATATGCCAAGCACTTATAGGAGTTCAACCTATATTAATTGGATCTCAAATGAAATCTGCTCAATATGGCAACCATTTCATTTTAGACTTTGCTCTGAAGAACAGCGTTTCAGTCTCCTCTTCTTGCTGGACTTGCTAGTTCCCACTACTTTTCTTGCTTGGACCCTCACCCTAATCCTAACACAATTCCTCTACCTGGAATGCTAGCCAATATTTCTGTTTTGCTTTAGAGTTCACAGGATCCTTTCAGCATTGACTAGTTACCTTGCCATTCATTCAATAATTTTCCACCACCAGGTAATATGTCTTCCATTATTCCCTAGATTTTATTCTTCAAATTTTCTTGTTATTGGCTTTTCACATGTTATCTTCTATTCACAAGCAGACAAACCAACCTTCCTTGAAGTCAAGGTCATTCATTATATAAAAGGAACTGATCTGGGGTGTCCAACTCAGGTGAAGGTTTTCTAGAACTTTTTGAATTTTTCTGCAGTGCTACAGTTTATATTATAAACCTCTATTCTACCAGGTGGCAGAGACTTAATCTCAGTCAACTTGGGGATGCCCCTGCGTCTAGAGGAAATCAGGTCTAGAGGAAATCACTGGGTCCTTTTTGGAATTTTCCCACACTAGCATATTCCGAGATGTCCACTGTCCTGTCCGGTCCTGAGTCTGTCAAGTCATAAAGGTTGTTCCTGCCTCTTATTTTACACCCTTTAAAATCCCTCAAATCTGGCAGTTGTCCTTGAATGGGACATGGAATTCAAGCTGCTTTCTCTCATCATGCTGGGTCCTAAAAAAACTTGGTGAAGCTCTCTAAGCCACACCTGCCCAGATGCAACACCCAGTCACTATGCTCTGGCATCTTGCCCACCTCCTTGAAGTTTAACACACAGAAAGGGACACAGACCCTCTCTATCAGGGATCCTCTAAACCTGTGTAGGGTTTCTATTAAAACTCCAGCCCTGCACAGGGGTGGTGATCAAGGCAGAACATGGAACTTCCTTTCTCAAGGACCCATAATTGGGTAAAATACATGTTGCTTTGTTTTTGCCTCTTTTCTTTCGCTCCTGAAAGAACCTTTCTGTAGTCTTTGGGGCTCTAAGTCCTTCTCTGATTCGTCGTGTATCTTGATTTGGGAATCTAATATTTATGTTCTGAGTTCTGTTTGTTTACATTTAAGGACTTGGCTTTTGAAATTCTAAGGAATCAGCTCTCTTTTCCTTTCTCCATATTCTGTAGCCTTGTCCATTTTCTTAGTTCACAGTGACTCTCTTGGGCAAAGGGAGCCAAATGTACTTGGAAGTAAAGATTTTTTTAAAAGTCTTGGTTAATGTATCAAAATAGTATCTTGCCCATTTATCTTCCTCCTCTTTCTTTCAGAAAACACTGGTCTGGAGTTAGGAGGGATCTAGACAGGATGATGGTTTGGTTGTCACATTCTAAGATCTTTAGCAGGCTGATCTCTTCTGTAAGACCCACAGCAGTGATTTTCAAATGCAGATGATTTTCAGAGACTCCTTAGGAGATGCTGACTCAGTTTCATGGAATGGAGTTGGAGATTGAGGAATTTTATTTTTTTAAACACCTTCCTAGGTCTAGATCAGTGATTCTCAATCTTTGGCCTGTGTCAGAATCATCTGAAGGGTTTGTGGAAGCAGATTGCTGAGCCCCACTGCCAGAGTTTCTGGTCTAGTAGGTGTGGGGTAAAACCTGGGATTTTGCTTTTCCAGTAAGTTCCAAGAGGATGTTGAAGCTGTTGCTGGTTTGGGGACCCCGCTTCCAGAACGGCTGCCCTAAGCGAGTGGGTCTCACACTTTGCTGCATTTTGGAATCATCTGGTTAGCTTTAACAAATCTTAGTGTTGAGACTACACCCCATACCAAATCTGTCAACACCTCTGGCAGTGGGAAAGAGGTACCAGTAATATTTAAAGCTCCCCAGGCAATTCCAGTGGGCCTCGGAATGACTAGAGAACAGTTCTCTAATCCTTTGATTCTCAGGCTTCAATGAGTGCTCAGATCACCTGGGTGTTTAGTTAAAACACAGCTTCTGATTCAGTAGATCTGAGATGGAGCAAACACTGGGAATTTCTTGAGGTATAATTTACATACAAGAAAATGCACTAATTTTAAGTGAACAGCTTGATGGGTTTTGACAAACGTGTGTGCCTGTGTCGGCACTACTACCATCGAGGTATAGGATGTTTTCAACACTCTGACGGGTTTCCCCAGGCCCCTCACAGGCAGCTCCCCGGTCCTGACTCTCAGCTCCAGTTCTCACTAAGCTGCTTTCTGTCACTACAGATTAATCTTGCCTGTTCTAGAATTTCACATAAACGGAATTATACAGCATGTATTCTTTTATGTCTAGCTTCTTTTGCTTGCTCATTAGAGATTCTTCACTTTTAATAAGATCTCAGTTACGTAGACCACATTTACTTCTCCAAAGCAAGGCACTTAAGGACTTCGGCAGGAATTTTTGACTCATGGTGTTTAGCCCAGAGACTTCAGCATGCTTGGTATTTATTACGTAGGATGTATTAGCAGTTAACACCAAAGCCCTGCACCTCAACGTGGCACACGTCGCCCTCGTTGTCACTTTATGCCTCTATATTCGAGTGATAAGGTGTTTCTTTTCTCGGCTTTGACAATTTGGGGAATTGCAAAGCTCAGGAGGAGGTCAGATAAGATGCCTGCAACTGCATTTTAGAAAAATGATGTGTAATATCCACTTTATGACATCTAAATGAGGTCTTCTTTTAGCTGTGTCCCTGGGTTGTGCCCACTGCTAACTTTAATAAACCCACATGCTTGTACCCATCTTTCATCATGTCACCAAATTTAAAGAATACGGTGTTTGTTTTTATCTGTCTTGTGTCCCTTGTTAGATGAGAGTATATTTTATATTTCTTATTAGATGGCAACAGTTATTTCTGAAGTTTGATAGTTTATACCTTCACTGCTGTGAGGAAACTGAAGGGGGTTGGTGGGAGAAAAAAGCTTTTTGTTTGATTCTGCTCTGGGAACTGATTATGGGCATAAAAAAATAAAACAGTTCATACATTCGCCAGAGCTTATTGTATTATCAGGTAATACACCTGCCTCTCTGATAAATAGGGCTCCATAGAACAGTTAATAAAAGCCCGAGAGTTATTTGGTGCAGAAATACAACAGTATAAAGCTGCTCAAATGCAGTCCATAGCAATTTTTTTCATCGTAAGGAAGGTCTTGAAATTCTAACAGTAATTGAAGGAGTTGCTTTGCTCACCATCAGAATGGGGGTCGGGGGGAGTTTCCCATTTCACCTGAAATCTTTCAGGAAATCTAGTCTCAGGAGTTGGATACTTTTGCAAACAAACAAAAAATAATGCACCGCAAATCCCACTCATGCATGGCTTTGCGTTTTTACAGAGCTCTTCCACACACATTATCTCTGGATTCTCACAATAGCCATGTGTGTTAGGCTGTACAGACACCATCTCTCTTTGGCCCATGGAGATATGCAGCTCAGAGACATCAAAGGACTTACCCAAGCCACACAGGCCACTGGGAGAAGTTGGCTCTGGGACTCTGTGGCCAGTCACCGTCCCCATAATGTCTGAGAAAAACAAGTTTGTAATAAACCCAAAGATACTATGGTGTTGTGTTTTATAAAATGGTAGCTCACAGAGTGTTTTTTTTTAATTTTTTTAATTGAAGTATAGTTGATTTACAATGTTGTGTTAATTTCTGCTGTCAGCAAAGTGATTCAGTTATACATATATAAACATTCTTTTTTAAATATCAGTATTTTCAATCTTCTTTTATTGTCATTTTCCTTTTTTTCTTAAATAGAAGACAGTAAAGCCTGGATAATGATAAACTCTGATTATTGGATTACTAGATTACTAGAATCTTAGTAGCTTAGGCTTACAAGTAGATGACCAAAAAATTTATTGTTCAAACTGGGATACTCCTGAAAGTGGAAGGTGGCACTGTTAATCATTACATTGGGCTGAGACATAAACCAGAACTGTGTACAGCAAACAAGACTGTATGGTTACCCTACCTAGGACTGCCTGTGGAAATTCTGTTGTCTTAACCCACATGAGAGAAAAGTTCTCTTTAATCAAACAAGAAGTATGATTTCTCCAAGAAATACAGAAGACAGAGCTCCTGAAGGAAGAAGCTTCTTGTTTTTTCCCCACCACTCCCAGAATTATCAGCTCTCACGCCTATCATGGGTCCTGTGCCTAGACTACTTCTGTTAGCTTCCTGGAGCGCTTGTAACAGCGTACCACAAACTAGGTGGCTTAAAACAACAGAAGGGTACTGTCGCACAGATCTGGAGGCTTGAAGTCCAAAAGTAAGTGGTTGTCTGGTTCTACTCCATTGGAAGCTTCTAGGGAAGGATCTTACCTTCCCTTGCCTCTTTTCAGTTCCTGGTGGCCCCAGGCATGCCTTGGCTCGTAGGGACATAACTTCAGTCTCTGCCTCTGTCTTTGTATGATCGTTTCTCTGTGTGTCTCTCTCTTTACATTGTATTCTCCTCTTATTAGGACACCAGTCCATATGGAAGCAGGGCCCACCCTATTAATGACATCTGCGAAGACCCTATTTCCAAATAGGGTCCCATTCACAGGTACTGGCGGTTTAGGACTTCAACATATCTTTTAGGGGGACACAGTTCAACCTATAACATTATCCTGCTTGAGCAAAAACTTATTTCTCTTTTGCTCTTTTTAGCATAGCTTAGACAGGATAGTATTTCAAAAGGAACTTCCGTGAAATTTAATTGGGAAAATAGCAGCACTATTTCCAAAGAACTGTTTTCAGTAAAAGCAGCAAAGAGTTCTTTATGTCAGGATAATCAAATTATCAGGGGTAATGTCAGAGATGCTTGCCACGCTTTTCCCACCTGAGCTTCTGTCTGTTTCGCAGATGAGGCCTGTGGGAACAAGCTTGTTTTTCTAAGACTGGAAGCTCTTGTTCTTTGATATATCATCCTGTTCACAGTTAAATCCCAGCTTCCCCAAACTAATCCTTTTTATCTCTTTCAAATAGTCTTTTCCAGCCAAGGATATCCCACTCAGTGCTGTGGGAGGAATCTGTCTAAGTTACCATTCATTGACACACATACGTCCAAAGTGAATGATTTTGCTTTTCCTTACCCAGGTTATAAGCGTGGTTCTTTCTGGAAAATTCTGAGAGGGTATACTCTGGTTTTTTCCTCTTCTTTCCTCTCCAGTCTCCACACAGAAAAGTCTGCATCATAATATTACAGAGCAGTAGGTTCCCTCTTTTCTGATGCAGTTGGGGCTGGTAGTTGTAGTTCAAAAGACAGAGATTATAAATATATACATACACACACACACACAATTTTAAGATAATTATATAAGCAGATGGTAACAATAAAATATAGAATTTTACATTGCTTAGAATAACATAATTTTTATAGTATGCGCCAATATTTTTTAAAAAAGTTATGATAACATCAACTCAGGGTGTTCAATGTAAAAACTAATTCCTGTGTATCTTTATTTACTGTAGTAATATTTTTTGGCAGTAATATTGATTCCATATCTCTTATTCTTCTCCATCTTCCTCATCTTTAGATTCATTTGTTTCCGTCATGGATAATACAATTTCTGTTATCATCTGTAATTTCACTTTCCAACATATAATCTCCATTAATTATTTGTTGTCTGTTCTTTTTCTTCAGTATGTTACACATCAGGGGACTACTGTAAAATGTCTCCCCGTTAGTGCTGAATAAATGGATATCAGGCCTTTTTTTTTTAAGATAAAAGTTGAAACCCATCACTTGCTGTAAAACTTTTAGTTCTGACAATTTTTTGGACACATGGATAATCTTTTGATTATATGGCCATGGATTTCTTGGTTGGAGTTCCATCTCATCATTTTTGGATTTACCGTACCCACAATGCATCCTTAATTATTTACAATTTGGATTATAAAGTGGGTCTAGAGTTAATAATATTGTACCAACATCAGTTCCTGATTTTGATAATATACTACAGTTATGTGTTATTGTCACCGGGGAGCTGGGTGAAGGATACATGGGAATGCTTTGTACTATTTTTACAACTTCTTATGAATCAAATATTTCAATTAAAATTAAGAAAGTGGAATTGGAACTTGAAGGCCCACATTAAGATATTTGAGTGAATTCTTTTGAATTTGTATATGTTTTACACCAAAACTTTTACAGTTGTCTTACTTATAGCTATTTCAACAATAGTTTTTTGAATCTCACCTTTATTTTATTGCAGAAACTAAGCATTTAACTTAATTTCTGAGGAACAACTATTTTTCCACTTACTAGTGCAAAGTGAAAATTGAAAACTGTAATTATAGTCATAATCGCAACAGGCATAAATAAGTTTATAAACAGGTGGAGCTCAGTATATAGCCCAACGTGGGGCTGAGTACTTGGATGTTCTTGGTGTGCTATAGCTGGCTGTAGCAATTGAACCACACTTTTTCTAGAGTTAATGTAGAGGAAATTTATCCCACAAGCTGATTACATGCAAAAGACGGTTAATAATGCTTCTACTGTATAACAAGTGCATAATCATTCGATAGCAGTTCTCTCACACCCGTCTCACAGACGAGGAAATTAAGGCCTCAAAAGTTATAGGGACTGCCTGAAGACATATTGACTTAGAGGCAACACTGAGCTTAGAACGGATTTTTCCCAGTCTCTGAGTTCATGAATATTCCCGTATTGGTATCCTTTTGTGAAGGTCCTGAGTGAACAGTCTGTGGGACTCTAATTGACTCAATTTGATTTGTAGGCTGGGTGACCACACTGATTTTAGCTTGAGGAAATTTGTAAAATTTTAAATTTTTTTGGCTGAAAGGCATGCTCCTTCTTGCTTGTTCTTAAAAACCATATTCAGGTTTGAAAATTTAGACACTCTCGAAAACTCTTCTCATCCCACTGAAAAAGAATGTTAAGCAGTTTGGAAGTCCTTGGGTCTCCAAATCACTTATTCTGGTCTCCTTCCACTGAACACGAAAGTTCAGCATTGGGAGGTTTTGCTCCCATTTTGTTTTAGTAAGATTTACACTGCTGTCTTCTCCAGGCTGTCAATTCTGAGAATTCCCAGGAAGAAAAAAGAGGGAGCAGGGAATGGGTGAAATCTTGGGGGAAGTGCATGAAAACACAGTAGGACATACTTGTGTTTGAAAAACAAGATTTTGTTTTTCTCTTCTAAAGGAATTTTATTAAAAAACAATAGTTTTATCAAAGAACAAGATCTAGAACATCTACTAACAATAGCAGGTATAGATCTTCCTGTGTATTTTTAACATTGCCTTGACCTGTTTGCACAAGAGTAAATGTCATCAAAAAGTGAAACATCCAGCTCATTATCCAGATGTTCGGAGAATCTAGGTGGAGAACAGAACACTTTTCCAAGTTTTTAACCCTCCTTCTTTCATAAACTAGCATGCTACCTTGTAAAATAATTCTAGGGAACTGTAGTTAAAGAAAAATTCAAAGGGTCTCTACAGCAGGACTTGTAAACCTTCAGATGCTGCGTTTCATTGGGAATCTCTAAAAGGAGACTGCACTATAAAGATTCCTCAATTATATTTGGTCAGAGAACCTTTGGAAATCACTGAATATCTTTTAGGATTGATATCACAGAGAGATTAGTTTAGGAAATGTTGATTTTCAAGCAACTTCAAGGGAAATGACTTTCCCCCTTTTGACCTGATTCTTTAAGCCAATGCCTCAAACATACTTGGAGGGGCAAATACGTTGGAAATTATTTTCACTATTATTCCTTCAACTTTATTCCCAGGAAAAGTAAGCCGTTATTTCTCACGAGCCCAAAAGCAACTACTATGTTGTAATTTATTTTTTAAAAAATTTATTTATTTTTATTTATTTATTTTTGGCTGTGTTGGGTCTTTGTTGCTGCCTGCGGGCTTTCTCTAGTTACGGTGAGCGGGGGCTACTCTTCATTGCGGTGCACGGGCTTCTCATTGAGGTGGCTTCTCTTGTTGCAGAGCACGGGCTCTAGGCATGCGGGCTTCAGTAGTTGCAGCACGCGGGCTCAGTAGTTGTGACTCCCGGGCTCTAGAGCGCAGGCTCAGTAGTTGTAGCGCATGGGCTTATTTGCTCTGCGGCATGTGGGATCTTCCTGGATCAGGGCTCGAACCCGTCTCCCCTGCATTGGCAGGTGGATTCTTAACCACCGCCCCACCAGGGAGGCCCACAACCACTACTTTTAGGACTACTTTTTGCATGACTTCTGGTTAATTAGATACTACACTTCATTTGATATGATGATTCATCAGTCTAATATTTCCTTTTTAAAAAATTACCTCTTAAATGATAGTATTTTCTTACTCAGAAACTCACTCCCACCTTGTAACTTATTTTAGAGCTGTGAGTGCACACATATTTGCCAGAGTCTTTTATGAAAATATTACAAAAGTGTGCTCTAGTAGAATTGGGCTGGAATCTGTAAAACCAAAGCCCTTTATAAGGCTGCTGTTGGAGGGTAGTCATGAGATGGAGGGTCTGGTAGGTGTTATTTTATAAAGCTGTGTTGTGGCAGAGTGTGGGTAGAGCTGGGAGTTATGGCTTCACAAGTTCTATAACAGCACCATAGAAAAAGATCATGCCACACTGGCTTTGCACTTGTCTGTTCCTATCATTTTTAAGACTTACCTAATGTAATGTATAGTTGTTGGCATTTTCATTTTTTTACAGTACAGGTGGAAAAATGGGAATAGTGAAATGAGTAAAGAGTTTGGTATATAGCCAACACTCAACAAAGTGTTTAGTACCTGAAAAAAATGAAAATGGTATCAAGAACCAGTAGTACACTCTTATAGTCCAGAGGGCCCTTTCTTAAATTGGGGAAGCTCATTTTACAAACTGCTAGTTTCACAAGGACAATCTTAACACGCACTGAGAAAGGTGGTTTTAATTAAAGCTATGATGCTTCATCATCTGAAATTTGTTTATTGCTTCATGGATCTGATTTTTGAAGAGCAGGGGATGAATAAATTCTTAAATGTGAAACTTGGGTCAGAAGAATTAGAAGGCAAATTAATTTTAAAGTGTAACCAAGAGCATAAACATATTTGCTTCTGTCTGGAACCAACTATAAACTTGGTTTCTGCTTATGAAGAAACAAAGCCTGTTGCTACATAATGCCAACATATCTGCTTGTCTGTCAGTGTGAAACTAGAACATCTGGATGTCTGGATAAGGATAAAACATTTCTAGCTGACTTGGTCCATACATATGATATGAAGACCACTGGAACCAAAAGCAGCACTCATTCAATATCACAGGTTGTCTGAATAGCTTTGCAGCAAAGCTTGTCCGATTTGATTCTCTGAGATGTTTAAAACGTCAAAAGTTACTGGGATTTATTAAAGGTGACTGCCTGCTTGTTGTCTATATCTAGACAGTATCTGAGTCCCAAGCGAAATGGTTATACACATAAGTTATATAAAGAAAACTAAACCTATAGGTTATAACCCTAGAAAACAATGTGCGTGTGTAAAGTAAATGAAGGATAAAGCTCAAGAGGCAGGATCCTTTCTACTAGCAGAGACTGGGTGCAGGCTTTTTCCATTGTTCTACCTTGATTTTAGTATCTCTAGTGTTAGAAGAAATATCTCCGAAGTGTCATCTATAATGTGTTGTGCTCTGAAGAGCAGAATTTTTCCTCAGTTTCCAAAGTGCTTAAAAATTCATCGTCAAGACAAGAGATAACAAGTGTGAGGATGTAGAGAAAAGGGAACCCTTGTGCACTGTTGGTGGGAATGTATGTTGGTGCAGATACTGTGAAATTAAAAACAGATCTACCATATGATCCAGCAATTCTATTTATGGATATATATCCAAAGGAAATGAAAACAGGATATTGAAGAGATATCTGCACCCCCATGGTCATTGTTCACACTCGCCAAGGTATGAAATAACCTAAGTGTCAACAATGAATGGATAAAGAAGATGTGGTATATATTATTCAGTAATGAGAAGGAAGGAGATCTTGCCATTTACAGCAACATGAGTGGAATTTTGAGGGCATTATACTAAGTGAAATAAGCCAGACAGAGAGAGACAAATACTGCAAGGTACCACTTATGTGAGGAATCTAAAAAAAAAAAAAAAGTCAAACTCATAGAAACAGAGACTAAAAAAGTGGTAAAGTGGTTGCCAGAGGCTGGTGGGTGGGGGAGATAGGGAGGGCTTGGTAAAGGGGTACAGACTTTCAGCTATAAGATGAATAAGGTCGGGCCTCCCTGGTGGCGCAGTGGTTGAGAGTCCGCCTGCCGATGCAGGGGATACGGGTTCGTGCCCTGGTCTGGGAGGATCCCATATGCCGCGGAGCGGCTGGGCCCGTGAGCCATGGCCGCTGGGCCTGCGCGTCCGGAGCCTGTGCTCCACAGCGGGAGAGGCCACAACAGTGAGAGGCCCGCATACTTCAAAAAAAAAAAAGATGAATAAGGTCTGAGGATCTAGTGTATAACATGGTGACTATAGTTGATCACACTGTATTACATAACTGAAATTTGCTAAGAGAATAGAACTTAAATATTCTCACCAAAAAAGATAAATATGTGAGGTAATGGATGTGTTAATTGACTAGAATGAGGAGAATCCTTTCACCATCATCACGATGTACACTTTAAATATCTTACAGTTTTATTTGTCAACTATACCTCAATAAAACTGGAAAAAAATAATCCCAAGGGAGATTCTGTTAATGTGTTTTCTTTCCAGCTGTATTGTTAAGTCTCCAAGGGCAAGACTGCTGTCTTAATCAGCTTTGTGTATTCAGTGATAAGCATGCTGTAAGTGCCCAACAAAGATTTGTTGTCTGAATGAATGAATGAATCAATGAATGGCTTGCTGGGCGGGTGGGAGAATGGTCAATCCAGTCTCTGTGATGGCAGCTGCTTTCCCCAGTGACCCTGTAGCCTGGTGTTACACCAGGTGGAAGTATGTTCCATGGGACACCTGCATCTGAATCCTTAGGGGACTTTCTAAAAATGCACATTCCACCTGAGACAGAATCTCTGAAGTTGGACCTCAGAATCCTGCATTTGTAGCTTTAGCAGGTTCCCAGGTGATCCTCATACACACTGAGATGGACAACCGTCGGTAGTTATGCAGCTCTGTTTCCCATCTCTGTAAAAATAACATCTTAAGGTCACATAGCTTTCATCAGTGAAACAACTTGCAGAATCAGCTTTTTGAATGTTGAGTTTGCTACATTTGCTTGCACCAGATGAGGAGAGAGAGCGATCACACAGCTGCTCTATCCTTTAGCTGGGAGTCACAAGCATGTGAGATCTGTGATTAAATTCTATGGACAAAAATTCTGCCTTCTATTTTAATTTAAAACATTTCCATTTAAAAATGAAATAATTGAAAAGCCCCATGTTTTAAAAAAAATATGTAGTTAACATAACAAATAGATGATCTCTGATACATATCTGTCCCTAATTAGTCTGCTTTTAATCAAAGCAATAAAAATACATGATTTAAAAATTGTTCAGAAGGCCTAAATAAAAAACCATGTGTTTACTGTCTCTACACAATGCCATTTTCCAGAGAACATCCCTTTTAGACATTTCCTCTTTTAGGTCTGATGTTACCTCTATCTGTTGGTTAGGATGTGTTTATCTAGAAGTAATTGAAAACCTGAATAAAGTGGCCTCAACATTTTAGATATTTATTTTCTCACATCAAAAAAAGACTGAACATAGGTTGTTCTAGATCTCACTCAGCAGTAAAACAATTAAAAAAATTATTCTGTCTCTCTCTAGTTCCATGGGGTTATATTTAATTCATTATTGTTTCATCATTTTCTTGTTACCTCACGGTCACAAGATGGCTGCTCCTACTCCATTATCATGGATATGTTCCAGGCAGGAGGAAGGACAAAGAATTGTTATCTTGCATCTGAGACTTTTATTAAGAAGCCCATTATTTATTAGGAGCACCCCATTAGACTTCCTCTTCTATGTCACTAGCTAGAACTGAGCCAAATGGTCTCCCCTAGGTGGGACATTCGTTACTTCAAGAGGAGCTTTGTAAAATCTCTTATACTAGGGGCCCTCATGTGCAGAAAAGGGAGGGTTTTTCTCAGGGTGGTGAAATCTACCCTAGTTACCTAATTTTCCTTTGGCAGTTTATTCACTTTCTTTAGAGAGGAGTTCTCTTGTTCTTTTAATGGTGGTAGGTGTTTCTCATGGGAATATCATGTCAGGTAGGAGGCACAGAGAGAGCACTGTGTGTGTGTGTGTGTGTGTGTGTGTGTGTGTGTGCGCGCGTGCACCTGCACCAACAAGGGGATAGATAACGTGCATTGCTGACTAATACAGTGGCCGGTTGGTAGAGTTTGTTAGTGTCTCCTCTTGGGAACTCTTTCTCACTCCTTTTCTCCACTGTCCTTGCAATGGGTTCAAGGACAAATTCAAGACACATTCAGTGTCTGGCGTTTCCATGAGTCTCCCTGGGGCAGATGGGCTCTTTCTCTTGGTTCCAGCCTCTTCCTGCTTACTTGGGGCTTCCTAGTTACATTCTGCCCATCCCAAGTTTTTGTTCAGAAATGTGTTAACTTTCCTTGCTTGCTGATGGTCTTCCACCCATTGCCTTGGTGTTTGCTTTTCTATCACTTTCATTATACTGCAGTCTAAGAGTAAGGTGATAATGAAAGCTTTTGTACTAGTTTCATTTTGAACCCCATATTTCTGAACTCTTTCTATGTCTACTTGACCTTCCTTTCTCTCACAGTGACTTATGGTTTTAGGCTTAGAAAAATGTTTTCTGTTCTTTTCTGTAGTCTTGGTTGCCTTGACTTTGTTTTCACCCCAGATAACTTTTTTTTTGTTTTCATCTCACCAAAAGCAATGTGCTTACGTCACTCCTTCACTAGAAATCCCCTCAGCGATCCTTGTGGCCAACCAGATAAAGTCCAAACCACGCAGCCGACCCATGCCCACCCTTCCAGTCTCCTCTCTCGTATTTCTTAATGCCCGCTCCACTCTCCAAGACCAACTCACTTACTTGTCTTCCCCCCAACATGCCTCTGAGCACGTTGAAGGCAGGGGCTAAGTCTTCTCTCTCTGTTAGTCTTCCTGGCTTGAGCCTTGCCATACAGTGTGGGCTTCATAAATGTTCATAGAATACGTTCATGGCTACATTCAAATTTCTTCCCCAACCGGTTACGTCCCTGCTCAAACTCCAGATGCTTCACTCAGTTAAGAGGGTATATGCCTCAGTATTTTCTTAACTCTGCCTCTGAGTTCTCTGAAAATACCACCAGTAGAAGCACACAGCAACCTTGCCGTTTGCCTTTATTGCCTCCTGGTGACGTCTCTCCACCACTGCTGTCGTTTTACTGGACTTAACCTTTAAAAAATTGTTTTATTTACTTATTTTTGGCTGCGTTGGGTCTTCTTTGCTGTGCGCAGGCTTTCTCTAGTTGTGGCGAGCGGGGGCTACTCTTCATTGCGGTGCATGGGCTTCTCATTGCGTTGGCTTCTCTTGGCTGCAGAGCACGGGCTCTAGGCGCGTGGGCTTCAGTAGTTGTGGCTCTCAGGCTCTAGAGTGCAGGCTCAGTAGTTGTGGCCCACGGGCTTAGTTACTCTGTGGCATGTGGGATCTTCCCGGACCAGGGCTCGAACCCATGTCCCCTGTACTGGCAGGTGGATTCTTAACCACTGCGCCACCAGGGAAGCCCCTGGACTTAACCGTTACAGGAAAAACACAGGGTGACCCCATCCATCTTTACCTCCTTTATTTAATATACCTACACTGGTCAGATTTGCTCCTTAAAGTACAGAAAGAATAATGAGGTTTTCATGGGTCTCAAAGTCATGGAAATGCTGAGCTTTATGGTACCTTAGAAATTAACCAGAACAAACGTTTCCTCCAGGGATCAGGAGGCTCTGTGTGACCCAAGAGAGGGAAAGTGCTTTTCAGGGGCACACGGTGGGGTCGGTGGTAGAATTAAAATGAACGCCTGGTTCTCCAGGTGCACAATTCAGTGAGTGTTCTTTCTAGTTTGTCTAAGTGCATTCATACGCACACACGCACACATGCACACGAATATAGTATTTTCCAGTTAATGAAGTAGAAAATTGAACAAAAGTTTAACTACTTAGTGCTAACATATTTGAATTTATAAAGCTTTTTGAAGTTTTGTGTCTTGAGGTGCTCCAACAGGGATTTTTAGTGGGTGCAATATCAGCAATGTTTATGGGGAAAGTCTTCATTATGTGGGACTGTCCCAAGCACTGCAGCCCACTAGAATGTCAGTAATGCTCCCTAGATGTTGTGACAGCCTGCAAAGTCCCTGCCTGCATTTCCAAATTCCCTGTATGGAGGCAGTATTGCCCAGCTGAGAACCACTTTGTGGTTTTCAGAGCAAAGGAGGTAGAATGGGGCTGGTTATGCTGATTTGCCGTATTTATTTCCAGTCTAGCCCACACTGTGGCCTACTCAGGGATGTTTGTGCTTGACCAGGAATCGTCAATGTGAGGGAGAGGTGAGAGAGGAAATCGAGGAACTGAGGCCCAGGAGGAAGAACTGGGGGAGGGAGAGCTTGTGAGGCCCCCCCAAAATCCTACAATAAAAAAAAAAACTACCTGAAGGAACCTTTCCTGTTACTAAAATTCCCCAAGATCTGAGAAGGCAGGAACATGCCAAACTTGAGTAAGAAACATCTTTAAAAGTGCAAATTGAGTGAACCTTGTTAATGCTAAATGATAGGAAAGGCAGGGAAATGGCTTCTGCAGTGCGTGGCTCTGTTCAAGTTTTCCTAATGATTTGTCTCTCCTGTTGGGTTGCTGGGTTAGAAATGCCAATCATTTCCATAGAGGTGGAAACCAAGCATCCCTCTGGGCAGAAGTGAGGCCATAACTCTTTAAACAGGAGCTGGGTGAGGAGCTGGCGTAAGACCTGAAAAGTTGTTCTTGCTCAAAGAACCTGGAAACCGCAGAAGAAAGTCTGGATTTTGGCCAGGGATAAGATGTCAGCATGTTTCGGTCCTGTCTGATTTACTTGAAAGGGAGGGGGAGGCACAGGTGATGGCTTGGTGAGGGTACCAGGTAGTAGGGGTCACCGGGGTGGGGTCGGGTGGGAGGACATTTTTAGGAAACGTTTTTTCGGCTGTGGCCCACGGCACGGAACCTTAGTTCCCTGACCAGGGATGGAACCTGAGCCCCCTGCAGTGGAAGCACGGAGCCCTAGCCACTGGACCGCCAGGGAAGTTCCAGGAAACTCTTTTTTAAAAAACTCCTTCCTTTACTTGACGTACTTCATATTCCTGCAACTTTGTGTCCCTGTCTACCCCATTCCTTTCCTAGGAAAAACATCAAACTCTTTCAAGGTCCGTCTGTTAGACGGAGGTGTGTGTCAGTATGTGTTTCTGAAAACACATACTTAAGGGGTTGCTGTGAGAATGAAATAAATAAACATTTGAAGTGTTTTTCTCTGTTACTACATAGGCTCTGGACCAGAGAGACAGATTGCTTGGGTTTCAATGCCAGCTCTGCTGTGCCCCTTATTAGTTCTTTTACCCCAGGAAAGTTATTTAAAGTTTTTGTTTTTCAGTTTTTTCACCTGTAAAATGTGAATAATAATAGTACCATAGGAATGAAGTGAAGATTAAATAAATATTTATGAGGTATTAACAATATAAGGTCTTAAATTAGATGAATTACTATTTAAAATGTACCTAATAAGCATTATTATTAGTATTTGTTAAATACATACAGTAAGATGGATTAAAGACACCTGCTGTCCATCCACTTTCTTACCTTTGCTTCTTGTTGCAGTTCTTTGAAACCAAAATTCCATGTTGGGTTTGGTTTGGATGAGAACTGTGGCTGAATATTAGAAGGGTGCTAAAGGGATAGAAAAAACAACAAAATGAAAAAAGTTGGGACAGGAGGAAAAGATTGGCCAGTTGTGGCCTTAATTATGCCATATGTCTTGAGTCACCTGAGATGCTAGAAATAAAGTCATGACACGTCAAGCATCGAGCTACAGACTTTTAGGTCAGGATGGAAAAGCAGGAGGGAGCATGCATGGCCAGAGGCGAGAGTAGGGCCTGAAGGATGTTGGGTTAGGGGAGAACACTTAGCTGTTTTCTGGAGGTTTGGGGGAGCATGGCCCTCTACTTGTAAGAAATCCTTTACCCAAAGTGTAGGACTCTATCCAGAAGAATCCAGTAGGCATTGGTTCTGATGTTCTTTGCCTCACTGTTGTTAGACTTCCACACATAGAGGAGACACCCATCCTGTCTGTGAGTTCTGGAGAGGGGCTGACTGGAAATGAACCAGATGGGTCTGGCCTTTAAACTCCCCACCAGGTGCTTTGTAATTGTTTTCTTGTACAGGGAGGGAAGAGAAAGGGCATGCCCTGGGGGTCATCTACGTGGAGACCCTTTACTTATGCCATAAGGTAGAGTGGATGTGATTATTTTTGTACTTACATTGTGGAAACAGGTTCAGAGATGGTGAGTATCTTACCTAAGATAAATGTGAGAGTACACCCAACTCTATCTGACTCGAAAGTCACATGATTTTTTTAGAGTCAAACTTTTCAACTTTAGAGTAGTTCTAGAATTCCAGAAAAATTGTGAAGACAGTGCAGAGAGTTCCCATATATTCCACACCCAGTTTCCTCTATTTTTAACACTTAGTTTGGTACATTCGTCACAATTAATGAACCAGTATTGATACATTATTATAAAGCCCATATTTATTCAAATATCTTTAGTTTTACTGAATGTGCTTTTTCTGTTCCAGGATCCCATCCAGGATACCACATTTACATTTAGTTGTCACGTCTCCTTAGGTTCTTCTTGGCTGTGACAGTTTCTCAGAATTTCCTTACTTTTGATGATCTTGACAGTTTTGAGGAGTACTGGTCAGGTATTTTGTAAAATGTCCCTCAATTGGGGTTTTTTGGGATGGTTTTCTCATAATTAGATTGAGATTTTGGGGTTTGGGGGGTCGACCACAGAGGTCAGGGGCCATTCTCATCACCTCATATCAAGAGGACACGTTGTCAACATGGCTTATGGCTGTTGATGTTAAGCTTCATCACCTGGCTGAAATAGTGTTTGTCAGGTTTCTTCACTGAACCTTTTTTTGGACACTAACGTTAGAAACCAAGAGCTGGACGTTGGATGTGCTCATTGCTGCCGAGGTTGTGTCGTTTCTAGGTCATCACAGAGCAAAGAAATATATGCGTATTTACTAATCTGTTTATATACACAAATCTATAAATGTTTTTGTGTGTAACTATCTGTATGTGTATTAAGCTAAATGTGAATTCGTACTAATGTCTCCCACTAATCTGTTACCTCGTGGATCATTCTAGCCTTCTTCCCTTGTTTATCTGTAACCTCCTCCACTTCAGCAGTGAGAAACCTGGCCCCCACCAGCCTCCATTCATTCCCTTAATGGTTCACTTCCAGCATACGTGTGGTTTCAGAATTGTTAACCTGCACTTCTGTGGGAAATACATTTATCAACTACAGTATGGTGCTCATGCACAGTTCCTTTTGCCTTCAGTCTTACAGATTCCACTCATTTCCAAAGTTACTTAGGTCAGCACCTTTCCCCTCTGTCTCTTTCAGTAAAGTTGTTTCATACATTTGTAATACAGCTGTATTTTTTGATCACATCTGCATTCTATCCACAGATTCCCCCAATACCCTAAATTATTACTTTTTCACTTGAATATACTAAGGTTGGTTCTTTGTACCTTAAAGTTCTATGGGTTTTGATAAGTGTACAGTCATATATCCACAATTACAATATACTGAATAGTTTCAACATCCTAAAAAATACCCTGTGCTTCACTTACCCAATCCTATCCTCCCCCTCGCCTGCTACTCCAAATCTCTGGCAACCACTGATCTGTTTATCATTTCTATAGTTTTGCCTTTTTCTAGAATGTCATGTAAGTGAAATCATAGGTAGCCTTTCAGGCTGGCTTTTCCACTTGGCAGTACGCATTTACAATTTGTCCATGTATTTGTGTAGCTTGAGAGCTCAATCTTTCTTATTGCTAAATAGCATTCTTTTGATGGATGAACCATACATTCATGCATGTTTATCTGTTCACCAACTGAAGGACATCTTGGTTGCTTCCAGTTTTAGGAAGTTTAAAATAAAGCTGCTATAAACATTTATGTGCTGTTTTTTGTGTGGATCCAAGTTTTCAAATCAGTTGGGTAAATACCAAGTAGTGCAAATGCTGGATTGTATGGTAAGGCTATGTTAGCTTTATAAGAAACTGAGAAACTAGCTTCCAAATTGGCTGTGCCATTTTGCATTTCCACCAGCAGTGAAAGAGCATTCCTGTTGCTCAGCATCCTTGCCAGCCACTGGTATTGCCAGGTGTTGGATTTTAGCCATTCTAGTAACTGTAGGGTGGTATCTCCCTGTTGTTTAAATTTACATTTCCCTAATGACAATTGATATTAAGCATTTTTTCATACGCCGTCTCATGCTTATTTACACACTTGGAGTTGGAAAACAGACTCTGTGGCCAGCTGATTGACCTAGATCTAGGATGATTGGTATCTGGACATTAAATTAGCTTCCAAAGATTGCAGCTGGTGATGAGGATGTGTTTGAGAAGCTGGCAGCAGGAAGGCATCCGGGCAGGTGAACAGTGATTGGAGCAGTTGCACCATGCTGAGTCCATAGTCAAGAATCAGGTAGGTAAGCAGCAGGCATCCTTTTAGGGCTCTGTTCTGTCTCTTCCTCTCGTACCAGATCCACATTCCACCACCTCCTCCTCCTTTTCCTCTTAACACCTTTATGGAGGTGTAATTGCCAGACAATAAGCGGAAGAAATATGAAATGTGCAATTTGGCAAATATTTATACTATAAATGCATATAAACCAGTGAAACCATTACCATGATCACATAATGAATATATCCACCACTTCTAAAAATTTCCTCATGCTTTTCTATAACATCTTCTTCTTCCCTTTATCTATTCCTCCTCACAGGCAACTACCTATTTACTTTCTGTCTCTATAGATTAGTTTGTATTTGCTAGAGCCTTATACAAATGGAATTATGCAGTGTGTATTCTTTTTTTTTTTCCTGGCTTCTTTTACTCAGCATCATTATTTTGAGAAAATCAGCCGTGTTTTGCATGTATCAGCAGTTCGTTCCTTTTATTGCTGAATAGTATTCCACTGTATGGGTCATGCCACAATTTCTTTATCCATTTACTTGCTGATGGCTATTTGGGCTGTCTCCAGTTGGGACTCTTCCATATAAAGCTTCATAGAAATGTTCATTTCTATGTAAGTTCATTTGTATGTAAGAAATGTTCATTTGTATGTAAGTCTTTATATGAATATATGCTTTCACTTCTCTCGTGTAAATACCTAGAATTGGAATGGCTGAATGATATGTAGGTATATGTTTAAATTTATAAGAAACTGCCAAATTGTTTCCCACAGTGCTAGTAACATTTTCATCCCCGCTAGCAGTGTATGAGACTTCCTCATCCTCCACATCCTTGCAAAAGCTTAGAATAATTATCTGCTTTAAATGTTAGTCATTATGATAGATGTACAGTGATATCTCATTGTGGTTATAATGTTACACACCTTTTCATGTGTTTATTTGCCATCTGTGTATCTTTTTTTAGTGAAATGTCTGTTAAGCAAACCTTTTGCCTAATTTTAAAAATTGGGTTGTTGGCTTTCTTATTAATGAACTTTGAGAGTTCTTTACACATTCTAAATACAAGTTCTTTATCACAGATGAGGTTTTTTGCTTTTTAAAGTATTTTCTCCCAGTATGTGGCTTTTTTTTTCATTATCTTAACAGAGTCTTTTGAAGAGAGAAATTTGAACTTCTGATGAAGTCAGATTTAGCACTTTGTTCTTTTATGGATCATGCTTTGGGTTATGTATTTAAGAACTCTTTGCCTAATGCACAGCCACAATATTTTCTCCTGTATTTTGTTCTAGAAGTATTATGGTTTTACGTTTTACACTTAGGTACACAACTCATTTCAAGTTAATTTTTGTATATGATGTTATATATGAAGTGAATTTTTTTATATATAGATATTCAGTTGTTCTAACATCATTTGCTGAATAGACTATCTTTTCTCCACTGAATTGCCTTTGTCAAAAATCAGTTGTCCATATTTGTGCAGATCTAATTCTAGACTATTCTGAGCCATTTATCTATCTTTATGCCAGTACAACACTGTTTTCATTTCTAAAGCTTTATAATAAGTCTTGAAATCAGGTAGCCTTAACCCTTCAACTGTGCCCTTTTCTATGCCTCTCTTTCAGCATGGAACTCACTATGTTGCCATCAGTAATTGACACAACTATTTCACCTAGTGAACCAGCAGCCCCTTATAAGCAGGAAGCATGACTTACTCGGGTTTTCAAAAAATTAATTAATTAATTAATTTTTGGCTGCATTGGGTCTTCGTTGCTGTGCGCGGGCTTTCTCTAGTTACGGTGAGTGGGGGCTACACTTCATTGCGGTGCGCGGGCTTCTCACTGAGGTGGCTTCTCTTGTTGCTGAGCACGGGCTCTAGGCACTTGGGCTTCAGTAGCTGTGGCTCGCGGGCTCTAGAGCACAGGCTCAGTCAGTAGTTGTGACACACGGGATTAGTTGCTCCGCGGCATGTGGGATCTTCCCGGACCAAGGCTCGAACCTGTGTCCCCTGCGTTGGCAGGTGGATTCTTAAACCACTGCACCACCAGGGAAGTCCCCTTACTCTTTTTTTAAAATGTAAATTAGACCACGTCACTCCCTCACTCAACTTCCCCTTGGCGTCCAGTTACGCTTGCATGGAGGCAGATCAAGGAGAGACTTACTGGCCAAAGAAAGGACTTTACATATTTTACTTTCGGTATTTTTCTGTCTCTTTAATTTCAGTCACTACCGCTCCCCAGTCATCCTGGTCTCTTGGCTTCTACTCCACGTGCACATTTTCATCTTGTGGACTTTGCACTCCCCTCCCCGCTGCCTGGAAAGCTCTTCCCCTGAGAGTCACATGACTTGCCCCTTCTTTTCACTGAGGTCTCTGCTCAAATGTACCCGCAGAGCCTGCCAAGGCCTTTGCTGACGACTTTGTCTGGAGTGCCTTTTCCGTCATCTCTATGCATCCACCCTGAGTTGGTTTTCTTCACTGTGCTCTTCTCTGTCTGACATGATACGTTTTAGTATATATGTATTAGTTTCTTTGAAGTTTATTTCCTTCACTAGAGAGTGAGACCTCTGTGAGAGAAAGACTTTGGTCTGCTTTTTTCCCTGTTGTTTTCTTTTTTCCGTGTTCAGCATTGGGGATGGTGACTGGCACACTGTGGATACTTAAAAAATAAATCTTTGTAACTCATTTCTATCTAAAGTAGCTGGTGGATGGGATAATGTGTAGAGGAGAGTGAACATAGCAGGTCAGACTGCTGTTCTTAGAAGAGTTTGCTGCAGGGTTGGCCCTTGGCTGGCAGCTGGGAACTTGGATTTCAGGAGAGCGCCCACCACTCCTAGAACGGACCAGAGTGACTCAGGCTGTCTGAACTGTTTGTACAAACAACGTGGTTTATGCTGAACACCTGCCTTCCTTTGGGGAAGGAAAATCGAAATGGTATTGCTAAGAGCGCTTTCTAAAGTGGAGCGAGGGGGCAATTGAGGAAGGGTGACTTATGCATGTCTCCGCCTGGCTGCAATCTGATCTTTTGACCACTTACTGTCCTAACAAAGGCACTTACTGTCCAGAACGTCTGCCAGAAACTCAAGATACTTATCGAATCCTTACCCTAAAATAACTTGTGACAGCCTATCTAGTTATTTGGACCCTTATCTTAAAATAACTCATGATTCCTTAAGGACAGATATTTCCTGACTCATGTCAGGGTCAATCACAATTCTTGCCAGGCAACTTTAACAACCTGGTGACTTTTGTCTTTGAAGGCCCCTGACTCCTTCTCTTTCCTGAAACATTCTTTTGGTTTTATCAGAATCTTGTGTCTTCCAAAATGTAATTCTTAAGACCCCAGATAAACTCTTTTCTTATTTGCAGCCTTCTGTTTCTTTTTTTTTTTTTTTTTTTTGGTTGACACTGTCTGGGATTTTGATACAAGCTGGTCAGAGAGTGCCTATGTGACCAGCCCCCAGTAAAAGCCCTGGACACTGAGGCTCAAATAATTTTCCTGGTAGAGGACATTTCACATGTGTTGTTGTAATTTGATGCTGAAAGAATTAGGTACATCCTGTGTGACTCCACAGGGGGAAGACTCTTGGGAACTTGTGTCTGGTTTCCTCGTACTTCACCTCATGCACCTTTTCCCTTTGCTGATTTACTTTGTATCCTTTTGCTGTTGTAAATCATAGTCATGAATATGACTATATGCTGAGTACTGTGAGAAGTTCTCCTAGTGAATCGCTGAACCTGGGGAGCCTTAGGGACTCCCAACGCAGAAAGGTTTTTCGTTTGTTTTTTTTCTGGTACGCGGGACTCTCACTGTTGTGGCCTCTCCCATTGTGGAGCACAGGCTCCAGATGCACAGGCTCAGAGGCCATGGCTCACGGGCCCAGCCGCTCCGCGGCATGTGGGATCCTCCCGGACCGGGGCACAAACCCCTGTCCCCTGCATCAGCAGGTGGACTCCCAACCACTGCGCCACCAGGGAAGCCTAGAAAGGGTTTTTTTTTTTTTTTTAAATGGAAATTGAACAAATGGTCAACATGAAGGAGGCTTTTCAGCAAGAGACAAGTACCCAGTCCAGTCACGGAGACTAGGGCTCAGGAGCAGCTCTGCCGTCACTGGAAGGTCTCAGGGATGCAGGTGAGACACCAATCTGAGATGATCTAAGACCCTGGAGGAGGCTGGGCGTTTTGAGCAGGAGTCTAGTGAGCTTGGTTGCTGGTTCCAGATCCTATGTTGTTAAGAGGATTAAGACTTCGTTCGTGTAAAATGAGGGGTTCACCTTTCAGGAGCCGTATGTACTAGCTCTGTGCTAAGCACTTACAAGGGAACTGCAGAGGTGGCTTGGCCAAGCTGCTGAGCCCTGCACTGTGGATTTTGGGTCTCCACGCTCCTTCACAGAGAGGCCACGTTTGCACTGGAGCCTGAAGTGGCTGAGTATCATGTAGGGACTAAGGGTGCCAGCTGTGAGGCCTGGCTAGAGGGGAGGAAGCAGATGTGAGGGCAGCCACTCTTGCGGGGAGCACTCCAGATGAACAGATGTCTGGGTCTTTCAGGGATCCCATCCATTCTAGGAATCAGTCTAGTGATTCCAGTCTCCTCCACTGGTTCCCAGTTTCAGTTGCCCCTTCCTCACACTGGGCTTCATGACTGGGCTCTTTTTCCTTCTATTGAAATTCAGATGCCACATATGAAATCTTCATATAGACTGATCGAATTTTTAGCATTGCAGGAGGAGTTAGGACTGCAAGATCCTATGTGGTGATGGAGCTGAATCAGGGAGGGAACAGCTTCACAGTTAGGTGGCTTGGGGGCAGGGCGTCTTGGTCTCTCCAGAGTTGCTCTGTGTGGTACCCAGTAATGGCTGGTTCTCTGCTTTCTCTTTTTCTGCCCTGAAGACTGAGGAATCCTTATGTTGAGATGGCAGAGCCGTCAGATTCAAGGATTCAGGATCACAAAGTGGCTACACGGAGGCCAGATGCCCTGGAAAAGCTTTCAGTCCTGAAACAGACTTTTGTAGGAGAAAAAAATAAAAAACAAAATTTTGCTGTGAGATTTTGGAGTTTGTTAACCAACAGAGCTTACCCTAGCCTGACTAGAACACCTGTTGGCTCAATCTGTTTTGCTCCCCATCCTGGCACCCCCAATTCACCACCCCCCACCAAGCCATGCTAACTATCCTGTTATCATTCAATTGCCAAATTTTAACCGTTTTAACCAAGCCTTCCATTAACCCCTTTGTCATAAGGACCTAAAGAAGTGATTTTGTTGTGGGGGAAGGTGAGGAGGCCACCTTTTGTTTAATTAGCATGAAAAACTTTCTAAAATCACAAATTATACTCTTCTGGTCCTATGAATGACTGAGTACTTAATTAATTCACAAAGCAGTTGTATTCCTGTGAGTCAGGCAGTCCCCAGGAATGTCAGTGCGCTACAGAAGACAACTTTCTCTCTCTGTCATTTGCCCACATTATTGAGTCATCATCTCAATAATGAGTTGATGAATTCACATTCTCTGTCCATCATCCATCCAAAGCGGGGTGGTGGGGTGGTGGTGGGGAAGCACCATCACCTCTCTTTTAATGGTTCCTCTCTTTTGATGTCTTCTTTTTTAGCCCACTTTTCAGGCAGCTCCTTTTCATATGCTAACAAGCATAGATTAGCTTTAATAGCCTCTCTCGTTAACTGTCTGACCAGAGTAAAAATATGTCTTGAGACATAGATTCTCCTTCCACACGCCTCTGATAACCTCAAGACACTATGCAGGATCTCTAGGTCTGCGACCAAACCCGAATACAAATTGCTCTTTTTGAGGTTTGTGGCTCTGCTCTTAGAGTAACTATAATCTCAGCATGTCAATTTTGACATTCAGTTAGTAGGCATTGCACATGTTTTATAAGGTAGGGGATTATTAATGGTATGGGAGGGGAGACACAGAAATATCACCTAGTGTCGTTTACATCTCTTCCATCAAAAGGATGGGCAACAATCCATCATAGGAGGTTTAAGTGCCCTCCTGCCAGGGGTGAAAACAGAGACAACAGGAACAGTATTAAACTAGATGGCCCCTTAAGGCCCTCTTCACTTTTAGGAGCTGTAAGTGACTTCAGATAATCTCCTTATATACGAGGAAACCAAGACCCACTGGGGTGATAACAACCCTTGTGGTGAGGTGCATCCAGATTCTCTGTTTCCTTCAACATTTAGTGACTTGATCACCTACCATGTGCCAGGCTGGGTCTACCATGGTAGCAGACATAGTGTTCCTGACCACATAGGGCTCATGCCTAGGTTTTCATTTACATCTCTCCTTACATCACAACAAATAGTTTCAACTTTAGAAGTACTTTCATTTCTAGACCATTCTTAACTCTGAGATGCAAGGATGGCCTAATATTTTCTACACCTTGGTGTTCTTCCCTTAAAAATAATCACTCCTTTAGTTTAAGCATTTCCTCTCTACCCGGTGTTAGTTATCAATGCAGAATCTCTTGGGAGGGAATATATATAAAATCCTTAACCTTTTATTGTTAATTGTTTTTTCATATCATTTTTATGGATGAGAAAACTGAAGCTCAGAGAGCTTAAATGACACGTCCATTTTCCAGTAAATAGTGAATTGAAATCCAATGCACATCTGACTGATTCTAAAGCCCTCACCATCTTCTCTATAAACTGTTGTAATAGTCTAACTCTGCACGTTCTTGGGGAATACTTTCTGGAACATCATACTAAATAGAGAATCTGCTTGTTCCCTTAATTTTTTTTTCCAGGGCATTTTCTTTTTTTTTTTTTAGTTAACTTTGGGGAATAGGTGCAGTGAAATGGTAGGGGTATTAACTTCTCTCAAGGTAGAAAAGAATGGTTTCAAGGTGAAAGGTACAGGAGAGTTGGAAGCCTAGGATTCTAAATCTGTGAGTAAGAAGGGTGACCAAAGAGGTGAGACTGTTTGTTTGAGAACTACCCACAGTGAGTGAATTCTGAATGGCATGATGTAGGTTGTTGCTATGACAACAAAAAAAATCCATATTCAGTGCAATGGGATCCCCGTTTGTGTTCTTAAAAAATAAGCAGTTTTATGGATATTAAATGTTTAAGTGACTCCAGCAGCTAGAAAGAAAAATCGTCTTATGAATAAGACAGGCCAGCGCCTGATTGCTTGCATGAAAAGTATTTGAAAAATGTGTTTGCAGAGTTCGGGGCTTGGCAGCTTTTGTCTTATGGTGTGCAGTGATAGGAGGCAATGGATGAATGAATATATAAATGATTGTAGGCAAACTACGGAATGTAAAAATTGTGAGAGAGAAAGGAAATTTCTTCAATACATTTTTCCTGAGCACTTACTGTGAGCTCAGCAACAGGCAGGTCTTCCCGGAGCGTGCAGAAGTAGCCTCTGGTATGGGGTCTGGCTTCATCCTTTTTTCATTTATTAGCTAGGATGGTATTTACATATTTGGCTATGTATCGAATCAACCATGAGATTCTGATGTCTTAACACAGTAGATTTTTAAAAAATCAGGTTTATTGAGAAATAATTTATATGTGTTGAAATTCACCCTTTTTAAGTGTACAGATCAACGGGCTTTGACAAATATTTATAGTTATATAGTCACCATTACAGTTAAGATATAGAAAGTGTCTATCACCCTAAAAAGTTCCCTTGTGAGCCTTTGGAGTTAATCCCCTCCCCCACCCAGAAACTGACAACTACTACTCTGATTTTTGTTCCTATGATTTTGCCTTCTCCAGATTATATCAATATTTTATTAATGTTACTATTATATTAATTAATATTATACTGACAGAATCATACAGCATATAGCTTTTTGTGTCTGCCTTTTTTAACTTAGCATAATGCTTTTTGAGATTCATCCACCTTTGCACGTGTCACTGATACGTTTCTTTTTATAGCCGAGTAGTATTGGATTGTATGGCTATGCCACAATGTATTTGTCCATTTACTAAAGAACATTTGGATTGCTCCTGTTTTTAGCCACTATGAATAAAACTTGTATAAACAGTCATGTGCAGATCTTTATGTGGATAATGAAATAAATGTTTATTTATCATTTATGTAAGTGTTCAGTATGGGTTTTCACAATGGACAAACAGCTTTTCTCTCCCCCTGTTTGCTAACGTGGGAATCTAGGCATCTTTCATCTTGTGGCTCCCTAACCACCTAGGGCCTTAAACCTTTTTGTTTCCAGCCATTGGAAAGGAAGAGGACCTGCTTCTACTATTCACGCCCAGAAAGGACGCACCTTAGTCTTGTTTATATTTTACTGGTAAGAAGTGGACATGTGGCCACCCCCGGATGCAAGGAGCTGGGAATTTAGCCCCATGAACCACTTTATATTATGGACAGGGGTACGTGGATTTTTGGTGGACCCATATCTGTTGGTAACATAATTTATTTACAGCAAATATTTATTGAGAGCCCAAGCACTGAGCTAGGTGTTGGAGATAAAGCAATGACAAAACAAACAAGGAAACAAACCAAAAGCTCAAAACAAAAAAAATTCAGCCCTAGTATCTTGAGTTTACAGTCTGGTAAATTTCAGGGGATTATCATGTTTTTATATCCTGAAAACAGTCAGTAGGAATGAAAGTGCCTAATCAGAAAGAGTGGGGTATGGAATAGATATGGGAATTATAAAATGACAGATGAAAGAAAAATCATGGCAAGTGGATCAGGGAAATCTCCCTGGAGGAGGTAAGATTTCATCTGAGTTCTTAAGGACGTTAGCAATGTAGGTAGGTGGCTGGGGGTAGAGTGGGAATTTCAAAGGAGATAAATCATCCGAGAAAGGGAATAGAAGTAGCCACATGCCTTGGGTATACCTTGCTGGAGGCGGGTAAAGACATTTACCTGAATTCTCTTTGTTAAGATGTCTGTATACTGATCTTTATGCTCTGCTACAAAGATCATTTAAGTTGCTTTCTAAGGAAGTTATGTTTTTTTTTAACATCTTATTTATTTATTTATTTTTACATCTTTATTGGAGTATAATTGCTTTACAATGTAGTTTCTGCTTTATAACAAAGTGAATTAGTTATACATATACATATGTCCCCATATCCCCTCCCTCTTGCGTCTCCCTCCCTCCCACCCTCCCTATCCCACCCCTCCAGGTGGTCACAAAGCACCGAGCTGATCTCCCTGTGCTATGCAGCTGCTTCCCACTAGCTATCTACCTTATGTTTGGTAGTGTATATATGTCCATGCCACTCTCTTGCTTTGTCACAGCTTACCCTTCCCCCTCCCCATATCCTCAAGTCCATTCTGTAGTAGGTCTGTGTCTTTATTCCCGTCTTACCCCTAGGTTCTTCATGACATTGTTTTTTCCTTAAATTCCATATATATGTGTTGGCATACGGTATTTGTCTTTCTCTTTCTGACTTACTTCACTCTGTATGACAGACTCTAGGTCCGTCCACCTCATTACAAATAGCTCAATTTCATTTCTTTTTATGGCTGAGTAATATTCCATTTTTTTTTACATCTTTATTGGAGTATAATTGCTCTACAATGGTGTGTTAGTTTGTGCTTTACAACAAAGTGAATCAGTTATACATACACACATGTTCTCACATCTCCTCCCTCCCACGTCTCCTTCCCTCCCACCCTCCCCCCCCCACCCCTCTAAGTGGTCACAGAGCACTGAGCCATCTCCCTGCACCATGCGGCTGCCTGCCACCAGCCATCCACTTTACGCTTGGTAGTGAATATATGTCCATGCCACCCCCTCACCCCATCACAGCCCACCCTTCCCCCTCCCACATCCCCAAGTCCATTTTCTAGTAGGTCTGTGTCCTTATTCCTGGAAGTTATGTTCAATTTGACTGTCTTAATGGCTGCTGCTCTGTTTTATTGATAGTGTTTGAATGTTTTAAAATAACTGTTTTAAAGTAATTGAATACCCCATGATGGTAAAATTTTCCATAAATTGAGTAAGTAGTTCTATCACTTAGTGGGTGCTTCCTAAATATTAATAGCATTTTTCTAAACAAATTAAGCTAGCAAGAAGAAGGTTGCTTTCTTTCCTTTAACAGAGCCGTTTAGAGAGAACTATTCTGACTACAAATTAAACCAATGACTGTGTAAACCTGGAGATTTATTAGTATGGTTTATCTCATATGTCCTTGTGTTATTTAGATGTCGTGCGGGAAAGAGAAAGCTCTGATAGGTATTTCAGGCAGGACGAGATTTAACACAGGAAATTAGGTGCTTATACAATTATTCAAATGGCGGCTGCAGCAGCAATGTGGGGTCCGCTGCTGTAGCTGTGATCTGGAAGTCAGGAAACGGTTGCTTCTCTTGCAGCCAAAGCTGCCATGACACAGCAGGTGACAAAAAGTGGTCCCTAGAGTTGAGGCAGTACCTGCAGGCTCTGAAGAATGCCTCCACCTTGTTTGCAGGAGTTGGTCTTGCTCCTGGAGCATACATTTCATCCACAGTCTTAGATCTAAGGGAGTCTAGAAAATGTAGAGTTTAGTCTACTTGCGATTTAGAGTGAACGTAGAAGGGGCTGGGGTAGCATTACTAAGCACCAACTGACAACGCTTAGTCCAATTTTATTTATTTTTCTGGCTCCCTCACTTCTCTGTCTTTCTTTATGTCAGCTAAAGAGAAAATCTGATACGAAAGACCGCAGAAAAAGAGATACTGAAGTCATTATTATTATTGTTATTATTATTAATTTTAAATATGACAACTCATATTCCTATCTGATTACATTCCTATAAAAGCCAGTATTAAAAGTCATAACGATTCTCAATTTCTCATGGGACTATTACATAGCATCAGATATTCTGCTTCCTGGACCCACTGGACTTCTCATGCATTGCCTTGGCTGTGCTACTCACACACATTTGTTGCATCTTCCCCAAATAATTTAAAATCAACAATTAATGAGATAGACATTTTGCTGAAGATGTAGTTGTAAGATGGGAAAGAGGATTCATATTACATCCTATTTAATAAGACTGCTTGGTAGATCACTGTGTCTTCCCATCAAAGTTCCTCTTCCCAGCCTGCTTCCCTCCTTCCCTGGGAACCTAGGAATACTCTCTCTCTGTTGTGTCAAGAAATGTAGCCAACACCCTCCGCTTACCTATCTCTACCACTCAGCAAAACAAAAGCTGGACAGTTAGCAGAAATGTCACTATCAATTGTTCCTCAACATGGTCTTTTGCCAGGAAGGTGGGCAAATAATAGAGGTTTCTTTTTATTGGGTTGGCAAAAAAGTTCGTTTGGTTTTTCCATATCTTACAGAAAAACCCAAACAAACTTTTTGGCCAACCTAATACCTTATACCCTAAGTGGCTTTTCAAAGCACTCATCCAACAAAATAGTATATTATAGCAAAATGCCATCCTAAGAAAATGTGTTTTCTTTCTTTTATTGTAGTTATTATAAGACTTTTTTTCCCCTAGAACAAGGGTTCAATAGTCAACATTTTAGAGAAATTATCATAAACTATAATTAATAGTATACTAGAAATAATAATTTTATGGCGTAAGTCTTTTTAAAGTGTACAGTAATTAAACAAAACAATATAAAACTAATTAAAATATGATTTAACTTATATACTGTGACATATTTATATTTAAAACTTTTCTGGTTTAAAACACTTTTATGTCTCTGATCCTATTTCAATGCTACAATAATGTTATAAATACACAAGTATTATTATTATTTTTTATTGAGAGGTGTACAACATAATGATTCCATATTTGTATATATTGCAGAATGATCACCATACAGAGTTAAAGATGTTTTTTCCTGCGATGAGAACTTGTAATATTTATTCTCTTAGCAACTTTCGAATATACAATACAGAACTATTAACTATAGTTGCCATGCTGCACAGGTCTTATTTCTTACTAAAATTCTGTGCCTTGGAATAATGAATTCTGAGGCTATAAAAATTGTGGCCAACTTATTTCCTTTGTTCACTATGGGGTATTATGAAGCACATTGCCTCTGTGTATTTCTTCTTTGTTTATCGTATCTGATAGTCCCAACCCTATCCAGTTCCATAAAAATAGTGGAAATAATAAGAATACCCAACTTTGACTGCCTATTTTGTGCCTTTGCTTTATAGATACTACTGGAATCCTCAAAACATTACAAGATACATAATATAGTATATGTACATACATGTGGAGGATTATTCAACTTGTCCCAGAATAGAATTTGTAGATACTGGAAATACCATTCAAACTCAGAGTTTTTGTTCTTTCTTCTCTATCTTATTTCCTATATCCTATAAGCAGACACACAATGGTTCAATTTAATTTAACAAATAGTTATTGGATATTAATAACGTCTATCTAATTTGTGGGACCCAATTCAAAATGAAAATGCAGGGCCCTTTGTTAAATTGTGAAGAATTTCAAGATCGCTACAGCAGAGCATTAAATCGAGCACAGGGTCCTCCTAAGCACAGGGCACAGCTCAGGTGCCCAAGCTGGTCCCGGGTGCTGGTTTATGTGACAGCCACCGTGCCAGGCTCTGTAGATACAAATAGGAGTAACATACCATTTTCCTGCTTGGGGAGCTATCAATTGTGAGTGATTTGGGGGGAGTTTCTTCTTTGGAATCACTTACACAGTCTGCATTATATTCTCTTGACTATCCTCAGGGGTGACAGATCTTTTCTTTCTGAGGGATAAGATTTCTTGAAATAGCCAAATTCACATGGCTACGAGCTTTGTCCGTAACTTGAGAGAACAGCCTCGGTAATTAGTAATAAAGCCTTTGGTTCAAAACAAAATGTGATTCTATAAGAAGGAAGCTTGATTTTCTTGAGAGACCCTTGACCTAATAAAAAGGCTCCGAAAATACTGGCCTTGAGGATCTGTGAACCAGGAAGCATTCTCAGATAGGCAGACTGTATTGACAGCAGTGCTGATTTGATCTCTGCTAGTCGGCAATAGAAGTTAAAAATATGATCAGTTTCAACACCTTCAAGTCACGCTTTATATGCTTCAGAAATTGTTACCCTGGTATTCTCCTTTAAAAAAAAAATCCCCCTTAGCCGTATGAGTTGTGATAAACCTAGCTTCACTAGAGACTGGTAATGTTGCAAAGAGACTAGTTCAGGAATGAAGATGAATGCACAGATCTTGTGAAAGGATGAAACAGTGGAGTTGGATAGCATCCTTCGAAGTTATCCGGGCTTTGCAAACTGTCTCTCACTAACGAGGTCAGGGATCAAATGTGGCATGTTTAGTAACATGCCTTGCAAAGAGGAGCACTAGAGAAATATAAGGAACAATGTAGCCTCTTCTCATTTTATGAAGGACAAAAACGCACCTCTCCAGAGGTGATCATCTGTCTTCTGACTCTTTGCTTCTCAAGGTCAAGCTTTTATGGGCTGAGTCCTGCTGGACCACTGCTAGGATGCTTAGTTATAACCCAGCCTGCTGTCTTCTCACCACTCCAGGAGAGGAGCCAGACCTTTTTATTTTCTGGGTGATGAATGGGACCTGCCTAATCCCTTGGCTTCTCCACTTTCTTCCTCTGAGTTAGAGGCTGGATGACTTACATTATAGATCGGGTTAGCTCTGAACAAGGGGTGTGCTGGGAGAATGAAATGAAGAATGGCCTCAGTTGCTCTAAGGTTTATTTTCCCAACCAGGCAAGGGAGAACAGTTTCTCTAAATAGGTAGGGACATCATCAGTAACTTGGGCAGCTGTCAGTTTTAATCAGCCGGTGATGCAGGGTCTGTCTTTAAACGATTAGAACCTGTGTCTCAGGTCAGCCAGGGAATCCCAAAATAATCACCATCATTCCAGTTATGAGGTTCTCTCTCTCTCTCTCTCAATCTCTTTCACGCTTTATACAAGCACTTTGGTTGAAACAGGTTGTGAACCAAAAGACCAAGAGCATTCCTCTGTTTACTTTGTGGATGTGTGTGTGTGTGTGTGTGTGTGTGTGTGTGTGTGTGTGTGTATGGCTATGATATTCATAGTCTGGAGGAATGTGCTATTGCTCAATCAGTTAAAAGGAAAGAAAAATATCTCCCTCACATCTTTTTATTTGTTTCATCATCAATTTTAGTTTTATTCATTATTGTAAGATATCAGGAATTCTTGAGGTGAAAATGCAGTGTCAACTAGTTCAACCTTTAACAATTTGAGAATTTGTATTTTTTTTGTAAACAGTAAAATCTGGTCTGCAGTAAATCTTGCCATCAGCTTACAAGTTTCTCCCCAATCTCATATTTTTAAAATTACTCTTCTATAGCTTGAATCAATGCTTCAGACTTTTTTTTTATAAAGCATTTAGTTAAGTACCCCTGGTTTTAAATTTTTTATCTTTGTCATGAAAGATTCAAATAACACCAACCTGGAAATCTTGGCTTTGAGGATTTGATTTTTAATAGGAAACAACTGGCTGAATGATCCCCTCCTTTTTCCAAATAAACTGATTTCTTAGGCTATCTAGAGAGTTTTATTTCTCTTTGATTTCCCTTACCAGTTTCTGTCTTATCTCTCTGGATAATCAAATCCCCATAAATGTAAAAGCCTTCTCTTTTGAAGGTGCTGCCATTGAAACCCTGACAGCCTTCTTATCTCTGCCCTGAGCTGCTTCCTCAGCCTATGCCGCCCCATTGAATTGTATCTTTTCTTTCTTTCTGTTATGACCCAACACTGAAGTTACATTGTATAATATTCGGGGATATGATGGTTGTATATATGTATACTAAACAAATTTTTTAAAATTATTTATTTTTTGGCTGTGTTTGATATTCGTTGCTGCGTGTAGGCTTTCTCTAGTTGCAGTGAGTGGGTGCTACTCTTCATTGTAGTGCGCGGGCCTCTCATTGTGGCTTCTCTTGTTGCGGAGCATGGGCTCTAAGGCGCGTGGGCTTCAGTAGTTGCGGCACGTGGGCTCAGTAGTTGTGGCTCGCGGGCTCTAGAGCGTGGGCTCAGTAGTTGTGGCACACGGGCTTAGTTGCTCCACAGCATGTGGGATCTTCCTGGACCAGGGCTCAAACCCGTGTCCCCTGCATTGGCAGGTGGATTCTTAACCACTGCACCACCAGGGAAGTCCAGTGGTTGTATAAGTTTAATTTAAACTTGCACATTTTGATAGACTGAGTTAACAGCCTCACTGATAAGGATTTTATATCAATCAACCAATCAATCAAAATATTTACTTAGCTGCTGATAAGACTGGAGGCTAAGTCACATATTAGGAGCCATGAGGCATGGTCCTTAGTTGCTTTTGAGAAAGGTTTGCATTCTAGTACATGCACCCCTAGAGGCATGAATTGCCTCCCCAGAATTCCAGGGAGAGGGGACTGTTGGCTTCTTTGCATCACTGTGCTTTGCTTCTGCTGTAGCATCTTCACACAGTGTGACATTTGTGGTTGTTGGTTCCTCTCCCTATACTGTCATCTCCCATTTATCTTTGGATGTTCAGCAACTAGCACAGTGTATAGCACCTTGAATACTTCCATCTGGATGATTGATGGAGAGAATGCACGTCTGCAAGTTTGCTTTTACCCAATTCTGAGCTAATACTCACCATGTAGAGTCCTGTTAGATTCTAGTCCAGCATAATCCCTGGCAGAAATTAAATTCATGATTTTGTCTCTTTTTTTTAGATAGAGGTGCCAGAGATTTTCCTAGGCTGCCTTTAGGTAGAATTACTCTATCACACCCATCCTTGCCTCTTTCCCAGCCCAAGGCAAACAAGCTTATGTTTGATGCTTTATTTTCTTTTGGAGAAATGGGGTTTTACTCTTCATAAAAGAGAATGGCCTGCACTATTTTGGATTTCAGGGCCAAAGGGAGTAGTATACGGATCCTGAGAAGGATGGCAAAGGGAAGGCGATTAGAGCTGTGTTCCTTATGATAGCAGATTCCTGAGGCTATCTGGTTTCTAAGTCTCGTTTGAAACCCAGGGTGTTGACGAGGGGACTGTACTGCAGTAACAACATCACACCCCTGCCCATTCTTCAGATGAAGTAGGGGCCTCTGTCTCCCGGTGTTCTGGGGAACAGCTCCCCTGGCCTGTGGTTTGATCCTCCCTAGTGTCTATGCTTTGAAGAAGATGCCTGCTAATCTGGCCACTTCTTCCATGTCTGAGGTTTGGTGCAGACAGGCGTAAATCTCCCCAGTTACTAAGCTGTGGGTTCTGCTTTATCAACGGCCTCTTCATTTATTTGAAGGTACTTCTCACCAATTTCATGATCCATATATAACTTTGGGACTGGGGTTTATACTTCCTATTCTGTGGGTGGGGTGAAGAACAATGTGAATTTTGAGCTAGAGTGATGAGTAAGTGGAAACGCCTATTAAAATTGATCACGTGGCGCAGTGGTAGAGAGTCCGCCTGCCGATGCAGGGGACGCGGGTTCGTGCCCCGGTCCGGGAAGATCCCATATGCCGCGGAGCGGCTGGGCCCGTGAGCCATGGCCGCTGAGCCTGCGTGTCCGGAGCCTGTGCTCCGCAATGGGAGGGGCCACAACAGTGAGAGGCCCGCGCACCGAAAAAAAAAAAAAAATTGGTCACGTCATTTCAATAGAATTAAAAGAAAGACTTTTTTCTTGCAGCAGAATAAACATTTATGAGCACATAAGCTGCACCAGCCGCCGCATGCTTCTAACAAAGGGAGTTTTTGCCTTTAGTATCCAATACCTTCAGTGTCCGTTCTGCAGATGTTTGCTGCCCTGTATTTACTCTCTAGCACCTCAGTATTTTCTTCATTTCTTATTTACTCTCCAGCACCTCAATATTTTCTTCATTTCTTATTCTTTTTATGGTCACATCTACTCATAAGAGTAGGTGTGAAGTTTGTTTCTGTCTGTTGGTTGATGAAACTTTAAACTGAGGAATCTTTTCTAGGAGAGCCTGTATTTTAGCAAGCACAGACCTGTAAACCAAACAATTAGAGCTCAACACATGAACTTTTAAGTGCTGGCTAGTGAAGTCTAAGGTATTTTGGAGTCATTAGATATTTTGGTTCTCAATCTCCTGAAATGTGGTGAATCATCCACCCCAGCAGAATGATTTGGGATATCACTGGTCAGTGATATTGTTTAAAGCTTTCATTGATGTCAAAGTATATTTTACAGAAGTTGATGTTAAGTATCTCCCATGACACCAACCTTTGTAGTAAAGAATGAGCCTTGAAATGGGTCTTTTGTGAAATGGCAGCCCTAAATCTCACATCGTCTTTAGCACTGAGCCCAGTGGCTGGAACTGAAGCCTGGAGAGGTCCGCAACATTTCAACCTGGTGTTTACGTTTGAATCCAACTTGACTTCATGAAGTTGATGCTAGTTATGGAGAGAGGGGGTATTAGGTGGCCCTCCTTCTGGCTAATAGTTGGATGTCTCAGGTTAGGGACATTAAAATGTCATGAAGGAAGGCAGGAAGTGTTAGGAGGAGAAATCCTTAGTTTGATGTGTTAATCAACCCCCTTCTGTCTACTGGACCCACCAACAAAGGTCTGCTCCTTGTTACTTTATGGGATGTCTCAAGGAGGAGAGACATTATGGGAGAGACATCCCATTACTGTATGGGATGTCTCTAGGAGGTTTCAACGGAGCCTGTTGAAGCTTTTCACTGCATTGGTTTAGTCTTTTTCATAGACTCTTGCTGGGGGTTCGGTCTATCCCAGTTGGACCTGAAGTGTCCAGGTGCCCCTTCATGCATGAAAACTTCAATTCCCCACAGCAAACCAGCCCAAGCGCCTGGGCGCTCAGCCCCGAGAGAAACCGGGAGCACTACTTACCCAAATGAAGAAGTCAGACCAGAGGCAGGAAACAGTAAGGTAATTGTATTACTTTTCTATTGCTGAGTAGCAGCTTAAATCTATACAACTTTATGATCTCAGGTTCCATGTATCAGGGGTCGAGCATGAGTTAGCTGAGTCCTCTGCTCAGGGTCTCACCAGACATAAATCAAAGTGCTGGCTGGGGCTGTAATCTGATTTAGCCTCAGGATCAACTTCCAGGGTCACTAGCTGTTAGCAGAATTCAGTCCCTTGTGGCTGCAGGACTCAAGGCTGTTTGCTCCTTTAAGGCCAACAGGCAAATCTCCCTGACTTCAAGCAGGGAGAGGGCTCATTTAATTGGGTTATGCCCACCCAGGATAATCTCCCCCACTTAAAAAAAATCTCCCTTTTTATTAACTCAAAAAATCAAAACTTAATTACATCTGCCCAGTTCCTTTGCTTTATAATGTAATAATCACAAGAGTGATTCCGTCATATTCACAGGTCCTGCCCATACTCAAGGGCAGGGCCTTATGGAGGGCTCACATGCCAGGAAATAGTGGCTCTCTTGGGGGCCGTCTTAACATTCTGCTTATGAAAATGATGAAAAGGGCATGATCCTGGGAGTCAGACGGTCCTGGGTTCAACTCCTGCCCTTGGTCCTTCCTATCTGCTCAGTAACACTGGTTTTCTGATACCTGACCTATCACATGAGGATAGTCACGCCTACCATGCAGTCTTGTTGTAGAGATCTGAGGCAGTGTGTGTAATGATCTAGCACAGCAAGTCCCCCATCAGCAATGTTACTATGATTTAATTGTTGCAGAAAAGTTTTTGAAAGGCTTTGGAATATTGAGCAACGTTTGCAAGTCCATGGAAAGACTGAGGATTTACCAAGTAATAACCGGGTAATTTCACATTTATTTTTATGTTTTCGGTTAGTTCAGCCTAAACCACAAAATTCAAACAAAGAAGATGTGAAAATCTGGCCCAGACATTGCACACTTTAAGCATCTGATGATAAGGATAGATAGAAGGAAAATGATTTTCTTATTTTCGCAATAGAGTAATTTTTCTATTTATAGAAATAAAATATGCAAATTATATAATTTGGGAGCTACATATAATATAAATACAAAGAAGACAACCAATATTAACAGTTGGTTTGTTTCCTTCCAGTTTTTTCTCCTTGCAAAGTTTATATTATTAGTATCTTTCTATGCATACAAAATTACAGATCCTTCTTATTCAAAGTACCATTAGATCATAAGAAGGTTTCTTCTCTTTCGACAACTTTTAAATTAAAACCATCATTTAAAATGGTTACACCCTTCAGAAGTTGTATAGATTTAAGCTGCAATTTTATATTAGTTTGTGTGGTTATTTGATTAATGTCTCTCCTCCCCAACTGGAATATAAATTCCATAAGAATAGGAACCAAGTGTCTTATGCATCATTGTTGTATCCCTAGCACCTAACAGTACCTGGCATGTGACAGATAAACAATAAATATTTGTTGGAAGGCTGAGAGAATGAGTAAACGACTATATCTTGTGGATGTGCTATAATTTACTTTGCACTCCATTGTTGTTAAACACTTTTGTTATTATTATAAATGAAGTTGCAGTGAGCACTACACATACATCATTTTCCACGGGTAAAGTGGTTGCTTCTTTCCACAGTTTGGAGTGCAAATTACATGTTTCGTTTTCCAAGAATAGGCAAGCATCTATAATATTTTTTTGGGTCTAATTTGGGATTTACCTTAAACTTTATTTTTTTATGTTTAAAAATTTTAATTAATATTTAAACTATGTTTCTGATCACATAACAAGACACACTGAACAAAGTTATTTTGTGAAAATAATACTCTAAGTAAATAAGACAAAATAAGAAAAACATTATATAAAAAGATCTTAGAAATAGCATCATTTATAAACAGGAAAATCCATAAACAAAATAAATGTTCAGCAATATGGCAGTAAATTATGGCAAAGTAGAGTAATTATTATGAACACTTCTAATTTACAGTGTCAATATAGAAAAAAGCAGGATACAAATTATATGTATAGATAGTCTTATTTGTGAAATAATACACATAGAAAGTAATAGTTATCTGTGGTTGGATTGTATGCTTTTAATTTCCTTCAAAACTCTTTCTGTAAATCTTAAACTTTGTTCAGTGCATCTATAATATTTTTGATGAGAGGATCTGATCTTGTTGTGCTCTCTTGGTTTGCTGATTATAACATGGGGCACACTGGCTATTGATTAATAATTGTATTTGACAGGTAGGGCCCAAAGTGGGTATTTTGTGAAGGTGTTCTGTGTTTTCCTGATGACCCCCAAGTGCTTGGATGGCATCTGGGTATAGTAAAAGAGATGTTCTTGCAGTAGACAGAAGTCTAAAAATGGGTCCCAAGATTCCATGACTTAATCTCTAGGACCTGTGAACATAATGAGCTATTACTACCATAATTATGTCATGTTTTATGGCACAGCTGACTTTAAGATAGAGAGATTATCTAGATGGACCTGATTTAATCACATGAACCCCTTTAAAAGCGAACGTTTTCTCTAGTTGGTGGCAGAAGGAAACAAGAAAATGCTATCCGTGTCCTCCCTGGTACCCAGAATCTTGTGTAAAGATTCAGCTGTGAGGGTGAGTCTAGAATTATCTCACAATTGTCTTCCTCTTGTTCCTTTCTTATTTGAGTATTTTAGAAGGACTGATGGGTGAATGTAATTACTGTCAGAATATTAGAATTGTTCTGGCAAATTTGTCCTCAAAATGTGGTTCTGACTGGCTGGCTGATGACCTACGGTGTCCACAGAATGACACTCATCCAGGGGACTTCACCAGTGCTCGGAATCTAACTTCCAGCCCCCAACAGGCTTGGAAAGGAGCTTTTGTCTCCATACTAGGAGTGGGAGGGAAGACCAATAACCAGCCTGGTGGAAAATGATGGATGAACTGCATATAGAAAGTGTTCATGGGTACAAGGGAAACTTAATTAAAAATGAAAGTGTTGAATTTCAAAGGTAAAGAAAAAATTCTAAACACATCATGGCATCAAAACAATAATAACAGTCAACTAACCAACAACAAAAACAGGTATTTATTTAAAAAAAGAAAAGAAAAAGCTGAATGGCCCTCAGAATTTTTTGTAACGTTAGATGCTAGAGGAAAATAAAGCAATGATTACTGAAGTTTTATGGAACAGGTTATGCCCCCAGGTTCTCTCCTTAGCCAGTTGTCATTCATTTGAAAGCAACAAAATATGATACATAGGCATGCAAGAATTTAGGACTATAGTGCTTTGCACATTTTAAAAAAACTAAAATTTTCTTAACAAGAAGGAAGATAAATGAACTAACAAAATAAATGGAAAAGAACAGCGGAAAAAAAAAGAAAGAAGAAGAAAGAAGAAAGTTTAAAAGACAATTTAAAAAAAAATTTATTTTACTTTATTTATTTATTTATTTTTTGCTTTATAACAAATTTAATCAGTTATACATATACATATGTTTCCATATCCCCTCCCTTTTGCGTCTCCCTCCCACCCTCCCTATCCCACCCCTCCAGGTGGTCACAAAGCACCGAGCTGATCTCCCTGTGCTATGCGGCTGCTTCCCACTAGCTATCTACCTTACGTTTGGTAGTGTTAGAAAACAGAGTACAGTTTATATTAAATTCCAAAAACTTATTTTATAAAAAAGCAATAATATAGACAAAAGATTATATAATCTAATTAGATTTAAAAATATACACAGAATTAGCAATGACAATGTAAGCAAATTAAATCAGTTATACAAAATGTAAAATTCTAGGCTATTAATTTTCAAAGTTTCATTAAAATACATAATTTTTGACAAATATCCAAAAATTGGTAAATAAGAAGATAGAAGTTATCAATATATCAATATCTCTAAAGTAAATCCAAAGATTGTCTGAAGAACTAGCCCCAGGAAAGGTGTCAGGCCTGGATGGTTTCACTAGTGTTTTATGCAAGAGATACAGGGTGCTGATATAATTTAAACTTTGCAGAACACAGGGGGAAAAAAAAGACCCTTGCAATAACTTTATTTATTTTTACATGGATAGTGTAAGCCTTGTGGCCAAAACTTGAAAGAGATGGTACAGGATAAAAACAAACAAAAAACCCTGAGTAATTTCTCATTTATCCATGAAACAAATATCTTAAATAAAATATTAGAAATACAAATCCAGCAGTATATTCACCACGACTATGTAGAATTTATTCTAGGAAAGTGAGTATGGCACAACATTAGGAAATCTGTTAATAGAATTCATGATATTAGTCGGTTAAAAGGGAAAGGGAAAACACTGTTTTCATAGTTTCCAAATACGCATTTTATAAAATTCAACGTTATGATTTAAAAAACAGAATCTTAGTCTTTAGGAGTAGTTGTGTCCTTCCTTGACATGCAGGGGTTGGGGGTTCGATCTCAAGTGAACAACAGACACACCAAAGACACAGTGGATTAGATGAAGTCAGATGAAATAAAACAACACTTCCTAATGTCATCCTTACTATTTAGCACAGTTTTGGAAATGCTAGTTTATGCACATAGAAGTAAAAATAACGGCAAATGAAAGAAGCATGAAAACTGGAAAGGATGAAGTTATAATTTACAGGAAATATAAAGAGAGAAATGGCTGTCTGAAAAACCTAATATAATCAACTAATACTAGCTTTTGGACATAATAAAAGTTCAAAAGATTTCAATTCTTGTTTTATTATATAACAACAATTATTAACTAGAAAACAAATTAGAAAGCAAAGCTGATTTATAGGAACACCAAAAAGAACAAATTGTCTGGGGCAAAGCTTACTATGTCCTAAAGGCAAAGTGGAATTCCACAATGTGGGTGTATCCGACTTAGGGAAAAGAAAGATCAGTTTCAGCTCCATTTCTTCCCCTTTATTAGTGATGTGACCAGTTACCCAACCTTAATTTCATCATCTTTAAAAATAAGAGAATAATATCTTGTGGGGTTTTTATGAGGGTCAAATGAGACAGTGTATCTGAAAATGTTCAGTAAAATTCTGGCATATAGACTATTATTGAGAAAATTCCAAAACTACTGGCACATGATAATAATCCATCCTGGGAAAAGTTAATCATCTGGACAAATATGTATGCATAAAGAGTATGCATAAGTATGTTCTTTGTAGTTTTGTTTTAATAGAGAAATGACTGTATGTCAAAAATAGAGGATCGATGAAATACACTACTATACATCTAAGTTATTAAATATTTACATTCATTTAAAAATATGACATGGTAGTACATTCACCGATAATGGGAAGATTGTCATAATACATGTGGTGAAAGGATGAGCAAATATAGAATTTATGATCCTATTTTGGTAAAAATTCTATATGTGATCATATGTATTTAACTGCAAAATGAAGACTACAAAGATATACACTAAAATAAAAGTAATTATTCTCTATGGATTTTCAGGTTTCAAGCCATTGATTTTTTTGTTTTTATTATCTGGGTTTTGCAATAATTCTATAACAAACATTAATTCCTTGTATTCGTAAAAAAAAAGTAACAAAGATTGTTTGTGGGCCTCTCTTGCACACTGAAATCACTTGTCAAATCCTACAAGCTGATTCTTTCTCTCCTGACAGAGCTTAGGTGAAAACTTATCTCTCAGTCTTTTTTCTGATCTACATTCTTTGGAAAATTAAAACCCACTCCTGTATGATTGATGCATTTCTGTACATATGTCAATATCTTCAGTCAAGAATTACTCTGACTTGGGAACCGTTGTCTCTTTGATGTGATTTGTGCATCTCAGCTCTCATTATTCATTCAATAAATATTGACTGTGCATCTAGATATTCTGCTAGATGCTTGGTATGAGTTGTCAGTTGGGGGTCCTTGAGGAATCCAAGAAATAACCCTGCTTTTTCTTGACTAGGTTTCTGAACCAACTGAGAAATAAGACAAAAGAGAGAGCAGATGGAGAAACAAAAGGTGTTTGCTAACTGATCAGTGGACAGCTCAGCTGAGGGTAGCTGGAGTCTGAAGAACAGACTCCACATCTCACATGGGCAGGAGTGTGGATAGACTTGTTCCCCCCAGTTGAGCTCCATCCATAAAAGGCTCTCTCCAGGTGACTTTTTCTGCCTCTCCTGAAGAAGAGTGAGGAAGGGGGTGGAGAGAAACCAGGTGTATGATGCTACCTTGGTTTTTTTCCTGTGGAAGGAAAAGGCCAGGGGTAGGGACACCCTCCCCAGGAAGGCGGTGGTTGTCTAAAAGAAAGTTGGCTTCTAGCTTCAAAGTCATTCCCCCACTCCTAACCACTGTTCTTTTGGGTTTCTTCCTGGGATCCCTGGTGAGCAGTATAGATTTTTTCTCCTGGAAGACTCTGAAAGGAGGCAGAGAGTATATTAATTAAATGAACTTTGAGACCACACTATGCTTAAGGCTAAACATTCATTCCCAGTTCTATTTCCCTTTCCAAATTAAGTCTAGCCATATTTTCCAATATAGCCTACCAGAGATACTACAATAAAATTAAATGACAACATTAAGATACTCCCAATAATAAAATGTCAAGAACATAGAAATGCCCCAAATTGAATATAAACACCCTCCCATTATCAAATTCCTGGGGAGAAATTAGTCCAAAAATTAAATTGCTTTGCAAGTTCAAGTGCAAAGGAATTAATGTCAGAAATCAAATTTGCTTGCCCTTGTAAATGAAAAGTCTAATGAAATCAAAGTTCTTCCCCATTTCTTATTTTGCTCATTTTTAGCCAAAGGTCGTCTTTTGGGTAGAACTGAGTTTCTTTCAGCAGCTTTCACTGGAATGATTATGATTGCTTCAGGAGCTCTGAAGATGAATTAGTCCAATGACAAATCTCTGATGAGCCTCACTTTTAAAAGATTCCAAGTTGCTTGGACACTGATGATTATTAGTACGGGTCTCACCTACACCACATTCACAAAGAAGGCCAATCCCCAGCCCTGATGGTAGTGATTCCAGGCAAAGCTTTGTTTTCAGAACACAGTACTTGATGCTACCCTGTCCATGGCAGAGACTCAGTGGTTACTGAGACGGGCAACTGTAAGTCTCAGTTTCCCTGGGACAGTCCCAGTGTATGTCTCTCTTACCCCAAAGTTATGATCAAGTTGCAGCACTTTCACTCTCAAAATCACTTTGTTTAGAAAATAAATTATATGACCATCCTGTTCACGAAGGTAAACTAGATTTTAGTTTTATTGGGAAGTCACTCAATTTATGACAGTTTTCTTGAGTCTACCACCTGTAAAAATAATCTCAACTGGGAAAAAATCTTTAAACAGGGTGTAATTTTGGGTAATATGCTCCTGTCATATCCAAGGGGAAGAAATCCACTTACTTATCCTGTGTCCTCTCCCATTTTGTTTAGTTAAGAAATTTGCCATGCTGGCGTAGCCAATCACTGGGTCTTATTTGAGGTTCCTTTATTTCCTTTGAATTTTTCTTTTCACTTTTTTTAAAAGATTTTTTTAAGCCAGATTCATATTTATCACAAAATTGAGAAGAAAGTACATTTCTCTAATGTTTATAAATAATAAATATCTTTTCATGTGCTTTTTTATTATCCATATCTCTTCTTTGGCAAAATATTTGTTCAAATTATTTGACTATTTTTATTGGATTGTTTGTCCCCTTATTATTATTATTATTATTATTTTAAACTTATTTATTTGATTTATTTTTGGCTGTGTTGGGTCTTCGTTGCTGTGCACGGGCTTTCCCTAGTTGTGGTGAGTGGGGGCTACTCTTTGTTGCAGTACGTGGGCTTCTCATTGCAGTGGCTTCTCTTGTTGTGGCAGGCTCTAGGCGCGTGGGCTCAGTAGTTGTGGTGCATGGGTTCTAGAGTGCAGGCTCAGTAGTTGTGGCCTATGGGCTTAGTGCTCCGCCGCATGTGGGACCTTCCCGGACCAGGAGTTGAACCCATGTTCCCTGCATTGGCAGACGGATTCTTAACCACTGTGCCACGAGGGAAGTCCCTGTCCCCTTATTATTGAATCTTGAGAGTTCTTTATATATTTTGGATGCAAGTTCTTTTCAGGTATGTACTTTGCAAATATTTTATCCTGGTCTAGAGCTTGTTTTTTTGTTTGTTTGTTTATTTGTGTTCAGTTTTTTTTTTCTTCCATTTTCCTAAGAGAATTATTTGAAGAGCAGGCATTATCAATTTTGGTAAATGTATTTTTTTGTAAGTGTGTGTACTTCATGCTTTTTGTGGCCTAATAAGCCTTTGCCTAACTCAAGGTAACAAATACTTCTATATTTTCTCCTTTTCTTCTCTTTTCTTTTCCTTTCATTTCTCTTTTCTTTTTTGCTTTTGAATGTTCAGTTATTTCAGCACCATTTGTTGATAAACTATTTTTCCTCCATTGATTTACTTTTCACTTTGTCAAAATCAATATATGCGTGAGTCTACTTCTGGGCATAATATTTTGTTACATTGATCTATATGTCTATTCTTATGCCAACACCACACCCTTGTGACTGCTGTTGCTTTACAGTAAATATTGAAATCAAATATGTGAATTTTCTAAATGTGTTCATCTCTTTCAAAATAGTTTAGACTCTTCCAGGTCCTTTGTTTTCTTACATAATTTTAGAACCTGCTTGTCATTGCTCCTTTTTGTTCATTTCCCTGCTCCTTTTAGTTAACTCCCTGCTCAGTGTTCCAGAACCTGGAGTTTGAATTCATCTCCTCCAGCAATGCCAGACAAGGCCTGGTCTTGTGATTTATTGCCTGGAGGAGAGTAACGTGAGCACATGCTGTCCCTAGGTAGGCAGCCCCTCAAGAAGGAGAGAGAGGAGAAGGGCTGGTGTGTCAGTCAAATGGAGTCCTAAAGCCAAACCCTAGAATTAGGCGGACGAGGCAGGCCTCCTTCTACAACCAGAGCAGAGAGGAATGCATCTTGTTCCAAAGAGACAGGAGAGAGAAAGGACCTCAATTATGCATGCTCTTTTACCATTTCTCCTAAACTCAGTAATCACTAATCACCTGAAGGAATAAGGAATAGATCAGGGGATGAAAAGAAAATAGGAAAGTAGCTCCCACTCCCTAGAAGTAATGAAGAAGTTGTATTCTCCCCACCAACGTCGACTTAACCCGTCAGCATCGAGTGGGCGGTCTTAGGTTCCATTTCCATGTATATGAGGCAACCTAATTCTTTATGTATCTCAGGAAGCAAAGATGTGTGTATGGGGTGGGTGGGTAGAGGGGTTTGTCCTTTCAAAAACAAGTGAAGTTGGTCATGGTTTGTAGAAGACAACTGCAGATAATTCAGCTGATATCTTCATAAGGCATTGCCATACAGAAAGATCTCCATAATTTTTTTTTTTTTTTCTTTTTGCGGTATGCGGGCCTCTCACTGTTGCGGCCTCTCCCGTTGCGGAGCACAGGCTCCGGACGCGCAGGCCCAGCGGCCATGGCTCATGGGCCCAGCCGCTCCGCGGCACATGGGATCCTCCCAGACCGGGGCACGAACCCGTATCCCCTGCATCGGCAGGCGGACTCCCAACCACTGCGCCACCAGGGAGGCCCCATAATTTTTTAAGGAGTATTTTTTTTAATAAGGCTCAGCTATAAAATATCAGATTTATTTTAGAAAAAAATGTACCAACTTCTTACAAAAGTAATCATGCTAGTTTAATAATCTTATCTCAGTTTCATTTCTCAAAACATAGCTCTTCCAGAAAAATACCCTCCCCAGTTATTTCTGCTTTCTGGTTTGTTTCTGCTTAGTCCTATTAATGCTTTACCATGGAGCTGCGGCTGAATTCCTCTGTGAAGATGCTGACACACGGATCAAGGGTGCCATCCATGAGTGCCCAGCAGCTGGTCCTCACTGCACTGAATTCCCCACAGGATGAAGACCCTGTTTGCCTTGGACTACGTCTTCTTGGCCCTAGGGAAGCCTTTGTCTTGTAGGTTTCCCAAAGCTTTTATGAAAGTAGTTCTTTCAGTTTCAGAAGCTACCTCTCTTTCATTAAAGCTGTCCACAAACCCTCCCCTCTTTCTCTCAGCACTACCCTGATCTCCTCAACAAGATCCCTAATGGATATGTACTCTTCTTGTCCTATAGACCCTGGAGAGCTCAGACCATCAGTTTCTAAAGAGACTTACTCTTCAGCTTGGATGAGATACTCTGCTATAGTTAATTTCTCTTCATCTCCTACTCTCAAAATAGGGAACAACTAATGAACTTAAAGTATGTTGATTTGCTTACAACTTATTCTTCTATAGTAACTCATTCTCACTTAGAATCGTTCCTCAACAAGTCAATTATATTTTAAGCCTCATCATGAATCAAAATGAAAGACCATTTCTTATTCTTATGTTTTTAAGTGGTCCATGGGTATAGCTGCCTGCCAAAAAGCCCTGAAAAGACTCAGTCCCTTTTTTTTGGTTTGTTTTTCTGTTTTTTGTGTTGCGGTACGCGGGCCTCTCACTGCTGTGACCTCTCCCGTTGCGGAGCACAGGCTCCGGACGTGCAGGCTCAGTGCCATGGCTCACGGGCCCAGCCGCTCCGCGGCATGTGGGATCTTCCCAGACCGGGGCACGAACCCGTGTCCCTTGCATTGGCAGGCAGACTCTCAACCACTGCGCCACCAGGGAAGCCCGACTCAGTCCCTTTTGATGTTAGGTTTTGGCTTCCACTTCTTCCTGAAACATGAGAGGTTTGGTAGAACCTAGATATGGGATAGGAAAAAGATGATAACATTTTGGGAGGTGTTTATTATAGACTGAGAAGTGACAGCCTGTATTTGGTGCTTATTAAGTGCTAGGCACTGAGCTAAAGTTTATTCATTCATTTTGTTTGCTGTCAGTATTCCCCTGCTAGAGTATAAGCTCCATGAGGGCAGGGATTGTTATCTTTTAAATTTCCTGCTCTATCCCAAGTTCCTAGATCATGGAGTCATTGAAAAGATAGTTGTTGCCTTAGTAAATCTCTCATCTGGTGCAGTGGGTACTTTGATTATTTGGATGTTACACATGAATAAACAGAGGCTTAGACAGGTCATGTAACTTGTCCAAGGCCATAAACTTAGTAAGTAGTACAGCCAAGAATCAAAGTCAGGCCTGACTCCTGAGTCCATGGTTGAAACACTTGTCTACACTGTGTCTCATCTCTCTCAATCCTGTCAATAATAACTCTGTGAAAGAGATACTATCCTTACTTTATAGATGAGGAAAGTGAAGCCCAGAGAGGTCAACTAATATGACTGAGGTCACACAGTGGGGTACCTAGGGAAGGCAGGTCTTGAACTCAGATAATTTTGACTCTAAAGTCCATGCACTTTTCCCTGTACTATGGTGTACTGGTGAGAGGCTTTAAAAATTAGTATAATTATACATTTCAGACTCAAGTTGTGATGATGTTGAGAATAATAAAAACTCACCAGTGGCAGAAAACAGAAGCTAAACACAGTTCAAATCAAAGAAACAGGATCCTCATGATTTATGACTCAGGATCCAGGTTTCCTGGGGGTTCACCTCTTGCCACGTGGTGTCTCAGGTAATAAGGAGGCTGTAAACCCTGCTTGTGTGCTCACCACCCCTCATGGCAGAAATAGACCTTTCCCTTTTCAGTTAGTGCCACTAAAGACAGATTTGTTTGCTGTCCATTTACCATGATGATAAGTCACTGATCCGGGTCCAGCTAAGAAGGCTGTATGTTAACCAGCCAGAGTTGTGAAGGGTGCCATAAAAATGATGAGGGGACTTAGGCAGGCCCTCTCTGTTCCCTGAAGGTACTAAGGAATAATGCTCTGTATTCTGTTTTTGTGCTCTTGTAGGCATGGGAAGATAAATACCAGGTGCTACTCACATCCACCTGTCCAGATTCCAGCAGACACAGGCTCTTTAGGGAATATGGTGCTTAAGAAGTTAATAATGTTTAGAAATCTCTGGGTCTGTCAGAATAATGAATGTAGCTAATAAACATTCTAATTAGTTAACCTAGAGAAAAATCTTTGCAACTCTAGAGCAGACATTTTCATATTATCCTGAATGTAAACATTACCTTATCACAGACTGCTGTTTAAATGTTACTCTGTATATTTTCTTGGGTTCAGACACTTACTGACTATGCAAAAAGCTGCAGAAAAAGACTTAATAAAAAGTGACGGCAGGCAGCTTTCCCTGCCGGCAGAGATTAAGCGCTTAGCTCTTGGCATTTCAATTACCTGAAACTAATGGAATAAATATTTTACAATATTATTGCCTTTTGGGGGGTAAAACACTCAAAGAAGGACTATACATGAAATGGAATTTTGTTCTTTTCTTAATGAAATAATTGAAAATGGATTTACTATCAGAATCTGGTCATTAAAAAAATAAAGATACCAGAACTAGCATCAGCGTGAAGAGATCAGGACATAATTTCTTATATGCATGGCCTTCGTCACTGTCATTTTGCCTCCAGCATAACTTTAAAATAATGCCCTCTAACTATATCCATAAAACCCTTTTAGCTGAGCTCAGATGACTTTATGATGGCATAAATTTATTAGGGTAATTTTTTTTAACCATGAGGCTAGTCAAGAATTTCCAGCTTCAGAGAATATTACATTTTGGGTGTCATGGGTTTGAGGTACGAGTAAGTTTACTCTTTGACTTAGCTCTCAGTGATCCTGGTTTTGTCTTTTGTCTTCCTTGTCCCCTGGCTTATTGAAGGCATGAAACACAAAAAAGCAACAGCTGCCTGGAAAATGTGCTTTCTTAATGAAATGATACTTCTTTATTACCTAGTGCAGAGTCTTCCATGCAAAGATAATAATGGATTTTCCCCACTGATGTGAAAAATAGAGCCCAAAGATAAATCACATACTGCTAATTTCAGTGTTTGATGTCTTTAGAGAAGGGGAAATGGTCTATTTTCCCTTTAGGCATGTCATCATTTTTACTAAAGTCAATAAAAATAATGTCAAATCTGAATCTGCAGATGGCTGGCATATTCCATAATGTCATATCATATCCCATGGGGCCCATTAATTTATAACTGTTGTTTATAGAATTTTTATCACAGTGTGTGTGTGTCTAGGAAAATTTTATGATGGAACTAAAAATTCAAAAATACCTATCTTTTAACAGATCTCTTTCCCTATTCAATTGACTTGCCCTATGCACATGACATTCTCAAGGGACATCTAGACAGTCATGGATTTTATATATTTTTATAGTTGTTATATTAGTGATAACAGTAAATGATTTGTTTATTTACATTGTATCTATATGTGGCAAAATAAGGCTCTTGATATTTTATCCATTTTTTAAATTGAGGATTTATATATACTGGCCAGTATGCGTGGAATGAGAATTATCTTTGAAACTAATTATCTAAAAAGATTACTTGAGCACTTAGGAAAAAATACTTGAAGAAAGAACTCACTGAAAAACAGCAAAAAATTCTTGCCAGAGGATTGATTAAATTTTACCAAATATTATATAGTAAAATTATTATGCAATTTTTGTTCTACAGATTGAAAGCAAATGATCCAAATGCAGCCCAGGTAGATTAGGGAATCTCCTAAAGTCAGTACCAGAATCCAGAATTTAATAACCCAGAAATATAATCCCTTCAGCATGTCTGTTGAATTTGCTTCCTAAATCTGTCCACTTCTCTGCAACTCAACGTCTGTCAATCTAACCCCACCTGCCATTTTCTGTCTTCTAAGTCACTGCCAGAAATGATCTCAGTTGTTGCTCTCCTAGAATCATTTCTCAACTCAACAGCCAGAGTGATCAATTAAAGGTGTAAACCGAATCCTTCAATTCCCCTGCTCGGACTCTCCAGTGGCCTCCCACCCCTTAGCATCCTACAAGGTCCCCTGGTCTGGCTCCTGTGATCCTACCACCTCATCCCCTAGCACTCTCCACCTCATTGTCTCCAACCATTCTGGCCACCTTGTTCCCTTTACCTGGAATGTTCCTCCTGCAGACCTTGGAAGATCGTGCTCCCTCACTTCTCTGTGTCCTCAGTTCGAGTCCCATCTTCTGTCAGGGGTCTTCCCCAACATACACTGTCTTAGCACATTTCTTTGTAGAACTTTTCAACATCCAGTATTTTATTTACGAATTTATTTATTGTCATACTTCTCCTACTACAGGTCACCTTGCAAAAACAAGTACCTTACCTGTCTTATTCACTATTCTATCCCCAGTTCCTAGAACAGCGCCTGGCACTCTGTTGGTTCTCAGTGCATATTTATTGAATGAATGAAGGACCCTAAAGTTTCTCATAGAAACTGGGAACATTTTTTCCTCTACCTGAGTACAGTGCACCCCATTCCTAACTCATATCAATTGAGTATACTCTTCTTCCCTAACATGTTGATCTGAATGCTTAACTGGGAAACATTTTTATCCACTTTGGAGTGGCTAACTACAAAATTAAAAAGAATGAAGTGAAAACGTTTGTGATATTTAGGATGGATAACATTTGTTTGTTTTTAGTGGCATGATGAAATAAGAATCCTTCTAAATGTTCTAGATATCCCCTGGTAGCAATTATCCTGTGAACAGGGTACCCCTGATGTGTTTTGATTTCAAAGCTTCACACTGAACTTCATGATCACTCACTTGATTCAGGATTTATTATCCCACATTATTTGGCAGATTGATAGGATCAAAATTGTGTCCAAGATTCAGTCCCAGCACCACACAAGAGGTAGCCCCACCTCAGGTGCAGCTTTATCCTAGGTGTAGATATACCTCTCCTAATTTATTACATTTTTCTTGTTCATATTTATAACCTAGGAATTTAGGCAGTGGGATATCCATTTGTTCTTCCTTTCATTTTTCAAGATCAAGACCATCTTCCTAGGACCTCTTTCCTACTCTTTGCTTAAGGCTCAAGTTAACCCCATTCCTCCATTTATTGCCAGAAACACCCCTCATATATGTTTCCAAAATTGGGGAAGTTGGGAGCTTTTACAACTGATGCTTCTTATTCATTACTGAGCATGTGAGTCGGAGTGTCCTAAAAATTGAGTGTCTGCATTCTTAGAAGTTCCAGGAGCTCTGTATATAAGGCAGAAGCACAGATTCTCTGTGAAGAATGTAAATGACCTTACACAAGAAGTTCTAGGAAAGAACTTCCTAGAACTATATTGATGAGGCATCTGAGAAAAAAGATGATGTTCTCCAAATAAGATTTTATTTTACACCTATGGAAAATTTCAAGGTAGTGTTAAAATTATGGAAGGGTTTTGGTGAGAATTGCCTGATGGGTCTCATTGCATAGATGGGCTTACACCAACTGTGTTTATTGACATCTGCACATATTCTCTGACTCCTTCCCAAATTCAATGAATAAGAAATTCTCTATTTCTGGATGGCTTTGTTTACGTGAACATCTGGACCTGTGATTTCACTTGGGTGTTCTCTATATCAATTCATGTCAACAGTCTTCTGCTTTCCTAGGTCCATATCATACCTCTGAGTCTCATAGGACTTGTTAAAATTTCTTGAATATTTACAAAGGATTCATTGATATTAAAATATATTTAAACTATCAGTAATCAAATTATGTGCTTGTGGGAGAGTAATGAACTGACAGATACGTGAAACAAAATATAGATTCCATAAAATGTTCCAAGTAGGAGAAAAAATGGAGCATTCAAAAATTAATAATTCAATAAATGTTGTTAAAATAAGTGGCTAAACATCAAAAACGCTGAGGCCTTAAAATAATTCTAGATGAATCAGTAGCTTAAATGTAAAAATTACATCATATGCATACTGGATTAAAATATAGATGTTTTGGTTATTTTGAGGCTGAAGAACTTTTAAAGTATAAAACATCCCAGCTAGAAACCATAAAAGAGAAGTGTGATAGATTTGATCCCTTATTTCACATGGAAAAAATGTCATGAAACAAAGTTTAAAGAATGAAAAAGTGGGGAAACTATTTCCGATGTAGATCATGATCAATATTGCTACGATATTTTTTTAAATTCCGATAAAATATTAAGAAAAAAAATTCTGTCCCCATAGAAATAATTTGCAAACGACATAAACATAATAGGATAAAGAAAAATGGCTAAGAAACAAGGAAATTATGTTCAACATTTCAGATACTCTAATAAAACATCATCTCCCCCCCTCCCCACTTATTAGATTTGCATACAAAAAAGATTGGTAACACAACATGTAATAGAGCATAGGAAGATGGACACTCTCATACACTGTTGGTAGAGTACAAATTAGTACAAGATTTCTTAAGGGCTATTTGGCAGAAGACACCGAAGAGAGAAAATTTTGATCCTTTTTGATCCAGCAACTCCACTTCTAGGAAATTGTTTTAAAGAAATAATAAGACAAAAAAGAAAGAAAAGAAAAGAAAAGAATAAGCTAAATGTCAGAAGGTAGATGTTTAATAATGATTATTATTGAATGATCATTAATGAGTGAATGCTGCTTGTAACATTGACGAAGTAAGATTCAAGTTCAGTGTCCTTTAATGAGGAAACAGTTACATAAAGTATGGCTCATATATTTATTTTACAACAGTATGCAGTCATTATTAAGGGTGTCAGTCTACATTAATTAACACAGCATGACAGTCACAACATAAAATTGAATGAAAAAGTTGGCTGTTCAGTGGCCTGTACAATATGCTACCATTTATTTAAAAGTGTGCACATAACATATATGCGATGGATATGACCCATTTTATGAGCTTGTCGTTCAAAATAAGGTGTTATACCTCCTATTAAATTCTCAAATTAAAAAGCGCAAGTCTCCAGTTTGCCTCTAAACTAAAATGCCCTTTTCTCTTCTTAGGGCTCCCTCTCCCATGATGGTCTTAGCAAGTTACCAAGTTTCTTTTTCACACTCATAGGGTCAATTCAGACTACTTTCAGCTCACAGTAGGAGCCGGATCTCAGCTGTGTTTCCTTGAAGCTGGAGAGCATCTCAGATACCACTAAACACTGGTTCCTTTAGTCAGGGTCATCTGTTACCAAGCCAAAGACTGGAGGTTGCAGCTTTTTTTTTTTTTTTTTTTTCCTGAATGGCTGACATTTTCAGATCCAGCTGGAGCACATTATAATTCCCATCAAGTCTGACACGACCAAGTCTGACCCTCTAGTTCTGGTCGCTGCTCTTGGCCCCAGACCAGACTCCTTCAAGAAAGCAAATGTATCTTGCTGATGAGTGAGGGAAGAATGTTCCCACTGTCTCAACTCTGAACACCTCCTCAACCTGGACCTTCTCAGCCACTCAGCAGCAAGCCAGGTTTGGTGGGTTTCTTTTTTTAATTAATTGATCGATTGATTAATTAATTTATTTTTGGCTGCTTTGATTCTTCGTTGCTGCGGGCTTCCTCTAATTGCAGTGAGCAGGGGCTACTCTTCGTTGCGGTGCGCGGGCTTCTCATTGCGGTGGCTTCTCATTGTGGAGCATGGGCTCTAGGTGCGCAGGCTCAGTAGTTGTGGCTCTTGGGTTCTAGAGCGCAGGCTCAGTAGTTGTGGCGCACGGGCTTAGTTGCTCCGCGGCATGTGGGATCTTCCCGGACCAGGGCTCGAACCCGTGTCCCCTGCATTGGCAGGTGGATCCTTAACCACTGCCAGGAAAGCCCTGGTGAGTTTCAGTGTCCACCAATCACAAGCCCAATTTCCTTAGTGCCTGGAAATTCCCACTGAGGGTTTGTTTTTTCTATCCATATAAGGATTTCTTTATAGTGGTCTTGTTGGTCTTACTGGATCAAACCAATAGGTTTCCACATTTTTCAATCTTAATGAAAAGGGTTGAGCTTTGAAACTTCCCCTCCAGAAAGTTCCATTTATAGCATTTTTTTTCCACACATCTCAGCAATATTCAGACTCTGGCTACCATTAGTACATTTGGCAAAGAAAAAAATTTAATTAAATATTTTCTTGATACCTCTTCCCTTCAATGGGAAAGGGGATTGCTGGAGACAGTGAGAGAGAAAAGGAATTATTTATGGATGCATTTTCCCCCAAATTTCTACTGTATTATTTCTAGATGATAAGATTTCAGGTGATTTGTTTGTAGTATTTTTTTTCTACATTTTAGTTTTAAAAATGAGCATGTATAACATTTAAAAAATATAAAGAAACTATATTTATTTTTGGAAAGTATGCAGTTTCTCAGAGCTCTTTATGCAATTTTTTGCTACAAGAGCACAGACAGTAATTCAATATTTCTAGGCCACAGGTAATCCATGTGTAAAATGGAAGGGTATGATTACTTATCTGTAGCTCAAAAAATATTTTCCTCTTTCCCTAAGGGAAATAATTCACAACAGTATCAATATGGCAGGGATATATTTTGAAGCGCTCACTTTACAGAGGAAGTGGCCGAGTTCTAGAGAAGGTAAGCAGATTCCTAAAGGTAACACAGGTCATCAGGGGAGAGCTCGACCACACTCCAAGTCTTTTGACTCTTCTCTTGAGTGATACTGCATTTCACCCCTCTCTGTGACTGTGTTTGTTTTTCACTTTAAAAATAAGAAGTTTGTAAGATAGTCTTTAAGGTCTATCTCTGCTTTAAAATTCAATGACCTTTGAAAAATTCATGACTCAGCATACACATGAGACAACTTGTAATATGTTGGCATCACTGACTGTATTGACTTAAATCATCACATTTAACCTGAGCTACTTCAGAATAAGATCTTTTATTTACCAGTTGTGGAGACTTATTTCCTTTTTTTGTCTAGTTAAAAGGCACTGGAAAAAATGAGGCCAGTCCTCACTGTTCAAGGGAGCTCTTGTCTCCCTCCACTGTTTGTAAGACTGAGGATGGTTGTAGGTTTTCTCATTGCTGTCACTTAGGATGCACTTGTACAGCATATTTTACCTAGATGGCTTCAACAAACTCTTGAACCCTCTCAGCAGTCATTAGCTCATTCTACTCTTTTGCTTACCTTGTCCTTTTCCACCCTCATTACCTGAGACCACGTTCATCTGAGATGGCTTGATTTGTCTGGTGTGAAACAACTGAGATTGTCTGGAACACTCTTTCTCTGTTTCACTCATATGCTCTCTAGGACCTTCCTTTCATGATGCTTTGTTGAGGGCATTCTTTTGGTCTGTAAATTTCATCAAAAATCATTCAAACTCTGCTTTGGCTCCATAGTAGATTTCTCATGCATATCATTATATCATAATATTAAAACATATCATCCAAACTTTTCCAAAAAAAAAAAAGCTCTTAAAAATCATCCCAGTAGCATTAGGATTGGAACCCAGAAGGCAGGCCTCAGGAGGAACCACGTGGCTTGGATGGGATTGGTGGCCCTAACGGATTTCAGATGTAGTGAAATCTGGATCCGAATCCTGTGTTCTCCCCTCCTCCAGCACTCTCTCCACCCTTTCTCCCTTTTTCCCTTAAATGATTTATTAACTTAAAAATGTTTACATTATATAAGAGTAATTAGAATAAATGTGACATCCCCCTACAAATGTCCTCCACATTTCCACTCCTCTCTTTAGTTGTAGCCACAACCATTTTTGATGCCTCTTATTAAATATTTTTCTATTTATCTCATATATATATATACATATATAGATAGATATAGAGAGATGGATGTAAACTCATAGTGTTTCCTTTTTGCATTAAAGTGGGTTGTGATATCTGTATAATTCTGTGACTTGTTTTTTTCATTTAATAAGTCCTGGATATATTTTTGGGTGAGTAGGTCTGGATTTACTTATTCTTTTGAATCTATCCATTATATGGGTGTACCATAATATATCTAACTATTATCCTAATAATGGATATTATTATTATTAATTATTAAAATGGATCTTCAGTCTTTCAATTTTCTTTATAAAAATAGTGCTACAATAATGTCCTTTAAGCACACATGCAAGTATTTCCTTATAACTGTGCTGGTTCAGGTTTATATACTTCATCATATTGGCTTAGCCGTGGTTTCTGTTGGATGCTGCTGGGTGACCTTCCAGTTAGCTTGGTGTTGACTGTATTCTTATAGGCCCCAGAGGGAAGCCTTGATCAATGCCAAACGGAAGATATTATGGAGCTGGTGGATAAATTATTTTCCTTCCTTCCCCTGATGGACTGTTGCCAGATGTAGTGTTTAAATGAACCCTCTCAGGGGATATGCTGTGTGACTGAACGACCAGGTGTGCTTTCTGCTAAGGCCGTGCAGTGGCCAGATTCGTAATTCACCATTTTGTATTTGCTTTCCCTCCTTCTTCATCTCATTTTCTTTTTTCTCTATTGTAGCTTCATTGGGATTGTATCCCTAATGAAACATTAAAAGTATATTTTGCCTCAGACTTTGTTTTCTAGAAAATTTGGGCTTAGAAAAAGGTATATTCTGAAAAAAAATAATTATTAGGTCAAAGGTTATGTGGGCTTGTGCTCATTTCATTATACCATCCTACTTTTTAATCAGACATATAGTTATAAATATACGGTATTTTTGTTCTCATTACTTATTAATTGCTAATATTTACGTCATGAGAAGAGCTATGTTGTTCTATATGAATTTATACTATATATTGTAAAGTAATTTAATGTTCCTTTCTGAGCATTCAGTGGTGGTAAAGAACCTCTCTGAGTGTATTCAGTATATTCAGGTATAACGTTACATGAAATCCTTTAAGTGATGAGTTCCAGTGCTTTAATTTTGTAGCTAACTAAGACAAAGCCTGAATTAGTTCTTTATTTTTCTCTGAATTACACTATAAAACAGTTACTGCTCTCCACAGAAGCCATCTTTCTGAAGATATGAAGTAGCTCAAAAGAGCATCATTAGGACACCCTATATTACAATTTTTTTTATGTTGGCAAGGTAGTTGGTAGCATAAACTTTCATAACTTCATGATGCAAAGAGAACTTGATTAGCCTTTTGTCCAAGTTTTAACACACTGTGCAGAGGGTAGAAGGAACTAAAGGACATTTTCATCTTATTCAGTGTTCCAGGGTGAAGTGGGAGTCGGCAAGGGGAGAAATGGTTAGACTCTGAGATAAATAAAATCTGTCAAAACCTGGGCAACCGAAGCTAATCTCTGGCTTGTCAGATCTCCATCACGTTCTTAGTGCCATTACCAGCAGTCATAATCCTAACCCACATTTGTAGCTTCTGGTCTAGCAGGGTCTAGCAGTCCCTCTATGAATATTTTTTCAAATGTGTATATATTATTCAGAACACTTCGTTTTCTGTGAGAATGTTGGGAAGAGCAGATAACCTTAACTTATGGATCTGGATCTAGATAGAGTGTGATGTACTGGGTCAGGCATACACTCATACACTCATCCCCTCCTGTTTGCCATTCATATGGAGATAGATTCATACAGAGAATTTTTATTGCACTGCTAATGCAGGCCTATTTTATGTTTTTTCATCCATTACTCTGTGGTTGTTTTTCTGAGTTGGCCTCACTTTCAGAACCCTGAAACGTAGCTGGACAGGAAGGAAGGAAGAAGGAAGAGCCTGGATTCTTGGGAAAGTCTCCAAAGGAGATTTATTTAGATCAGGAGAGTAGGTATTAAATTAGGTGGCTATATGGGAATTATGTTGGCTTTGCATATTTGCTTAATCCGGAAAATGGGTGTGGTGCTTTAGTGAACTCCTGAAAAGCGTACACGCAGTCAACCGTGAGTGCGGGGTCTCAACACAGATGTAGGAGGAAGGGGAATTTTTAATGGAGTCGAAATATGTCAGCAATGCTTATAGCTGCCGGCAAGCCACATACACCTGTGTTGGCTTAGAAGGAGGTCTGCATGGATTTGTAAAACGGAAACCTCATTTGAATTCTAACTAGATTAAAGACATTGATGAGCCCAGCCCAGTCTATCCTATAATTGGGAAAACTGGGGCTCTCTTCAGTAGTTATCTACCGAAGAACACCTCTTTGCAGTGCTTTATTGATGAAAAAGCAGCATTTATCTAACTGCTGTCATCCTGGAAACCATGTCTTGAATTCAGAGAGTTGCCACTCCTCAAATTGCAGCTTCCTGCTGGTGACTTAGCAAGCCAGGTCAGAGAGCAAAAAAGAGAAAACTAAAAGTGCAAACTGCACCCTTTCCATGACTCGGCCTTTTTTCTGACCACTTCTTGTTTCAGAAATAAAGACTTTATAGTAAAATCTTCAGAAAATGTCTTCATTTTTCTCAAAATAATTCATACACATGGTTACAGAAAATAGAATGAAAGGTCTTATAATGGTGAAAATAACAATGGTGTCCGTGATTTATTCTGGAATAATTATATATGATGCATAACTTGAATGTATGTATTTTCAGCATCCAGGTTTAGGAAATGTGATAAATTAAAGATGACTGCTAATTGTTTGACACTTATGTAGTGGTCTATGTCTGTATGTCTTTCCTTTAAATCTGGGTGGACTCTTTTACTACTGTGAACAATTGAATCTTGTAGAAATGATTCTGTGCCACTTGTAGAGCCCAGGTCTTAAGAGACTATCAACTTCTATTATACTTCCTGTCTTTTAGAATACTTACTCTTGGAACCCAGTACCCATGCTGTGAAAAAACTCAATTACCCCAGTGCAGAAGTCCATGTAGAAAAGAACTAAGACCCTCAACTGATGGTCTGAGCTTCCAGGCAACAGCCAGCACTAACTTGCAGTCGTGTGAGTGAGCCATCTACGAAGTGGATGCTTCACCTCCACATGAACTGCCCCAACTAATGCCATATGAAGGAAAAGCATTGCCCAGCCAAACCTTGGCCAAATTCCTAATCTACAGAATTGTGAGATATAATAAAAGAGTGGCTGATTAAAGCCACTGCATTTGGGGGTAATTTGTTATGCAGCAAAAGATAACCAGAACAGAAATTTTGGCATAGGGAAAGAATAGAGATCTTGATTAAGAGATCTGCTTTCTAATTTGGCTCCAACATTTAATAGCTACGTGACTTTGGGGACAGCTGTTAAGCCCTTCTCAGCCTTAGTTTCCTTATCTGTAAAATTGCAATAATAGGGCTTCCCTGGTGGCGCAGTGGTTTGAGAGTCTGCCTGCCGATGCGGGGGACGTGTGTTTGTGCCCCAGTCTGGGAAGATCCCACATGCCGCGGAGCGGCTGGGCCTGTGAGCCATGGCCACTGAGCCTGCACGTCCGGAGCCTGTGCTCCGCAACGGGAGAGGCCACAACAGTGAGAGACCTGCGTACCGCAAAAAAAAAAAAAAAAAAAAAAAAAAAAAAAAGTTTATATATCTTTCATCAAGTAATTCCATTTTATGACTCTATTCTAAGGAAATATTCCTAAATACTGGCCATAATATATCTATTCATGAAATAAAATGCTTGTATAGTACTCTGATCTCTGCACAGTACTTAAAGAATCTAAGTCTTTTGAAGTTCATCACTGTGTTATATAGACACATCAACCGACTGCAACATCAGCAGTGGTTGAAACTCTCCTCAAGGTAACACCATCCCCAAAATATTAATTTAGAAAACATCAGCAACTATGACGATAAATACATGTAGTATGACTCAGTATGGAAGTGGAACTTTTAAGAAGTGCCTTTCATTCAACAAATATTTATTGAATACCAACAAAATGGTAGACTCTGGGTAAGATCCTAGGAGAACAGAGATGAAACCACAGCCTGTACTCTTTCCTAGAGAGTCTCGTGAGGGTTCATCTTGGCCGGAGTCAGCCCTGCTTCTCACACATTCCATACATGTCTCTACCTCGATGGCTTCATTGTCACAGTCTTTCTGCTCACAACAATCTCCCCTTGTTAGCAGGCAAAGCATTTTGCGTGACTCGATTTGAGTTCTGCCTCCTCCAAGCAGTCTTCCCTGGATCTGTTCTACACACTTTCTAGCTCCACTGTATCCCCATGGTGCTAGCTTCTTTCAGCGTTCATGGTCTACTCATCTCTGGCTGTTCTGTATAGTTAGTTTTCTTTTAAAGTGGCTAGGTACTATTTTCACAACTAGGTTAAAAATTCTTTATTAATCTCAAACATAACATTTCTTCTGTATACCTAATATATAGAATATGAGATACCTGGGTATCTTGTGAAAATACATATTCTGATTCAGTAGGTTTGGGGTGAAATCCTGGATTCTTCATAGATTCCAAGAGGTACGGAGAAAAAAAAATCATTCCAAGTGAAAATGTGCCAGATGGGTTACAACATGTTGCTTCTAGTTGCTCACAATATAAAGCTGCCTAGAAGACAATGCATCATAGATGCAAGGCTCTCAGGTGATGTCCTTGCTGCTTGGACCTCAGACCACACTTTGAGTAGCAGTAGCAAGGTTGTTGAGGACAGGTACCACCGTATTCCTCTGTTTCTCCAGCACCTTGGACAGTGCCTTGGACCCAGCAAAGGTGTTCAATAAATGTTTACGATGGTGAGAAACAAAGAAAGAATACAGACCCTGGGACAATACTGACCTAGGTTGCAGTATCACTTCCACCACTTAATGCTCTGAACGATCATGGGCATTTAGTTATTTATAAAACAACCTTGCAGGGTTTCTATGATGTCAGAATTGAATTAGGTATTTTAAAGCACTTGGCATAGTAGTAGTATAGAGCAAGAGACTGACAAATAAATGATATTTCCTCTTAATGATGATGAAGGACAATTTTACTTTTCTTCAGTGGTATTGTTCTTGTTTGTTTTTTTTTTTAGAAGACGTTGGGGGTAGGAGTTTATTAATTAATTAATTTATTTTTTGCTGTGTTGGGTCTTCGTTTCTGTGCGAGGGCTTTCTCTAGTTGTGGCAAGCGGGGTCCACTCTTCATCGCGGTGCGCGGGCCTCTCACTGTCGCAGCTTCTCTTGTTATGGAGCACAGGCTCCAGACGCGCAGGCTCAGTAGTTGTGGCTCACGGGCCTAGTTGCTCCGCGGCATGTGGGATCCTCCCAGACCAGTGCTCGAACCCGTGTCCCCTGCATTGGCAGGCAGATTCTCAACCACTGCACCACCAGGGAAGCCCTGTTCTTGGTTTTATACAGAAGGAAATAAAGGGAAAGAAGGTACAGATAAAAATTTTGGCTTGATTTTTAAAGATGATTGCATTTCTATTTTATTAGTTTTAACACATGTTCCAAGAGGTACAGAGAAAAAAAATCATGACAAGTGAAAATGTGCCAGGTGGGTTACCATATGTTGCTTCTAGTTGCTCACAATATAAAGTTGCCTAGAAGACAATCAAAGCTAATCAGTAGTACCAAAGGAGAAAACAACGTTACTGTCATCTTCCTACTACCCTGGTTCATACCCAGCCTGTTTGGCAGAGATAGTGTCTAGGTATTCTCCAGGTGAAGCCCTGGCAAAGGCCCTCAGTAGGATGACTCAGAGGGTGGATGTGAAGAGGGTTGGCATGAAGCATTCGGTGCTCACCTAATTGTATCGGAAAAGGAATTGCATGTGGAAGAAAGCCCCATGCTGTACTGCCTGAATCAGCTCCCCTCATCCCGTGGCAGAAAAAGTAGTTAAAATATCCCCCAGATTCAGACAGTTTGTATTTCACTTGAGACAGTAAGTAGTCTTCCTTGCATGAATTGTATTTCAGGGCAGGAAAATAATTAGTGAGGGGAAGGTTTTTTTTTGTTGTTTGTTTTTTTTTAATCATAGCTTAAAAATGAGAAGAAATGATAGAAATAGAAAACCACATTTACAACCTTAATGGATCTAGATGATGGTCATCAGTAGTTGCTGAAACCGTTAGATAACAAACATTATATGTGAAACTTAATAATAGATGGATCAGGCTGACATGACCTGAATCCACTAATTAATCTTTCCATCACTAAAGGAGGGGCAAACAGGACCTATTTTTCTTTTGATGCAAGGTAATGGGAAGTGTACGGCAATGTTATAAAGTATTGTTGACAAAAGAAATAACCTATAACTGATCAGGCCTCTAGATCTAACTCCCAGTTTACAGAAAAATACAGGGGATGGAGGTCATTTAATCAGCCAAATCCAGTTATTCTGTAAGACAAATAATTTAGTTCTTTCAAATAATAAATAGCACAAAAAGGAAAATCGTTGTATATTTAAAGAGACTTATACTACACATAATCTGAATGCAATGTGTGGACCTTGTTTGGATTCTTATTCAGACAAATCAACTTTAAAAGTATTTTTAAATATTCAGGGAACATTGAACTTGAAGTAGATATTAAAATATTATAAGGAATTATTGTTAATCATATGATAATGCTATTGCAGTCGTGTTTTAAAAAGTTCTTACCTGTTGAAATGCCTACTGCAGTATCTCTTGATAAAAGAAGTCCATCTTTACCAGAAGGAGGAAACAGTGACATTCAAATTTAGAGAAGTAGGGCCTCCCTGGTGGCGCAGTGGTTGAGAGTCCGCCTGCCGATGCAGGGGATACGGGTTCGTGCCCCGGTCTGGGAGGATCCCATATGCCGCGGAGCGGCTGGGCCCGTGAGCCATGGCCGCTGGGCCTGCGCGTCCGGAGCCTGTGCTCCGCAACGGGAGAGGCCACAGCAGTGAGAGGCCCACATACCGCAAAAAGAAAAAAAAAAAAAAAATTTAGAGAAGTAAAATATTTCACTGGTTAAATTAGCAAAAAATTCAAAGTATTTATGTTGTCAAGTGTAGCAAATGTGAGAGTACATAAAAACTCTTATGCATTTAGTAGAAGTTTAAAGAGTAGAACATTTTGTGCCGCGTCTTGGCAATATTTACCAAAGTTCATGTTGCATGTCCTCTATTTTACGAATCTGGGGAATTTCCAGAATCCCTCTTGTAGCTCTGTGAATCAGGAGAGCTGGATGGAAGCTCTACCTCCGGCTATGGATCTGGCTGGGTTTGGTTCCTCATTTAGATTCAGGCTCAGGTCTGTCCCATGTTTTTAATTTTTGTTATCAATAAACAATTCTTTATTTTTTAGAAATAGTACTGAGAGTTCCCATATAGCACTGTCCTCACAGTTCCTCCTATTTTTAATAACATATTAGTAGAGTATATTTGTTATAATTAATGAACCAATACTGACACACTGTTATTAGCTGAAGTCTATAATTTATTCAGATTTCCTTAGTTTTTACCTAGTGTCCGTTCTCTGTTCCAGGATCCTGCCTGGGGTACTATATTATATTTAGTTGTCATGTCTCTTTAGGCTCCTCTTGGCTGTGACAGTTACTTAGACCTTGTTTTCAATGACCTTGACAGTTTTGAGGAGTGCTGATCAGGTATAATAATAGGGTGCCTTTGTATTGAAATTTTTCTGGTGTGTTTCTTATGGTTAGCTTGAGGTTATGGCTTCTGGGGAAGAAGTTCAGAGGAATAAAGTACCACTTTCATTGTTGCTTAAATTGTTTCAGCTTTGGCTGTTGTGCCCCGTTAATGTACTCCCATCAGTGTGTGTGTGTGTGTGTGTGTGTGTGTGTGTGTGTGTGTGGTGTTTTCTCTGAGCGCTTTCTTACTTTCTGGGCTGCAAGATGCTCCAGGAGTCATCTTGTATATTCCCTGCCCTAGTCCTAGGACCAGCCATTTCTCCAATAAGCCCTGGTTCCTTATTAGAAAATGATTTTAGAAACCAAGATTTGGGTGGTAAGTGTTGCTCATTTCTACTGTGGTGTTATTTCTTCTAGGCCTTCTCAGCTGACAGAGCAAAAATATATGTGTGCATACTAACCTATATTTATCCATATATCTGTAAATATTTCTTTATGTAATAAACTATACCTGTATTAAGTTAAACGTGAGTTCTTACTGAGGTCTCCAACTCGAATCCATTACCACATGGATCATTCTAGCTAGTTACCCTTGCTGGTGTGTAACCTCCCATTCCAACAGTAAGAAACAGTAAGAAACCAGGGTCTCATCATCCACCATCTATTTACTTAGTTTTTCATTTTTAGTAGACATGTATAGCAGTGTTAGAATTATTAATCCCTATCTCACGGGAAAGAGTTTTATCAACTTATAAAACTGTATAGTGCCTATATACAGTTCCTGTTGCCATTCTTACAGATTCTACTCATTTCCAAAGTCACTTAGGTCAGTACACTTCCCCTAACCCTCTTCACTGAAGTTGTTTCATATTCTTTTATTTATTTATTTATTTATTTATTTATTTTTGCGGTACACGGGCCTCTCACTGCTGTGACCTCTCCCGTTGCGGAGCACAGGCTCCGGATGTGCAGGCTCAGTGGCCATGGCTCACGGGTCCAGCTGCTCCATGGCATGTGGGGCCCTCCCGGACCGGGGCACGAACCCGTGTCCCCTGCATCGGCAGGCAGACTCTCAACCACTGACCCACCAGGGAAGCCCTCATATATTTTTAATACAATTAGATTCCCTTACCATAGTCTGCATTGTTCTTGGCATCTCCTAAAGTCCTATATGATTTTTAAAAATTTGCATATATTAAGGTTCATTCTTTGTGCTGTAAAGTTCTTTGGGTTTTGATAAATGCATAATGTAATGTACCACCATTACAGTACTATACAAAATAATTTTACCACAGGTAAAATACCCTGTGCTTCACCTATTCATCCCTGCTTTCCTCTCTGTAGCATCAATTGAGCTTTTTACTCTCTCTCTAGTTTTGCCCTTTCCAGAATGTCATATGATTGGAACGCTATAGTATATAACCTTTTTTGGACTGGCTTCCTTTACTTAGCAATATGCATTTAAGTTTCCTCTATGTCTTTGTAGCCTGAAATGTTGTTTCTTTATATCACTGAATAGTATTTCATTGTATGATATGCTACAGTTTATTTATACATTCACCTATTAAAGAACATCTTGGTTATTTCCAGTTTTTGGTGAAAGAATAAAACCACTATAAAATTTTGTATTCAAGGTTTTGTGTAGACATATATTCAGCTCATCTGAATAAACAACTAGGAGCACAATTGCTGGATTGTATGGTAAAGCTGGGTTTATAAGAAACTGCCAAACTTCCATCCAAAGTGGCTTTAGCATTTTGTATTTCTACCTGCAATTAATTATATTCCTAATGCTCTGTATCCTTGCCAACATTTGGTATTGTTTGTTTTTTGAATCATAGCTATTTTAATAGGTGTATAGAGGTATCAATTGTTATTTTAATTTTCAACTTCCTAATGACGAATGATATTAAAAAATTTTTTTGGTGTTTATTTGCCATCTGTGTATCTCTCTGAGGTATTTGTTCAGATCTTTTGCTCCTTTTAAAATTGGTTTATTTTCTTATTATTGAGTGTTAAGAGTTCTTTGTATATTCTGAATACAAGCCCTTTATCAGATAAGTGTTTTGAATTTTTTGTCATCCAGTCTGTGACTTATCTTTTCAGTCTCTAAGCACCCATTTTATTTTTACTTCTGGGGCTACAGAATAGGGATGATTAGCTGTTATTCTTTTAATAGCAGTGGCAGAGCCTAGAGGAAAGACACTCAACCTCACGATCTTATTAGAATACCCTAATTAGGTCAAGTTTGGTAACATTGCATTGAGCAAAGAAAGTCACATGGTCAAATCCTGCATTAATGAAATAAGGTAGAATATATGGATGGGGGATGGGGAAGAATGAATAATCTTAATAATAAAATCAGTCCCATCATCCATGAAACTACAGTGGCTTTCTATTACTTTATTCTGTATCTTATTTAATGTTGAACATTTCTTCAGTCTTTCTGAAAGATCCTAATGTGAGAAAGCAACCAATTCTGTATTTCTTTCTTTTGCATAATTTTAATTCCCAGACATTGTTCACGTTAATCAATGTTACGTAAATAAGAGCTCACCTAACAAATATCTCTTTGAGTGCAATTCAGTGAAAATAGCTGGTTTCTCTCCATTACCTTGTCAAAGTTTACATGTAGTTCTGTTCTATAATAACTTTCACAGTCGTCTAACAATTTTATAATGGATTGGTTGCTTATTACCAGTTTTTTTAAAAGTCATGGCTACTCCAGTCATTCTGTATATCAAAATTATTTCATAAAGTGTCTTAGTTCTTCTATATTTGAAAATGATATCTGCTTTTTTCCACTTGAGAAACAACTTAGTTGGATGTATCTTTTTGGGTCATATTGTCTTGCCCTGATAATTGTAGCAGTTGCTTCACCATTGTTATTATTGTTGTGGTTATTGTTTATATTATTTTATGTTGTACTTTAAAAATAAAAACGTCGCAGAAAATCAAAGTTTTTGACTATTTTCCCAATCTCAGTACATTATTCGAAGGCAACAATGCTGTCAGCTTTGTGTGTTATCATTCAAGACCACTTTATATGTCTTTAGTTACATATATATATATATATATATATATATATGTATTCCATTTTGTTTAGCACTGAACAGCACTATGGAAAACTCAGAAAAATTTAACTTCTGAGCAGAACTGATGTTTTGCCTAGATTCACCCCGACCCCATCCCTCCCTTAGAAATCCTTATTTAATCTTTGAAGTTTGGTAATGTCTTTAAAAGTATATATCTCACTGTTATTTATTCTATGTCATTTTCCTGGAACATATTATGCACACATGTGCACACACACAGTGGAGGAAAATTGTTCCAAGACATGGAAGAAGAAAAAATTTCTGAAAGAAAATATAAATTCAAATTCATTTCTAGTTTGGAAAAAATGTCTCTTTTACTGTATTTTTTTTTCTTTTTGGTATAATGTATTTACTTATTATTGGAGTATAATTGCTTTACAATGTTGTGTTAGTTTCTGCTTACAATGAAGTAAATCAGCTATATGTATACCTATATCCCCTCCCTCTTGGACCTGTTTTACTGTACTTTTTACTGTACCTCTTTTACTGTATCTTTGAATGTTTTTTCTTCCTCTGTTGTGATTTTACTTCAAGAAGACCTATTATATGTAGATTGGATCTCCTTGTGTTCTGCATATATCACTCTCCCCCTAATTATTATAAATTATTTTCCAATTTTATTTTTCTTACTTCAGATGTCTAAAGCCTGTCCCTGATATCCCTGGATGTTTTTAGCAGAGTCCGATCTACTTCTTACTGTTTATAACTTGTTTTCATTTCCCTGATAGTTTTATTATATTTTCCATTTCTGAGATGTCAGTTTAGTATTAATTGTATATTTCTTTTTATATTTTAATTTCTTTTTATATTATTATAATTCACATATATTTCTTTTTTAATTTGTTTATCTTTTATATACAGTCTGATTTCAAAGTTATGCTTTCTAAAATTTATTTATTTATTTTAAAAAGTGGTTACTTTTTAAAAAATATTACTTAATTAATTAATTTTTGCTGTGTTACGTCTTCGTTTCTGTGCGAGGGCTTTCTCTAGTTGTGGCAAGTGGGGGCCACTCTTCATCGCGGTGCACGGGCCTATGACTATCTTGTTGCGGAGCACATGCTCCAGATACGCAGGCTCAGTAGTTGTGGCTCACGGGCCTAGTTGCTCCGCGGCATGTGGGATCCTCCCAGACGAGGGCTCGAACCCGTGTCCCCTGCATTAGCAGGCAGATTCTCAACCACTGCGCCACCAGGGAAGCCCTCTAAAATGTATTTGATATCATAGTTTTTTAAGTGTTCTCCTTCCTTCCTCCTGGTATAATCCTGAAGAGTAGTCTTTATCTGCTTGTTGTTTGTTGTACTATATTCCTTCTTTTTATGTTTTTGTCTATACTGGATCCTAATTGATTGTAAATTATATTTGTGTAGGCTTTTAGGACTAGCTGTTTTCTACACTATATATGACAAGGGGCTAGGGGAGTGAATCAGCAGAGAGGGAAGGTTAAATTCACGTATAGTTTTTCCAAATACCGTCTCATCGACTCTGTTACTTATTTTGCCGCAAGAGTATATCTGCTCTTCACTCTCAGAGTGTCGCTGGCACCCCTCTGAGGAAGGAGGCAATCTCTGTGCCAAGCAGCTTAGTCCTGTATGCCACAAGTCTCTCTCTCCTTATTGTCTTAAGTGTTTAATTTTCTCCAGCTGACTGTTAGAGGCAGCTGCAAAGCAGAAAACCTAGCCAGTCACACCAGAAGGTGACTTTGAGGAGATAGCATGCGGACTGGTTTCCTCATTGTCCCCTACTCCCAGCCCGCAGAGGAGCGAGAATTCAGTGTTGTATCAATAGCCTCTCAAACCCTTGAGCTTGCTGTCCTAAACTTTGGGGTCTTTAAGACCTTGCTACATAATACAGAAAACTTTCTATCATGTTAGAATACGAAGGTACATGTTATGTCTCTGTGTATTTCATTCATTTGATAAAAATAACATATTATGGGTTGTGAATATTTTATAACTTCAGTGAAGATGGGATTCAGTCCCCACTCCCCCTTCTCTCTCTCATTGTGTTGTTTTTGCTTAATGGTAGACATATCTTTATTTCACTATTTTTAACCAGATGTCTCCCTGTTTAAGTTTTATTAAACATGTGGTTTTCTAACTTTTAGGAGTTAAAAAAAATTCTACATAAGAAAGTTGGAAAAAATGTTAAACCACAGAAATAAGTAAATAAATAAATAAAGTAACCCATTACCCACTACCTAGAAATATAGTAGTGCTTATCAGATAACTTTTAATATTTTAGAGGCCCCATAAGCTATAAAAAAAAGCCCTGTAGATGGGAAGAATGTTTAATTTGGTTTAACCAAATATCTCAGTGTTCACCTGATACAACAAAAACACAAAATACAGCTTTGAAAGTGATTAGTTCATTAATAAATCAAGAAATATTGGTCTAAGTCTATTAGTGATGTGAAAATTGCTAACAACAACAGAAAAACCAAGCAGCTAACAAAGATAAAAGTGGTTGTCTCAGGTATAAGGATAGGAGGAATGGGGAGAGGTCAGGCAGGAGATTTGTTTTTTATCCTAAGCTTTTCTGTATTGTTTGATTTTTGTGACCATGTAAGTGAATTACTTGGATGAGATAAAAGTCATTCATTAAAAATAAAGATTCAAAATAAATTAGATGTTAGTGAAAATAGGTATTTTTTTTACATTTTGCTAAATGCTTCTCTTATCACAGACTTTAGTTTTAAATATTAAATTAAGGTATATAGTAGAGATTAAATATGGAATAATGCTCAGATCTCTATTTTGATTATGCATTTTTTTTAAAGATTTTTTGTTTGTTTGTTTTGTTTTGTTTTGTTTTTTTGCGGCACACGGGCCTCTCACTGTTGTGGCCTCTCCCATTGCGGAGCACAGGCTCTGGACGTGCAGGCTCAGCGGCCATGGCTCACGGGCCCAGCCGCTCCACGGCATGTGGGATCTTCCCGGACCAGGGCACGAACCCGCGTCCCCTGCATAGGCAGGCGGGCTCTCAACCACTGCACCACCAGGGAAGCCCTAAAAATTTTTTTTTGATGTAGACCATTTGTAAAGTCTTTATTGAATTTGTTACCATATTGCATCTGTTTTGTTTTGGTGTTTTGGCCACAAGGCATGTGGGATCTTAGCTCCCCGACCAGGGATCAGGCCTGCAGCCCCTGCATTGGAAGGTGAAGTCTTAACCACTGGACTATCAGGGAAATCCCGGTTATGCATTTTAACATCTGAATTTCTTGGCACCTGTTGATACACTGTCCCTTATTTCCCTAATTCTTTCTCATTCCCTATGTTCTAGATCACATGCCTTAGATCTTATGTCTTTGGTTATAGTAGCTTAATTATATACATTTATTACTAAGGTCATATACATTTCATTTCTGTTTCTCATAGAGTCTGTTTGGGGAGCATGAAAAGCATCCTTTATACCTGGCCTGTGTCCCTGTCTCTGGGTTTCTAACAGTAGGTTTTTCTGGGTCTTCCACCACTTCTCCCAACAGCCCATAGTCAAGCCCTTCCCTTGCCATATTCTTTGTCACCCAGGTGGAGGACTCCTGATTTTTTTTTTTTTTTTTTTGCCACACTGAGCGGCATGCTGGATCTTAGTTCTCCAACCAGGGATCGAACCTGCACCCCCTGCAGTGCAAGTGCGTAGTCTTAACCACTGAACCGCCAGAGAAGTCCTGAGGACTCCTGACTGTGTAAAGAAAAGAAAGCAGAGACAAATGATACCCTTTCCAGGTCCAAGTTTTGAGCCTCCTGGGACCAAATTTTCTCTATCTACACATACAGGATGTCAAATTGGGTAATTAGTGAGGTCCATGAGGAATGCAAAATGCTCAGTCTATGAAAAGGTGGAAACAATGTCACTGATGTCATCCACTCTGAACTACCCAAACCGTGATGTCAGATTATTTAAGGCCTCCACTTCCACCTCTCATTGACTAATACGTGTGGGGAGTCACATGGATTTACTCCTACGGAATTCTTGAGATGAGAGGGAAAAGTGGACATGGGTGTTATTTTTTTATTTTTTATTTTTTTTTGCGGTATGTGGGCCTCTCACTGTTGTGGCCTCTCCCATTGCGGAGCACAGGCTCTGGACGTGCAGGCTCAACGGCCGTGGCTCACGGGCCCAGCCGCTCCGCAGCATGTGGGATCTTCCCGGACCGGGGCACGAACCCATGTCCCCTGCATTGGCAGGCGGACTCTCAACCACTGCACCACCAGGGAAGCCCTACATGGGTGTTATTGAAGAGGAAAAATGCAGAAGTAAGGTAGTGTGGCTACTATCGATTTCAGAAATCTAAAGATGTGAGAGTACTTGGATATTGCTGGAGTTTGAGAAATAAATGAGACGTTTATCCCACAAGTCCAATTGCTTTAAACATCCGGAGAGACTCCAAGATTCCTCGGGGGTGGGGGGCGTGGAATAACAAAGCCACTTGCTTGACTTCCCCTTCATTTCAGGAATATCATAATTAGAGCAAGGCGTGAATAATAAGGAGCTCTGCAAGGCCATATCCATCATCAAAGCAGGAGAAATGTAATCTCCCAGCCCCTGCAAAAACCTGTAGCAGTAGGCTGAGGCATCACAGGATAGGTTTGGATGACTCTTTTTCTCCTTTGATCAGTACACTCAGTTCAAAGGGTTCCAAAAGCACAATAAAACAAAACAGTAGAGAAAACTCTTGGCATTTGTGTTACATTTGCTTTGCACTCTTCACTGTCCTGTCTGATCTTCTTACACATCAGCTGAGGTGGGCACAGAAAGGATGATTACCCCCATTTAGTGGATGGGGGTAACTGAGGCACAGATGGCTTGCCTGGCTTGCCTAAAGCCAGGCAGCAGTCTTTCACGGGGTAGGATTAGAGCCCGAGTTTCCTGATGCTTTGGCGTTTTCTCCTGCCTGCTTACATTGCAGCTTTGCCCATTCATTCACACAGGTGGCTCAAAGGAGGAGGTATATATCAAGTACCTGGAGTAGACCTCAGTGGAGAATAGGTGCTGTGTAAATGGTGGCTCCTCCTTTAGTTTGAGCCACTCCTTTCCGGGCACCACCCCCTGGAATGCAGGCCCTTATAGGATGTGATTTTTCTTAATGATCCCTGCGGCGAGACAGAATTTTTTAGAATGGACTTACTACGTACTCTGTTTGGGAAAATGAAGGCTATGGAGTTGGCAAAATTTTGCAGCTGAAGCTAGCAAAACTACCCCATTCTTACTTTTCCAGCCTTTTGCTCTTATGGTTGCTGTCTTCCTACTTCACTAATGTTCTCCTCAAATATATTCAAACAAGTTATGACTGTTAGCATTAACATTAGCAAAATGTAAGTTTTGTCTTCCTAAGTAAATGAGAGAACTCCAGCCAGCATTTGCATTACTTGAACCTTGTTGTTTATTATTTTTCAGTCACCTTCCAGTCATGCATTCTCTCCATGTATGCCAGAGATTTGTTTTATTTTCATTTTTTTCCTCAGTTATTTTATGTTGGCTTTGAGGCTCCAGAGCTGTAAGACTATTGCATGATCAGTTTTGTTCCTCTGTTACAATGGAATTTTCATGAAATTAATTATGCTGTTTCCTTCTCAGTAATGTCCTCTGATGAATATTTTATTTTGCTCAGTTGCTGTGTGGTCGGCCTTGCTTGATATTTTGTGGGACCTTTTCAAATAAGAAGATGCTCCTGAGACTTTTCAGAGCCTCTGCTGCAGCAGAGCAGAGCTCCATGCCTTAATAGGAAATCCAGAGACCAGCCAAAGGAGCTCTTCCCTCTAAGAGCACAGAAAATGCCTAATAGAGGGACCCACAGGGTGAGAACAGGATTCACCTGACCTCCCAATGTCCGCATGTTAGAAATCATCATGGCATCAGCAGAGAGAAGGGAAATAAATGCATCCCATCATGGAGTGTGTTACTAGACCAATCCAGTTCCATGACCTTGGCTACTCAGAACTGCAAGGACTTCCTATTTATTTTGCTATGAGCACAGAGTTGGCTCTATATATAGTGAATATATATAGTGAATATTATTCACTATAAAACCTCCTTAAGGGGGCTTTCCTGGTGGCGCAGTGGTTAAGAAGCCACCTGCCAATGCAGGGGACACGGGTTCGAGCCCTGGTCCGGGAAGATCCCACATGCCGCGGAACAACTTGGCCCGTGAGCCACAGCTACTGAGCCTGCGCATCTGGAGCCCGTGCTCTGCAACAAGAGAGGCCACGATAGTGAGAGGCCCATGCACTGCGGTGAAGAGTGGCCCCCGCTCACCGCAACTAGAGGAATCCCTCGTGCAGAAACGAAGACCCAACACAGCCCCCAAAAAAAGGAAAAAGAAAAAACAACCCTCCTTTGGCAACTCCAAGGGCTGTGTAGTTGAGTGTTTTTCTGAGGTGGGCATAAGTTCAGCAACAAGAAAGCCCCTATCGGAAGAGCGACTGGAGCAGGTGCCATGCAGAAGAAAGGAAAAAACATAAATGGAGCAGCTGCTCATTGCCAGACACTGCGTGGTGTTTTAAAAGTATCTCATTTAGGGCTTCCCTGGTGGCGCAGTGGTTGAGAATCCGCCTGCCGATGCAGGGGACACGGGTTCGTGGCCCGGTCCGGGAAGATCCCACATGCTGTGGAGCGGCTGGGCCCGTGAGCCATGGCCGCTGAGCCTGCGCGTCCGGAGCCTGTGCTCCGCAACGGGAGAGGCCACAGCAGTGAGAGGCCCGCGTACCGCGGAAAAAAAAAAAAAAAAGGTATCTCATTTAATTGTCAAAATTACCTCGCTATCAGGTTATGAACCCCGTTATAAATATGCGACCTCTGGTGCTCAGAGAGGTTAAGTAACTTGTCTAAGGAGCCCAGTGGCTGGCATTTAAATATTTGCTGATTCAATAATGAATGAATGAATGTTATGCCGCCAGTGCAGGGAATTGATAAAGGGAGCGCCTCTTATCTCTATTTTATAGGAATAAATATTCCCTGTGGCAGAAGGAAGACTTAGCAAATGACATGGGAGCTTATTAAATGAAGTTTTTGGCATGAAATGCTGGCAGGAAGAGAAGGGGGCTGTGTCCCTGTTGTCCCAGTTGTGGGCTCTGTCGTCTCATCTACAAAATTGGGACTGCACGGCTCTGCCTGCCTTCCTTCCCACCCCTACCCTGCTTTACCAATGAGCCTTTGGGAGGCTCTCAACTGAGATACTTAAGGTGATGTAATTATACATAATTCTGTATCTGGCCAAGAACTGGGGACAGGAGTCAAGGTCCTAAATGTTTTCTGCCTTTTGGGGCACCTGGAGGTAAGGGAAGTTAAAGAATTGGGAACTTCAGAGTTGGATGATAAACGTGGGTTTTATAGTTAAATGGCACGGGTTGTGCCTGGCCATCCTGTTTAGAAGCCCTCATTTCCTTTTCAGGCCCTGTTTCTAGTAAACCTTGTGGTTTTCCGAATTGTGCTGAGAGCAAATCCCACATCCCCTTTGAAATGATTTGATTTCTGTACTCAAAGAGGGTCTGGAGGGCAAACTGCTGAAAAAGCTTCTTTCCCCTTGAATTAAATGCTCTTGGGCAGGGGAAAACAGACTGTGAGATTGTTGTGCCTGGTTGAAAGCAGGCAGGTATCTCCAGTATCCACATCAAAGCCTTCAGTGCCCATGGTGACATTAATAATAAATCTTGAGTTTCTTGCAGATTTTCAACTAAGCAATGTTGCTTTTCCTGTGGTTAGGTCAGTTCCAATGTGTTTGGTGCTAGCATTTCAGACACCTTCTGCCAAAATGAATGAGAAATAATTAGCAGCATGCGATGCTTTTGCTTTGCTCACCAGAAGCAGTCTTTTAGCCTAACAGAATAGTTTTCAAGTGAATCTTGGTTCTGAAAACCTTTCCTTTCTGAGGATTACTAACCCATCCAGGTAACTGCTAGGGTGGTCTTGAGTTCTTTTCTTTGATGCTGATGAGCCCATATTAGGTGGAACTGGGTGACTGCAGAGGCAGCAAGTGATAACTTTGGAGACAGGTGTTCACTGGACTTATCGTGGGGATCATTTCACAATGTATGTAAATGTCAAATCACTCCTTAGTACACCTGAAACTCACGTAATGTTGTGTGTCAACTATATATCAATAAAAAAATATATAGTTTTTCTTGTATTTTCCTTTCATAGCACTTAAGACTAAGGCTGGGGCTTCCCTGGTGGCGCAGTGGTTAAGAGTCCGCCTGCCGATGCAGGGGACACGGGTTCGGGCCCCGGTCCAGGAAGATCCCACATGCTGCGGAGCAGCTGGCCGCTGAGCCTGCGCTTCTGGAGCCTGTGCTCCGCAACGGGAGAGGCCACAGCAGTGAGAGGCCCGCGTACCGCAAAAAAAAAAAAAAAAAAAAAAAAAAAAAAAAGGCTAAGGCTGTTTGTTAGTGTGTATTTTATATATGTCATAATTTAAAAAATATATATCTTCCTTCCCACTGATTTATCAACTCAGTTAAGTAGGGACCAAGTCTGTTTTATCCACCAGTATATCCTTAGCACCTAACAGAGTACCTGACACATAAGAGGTACTCTGAATATTTAGAGAATGAATAAAAACCTGGCTTCTTGTGCCATCTGTCAAGTTGACTTACTCTCGTTTTTAAACCACTGTATAGGATGCCTGGTTTCAGGCCTCTCATCAGTGGGCACAGCCTTGTCTGGTCCTTGTAATTGACTAGCTTCACCATGTTGGCCTTGGTAGGCATGCTGCCTGTACCAGCCCTGTTTTTTCTTTTTTTATAATGCAAAACAGGTTTATTTGTGAGGTGAAAAGGAAAGCACACTTCTGTCAAATGGAGAAGATCAAGATTCTTAAGTAGCTGACTTTGGAACCTGCTGGGTGGGAAGACTTGCTGTGTTGCCTTCAGATGTTCTCTCTTTACCTGATGTTTCAGATGCTTCAGCAGCCTTTTCAGGCTCTCCTTCACTCTTGGCCGCCTTTTCTAAGTCCTTCTGATAGTTAAGCTGGTATTCCAGATAGCTTATGTTCCTGGTCTGTTCATCCAGGAACTTTTTCATGAAGCGTGGGAGATTGGTTTCTTTATTCTTAGAAGCCGAGGTCTTCAGTTCTCGCAGCAGCGTGTTCAACACTTTCTCCAACTGCAGATCCAAGCCAAATCCTTGGAACGTGACCTCATGCCACTTGCTCAGAATCTGATTCCTGGTTGTTCCCACCCTTCTGGCAGTGTTTTGAGCCCTTGCTCAAAGCCTATTTAAATGGAACGCTTCAAAATCCTTATATTTTTAAAGGTGTAACATCTTTTTTTCTTTTAAACTATTTATTTATTTATTTATTTATTTAGGGCTGCGTTTGGTCTTCGCTGCTGCACGCGGGCTTTCTCTAGTTGCGGTGATGGGGAGCTACTCTTCATTGTGGTGCTGGGGCTTCTCATTGCGGTGGCCTCTCTTGTTGTGGTGCACGGGCTCTAGGGCACGTGGGCTCAGTAGTTGTGGCTTGTGGGCTCTAGAGCGCAGGCTCAGTAGTTGTGGCACACGGGCTTAGTTGCTCTGCGGCATGTGGGATCTTCCCAGACCAGGGCTCTAACCTGTGTCCCCTGCATCGGCAGGTGGATTCTCAACCACTGTGTCAGGGAAGCCCAAGCTGTAGCATCCTGATAGACCCCTCTGAGGAAGACTAGTAACTCTATAGCACCATGAAAGTCAGCCCAAGCCTCACTGAACTTCTTGTCTAGGCTTATATGAAGAGGAAGTCCAAGTAGAAATATTTATAAATTAATCTGCATTGAAAATATAATGGTTGTTGCAAGTTAGAGGGAGTCAGGCTTTTGGGATTCCCCAGTCATAAAACTTAAGAATATAAATGATACACCTTGGGAATAAAAGTATTGATAGAAGTGTGATGCGTATGCCATCCCTCTTACACCTGCTCCTGCGAGGAGTCAAAGAAATCCTTTTTTCATAGAGTTCTCATTCCAAATTTTGTGAAAATTTAAATTGTCTTACCCTTGACTCTCCACACTTCTCACTTGATTCTGACCCTCTACAAGAGCCTGACTCCATTTATTCCTGAAGTATCTTGCAAATACCACAGTATGTTTAGTACCGACAACACCAAGTATACCGATTTTGTTGCAAAGATTCATCATTATCTTAACTCATCATGAGGTAAAGGGCAATGACACAGAACATTCAACATTCAAGAATTCTACTTCAATACCCTTTTCATTTTTTTAAACAAAACGATCCTCAGCCTCTCATTAATAAATGTTATGTGCCTGTTAGAAAAAAGCTTCCTGACCCTAATTTATCTGATGGCATTTTCTATCACAGTAAACAAAATACTAGCGAAAGGTTGAGCCTGCTTCTATCTTTCCCTTTGCCAATTTACAAAATAAACATTTACTGATTTGGTCATTAGAGTTTAAACTATTGAACTGAAGACAGATGTTCCTTGAACAAAGATTGAAAAGAGGAGACAAATCAGAAATTCTCACAAGGCCAGAACTTAAAACATTGATGATTACAGCTTCTTGTATCTGTCACCAGAGGCTTTAGGGTGAAAATATGGCTCTGGATTTTCTGGAGATGCGTATAGTGTACACCAGCCTATGGACTTTGGAAAACCTTTTTCCTCTGTGTTTTTCCAGTGAATTAAAAAGAAAATAATTTCTGAATTTAGCCTTGTAAATTGAACTTTGCCCAACAAGTATATTGAACTGATGCATAATTGAATGCCCAAGTCCCTGTTCATTTTTGGGATTTAGCAAGCATTGCTTTGAAAACAAACCAAGTCAGTCAATGTCAGCACCACCCCAAAAAATATTACAATGAAACTAAATTCTTCTTTTTTAAAAAATTTGCATGGAGGGACTTCCCTGGTGGTGCAGTGGTTAAGAATCCACCTGCCAATGCAAGGGACACGGGTCCAATCCCTGGTCTGAGAAGATCCCACATGCTGTGGAGCAACTAAGCCCATGCGCTGCAACTACTGAGCCTGCGCTCTAGGGCCCGCGTGCTGCAGCTGCTGACCTCGTGTGCTGCAACTACTGAAGCCCGCACACCCAGAGCCCGTGCTCTGCAACGAGAAGCCCGTGCACTGCAATGAAGAGTAGCCCCCGCTCGCCACAGCTAGAGGAAGCCCTCGTGCAGCAATGAAGACCCAACGCAGCCAAAAAGAAAAAAAAAAAATTTTGCATGGAAAAAGGAAATGTGATTATTCGGAGGAATAAATCAGTGCAGGGAATGGGAATTTTTAAAATGTAATCAATCTCTGAAAGTATTGAGAATCTAAGTGAAAGTATAGGGTGAATGGGTGGCAGGTTTCTTCAGGTCTGAGAGTCCTCCTAAGAACCGGGTTTGATTGGAAAGGTTGCACACAGTGTGACTGAAGGCTTTGTGCCTTACCCTCACTGGCTCCAAAAAGAAACAAATAAATTTAAAAAATCCAATATCAGTGCAACATAAAAATTCTCTTGGTGCCTAAAATTCCACCATGAAGTTTCATTGCTTTGGGAAAGCCAAGTTTCTTGGTAGTCATCTTGGTTTAAACTGTCTTCCCTAAAAAAGCCACAAACAGACTATGTAGAGGTTGGAGAGAACAGGGGAAATGAGAAAGGGAGGTACATGTAGAGCTACGTCAGCCCTGTGTAGGATAGGAAGGGTGGGAAGGAGCAAAGAAGGACCATGTTAGTGAGGAACACATTCCTGAGGGCTGAGCTGGAGGATGAGAACGCACCCATCACAAGGCAACCTCCTTCCTGGTTGAATCAAAACCGAGGACGACTCTCCGGGTGGGGCAGACATTTCCTTTGTGAAATAGCACTTTCCCTTGAAGCCAAGGAGTTCTTAGGGACATTTTCTGGCCATATATCTAACACCTCCAAAGCACTCTAAGAGGCACAGTGGGAAGAGAGTGGGGCAGTTAGATAATAGACCGCAAAAGCGTCCATGCCTACATGTAGCATTGTCTGAACTAGACACACACACAGAGAAAGGGCAATTTGGAAAGCAAAGGTACATCCCAGGAGCTAAGACAGAAAGGGAAGTTCTAATGAGTTCTTCCCTTCTTCCTGATCTTCCTCCTTTTACTTCTGTGAATATTTACAGAAAATTACAATCCTGCTCTGTATTTTGGGAGAGAATATAAATCTGCTGCTTCCCAACATGTCACAGCCGCCATTTGCCACTGCCAACCACCTATGGATTTCCTATAAGCAGGGTTCATTCATTGTGCAAATTAGATAATTGAAACAATCTATCTGCTTCAGGCTGCTGGCTTCAGGGATGACGTTTGCCTGTTGCCATGACAAGTAATTTTCAGAGTGAAATTTTAGGTACAATAACTCACTGAACAATGAGCTGTTGCCCTGTTCTGTTTATCAGGAAGACAAGACCTTTTTTAAGGATAAAATTCTTTATTTATTTATATTTATTGGCTACTGGAGATGATAAAGCAATCTCTTGCCAATTAGTATTCTAGCCAGCCCCTTTTCTTCTGCTTTATGATCATCTCCCTTGCTGCAAAGGAAGATAGGATGAAAGAGTACAATTCTGTTGATGGTGGTCCTCTGGGATTCCTCAGTCATACCTTCTAGATGGTGGGATATTGATTATGGTGCAGACCTTGAAGTGATGAAATCAGAGGAGCTAGGAAATCCATAGCTTGTGTTGCTTCACAAATATGCGTGTGGCATCTTCACCCAGGGATTAATTATACTTCTATATATTCTGATCAGAAAGAAAAGTCTTTTTAAATTTTTTTATTGAGTGTAGTTGATTTACAATGTTGTGTTACTATCTGCTGTACAGCAAAGTGATTCTGTTATACATATATATATATATATATATATATATACACATTCTTTTTAAATTTTCTTTTGCATTGTGGTTTATCATAGGATACTGAATATGGTTCTCTGTGCTATACAGTAGGACCTTGTTGTCTATGCATTCTATATATAAAAGCTTATATCTGCTAACCCCAACCTCCCAGTCCATCCCTCCCCCAACCCCCTCCCCCCTGGCAAGCACAAGTCTGTTCTCTATGTCCGTGAGTCTGTTTCTGTTTTGCAGACAGGTTCATTTGTGTCATATTTTAGATTCCACATATAAGTGATATCACATGGTATTTGTCTTTGTTTCAGAAAGAAAAGTCTTAGAAGGAGAGTAACATAGGCTTGGAACATTTTTCTCTGTGTTTTAGAGGATTAAAAGCAGTCAGCAAAGTCAGAGAGGCCAGGAGAGGACATGAGCTCTATGAAAGCTGGGACCCCAGCAGCTTTTGATCTCTGCCTTGTCCCCTTAGCCTGGAAGGGCTCAAGCCCCATCAGGTGCACTTGATAGATATTTTCTGAACAAACAAGTGAATGAATGAATTGCTTTCTCCCACTTCACTTCAGACACATTGCATTCTAGTGTCCTCCCCCTTTCCCTTCTCATCAAAACCTGCTCTTACAAACCTATCTCCATTTAAGCACAAGTCCCTACGACCTGCTCTATGAAAAGAGGTCTATATGTCCACATATGTTTGGGAAATTATGCATGCATTCTATTCTTGGTGATTGAAAATGCTCATGGGAATACTAGAGGCACTTTCTCCTGCAGCTAAGAAATCAGAATAACTTTGCCTAACTCAAATTTTCCTAAACTTTATTCATTTAATTTCATTTGGTAGATATTAATCAAACATTTGCTATGTGCCAGGAAATGGTGTAGACATAGGAAGTGACCAATCAGATAAAAGTCCTTGTCCTATGGAATTTACGTTCTGGTGGGGAAGACAGAGAGTGCACAAATAAATAAAATAGTTAGCTGATCAGATGGTGGTAAGTGAAGTGCGATGAAGAAAAATAAAAAGGCAGGAGCGCTAGGGAGGACTGTGACAGGGAGTCACAGTTTTTTTTTTTTTTTTTTTTCTTTTTGCGGTATGCGGGCCTCTCACTGTTGTGGCCTCTCCCGTTGCGGAGCACAGGCTCCGGATGCGCAGGCCCAGCGGCCATGGCTCACGGGCCCAGCCGCTCCGCGGCATATGGGATCCTCCCAGACCGGGGCACGAACCCGTATCCCCTGCATCGGCAGGCGGACTCTTAACCACTGCGCCACCAGGGAGGCCCGGGAGTCACAGTTTTAAGTTGAGTGGTTACCATTGAGGAGGGGTTTGAGCAAAGACCTGAAAGAGGTGAGGAATGAGTCACTGTGGGGAAAGGTATCCCAAGCAGAGGAAGCAGCAAGTGCAAAGGTCCTGAGAATGCCTGCATGTCTGGACTGTGTGAGGAAACCAAGATGGCCAGGGCTGCTGGATGACTCTAGGATGGGAAGAGCAGTAAGAGGAAAGGTCATGGAGGTGAGAGGGGTAGGGATGGGGGTCAGGTTATGGAGATCCTATCTAACCGCAAAAGTGCTTCACTGGTAATGCTGAGAAGTGTTGTCTTTGCTCAGAACCCTCCTTGGTCTCCGCACACACAAATTAAAAACAAACACACACAATGTTAAGACAAAGCAAAAACGAGGCCGGTTTCCTCGTGAGTAAAATGGGGAAAATAATATTGCCTTCCTTTCAAAGATTTTTTTTTTTTTTTTTTTTTTTTTTTTGCATTACATGGGCTTCTCACTGCTGTGGCCTCTCCCGTTGCGGAGCACAGGCTCTGGACGCGCAGGCCCAGCAGCCATGGCTCACAGGCCTAGCCGCTCCACGGCACGTGGGATCTTCCCGGACCAGGGCACGAACCCGTGTCCCCTGCATCGGCAGGCAGACTCTCAACCACTGCGCCACCAGGGAAGCCCCAAAGATTTTTTTAATAATAAATAAATTTTATAGAGTTGTGGGCATTTAGTTAATGCTCAGTAAATGTTAGCTCTTTGCTTTTTTTCCTCTTTCTCACTCCATCGCCCAGAAAACGTGTTGTCTACCCACGCTACTATCATGCTGCTATAGCAATGACAACAGCAAGCAGTAAGCATGAAGTGCAGACTCAAAGGCTAGGACAGGAAGCGTTGAAGGTGGACAGATAAAAACAAACACCTTGGTGGATATAATGCCGTGGATTCCACTGATGAAAAAGATGAGAGAAACTAAAAGATCCTACACCAGAGGATCGAGAAAGCAGACAGGGCAACAGGGATCAGGATTCTGGGCTGTAAATGTGGATGTCGGCTGCAAACAGTGAGGAAGGCACCTTGTACCCACCAGGGAGGTTTCTTGAAAGAGTGAACATTCGATGTTTTGGGGGGGGGTATGTGGGAGGATGAGTGGGCCTTTTGGAAAGCCCATGTTGAAGACTAGTAGACCCCATGGGTTGAAAACGTGGGGATATTTAGGTTCTGACAAAAGATTGGCAAATCACTGCTTGAGAGTTTCGGTTTCCCTATATCATAACCAACACATGATATTATCATACTTCGTTAATCTAATGGATATGGAAATATCTTTCATTGATATTTTACTTTATATTTCCCCAATTATACTGTCATTGAGCTTCTGGTCATATGTTTGTTGGAAATTAGGGTTAAATTCATTTAATTCATTGATATTTATTGAGATTACTTATATTCATATAATATTTTCATTTATTTCACTGTTGCCCTATTTATGGTTATGGGTATTGTTGCCAGGTTTCGGTATTACAAGCAATGTTTTAATGAATAATCACCTACCCATGTCATCTTGTACATATTTAGGTTTCTTTGTTGGATAAATTCCCACAAATAAAATCACTGAATCAAAAGTGTATGTATCTATAATAATTAGTAGGAAATATACTTTATTTTAATCATTTAGTCATTGTATAATACAGGAACATATTATAATCTTTAAAAAGATCAAAAGGGTAAATTGTAAAAAGTAAGTCTTCAATCAGCTTTTCCCCTCTAGCCCCCCAGTTCCTTTTCCTGGGGGCTAATACTGCTACCAGCTTATAAAGAATCCTTCAGGACTTCCCTTTGGCAGCTGTTCCGTACTCTACTCTTAGAGGCTCTATTTCCCTGCGACTTTAGAGTCTCAGGCCATTTGAGGCCATTTGAGGCGAAATGGTTCCAGGCGAGAGAGGATCAGGCAGTGGCAATGGAGAGGTCGTAGTCACGTCAGGCTGGCCGTAGGGAGAAAGCCTGGGGGCCCTCTCGGTCGCTGGGCCCTGCGCTTTCTTCCTTTGCCGGGTCCTGCCTACTGCGAAGATGAGTTCGGCCTGGGTCACCACTTTGGAGAAGGAGCATCTCTGGACGTATCTGCAGGCGCTCGGCTTCGAGCTGGGCTCAGCGACTGTAGCCTGTGGAAAGATGGTGCCGCACACGCACCTCGGAGTGAACATGTCTGACGAGTTGAACCGGAAGGCCTTTCAAATAGTTTCTTATTTTTTATTTCAAACGCTTGACCAGTCTCTCAGTAAAGAAGTTTTCAAACTTTGTTGGCCTCCATTTGACCAAAAAAGTGATACTGAATTCCTAAAACATTGCTGTGAGTGGTTAAAAAAGATTTCTGCTGAACGTGGAAGTAGCTTTCCTCAAGTTGTGGGTTCACTATTTCTTTCTCCTGGTGGTTCTAAGTTTATTCATCCGATGTATCACTTTGCAAGATTTGTTGCAATAAAATATATAAGAACCCATTCTAAAAATTCTTCTGTACATTTTCCAGAGACATTTAATGTAAAGCCACAAGATTTGCACAAGTGCATTGCCAGATGCCATGTAGCACATAACAGATTTTTACAAATTTTGCAGAGAGAAGATTGTGTTACCTGAAAATGCCAGGAAAATGCACAGTTGTCAGTTAAACAAGCACGAAATTTGAGATCAGAATGTATGGGACAAATTTAAAAAATGGAACCCTATGATGACCAAAGTAATATGCAAGAGAAAATTCAAAAGGTTTGGTCTTTGTGGGCTTCAGTGAATGAAACATTCATGTTTTTGGAAAAAGAGAGAAGTTGTTAGTTCAGTCCTTAGCCTTGTCAACCAATATACTTTCGATGGAACTAATGTTGCTATCAATATTCCAAGGCTCTTACCTGGCAAAATTGAGAAACAAATGTGTCAGTTGCACATAGGAAATGTTTATGAGGCTGGAAAATTGAATCTCTTAACAGTTATTCAGTTATTAAATGAAGTCTTGAAAGTAATGAAATATGAACATTGTCAGGCTGACCAAGCAAGACTGACAATAGACCTTCATTTCCTTGAAAAAGAGGCCAAATTTCAGAGAGAAAGATTGTCAGATCTGAAGCATACGAGGTATAGAATAAAAGAAGATCTCACAACTGTAAGACATTCTATTGTTGAAAAACAAGAAGAACGGCATAAAATTTGGAAAGAATTTCTCGGCCTGTCTCCTTTCGGTCTAATTAAAGGTTGAACTCCAGCTGTGGATCTTTTACCACCTGTATCTCCCCTTTCGTTTGATCCTGCCTCAGAAGAAGCAGACGCGAAGAGTATTCTTTTGCAATACGCTGCTTCACTTCAGATACACCTAAGCAACATACCCGGGAAAATGATTGCAGGAAGGGCAAGTGGTATACTGGAAACTAAATGTGATCTAGCCAAGGGTCCTGCTTTTTCCCTGTGGCAGCTCATTTCACCATCAGACAGAAACAGTGTTACACTACTTGAAAAGGACAGGAAGTTGACATCTCCTAGAGAGAAAAATGAAACAGTGTCTAAGAAAACAGCAGAATTTGAAGTGGAAGACTCTTCATCATCAAATGTTGCAAAGAGTAGTGCATTTGGAGGGTCGCTGCCAGCTAAAAAAGGGATCCATTCCAAAAAGAGCAAGATCATCTGGGAGAAGAGGTTGCAAGGGCAGTTTTATCTGATTCACCACAACCTTCTAAAGGAAAAGAAGTCATGTTAGAGGAACTAATTGACTCTCTAGTTTCTAACCCATTCTTAACAAGGAATCAAGTTCCCTGGACTCCAGAAAACTTGATAAGTGATATTAGGAGCTCATGGAGAAAAGCTGCTAAAATAGAAGAAAACAGAAGTACAGAACGAATTCAAATGGATACTGAACATAGAGAAGTATTGCCAGAATCCTTACCTGTGGTGCATAATCAAAAAGGGTTTAACATGGCCAGTTTTTTCTCAGCAACCACTGTGTCTGATTCTAGCCATTCTCATTTGCCTGAAGAGAAAGTTGTTTCAGATTGCCTTAAGTGTGTGCTTCAGGAACCTGTGGTGACCAGTTACATAGGTGAACCAACAACACAAAATCTGTCAGATTTGTTAAATAAGGACATGATTTGTAAGCAAGATTTCGAACGCACAGCTTTACAGAACAAGCTTTTAGAAACTAGCCAAATAGAGACATTCTCCCCTGCTGTAGGCAAAAGGAGAGATGTGATAGGTAGCTGTGAAGAAGAGTATATTAAAATATCAGACCACTCGAAAGCTTTGTACAGAGATCTTTCCATGCATAAAAATATGTTATGCAACTCTTTTCAGGTATCAAGTGGAATTAGTTCCAGTTTTAAAGATAGTGATTTTGGCATATTACATGAAACTCTTCCAGAAGAAGTTGGTCACTTACGTCTTAATAGCTCCAGTAGTACAGAGGCCAATTTTAACCTGGAAGCAAATAGTCCTATGCACAGTGGCATTTTCCCAGAAGGTGTTGTGGAAGGAAGACAGACTACTCCAGAATCAGACTTTAATTTACAGGCTACTTGCAGTGGATATGAGGCTCTGAAGAAATCTCTGTCCAAGAAAAGGGAAGAAATTTGCCTCTCTAATCCTGAAACACTTGAAAGACAAACCTGAATTGAGCCTTACTTCCCAATACATGCAAATTGATATGCTTAACTTTGGGGGCACTCATGATTTGCACACTGACTATACAAAACCATCTTCACACGTGTCCCTTGGTGAAAGAAAACGGTCTCTTTCACCACTAATTAGGTTTTCTCCAGTGGAACAGAGATTGAGAACCACAATACCATGTAGTCTTGGAGAACTCCTACCTCATTTAACAGTCAGTTTTGCTGAAGAAGAAATCTTGACTAAGAGCCTTGATGTAAAAGAATCTCCATCTGACTTGAAAGATGAAGCAGTAGCCCAGTCAATTTAACTATGATGAACTTAAGTTGAAGCAATGTCACAGGATAAAAACTGATTTGTAATTTAAATACACATTGGAAGTGTAACTGTTTTTCAAGGTCTAAAAAAGTCCTAAATAATGCTTTTTAGCCTTCTCTGCTGATTTTAGGTAAGGAGAGTATGTTTGGATTTTCTCTCTTTGTATGGATATGGGGTTGAAATGTGAAGTATTTCGAAAGCAAACAAGTTACAAGAAGCCATTTTGGTTTCTTGCATAATCTTGTAAGCGTGAAGTAAATGGCAAAGTATTAGGTTCACTAATTCATTATGTTCTAATTTCAGTTAATTAACAAAAGGATGAGTAGTTTTTGATGTGTTTTATTAAGTGGTTAACTTAATAGCCATTGGATATACTGATCTTTCTTTTTAGGGAAATAAACAACTTTTATTGTTTCTTTTTAGAACAGTCTGGTACTAAACAAAAAAGTGAGGAAAGTAATGCTTTGGGGTGTATAATCAAAATGACAAAGTTTAAGTTTGGGAAAGCTCTAAAGAGGCTTAATGATTATTTAGGTAGGTTGATCCTGAAAAATGATATTTGATGAATAAAGTGCATGTGATGACAGTGAAGACTGGAGCAGAATGAATTTAGAAAAAAGGAAAAAGGTGGAAGATGACTAGATACTTTTGAGGGATACTAACTATAAATCCATTCAGTGGGTTGTATAGCAGTTTTATATTTAGTCTAATTTAGACTTTGAGAATTTAACTCTAGTTTTTTATTTTAACAGAAAAAATGTAAATTAAAAATTAGTCTGTGTTTGGGTTTTTTTGGAGGGGCACTGTTTTGGGGGAAGGGAGCTAATTTTTTTTTTTTTTTATTGGAGTACAGTTGCTTTGCAATGTTGTGTTGGTTTCTGCTGCACGGTGAAGTGAATGCGCATACACACATCCCCTCCCTCTTGGACCTCCCTCCCTCCCCCCGCCATCCCACCCAACTGGGCCATCACGGAGCTCCAAGCTGAGCTCTCTGTGCTATACAGCAGGTTAAGGGAGCTAATTTTGATTGTTACTTTCCTCCTCAAAAACCATCAGTTCCCCACTGCCTACAGAACAGCTTCAAATTAACTTGAGAAAATGGAATTTGGGGTTAAATAACTTGTTCAGTGTTGCACAGCTAAGTCACTGGTGAAGCTAGGATTTGACCCTATTTTCCTTCCTTAATATACCAACAAGACCTCCTAGAAGTAACTAGAAGGCCAGGATGTAGGATATGGCTGCAGGAGTGGGCCTTCTGGACTCTAAATGGGAGTCAGATGTGAGGCCTCTTGTACAGTGTCCTGTAGTCAGACCCCCTGGCCAAAGAAACGGGCTTGTCTTTAGCATCCAAGTGAATACATGCCATTGCCCTCCGCGAACCAGGAGGCTAAGCACACACCGGAAGGGTGATAGCACCTACAACACCCCTGTGTCTAGACCCAACTCCTAACCATCAGAACCTTGTCCAGTTTGCCAAGAAGCTGGTGAGAAGAGGAGAAAACTTGAAGGGAGGAGTTCTGGAAGTGGATGGGCTTAACAGTTCATCTTTCTTCACTCATTTTGGCTTACTTTCTCTGTGTTGCTTGTTTGATCCAAGTTTGAAGGCCAGTCTTTTTTTTGTGGGAAAAGCACATATAACTACCTTATTTTCAGCGGAAAAGAAAGAGGAAGAGAAAAGTTTCTCCTAAGGTGCCATATTCTTTTATTAGTTAATAGAACAAATAGGGACTCTGTAAGTCTACTGGGAAGCTATCCTCTAGTCTTAAGAAACCCAGTATCAGTAAATCCAAAATTAGCATGTAAAGGAGAAGGTAGAGCTGTCATATTAGCATCTACAAAGTGCCAGGGCTATTCCTGGTTACTTAATAATACATATTATATCACTTAATTCTCATACCTCTGTAAGATAGTGATGTTGTACCTATTTTACAGGTAATGATACCAAAGCTAGGGAGCTGAAATGACTTGTCTAAGATGGACTCGAGGAATTACCTGGGATACCTCTTAAAAAAACATGTATTCTGTAGGTCTAAAATGAGGATTAGAAATCTGCATTTTACATAGCTTCCCTGGTAATTCTTAGGCCCAGTAAAAAGCTTGAGAGCCACTGCTAGGGGATACAGATTCACATTTAGCCCTGGGGAATCTTAAAGAAGCTAGGTACACTATTACATACATACTGCTTTAGAGATCTTAGCCCTCTGATAAGGAAGCTGAAGTTCACCAATAAGTGTGGGCCCTGAATTACTGAGAATCAAAAGATCAAAATATCTCTGGGTATTAATGGATTTACAAAAACCACATTGTTGTTAAGTGAGTCATACCTGTGATAGGCTGAGAGTTTTTGGCATTCTTCCCTGTCCTTTGTATGCCAGTAGTATAAACAAAAGTATATTAAATCTGTCGCTTTCTCCTAAACCATTTTGATTATGACTTACGGCCTTCAGTCTCTTCCTTATCCAATATTGCCTGCATACCTGCCTTTTGACCTTAAGGGACTGCTTTGATCATATCACTTCTTTTTATTTTATTTTATTTTTTTTATTTTTTATTATTTTATTTTGTTTATTTATTTCTGGCTGCATTGGGTCTCCGTTGCTGCACGGGCTTTCTCTGGTTGCGGCGAGCAGGGTCTACTCTTGGCTGCAGCGCGTGGGCTTCTCATTGCGGTGGCTTCTTTTGTTATGGAGCATGGGCTCTAGGCCCGTGGGCTTCAGTAGTTATGGCACGTGGGCTCAGTAGTTGTGGCTCTCAGGCTCTAGAGTGCAGGCTCAGCAGTTGTGGCGCATGGGCCCAGCCGCTCCACGGCATGTGGGATCCCCCCAGACCAGGGCTCGAACCCGTGTCCCCTGTGCCGGCAGGCAGGTTCCCAACCACTGCGCCACCAGGGAAGCCCGATCATATCACTTCTTGGTTTAAAATTCCATTAGTGGTTCATTGGTAATTCCAGAATAGAGTTCAAATTTAAAGGCATATAAGGTCTCCTCCATAGATTCCTCTTTTCCCCCTTCCGCTATGCTCTTCCATTTTTTTCTGCCGGAAATGCTTTGGTGAGCATGCGTCTTTAAAAATCTTAATTCACAGTTCCGAAGCTGGAATGTCCTGCCTTCATCTCCCAGCTTTTCACAGTTATAGTTGTCCGTTAGGGCTCAGAACAAATGTCACTTTCACCTTGAAGTCTTAATCTCTTATCCATGGGCCTGTCCCTTTTCTGAAATCTCCTATGGCTTATGTTAACTTTTATTCACTTAGTATTTTTCATTTGTTGCTTTTATTGTATTTTTTCATGGTTGTATGTAATTCCTCCAGTTGTATTGATTAAATACATACAGACATACATACTTACGTAGATGTGCGTGTGGGGTGTGTCCACGCATACATATACTCCAAGGGCCATAGATCATCCTTAGCAGATATTGAAGATATTTCTTTGCCTTCTGTGTGATGGAATTAAAGTAAGGGTAAAGAGAGAGGGCTACTTTATTGCTAAGAGTACTTTTTCTCATTACATTCACAGCAGAATGTACCTTGTTTTATTCACTATTCATAAGACGAAGGTGTGTAAACTGACTTCTCTATCAGTTTGAAACTTTAGATAATGCCTCTATGTCCTAATTGTTTTAAATGTTTAAAGAGGACAAGCATATAATATTGCTTAACATGAAAAATGTTATCAAGTGGGATACAGACTATTTGTTGTTAAAGAAAATCAATTTGGGGGAATTTAATTGAAAACAAAAATATAAGTATTTTGAAACCATTCTTTACCATGTGTTTCTTAACCATGATCTATGGAGTCAATTTTATTTAATTCTTGAGGCCTGTATAAAAGGAAACACTGTTTTTTCCCTACCCTGAGTATACTAAAATTAAAGTATATATGTTTAAGGACACTTTCCTCAATGTAAAGAAAGTATTTGCTAAAGTAAAATTCTCTTTCACATTAAGTTGCAGATACATCGTTGATATACCTTTCGCCTTATGCACTGTGAATGTTAAATCCACATCCTGAATTTAAATTATTTGTGAGTCCTCCATGGGACTATTTGTAAATGTTTTGCATACTAGTCTTGAATAAACATTCAGTATCAAAAGAAAAAAAGAATCCTTCAGAAATATTCCATGTATATATAAGGTACTGTGTACATTGGAGAATTCCTTTTATTTAAGCAGATTTGTGCTTTATTCTGCATTTTAGTTTATAGGATGGAGATAGCTCTTGCCAGGACATTGATTAAAACAGAGAAAACAGGCTTTGATGTAAGCATTCTGATAGGAACGTATTTCTTTATTGTCTTGTCATTTAGTCTTAGCCATACACTGTCACCGTGATGGATGCCACCAATAAAAGTGATTGTTCTCTTAATTTTAGTATGCTTAACACTTCACTCTGGAGGAAAAGCTGGCTGTAAATATGGGTCCCTGCGCTGTTCCTGGCCACAAATTTTGGAACGTGCTTCAATCAGGACTCATTACTCTCTGCATTTGGTGCATAGCAGTTATACTGGGAACCCTCTTCACCATCATCCTGGTGGTTCTCTGCTTCTCTCTTGTATTGTTATCTCTTGTTTCTTATGTCCCATAAAGTATTCTGTCCTAGTTTACTTCTTCATTTTTGGGGAAAAAAAATCTCCTCATAGCTTTCTATGAAAGAAACTTGTGGGAGGTTAATAGCTTGAGAACTGATTGCTTTGAAAATATTTTCAGTGTATTCTTATTCTTGATTGGTAGTCTGCCTGGGTATTGAATTCTGTGTTGGAAATTGTTTTTCTTCAGAACTGTGAAGGCATTGATACAGGTTTCAGTGTTGCTTTTCAGAAATCTGAAGGCTCTTTTTCTTCTAACTGGGGTAGTTAAATATCTTCTACTATCTCCAAATGGTAATGAGAAAACAGCTCTTTTGAGTTGCTGCCTAGGTGTTTTACATGTATGTATGACAATCCTGCTCATGCCCAGAGTCTGGACATTTAGGAAGGACCTGAGCTTAGGATTCCTATCACGAGCTCTGCCATTGCTTTTCCCAGGGCATCTTTTAAAATAACCACTTACAGTTGAGCCGATGAAAAATTAGTGACCTCTGTCCCAACCACCTTATAAATAATAGGGGCTTGGTACCCTGCCATCTCCTGCTTGCTTGTGACCTGGGATGGAAGATTGCCCTTCCTCCAGCTCATTGCATCCCCCGTCTCCTCTTTGTGGGATCTGTAAGTAATAAATCTTTGACTTTATGTCCTTTGTGTGAATGTTCTGGGTCTTTAATCAAAACAACCCCTGAGTTTTCACTTTTCCGAGGTGGGAGCTGGGATGCCGAGGGGGAGCTTCCTGCTGGCCCATGGGTGGGTGGGTGCATTACGCCTCCTCATTCAGCAGGTCATAATCTGAATATTCTTAATTTAACACACCATCAACTGGTACTCCAACACACCAGTGAGGTGAATTTTTACAATATTATGCCTTCTGTATTATTAGGCATTTTGCTGGATTCTTGTAGGACTTTTCAACCTTGGAAACTGTCCTTTAGTTTTTTAGAAGTTTTCTTAAACTAGTTTATTCATGATTCTTCCTGTCCTTTTCCTCTCTTTTCTCTTCCAAGAACTCTTTTAATTTCAATTTGTTTTTCTGGGTTGGACCTTCAGTTTTTTTATCTTTACTTTCTCATTTTCATCTCTTTTGTTTATGTTCTACTTCCTGGAGATTTCTTCAAGCATATATTTTATCTTTTTTCTGAAACTCTTGATTCCTAGCTTGCTTTTAATTTATGAGTTGTTTTAATTTGTTCTCTGAATTTTCTTTCTTAGAATATCCTGTTCTTCATGGATGGAATATTTTCTATTATTAGTCCACTGATATTAAAAAAAATCATTTTAATCTTCTTATGTCAACAACTTTCTTCTCCCTGTGTTAGTTCCTTTATATTTTTTGCTTGATTGTGTCCTTGACCTTGGACTTCCCAGCCTCCAGAGCTGTGAGAAATCAATTTCTGCTGTTAAACCATCTAGTCTATAATATTTTGTTAAAGCAGACCAAGCTGACTAATACGGAGAGTGTAAACTGGAACTTCCTCGATGTGTCAGTCTTTTGGGAGAAGCAGAAATTGGGTAAAGTCTAGAGCATAAGATACTGTTGAGAAAAGAAAGCTAAAATGTGGTTGAAGTAGGAGGTTATGAGTAGTCTATGGGAAGCATGAAGACCCTTGGTATCTTTCAGGTCATGGTAAAGAGCAGTAAGACTCATTGAAGGTAAAGCTCACTTGCCTAAGCATTTGATTTGTTAGCATTCCTAAGCCCAAGGAATGCTCAAAACATTTAGAAAACTGAGGGAGATGGGATGTGTTCTGCTGTGAATGAACATGTACCAGAGAAGATTCCATTGCCATTTTTAAGAGAGAGTGGATAAATTTAAAATGGGACCATTTGATGTAAGACTTATGCTGGGTAATGAATGGTTCAGCACGTAATCTCACAGCTCCTTGTGGCATATTTTTAAGTACTGTACTTGCAGATGACCTTTTACAGAGGTAAATTACCTGTAAGGGGCTATAGTGCTACATTTTATTTTTTTTTATTTTATTTTTTTTTGCTGTACGCGGGCCTCTCACTGCTGTGGCCTCTCCCGTTGCGGAGCACAGGCTCCGGACACACAGGCTCCGCGGCCATGGCTCGCGGGCCCAGCCGCTCCGCGGCATGTGGGATCCTCCGGGATCAGGGCACGAACCTGTGTCCCCTGCATCGGCAGGCGGACTCTCAACTACTGCGCCACCAGGGAGGCCCTAGTGCTACATTTTAATAATGCTTCAGGGACATTAGGAGGAAAGTAACAGTTATTATTTGGTGATAGGGTCCCATTATTAACCTTCAGGCTGCTGCTGAGCAGCAAATCCAGCTTCAGCAAGAGATGTCTCTTCTGAGGCTTTAATAATTGATCCAAGCTGGCAGAGCTTATACGCAGTAAGTTAAGGGGGGAAAGTAGAAAAAACAAGGAAGGAGAGGAAAAATGCTTAGAGTAAGAAAATCTAAGTGGTTCACTTTGGAAAAAAATATCGATAAGTGGTTCACTCTTATGGAGAAGAGGCAGTCTTTGAACTAGAGTATAAGGGAATCCTAGTTTTTACCTGAGTTGGTCCATTTCCAGTCTTCTCTATGATGCATCCTGAAGGTAAGTTTTTCTGGGGAAATAGGAAATCTATTTAGTTTATCTTATATAACTGCTAAATTAAAATAACAACCTCATAATACTAGGGAAAGACCCTTCAAATGGCTTGTTTTTCTACATACAGAAAGAAGTGAAAACACTTTGATCTGGTAATCAAGACTATTTATACTTATAATATGGACTTTCCAACCTGACACTTTCCTTTCCCCACTCATTACTTTCAGGGTATCCTGCTTAGAGCAGATTGATGTCCTTTCTGCCTGCTAATGTATTATGCTTATTCATAATTTCCTGCTTTTGTTGTGATATTCTTCCCTTCCTTTTGAATTACTACAGTCCAGAGGTCAGCACATTTTTTCTGTAAAGGGTCAGATAGTAAATATTTTCAGTTTTGTGAGCCATATGTTCTCTGTTGCAACTACTTAATTCAATTCTGCTGTTGTTGAATGAAAGCAACCATAGATAACATGCAAACAAATGGGTGTGGAGGGAGGGACCAAGAAGGTGATACAGGAGGCTCCTGGACTTCCCTCCTTTCATGGATGCATTGAATGTACAGCTACCCATGAAGCGATTCCTTCTGAAGGAAATCCAGAAATGAGATGAATGTCTCCTGTACATGTGGAGAGTAAGAAAATATCCACATCAAGACAGGTAAGAAAGGCTGAGAACAATCCCACCCCAGCACAACACCATACAATCAAGAGGGAACTGCTAAATCCCACTTCTCCCTGAAGAGTGAAGTGTTTGGGCCACACATATAGTGCTGATAACCTTTAAGGCTGACATCTGAGGGATGGGCCCCTTGCTCTGAAAGCCAATGGAGCCTGCATCCACAAGACCCACAAGACTATAGCATATAAAGAAGTAGTTCTTAATGGGGACCTGAACAGCCCTTGTGGCTATCCCCCAGGGCTCAGTGCAAAGAGAGAAGGCAAAAATGCCTATTTTCCACTCTTTCCCTGAAAGGAGCCTGAATACATAGTTTCCAAGAAAAACAAGTCTGAATTGGACAACCTAATTTTATACCTCGAGAAACTAGAAAAGGAACAAACTAAACCCAAATTTAGCGGGAGAAAAAAATAACTAAAGATCAGATCAGAAAAAGATGAAGTAGAAACTAAAAAGACAATAAAACTAAGAGCTGTTTTTTTTTTTTTAAGGTAAACGAAAGTGTCAAACCTTTAGCTAGACTAAGAAAAAAAGAGAAAGGACTCAAATAAATAAAATCAGAAATGAATGAGGAGACATTAGAACTGCTAACACTGAAATATTAAGAATTATAAGAAACTACCAGGAACAATTATAAACCAACAAATTAGATAGCCTAGAATAAATGGATAAATTCCTAGAAACATACAATCTACCAAGACCAAATCATGAAGAAATAGGAAACTTGAACAAACCAATTACTTTTAGGGAGATTGAATCAATAATCAAAAACTACCCAACAAAGAAAATTTCAGAACAAGATGGATTTAATGCTGAATTCTACCAAACATTTAACGAATTAATACTAATTTTTCTCAAAGTCTTCCAAAGAAACAGAAGAGGAGGGAATACTTCCAAATTCATTTTATGAGACCAGCATTACCCTGATACAAAAATCAGGCAAGGACACCACAAGAAAAGAATACTACAGGCCAGTATCCCGGATGCAAAAGTCCTCAACAAAATATTAGCAGACATAGATGCTAAACATAGATGTGAAAGTCCTCAACACAAGATTAGCAAAACAAATTTAAAAGTACATTAAAGGACTGTTACAGTACACTATGATCAAATGGGATTTATTCCAGGGATGTGACATAAGGATTGTTCAGCATCCACAGATCAATATGAGATATACCACATTAACAAAATGAAGGGTAAAAATCATGTGATCATCTCAATAGATGGAGAAAAAGCATTTGACAAAAGTCAACATCTTTTAGTGATAAAACCTCTAAACAAAGTATAAAAGGAATGTGCCTCAACATAATAAAGGCCATATCTGACAAACATATAGCTAATATCATACTCAGTAGTGAAAGGAGAAATCTTTTCCTCTAAGATCAGAAACAAGACAAAGATGCTCATTCTCACCACTTTCATTCAACATAGTACTGGAAGTCCTAGCCAGAGCAATTAGGCAGGGAAAAGAAATAAAATGCATCTAAATCAGAAAGGAAGAAGTAAAATTATCTCTGTTTAGAGATGACATGGTATTATATATATTTAGAAGCCCTAAAGACTCCAATAAAAAATGTATTAGAAGTAATAAACAATTTCAGTAAAACTGCAGGTTATAGAATCATTATATAAGAATCAGTTGCATCTCTATATACTACCAATGAACTATTGGAAAGAGAAAGACAAATTCTGCATGGTATCACCTATATGTGGAATCTAAAAAAACCCCCAAAAAACAAAAAAAACGTCAAACACAGAGAAGCAGAGAGAAGATGGTGGTTTCCAGGGGCTGAGAGGTGGGAGAAATAGGAAGACACTGGTAAATGGGTATAAGCTTTCAGTTATAAGATGAATAAAGTCTGAGAATCTAATATGTAGCATGGTTACTATAGTCAATAATATTGTCTTGTATAACTGAAACTTGATAAGAGTTGAATTTAAGTGTTGTTTTTTTAAAAGTATAAATATGTTTGGTGATGGACATGTTAATTAACTCATGGTGGACATATTTTCACGATGCATATGTATATCAACTCATGATGTTGCACACTTTAAATATTTTACAGTTTTGTCAATTATATCTCAGTTGAGCTAAAAGAAAACCCCCAAATCTCAAATGTGTGTGGCCAGATTTGGCCCTCTGGTTGTAGTTTACCTACTGCTGCTCCAGCATCCTGAATCCTACTGTGAAAGAAGCCAGTCAAAAAAGACAGTAGGGCCTCCCTGGTGGCGCAAGTGGTTGAGAGTCCGCCTGCCGATGCAGGGGATACGGGTTCGTGCCCCGGTCTGGGAGGATCCCATATGCCGCGGAGCGGCTGGGCCCGTGAGCCATGGCCGCTGAGCCTGCGCGTCCGGAGCCTGCGCGTCCGGAGCCTGTGCTCCGCAACGGGGGAGGCCACAGCAGTGAGAGGCCCGCATACCGCAAAAAAAAAAAAAAAAAAAAAAGACAGTATATTGTATGACTTCATTTATATGAAAGGTCCAGAACTGGCAGATCTGTAGATATATAAATTAGATTAGTGGCTGTGATGAACCCAAGCCCCATGTTCTCTATAAGACCATCCTCAATGCATTTCCCTTTCAATCTCCAAAGGTGCCAAGATCTTCACTTCATTGTCTTTATGGTTTCTGGTCAGTGTTAGCTTGGCTAGAGTATGCTTCTCCCACCCTTTTCAGGGTTTTTTCTCTCTCAGCTTCCCAGTCTCATGTCAGAAGCTGAACCAGAACTGGAAATGACATGGGTTTTTTGTTTGTTTGGTTTGGTTATTTATTTGTTTGTTTCTTATGTCAAGCTGAATCAAATCAAAGGAAATCTAAGAGCTACAATCACTGTCCCACGTCCACTATTCTTAGTTCTCAACATTCTTTTTTCACTTACATCACACACTGATAGACAAAGAAATAGTGTCATAGGGGTTCCCCAGGGTGACCCAGAGATCAAGTCAGGGATGGAGGTGGAGAAAAGTTCAGATAGAAAAATTCTCTCTTCCTTCATCCTCTTTCAGCTAAACAAAAAACAGCAACAAAATAAACATGAAATACACAAGAAACTCCTTACCAAATCTAATTTTAAAATAATACTTTTTTCCTCTGCTTTCCTCTGTCACCCGAGAGCTACAGTGCTTGAGTTAATGGTTTATTATTGACCAAGAGTGATGATCATGGTTGCATTTAGCCAAACCTGGATTCTTTGTGATTCTGGGATTCTGATGTAATATTTAGGCTTGTATTTCTCTGCCTTGGTCCTCATATTCTTATGTAATATCCTGAATATTTGGACTCAGGAAGTGGCAAATGTTATGTTTGCTGTGTGAGACATTTGAAGTGAGTGGTTATAGCTCGGGAAATCTTACCTATATGTTTTTCCATTTAGAAAGTTCTCAAAGTATTCTATGAGAACTTACAGGAAAATAAAAAAAAATCAAGGCATACACACCCATGAAATTTAAAAACATAAAATATAAACATATGAAAGTCAGAATGATCCGTTCATCACTTAGCTGTTAGATAAAACATGAATGTGAAATTAGCAAATTAAATTAGATTGATATCTCGTCTGGTGAGTAACGTAGTATTAGTAGCTCAGTCAGGTCCATTATTTATTTATTTATTCATTTATTACGAATTTATTTATTTATTTATTTTGGGCTGCATTGGGTCTTCGTTGCTGCGCACTGGCTTTCTCTAGTTGCAGTGAGGGGGGGCTACTCTTCGTTGTGGTGCGTGGACTTCTCATTGCGGTGGCTTCTCTTGTTGCAGAGCATGGGCTCTAGGTGTGCAGGCTTCAATAGTTGTGGCGCGCGGGCTTAGTTGCTCCACGGCATGTGGGATCTTCCTGGACCAGGGCTCAAACCCGTGTCCCCTGCATTGGCAGGCAGATTCTTAACCACTGTGCCACCAGAGAAGCTCCCATTAATTATTTTTACACCCCATATGACTAGATCTTGTTTATAAGGCAGCCTCTGAGGGAAGGAAGTGTGGAGCAATCCGTTACCAACAGGCAGAGATTTTGTGACTTTTTAAAGCACCAAATGGAGTCTTTGAGCCACATTAACACCTGATCAGGAGAGTTTTAGGTCATAATTAAAGCCACTGAAACAGGGTATGCTCTATAAGACGGACAGCCTGTTATAATGATAGAACAAGACATCAAAATCCCTCATCTGACTTCTTCCTCGGTGTTTTCTATCAAAACTTCCACCTGCTTCCTCCCTTTTACCATTATTCAGAAAAATGACTATAGTGTGACCTGAGGTAAAGCCTTTTGAATTTTCATTCAAAGAAAAAAAATCACTGTATTGTCAGTAATACCTCTCTCACTTTTCCTTACTTAAAAAGGGTCTGAATAATTTGGTCGACATGGACTTATTATGTCATATTGGGATGTCAGTATTAAATTGTATCACATTGCAGCCATATGGAATTGCCATTTTTGACAGTCAGAAAGAATACAATTCCAGTAATTTCACTGAACCCAACTCAGTAATGAGAACAGCTATTCACTGATTTTTGTTTTCTGTGTCAGATACCCTGCTGTGTAAAATCTATATTTTCTTATTAATCCTCAGAATAATAATGTGAGGAGTGTTAGTAGACCTTCATCAGTTCCTCCCCACTCCCACTTCTACCAAAGCCACATCGAATAGACCTTGAGAAGCTAATGAGTTTTCAAGACCAATCCCCTATCTCACTCCAGACTCTGCACTTCCTACCAGGTTGCCCCTCCTAAACTCTTTTTTATAGAAACTTTTGCAATCATACTCTTGATATAGGCATTGTCATCATTATACACTTTTTAAAAACGTTTTTAAAACTGAGGTATAGTTAATTTACAATGTTGTGTTAATTTCAGGTGTACAGCAAGGTGATTCAGTTATACACACACACACACACACACACACACACATCTTCTTTTTCAGATTCTTTTCCATTATAGGCTATTACAAAATATTGAACATAGCTCCCTGTGCTATACAATAGGTCTTTGCTGTTTATCTGTTTTATATATAGTAGTGTGTATATGTTAATTCCAAAATCCTAATTTATCCCTTCCCCCCTTTCCCCTTTGGTAATGATAAGTTTCTTTTCTTTGTCTGTGAGTCTACTTCTGTAAATAAGTTCATTTACATCAGTTTTTAGATTCCACATATAAGTGTTAAGATATTTGTCTTTCTCAGTCTGACTTCACTTAATATAATAATCTCTAGGTCCATCCATGTTGCTGCAAATGGCATTATTTCACTCTTTTATGGCTGAGTAGTATTTCATTGTATATGTGTACCACATCTTCTTTATCCATTCATCTGTTGATGGACACTTAGGTTGCTTCCATGTTGGCATTGTTATCACCATACACTCTTGACACACAGAGAAATGGAAGCTCAGGGACTTGAGGAAGGAAGAGGGTTAGAACGTAACTAAGGCAGGATTTAAATCTGTGTCTTCTTGACTCAAAATGTTGAGCTCCTTCACTGATCTCATTTTATCTATGTTTTATGACTCAGTTGCCCAGTGTAAAGCACTGTGAAGGTGATTTAACCCATTCAGACCAAATTGAATTTACCTTTTAAAAATTTACCTTTTATGCAATTTTTACACAATCTCCCAATTCATCCCACCCTCCTCCTTATATACACTACTATGTATAAAACAGGTAACTAATGAGAACCTACTGTGTAGCACAGAGAACTCTATTCAATGCTTTGTAGTGACCTAAATGGGAAGGAAATCCAAAAAAGAGGGGATATATGTATATATATGGCTGATTCACTTTGCTGTACAGCAGAAACTAACACAACGTTGTAAAACAACTATACTCCAATAAAATTTTTATAAAAAGTTTACCTTTTTGGGGCTTCCCTGGTGGCTCAGTGGTTAAGAATCCTCCTGCCAATGCAGGGGACACGGGTTCGAGCCCCGGTCCGGAAGATCCCATATGCCGCAGAGCAATGAAGCCCATGCGCCACAACTACTGAGCCTTCAAGCCACAACTACAGAAGCCCGCATGCCTAGAGCCTATGCTCCGCAACAAGAGAAGCCCACACACAGCAACAAAGACCCAACGCAGCCAAAAATAAATAAAATAAATTTAAAAAAATTTACCTTTTTCTTAGAGCCAGTCGAGGTAGATAGAGATGGTTGCTTTGTCCTTGTCTCCATGTCATGTCAAAAACAGAGGACCTCAGAAACTACCGGAACAAATGGTTCTAAATGTTAGTGTATTTCTTTGTCACTGGGATAACTTCCTACAAGTGAAGTATTCTGGGTTCCTTCCCTAGAGATTCCCAATCCAAGTCTGGGATAAGTCCAAAAAAGTCCACTTTTCAGTAAGTTTCACCAGGTGATGCTGGTGGGAAACTTCAGGAAACAACTTGGACAAATGTTAATCTAGTCCAACTGCCTTATTTTATTTATAGATGAAGAAAGGGGAGTCACTCCAGAGCTGTGAAGCTGCTAAAGTTGCTTCTTTGCTAGTAGCATCAGTGCCAGAACTAGAACTTGGGTCGTTGGATCAAGTAGTAGGATTTTAAAACTTTAGTCACAGACCCCAAATATGAATGTATACACTAAGCATTACTGTAGATTAAATAAATGACATGTCTCACATATGCAGTATTTATCAATATGCACATGAATGCGTTTTAGCCCAGTAAATTAATTTAAAGCTCTGCTGAATTCAGTGTACTGTTTTTATTATATATGTTTTTGCCATCATCACTCTGCAGAGTTTCTTTTAGGTGTTCAATAAGGGTCCTCACAGCCTGAGCATCCTGGGGGCCATGGTCTGGGACTCTTTGATTAGCTCTGCTCTGGCTGAGCTTAGCAGCTCTGGCTGCTGCTGCATCCTTTCTAGTGGTCAAAAGTAGATGCTATAATTAGGCTTCCACTTGCCAGCTTGCTTAGATCAGCTGGGGACATTAAAAATCAGCCAAGGCCTGAAAGCAATCAAAGTGAAATTGGATGAAACTTCTAACGATATCTTCAAACAGAACATTTCCCAGAAGTCACCATTTGCAGACTAGCCAGGTTTGGAAACCCCAACTTTAGCTATTTAGAATGAACAAGTACATCATGTCCTCTACAGAAATGGACCTGAAACAAGCTTGATCCTTGGACCTCTTAAGAGATGCTGTGCATTTGAAGAAGGTCTTGGATTTGCCCAGTCAAGTGCACACCGGGGTGGGTTTGTAGCTATTCCTTGCATGTGTCGAATAGGCAGACTGAACGAGAGTCTCCAGATGAAGAAAATGGGAAGATGAATATGGGGACTGAACAGGAGAGTATAAAGAATCCCCTCCCCTGTCACTCCACCAACCCCATGAGAGCGGTAGTTGTGAGCTCCTTGTACTTGGTGAAATGTTCACATCACGTGTGGTTCGGAACCTGCACCTTACAGGAGACTTGCAACCCTGGGGCTCTTGTCCTCTCATCTGGGAGCATGCTGTGTTGTTCTCTGTCAACTATCTCCATCAGTTCACTTATGCTAGTTTATAAAGACTATTTGCATCTTTAACTGTGCCTGTTGGTGTCTTCTCATCAGTCATGTCCCACAGTCCTGTTGTGACAACCATGCACCCATATTTCTCAGGCCATACCAGGAATAAAAGGAAGGGAGTAGCAAGAAAAAATAATAGTAATAATGATGGTCATTTGGACATGTCACCTCTGTCTATTTCTGCAAGTCTATAAATCTAAGGCGAGGTCTTAAGATGCCTGCTGGTGTCCTGCAGACGTCTTTTCTAAAGCCAGTTCTTCAATCTCCAAATGTGTTTAATCTCCATTTCCTTGTCCTCTGTCTTCTTAATGCCCACTTTCTTTATCAGCATTTGTTTTGTTAGTCTATTTGATGGGCATCTATTGTTTAGGCTTTTAAGACTTTCTAGAAAGCCCTACCCCCTTCAGTTTGGCCTGAATGGGTTGGGTCACCTTCATAATGCTTTGTGTCAGGCAACCGAGTCACAAAACATAAAGCTACTGTGATGTGGGTGAAGCAACTAAGCATGTGGGGTTTAAATCTTGCCCCAGTTATGCTCCAGCTCTCTTCCTTCCTCACATCCCTGAGTCTCCCTTTCACCATCTGCCAAGTCGAAGAATGGCATGCCCCTCTGCCAATGCCTGTCCACAGAGGTGTAGCTCATAGGACTTCCTTGTTCTACCTCGTGTCTCTCTTCCCTGCTTCCTTGGTTAATCATGCTCAGTTGCTCAGCAAGGTAGGGCTCCCCCATGCCCTGATATCCTCAAATTCCCTTTCAACCGGGATTTCAGCAGAGCATGAGAAGTTTTGAGGTACGGTTGCAATTAGAAAAAAAAATTACGGGTGCTAATGGAATTGACTTAGACAAGATTTCATGCAAAAAAATCTGCCTTTTTTCAATTCCTATGTGTTAGATTTCCAGGCAAATCAGTTATTTCTTAGGGAATGAAAATTTTGGTAGGACTTCAGAAATGACAGATTTCCAGGTGAAAATTGCCTGAAGGCCTGAACTAACCACTCGCCATGAACCACACTCCAAAACTCTAATTCTGAAATATCATGTTACATACTTTTCAAAACTCTGTCTCTGGTGCTTAGTACTTGGGCCACTTCTGACCACCCATGTGGAGAAATAAAATATATTTTTTAAAAAATGTGGATCATCTTCTTTTCCTCAACCTTGTTTTTAAGTACCATATCTCCCTCTGATGCTCTGTGCTTATTCTAGGACATTTTCCAAACCTTTTGGTATTTCCTGGCCCTGACTCTTCACTGACCTTATGTGACTGTCTACCTACAACTAATAAAAAAATCTAATTCATATTAAAGTATATTGAGAACACATGACTTACCCAGGTATCAGGGGATTATTATCAAATCAAATCAAACCAAATAGGTAAACTTAAAACAAATTCAGGTCTAATAGTCTTGGAGGGATTATAATGTATGATTTTGACTTTAAGTGCCCTGAAAAGGTTATTAGAAGCATTAATGACCATTTTTCCAATATTGGGCAACCGTGTGATTGCTTGATTTTGTTGCATGTATCCTAGATAGACCCTTTAAAAAGCAAAGCCATGTACTGACAAAGTGGATCAGGCTGTTTGCAAGTATGAAAATAAAGAAACAATTATGTAGCTGGAAATATACCAAGTAAGGAACCTATTTCTGAGAGATGGGTAAGAATTTTTGAGAACAAGACTCTTTGAAAAACAAAATTATGCTAGGGAGGAGAAATGTCACATCCTCTTGAATTTTTGGACTCAGATATAAATTGACTGATCTAAATATAGGAAAAGTTGGTTTGTAAATTGAAAATGCATCAGGACCATTTGCTCCCATTCCCACAGGACTGCACTGTTTGGGAGAGATGTGTCTGGGGCCATATTTTGTTTGGTTTGAAAGGACCTTGAAGGCTGAAGGACAGAGTTGGTTCTGCTTTTATTATTGTAATGCCAACATATTTTTATTCAGTGCGAGCCTGGTGATACCTAGTCAGAGGGGAAATGTACTTGTTTAATGAAAGACTTCCTGGATGAAGGAAGGAACCCATGGTAGCCTCAGGTTTTCTGTCATATTGGAAATAAATGTAAAAATATGTGTTTGCCTTTCTAGGATGCTGCATTGACTTTAGGTGTTCAGATGCAGTTTAGAGAAGACCCTCCAAATGTCAGTGGACTTCAAGAAGGCATCACATCTTTTTTTTTTTTTTTTTTTTTTGCGGTATGCGGGCCTCTCACTGCTGTGGCCTCCCCCGTTGCGGAGCACAGGCTCCGGACGCGCAGGCTCAGCGGCCATGGCTCACGGGCCCAGCCGCTCCGCGGCATATGGGATCCTCCCAGACCGGGGCACGAACCCGTATCCCCTGCATCGGCAGGCGGACTCTCAACCACTTGCGCCACCAGGGAGGCCCGGCATCACATCTTAATGTGGGGTAACACCAGCAGTCGGGGGCGAAAAATAGGTGGGTTTATAGAACAGCCAAACTGGATGACTGTGACCCTGCAGGTTGCTTTGCCTTTATTGTGGTTTAAGGAGTGCACCCTGATCTGAGCTAATGACACATTCTAGTCCTATGAACCTGAAAATATCATTTGATTTCCTCCGAAGATGAATTAAAGCTTCCTCACAGGACGCTGAAAATGAAAACTATTTTCAAGTTTCTCATAAATCAGGAAACAAGCTATGTGCTCAGGACCAATTATTCTATTTAATTCTCACAACCACCTTGCCAGCTCCATGTTATTATCCTCATTTTACTGATGAGCCTGGAGGTCAGAGTAGCCTTCTCCAAGTCACAGAGTGAAGAAGCAGGTGAGAAGACCCTTAGCTGCTTCCTACCCCTGCCTAACAGGGCATAGAAGTAAGTCAAACTTCCAGGCTCAGTCAGGGCCAAGTGGTTCCAACAGGACTGCCGAGCACCTTGGCTTTCCCCTCCCAAACAAGCACACTGGGCTTTTTTGGGCAAACAGGCCTTGTACCCGGGGCTCAGGGATGAGTCCTTGGTATCTGCGTGTCCCAAGCACATGGCTTCCCTGAGTGGCTCACGCCACAGGACAGAGCTTCTAATGGGGTCCCTCCCTTTGAGTTATGTTCATTAACCTCGCCTAGTGCTCTAATCACAGTTTATGGACTCTTGAAGGAGTCCTGGTTCCCCGTGTGGCTCTTTCCCAGTCTATTCTCCATGCTGTCCTAGGGTCATCATTCTGCTTGTTCCTAAGTACCCCAAGTTCCCACTGAAGAGCTAATAATATCTAAAGCCCTTGCCCAAGAACTTCTAACATCTGAAAGTTGAATTTCCCATAGAAAATCTCAGTCATCCCTTCTACCGTGCATGAAAATCTCTAGGAACGAATTCCCTTTGGAAAGTAAGACCATTTGTGTTTGAGCACTCTCATCTTTGGAAACTGCTTCCTTATCTAGAGCCCAAATATGTGGAGCTACCTATAGCTTTCACCCTTGTCCTCGTTCTCAAAGAAGTTAACTGATGTTTTTCAAAGGCTCCTAGCAAGTAGGTGACAGAGTTCACCACCATTCCTCAGGCGGCAAATGAGAAGGGTTTGGAACTGAATCAAGTTCCCAGGCTTCGATTGACATTCATTCATTCAGAATACACTTTTTGTGTTCCTGCTAGGTGGCAGGCACAGTTGTAATTGCTTGGTATACATCAGTGGATGGAAACCATGAGGAATAAGTCTAATCCCTATTCCATAGGAAAAACCTTTAAATATTTGAGGTCAGTTGTCTTTTTACCATTGAGCCATCTCCAGGCTTACAGGCTAAATCTATCCAGTTCTTTCTGTATATGATATGATGTCATCATCTTTTATGCAGAGCCTCATTAGAAATGAGGGCCAAAAGAAAATGGGCCACATTCCTTTCCTCTTCATCACACCCCAATGTCTAACAAAGAGTAACACTCAATAAGTAGTTGCCAAGAAAATAATATGACTGCATCTTGCTTATTTCTGGAACTCTTCTAATTTGGGCTGGAACTTGATCTGAATCTCTTTCAGCTAGAATTTATAAATTGACTCCCTGAATAATGATAGAAATCCTTTGACAGTATGGGATAAGGTTGATCACAAGGTGTTGTTTTAAGGAAGCTACACAAATTCAAAGTGTAAGTGGACTATTCATGTCAAAAGGTAGGCATCGAAATAAAGAATAAGCTTACAGCCAGAGATCCTAGAACCAGTGAAAATGAGGACCACAGCACATCAGAAGAGGGTTGTGGATATTTGGAACTTTAGGTTTACTTGTCCAGGTAAAGAATTTCCCAGAAGAGCAAACCCCATTATAAAGGATTTTATTATTATCAGCAGGGTATCTTGAACTGTAGCTCTCACCAGCAGAACCCACCATTTCTGCATGAATGTATTTTAAATAAATATTTCTGTCTTTTCCTTTGAACTCCTAGCATTTAGTGCTAATGACCATTATTTAACTTACTCTTGTACTCTGGCATCTCTTAAAGTACTGTACTGTTACGTGTTTGGTGTTATTTTACTTTTTCTTCTTTTGCATGTATTCTTTGTCTCTTTAACCAGAGTAAAGTTACTTTTTGAAAACAGTGCAATGTTTTTCACTTCTTTCTGGGTCTCACAAAGTCTACAAGACATTGTTATATTAGTCAGGCTGGACCAAAATGCTGTAACAAATAGATCTACAGACATATAATGGCTTAAATGCAATGTAACTTCTATCTTACTCATTTAAGCAAGCTGGGTGTTCTTGTTTATAAACATGTGAATTCAGGGCTAGTAACTTTCACTATCTATTTCCTCCCTCCCCAGAACTTTGCTGCCGCCTTCAAGTTTGCAGAAGCTCAAAGAGCTTAGCTGAGCCACATCCCATTCTTAAAACATGGCTCACAAATACAAACATAATTTCCAGTCAGTGTTATTGGAGATGTGAGGCATATGGCCATATCAGAGGCATAGGTGACTGGGGGATGTAGTCCTTTCCTGAGCAGCCACTTTCCAGACACAAGTCTGTACTCTAGAAGGCAAAAATGGATTTTGATGGGCAACTAGCTGTCTCTGCTAAGCACAAAGTGGGTTTAACAAATATTTGTTGATGTATTTATATCAGCAGTAAAGATGAATCGCATTTATTTCTCCTGGGAACAGTGCTATGAAATGCTTCTTAGAAATTTTAGAAAATTCTGCAGTAGTGTGCACTAGATTATGCATTTCTTCAACAGGGATTTGAAAGATTGCTGATGTTTATCTAAGGAGATGTGAAGCAATTTAATATTATTAATTGCTAACAAATGGATAGGATTTGCACGAATTGTCAAAGCTTAAAGCTCCAAATAATCATTCGTCACACAGGAAAATTTATTGTGCCATTATGCTTATTTCTATCAGGGTTCCTATAGTGCAATCGCTGTTCGCTATTAAATTTTTATTGCACATTTAATTTATCTTTCCCTCTAGTGGGGAAATGTATTAGAGAATTCATTCGACACTCGGATCATCTCCCCTTCTCTTTTTCTCACTCTGCTCCCACTGAAATAGATGGGAGTATATTTGTATCTTGGTATTAATTATACAAAAGCTGAGGAGAACGATGCTTGCTGCTGCCTGAAGGGAGTTATCCAGCCAGAATTAGCTTTATGGAAAACCAAGTGGACTTCCATTATAAACATCCATTTTCAGTGGTTTATAAAGAGTTCTGGAGAAAAATCCATTTATAAGTTAAAGCTTGCTTTTCATCGATTAAGATAGAAAGTAATTTTGGTTTCCAAATATTAAAGGCAGATGGCTTGTTAAAGCTTGAGGTTGAGGGGCTATTTTGTTTATAAAGTGCTGTATTGAAAATGAGGTTTTATGTTCCTGAAGGTATAACTTTTACGTGCAAAGGTTAGAAATCTCATTCCCTGCCCCTTTTCCTGCTTCTAGAGTTATATATAGTTGAATCAAGAGGAAAACAATGAAACAGCACGCAAAAACCACCTTTTTTTCATCACCAATGCTTTTTTCTTAACAGGGCCCAATTCAGTGGAAACACCCTATGCTTTGGTCAGTGGAATCACTCTCTTGACTTTCGGAAAGATTTCTAGCTCTTGGGCCTCATTCACTAAGACAGAAGTCAGCTTGGATTATTGATTAATCTGAAGCCTTGGTCTCTCACAGGATTTGATACATGCTGCAACTATTTTTCACACATTGAACAGCTACCAAAGTTTTATTTGTGTTTTGGGTAAGAGGCTGGACATGACAAAATATCAGTGATCCCATTTCTGGAGCCTAAGTGAGGTTATATATTTTTTCCTTTGAGTTAATACAACTATAAGGCCTGCTGAACTCCGAAGGGAATGCGTGGCTGTCTTCCCTCTGGCAGGAAGAATCTCTGAATCCTCCGAAGATGGGTGGTTACGACTTTGATATGCCTTCATTCCCACCCCACTGAGAACACCTTTTCCCTTGAGCACACTGAATGCATTTAATCTACGTACGTATTTGCCAATGACTATATTTGTCTATTTCCTTATAGACATTGGCATTAATGCCCTGGAGAACAGTGTAATTAGTGCTTCAGAAGAAATGGCATTTAGATCTGACATTTAGAGGGTTTTGATACTGGACAGTAGCTTGAGGCTTAATAGTTTTTGAGTAACTTCTCCATCTTTCCCTTACTACCTGAATGGAACAGCCAGTCGAGAAAGACTGAGCAACCCCCAAAGCTGAGCTGCCTTCCCCGTTCACCTCCTGAGGGCAGGGTTCTGGAACCTCATAAATTATGTTCAGCCTGACACACCATCCAGCGGGACTTCCACTTTGGCCAGGACGTCCTCTTGCAACCCTACTCTCTAGGGTCTTCCTGTCAGCCTCAGAGCCACCTGGAACAAACTCTTCTTTTTCTGATAATTACTGATCATCATTAGGTACAGTGCCAGGGCTTGGCATCACTGACCTGAAGGGGCATGCTTCTCCGAGTGCTAACCAGCATACGATGCTTAGTAGCTATTCTATACATGTTGTGTCTGTGTTGCTTAACACTTTGACTGATCTGTTCCATAGGCTTAGGAGACCCACCTGACAACCCTTTTCCTTGAACTGACTGTCTAGCTCCCTCCTGCAAGATCCCACCAGACACACGTGCACACATACGTACTCGCCCTAAACTGATCTTGACACTGTTAACCGGTTATAAGGGACTGAAGCCTACTCAGACTGGTCCAAGATGAAGGAGGTGATTGTTTCAAGAACAGAAGGGGCTACAGAGGTTGAGGAAGTGGCAAGGCAGTAATTGAGACTGCTCCTTCCATCTTTCATGGACTCCTGGGACCTCCCATCTCAGACTTTTTCCATATATTTGCTTCATTTTCTTTGTTTTTCTCTGCAGAACAACTTTCTCTCAAGCTCCCCTTTTCTGCTTCCAAATTAATTTACTTGTAAGTATCTTGGTTTGCATGGTCCTTACTGGAGCTCTGACTCTCCAGGAATATTTGGTTGAATCACACACCATCAACTGTCTTCAGTCTTCAAGTGCTTTTGTTCAAATTCTCAAGTTCAGACAGTGCCAATAATCTGTGGTCTCCCAACTGGCAGTCTTCTGTAGTCAGCCAAAGGTAGTTGAAATTCTGAAACCTCATTTTGTCGTTTAGTAGGACTAGGTGATTTGCTTTATGTTATAATTTTAAACCATCAATAGTTTCATTATTTGAGGATTTATTAATGAACATATAACAAGAACTACAGAGAAGCAGGAAAGGTTTTGCCACATATTTTAAGGTAGAATGAAATAAAGGAGGATTTTTTTTTCCTGTTTCTCATGTTCTGAAAAATTTCCTGGCTAGAATCTAATTTATATTCTGAATTTAAGTTAGCAGTACAGTTTGTATAATAGAAAACCACTTTTTCCTCCTTTACTAAATAAACGTCGAATAAATGTTTAAGAATATTGGTTGGAAAGACTATTGAATGATAAATCTGCCCTGGGTACCTGTATCTTTCAGGCAGGCTGTGGTTTGCATCTGGCACTCAGAGCTAGTTCTAACCCCACATTATCTCTAAAAATTGTGTTTGGGAATTGGCCCAGTTTCCGGTATAAGGGAATTTAACCCTGGTTGCCCTGAACTGCTGGCTGAGCCTCTGCCTGGGTCAACGAGAGCCTTGGGTGGAAGAGAAATGACTGAGAAGAGGGGACAGCCTTCAGCACACCAGCCTTCATCTCTGCCAGGATGACAGCTGCCGCCCTGCTACAGTCACAAGGGTATATGGAGCCCTGGACTGAGCAGAGGCTGCTCCTTGGCCAGGCTGTTCTACTTTTTAGTTTGATTTCCTCCCAGCATGTCACCTCCCTGTCGAGCCATGGGACGTCTTTCTGATTTGGTTTGGCAGCATTCCCCTAAAGGACATGTTTAATGGCCTGGCCATGGTTACGTGCATAGTCTTGTTTTGCTTTCTAGTAGTTGCTGACCTTTGTTAACACTGGGATGCCTCGTGTCTGCTAAAGGCTTGCTCCTGCCTGGAGCCCAGATTCTCCTCCCAGATGTTCTGTGTCTGCAGTCGCTGCCGCTGTGCTTTCGGAGGCGTTCTAGTTCAGGTCCACTGACTGCCGTCAGAGTGAGTGCATGTGGCCGAGAGGGGAAGGTGGCGGCAGCTCCAGGCGAGCTGTCTCCTCTGCTGACTCATTGCTGCCCCACGGGGTCCGACGTCCCTGCTCACCAGGGCGGCGGATCTCCAGGTGGGGTAGTCTCAGTGTCCTAGTGACGCATTGCATTATTGGCAAATTCCTGGCTGGGGCTGCTGTCAAGTGCGCTGAGAGCGCTGAGGAGGGAGAGTGAGCAAAGGGCTCACCTTAGAAGCCACACACTTTTGTTTTTCCAGATCTGGTGTCACTTGCTATTAGTGTCAATGGAACATGGCCATGGACCTTTGCTTCTCCTGACTTCGCTGATTCTGTTGCGGGCTACCCACGCTCTTCTCCAGGTGACAGTTCAGACTTGCAGTCTGGATGCTCTCTTCGATTCCTCTTCCCCACAGACTTAACGCCCACAGGCTCTCTCATTTCCTCTGGCACTGCATTACTTTCTGGACAACGTTCTCTCCCTAGCCAAGGCCCTCTTCATCTCACCCAGCAAGCACTGAAAGACAACAGTGGGCAGCCAGGAAGAGGAGATTTCTATGTGAAAAGCAGATCTCCACACTTAAGTCAGAGGTGACTCTGAAATAAGGCTTTTTCCCTGAGGCAAGCAGGTCAAGGCATCGTCCCTTTTACTATTTCTTTCTCTGATGATTTGTGTGGCGGCTCCCGAGGCACTGCTACCAGGTACGGAAGTTCTTATCACTTGTAACTCACCCCAGACTTGAAGCATTTTAGATTAGAAGTTTGTACAGGAAAAGAAAAACAAAATAAAACCGACCACAGAAAAGGGATCATTGGAATGCACATTCCAGCCACCCTACAAGGTTCATTTTGTCTCATCTCCATGAAACCACCTACTGCTCTAGCTTCCCACACTGACACTTTCTTCTCTGATATCCACAGATCCTACCACTGTACTATATGAGACATGTGGCTTAAATTATTACATCGCTATAGGTGGATTTCTAGGTCTTTAGGTCTTTAAACACTGCAAGCCTTTTTTTTTTTCCTCTCTGAATTGGGGTGTAATGGCTTTGAGGGCAGAGGCCATATCTTATCTGGAACAACCTGAGAATGGGATGGATTAAGTCTTGAGCAGTTTTTCCAAGATTTGATTACAAACTCTAGAGCAAAGCATGAGAAAAAGCATATTATTGTAGTATTATTGATGTTGTTATGAAAAGCATTATTGACTTAGTTATGCTTCCAAATCATTTTAGAAAGTGATTTGAGAAACCCTTATCTCTATCTTTCTATCTTCATGCCTACAAGAGGATGATTTTTTTTTTTAAAGGTGAGGAAATGACAGCAAAGGGAAAATGAATCAGAAAAATAAGATAAATAGAAAGTTTGATAATACATAATGAATATCATAAGACAGTATTCCACTGCTGGAGATGAGCCTCAACTTTGGTTGTAAATTTACCAGCAACCAAAACAAAAAGGAAACACAATCTGTTGCAAACATTATGATGCCCATAAAATGAAAACTTAAGCAAATGCAGGAAATGCCTGCTATTTCTGGTTCTGAGATCCCAGTGACCTACAACTCATGATTCCCGAGAAGGGCCACTGATGCTATTTTATTGCCAACATTTTGTCATTGCCAAATTTTCAAAAATAGGCAAGTTTCTTAGCATCCCCCCAGCACGTGCTAGTGACATGTAGCTTAATAGGCATTGTTCCATGTGCTTCAAAACAGTGCTTCATAAAAAACAAACAAAAAACAGTGCTTCATGAAGTAGTATTTTTCTTGCTGAAACCAATAGTACAAAAATTTTATGTGGTTTATATATCAATAAACATTGGTAATCAACCCAGTGGAGGGCAGGTTTGACAAACTATCACTAAAGTTATGGGTGAATACTTGAGAAGAAAGTCATAAAATCTCCCCCAAGAGGAAGCCTGAATATTCATGTAAATGTTTAGGTAGGAAAACTATCTAATTTGAAATAACTGCCAAGAAATTGTAATATAAAGTTTCATGACCATGTGTTCCATACTAGCAAGTAAAAAAAAAAAAAAGAGGGTGGCAAATCTTCTCCATCACTGCAGATCTAAAATCTTCTTGAGCAAAAGAATAAAGAGTAGAAAATGTCAGTTAATGGTTTTCCATGAACCCGCACTTTCAGGAAATTGGATTGGTAGTTTTGTTCATTTTGTGTTTTATAGTATCTCAGCAGGGGCAGTACTGGGTGGTCTAATAAACTTTCAGAATGTGGAGAGCTGGGGAGAAAAAAGCATAACATGGAGAATATTTACTGAATATTTACTGGTGGGCAAAGGGAAATAAGGTATTTGCTAAAGAAAAGGGGGATAAGGCTGATGACAGGAGAGAAGGAAGGAGCAGAAAAGAAGGAAGAGAATTGGGCAAGGAGAAAGAGAGGGAATGGGATGGACACAGAGACGGGTAGAGAGAGAGAAAATGGGGAAGGAAAAAGACATTCTAAATAAACCTTAAACAGTGGTCAGCAACTTGACTTTCCTGCAGAAAGCTGTCAAGAATAAAGTTTCCTCTTCAGAGAACAGGAGGTCTTCACCTGAAAATCAAAGGGATTTTCCTTCCCTCTCCCCATCCCTCTTCTTTCTGCCTTGTCGCTTTTCTCATGCCCCACTGCTACAGTGGCACATTGCAGGTGGGGACAGTCCTTCCAGAGGGAGAGCAAGTGACAAGAGTTTGTGTTCCAGAGCACTGGAGACAGGGCCCAGGGGGGCTGGGTTACCCAACGCCTTGCAAGCACTGATAAAGAGTTTGGATTTTGTTTCATAGTACATGGCACCATTGCAGGGTTTTACATAGGTGAACAGTGGGATCAGATTTTCGTTTTAGAACTATTCCTTTGGCAGCATTATGGAGCATTGACTGGAGAGGACAGTTGCCTTAATTCTGTCTCCAAATACTTTATGGTGAGCCCTCTGATTCCTGGTATTTCATGCCACCCTGAAGTGGTAAGCATTCTTGCTCTGTCCACTGTTTCTCCAAGAAGGGCCTTCTAAAGGTCAAAAGTACACTGAAGAACGACATGCCAGGCTGTGTTTTTTTTTTTTTTTTTTTTTTTTCCCCCGGTACGCGGGCCTCTCACTGTTGTGGCCTCTCCCGTTGCGGAGCACAGGCTCCGGACGCGCAGGCTCAGCAGCCATGGCTCACGGGCCCAGCCGCTCCGCGGCATGTGGGATCTTCCCAGACCGGGGCACGAACCCGTGTTCCTTGCATCGGCAGGCGGACCCTCAACCACTGCGCCACCAGGGAAGCCCCAGGCTATGTTTTGTGAAGCATCATTTCAAGTCGGCCCACCATATCTGAAGCTTCCGCGTCCCAGGTTGAATTGGTTGGTTGAATCCGGGGGTGTGGACCCTGCGGATATGGGAGGGGAGTGGGGGTGACTGTACTATGCCATTTTATGTGAGGGGCTTGAGCATCCGCAGATTTGGGTATTGGAGGTGGAGGGGGGTCCTGGAACCAATCCCCGAGGGACGACCGTACCATGAGTTGTTTTCATCTCAAACACTTTTTTAAGTTCCTCGTTCCTAATAGGAGAAGGCTCCCTCATTAGCCCTGTCTGTGGACTCACTCTGATGTCACCTGTACCCACGGTACTTCAAGTCCATCTTTCTCTAAATTCTCTTCTCTAGTGAAATTAGTCTACTTATTTCCCAAATAGGCCTGGAATATTGATGCTGATTTCTCTTCTTGGGCTGCTTTCTCCACTTTTCTCTTCTGAGCCAAGAAATACCCAGACTTTAAATCCATATCAAATGTTTTCATCGCCAAGGAGGCACAATAAATTAGAAACAGCCTGGTCTCTAAAAGCAAATGTATCTGGATTTCATGCTAGCTTTGGTGTTTGTAGACTGACAGTGCAATATCCCAACCAGATTGTGGACATTGATACAGTTGAAATACACAAGGCTTCTATCACCACGAGGATCTCCTGTTACTGCTTTACAGGCTACATTCACTTCCTTCTCTCGCCAGTTCCTCCTTGACTCCTGGTAATCAATAACCTGTATTTCTGTAATTTTGTGGTTTTAAGAACGTTATTTAAATGGAATTATTTAGTGTGTAACTTTTGGGATTCGATTTTTTTTCACTCAGCATAATTCTCTAGAGATTCTTCCAGATTGTTGCATGTATCAATAGTTCATTCATCTTTACTGCTGAGTTAGGTATTCCATGGTATAAATGTAACACAGTCTGGTTAACTTTGCGCCCATTGAAGGACATTTGAATTGTTTCCAGTTTTGGCTATTACAGGTACAGCTACTATGAATATTTGTGTACAGGTTTTTGCATGAACATAGGTCTTCATGGCTCTGGGATAAATACCCAAGAGTGCAATTGCTGGATCGTATGGTAGTTGTTTGGTTTTGTTGTTGTTGTTTTAAGAAACTGCCAAACTCATTTTCATAGTGACTGTATCATTTTTTATTTTTACCAACAATGTATGAGTGATTTCATGTCTACATATCCTCCCGAGCATTTAGTGTTGTCACTATTTTTTATTTTAGGCGTTCTGATAAGTATATAGTGAGGTCTCACTGTGGTTTTAATTTGCATTTGGTGGATGGCTAATGATGTTGAACATCTGATGTGCTTATTTTCCATCTGTATATCCTCTATGGCGAGATGTATCTTCATGTCTTTTGGTCTTTTGCCCATTATCTAATTGGATTGTTTGCTTTTTTGGTTGAGTTTTGAGAATTCATTTTACATATTCTAGTCCTTTATCAGATACGTGGTTTACAGATATTTTCTCCCATTCTGTAACTTGTTTTTTTATCCTCTTAACAGGGTCTTTCCCAGAGCAAAAGTGTCTTTTAAAAAAATTTTGATGAAGTTCCAATTTATCAATTCTTCCTTTTATCAGTTGTGATTTTGGTGTCAAGTCTAAGAACTAGCTCTAGATCCTGAAGCTCCTGAGAAGTTCTCTTATGTTTTCTTAAAAAGTTTTTTTTTTAGTTTTTCATTTTATATTGGTCTATGATACACTTTGAATTATTATTATTTTTTTTTAAAGAAGATGTTGGGGTAGGAGTTTATTAATTAATTTATTTATTTTTGCTGTGTTGGGTCTTCGTTTCTGTGCGAGGGTTTTCTCTAGTTGGGGCGAGCGGGGCCCACTCTTCATCGCGGTGTGCGGGCCTCTCACTATCGCGGCCTCTCGTTGCGGAGCACAGGCTCCAGACACGCAGGCTCAGTAGTTGTGGCTCACAGGCCTAGTTGCTCCGCGGCATGTGGGATCTTCCCAGACCAGGGCTCGAACCCATGTCCCCTGCATTGGCAGGTGGATTCTCAACCCCTGCGCCACCAGGGAAGCCCTTGAATTAGTTTTTATTTAAGATGTGACACTTAAGGTGAGGTGTTTTTTTGCTTCGATGTCCAATTGTTCCAGCACCATTTGTTGAAAAGGCTATCCTTCATTAAATTACTTTTGTATGTTTGTCAAGAATCAGTTGGGCATCAGTTGGGCATATTTGTGTGAGTCACTTTCTGAGTTCTCTATTCTGTTTCCTTGATCTATGTGTCTATTCCTCCACCAATACCACGTAGTCTTGTTTACTAGAACTGTGTAAGTATTGAAATCAAGTAGACTGATTATTACCAGTTTATTCCTATTTGTCATATTTGTTTTAGCTATTCTAGTTCCTTTACCATTCCATATAAATTGTAAAATAATCTTGTCCATATCTATAAAAATCTTGTAATATTTTGATTGGAATTACAGTAAACCTATATGCCAGTTTGGGGAGAATCGATGTCTTTATTAAATCTTCTAATCCATAACCATGATTCTCTGTTTATTTATGTATTTAAAAAATTTTTTCATTAGCAGTATATGGTTTTTAATCTGCAGGTCATACATGTTTTATAGATTTACATCTAAATCATTATATTTTGAATGATTTTCCACATGTTAATTATTACTGTATAAAAATGCTCTTGATTCTTGTGTGTTGATCTTGTATCCTGTGACCTTGCTGAACTTAACTTATTCATTCCAGGAGGATTTTTGGGAAAGATTCATTGGGGTTTTCTAGGTAAGCAATGTCACCTTCAAATAGACACCATTTTACTTCTTCATTTCCAATCTGTATGCGTTTTATTTCTTTCCTGGCTTTATTGCCCCAGCTAGAACTTGCAGTACTATGTTGAATAAGAGTGATGAGAACAGATATCCGTGCCTTGTTCCTGTTCTAAGGGGAAGTAATTCAGTCTTTCACCATTGTGCACAATGTTAGTTATAGGTTTTCTGTAGATTCCTCTGTAGCTGAGGAGGTTCTCTATTTCTTTTTTTTTTTCTTTCTTCTTCTTCTTTTTTTTAATCAATGGGTGTTGCAGATTAAATACATGTAGGAGTTGCTTTAGAGGAAAGTGTCTTTCTTCCTGGGAGAGTTCCAAGAAAGTTACTAGGGTTTGAGATTTGGAAGGTAAAGAGAAGTGAGACGTGGCTTGACAACAGTGGACTTGAAGGTCAATACATAGAACGTTGAAATTGGCATCCCTCATTCATGCCTGGTGTTCAGAGTTGAAGTAACTCTGGCATTTCCCGTTTTCTGGAAATCCTTCTCCAGTGGTCAAATGACCTGCATCCTTCCCTCTCACTAAGAAGCTATTTCTGTTGACCCATGGTGTGTGCAGAATGCTAGTCTACCTGTTTCCTCATTTGTGAGCACAAATCAGAGATGGAAGACAATTGAAGAAAACTTAAAGCCTGAAGGGAAAAGGGGGACAGGACTTTTGAAGGTCCTATAAATCAGCTAAATTCTTTTCTTTCACAGAGTGGAGTTTAACAAATAATATCAAATATTGAAGAATCAAGCAATAAAAGAATAAGCATTTGGGCTTCCCTGGTGGCGCAGTGGTTGAGAATCTGCCTGCTAATGCAGGGGACACGGGTTCAAGCCCTGGGCTGGGAGGATCCCACATGCCGCGGAGCAACTAGGCCCGTGAGCCACAACTACTGAGCCTACGCATCTGGAGCCTGTGCTCCGCAACAACAGAGGCTGCGATAGTGAGAGGCCCGCGCACTGTGATGAAGAGTGGCCCCCACTTGCCACAACTAGAGAAAGCCCTCGCACAGAAACGAAGACCCAACACAGCAAAAATTAAATAAATAAATAAATAAATAAAAAGAATAAGCATTTACATTGAAAATATGTAGACTAAAAATGAGAAAAACAAAACTGAAATAATTAAAAATTATTGCTCTTAGGTTTTGAGATCTGGGTGAGTTGGGGTGATGAGATGTTCATTTTGATTAAAAACCCTTTTGTTGTAACCTGAAACTATTATAATATCATAAGTCAACTATATATACTTCAATAAAAGAAAAAAACTATGTATTATTGATGCCAGCAACTACAAGTACATATTATGGCATTAAAAGAGCTGTGCCCATCAGTTTGTTGCTTATATATTTGAAGGTAATATAACTGTATTACTTACAAAAATTCCTTCTGACTTTGAATTTTTTAAAAAAATGCATATTTTGGGGCTTCCCTGGTGGCGCAGTGGTTGGGAGTCCGCCTGCCGATGCAGGGGACACAGGTTCGTGCCCCAATCCGGGAAGATCCCACATACCACGGAGCAGCTGGGCCCGTGAGCCATGGCCGCTGAGCCTGCGTGTCCGGAGCCTGTGCTCTGCAACGGGAGAGGCCACAACAGTGAGAGGCCGGCGTACCGCAAAAAAAAAAAAAAAAAAAACATATTTTGGACAAAAACTAAATATTTAATCTGCAAAACAAATTTATAAACAAAAAGATGCCAGAAGAAAACATACTTCCACTTCTGTTTCTCTAATTTTTAAAGTTTGAAGCTAAATCATTCTTTGTAAGAGGAGCATCTAACAAAATAACTGGCACATAATAGATGCTCAGAGAGCATTTGTTGAATGAATGAAGTTGTTAGCTAGTTATTTAAAAAGTTCTAAACTTTTCTGCTCTCATTTGCATATTTCTTAGTTTTTGTTTAAATAATTTAGAATCTGGAATTTTAGATCTGGATTACCATTGTTACCGAGTCTAAGCTGGTACTGCTCACCACACAGGAGGTCAGTAATCAAGAGATGAGTTTTTGGGGCAAGGAATAGCGACTTTATTTGAAAAGCTAGCAAACCAAGAAGATAGTGGGCTCGTGCCCCCAAAGAACCATCTTGCCTGAGTTAGAATTCAGGCTCCTTTTATACTAAAAGGAGAGGAGTAAAGTCAAACACTTCCTAGTTCCCATCAGCCTCCAGAAGGGGATGTGTTAATTTCTTCCTGCCTGCAGTCATTCACAGGTGGGCCTGGTCTGGATGTTTCCTATGTTTTAGCTTAATGTTCATTACCTGGGAAGCAGGATTCCCAGAGATGGGCCATTATGTATAATTTAAGCTTATAGGCAACATCCTTTTAGTGATTAACTTGTAATAGAATACAAAATGTTCTTCCCTATTAGACTATTTGTATTTTTATTATTCTGTTTTATTTATATCTTGTAAACTCAGCGATTAACTCATTTTAGTGAACATATTCTTTTAAAACAATAATAAAAAAAGAACTCCTTCATTCTTGTGTGTTTAATTTTGAATAACTTTTCCATTGGTTGGTCTACATCTTTCAAATTGTCTCAGAAAGGATACTTGGCTATTAGATTTTTTATACCCTTATATATCTAAAAAAAAAAAACCTGTGGCCTTTCCATACAAATGGCAATTTGAATATTTTTGGTTAGCAACGTTTAACCTAATACTCTACACTATCTTTTATTTTCATGTTGTGTAAAGGCAGTCTGCGTTCAGCTAGAATATGTTTTTTTTTGTGGTTTACCTGTTGATTCTTGGATATATGTAGGATTCTTTCTCTAGATATGAAATTTAAAACTTTTATCAGGAAGTCTGTTTTCATTAAATTTTCCAGATTCTTTGTGACCACCTTTTGATTTGCCAAAATGAGGTAGAACAGATCCCAGATTGATATCACCAGCTGTTCATCTGCTCAGTTTGGAAGTGCCTTGTTTTTCCTCTTAAGAGAAAGAGTATTTTTGAATAAGTGAAAGCGGCTTTCGAATGTACTAAGGGTTGTAAAGAATTATCATGTCAATGAAGGATATAAACGACATAGCTATATTGTATTACCGTGGCTTCTCAACAGGATAACTTTTCCTTTAGTTAACTAACCATAGGAGAAGCCAATATATACGGAATGGCTGTGATTTCTAGTCCATGAAATGTATTCAAGGTGTGCCAAGGAATGTGATAACATGTCAGTAAGTGAAAAAGAAAAAAAAACCTTGTGTACAGTTTCACAGGACTGTACCTAGTTGAATACTCTATTTTTAGTCTGAAGGTCCCTGGTAGCCTTGGTACTTATGGAGTATCTTTCTGCCTCTCAGTGAGTCAAAAATAAATTCAACAAAGGCAGAGACAATACGACTAATTGTCTGCAGCCCACATAGTGGGATACATTGAGGGTGCTCAATTAATTTTGACTGACAAATGTGCTAATCATTCACTTGGATAGGTAGTCATGAAGAGTGTCCCAGCTTGAACCTAAGCTGCATTTACCTATAATTCAGGCACGTTTTGAAATGTTATGTGGATAGATACATTGAGCCTCCTGGGCCTTTTACTGTGAAGTTCATAGGACTTTGCTACTCACAGTGTGGTTTGGGGACAAGCAATATCGAGGTCACCTGGGAGCATGTTAGCAATGTAGAATCACAGGTCCCCTCATGTTCTACTGGATCAGAAACTACACATTATGTTTTGACAAATGCTGTTCCTGGCATTTTCTAAAAACAAATACATCCCAAAGAAAGAACTGAAGTATGCACAGATTGTTTCCCAAACTCTGGACACTCTCTGGCTCTGTTCTTATGGGTTGGATTTGATGAGCCTGATCATTTTAACTGGGGGAAGCTAAAATCAGTGTGAGCTTTGAGTTCAGCAGTCTCCTGCAGCTCCCGAGCTCTTGGCAGTGCTAGGATACCCATAATATTGGCATTGGTGGACATGCTGGCATCTGTGCTGGGCATCATCTGCATAGCTGCTGCTCTTGGCTTTGCAGCAGCAAGAAGCTTCAACCCAGCAAGTTAGAGCAGGAGAGAGGAAAAGTACTGTCGGCTTCCTTTTGCCAAGAAGGCCAGCTTTTGGAGCACAATCTCACTTTCTACCTCACAGAGAAAATGAAGCCATCAGATGGCTGGCCTGTCATTTACAAAATTGCTTTCATCTTCATCCATTCTTTCCTTTTCTGTTCTGATTTCATGACTTTTTGCTTTCTTAAGGATCACATGCTATTATTCTTCCCCTAGTCTCCTGTATCTTTAATTCCTCTTGAAATACTGTTCCCTTTTAATTAACATTTAAATCTGTATTTATCTTAAAATAGTTCCTTTGACTCCATCTTCTGCACTCTTTGGCTCTCTTTCTCTTTTTTAAAAAATTAAATGCTTTTATTATTTTGAAGTGGGCATAGGAATATTTTTATCCTCTTAATGTTATTTATTTGTTTTATTTATGTTTTTTCCCAGTTTTTTGAGATATAATTGCCACATAACATTGTGTAAATTTAAGGTGTACGATGTAATGATTCGATATATTTCTTCTTTTTAAAGATTCCCATCCTAAAAAGTTGTTGCAACCATTACTTTTATTTCTTTATCTTTCATTTATTTTATGGTCACTGATTTTTAAAGCTGTGATATAGACCATAAATGTAGAAAAATTACATAGTAGTCTATGTATGAATGACTAATATAGTTTAATTTTTCCTGTTTTTCTGTTTTAGAAGAATAGAATCATGTTGTATATATATATATACACACACACATATATGTCTTAATTCTTTTTTTTTTTTTTTTTTTTTTTTTGCGGTACGCGGGCCTCTCACTGTTGTGGCCTCTCCCGTTGCGGAGCACAGGCTCCGGACACACAGGCTCAGCGGCCATGGCTCACGGGCCCAGCCGCTCCGCGGCATGTGGGATCTTCCCGGATTGGGGCACGAACCCGTGTCCCCTGCATCGGCAGGCGGACTCTCAACCACTGCGCCACCAGGGAAGCCCTGTCTTAATTCTTTTACTCAATATTATGTTTATAAGATTCATCCATAATGTTGGGTGCAACTGTAGTTCATTTTCACTACTGTATAGTGTTCTATTTTTTGGAATATACTGCAATTCACTTATCCATTCTTCTCTAAATTGACATTCGACCTGTTTCTAGTTTAGAGCTATTATACATAATGTTTCTATTAACATGTCTGTACAAGTATCCTGGCACACACATGAAGAGTTTCTATGGGATATATTCATGTGAATGGAAATTACTGGGTCATAGGTCACATGTCTTTAATTTACTAAATAATGCCAAATGTTTTCCATTCCATCAGCTACATCTAGTGTGTTCCTGTTCTCAATATCCTCACCAACACTTGATAGTGTCAGACTTTTTACCCTTTGCCAAGTTAGTGTGTGTGTAATGCTATTTCATTATAGTTTTAATTTTTATTTTCCTGAGTATGCACGAAACTATGCTTTTCATGTATGTTGGCTATTTGGACTTCTTTTATATAAGTGACTATTCAACCCATTTGCCCATTAAAAAAATAGGATGGTCTATTTCTTATTAATTTATAGAAATTTTTTTTTAAAGTCATTTTCTGCTACAAATACCTTTTACCAATCTGAACTTGTATTATTATTATCACTGTGAACTTACGTTTTTAATTTTAATGCAGTTGAAAGTGTCAGTGTTTTTGTTTATGCATAGTACTATTTATGTCTTGTTTAAGAAACTATTTTTAACCAGAACTTCTGAAGAATTACCTTTAAAAAAATCTTTATGATTTTGCTTTTTACATTTAAATCTTTAATCTACGTGAACCTGATGATTATGTATGAAGTGAGAAAAGGGTCCAATTTAATTTCCTTCCGTATGAATATCCAATTGTCTAAGAACTATTCCTTGTAATGTCTGTCATTTTCCCACTTATTTACAATACCATCTCTATCATATATCAAGTATATATTATGAATAAGTCTATTTCTCTGCCCTTTATTACATTTATCTATTGTTACTATAGTTTAAAAATAATTCTATTATACAGTAGAGGAAGCCCATCTAACTTATTTTTCTTCTTTAAAAGTGTCTTGGTTATCCTTGGCCCCTTTGCATGTCAATATATTTTAGAATATACTTTTCACACTTTGTAAAATCAATCTGACTAGGATATTGTACGGCACTGCATTAAATCTGTAAATCAGTTTGAATATAATTGACTTTCTAATGGTGTTTCAACCCATTAAAATAATCTCTCTCTCCATTTATTCAATACATCTTAGCAAAATTTATATATATATGCCAAATACTTATATATAATATTTAATAAAGTTAACATATACTAAATATTTATATATATAATATACATTATATACATATATTAAAGGTGCTACACATATATTTTAGCCTTTTTAGATTTGATACTATTGTTAATGGCATCTTTAAAATTTTATTTTCTAGTGGTTTGTTCTGATATTCTGAATATTGTTTTCATAAACTGATTTTGTATTCAGCAACGTTGTTATAATCACATATTTTAAATAATTCATCTGTAGATTATTTTTGATATTATACATATGCAATCATATCATTTGTGTGTAGACACCACTTTTATCTTTCTTTTCAAATTCTTATACACTTAAAAAATTGAAGTATAATTGAAAAACTTGTAAGATATTTAAAGTATACAATGTGATGGTTTGGTATACATATACATTGTGAAAGGATTCTCACCATCGAGTTAATTCACACCTGTCACCTTACATATTTACCCCTGCCTTTTTTTTTTTGGTGAGAGCACTGAAGTTCCACTCTTAGAAAGTTTCGGTTATGCAATACAGTATTATCAACTATAGTCACTACATTATACAGTAAGTCCTCAGACCTTATTTATCTAATAACTGAAAGTTAGTAGCCTCTTATCATCCTCTCCCTGGTTTCCTCAACCCCATTCCCAACCCCTGGCAACCATCATTCTAATCTCTCTTTCTATAGGTTCATTATTTTTTAGACTCACATAAAAGTAATATTATGCAGTATTTGTTTTTGTCTGTCTGGATTATCTCACTTAGCATAATGACCTCCATGTTCATTCATAATATTGAATGTGGTAAGACTTCCTTCCTTTTTAAAGCTGAATAATATTCCATTGTATAATACCACATTTTAAAATCTGTTCATCCATCAATGGATATTTAGGGTGTTTCTTTGCTCTATTCTTGTGGGACTTTTGAATGTTTAAACCTCGTTGATTATCAGAACTAGGTGATTTGGGGGCCTTTCGGTCTGGCGGCAGCCATAAAAGTTGGGGTGCTAGATGTGTAGACAAGCTTCTCCCAAGGAGATGCTGGCCACTTGGTTTTATTATTGGAGCTAATAGGAAGGAGAAGGTGGCAGGAGGGCCCACTGGTTTTTTCCCACCCTGCATGTGGGATCCTCCTGGACTGGGGCACGAACCCGTGTCCCCTGCATCGGCAGGCGGACTCTCAACCACTGCGCCACCAGGGAAGCACTCAAATCCTTCTTGATTTTGTTTGGATAAGTTATCTTTTTCTTGAACTGTGTACAGTTGTAATTTAAAAAATATTTGCATAAAGGTGATTTAATATCCTCTTATTATCCATTTAATGTCTCTAGCATCTTGGGTGATGTTTCTTCTGCATTCTTTGTATTGGCCAATTGTGCTTTTTCTCTAATTTTTTTCTCTAAGTTTTACTGGTGTTTTTAAATTTTTTATCAATCTTTTAGAAAGACTGTTGATCATCTCTATAGAATGCTTGCTTTCATCAATAATTTCTAGTCATATTTTTATTATTTTCTTCTATAACTTTCATCGGTTTAGTGTGCTATACTTTTTCTCATTTTTTTGTGATGGTATCACAGATTGGATTCTCTTGACTCATACACTGAGATGAAGTTTGTAGTGTGAGATGGGAAGAAGCAGAATTAAAGCGGAAAGTGAAGCCAGACTGTGATGCAGACTCTATAAGACTGAGCCAACTAGATGGGGAGCTCTGGAGCAAATATTGACCATCAGAGTATAGTCTCTGAGTATAGCATTGGGTTGGGTTTTCAACATTGGGCTGGGCTGTTAAACCCCTTCACCCAGTTCTTAGATGTGGGCATGGCCTTAGGGTAGGTAGGTGGCTCTCTGCAGCTGAGGCAGACCCTGCAGGAGCTGACAGATAAAGATTGTCTGCTAACTGTATTACCCACAGCCGGGCAGCAAGTCCTTTTCTGAAGAAGGATCTGGGTCAGATGGTTGCGTGTTAATTTTCACACATTATTATATTCTAATACATGCATTAAGTCGGTACATTTCCTTCCAATTTCTGCATTATCTGTATCCGCAAATTTTGCAATGCATTGTCTTTTTTTTGTTACTATTTAGTGAAAGCACATTGAAATTCTTTTTCATTATGATTTCTTCTTTGACATATTGGTATATGAGGTATTTAATTTCCAAAGTATATAGTGTTTTTGCTAGTTATTTTTTGTTATTGATCTCTAATTTAATTACAACATGGTTGTAAATGTAATCTGTATGATTTCATTCCTCTAAACTTTGTTGAGACTTGCTTTATGTCCCAGTATTGGTCATTTTTGTAAATGATGTTCTTAAAAAGAAACTGTAGTCTGTAGTTGTTAGGTGCTCCATACTTGAGAGTCTCTAAGAACCATCAAAGAGCCTATCTATCTATCTGCTAGTGACTACTATAGATTCCTTCCTTTAGTATCCTTTAAAATTCAAGTATCCTTTGGAGTATTGAGTCACTGAAACCTTTGGTTTGGGTATGAGAATGAGCTAAATTACCGAGGGAATGAGGTTTATGGTCAAGCAAGTAGCAGGTGGAACCTATTTCACGTGGTTCTCACAAGAGGGAAGATCTGTATGGATCTCTGTGGAGGACGGAGAAAACAAATGCCTGAATGAAAGAAGAAAGGGAGTTTCCAGGATACGAAAAAGAAGAATATAAAATAGGGGGGGAGATAGGAGTGCTTGGAGGGCAAACTCTGCTTATAGTCTACCCAACTTTCTCCTTTCTGGAAAACTCCATGTTCTTCACCTGTGTAACAGTTGTGACTTCTATTTGGCAATGGTCTTGCTAAAATAGGGTTTCCAATTTGGAACACCCTTCTTCAAAGAGTATGGGGAAAGTATCCACAAAATAGCTAAAGGATTAAAGTATCTAATGCGCCTTGTTCATCCCCATTTGAATAATAACGTCACTTGTTGGATGGATTTTCCTCCCATTGTTTTCCCTGTGCTTTCATTCTACTTGTATCCTTGCATCCCTCCTTCAATTCAGCCAACCCTGGGAGGGAAGGGCAAAGCAGACAAAGAAAAAGGGAATATTCCTGGCTTTAGGAAACCTGAGAGGACTTGAGGTAAAGGCAAAATATTGGGGAGAAAGGGGCTTCGAGAGGAGTAAGACTCTTCCCACATAGAGAGAAGATTTCTCAGACTGGGGAGAGGGTAGGAGCAGGAGAGATGCTGAGAGCAGAGTTCGGTGGGTCCCAGAGAGAGGCCTTTGCCTATCGTTCTTCTGACAGGAACTTAGAGGGGGACAAAACCCTACCAGTTGGAGAGGTTCTGTTTGTCTTTAGACAACACTACCCCAGTAAGGGCAGGACAGGAATAAAGACGCAGACATAGAAAATGGACTTGAGGACATGGGGAAGGGAAAGGATCAGCTGACACGAAGTGAGAGAGTGGCATGGACATCTATACACTACTAAATGTAAAATAGATAGCTAGTGGGAAGCAGCCGTATAGCACAGGGAGATTAGCTCGGTGCTCTGTGACCACCTAGAGGGGTGGGATAGGGAGGGTGGGAGGGAGACGCAAGAGGGAGGAGATATGGGGATACATGTATAGTATAGCTGATTCACTTTGTTATACAGCAGAAACTAACACACCATTGTAAAGCAATTATACTCCAATAAAGATGTAAAAAAAAGACATTTACATGAAAGTTTAATTTTACATGCATGATTTCACTTAATCCCCACAATAATCCTGATAGAAGTGTATTATACTCATCTCATAAATAGGAAACTGAGAGTCAAAGAACTTAAAGAGCCTGCTAAGTTTTGAACTCAGAGATGTCTGATACTGTATTTCATACTCTTTAATTACTATGTACCTGTCTCTTTTTAACCAGCTTCACTTTCTTTTATACCCAGTTCTGATCACCTGATCCCACAGTGTAGTTAGCACTAGATTCCTAAGTGTTTTCTCTGAGTCATACGGCTATTGGAGAGATAAGTGATGGCAGAATTGCTTATTCTTTAAAGTTTGAAAGTTATCAGTTAACCATTTATCAAATGTCTGTTTTGCATAAAGCATTATGTTATGGGTCCAAGATTATGTTATGAGTTTAAGAAATCAAAGATAAGGGAAACACAGTCTCTTATTCCAAAGGGAAGTTAATCCAGCAGTAGGGTTGAGGAGAGAGATATGTGTACACACACAGCTGAGTCATGACAGAGATGTGGAATCATGTCCTTTTCCTATAAAAAAAACTTCTTACTGGTCATTGCTGAACTAGATCTCCAGTCATGACCGAAAGGGTAGACAATCCATTGAATTTTGTAGTGGCTCTGAGTTGAATGAGCTCTTCAGCCATGCAATTGTATAAATGAATAATATGTATTAATTTCCTTTTTCCTTTTAGGCTTGGCCCTGTGTGCCTGTAGTCTGAAGTTTTGAACCATTTACCTGTATGCTTTTCCAGGGCACCAGTGGGTGAGTCCTTCTTTTTCTTTCTTTCTTTCTTTTTTTTTTTTTTTGAGTATTTCTTTTTCTTTGTACTCGTATACAATACTTAGTCACAACCTCATTGCACACTAGTGTACTCCTAGCCAAATTCATTGCCAAGTGAGAAAGTCTGAGTAGTTCAGAGCAGTGCTGCCCTAATGCTCAAAATTGGCTATGTGAAGACTGGGAGACTCTTTGATATGAAAAGGTCATTGAAGTTTGTAAACAGGTGTATGTCCCATCACATTAAGAATTTTCTGCAAGTCATCTCTAAGTTCAGTATCATTTTCTCAATTTCAACTCTGAACGCACCCCCCTCATTCACTGAGGAAGAGAGATATTATGCCAGTATCCCTGGTGGAATATTGGAGTGTTGGGGCTGAGATTTCAGTGTGACAAAGTAAAATATTGAAGAGATTTCTTTCTCTTAAATAAGCAGTTTTTTTTTCCCCAGGATTGTGCCTCTCTGGATGCTTCCATGAATCTGGTACAGTCACAGTATTCTGGAACAGCCTCTCTCCTGTGAGAGCCATTACATCAATGGCCAGTGTGTCATGCCAACTCTGCTCTACCTTTTCCCCTTGGAGTGGTTTTCCTTTTGTCATCCATTTTTGCTTTTCTTCTGCACCAGAAATCACATACATGGAGGAGCCAAGGAGAGCCTAGTAGGCTGTTAATGCAGAGCCTTAAAGAAGTAAACTTTAAGGGTGTGGGTGTGGAATTAGTCACCTTTAGGACTGCCCGAAGAGAGGGCTGGTGTCAGGGTGTGCACATTTTAAAGTTATGTCACAGAAGTGCAATTGATTGTAGAGAATTTTATTGGAGTGTGAGTAGAGGCAAGGGTAATATAGGGGCCTATTTTAAATTTATTATCATAATTGGAAAATTGATTCTAGAATATGGTGAATGAATGGAAGTTCAAATGCAGAGTCTGAAGTAGGTAATCATATTTTGTAATAGTTTCTTAAAACCATAGTCCAAGTTTCCAGGAAAAAGCTCTGACATTTCAGGACAGCGCATCAGAGGGAAGAAAAGGACTTCACTGTTACACACTCATTTAACCATTTTTGAAGAGCAAGGCAGGGCTTTCAGAAATCTTGAGTTAGGGACACAGAGCTTAAACTCAGAGCACTTCCAGGCTCTCCAATTTCTTCTCTCTTGTTGCATGATTGTTCTTCATTGAATGTTTTATAAACTCACGTTATCTCAGCTTGGTTAAGGACAGCAATCTTTAATCCTGGCAGAACAGATAAGGACTATTAAACCCTGGGCCTGCTCTCTGAGACAGATTATGGGGGCCACCTTACTGACCATCATACTAATGTTATGGATTCTGCTGACACTCGTGTTCAGAGTGTGTTAGGAAATCCAACGTAACCTTCATGCCCCTCTCAGATCTGTGTTTCTTTAATTCTGAATAAGATCATCAGCTTGATTCCTTCACGGGCGGATTTGAGATCTGGCTCTGTGGGGTGAAGAAGGGTGGGTGCAGACCTGTGATGATTTCCTTGATTCTTATTCTTAGAGATAACTATTCCTTTCTCTGCGATCCTGCAGTGCTTTATTTGTTTCGTTTTCTGTGCTTGCCCTTATCACAGCCTGATATGTATTATGTGTACTTGTTGGAGAGTACATCAGCTGTCTTCACCAGCCCAGCGCTACTTACTCAATTCTAATTTCAGCACTGTTTCTTTTGGAAATTCCCCTCCCCTACTCCATGCCGTTTCGGTAGGGCTACCAATTACAATGCCACATTTCCTCCATCACAGGATTGGGTATAAGGTCCAGGCTTGACCAATCAGACTACACCATTATCTTGGTCACGGTGATTGGCTCACAGATGAAATAACAATCTTAGAGCGGCCAATCAGAGCTCTTCCCTGAAATTTTTTTTGTATATAGACACTTGGAGATAGTCGTTCTTTCCCCTTGGAGTGTAAACTGTAGGAATTTGACTGCAAAGCTAATTAGGTTATGTCCCCTAACTTAAGAAAGGGTCTAAGGGAAATAAAACCTGAGTGCAACTTTAAGCCAAGTGAGAGATAGAAAAATGAGACTCAGAATTATTATGCTATTTGAAAACCTGGATGCAGTCTTTTCTGAGGCTAGCTTCTCTTTATTCTTACAATCCTATTTGCTAATATAATTCTTTATTTTAAGCTTAAACTAGAATATAAGTTCCATGAGTGAGGGCAGGGGGTTTTATTTTTATTTTGTTTCTCTGTTATAATTCTAAATGCCTAGCATAGTGCCCGTTGCATAGTAGGAACTCAACTAATATTGTTTAATGAATATTTGAACAGAATGAAGCAGACAAAACACAGTATGAATATCTTTCCAACTATGTCATGGGATTCTTGAGAAAAACCCAGGGAGCAATTACCATAGAGTTGTGCGAATTGAGGCTAGTTTATAGGGCTGTGGTGTAAATTTGCTGTCGTTCTGTAAATCTTTTATTTTTAAATATAACACACAAGAAAAATGCATAAAGCATAAATAAACAATGTAATGGGATGAATTATAAAGTGAAACCTGTGAACCACCACACAGGTCAAGAAATAAAACATTGCCAGCATTCCAGAAGCTCCCCAAATGTTCACTCTGAAATATCTTAAACTCTCTCTACCTGCTAGAGGTAACTGCTATGCTGATTTTTATGATAATCATTTTCTAGCTTTGCTTTATCATTTTAGCACCAGTATATGCATCCCTTAACGTGCTGTTTAGTTAGTATTTTGTGAACTTAATATAAATAAACAATATATTATAATGTCCTATAGTTTTCATTCATATGTTTACATGATTTATCCAAGTTGATGCACATTATTTTAGTTTATTTTCATGTTTATATTTTATAAATATAGCATATTCTTCTACTGAAATAAATTTTCCTAGGTTTTGGCTATAAAATCTATGCTGCTATTAAAGTTATTGTACATGTATCTTGGTGCCTATGTATCCATGGTTTCTGTGGTATATTTACCACCTAGGAGTGGAATTGCTGAATCACAGTGTATGCCTGTTTTTAGTTTTAGCAGACAATACCTTACATTGTCACCAAATACTAGGTTTTCTCAGATTTTTTATTTTAGCCAATTTGACACATATATTTTTAGTTCTCTGTAGTTTTCATTTATATTTCCCTGGTTACTGAAGAAGTAGATTTTATTTTATCACCCATTTAGATTAAAGCTTTATCAACCATTTGGACTTTCTCTTTTGTAAAATACCCAGTTAAGACTTCAGCCTACTGTTTTTATTGATTTGTGTAACTTTTTCCTATCAATTTGTAGTTCTTTGTGTAATCTGGATACGTCCTTTCATCGTAGTACAGTTAAAAACATTTCACATTCTGTGGCTTGTACTTTTCACTTTATTTATGATACGTTTTAATAAGTAGACGTTTTAAATTTTAGGATTGTCAAGTATATTGATATTTTTCCTTTTGGGGCCTTTTATGACTTTTTCTCCAAAGTAACACACTAGCATTTTTCCCATATTGATAGAAGCAGTCTCTAAGTATAACCCACAGTTAAGGGGAGAGGAATTAGTCTTCACCTTTTCAAAGGAGGAATCTCAAAGAATTTTTACACACCTTTTAAAATCATTACATGTGCCAAAATCATGTGAAAGTTTTTAGAGGAAATGGAGTAGACTACATTTAAAGGAAGAAAGGCTCAAGTTGAGAGAAAGAAATCATAGATGTTGGAGAGAGGAGAGATCAGAATACGCATTTTTTTAAAAAATTTATTTGTGGCTGTATTGGGTCTTCATTTCTGTGCGAGGGCTTTCTCTGGTTGCGGCAAGTGGGGGCCAGTCTTCATTGCGTTGCGCGGGCCTCTCTCTATTGCGCCCTCTCTTGTTGTGGAGCACAGGCTCCAGACGCTCAGGCTCAGTAATTGTGGCTCACAGGCCTGGTTGCTCCACGGCATGTGGGATCTTCCCAGACCAGGGCTCGAACCCGTGTCCCCTGCATTGGCAGGCAGATTCTCAACCACTGCACCACCAGGGAGGCCCAGAATACGCATGTTTTATCTTTCATAGATGTTATCTTTCCCTTTAGTGCCCCAGATCTTTGAGGGCAGTGGCTTTGTCTAGCAGAGGTGGCCACATACTTAGTGTTTAGTAAGGACTTACTTGTTGGCTGATATGTTGTCATAAATGATTCCCCAGTTCCTGATCAAATTTCTATGGTAGTGGTAGTTCTTCCAGGTGATCTGGTAAGTTCAAAATATTGATTGACCTGAACTAAATACTGAATTTAGGGTCAGATCTTAACCAATATGCTAACTAAAAGAAATTAATTTCAGGTCAAATCTGACTATAGTCAGGATGATTGGAAGCCCCTATTGCTCTGCCTTTAGCCATTTACTGTCCTCCAAGATTTCTCTCCTATTTCTTCCTTTGAAACTCCGTCATCTTATTTTCCTGTTCTCATTCAATTTGTCATATTTGGGGAGATCCGTCCAATTTATCCTTGATGGAGATAGATTTGCTCTTTTTTTTTTTTGCGGTACGTGGGCCTCTCACTCTTGTGGCCTCTCCCGTTGCGGAGCACAGGCTCCGGACGCGCAGGCTCAGCGGCCATGGCTCACGGGCCCAGCCGCTCTGCGGCATGTGGGATCCTCCCAGACTGGGGCACGAACCCGTGTCCCCTGCATCGGCAGGCGAACTCTCAACCACTGCGCCACCAGGGAAGCCCTACTCTTAATAGCTTAATAGAAAATGATGATATCTAGTTTTTTTTTTCATTTTAAAAGTATATTTTAAAGACATAAAGCTTTAATCTAAAATAATGACTTTCCTATGAGCACAGTAACATAGTGTCCATTTATTCGTACACTCGCTAATGTCCAGAGAGTTAGAAGAGATGCCGTTAAAAGACATGAGCTATTGTATTTATGGGCAAGGATCAGCCATCTAACTGTATTCTGCTCTGCCTGCTATACTCATTTGCTCTTGAATTTATCCAGACCCCAAACAGCAACATATGTGGCTTTGCACTTATGTTTTCGTGCAGTCTGTGATTTTTCTTCTCATCCCAATTAGCCACAGCTCCAATCAGTTTAATCCATCTCTGACAGCAAGCCATATTTTCCTACCTTGTTGATGAGCATGTCATGTGGAACAGAGTCAGAAGCCTCCCGAAGTCAAAATATATTATGTCTATCCCTTCCTCCCTGCATACAAGGTCTGCCACTCTGTCAGATGAGGCAACTGAATTGGTCTAGCATGATTTGTTGGTCACAAAGTCATGCTAGTTATTACCCATCATTCTGAGATCTTCCATGTGCTTGCAAATTGATTAGGCATCTTGATCTTGTGGTTAATGTGCTTTTTGTCATTGTTTAGAGCTGGGGACACGCCAATGCAATCTTGGGCTACTGTGAGCATGCATTTACTATCTGTTCTCTATTCCTTAAAGATAAGGAGCTCATTTGCTTTTATGACTCAGAAATTCTCAAAAAGAAAAGTCAGGGCCTCCCTGGTGGCGCAAGTGGTTAAGAGTCCGCCTGCCGATGCAGGGGATACGGGTTCGTGCCCCGGTCTGGGAGGATCCCATATGCCGCGGAGCGGCTGGGCCCGTGAGCCATGGCCGCTGGGCCTGCGCATCCGGAGCCTGTGCTCCGCAACGGGAGAGGCCACAACAGTGAGAGGCCCACATACCGCAAAAAAAAAAAAAAAAAAAAAAAAAAAGAAAAGTCAATGCTTCCAAGGACTCCTGGGATAGTTTATTAGTAGCCAAGCTTTGGTATCAAGAATTAAAAGAAATTAGGTTTTCTATCCTCATCGATGGGAAAGTCATATATCTATTGAGTCTCTGCTATGTGAAAGACGCTGTACTGCTAGGTTGTGTGAGAAGTACAATGATATTTAAGATGGTCTCAAATCTTGTATTGTCTATAGAAAACATGAACACGTTGAAAAGTAATTGACAACGACATTTTGTGTGGAGAATAGAGAAAAGAAAGACCATAAAACTTTTTAGTAGGTTGTATGTTACAAATTATCAGATTTTCTTTATGCCTGATTGTCCTGCTAAATTATTTTAAATAATAACTCAGAAATATTATTTGTATATTTCTGTTTTAATTGACTGCCTCCTGAATTTTTAATTATTTCCCTACATCCTCACAGTTTTTAGTGGCAGTGAGATTGATTTCTTTACATTCTCCTTTTGTCATTACATATGTTTCCTATTTTTTATCTATCTTTCTGCCTTTCTACCACTTTTCTCTCTATCAACTTCATTTTTGTGCCCAGTTATGGGCTTGTAGGTATGTTCTTCCAAGAAAAGGGAATTTTTCCAAGATTGTTGATCGTAGGTCTCTTGGGAACTCACACTGTACTGTTCCAATAAAGGCTTGGTAATACCAATTATCACCGTCAACAAAATATAAAAATATAGCTCTTTACATTTGTAAAAATGTAACGCTTTATGAAAAAACAACCTAACTGATTGGCCAGAAAATCCAGTGACCACTTTTGTTTTTTATAAATGTATTTTAAAATACAATGTAGACACGGAGTATTAAGTTAAAAACGCCACAGGATAGACCAGAACATTTTTCATTATACCCAACTCTTATCAGCCAAAATTTATCAACTAAATTTATTAAATAAACTTTAAGGAAATATCTTCTTGTTTTTTTTCTAAACATCTTTATTGGAGTATAATTGCTTTACAAAGGTGTGTTAGTTTCTGCTTTATATTCACTTTGTTATAAAGGAAATATCTTCTATATCACTTACAGATAGGACCTCTGCCATTAAAAGTTATCCTATCTTGACAGTTGCAGGAAAAGGTATCTGATGACATTAGGTAATTGTTGTTAATTCTGTTAGGTGTGAGAATACTATTACATATAGTTAGGTAGGGAATTATTAGTTTTTGGAGAAAGATGTTGATCTACTTAGAGATGAAGTATAGTGATATATGTAAATTACTTTGCAATGTTTTGGCAATATATAATGTATGCATATATACATATGTACAATTAGAGATGCATTTATGTATAATACATGAAGTCTCAAATCTTAGGTGCAGAGCAGCTTTTTGTAAGTGTTTTCCCTGGCATTTTCTTATCACTGCATTATTTCATGGCTTCATTACACCAAAATCTCCTTTAGGTCTTCGCTTATATGTCATTGACTTGCCTCCCACTCTGGGCTCTAATGAATTCTTCCAGTGAATTAAAGGGGAATCTCAGTTGCATATCATAATGTCCCATTAATACTTTAAGCCTCACATTGTTCTTTAGTCTAACTCCTTTCTCTACAGCCAGTGAAATGTAAAATGAAGCAAGAGGGGAACTCCTGGGTTTGAATCGAAAACTGCAATCCATTCATCCTCCTCTGCTTTCCGCTTCTCTCTTCCCTTAAAATACACATGAGGTGTGATAATAAATATTTGGTAAACAAACCAGTGGAAAAAAAATCAATAGATGGATGCTTCCAAGAGACAGGTGGTCCTCAAGACAAGTTTATTAAATTTGTCATGTAGCTACTTAAAAATCTGCCAAAGCCCCTCCTTGCTAGAGACATCTTAGAGGCTTTCTTGAAAAGGCTTATGTTTTCTCCAAACATAAAAGGATAGAACATTTCAAAAGAGAGTTATATTGTGATGCAGCTTGGCTCTTTTCTTGGCATAAATAACATTTCCTGGAAGGTAAAGGGTTAAAGTAGATATAGTAACATTACAATTTTATTTCAGTAGAGCAAAATCAATTAGTCTGATGCATACTGTTGAAATCCAAGTAAATGCTAGCATGATATAATTGCACAAAAATGTCCATGCAAAAAGAATGCAGATCAATAATTGATTTTCTCTCATTTAAATTTTTTATTCTCTGTCAGTCAGTATACAGACTAGAGGGAGTGAAGACTTTTTAAAACTCCTTTCTTATTTGAAGTGTGTGATGGCTGGATAAAAGCAAGCTTCTTCCAAACATAGTTCTCTTATCATTTAAAATCTGTGAATGTGAGGCGCACAGAGGCCCAACTTTTGGAATAAATTAAAAACAACAACTGTGAAAAAAGAGTGGGAGAGACCTTCAAGATGGCGGAGGAGCAAGACGTGGAGATCACCTCCCTCCCCACAAATACATCAGAAATACATATACATGTGGAACAACTCCTACAGAACACAGCCCCACCCATTAGCAGAGAGGCTGCCTAAAATCATAATAGGTTCACAGACACCCCAAAACACACCACCAGGTGCGGTCCTGCCCACCAGAAAGACAAGATCCAGCCTCAACCACCAGAACACTGGTGGAGGAACCAGTCCCCTCCACCAGGAAGCCTACACAAGCCACTGAATATCAAAGATATCAATTACAGGAAAAAATCTGTAAAAAATACAAGCACAGGGAGGCGAAACAATACACTACTTAATCGCATACAGGATAAATCCAAGAAGAAACACGCCAAGACACATATTAATCAAACTATCAAAAATTAAATACAGGGCCTCCCTGGTGGCGCAAGTGGTTGAGAGTCCGCCTGCCGATGCAGGGGATGCGGGTTCGTGCCCCGGTCTGGGAGGATCCCATATGCCGTGGAGCGGCTGGGCCCGTGAGCCATGGCCGCTGAGCCTGCGCGTCCGGAGCCTGCGCGTCCGGAGCCTGTGCTCCGCAACGGGGGAGGCCACAACAGTGAGAGGCCCGCATACCGCAAAAAAAAAAAAAAAATTAAATACAAAGAAAAAAATATTAAAAGCAGCAGAGAAAAAAAACAAATAACACACAAGGGAATCCCCATAAGGTTAACAGCTGATCTTTCAGCAGAAACTGTGCAAGCCAGAAGGGAGTGTCAGGACATATTTAAAGTGATGTAAGGGAAAATCCTACAACCAAGATTACTCTACCCAGCAAGAATCTCATTCAGATTTGATGGAGAAATTAAAACCTTTACAGACAAGCAAAAGATAAGAGAATTCAGCACCACCAAACCAGCTTTACAACAAATGCTAAAGGAACTTCTCTAGAGAGGAAACACAAGAGAAGGAAAAGATCTAAAATAAAAAACCCAAAACAATAAAGAAAATGGTAATAGTAACATACATATCAATAACTACCTTAAATGTAAATGGATTAAATGCTCCAACCAAAAGACATAGACTGGGCTTCCCTGGTGGCGCAGTGGTTGAGACTCTGCCTGCCGATGCAGGGGACACGGGTTCGTGCCCCAGTCCGGGAGGATCCCACATTCCGCGGAGCAGCTAGGCCTGTGAGCCATGGCCGCGTGTCCGGAGCCTGTGCTCTGCAACGGGAGAGGCCACAACAGTGAGAGGCCTGCATACCGCAAAAAAAAAAAAAAAAAAAAAAAAAAAAGATGTCACAAAGAAAGAAAACTACAGGCCAATATTGCTGATGAACATAGATGCCAAAATCCTCAAGAAAATACTAGCAAAGAGAATCCAACACCACTTTAAAAGGATCATACACCATGATTAAGTGGGGTTTATCCCAGGAATTCAAGGATTCTTCAATATACACAAATCAATCAATGTGATACACCATATTAACAAATGGAAGGATAAAAACCATATGATCATCTCAATAGATGCAGAAAAAGCTTTCAACAAAATTTAACACCCATTTATGATAAAAACCCTCCAGAAGGTAGGCATAGAGGGAACTTACCTCAACATAATAAAGGCCATATATGACAAAACCAAGCAGCTCATGCAACTCAATAACAAAAAAAGAAACAACCCAATCCAAAAATGGGAAGAAGACCTAAATAGACATTTCTCCAAAGAAGATGTACAGATTGCCAACAAACACATGAAAGAATGCTCCACATCACTAATCATTAGAGAAATGCAAATTAAAACTACAATGAGGTATCACCTCACACCAGTCAGACTGGCCATCATCAAAAAAATTTACAAACAATAAATGCTGGAGAGGGTGTGGAGAAAATGGAACCCTCTTGCACTGTTGGTGGGAATATAAATTGATACAGCCACTATGGAGAACGGTATGGAGGTTCCTTAAAAAACTAGAAATAGAACTACCACACGACCCAGCAATCCCACTACTGGGCATATACCCTGAGAAAACCATAATTCAAAAAGAGTCATGTACCAAAATGTTCATTGCAGGTCTATTTACAATAGCCAGGAGATGGAAGCAACCTAAGTGTCCATCGACAGAAGAATGAATAAAGATGTGGCACATATATACAATGGAATATTACTCAGCCATAAAAAGAAATGAAATCGAGTTATTTGTAGTGAGGTGGATGGACCTAGAGTCTGTCATACAGAGTGAAGTAAGTCAGAAAGAAAAACAAATACCATATGCTAACACATATATATGGAATCTAAAAAAAAAAAGGTTCTGAAGAACCTAGGGGCAGGACAGGAATAAAGATGCAGACATAGAGAATGGACTTGAGGACACGGGGAGGGGGAAGGGTAAGCTGGGACGAACTGAGAGAGTGGCATGGACATATATACACTACCAAATGTAAAATAGATAGATAGTGGGAAGCAGCCACGTAGCACAGGGAGAGAAACTCGGTGCTTCGTGACCACCTAGAGACGTGGGATAGGGAGGGTAGGAGGGAGACACAAGAAGGAAGAGATATGGGGATATATGTATATGTATAGCTGATTCACTTTGTTATAAAGCAGAAACTAACACACCATTGTAAAGCAATTATACTCCAATAAAGATGTTAAAAAAAAACAATGTTAAAAAAAAAACACCTGATCATGGTGTATGATCCTTTTAATGTGCTGTTGGATTCTGTTTGCTAGTATTTTGTTGAGGAGTTTTGCATCTATGTTCTTCAGTGATATTGGCCTGTAGTTTTCTTTTTCTGTGACATCTTTTTCTAGTTTTGGTATCAGGGTGATGGTGGCCTCGTAGAATGAGTTTGGGAGTGTTCCTCCTTCTGCTATAATTTGGAAGAGTTTGAGAAGGATAGGTGTCAGCTCTTCTCTAAATGTTTGATAGAATTCGCCTGTAAAGCCATCTGGTCCTGGGCTTTTGTTTGTTGGAAGATTTTTAATCACAGTTTCAATTTCAGTGCTTGTGATTGGTCTGTTTATATTTTCTATTTCTTCCTGGTTCAGTCTCAGAAGGTTCTGCTTTTCTAAGTATTGTCTATTTCTTCCAGGTTGTCCATTTTATTGGCATAGAGTTGCTTGTAGTAATCTCTCATGATCCTTTGTATTTCTGCAGTGTCAGTTGTTACTTCTTTTTCATTTCTAATTCTGTTGATTTGAGTCTTCTCCCTGTTTTACTTGATGAGTCTGGCTAATGGTTTATCAGTTTTGTTTATCTTCTCAAAGAACCTGCTTTTAGTTTTATTGATCTTTGCTATCGTTTCCTTTATTTCTTTTTCATTTATTTCTGATTTGATCTTTATGATTTCTTTTCTTCTGCTAACTTTGGGTTTTTTTTGTTTTTCTTTCTCTATTTGCTTTAGGTGTAAGGTTACCTTGTGTATTTGAGATGTTTCTTTTTTCTTGAGGTAGGATTGTATTGTTATAAACTTCCCTCTAAGAACTGCTTTTGCTGCATCCTGTAGGTTTTGGGCTGTCTTGTTTTCATTGTCACTTGTTTGATTTCCTCTTAGATTTCTTCAGTGATCTCTTGATTATTCAGTAGTGCATTGTTTTGCCTCCATGTGTTTGCATTTTTTACAGTTTTTTTCCGGTAATTGATACCTAGTCTCACAGCATTATGGTCAGAAAAGATATTTGATACGATTTCAATTTTCTTAAATTTACCAAGGCTTGATTTGTGACCCAAGGTATGATCTATCCTGGAGAATGTTCCATGAGCACTTGAGAAGAAAGTGTATTCTGTTGTTTTGGATGGAATATGCTATAAATATCAATTAAGTCCCTATTGTTTAATGTGTCATTTAAATCTTGTGTTTCCTTATTTATTTTCATGTTGGATGATCTGTCCATTGGTGAAAGTGAGGTGTTAAAGTCCCCTACTATGATTGTGTTACTGTCGATTTCCCCGTTTATGGCTGTTAGCATTTGCCTATGTATTGAGGTGCTCCTATGTTGGGTGTATAAATATTTACAATTGTTATATCTTCTTCTTGGACTGATCCTTTGATCATTATGTAGTGTCCTTCTTTGTCTCTTGTAATAGTCTTTATTTTAAAGTCAATTTTGTCTGATATGAGAATTGCTACTCCAGCTTTCTTTTGATTTCCATTTGCGTGAATATCTTTTTCCATCTCCTCACTTTCAGTCTGTATGTGTCCCTAGGTCTGAAGTGGGTCTCTTGTACCCAGCATATATACGGGTGTTGTTTTTGTATCCATTCAGCCAGTCTATGTGTTTTGGTTGGAGCATTTAATCCATTTACATTTATGGTAGTTGTCGATATGTATGTTCCTATTACCATTTTCTCAGTTGTTTTGGTTTGTTATTGTTGGTCTTTTTCTTCTCTTTTACTTCCTGCCTAGAGAAGTTCCTTTAGCATTTGTTGTAAAATTGGTTTGGTTGTGCTGAATTCTCTTAGCTTTTGCTTGTCTTTAAAGGTTTTAATTTCTCTGTCGAATCTGAATGAGATCCTTGCTGGGTAGAGTAATCCTGGTTGCAGGTTTTTCTCCTTCATCACTTTAAATATGTCCTGCCACTCCCTTCTGGCTTGCACAGTTTCTGCTGAAAGATCAGCTGTTAACCTTATGGGGATTCCCTTGTATGCTATTTGTTGTTTTTCCCTTGCTGCTTTTAATATTTTTCCTTTGTATTTAATTTTTGATAATTTTGATTAATATGTGTCTTAGCTTGTTTCTCCTTGGATTTATCCTGTATGCGACTCTCTGTGCTTCCTGGACCTGATTGACTTTTCTTTCTCATATTAGGGACATTTTCAACTGTAATCTCTTCAAATATTTTCTCAGTCCCTTTTTTTTTCTCTTCTTCTTCTGGGACCCCTATAATTTGTATGTTGGTGCATTTAATGTTGTCCCAGAGGTCTCTGATGCTGTCCTCAATTCTTTTCATTCTTTTTTCTTTATTCTGCTCTGCAGTAGTTATTTCCACTATTTTATTTTCCAGGTCACTTGTTCATTTTTCTACCTTAGTTATTCTGCTATTGATTCTTTCTAGATAATTTTAAATTTCATTTATTGTGTTGTTCATCATTGTTTGTTTGCTCTTTAGTTCTTCTAGACCCTTGTTAAATGTTTCTTGTATTTTCTGCCTTCTATTTCCAAGATTTTGGATCATCTTTACTGTCATTACTCTGAATTCCTGTTCAGGTAGGCTGCCTATTTCCTCTTCATTTGTTTGGTCTGGTGGGGTTTTACCTTCCTCCTTTATCTGCTGTGTAGTTCTCTTTCTTCTCATTTTGCTTAACTTACTGTGTTTGGGGTCTCCTCTTCACGGTCTGCAGGTTCGTAGACACCCTTGTTTTTGGTGTCTGCTCCCAGTGGCTAAAGTTGGTTCAGTGGGTTGTGTAGGCTTCCTGGTGGGGGGGGGTTAGTGCCTGTGTTCTGGTGGATAAGGCTGGATCTTGTCTTTCTGATGGGCAGGACAATGCCTGGTGATGTGTTTTGGGGGTGTCTGTGAACTTCTTATGATTTTAGGCAGCCTCTGTGCTAATGGGTGGTTTTGTGTTCCTGTCTTGCTAGTTGTTTGGCATAGGGTGTCCAGCACTGGAGTCTGCTGGTCATTGAGTAGAGCTGGGTCTTAGCATTGAGATGGAGATCTCTGGGAGCCCTCTCGCCACTTGATGTTACATGTGGCAGGGAGGTGTGTGGTAGACCAGTATCCTGAACTCAGCTCTCCCACCTCAGAGGCTCAGGCCTGACACCTGGCTGGAGCACCAAGACCCCGTTAGCCACATGGCTGCTAGTGTTGGTGGGTCTCCTACAGAGGCAGGTCACGGGTGTCACTCAGTGTGGGGGGGACAGGGTCGTTGGTGGCAGAGTTTCTGACCTTTCTATTGTTGCAGAAATTAAATGCTGTTGAATTTTTTAGTTATATTGAAGTATGTGGGACTATCTATCTATTTCAGTAATTTTTGTTTATAGATCCTGACTTTGCCTTTTAGGGTGACAAATAATAACTTCCCTTAATGGGAAGCATTATATTACAGAAAAGCTGTTGTCAACGATGGTCCCTTGGCCACTAGCATGAGCCTCAGCAGGGAACTTGTTAGAAATGCATTTATCGGGTCCCACCCCAGAAATGCTGAATTAAGTATTCTGTGGGGTGGGGCTTAGTAATCCATGTATTTAGAAGTCCTCCAGGTGATTCTGAAACTTGTTAATGTTTAAGAATCCCTACTTTATCTCTTTCGTATCTCTTATGAAATAATGAGTGTCATCCTAGGATGATTTCTAGAATTGCTGTTAACTTCCCCAAACAAGGTTTGGATTAAATAAATAAAATCAAAATCTCTCCTATGTTTTACACACTCTAAAAGAAGTCCACCAAATTCAGTTCAGGAGGCAGCGAGCTCATATTCTGATTGATCAGATCAAGGAGCATGAGAAAGAGAATAATTTTTTTTTTTTGCAACTTAATGAAGGTGTAGCCTTTTTCTGATTGTTATTAGCCCCATAGAGCAAAAGGAACTATAGGGAAAAACAAAAGCAACATCAGCAAGAACAAACATGGTGGTGAAATTTTTCTTTTTCTTTCCTTCTTTTTTGTAAATTAGGATTTATCATTTCTTTTTGTTGCTTTAAAGTTCAGAGAAAGCCTCTCCCAAGACTAATTCTAATTAAGATCATAAGTTACTACTGGAAGAATTCTGAGATTGGATCTAACACATCCTTATTACTCTGCAGATGAGGAAGCTGAGTTTTAAGGTGGATCAATTAGCCACCCACGTGGGATTTATGGTCAAATGCATCCATTACAGCAGATTCTGGACCCTAAAACAGTCTGTGGACTCCTGATTCCTCATGCTTTTTTGTCCATATCAGGCTGTCTTTCTCTTCTTGTTCTGGAACTATTCTTGTTACCATGGAAGCTACAGAAATAGATCAGCATGGTGCACACTCTCAGGTTTGGAGCAGTTCATGGTTGTGAGTGTGGCCTGGCACATCACGGTGCAAATGTAAAATTCCAAAAAGTAAATGTGTGGGCAATCCAAAGGACACAGAGTTCACCGGTCTGTTTATTTACTCATATGCTCCTTCACTCATTGATTTTCTCTGCTCAACAATTTATTTAATAGGCATTTTCTTAGAACCTATATGTGCTCAATTCTGAATGGTAACTGGGGAATACTGGCTGGTATATACAGTTGGATGTTACTTCCATAAAGGTAAGGACTGGATTTTATACACATTGTAAACCTGACAGTGATTATGCACTGTCTTACAAATGTTAAATTAATATTTATTTGATGGATTATTGCAGAAAGGACAGTCAAGAAGGATAGTTTATAGCAAGCACCCACTCCCCAGCTAAGAATGGAAAGGCAGGAAAAGCACTTATAACCCAGAGAAGAGAGAGTCAGTAGAGGCCTCAGGACTAGAAAGCAGTGTGGCTGAGGTGGGTTTGAACTGAGTAAGGGAGTAAAGGAAGTGACTTCTAGACTGCAGAGCATGGATACAAGCTTCCAGTTCGGAAGTACCAATGGAGCATTTGCGAGACATCAGTCTAACATTGTAACTTGGGCTCCTTGAATATCTTTGAACTACAGCACCTAAAAATAATTACACATCTGGATTTTTTTTTTTTGAAATTAACGGAGAAGTGGCATGAAAATTTAAGCTAATAGGTGGTGGAAGTTTTCGAGTGGGAAGGGCACTACTAAGATATTTGCCAAGGTTCCTCTTTGCCAGACACTTGGCTTTCTGATTTTCATTGCTATGCACTATGTTTATCTGTAAAACAGTTATCAGCAATCATTTACTGAGCAACTGTAATGAACAGGAAAGGATGTGCTTAGGACAAGAAATAGGGCAAATGTAAAAACTGTTGACTAAATTAGCTTCCACACTTCACCCCTCTGACAGTACCCATATCTGTTTCCAAATGATCTACTCTAATTAGATACGTGTTGCTAGATTATGAATGGCAAATTAAAATGTTCATGGGACCAGGCAGGTAAAACAAGTGACTGAAGCAGATGTAGGTGCATATGCTGACCCTGAAAAGCTGGAGAAGGTTTGCCTGTACAAAAAAGGCAGCTGCTATAGAGACCCATAATGAAATGTCAGCCCGGCTGCCGTATATTCTGAATTTTTCAAGAGAAGCTAGGCATATAGATTCTATTTAAAATCACTCAGTTTTAAAATATTGTCTCCAACTTATAACTAATTGTATCAGCTTCAAAAAACACAATAGCAGCCCTCATTTTGACCTGGACTTCAGTTTGTAAACTTGAAGTTAGATGAATCTCAGACTTCCAGGAAGCAATCTTTGGAGGAATAGTTCTTGGACATTTGGTCTGGAACTCTGTGATCTTTCCTAGCCTCTGGCTTCCTAAGAGCTCTTGTGTCTGCTTGATACTGTACGAAGTCTGATTTGCAAAATTAATGTTTAGTGAGCCTCCTGTTAGGGAATTTGATTTGGCATATGTTTCCTTCCAAACCTCAAATTGTGTTTCCAGCCAGACAATGTAATAATCATACCCAAGATGTCCCCAAATGCTGCTAAAAATCATGAGGATCCACTGAGGTTTGAATAAAAATGTTAAGTCTATTGTTATGGATTGAAAGTATTCACCATCTCCCATCCAGACAATAAAAGGAACAAATTATGCATTTTGAAAGTGCCTGCACAGTCCTGCATTGTAGCATCAGCTGGATGTGACCTCATACAGTGGGGCTTTCTGCAGCTTCCAGAACCTGTGTGAAAATCAGAGAATAAAACTTGTATGTTTATTACTTCTTTGTGAGTTCAGTTTAGACTAATAAAGACAATAGTCTTCTGCATTATGAAATATCATTTGTGGCAGTTTCTCTAGAGTGTGTTTCTGGAATGTTTTGGACCATGATCAAACATGAAATACTTTTTTCCTTGCTGCCTAGTACACACACACAGAAACACACAGAAACACACACACTCACACACAAAACTTCAAGAAGCAATTTTTACTTTTACTACATAAAATGCACTGTCATATATTTTTTATCTTTTCATTTTTCTTCTAGACTAGCCAAGTGTAAGCTGTTCCATTCTATTGCATTAAGTCATTAAACAGATGTTACAATCCACTAATGAGTTGCAACCCACAGTTTCAAAATAATTGTTCTAAAATATGTTATTTTTTATAGTGATTCTTAGTTGACTTGATTGCTCAAGGTCAATGCTGGATAAATCCTTAAAAAAAATACCAGGGGAAGAGAAAGAGTCAGACGGAAAGAGAGGGAGACCGAGAGACGGAAGGAAAAAACAATTCCAGTGGATGGTCCCAATTCTTTAGTTAGTTCTTTCATTTATCATTCTACTACCTACCATTAATTGAGCACTAATTAAGCATTACTTAAGTCCCAGTTGAGATTGGGGTTAGAATGAAGTGAGTAAGTGAGTGAGGCACCTAAGGTGCAATGTTTAAGGAAGGACTCATATTATTTTAAATTGTCCAAAGGATAAATCTTAATCAGGCCAATATATAAATAAATAGACCTGGGACTTTAAAAATGGGCAGGAATCAGGATAAAAAAGGGAAGTACATTTCTTTAAAAGGATATGGTATAAGTCATTTCAGGGAATTAGAATAAGTGTAGGGTATTTAGGAGATTTGGTCTGGAATAAGAAGACCCTATCTGGTCCTTGAAAATCTTGAAAGTATAAATTATACTATGCTTCACTTCCTTTTTTGTGAGATTTGCTGTAACTAGATCAGTCTTGGATAATACTGATGTTTTTGTTGTTGGTGATGATGATAAACACAGTAGTATTTACAGTGCCAGGCACTAGACTAAGCAATTTACATGCATTAGGTCATTCAATAGCTTGTATCTTGACTCTTCCTTCTCTATCTGGTTGGATTATTCTTCCCTCACAAGCAGATAGCTTTCCTCCCACTTGGTCCTAGATTCCCCCAAGACTTCCTTCTCTGTAGCTCTCTGCTAAGTGCCCAGTGAGGGCTGGTTGATGGGGTCAGAGTGAGTGGTGCTGGGATTGTGCTTGCTCTCTTTATTTTCATGGACCAGCCATCACCTTCCAGGCTTTGTATAGGACCTTGTAGGGAAGTAAAAAGAGGTCAAAAATATTTCTGAATAAGTAGTGTGGATGATCTCTATATATTAAAATGTAACCCAGCCATCATTTCTCACTTCTCATCTTACTTGAGTTGTGGTTTATCAAATACTTTCTTCATGTTGCGTCCAGGACAGCTTAGGCTTCTGCTTCTCCTCTTATCTTTCTATTTCTACCTATTCCTTCTCAGTTGTTTTTATTTTTTTGGTTTGTTTTCTTTTCTTTCTCTGCCCTCCCCTGCCCCCTCCCCAGCAGCTTGTTTCTTCTTATCTCTCTGACCTCTAAGTGTTAGAGAGCCCTGAGCTCAGTTCATGGACTTCTATTGTTTTACTTCCAAGGGGACATTACCTACTCTCATTAATTTAAATATCATCTTCATGCTGATGATTCACAAATTTGTATCTTCAGCTCAGAGTTTTCCTCTGAATTCAAGGTCTGTATAGACCTCTGCCTACTTGACATCTACACTGAGATGTCCAAAGGTCGTTGTGCAGAAAAGAGGTCTGACAATGGAGTTAACACAGCAAGGCTGAGACTGCTGTCCTTAGAAAAGTTTGTTCGTAAGGTTAGCTGTTGGCTGGCATCTGGGAGCTTGACCCTCAGAACGAGTGTTCTCAGTCAACAGTTAACCAATAAGAGTGGCTCACTGTGTCTAAACTGTGCAAACAGTGTGGCTTACGCTGAACACGTGCTTTCTTTCTGGAAGTCTGGGATTTGGGTGACTGCTAGGCAGAGGATGCCTACGTGACAAGTCTCCGATAAAAATGTTGGGCACCGAGTCTCTAATGAGCTTTCCTCGTACACATATTTTGCATGCGTTCTCACAGCTTGTTGCTGTAGGAATTGAGCCTGTCCTCTGTTTCCACTGGGAGAGGACTCTTGCAAATGTGTGCCTGGTTTCTACAGACTTCATTCTGTGTGTCTTTTCCTTTTGCTGAATTTTCTTTGTACCCTTTTGCTGTAATAAATCCTAATTTTGTGTACAACTATATTCTACATTCAGTTAGCTCTTCCCTTGAATATTTGAAGCTAGGGATGGTTTTGGGGATTCCTTACACAGCCATCCAAAGTTAGATGTCCAAAATTGAGCTTTTGATATTCTTATCAATCAATCAAATAAAAACAAACAAATAATTAAACAAGCAAATAAAAAGGATTCCTCCTGCGCCTACTTTTATAGTCTTCCCTATCTTCGTTAATGGTAATTCCATTCTTCCAAATTACCCAGGCCAAAATTCTTAGCATCCTCTTTGCCATCTCTCTTTCTATCACAGTCCACACTTGATCCATGAGCCTGTCCTGTAGCCCCTAAGTTCTAAACGTCACTAGAATTCAACCAGTTTTCCCCAACCTTACTGGTACCATATGGTCCATGCCACCACCTAACCCCTCCTTTGAACTGATCACGTAAGTTATTCTCCACAGTATAGTTAAAACAGTCAGAAAACCCTGTTAAAAGTGTGAATTAAGTTACAGACATCTTCTGCTCCTGAGCCTCCAATAGTTTCTCATTACACCTCTGAGTAAAACTGATCTAAATCACTTTACCTCTCCACCTCTGCATGCACTCAGGTGCTCTCTCCACTGTCAGACCTCTAAAGCCTTGTCCCTCTACAACCAGAAGGCGCTGCCCTGAGGCTCTTTAATTATTGTTCCCTCTGCCTGAAATGTTCTTCCCCTAATATTCACACCATCAGCTCCACTATTCAAATTCTCAAATATTCATATTCTCAGTGAAGACTACCCTGCCTATTCTATCTAAAATTTTCCCCTCACCCAACAGTTTATATTTTGCTTCCTGCTTTTTATTTACTTTGCTATTTTTAATTTCTAATATATTATTTCGGACTGAATTGTCTCTCTCCAGAACTCATTTGCTGAAGACCTAATTCCCAACATGAATGTATTTGGAGAAAGGCCTTTAAAGAGGTCATTAAGGTTAAATGAGGTCATAAAAGTGGGGCCCTAATCCAATGCAACATGGCTGGTGTCCTTATGAGGATCAAGGAAGAGACACCAGAGAGGCAGGCACACGCATAGAGAACAGGCATGTGAGCAAATACCAGGAAGACAGCCGTCTGAAAGCCAGGAAGAGAGACCTCAAAAGAAACCAGATATGCAGACATCTTGATCTTGGACTTCCAGCCTCCAGAATTGTGAGAAAATACAGTTCTGGGATTTATTTTGACGCAGCCTTGGCACACAAATATATATATATATGCTAGTTATTTTAGTTATTTATTTTAAATACTGCTTGTATCCCTCATTAGAATGTAAGTTTCATTTGGGAAGGAATTTTTATCTGTTTTATTCACCCCTGGAATTCTCAGTACCTATAAGGAGCCTGAACCAGGAGAGGGGTCAATTAATATTTGTTGAATGAATAAATAAATTGTGAGAAACCAGTCTTGATCTACACAGCTGTTCTTTTCATCTCTGCATTGTTGTGGTAGATTGACTGAAAAAATGGTTTGACTTCTTTACCCCTTCTTGTATATGCCCTTTGCAATGTGATTTTGCAGGTCTTCCTTATCAAGAAGTAACATCTATTTCCTCATTCGTTGAATCTGGATTGACTTTTTGACGTGTGTTGGTCAATAAAGTATGTGCAGACGTCAGTGTACTAGCTCTGAACCTAGGCTTCCAGGGACCTCATCTGCTTGCATTCCCTTTTTTTAGAACAATCTTTGTCATGAAAGCAAGCCCAAGCTATCATATTGGAGGACAAATGACTATGTGGAAGAGAGACAGTCATCCTACCTGAGAACATTCTAGACTAGCCGGTCTCCAACTGACCACAGACATACAAACAAGACTAGGTTAGTTTGGCCAAACTCAGCCAAGATCAGCAGAGCTTCTCAGCTGACCCATAGATCAGTGGACAACATACGTGTTTTTTATTTTATGCTAGCAAGGATTTAAAGTTTTTGTTATTGTAGTATTACAGTGGCAATAGATAATTATGCATCTGATAATGACCCCAGGAAGTATTTTGTGTGTCAGAGATGTCTTTTGTCTTTGAAAGATATCTCAGCTTCAAAGAAAGTTCACGGGCTCTAGAATCAAATCGAATTGGGTTCAAATCCCAGATCCGTCATTCATGGTTAACCTAGTGCAATTTACTTAACCTTTTGATCTTCTCCTTATAATTTGTGAATTAAAGATAGGAATAGCTGCTATTCATTTACCCCTCACAGAGTTTTTGTGAGGAGTAAATGAAAAACTCACATGTCAGACACCTGGCATAACTACTGCTGTTAATCTAAAAAACATCACCAACTTCCCCTAATAACTACTTGAGGCCGAATCATCTATACATTAACCTAGTGCTTATAGAAACGATTTATAATTTTTCTTATTAGACCCATCGGCCTGGTATACTTGCTATTGACTGTTCAAAACTGTGCTTCCTTTTAGCCACCCTAACTGGCATCTCTAAACTTCAAGGGACTACCTTACAGATTTAATGACCTGGTTCACTTTTATTTCATTTGTACCCTTCATGATCTTATTGACTTAGGCCAAATACTTTCTTAATTTTCAATTTCTGAACTAAAGTGGCTAATTCCCAAACATCAACATAGCGAAAACTGGACACTTCTGATTCAGTACCTTATACCTGGAAACTGACTGAGATATTCCCAGCAGTTGTTGGTTACCTTTGATAAGTCCAAGTGAAATATGGGCTTTTCAATGCAAGGAGAGTGGCCCTTGAAATGTCCATTCAAAGTCCCACAAATCTGCCTGTGAATACTTAGGCTGCTATTTTTGAATATTTATTCTTTTATTTTATGCAGCCTCTTCAATAAAATTTAGAGAAGCAGGTTAAATTTGATGCAATGTCTTGGGCATTAGATTTAGAGAAATACATGCTAAAGAGAGACAGCTTTTTTTTCTTTTTTAATTTTTACTTTATTTTTTGACAAGAAGTTCACTTAAGCACTACTTTTAGGTGAAAGCATTCTATAACTGACATCATTTTTAATTACTCTATATTGATTAAACACTTTAGCTGGATTTGTACATCTGGTCAGAAATTATGAGTTGTAAATCAAAATCTGACTTTTCCTTTGATCCCATTTTAGTTTTCTCTTTCTCCTCTGGGTCAGAGGATGGATAAAAAATGATGATAACATCTAATAAAATTTTGGAAACTAAAATCCATTTGATTGGTAATGATTTCTCTTGGAGAAAAACTTAAATACAATTTTGTTGAAATGCGTGAACAGGGATTCATTGATACTTGTTTTCTCAAGAATAAAATAGATTTTTCCATATTAATTGTCTTTTCAATAAACCATCACTCTTCTAGTCAAGTCATTAAAATAATTCCATCTCAGATGGCTTTTAATCTAAATTATAAACTGTCATTTTAGAAGGAAAACTGGAAAAAAACCCTAAGATTTCTTGTTTGAAAACAGGAACTTGATTTCTCTTTTACACTTTCCTTGTAGAATATAAAGTTAGGGTCCTAAGGCAGCTTCCATGTTTCTGCAGTGTTATTTATTACACGTGCTCTCAGATAAATCTGAGCATGCACCTGTAAAACCCTCTAGTTCTGTGTAACTAGAACATTCAGTATTTGGAATACAACACCACTGCAGTGATTTGAATCTCTGTCTCTAACTGTCCAGGCCAAGTGGACAATGGAGAGGAGAAATTGATTGGTTGATGCATACAGAAAGCCATTTTGTGTGATGATATCTGGTGCCTGGATGGCATGGCCATCTACATTATTTCTGTCTTCTGGGTCTAGATTTTATAGGCTACTGCTTTCAAGTAGACTGAAGCTGGGAATACATTAGCTAGCATCATGAAGACTTATGTTTTACTAAATATAAGCACCATCCAGAGATGTACAACATAGCTAGAAGTTGAATCTATCCTTCCAAGCTTCCTCCTTTCATAGGTGGAGTGCGTAGCTATTGGGTTGCACCCTGCAGACCTGCCGGCCCTGTGCCGGCCCAGCCTCAAGACCTAAGAAAGAGCCCAGAGTCAGCAACAGAGACATCAGTGGTTTAATGGATGGGGGAGCTTACCTATCTGAAGCAAGGTCCTGGAGCAACACGCCACCGTGTGTGACAGGTGACAGGCAGGACATAGTATTGATAGCAGTCTTCACTCCCAGGGGGAGAGGGAGGTTCCCAGTTATAAAGGGAGTTGACATTAAGGTGGCTCATGGGAAACCAGCAGAGGGGCACACCCTTTGATGGACTCTCATAGTAGAGATAGTTCTGTTCTAAAAATTAGAGCAATCACTCATTGGGGCTGGGGGCAATATGTAGGTGTTTACTGATTAGGCTCTATGATTAAGAGGGAAGTTCAGTCAGATGAGTAGGGTGTGGGTGAGGCAGGGACTGGTGGAGCAGGGTGTGTACAGAGAACAAGGGAGCAGCCACCTTGAGTGGCCTGACCATACAGTAGCCTACACTTAGACAACGACACACTAAACTCAGCGCCAGATCCCAGGCATTCTTCTTCCTCAGTCTGGTGCTTTGTCCTCTGTATGAAAGGAAAGTGCTGCCTTGCTGGCAGGTAGTTAGAACAGCGGGTGCTTCTGAGCGGAGGAGGACGTGTGTATGGTTGGGGGGAGAGACTCTAGGCTTCCTCTGCTCCCCGCCCCCCCAGCCATTTCTGCTCTGGGGATGCATGTTTAAAGAGAACACCAGAGGCAGGCCTGCTCAATAGAATGGAGAGCTGAAAGTTCTGTAGAGCTTTGGCAACCCAAGGGAGCTACAAAAGGAGGAGGGCTTGCAAGCTCACGCAAGTTTTATTTTATCCCTATCGTCTTTCCTCACAGCAGTCACAGGCTTCTTTCTAGCACATCCACTAATCCCACATATATATATACAGCATAACTGTAAAGCCCCAAGTGTATCTATAACTATACCCCAGTTACTCCCAAGCTGCTATTTTCTATGGCAGAATATTGCCAATTGATCTGAACTTGTCTAACCTTCAGCAAGTACCAATCCCAGAGTCAGTTAAAAATACTGGGGTCTCTGGCTCATTAGTAGAGCTCAGTTTAGGTGCGTGTAGCAAATGAGCAGTGAACAAAGGGGATTATCCAAAAAATCCTGATTATTTTTATCAAAGAGGGGAAACAGATGGCTTGAGTTGGGGGACATAGTGGAAAAAAAACCCAGTCCTCATCAAGATCAGAAATCGCTATTAAATATTTTAAAAATCTTCATGACAATGACACACGCACTTAGTAAAAATGAAAAAAGTTCAAATGAGTATACAATTATATAATAAAAATAAATCTTCCTTTAACCCCACATTCCAGTGGTGACTCTCATCCAATTTCTTGGACATCTTCACCAAATTTGCCATGCATGCTCATGTATCTATCTACTTATCTATCTATCTACCTACCTACCTATCTGTTTATCTATTCATCTTTCTGTTTGTATGTGGTAAACTTACTATTCTCATGTTTCTGCACCTCAGCTCAGTGCCTGGCATGTAGGAACCAGTCAACGATTTTATCCATTACTATTGCTCGTGGATTTTAGCTATGTCTCTCTTTGAATATTCCTTTTTTGTATCCTAAGACAGCAGTTAGGTCTTCACTGTGTCACTTGTCTCTCAGTCACCTGCCCACCACTGCTGACAATCACAGCATCTGACCCTTTATTAGAGTGAGCCTTGACATGATCTAAGGCAGAGGTCTCAACCTTGACTGTGCTTTAGAATCCTCTGGGGAGCATTTAAAAACTATTGATGCCTGAGCCTTGACCCAGACTAATTACATTAGAATCTCTGAGGGTAGATCCCAAGCATGGCTGGACTTTTAAAGCTCCTCAGCTGATGCCAGTGTGCAGAGTTGAGAACACTGGTCCAGAGTTTCAGCTTGTCAGGACCAGTTTGGATCCCAATTCTGTTAGAGTTGTAGCTCTTTTTTTAAAAAAAATTTATTTATTTATTTATTTATTTTTGGCTGTGTTGGGTCTTCGTTTCTGTGCGAGGGCTTTCTCTAGTTGTGGCAAGCGGGGGCCACTCTTCATCGCGGTGCGTGGGCCTCTCACTGTCACGACCTCTCTTGTTGTGGAGCACAAGGCTCCAGACGCACAGGCTCAGTAGTTGTGGCTCGCGGGCTTAGTAGCGCCGCGGCATGTGGGATCTTCCCAGACCAGGGCTCGAACCCGTGTCCCCTGCATTGGCAGGCAGACTCTCAACCACTGCGCCACCAGAGAAGCCCCAGTGTTGTAGCTCTTGTTCCTAGTTTTGTATTATGTATTAATTTGAAAAGCATGCCTCCTGATGTCTTTATTCTTGTCACTGGCAGAAAATCTCACTGCTAATTTTTCCTTTTTTTGTTTGCTGATTTTGTAGGAAATTCAGCTTTTTCTGTCTCTAAAATCAAATACAGAAAAGTTCCTGGTCAACTGAAGGTTTGGGGGTTTATTTCATTCTGTACAACTGAGGTTTTATATATTAAGAAAATCACATGACTGCAAACGATTAATGAGCTTCTGTGGCTGTAACATCTGTTTTGCTTACATTGATTCCTCTTGATCTCTCTTGTTGGAAATTTCGAGGCTATATATACCTGCATGGGGATCACCCAGCCATGATAACCAAATTAATAAAATCTTCACCAGGGCTTCAGCTCATTGATCATTTTCTAGGACTAATGGATTTACCTACAGCCCATATTGTCTATGTTACATCAGGCAGATTTTCCATGGGCATAGCTATTTAAAGTGAGTTAAGAATATTTAGTACATTTTTTTTTAAGAAAGAGAAAGTGTTTTGGCAAAGCAGTTACTGGTGAAGAGCCATGTAGAAAGGTTTAAAGGCATCATATCACCTCTGTCTCTGATCTCATGGAACAAGTCCTGAGATTATAAAAGAGCAAGCTCCTACTTTTATAAAATGCTGTTTCTAAAGAGGTACCATTTTGGCAGCATAAAAGTGAATATTTAAAAAAGATATTTGAAGTCAGATTGGTGAGTGGGTAAGGGTGACAATTATTCTTAATTTTGGAGGAGCTATTCAAACTCCTGTCCACACAGTGCCATGTGTTCTTTTGGATAAATTGGAAAGGATGATAAGTGTGGCAGAGGATAACCGAGACCTGAAAATGGATGAAGTGGCTGGGTGCTGTGAGCTACCAATAGCCTGGATTATATTTTTTTTCAAAAAACACTGAACACTGGGGTACATGAATCTTTCTTGAATTATGGTTTTCTCAGGGTATACGCCCAGTAGTGGGATTGCTGGGTCATGTGGTAGTTCTATTTTTAGTTTTTTAAGGAACCTCCATACTGTTCTCCATAGTGGCTGTACCAATTCACATTCCCACCAGCAGTGCAAGGGTGTTCCCTTTTCTCTACACCCTCTCCAGCATTTATTGTTTCTAGATTTTTTGATGATGGCCATTCTGACTGGTGTGAGATGATATCTCATTGTAGTTTTGATTTGCATTTCTCTAATGATTAAAGATGTTGAGCATCCTTTCATGTGTTTGTTGGCAGTCTGTATATCTTCTGTGGAGAAATGTCTATTTAGGTCTTCTGCCCATTTTTGGATTGGGTTGTTTGTTTTTTTTGTTATTGAGCTGCATGAGCTGCTTTTAAATTTTGGAAACCTCCATAATGTTTTCCATAGTGACTATGCCAATTTACATTCCCACCAATTTCTCCACACCCTATTCAACACTTGTTATCTGTTGTATTTTTGATGATAGTCATTCTGACAGGTGTGAGGTGATATCTCATTGTGGTTTTGATTTGTATTTCTGTGATGATTAGTGTCTTGAGCAACTTTCCATGTGTCTGTTGGCCATCTATATGTGTTTCCTTCTCTGTGCAAAACCTTCTTAACTTTATGTAGTCCAATCTGCTTATTTTTGCTTTTATTGTCCTTGCCTGAGGAGACAAATCCAGAAAAATATTGCTAAGAATGATGTCAAAGAGTGTACTGCCTGTGTTTTCTTCTCGGAGTTTTATGGTTCTGGGTCTTACATGTATGTCTTTAATCCACTTTGAGTTTACTTTTGTGTATGGTGTGAGATAACAGTCCAGTTTTATTCTTTTGCATGGAGCTGTCCAGTTTTTTTGACACCATTTATTGAAGAGGCTGTCTTTTCCCCATTATATATTCTTATTTCATTTATTATAGATTAATTGACCATCTACATATCAGGCTCTGTTCAGTTCTATTAACCTATATGTCTGTTTTTGTGCCAGTACCATACTGTTTTGATAACTGCAGCTTTGTAGTGTAGTTTGAAATCAGGGAGCATAATACTTCCAGTGTTGTTCTTTCTCAAGATTGTTTTGGCAGTTTGGGGTGTTTTGTGTTTCCATATAAATTTTGGAATTATTTTTTCTAGTTTTCTGAAAAATGCCTTTGGTATTTTGATATGAATTGCATTGAATCTGTAGATTGCCTTGGGGAGTGTGGTCATTATAGAAATATTAATTCTTCCAATCCATGAGCACAGTACAGTAAGTCCCCTACATATGAACGAGTTCCATTCCAAGAGTGCGTTTGTAAGTCCAATGCATTTGTAAGCCCAACTTGTTTGTAAGTCCAACAGAGTTAGCCTAGGTGCCCAACTAACACAATCGACTATATGGTACTGTACTGTAATAGGTTTATAATGCTTTTCACACAAATAGTACATAAACAACAAACACAAAAAATAAAGAAAACATTTTTAATCTTACAGTACAGTACCTTGAAAAATACAGTAGTACAGTACAACAGCTGGCATCCAGGGGCTGGCATCGAGTGAACAGGCAGGAAGAGTTACTGACTGGAGGAGGGAGAGGAGGTGGGAGATGGTAGAGCTGAAGGATCATCAGCAATATGAAATGGAGGGCAACTTCAATGTCACTCATGCCTGACGTGGATGGCACAGGTTCTGGTTCCTTGCTGGATTCAATTCTATCTACCCTTTTGAAAAAACAATCCAGTGATGTCTGGGCAGTAGCTCTTTTTTTTCTCATCATAGATGACACGGTTACACTGGATTGCATTCTGAATGGCTGCTGCAACCTTCGTGTGCCGTTCTACTTTCGGGTCCTGTGCCTCCAAAACTCACAGTGCCTCCTCAAATAAAGAAAATCCCCTTGCCATTTCCTGCATTGTGAATCTCTTCGATTCTTCAGTTACTTCTTACTCTTGTCTTTCTTTGTCCTTTCTCTCTGCCTCCAATTCCATCAGGTCTTCATTAGTAAGCTCCTTGTGTTGCACAGTAAGGAGTTGGATGAAGTCCTCCTCTTGAGGAGCTTCTCGCTGAGGGCCACTAAGTTGCTGTAGACCTCTTTGGACTCCTCATCCGCCTTCTCAAATCCACGAAAATAGTGAACAAACTGGTGAAAAGGTTCTACCATCTTTTTTGCCTTGCTCCACTCTGTCAATTATTTTCACTTTTGTTTCCATCGTTATCGCTTGGCACTTCTTCGCAGGAGCAGCCACATCACCGCTGCATTTACTCTTGCTTCTGGACATCCTGGGCTTGAAATAAAGATACTGTACTACTGTACTCTATACAGTACTGTACAGTAAAGTACACAAAAGCACAACCACTTGTAGAGGATGCATGCATGTGGCAATGTATGCCTGAGACATGAACTAAGTTACATGATTGGACATGCGAATGCATGTTTGCATCTTTGAAAGTTCGCAACTTGAAGGTTCATATGTAGGACACTTTCTGTGTATCTTTTTCCATTTGTTTGTGTCATATCTAATTTATTTCACTAATGTCTTATAGTTTTCTGAGTACAAGTGTTTTACCTTTTTGGTTAGATTTTTCCCAAGTATTTTATTCTTTTTCATGCAATTATAAGTGGGATTGTCTTCTCAATTTCTCTTTCTAATAGTTCATTGTTGGTGTGAAGCAATATAACAGATTTCTGTATATTAATTTTGCATCCTGAAACTTTACTGAATTCATTTATTAGTTCTAACAGTTTTTTGGTGGTGTCTTTAGGATTTTCTATGTATAATATCATGTCACCTGAAAACAGTGACAGTTTTACTTCTTCCTTTGGATTTGGATTCCTTTTATTTCTTTTTCACGTCCGATTGCTGTGGCTTGGACTTCCAATACTGTGTTAAATAAAAGTGGTGAGAGTGGGCATCCTTGTCTTGGTCCTGATCTTAGAGGAAATGCTTTCATCTTTTCACTGTTGAGCATGATGTCAGCTGTGAGCTTGTCATATACACCCTTTATTATCTTGAGATATGTTCTTTGTATACCTACTTCATTGAGAGTTTTTATTATAAATGAATGTTGCATTTTGTCAAAAGTATTTTCTACATTTGTTGAGTTGATCATATGATTTTTATTCTTCAATTTGTTAATGTGGTGTCACATTGATTGATTTGTGGATATTGAACCTTCCTTGCATCTGTGGGATAAATTCCACTTGATCGTGGTATATGATCCTTTTAATGTACTGTTGGATTCGATTTGCTAATATTTTGTTGAGGATTTTTGCACCTACATTCATCAGTGTTACTGGCCTGCAATTTTCTTTTTTTGTGGTCTTGTTTTCTGATTTTGGTATCAGGGATATGATGGTCTAGTAGAATGAGTTCAGAAGCATTCTTTCCTCTTCAATTTTTTGGAATAATTTGAGAAGATTAAGTGTTAACTCTTCTTTAATTGTTCTGTAGAGTTTATCATTTATTCATAGACAGCTGTGAACCTGTCTTCGTCCTGGACTTTTGTTTGATGGAAGTTTTTATTATTACTATTATTATTACTGATTCAATTTCATTACTGGTAATTGGTCTGTTCATATTTTCTGTTTCTTTCTGATTTAGTATTGGGAGATTGTACATTTCTAGGAGTTTGTCCATTCCTTCTAGGTTGTTCATTTTATTATAATTGTTTGTAGTAATTTCTTATGATCATTTGTATTTCTGTGGTGTCAGATGTAACTTTCCTCTTTCATTTCTGAATTTATTGATTTGGGCCCTCTCTTTTTTTCTTGATGAATCTGGCTAAAGTTTTATCAATTTTGTTTATCTTTTCAAAGAACCAGTTCTTAGTTTCAATGATCTTTTCTACTGGTATTTTTTTTTCAGTCTGTATTTCATTTATTTCTGCTCTGATCTTTATTATTGCTTTCCTTCTACTAACTTGGGTTTTGTTTGTTTGTTTGTTTTGTTCTTCTTTTTTTAGTTCCTTTAGCTGCAAGGTTAGGTTTTTTGAGATTTTCTTCTTGTTTCCTGAGGTAGGCTTGTATCACTATAGACTTCCCTCATAGAACTGCTTTTGTGCATTCCATAGGTTTTGGATTGTTGTGTTTCCATTTTCATTTGCCAATGTGTTTTTGATTCCCTGTTTGATTTCTTCAGTGACCCATTACTTGTTTAGTAGCATAGTGTTTAGCTTGCCCTTTTGGGTGATTTTTTGTTTGTTTTTCTTATAGTTCAGTTCTAGTCTCATCCCACTGTTGTTGGAAAAGATGCTTGATATGATATCAATCTTTTAAAATTTATTAAAACTTTTTTGTAGCCTAGCATGTAACCTATTGCAGAGAATGTTTTATATGCCCTTGAAAAAAAATGTGTATTCTCCTGTTTTTGATGGAAAGTTCTCTATATATCTACTAAGTCCATCTGGCCTAATGTGTCATTTAGGGTCAGTTTCTCCTTGTATAGTCTTTTCTTTTTTTTTTTTTTTTGCGGTACGTGGGCCTCTCACTGCTGTGGCCTTTCTCGTTGCGGAGCACAGGCTCCGGAGGCGCAGGCCCAGCGGCCATGGCTCATGGGCCCAGCTGCTCCGTGGCATGTGGGATCCTCCCGGAACGGGGCACGAACCCTCGTCCCCCGCATCGGCAGGCGGACTCTCAACCGCTGCACCACCGGGGAAGCCCCCGTATAGTCATTTTTTTACATGGAATTATTGTGAATATGGCAACTACAAATGCAAACTGATATGAGTATGTTGCTTTTATTATAGACTCAAGGACCATGAATGATGTTGCCATCAATGATATGATTTTCTGACAGAATGAACATCTCTTGGCAAAGTTTAAAATACAGTATGATACAGTCTTCCCTACATTTATGCAATAGTTGAATTCCAGAACAAAATCAGTTCATATTAAAATCTTGCAAATATACTAATGTTTATAATCAAATAGCATCTTGGCTCGGATAGTTAAAATTAAATGTATCCACTCATAAAAATTATTCCAAAAAATCCCAAACTTAGAAATATCAAGTAAAGATATAGTGCAACAAATTCTCATACATTGCTGATGGGATTGTAAATTGGTAAAATCATTTTGGAATACTTTTGTGGCAAGGTTTACTAAAGCTAAATATATGCCTACTCTATAACCCAAAAGTTTTACTCCTAGGTATATATACTCAACAGAAAGCAGCATATATATTAAAAAAAGACATGTGCAAGAATGTTCTTAGCAGCCCCAGATGAAAACAAGCCACATGTCCATTACTATTAGAATGCTAATTTATGGTATATTTATACATAAAATATGTTATAGCAATGAAAATGAAACCAAAACTACATACAGTAGCATGGATGAATCTCACAGACATAATGTAAAACAAAAGAAGCCAATCATAAGAGAGTGTGTAATGAGTTATTTCATGTATATGAATTTCACAAGAGGCAAAGCTAATCTGTGGTGAGAGAAATCAGAATAATGGTTAACTCTGAGAGGGAAAAACTGGAGGAACACAAAGAAAATTTCTGTGATAGTGGCCATGTTCTCTATATTGTTGTAAGTAATGGTTATGCAGGTATATTCATTTGTAAAAATGTATTAGGTGATATAAATAAAGTATATGCATTTTACTTTTAAAAAGTTTACAAAGGGCTTCCCTGGTGGTGCAGTGGTTGAGAGTCCGCCTGCCGATGCAGGGGACACGGGTTCGTGCCCCGGTCCGGGAAGATCCCACATGCCATGGAGCGGCTGGGCCCGTGAGCCATGGCTGCTGAGCCTGCACATCCGGAGCCTGTGCTCTGCAACGGGAGAGGCCACAACAGTGAGAGGCCCACGTACCGCAAAAAAAAAAAAAAAAAAAAAAAAAGTTTACAAAGACAAAACATAGGATTCACTTATATGAATATCTAGTGGAACATTCTTCTGGGCTAGAAATATTGCATGGATTTTAGGGCTTCTAGTCCTCTTGGTTCCTGCCCACTAAACTCCTGTAAACTCAAAAGTTTCTCAAAATTCAGTAATTTCTGTACCTCCTGAACTATTACTTACTAAATATATTTTAAAATTAGACTTATCTTTTTAATTTAAATGAATGTACTTTAAAAGAAATGTTATATAAGTAGAAAATCCGTATTATTTGGCACAGATAAAAGGTAATTATAAAACCAAATGCAATGACACTATTATATTCTAACCAAGAACTGTTGCCCATGTAACCTCTTGAGATAAAGCTTGCTTTCTTTTGGTTAGTGTTAGTCTAAATTAGAATGCTGTGAAAAGTAGAAGAGCATTAAACGGAGGCTTCCTCATCAACATAATCAGAAAGTTTAAAAGATAATTGCAGGGCTTCCCTGGTGGTGCAGTGGTTAAGAATCCGCCTGCCAACGCAGGGGACATGGGTTTGAGCCTTGGTCCAGGAAGATCCCACATGCCACGGAGCAGCTGAGCCCGTGTGCTACAACTACAGAGCCTGTGCTCTAGAGCCCAGGAGCCACAACTACTGAGCCCGCGTGTTGCAACTACTGAAGCCCACATGTCTAGAGCCCATGCCCCCCAACAAGAGAAGCCACTGCAATGAGAAGCCCTGTGCTTGCCGCAACTAGAGAAAAGCCTGCGCACAGCAACAAAGACCCAACGCAGCCAAAAAATAAAATAAATAAAGTAAAAAAATTATTAAAGAAAATAATTGCAATAATTTCCACCCCAGGACTATTTACTTCATTACCATTTGTTACATGGATGGTGCATTAGTGCACCTTCATACATCTTTAGCCATTCTGCTTTTTCCTGAGTCCCAAATGGCAATCAAAAAATAATCCACATTGCTGTCTCTTCTTAGGTAGATAGACTTATACTCCCCTCAACTTGGTAGCAAATAGTTTGATTATTTTCTGAAGAATGAACAAACATGGGATTTAGGAGTTAAAGTAAGGGATATTTATGGTATTACATTTTATCTGTTTGGCAGTGAGTGAGTGTTTAGTGGGTGAGTGATCTAGGTCCAGCTATGTCCACCAACACAGCAAAACGAATGCTAGGAAAATTGATACAAATAAGAAATCTCTAATTCTGTGTTGATTTTGGGTAAGAATTTATAGTCAGGAACCCCCTCTATAGATAAATTGATATAAATGTCCATAGATAACACTGATTCTCTTAGTGCTCCCAATTTCAGAGATGTATCCCAAAATACTAACATGATTCAATATTATTTAATCCTATTTATGGTTGCCATACAAATAATCACATAATATCACCAAAATCATATGTAATATTCCTTACGTGTTGAAACTATGACTTGACGAATAATGCTCTAAATTCTAAAACACAGAGAAGAGAAATGATTGCAGTATTAGGTTGAACTATATACAGTTGAGGTTTTTGAAGGTCAAAGATAGCCAATTGTTAGCAATTTAATATGTTTCAAAATAATACTTGGTGATCATTTTGAATTTCTTTGTATGTAATCATAGTGCAGTGTGGTTCTTTTGGGTGGAAAGAAGATCAGACTGTGAATCAGGATCTAGGAGCAGAGTCCACCATTAAACAGTGTAATATTGGGTAATATTGGGTAAATTACTTCTCCTTGGGTAGTGTTTACTCTTGCATGTGGAGGAAACATTAATTAAATTCGTGGGTCCTAAAATGTGCATCGCTGGCCTCTGTGAGTCTGTGGAGTTAATGAAATATGTTCTTGAGTCCATGTTCTCATCAAGCATATTTTGCCTAAAGAATAACTTATATCTTGCACAATGTCTGAGTGCTTCCATGATAAATGAAGTGTAAAGCAATACATTGAATTCATAGTAGAATTTTATAATATTATATATTTTATAATTAATATATTAAAAGAAAATTATTGCATTTGAAGAATATACCTTTTTTAAAAATATCAGTGTTGAAAGATGTTTTCCATTATCAACTAGTAAAGACTAATATTGAGAAATGCTTTGAGCAAGAATAGCCAATTAATACTCAGACTAGAGGCAAAGAACAAATCAAGGGTGAGGCCATTGGTCTCTTTATTTATCGATGTGATGCCTGATAAATATTTTCATTTAGGCAAAATGGCTTATGGAATAAAGACTAAGGATATGCTTTCTCATAGAAACTTGCTAAGTTCCTGTCTGAAATTAAGTCTTGAGAAAAAAGATAAAGAAACCAGTCTGGAAAATAATCATGAATGTGGCTCTTTGCACGTGGAGCTGAATGGGATCACGTTAATAAAATGCCAACTTGGGTTTTGAGAAGGTTAGAATCCCCAGAAGAATCCCCAACTTGGATTAAAATAGTCTGTGAATATTCAGGACTTAATATGATAGTTAGGACTTCAAATTTCTACAAATAGAGAACAGACTAAAAATGCTTTTCAGCCTCTTAAGGAAGCTTCATGTTTTCTTCATACGGGTTCAAGAAGGATCACGGGGAATTAAGGCACTCCCAGAGGGCAAAGCCAAGAACTACAACTTCCATCTAATCCAAGGTCATTCCCCACCTCTTGGGTACTGGGCCCTAGTAACCTCTGCCCAGTGGGATTTCAGAACTGCTGTAGACTGGTGACTCTGTGTGCTTCCATTTCTCCTTTCTGAATGGTATTGTTCACTGTGGCATTCTCTCTGTTTTTAAACCATTGTCTGTTGGATGTATGAGCGGCGTATAGCTTGTAGGTTTCCAGATCAAGAAGAGCCCCATCTAGATTGAACTGTAGGTGCTTTCAAGACGTCCCAGAATTTGAGTCTTATACTATAATTTTATGAGAATTATGACTTTTTTCCAAGGGAGAATGAATGTATTTAGCATACATAAGGGAAGGAGTTGTATATTTGTGACCAAGAGAGGGGTCTGAAGTGGATTGTATATTTTCCTCAATTATCTGCTGCTCTCCTGTGAGAGAATTATACATTCTTCTTCTTTCAAGTCTGGCTTAGTCATTTGGCTTGCTCTTTTTTCCCCTGCTGCCACAAGAATTGCAGACCCAGATAGGGAATTCTCCTTGAGCCTGGATCTAAGAATGAAGATGACATGGAACAGAGCTGTGCTCAGCCCTCATCTGACATAAAATGCCAGCAAGAAATGAACCTTTGTTGTAAGCCATTGAGATTTGGGGGTTATATGTTATTGTATGTAGCATAATGAAAAGAGTTTAATATCGTCACAGAGCTAACGGTAGCAAAGGCAAAACCAGAACAAGGGCTATTGATTCCCACTTACAGGGTCCTTTTCATGGCATCTCACCTTCTTTCGTGAGTTGAGTATATTTGAATGTTTTAAGGGTGGTCGCAGTTTTTAACATACTGTTATTAGGACACACATGAGTATTGGACTATTAAGGTATTTGTACAGTCCATAAACTACACTTAGGACATGTTCACACAGCCAAGTTAAATAGAAAATGGAAGCAACTGTCTAACTTAACTTCTGATATTCCTTGCTTCAGTTATCTAGATATTTAAAAGGGAAGATTTTTCAAAAGTATTCATTTTTTACTCTCTTGGTTTCAGGCTTACTTAGGTATAGTTACAATCTTAAAATTTCCACTAAAGACAGTCTGAAGTATGGTAATTCTTGGAGTGGAACTAAAATAGATAGCTAGCCGGAAGCAGCCGCATAGCACAGGGAGATCAGCTCGGTGCTGGTGCTTTGTGACCACCTAGAGGGGTGGGATAGGGAAGGTGGGAGGGAGGGAGATGCAAGAGGGAGGGGATATGGGAACCTATGTATATGTATAACTGATTCACTTTGTTATACAGCAGCAACTAACACCACAAAGTAAAGCAATTAGACTCCAATAAAGATGTTTAAAAAAATGGCCCCTTTCTTTTCCCACCTGAGAACTGGTTCCAATAAAATCCTGACTAAATTAACTGGAAATCCTTGCACAGGGGTCCAAAGCCACAAAAAACTCACTGTATGGTGTGGTCTTGAGTTATCACACATATTGTCAACTGCTAAAATTCATACCCACCGCAGTACCATATTTTAGCGTCTGACAGAGATATCATTTAATCACTTTTATCTCACATTTGGATTGTCTTGTTTTATGGAACTGCTTCAACCACTTTTTTTTTTCCTACAAGCTAATGAGCTAATGTACCACTCTCTGTGTTCTGAGGTAACTGCAACTTAAATATATTCAACCTCAGCTGTCCTTTATTAAGGTAGAAGGTCTCTGGCCCACAGCTGAATCTGAAAGCTATTTGGGATGAGGTCGTATCTTTATAATAAACTTGCTGTAGAGAAGGTGCCATTTGGCTCTGAGAGTGTTTTATTGCAGCAAAAACGTAGTTGCATATATTCATTTCATTTTTCATCATTCCTATCCTGTTCTCTTAGTTTAAATTTTTTCCCCAAAGGTAATTATTTTTTCTTTGCTCCTTTATGTTTTAAAATAAAATTGTAGCAAAATCTATTCAAGAATCCCTGGATATCAAGAGATCAGAGAAAAGTTTTTACAAACCACTTTCTCAATGAGAAAGAAAAGCGGGGAGGGGTGGATAAAAGAAAGAAAGAAATGAATACTGTGTCTTAAAAACAGAAGGAGTTTGCCCTGGTTTTGAGTATAATTTAAAAAAATTTGGGACCCAAATGATGATGGTGACAAAGACCATCACACTGAGTCTCTAGAAACCCAAGTTCTAGCTTGGGGTCCTTGACTAGCTGAGAGCATGACCTGCGACAAATCTTTTCATCTGTTAATTTCCTTATCTACAAATTGAAGCCATTAAATTAGCCCTGTTTTCATCTGTGACCTTCTGTGATTCTAAAGAAATCATAGGGAGAGGAGCTATTTGCTCTAAACAGGGGGTTGAGCCAGTGTGTGTACAAAGATAAGATAGTCTTGCACGAGTATCAGAGGAGCTGCTGTTAAAGTGCCTAAAAATCAAATGGTAAAAAATAAAATTGAGCTACTTTCTAAGAGCAAGGCGATGTTCTGTTTTCCAAATGCTGCTGGGAGAGCATTGCTGGTTTTATTTTTTGAGAGTTCAGCCATGTTGGGAATCTCTAAAATAACCTTTTCCTGCTTCTGTTTTTATTTTGTTTTTCTCAGACCTTGAATTGTCAGCCACTCAGCATGAAAAGTAAGAATTTTTTTTTTTTTGGTAAAATACTTTAAAGAAAATACAGCCATTCTGAACCTTTCTGAAGAAAATGACCTCTTGCCTACAGAACTGCCAGTGTTTGTGTTAAGCAAGTGTTTCCTTTCCCCTGGAGGCAATTTGGTATACTGTGATTTATGTCCTTGACATGTTCTAAAGGTTAAGAAAATGTTCCATGTATGTGTTTCTTCTTTTAAAGTTAAAGGAGTCACTTCCTCAGACATGGCTGCTTAATGTTTAATATTCTTGAAAGATAATTACAAAGCTAGAATTGAAGGAACAAGTTTCAGTTGTTTGCCTGAAGTATAATGTACCGAGTTGCTGCTAATGCATATTCAGTATTGTTTAGGGAAATTGAGGCAGTCTTGGGGGAGGGAGTGAAGGGAGGGTAGGAAGGGTTTGAAAAGCTGCGTCACTTCTCTTGTGACTCTCTCCCTGTGGGGCTGAGTGTCTTGTTTGACACTCAGGAGCTATAAAATAAGGAGGTAAAATAAGCATCCTCTAAGCCACAGCTTTATCAGGAATTTGCACCTTTTGCTCATACAAATGAGAGCTGAAAGTTAGAAGAACAAAGAAGATTAAGTGAAAGCCCTGCTATTGGATTTTTGCTCTCTGAAATTTTGAAGGTAAATGGTGAGTTTGACTGAACTGTTGTTGTCAAAGTGACTTTGGGGGCACTGACTCTGAGTCCAGTTGTCAAGGTCTGGCAAGATGGGAGCTATGAGCGCTACACTCCACTCGGTCCCCTCAGGCTAAGCCACTCAAGGGAAGCTCAACTGCTTTGGTTTTTCCTCTCTGGCCCTCACTTTTTCAACCCTGTAAAATGAAGATGTTGGGCCAGATGATTTTTAGGGTGTCTTTTTGTGATACTTCTCCGGTTTGTTTATTACTTACTTATTTTTAAACATTTTTTATTGGAGTCGAGTTGATTTACAATGTTGTGTTAGTTTCAGGTGTACAGCAAAGTGAATCCGTTATACATACACATATATCTACTCTTTTTTAGATTCTTTTCCCATGTAGGCCATTACAGAGTAGAGTTCCCTGTGCTATACAGCAGGTCTTTCTCAGGGTTATTTTGAATGCTCATATCCTTTCAGTTCTTTTGACTTCTAGAACTTTTCTGTCCTCTCACGTTGGGAGAAATGGATCTAGTGAATAGAACTTAATGTGCTAATTTCCAAAGGTATTTAATTCTTTCTTGTCATCATTGTTGTATACTTTATGTTTTGTATGACTTTGGACACTGCAAAGTTTTACCATTATTGATCTATGTCAACATTCATTTAGATTTATCTACATTTGTATCACTTTTTTACTCCTCATGTCTTTTTGTATTTCAAGCTTTTCATCATTTTTTCTGCTGCCTGAAGACCATGCTTCTTCAGAATGCCCTTTAGCAAGGCTTTGCCTCAAGTCGTAGTTGGGCTGAATGTATTTTCAGTTGGAACATAGTAAGTGCTCTAGTACTATAAGCCATGATTATTATTTGAAAGTGTCTGATTTGTTTACATATCTGCTTACTATCTATTTACTCCACTAAAATGTAGGCCCCAAGAGGACAGGAGCTTAAAGTGTCATTTTCCTCATTGTCCTCTGTTGTCAGATCAGTTGTGTAGCTCACTGGATTGAACGCTTGAATGCATTTATTCATCTACTCGCTCATTCTTCATTCTGCACATGTTAAATGAGTGTCCTCTGTGGGCCAGACATTGCCTGACTAGGTTTTGGGACTACAAAGAGAAGAGTCCCTATCTCGGTACTGATGGAGCTAACTCTCTCATGGGAAGACAGTTAAGAAAAGATGTAATTGAAGTACAATATGGGAAGTGCTTTATTAGAAGAAATCACTAATAATTCCAGGGGACTGGTAGATATGGAACAGAGAGATGCTTCTGAATAGGGGTCCTCTAGACAACAATTTTTATTACTACATCGTAAGGTTGACCCAATATTTTGGCTTCTGGAAGTGATCTTAAGTAGGTGAACGGGAGACGTAAAAACTTGGTTATTTAGCTGTCCTAGATCTCACTAAATTTCTATAATGCAGAGAAAGTGAATTTGTGAATCAACAGGCATATTCTACGGAAACTAATGAGTTGGAAAAAATAGCCTGGAACAAAAAGAACTGCTGTGTTGAGAGTGGCCACGTTGCACCCCACAGAATAATGATCATAGGTGGCCATTACTGCAGGTTATGATGAAGGCACTTTCAGCTAAGCATGGCCCTACAGAGACAGGACAACATCCGTGAGAGTTTTCCTTTAAGGGCAGGGCACCCTACTGAACTTCGGTAGAAGGACCTTGAAAACTATTTTAAGAGGAAGGAGATGAGCAGCAGGATGTTAAGAAATGAGCTCAAGTTTTGAATAAAAGTATTAAATTCTTGCTTCTCTATTTTATAGCTGTGTGACATTGGGTAAGAGACTTAACCTCTCTGAGCTATCTTAAGGTGTGGATAAAACTATCTACAACATTGCTATGAGAATTGAAACCATGTACATAAAAGACTTGGTGCATAGTAGGCCTTCACAGCCATTTTATTTATGCAAATTAATTAATATTAACTAATATTAATTGGTGGCAATAAATAGGATAACAAACATGCAAATTAATATGCCAATTTGTTCATAACTCTTTCTTCGCTTTTTTTTTTATTATTGTTGATAATTTCTGCCTCACATGCTAGCAGCTTTGGTTTTCTTAACAATCAGTAGCTCAGGTAGGCCATGGTAGCAGCTTTGCCTTGTCTATATTTAGGTAAATATATTACAGCCTACGGGGTTTTGTGTGAATGGATTTCAGGGGTCATGGAAAAATCTCATCAATTGCCAAATCCTATCGTGGAGTGTGAAGTACATTCACAAGAGCAATGACCTCCCTCCCCCCACTCCCCTCCCTCCCTGTTAAAGATAAGGCTTAGATAACACATTCTTCTTGGAAGTCTTTCTTTGCTCTCTCCTCTTCCACATTGGTCACTCTACCATCTCGCCTATACACCCTCCAGTCAAAATTAATCACTACTCTCTCTATGTAGTATGTCTACATTGTTTGCATTTACCACAATTTATAGAAACTAAAACATTATTTATTGTACGATACATGTAGATATTAAAGATGTTATAATGTGAAAAATGTGAAATTGGTGAAATATGATAAACTCTAAAATAGGCTGCAAAATTTTTGAAGGCAGAAACTATATTCAAAGAACCTGGCAAGATTCCAAAAACCAATTTCAGATTTTTTTTCTCTGGGCTGACTTAGCTAGCTGGGTTTGGGGAAAGGTGAAGAAATCATGAAGACATTTGGGAGTATGTGGTTAGTGGCTGCTGGGAATGAAAGGAAGGGGAAAAATTATGTAGGAAATGAGAGAACCATAACAGAAGACAAGCATCATCAATATCCAGCTTTGATGAAGACTTTTCTTACTAAGAGCATATTTAGTTTTTTTTTTATATTTAGTTTTAATTTTTCAACATCTTAAGAGCTATGGTTATTTCCATACCCCCCCATATAACTTGTTGGAATATTTTGTACACATAAAAATGTGGTTTTAGATGGAAGAATTCCAAAGCATTTAAAACCCAAATGCAAGAAAGCATGTTCTCATGCCAATAAATTCATTTTGTGAATAGATGCTAATGATGAATGATAAGTAATTATAAAGTAATTGTGTAAATTATTAAATGATAATGAGTCAATATATTAACATTTATAAGGGGAGAATTATTGTTGAGCTTTTTGCAGTACCAATGTTAATTACTAAAAGCTGCATTAGAGTTTGGGGGAAAAAAACTTTATTAACTCACTCCTAAGGTTACTGGGAACAAGTGGCAAATGTCAACCTGCAGCCCATTTGTGTTAGATATATGGTATCTTCCTTGATGTATTGACCTTTTCTAAAAGATAAATTAGGTTAGTTCAGCATGGCTTGTTCTTTGTGAACCTGCGATGGTGCCTAGTGATAACTGTTTCTTTGGGCAGAAATCTGGCAGAGATTATCAGCCATGGCGTTAAACTGTCCTCCTAACCACTGAGGAGACCTTTTCCAGCTATGAAAACCAGGACCACAATTACTCACCTATGGGCTACTGACACTTCTCATTATTCCATTATTTCTCAATGATGATATTACATATGTTTTGTGATCAGTTTTGCATGTTATTTTAGTGCCCTGGAAATAATTATTGTGGGCTTACACACTTGCATCCTTTAAAGCAACTAGTTGCTTTTACTCCAGCTCACATTCACAGAATTTGCCCACCAATCCAAACTCTTTAATCTGGCATTTATGACCTCCCAACCCTCAACACCAAACTTGATGTAACTTTCTTATCTTTAACCAGGTCTCAAGGGGGGTCCTCCCAAGGAAGATGCATCAGAAATTACTACACTAATGGGTATTATTTGATGAAAACCTCCATAAGCTTTCTTGAATCAAGAGTTAAGGTCAAGGAGGGTGTATTTACAAGTAGCACTGAATAAGGGAAATTCATCTAACTAAAAAGCTTGTTTTAATTAAGAAGAAGCCTTTGGACTGGGGAACTCTAGCCAAAACCTGATTTATCATAATTAACATATATCCATTTTGTTTTCTTCCCTCTGTTTTTGTGCTGATGCAAAACTGGCTTGAGAAATGATAATTAAGATACCATTAAAAGATGAATGTGATTTAGGAATTATCCAGGTGAGAAGTTGGGGGAGGCTGTTTCAGACAGGTGGAACCACATACATGACCCATGTGGAGCCCCATGTGGGAATGCCATTTTGCATTGGATTTTGCATTTTGCATTTAAAGGCCAAGGGGCCCCGTACAGAGAGCAAGGGAAGACTGGCATAAGGGGATGCTGAAGACGTGGTGTGGCTGGTGAGGTGTTCATGGAAGAGTGATAATGACAGGACATGGTACTGGAAAGCAGGGATACTTCTGGGTTATGAAGGGCTGTGTATAAAATGCCAATAGATTTCGATTTTGGCTAAAAATCTTTATACGCGCTAAGCTCCTGAGCAGAGTACTCTTATTTTAGAATAATCACTCTGGAGGTAGCATGAAAGATAGGGAAGTGGAGAGAAGCTCTATGTGGGAGGACACCAAGGTCAGGAATATTCACTAGGAAGCAATTGTAATGGTCCATAAGTAAGATGGTGGGAGTCTGAACCGTGACAGTGAGAGAAATCAAGAGACAGACTTGTGGGGCTGGAGGAAGTTCTGTGCATCAAGTGGCACAGCAGTGGTTCTTAGCATAAAAGGCTGAAAATAAGTCATACACACACACACAAGAATAGGGATACTGTTTCCTTAAATTCCTTCTGTTATTTGCCAAATATTTCATTTTACTTCCTAAATTCTACGCCCTCTCATAATGGCACTCAATGGGGCCGTCGTGGAGGTTGACGCCACTGCATCAGTGCAGAAGTCCAACGCACACTGGGATTCGCCACTTCCATGGTCACAATTTAAGGCAAAATTGTATCACATGCCTGGATGGGGACTTTAGCAAAATGGCAAGAGGCCATTTTGAAGAGTAGTCTTAATGCAGAAATAATAAAAGTGACTTGAACCAAGTGAGTGAGTGTAAACATGCTCAGGCCTAGGAACTATAAAGAAGTAAGTCACCTTAATCTCAGACAACCAGATGCTGAATTCCCATTTGGGCTCTCCTGAGAGGGCCTGGAATTGGGCTGTGAAAAGCTCTGAGGCAGCAAGTAGAGGGCAGGTGGTGAGTGTCTGAAACATGCTGAGATCATTAGGAGACAGAAGCCTGACTTTACTGATGGTGTGGTAGTCCTGCAGGAAGGGGAAGAGATGACTTTTAGTCAAAAGAACAAAATGCCTTCTTGAAGAGAGCACTGGTAGGCATATTACACTGCGTTTACCTCTTATATCCCCCCAGAAGAGTGAAGGGAATCCACACGTTATGGAGAGGCACAAATGGGTCAAAACTAAGATTTGGACCTAATCCGTCAGCAGCAGACCATCCTTAGGAAAGCGGGGCAGTGCTTGGAACAGGGATCCTTTTAAAGTCCATAAACAGATCAAACCTACTTTTAGAATTTCTGTTTGATCCAGAAAGAATTAGAATTTTGGTAGGTGTATACATTAAATAACTGAGCATCTTTATAATTTGTAATAGTATCTTCAAAATTCAGTGTCTTTCCCCATGCCGATATTCTATTATTCTCTGTTTTCTAGCATATACTCTAAAAAGGCATATCGTTTTACACATGTGAACCCCAAACACCTGTGCCAGGAAGAAGACACTGGGGCCTTGGTTGGGTCAAATGAGGTGTTGCCCACAGGCACTGCATGCAGTGTAATTAGAGATGCCCATGCAGGAGAGAAGCCCAGAGCTCAGACCACTGGAATTGTTTCAGTGCCAAGCACCATGAAACAGCAAATTAAGAATGTGTCAATAAATGGAGTATAAGATGAGCTGAAGGAAATTGTTGAGGATGGAGCCTGCGAATGAGGTGAAAGTATCAGGAGCCTTTCCTTTTAATATTGGGTTTGTGGAGAGTGGTAGACCTATAGTCTAAAGGCAAAGGGCATGTTCAGACAATAGTAGCAAGTTGCCATATTTATCAGGAATAAATGAACATCTGGAGCAGTGATTCTCAAAGTGTGGTCGCTGGACCAACAGCAGCAGCATCACCTGGGAACTTGTTAGAAATGCAAATTATTGGATCTCTCCTCTCACCTACTGAATCAGAAAAGGGGGGAGGTGGGTGGGGTGGGAACTACCAAATGAGCCTGATGTAAGGCAGTGTGGGAACGTGTGCACACAGAAAGTATTGAAGGGGACAAAGAAACGTGTGGGTTGGGAAGAGCCAAGTTTTGTCTTGAACAAAGTCTCTCTCCTCTACGTGACATCCATTTCCCTTCTCTTGACTCCACAAGGGTGGAAGAGGATAGAGTTGGAATCGGAGCCCAATAATCTGGGGGTTATTAAAGTAGTGTACATCTTCTTTAAGAAATTATCAAGATGGTACCTACTTTGTTATTTCCCCCCATATTCCTAATGAAAAACCATGGTTAATTAAAAAACAGCAAAAAAAATCTCTGCTCAGCTCAACTGCCACTAATTAGTATAATCACCTTGCACATGAAGGCCACAGAATTCTTAGGGGAGGGACACCTTTCAAATCTCAGCCTAGAGACTGTCATACAGAGTGAAGTAAGTCAGAAAGAGAAAAACAAATACCATATGCTAATGCACATATATGGAATCTAAAAAAAAAAAAAAATCTGAAGAACCTAGGGGCAGGACAGGAATAAAGATGTAGATGTAGAAAATAGACTTGAGGACATGGGGAGGGGGACGGGTAAGCTGGGATGAAGTGAGAGAGTGGCATGGACATATATACACTACCAACTGTAAAATAGATAGCTAGTGGGAAGTAGCCGCATAGCACAGGGAGATCAGCTCAGTGCTTTGTGACCACCTAGAGGGGTGGGATAGGGAGGGTGGGAGGGAGACGCAAGAGGGAGGAGATATGGGGATATATGTATATGTATAGCTGATTTACTTTATTATACAGCAGAAAATAGCACACCATTGTAAAGCAATTGTACTCTAATAAAGATGTAAAAAAAAAAAAATCTCAGCCAAAGAAACCAATAGCTCTTATCTCTTGTCCCTTAGCCTTTCCGAAGATGTTTAAATAGCTCATGGGGGTTAAGTGAGATTTTTCAAAGTATGATTTAAATGGCATTAAACTGGAATATTTCCACCTAGCCCCCAAAGATTACCTTTTCAAAAATACTGTTTGATCATTAGCACAATTGGTGTCCTCATTAATAATCTGAGCTGTCAGCATCCAGGTCCTGTTACCTTTGTGCTCTGCTGTTTACAGGCTGGTTGCAAAGAGCTCTTGCAAGTCATTGCCTAATAATCAATTTGCTTGGCTTTCCTTCTACATTCATTACATTGTCTTCAAGGGTACCCATTAGGCATGCATTTATCATTAACTCAGTGATTCAAAATGAAGGCCTTGGAACACTTCTAATTAGCTATGTGAAGTTTAGAACAAAGTTAACAGAGACCCCAGAAAACTGTTGTTTGGAGTTTCAAGCCACAGACTGCCAGCTGACAAGAAATACAAAATCAAGAGTGCAGTTTTTCTTCCCTAAAGATCTCATTGAAAAACCAAGATAAAAGGCTCGCCCTGCCACGGCCGTTTACCCTTGCAGTTGTACTGCACACAGTCACGATGTTACTTAAGGGTGCTCATAAAGAACACAGGGTGTGTGGCTGACAGGGTCTTGGTGCTCCAGCCGGGATGAATTTCTGAAGACCCAGACAAATTGATCACTAATAGATATTTGAGGGTGTGAGGTAACAGAAAAAAAAAATACATTGGTCCCTGCCCCCAGTTCCTGGCACAGAGCTCCCGAAACCCTTGTAAATTCCTTAGTGACAAGAGCACTAGGAACATCTTGTGTTCTAATGAGGTGACCCTGGGTGGGCTCCTGGAGGGCTCTGGGATGATGGCTGGTCACCAGAAAGACTGAGGCATGATTAGAAGCTTGGATTTTCAGCCTTTCCTTCCCCCACCCCAACTTCTCTAGAGAGGGGAGAAGGGTCGGAAATCGTCATGGTTAAGAATTGGCCATGACTACATGAGGAAGTCTCCATAAAATCCCAGTAGTAGGGGCTCAGTGAGCTTCCAGTTCAGTGAAAACTTCCATGTAAGGGGAGGGTGATGGACCCCTGACTCCACAGGTACAGCAGCTCTTGCACTTGTAACCCTTCCAGACCTTGTCCTGTGTATCTCTTCATCTGGATCCTTTATCATATCCTTTAATAACTGGTAAATGTGTTTCCCTAAGTTCTGTGAGCCACTCTAGCAACTTAATCAGACCCAAGGAGAGGGTTGTGGGAACTTCTAATTTGTAGCCAAGTTGGACAAAAGATGTGGGTAATCTGGGGACCTACTTCTTGTGATTGGCATCTGCAGTGGGGTGCAGCCATCTTGTGGGACTGAGCCCTACGCCTGTGGGATTTGAAACTATTTCCAGGTAGATAGTGTCAGAATTGAGTTAAACTGTAGGACACACAGCTAGTGTCATTGAGAATTGCTTAGTGAGGGAAAACCCCCCCCACATTTGATGACTAGAAGTGTCGGAAGTGTTCTGTGTAAATAGTAAAGGATACACACAGGAGGACAACTGTAGGTTTTTTCGAGACGGTATGTTTTACCATCTTATACACCCAAATATTACTTGTCTCCTCATTTAGGTTATGAGTCCCAAGTAGAGAAGAACCACTTATACTTCTTTTATACTTCCCACATTATATGCAGTGCAGTATTAGACGTATCATGGTTGTTAAACACATCCAGGAGGATGCCTGGTGCTATTGGAAGACATGTATAGGAGTGCGTGTGTCTGTGTGTTACACATGTGGTGCATATATACGTGTATATAAAGGGAGGAATTGAGGGGAAGAACTGAAGGACATTCTTAGCATTTTATGAGTGTGATAATTTTCCTTGCCCTTGACAATAGAGTATGTCAAGTGCAGAAACAGAACCAGTTTAAACAAATATCACAGATAAAAGAGTATGGATGTTGTCACTGCATCAGATGCCCTAACTTCATATACTGACTGCCAGATGGGAGGTGAGTGCCTCAAACTAACATCTGGTAATAAATATTAAAGAATGAAAACAAAAGTTAGTGAAAGCATTTTTTTTTCTTCTTGCTTTAGACCTTGCTTCAAACTAATTTCACTGTCCTCTGTAGCTTCTTATGATGTAGAATTGTATTTTCTGGGGAATTGCAGACTCTCTCTAGAAGAGCATATTAAATGATTATTCTTATCACTGAAGGCTGCTCTTTGACAGGTATGCTCAGAGGCTAAAGAGAAACACCTTTCCCTGGAGGAAATGGGAAATAAGGAGAAATAGTTCAAGATATAATTCTAATGTGTTGCAGTCCAGATATACTAGAAAAAGGTGATGAATAATTCAGGAGAAAATAAAGTACAAATTTGGAACCTTTCGTGAGCATACTAGCAATCTTAGAAAAAGAGATAAGTAGACTTGGAGAGGAATGTAGTTAGATCATTGGGTGTTGACTTAGAATTTGGTATTATTTTGTCTGAGTAGTTGGTCTGGTTCCGGTCTAGGCTGGGCATGGCTGAAGAGTGGAAACATGGACCGGATCTAGCACAGTGCAAAGCACATCTCTTCCCTTGTGCAATAATAGGGAGATCTATGATTTCTGTTTCTGTCTTTGTTATGGTGGTATTCACCTAGACAACTCTGGTATCCTTTGGTGAGATCATATCACCCACTCCCAGACTGTCTAAAACCTGACAGAAAAACTTAGGGTTGAAAAGATAATGACCTCATGACCCCAATCTCAGAGTTTAATTCTTTTTGTTCTGGTAGTGCTTTGACATTCTGGTTTCTAATCAGAATGGTTGCTCTTCTAAGCCTGTGAGACTGGCGTGGTTCTTTTTGTCTTAGCTTAGTGCTGGAGTGGAAAACCAACCTACCTGAGAGATCCTACTAGTCTTCATCAAACTCCTGCTATGTAGCTCTGTTCTAACTCATATATTGCCCCTCCCAGCCAGAACGGTCCCATCTCTACCTATAATATATTTCTTTTTTTCACCTTTCTCCTCAAATTCAGTGCTCTGTGAGAATCTCAGATTGCTTCCATTCTCCTGGATTCTTCTCGATTCAGATGGTTTGGGACTTCCCCTCTTCCCATATCATCATTAGGGCAGGTTGGAATCATTATGAGGTTGGCTGGGAACTCAGTGATGCAGAAAGTTTAAGGCCTGGAGGCTTTCTGGCTGCCTTCTTGAATGCTAGCTTCTGTTAGCCAACTGGAAATTTGACTTCAGATGCCTTGCTTTTAAGATGGCTTCAGAAATCATTATCATTCAAATTCATATTTCAGCTATCATAAAATGGCAACTTGGACAGAATTATTCTCCCAGAACACCACTGTCATGTAATCATGTACCAAAATTGTTTGCTATGAATGAAAATTTAAAGTGACTCATAAACATTCTGAAAGTCTTTCTAGTGACTCTTTCCTATATGGAATATATCCTTCTAAAGTCAGGACAGAAGGTGATACATGCAAGGATGAGCGAACAGGCTGTCTTCCTATGCTAACTCACAGTGAGAGAGAAAAAATATTTTAAAGAGAATAAAAGGGAAAATGAAAATCGAAAGAACCAGTAAAAATAAATGGGGTCTCCTTTGTGTCTTAGAGGAATATGTATCTTGTTGCTACAGGGAAACACCCTCTTGCTATTCTGGTTTTAGAGAAGCCCTCCACTTTTTTTTTTTTTTTTTTTGGTACACGGGCCTCTCACTGTTGTGGCCTCTCCCGTTGTGGAGCACAGGCTCCGGACGCACAGGCTCAGCGGCCAAGGCTCACGGGCCCAGCCGCTCTGTGGCATGTGGGATCCTCCCGGACCGGGGCACGAACCTGTGTCCCCTGCATCGGCAGGCAGACTCTCAACCACTGTGCCACCAGAGAAGCCCAGCCCTCCACTTTTTGATGGGCTGTGCTCTGAGAGTTCATTTGTAACTTGAATTTTGATGTTTGGTGAACATAACAGTATCATAAATAACCATGAGGTCCCCTGGCCTATGCACGTGAGTTCATTGAATTCATAGAGTAGCTGAAACGTTGCGTATTTGCAACATATAAAAATCTTCATGCATTTTGAGAAGAGTAAATTTAATTAAAACCAAACTGGGAAATAGGTGTAGACTTTTTAGAAATTCTAAAAAAAAACTTAGAAGTGTATTCAGGGAGCTTAGAGGTCAAAGATACTTTTCTTATTTTTATAGTTATCACATGACTTCCCTTTTCTTCGATTCAGGTATTTCTCCACTTCTGCTTTTATTTTTATAAGATATGATTAAGACCATTTCTTATTTTTGTCTTGGTTTGGAAGAATGTGAGGGAAGAGAGGAGATAAAGAATTGGAAGAGAGATTTTCTGTGGTAACTTTAAGGTGTTGGGAAGAACAAAAAAGATGATTTAAAGAATAAGACAGATATATAAGAAAAGGAATTTTTGAGATGGCCTTATCTAGATTGACAAGAGGAATGCAAAAAATTATTTTGGCTATATTGGTTTTGCTTTGCACGGTTCTGATATGCATGGATTACAGTTACCATAGCTGGTATTAAGTAAGACCAGTCCTGAAAATATGGTTCAAATTCCAGTTATCACATTAACTACCATATTAACTGTGAATAATTGCATGTGGAACAAACTTTGCTGGTAGCACAAATCACTAAGCAAATAAGAGATGCGCATCATGGTCAATGGCCAATTATTCACCTCTTCCAGAGTCTATGGTGATTGGTCCCTGACCATCTATTATTTAGTTTGTGCACAGACAGCAAGGTGTATAGGTGTGTTGCATCCTTCATCTTTGTCTCCCAGTGATGAATCCACATGCCTTTTTACAAAAATGGATAATCCAAAGAGAGAAGTGGACAATAAAGATGAAAGTGCAGTAAAGAAAAAGAAAGTGATAATGCTGGAAGAGAGGTTCAAATTGAACATAAATGGAGTTATAGATCAAAGAGCTGACCTTGGGAGTGTTGGCATTGCCACCATTTGAGAGACCACTTATGAAGCCAGAGAAACTGAGTGAAGGCCAACTTATTGACTTAAAGTGGTTGTGATAAAAGGGATGAAGATATCCTAGAGGAAGTGATACCAGTGAAAACTCTCAAAGGAACTCTCAGAGATATTTCATAACATCGAAAGTGCAAAGAGTAAAATATTGGAAACTGACCCAAACTTTGAAAGATATATGACAACTTACCAAGATATAAAAAAGAAGCCTACTCTTTTGTAGGTTACATCATGAGAAGAAGGGAAGCACTGTTCTAGGAACTCTTGATAATTTTCTTGCAAAAAAATACAAGGCTTGGGCTTCCCTGGTGGCGCAGTGGTTGAGAGTCTGCCTGCCGATGCAGAGGACACGGGTTCGTGCCCCAGTCTGGGAGGATCCCACATGCCGCGGAGCGGCTGGGCCCGTGAGCCATGGCTGCTGAGCCTGTGCGTCCAGAGCCTGTGCTCCGCAACGGGAGAGGCCACAACAGTGAGAGGCCCGCGTACCGCAAAAAAAAAAAAAAAAAAAAAAAAATACAAGGCTTTGTCAATCCCAGTCTCCCAATTTATCCTCCCCCCTTTCCTCCTTGGTAACTGTAAGTTTGTTTTCTACATCTGTGATTCTATTTCTGTTTTGTAAATAGATTCATTTGTACCATTGTTTTTAGATTCCACATATAAGCGATATCATATGATATTTGTCTTTGTCTGACTTACTGTATATAAAATACATAACTAATAAGAAAATACTGTATAGCACAGGGAACTCTACTCATACTATGTAATGACCTATATGGGAATAGAATCTAAAAAGAGTGGATATATGTATATGTATAATTGATTCAATTTGCTGTACAGCAGAAACTAACACAACATTGTAAATCAATAAATATACTCCAATAAAAATTAATTTAAAAAAATACAGGGCTTCCCTGGTGGCGCAGTGGTTGAGAGTCCGCCTGCCCATGCATGGGACACGGGTTCGTGCCCCGGTCTGGGAGGATCCCACAAGCCGCGGAGCGGCTGGGCCCGTGAGCCATGGCCGCTGAGCCTGCGCGTCCGGAGCCTGTGCGCCGCAACGGGAGAGGCCAGAGCAGTGAGAGGCCTGCGTACCGCAAAAAAAAAACAAAAAAAACAAAAAAAACAATGCTTTAATTCTCAATGTCTCTAAGGTTTCTAAATTACACGGTACTAAATATATATTATTTTTACTACTTTTCATCACTTGATACATTTATAATTGATAGTAATAAGGCTTTTAATATTTTGACAAAAATTTTTAAGGATTGAAGAACAATTACAATTTTCACTATTAAATATTAAAGATCACTCTGCACAGTATCAGCTTCACAATCACTTTTATGGTCCTGGACTACCATGCAAAGAGAGGACTGCCTGCATTCTCATTAGGAAAAAGAGACATTGAGTCAGATCTTTTACCATGCAGAAATGACATGGTCATATTGGTCCAAGACAATTTGATTGGTAATACTGAGTAATGTGGAACCCTTGCCCACAGGACATATGCAAATTAAAGTCTTGGAATTTGACTCTACCCTGAACCGACAGAGATAACATTCTACCGGAAACTAAGTTCTTAATGGCTTAGAATCACAGACACTCAGATTGGGGAAGATTATATGGTGGCAGTTTACAGATAATGAAGCTGAGGCTCCCACAGGTTTCAAGTGAAGTGACTCATTCAAGACCACATAGCTAGTTAGCGACAGAGTGTTAATACAGTGGAATATTACTAAGCCATAAAACGAAACAAAATTGAGCTATTTGTAATGAGGTGGATAGACCTAGAGTCTGTCATGCAGAGTGAAGTAAGTCAGAAAGAGAAAGACAAATACCTTATGCTAACATATATATGGAATCTAAGAAAAAAAATGTCATGAAGTACCTAGGGGTAAGACGGGAATAAAGACACAGACCTACTTGAGAATGGACTTGAGGATATGGGGAGGGGGAAGGGTAAACTGTGACAAAGTGAGAGAGTGGCATGGACATATATACACTACCAAACGTAAAATAGATAGCTAGTGGGAAGCAGCCGCATAGCACAGGGAGATCAGCTCAGTGCTTTGTGACCACCTAGAAGGGTGGGATAGGGAGGGTGGGAGGGAGGGAGATGCAAGAGGGAGGAGATAAGGGGATATATGTATATGTATTCACTTTGTTATAAAGCAGAAACTAATACACCATTGTAAAGCAATCATACTCCAATAAAGATGTGAAAAGAAAAATAATAAGAAGAACTGAGATCTGTTGACCTCTGGTCTACACCCTTGTTCACTGAAAGAGAAACAGAGTCCATTCTTTATGAGGCCACTATGGAAGGTGTTAGGTGTCTCCCGTTCATGTAGCCATGTAGATGGCTCCTGTTGACATAAATAGTGGCTGGATTGAAAATGAAAACTCCCAGTGAATTCCTCTGTTTCCTTTTAATGCTTTAGTTTAGTGTGTTTTTTTTTTTCTACCAACCTATTAGAATGCCTCAGAAGAGCATCTGAAGTAAGACTAGATTTCCCTTGACATTGTTAAATCAAGATCTTTTTCAAGGTAATCTCTTAAAAGCTATTGAAGTTGTCCCACTAGGTAAATACCTGCTGATGACTATTCTACTCACCCACTAATTCCTGAGCTTTTCTTTGCTGATTGCCTATTTAGTTTGTGTAATTTAACATTTTGGTGCCATATTTGTCTTAACTTTTCACTTTTGTTTTCTTCTCACCGCAAGCAGATAGACGAGGAAGAATGATTTGAGAATCTTTCTGCCTTGAAATTGTTGTCCTTTTTTTGTTTCTCTTTGGAAATGAAATAATTTGAAGGGAATAGAGGCGTGAATAGGGGTTGCTAATACAGATTGAGAGTTTGACTTTCGAAATTCAGTGCCAAATCACGTGTTGAAATTTCTCATGAATTCAATAATACAGTTCAACAAACACATATCATATTACCCTGTTTTGTTCTTTACAGTGTACATCACTATCGGAAGTTGTTATTTATAATGGCTCTTTACTAGCCATTTTTTTTCTTTACTAATATGTAAGCTCTGGCCTTGTCTATCTTGTTCACATGATCCTAGACTGGTGCCTAGACCATAGTAAAGCATTCAAAAATATTTATTGAATAATTATGAGATAATACCAATATAAATAAATAATAATTCATAACAAATGAGTTAAGTGCTAGGGACTGTGACATGTATTGAGGGTACAGGGATGAATGAAACACAGTTCTTGAACTAAAAGAGCCCCAATCTAGCCAGAATTGGGAGGCACTCATGAAAGGAAATATACTGCAATGCAGTAAACAAGAAAAACAGAGTTGCATGTTAAAGGAACAAAGAAAGTACAGTGGAGAGAGGGCAGCTCAGATTAGGTGTGAACTTCATTTTAAAGGAGGGCCAGGGGCTCACTCAGCAGACAAGGGGGAGGAAAGAGGAAAGGAAATTCCTGTGAAAGGAAACAAGCAAGGGCCAAGAAACAGAAAAGATCAAGATGTTTCTACAGAATTACCATTGCCTTGTGGTATTGCTGAACATAAAGTGGGAAGTGGAAAATGTCAGCAAATGCCACCAAAGTAAAACCAGGGTCAGATCAGGAAAAAGCAAGTCACAACATCAGCTAATAATTTCCCAGTTTCTTCTCAAAAAGTGTTCAGCAAGTACATGGTTGTAACGAGGTAAAAGCCATGGATTTGCCTCAACAGTTTAGTTGGGGAGACCCGAGATGAGATGAAGCTAAAAAATATAAATAACAGTGCAAATTAGCATATTCAAAATATCAAAGGGTTTCATCTTCACACTTTGCATACTCTGTTCTCTCTGCTTGACTGCTGGTATTTCCCTGCCTGGTCTATCTAGATAGGCTAAATAATCCATTTATTTACTCCAGTACTGCCCTGTTCCTCTCTACTTACCATAGCACTCCTTATGCTCTGATGCCAGTAATATCCTCATGCACGCCCTGTTCAGGCCTGAGATATCTTCCTGGAAGAGTCACTTAAGTGCCTCTGCTCTATGGCTTCTTATAACATAATCCCTAAGGACCACATTGTCAGTATTGTATGAGGGCAGTTCATTTTTGGTTTTTGTTATTTTCAAATTCCCTAAAAACATAATGTGTTCTAGATATGTTTTCTTCCTCCTATTAAACGTATGGTCAGTTCTTCTAGGTCATGGATGCATTTCTGATAGATTTCACAATGTCAGTGTATCACCAAACCCCCTCTCCCTGCTATTATTTAGCCTCAGTTCTCTGGACTATTTCCTAGAAAGTACTTCCTTGAAGCGTCTCCACTGGGACATTTTTCTGTGTGTGTGTTTATGTGTGTGTGTGTGTACATGTGTGGTTGACTTGGTGCTATCACTTGTACAACATTGTCAACCATTATGGGTCAAAATTGTGCTATATTGCATAAAGCAAATGGTAAAAAGAGACGTCTCGGTGGAGTGAACAACGCATTGCAAAATAAACTCACTGGGGAGAACAAAGTAGAGTTCTCGTTGGCTGAGAGCAGAGACAGTGTGGTTTGCTCATGCTCCTTGGCCTCTAATGGTGCAGTTGGTTCTGTTTCCCTAGTCCTCATTGGCTGAGAATATTCAGTTATACTTGTGTGTGATAACACTACCTCTAAAAAATGGTTTGTGATAGTTTACTCAATATCCACTCTCTCTTTTTATTTTAGAAACATAACTGAGCTAAATTCTGTTAGGCATTAAGCTGGATATCTCATATATTAGTTTCCCATGGCTGTTACAACGATTTTTTTACAGAGTGGCTTAAAATAACACAGATTCATTATCTTAAAGTTCTAGAGGACAGAAGCCCAAGATGGGTCTCACACAACTAAAACTGAAATCAGGGCTGCATTCTTTGGAGGCTCTCAGGGAAACCATTTCCTTGACGTCTTCAGTTTCTAGATGCTGCTTTCATTCATTAGCTCACGGCTCCTTCTTCAAACCCAGTATTGCCTCATCTTCCAGTCTCTCTCCGGCTCTCACCTCCTCTTCTGCCTCTGTCTTCCACTTTAAAGGACATTTGTGATTGCATTGGGCCCATCTGCATCATCGAAGATAATCTCTGTAAGGTCAGCTTGTTAGCAATCCTAACTCCATCGGCAACCTCATTTCCCTCTTGCCGTGTAACATACACAGTCTTAGGTTCTGGGGACTGAGATACGGACATCTTTAGTGGGGGGCATTTTTCTGTTTACTGCACCTGATTACTTAACTGTCTCTCCAATAGAAGGTGACTCTGAGAGCTATGGCTTGCCTGTTCAGTATCTCTCACTTGCTTTCTTTTTCAGTAGATACCAAGAGGTCATCAGCAGGAATTTAGAGAAAGTCATCCCTCAGAATGGGTATTGTCTGGAGGAAGGCATCTTTGAGGGAACGGAGTTTCATGTGCGTCCTGAGGATGAATATTATTTTTATAGAAACGGAACAGGGATGTGGACTGTCTAAGGAAGGAGTACAGAGGGAGAAGACGTGCAGAAGAAGGAACGTAAACAGCCTGTTTCTAGAACTATGAGCAGATTAATGACAGAAATTTGTTTTCCTAGGTACCAGGGCTCCCAGTAAAGCAGCAATGTTGTAGGATATAAATGACATTTGTAGTTACATTGCTATTTCTTCTTCATGGCTGATTGAGCTGCAATGCTGTTGGGGTTATAGAAGATGCTAGGGAGTGAAGCAAACTCTGACTCAACAACTGAGCCTTATAAGTCCCTTATTTTACTGGGGTATCGTGGGTAGGGAAAAGCAAATTCAGGGAAGGTTTATCCTTCGCCAAGGACTCAACAAGAAGTCTAAACATTGGCATTTTTTAGTTAAAGTTCCCTCCTTTCCCCAAGTTTCCAGAACAGTCACCAGATTAACATTCATTTCCGTAGCCAACAAATCTGTGACCATTGGGGCACATGTGACGCAAAGCCTGATGCAGCCCTGTGGCACTGAGGTGGAGACTGCTGATCAGATACCCCTGCATTTGCTGAAGGAAGAGACAGAGGCTTTCAGATAATAGTCTTTTGAGTAAGAACCCAGGGAGTCAGTTGACGTCTAATCACAGAAGACCCATTCCTGCTTCTACTTCCTTTTTCTCACGTCTCAACTAGATTATTGCAGTAGTTTTATAGCATCTTCCCCTGCCTTTGTGCTCATTCATTTTGTAGTAGCCAGAGCAATCTTTCAATACTTTATTTTTGGGCTTCCCTGGTGGCCCAGTGGTTGAGAATCCGCCTGCCAATGGAGGGGACATGGGTTCGAGCCGTGGTCTGGGAAGATCGAGCAGTGGTCTGGGAAGATCCCACGTGCTGCGAAGCAACTAAGCCCCTGCGCCACAACTACTGAGCCTGCGAGCCACAACTACTGAAAAAAATTAAGTATTTATTTTTTCAAAAAATAAATTTATTTATTTATTTATTTATGGCTGGGTTGTGTCTTCGCTGCTGCACATGGGCTTCTCATTGCGGTGGCTTCTCTTGTTGTGCAGCACGAGCTCTAGGCGTGCGGGCTTCAGTAGTTGTGGCTCGTGGGCCCAGTAGTTGTGGCTCGCGGGCTCTAGAGTGCAGGCTCAGTAGTTGTGGCCCACGGGCTTCGTTGCTCCACGGCATGTGGGATCTTCCAGGACCAGGGATAGAACCTGTGTTCCCTGCGTTGGCAGGCAGATTCTTAACCACTGGGCCACCAAGGAAGCCCTTCTTTCAATATTTTAAATAGGATTATTTCACACCTCATCTTACTACCATTCAAGGGCCCGCCTCTATCCTTACGATAAAGTATAAATTCTTTAGTAGTTCCTTCCATGAATAACCACCTCCTTAGCCTCAACTCTTATTATTCCCACCATCCACCATCTACTTGCATATTCCACCAGCTGTTGAATACCACCATTCATTCAACAAATAATCCATTGATCATCTGCTTTGTGCCTTTGCCTGGGCTCCTCGAGTTAAATAAACTCACCCAACAAATATCTATTCAGCATCTGCTATGTGCCTTTTCTGATGCTCCCCAGTGCTATAGAATACTTATGTCTTGCCATTGCTCTGATGAAGACCACTTTGGCCAGAATCTTGGCTAGGGCCTGACTTAGCCAGAACATACTTTATCAGTGAACTGGGCATTTTCAGAGCATTATCTCTAGGACCAACCATGAAGGGGAGAAATAGCATCAGAAAAGCAGATGGCTTGTGTAATTATGTCTGGATCAGCATAACTTCTGCTTTGATAATTCTGGCCATATTTCAGCCACTGAAGCCTGGTTCCAAGTTAGCCACGTAATTCTGGATTAGATCTGTGGATCTGGCTTTTTTTTTTCCTACCTCAACTTTTAGATCCCTAAACATCTTTTTCTTTAATTTTCTTTTATGGGTCTGGTAGCTTAACTTTTGGACACTCAAAACACAGACTATGTGATGTTATCCTAGTTTTTGAACAATAAGAGTAATTTCCCACACTGCTAAAGGCCATGTGGTCATCCCAAATCTCTCTACACCCTCCTCTGGAATGGAGCTTTATTTAGAGTACAGATTAGAATATGATTGCTCGCCTAAGAGTAATTTCCCTGTGACTTCAATGTGATATTCTGACACTGTCCTTTTTTAAACAGAGAGAAATGTGAGACATACTGCTCACCTTGTCCTATCTGAGCTCCATAAGTACCTTTTATCCCATGCCCACACAAAGGGCGTTCAGAAGCTCCATCAGTTTGAGCTTCGTAGGACATATTAATTGGGTCAGCTGCATTACTCTGATGGTTTGTCTTGGTTTCCATCTTTTGAGATGGATTTCACTGCAATTTTTGTAATCTTCCTTTGTTTACTCATTAATCCAATGTCTCTAGACTTAGCAATCCCTCAGTAGTTGTGAGTTCCACCAGCATCTTTCTAGATCATCTGGTAATTGGCATGTGTGAAGGAAAACGTTAAGTTTAGAAGGACTTTCTTTCCCATTAGTCAGGTGCTGATGGAGCTGGCAGGCTGGGTTCTTTCCATGGAGGACAGTCTTCCTTTAAGTGCAGTCAGCGTCCTGTCCATGGAGGAGTTTTTAGTATTAGTGAGGGTGGGCAATCCTCTCTCAAATGAAATAAAGGGAATCACTCGAGCTTCTCTGGGCAGGCTTCCTCGAGGGTGGCTGGCATGGGCAGGATTACACCTATCCTCAGCTAGGAACAAGATCAGTTCCTCCTCATGTACTGAAGATACCTGTAGTAGATGTCTAATATTTTATCTGTACACAACTCCCTTCCTCTGAGTAATAGCAAGTTTGATAGGAGTCACCTGCCACACAATTTAGATAAGGTAGATTAGGCATACTAAATTCAACATCCAAAGCAAACAGTCTCTGTGCCATCCAAGAACGTGTCATGGCATTAAACACTACCTTCTGTCATTGACAGATGCTTGACTGGACCTCAGGGCAGGGATCTAGATTTTCTTAAGTACGTGCATTGGGATTGACTTGCTCCAGCTGGGGCCGAAGGAAGCTTGCAGTTGCTAGAAGTCAGCTCGTGATGGCAGACAGTAACAATACTGCTACCTACGCCCTCACTCAAATGGTCAGATAGATTGATATAGTATATATAGCTATGGATTGTGAAGATTGTTTTTGGTTATGGATAATTTAAAACATTTCCTAAAATTTTGAGGTAGATTTTTAGTCCAAGCCATTGCATTACAACTTTTATAAATCTTCTTCCTCCGGCAAATAATGGTTGATGTTCTCCCCAAAATGCTATAGTCTGCTAAGGCAAAGGCTACTTTATTGCTGAGTACAGCTGAATTTTTTTGTCTGTGGACTCCCCTATGGAGAATATTAGATAGCTTTTGCATAAATCTTCATTTTTCTTAATGGAGGTTGAATATGGGCCTTAGGGATCCCTGACAAATTAGACATCATCTGTTTATACCCTTCTTCTGAATGGAACCCTTGGACTTCAGCTGTGTGGTTCCATAATGAGGTGCAGGTGCTCACAGGGATTGGCATAGCTCTCCTTAATTGCCTGTCACATGGCTAACCTAATGAAGGGGGCATCGGTGCCAGGGAGATGCATTTCAAGCAGTAGCAGCTGGCAGTTTTCTCACCCACAAACTGAGGCTGTTCTTAGGCTAAGAAGTTGGGAGATAAAATGATACGGATTCCTCTCTTTCCTTATAACTCGCTATAAGAATCTTAGGGGGGCTTCTCTGGTGGTGCAGTGGTTGAGAATCCGCCTGCCGATGCAGGGGACACGCGTTTGTGCCCGGGTCCGGGAAGATCCCACATGCCGCGGAGTGGCTAAGCCCGTGAGCCATGGCCGCTGGGCCTGTGCGTCCGGAGCCTGTGCTCTGCAACAGGAGAGGCCACAGCAGTGAGAGGCCCGCGTACCGCAAAAAGAAAAAAAAAAGAATCTTAGGGTCTGCCTTAAGTTTGTGAATAAAATAATAACGTGAATGATATATAAAATGAAAATAAGAACATAGACTGATATAAGAGACTCCTAGCTTATTCCCATTGGCTGTGTGCCCTTCACCAAACGATTACACTTTCCTGAGTCTCAGTTTTTTCATTAATAGAATGGGGATTAAAAATATCTAACTTTAGGGCTTCCCTGGTGGCACAGTGGTTGAGAGTCCGCCTGCCGATGCAGGGGACGCGGGTTTGTGTCCCGGTCCGGGAAGATCCCACATACCGCGGAGCGGCTGGGCCTGTGAGCCATGGCCGCTGAGCCTGCACGTCTGGAACCTGTGCTCCGCAACGGTAGAGGCCACGACAGTGAGAGACCCGCGCACCACGATGAAGAGTGGCCCCCGCTTGCTGCAACTAGAGAAAGCCCTCGCACAGAAACAAAGACCCAACACAGCCAAAAATAAATAAATGAATAAATTTTAAAAAAATCTAACTTTATAAGGTTGTTAGGGTTAATGATAGCCTAAATCCCACACCACGTGTAGTGGAGGACAGAGGTTCTCAAAGTGTGGGTCCTGGACCAGCAGCATCACTATCACTGGGAGCTTGCTAGAAAAGCAATTTTTACTTCTCCCTATTATCTCCCCAGACCTGTTGGAAAAAAAACTCTGTGGCCCTGCAGTCTGGCTTAACAAGCTCTCCAGGTAATTCTGATGCAGCTGAAGTTAGAGAATTACTAGTGTAAACCTTCAAAAAATAATTATGAAAATGAAGAAAAGGGAGGCAGGATTCAAAATGTTAACGTAAACACAAGAAGTCGGAAGTCAAAGTGTAATCTCTGAAAGGAGTGAGAAGAGTTGATGAGCAAGAAGAAAACAGGTAAAATATGTCCCAAATGGAGCAGTGGGATTCTAAGCACATAGCTGAGTGTCCTTGGTAGGACGGTCTCTTGAGACCCTCCTGGAATTACTGGTCAACCCATGAATACCATGTTCCCCTTGTTTACCCCTTAGCCAACGCCTGAGTTACTTTCCTTTCGTATCTAATTGCTGTCCAATCTAGCAAGCCTTCTGGAGTCTTTTTTCTTTTTCCTCCAAATAAATAATACATATACATATACATATACATATATATATATATATATATATATTTTTTTTTTTTTTTTTTTTTTGCAGTACACGAGCCTCTCACTGTTGTGGCCTCTCCCATTGCGGAGCACAGGCTCCAGACGCGCAGGCTCAGCAGCCATGGCTCACGGGCCCAGCCGCTCCGCGGCATGTGGGATCTTCCCGGACCGGGGCACGAACCCGCGTCCCCTGCATCGGCAGGCAGACTCTCAACCACTGTGCCACCAGGGAAGCCCACTTTTCTGTTTTATATGACATTCCCTTGTCACATTTTTCCCTGCTTGAACATCGTAAAACTAGTTCACATTAGAGTACTGAAGATGTTAGTGTGCTTTGTAAATACCCCAGATAATATACATGATTTGGACAAAGTGATCTTCTTCAAAAAGGACTTTAATTCTCCTATCCTCAAGTTGTGATTTTTTTTTTCAAAAGCAATTTTCTGTCATAAGCTTTGTCTTCTGATCCTACATCCAAATTTGGAAGTTTCCATTCCTTACCCTTGGGGTCATTCTCCCCAGGAGCTCTCCTCAGTACACACTTCCGAGTTGAAGGAATCCCCCATCATAATCCTTTGGAGCACAGCTTGAATCAAGGCACCAGTTGGTAAAAGGAGACTCTTCTAGAACACTTGGTGATCACTTTTGGAACTCCAACTCCTGTGGAGCAGAAGGGAGAGGGGCAGAGGTGAAACTGAGGCACCCCAAGTCAAACGGGAGGGCTGTGACGAGTCGCACAAATACAAGTTGCTTAAAGCATTCTTAGGAGAGTAAAATCTAGAATTTCTCTTATGATTCCAATTTAGAAATGGAACTTTTCTATCAGATGTGTATGCACACTCTCAATGCACATAAATACTTATTTCCCAAGGAGACACATTAGTGCTTTGTCTAAACCCCTAAAGAGGAAAATCAATCTTTTTAAAGTGCCTGTAGTTTGCAATGCCACCTCTTTTTAGTGGAGTTAGATTTTCACATTATTATGTAGAGAAGTAGAATTCCTGTCCTACCTGGTTTCTAGAAAGTAGAGCCTCAGGAAAACGATTATAGAGGGAGTAGACCTATCATTTTATTAGAGAGTTTAATCCCATGGGATGGGCAAGAGAGATAAAGGAGAGAGACAGGGCTGGTGGGTCATCATTCTCTAGAATACCTTAGGGAGATAACAATCGTTAAATGCAACCAATTGCTTAATTCCAAAGGAGAAACTGGGTCTTAGGCTCATCCACTGGAGAGAAAAAAGAAAACATGTATCTGCTGTTCCTGTATCCCACTTGTCAAAATTTACTTCACAGGGAGTTCATTTCCACATACTTTTGGATTGTGCATGTGTGGAGACTGGATGGGGTTCTGTGATGACTTTAATATTTATTTATTTATTTATTTGGCTGCATCAGGTCTTTGCTGCAGTGCGTGGCCTTCTCTCCAGTTGTGGCGGGTGGATTTTCTCTTCTCTAGTTGTGGTGCGGATTCCAGAGCGCATGCGGTCTGTAGTTGCGGCACGTGGGCTCTCCAGTTGAGGCGCACGAGCTCAATAGTTGTGGCACAAGGGCTTAGTTGCCCGACCAGGGATTGAACCAGCGTCCCCTGCATTGAAAGGTGGATTCTTTACCACTGGACCACCAGGGAAGTCCCTATGATGACTTTAATAGGCAAACTTGGGACGGGAGGCAAGAGGGGCAAGAGGCAGGGCACTGATGGCGGTGCTTATGTGAACTAGTGGAGCACAGATGTCAGTGAAGTGAGGAGAATCTAAAGTGGTCCACAGCGGTATCTGATACAGTCTCTGAATTTCCCCTGCTTCTAAAGATTGGTCTCCTTGGACTTGAGACCAATTAGGAATTAATTTATTACTATACCATGCATAATATATTTTTCCTTGCTCTCTCTCCTTCCTCCCAACCCTCCTTCTTTTTTTTCCTTTGTGTAAAAGAATGCATGTCAATATTTTTACACGTACACACACACACACGAACAACCCAAATGGTACCAAATGCATTATATGAAAAGTATTCTCTAGCCAAGTTCTACTCCCAAAAGAACCTATTTAAAAATTATTATTATTATTATTTTTTTTTTTGGTGGTACGCGGGCCTCTCACTGTTGTGGCCTCTCCCGTTGCGGAGCACAGGCTCCGGGCACACAGGCTCAGCGGCCATGGCTCACACGGGTCCAGCCGCTCCGTGGCATGTGGGATCTTCCCGGACCGGGGCATGAACCTGTGTCCCCTGCATCGGCAGGCGGACTCTCAACCACTGCGCCACCAGGGAAGCCCTTTTAAATTATTTTTAAAGAAAAAAGAATTTACCAAATTAAAAAACAAATAGCACATTGTTTAAAATTCAAACAGCAAAGAAAATGATAACAAAGAAAGTTAAAATATTACTTTGAATCCTGCCACAGAGAAATTACCCTCATTAACATTAGGTGAATAGCTTTCTAGATAACACTATAATATACAATATAATATAATATGATATGATATGATATATATAATATATAATATAGACGTGGAGATAGGTAAATATACAGTTGAGTAAGTGATAAAGTTTATTAAACAGGATAAGGCTTATTATTATTATTATTATTATTTTGTTGTTGTTGTTGTTGTTGTACGCGGGCCTCTCACTGCTGTGGCCTCTCCCGTTGCGGAGCACAGGCTCCGGACACACAGGCTCCGCGGCCATGGCTCGCGGGCCCAGCCGCTCCGCGGCATGTGGGATCCTCCGGGATCGGGGCACGAACCCGTGTCCCCCGCATCGGCAGGCGGACTCTCAACCACTGCGCCACCAGGGAAGCCCAAGGCTTATTATTTTTAATTAAATTATTACATTTAGTTTCTCTCAGTTTTAACAGAGATAAAGAAATAGAAATCTAACTGAAAGGATAGCACAAATAAATATGAGGATTTTATAAATACTCAGATAAGTATTTTTTAACCCTAAGAAATATATTTATTTTAAATACTGTAAGATCTTTCTCTGTATATAAAAATAAGAGAATGTGAAACCCAGTAAGAATTTTCAGTGATTATATTTTTTAAAACTTTATGCTTAAATTTTATACTCTACCAATTAACTCTCTACTGTGAAAGATGACAAAATTAGCACTCACATTTTTTCACCTTTTTTGTCTTTCTTCCCAGTTTTCATTGTTATATTATTATTTTTACAACTTCAAGGTTTATAACAATTATAGTCTGTTCAGTAACCATAATTCTCACACTTATGTAATCTTACCTCTATATTTGCTTCTAGGAGTTACATTTTCTGAGTTCTGGCATGCTTAGAAACATCTGCTGTCTTTATGCTTATGGACAAAACAAGTTGGATAGGATATTCTTAAATCCCTTTTTTCCCCTCAGATCTCTGTAAACTCTGCTCCGTGGTCTTCTGTATTGACTATTAAGCTAACTAAGGCTTCTTAAATCATCTTTTGGTTGACTGGATTTGTTTGTGAATGTCTTTTCTTTTTGAGGAGAGCTCTTGGACACCTTTACCTGATCTCTTTGGTATCTGAGAATGTTAAACTATTGGCTTTAAAGTTCAGGAACATCAGTGGCTATTGTTCCCCCCAAATTCAGCGCCTTTATCCTCACTTAAAGGGTTGCTTCAGTCTTCCTGTTGCAATAATTATATAACTTTGTTTATTGATTCCCAGATGCTTTGTGGTTATTAGCGCCTTAATGACATTCTCATAATAATCCTGCATAGACCATGCTGTCATCCTCACTTCATTAATCAAGAAGTTGATGTTAAGAGAGGTTAATAATTCCCAGGGTCACAGACAAGTTGTGGAGCCCAGCTGTGTATACAGTTTGTTTCCAGTGTCTCCCCTCTTTATTCCCTGCCGTACCGCCACCTTCTCCTAGATGCGGATGGTCTGGAGATGAGCCAGCATGAGGCAGTGTGAGGCATGGCCAGCATGGTGGATGGAAAGGAAAGGAAAGATGATTTGTCTTCTAAATTCTATTACCAGACATGTAAATAAAATAGTATTTCCAAGAATTCTCAAATCACAAGTAAATAATACTAGTGAAATTGGAGGATATTTCTTAGCCCTATGCCCTATGGAAGATTTCTTTTAAGGTTGACAGTTTCTTGGAATTCTCATGGCTGGCATAATGTACTTTGCTCTGTAAAATTACCATAAAAATGTCTTCTGTTTAGGAAAATTAAAGGCATTACATCAAGATCCATACTCTCATGTCAGCTTCATTATCTTGAGTCATATTTAAAAGCTGTAATATTTGATATCCATTGTTATGAACTCTCCCTTGGGATTGGTATTTAAAATATTCCTTAAACCTAATCAATTCATATGATTCTACGCTCGACCAGACTCAGTCACCTTCAGTCAAATGGTGAAGTGGTGAGCATATATGAGCAGAGTTCTGAAAAGCTAGAACAGTGACCATATTTACATGTATAAAATCTGATAAGAAAGAATGGTTTGTATATCACAAGTGAAATACACAGCCCTGGTAGATTGGGGCCCAATTCATCACTGATGGCCTCAGGGAAAAGTAGAGATATTAAATTACATGATGTGCAAAAACCAAAAGGATCTCTTTCTCACTCAGTATATTTAGAAAGGGCTGCCTGGGTCTTCAGGATGAACTTGAGGGTGGCCTGACAGTGATGAATGCTTTTCTCTGCCTGCTGTGATCTACCAGGGCACTTACCCTCTCTATTACCCCTTAGCACCTTATCAATGGGTGGCATTAATTCTTTAATAGATTACTTTCTTACTTATTGACATCCACTACTATATGTTAGCTCTGGAAGGGACCATAGTCCACCTTGTATACTTCTTGGAACATAATAGGCATTCAATAAATATTTGTTAAGTATTGTATTTCCTGTAAGTCTTGTCTTCTGAACTAAAATATAAACTATCAGAGGACAGAGTTCAAAGTTTATACTCTGAATGGTCCATTGGACCCAATAATCCTGAGCAGAAAGCAGGATCTCAAGATGATTTGTTATATTGAGTTGAATTAAATCATATGGAATATAAAAAGCTGCCTTCCTGCCTGCTGGCTCTGTGCTTCCGTAGGATTTTGTACCTGCCTTTTTTATAGCCTCTAATCAACACTATTTTAACTTTTTGTTCCTGTATCCAGCTGTCTCTCAACATTTTGTATCTTCTGAGGGAAGTATTTATTTGTCTTTTTAAAAATTCAAGTGTAGTTGATTTACAATATTGTGTTAGCTTGGATGTATAGCAAAATGATTCAGTTATAAATATATATATGTACATATTTTCAGATTATTTTACCTTATAGGTTATTACAAATTATTGAATATAGTTCCCTGTGCTATATAGTTAATCCTTGTTGCTTATCTATTTTATGTATAGTAGTATGTATCTTTCAATCCCATACTCCTAATTTATTCCTCACCCCCTCCCTTTCCCCTTTGGTAACTATAAATTTGTTTTCTATGTCTGTGAATCTGTTTCTGTTTTTGTTTTCTCCATAAAATTACATTGAACATTTTTATTTCTGGAGCTTTCCATATGGAAAAGAAAATCTTAACATTATTACATAAGGCATATTTATGCCTAAAACATGTGAGCCTACAAATTAACATAGTACTGTAAAACTTTCTAGGTCAGTTGATAGTTTGCTAATATCCCTATATGAAACAGTTTCTTAAATGTTGAGTATTCCTACAAATTATGTATTTTATCACTCAATATTTCATTGACAAACAGAAATAACATACTGATTAAATCAGCATTCTGGAGTTATAGTCTGTAATAATGATATAAATTTAAAATACTTGAAGAACATTAATTTGTATTTCATTTCAAAAGGAAAGAGTGAACACTTGGGCAATAGATACTGCATCCCTATCTAAAATTAACTGATTTGGAAGTAGTATATTCTTATGTGAACTAAGCATTAGGCTTAGTTTGAAGATCTGTAACTGCTAGACATACTTCGGAAATAAATGCCAAAGAAAGTAAAATATAAGACTGTTTTCTCTGGGATTAAATTTAAAAATATAATCTACCTATTAACCACCTTTGGTAGACCACTAGTTGCACCTACCTCAATTTTGTACTCTATTTTTTTTCCATTTTTCCCAGGCATATGACCATCTGAAATAAAAGCTATATTTTTCATCCTTGCTTGCAGTTAGGTAGGAGCATTGTGACTAAGTGTTGGCTAATGAAATTTAAGTGAGGGTGCAAACTTCTCTCTCACTGTCCTCCGTGCTGGCCAGAATGTTGATGTGAGGGATGGAGCTTGAACAGCAATCTTGGATCATAAGTTGGAAGCCAAGTGCTGAGGTTGGTAGAGCAACACAGAAACTTTGAGATACTTAACTCTGAAATTCTTTTAAGTGAGAGGGAAAACTTGTTTCTTTTTTTAAAGCCATTGTTATTTGGGGTTTTAGTTTTATGCTGCTGTATTTAATCCTAACTGATACACATTTCAATTGTTGGCATATTACTCCTTTATTAGAAATTGTAAATGAGAAATTATTTCAACACCTGAAGACCAAGATACGACAGAAGACTCCATAGGCTCAAGATATTGAGACATCCTAGAAAGAGTTTTCTGTAAAGTATATCTATTCCATGGCATGGCAATATCATTCTTCTTGAAAAAGTTTACTGGACAGACATCTTTTCTTCCATCACATATGTAAACAATTCGTGTATACTTCACTCCTTGTTTGACTTTACCTACAAATTCTACCAAACCTACATTTTTGCAAAGATTTTGGGGGCACCTAGTGCAAGAATGAGCATGATAATTTTCCACAGTGAGATGACCATTGGTATGAAAAGCTGCTGGATTTGTAAAGACTTTATCAAACACGTCATGAAAATTGGTAGCTTCTAAAACCCAACCTATGAAGACTGAATTTGCATCTGAGATAATGATGCAGTCAAGTTTATCCTTGTTCTTTCTTATAAAGTTTAGAAGTCCCACCATCCCTGGAGTGAAAGGCATTGATATCATTGCTCTTTTCATGTCATCTTCTCTTACACCTTCATCTCCCAAATACTTAAAGACTCTGCCCATAAATTCTGTCCAAAATCCTTTTTCATAAGAATCTTGTAGTTCAATAGGAAGCTTTTTCTCTGGAGCACATTGTGCAATCCAGGTGTCACTATTATCATCTATGATTGTATTGTCAAGTCAAAAACCAGCAAAATTTTCATGGTTCCAGAAACAGATTTGGGTTACCCCAATTTAGTATTTCCAAGACAATTAATCTTACTTCAACATGGAGCTTAGGTTAAACAGTCATAACAATCTTCAGTTTTAAACACCAGCCAGTTTCTAACCAACATTACTCTTACTCTATATGCAGGGGGAAAAGTCTTCTGGTTCCAAGCAAAGGAATGGAGACTTCTTAACTCCAGCATTATTATGATGGACCATCTGATAGAAAACTTTCCTCCCCATGAGGAGGTCTGTGGGTCACACACACCAAGCCCAGGCCTTGCTCTCCCACACACCTGCCAGGTCCATCCCGAAACCAGGGGTAGGGACCTAGTCGGGTGTCCTTCCCTGGGAGGCACGTGTTGGAGGCTGATGGGAGTGCCAGGCCAGGCCCGGCTGGGCCCCCAGGGCTCATCACTGACCCAGGCCAGAGGTTCACAGGCGTTCTGGCCTCAGTGCCACTCCCGCGGACTCTCCTGTTTCGTTTTGTATATAGATTCATTTGTATTATTTTTTAGATTTCACATATAAGTGATATCATATAATATTTGTCTTTGATTTTTTTTTTTTTTGGCGGTATGCAGGCCTCTCACTGTTGTGGCCTCTCCCGTTGCGGAGCACAGGCTCTGGATGCGCAGGCTCAGCGGCCATGGCTCACGGGCCTAGCCGCTCCGCGGCATGTGGGATCTTCCCGGAACGGGGCACGAACCCGTGTCCCCTGCATCGGCAGGCGGACTCTCAACCACTGCACCACCAGCGAAGCCCTGTCTTTGATTTATTTTACTTAGTACAATAAGGTCCATCCATATTGCTGCAAATGTCAGTATTTCATTCTTTTTTATGACTAAGTAATATTCCATTTTGTGTGTGTGTGTGTGTATATATATATATATATATATATACACACACACACACACATATATGTATATATATACCATATCTTCTTAAACCAATCACCTGTTGATGGGCATTTGGGTTGTTTCCATGTCTTGGGTATTGCAAAGTGCTGCTATGAACATTGTGGTATATGTATCTTTTAGAATTAGAGTTTTCGTCTTTTCTGGGTATATGCCCAGGAGTGGGATTGCTGGATCATACAGTAGCTCTATTTTTAGCTTCTTAAGGAACCTCCATACTGTTTTCCATAGTGACTGCTCCCATTTACATTCCCACCAACAGTGTAGGAGGGTTCTGTTTTGAGAGAAGTAGGGATATATCATTCTTTTTTGAATAATTTTGGATGCAGCAAATGATGAATAAAGAAAAGGAGCTAACATGCTATTAACTGGCTATTATGCCAGGCTTGTGGCTGTGCTATCTGCTTTACATATGTTAACTCAGTCCATCTTCCCAAATCCTTTGACGTTAGTAATTTAATATTCATTGTATAGTTGGCAACACTACAACTTGATCGTTTGCCCTAGATTATATATCTGGCAAGGGCCAGACCAGAGATGGAAATCTTATCTTTCCAACTCGAAAGCCCTTACCATTCTTACTCTGCTGACTCACTTTTGCATAATTTAATGAGCTAGCTAATGGGAACAGCCAAGTGGAGCTCTTCTCTCTACCCCACAGTAAAGTCTGGATACTTAGGATGCTCTCACAAGGGAATCATTTTCGTATCAAACCGATATGTTTAAGCAATACTGCTTTACTCCTGTCTATCAAGACTGCTTTATTCAAGTATATCCTTCCTAATGTTAGTAAAGTTAGGTGGAGTAGGATACCGCACCAGAGAAAATGTATGCTTTTAATATCTTTTTCAGTGAGATATATGCCAGAAAACTCAAAATCACTAAATATAGCTCACCTTACTCCACCAGCCCTCAGCCCCAGACATTAAGTGTAGACAACTTATAATAATTGGGCTGCCTCCTTTAGAAAGGTAAATCACCTTTGAGTAAAGAGGGTCACTTCCCTCAGAAGGGTGGAGATAAGGCCTCCTGCAGTCCCTGATAACAACTCCTGTTGAGAGGGGTGCTCAGTAGATCCATTGCCCAGGGAAAGGGGATGTCATAAGACTCTTGAGTTTTTGGAATTTACAAGGAAGTTGTACCCCAAGGAGAGATGGAGGAGAGTCACTATGGGTCTGTCAGGTGATGGGTGCTTTAATATACCAGCCTTTAAACCAGATTAGAGCTACTCATGGACAAAAGGAGTTTTAAGAATATCAATTTCCAGATCCTTCGTTTCCAGGTGTGTATGGATTTTATTCCCTAAAATGTATCTGCCTGAGAATTTACCTATGCTCAAAATAGTGCTCCTTCCAATTTATAAAAGAAAGGCATATTCCTCACCCATCACCATCCCAAATCTTACAAAAGTCCACAGCCTCAAGGTGTTAAAAAGATCTAGCATGTAAGGGGAAGGCTCCTTTAATAAGTAAGGCACCATAAACCCTCAGGGTTCATGTTTGTGGTAAGGTTGATAGACTTGTTAGAAAGAAAGAATTTGGGGCTGTTTTGGGATTTCTGATTTCAGATATACGGTAGAGTGGGATGGTGGGACTAATTACAATATTCATTTAGTGATTTTTCTACCCTTCAAGTATTGTCAAAGAATGCATTCCTCTGAAGGCAGAGTCCTGCAGGAGCAAAGAAAAGAGAATATCGTTAAGAAGCACTGAACCTGAAAACTGTCTTTTTTACATGTTTTAGAAGTAGGCATTTTTTTTCAGTTCTTATCAACACTTGTGATCTATAATGTGCTGGAGAGAAAAGCACCTTCTATCAGCCAAAGAATTAGAGATAGTTTTAAATGATTTGGAATGTGTTCCAGAATTACAAAAATTTCAGGTTATATTCAACAAAATCCACCAGTTAATAAATTGAAAATGTTATTTACATAATAAATAAATTGAAAATTAATTACATGAAAATATACTTATAATATTATAAAACATAGTACCAAAAATATTGTTTGAAAGATTTAATGAAATCTAATTTAATTTAATTTCCCAAAAATTTTCTAAAAATATTAAGTTATACAGGTGCCTATAAATGAAAGAATAAAAAGTGTAAATAGTATGTCTTGGTAAAATGAGGTAGGTAAGAAAACAACCTGAGTAGAAAACCCTTTTGAAAGTGCAGTGGTTTTCCATTGTTTCTTTTCAATAGCCAAGGAGTAGGATACTGAACTTTCCTTCTGTGAGGCAGCTGGATTAATTAGGAAAGAAAATGAATTTAGCTGTGTTTGCATCCTGTGTTAGGAGAGCGAGAGGTATTCTGTTACATAAATAGAGGGAGTTATCAGTTAATCCACTGGCTCTATGGAATAAGGGCTTTCTAAATATTCAGGCGTTTTGGTACCTGGTGAATACCTAATTAAGGCATTAAAGAAAAACAAATCTTTTCAATCTTTTACTCCACAAATACTTTGAATGTCGACCATGCAGAGCTTGTCCCAGACGCTGGTGGTATAGCACTGCACATTAGATACAGCCTCAGTCTACAGAGACCCCCATTCAGTGGGCAGAGTTAAGACAATGAGCAAAAGAGTAAATAAATATGATTATTTAAGACTGTGGTATTCACTATGAGGTATCTAATACAAGGAATTACGGTGAGGATTGGGTGAGGTTGGAAGGATGAATTTGACATGGGCAGTCAGAGAAGTTGAAAGCAGGGCTGAGCCCTCTGTGACATGAAGTAGCAGCTAACTGACAACCTCTAGATGAAGGGAAAAGGAAGAAACTCCTGAGGTGGGGATGAGCTTGCACACTTAGTCAGCCCTACATCTTAGATGATAAGAAGTACCTTCCATCTTAACGTTTTTTAACAATTGACACAGACGTCACAGACCCTGAGATTTCTGCATTCCATAACTTGTCTTCACTGCTCACACTGTAAGAAGTATTCTTTCTAGAATCATTATTTCTGACTTAGAAACAAAGGCATATTGTTTTATGATTTCTCTGTCTTTCCGTCACCTACAATTTTGGGATCAATGTCCTATTTCTGGCCAAACTACTTTATTCCACTTCTATAGAGAGAATGGATAGTAAAACAAACCTTTGTGAACATCGATATTTTAACTGAATAGGTTCTGGGAAGAAGAAGAATTTGAGAACCTAAAACAAAGATCTAAGTATCTGGGTAGTTGATTCTTTCCCTTGAGAAAGACCTCTTAGAAATATTTTATATCTGCTGTATTACAGCTTCCCACATACTGGAGGAATTGATTGTGGTAAACTATTGTGTCTCTACCACAAGGCAAGCTAAGACCTTGTGATGGGCTGGTGGGCAGGAAGCATCAGCCGCATATGGGCTGCGAGGAATTTTCAGTGCTTTGTGTTTGCCCCTTGCCCAGGCATGGTGGAGCGTAGTTAGCAATCCAAATCAGTGTTTAAGAGTCTGAAAAACCTCATGATGGTTCTGGACTCATAGCATCTAGGCAAGTTGATCTGGTGGGTGGGGCATTGCAGCAGGAATTTTTAGTAGTGACAAGGATCAGCTGGGTTATTTCTAACATCACAGGAAGGTGATTTTGCAGATAGAAAGGACTATTTATTAAGCAAATTTTAATTTAATATTCAAATTATTAATGTTATAAAATTCAAAACCTAGATAACAGTCCTTTAAGTGTGCATATATTTCTTAACTTCTTTTAATACATATAGCAACTTTTGAGTGGAACGTTTCTTTTTCTTTGAGAATTCCAGTGGAAATCTTGAAGTGGAAAGCAATAGAGATGTGCTGTAGTCATCTATGTGGGACTTACTAAAAAGAGAGCAAAAACTGGTCTGGGACTTTGGTCCTCACTGTCCCTTTCCATCAATTAAGGTAGGAAAATAAATTATGGAAAGATAGAATGGAGGAAATTCCTATGGGTAAAGAGGCTTTCGAATTTCCTTCTCTCTCTTATTTAACTGGTCCAAGTGAGGGGGCCTCAGAGAGTCTACTTGTAGAGGTCAAGAGTGTCTGCAAGGAGGGGACACTGGCATCTTAATCCCTGGGTGGAAGTTTGCTGAACGCAGAGAATCCACTGTGTGGTTTGTGGTAAAAGAGCTCTCTGGAGAACAGGACATGGGCGGCTAGCAGCCTGGAGGAATTCTGCAGGATGGAGGTGAGCTATATGATGACAGAGCAAGGAGAGAGCAGACACAGGAAAAAGCTCATCTACTCCCACAGTCTAGCAAGGCAAGGATGCATTTGATTCCCCATGCAGAATGAAAGTTTAGGAAACAGATAGGGCTGAAGCCAAATTGAAAGATTTTCTGCATGAAAAGTGCCTGTGGAGCAGTGCAAGCATCCTGCCCTTGTGCTGAGGTTGAAAGTAATTCACATCACCACTTGCTATGTTTCAGATAGTCTCTTTATTGACTGAATTTTCCATCGCCCCCATCCCAAATAACTGTACAGCTCTGTGGTCATCTTCTTGACAGGAATCAAAAGGGAGACCTGTAATATAGTTTCGGGTGCCCTGTAGTTTGATGCAGACTCTTAATCCAGCAGCTGACGGAGAGAGGCCAACCCACACAGGGAGAGACACAGGAATAGAAGAGTGAATATGAGGCTCTGGTCTTCATAGTTATGGTCTTCAAGACTTTTTTTCCCAGCCTGATTCCAATGTTCTGCTCTCAGAATATTCTTTTCTAATTGTAGATTTTTTGGGGGGGGGGATTGGGCTAGCAATGGTTTTGCTAGTTGTTCCTTTATAGTAGATTTATGTTGCTTATCAAGAGCTATATCAACTATTTTTCAGTTTAGTGATAAAAAATGTGATTGCTGGAATATGTCAGCATCTCTTTGGGTACAGCCTGCAAATAAACATTGCTGGGTTCTGATTGGCTAGAAGTAGAGTGTGATTCACTTGTTTTGTATATCCTATCAGTGATGAAAATCCTAGTTCTGTAAGCTAAGGTGACCACTGTGACATAAAATAATTTTGTTGTCTATTTTAACAGCACATAAACATTTTTTATTTAAAAACATCTGATAATAGCCACTTCAACAGATTCTGCCCTAAAAAATCACTTCCTCTAGAAAAGACTAAATATGTATACCTGTATATCGTATAGTTTATGGAAACCACAGCTACGTGAATAAATATGGATAGTTTCAAACGCAATAGAGTACTTTGCATTCTTATGTTAAATTTGAAAGTGGGGAACGGGAGCTGCAAAGCATTCATCAGAGCCTGTCATGGTCCTATGCAAGAGTCCCTTAAAGTATACCTATTTTTAGGACATTAAGGGAGAAATCTGGGTGGTTAATAGGTTGGTGGAAATAAGATCGGCCAATAAGGGTACTTCTTGTTGGTAGGTACCAAGAGAAACTTTACTGACTTAGAAAACCAGACCAGTTCTACACTCTGCACACTGATTGGTCCAGGCCTTGTTATATATTTCCAGATATAGCTTGGGATTGGGACAGAGTCTGGACGCAGATGGCTTATGTGATGAAATTCCTCCGTGCTGCAGACAACAAGGATTGAGAAAGAGAGGAACTATTAAACGTAAAAAAGAATTGTAGCAAGCAGCAAGCATATAGAATTAGTGAGCAAGCAAGTGACAAAGAAGATAGAAGTATAAAAGCAAATAGAATTGTAAGACTCTAGCTTGACATCATTGTTCACTTTATCAGCATGAGAGGATTGGTGCCTTTTTCCAGGTTAAAGGAGGGAAGTGAGAAGTTCCTCAACTGGGGACAATAGCTCAGTTTTTATAGACTTAAAATTTTTTTAAGTTTTTCATGAAGAAATATTTGTGGCATGGAATCTCTGTTTTGTTTAAGGTTTTGGGAGTTTCTTACACTTAAGCCATTGTATTAATCTGGAATGTATTCAACTGCAAAATACAGAAGAGCTAGTTAGCTCTAGATGAAAAACCTAAAGGAATATTTGCCAAACATAATGAGTAGTTTGGCATTAAGAGTGCAGGGTAGGGGGGTTTAATAATGACCTTGGGGACCTAGGCTTCTCTCATGTCTCTACCCCACCATACTTCGTTTGTTGGCATTTATGCCTATGCATGTTGCTTCATGGGCATTGGAAGCTGCCACGTCTCCAGGCTTCATGACTGCATTCCAGACTGAAGAACAGGCCTTTGTAATTGTCAGGCAAAGGAGAAGGGTATTGAAAGTGCAAGTTGCATTAGCCAGTCTTTAATGTTGACTCATAGCCATTCTAAGGATAACTATTATATAAGCAATTATTAGATAACACAATATGTTCTAAATTATTAATATTTCTCATCTCCCAAATATAGTAATATGGGAGCTGGTGGTTTTAGATCTTACTTGCTTTTAGCCTAATTTCTCTTAGATTCAGCCCAGTTTTTCCTATAGCCGTTAAATTCTGTTGTGCATGCCAACTCTAGTCAGTTGGATGGGCTGCCAAGACTGCCATGTAAAAATGGATTCTGAGGTTGCCCTGAGCCCTGGCAGGAAAGTAGGCCTTGATATTTGCCATGAGGGAAAATGTTTGCCCATGGGCTAAGTGTCTGTTCTTCCTTTTCTGTAAAAGCTCTTACAGAAAGGAAGGCCAAGTACACAGTCAATGAAACATGTTTCTTTAAGATTAAGAAATTTAGTCTTGGCTTCCCTGGTGGCGCAGTGGTTGAGAGTCCGCCTGCCGATGCAGGGGACACGGGTTCGTGCCCCAGTCCGGGAAGATCCCACATGCCGCGGAGCAGCTGGGCCCGTGCGCCATGGCCGCTGAGCCTGTGCATCCGGAGCCTGTGCTCCGCAACGGGAGAGGCCACAACAGTGAGAGGCCTGCGTACCGCAAAAAAAAAAAAAAAAAAAAAAAAAAAAAAGAAATTTAGTCTTTGGGGTATTATCATAACTTGTATATTCTGACTAAGTAATGTGTAAATGAGTGAAACCTGCCATGGTACTTATGTCTAAGTTTACACTATCATTCTCATAACTGGTTATCAGGTGAAACAAAGCTTTATGCCCAGAACAGCAGCTTTCAGTTGCTCTACCCGAAGATAGTTCTGCTCGAGATTATCTTTTCATCTAAATGAACATTCATATTCCCTTGTATTAATCTACTTGGGCTACCATAACAAAATATCATAGACTGCATGGTTTAAACAACAGAAATTAATTTTCTCATAGTCCTGGAGGCTGGAAAGTCTAGGATCAAGATGCTGGCAGGGTTTCACTCTGAGGCCTCCTCTCTTGTTTTGCAGGCAGCATCCATCTTGCTGTGTGCACGTGCAGAGACAGAGTGAGAGGAAAATTTCTTGTGTCTCTTCTTATAAGGACACTAATCCTACGGTGTCAGAGAGCCACCCTTATGACCTCATTTAACCTTAATTGCCTCCTTAAAGGCCCTATCTTTAAATCGTCACATTTAGGGATTAGGGCTTCAACATATGAATTTTAAGGGCTACAGTTCAGTCCATAGCATCCCTATAAGATATAATTATAGGGAAGTTACAATCCTAAAACAGAAACTGTATTTTTTTTCTAGGTTTAATAAAATATTTTTGTATTAAACTGTATCCTAAGTCCTGGTATCCTCTATCCAGAGAATGTTCGAGGTCTTTAGAAAGATTTGTGAAGAAGCATAAAAACCAACCCCAGTACACTTTTCATTAGAGTCCTATTTTTGGCCAGAATTATTCCTGAGAGGTCACCAAGAATGATAAATATCAGCAGTCCAAAGTTTAAGTTATTTTCTTCCACATAAACTTTAGTCAGTTTTATGATTTTTAACTCTTGTTTTAATTAGACATCAGAGAATATTGAAAAATTCCCTCTAATGAGCTTTTTTTTTCTTTCATGGGAGATGACTCAAATAATAGTGCTTGCCAAGTGTATATCTGCTCTTGATCAAGGAGACAATTCTGAGCTATTTAATATAATAATTAAAACAGGATATAAGCAAGGCACGTTGATAAACTGATCATTGTGATTTAATAGAAAAAATATGGAACTAGAAATTTAGCAGAAAAAAAAGTTTAACTTCTGATTGTCTCTAGTCTCCTGGGATAAATCCTAAGAAAGGAATGCCCAGTACAAAACTGGCAAGATCTTTGGATTGGAAGGCAGAAGATCTGAGTTTGAATATATCACCACTTCACTTTTCTGAGTCTCAGTTTCTTTGTGAATTGGGACAAACAATTTCTGTCTAAAAGTATGAGTATATGAGTATGTATATATTTAGACCTGGGTCAGCCATATTATTCGTATGAAATAAATTTGTATGAGATGTTAAGTCCTGTATGGGCAGATATGTGTTGAACTAATAATTGTGGCTCCAACACACTTTTGATTTTTGATTAAATACACACTAAAGAATGTTTGCTGAATGAATGAATGTGTCATAGACAAGTGACTTATCACCTTGTTGTTTTTCCTCCAATATTCAGAGTTTGCCCTAAGTGATCTTTCAGCTCTTTTTGTTTATAATAATTTGATTCACAATTCTTATGAGTTGTCTGAGGGCTCAGCTGTGAAAAATCTCATCTTAGGCAAGGCAAGGTTTGTGCCAATGGATAAGCCACTATCACCCCAAGAACATGGGCAACAATTTTCTCTTTTTGGATTTCTCCTGTCAAAATTACAGAATTAGTGCATATTTGTTGAAAGAGTGAACAAAGCCAGTCCTGTATAAAAATGTTAAGGATAAAAGAAAGTCTTTCTTTCCCCCCCTTTTACCCTCCTTTATATCCTATTTTCTAGGACAAAAGTTTGATGCGTATTTTTTCATCTCTCTCTCTCTCTCTCATTGTTTCTTTCTTATATTCAGATGAAGGGATTGATAGGTAGAACATTTTTTAATGAACTATACCAGTCAATAGGTGTATTTATAATTTATAAAGAGAGTAACAGAGAGAAAGTCCCCAAAGGCTGACTCTTCAATGTACAACTTGTTATACTATGAAACCAAAGGGTGTTTGGGGCTGGGCCTGTTGAATCAGTGTTTGCCCAGAAGGGCTCATCCTGGCGCCCTATAATTATATCTCATAGATGACAACATTATCTACATCCATCCTGAGCTGGCTTGATGATAATCAGTCTAGCTGACGTTGCTTCCTCCTTTCTAAACCCAAATCTGACATTAAACAATAAAATAGTTCAATAAAATTGTTCAGTAAGATGGGTTGGATACTCCTTGGATTCGGCATTGGGCATAGTTACTAAACAGAGCTGAGATCTGGAAATGTAGACTTCAATGAAAAAAATCCAATATGTTTCATTATTTTAACACATTTTGCTTTTTTGTGGAGGTCAGTTTCCTGCTTTTGAAACTATAGTTACAGTTCGCTTAAATCTTATCACTTTTACAAGTTTATGTCCCAACATTATCAGAAGCTGGGGATGGCTAAGGTTTTAGAGTTTTTTGTTTGTTTGTTTGTTTGTTTTTCCTTTTTGCGGTATGCGGGCCTCTCACTGTTGTGGCCTCTCCCGTTGCGGAGCACAGGCTCCGGACGCGCAGGCCCAGCGGCCATGGCTCACGGGCCCAGCCGCTCCGCGGCATATGGGATCCTCCCAGATCGGGGCACGAACCCGCATCCCCTGCATTGGCAGGCGGACTCTCAACCACTGCGCCACCAGGGAGGCCCGGTTTTAGAGTTTTTAATATGAAATTTTGTGCCTCCTCCTTCTGTTTCTCTTTGCTTTTTGTCATAGGGGCCTTAGAACTTTGCTCCTGGTGATTGAGATTAGAAATGGAGACCTGGGACATGGCTATACATCCTGCACATTCCTCAAAGCTTCACTTCTAAACATCTTTAATCATCATTTCTATATACCTTAATCATGTTCTAAAAATTCTAAAATTTTGAGATTTGAAATCCTCCACAATATATTTTTTAAAATTTTATTTATTTATTTATGGCTGTGTTGGGTCTTCGTTGCTGTGCACGGGTTTTCTCTAGTTGCAGCGATGGGGGGTTACTCTTCGTTGCGGTGCATGGGCTTCTCATTGCGGTGGCTTCTCTTGTTGCGGAGCACGGGCTCTAGGCGTGCGGGCTTCAGTAGTTGTGGCATGTGGGCTCAGTAGTTGTGGTTCATGGGCTTAGTTGCTCTGTGGCATGTGGGATCTTCCCGGACCAGGGCTCGAACCTGTGTCCCCTACGTTGGCAGGCAGATTCTTAACCACTGCGCCACCAGGGAAGCCCCACAATATTGTCTGCATCTGGATGTGGCACAAAATTTCCTAAGTTCTGATTTTATTTCTAAACTCATCACTGTGGATCCACATTGCTTATTTCTATCAAAATTTTTGCCAGTTTCTCTAGAAAGCTGAAACAGGGTAATTCTTTGCAGGGGTAGACAAAGGGTAAATGGAGACTGGTTCATGACATACTCACCCAGGTTATCCTGTGCAGAAGTCTGCAACCTCAACGTGGCTTGTGCATCCAGTTCCCATAACATCAGTTCATTCCGAGGACCTTCCTTGTTCCAAGGATTGTATGATATAAAAGCACTTAAGGGATAGGGAGTGTGGGAGGGAGGGAGACGCAAGAGGGAAGAGATATGGGAACATATGTATATGTATAACTGATTCACTTTGTTATAAAGCAGAAACTAACACACCATTGTAAAGCAATTATACTCCAATAAAGATGTAAAAAAAAAAAAGATTGACAAATGTAAAAAAAAAAAAAAGCACTTCAGCTTCTGTAAAAAAGAAAGTCGATGAGTGATATACTCTTAAGAAGCTCTGTTTTGGAAAAGGAGTAGCAAAAAGGAAAAGGAAGAACTGAATTGATCCACATAGTTAGTGACAGTCTGTATCCAATTTTGGAAAAGACAGTAGTGATATTCAGCCGGTATGTACCATAATGAGATTTCCAATATTGTAATACTTTCCTGCCTGAAGGACATTTCCCTATGGCTTTGCCTCTGGTAATTACATCTGTCTGGACAGGAAGAGGTCCTAGGGCAAAGACAGCACCTGGCTGGTGCTAGGCAAAGGGAAGAGACATTAAATCCGTCATTAAGATATTTGACTATTTTCTTCTTGAAAGGGGAAAAGCATTCCAGCACCTAAGCTGAGAGGATTGGGACAAGAGGATGTAAAGAAAGAGTAAGAGAAAATCCCAAAGACTGAGAGAAGGGGCGGGACAAATTGCTACTGATATATATATATATATCAGGGTTGCAGAGGCTTCTCTCTTCTGGGAGCGGTGTGGAAATGAAGCTTTGTGCGTTAAAATGCTCTGGAACATGCAGCCCAAGCTCCCTCTGCAGCATCTGCCCTTGTTAGATAAGTTGCAAGCATTGACCACACCGAATCTGTTCTAAAATTTTGTTATCCAACAACAATACTCATGGGGTAGCTACAGCATTTCTCAACCAGTGCTTAATACTCGGTAGCAGATTGTCAAGTGAAGCACACCACCATCTGCTGCCTCTAAGAGCGAAAAAGGCAGCTGAGACAAACCGCAGGATGCCCGCCAAGATGACTGGTGCAGCGCCTCAACCAGGTGGGCTGGCATTCAAGCAAAGCCACTTATGGGAGACTCAGAGCTTTTCACTCCGTGGTCTTGCTGCTGTCTTCTTCCTGCAACTTACCTGCTTTTTCTGGGTCACTTCTCAGTATCAAGGGTCCCTGCACAACATTCACCTGTGCATTCATTCAACCAGCATTTACTGATCTTCTATCAGATGTCAGCTGCTAGACAATGGTGAGGGATGGGTGATGCTGGGAAGTTCACTCTGATTTGCTGTTCACTGGTGAAAATGCCTGAATGACGGAGAGGGTTTTGGTGCCAAGCCAAGCTGGGTTTGCATACTTTCTCCAGTGTTGAGCAGCTCTGATATTTACTAATCCTCAGGCACATTGACCTCTCCGAGTCTCAGTTTCTTCATTTGTAAAATGAGGGCAATTGTACTTGGCCCCTCTTGTATGGTTACTGTAAGGATAACGTGACGTGTATAAAGGGCTGGGAGAGAGACTGATTCATAGCTGTGACACCATAGAAGTTTCTTTCGTTTCCTGCTGTCTTCTAATCAATACAAGAGTCCACATCTGGATATTAAATGGCATGAAGGAGAGATTCATCAACTTTAAAGTTATTCGTTTTGCCCAGAGAGTTCAAAGACATGAAGTAATTTTTGTAACTCCTGTAAGATCTCAGTTACTGTGCCATTTGAACAAATTTCTATGGAGTTGGAGGTGGCTGGTAAACACGGAAGTGAAGCAAAGAAGAGTCAATAGCCTGGGCATTTTGCCAGAGAGAGACAGGAAGAGAGAAAGTGTCTTCTAGACTTGCCTTCCTTCCTTGGTGTTATTTAATCATTGTAGCTTACTGGACTTCTCCAGTAGGCATTTATTATTGATATTAGGGCTGTTCTTTTTACTTTGCCATTCCTGGTGACACAGAACAGCTGGAAATCTGATCATAATATGCCGTTTTAAGTTCACTTAATGCTCCCTGTCTCCTAGGACCCATAAATAAAGAATCAGCGTGTTTGGAGGTTTACTTCAGAGCCTCGTCTGTCTTCTGTGTCTTTAAGTATATAAAAGCTGAACTGCAGAGTCTGCATTATTTCTGCAGTCTTTGGCCAGTAAGCCAAAGATAGTGAAGAGATTCTCCTTGAATCTAAGACCTCTCTTAGCTCTGGCTGGGTAGGGATAGAGATGTTAATCCCTGTGTTGTTGACCCTTAAGTGCCACTTCTTCACACGGATGAAGACAAAGCTTGTAGATGGTACCAGTAACAACTGTCCACAGACTTATTCCTTTGTGTGTGTGTGTGTGTGTGTGTGTGTGTAAAAATCCTGTGTTTGAGAAGGCCCTACCATATCAGAACCATATTTTTTAAAGAGAATTTTACATTTACTAGGGTTTGAGTCCTTATAAGCCAAGAGTCAGAGCCACATCCCATTTGATTCCCTTGCCATTTTCTAGCACATTTAACATAATACTTCAGAAGGAGCTTTCAAAAACAATAAGCATTAGTCTGTAATGGGCATTACATTGTTACTGACATTTCAGCCATATCCTGAGGAAAATACTTTATTACCCAGTGTTACTGGAGTTGGTAGCACAGCTACTTGTTCCATTCTTTCCGGCGTTTTCCTCGTTTGGATATCCCATTGATTTGACACTCTTTCCTAGCTCTTTGCTAGTTGACTGCTCCAGTCTTCACGCTCCTTCTAAAGAACATTCTAGAATTTATCCAGTAAAATGTCTCTTTTCCTCTTTAGCATAAACACCACTTTTACCTTCCCTTTCTGAAATTAAAGTAGGTGGAAATTTCTGCAAAGTTTTTTTTTTTTTTTTTTTTTTTCTGTAGAGTTCCTCCTCTGGGGTTCTAGTGTGCTTTCACCATCCTACACTAGCATCAGCTGGTGGCGGGAGTGGAGGGGGGCTTTTAAAAATAAAACCTTCACATGAGCCTCACCTAAGACCAACTGAATAAGAAGTTTTTGGTAAGAGGCTTTCCAGGCGCATTTAACAATGAGCCAGAGTTGGCAACAAGTGGGTTGTGCTTTCATTTTTTAATTTAACAGTTATTTATGAAGACCTTACAATGTGTTATCAATATGTCTAACTCTAGTTTTCCAGTGAAAGTGACCACTACATTTTTGGGCCAAACTACAAATCTCTGATGTGATCTCTCACCCTGCCAACTGTGAACAAGCACCTCTGTTCTCTCTGCTGAGCTCTGTGCTTTAGCCGCTGCTCTGGTTTATGTTTTGCCTGCCCTCACCACCCACTCTCAGCTGTCCCTCATCAAGACCAAGGTAGGGGATTTGTGAATATGCACATTTGTCCTCACGCAGGGTTGCGGAATTGCAAGTAAAGAAAACCTAATCAGAGTAGATAAAGCAATATTGACAAATCAAAGAAAACTTTACGGAAACCAAAATGAAGAAGCATTGTTGGGCCTTACAGGGCTCTGGAATCAGAAATTGGAGAATTGGGAGCCAGCTCACTCCCCTGTGTTTCCCTGCATATCTTGTCTTTTCTGCCACTGCTGTTTACATTTTCTTGGTCTTGGCAAGTCTCACCCAGATGCGGTTGCCCTGGCCCCAATCCCAAGTATTCAGTTTTTCTGGTTTAAATTCTCAGTAGTCAGTGACAATTTTTTCTGTTTTCCAATTCTAAATTTCAGAAAGAGAAGTGTATTTTGTTTGTATGTCTATAGCTAATCCCTTTAGCTATAACCAGGAAGAATGGGCTCCCGGGGTCTGTTTCGTCTTTACTAGTGGCTTATGAGAACACATTTTCTAAGGAGTGAAAACTGGAAGGAAAAGATTGTCATTTCTAGTAAAATTTTACACACACACAAACACATACACACCCCATGTGTACATACACAACATCCATTCATAAAAAAAATGATATATAGGTTAGGAAACTGAGGTTGAGAATCCAGCATGGCACAGAAGAAGCAGGTGACAGGACAGAGACACAGACTCTTGAACTAACTTTGCCACTAATTGCTGGTATCATTTCAGACCTCTCCCCTAACGAGTTGCCTTACTGTCTCTGAATTTCATTTTTCTCATCTGTAAATGAGATGATCCAAGGGGCTGCATGAGTGGTTGGTTATACACTTCTATCACACCTGACATTAAAAAAACAGCTTAATGACCTCCATATCCACTTTCCTCCCTACCCTAAACCAGTGGTTCTTAAACATTTTTGTTGAAGAACAAAACTCATAAATCTTAACATTTTTTTAAACTGGGGACGACCCCAAAAAGCTATTGTTCATATGGGTCATATATAATGATGTTGATTGTACTGGAAATCAGAACTGAGAGATTTAAAAAGTAATATTTATAAATTCACTAAAGAGGCACAATAACATACACATTATGTATTAGCATAAGTAACAATTTTATGAGCAGTAACTATAATTAAACAATATCTCTTTATTCCACTGGCGGTTTTTCTGGAGGCAGCAAAATTAAATGCATATATGCAATTTGATATCTTTTTCTGCATTTACCCTTTTTTATATTTTTATATTTAACATCTTATTAATTTTTTCTAACAACTTTATTGGAGTATAATTGTTTTACAATGGTGTGTTAGTTTCTGCTTTATAACAAAGTGAATCAGCTATATGTATACATATATCCCCATATCTCCTCCCTCTTGCGTCTCCCTCTCACCCTCCCCATCCCACCCCTCTAGGTGATCACAAAGCACCTAGCTGATCTCCCTGTGCTATGCGGCTGCTTCCTACTAGCTATCTATTTTACATTTGGTACTGTATGCATGTCCATTCCACTCTCTCACTTCGTCTCAGCTTACCCTTCCCCCTCCCTGTGTCCTCAAGTCCATTCTCTGCATCTGCGTCTTTATTCCTGTCCTGCCCTTAGGTTCTTCAGAACCACTTTTTTTTTTTTTCAGATTCCATACATATGTGTTAGCATACAGTATTTGTTTTCCTCTTTCTGACTTACTTCACTCTGTAAGACAGACTCTAGGTCCATCCACCTCACTACAGATAATTCAATTTCATTGCTTTTTATGGCTGTGTGATATTCCATTGTATACATGTGCCACACCTTGTTTATCTATTCATCTGTTGATGGACACTTAGGTTGCTTCCAAGTCCTGGCTATTGTAAACAGAGCTGCAATGAACATTGTGGTGCATGAATCTTTGTGAATTAAGGTTTTCTCAGGGTATATGCCCAGTAGTGGGATTGCTGGGTCATATGGTAGCTCTATTTTTAGTTTTTTAAGGAACCTCCATACTGCTCTCCATAGTGACTGTATCAATTTACATTCCCGCCAACAGTGCAAGAGGGTTCCCTTTCTCCACACCGTCTCCAGCATTTATTGTTTGTTGATTTTTTTGGGGTGGCCATTCTGCCTGGTGTGAGGTGATACCTCATTGTAGTTTGATTTGCATTTCTCTAATGATTAGTGATGTGGAGCATTCTTTCACGTGTTTGTTGGAAATCTGTATATCTTCTTTGGAGAAATGTCTATTTAGGTCTTCTGCCCATTTTTGGACTGGGTTGTTTGTTTTTTTGATATTGAGTCACATGAGCTGCTTGTAAATTTTGGAGATTAATCCTTTGTCAGTTGCTTCATTTGCAAATATTTTCTCCCATTCTCAGCATTGTCTTTTTGCCTTCTTTATGGTTTCCTTTGCTGTGCAAAAGCCTTTAAGTTTCATTAGGTCCCATTGGTTTACTTTTGTTTTTATTTGCATTCCTCTATGAGGTGGGTCCAAAAGGATCTTGCTGTGATTTATGTCATAGAATGTTCTGCCTATGTTTTCCTCTAAGAGTTTGATAGTGTCTGGCCTTACATTTAGGTCTTTAATGCATTTTGAGTTTAATTTTGTGTATGGTGTTAGGGGGTGTTCTAACTTCATTTTTATACATGTAGCTGTCCAGTTTTTCCAGCACCACTTATTGAAAAGGCTGTCTTTTCGTCATTGTATGTTCTTGCCTCCTTTATCAAAAATAAGGTGACCATATGTTCATGGGTTTATCTCTGGGCTTTCTCTCCTGTTCCACTGATCTATATTTCTCTTTTTGTGCCAGTACCATACTGGCTTGATTACTGTAGCTTTGTAGTATAGTCTGAAGTGCAGGAGTCTGATTCTTCCAGATCCGTTTTTCTTTCTCAAGATTGCTTTGGCTATTCGGGATCTTTTATGTTTCCATACAAATTTTGAAGTTTTTTGTTCTAGTTCTGTGAAAAATGCCATTGGTAGTTTGATAGGGATTGCATTGAATCTGTAGATTGCTTTGGATAGTAGAGTCATTTTCACAATGTCGAATCTTCCAATCCAAGAACATGGTATATTTCTCCATCTATTTCTCTCATCTTTAAATTTCTTTCATCATTGTCTTATAGTTTTCTCCTTACAGGCCTTTTGTCTCCTTAGGTAGGTTTATTCCTAGGTATTTTATTTTTTTGTTGCAGGGGTAAATGGGAGTGTTTCCTTAATTTCTCTTTCAGATTTTTCATCATTAGTATATAGGAATGCAAGAGATTTCTGTGCATTACTTTTGTATCCTGCTACTTTACCAAATTTGTTGATTAGCTCTAGTAGTTTTCTTGTAGTATCTTTAGGATTCTCTATATGTAGTATCATGTCATCTGCAAACAGTGACAGTTTTACTTCTTCTTTTCTGATTTGGATTCCTTTTATTTATTTTTCTTCTCTGATTGCTGTGGCTAAAACTTCCAAAACTATGTTGAATAATAGTGGTGAGAGCAGACAACCTTGTCTTGTTCCTGATCTTAGTGGAAATGACTTCAGTTTTTCACCATTGAGAGCAATTTTGGTTGTGGGTTTGTCATATATTGCCTTTATTATGTTGAGGTAAGTTCCCTCTATGCCCACAGTCTGGAGGGTTTTTATCATAAATGGGTGTTGGATTTTGTCGAAAGCTTTCTCTGCATCTATTGAGATGATCATATGGTTTTTCTCTTTCAGTTTGTTAATATGTTTTATCACATTGATTGATTTATGTATATTGAAGAATATTTGCATTCCTGGGATAAACCCCACTTGATCATGGTGTATGATCCTTTTAATGTGCTGTTGGATTCTGTTTGCTAGTATTCTGTTGACGATTTTTGCATCTATGTTCATCAGTGATATTGGCCTGTAGTTTTCTTTGTGACATCTTTGTCTGATTTTGGTACCAGGATGATGTTGGCCTCGTAGAATGAGTTTGGGAGTGTTCCTCCCTCTGCTATATTTTGGAAGAGTTTGAGAAGGATAGGTGTTAGCTCTTCTCTAAATGTTTGATAGAATTCCTAGGCTTTTGTTTGTTGGAAGATTTTTAATCACAGTCTCAATTTCAGTGCTTGTGATTGGTCTGTTTATATTTTCTATTTCTTTCTGGTTCAGTCTCAGAAGGTTGTGTTTTTCCAAGAATTTGTCTATTTCTTCCAGGTTGTCCATAGTATTGGCATAGAGTTGCTTGTAGTAATCTCTCATGATCCTTTGTATTTCTGCAGTGTCAGTTGTTACTTCTCCTTTTTCATTTCTAATTCTATTGATTTGAGTCTTCCTTTTTTTTTGATGAGTGTGCCTAATGGTTTATTAATTTTGTTTATCTTCTCAAAGATACAGCTTTTAGTTTTATTGATCTTTGCTACTGTTTCCTTCATTTCTTTTTCATTTATTTCTGATGTGATCTTTATGATTTCTTTCCTTGTGCTAACTTTGGGGGTTTTTTTTTTTGTTGTTGTTCTTCTTTCTCTGACTGCTTTAGGTGTAAGGTTAGGTTGTTTATTTGAGATGTTCTTGTTTTTTGAGCTAGAACTGTATTGCTGTGAATTTCCCTCTTAGAACTGCTTTTGCTGCATCCCATAGGTTTTGGGTCGTCGTGTATTCATTGTCATTTATTTGTAGGTAGTTTTGATTTCCTCTATGCTTTCTTCAGTGATCTCTTGGTTATTAAGTAGTGTATTGTTTAGCATCCACGTGTTTTTATTTTTTACTGATATTTTCCTGTAATTGATATCTAGTCTCATAGCATTGTGGTCACAAAAGACACTTGATATCATTTCAGTTTTCTTAAATTTACCAAGGCTTGATTTGTGACCCAAGATATGATCTATCCTGGAGAATGTTCCATGAGCACTTGAAAAAAATGTGTATTCTGTTGTTTTTGGATGGAATGTCCTATAAATATCAATTAAGTCCATCTTGTTTAATGTATCATTTAAAGCTTGTGTTTCCTTATTTATTTTAATTTTGGGTGATCTGTCCATTGGTGAAAGTGGGGTGTTAAATTCCCCTACTATGATTGTGTTACTGTCGATTTCCCCTTTTATGGCTGTTAGCATTTGTCTTATGTATTGTGGTGCTCCTATGTTGCGTGCATAAATATTTACAATCGTTATATCTTCTCCTTGGATTGATCCCTTGATCATTATGTCGTGTCCTTCTTTGTCTCTTGTAATAGTCTTTATTTTAAAGTCTATTTTGTCTCATATGAGAATTGCTACTCCAACTTTCTTTTGATTTCCATTTGCATGGAATATCTTTTTCCCTCCCCTCACTTTCAGTCTGTATGTGTCCCTAGGTCTGAATTGGGTCTCCTGTATACAGCATATATATGGGTCTTTTTTTTGTATCCAATCAGCCAGTCTGTGTCTTTTGGTTGGAGCATTTATTCCATTTACATTTACGGTAATTATCGATATGTATGTTCCTATTACCATTTTCTTAATTGTTTTGGGTTTGTTATTGCAGGTCTTTTTCGACTCTTGTGCTTCCTGCCTAGAGAATTTCTTTTAGCATTTGTTGTAAAGCTGGTTTGGTTGTTCTGAATTCTCTTAGCTTTTGCTTGTCTGTAAAGGTTTTAATTTCTCTGTCAACTCTGAATGAGATCCTTGCTGGGTAGAGTAATCTTGGTTGTAGGTTTTTCCCTTTCACCACTTTGAATATGTCCTGCCACTCCCTTCTGGCTTGCAGAATTTCTGCTGAAAGATCAGCTGTTAACCTTATGGGGATTCCCTTGTATGTCATTTGTTGTTTTTCCCTTGCTGCTTTTAACATTTTTTCTTTGTATTTAATTTTTGAAAGTTTGATTAATATGTCTTGGCAAGTTTCTCCTTGGATTTATCCTGTATGGGACTCTCTGTGCTTCCTGGAGTTGACTGACTATTTCTTTTCCCATATTAGGGAAGTTTTCAACTATAATCTCTTCAAATATTTTCTAAGTCCCTTTCTTTTTCTCTTCTTCCTCTGGGACCCCTATAATTCGAATGTTGGTGCATTTAATGTTGTCCCAGAGGTCTCTGAGACTGTCCTCAATTCTTTTCATTCTTTTTTCTTTATTCTGCTCCATGGTAGTTATTTCCACTATTTTATCTTCCAGGTCACTTATCCATTCTTCTGCCTCAGTTATTCTGCTATTGATTCTTTCTAGAGAATTTTAAATTTCATTTATTTTGTTGTTCATCATTGTTTGTTTGCTCTTTACTTCTAGGTGCTTGTTAAATATTTCTTTTATTTTCCACATTGTATTTCCAAAATTTTGGATCATCTTTATTATCATTACTCTGAGTTCCTTTTAAGGTAGACTGCCTATGTCCTCTTCATTTGTTTGGTCTGGTGGGTTTTTATCTTGCTCCTTCATCTACTGTGTGTTTTTGTATCTTCTCATTTTGCTTAATTTACTGCGTTTGGGGTCTCCGTTTCACAGGCTGCAGGTTCGTAGTTCCTGTTGTTTTTGGTGTCTGCCCCTTGTGGCTAAGGTTCGTTTAGTGTCTTATGTAGGCTTCCTGTGGAGGGGAGTGGTGCCTGTGTTCTGGTGGATGAGGCTGGATCTTTTCTTTCTGGTTGGCAGGACCTCCTTCGGTGGTGTGTTTTGGCTTGTCTCTGACCTTATTATGATTTTAGGCAGCCTTTCTGCTAATGGGTGGCGTTGTGTTCCTGTCTTGCTAGTTGTTTGGCATAGGGTGTCCAGCACTGTAGTTTGCTGGTCATTGAGTGGACCTGGGTCTTAGCGTTAAATGGAGATCTCTGGGAGAGCTTTCGCCATTTGATATTATGTGGAGCCGGAGGTCTCTGGGGGACCTATATCCTGAACTCGGCTCTCCCACATCAGATGCACAGGCCTGACACCTGGCCGGAGCACCAGGACCCTGTCAGCCACACAGCTCAGAAGAAAAGAGAGAAAAAAAGAAAGAAAAAAAGAGAAAATAAAATAAAATTAAATTAAAATTAAAAATAATTATTAAATATAAAAATATAAGAAGTAATAAAAAAGAATAAAAAAGAAAGAAAGAAAGAAAGAAGAGAGTAACCAAAGCAGAAAACAAATCCACCAGTGATAACAAGCACAAAAACAATACAAAAAACCCCAAATAACGGACAGACAGAACCCTAGGACAAATCGTAAAAACAAAGCTATACAGACAAAATCACACAAAGAAACATACACATACACACTGACAAAAGGAGAAAAAGGGAAGGAAACATATATCTATATATATATATATATATAAAAAGCGGAAGAGAGCAACCAGGTCAGTAAACAAATCTATCAATGATAAGCAACTGTAAATACTAAACGAAGATAAACATAAAATCAGGAACAAATTATAGAAGCAGAAAGCAAACCCCAAGTCTACAGTTGCTCCCACAGTCCACTGCCTCAATTTTTGGATGATTCGTTGACTCTTCAGGTATTCCACAGCTGCAGGTACATCAAGTTGATTGTGAAGATTTAATCCACTGCTCCTGAGGCTGCTGGGAGAGATTTCCCTTTCTCTTCTTTTTTCGCAGGGCTCCTGAGGTTCAGCTTTGGATTCAGTACCGCCTCTGCGTATAGGTTGCCTGAGGGCGTCTGTTCTTCAGACAGGACGGGGTTAAAGGAGCCGCTGATTCGGGGGCTCTGGCTCACTCGGGCTGGGGGGAGGGAGGGGCACGGAGTGCTGGGCGAGCCTGCGGCGGCAGAGGCCGGCAAGACGTTGCACCAGTCTGAGGCGCGCCGTGCGTTCTCCCGGGGAAGTTGTCCCTGGATCACGGGACCCTGGCAGTGGCGTGCTGCACAGGCTCTGGGAGGGGAGGTGTGGATAGTGACCTGTGCTTGCACATGGGCTTCTTCGTGCCGGCAGCAGCAGCCCCAGTGTCCCACGCCTGTCTCTGGGGTCCGAGCTTTTAGCCGCGGCTCGCGCCCGTCTCTGGAGCTCCTTTAAGCAGCGCTCTTAATCCCCTCCCGTCACGCACCAGGAAACAAAGAGGGAAGAAAAAGTCTCTTGCCTCTTCGGCAGGTCCAGACTTTTCCCCGGACTCCCTCCCGGCCAGCTGTGGCGCACTAGCCCCCTTCATGCTGTGTTCACGCCGCCAACCCCAGTCCTCTCCCTGCGCTCCGACCGAAACCCGAGCCTCAGCTCCCAGCCCCGCCCACCCCGGCGGCCGAGCAGACAAGACTCTCGGGCTGGTGAGTGCCGGTCGGCACCGATCCTCTGTGCGGGAATCTCTCCGCTTTGCCCTCCGCACCCCTGTGGCTGTGCTCTCCTCCGCGGCTCCGAAGCTTCCCACCTCCGCCACCCGCAGTCTCCGCCCGCGAAGGGGCTTCTAGTGTGTGGAAACCTTTCCTCCTTCACGGCTCCCTCCCACTGGTGCAGGTCCCGTCCCTATCCTTTGTCTCTGTTTATTCTTTTTTCTTTTGCCCTACCCAGGTACGTGGGGGAGTTTCTTGCCTTTTGGGGGGTCTGGGGTCTTCTGCCAGCGTTCAGTAGGTGTTCTGTAGGAGTTGTTCCACGTGTAGCTGTATTTCTGATGTATTTGTGGGGAGGAAGGTGATCTCCGTGTCTTACTCCTCTGCCATCTTGAAGGTCTCCCCTGCCCTTTTTTATATTTTAAAGGAGAACTGAAATGTCTTAAACACTTAAGTGAGTAGTATGGACATTTTAGGCCATCTCTGAGAATGGAGTGAGAACTTGAAGCTCTGGTGATCTTAAACCATGCCATGTAGGGTGCTGGTCTTCTACCAAGTTGACCTTAGTATTCATCCAAAAGCACTCTTTAGAATTACTTCTGTGGCCTTTTCAACTGGACCCTTATTCCTCTAGTACATCTATTTTATTTTATTATTTTTTTCTATTTTGAAAAACAGCTATCTGTTTTTTGTAGCTCATAAGCAAAGGATCAGGCCATTTATTTTCTTTTGCTTTTTTGTTTTTAAATTGCATTATAATTGACTTACAATATTATATTAGTTTCAGGTGTATAACCTAGTGATTCGATGTAAAAAACCCGATTATAAAATGGGCAGCAGACCTGAATAGGCATTCCTCTAATACATCTTTTTGTTTATCTTGGGCCCACTATGCTCAATTCTTCTCTGTAGCTCTTTAAACCCTTAACCTTTTATTACTCTTCTCTAGCCCAGTCCCCTGCCTCTTTCATTCTCAACAGAATATGCTGACTTGGAATCTGTTCATGTACTTCAAGTTCTCACTTTGATACAGAGACACGTCTGCAACTGACTTTCCATGAGCTTCTTTCTTTCCAATCTCACTGGAAATAGAAAGCTCATCCTCATATAAAATGATCTTGCCACCAGTAACCTTAACCCCATCCCCTCAGATTTCCTCTGAAAATTGCTGCATTACTTTTTACTGTTTCTTTCTGCTTTTCTACCTGACGAACTCTCATGTCTCACCTTTGATGATTCAGCTCATGTGGCATGTTCTCTCAGAAGCCTTCTTTGACCACATAATCTCAGAGCTGGTTGCACCATATTTGACACCACCATTCGACCTTGTCTCCCCCATATTTGAATGTGAGCTCAATGAAGAGGATTATTATTGCTCTCTTTTATACTGCTAGTGCCTAGCATGTTGTTTATACCATAGTAGGTACACAAAATATTTTCTCTATCAACCAATGAATGCTTTAACTATTGTGTTGGAAGCTGTTAGAATTCAAGCAATTCTTCGATAAAAAATGTCTCAGTGGGAAACATCTTTTTAGGATATTTTTATTCTAAGTTATTGCATTGTTTAATTCTTAGGGGCACAAAAGGAACTAACACTAATATTGAACTGGCTTACCACCTAATTACAATAAACTTTCATACTATAAAAACAAGAATACTGTAGAAGAAACTTTTTTTTTGCAAAATTTAGAATAAAACACAGCTTCTTTGGTGTGGCTGCCTCCTTTTTTAACTGTTACTGCAGACACTGTGTATTTTGCTTAAATTTTCTAATAAGCTCAGTACCACATCTGCTGTTTGGTTCCCATACTGACTTATATCTGATATATTGGTTAGGGGGAGAGGATAGAAAGATTTAATATTCTTTTTAGAGAAAAGAAAAATGTAGTAGTTGCTATAGACTTCATGATTTAATAGTAATAATAAGTTTTATTTACATGGTGCTATTACCTTGTCCAGGTGCGTATCTCTCCTCTTCACAGCTAAGTTTCATAAGAGTGGTTTATATTCTCCATGTCTATTTTCTCACCTTTTATTCACCTTTGACCCACTGAAATCTGATGTCTCTTCTATCATTCCACCGAAAGTGCTCTGAGCAAAGTTAAATGTGACTTATTTATTTGTAAACTTAATGAACAGACTTTGTTTTACCGTCAGTTTATTAACATACAATTATTGATCTTCTTTGTGTATAGCACGCACTAAAGTATTTCATGGTATATGAAGAATTTTGAACTCTAATCATATTGCTCAAAGAACTTATGGGCAAATTAATAGACATAAAGTAATACAGAAGTAAGTTAGTGAAAAAAATCAGAATGTAGATTAATATCATAAAAGAGGCAAAGATAAAATGTGAGGAGGAAGAGGTCAGCTTTATTTGGGCAAATCAGGAAGAAAAATAGAGGAAAGAGAGCATTTTAGACAACCATGGAAGGATGTGTAATGACTGGGAATGGAAGGGAGGGAATACCATTAGCCTTTCCCCAATCTTTTTGCAGAAGTTCAAAAGTAGTGCTTTTAGCTTTGATTTTAAGATCCTCCTGGAATGGTGCAATGGCTAGGATGAAAGAGGAGATATTTTGAACTTGGGTCCTTTAATAGCACACCCCAAAGATTACAAACATTTCACTTGTTTTAAGGTTTCTGCTTGGATTTATTCCGGAAGACTTGTCTTCTAGACAATAATTTTGTTGAGATAGAACAAAATTTCCAAGTGAGCGCTTTGTTCTCTTATAGAATATTTGAAATGCTGAAGTTACAGACCACAACTGCTATGGCACCTCTTTCTTGCTGCACACATGGAAGTTAGTCCCCCGAGTTGGACACTACCTACTGTTGAAGATATCTGTTTACTGTCTGTTTACAGTGTGAAAGAAAGGGGACTGTGTCCTGGAACTCAAAGATTCCACACTCTTTTTATGGGGGGTATGGGGCCTGCAGTGGGTTCCAGGTCTGAGTGCCTGCCAAAGCCCTCTACATAATAATACTGATTGCTTTATTGTGCTCATCGATTATCTGTCTTGAATGTGAACTCCTTGCAGGTCATACATGTTGGGACTGACCTCAGAACAGGAAGGATTCAGAAGAGGAGGAATGGGTGAGCAGGGAGCTATAGTCAAACTTCCAGATAGTCAGATCCTGGAACTTTAGAATAGTGTAGTGTGGCTTGGGGGACTATTGTCACTAATAGCTGAACTGGGTGAAGTAGTCTGTTCCTTGGTGTCCGGGGATCTAGAATACAGTGGATTTTACATATGTATTTCTGTCTTCACAATGATTTGTGACTTTGGTCATAGAATTTATTGAAGGCATTTGTCAGCAATTGAGGAGCAGAAATTGTTATGCTTACACGAGGCGTTACCTCCAGTGTTTATTTCTATCCTATGTATTCATGGAAACATTTGTATATAGAACTGGACATTTCTATAGCACTTTTGGGCGTCCTGTTTGCTGAATTATTTCAACTAGAGAACTAGGGGTGAGGAGAGCTCCAAAAATCTCTCATGAAGGAATCGTGGCTGTCTCTTTTTGTGTTCTATAAATTTAGGGTTTGGGTCATATTTTCAGCTGGCAGTTTGCAAAGAGAGTTATTCTACAAAACATAAATGTCACCATTAAAAATGAAAGCAAAAGACTGAATGACAGGGCTTCCCTGGTGGCGCAGTGGTTGAGAGTCCGCCTGCCGATGCAGGGGATGTGGGTTCGTGCCCTGGTCCGGGAAGATCCCACATGGTGTGGAGCGGCTGGGCCCGTGAGCCTTGGCTGCTGAGCCTGCGCGTCCGGAGCCTGTGCTCTGCAATGGGAGAGGCCACAGCAGTGAGAGGCCCGCATATCCCAAAAAAAAAAAAAAAAGAAGGACTCTCCATCAGCCTGAGTTCTGTTATGTGGGAAGAGCCTCCCTGCCAATCTTCTGTTGATATACAGCATCATGAGAAATAAACCTTCATTATTTTAAGCGCCTGAGATTTTGAGGTTATTTATTATTGCAGCATAACCTTGTCTATCTTGACTGATTCATCTAGTTTCTAGGAAAGATCAATTCTTAAAGACAGTGAAGGCCAGAATGAGGCCACTGACATCAACCTGAGTGAATTCAGGGAACAATCTGAAGATGAGCAGATATAAGAAGCAGATTCCATTTATGGAGAAAGAAGAAGCAGGCAGAAATTAGGTGAGGGCCTTAAGTTCCAAGTCAATGAAGCTGACGATTTGAAATTACCTTCCAGTTCTAGTAAGCAATGCAAATGATTCTGTGGACAGGTCAAGCAGAAGTCTGAGACATACACAGTGGGTGTTAAGATGGTTAAAATGGAGGTGGTTTCCTTTATGGTTACTTAGGAACTTGAATTTTCTATAGTGGAATCCAAATATCAAGGAAACGGCCTAACATACTTTCAGATATCATTCTCATTGACTAAGGCTTGGGGCTTGCCTAAGCTTTCAGTTGGTAGATCATCACTGTGATGTGGTTAGGGGTAGACCAGACAAGGCGTGAAACAAAGAGAGAGAATGTAGTGGAGTCTATTTGATAATGTGATCATGTTTTTTCTAAAAAAGATATTTTCATTAAGTCAATTCTAGATTTCTATTTCCCAGATCAAACAGTAGCTGTTCAAGGAACATCATGGGTTATATTTTCTAAAATTAGTAGCCATCTTCCTTATTATTTTGTGGAGAGGGTGGAAGGGACTCACTTCTAATTTTCCACAAACCGTGGAACCTGGAAATAAAATATTTTTATATGATTATTGTTAGTGTTGGTTAAATCTGAAATTGGTCCTTTGGATTAAATTTCCTAAAATGTCTAGTTCACGATGATTCACTATACAGTGCTTTCTGAGTAAATCTAAACATTAGAAAAAAAATCCTACTACACGAAAAACTCTGATGGAAATTTACAGCTGTTTCACACTGAATATATTTAACCAAAGATGTCCCAATTAGAATAATTGTATATGAATTTATCCTCATTAAACAGTACTTATAATTTTCTAGCCTTTGGCTAACTTTTTGAAAATCTCTATCTTCTCTGATTGTCATTCCAATTGAACATATTAAGATAGCAAATTTCACAGAATTATGAAAAATCTATATATTTGAAATAGAAGTTTAAAACTTACTATGGTTTTCATTTTTTAAAAAATTCTTGAAAAGATAATGTAACTGAAAGGAAAAACAATACCCAAAATGGGACTTAGGTCATATATTTTGTTCTGAACAATTGATTTTTCTTTGGACTTAATGTTTGATATAATGATAGGCTGTGAGACGTGGAAAGGGAGTATATGATGTATACTATCAACCTTTTCTTTTCATGTGTGTCTTCTCCTTTTATTTGTAATATTCAACATTGGGAGAGGATTTTAGGTGGCTTCTGGCCACTTACCTATAGATGGTAATGCCAATGTATTTTTTACATTCTAACCACCATCCAAGTGGGGATGGGAGAAAAGTTTGAAAACTTGTGGGAAAAGAGTGAAGTCTCATGTGACTTAGTGGTTGCACTTTAGCTGCCCATGCTTTCTTTGTGGTAGACATGTAAGTGTTTACTCTCTCATTGTGCTTGATTAAGAGTCCTTGGGGTATTAATGGTTCCTCCCATACTGTGTAGTTCTCTGATGTGGATGAAGAACTCTGTCTAAACTTATACCCTGCCCCTCTGGATACCTCCATCACCACGACCCCCATTCTCCCTGAACTTCCTAGATAATTTGGTTTGGAGTTTCCTCAGATATCTAGTTACCAAGTGTTATCTAAGAAAGAGGAGCTGAGTCAACCCTACTTGTGTGGGATACTCATTTCTTCCGAGATGAGCAGACTGCTAACTTCATGTTTAAAGCTTCCTGGGTTTGTTCACTGGTTCACATACTTTGTATTTTTTTTTACTTCATTAACATCTTCCCTTCTTTTTATTATTTTCTCCCCTATACTGTATTTGAGCTTATTTTACCATTCTTTCACAACTCTTTGAGATCGACATTTAGCTTATTAATTGTTAATTTTGTGCCTTTTCGCATTTCTAATATATGCAGTTCCTTCTGAATATTGACTTGGCTACATCCCACAAATCTGATATATTTAAAAATTATTTTCAAATTCAAAATGTTTAAAAATTTTAATATAAATTCTTCTTTAACTTAATGGATTATTTGAAGTATCCTGTCCAATAAAAATATAGTGTGAGCCACAAAGGCAGCCACAGTTGTGATTTAAAATTTTAAACTTTGAATCACAAGATTTCTTAGTCCTTTGGTTGTGCTCACTGTGATGCCTTGACACTGGTACCCCAGACTCTTGGACGTGGCCTTGTCCTGTTTCTTATTAGCTCCATCGTTTTGCCCATGATCTTGTTAATTCCTTTAACACTCCTGCCATTAACCTTTTTGGATTCAGAGTGTCTGATTTTGATTCTGTCAAATCCTTACCTCCACTGTGCTGCAAGAACTATCACCCTCTGAAACTCAGGCATCCTCAATCATTTGGAGACTCCTGTACAGAATATTTAGATCCCTTTTCCATTTCAGAATAAGAAATATATATATATATATATATATATATATATATATATATATATATATATATATATATATATATTTTTTTTTTTTTTTTGGTGGTATGCGGGCCTCTCACTGTTGTGGCCTCCCCCGTTGCGGAGCACAGGCTCCGGATGCGCAGGCTCCGTATGCGCAGGCCCAGCGGCCACGGCTCACGGGCCCAGCCGCTCCGCGGCATATGGGATCCTCCCAGACCGGGGCACGAACCCGTATCCCCTGCATCGGCAGGCGGACTCTCAACCACTGCGCCACCAGGGAGGCCCAGAAATATATTTTTAATCATGTATAAATTATATTATGTCACAAAAGTTACTAGTTTATTCCTTCTCATGCTAGAGTTTATCTGTAATGTTCTTGGCCTACTGATAAAGCTTCCTGAAAGCTTCATGCAGTTTAATTTTATAAACTTGGCATTTCACCAGCAGGATATGTTTCTGATGAGTAAAAAGTGTTGGTTTTCAAAACTACATGAGACGTACACACTCAGTCTAAGCCACATCTACTAGTTTATAATACGCATTGGAAAATCATTTCCTCCATTAAGTCAAGCCTGCTCGATCTCTCATTTCCAGCTAGGATAAGTTCATCTTAGCGCTAATGTGACAGTCAGGACTGGTGACTCTACAGAAGTTTTTTTCCACAACTATTTATGATTTATTTGCCTACAGTGTTCTTTGGAACAGAGAAGCAACTATTTGGGAAGTTGGACAGGCATGAGCTAACTACCAGTCTGTCCCCCAAAATAAAAACAAATATGGCATCAAGGAAATAGATGGTTAAACATAAAAAAGAAAGGAAAAAAGAAACCATTTTTTTTTGCTTTGACACAACTTCCAATAACTATTGTATTTGAAAACTTCTTAATATATCATAGGCTTTCTCCCAGCTTACAGAAGATTCAGTGTCTTGGCTGATGGTTACTGCAGAATTTCTGAAATATTGATAGAGAAGGGCCGTCCTTTACAGATACAGAAACCTGCAATCTTAAATTAGGCAACAGGTCCTTTCCAGCCTTTACTGGTATTTTGATTGCAAGCACTACCCTAGAAGAAATAAAATTTAGTGTCAGAATGAGAATGAATTATGGTAAAAAAATATCAGGAGAGAGAGAGAGGGATACAGAGAAAGAGAGAAAGATTTATTTTGCACTGAGAAAAGGTATAAACTGGTTAGAATGAGGGGAGTTGAGCATGTCCCTTTAAACTGTGGTACTGCAATCGATCTCTGTATGTTTTCTGGTGTTCATCCCTTTGAAAGGAGAATTGAGAGCCAAGATCATTGGCTGTACTATGAAGCTGTCACATCTCAGTACTGAAAAGGTACAGTGCAAGTGAATTGAAACAGTCTTTAGTTTTCTGTTCCATATCGCCAAGAGCTTGGAGAATGATGAACCAAGTGAATGCTTTTTTTAGGGCTGAGATACAGATCCCTCCAGTCTGACAGCGTTTCAGCCTCCGGAGTGAGAAAGCAGCAGCAGCAGCAGCAGCAGCAAAAGCAACAGCAGCAGCAAAAGCAACAGCAGCAGCCCAGCTGAAGTCCAGTAAAGGAGACCTGATCTCTAGTTCATCCTGAACTCCACCTGGGAACGTGCACTGTCCAGGGTCCTGAAACATGAACCAAACTGCCAGCGTGTCCCATCACATCAAGTGTCAGCCCTCGAAAACAATCAAGGTAGGACCCAGGTTTTCTCTCTTCTCTCTGCTGCTGTGCGTGTATGTTCATTAATTTACCTAGCACATGGCATTGGTATGGCAGGGCACTGACAGTGGCGATACCTAGTTGGTCTGAGTTTGAATTGAAGGTGGATCTGAGTAAAGTGTTCGGTCCTGTTTGTATGTGTACATAGACAGGAGAGAGTAGTTTGCACTAAACGATGGTTTTACCTTGATGACTTTGGCTTTTTTTGACTGAGAATCTATCAGCGGTATATTTCAGAAACAAAGTTTAGTGAGCTTCTAAAAGAGTTTCTAATCTATGTCAGTTTTTCGGATGGAATTGGGAACAATTTGCAAGCTGCTGGAAACAGATAATGTTAAATTGAATACAGGTTTTATTACAGTGTTTCATTGTCGTATGGATTTGGGAGTTCTCATTCTTTCCAAAGAAAAGTGCACCCTTCATTCTGAGTGTTGAACTGGTGGTTGTATTGAAGTGATTTTTATAATGAGTATAGAAGACTTGGAGGGAGTATAAAAGCATATGTTCTCATGTTTGCCACCATACAAGTCAAAAACAGTGAGGTGATTGGAGACACTCTTTAATACAGGTGCTTGTTTTAAACTTGAGGCTTTTCTGACATGGTTAAATGAAAAGGACCAAGCTCAGAATTTTACTGTCCTGTTTTAGTATTAAGTAATGTTTATGTCATTCTCCTTGTTCTTATTTGGGATGTTTCTACTGAAAGATTTACTCTAGCTTGCCATTTATCTGTATTAGATTACTATCTGCGTGAGTACTTTGCATCTGGGGAAAGTAATGGGTTCCTCTGGAACTCTTTTATAGAAAAAACTGATAACCTGATGGATCAACTTTTGTTATTATGATCCCTAATTTCCATACAATTGCATACCTTTTATTGAGGTTCCAAAATTTGAGAAGACTGATTTTATTATTCTGTTATTTTGGGGTTATATTTCAGGCCTTTGAAAATACTGCATAGAGTGCAATTACAAAAGGAATATAATTTTCATCAATAAGTCTGTTTCTTGTGAACTTACCTACCCTCTGTCAGAGTCCTCCAGTGATAAATAGACCACAAAATGAACACTTTATTTCATTGATCTGCAATTATTTTTAAAAGCAATGAGGTCTCCAGGATATATCAAATGATGCATAATTAGACCCCCATCATAATAAACATACAGAGTTAACTGAAATGATGAAGAACCCACATTATTAGGATAACTTACACCATCTCTAATTGCAAAAGCATAATATCAATATTTTTCAGCCTTGGATTTTCTGCACTGTGTCCAAGTTTAGAAATAAAATATTGGGTTTTAGGATTTAAATTTTTCTCTGTATGTCAGATTCCCACATATGTCAATTATATAAGAATACTGTCACTGACAAATGCCAAAACAGTACATATATGATACTCTACATCGTGATGTATAAACTCTAGTGGGAAATGCGTGCTGTGGTCTAAAGTGGGGTAGAATTACAATCTGGCGATCTACCTTTGAGTATGTTTAGAAAACCATAAAATGGCTTGTGGTTTTCTGTGTAAGTGTTTGAGGTCGTAGGAGTCAAGTGTTTTGTTTGTCCTTTTGTGTATTGAGTAAGGACAAATGAATGCTAGTTTCTGGGACTTAACAATCACTTCCCTATTGGTGTTCTAGCATTGACTGCCCTCGCACAAACTGTGGAGGCAGAAAAAAAAATGTTTCTAGTGTCAGGTTTTACATCATCTTGCTGATCTTGCAGATGCTGGCTTTTCCTTCTAACTGCAGCCATTGAATTGAAATGAAAGGCATCATAAAATTGGACAACTCACCACTTAGCAGTGTATTATATTAATGGCTTAATGAAGGAATCTTGAATCAAAGCTCTGGGTGGTTTGGTTATTGTATAAGTTAAGTTCTTTTGTGCTCCCCCCACCCCCTGCCCCTTGATATTGCTCTGGGAGCAAAAGACGTGTGATGTTCATAAAGTATATATAGTTGCAAACATTGAACTATTAAGGGAGTAATTACTTGAGTATTTTCCAATTTGCAATGGTAAAAGTGGATGAGGGGAAAAGCTCTCTTCAAATTATATGCTCAATTATGAAACATTTATGGCTTTCGGAATTTATACTAAAAATGGCTATCTATATTTAGGTAATGCATTAGTCTATGAGCAAAATGCAGTAACAACTTAAGGAGAAGCCGTTAAGAGGAGAGGTTTTTGGAAAGTTATGAGATATTGGAGCTCAAAAGACTCTTTGAACCTTTAGAATCTATCTTGTTTTGTTTTAAGTGTGGTTTTTTAGAGTTAATTTTTTCTCACTTTTAGAGGTACTCTCTGAAAATTTTAAATAAAACTCCCTTATGGAATCTGGTTGGCCTGCAGATAATGATAAAGGACCCACTTTGGGGCTCTAGAAATATCCACATACTTAAGAACTCGTAAATTGTTCCATTTTGAAATTCTAAAACCTCTGGGGACTTTCCCTCCATAGTGCAGTGTAATAGACCTCTAAGCAGTTGTTTCCCATTGTCAGTAGAGTAAATGCTGGCTGCTCCTTCTCTTGATAGTTTAACCACTGCTAAAAAGAATGCAATGGGAATGAACAAAAATGAATTGTACTGGCTAAAAACAGCTTTAAAGACCAAAATGTGTAGGCGGACAAAGAACAGGGGTGTGTGTGTGTGTGCATGTGCGTGTGTGTGTGTGTGTGTTTCCCCACTTGACGTTTAAAACATAATGATATCTGCAATGGGTCAAAGTTAGCAGTTATTGCCAATGAAGGCTATTTGTGGTTATGGTGGTAATAGAGTTGGAGAAAGAGGGATTAGGTGGAGTCATAATGTGATAAAATGGTTAACGTTATTCAGGTGGCTTGACATTTGTTTTTTGTCATTCTGGCCATTAGCCAACTCAACTAGTCCCCCGACACATTTTTCCTGATGTGCTTGAGCAGGTGTTTTCTTCTAGTCAAAACTGATAAGTGAGAAGAGAGCGGAGGAAGTCAAATAAAGGTGCCAGGCATGTTTTCAGATCACTTTGGATGGATTGTTGAATGCAATGCATTCATAAAGCCCTCTCCCATTTTAGAACTTGTAAAGCGATGAAGCTTTTCCTGAAATGATTGCAGATCTTACCGTCAATGTAGAAGCACTCTAAAAAAGGATCTTTCGTTTTGAGATCTGTAATGGAAAGTTTTAAGGACTATTTGGGAATGCTAAGTACAGATCTAATCTTGGCTTATTATAAACCTGATTTCTGAAGAATTGTCCCCACCTTGGACAACAAACTTGTTTTTTCCCTCCCCTATCTTGCCTTCTCTTGGCTACACTGAATGCAAATCAAATCTTCCAGTCAAATCTCTGGACTTAATTTGCCTTTTTTTTTCCAGTGGAATTGAAAATTTAGAACTTTGCCTAAAAAATATGAGAGAATTTTAAAATTTCTTTCATATATTAATATAAATCGAACATTCTAGATTTATATTAAAATATGTCTAAGAGTAGTAGAGGAAATCCTCCATCCTTCTTTTGAAGTTAGAAGTTGGGCATAAATTATCTAGGGTTGGTGATTCCTGGATCAGGAATCATATATATTTCATTATGGTAATTTCCCAATATAGTAAACAATATTACTTTATTTTTCCCATCTAGTGATCTTTTCATATCAGTCTCTCTCCTTCCCTTTTCCCTTTTCAAGACTTGCGTGGTTTATTCTACTCCTACCTTCACACCCAGGTTCCCAGTCCTATGTAGAAAAGGATCTCAAGGTCTAAAAGTCTTAGTTTCATTCTATTCCTGCTGGAGTAGCTGAACGCTTTTACAAAATATATTTGAACGAGTCTTTAGGATTTTCATTGTCTTTGGAGTAGAACATCTATGAACAGGCAAACTCTTTTCATCATAATTTTCACTGATTTTTATACTGTAATATTAAAATGTTATTATGCTAGTAAAACCTTTTTACCCTACCACCTCTAACCCACAGCCCCGTTCAAAATTATGGTCTAAGAAACAGGGAATAAAACAAAATAAAGTAAAAGAGAATGAAAATTCTATAACAAATAATTTTTGTTAAACCTGTGGGCTTGAGGGTGTGTGGTGGTTAGAAAATGATTTCTGTCTTTAGCAAATTGGTATTTTGCAGTGTGACACTGTGATGAGTTGGCATGGTAAGATTGACTTGGAATTATACCAACTGGCATCTCAGTGGTTGTTAATTCCACACCCCTAGCCTAAAGGATGGGCACCACATCTGTATTTCACATGGTACTTGAGCTGGTTGCAATTGAGTCTTAAAGAGTGTTCCATAATTATAGAACCAAATTACATCCACAAAAATTTAAAAATGCAAAAGCATATAAGAAAAAACCCTCCTCTTTATGTCATCACAATATGCAAAATGTAACCCCCCAATTTTACTATTATATGAAATTCTAAGTGCAAAGATTATAATAGACTTCTGAATTGTATTAGAGATCCATCTTGGTCCTAATCCTAAGGACTTTAGTCATAAGGAAAAAAAGAAAGAAACTTTATTAAATTATGATCTCAACACGGACTCAGACACACTAAAGAAAAAGTCATCATCTGTATTCAGTGACTTCTACAGTTCCACTTGGCAAGGAACGTACTTTTTTTTTTCAGCATTAGGAGACTGGGTCATTCTCTTAAGTGGTGATGTTTGGGGAAGCCAGAAGACAAGGCTTACAAAAAATTAGAATGAAGGATCTTGTGTGTGAGAATTTTTTTCCTCTCTCTCAGAAATGGTCTACCTCTTTTTAATTATTCTGACACAGCTTCCCATAGGCTTAGGCAAAAATAACAGCCTGTGATAAAAATGAATAGGGCCACAAGTTAGAAATTCTGCTGATGACCAATTTATAGTCATTTACAATCTGAATTTACTGCCAAGTATTTAAACTTTAAAAGATTATAGGGCAATTTTATTTCAAATAACTATCACTTAAACTGTTTTATAAGGAAGTAGTAAAGGTTTATGTTTTCTTTTTAGTAAAGAGTGACAATGTTATAATGATTGGCCAGTTTTTGTATTTTGTTGGCTTTTTTCGTAAAATAGAAAAAAAGTTTCTCTTTTAATTTGGTATTTATAGCATTTAAATAGCAACTTTTACTTCAAAAAAGTATTGTCACATAATATTTTATTGGGGTAAATTTGAAAGATTTTAGAAAATACTTAATACTTCATTTTCTAGAAACTCATGTTTTGGTCAGATAGTAAAGGCATTCTTGATGATAAATTTGTGATGACAAACCACTCTTTGTCACTGAAAAGCTGTGGTTCTACAAATGTAGCACAGAATAAATAAGCTCAAGTAATGCTTCTTTTTTTGGGGGGGGGGATATGACCTTTATTGAGCTTATCCACCGGAGTGGAAATAATGTCTGTACAAAACCAAATGTTTGTTACTATAACTTCTGCATCACAATTAAAATCCAAACAGTTTTTTAAAAACAGTCAACTCAATCAAAACCCACTACTTCAGAATCAATAGCTTCTTTGAAGCCACAGTAACACTTAAATATGGTTGACTCGAATGCAGAAATTTGGTTGGTTGGAAAGCTCATTAAACTTCCAACTTGCTCAAATAGAATTACAAAAAGGCAAAATTGTGTTTTTCACAGAGATACAGTCCACTGGAATCACCAACACTGGACAGCTGTTAAGAGTATTTAGAGTCCTGAGATAATAAGGAATCCAGGCATCCTTTAGACAGTCTTCTGTTGTCCTTTCTTCCCAATCAGAGATTTGTGGATGTGTGGAATGACACCACCACCAGCAATTGTAGCCTTGATGAGAGAGTCCAATTCTTCATCTCCACGAATAGCAAGTTGCAAGTGACGAGGGGGTAATGCGTTTTACCTTCAAGTCTTTTGATGCATTTCCTGCCAATTCAAGTACCTCTGCGGTGAGGTACTCCAGGATGGCTGCGCTGTACACAGCGGCAGTCGCGCCCACGCGTCCATGGCTGGTCGTCCTAGATTTCAGGTGTCGATGAATACGGCCCACCGGGAACTGCAAACCGGCTCTCTGCGAGCGGGAAACTGCCTTTGTCTTGGCCTTTCCGGAGTCCTTCCCAGCCTTACCGCCAGCCATTTCAAATTCTGCTGAAGCTCAGACAAGCAAGGCAGAGAGAGGACTAGTCAAATACCCAGCGAGAACCTGCCGCCTACTCCTTCTTTGCACCGCGATTCAAACTGTGCCCCAAGTCATGCTTCTTAATGCATCATCCCTGAGCCAATGGCACCAGCATCCCCCGTGGACTTGGTAGAAATGCAAAATCCTGGGCTCTACCAGACCCAATCAATTGAAAACCCTGCAGGTAGGGCCCAGCAATCTGTGTTTGAACAAGCGCTCTGGGTGATTGGATATGTATTAAAATTTCAGAAACACTGGGCTAAAAGAATACAAAATAAGGCACACTTGTGCTGTGATCCACCTGTTTGGGTATCACAGATGGAGTCTGAAGAACTTCAGAATGATATTTAGGGTCATTAAATAACATGAATTCTATGAGAGCTGAGATCTCATCAGGTTCATCTCTTCTGTCACTCACAGGACTTGTTTGATACAAAGCCCTGAATACAGTAGACATCAAATATATATTTGTTGATTATTAAATGACTGCAAAAGTCTATCAGCTCTAAGATGAACTAAGTCAGTTTTTAAAATCTTGTTTAATAGGTAAGCAGGTTGGAAGCCTTGCTCTCTCTTTTAAATTCATAGCAAGTTTCTCAAAAATGTGTATTCACATTTTGTTTGGCTTTTGATGGTTCTGTTCTCTCATTTTGGTTTGAGGCCATCTGGTAATCAACACTTTTTGGTAACTAGGGAGATCCATAGTCACACTAAGCCGAAATTGTGCTGAGTAAGTGTCTTCCTTCTTGCCAGCTTCCTCTGAAACTTGGCAAAACTACGGTAGGCAGGAGTATCACTATGGCCTTTTCCCCTCTCTTCATGAATACTCTTTAGCCCTTGGATATAGGCCACGTTGGTAGGATATAATTGGCAGCAGTATACCAGAATTAATCATCATCTTCAACCCTGACCTCCCATTGACAGAACCAGCATGGTGTTCCAGTAGCAGAACTAGATTTAAGCTGGGTGATAAGCTTTGAAATAAAGAAAGTTTACCGTCTGAACAGGCTTATTTCTTGGAAATTCTTCAGAATTTTGTTTGGTTTTTACAGTTACCGTTGGGAAGAAAGATCAATTGCACACAGCCTACCCTACTGCCTGTGAATGGAGTGTAAGGCAGATGGGTTGCGTTTTCCTTTGGAGGGTCATCCTTAACTTGAATTCTCACTTCCCCAGTACCACCATGAATCATGTGATCTTAGCTGAGGCAATTAACCCTGTCAAGGCTTTTCTTCCCACTAACAGAAGGGCAATAAACTTAAATTACCTCCCCCCAAAAATGCTTTGTAAGTGCTTTGTATTATAATCTGTTCTTGTAGCAATTTTTAACGGATATGACATTTTCATAGAGAGGTGTATAGTGAGAATCAATTTTTATGACATAAAAGCTGAGAATTTTATTTGCAATTATTATTAACTATAATGATGATAAAACTCATTTTGAAGTCACCAGGGAGCTGAAAAGTATCTTCTAATATTGTAGTAACATCTGCAAGATTTCATCATGAACCTGTACCAGAAAAGTAGGGAGAAAAGGAGACTGAGTTTAAATGACATCTAAAGGACTGATTAATTCAATAAAAAAATGCAGTCACTCATCCTGGTGCTGTGCGACAAAAAATGGAAGATACCTAGGGTAGCTGCATGGATTGTACATTGAATTGTGGAGATATTTTATCATGATATGGATACAGCCTTCTACTACCTCTGTGCTCACTGCTTCCTTTGTCTCATCTACCCTTCCACACAATGGTCCTTTTAACAGACCCATATTCTTACCTGAAATCTCATACAGAATTTTCTCAGTGAAAGTTCTCAGACTCCCCTAGGCAAGCTGTCATAGTCTCAACTAATTATCTATGTTCTCACGTAATCTTCTCTGTACCTGCTGAATAACAACTCATCTTCTGAGTTATAATTACTTGTTTCCATATAAGTCTCTCTAGTAGCTCTTAAAGGGTCTCTATCTTTTATTTTTTGTACTTCCAGTGTCTAGCCCAACATCTGGTGCCTAGCAGGTGCTCAGTTAAGATTCTTTGAATGAAAGAACAGTCAAAGAAGCTTATAAACTCATTCGTCTTCCCAAGAGATGCAGCCTGACTTCTGGGTTCAGAAACATGCTATAGTCCTCCTTGACCCACGCAGAACTAAATGTTTTACTTTAAAATATGTAAACAACATTTGGAGAGATGACAAAGGGGCCTCACGGCTTTTGACAACCTATATGCTAGTCCTCTTGGGGATGAGTGGTTTCTGTAAGTCCAAAATAGGTTTCATATTATGAGTGTCTTTCTACATTAGGGTTAAGGAAAGTCTGTATCCAAACAGAGACAATCTCTGTCCCTGTTGTGGGGCTTGTGTTAGCATAGCAGACACTAGTTGCTGCTGATTTTAATGGATGGGTAATGTAGGGGAACTATTGACTCTGGCACTTTAGTGAGGCTTTTTCTCATCAGAAACCTTAATTTCCAAGACCAATCACTGCTGCTGGATTGAAAAACACCACTTCTCGCAACTTTGGGTTCCAGGATTTGGCCTAAAGAAAAATGGATTCCACTTTATTTTAATGGAAAGTAAATAGCATGAGAGTACTTATTGTACTTAATAGATGGGCCCTTTACTTTAATATTTCTTTCTTGAGACAGTGAAAGAATTAGGGCAGAGAGACTATGCAAGACAGATATTCTTCATCAAGGAAGGGTGGCTATGGTAAAATTTTTCCTTTATGCATGTTCTCTGAAGGAAATAATATCAAGTGGAAGGACAGACCCAAGAAATGTTGATGTGTGATCGGTGAGCACAGTGTGATGGGATGGATAGAGACTTGGACTCACTCTTTCATTGTTTCAGTCATTCAACATCTAGTGAAAGAGGATTTAAATGTGCATAGGGTGAGAATACTTGTTATTAAGAAGCACAGCCTAGGATACAAATGAATACAATTATAATATAAAATGATAAGTGCTAGATGAGGCCAATGCAAGATTTTGGGGGAGCATTCACAAAGTTCAAACCAGAATTCTACATAGGAGTTAGATTGATAGAGAGAAGAAAATATTCCAGGCACAAAGAAAACATGTGTAAGAGATGAAGAAGCAAGGCAATGCAACTCTGACGAAAGCATTGTTTAGTTGAAACTGACTATAGTATAAGGTGCAAATAATTAGGAGTGAAAAATGAGGTTGCAACTACCTATGGGAGGGCTGAAAGTACTATTTTTCAGAATGTGACTGTATTCTGAGGGCAAAGCTTAAGGGCAAAGAGTACGAAGACAAGATCACGAGATTTAAATTCAGGATCCAATTCTGTGACCTTGGGAAGCATTCCTGAGGTCTTTAGGTAGAAGGTGAAGATGGTGACACATTCCTGGTCCATCTTTCAGTATAATCCAAGTATAAGGTATTATTAGCCAGACAGCTGTTACTGAAGGTAAATCTTAGTAAGAACAAAAGATTTGTTCATTAGCTTGACTTAGTACCATGCACGTTTATGAACTCTAATGATAGCTGGTCTTTAAAGGCTTTAATTTACTGGTAGCTTTTTAAATTAAAAAGCTAATGACTTTGACTAATGACAATCATTGGGCTATACCAAAACTTTTTGTCTTTACTATTTGAATATTATATACAGATAACCGTTTTCCTGGTATACTGGTTGCTAACTGTCTTTTCAACAGTGTCCAATGACACATGAATGACCTCTGTTGGTGACATTAGATTTTAGTATAACGAATTCCTGGAAATTTCAGAGGTAGAGGTGTGCAAGTTCTTTTCTTGCTAGTCTCCTAATTACATTAAGCCATGTGTTGTCTTTAATACAGATACCTTAGATTTCTTGAAGGATTAGTTCCAAAGGTGTCTCTCAAAGGCTCACACTTTTTCAGAGAAGACAGGGAAGATTAAAGTACATTTGATGTGCTATAATTCCACAGCCATAAAATTTGAGATGTTTCTTACAGATGCCGTACTCTGGATTCTCACTTCGCAGACAAAAAATCTGAGGTTTAAAAAGGGAAGTTAGGTGAGGTGAGAGTTGTTCCTTTCATCCTTTTAAACAGGAACCACACACACACACACACACACACACACACACACACACACACACGCCCCCAACCATCCTGCATGATTGTCTCATGATTAACACTTGGTATGGCTATGGTTCTTTGAGGTCTGGGGTAAGTTAAAGAATATGTAGATTTTGTTAATCAAGGTGCTTTTAGCTGAAAGTATTAGAAAACAACAAAATTCTATATGACTTGGTTAGAAGAACCAGAAAAGAATAGTAATTTCACAAAATGCAAAGTCCCTTGTTAGAGCACTTCAAGAGTCAGTTAGTTTGGTGCCCAAATAGCTTGTCCTAGGGCCCAGGCTCTTTGCACCATCACACTTTGTCTTTCTCAGACTAGCTGCTTCCGTTCCATAATTGGCGTGCAGACCTGACAACTGACCATGCGCAGTGGACAAAGAGAGGTTTGAGTTTCTTTTTAGGAAAAAGTCCTACACATTATTTCCCCTCAACGTTTCTTGCCTAGAATTGTCTCATGCCAGTTCCTTACCCATTGTGCTTGACGATGCATATGGTTAAGTTGAAGAAGTAGAGGTGGTGGCTAACCAAATAAACATGGGGTTCTATTAGAAACAGTCAGGGAGGTTAGACGGTTTTGAAGGAGGAAAAAATATGCACCACAGAGATCAGCAAGAAGGATTTTAGAATTTGACGGACATGGAATGTACAGCATACTGTGACAGACAGGTAATGCCATGGTGTAAGAACTGTTTCAACAAAGATGGAACAAACGGAAACACAACATCGACTCTGTCTCTTGGCACAGATACCTTCCATCACTTTGGAGCAAAAGGGTCGGAAGAGAGGGTCCCAAGATTGTCTCATTCGGGTAGCCTTGTCTCCTTTGATATTAAATGACTCAGTAGCCAATCACTTTGCATTGTGTTTTCATTTTTTTTTCTATTACAGAAAGTTAATTATTAGTTTACTTCCCCAAACAAAAATTTTAGTACCATGTAATTTCACAGGTAAATTCTAATAATCAATACAGGAATAAGTTACTTCTTCAAAAATTTTTTGCTAAAGTTTGAAGTGGAGAGAACCCTTCTCTACTCATTTCATCTGATCATTATTGTACGATTATTATAATACAGTTGTCTTTTGGACATTTTCTCAACATTTAAAAAATTCTCTTTGAATTTCTTTTTCAAATAGAAAGCAGTCTAAATCTTTTTTCAACTTTGAAATATTCTGTTTTTTTAAATTAATTTTTATTGGAGTATAGTTGATTTACAATGTTATGTTAGTTTCTGCTGTACAGCAAAGTGAATCAGTTATACATATATATATATATATCTCCACTCTTTTTTAGATTGTTTTTCATTTTTCACACATCATTGGGCTCTTTTCTTTTTGAGGAAGATGAGGGGAAATGGTGATATTCTTTTTCATATAATTAGGGTTGCTCAAGGCCTATATTACAGCAACCTCTTTTTTGGTACCTCTAAGGACTTGGAGCCCTTATGCCTCCAAAGTTGAGAGGTAACATAATAACTGTGGTTAGATGTACAGTTGAAACTGTGGTAGCTGGAGATAGCATGTCCCATGTAAAGACACACCAGAACAAAGTCCACTCCCCTTCCCCACGAAATATCTTGGAGAGGTGTTTATGATGGGACACTATGACTACGTGGAATCACACCAAAAATAATTTTTAAGGGGGCTCAGTATCTCTGGTTTGTAACTCTGGCTGTGTGATGTTGGTAAATACTGTGGATTTAATTACCGGATGCTGAACACCAGCAGACATGTCTGGCACCCAGACTTCTCCCTTGATATCTATCCTCAGATGTTGCTCTTTCATATAGATGTTTATAGATGCTTCATATAGATGTGTAACAGGCACTATAAACTTATCACAGTAAAATCAGAACTTTTGATACTTGCCGACTACCCTTCTTTCACCTAACATCATTACATGATTCCACCATCTTCTTTTCAGAGACTCAAAAACCTAAAGATTATTTTTTCCTCTCTTCTCTTCAGTCCACCATCCAATCCATCAAAAGTCCTGCCCATTCCACCTCCTAAATGTATCTCCAGTGTAACCTCTTCTCTTCACCTCCACCAGCAATCCCCCAAACTCCACGCACATGCACATTTCATCTGAGTTATGGCAACAACTTCAAAGGACTCCTGACTTCCAGCAGGCCTCACCGCAATTAATTCTCCACTCCCCAGCTGAGTGGTGGTTTTAAACTATGACGCTAATCATTTTGCAGACCTGGTTTAGATCTTAACATTGCGTTTAGAAAACAACCCCAGGTCCTTAACCTTACCCTGATGACCCTGCATTGATCTGGCCCCTCTTCTTCCCTGTGACCATATTGTGTCCCATTCTCTCACCCCAACTTCACCCCATGACTCTTCTCCAGCAAAACTGGCCTCCTTTCTGAGCCTAAAACATTGTGAGCTCTTTGCCTTACCATGGTCTCTGTGCTTCTTTTCATTGTCTAAGGACTCTTTTTCCTGTGACTTTCCATAGCACCTTTCTGGTTTCAACTCAGGCCACTTCTGATGGACTCTGCCCATCTAGGCTGTGGTCAGCCCTATGTTGGTGCCACAGAAACTCATAACCAAAAGTGGCAATTTTCTTCTGTTATTCCCATAGTGCCACTCCCAAAGTCTCCAACCCACAGGGGAGCGAGGCACTCTTCCTTCTCCAAAAGGAAGAGTGCCTTCCTTCCTTCTCTTAATCTTTGTTATATTCCCTATCAGAACCCTTGTAGAAAAGGGTTTTACTTCATAAAAGAACCTTTCTAGATTCTGGTTTCCAATTCTTTCCTAATCACTATGTTAGTTCAACAAATATGTAGCGACTATATAATAAATACCATGTTGCACAGATGAGGATACCATAAAGCATAAGACACAGGACCAGTCTTTAAGAGGAGTACATTCTGGCTTCTCTTCTCCTCTCCCTTTGCCTGGGAGGAAGGAGGAGGATGCGGGAAACTAAGTCCTTGATGACAGTACAGCGTGAATGTTCTCGGGGACATCAGAGAAGGTGCACCGTTCTCCAGTTGGTTTGAAGGGGTAAAATTTGAACTGATTCTTGATGGGCAAGCCATAGTAATCTTGGTGAAGAATACGGGAGAAAGGGACATTCCAGGTAGTGGAATGTGCGAAGGCACCCGGGTAAGGGAGAACCCGACCCCGACCACCATAATTATGATCATCATTGTCTCATCATTACCATTTTGAGATACTCACAACCCTAGGTGTTTTGATGGGATATTTCTAATTCCCACGATGACTAAGCAAGGAAAGGGTTATTATTCTTATTTCATAAATAAGAACTTTAATTTGTCCCAAGTTTCTCAGACCATAAGAAGTGGAGCTCATATCTGAACCCTGATAAGTTTGTTACAAGACTCGAGCTGACGGCTCGGGTGTCCTGGCTTCTATTTTAGTGTCCTCTCTGCTCTCTCATGCTCCCACAAGCTCTGTGAAGCTGGTTGTTGGTATCCAGGGTCCTCTGCTGTTTTAAGCCTCTAAATCAAAGTTTCCTGTTTTTCCCACAGGAATGCCCTCCATCCCTCCTTTTCGCCTGTCTGGCAGATAATGCCATTGTGGACTCACTTCACAGGCAATTCCTCTCCTCTCTGAAGCCTTGCCTCTTCCTCACTCTCTTGCCTTTCTATGTGTTTATCTTCTTATCCTCTCCCTTCACCCTCTTCCTTATCCTATCGGCCCTTGCCCTCACAACCCAACTAGAGCTGAAATGTAGGGTCCTCGAGGCAAAGGTGGTATCTCATTTGTTATTATGACTGTAGCGTTTAGTACCATTCCTGACATGAAGTGAAAACTCAGAAAGGGCTTGCTGAATGAATGAATGAGTCAGCAAAGGCCATCTAACATGGAGAATGATATGTTACTGCTCCAGAACATTCTTTATAATATTAATGTTCCCTTTCATTTGATATATAGTCACATGGCTCTCATTCTGGGTGAAATGTAAGTATGAGAAAAGAAGCCAGTTACGTTTGTGCTTTTTTCAAAGAATTTTCTTCCCCCGTTGTGTGTGTGTGTTTGCATGTGTGTGTGCATGTGTGTGTGAGAGACACACACAGACAATATGAGAGCTGAGTTTTTAAAATGTAAGTACGGTTGAAATTGGCTTATTGCTAAGTTCTTTCATTGGTGTTAAGATGAAAAGATTTTAAAGTCATTTCAAATGTGGAGAAATTATTTTTTTAAGAATGGGAGTTTTCCATAAGAAGAAAATATTTTCTGAGCACCTACTCTGTTCTAGGACCTCTTTTACCAGCAAATTCATTTATTTTTTACCTCTTTGCTGCTAAGGAAGTAGTGGGAACCTGTATTTTAATTAACTGATCTTAGTCAAGCCCTCTGCATTCAGCATATCTTTTAACGTTACAGGGACGACATGAACCTTATTCTACCAAAAACTATTAAGAGCTTAAGGATCTGATTGAGGAAAATGTAGAATTGGGCCTTCTCCCCAGTTCTGCCTTGACTTCATAGTTCAAGCTCTTTCTATTATACCACATGGTAATATTGCTTATAGAAAACATATAATTTAAGGGATCTTTATCCTAAAACATATAAGCACTTGGTTTTCCAGGCAGTCATTGCATGCTGACAGATTTGTCTTTGCAAAGTCTCACATTTTCACAATCACCACCGTATTTATGTCCTTTTCATGTATCACTAATGGATGGGGCCAATTTGGAAACAAGAGAACTGGGAACCCAGGATTCAATGCAGGAGAAACAATACAGAGTCCAGAAAGTGTGTCTGATGGGAACACCAAATAAGACATAACACCATCAACTAATTTCAGAGGATAGCTTAGGGCCTGGGAGAGACTGGACATTCAGGAACAAGAGCAGGATGAACAGTGATTTTTAGGTCCATTTGGACTAACAACCCAAGCAGAGGAGTCTGTAGCAATCTGGGCCTAACTAGAGCCAGAATAAGACTATTAACAACAGCAACCCTGACAGTGTTCTAAATATTTGCAAAACCTTTTTAGATAGCTTCTTACTGACTGTCACAATGCTGTGAAACACATATACTTATTATTGGTAGGATATGACAACATGAAGAAGGAAATATGTGGCATTGGAATAAGGAAAATAGCAGTATGTAATGAAGTATGAATATACTGCACAGTTTTGTAAATTGCAACAGATTTTGGAAAGGCAACTGCTAAGGAGTGTAATTGTAATTGTTAGACAAATATTTGGAGCATTGAAAGTACTTGGCTAAATTTTTCCTCATCAGCAAAATAGGCAAAGGAGGCAACTTGTGTTCTGGAGACCACTGGAGTGTGATAGGCTAAGGGCACATATGAAGCTGGGACCAAGCTAGGCAAAAATAGCAACAAATATATCGCACTGCACATGCTCTGTTCCTGGCACTATGGTTATAGAGCCCAAGTCCTGCTGCTGATGGTACAAGGTCCATCAGCAATAAGAAAAGCCAAGAAAGCCAAGGGTGGATATAGAAAACAGCTGGTAGAAGTGAGGCTGTGCATGTCCTATTCAGCTCCATCTTGGGGGGAAGATTTGAGAAAGAATTTGAAATGAGTTTGTGGAATGGACCTAGGAGGGTAGCCTTGGGTAAGTAAATAAACACTGAATGTTCAGATGATATCAGAGACTGTGTGTCTGTTCTGGCTTCCACTGAGACTCTGTCAGTCAGTACAAATACATTTAAGATTTCTTTGTCCACTTGGTTTCACTCGATCTCAGTTGCTCTGACTCCAAATTTCTCAACCTTGGCACCATTGACACGTTGGATCAGGTCATTCTTTGCTATGAGGGCTGAACTGTGCACTGTAAGATGTTTGACAGCATCCCTGGCCTCTACCTGTCAGTAGCACTCTCCCCAGTTACGACTAAAAGGTCTTCAGATATTGCTCAGTGTTCTCTGGGAAGCAAAACTGCTCCTGGTTGAGAGACACTGGCCTAACTGGTAGCCATTGCTACAGGTGAGAGAGGGCTTTGAGAGTAAGTGAGGCTCATCCTGGTCTCATGGATCTTTTGAATTGAGAGTCACTGTGACAGTCTATCCCTGGGCCGTTCTGACACGGAGGATGGTTGAGCCACCCACAGGGCAATCAGAATATTGAATAATTATCATCTGAGGTTTATAGATAAAGGGATTCAGTCAGAGATCTAGAGATCTGTCCCCACATCACACGGAGGAACTGATACTTGAACCCCAATCATAACACTCTATGCCCCATCTCTTTTCTCTATAACAAGTGGCTTTTATCTCAGGCTTTGCAGATTCCCCAAACCTTAGGTACTGAGGGAAAGGGGAAATAGATAGGACTTTGGGTCCTCCTGCACTTCCACCCACCCCTAGTTTTACCTTGGCCACAGCAGCATTACTGTCACCATCCTATGTTGATAATGGTTTTATATTTCTACTAAAGTAATAACAGGTAAAATCCTCTGCATTATCCTTTACACAGAGAGAAGCTCAACAATATTTCTTATTGTTTTCAAGAGCAAGGCAAGCTGAGTTTGCAGGGGTATTAAGTTTGCTAACCTGCAAGGTAGAAATTTAATAGGGACGGGGACCCAAAAAGGCCGTTTCATTCTCCATTCTTGGTCTCTTTCCAGAAAGTCATCCTGCCTCCATATTTCACTTCTCTAGGCTATCCTGAATTATTGTGCCAGAGTTATCTTCTGGCAGAGACTTGAGAAATTTTACCCCATTCTTGAGAATCTAAATTCTCATGCTGCTAACATCTTGCTTGGCAATCTTCAAATTCTATATTAATCCAGGAATTTCTAACTCTCCCCTTTTTCATAAAATAGGGATCAGCTCCGGGCAAGAGAAACACAGCTTGACAACTCACATCTCCCGTATCTGCCTGTCATGATATCTGAAAATCTGCATTTAGAGATCGAGTTTGTTAAATAAAGAGATTGACTTCTGCAGTTATCATTTTTCTTAAAAGCAGATGAACTCGAAAATTTTGACATATGTATATTTTGTCAGCCAAAGACAAACCATCTATTTCGGGAGGCAATATTGCATACTTGTGAATTGTGTGCTCTGGAATGTGTGCTTTGGAATTAAACTGCCTCAGTTCCTATTCCAGGTTGCCACTTTTAGCAATATTATCTCAGACAAGTCTTCTAAATTTTTATGAACCTCCTTTTCTCCTCTGTGAGGTGGGGTGATAATGCTCTCTATATTGGAGTTATTGGAATTAAATGAGATAATATATGTAGAGCATTTTAAAAAATACTCAAAAATAATTTCCAGTTCCATTGTTATTACTACTTTATTCCCAGGGGACCATCGTGCATGCATATTATAAATTAAAGAAATCATTGATAAGAACAATATGGGAGGTTATCTTGGCAGTTTCACAATCTTCTCTGAGTTATCAGAAAACAAAGGTTATAAGGAATAGATCAATAAAAATATAACTACAGCAAGGAAAAATGATATTAAATGAATTATAATATATTAAATCATCCCAATAAAAATCAAATTCTTACTGTAATAAGCCAGTAGAGTCCCTGTAGTAGACATTTTAAAATGTGATATACTTTTTTCTCCCTATTATAAATTTGGTCTTAAGTGGATTGGTGGGCATCTAGTGAAGTTTCCACTGTCTTGTTTGACTATTTCCAGAGGACCAAGGATTCCTGAAAGGGTGAGTTTTGCCTTATATGTTAAAGAGAACTTTAAAAAAGAAGTGTGAAGGTCACTAGACATTATATCAAATATTTGATATTTTAGATACCAAAAAGTCTTAGAAAAGCTAGATAATTAACCTATTTACCTAAATAAGTGTCATGTGACTAACCATTTTATCATATTCTTAATCCAGATCTTAGAAAGAGAAGAATAGTGTAGTCAAATCGCTATTACCTTTACTAATTGAGTAAATTCTAGAAATGTTAAGAAAAGTATAGCGCAACAGCTAAATCCATGTTTGTAGAATGAATGTTGAAAACTTTTGGTTCTTAATGCTTGCCCTTCCCTACACCATGCATGTTCTTACTGTTGCTCTGACCTTTTCTGTTAGCCAGCTGGACACGGTCACACAACATGTTAAATGTACCACTGGGTGATGTAACCAGTGATTTGGGCATTATGCCAAGGCAGGTTTTGCTCTAGGGACCTAATTTATTAATACTCATGCCACTGATTTTATTACCCCGTGGTACATGTTACATGCTGCTTGACAATATTTGTCATAAGAAGTAGATTTTACATAGATCTAGAAAGACCCAGATCTATTTAAGATCTACCTGCAGAGACTGGTGTCAAAACATTCTATGAGACCTGGGAAAATCATGCATTTTTTCCTTTTTTTCTTCCCTAGGCTTCCCCTATTTCATAATATGTGCAAAGCCAATGGAATTGGGTCAGGATCGCTTCTGTATCACAAGAGGTCTCAGAATAAGCTCTCTTTCATTCCAAAAGGATACAAGCAATTTAGATGAAAGAGCAATGAATATCATTTAGTTTATCATAAGGCACTGCCATCCCTACATAACATTTTTGCTATGAAATCTCTATGTTAATAGCGTTTTCTCATTTTATGTCACTGAGTGCAAGGCCTTATACCATTACTTTAATTATGCTGTGCCTGATTTTTTTTTCTTCTTCTTTTCTTGAGTTGTAGTAAAGACAGTCACATCCTGCTGTTACCATGACTTACTACCCCTGCCATTCATACCTGGGAGAACTCCTTGGCTGCCATGGCCTGTGTAGCGACAGGTTATTCCTTGCTGGACGTAAAGCACAGGGGGATTAAAGCCATTCTCATCTCCTGAAGTCCTCTTACAAACCACCTACCCAGGTGTGTTAAGCTAAGGAAAATGTCTTCTATTTTCTCCCGAAGACTATAAACAGCAATATGCTGGGATGATAACGGGGCTGGATATGAGAAAAAATAGAGTAACCTGTTTTCCGAAAAATCATTCAATTGCAACCAAATACATTTTCAGATGGTTCCCTTTTATTTTATGTTTTAAATTCTAAGAGTATATGTTTGTGTTGAAATTTCTGAGTTAAAAAAAAATTTTGGAAACTTACAAACAAAAAGTTCCATGCTAGTAAACCTCAGTCTTTTCTTATATTTTGGTATACTACTGATTGTTTACAATCTATAGACATTTTGCATATAATTTAAATTAGTTGATATATCTAGAGTTATTGGTTCGACCAAAAAGTTCGTTCGGGTTTTTCCATAACATCTTAATGAAAAACCCAGATGAACTTTTTGACCAACCCAATAATTAAACCATTCCCTCTCTACAAAAGAAGCTCACTTGTCTGAACTGCAGTAATTCTGAATATATAATGATTTAGATGCACCTATTATAACTGCATAGTTAAAAAGAAAATAACTGCTGGGATAATTCAAAATTTAAACAGGATAACACAGAGTGTACATTTAAACTACGTATATAAAAGACGTTTTCAAGCTCTCCATATTATGGAAAATATGGATCTTCTTAGCATTACTCTTATCTGTTCACTAAAGACCAATTCTCTTTTAGGTTCTTCTTGCCCTAATGTCAGTTTGGTAGCTTAGTTTGTGTTACTCTCTGTGTATGAAACTAACAAAACTGCGTATTTTTCAATAGACATCAGTCTTACATTAATTCAGAATGCCTATTCCTTTTTTTTTTTTTTTTTTTTTTTTTTTTGCGGTATGCGGGCCCCTCACTGTTGTGGCCTCTCCCATTGCAGAGCACAGGCTCCGGATGCGCAGGCTCAGCGGCCATGGCTCACGGGCCCAGCCGCTCCGCGGCATGTGGGATCTTCCCAGACCGGGACACGAACCCGTGTCCCCTGCATCGGCAGGCGGACTCTCAACCACTGCGCCACCAGGGAAGCCCCCTATTCCTTTAATTAATCCAAATTAGAGATTATGTTTCTCCCCAAACAAAATGTATCCTTACATCAATTAAATGAGAGTTTTTGATGAAATACTCACTAACAGAGAGTAAGTAATTGAGATATAATTGTTTGTAGATGAAAAATAAGTACCACTTTCGTGGAAAATGTGAGTTTAATGCTGATGATTTCCATGATTATGATGTGTTTTATGTGGCTTTTTATACCACTGTTTTGGAAGCATTCAGAATACCAGTTGAGGCAAAAGCATCTTAATGTTTGTTTTAGTGTTTGGCAACAAATACAGTCTATAAAATATGTAATAGTTAATATTAAAAGCTCCTGCCAGATTGTAACTAACACAAAGAGTTTATTCAGTCTCTTTAAACGCATCGATTTAGAGCTACATCTGATTGAGTTTTCATTTAGCATTTGGGTTTCTTAGGATTTTCAGCAGGTGAGCTCTGGCGAAGTTAGGGGGTGTGTGTTCTCCCCTGGTTGGCACACCCTGCAAAGCAAGGACTCTTAATGTACCCGCCTCAGTGCTGCTTTTAAGGATCGGCTGGTGGCAAGCGCCTTCAGTGCCCGTGGGGTTTGCTGAGCGAGCAGAGCACAGAAAGCTCTCCTTTTGAGCCATTTATGTAGGAGGGAGAAGGTGGTGAGAAGGGTCAGGCCTACAGATCTCTCCTTGTCCCACTGAGTCACCAGGAGAGAACACTTTTCTGCAGCATCGTTTACTTAGCATTTGATTCTTTGCGTCCCCTCACTAGCTCCCCTCTCCCTTATGCTCCCTCACTCCCATTAATAATCAGGTTCCTGGGCTTCCCTGGTGGCGCAGTGGTTGAGAATCTGCCTGCCAATGCAGGGGACACGGGTTCGAGCCCTGGTCTGGGAAGATCCCACATGCCGCGGAGCAACTAGGCCTGTGAGCCACAACTACTGAGCCTGCGCGTCTGGAGTCTATGCTCCGCAACAAGAGAGGTCGCGATAGTGAGAGGCCCGTGCACCGCGATGAAGAGTGGCCCCCACTTGCCACAACTAGAGAAAGCCCTCGCACAGAAACGAAGACCCGACACAGCCAAAAATAAATAAATAAATAAATATGAAAAATAATCAGGTTCCTTTAAATCAGGTCGTACAGTTCTTTTTCATGTTGCATTACATGCTCGAAGAAGGAAAATGTAGAATGCTTTAGGAAGGACACAGTGATGTCCTGCCGGTGCAGGCGGCCTGTGCATGGGGAGATAAACGCTGGCTTTTCCTTTCGGTCACATGTACACTTGGGCAAGTTAAAGATTCTGAGATGCAGTTTCCTCATCTCTAAGTTAGAGGATTAGAAACTACATCAGGAAGTACCTGGTATATATCGAATATGATAGAATATAGCTTCAACCTTTAGATATAAGAAGATGGGAAAGGGGGAAAGAAACAAGAGGAAGGAAAGACAGAGGGAGGTGAGAGCTGTGTGGCGGCTGGAGGCTGGTGAGGAGATGACGAGACCTGGACCGGGTAAGACACAGAGGTCCTCCTCATGAATGGAAAGGGACAAGGACTGTGCTATTCATCCAAATTCATCACATGAGAAATAACCGGAGCAGACTGTGCTGATGTCAGGAAGAGGCTGGAGCCGGATGATCAAAGCAAACACTTGTGGAGCTTTATTAGAACAGAATGTTATCCTGCACTACACGGCAATTTTCCTCTTTTTAAAATTCATTTTCATTATACAGTAGTTTTACATTTGCAGACAAGTTGCAGAGATAGTACGGGGAGTTTCCATCTACCCCAATCCAGTTTCCCTTCTTGTTAACATTTCACATCACTGTGGTACATTTGTCACAACTAAGGAACCAACGACAGTATGTTACTGTTAACTAAACTCTGTACTTTATTCTGTTTCATTAGTTTTTCCCTGATGTCCTTTTTTCTGTCCCAGGACCTCATTTATTGTACCGCGTAACATTTAGTCATATGTCTTCTCTTCTGGTCTGTGACAATTTTTCAAGCTTTCCTTGTTTTTGATGACTCTGGCAGTTTTGAGGAGTTCATTATTTTGTAGAATGTTCCTCAAGTTGGATATGTCTGATGTTTTTCTCTTAGTTACAATGGGGTTAATTGGTTTTGGGGGTGATTTGCTATTCAGTTCTGGCAACCTAGGGCATGTGCTATCAGCATGACTTCTTATTGATGATGTTAACTTTGATGACCTGGTTAAGGTAGTGCTTCAGATTTCTTCATTGTGAAAATTCACTCTCCTCTTCCCCCCTCCCCTACCTTGCTCTTGTCCACAAGTTACACACAGCCTCCACTTAAGAGATAGGTAGTTACACTCCATCTCCTTGAGGGGGAGGCATCTATGTCAATTACTTGAAGTTCTTTTATTCAGAGATTTGTCTCTCTTTCCCTGTTTACGTATTATTCAGTCATTTATTTTTATCCATATGAACTCATGGATATTTATTTTATATTTGGATTATAATACAACACTACGTTATGTTATTGCTCAAATTGTTTTAGTTTTGGCCATTGGGAGCCCAGGTTAGCTCCTGTGTCCCTTTGTCTATGCCCTCATCACTTTTTACTTCTTGATCATTTCCTTACTTTCTGACACTACAAGATGCTTCAGGCTGATCTTGTATATCCCATGTTCTAACCCTAGAATGAGCCAATTCTCCAGGGACCCCTGGTTCCTTTTATTTGAGAATAGTAGTAGAAACCAAGATCTGGGTGCTAAGTGTGCTCATTATGACTGAGGTGTTGTTGCTTCTAGGCCTTCTCAGCAGACAGAGCTAGAAAATATATGTGGTATGCTAACCCATGCATGTATGCATATCTATAATTATTTCTATGTCTATTTATACGTATCTATATTAAGTATTTAAATGTGAGTTCATATAGCTATTTCCATCTCTAATACTGTACCATGTGGATAATTCTAGAACCCTTTGCTTCTCTGTAACTTTTCACTCCAACAGTGAGAAATCTGACTTCCACCACTGGTCATTCATTTACCTACTTTTCCCCCCCAGGTTTACATGTACAGTGGTTTCAGAATTGTTACCTTGCATCCCTTTGGAGAAACAACTTTACCAATGAGGGTACAGTGCTTATACATGATTGTTTTTTTCCCTAATCTTATACTTTCCAGCCATTTCCAAAGTTACTTATGCTGACTCCTTTTTAACCCACACTCTTCAGTGAGGTTACGTCGTACTTTTATAATACAGTTGATTCTTTTGTCAAAATATGCACTCCATCCTGGGATCCCCTAACCTACTAGTAATTTTTTAAAATTTGCATACATTAACTCTTTGTTCTGTAAAGTTTTGTCAGTTTTGACAAATCCATAGCCTCATGTATCTGCCCCTACAGTGCCATGCAAAATATTTTTGCCACCCTTAAAAATCTCACCTGGTTGGTGGTGTTCCTCTCCAGCCCCTTGCAATCTCTGATCATTTTTTGTCTCTACATTTTTGCCTTTTCCAGAATGTCATAGGAGTGGAATCATAGAGTATGTAGCCTTCTCAAATAGGCTTCTGTCACTTAGTAAGATGCACTTAACATCATCCATATTGTAGCATGGATTACTAGCTCATTCCATTTTGTTGCTGAATAGTATTCTCTGTGGATGTATCGCAGTATGTCTATCCATTCATCTTTTGGAGAACCTCTTGGTTGCTTCTAGTTTTTGGTGACTTTGAATAAAGCCACCGTAAGCATTCATGTGAAGATTTTTGTGCGGATATAAATTCAAATAAGTTGGGTGAATACCTAGGAGTGTAACTGGTAGGACATATGGTAAGTCTGTATTTGGCTTTATAAGAAACTGAAAAACTGCCTTCCAAAGTGTCTATACTATTTTACATTCTGACCAGTAAGGAATGAGAGTGCTTTACCAGCAGTGTTGGTATTGTTAGTTTTTTAGATTTTAGCCATTTTAGCAGGAATGTAGTGACATATTGTTGCTTTATGTGCAACTCCCTAATGACAAATGCTATTGAGGACCTTTTCATATACTTATTGGTCATCTGTATATCTTCTTTGGTGAAGTATCTGTTCAGTTCTTTTGCCCATTTTTAATTGGGTTGGTTGTTTTCTTGTTGAGATTTAATAACTATTTTTTGCATGTATTAGATGTAAGTCTTTTATTAGATACATGATTTGCAAATATTTACTCACAATCTGTAGCTTGTCTTTTCATTCTTTACCTGTGTCCTTCTCAGAGCAAAAGTAATTTTTTTTTAATTTAAAATTTTTACTTTTGGGCTTCCCTGGTGGTGCTGTGGTTGAGATTCCGTCTGCCAAGGCAGGGGACACGGGTTCGAGCCTTGGTCTGGGAAGATCCCACATGCCGCGGAGCAACGAAGCCCATGAGCCACAACTCCTGAAGCCCACGCGCTTAGATCCCGTGCTCTGCAAAAAGAGAGGCCACTGCATTGAGAAGCCTGCGCATCACAACGAAGAGTATCCCCCGCTCGTCGCAACTAGAGAAAGCCCGTGTGCAGCAACAAAGACCCAATGCAGCCAAAAATACAATTTAAAAAAAAATTTTACTTTTATACGTTTTATCCACAGCTATATCCTCTACTATGTGGAACTGCTCATGTTATTTTCAGAGTACATTACATTACTTTCTGCTGCTTTACATAATTGCATATTATATCTGAAGAACTGCTGTATATTGAGTGGTTTAACTTGTAGTCTTAGTTTTTCCAGTTCTGCATACGATTACAGCTGTGTCTGACAAAGCTGCTGTACAGGGTACCTCGAATCATTGAGAAACCAGGGGAGAAGGCCTGGGACTGGAGGAAACCTATTACCTTCTCTATAGGGTGCAACAACCATGGGAATTCACTCAGGGACCTTGGCTCAAATTCTACTCTTCACATTTTCTGGTTGTGCGAAATTGTCGAAGTTAACTTTTCTGAACTTTGGCTTTCTCATCTATGAAACTTAGACAATATCGCTCACCTGTCTTAAGGTGCTATTGGAAGAAAATATGTAAAGAGCAGGGCCTGGCACAGGGTAAGCACTCAGTAAGTGTTAGTTCACGCTTTTTTTTTCTTCTCCTGTGTGCCACATTCTCTTTGAGCCTCTCCTGGTTCGCCCTAGTGGAACTCCTCTCTTTTACTAATTTTCATCCACCATTCTTGTTACAAATCAGGATACGCAACTTTGAGGACCTTTTCTATTCCTTTCTACACTGCAAATGCCTCATCTTATTGAGAAGAAGATTTTCTTACTTCCAGCAAATGGCTGCTCTTGGTCTTCCTAATATCTAGGTCACAGTTCTTGAACAGGTCAGGGGAGTATCTTAAAAAACAAAACGTCTTCAAGCTCTCCTTTCTCCATCTCTCATTTCCAATCTATCACCAAACCCTGTCAATTCGACTACATAAAGATCTTCTCAATCAGCCTGTTCTATGATTGGATAGGAAGAATTAATATTAAGATGATAATTCACCCAAAACTAATCTATAAATTTAATGTAATCTTAATAAAAATCCCAATATGAATTCTTATGGACCTGACAAACCTGTCCTAAAATTTATTTGGAGGAGATTGTATTTGAGATTAGCCAAGAAATATATCAAAGCATTCTATAAAACCACAATAATTAACGGAATGTAATATTGACTGTATGTATTTTGTCAACAGAAAATAATAGTATACTCATACATATATGGTTCATTCATTCATATTTATATGTGTATATATTATGTATATATGAGTATGTTTATGTATGTCTGTTCATAGATATGTTTATACACACATTTATAAATATATATAAATATGTATGTATATTATATATACACACACATATAAATATACACATAGTTTTCCAAATTGTCAGGGAGAGGATGGACCATACTGAAAGGTCTGTATTGCATGATAGTTATGAGCACTGGTCTTGGAGACAGACTGCCGGGTTTGAGCTTTGACTGTGTCATTTCCCAGCTGTGTGACCTTGGGCTTTAACTTCCTGAGCTATTACCCAAGTTTCCTTCTGTGGAAAAAAAATCTAGTACCTATATCAAAAGGTAGTTTTGAAGGTTAAATAAATTAATGTAGATAACAAGCTTAGAATAGGCCTTTTCCCTAAGCACCAGTAGATGTGAACCATTATTATTTTTATTATACAAAACATAGATTTTTTAAACAGTTGTCTACCCATTTTGAAAAATAACACTGTAGTCCTCAGTTTGGAGTCCTACACTGATAGGTGTCCATCAAATTGTTGATTTCTTGAGATATCAAATAGTTTATCAAAAAAGTTTAAAATAAGTAGACAAATTAAAAATTTATCATGAAAATAGTAGTGAAAGACTCTAGGGGGATATCTTTTTTAACACATTATCTAAAACAAGGATCGCAAACTCATTGGCATAGGGGGCCAGCAGGTGAATCATTGAAGTCACCTGGATGGAGAATATGGTGAAATGAAGGTCTCACAGACCATATTAAAAAGACAACTGCTATTCAACTCCATCTGATTACTGCCATGCAGAAATATGAGTGCACGTTTTTCAAGAGAATCTGAAAACCTGGATTCCCGTGCAAAATTTTCTGTTTCTAAATGTTGACAACCAATTCACTTTTTAAAATATGGTGAGGGACAAAGTATATCTGCCATTCACAGCTGGTTCGTATTGTTTGTTTGCCATCGAGACTTAGAATCTTTAGGCTACACTAACCTGTCTTTCCGCCAACTTGAATATCCCCATTATACCTTTTACAGTGCTACCTAGGTACTACAGCTTAATACTTGTTTTTTGTTTAATCAATTTGATTTTCCTCCTGAGTGTTTCTGATTCTAGTCAATGCTTTGAATCATTAATAAAGCTCCATTTGTAGCCATTTATTTTAGATGTAGGGTGCTATTAGGGATTCTATATACTCTCTAATTATAACAATCAGATTGTTACTACCTTCCATCAGGTGCTTTTTCTCATGACATAGATGAGAAAACTAGAAGGCTCAGTTACTTTTCTAAGGTCAAAGCCTTGTGGCCAGGATAGACTTTACCATATTCTCTAGGTCTGCCCTTTTGAGCGAGTTAGAGTTCAAAATAAGTAATGAAACGTTCCAGCTCTTCCTCAGTGAAATTGTTCAGGAACCAGCTAACAGGTTGCCAACCACATCTTGTCCATCTGAAAAAACTTTTTCTAGGATCATTCTATTGGATGACCTTGTCAAGATTATGGCTTAGAATGCAGAAAATATAGGTTAAAAGGAGTCTGCCACTTACAAATGTATAGCTTTCCAAATGTTCATTTGTAAATCAGTTGTTTGGAACTCAGAATTCATTTCCTTGCAGAAGGATTTACAACTGGCAGTTATGTTTCCCCTGAGGCTTGTCCACAAAAGACTATTTAGCCTTAATGTATCTGAAATAGTGTACATTTGCCATGAAAATGTGCAGAAAACAGAACTCTTGTAATTCTAGTAATTAAATAAAAAAGAAAACAGTAATATTCAATGAAAACTTTATTCTGAATACTGATGCAATGGAAAGGGGGATTTATCCAGAGGAAAATATAGAACTTGGAAAATAATTTTGTTAGGATTTCAGCAGGAGTCATTTCTGGACACTATGGAAGCAGTTGAAAAATTGATGGAATTAAGTACTTGAAATATTCGATTTCACTTCATGACTTCTAGATTTTTGAACGCTAATCTTCCCATGATTAAGTGCTGTTTCTAGTGTCCAATTCAGTTGACACAAAAGACATGAAAGAGAATAGAAAATGAGAAGATAAATGGAGGTGTACTTTTCAATAACGCAGAAGTTGAGAGAGACAGCAAGAGAAAGAAACTTAAAAACCATATCTGTGTTCCCATGATAGAGGTGGCGATAGCTTACAGGCAGTGGAAAGAGAGGCTCCTTTGACTCCTCATTAGAGATGAAAAAGTCTACTGATGGCAGGGACCTTTTCTCTGAGAAATTCCTGAAGCTGTTATTGTTTGATTTTATCATCTCAAGGTATCTTGGTCATAAGCCATGACAACTGTAGGATTGGTACAGAGTTGAAATCAAGACTGCAAAACACTGTTCAAATGCACTAAATATTCAGAATCCTGAATATATAGTAAACAAGGGATGACTTCAACCTCAAATAGAAATCAACACAGTATTTTTGTGCTTAGATTTTATCTTCTGACTTGTTTAATTTTTAGCTAGGAGTGTGAAAGATAGAGGCTTTCTGTATTTTTCAGATGGCCAAATGGTTGAATGGGAAGTTGAACAGTCTGCTGACATTTCCAGAGTGTGTTTGGAAACAGTCACATGAACAACAATGCAAGTAACAAGGCAAGTTAACATTCACAAAGCAGAGGTCCTTTCTGCCAAACATAGCTTTACCTAAAAGGATATAAAAGAAAGAGGAGTCATCACGGTCATAAGACAAAAACAAACCAGGGTGAAGAATCTGAAAACTAACAAGGCCAAACAAACAGGCACCAGGAAGTGACACGTGGGCAAGCATGTATCATTTCCCTTTTTCGTTCTTACAAGCGGGTAAGATGGGGTTCCTCCCCTGACCCTCCCTTCAATACATGGGCCTGGGTTAATTGGCCAGTCAGAATACACTGTCCCAACCACTCTGAACTAACAACAGCACGGAAACATCAAAAGCATTGTCCTGTTGCAGCAGTGCAGGAAGAAGGTCATTAACGAAGCTCTGTTCCAGGGAGCTTCTCAATAAATATAGCTTCTCAATAAATAGTTAGCAACCAGTCACATGTGGAGGGGGATAAGAGTGAAGAAGGAGAGGGCAATAGCTTCTGGATTACCTTGCAGCCTCTGAGATCTATACCATTATGTCACAGCCTAATTGTATGTTCTTTTCAGCACATAGCACATCATTAAGACTTGATAAATAATGCTTCCTTAATACTATTACTTAGCAAAGAGAAAGAAAAATATGCTGCTGGCAATAAAAGCTATTCTTTTGTTAGCTCCTTCCCTCCTGGTTAGTGAGCAAATGCTGTAAAGTCAAAATGGGAAGTAGTTTAAATTTGAGAGATTTGGATCATTTTCCTGGCCAAGTCAAGAGACTATTTCTTTCCTCTAGGCAGTCTAAAAGGTGTTAAAGGATTAGACCAGAGGAAATGCCAGCACTGCTGTGCTGTAAGAAGGATAATCAAGTAGAGCTAGGGACAAAATTGAACCACCCACGTCCTCAGAGTTTCTACCTAACTTCACATCTACAACCTTTCATTATTTTAATTTCAGGTACCAATAGAAGTAAACAGGCATGGAGGGAGATTTTCTTGAGGATAAACAGTATGATTGTTTTAAATTTGGTGGTTGATGCATGTGATATGGATGGATATAAACAAAAGAATAGTGTCTCAAGACTAAAACAGAATGCCAAAAAGGGTAAGAATAAAATGACACAGTTAAAACCTGTATCATTTTATTCTTATCCTTTTGCAGATAAGAATTAAAGTTCTTACCCATTTCAGTACCTTATGTATCTCTTTGTCTGTTTAAATGATTCCACACACAGCCTATTTATTGCCAGGCCCATGAGAAGAGATGGCACATTTTAAGGCCAGGAAGGATGAGTAATTGGAAGTTCAGGCAAGTAAGTAGAGCAAACGATCAGGAAGTCAGGGGTCCCCTTAGGCAGAAATCGCAAAGCGTATTTGCTCCTGTGGGCCAGGATGGGTAGGGGCTGAAACTTGTCAGAGCATTATCGGTCAGCATTGTGGAAAGAAACAAAGCCAGATACTTGTTAAAAGCAGTGAAATCAGATTTCATTCAGTCATAACTACCGTTACAGAGGAGAGGTCTCAGTGTCACCTGAGTTCAACTCCACTGAAACAAAAGGTAGGACTTTGAAATGCTGGGTGTGTTAGACAGAAGGCACTGGAGGGTGTCAAGTTTGATCTTTATGACTAGGCCATCTGGGTTTGCTAATGGGCACTTATCTGGAGGAGAAACAAATTTCCCATATCTTTATGACAGGAGATAGTGGTGCAAGTTGGAGTGTTGAGGTATGGATAAGATAATTGGTGTGAGAAACGCTGAAAGGTTAAAATATGTAGGGCTGTTTATGGCAGTGAAAAATCGTGAACAGCCCCAGATATTGAACATTAGAGGACTTGTTAGGTACCATATGGTAAATCTATTCAATAGATACAATACAGTCTTAAATTGACAGTAGCTCTATTATTTTTTGAAATGGAAAGGTGTTATGATACATTGCTTAAAAAAATAGTTTTAAAATTAACACTGAAGTTTAGTTGTTAAAATATATATTATGCACACACAGACACATGAATATATATATACACACATTCAAATGAACACTCATACATATATTCATTTGCCTAGGCAAAAGTTTGAGGATGATTTGTGATTTTGTGTGAATTTCACTATTTTATAATTATTTTCTACTAAAAACCTATGCTAATGGCGTAGCAACCAAAATAAAAAGAATGAGGAACATAAAATCACAATTCCCTTTTCTCACCCACTATGGCAACAAAACCTTGGGCAACCACACTGGCCTCTCTCCTGGTTCAGGGCCAGATCAACACTTTATCCAATCATGATAACTGGAGAAATTAACAGTGCCTGAAACTGGAAGCATGGGAACAAGATTTTGTTGGCACTTGCCCACCACAGAGCCTTGCTCAGGGAACCAGGTAAACAAAGGGCTCCAGCCAACACTGGAAGAACTCTTAACCGGGTTCAGTCCTCAAAAGAGAGGGATAATCAATTTTACTTCAAGTTAGAAAAAGAGAAAGAGAGAGAGGGATAATCAGTACTGGCCTCTGACTTGGAGTGGGAATGGGTCCTCCAACGGGAGGAAGGTCACCCCAAGATAAGGGAAAGACTAAAGACAAATACTATGTTTTGCTTTGGGATACAACTTCGGTGTTGGTAGAAGAAAAACAGAAAAAGAAAAACTGCTCAAGTATTGAATAGCTTTCCCCTCCACTTACAAGGCATTGCCTAGGCATCCAACAGCGGGAGAAGTAACTCAGAAACTCTCTGAGAGTCTTGGTAGGGGTTGTACTCCAGAAGGGCTGCAGACCCTGAGGGACGGGTCATCTACACTCTGCCTCTTGAAGGTGAGCAGAAAGAGTGGTCCCTCGGAGCACCTGGAGGACTTGCCATGCACAGTGTGAGGGACTTCTGTTTTTTTTTTGTGTGTGTGTGTGTGTGTGTGTTTTAACTGCTTTGGCCCGAAGATGGCTGGTCAGCTTGAAAAGTCTCAGTTCCATGGAGGGAGAAAGGAGTCTGCAGAGCATTCAAGATGAGCATCCCCAGGGACACAGATGGAGCCAGAGTCCAGGATAATGGGGGTGGTGTTTGCATTCAGGCCTCTCTGTGACCTGGATTCTTGGTCTTTGCAGTCATTGGTTTGCTCTAAAGAAACAAGGCTTAAATAAATAAGGTCAGCCACACAGCATGCCTACTTGTTTTTCTTTTTTCTATTACACTGGCAGCTTTTGGAGGAATATTTCACCCTTGCATCCTTCAGGCCTGGCACAAAGGTGTTTAATAAATAGTTACTGAATGAATTAATGAGGACAATACATGATATTTACTGATATCTTACATGTATAAATCAAGCCTCATATTACTTGTTCATGGCAGCACTATTTATACCTTGTTGTTATTGTCATTCATATTCAAAAGTAACAAGCTTTATTTTCTTGCAAACATACTCTTCAGTCCTGGAATTTTCATTTATTCAGCCTGGTTCTAGCCCTCTGTCTCTCTGTCTCCCAAGTCCTGTGTATCAGAATCACCTGGGAAGATTGTTAAAAGTGCAGAATCCAGGGCCCCATCATAATCTGTGGATCTAGGATCTGAGCATCTGCATTTTTAATGCCTCTGCAGGTGATTCTCATGGACCCTAAAGTTTGAGAAACACTGCTTATTTGTTTAATGATATTCAAATCACAGTTGTGTATGTTATCAGTCTGAAAATATAAGGTATCACCTAGTATCTTTTTTAAAACAATTTTTCTCTCCTGAAAATTGTAAAATAAAATAGAGAAGTGAAGGGTAAGGGTGACAGGGGAGGTGGGTCAATAGGAACTCTATTTCTTGTGAGGGTAACTTGATAGTGGCTCTACGTTGGAGTGTACTGATTTTGTTCAAAGGAATTTTCCTGTTCTTCAGAGGGTTCGGTGAATTTTTTTTTACTGGCTTCTTGCGGTGTGCTATTGCACAAACCTTCAGAGGCATTTAGAAGGGCCAGGGGTCTTTCTTCACATAGGAAACCTTAAGAACTTTGAATCTGTTGGGTGGAAGTAGTTTTCTGTGAATTGTTTGTTCCTCTGATATAAGATGTAGTACCACTAACCACTGGAATCTAATATTCCTGCTTATTGTTCTGAAGCTAGGATATTCTTAGATTCTTGATATACTTTACTAACCAAGGCTTTCATTTTTCTAGTTATGTATTTAATAAATCTCTATTCATTTATCAGTCTTAAGTACAGAACACTAAAGAAAGGATATCTGCAATCACAGTTGCTATCAGGCTAAATTATTTTTAATTAACTGGGTATTGTTATAGAGAATACTCTGATAGCACTGTCTTCAGGTACAAAGCAGGCATGAGAGTGCACATCGGACGAAAGTAGTTGGCAGAAGTACCTTCTGATCCATTTCTTTGCTAAAAATATGAATGGCTCTCAAACTTCTCAAATGGATTATACATTGGTTGAGGATGTTCAACCATAAGGCCTAAAAGGAAGTAAACATAGACAGTGGTTCTGTTTTGAAAACAATGAAATTTATATCTTTCTAGTGAAGCACACTATAAATAGCTGTTTTCATCTTTGAGTTCACATTTTTCATCTTTGAGTTCACATGAGCTTTGAGTCATGTGACTCTGGTCCCTGGGTGTTCAAACAGAAAGCAGAGAGGGTGTGTGAGAGGGAAACGCCTCCATGGGCTTGGGATGGGGTGGTGGATATTGCTTTTTTTTTTTTAAATCAAAGTATAGCAAACATACAGAAATGGGTAGGTAAGTACACAGCTCAATGAACTGTTCAGAAATGCCCACATCTGTAAAACTAGGAACAGAACATGACCGGCACCCAGAAAGCTACTCTGTATGCCTTTTTTTTTTCTTTTTTATGAATTTGCTTTTTTGTGTTCTTTAAAAATATACATATTTATTAGAGGGTAACCATTATCTTGACTTCTAACATCATAGATTAGTTTTCCCTTATTTAGTTTTTTTGATAAATGGAGTCAGATAAACAATCACTTTTGTGACTAGCTTCTTTGCTCAAGATAATATTTGTGAGACCAATGTATATTTCTGTGTGTAGTTGTGACCTGCTTATTTCCATTGCTCTATAGTGTTACATTTTATGAAATACCACAATGTATGGGTCCTTTCTGTTGGTGATGAATAATTGAATAGCATCTAAATTTGGACAACTAAAAATAATACTACTACTCAACTCATTTTATGAGGCCAGTATTGCCCTGATACTAAAACCAGACAAAGATAGTGCAAAAAAGAAAGCTACAGATCAGTATCCCTCATGAACTTAGATTTAAAATCTACAACAAAATATTAGCAAATTGGATAAAAATATATAAGAAGAATTATATAGTGTGAACAAGTGAAGTTTATTTCAGGTAAGAAAGCCTAGTTCAACATTTGAAAATCAATTAATATAATCCATGATATCAACAGGCTAGAGAAGAAATCATATTATTATATAAAGTGACCCAGGAAAACAATTTGACAGACTCTAACACCCATATATTGCAAATAATTTCCACAAGTTAAGAATAGAAGGTAATTACCTCAACGTGATAAAGAGCATCTACAAAAACCCTACAACTAACATCTTACTTAAGGATGAAAAACTCAGTGCTTTCCGCATCAGATTGGTAATATTCATTGGTAATATTCATTCTCACCATGCTCATTCAGTGTAGTAGCCATTGCTATAAGGCAAAAACTAAAACAAATGCAAAAAGAAGGAAGGATGGAAGGAACGGAGGGAGGAAAGAGAAAGCATACAGATTGGAAAGAAAATAAAATTGTCCTTATTTGCAAATAACATGATTGCTTACATAGAAAATCTGAAGGGATCTACCAAAAAACATAAAGAACTAATAAGTGAGGTCAACAAAATCATGGGATGCAGGATCCTGACACTGAAAAATCAGTTTCTATATATTAATAGTGAATAAGTGGAAATTGTTATTAAAAACACCATACCATTTACTAACACTCCAAAGAAAATTAAATATATAGGTGTACACTAAGCAAAACATATACAGAATCTGCATGCTGACAATTACAAAATACTGTTGAAAGAAATAAAAGAAAATCTAAATAAATGGGGATACCTATGGTTTTCTTGGATTAAAGGGCTCAAAATAATAAAGATGTCAATTCTTCCCAAACTGATCTATAGGTTTAATGCAATTCCTGTTTAAAATCTTGGCAAGTTTTTTTTACACATACATACACTTATTCATTTGCAGCAACGTGGATGGACCTAGAGATTGTCATACTGAGTGACGTAAGTCAGACAAAGACAAATGTCAAATGATATTGCTTATATGTGGAATCCAAAAAGTAGGCTACAAATGAACTTATCTACAGAACAGAAATAGAGTTACAGATGTAGAAGATAAACTTATGGTTACCCGGGGTAAGGGTGGGGGAGGGATGAATTGGAAGATTGGGATTGACACATACACACATACTCTATCAAAATAGATAACTAACACGGACCTAATGTATAGCACAGGGAGCTCTACTCAATAGTCTGTAATGGCCTATTTGGGAAAAGAATCTAAAAAAGAGTGGATATATGTATATGTATAACTGATTCACTTTGCTGTACACCTGAAACTAACACAACATTGTAAATCCCTATACCCCAATAAAATTAAAAAAAAATATTCTAAAATATATATGGAAAGGCATAAGCCCTGGACTAGCTAAAATAATCTTGAAATAGAAGAATGTAAGGAGTCACTCCATCTGATGTTAAGGCTTACTATATAGCTACAAAAATCAAGGCAATGTGATATTGGCAGAGAGATAGATACATAGATCAATAAGATAGAATAGAAAACCTAGAAAAGGAACTGCACAAATATGTCAAACTGGTTTTCAACAAAGGTGCAGAAGGAACTCAGTGAAGGAAAGATAGCCTTTTCAACAACTGTTGCTCCAGCAATTGGACAATTCATAGGCAAAAAATAAATGAAGCCCTCCCTAACCTCCCACTGTTTATAAAAATTAACTCAGGATGGATCATGAACTTAAATATAAAACATAAAGCTTTTAGAAGGAAAAAAGAGAAAATCTTTAGGATTTAGGGCAAAGAGTTCTTAGATTTCAGACCAAAAAATGATCCATAAAAGGAATAAATGATAAATTGAGCCTCATCAAAATAGAAAAAAAAAACACACCAAACTTTTGCTCTAAGAAAGACCCTGATTTAGAAGATAAAAAGACAGCCTACAGACTTGGGGAAAAAAAATTGCAAACCACATATCCAACTAGTGACTAGTGTCTCTCCAACATCAAGGTACAAAACAAACAATTCAAGTCCACAAAAGACATCCAGAAGCATTTCACCCAGGAGTATACGCAGAGAACAAACACATGAGAAAATGTTTAACATCATTAACTATTAGCTAAACTCTAATTAAAACCACAATAAAGTATCCCATACACCTATCAGAATGGCTAAAACAAAAATAGAGACACCACCAAATGCTGGTAAGGATGTGGAGAAACTGGATCATTCATACATTGCTGGTGGGAACGTTAAAAGGTACAGCCGCTCTGGAAAACATTTTGTCAGTTCCTTAAAAAAATAAACAAGCAACTACCTTATGACCCGCAATTGACTCTTGGACCTTTGTCCCAGAGAAATCACAACTTACGTTCACACAAAATTTATACACACAAATTCTAGCAGCTGTATCCATTATAACCCTGAACCGGAAACAACCCAATGTTTTTCTTTCTTTTTTTAATTCTTTTTTTAAAATTAATTTTTTTGGAGTATAGTTGACTTAATATTGTGTTGGTTTCTTCTGCACAGCAAACTGAATCAGTTATACATATACATATACCCACTCTTCTTTAAGATTCTATTCCTATGTAGGTCATTACAGAGCATTGAGTAGAGTTCCCTGTGCTATACTGTAGGTTCTTATTAGCTTTCTGTTTTGTATAGAGTAGTGCGTATATGTCAATCCCAATCTCCCAAGTCATCCCTTCCCCCTTCAACCCAATGTTTTTCAATGAATGAATGGTTTAACAAGGGTGGTAGCTCCCTATCATGGAATACTACTAAACAATCAAAAGAAACGGACATGCAACACCTTAGATGAATCTCCTGGGAATGATACTTCATAATATAAGCCAATCTCTGAAGGATATATACTGGATCATTCTATTTGCATAACATTTTTTAAATGACAAAATTTTGGAAAGGGAGAACAGGTGAGCACTTCTAGGGATGAGCAGTGGGGAAAGAGGATAAACGGTGGTGATAAGCAGGCAGCGCGAAGGATCCTTGTGGTGATGACTGTATTTTGAATGTGTGAATGCATGAAGCAAATGTGTTGAAACTGCATAGACCTAAATACACACACACGCATACATACACACACACACATGCATTCAAGTACAAGTAAAATGGGAAATCCAGTTAAGATGAGTGGATTAAAACAATGTCAACATACTGGTTATGATACTGTTCTATAGTTTTGCCAGATGTTACCATCACAAGAATCTGGGTAAAGGGGACATTGGATCTTTCTGTGTTATTTCTTACAACGACATGTGAATCTATAATTGCTCCAAAATTAAAAGTTAATTAAAAAGTAGTACCACTCTAAATGTTGTGGTATATATCTTTTAGTGAACCTATGTATGTATTTCTGTTGTTTGCATACCTAGGAGCATAATTACTGAGCTATAGGGTATGCCTATATTCCACTTTAGAGGATACCGCAAAGCAAGTTTGCAAAGTGGCTATGCCAGTTTACGTTCAGAAGCTAGTGAATGTTTGATGTAGGAGAGAGGAATAATCTTAGGGGAGAGGCCTCTTTGGAGCTTTTTCTGCATACTTCTTACCTCTCCTCTTTCTTCCTATTGTCCATTGACCAGTTTTTTTGTTTTTTGTTTTGCAATAAGCGGGCCTCTCACTGTTGTGGCCTCTCCCATTGCGCAGCACAGGCTCCGGACACGCAGGCCCAGTGGCCGTGGCTCACGGGCCCAGCCGCTCCACGGCATGTGGGATATTCCCGGACCGGGGCACGAATCTGTGTCCCCTGCATCGGCAGGCGGACTCTCAACCACTGAGCCACCAGGGAAGCCCGACCAGTTTTAATTTTATCAACAGGCTGGGTAGTTTCATGCTGTCCCTTACCTGGACCCTCACAGACCATTTACAATCTTCTTTCAACCCTCTGTAATCCTTTGTGACTTAATAAATAACAAACTGAAGTAATAGTGAGTACCTTAAACAGGGGCCCCAAACTATAGCCTGCAGGCCAAATATGGTCTAGTTTTCTGTTGTTTAAAATATGGTTGTATAGGAACACAGCCACACCCATTTATTTACAGATTGTCAATGGCTGCTTTCACCATGCAATGACAGAGTTGAGAGCCGTGGCAGAAACCTTAGGACCAGCAAAATCTAAAATATTTTTTATTTGGCCCTTTACAGAAAAAGTTTGCCTACCCCTTTCTTAGAACATCACAAGGATCTATCATGTAGGGGCTTCCCTGGTGGCGCAGTGGTTAAGAATCTGCCTGCCAATGCAAGAGACCCGGGTTTGAGCCCTGGTCCGGAAAGATCCCACATGCCGCAGAGCAACTAAGCCCATGCACCACAACTACTGAGCCCGCGCTCTAGAGCCTGCGAGCCACAACTCCTGAGCCCGCGTGCCACAGCTACTGAAACCTGAGCGCCTAGAGCCCATGCTCCACAACAAGAGAAGCCACTGCAATGAGAAGCCTGCGCACCGCAACAAAGAGTAACCCCCACTCACCACGACGCATGTGCAGCAACGAAGACCCAACACAGCCAAAAAAAAAAAAAAAAAACAAAGAAAAAGATCTATCATGTAATATACAAATAGAATTTTATAGTAAATACATATTTTTTTCTAATACTATTAGGATTTAAATATAACACATTTTGATAAAGCAAAAGGAAATGGTAGAAGTGTTGTAACACGCCTTAGCAAATAAACTTGTTAGCAAATTCCTTACATACCCAACTTTCTTGGAACCACATTCAAGGCCTATTCGAGGCAGTGTTTCTCTGCTGAATCTAAGGCAGTGGAAGCACGGAGCATGTATATATAATGTATAATGGATGCTTTAGGAGGGTGCTGATGAAAAATACATGGAACCAAACAGTAAACCTTGAGCAGTTGTTGAAATCCATTGTAGCTATTGTGCATAATTGATAAATAAGGGCTGATAACTAGAACAATATTGGTTTAATGCATATGCAGCAGTTTCAGAGGGGATCATAGTTTATAGAAAATTCCAAATATATCTCTTTTTCTTGCTAAGACCTAAACACAAATCTGCTACTTAATTCAGTTTGTATAACTTTTTTTTTCCCGTTTCTTAAAGGAAGCTACTTAAAAAAAAATAGGCTTTCAAAATAGGCCTTTCACTATAAGCTATGGATTTAACTGAATCTATTTTTATCTGCTTAGAAAAATACAGTAAAGATAGATTCTTATGATTTATAAGCTCTGCAAATTCCATCTTAGATAGAAATGAAAATTATGAAAGCCAAACATATCAGTAATCTATTGCTGAGTAACTACCTCAAAACTTTGTGGCTTAAAACAATCATTTATTATTTCACAGCTGTAAGGGTTGGTGGGGCAGTTTTGCTGATTAGGGCCGGGGGTTGGCAGATTTGGCTGGGTTTGCTTGCATCTGCCGTCATATCTAAACAGGTTGGTGGGTGGACTGGATGCCACGAAAGGAGTGCAAAACAGCCTAGGGTGATATTAGTGAACTATTTTTTTTTTTGTAGGAGTCTTATTTATTACTATTTCTTTCTCATTTAAGACTTTGAAACAGAGACTGTTCAGCTTTATTTTGTCCAATGCACATCTTTTACTTTCTGTGATTACTAGAAAGCATGCTGTTGACTTGTGTTTGAAGATCTGGAAAAATACACCTCATGTTTAGTACCCTGGATCCTGAATCTCATAACTTCAGTCACCATGTTTACTCCTTGCAAGGGCAAACCCCACAGCTGTGCATCTGTGGCCACGTGAGGTTGATTCTTTCCATTCAGTCTGACAACTTAGCCAGTGAAAACAAGTTTGTTAAACAAATTATTGTGCTTATGGGTTGATTTAACAAGCAATATATTATACTATTTTTTTCATTTTTTCATAACAGCCATTTAGTGAATATGACCCAAGAGTTGGATAAATGATTTAAGTTGAATGGTAACTAAGTTGGTTGAATATTTTGTTGTTACCAGACCTTGTCTAAATCTAAAAATCTTTTTTTTAAAAAAAATACATGTATTTATTTATTTATTTATGGCTGTGTTGGGTCGTTTTTGCTGCGTGCAGGCTTTCTCTAGCTGCCGTGAGTGGGTGCTACTCTTCATTGTGGTGCTCGGACTTCTCATTGCAGTGGCTTCTCTTGTAGTGGAGCACGGGCTCTAGAGCACAGGCTCAGTAGTTGTGGTGCACGGGCTTAGTTGCTCCGCGGTATGTGGGATCTTCCCGGACCAGGGCTTGAACCTGTGTCCCCTGCATTGGCAGGCGGGTTCTTAACCACTGTGCCACCAGGGAAGTCCCTAAAAATCTTTAATTGGAAGATAATGAGACCCTTTGATTGGGCCAGTATTGGTTTACTTGGTTTTTTCTCAACCGTTCTCTAGAGTGTTGAATTTGATGGGAGAGTAGAAGATGAGGTAGAGAATAAGTTTGTTTCTGTGAAAAAGGAGAGACCTCCGTGAACACCTGTGTAAGTATGTTTTCTTCTGCTATCATTTGGACATGTTTGAAATATACAATAACCCCAACATTCAGCTACCACTTTAAAACAAGTGCCATGAAGCCTTCATAAATAGCAAAATCATTGAACTTTTTTTCCCTAAAAGAACAAGATGCTAACCGGTAACCATATAAAGCCCTAAGGTGCTTCTCAGACAATAGGCAGCCTCTGAGAGAACAGAACTGTCTACACTTGAAGTACTTACAGCCTGTCATTAACGACAAGGACCGTAGTGAACAAGAACTTACAAAAGAAAAAGAAAAAAAAGAGAAAAACATGGGCTAAGATTATTGCAGGCTACTATGTAATAATTTCTTTTTGATTATAAAAAAGGGGATACTCACACTTGGGGGAACTTAGGTTTCTTTGGAAGCCGTCATGGCTGTATATGAAATCCAGTCCTTCTTCCGGAGGTTATAAATTAGAGGTCCTCATGCAGGTTCTGTTACCCAGCACACACCGTATTTTAAATATGATTCTCCTAAAATTCGGGATTTCTACTTTGTCTGAAAAATCTGAGTATCTACCTCTGGGTAGTCAACGCGTCTGTATTTCTGTATTGCAAAATTGTCTGGAGCCGAGTAGCCACACCCTCATGTTGTCACATGCCTGGGATATTAGACCCTGTTGACCTGGGGACAGTGTCATTCATTTACTTTAGCTGCCCGTTTGTGTCACGCTGTCAGACTGGATATTCTTTCTCATTCCTTTCATCCAGGGCAAATACCATGAGGGTCATGGCATTGCAGAACTCAAGGGAGTGACTTCAACATTTGAGACCACGGACTCCATTAATGCCATGCAGGGGTTATGAGCCTGCCCGAGGCCCAATCCCAGCTCACAGCCTGGATTTAACATGAGGTGTCCCCAACTACTGTGCCTCTCCTGGGGTCTCTCAACTCACTCTGCACTTGCAGTTAGATTTACATCACTGCCTTTAGAGTCATGGAACCAAAATGAACCTGAACACTGGGGGCAGAGCTTGAGGACGTCCCTGACACGGCCAGGTTCTGAGTGGAGGAGACATTTATTTAGGCAGTAAGCTTTCTTGATCAATAATCTGTTCCTAGAGATCGTTTTTATTTTTAAGATCTTTGATGGCAGGAAGTAAACCTTTATACTTTCTTTCATCTGCCACAGGGTTTAGCCCGCAGCTGGTGACACAGGACTTGCTATAACACCTGTGGTCCAAGGTCCAATAGCTAGCAGCAACACAGTCTGGGAGCTTGTTAGAAATACAGGCCCTGTGGGTCCACTCCAGGCCTCTTGAATCAGTCTGTATTTCAACAAGATCCCTAGGTGATTCATACAGTTAGAGTTCGAGAGACACTGATGTGTATACAGAGAATACTCGAATAAAAATGGAACATAATATAGGTTGATCGTTAAACAACATAGCTAAAAATTCGAATGCTTTCGTTACGGGAGTTTCCTGGAGCTCCTTACTGGCTTCAGCACAGGGTAGTCTGTGATTTTTCTGTTTTATTCATTGAGCTCCTCCTAAGATTTTGTTTGAAGGGAAGGTTGCAGAAGTTAAAGAAAATCCATAACAAAACAAACCACAGTTTTTATAGCATAAACTGAGTAGAGAAAATAGAGGAATGAGGTGGGATTCATTAGGCAAAGCTCTGTAGAGTAAGGTGGTACATTTGAAGGGTCTTTGATGGGTATCGAGAGGCACAGCTGGTCATGATGTGGATCGGAATTATAACTTGCATCCGAAGAAGCTTGCCTTGTTGTGGTTGTTATTCCATATTTTCTAGAATGTTGGGCTTTTCTCTTCCTCCTTCCCTTCTCTGGTTGTCCTCCCAGTTTGCTCCTTTGCTTCTCCATTGCTGTATTTTTGTTGCTCTTGCCCATTTCTAAACTTGACCCTCAAAATCCCACATACGTGACTGATTGGCTGATTCTGATAACCCAAGATTATCTGGTCTTCCAGCAAAGCAAAGCATGACTACCTTAGGGTTAGAAATGGGAAATAGCCCTGAGATGAGAGTTAAATGCTGTTTTGTACAAAAGAAGGGTTGGGGCTAGGGTACACTCTCCTTTCCCATCCCACCCTACTCACACAAGGCACTCCAAATTGAAAAGGTTGCTTATACTCTCTGATACAGTTTGAGAGGGCATTGAACTGCCTGGAAAATTCATTAGGGGCACATTTACCCACCAGGTTAGGCATGGAAGAAACAGGATCTTGGTAGGAGTAGGTTGGTTTTTATCCACGTTAAAAAAATCTGGAAACTGAGGTGATGACGCTACCATCCTGGATAGATCAGAATGGCTAGGCCAAGGTTTCCAAAAGTGCATTTCTTTTTTTGTGGTGATGTGGATAGAACACAGCATTGTATACGACATTCTAATGTTTTTCATAACATTTAGGGATATCCAGATGGGTCTTATTTAAAACAAAATTACATATTTTTCAGATTGTAAGAAAAATAAAATTACAAAGCTTTAGGTAGAATATTAAATATTGAGTTTGTATAAACATTCACATAAAATGTATTAAATATTTTTTTAAAGTTTCCTTCCAAGAACATAATGCTTTATATGAGGTATTTATGTTTGAGATAGCTGCGAGTGATTTTTGAGGAAGATAATTTAACGATGATCTCTTTCAGTTCTTTATCATCACAAGTAGATATCAGATATCAGGAGTGTTCATATTACTTTTTTCTCCATTTAACTACAATTGTTTTCTTGCCATTGACCAAAATTTAGTTTCTTTAAATTATACATCAAGGGAGTTGTAAGTCTCTAGTCCTAATGATTTTAATTTGTCCTTTTTTTTCAAGTGAAAATGTAATGTTGAAAATACTTGTGATAATGCATGCATATGGATTTTTATTGATTTTTTTTCATATCAAATATTTTAAAATAATGATGACGATTTTCCTCAAGCACACAGATATTGTTCTACTAGTATTAATAATTCTCCTTCAGGAGCCCAATAAAGTGCTGATTAAACATTGTTAATGAGTCATCTCCACCTCACTTTTTCAAAGTTGAGTTGTTTTGAATCCATAAATTTTGTCAGTAAATAATATAATTTTACATGATTTTTGCAATAATTGGCTAAATTCATTCCAGTGCTCAAAAATGTGAGAGATGTAAAGCCACTTTTTCCCCTAGCTTTATTGCAGTATGACTGAAAAATAAAAACTGTATTTTAAAACTGTATTTAGGTTATACAATATGGTATTTTAAAAGTATTCAACATTATGATTTGATATATATTATCAAATGGTTACCACAACCAAACCACGATCAAGTTAATTAATACATCCACCACCTCGCATAGTTACCTTTTTTTTTAATTTTAATTTTTTAAAAAATTTTTTGCTTTATAACAAATTTAATCAGTTATACATATACATATGTTCCCATATCCCCTCCCTTTTGCGTCTCCCTCCCACCCTCCCTATCCCACCCCTCCAGGCGGTCACAAAGCACTGAGCTGATCTCCCTGTGCTCTGCGGCTGCTTCCCACTAGCTATCTACCTTACGTTTGGTAGTGTATATATGTCCATGCCGCTCTTTCACTTTGTCACAGCTTACCCTTCCCCCTCCCCATATCCTCAAGTCCATTCTCTAGTAGGTCTGTGTCTTTATTCCTGACTTACCCCTATGTTCTTCATGACATTTTTTTTCTTAAATTCCATATATATGTGTCAGCATACAGTATTTGTCTTTCTCTTTCTGACTTACTTCACTCTGTATGACAGACTCTAGGTCCATCCACCTCATTACAAATAGCTCAATTTCATTTCTTTTTATGGCTGAGTAATATTCCATTGTATATATGTGCCACATCTTCTTTATCCATTCATCTGATGATGGACACTTAGGTTGTTTCCATCTCCGGGCTATTGTAAATAGGGCTGCTATGAACATTTTGGTACATGTCTCTTTTTGAATTATGGTTTTCTCAGGGTATATGCCTAGTAGTGGGATTGCTGGGTCATATGGTAGCTCTATTTGTAGTTTTTTAAGGAACCTCCATACCATTCTCCATAGTGGCTGTACCAATTCACATTCCCACCAGCAGTGCAAGAGTGTTCCTTTTTTTCCACACCCTCTCCAGCATTTATTGTTTCTAGATTTTTTGATGATGGCCATTCTGACTGGTGTGAGATGATATCTCATTGTAGTTTTGATTTGCATTTCTCTAATGAGCAAAGATGTTGAGCATCCTTTCATGTGTTTGTTAGCAGTCTGTATATCTTCTGTTGAGAAATGTCTATTTAGGTCTTCTGCCCATTTTTGGATTGGGCTGTTTGTTTTTTTGTTATTGAGCTGCATGAGCTGCTTATAAATTTTGGAGATTAATCCTTTGTCAGTTGCTTCATTTACAAATATTTTCTCCCATTCTGAGGGTTGTCTTTTGGTCTTGTTTATGGTTTCCTTTGCTGTGCAAAAGCTTTTAAGTTTCATTAGGCCCCATGTGTTTATTTTTGTCTTTATTTCCATTTCTCTAGGAGGTGGGTCAAAAAGGATCTTGCTGTGATTTATGTCATAGAGTGTTCTGCCTATGTTTTCCTCTAAGAGTTTGATAGTGTCTGGCCTTACATTTAGGTCTTTAATCCATTTTGAGCTTATTTTTGTGTATGGTGTTAGGGAGTGATCTAATCTCATACTTTTACATGTCCCTATCCAGTTTTCCCAGCACCACTTATTGAAGAGACTGTCCTTTCTCCACTGTACATTTCTGCCTCCTTTATCAAAGATAAGGTGACCATATGTCCGTGGGTTTATCTCTGGGCTTTCTATCCTGTTCCATTGATCTATCTTTCTGTTTTTGTGCCAGTACCATACTGTCTTGATTACTGTAGCTTTGTAGTATAGTCTGAAGTCAGGGAGCCTGATTCCTCCAGCTCCAGTTTTCGTTCTCAAGATTGCTTTGGCTATTCGGGGTCTTTTGTGTTTCCATACAAATTGTGAAATTTTTTGCTCTAGTTCTGTGAAAAATGCCAGTGGTAGTTTGATAGGGATTGCATTGAATCTGTAGATTGCTTTGGGTAGTAGAGTCATTTTCACAGTGTTGGTTCTTCCAATCCAAGAACATGGTATATCTCTCCATCTGTTTGTATCATCTTTAATTTCTTTCATCAGTGTCTTATAATTTTCTGCATACAGGTCTTTTGTCTCCTTAGGTAGGTTTATTCCTAGATATTTTATTCTTTTTGTTTCAATGGTAAATTGGAGTGCTTTCTTACTTTCACTTTCAGATTTTTCATCATTAGTGTATAGGAATGCAAGAAATTTCTGTGGATCAATTTTGTATCCTGCTACTTTACCAAATTCATTGATTAGCTCTAGTAGTTTTCTAGTAGCATCTTTGGGATTCTCTATGTATAGTATCATGTCATCTGCAAAGAGTGACAGCTTTACTTCTTTTCTGATATGGATTCCTTTTATTTCTTTATCTTCTGATTGCTGTGGCTAAAACTCTTTTTTTTTTATTTTTTGTGGTGAGAGCACAAGATCTACTTTCTTAGAACATTTCAAGTACACAATACTGTATTATTACCTATAATTACCAGGCTATACTTTAGATCCCAGAACTTATGTATCTTATTGCTGAAAGTTTGTACCCTTTGACCAACATCTTGCTGTTTTCTCACCCCCTCCAACCACCAGCCCCTGGCAATCCATCTGGTTGTATGAGTTTGGCATTTTTAGATTCCAAGTATAAGTGAGATCGTAAGGTATTTGTCTTCCTCTGTCTGGCTTATTTCACTTAGCATGATGTCCTCCAGTTTTACCCATGTTGTCACAAATGGCAGGATTTCCTTCTTTTTTATGATCAAATAATACTCTTTTGTATTTATAAACCACAGCTTTTTATACATTTATCTGTTGAAAAATGCTCAGACTGTTTCCATATTTTGGCTATTGTAAATAATGCTGCAGTGAATGTGGGAGTGAAGAAATCTCTTTGAAGACTAATTTCATTTTCTTTGGATATATACCCAGAATTGGGATCGCTGGATAATATGGTAGTTCTATTTGTAATTTTTTGAAGCAAGTCAGTTTTGAAACCAAAGTTTAAAAGTACTTTGGATTTAGTGATAACGGTGTGCTCTTATAACTAGCTTCTTGAGCTCCACCTAGTACTATTGTAAAAAGAAAAAAAAAAAAGAAAAAGAGAAAATGTTTTATAGAAAACTGTATGGAAAAACTTTGTTTCATATTTTGTTCTTGCACACACTTAAATTTCAAATATTTTCCTGTCTTGTGACTAGGTACCAGTGCAGTTTGTGGCAATTTGTTTAATAACTTTCCATGCAAATGAGTCTTAAATGCTGAAGAAAAAGGCACACAAATAGAAATTTGAGAAAATCCTTATGTTCCCTAATTATTCATGTCAGCTTCTTTTGCGGTGAATTATTTGTTTGTCTTGTAAATCTGACAGCTTCAGCTTTAATTAAAAAGCATTCCATTTTGTTGAGAAAATAAATGTCAAGTAAAAATTAAATCTACTTAAGTCTAAAGTTCTCCCAAGAAATGGGGATCTTTATAGTTTCATAAAATTGATTTTATGGTTATTGGAATATTATGTTTAATCTAATTTAATAATGAAAAAGATTTAAACTTTATAAAATGTCTTTTTTTTCTTTTCAATATTCGTTTTTTTAAATAAAAATTTTTTTTTTTACCATTTTAACCATTTATTAGTTTATAATTCAGTAACATTAAGTATATTCATAGTGTCGTACAACCATCACCATTATTCAATTCCAGAACTTATTTTTAATAAAATGTGACTTTTAAATGTTCAAGGCCCTCAGTTTCTTCAGTAAATCAATTTTAGTTAGGTCCAATTATTTTTATTAGAAATAAAAATTTGTTAAACAAACAATAATTATTATGAAATTTCCTGAGACTTTGACTGATTTTAAACATCAAGATATAATAAAATATAAATAAATTGAGTTAGAAATCTAGAAAATTAACATCAGTTTATCTTTTAAATATCAATATCTAATAAGAAAAAGTGGTAACAACAGCAAGCATATGTAACTTCTAGATTAGTAGAGAAATCATGAAAGTAAGCCATTAAAGAGAAAGAACAGGAAATGATTTGTATACACTAGCAAACAGAAGAACCTTATTCTTGATAAATAAATTACAGACCAGTTGGGGTGATTCAAAAGGAAGATGCTTCATGTTGTCCCCATAAAGTCATTTGCTGATGTAATGATTGCTGAATTCAGAAAGTTACATACAAACGGTATTCAGACTTCATTTCAACTATTCAAATTTTGGAATGGTTGAAAATATGGCTTTAAATTTTTATTTACACTTTACAAATTTAGCCATCAATATGTCTCAGCTGAACTGTGTCTCATTTGTTGACATTGGCTGAGTAACTTTGGCTTGGTGGGGAAGTGACTGACCAGAGTTTGGACCACCTGGATTTTAAGCCAGCCTCCACCACATAGTTGTTATGTGGTCTTAGGTCAATCACTCTGTTTCCTTGCCTGTAAAATGGTGATAGTGGCAATGCCTATTACATGTTGGCTGACATGAGGAATAAATGAGTTAATATACATATTTCACTTCCAAACGATGCCTACCATATAATAAGTGCTCAGTTAATGTTACTCATTTTTATTACTACAACCGCTAGTAATAGTAATAGTAGTGTATGAAAAAGAGACCCATGATCAAATGATAAATATTGAAGTAGGGGAATTCTCTGGTGGTCCAGTGGTTAGGACTCAGTGCTTTTGCTGCCGGAGCCCAGGTTCAATTCCTGGTCAGGGAACTAAGACCGTGCAAGCCGTGCAGCACGGCCAAAAACAAACAAACAAACAAACAAACAAAAAGAATTAGGGCAAAATCAAGCAATCAAGCACCTTTCTTAATTATAGAATTTTCATAGCTCTTAATAAACTTTTAATATGCATTGTGAATCTCTAAGGAGGGGGACATAGTGTATAGTGTTTTCTAAGTTTCTATAACCATAGAACACTAATTTGGCCCAAGGATCTCTTGTGGATGCTGCTCTGCAGAACACAGTTTGGAAAACAGCAGCCTAGTGGTGTCCCCAGGACTAAATCAACCTCCGCAACATTCTTTCAATAAGCAAGTCCTTTCTGAAGTTCAGTCCCAGCTCTGTATACCTCCATGTTTGGAACCACAGTCTCATACTCTTTGTCAAGGCAGGTTTAGCAGATGATAAAGCATGTTAGAAAGATAATAAACACTTACTGATCATGCTAACTAATTTTGTATCATCTTCCACCTTAACCCAGTCCCAGATTTTTCTTGGTTCTTTGAAGACCTCTGCCAGTGAGAACATTTGGAACATTTGTTCCTTCAGACACTTTTTGGGTTACATGTGAATATTTCCATCCTATTTGAATCTGTTTTCAAAATAAAGCATGATCAGAAGCTGCTTTAAATGTTTGAGCAAAGTCCAAATCCACTCAGACGACTTTGTGAAATGTCATCCATGCCCAGATCCCTGATGTATGTATAATGTTCCTGCTGTATCTTTCTTTCCCACACCATTATTTTTTAGACCTCCATCCCATTCTTCTCTCCAGGAAGGAGTACAACCAATATTAAACATTAAGACAGTCTCCCTGAGGAGTTGCCAGTAGCTGCATAGCACATGGGCCAAGTTCTGCTGTGTCTAACAGCCATGGCCCAGGAGGCAAATGACAGAAGCTTCCCGATCACATCCAGATGAACAGAGAGGGCTGCATATGCTGTAGCTGGTATACTGGCATCCAACCCTTGTGAATCTTGATTAAAAAATACCACATATACTTCAAGGGAAAACTAAATACTTTCCTCACAAATACCATCAATAGTAGCATCAGTTCCCAGGAGTGGTGGATAACAGCTAACCCCTATTAATGAACTTGTATCTCATCACCACACTCCTCAAGAACATTACATTTTAGCTTCTCACTCAACCAATGGCCTAGCAGGAGAACTGTTTTTTCCCCCCTACCTTGGTTTGAGAACAAGGGATCTGAATTTGTGTGCACATGAGGTTGGTTGGACAAGCTTCTGGATGTGAAAGCACCTCATACAATACACAGAAATGATTATTTTTCAATCAGCAGTCTCTGCAGTAAAATATGAAGGCTTATGGGCACTTAAGAGGGCACATAGCCCTGGTTCTGAATAAGCTCTTGCATTTATTAGCTGTGTCTGTGAGCAAGTTTTGTTAACCCCTCAAAGCCTATTTCTCTCAATTGTAAAAATCACCTGATGTCAGGATTGAAAGAAATAATGCATGTAAAACCCTTAACAAATGTCTGAACATAGTGAAAGCTCAATAAATGTTATTATTATACTCTGACTATTTACTGGTCCAGGACTTTTTTTTTGCGGTACGCGGGCCTCTCACTGTTGTGGCCTCTCCCGTTGCGGAGCACAGACTCCAGATGCGCAGGCTCAGCGGCCATGGCTCACGGGCCCAGCCGCTCCGCAGCACGTGGGATCTTCCCGGACTGGGGCATGAACCCGTGTCCCCTGCATCGGCAGGCGGACTCTCAACCACTGCGCCACTAGGGAAGCCCCCAGGACTTTTTTAAAAGTAAGATTGGCATGGCTTTTCCACCAGAGATTATCAGTGAATGCCTTCTGAATGATCGCTATTGCAGCAATAGCATTTCAGGACATGTGTCTTTCTAAAGGGTTCATTTCTCAACCTCCTGCTCAGAGAAGCTCCTACCCTCATGGTCCCATTCTGCATTTGTTAAGCTCTCCATGCTTGCTCTCTTGTCTTCGCACGTTTCTTGCAAATGAGCTTCCTACTGTTGGTGGGCTTTGCCCTATACTTTCTTGCCTTCATAACTGCACAGGGCTCTTTCCACTATACTGCCAGCTTTGCAGAGAATAAAAGCTTGAGGCAGGGGAGAGGGAGAAAAAAACCTCTTGAGGGAGGCTTCCTTGAGAAGGCACCCCCAACAGCTTCAAATCCATAGTCAGTTAGAGGAGACGTGACAGACGTTCAGAAAACCACGACTGTGAATTGGGCATAGCCAAGAAAAGCTCTGTGGAGAAGCCAAGATTTGAAGAATGGATAGAATTTGGCTAAATGGAGAAGTAAAAGGGAAGAAGAGAAGTGAAATGAGGAGAAAAAGCTCTACAGAATATTGGAAAAAGTCTTGGATTTGAAACCTGAAAATCGAGGTTTGATTCATTGTTTTGCCTTTCAAGCTGCAATCTCAGGCAAAATATTTCAAAATGCTGAGCCTTAGTTAATCCATGATGCAAATATGGGCTGGTAATGTGGAACTCAGAAAAATTCTGGGAGAGGGTATTTAATAAACATTAGTTGAATTGAATTTTATCGATGAGAGTTTAGAAGACATATTTAGTTGTAAGTTTTTAATTTTGATATTATCAATTATGCCAAGCTGTGAGTGCTTGAAAATATAGTATTGATAGAATCCTGATATAAAACAAGCATTGTAAGACCCATAAATACTAAGCTATTTTTAGGTACCTACTATGCCCTGGCGAGCTCAGACCTCAGCGTTTTGTCCTGTTTCTTACATCTGATTTCTATGAAGTATACTTTAAGGCATTTTAAGAAATTTGCCTTTCCAAGGAAACCTATTATACCCGATAGACTCCTGCATATGTAACTATTTCCATTTAAAATTATTTAAAAATTTTTTCTAAGGACCAGAAGACATACATTTTTAAAATTCCAATTTGTTTAAATTTCGGTAAATAGAGAATGTAATGAAAGAATGAAATATCACAAATAAATTTTTCCTACTTAAAATTTTCCTTCATGACATATTCTTTGAAAATATCATTATTAATGGCTTCATATTATTCCAAGGTGTAGATATTGTGTCATTTATTTTGCTCTTCTTTGAACAGTGAACATTTACTTTGTACTGTTTTCACTGTTGTAATTAAACCTGCAATGGATATCCTTGTGTAAAAATCAACGTCCATGGTGATTCCATTGTTTTAAATCTTTAAAGAACATATCTCCTTTATTTCTAGGTTTAAAATTCCAACTTGACCCTCAGTTTGTTACACAAATCTTTTCTGCAGCGTAAGAAGTACCATTCTCCTTACATGCTAGCAGAAGTGGTTCATTTCCATTGGCAACCTACCTAGGACCTACTACACCAAATATGGCATTTCCTTAGGAAAGTTTTACCTATTTTGCTGAAAAGATTTTACCCACTGAAGAAAAAAATACATCATCAGACAAAAGATTGTTAGGTAAATTCTGGAAGAATTAACTTTCAGATATTTAAATCTAGAATTTAATTAGATCACCTTGAAGATGCATTTAATCAGTGTTCTCAGATTGGGTATTAGTGAGACAAAAAGGATTTTTCTAAGAACGGATGAGCATGCTGACATCTTTAATTCAATTTTCGTTTTCGGTATGTAACTAGTATTCTTGGAAAACAGTTGAAAAGCCTCAGGAAAATAGAGTAATGAATGAATATAAGCCTTTGATCAAGAATTAGGAAGAATTAATGTTCCTTTATAAATAGTTATCACATGCTTTGTATAGGGTTATATATATATATATATATTTTTTTTTTTTTTTGTGGTACGTGGGCCTCTCACTGTTGTGGCCTCTGCCGTTGCGGAGCACAGGCTCCGGACGCGCAGGCTCAGCGGCCATGGCTCACGGGCCTAGCTGCTCCGTGTCATGTGGGAGCTTTCCGGACTGGGGCATGAACCCGTGTCCCCTGCATTGGCAGGCAGACTCTCAACCACTGCGCCACCAGGGAAGCCCTAGGGTTATGTATTTTTAATCTCTGTCCTGGTTACAGAAGTTGAGAACATTTGTTACAAATTGATTGGCTTGTGCCTTCTTATCCAAAAGATTATTTTTACATATCTAATTAATAAATTATTTGTTCGGTGGCCCTTTTATTTAATAGGAGCTATCATATCAGAAATTCTTCACTCTGACAAAGTGATGTATTTTGTAATTTTATTCCCGAAGCTAGTTTGTCATTTTAAACCACATTTATGAAATGTTAAAAGCCTGTAGCAGGGGCTGTAAAATGAACCGTTAAGGTTAGTTTATCAATGATCAACTAACCAAAATACCTTTATATTCTTTTAATTGCATAATAGTAACTACAGTGGTAGGCACACACACACCCACATGGGTAACTGCAAAATAATAACCATGCAACCAGAATCATTTACTATTGAAAATGTCTTTCGGGGCTTCCCTGGTGGCGCAGTGGTTGAGAGTCTGCCTGCCGATGCAGGGCACACGAGTTCGTGCCCCGGTCCGGGAAGATCCCACATGCTGTGGAGCGGCTGGGCCCGTGAGCCATGGCTGCTGAGCCTGGGCATCTGGAGCCTGTGCTCCACAACGGGAGAGGCCACAACAGTGAGAGGCCCGCGTACCACAAAAAAAAAAAAAAAAAAAAAAAAAAGAAAAGAAAATGTCTTTTGATTTTAAGGGATAAGGTAAATGATGTTTATATACACATGCTCATATTTCCCGAAACTCTTGGAAACAAATACTTTGTGTTTCAGCATGTTCCTTTCGTCATATAAAACTCAATAAAAGCTATCTTAAATACAAGCTAAAAATAGATTGCTTTCCAAAGACAATTAATTATATTAATAATATCTAATTGTATACTCTTACTAGCATACACAGTCACAGCTGTAGCATTGAACACACTTGGGTGTGGCTTTGTGTTAGCGTACAGCCACTAAAGCTACAACTTGAGGTGGAGAAATAGCTTCTCTTCTTTGGAAATATGCTACCATTATTCAACAGATCCTTACTGAGCATCTACTGTGTGCCCAGATGCCATGCTAAGCCCTGGGGATACAGACACGAGTAATACATACATGATCCTGGTTTTCCAGAGCTTAGGTTCTGGTGCATACTAAGATAAGCACAGTGGCAATATGAGAAATAGTGGACAGCTCCTGCTTTCCAGGTCATTTAATCTCTACCAGGTCCTTTGGTCTCTAGGCCTGTGTCTCAGCGGTAAAATGGGGATGGTGGTAAGACAAATCACATAGAGACGCGAAGATTGAATGATTTACATGTCTGAGGCAGAGTGAGTGGTCTGTTATGGGTGCTCAGTAAGTGTTGGCATGTGATGATGGTGATGCTGTTATTTTGAACGTGGATTTCTGTGTAAGTGCTCTGGGATGAGTGCCATGTGAGATGCTCCGTGCATGGAGAGGGGCAGAATATTTTCTGGCTTGTGAATAATGAGAGGGTTGGAAATGGGAGGAGGCCTTTGCTATTATACACCTATTATTGTAGGCAGAGCATCACACCTGGGAAAAGCTTCATAACCATCCATGAGATAACAGCTGCAGCAGCTAAGAGGAAACAGTAGCAGAATAGCAGAATAGCACATATTGACTAGAATGGTCTTGCGTGGAGGGTAGGGAACCATGCAGTGTCATGTCAACCTGCTTGAAATTGCTGAGGTAACTAAAGAAAGTCAGCTTTTGCTGTGGAACCCAGGAAAGGAACAGAGGGAAGAAAGTGAAAGGGCAGAGGATGGTGGGAAGTGAGGGATGCTGGAGTATAAGGAAAAGGAGGGAGATAGAGTAGTTCAAAGAAGAAAGACTCAGAATTCAGAATGGTGGCTTACCCGTAAGCGGGTATAGCATGGGCAGGGATGGAAGAGAGGGACTTACTTTAATGTCCATGGGAACCAGTAAGAGGAAGTTGAGGCCCATAAAGATAAGTGGACTTGCCCAAATCTCTCACCGACAGGTTTTAAAAAATCTCCTATCAGACAAGATAGGATTTATCAAAATGGGGAACAGAATGCAGTAAACTAGCAGAAGACATTCTTAGTAATTCTGACCTTAAAAGATTAGAGGATTCACTCATTACTGCAGAAAAATTTAGCATGGGAAATGAATTCTAAAGAAAAAGATGATAAAGAAAAAGGTGATAGGTCTTCTTCAATTTTAGTTTGAATGAAGGATAGAATATCACTGATATATAATCATGGAGAGATATAGAGGACAAATGGAAGACTTTCTACAAGTGAGAAGAAAGGTAAATACACTTCCTTCCACTTCACCATGGAAGATGGTTAAAATCACGTGGTAAGTAGAGCTCTGAATTAGGAGACCGGGCTTCTGGTGAAATTTTGGTGAATTTTTAGGGAGTAACATGCTTTTTCTGGGCCTCTGTTTCCTCATCTAGAGGTGTTATATAAAAAATATTTTCATTTATATTTCTACCTGATATTTCATTTTCTTAAATACTTAATTGTCTATTTTAGTGAAGGTATACTGCAAGAATTTCCAGCAGTGGTAGATAAGTGTAGACAGGAATAAGACAACTATCTGTCGATGAAAGATATTGATTAAGAGCAAAACTTTGCAGCCAGACTGCCTGGGTTCAAATCCTGGGTCTGTGCAGTCTGATCCTGGGCAAGTTTCTCAACTTCCTGTGCCCCAGTTTCCTCATCTGTAAAATGGGAACAATAATATTATACTCTTCATAGTGTTTTTATGAAAATTAAATAAGTTAGTGTGTGTAAGCCTGCTGATAGCAAGGCCCTGCACATAAGGAGTCAAGAATTGCTCCTAAGCTTCACGAAAAAGATGGAACTAATGGAACTAATGTGAACTAGGTGTTAAAGATAAAAGATTTGGAAACTGATTCCAGGCAAAGGAAATAGCATATGGAAAAAGAGGAACAAGTATGCATTTGGCACCTATGGATGGGAGATAGTCACACATTTTTCTAGAGTAGAAAGAAACCAGGACTGGATAAGCAAGGCCATTTGTTTCTAGTATAGACATTCTTACTAGAAGGATTAGGGAATTCTGTCATGGCTACCGAGCACCAGTGTGCCTAGCTCTGTGATGACAGCTGCTAGGAAAATGCTGAAGGTTCTCAAAAGGGAATGGCATAATAAACATGACTTTTGGGAAAGCTGAATCTGATAACCATATTCTGCTTGAATCAACATTTATTGGTGCCATTTGGCCAGCATTCTCTGCAAGAGTAAGGTAAAAGATCAGGAATATTTTTAGCAAAGAGTAGGTCTGGTGTCCACTAAAATGTTCAGTACCAGTGATAGAGTGGACTAAGGTTTGGGCCATGACAAGGTAAACATTCCCTTTGGGCTTTCCCATGTAAATCACAGGTAGGTGGTGCTGGGGTCGCTAGAGAGAGTTAGTTTTATAATTAAAAGATCTGGTTTTGTTTTTGTTTTTTTTTTTTGCGGTACGCGGGCCTCTCACTGTTGTGGCCCCTCCCATTGCAGAGCACAGGCCCCAGACGCGCAGGCTCAGCGGCCATGGCTCACGGGCCCAGCCACTCCGCGGCATGTGGGGTCTTCCTGGACCGGGGCACGAACCCATGTCCCCTGCATCGGCAGGCGGACTCTCAACCACTGTGCCACCAGGGAAGCCCAAAAGATCTGTTTTGTGTAGAGAAGTTTTCTATCAGAACTTCTGTGAAACTTTGTAGGTTTTTTAAAAAACATGTGTCTCTTGTTCAAATGGTAACCAGGTAATTTGGGAGAGGAATAAGTAAGTCATCTCATTAAAAAAACTTTCAGTTTTATCTGTAGAAATTATAGAAATATTAAAAAATATGTGTGTGAAATTATTCAGGGGCTATTATGCATGTATCTTTGTTATACATTTTTATTGCTATAAAAGGTGTCCCTCTCCACAGCACACCACCAGCATAACACCTTTGTGGTGTTGGTATTTGAGCAGGCACTGAGTCAGTATTTTGCTCCAGGTCCATTAATTCAGAACTCGTTAAAGAGTGCCTGTAAGAATTCAACGACATTCAACTCATCTTATCTACCTTTGTATTTGCCAACCCAGTTGATTAAAGTTTTCTCTTATATCAGAAGGGAGCAAATATTGAACTCTGCAAATATTGCTCTAGCTCTGGAAAACCATTTGTAAGCATTTTAAAACATGTAATCTTTCTCTGTTATCTCATTCTTTTCCATACTCACTGCCCATCGTCTCAGGAAATATCATCCATAAAAAACTAATTTCTCAGAAAACTCCAGCATAAAGTAATGAATTTGGACATGTCACAGTTTGATAACTAAGACAGAGAATGTTCTTTTATAAAAAACTGTGAAGGGAGGTTTTATTCTCTGTAAAATACACCAAAAGAATCTACTTGGCTTCAGGTATTGGCGTTGGATGTCAACAGTGATAGGTCATTAAAAGATGGAGCCATAAACTGATAGCTCAAAAAAATTGATATATAGGCAGCTGGAGGATAAACAGTGGATAAGAATCTTGGGTGTCCAGATATACAAAAGGTTGTTGGATGAAGTCGATAGAGCCACCATTTTGGTGGTTTCTGTATTAGATGAGAAGCAAATGCCAACTGCATGTGTGTGCATGTGATATGCACACACTTTTCATCTTTTCTCTTTTCACAAATTCATGTTGTCCTTTAGTAACTGCTTCCCCTGTTTGGTCAGGGCTGAGCTTGATATCCCTTGTTATCAGTAAGTGAAAATAGAAACCATACAGATATTTCAACAAAGATAATTTATTATAAGGAAATTGGTTAAAGAAGTGTTGAAAGTTTAGCTCTGAAATTCTACCGGACTGATACCTGCAGGAAGCAACTGCTATCTCTGTGGTCAAGAGGGTGGGGAGGGGAAGGTTTGGGGTTATTAGAACCAAGACGCTTGGATGAAAGGACCCATAAAGTTGGGATCCAGTCGCTGGAGGGAGGAGGTTTTGTCCAGCTGGTGGTACGAAATCAGAAACTCAAAGAAGGAACTTTGCAGATTTGGGACCTAGACCTCTGAGTGGTTGCTTTGCCACCATTTCCACTGTCTCTGAGGGGATCCAATGAGGCTGGCTTGGGAAGACCTAAAGAAGGGGTAGAACTGGAACCAACTGTCACTGTCACATAGAATGGCCGTTGTTGGAGTGATGCCTGCAGAAACAATACGCAAAACTGGAAGAAGCAAGACCCTTATTTCTCCTCCAGCCTTCGGGCCTCTTAGTACCCTTAACAGAGTCTGACAAGGAAACGACTGGCAAAGGCGAGATATATTTGCTGACTCCCAGCCTCAGCATCGCCAAGCAGTGTATGGAAGGGTGGGTGTTGATCTTAGAGATAGGTTAATGACAGCACAAATCTTTTTACCAAGTTTTACTGTTACAAAGTATTCCTTATGGAACCAAGTATGTGGAGCCTTTCTCACCATGAATGGACATACGTATAAAAGTGTCTAAGAACGGGTGAGTGGTGAACTATAAACTAGGATGATGGAAATGATTCAGGGAGAAAACAGATATCTCCCTTGCCCCATTATGGCTCAGAAGTTTTGTTTAGTCCTTCAGAGATATCATCTCACTTAATAACACCACCAGCCTTTTTTAGGGAAATGGGATTACCTCTTTATTGCAAATGAAAAAAAAAATCATGCTCAGAGGATTTAAGTAATGTCAGCCAGTCAATAGAGGGTAGGATTCTGGCCAAGTACTGTCTGACAACAAATGAAATATTGAGCTTTCTTCATCTACCGTAATGTAGAAAAAGGCAAAACCGAAGAGTCAAGAGTGCAGGTAACCAACAAGTAGGCAGCTCAGAATAAAAGGATGGAAGATATGAACATACAGGGTGACCTTGGTTCTAAGGAAATGCCCACCCAGTCATGGAGGGAGTTTTGAATTCAACTTCAGTGCTTCAGGAATTCGCTCTAACCTTGCCTTCTGGTTGGTGTAGTTCTATCAAGTACTTGGGCTCTCCTCACAGTCTTCAAGTTTCTACCGCCACAAATGCGTATGACCAACCTCTTTCTCATGCCTTTTACCTCTCGCCTCCCACCTTGGGACTCTTCTGTTACTGCTGAGACATGAGACACCAGGGCACAGGCTCAGCCCCCGTGTGTGTCACCCAGAAGTGCAGGAGTTAACACCCTTTGAGCAAGGGTTATAAGGGGCTATTAGAACATGTAGATAACATTTTCTCCCTTCCTCTCCCTGGATGGACTCTAGAGTTACAGCAACTTTATGTGGCCTCTCTGAAGGTATCCTGTAAGGCTGAACAAACAGCCTGTCATGAATTCTGGCCAGTTCAGTAACACACTCTGTTATATTTGTTTCCCTTACACTCCTTTTCCCTCAGTCTTGCTCCTTGAGATTCCACTCCCCAGGAAAATGGTAGCACAGTAAGCTTTCGGAGAGACTTTTTTTTGGAGGGGGGAGGAGTTTGCTGGGTTATGAGACTGACTTCCAGGCTAAGCCAATGGGATGCACTTTTGTGTGGGGGGGTGTGTTCCTGAAAGAAATGCCCAATATTGATCATTTTAGGCAATTAGGCTGAAGCTCTAAGTAGATAAAACAAGGTAGAGAGAGGAGTTCTGGGGGAGAAGTGAGGATAGATCTGACATCTCCTGCCTTTATGCAATAAAGGTTTGTCATCCTGCAGATCAGTTCCTGTCCTGAGAGTTCAAAATAAATTTCCTCAAATGAGGCCTAATGTGTAATAATGCACTGTCTCTGTGGAACTTTTCTATTGTCAATCAAACTCCTGTTGGTGTTCATACAATCCTGTATTCTCTGAACAGCCAACTCCCACTCAGAATTTATGACTCATCTCTTGTCATCCCCTCTGGAAAGAGTTTTCTAGCCCCTTTCCTTTTTGCCAAACTTTGGAGACTCTTAGGGCACACTCATCTAGTTTTTAAGGACTTTAAAAATTTCCCTTATGGCATAAATCATTCTGTTTCTGCACAAAATGGAGAGATGAGGGCAGAGACTATGCCTTGGTCATTGCTGAATTTCTAGAAGCTAATGGAAACCTGATACACAGTAGGCACTTAATCAATATTTGTTGACTCCATTGACTGAATTAAAGGATTCATGAGGAACCCTGATCAAGTTCGTAAGCTTTTTAATTACCCTATTGAACAAATCCTAGGAGAAATTGCTGAATCACGCTCACATTTTGGGTGAGTGTAATATACACTTGCCCATATGATGAACTATGATGGCAACAGAAGTTCCATGGTGTTAAAATATTTGGGCTTCCCTGGTGGCGCAGTGGTTGAGAGTCCGCCTGCCGATGCAGGGGACACGGGTTCATGCCCTGGTCTTGGAAGATCCCACATGCCGTGGAGCAGCTGGGCCCGTGAGCCATGGCCACCGAGCCTGCGCGTCTGAAGCCTGTGCTCCGCAACGGGAGAGGCCACAGCAGTGAGAGGCCCGCGTACCGCAAAAAAAAAAAAAAAATTATATCTGCCAATTTTCACAACTCCCCACCACTTAATTATTTGGGTTAAGTCCTTGAAAGTCCTGATAAAATGCTAATTTGAAAGCATCATACCAATATATCAGATTAGATGAGCGCCAATTCTCTGCTAAATTGATACAGAAACCAGATTTGGACCTCCTCAGCCTAACGCCAAACACTAAGACCTGCCCACCCTGCCTCACAACTTTATTCAGATAACAAGTGCCTCAAAAGCAAAGTAGGATATTGATGGGCGTCCAGGATCTAGGAAAAGCAGAAAGAATAAAGGGTGAGGGAAAGACAGAAAGGGAAATAGATTGAATGAACTAGAAACAAAAACAGTGAATCTAAAACAGTTTGGTCTCTGGATTATCCAAGAGAAAGGAGCCCAGGATAAGTAATTTGGTTGGGAGGACTATCAAGGCAGGCATCCATCTGGTGCATGGGGTTTTCCATGGGAGACTGTCAGTGGCTAAGGGCAGCCGATGGCAAAAGAGAATGCCTAGGAACTGAGGGCCACAGAAAGGGCATTGAAACAATTTTTCCTGCACATCATAGCTATGACCGGGAGGTTGGCCTAGAGAAAGAGCTGTAGTTAGAGATGACCGGTCATTTAACTTTCTAATGAATGACTTCAGGTCTTCTAGCATTTCTTTTCACAGGACTATATAGTAGTTAGGAGTGGGGGGTCTGCATATATATTAGGAAAATCTGTGTTTTTACCTTGGCTCTACCATTTACTAACTTTGTGACCATCTGAGTCTAGTTCTTTAACCTCCATCTGCCTCAGTTGTTACATCCTTAAAAGGAGGACAATGATAGCATTTCCTTCAGAGGGTTGTTGCGAGTGAACACTAGGGAAATAATGCATGGGCAGCTTTTACCCCAGGACTAATGGACTAATGGTGAGTGTTCAGTAAAGGCTTGTGGTGTATCATGTTGTGATTATTAGTTTCCAGTTCTTGCAGGTATATCCTCCAACTTTGTGTTTTGAATGATAAGGATATACATACTTTTAATTTTCAAAGATTCCTAATCCTCAGTAATATAGATGTCTGCTTCCTGGAACCTAGAAAATAATCACTAATTTTGCCAAAGCTGCTAAAAATCCACCATATTCTTAATGACCTTTATCAAGTGCTGTCCTAGTCTGGGGAGGCAGGGGAGCAACCTGAAGGTGAAATACCCCGTTAGCAATCCCCCAGGTGAATGGAAAATTTTAAATAATATTCTAATGATTCATTGTACATTACTATGCCCCATTAGGTGCCTACATTACATCTTAGGGCACAATCAATATCTGTCATCTTGCTTATGGCTTTGGTGCTAGAGCAGTTCAATTTCATTTTGCAACTCTCATGCCCATGAAACTGTAGCTCAGGTGTCATATGATAAAATATTACTGAGAAGTACATATTCACTCCTAAAGCAAAGTGAGAAATAATTGATGAAGAAGGTGTCATTCCGTCTGGTCAAACACCATTAAAGTGAGGATACGATTGATATGAGAAAAAAGTAAGACCAACAGTCTATGAAACTTTTTGGTGAATCCTTATGAGAGAGAGAGAGAGAGAGAAAGAGAGTGTGTGTGTGTGTATGTATGTGTATTCTCTTCTCAAGAGTGTTCCTTTAAAAGCATTTTTCAGACATTTAAAGTAGATTGCTATTTATGAAATGTTGATATAGATAAAACCAATTTAGGAATATATCTATTATATAAAGAGAAGTGTTGGTATGTAGACATGTGCTTTCTTTTGTTAAGAAATTTAAAAAATATATCCAGTTTTAGGCTATGGCAAAGCTAAAGGGAGACTCCAAAGCAGCCATGGGTAAATAATAAACCAGTTGTCATTGTCCTAAATTAAAAAGGGAGTTAGGTAAATAACCTATATTCTGAGTTGTTTTCTTTCAGAAAACAACTGACTGCCCCCTTTTTTTCTCATGTGGGTGCTGTCGTGGAGAAACCCAGGAACACGCACCAATCAAAATATCTCTGCCACACATTCTACCAAGTGGAAAGTGATTCGGGTTAATAGAAGCCTTTACTAGAATTCAGACGTACTTGAAAGGGTTAAGCCCATCATATGGTGACTCATACTTCAGTGTGAATTTTTGAAACTGTTAAATGCATGATTTCTTTCCAAATTGAAATTGTACAGAAATGTGAATTCTGCTTAAGAGAGAGGAAAACAATACCATTAGGATTTCAGAACACGATGGGACAGTCCAAGCCAGGGTCCTTGTCACAGTGTGGAGCTTTGGATAGACAGAAGACACCAGGAAAGGGTGTTTATGTTTGTGAGTGTGTGCATGTGTGTGTGTGAAGTATAAAGCGGACAAAGAGGGCTCTAGAAATAGATGTGTAAGAGCTTCAGAAGTGAATTTAACTGGCACCGCTCTTCTGTTTAAGATGCCATTGGCCGCAGACACTCTTTGCAGTGACTCTGGAAAATCACCAGTAACATGCTTCCTCACACACAGATGCTCTCAGGGCTTTTTGGCTTGCCCAACTTTATAAAAGGAGGGACGTATACAATTCAGTACATCTGGTGACATTTGTTTGGGGCTTAAAAAAAAATAATACTCCCGTGACAGTGGCTTTCTTTGACCTAGGGAGGGATTTGTCCTAACCATGACTGCGAAAAAGTAGCTTCATTTGATCATTAATGTCTAATTATGCACTTTGAAACCAGGGTTAACTGGTTGGGAGTTTTTTTTTTTTTGCGGTATGCGGACCTCTCACTGTTGTGGCCTCTCCCGTTGCGGAGCACAGGCTCCGGACGCGCAGGCTCAGCGGCCATGGCTCACGGGCCAAGCTGCTCCGTGGCATGTGGGATCTTCCCAGACCGGGGCACGAACCCGTGTCCCCTGCATCGGCAGGCAGACTCTCAACCACTGCGCCACCAGGGAAGCCCTGGTTGGGAGTTTTGATAGATTGTAGATGATAATAATTCATTTAGTTTCTTTTAAAATCTTGAGAAATTCCAATACCTTGATACTGATATCATATTGTACCTCAGAGGGGCACTTTTTGAGTTTTAGAATACTGAACTGAGACTCACAAGGAGATACACTGAGATTAGAGCAAATGCCCTGAGTCTGAGAAAAAGAGGTATCCTGAAAGGGGTAGAAGAATCTGGAGGCTCAAATAATGTATAGTTTTATTAGCATGGCTGTGGGAAAGGAAGGGTAGTGGGTGTAGGATAAAGGCAAGTGAAACCATCACACAGAAACATGAACTCTCATCGGAGCCCTCTCAAAATGCTGCAGGCAATTGGAAGCCTTGCTGAGATAAATTGGGCTAGCCTGTTATTTTGCTTTATGCTGGATATTGTCAGAGTTCTGTACCGTGAAATATAAGACGCTAGAAAGGTTTTTTTTAAAACAATTATTCATCAGTTTCTATTTTTATATAGCTTTGGGGGACCGTAGAATACCGCTAATATATTTTAGAATGCCTGTGAGGGTGAAAGAATGACAAGAAGAATTTATCTTGATTGTTGAAATAGATAGGTTTTAACTAAGTGTAGTAAAGTGAATCCTCTATTTTCTTTGTCATTTGTCGCAGACTCAGGTACTGTTCCCATTGTCACAATAAGTAGTTAGAATCTTCCTATAATTTAGGACTGCTATGATTGCTCTGTATTGTCTGGATTTCAGACTTCCTTGGTTCAGGCCTAAAATTTAGAATTTTGCTGAAATATGCAGGATTATTTAGTAGCCTTCTATTTATTCTCCTTTCCTTTGTCACTTCCTATTTACAACTTGTATGTTGCTATGAGATGAATTTTCTTTAAGCACGACTGTTTTTCTGTTTTTTTTTTTTTTTTTTTTTTTTGCGGTACGCGTGCGTCTCACTGTTGTGGCCTCTCCCGTTGTGGAGCGCAGGCTCAGCGGCCATGGCTCATGGGCCCAGCCGCTCTGTGGCATGTGGGATCTTCCCAGACTGGGGCGCGAACCCATGTCCCCTGCATCGGCAGGCGGACTCTCAACCACTGCGCCACCAGGGAAGCCCAACACGACTGGTTTTTGAGCCATTTCTTGTTGAAGAACCTAACCAATTCACTATTGCTTTGGGTAATCTGAATTTTCCTTTTCAGATTTCAAGGTCATCCTCAGTTTTGTTCTGCTTGATCTCACCTTAATTTCTTGCCCCTCCTCTGCTTAAAATGTATGTTTCCTCCCCCATTTAAGGCCTTTTCCCCATCGTCCCTCATAATCTTCATGCCATTCCTGAAACTACTGCTTTTCCCAAGAGCACCCACCCCATCGTTTTCTTTTCCCTTTATAAATTTGACTGAGTTTTAAAATTTCATCTTAATTCCTACCTACGTAATAACAGAATAGCCAACACGCATTGAGACTTGGCAATGTGCCAGACACTGTTGTAAGCACATGTCATGTATTGTGCTGTTAGTTTTCATACTGACCTTGTAAGGCAGTTCTACGTCCCCATTTTACAGATGAGGAAGTTGAGGCATAGAGGAGTGACTGGCCTAATAACACAGCGGTCAAGTCACTCAGCTGGGAGGCAGAAGTGGGCTGCTGGCCTCCTCATCCTGCTGTGTCTACTGCTGCCCATTTCTGCCACCCTCTGCCTTTTCTCTCATGGTCTCTCCTCTGTCTTCCAGCCCACCCTGACTCCCTTCGTTATGAGCTACTATGGTAGCTGTGTTCAAAGCCGTGCAAGTGTATCATTTCATTGTGTCTACTTCATGCCCTTTTTTTCCCCTGGGAAATTACATAGCCAGATGTCTTAGAAAGAGTTCCATGCCTCATTCTACTTTCTTTCCAGAATAATATATGGCCCCAGCTCATGGAGGAACTCATTCAATACTCATTTGTGGTTGATAGATAGTGTGAGATGACTCCTCCCTTTCAATTACACAACCATTGTCTTGATTTTGTCATTCACTCTGACCATATAGACTCAGTACCCTCAAGTCTAGGACACACTATAAAGTGTTTTAAATTCCATGTATATGATCTATGAAGTTTGTCTCAGCTGAGGTGACAGTTAACCAGCATTCTGCAGTGCTTTCTCCGTTGGGCTCTGGTGGATCTGAATTACTCAGTTTTCATGTGAAATGTTTCTGAAAGAATTTTTTTTTAACATTCTTACCCATATAAACATCACAACACACGAACCAGAAAATTACACCATTTGTGAGATCTATCTATCTATCTATATGATATATATAACTATATATATGTACAGTTATATTCTACATAAAAGGAGGCACTATTAAATTACCTTGGATTCCCTTTAATGGGCACCCGAAAGCACATGCTTCTGAAAACATGGCTGTTGCCTTAAAAACTCAATTTCACTGTGTTTTAGCTGATTTTTTCCCCTTTAACCAATATGCTGATCATGGTTTGAGGAAACATCTGGTTTTAATATTGGATTCAGTCTCAAAGGATGGCTGCTGAAGTAGAGCCTTGGGAATCAGACAGACCTGAATTTGAATCCCAGCCCTGCCACAGACTAGCTGGGCAAGAAACTTAGTTTATTTGAACAAACACTTCTTAATATCTAAAATGGGGATAATAACACCTACTCTGCAAGGTTGTTGTGAGAATTCAATTCAGTAATGCATATAAAGGAACTACTTAGCATACCTTTTGCCATATGGTAATTGCTTAATAAAGGTTTTATTAGTAGTAATAACAGAGAATTTAAATGCAGTAATTGATATATGCTGACTCAGCTCAAAAATGGCATGTAGAATTTGGAGATAACTCTCTCTCTTTCAATCCGTTTCTTTCCCTTTCTTTCTTTCTTTCTTTCTCTTTCTTTCTTTCTTTCTCTCTTTCTTTCTCTTAGCTTTTTAAAAAAGTTTTATTGGGCTTCCCTGGTGGTGCAGTGGTTGAGAGTCCGCCTGCCGATGCAGGGGACACGGATTCGTGCCGCGGTCCGGGAGGATCCTACGTGCCGCAGAGCAGCTGGGCCCGTGAGCCATGGCCGCTGAGCCTGCGTGTCCAGAGCCTTTGCTCCGCAACGGGAGAGGCCACAGCAGTGAGAGGCCCGCGTACCGCAAAAAAAAAAAAAATTATTGATGTATAATTTATGTACAATAACATATAATCATTTTTAATGCACAGTTTGAAGGATTTTGGTAATTGTATGCAGTCAGGTGAGCTCTACCACAATGAAGATAGTAAATAGTTCCAACACCCCAAAAAGTTGTTTCATGTTTGTTTGTTGTCTAACATCACTCCTACCCCCCTTACCAACTGCAGGCAATGACTGATCTGTTTTTCTGTGACTATGGTTTTGCCATTTCTAGAATTCTATATGAGTGGAACCATGCCATGTGTAGTCTTTTGCATTTGGTGTCTTTCACTTAGCATAATGTTTTTGAGATTCACTCATGTTGTTGAGTGTAATAATATTTTATTCATTTTATTGCCAAGTGGTGTTCCATAGTATGAATATATCACAATTTGTCTATCCGTTCACAAGTCAACAGGCATTAGGGTTGTTTCAGTTTGGGGCTTTATGAATAATGTTGCTATAAGCATTGGAACACAAGGCTTTGTGTGGACTGACTCTCTCACAGGGCTTAGTATATCCAGAAAGAGGATACTGAGTCATAATGGAAAGCATAGCACACTGTATCAGAACTGGACCATCTTTGTTCTGGTCTTCTCTCTGCCTCCAGGGACAGTGATGATAATAGGGAAGAAGGCACGTCCTTCCCTTTGTCTGGCCTGCCTATATCCCCTTTTCAGAGAAGCTGCTCCCCAGCCCTGGCTGAGCCAGTTACCCTTCCCCCATCCCAGCCAAGTTTCACTGAACTGGGGTGGGCACCTGCCTCAAGCTGAACCAAATGGATTTTCTCCCCTGAGAATGTGAAATCCAGAAATAGGGGCTTTCAGAAACAGGAGCTTTGTTTAATTGATTATGTACGCTTGAGTTAGAGGTAAGAGGAACTTGGCTGCTGTAACCCATTTGGGTTCAGCACTGAGAGAGCAGAGTGGGGGGCGAGGAGGAATGCAGCAGATAATCAATAAGGCACAGAAACAAGGAATTAGATGACAAGATGGAGAAGTGACCTAGAGCTGTTTCTTCCTATGGTGGTGTTCCAAGATGCTAGGCAATCCTTCCTGGATTTTTTGTTAGATGCCCAGATAGTACTCCAATGAACAGTCATTTTGGTCTTAACTAGGTTCAGTGGGCTTTTGTTTATGCCATACATATCTGCCAGATAATGCCTGACTGAGACAAATCATAACTGCTATGAACATTGAGTTCTAACTATAAACCAAACACTTTAATAATAAAGCCTTTATTAATAAAGCCTCTGAAATTTTACCACCACATGTAAAACCCTTTGAGGAAGGGTTTTTCTTTCTTTTTTTTTCATATTTTACAAATGAAGAAACTGAAATTCAAAGAAATTAAATGTTTTTACAAGGTCACATGGTTGGAGAATATCAGATCTAGAGCCTAGATTCTGATCTGCTTTTCTCCAAAGTCTCTGCTGGAAATAAGCTCCAATGCTAGACCCTCAGTGGTGAAATGATGAAGGCGGCCCAGGGCCCTCTAAAGCCCCTCCCAGCTTAGTGATCCTGCATTGATATGTCTAAGGAAGGGAATGGAGTAGTTGACAGTGAGGGAGTTCCTGTTTATGGACTCCACTTTCTCTGTGAATCTAGATTATTTGCTGATAATGAGGGCAGAGATAGTGTAGGATATTCGAAGAAAGCCAGTTGTGAATGCTGTAGGATGCTCATTTAGGAATGCAGAAAATGTGTGTGTGGGGGCATTTGAAGACTATATTTCATATATGTAAAATTTAGAGAAATATAAGTACTCCCAGGTTGCATACTTGCTTGTTTGCTTGTTCTTTTGTTTATTTTATGGCGAAAACATGTATGATTTTTAAACACCTAAACATTTTGTTTCTGTTCCTCATTAGGGGTGGTAAGGACTTGTCAGAGAGAGTGAAATGAAGGAAGCGCAGTAAGACACAGAAAAGAAAGGAGGGGGAAGATGAGGAAGAGGAAAGGTCTATTTCAGTCATGCTACTTGGATACGAATACAGACTTTGCAACTAATTGTCTGTCCTTTGACTAATCACTGGTCTTTTCTCAATTTTGGTCTCCTCGTCTGAAAATGAAGAAAGTTAGACCTCACACACTTGCTGTAAAGATCAAATGGGTTTAAATACAATACTATGTCTGCTGCCACATAGTAGGTGCTCAGTAAATATTAGGTTCGTTGTCACTACTTCTTACTCTTCTTTGAGATGTTCATTAGTTTTCAGCTATTTATCTTTACGATTTCCTTTGATGTGGATAATCAAAGAAGTGTACAGTGGAGAATATTATTTCATGGACAGTAGTGGAGTGACAATTCTACTCTCATTAGAGTATTTAGACACTACTCAAATTAGAGTATTTAGATACAGATAGTCCAGGGACTTCTTTGTAGTTATTCATCTTAAATGTATCAAAAGTTCCTCTTAGTTATGGGGGCCAAAGGGCTTGAGTACATGTTTAAAACTTTAGACACAAAGAGTATTAAATCTTTCTATGATTCAGGAAATGATGGGTGTGCCTGGATTATGAGGCTTGGTGAATGGTCCGTGCCATGGAAGATGGAGAGGAGGTGAGAGTAGGGACTAGTGATTCAATTTTATCTTACATCAAAGGTTAAAAAAAAGAATATATATCTCCTTTTCTCCATGATGTGGATATATTTATATATATACATGGATATATTTATAGTGCATGGTACTTGGCAAAAATTATTAGTTGATTACTTTCTATATTTAGCCTTAAACATTCTTCTGTGCAAAGAGACTTCATCAAATCAATGTGACTCCAAGAAGGCGTTAGCGTGAACTTGGGCCTTGATGAAGACACGCTTTGGAACACAGTAAGAAGCTCCATAATAAGACCCTGAAAGATTGTTGTGCTAAAGATGAACAGAACTGTCAGAGCAGGCTTTTGACATTTGCCCATGTATTTTTGGACTGAAACGAACAATTTAAAAACAATTGGAAAGAAACAACTGGCTGTGTTTGAACATAGTCCTCTGAAAGTGCAGCAGAAATAAAAAAGTGTGTGTAACTGTCTGAAGCTGATGTCAGGGAAGCCCAGATAAACCTTCGAGTTTATTTCTCAGGACTTGAGCTCAGCTTCTGGAGCACTCCCAGGCTAATTGAACTCAATTATTGGTATAAATGCTGTATAATGATCGGTAGTAAGTAGAGACAAGGAGGATTAGCCTCTTTCAGCTCTTAATGCACATTGGCTCCCAAACCTCAAAGTAATTCAAAGTTCTGCTGTGAGTTCGATACACAAAGTGATCCTGAACTAACAAACAAGGGAGCCCAAGCATGATGGCCTCACCCCCGGCACAGGAAATTTCCTTCAGGCACGCACTGTCTGTGGGTTTCAAGTTGCTTCTTGCTCTGTATTATTTCCAGATGAGAAGTTTTCCATACATTTTCTCCCTTGCTAGAAAACGTTACATTTCCATCATCTGTTTTTAAAAGTAGCAACTAAAAAGATTGTCCATAAAGATCTCCAGGCACCTGTGGAGATGATACACATGATTACTCTGAAGGAATTGCTGTCTTTGAACATATCTTTGTCTTTGAACATATAACTCTCATGCTGTAGAGTTATTTTTATTTGGGAAACAATATAGAAATAAGCAGATAGCATTAGAGAGGCTGGTCCTGCCTTTTGTAAAGCTTCAGTCTTTTGTAAAACAAAATCCAGATGATCTTATTCTGAGTAAGTGAACCCTGATGTTGGTTTGGTAACCTCAGGAAGGGAAGGGTCTTTCTCTGCAAAGCCCACCTGATTTCCTTCTCCGTTCACATTTTGAGTTCTTACTAAAGTATCAGCCCTCCCCCGATCCTTTCCACACACCTTAGGATTTAATGATTTCATGCCTGTCAATCTGTCTCACCTACTTGGTGACACAGAAACTGCCCCTTATGCTTTTATTCATCCGTTGCAGAGCCTAGCGTGCTTCAGACAAACCTGACAATATGCACAAACTCTGTGGCCTCAGTTTTGTCATCTGTAAAATTGGGAGAATGGCTCTAAGGATTAATTGCATTACTGTATGTGAAAGTGCTGAATATGGTCCCAGGAGGGCCAGAGGCACAATAAAAGTAAATTTCGTCCTCCCCCTTCCAGCACAATGCTAAGCACATAAACAAGTATGTTATTTCCTCTTTACATATCATAAGTTAGCCAGAGTTTTCTCCTTAACACATGACTCTGAGAGTACTAATTCCCCTCTAGCAAAGCATGGCGTTTTTAGAACTGGGTTGTGAGTTCCTTTGGAGACATGCCAACTTTCCAGGTACCAGAAGCAGATCTGTGCCAGTGTCGTCCTCAGCATGGGAGCAGGAGCTGTTTGGTCACACTTCCTCGCTGAGGACTGCCTGCTCCTTGACCAACCTCGAACATCATTATGGAGAAAGGTTAGAGATAAGTATTATGTAAACAGCAGATCATTGAACACTGACCTGTTCAAGGGGCTGCATTTCACTGCCTGTGATGCCTTTTAAAGTGAAAAAAAAGGAGAAGGAAACCAATATTATTTTGACCAGAGTAGATGTGACTCTCCCACTTTGGTCATTTTAGTCAAACACCAAGACAGAAAAACCTGCTATACGGTTTTATTAATTCTCAGTTAAATACAATGCCCAAACGGTAGTTAGACATTACCCGCATTATTTTCAGGTCTTTGCCTGAAGATGGAAAACTTCAGTTGTCTGCCTGGTCCTGAGGCTCTCCTTGGCATTGTCCACTTTATTGGGAATATAGAAAGAAGGGGGTGCCTACAGCTGTCAGCCAAGTACCTTTAAGGAATGTCTAAGCTGTCAGCTCTAGCCAATGGTGGAGGTGTTCTCTTCCCATCCCTAGGTTTAGGGGACAGAGAATGGATATGATTATGACGTATATTGGAGCTTCTCTAGGTCTTAATCCTAATTTGTCAGTTGCTCAAAGAGAAGAACAAAGTCTTAAATAAAAAGATAAACCCTTCCCTTAAGAGGTTAGGGATACTTTCATTCTACAGGACAGGGCTTCAAGGCCCCTGGCAAAGACTTGGGGTTTGTATATGTTACTCATTGTCCCCCAGGTCAAATATGTAGATATCTTACATGAAAAAACGCAATAATTTTTTAGACCAAATAACTGCAATGCCTTTGTATCCTCTATTGCCATAGAAGGTATAAATTGTTCCAAAATGGAGGCAGGAGAAAACTTGTTTGGGTTCTCATCAAAGTATTTGCCCCAATTCCCTACAACAACAGTAGGAGTTACCAAGTAGCATGGCCTTACTTCCAAACAACACTCAGTTTATTCACTCATTGCTAGTAATAAGGAAAAGCAAGCTGTGCATAGGTAATACTATATAGCGTGCTATAGCATAGAGCGGATATTTGATTAAGCTGGACTCTAAGTATAAGCTTCTTAAAATAATTAGCTCTTTTTCTGTATGCTCTGCAAAGAGAAAGAGGCAAGAGATAAAGAAACATGTTTGGAGTGAGGATTTAGTCTTAGTACAATTTCCAATTTTATCCTAGGATCAGCTTTACTTTCCAGCATTCCATACGCTACCATACTTCTGCTTTTTGACATTCATGATCAGAGTGAATGTTGAGAATGATAACCCCTGTGTCTTCTCGGAGCCCAATTTGTCATATGATGAGAGAATGTTAGTGTTAGAAGGAGGCTTTGAGATCCCAAGAGTCCCTTTTCGGCACCTATGCGATGGGCATCTAACCTACTGTGGTGTTCCAACAAGAGCTGGCAAGAGGACTAGGGTAGAAAGGTAGGCAGCTTATTGAAGATATAATTTACAAAAAGAGCTTTTGGTGCAATGCATTCTGATACAGTTTTTTCCTAAAAATAAAATGCTGGTTTAGATGCAAATAAAGGAGTCTGTTTCCAGATGGATAGAAAATAGTACAGCATGCACCTTGAAAAGTCTAAAGTCAAATATTGTGTATCCATACATTTGTTTAGTTAGCTACCATTTGGAGTCAGGGGTGGTCTCTAACCTAATTTCATTGTAAGGGAAAGTTCAATATGATATAAGAAATAGTTTGCTGCTACTTCTTTTTTAAAAATTATTTAATCTTAATCCACTACCCCATATAACACCATGCTTCACGTCATCCTTTTTCTAGCATTAAATACTAAGTATTCCCAGGATATTTAGTTTCCTTAGGGATCTCTCTTAGGGCAGGTACTGTAGATGAGACATGAATCCTAGCCACTCTTCCCTGCATGCTGAGGGTCACGTATTTGCAAGTCAAAGTCCACGTCTCCCCACAAGTCACACAGGTGTGTAACTGGTGATTCCATACACATGCATTAGAACCACACAGAGGGCTTGTTAAAACATACTGCTGGGTCCCTCCTGAGTCTCAGGTTCTGTAGATTTGAAGTTGAGTGCAAAAATTTGCATTTTTAACATATTTCCTAGATGCTGCTGATATTGCTAGTCCAGTAACAACACTTTGAGAACAACTGTTCCAGGAAAAAAAAAAGTCATTTGAATGACTGGAAAACATTGTCCTGTAACAGGCAGCATGCTGGATACACCAGGCAGAGGTGTGCTATGCACACAACTTAGGAAATAATGAAGATGGAGTTGAGAAGTTCACATTTAATCTCCAGATCTCAAGTCATGCAATCAGATTCATTATGGCATTTTTTTCTTTCCTTCAAAGTCCATTCTTCCAGCCAGTCCTTCCTCCAGTCCTGCTATGAAGAGGCTGTGCTGTTTTCTATTTTAGCTACTTATGCAACTCTCTTAACCTGGTAAAAAGGAGCAAAGGTGATCATTTGGTTCTCAGCACTACTCTTTAGCCTTTGGACAGCAATCAAAAGTATATTACAACAAGGGGAAAAATATGTATACCAGGAGAAATGCCTTGGATCAAACTGGCTCTATACTTAGGTTCCCATGGAAACAAGATTATAAGTTAGTGATTTGCTTTTACTTAATACAGTATTGGGGAGAAAATGCCTCTTTTTCATTACTCAAATGCTTTGCCTGTACTTCACCAAATTACAAGAAAATAATACTCATGTAGGTTTCTAAAGAGTTTAAACTGGTTTACTACATTAAATTCAGGAGAGAGCATCTCATTTAACAATGTAAATGGAATAGAATAAATTGTTTTGTGAGAATAAATTACTGGACTTTTTCTTTTTAACTTCTGTTTTTGTGTTCATGAAGTACTGACGTTTAGCACCCAGAGAAGCTAAATCTTCAGGTAGAGTTTCTTGTAGAAATTTTTGAAAGTCATACCAGGGGTTTGCATACAGATACTGCCAAAAAGGTACAAAAAGACTTCTTCTTATGTTATATTTGCAGCAACTATGGTGGATAAAGTTCAGTACAATCAATTCTCCATCAGCTTCTCAAAATGTGGCTCTTTTCCCAACTAACTTTAAGGCATTCTGTATCCTTGTTATTGAGTTAGTGAGAACTTCATTACATGGAAATTCACTTTGGTTTCCATTGTGGATTTTATACCACAAGTAATAACCAAATTCTTAGGGTTTGAGGAGTATAACCTGTCTTTAAAGGGCCTATCCATTTCATAGCATCTACTTCACTGAGGAATCAGCTGTCTTTTATGGTATAATAAAGACTACAAGAAGGCCTGTGAAACATTTAACTTGTATTTTTATCACTAATTTTCATTAATGTTTCTAAGGTCAATACGTGAATCCAAATACTGTCTTAAAGTGAAAACACATCAAGTTATTTTTAACCTGCAAATTATTTGATCAGTTGCCTCAGATGTATGGAGTATGACTTCTGGGGTAAGGAACAGATGGGATTTGATAGGAAGGCTTGGTGCCACCCTACATGGTGAGGTGAGTGCTAGGCTGCAAAGAGGAGGCTCAGGGGTGGTGAGTGCCCAGAAGGCTGAAACCACAAAGGGAATGTGGAGGACCTCTCAGGGTTAGCCTCATCTCCTGTGCAATGTTTCTATAGGCAGCTGTCAGCCTTACATGTTCTGTACTCATTTCACCTGAGGATCCTCCCTCAAAATATATTTTTTTAAGTTAGGATTTTCAAACTTGGCTTTATAATTTCAAAAATAATCAGGTCTAATGTGAGCCATTCCTTGTTTTCATATCATTGATAATTCTTTAAGGATCAGTCAGTGGACCACTTGGGACCAACAAATTCTCTCCTTCTTTTTACTCTGCTTACTCCCCCTTCTATTTTTAACTGGAGATTAGTCAAGATTGTGAAAATGGAAGTTCTGAGTGAATTATTTTTTAAAATGGTGGTTTATAACTTAGATTAAATTTCTGTCTAAGATACTTGTTCATTGCTGGCAACGTGGTGTAATGTAAAGCCTTGCTTCTCCAAGTGTGCTCCCTGGACCAGAAGCACTGATCTTACCTGGGAGCGTGTTAGCAATGCAGAGCCTCAAGACCGCCTCGGAACCATGGAATTATCTGCATTTTAATAAGATTTCTAAGTGATTAGTGTGCTCATTGAAGTCTGAAAAATATTGGTAAAGAGTACTGGCATTGAAGCAGGTTATCCAACTTCTGGACTCCCCCCTGAGCCCTGAGCAACTCCAGTTTTATTTGCTTTTAGCCACTAGTCCAACATGAGACACTGTTCGAAGAAAAGGTTTGTGAAAGAGATTTGAAGCCTACCATGACTGAGGAGTTCTAAAGTCACTTCCAGATATAAATTTTGTATCATTATAATATCACTCATTGATATGAATTTTTTAAAAGGAAATATCTCTTCATTTATACACACTTGTCAGGTAGTGAGAACAAGAGTTTAGTTGCTTCTAGGAGGTTCCATGAGTAGGATAGAGAAACTCAGGCTGCCTGTCACTAAATTTCCCACTGTTTCTCTCAATCTTAGTCATATACTGTCCTGACTTTACCCCCTTTGACACTGCAGGAGAATGGTTTATGACACCTCGCGATACTACATTTTATTCAGTCTTTAAAAAATCGGTATTGGTTATTTGGCCACACTATGACCTTGGACATCCATTGGGTAGGGCCATTCACTTTGCATACATTGATCTAAAAAGGAGTCGAAAGTCTGAGACACCCAGTGATATCCTACGCCTGGCAAAGCAATTTCCATTCCTGTACACCCTGGTGAACAAAAGAGGACCAAACTCCCCAGTTCATTTTCCGTTGACACTTGTATCTATAACTGATTCTCATAGTCAGAACCATAATTGTAACCAGAGTCCCTGATCAGATTCCTCTGCATTCTGCTGAGAAAGAGGGCAACTGCATAGCCAGTTCTAAATATGGTTCCTTTTCTCCTTAAAACAGCAACAGATGTTCTTTCTGGATCCATAGTGTGGAGCCATCATCCACCTTTTATATTTTCCATCTGATAGTTGTATCGGTCTAGTACTTATTTACATGTTTATTGGCTTTACATGACATATTTCCTCCAAAGAACTCAGGCAATGGAAGGATTTGTTTTAGAATTCTACAAAATATATCCTTACTAGTTCAACTATGGGATTTACATGCAGTCATTTTACATTTCCCTTCATGTATTGTGGTCAAATTATTATAAAAATAGTCACATATTCAAATCTTCTCAGGGGTACATATATTCCCCTTTCAAAATACAACCACAAGGTAAAAAGAAAAAATCTACTGAAATAACTGACCAATGTTCTTTTCTTAGAAAAATCAATCTCATCAGCAGCTCATGAAATTCAATTTCCCTGGTCAGGAGCAAAGCAGATAATCATCACTTAATAATATTTATGGATGTGAGAAATGCAGAGTAACTGAAATTGCCCTCTAAAGCTATTATCAAATTCCTTAAAACTTTTTTATCTGAAGGGGATTTATGAAGTACTGGTAAGTGTTTTATTTATTTTTTCCCCTCAGTTTCTATTTGGGCTAACACACATCAGAGACACTCAGTATTTGGTAAATGAATAAGGGGAGAGTAAATGAATAAAGTAAAATACAGATGACCCCTAATTTGTACATGATGCATTCCTAGAGACTGCTTCATAAAGGAAATTGCTTAAAGGCAAAATACCACAAAAATACTGCGCTTTTGTCTATAAGAAATTTTGGAAATTAACAGCAGATAAATTTAGAAAGGCCAACAGTAAATATAGATGTTCATTAGGTAATAAAAAATGAAAGTAATGATAAAAGAGCCACAGGTTGAAGCATGGTCACTGTTTAGAAAGTGGAATTCTAGTAAAAGATGATTGGATAAATGCAATATTTGCTTCCCTTTTTGAAAGTATCCACTGATAAGAAAAAACGATGAGAAGAAACTCCATTTTCTCCACAGAAGTAAGCCAGAAGCCAATCCTTTTTTCTCCTAACCTTGAAAAGTATTATGGATTCTCTGAACCTGCTTTCAGTGTCTTTTGGAGAGATAAAAACTAATGGTCAATCATGAAAGAGAGAATATGTGAGATTTCAGATTTGACCAAGAACCAAGCTGAGCCAAAGGAGAGTGCTGAAACCTTGGGAGAACCAAGCACCAAAGAACATGTGCATGATTTAGTATAAAAGTGTTCGAGACAACATACCCAAGGAGAAACACTGGCTTCTCCAGGTCACACTTTGCCTACAAAGTTCCCCATTTATCAGCACATCACTGGTTTGAACAGAACTTTCCTCCATCCAAGAAGCACAATAATCAGAAAGAAACGAACACAAGATCCTTATAGAGGAATACAGTAAACAGAAGGCAGATCTGATAACGTAACAGAAAAAAGAAACTGAAGAAGAAAATAAATATATATTTTTCATATTTTAAGATAAAGTGAATATAAACTATTTGAAAAAAGATATCAAGAGAATAATGAAAAGATACACAAACATCACATTGAGAGGAAAAACAGGTAGGCAGATCTTAAGAAAGAAATGGAATGGAAGGAAAAAAACTATCAAAAATTGTGACTGGGGCTTCCCTGGTGGCGCAGAGGTTGGGAGTCTGCCTGCCGATGCAGGGAACGCGGGTTCGTGCCCCAGTCTGGGAAGATCCCACATGCCGCGGAGCGGCTGGGCCCGTGAGCCATGGCCGCTGAGCCTGCGCATCCAGAGCCTGTGCTCCACAATGGGAGAGGCCACAACAGTGAGAGGCCTGCGTACCGCAAAAAAAAAAAAAAAATCGTGACCACATTAAAAAAAATTTTTTTTAAGTTAATGCTAAAAACAGCATCCATGGCATAGAAGAAAGATTTGAGATAATCACAGGAAAAAAATAGAATCCAAAAAAATAGAGACTGAAGTGTTTATAGATAATGTTTACAGATATGCAAGTTTCACAAAGGAGATACAAATTATGATAAATGATACACCTGAAAAGGAAATAATATAATGCAGAAAAAATTAAAATACCCAATAAAAGAGCATTTCCTGAAATCAATTAAAACCTGAATTTTAATGTTAAGAAGAAAAGGCTTTTTTGTGTTTCAGGAAAAGTTGATGTGAAACATATCCTAATGAATGAAAACAAAGTTTCTATGAGAGTCCAGTCAGAAAAAAGAAAGCTGGTCTAAAATTCTTCATGGCAGAATTCAGTCACAGAACACAGGGGAGAAACTGTATAGAGTAATGACAGAAATTATTATCCAAGATTTTTATACCTAGCCAAACTGTTGTTAAATATAAAGGTTATATCCCAGCAAGCACTCAAAGATTATAACACCTATAACCCTTCTTAAAACAAAACCAAACAAAACTAAATCTTGATGTAAGACCTTAACCATGCAAGATAAATCAAATAAAATACCGAGTTAGATAACTCAGTACACTGGTATTGAATCTATTTACACATAATGACTAAAAATTTATACTGTTATACATGGGCCTAAAAAATCTCTGGGAATTATAATTATAGAAACAAATGCTATAAATGTATTGGTACATTTGTTTCTATTTTTTTTTAATTTTTTTTTTATTTTACAAATTTAATCAGTTATACATATACATATGTTCCCATATCCCCTCCCTTTTGCGTCTCCCTCCCACCCTCCCTATCCCACCCCTCCAGGCGGTCACAAAGAACCGAGCTGATCTCCCTGTGCTATGCGGCTGCTTCCCACTAGCTATCTACCTTACGTTTGGTAGTGTATATATGTCCATGCCGCTCTTTCACTTTGTCACAGCTTACCCTTCCCCCTCCCCATATCCTCAAGTCCATGCTCTAGTAGGTCTGTGTCTTTATTCCTGTCTTACCCCTATGTTCTTGATGACATTTGATATTATGTTATAATTTTAAATAATTATGTATTCATCAGCAGTTGGGAGAAGCAGTGAGTGGGAAGATGCTCTATCAGGATGGTTCTATTTTGAGGAGCTAGGCATAGCTGTTCTTTATGGAAATACAATAAACGCTCCACGGCTGTAAAGGCAGATATATGACAGAAGAAGGAAGAAAGGGAAAGCCATGAAAAACGATTTTTAAGGATTCAGAATATTTGGAGAGAATTGAGCCCTGTGATTGGTCTTTTGGTGCTGTCTTAGGTTGGATATTTTGGAAGCAGAGCCTGCTACAGGAATTTGGGCTGATTTATTGAGTGAGTGCTCTTAAGGGGAAGGGTGTGAGAGAAGCAAGATGGGGAAGTTAAGCAAAGATGTAGTCCCAGCTTGAGTGTGGCTTCAGTCTGATCCTACATGGAATTCTGGAGCATACATTGAACCACAGAATGGGCCCCCACCTTGAGGCCAGCGCTTGGTCTCTTGTACCTCTTCAGTCAGTCACTGGCTACATAGAGGGAGGGATAAATAGAGGTGTGACTCTGGAGTTAGGTGCTCTAGTTCCATGGAGGGTGGTTCTCTGGAAAAGAGGACAGTTATGGGCTGTTAGCCAGCACTCACTGCAGCTCAGGTCTGGGTGCATCTGCCTGATACATGGCGTTTGGGCAGGGTCCCAGCAGTGTCACCTGTATGGTATTGATAGCTGTACTTGATGTTAGCTTTCCCTGTCACTGATCAATCCTTTATTATCCTTTCTTATGGCTTACAGATGACAGTGCCTAGGAGATGTATTTCCCTAAGAAGAGGAGAGGAAAGGACCTCTGTGGAGAGAACAGGAGGGTGGAGAGGGCTAGATTTTTTTGGGGAAGAAAGTATGCTGTTGAGCTTTGTGGAAGTGATCTGAGTGTCAAGTTATTATTCATGGTGCCAGGTGTGAGGTCACAGCAACCTCAGATGGTCACTCTACTAAGCTGTTAAGTGTTGCTTGATGTCCTCCAGAGACTCTGCACAACTCATCCTATCCTCTTCTTCTCTCCACCCTCCCCAATGATTCAACTCAACTGAGATGCCGTATCTCAAATCACAGTTTGAAAACTTTTACGCCCCAAGAACAGTAGGTGAGAAACATGGCCACTTGGGGGGTGATGTTGAAATTGAAAGAAAACATTATCTTGGATTAAGATGAGACTAGAAAAAAACAATTTGAAATTGTGCCCTATTTGGGATATACAAATGTCTCTGTAACATGTATATAAAGGAATACCATAGTCTCAAGTCTTGAAGAGAAGACTAGAATGTGGCATTTTCCAAATTTATTTTACAATGGGACCCTTTTTTAATTGACCATCCCATGGGATTGGCATTTTACAAAAACACGTTTTGACAGATGCTGGTGTTGGCAATGAGACCCAGCAACTTTTCAAGAAATATAGGTGAAGATGGCATTTGTGTGGTAGCATAATACTTTTTAAAGAAATGTGGAAGATGGATCAGAGAGGAAAGAAAATGTCACTGAGGCCAGGTAGGGGCTCTTTATTCCTGTTAAAAATTTAAAAGCCTGAACTAATCTTAGCAGTCATTAATGCAACCTCCCAGCCTAGTGCAGGACCCCACATTCCTTATGGAAGAGCCACTGATGCTTCTTTCTTCATGAACTGCTAATACAGACTGTTGCATGATTCTAAGCATTAAAGATGTTTTCCTGCTATGCAACTGAACTCTCTCTCTGAGAACTACACCCATGGTCTTAGTTCTACTCTTTGAAGTTATACAGGATAGTTTATTTGTTCACTCAACAAAGAGATTTATATGCCAAGTGCTGTCATAATAATGAGAATCCAAAGGTAAAGCAGACATGGTTCCAGCTTAAAACCTAATGAGAAAAAAAAGACAAACAATCAGGTTTTGCTGTAATAAATGTTAGTAAAGAAAGAACATAGGGAATTTAGAAGAAGAGGTGAATGACTGCCCTGGCATCCTGAGAGGATGCACGGTGCCTTGATGGAATCCTTTCTACACTGGAGAGAGGCAATCATGTCCATTCTACCCTTCCCTCTTTTCTTCCTAAATATACCCCGATGCTTTAACTTGTTCTCATATTATATAACTTCTCAATTCTTTAATCCCATTCCTTCCTCCTCTGGAGACTTCATTGTTTTCCAGTATTCTTCTTCCAGTGTGGCCTTCCAGAATTGCCCATTGCCTCAGCTGTGCTCTGACAAGGTCCAAGCATAAGAACATAGAATTCATAGTCCACTGTAAAGGGCCCGTGTGCCTACCTAGCATGTGTGTGGAAGGTTTGCTTATATATTAGCAATATCTCATCCTCCTCTTTTGAGTTGTATGTTGTAAGTTAACTTTCTAGAAATTTTAGTCCCTCTTATTTCATCCTCTACTAGAATAAAAGAATCAGTTCAACTTTGACACATAGATATTGGTGCATTAATTCAAACATGTTCCCATTGTAAAAATGTATTTTGGGGAGAGATTTATGCTGGAAAGCATGAGAAGTATGAGCATAATACAGAGAAATCGATAAGGTTAGGAATCTTCCCACGTTTAACCAGAGAAAAATCCCTTAAGGGAAGGATTTTAGGCATCTTAGTGGCAAATACCTATTTGATAAATGGGCACTTCTTAGTATGTTTGAGTCATTATACATTTGATTGCTGACTTTTCAGGAGACCATCTCCTAAGAAAAATACTGAATAAAAGCATGTATTAATATTATAATACAATAACAACAGGAAATATTGATTGGGTACTACATGAAAAGCATTGTGCTAAGAAATTTTACCTGTATTATGATTATTCAATTACAAAACAACCCTATGAGATATATGTTATTCTCTCCATTTAACAGATGAGGAAACTGAGACTTAGAGGTGTTGAAGATTGCACAAAATCTCACAAAAGTGACCTTGTTTCAGAACCAAGAAGCTTAGGTTTGAGTTCTGATTGTATCAATGACTATGTGATTTTTGGGTGGTTCACATCATTACACTGAATGCCCTGCATCTCATCTGTAAAATGAAGGAAGTTCACCTATTTCTTGGGTCTGTTCCTGCTGTGTGATTTTATGTTCACCTCCATGGAACTGTCTTTATTTAGTAAATAGTCAGATCTGAAAAAAAAGGCAAAATCAGTAGTCTTTCTACTACTCTTTAGCATCTTATGTCTGTACCTTTCCCATGAAGCACTGTTCCATATCTCCCTGCCTATACTCTCTTGGACTCTTAAACAGCAGCTGTCCTTTCAAATGTCTCCCTCTATTTTAAGCATGAATAAGGTGCTGAAAAGCATGAGAAATATGAGCATAATACAAAGAAATCGATAAGGTTAGGAATCTTCACACGTTTAACTTAATCATGTCTGACACTGAAAACAAAGTCATATTTTATTGCCCGAGAGGAGTGCTCTTTGGCAAACCGTGATAGTAATCCGATTGTGAACAATGCTTATTCATCATTTGTGGGGCACTGGTTGGTGTGCCAGCCAAGGGGACAGCTGACCTAACAATATACCTTAAGTTGCATCCCTCAACCTCAGTTATATTGTTACGCAGAATCACGGAAGCAAGGGTAGTTTACATTGGTCAACAGGAAAATATGGGTTCCTCCCTTGTCTTTCCTTTTTTTCATTGGCAATTGGAGGAGGGGTTGCACAGTGATAGCCAAGGGAGTAAATGCTCCTGTTTCTTTTATATGATCTTGTTTCCTTTTCACAATCACTGCTTGGATTCCTAAAGTTGGGGAGAGAATAGAGAGAATAAAAAATCACAAGACAATTTGAAATCTGCTACCACAAGCATTATTTCTATGAATGAGGTATAATTATGATAATCTAAGATATCCCATGGAAAAGACTTTTATGTGCCTTTTTGTCTCAGGGATAAGTGGACATTAGTTTCAATTATACTGATGCAGTTATCTTTCCCAAGCTGTGGATGGCTGTTCACTTTTCCTATGACTGTCCCCCTTTGATGTTATATCATTTTCCCACCCTTTAGAATATTTACTTCAGGAAATGATCCACAGCTACACTCCCCTTTCTCTAGTTTGAGTTGGGGGTCCCTTTTTAGGGCTTCCTTTGGATTCTGTGATTACCTCTATCATAGCTCTTACCACGTGGAATGAGATATGGTTATGGTTGTGAGATCAACCTTTAGACAAGAGTTTATTGATTGTCTACTCTATGACTAGCTCTGTGTAAAATGTGGGCTCACTAGATCCTGGAAGCATTGTTTCAGCCAGGTAATTTTTCAATAATGCCCTGTTTCCCTCAAAAAAAAAAAAAAAAGTTTCCTAAAGCCCAGATGATTTACAGAACATGATGGCTTACAGCCTATCATATTCCACCTTTTATCAAAATCTCAATCCAAATGGGAATATTCCCTAATGTCCTGCCCTGGTACCATGGGAAGGCTTGTTGTCTGGTGTGGTTGTTCTTGTTTTCTCAGTCATGGTAATTATGTGTTAATTTATTCTCTAAATTATGAGGAAGAAGTTACTGTATCAGGCTTTATGGTGCTGACATCATGCTGCACAAAGAAACAAGGGCATTTGATTCTGGGTCAGGAGGAATTAGAAAGATATTAGCAGAAATTCTGGATATACAGGGCTCCTAGTTAGAAGGCCAACAATTAGAAACTAATCTCAAACAGTAAAGAGGTAAAGGCGTCAGAAATGGAAAGTGTAGTGTCAATGCAAAGGGGGCTGATGTCAGAAACTGCCTTGAAAATGCGCCTGGGAAAGAGGAACACATCCAGCTCCAGCTGGGTCATTCTTATTCCAGGACATGGGCAATGGAATGGCCACCTTCCATACTCACAAGCACAGGCACTACAGAGAAGTCGCTACAGAGTAGATACCAGCTAAGGGACCCATCTGAGTGCCTCTGGGATCTTGTGGAAATACAAGCCGGTGAGTTCACAGGTAATGGGAGAGAATTACTTTTTATGTCCGGTAGTCAGTTAGAAGTGCTTGGGATTCTATCCTCAGGCAAAATACCTTAGAAAATCAACTTTCAATTACTTTGTGGGAGTGTTATTGCTACAGGGTGTAGCTACTCTTTCCCTGGTTCTCTGTGAGGGATAAGGCTGCCTAGACAGAGCTGGGTGATCAACTCAAACTCTAGGATGAAGGTCAGCACAGGGAATGTTCTAATACATCCCTGTTCTCTCCTCCTTCTCCCCTTGTAACTGATGCCCTGGATTCATGGTGTGGTTGGCCATGATCAAGGGCTGCCCCTGTGGGACTCACTGTAGCCTGATGGTCCATATGGATTTAACCAAAAGGTTATTTAATATCCACACTAGACGGTCTCAAATCTACTTAAAATTTAGCAGGTTGAGAGCTGAACCCACTCGTAATACCACCACACCCACCCTTCCTCCGCTAGGATTTCTTATCTTTGTCAAGAGTATCAGCATCTCTCTCACTGCAGCATCATTGCACCAGGCAGAATCTGAGGAGAAATCTTTGCCCTCTTTCTTCCTCACCCCCACCAGGAATTCAGCATCAAGGCCTATTGATTTTGCCTCCTAGATATGTCTCCAAACCATTCACTTCTGTTTATCTTCAAACGTGGATAACTGTAGGAAAATGCTAACCATTTGGGCTTGTTATTCTCTGTTCGCAACCCTCTCCCTAGATCAGTTCTTGGCCCTTATCTGCCATGTTCTGCCTTGACCTTCACCTGTGCTCTTCAGGTAGGTCTGGCTGGGGAAGCATTGGCAATAGAGCAGCATCAGGAAGGGGAAAGATCAGAATATTTATCTCCATCACCTGCCCTGTCAGCTGGTCCCAATTCTCCTTCCTCCAGCCCTTCTCAGGCTCTGCTGAACGTCTGCTCCCCTTTTCCTCTGAGGCTTGTGGATGCCTCAGATTCTGCCTGGTGCGATGATGCCAGCATTTAATGCTGTTCCCTCAGGAAGCCCACTCAATTTATAGTAAAGGATGAAACCCACACAAATGCTGGGACCACAGGAAAGGAGATATTAGCAAAAACATTTTGGAAGCTGAAAAGCAGACGAACAGAATGTAACTTCGCAGAACTGAGAATGTCAAATCCTAAGTCAGTATTGAGGAAAACTGAGAACCAACACAAGTTATATCATGGGATCCCTTAAGATAGAGAGAAATAACTCTAATGTGGTCCCACTGTCTATATGATGGGTCCCTGCCTCTGTCTTCATTGTTGCTTTATCTCACTGATCGGGCTCCACTTAATGTTGTTCTTTTTCAGGTCCTTGAACTGCCAGGTGACTTCCTGCTTTGAACACCTTTCCGAATTCTCTCCTCTCCTCAGAACTTCCTCTCTCTTTTCTTGCCTTATCCCATCCCTCCCCTGCAATTTTACCTTAGTTGTTTGATTCGCAGGGAAAGCTGTTCTTGAAACTTCATTCCACTTTTGCCAGAGGAATTTGATTCTCCAGTTAATATAAGACACGTTTAGAACATTGGTCTAGATGTTTGCTTCAAAGCAGTTACCATGGAGTCTAATATATTTGCATCATTTTTTTAAATGTAAAATAAGTTTGAGTGTGTTTTGGGGGGGGAGTGTTTAATGTGTTATTTCTCATAATTTGATGCGTAGCATTTTGCACAGTTCATGGTACGTGATTGCCATTTTATAAATATCTATTGGATGTATAATAAAGAAGAAATATCACTAGCTAAAGCCAGCCAGAATAACACACACACAAATAAAACAAAGGCCGTATGAATAAGGCAGTGAAAGTAGCCTTCTATGATTATTATGTAAACAATCTGTTGTGAGTTAAACTGAAAACGCACTTGTGGAGTTTGGGAATAAACATAGTCCACAGTCAGAGAAAAGGGGCTCATTCAAAAACATTTAGCTGCTCTGAGGTCAATAGCAGGTCTTCAATTCCATTTTTCATGAGCGTCCGCAATAAAACCTCAGGGCACAAGCCAATAACTCAACTACTCGAATCCCCTCCAGGGTTTCTTCCAAGTCACTCTGCTGACCTCAGCTCATCACTTTCATATAATGATTGCAGCAGAAACATCTGTGGAAGTTCTGTCTTCAATAAGATAGTCCAAAAAAAACCCCACAAAACCATTAAGGACGTAATTATAGTATCAATTCTTAAGTTTTGTAGAATGAACCAAACAAGAAAAATATTCTTTTGAATCATCTAATTTAGCTGTATGGTGAGAAAATCACTGATGGCCAGTGAGAACTACTGGGGAATCTGTATTATTCATTTTTTACATGATGTGAATATCTGTTCCAGAATAAATTACTCATGTCAATTAATAAAAAGCAGATATGATTTAAATGAAACCTCATTTTAGAAACTTTTCATTCAGTAATTCTGGGAAGCTGGGACAAAGACAGTCCACAGGGGGAAGCAAGAAGACAGCTACAGTATAAGAGCAGACTGCGTTCCTGCTGCAGACTGGTGTGCTTTTTCCTCAAATACATCCAGCTACTCAATACGTATTGAGTTCCTTCTATATTCTAAGCACTGTACTTGTCATTGGGGTGGAGGAGAAGAATAAATAAACTGTGATACTTGCATGGAGAGGACAACCACACCCTACCTTCCCTCATGGACTCCACTCACTCTTGGAAGCCTTCTCTAAATACTGCTGTCTTCAGGAATCTCTGTGAAGACTTCTACAATGTGCTGTGTATGTCACAAATAACCTCTTTTTTGACAATGGTGAGCAAGTAAGTATTTATTATGTAAAATACAAGCAAATAAATGTTCATCAGTTGGATCCAAAAGCAAAGAGCTTTGAAAAATATATGGTGTTTATTTTTACTTTTACAGATTATGATATATGTTACATAGATAGTATATAAAACATATGCACAGTTTATAAATAATAAAGCAACCACTTATGCATCCACTACTGAACTTAAGAATTAGAATATGGCCAACATTTTAGAAGCTTCCTGTGTGCCTCTCCTTGATTGCATCATTGCATCTTCTTGTTCCACCCTCCAGAAGTACTCGCTACCCTGACTTTTGGCAATTATCTCCTTGCTTTATTTATGACGTTATCACCAGTGTAAATATCTGCAAGTAAAATGTAGATTATTTTTGAAATTTGAGTAGCTGTGTGAGGAAAGGAGAATATTGCCACTATTACATGAAGCCTCTCAAGGGAAGATAAACTGAACGGAACCTGAGTAATCACGTGGCTTCACCTTTACTGTAGTAAAATTGACACGTCTCTTCTGCAGGGCATGTGGCAGAGTTAAGGTATGGGCCAGATACTAGGCATCCCGCAGGAATATGACAAGGGGACTGGGTGTCTCTGTGTTATTTTCTACTTCTGAATGCATCATGCCCTACCTACAGCTCTCAGGAGTGGGTCAAAGATGAACATTTCTGTAAAGCAAAATGAGTGTCTTCAACTGATCTAGGATGTGTATGGCAGTGTGAAGAACAGAAAATGCATCAGCACATTGTCAAGATAAACCAAGACCAGCTACACATGAGGGTCAGGCTTACCTGGGCATTTTATTCTCTTATAAAAAGTAGGAGAATGGCATTGGCATCTTAGAGATGACAGCCCACAGGGTGTCTGTCTTTTGGGATGCACTGTCTGAACCCTACTAGTTGCCCACCAAATCTATTGCACAGCAGTCCTATGGAGGTAATTCCCTAATGGATTCTCTCATCCTTTCTCCTCTTTTAGATAACCTATTTTCCATGTCATCTTCTTTTTTGGTTTATTTTCTCTCTCTTTTTTATTTTTTTGGTACGAGGTGGAACTCATACTGCAGTAACCTAATGAAAAAGAATGAGAGGGAAGTATTTCTTAACCTTGCATGTTTGAAAATATCTTTATTATAGCATCTTAGTAATTTTTACTAGATTAGAAATAACTTTCCTTCAGAATGTTAAAGGCATTTTCCCAATGTTTTTTGCTTTCAGGGTGATTGTTGAGAAAACTGCAGTCATTTCCAGCCTCTTTTCTTCGCTAAGTTTTTTCTTTCCCCTTCTTTTGAAGCTTATACAAATTTGTGATTCCACTGTGCTGGGCATTCATGAGGCCTTTAAATCTAAAAACTCTGGTCATCCATTTCCAGGAACTTTTTTGGAATTATTTTCTTGATGATTTTCTCCCTCCTGTTTTTGTGATTTTTTTTTTCTAGAATCTATTATTTGGATGTAATCAACCAATTTTCTACTTTTCTATTTTTCATCTCTTTTCCTCTACTTTATGGTGTATTCCCTTTACTTTGTCTTATAATTCTTGTATTGAGATTTCCATTTTATTTTCTGTTTGTGTTTTGTATTACTAAGAACTCTTTTTAACTTACATGAATGTTTTTCTTGTATTTTATCTCTGTGCTCCTTTCATGTCTGTATTATCTTTCTGAGACTATAAATGTTTCCTTTTCTTTTTCTTTTGACGTTGTCTCTATTTTCTCCAAGTCGATTTCATATTGTTTGTCACTTTGATCTCTGTATTCCATGTGAGAGGGTCTTCTCTAACTTAGAAGTTTTCCCGTAACTCTGATGCCTGGTAAACCTGGTTTTTGTTGATGATTGAGAATGGGATACTAAGAAGGTTATGTGAATCTGATTGCCTGGTAGGTGGTCAACATTGAGCTCCTGCCTAGGAGAATGCTCAGTATCTTTGAAACTTCCTTCTTGTGCTGGTCAGATTTCCAGAAAACACTCTCCCACTCTCAGGCAGCAGTGGAAATCTGATTGCCCAGACTCTTCAGGGAACAGACTTGGGGTTGCAACAGTCGGCATTCTTGTGACGTATTTCCTTTGTTTTTAGGTTAGTATCCACACTCTTAACTGTACTGCTCTCCCCAGAGACCCTGTGTTTTACTTTTTACTTTTTTCTAAGGGAATAAGCTTCCGGAATTTTTTGCTGTGACAGAAATCTCCCAGGATCATGGGGCTGGGGAGAATAAGTAGTGATTTACCTGATTCTCAAACTGCGCCACCCATACCTCCTCTTTACTTAGCTTCTTCCTGCTCCCTTGCTGCCTCTCTCCCAAACTTGCAGTTCCAAAATTGCCTGGGACTGGCATTTTTTTTTTTTACCCCCTTGAGGATCCCATGATATAACTTGTGTTGGTTCTCAGTTTTCCTCAATACTGACTTAGGATTTGACTTTCTCAGTTCTGCTAAGTTACCCTTTGTTCATCTGCTTTTCAGCTTCCAACATGTTTTTGCTAATATCTCCTTTCCTGTGGTCCCAGCATTTGTGTGGGTTTCATCCTTTACTATCAATTGAGTGGGCTTCCTGAGGGAACAGCATTAAATGCTGTGTTTAATCTACCATCTTAACCCATGGCTCAGCTGGTGTAATTTTAATGTTAAGCCTTCACCCATTCAACAGGTATCTCCTGATTTCCATTAAGTGAAGAGTAACATCATCTTGCTTCCATAATTCTAAGACAGTTCTTTTGACTATTAAGAGACCCTTTCCTTATTATATTTAGGATAGTCAAGCTTTCTAGCACTAAAACTACGAGGTAAAAATGGGGAATACTAGCTAAGTTGGGGAAAGCAGGTTACCTCTCTACCTCTTCATTTCCTTCATATCTTAGTAGTTTCCCCCTCACTGTAGCACTAGAATATGATATAAACAAATTAAAATATTCTCTAAGCTAATCATTATTTTTTTTCCTCCAATGTTAAAAGAATTGCTAAACTAGGGACTTGTCCTTAATCACCCCCTATCTCACCACTCCCCAGTCCAAGCATTCACCAAATTTAGGTGATTTAACCTTCTGAATGTCTCCTGCATTTGTTCTGTCCAGTGACAAAACTAAAATGATTTAATAATGAGTTTGATGTTCTTTATTCAGGCGGAAGCAGTCCGTGGGTTGAGGAGTACAGAGCCTCATAAGTAGTGGGGTACTTACTCCTCCTGATAGATTTTGGGCAGGAGTGTTTTATAGACTGCTAGAAGAAGCAATATGGACACAGAATGATTGGCTAGGAGGTCAGGAATCTCACTAGAAGATGAGCGGGTCCTATTCTCTGTTAGCTAAAGCCAAGTTGGAGACTTGTAATGGGGATACATGAGGTTTCCTTGACAGTGAGGTGTTTCCCATAAGGGCAGGCTGACTGGGGTAAGGATTTGTGACACAGGCGGGCCACTGGGGTGACCTCCACTTTGTGAGCCCCGACGTATGAATTAATGTCATCCGTGCCTACGGTATTTTCCCTGCAGCACACGCCTCAAATTCACCCGCTTCCTTTCTGCCAGACTGACTTTTCTGAAATACGAATATGACCATGTCCCATTCTTCTGTAAAACTCCCAAATGAACCCTTATTGCTTTAATCAAGTCCAAACTTAGAGCAGCGTGGAGAGAGCTGAAAGATACCCTTCCAACAAAGTCTCTTTAACCTCATTTTTCACTATGGCCTTCCTGGCACCAGGCACCTCAGTGAGATCGCACACATTTGTATATTTGTGTACTTACGTTCACCCTTTTCTGGAGACATCCTTCAAGACCTGCTTGGGTACCTCCAGGAATCTCTCACCGGCCCTCCCGTAGCTGGGCTTGGAGTTCCTTTTCCACACTTCCTGAGGACTCTGCCCCGTACTACCTATATCGACATGAATTGCCTGCACTTCCATGCCTTATTAGAGCTGCCTTATTTTTCTATCCTGCATATCCTGTATACTATCGGACACATAGTAGAATGCTTCCTGCTACAATAATATTGAAACTGAGAGCTGCCACCAGATGAGATTTTTTTCTCTTAAGGGGATATTTTACCCACTTCTATAATTATTTGAGCCATTTTGATTTGAAATTCCCGTATTGGCCTGGGATTGAAGTAATTTTGGTTTCTTGCTAATTAACTCTTTAACCTCTTTGGGCTGCAATTATGTCATTTTTGTAATTATTTGATTAGATTGCTACAATTTAACTCTAAAGTTTCTATTTTCTTTATAATCTGTCCTTTTCTGCCCCTCCCCCCACACGCACCCCCTCCTTTTGGGTTAAAGCTCCAGGTTAAAGCGTACTCTCAGCAAGCTCTCAGTAAGTCCACCCAAGGTTTTAGCTGATAATTTCAGATACACTCTCATATGTATTTGTGTCACTAGACAGAACTCTGGACATCTGAAAAGATTTATAACCCCAAAGACAGAAGCTTCCTAAGGAAGGAGGATTTTATAGTGCCTCTTAGATTGTTGGACAAAGGCACTCCACCAAGTACCCCTCCCCACCTCCCCACCTCATTGACCTCATAGCATGCCTTAGGTGTGTGCTTGCGTTGTAGACCATTGTCTCCAATTCCTTTGGCTTGTTTCAAAATTTTATGTCAACCAGTGTCCCTGGGGTTGAGAATTGGGTAAAGTGGTCGACTAGACTCCCATGAGATCTGAGGAATAGACACTTACTTTAGTGAGTTTATTCAGTGAATAGCAAGCACCTGGGAAGGTAAACTGATTACAGAGATAAAGCAGTTAGGATCTCAGGAGGATAGAAATTCATATGCATTAATAAAAAAAAACCAGTTGTTTCTTTCAAAATCATCTCAGTGGAAAGAGGTTGTTTACATTTTCAAGTCAGCAAACTTCCTTCACAGCCACATCATGCATCAAACAGAGAAGGGAGGCGTCGGGGCTGCTTTTCTTTTTTCTTTTTCTTTGTTAGTCCTCGATCCCTTGAGATGAATGATCTGGGAGCAGGGAAGATCATGATGGCAATAATAACAGCAATGCATCGATGATTTTCAAGTGCATCCATGAGGCAGGGTATGCTTTTCAAAGGACATTCACTTCAATTCCATCTCATTTGATCATTAGGACAACCCCAGGAGATACATAAGGCAGGTATTTCTGTCACTGTTTTACACATGAGGATCCTGAGCCATGGAGGAAGTAGAGTTATTTGTCCAGAATCACAGAGCTCGTTAGTGGCAGCTTTGGAGCCAGAGCCCTGATTTTCTGAGACATGTTCTCACATAAATGGATTATATGTACTGTCTGCCCACAGAAATGTCCAGGACATGGAGAAAGCCCAACTTCCCTCTCATTTGGAAGTCCAAGTCAGTGGTTCTGGAGGTTTTATGATTCATCTGGCAGTTCTCAGAAGAGGACAGAAATTAACACTGGAAAAGTTCTTGGCAGTAATTTATCAACACCTGTGACCCGTCTTAGCTGGAAGAATCGGCGCCTTTCTTTCCCATGTTAGCTACTGGGCTTGTAAATCTCCACAGGAATTAAGGATTTGTTTGATGGACTTAGAAGAATTCTGAATTGTTTCACTTCTTTCTTTATGCAAAGAAGAGCATTTAGTGTCCTGGCTCCTGGGGCCACTTATTTATTGACCTGGTATCCAAAGAATATGCTTATTCTGCTGGATGACAGAAGAGAAAGGGAAAGTGTTGTCCAGATTTTCAAATTACCATGAACTGCCCTGCATTTTTTTTTTTTTTCGATACGTGGGCCTCTCACTGTTGTGGCCTCTCCCGTTGCGGAGCACAGGCTCTGGATACGCAGGCTCAGCGGCCATGGCTCACGGGCCCAGCCGCTCCGCGGCATGTGGGATCTTCCTGGACTGGGGCACGAACCCGCGTCCCCTGCATCGGCAGGTGGACTCTCAACCACTGCGCCACCAGGGAAGCTCCGCTGCATTTTTATCCCATCAGCTTAGAATCCTGGGTTGTACAAATCCCTCATTCAGAAGGGCCAGGGAATCGAGATTCAGAAAGCTGAAGGGGTCACCCGAAGTCCAGAGAGTTAGTTAATAACAGAACCGAGACTAGAATCGACAGAGTCAGTAATAATAGTCTCCAGCTGCCCTTTTCTTAGTATCTGCTATGTCCTTGCTGCTGTGATTTGCTCTTACATATCTGTCACTATATTGACTCTCTCACACCTGCAAAACTGAGGGCTCTTATCCCCATGTTTTTTTTTTTTTTTTTTTTTTTTTATGGCTGTGTTGGGTCTTCGTTTCTGTGCGAGGGCTTTCTCTAGTTGTGGCAAGTGGAGGCCACTCCTCATCGCGGTGCGCGGGCCTCTCACTATCGTGGCCTCTCTTGTTGCGGAGCACAGGCTCCAGACGCGCAGGCTCAGTAATTGTGGCTCACGGGGCCAGCTGCCCGTGGCATGTGGGATCTTCCCAGACCAGGGCTCGAACCAGTGTATCCTGCATTGGCAGGCAGACTCTCCACCACTGTGCCACCAGGGAAGCCCCTCTTATCCCCATGTTTTTGTCAGAATAGGTAAGGCCAGCTTGAGGCAGCAAAGTGGTGCTGAAATCTCAGAGTCCTTAACGTAACAGATTTATTTCTCGTTCACATTACAGTCTGGTGTGGATTAGTAGGTGACAGATGGGGTGGATGGGAGCCATCTCTTCTCCTTGCAGTTACCAAAGACCCAGAAGGAGAGCATTTCCAACTTCCAGGAGATGACCCGCATGGAGCACACGCCCCCGTGCTTGCTGGGGTAGGAGGGGAAACACACAGGGGACTCACGCTCAGCTCTGTACTTGGGCTCATAAGCGCTTCGTATCCCTTTGGTTCATGGCCCCTCCACCAGATCAGTCACATGGACCAATCAAAGTACTAAAGAGCCAAGAAGTGACTGTCTTCTTTGTCCTTCAAAGGAGAAGAAAACAAATACTGATAAGCACAAGGGCTGATTACCATCCTGATCTGCTTCTACTCTTACCCTTCTGTAATCTCCACGGAGCAGCCATAGTGATGTTTCTAAAATATATATCTTGTCATTTCACACCTCTGATGGAAACACAATACTTCCTTCCCATCACCTTAAAGTAAAATCCAAGCTATTCCAGAAGACCTTTAGACCTTGTTTAATTCCATAAGAACTTTAGACCCTTTCCGTCCTCATGCCACTGTCCCCAGATTCACTTTACTTCATCACAGGTGTTTTGTTTCAGTTCTTGACTATTTCAAGCACTTCCTTTGCTCAGGATCTTTGCACATGCTGTTCCCTCTCCTTGCTTGCCCCTCTGCTTTCCCTTTGCTTGGCTAATTCTCTCGTATCCTTCATGTTTCAGCTTCAGTGTCATCTTTGACCCGCTGTTCAGTTCCCTGTGCATAGATATCGTGGCTGTTTTGTTCTCATTGTATATTCAGTACATCACACAAAGCCTGGCACAAAGATGATACTCAATAAATATTTGTAAAACGATTACACGCAAGAGTGAATGAATGGAGGCCTCCGACATACAATACTACACTTAGTCTTCAAAAGCACAATGATGCAGGCATAGCAGAAAAATCACTTAGAACAGGAACTGTGCATATTATGTTTTTTAGTAATGTTATTGTGATAATGATGCCAATTTTGCAGGTAATGATAATTCCATGTATCTCTAACTCATTACCTCCCTACTGCACATTGTCAATGAATAATATATTTTTAATATTTTTTGAACATTAAAGTACACAATAGAGGTGGAAACCTAAGGTTTGAGTGACAGAGGGAATGTGGAACATATTTTTAAAGGCAGATACCATCAATTCAGCTTTTTTCATAAAACCAACGGAGTGATAATATTTTTCAAATAAAAAATCGAATATAGTCTGACAAAGGATTTTTGTGTCATTTTCAAGAATGGAGAATCATCTTATAAGAGGAGTTTTGACACCATTACATTGACATATCTAGGCCAGTATATGGTTTGGAAGGACAATGACATGGAATATATGTAATTAGAACTGTCATGGAAATTCCAAGACAGATGGTTGTCAGCTAGTTAGAACTAAACAGAATAAAAACTCATTGGAAGTTTGGTAAACCTATTTTAAAAGGTGACCAGTGAACCATGCCTCAGTAGTAGTAAGAATTCTATGTACATATTTTTTTAATACCTGGAATATTTTGTATAAACTTGATAAAGTTAGTAAGTCCTCACTAAAAGCAGTTTGGAAATTCTTTAAGTACTACTGGTCGTGATTTTTAAATCATTTAGAGAAGTCACTTCATGGGAATAATTAAAGTGAAACTCATTATTGAGTTTCCTTAACAATATAACATTCAGATGAAGTCATACCAAATATCTCCCTGTCTATTGCAGCCATCTCCTTAATAGCATTTGTCAACATATATTACACACTAAAATTATTTATGATATTTTGTTATTGCTGACTTGATTTAATTACATTGGGACTTAAAAGAAAAGGCATATAAACTGAGAGGCTTCACAAACACTTCGTTATAGAATAGTTCTGTGAAAGGACATCTTTCCCCTTAACTCTGCATCTGCCCCTAGCTGCCTCCTCACTTTTAAAACCAGACATGAAATAGTATTGTCCAATCTCTTCTTAATCCCATCTTCAGAAAAGGTTGTGGGCTGCCTTCAGAAATTTGCTCCTGAAATGACACACCCTCTAACTCCATTCTCTTTGGTTTTTTAAATACTGCATCTCCTCTACATCTTTAAGAGGTGAATATATCTATCGAGAATGTTTCAACATGGAATCAACCTCAATGTCCATTGACAGAGGAATAGATAAAGAAGATGTGGTACATATATACAATGGAATATTACTCAGCCATTAAAAAGAGTGAAATAATGCCATTTGCAGCACCAGGGATGAACCTAGAGATTATCATACTAAGTGAAGTAAGTCACACAGAGAAAGAGAAATATTGTATGATATCACTTAGATGCAGAATCTAAAAAGAAATGATACAAATGAACTCAGAACCTTCTTAAAGGAGCTCTGTGACCATTTGAAAAATACTTTTTCTGGTGGATGATATGACTTCTGATGGAGACTGAATCACAGTTTTTCCCAACCACTGTATTTTTTTTAATGTACAGGAATCTAATTGGTCCTAAAATTTAGAATTAGCCTTATACTCCCTGGACATGCTCAAGATGTCTGGCTCTCTGGGAAGTTGAGTCACTTGTATTCTGCTCAGTGGTTTGTGTGAGGGTGCAGTCAAGTAGTCAGCACTGTGAGGGGGGCTATGCTGGCCCAACCTCTCTGTTCTGTGCCACCTGCCCCCTCAGGGAGCCCCTCTCTCCAACTGCCAGGCACTCCACACCCTCCCATTTCACACCCACCCCATTTAAAAACCACTTCCAAGAAAACACGTGGCAAATTCCTTCTCTCAATGTGCAGGTAGGTCATCAGATTTTATATTCCAGCCTTCCTAAGGCATTTGAGTAATTATAGAATGCTAAACTTTAAGTCAAAGGAATTAATCTTTATTGTTTATAATCAGAAAAAATGGAAACAATTTAAATGACTAACATTTAGGGGATTAAGTAAATGATGACATGTACATCATGGTATTTAACCTACATATTAAAATTACATTTACAAAATGTTTTCATTCTTCATATAAAATTATAAACATTTTAAACCTGTAGAATTTTAATGGCAAGAAAATGCTTATGTCATATGTTGAGCAAACAGCAGGAAACAGTACAGTATGATGAAAACTATTTAAAATATCACAGGAAAAAACTAGAAGTAAGTATTTGCCTTTGTGTGATGAGGTTATGGTTTTAATTTTAATTATTGAGTGATTCCTTTATTATTTTTGCGTGAGGAAAAATAATTTAAGTGTAAAAAGAAGAAAGGAATGGATTGCCAAAGGGCGATTTTTAACAACCAGTTTCTGCTTGTGTGTGTGTGTGTGTGTGTGTGTGTGTGTGTGTATCTCCAGATATCTTTTTCTACTTCTACCTACATTGCTTGCTTATTTGGTAGGAAAGAATGCAAGTCTTCCACAAGCCATGACTGGGGAAGGCTTGGTTTGCCTTTCCACAAAGTGGATTCTGGATGAAACACTCAGAGCTTTAGACCTGGATTTATAGATGTCTTACCTTACTAATACATGGAGACCTTTGGATTTCATCCTTGCTAGCCTCCTCTGTATTGCTGAGGAATGCAGTTTTTGGCCCTCTTATTTCTTCATATAGAGGAAAAAAGAGCTTTGGCATCAAATTGGCTTCAGTTGCAGTGGACTCCACTGATTGCTAGCTGTGTGACCCCGGTCTATCTACCTCAGTCAGTAGGCAACAGCTTTCTCATCTGCTAAGCGGTAATGAGCACTGCCTTGTTCTTATAGGATAAAAATGAGAAGACCCATGTGAAAAAAAACCTTAGCATGTAAGTTCTCAAAAATGGAGAGTTACTTTATTTCTCTTGATCCATAATTACACCATGCTTCCAAAATCAAGGATTTGATAGTGAGGGTTTTATCAAGAGTGGAGTCGGCCTCTCATTTCTCAGGGTGAGTTTTTTCTTAGGAGTCTCTTTGGCTCCACTAAATATGCCTGAAACCTTGAATAAACAAAGTCTCACCTTTATTTAAATAAGCCTTGGTTTTGCTCAGGAGAATAGTGGGGTTTCTTTTCCAAGTTAATAGAATAAAAAACTTCAAATGTGTTTTCTCCTCAAAGACTAGGTTAATTCTGCTAAAGGCTTTTTCCGTTTCCTCTTGGGACCTAAGGAGACCATGACATCTTAGTAACAGTACTAATTGTTAAAATTCACTTGTTAGGAAAACAAGGTTCTTTATTTTCTTACCATTATCTTTTTTCTTAATAAAAAGAATTAACTTAAATCACTTAGCTCCTCTTTTTGTCATCTCTAAGTTTGGTGCCATATTGTTTCAATGTTCAGCTAAGTGCAAGTCTAAGCTCTCATCTAAAGTCCTTTGCCAAGTTGCTCATTTCTATTATTCTCAACCCCAGTCAAACCCCATATTGACAACATCCTCAGTCTCTTTCGGCCTCTGAGGCAAAGTTGATGAATAAGTAGAAGACAGCCGGAGGTAAAAAGCAACCTACTCCATTCTTTCAAAGTAGATTTATTCCTTCGTGGAAATTAGTTGAGAGTTAACTCTTATTTTTTTTTTTTCATTGTTTCATTTGTTTCATTCTGCCTCCTGGTGGTTGGACAAGACTAGATTTCTTTTCTCCTGTCCTTTTTCCCCTTCCCACGCTCACTTGGCTGCCAAGTCATTAAGCAAGGCAAACTCCTCTCCCATATGGGCTGTTAGCTTTTATTTGTGCAGTGCTGCTCTTAAACATGGCTGGCCTGAACTCTAGTTTCTTTCTGGATCGAGAAGAGAGTCCCCGGCATCTGCTCTGATTATAGCAGGGTCTGCTAGTCTGCAGGCCTATCTCAGATGAGCCTTGAGGTGTAGCTTTGTCCTTTTGGCCTCACTCATTCATTCATAAATTCATTTTTCTGATTCAACAAATTTATTTTGACCACCTAGTGTCAACCATTCTAGGTGATAGGGATATTTTAGTGAACATAAAAAAAAAATCTTCACCTTTCTGGAGCATATTATCTAGTGAGGGGAAGGGGTGGAGAATAAGTATACTGTACACATTACTATATATCGTCTATTAGAAAGTGATAAATGCTTTGGGAAAAAAAATAGAACAGGTTGATGGAGATCAGAAAGTTCAAGGGGAGAGGTTTACAGTGTTAGATAAAGTGGTCAGTGTGGATTCCATTGAGAAGTGACAGATGAGTCAAGAGTTGAAGGAGGTGACAAAGTGAGCCAAAAACCTATGTGGGGAAAGAATGTTCCAGACCAGGGCAAAAGTCTTGTGGTGGGAAAAGTCAAGACACACTTATTAAAAATTTTTATATTTTTGGCAGTATTAATCATTGGGGGTACAGAGATGAATCAAGAATGTTTCTTGCTTCCAAGAAGCTTATACTATAGTATAGGTAACCAATCCAAAATAGGCAATTTCAGTATATCATAATTACTGCACATGTGGCTTACATTGTATTTTTTTAACATCTTTATTGGAGTATAATTGCTTTACAATGGTGTGTTAGTTTCTGCTTAATAACAAAGTGAATCAGCTATACATACACATATATCCCCATATCTCCTCCCTCTTGCGTCTCCCTCCCACGATCCCTATCCCACCCCTCTAGGTGGTCACAAAGCACCGAGCTGATCTCCCTGTGCTATGCGGCTGCTTCCCACTAGCTATCTATTTAAATTTGGTAGTGTATATATGTCCATGCCACTCTCTCACTTCGTCCCAGCTTACCCTTCCCCTTCCTGGTGTCCTGAAGTCCATTCTCTACGTCTGCATCTTTATTCCTTTCCTAGAGTCTGTCATACAGAGTGAAGTAAGTCAGAAAAACAAATACCATATGCTAACACATATATATGGAATCTAATTAAAAAAAAAAGGTTCTGAAGAACCTAGGGGCAGGACAGGAATATGTGGTATTTCTAACGGACAGCACTGGTCTAGATTCACTAAGCTGGATGTCTGGCTTCATGGCTCCTTGGCTCTTTAATGCCAGTCTGAACTACTCTAAAGTAGACTTCCATTCTGGAACCAGATAAGGAAATCTTCAGCCTCAGGTTTCAGGGTAACCCAATCATGGCACCTATTTACCAAGTGAGAGAGCCCTGGGTTCCATCTGGCTGGGATTCCCCTACACCAATGATGGAATCTATCGAGAAAAGCTAAGTTCATTGAGATCAACAGCAAATGTCCTAAACTGCCTTATCTTATTCTTTTTTTTAAAATAGATTTATTTATTTTATTTATTTATTTTTGGCTGTGTTGGGTCTGTTGCTGCGCGTGGGCTTTCTCTAGTTGCAGCGAGCGGGGGCTGCTCTTCGTTGCGGTGCGTGGTCTTCTCATTGCGGTGGTTTCTCTTGTGTGGGGCACAGGCTCTAGGTGTGCAGGCTTCAGTAGTTATGGCGCAGCTCGTGGGCTCAGTAATTGTGATGTGTGGGCTCTAGGGCACGTGGGCTTCATCAGTTGTGGCTCACAGGCTCTAGAGCACAGGCTCAGTAGTTGTGGCGTATGGGCTTAGTTGCTCTGCAGCATGTGGGATCTTCCCGGGCCAGGGCTCTAACCCATATCCACTGCATTGGCAAGCAGATTCTTTTTTTTTTTTTTAAACATCTTTATTGGAGTATAATTGCTTTACAATGGTGTGTTAGTTTCTGCTTTATAACAAAGTGAATCAGCTATACATATACATATATCCTCATATCTCCTCCCTCTTGCATCTCCCTCCCTCCCACCCTCCCTATTCCACTCCTCTAGGTGGTCACAAAGAACAGAGGTGATCTCCTGGTGCTATGCGGCTGCTTCCCACTAGCTATCTCTTTTACATTTGGTAGTGTATGTAAGTCCATGCCACTCTCTCACTTCGTCCCAGCCTACCGTTCCCCTCCACGTGTCCTCAAGTCCATTCTCTGCGTCTGCGTCTTTATTCCTGTCCTGCCCCTAGGTTCTTCAGAACCACTTTTTTTTTTTTAGATTCCATATATATGTGTTAGCATACGGTATTTGTTTTCCTCTTTCTGACTTACTTCACTCTGTATGACAGACTCTAGGTCCATCCACCTTGCTACAAATAACTCAATTTTGTTTCTTTTTATGGCTGGGTAATATTCCATTGTATATATGTGCCACATGTTCTTTATCCATTCATCTGTTGATGGACACTTAGGTTGCGTCCGTGTCCTGGCTATTGTAAATAGAGCTGCCATGAACATTGTTATACATGACTCTTTTTGAATTATGGGTATATGCCCAGTAGTGGGATTGCTGGGTCGTATGGTAGTTCTATTTTTAGTTTTTTAAGGAACCTCCATACTGTTCTCCATAGTGGCTGTATCAGTTTACATTCCCACCAACAGTGCAGGAGGGTTCTCTTTTCTCCACACCCTCTCCAGCATTTATTGTTTGTAGATTTTTTGATGATGGCCATTCTGACTGGTGTGAGGTGATACCTCATTGTAGTTTTGATTTTCATTTCTCTAATGATTAGTGATGTTGAGCATCCTTTCATGTGTTTGTTGGCCGTCTGTATATCTTCTTTGGAGAAATGTCTGTTTAGGTCTTCTGCCCATTTTTGGATTGGATTGTTTGTTTTTTTGATATTGAGCTGCATGAGCTGCTTGTAAATTTTGGAGATTAATCCTTTGTCAGTTGCTTCATTGGCAGGCAGATTCTTAACCACTGCTCCACCAGGGAATCCCACCTTATTCTTTATAACCGATTGAGTGCAGGGAATTCAGACTTTCTGTGATCTCTTAGCCAGGACACGCATTTATGTGACTCTTCATTCTTGTTGCAGAAAAAAAAAAGTTCAAGTTTTTCCTACTCCATAAAGTCCATTTTCTCTTCTTCAGCCCCTCATAACATTCATTTATCATTCAACACATGTTAAGCACAGGTGCTGTTTATTTTTGTTCAATAGTTCTGGTCTCACGTGCAAGAAAACTGAGTCGCATCTTGGATTTCTTTGTACTTTGGTCGGTGGAGCAAATCTTACACTTACAAGAGTCTTGATGAGTGTTTTCTTTCTGTGCTGCCACTTCATTACCTGGACACCTGTCACTTGTGTTATGCATGAAAAACTCACAGAGAAATTCTACTTTGAGACGTAGACCTGGCTTGAAAACTCACATTGGTGGTCTTTATTTCTTTCTTGGGGAGCTGTTCTCTGTTTGTTTCCTCTGACCCCACCCACATTGAACACCAGCATCATTCCATTCTTGAGAGTCAGAATTCAGTGTTACCCAGGCAACCAAAGACCGTCTCAGTCAGTCTCCCTGCACTGTGCCTAAAGCACAGTTTTTCCAGTCTGTTGATTTTGAATTTTCCCTTGACCAGTATTTCCACCTCCAGCAAGAAAGGTCAAGTGCACCATTCAGTTTTAAAGCAGGTGGTGACATCCCTATCTCCTAACATTTGCCACTTCTGCTCGGCTTGTACACTTAATGGAGACTCAGTGTGCTTCTGATGCTGAGATTAGAAGTAGAAATGCTGGGCTTCCCTGGTGGGGCAGTGGTTAAGAATCCGCCTGCCAATGCAGGGGACACGGGTTTGAGCCCTGGTCCGGGAAGATCCCACCTGCCGCGGAGCAACTAAGCCCCGTGCGCCACCACTACTGAGCCTGAGCTCTAGAGCCTGCGTGCCGCAACTACTGAAGCCCGCGCGCCTAGAGCCCGTGCTCCGCAACAAGAGAAGCCACTGCGATGAGAAGCCCGTGCGCCACAAAGAAGAATAGCCCCTGCTCGCCCCAACTAGAGAAAGTCTGCGTGCAGCAGCGAAGACCCGATGCAGGCAAAAAAAAAAAAAGAAGTAGAAATGTCATTAGAAATGTTGCCTGGCTCAACTGTGTTTTCTTAATTATAAAAGAAAACCAAATACTCTCTTTTGTTGGCTAACAAAATGGAGATGTAGGTGGGTTCTAGGATTGGGAAACTAAGAATGTGATCTGTGGGGTGCATGCTCATTCTGACCCCCAGACTCTCCCTACATGTGAGACATCCTTTGTTGGCTTTGGAAGGCAATGTGATTCCATGGGAAAAGCACGGATTTGCATTTAAGAGTCAGATATGGCTTCAAGTTCTGGCTCCATCGGAGACTATCCGTGTGTAGGGCCACATCTGGAGTGTACAGTAGTGCAGGGCTCCATCAAAAGGGCGCCCTTCTCTTGGGGTTTATTGCCCTGTCGTTGCCATCTTGGAATTCTTAATCATCTTATCTTTGGATTTGTGTTTTGTAAGTGAACGCCACGACTTGCCGGCCTTCTCACCTCCTGCCACCTCCCACCTCCCCAGGGTACCTCTTTGCCCCTCCCCAGCTTCTGCTCAGTGACTGCTGCTCTCCTGTGCCCCTTCCGTGGCCTGAGGCAGGCGTGGGGAGAATGGGGGTTGAAAGCACATGCCTGGCATGCCAACTTCTTGGGCTGAGCCTCAGGTGCCATGAGGCCAGGGAGTGCGACATTCAATAGTAAAAATAAACACCATGCTAGCGCAAGAAGCAGACCACAGAAGAAAGGAAAGAGCGTTTTCCCTACTTTTTGAACAGGGGATCTGCATTTTCATTTTGCACTGGGCCCTGCAAATTTTGTAGCCGACCCTGGCTGTGTGACTACAGGAGACTTCCTTAATCCTCTGTGTATCAGTCAGGATCATGGTTCAATCAGAAAAGCACTAGTAACGTGTATGTGTGTGTCTGTATATACACACACACACATACATATATGCATGTGAGTTTGACACATACATAGATAGCAAAGATACTAGCCTTTTGAGGATGTTCGACTGCTTCCCACTGTCGTGGTACACCTTTGCCAGCAGATCTGTAGTCACTGGAGTGCTGAATTTGCTGACACTGTCGCTGTAGAAGAGTCTAGAAGTGGACCTCGGGACAGAAAATGTCACCTCTTTTGGGGAGCACAGACAGTCATGCCTTGACCCCGCAGGGCAAGGGAGCTGGTGACCACCTTCACTGACCTCTTTCTCCTCCCCTCATCTCCTGTTTCTGTATTGCAGAAACGGACCAGAAGCCACACTGCAGGGACCACCATGATGTGGTCTAGAGATCTGCCTCCCAGGACCAAAGCTGGGTGGCAAGGGAGGTGAAGGGACACAAATGAGACTGCCTAGCTGGTCTTCAGTACAACTGCTCTGAGGGTTCCATGAGATAAAGCATGTAAAATACCTTATAAGTGTAAAGTACCACTGAATCGAGGCACAGGTGTATATTACCGGTCTTCATATGGTTTATCTCTCTGGAGAAGCCAGAGCAAGTTGGAATTCAGGCAGTGGGGTTGGTAGCATGTGGAACGTCTTGCTGTATTCTTGATTCTGTCACACCACCATGCTCAGAAGTGGTGATGTTATGTAAGGTACGAAACAAGATTCCACTGATATAGCCTCTAATCAGTAACACAGAGATCAAGGTGCTAGGGCTACTTGATTTCTTATCCCGGCCCTGACCTATTTCTGTAGGACAACTGAGCAAGTCACTGACCTCCTCTAATCCTCCCCTTACTCATCTTTGAGATGGGATGACTAATACCAGGCTAAGTTATTCGATCAAGATCAAGAAAGTGCTTGCATACACATGCTTCTCTGCCTGGGACAAGCCTGGAGGTCTCGGTTGGTGAGTCTCTGAAGTAGTGTGTTGTCCTTGTCTACTCCACTTCTGGAGCTGCTTTGCAGGTGGTGCTGAAAACACATACAATTGGTGGCCGTGGGGTCTTTGAGTTCCGGGACTTACGGGTGCAGCCGTCCCCAAGAAGTAGAATGAAATGACATTACTTCTCTCCACGCCCGAATGTTCTGTGGGACCACGTGTTTGTAATCGAGTGAGGAAAAAAACTGAACTCATTTCTCCTCTGGCACGTATGTGAGAGTTGATTCTAAGAGAGGGGAGTTGCAATGTGAAACATCTTGTTTAGTTTTAGGTAAAGAGAGGTGTGTTAAAAACACTTTGCTGCATGGCCTTAAAAAGGGGGCAGGGGAATAGCTGTTAAGCAGAAGAACACTGAAATATAGAAACATACATCAAAGCAAGTAACATTTAATTTTCTCACTGGCTACATTCGTCTCGTGTTAGCAGCAGAGGGAGAAGGAGAAGGATTGGGAATGCGTTAAGTTTTCATTTGGGTCACTTTTTTGGCCTCCAGGGGACGTTCAGTTAGCCGTGGACACATGCAGGAAACAAACGAGTGGGTGGATTCAGGGGGTAGAAACAAACCATTCTTGTTGGCCCACATTCGCTCACTGACTCTTCATGGGTGTCTCACAGCAGGGAGGGAATCCCCGGCGTGGGATGGAACTCCACTTAGAGAGCCGTGTGTAACTCTTGTGCCCCATGTCTGTGTACGTCACGTGTTCGCTTGAGAAGAAGAGACAGCTGATTTAAAGCCTCGTTTCTAAGCAGACCATTGAAAATGTGTCTGTATAAACAGGAGGTAAGAGGGCAAGGATGGCTACCATGATCCTGATCTGAGAGACAGCTGGTCTCGTTCCTGGACTTCGGAAACACTCATGATACACAAGGGCTCTTAGAGCTACAAGGGCCAATTAGAGATCACATCCTGGAAAGCACTCATCTTACAGATAGGGAAGCAGTCCGGGAATGATGAGGGGTGAAAGGGAAGGCCAAGGATCACAGGAAAGCATTTTACCTCCTTTAGAAATGATCACATCACCAAACCTAAGACTTAGCGGGCATCTCTACCCTTATCCATGTAGTCACCTCTTCTGTATATTCCACTGTCAATGTCTTTCGAACCCTTTGTATTCGGTCCTTTTCAGCTGCCATTGCCTTAGCCTCTGGCCTTCCCCCATTTCTCACTTAAATTACAGCAAGTCTCCACCCCCCAGCTTTCTAAAATGCTGGTCCAGAGATTTCACTGTGCAGAGATTCAACCCCCTCAACATCCCTGCCCCATTCGCAAAACTTGGAATTCGCAAAATTCCAAGCTCCTTAGCATAACACAAAGGGACAGCCACGATCAGACTCGTTTTCAAGACTTCAGCCGAACCTCATTATGTATTTGCCAGGTACCATCCTAAGTTTCTTACAAATGTTGGCTCATTTAATCCTCATAACTACCCTAGGAAACATGTGTTGTTATTGTCCTTATTTTGCAGATGAGAACCCTTGAGGCACAGAGAGGTTAAGTGACTTGTCCAAGGTCTCACAGTTAGCAACACTTAGACTGGACACCTGCTTTCAGAGTCTATGCCCTTAGACCGTAGGACGTGCTGCACAGTTCTCTGTATGAGCCAGGTCCTTCTTACCTCTAGGGTTATATGCAGGCAATTTTCTCATCCTGAAGCAACCCTTGCTCCTTCCTTCTCCTGCATATCTTCCATTTATTTTTTACTTTTAATAGACTTTATTTTTAGAGCAGTTTTAGACCCACAGCAAAACTGAGCAGTGGTGCTGACATTTCCATGTGCCCCCTGCCCTCACACAAGCATAGTCTCCTCCACTATCAGCACCCCGCCACCTACGTTGATTCTCTTATTATCCAAAGTCCATAGTCTACTTTAGGGTTCACTCTCGGTGTTGTACAGTCTATGGGTTTGGACAAATGTATAATGACAGGTATCCATCATTGTAGTATCCTACAAGTAGTTTCACAGCCCTTAAAGTCCGCTGTGCTCTGCCGATTTATCCTTCCTTCCCCACTAACCCCTGGCAAACACTGATTTCTTTTTTAATGTCTCCAGTTTTGCCTTTTCCAGAGTGTCATATAGTTGGAATCATACAACATGCAGTCATTTCACACTGGCTTCTTTCACTTAGTAATATGCATTTAAGCATCCTCCACATCTTTTCGTGGCTTGATAGCTCATTTCTTTTTAGTGCTGGATAATATTCCATTGTCTGGATGGACCACAGTTTATTTATCCATTAACCTACTGAAGGACATCTTGGTTGCTTCCAGTTTTTGGCAGTTATGAATAAAGCTGCTTTAAGCATTTACACGTACGTTTTTGTGTGGACAAAAGTTTTCAGCTCCTTCGGGTAAGTACCAAGGAGCATCATTGCTAGATCGTATGTCTATGTTAAGTTTTGTAAGAAATTGCCAAACTGTCTCCAAAGTGGCTGCACCATGTTGTATTTGTGCCACAAATGTATGAAAGTTTCTGTTGCTCCACATCCTAGCCAGCATTTGGTGTTGCCAGTGTTCTGGATTTTGATCATTTAATAGGTGTAGTAGTATCTTAATATTGTTTTAATTTGTATCCCGGATGACATGGTGTAGAGTGTAGAACATCTTTTCATGTGCTTATTTGCTATATGTATATCTTTTTGATGAGATGTCCATTAAGGTTTTTGGCCCATTTTTAATTAGATTATTTATTTTCTTAATTTTTAGAAGTATTTTTGTGTATTTTGGATGATAGCCCCTCTTCAGATGTGTCTTTTGCAATATTTTCTCTCAATCTATGGCTTGTCTTCTGTTTATTTTTCAAGACTCATTTCAAGTACCACGCAGGGTCTTTTTTAAACCAAGACCCTGACTGAATTGGTTGCCATGACATTATACCAGATCGAAACCCCTGAATAATTTGTCTGTGTCCCGCACAGACAAGCTGTGTGCTCCTTGAGTCCAGGGAAAATATCTTCCTTTGTCTCATTTGCATCTGACCCCTGCAGACACTTGAATAGAGAATGATGTGAATAATCTTTCAATTTCTGGCTCTGACTCTTGCCTATTAGAGGAATCACTTATCTCCGAGATTCTCTTTATAATAGGGATAAACAAAGCACTTCCTTGAACACAGTTATTGTCAGAATCAGATTAAATGGCGAGTGTAAACCTGTAGCCCCAGGCTGTTAGGTAATAGATGCACCACTCTAAGTCGGTCTGGTGTTCCTGCAATGCAGCCTCCCCGACCTCCATCTTTCCTAGGTTCATTTTGCCATTGAGATGCTTGTTCGCCACCAAAGATCTTCCCCTTTCTCATCACAGTTGTCTCGAAGTCCACCTATTCCACAAAGTTTTCCTTAACTATGTAGCTTGCTCTGGTCTTTCTTTATTTCCTAAAACATGCTCTTAGTGCCACCGTCTCTGGAACACTCCCCGCTTCACTTTAAAAATCGACTGGGTTTATTTCTCTTATATCCTCAATGAGATGGTACACCCTTAAGTGGTCAAGGCCATGATTTCTAGTTCTTTACTGCATTCCCAACTTCAGCAGAAGGACCCATATTCACCAAATAATAAATAAATCCATGGATCAATGGAACAGGATAGAAAGCCCAGAGATAAACCCACGCACGTATGGTCACCTTATTTTTGATAAAGGAGGCAAGAGTATACAGTGGAGAAAAGACAGCCTCTTCAATAAGTGGTGCTGGGAAAACTGGACAGCTACATGTAAAAGAATGAAATTAGAACACTCCCAAACACCATACACAAAAATAAACTCAAAGTGAATTAAAGACCTAAATGTAAGGCCAGACACTATCAAACTCTTAGAGGAAAACATAGGCAGAACACTCTGTGACATAAATCACAGCAAGATCCTTTTTGACCCACCTCCTAGAGAAATGGAAATAAAAACAAAAATAAACAAATGGGACCTAATGAAACTTCAAAGCTTTTGCACAGCAAGGAAACCATAAAAAAGATGAAAAGACAGCCCTCAGAATGGGACAGAATATTTGCAAATGAAGCAACTGACAAAGGATTAGTCTCCAAAATATACAGGCAGCTCATGCAGCTCAATATCAAAAAAACAAACAGCCCAATCCAAAAATGGGCAGAAGACCTAAATAGACATTTCTCCAAAGAAGTTATACAGACTGCCAACAAACACATGAAAGAATGCTCAACATCAGTAATCATTAGAGAAATGCAAATCAAAACTACAGTGAGGTATCACCTCACAGAAGTCAGAATGGCAATCATCAAAAAACCTACTAACAATAAATGCTGGAGAGGGTGTGGAGAAAAGGGAACCCTCTTGCACTGTTGGTGGAGATGTAAATTGATACAGCCACTATGGAGAAAAGTATGGAGGTTCCTTAAAAAACTAAAAATAGAACTACCATACGACCCAGCAATCCTACTGTTGGGCATATACCCTGAGAAAACCAGAATTCAAAAAGAGTCATGTACCAATGTTCATTGCAGCACTATTTACAATAGCCAGGACATGGAGGCAACCTAAGTGTCCATCGATAGATGAATGGATAAAGAAGATGTGGCACATATATACAATGGAATATTACTCAGCCATAAAAAGAAATGAAACCGAGTTATCTGTAGTGAGGTGGATGGACCTAGAGACTGTCATACAGAGTGAAGTAAGTCAGAAAGAGAAAAACAAATACCGTATGCTAACACAAATATATGTAATCTAAAAAAAAAAAAAGGTTCTGAAACCTAGGGGCAGGACAGGAATAAAGACACAGAAGTAGAGAAAGGACTTGAGGACACATGGAGGGGGAAGGGTAGGCAGGGACCAAGTGAGAGAGTGGCATGGACATATATACACTACCAACTGTAAACTAGATAGCTAGTGGGAAGCAGCCGCTTGGCACAGGGAGATCAGCTCGGTGCTTTGTGTCCACCTAGAGGGGTGGGATAGGGAGGGTGGAAGGGAGATGCAAGAGGCAGGAGATATGTGGATATATGTATATGTATAGCTGATTCACTTTGTTATACAGCAGAAACTAACACAACATTGTAAAGCAGTTATACTCCAATGAAGATGTTAAAGTAAAGAAATAAATAAATACGTCCAGAATTGAAGTTAATTGAAGAGAGTTCCCTTACCATGTACTTTGCTGCCCCCTAGCGTTGTGGCTGGGCTCTGGGCTGTGAGAAGCTTCTTCCGAGCTCCAGCACAGTCAGCAGCCCCCTGACTGGACAACACTGTTGCAGACGATAGACCTGGGACAGCGGACTGCTACTGGTGACAGATGCCCATGGAGATGCTACTCTCCTGCAACAAACAGAGGCCTTACCCTCCTGCCTCCTAGACTAGGTTCCATGTGGCAGACCCTGTGCTTCATCCCTGTGCTATTTGTGGGATGTCTGTGGAGAGCTTTTAGAGACTTCCTTCCTTCCCTCAGACACCTCCCTCTTTCCCTCTCTGTTCATTCTCTGACTTGATCGTTCTTTGGAGTTTTTTGTTCACTCTTCAGTCTTAACTCTACAGTGCAGCACATGTTAACATTCAAATACTTTTGCGAAAAATGAAGCGTAAGTTTTTTTCCCCCAGTTATCCAACTTGTAAACAAATTTCTAATCCTGCCAGGAAAGATTCGACTGCTACTTGTTTTTGGAGAAGGTAAAATGGGGTCACTTCAGTGGGACATAAATCACAAGAAAGGGGGAGCCTGTGTACTTTATAGATTTGCCAGGCATCGTTTTGACTAAGTAACCTGCAGACATAACATGATGTGGTGGACAGTACACAGGTTTTGGAGCAGATGCTGCGTTCAAACCCCAGCGTCTTTGATCTTTGTCTCTGTGATGTATGTAAACATCTCAGGCCGTCGGTTTTGTTCCCAGAGCAATGGGGGACAGCAATGCCTAGCTCACGGAGTGTTGTGAAGTCTGAGTGACAGAATATATGCAAGATCAACTCATTAGGGGTTCTTGTTCTTGAAATGCAAAGAACAGTTCTCCTGGGAATACTGATTCCCATTCCAAAGTTTGTTCCTGTATTTTTTCAGCTGCCTTGTCTTTCCCCCAAACTTAGTCTCTTGCAGGGAAGAGATGATGTCTTCAATCTTCTTCTATAGATTAGCACAGTGCCTGGCACTTAGGTTTTTCACAACGTTTATTCAACGAATGGAATGCCTACAGCTAAAGATGCTGATGCTTTTTGAGTTTTCATTACATGTTCTTAAAATTCTCGGACCTTATATATTTTAGAATTGGAGACTAATTCCCCCCTATATCTGCACCCCAATTAAATAGATAGACTTTCCCCCATGTACCACCTTTCCTTTCCTTTGATTTTTTCATTCAAAGCGTGATCAAGTCTTCATCTCCTGCTGCTTAGACCTCTCACTACCACTCAATCAAAGCTCCCAGGTGGATGGGATGTGATGTTCTTTAATTTCACTTGTCTTACCTATAATCACATCAAGCCACTTATTTGTTGATAGACTGTTCGGTGGCTTCACAGTTGGAATTACTGTATATCACGTTTCACTTCCACAAGGACATCCTTTATTCCCATTTGACATGTATGTCATTTGTCTTTTCTTCTTGCCAGGCTGAGCCAGCTTCTCTCACTGTATCTCCCAAATCAGCTCTTCATTTCCCCGCTGTGATTGTCACTGATAATTTCCAGGTTAAATCATATGAGTGGAAATAAGATCCACAGCTGGAGTTGAAATGCTGCTCCTTGAGTTATTACCACAGTCTGATCCTGGGTAGATAGAGAAGTTGAAGATGATAGATTGCCCATGCCTAGGAATCATAATGCTATCCATCCAGCAGTAACCAAGATGGGGAGTGATTCCCCCTGGGGAGAGCAATATTCATATTTTTTCACTCTGGGTCTGTATCAGGGGAATTCAAGAGAGGTGAGTGCTTTTCAGTAGTTTTCTGTCATTTTATGAGAGATAAGTTAGATAAGGTGATCATGTGGGCTGGACATCAAATGAGTTGTAAATGACTGACCAGCCATTTAGGCTGTCAGTGATCTCAAATCTAGGGAATGTTTTTACCAGGGTAGAGACGTTTGATTGCTTAGATTCAAACAGTAGATGTAAGAGAAGATCAAATAATAGATTTGTTCATTCAAAAATATCTATTTGAGGATTTCATGGTACCAAAGCTTAAGCCATACCTTTGACTTAATCAGCATTCATTAATACAAATATTTATTATGGCCTATCACCATTCCAGGATTGGGAATACAAGGTCAACAGAGCACACAATACCCCATCCTCACAGAGCTGGCCTTTTAATGAACAAGATTGATAATAACTAGAAAACAGAGGAATTAGATGATTTTCAATGTACTAGGAAGAAAATAAAACGGGAAAATGTGAGACCATCTTGGTTGATTCAAGGTTTAGAAAATTCTCTTTGGCAGCTGTTGGAGCGTCGACTTAGGGGCAAGAAGAGAGGCAGGAAAATTGATTGGGGAGCTGCCACCGAGGTCTGCGAGAGGGACGGTGGTGGCTCAGACTCGGGTTGTAGCAGGAGGAATGGTGAGAAATATACAGAGGGCGAAGAGCTGTGCGTATATGTATATATAAGGTATGTATAGATATGGTATATATGTATATGTTAAGTGTGTATGATAATACATCATGTAGACAGCACTGCAGGATGGAAGACAAGAGAGAAATTCAGGTCACTCCCTAGGTTTGGCCTAAAGCGTCGCGTGGATGTGGGCACCACTTACCGAGGGGGAGGAGGCTTTGTGGGCCAGGAGCAAAGTTACTGGGGAGAGAGAAGCAGTGCAGTCTGCCGCCTTTTCACATTTGACTGTCACAATGCACGAGTGAAACTGTGAAATTACTAGACAGGAGACTAGAATTTCGAGGAGAGGGGCCTTCGGGAGGCATCAGCGTCAAGGTGGTAAGACTGAGATCAGGGAAAGACAGTGTGTAAGTAGGGAAGAGACGGGGTTGGAGGACGGAGCTCTGAGATTTGGGGATCTGGAGGTTTCCTAGATGAGTCCTAGCAAGGTCTAGTGAGAAGAGTGGCTTTTGGGATAGAAGGAGAGCAATGAGTGTAGTTCAGTAACACTCGAGATCCCTGTGAGATGATGCTGAGAAGTCAAGTGTGATCACAGGGAATTAGACATTTTTCTTGAGCAGGGATCTAATCATTGGTGGCATTAAAGAGTCGGGGGGGCAAAAACCAATTGGATCGAGTTGAGGAGGAAAAATGAAAATAACAGTGTCAACACACAGTATAAACAGCGTTCTCTTCCTCCCTCCCTCCCTCCCTCCTCCCTCCTTCCTCCCTCTCTTCCTCCCTCCCTCCCTCCCTCCCTCCTCCCTCCCTTCCTCCCTCCCTCCCTCCTCCCTCCCTTCCTCCCTCCCTCCCTCCTCCCTCCCTTCCTCCCTCCCTCCCTCCCTCCTCCCTCCCTTCCTCCCTCCCTCCCTCCTCCCTCCCTTCCTCCCTCCCTCCCTCCCTCCTCCCTTCCTCCCTCCCTCCCTCCTCCCTCCCTTCCTCCCTCCCTTCCTTCCTCCCTCCCTCCCTCCCTCCTCCCTCCCTTCCTCCCTTCCTCCCTCCCTCCCTCCCTTCCTTCCTCCCTCCCTTCCTCCCTTCCTCCTCCCTCCCTCCCTCCCTCCCTCCCTCCCTCCTCCCTTCCTCCCTCCCTCCCTCCTCCCTCCCTTCCTCCCTCCTCCCTCCCTTCCTCCCTCCCTTCCTCTCTTCCTTCCTTTCTTTCTTTCCCTTTCTTTCTTTCTTTTCCTTCTTTCTTTCTCTTTTTTCTTTCTTTCTTTCCCTTTCTTTCTTTTCCTTCTTTCTTTCCTTCTTTCTTTCTTTCAGAATTTTGCTGAGAAGAGAGGTACAGAAAAGAGCTATTTATTGGATTCAACGTCTAGAATGAAAATAGGTTCTGTGAGGGACATGTAATGGTGAGAAAAGTTGGGGTGGATTCTGAGGCTTTTCTTCTCTCTTAAGCTGGTCCCTAGATTAGTCTGCAAGGAAATTTCTTGAGCAAGAAGGACAGTGGGGAAGGCTTCCTTCAGAATGCTGATGGGCTGAAACTTTCCTGGCTTGTCTTCTACTCACAGGGAGTGAGCAAGGTGGTTGGTTCACAGGTAAAACCCGGCTTTCCTGACAGCCCCTTCTCTGCAGCCTTATCGAGTAGAATAAGGTAGGCAGGAGCCTCATAGAGAGAAAGCATTTAATAAAGTGTCCTAAGTGTGACTTGGGACATGGAGGAGGCAAACTCAAAGTAGAGTGGAGATGCACACAGACATCTCTCCATGAAAATCGCTTCAGGAAACTGCAGATCCAGAGTGAGTCTACCCATTAGAGTCTCAGCTCTCCTCCAAGCTAAGTAAGCAAGCAGGGTCTAGCTTGTATATTCAGTTATTAACATTCCGTATCTATCTATCTATCATCTATCTATCTATTTATCTGTCTGTCTGGGAGGGGGTTTAGGGATTGAGAACTAGTGGTCAGTCTTTCATGAGTAGAAATTTATCAGTCATATAGAGAAAAAACATTATAATGCATACGTACATCCACTGTGCCTTGTTTCTAGTGAGTCAGTTCTAGATCATCTGAAAAAAAATGAAAGGCAGGAGTGTGGATAATTGCCAAGCAGTTGATCTATTTGAGGCTCATTCAGACCCCAGTCATGACAGTCTCCTACGTGGAACCCTAACCCTGAGCCAGACCTTCTCGAGGAACTCTTCACAAGGTCTGCACCTTTGATCTTGATTAGAGTCTTGAATTATCTTTTCAAATGTCCAGTCTTCTCCCTCTACCTATCCCTCAGCCCCTGATCTTATTACTAGAGGCACAGCATCTCTCTTAGCAGTCTCCTCCACACTCCAGTTGGTGAATCAAAAAATTCACGAGCCTCAAAAAAGAAAAATTCAAGAACATGGCTAGAAACAAAAAGTTGGGTAGCTACTTGCTGTTCAGGAGAAGCTCAAAAACAGTAAACACCTCCATACGGTACTTATTGACCTCCAAACTGGACAGCCCATACGAGGACAGAGACAAAGGGCAGGAAGCACACATCCTCAGCATGATTGTGACTGTGATTGGCTGAGAGGTCTTGGGATGTCCTCTGACTGAGCAGTTGATTCACTTTAAGTCAACCAAAAGTAATTTTTAAAATTTAAGACTGTCTCCTACCCCAGCTTTCTTCCAGATAAATGGCCCCTCTTTCTGGCCTCAAACACATCAAGCTGTTATTCGGCCTCAGGACATTTGCACTTTCTGCTCCCTCTACTCAAATGCTGTGCCCCAAAAAGCAATCCCACCCCATGCCACTTTGATTTCTTTTATAACATCTGTCTCAGCTTGTTTACTTCTTTGTTCATTTTTGTGTCACCTCCATCAGACTATAAGCTCTTTCAAAGCAGGAATTTCCATCCTTCCTGCTGTATACTGTAGGCCCACCACAGTGCTGGACACACAGTTGGTGCTCAATACATGTTTGTTAAACAAAATGGGAGTGCTTTAGAGAATATTAGATGTTTAAGAATACCTTTCAAGGATTGCTGCTGACTTTCTCAACACCACAAGAGAAGGCATGTGGGAGTCCCAAGAAGTTGGAAAAGGCAGGAAAATGGATTCTCTTTTAGAGCTTCCAGGAGGAACCAACACTTTGATTTTAGCCCAGTGAAATACATTTTGAACTTCTGACCCCCAGAACTGTGAGAGAGTATATTCATGTCATTTGAAGCCACTGATTTTGTGGTAGTTTGTCACAGGAGCAACAGGAAATAAACCTACCTAGTGCCTCACACCAAACTCACCCACTCCAGCTCCCTCATCTCTGTCCCCTACTAGGTAGATTCCATAATTGACACAGGTGCATCCTGAGAAAGGGACATCTGGATTGTGGGGTTGTTTTACTCATCTGTTCTGCATGGATCTGCCTGGACTATGAGGAAGTGGCACAGAGGTTTATGGAAGACCATCAGTGATTAGGGCTGGTAACAAGAGGAGGTGGAGTCTAGAGGATGAGAAGTTACTCCTCTCCTAGTGTGGTGAAGAAAAAACTTATTTCCTGGAACATCACAGATATTGTCATGGATTACAAAGAGAAAAAGAAAAAAAAGAAAAATTGAAAAAATAGAGGAAGAAAAGAAGGAAAGAGGAACTTAGCTTATATTATGTCTTCCTCTGATACATAACCCTGGCCTCTCCAAGCCCGTACTTACTGTATGTGCCATGTACAAGTACTGTAGAATGATTTCCTCTATGGTCTCTCTCTTTTTTTTTTTTTTTTTTTTTGGCAGTACACGGGCTTCTCACTGTTGTGGCCTCTCCTGTTGCGGAGCACAGGCTCTGGACGCACAGGCTCAGCGGCCATTGCTCATGGGCCCAGCCGCTCCGCGGCATGTGGGATCTTCTCAGACCGGGGCACGAACCCGTGTCCCCTGCATCGGCAGGCGGACTCTCAACCACTACGCCACCAGGGAAGCCCTCTCTATGGTCTCTTTTAATGTTAACTTTATTTGATTCTATCATCACAGGTTTTCCTTTAAGGATAAACTTTGGTCACAGTGATTTAGAATCACAGCAAGATCCTTTTTGACCCACCTCCTACAGAAATGGAAATAAAAACAAAAATAAACAAATGGCATCTAATGAAACTTAAAAGCTTTTGCACAGCAAAGGAAACAATAAACAAGACGAAAAGGCAACCCTTAGAATCGGAGAAAATATTTGCAACTGAAGCAACTGACAAAGGATTAATCTCCAAAATTTACAAGCAGCTCATGCAGCTCAATATCAAAAAAACAAACAGCCCAATCCAAAAATGGGCAGAAGACCTAAACAGACATTTCTCCAAAGAAGATATACAGACTGCCAACAAACACATGAAAGGATGCTCAACATCACTAATCATTAGAGAAATGAAAATCAAAACTACAATGAGGTATCACCTCACACCAGTCAGAATGGCCATCATCAAAAACTCTAGAGACAATAAATGCTGGAGAGGGTGTGGAGAGAAGGGAACACTCCTACACTGTTGGTGGGAATGTAAACTGATACAGCCACTATGGAGAATAGTATGGAGGTTCCTTAAAAAACTAAAAATAGAACTACCATACAACCCAGCAATCCCACTACTGGGCATATACCCTGAGAAAACCATAATTAAAAAAGAGTCATGTACCACAATGTTCATTGCAGCTCTATTTACAATAGCCAGGACATGAAAGTAATCTAAGTGTCCATCGACAGATGAATGGATAAAGAAGATGTGGCATATATATACAATGGAATATTATTCAGCCATGAAAAGAAATGAAACTGAGTTATTTGTAGTGAGGTGGATGGACCTAGAGTCTGTCATACAGAGTGAAGTCAGAAAGAGAAAAATACTGTATGCTAATATATATATGGGATCTAAAAAAAAAGAAAAGGTTCTGAAGAACCTAGGGGCAGGACAGGAATAAAGACGCAGACGTAGAGAATGGACTTGAGGACACGGGGAGGGGGAAGGGTAAGCTGGGGCGAAGTGAGAGAGTGGCATGGACTTATATCTACTACCAAATGTAAAATAGATAGCTAGTGGGAAGCAGCCGCATAGCACAGGGAGATCAGCTCGGTGCTTTGTGACCACCTAGAGGGGTGGGATAGGGAGGGTGGGAGGGAGACCCAAGAGAGAGGAGACGTGGGGATATATGTATATGTATAGCTGATTCACTTTGTTATACAGCAGAAACTAACACAACATTGTAAAGCAACTATACTCCAATAAAGATGTTTAAAAAATACGCAATTGACCTTAGAAGTCTTCTAATTTGTATTGTGATTGACATAATGTAAAAGCTATTACTGGTGAACCATAGGATATTTTGTGTGAGTTGGCCGGAAGAAGTGGACAGTGAAAGGAGAGGAACATGTGTAGATGAACTCAAGGCTTTCCCATACATCACTAGAGGATATAGTATTGTGAACAGAGAATCATAATCCTTGGGATTAAAGGAATTACCTTGAACACATGTCAACAAGCTATGGCCCTCCAGCCATAAATAAAGCGTCCTGAAAACACAGCCTCTCATATTCATTTATATATTGTCTGATACTGTCTTCCTGCTGCAAGGGCAGAGTTGAACAGCTGTGATAGAGACAGTATGGCCCATAAAGGCTAAAAAGTTTACTGTCTGCCCCTTTACACAAATAGCTGCCAATGCCTGATCTAGAAGAGTATAGTACACATTGATCAGTGTGGTACAATGTAAAGTACATGAGAAAAAATCATAAATCTGCCAATTACTAAATCTGGCACCACTGGTTGGTTCATCAGACCTTCTGAGCTTTAGTTCCTCACCAATAAAATAAGATTAATAATTCTCTCAGAATTTAAGTTCAGTCAGGACAAGGCCTTAATGTTTTCACTGTGGTATTCCAGTACCTAGCAGGGTGCTTGGTGCTTTGCAGGCATTCAATAGATTCTTCTCAAATAAATTTCTCTTTACCTCAGAGGGCTGCTGTGCTGCAAGGGTTATCAATAATATATGTAAATCATTTAACATAATTCCTGGTATATAGGAACTCAAAGTAACTGGCACTAAAGATTTAGACACACATTTTGAGAATATTCAGGTAACAACGTGTAGTAGCATTTGAATATATATGGGAACTCGAGAAAAAATTGGACTTAGAAATATAGAAATAGATATAATATATTTAGAGGCAACAGACAAAATCACAAGAGGAGACGGGTTCTTGAGGGTAAGTGACTTATGCGGAACATGATTAGGCTGGGGTGCATGCTGTTCAAGATTCCCAGGGTATCACATGCCCAGGATCTCCTTAGCAGGACCTAGGATATCAGATCAATTGAAACTAAAGCTTTGTGGGGAAGAAGAAGATTTAGTCTTGTGTCAGATAGGAAGACCTTTGCTGGCAGAAACACAGGGCCTACACACCTTGTATCTGCATAGACTTCACACTGGTCCAGGAGGAGAAGGGAGTAGGGACCACTGATGCATCAGGGCAAGGCTTCCTACAGTGATGCTCATTCATGTGCACTCCCATTTGTTCTGTTTCCCTCCACCACCTCTCCCAAGACAGCCTCAGTCCTCAGATCACCAAGCATGATTGATCGCATTGTATTTTCATTAGGTTACAGAAACAGGGTAATTATGGGTTGCAGAAATCCTTCAAAGATTCTAGAAGGAAAAAAATATGCATGTGATCAACTGTTAACGCAGGCTCTCTCTGATGCCTCCCATAAATGTGTTCAGTGTTGGAAAGCATTTGTTCGATTCATCATGTTTAACTACGTACTTATCCTTACACTTTAGGTAATGAGCTGCCCTCACCTGACCACTTTTCTTGACATCTGTGGTCGCGCAGCCTCGTCCTCCTAGCAGGGAATCCTAAGGATGCCCTGAGGAAATCCTCAGCACCTCCTTTCTCCTGCCTTGGGGTTTCCCGCCTGCCTAAACCAGCTCTGTGTGCTCTTCTGTGTCTCGAATATTTCTCACCAGACCCATAGGATCTGCCTCCCTGCTGCCAACTAAGCCCCTGACCCTAATCACATTACTGACCTCTCTAATTAGATTCCTGGTTCTGGTGGCTGGGGACATATTTCCCTTGCCGCCCATATGCCACTGGAACAAGGAGGGAGGAGGATTTTGTTTATTTATTTATTTATTTATTTAAAGAAGAGAAAGGTTAGATTTCTTTTTCCAAAGTAAAACACACACACACACACACACACACACACACACAACCTTTTTTGCTGTAGATATGTTATTCCTTTAGCAACTATCTCTTACTTCTGAGACTATGCCCCCCCCACTCCCAATTAGAGAGAAGAGCTTTCCAGTTTGCTTTTAGAGGAGAAATAAACATTCTCCTTAACATCTATTCATCACTTGTGAGGCAGTTTTTTTCCCAATTAGAAGCAAGGAACTTCTAAGTCTACTTTACAGAAGAAATAAATATTCTCCTCCCCAAAATACATTTTCAGCCAAAATATGCCAGCTGGAGTAGGTTAGAAATTGTACCAGGTTCATCTTTCTTAACTATCTAAGCTGTACCTGTTATAAATGGCTGCTGACACAAACCATTCTAGAAATTTCTGAAACTTTGAACTAAGACATTTTGACTACAGATTTAAGCTTATGTCATCACATTGTGCATTATAGACAGGGAGCTAAAAGATGTTTAAGAGCACAAAACTCGTTTAACCTAGCAAGTGAATAATCTCGACTAGCAGAAGGTAAAGTGTTAGCCTTGAAGACAGCAGTATACTCCACTGTTTGGTCCTCATTTTATTGGACTATGAGGCTCAGCACTGGGTTGGCTTGGGAATTAAGTTGTTAATGAATTTGACCAGAATTATAGGTCCATTTTTAATAATGAGTCAGCTGAATGATAGAGGACAGTCTGTTTGGGATTCAGAGAAAACAAACAAATCTCCTCACCTCCACTCTAAGGTGCCTTTCTATTCTGAGAGAAGAAGCCTCTAAATCTCTGTACTTTTACAGAAAACATTTACTGTCATTTGAATATGTCCCTTCAATGCCAATCTATTCTGAAAGCATCTTCCTTCCACTACTCTGCCTTAGCACATATTTATACCCCAGTCATCTCAAGTCCATTGGACTCCATCAGATGTGTGTTTTAATTATTTAAAATCAGCATAGCATCTTCTGGGCAGCTAATGAAGTCTCAATAGATATACATTATTGAAACATACTGTTATTTATTCACCTAATAAATCAAGTCTGTTGGGGAGAGTAGATGCAGTTGAAGCACTAAGAATGAGAAATAATGATGGTGTAGATCATTTCTGAATCACTCTAGCCCATTTTACAGCCTGCAAAATACACTGAATTCAATAAAAGTGACAAATGACACAACATTGTAATAAATAGCTATAGTGTGTTCATTGTGTATTGGAGCTTAGATTCATATTGAAGCTCTCTGTCAGAATGGTGGATGATGAGTTAAGTATTGAAATCATACTCTGTAAAAAGGAATTATATATTTTCCATTTATCTTGATTTATTATATGGCATCATGTGTTTAACTATATGTAACCTTTCCAAATTGAGTTGATTTAATATTAAGGAAAAATTCTTATGAAGGGGAATTTGGTATGTTTGGAATTCTTTCTTTATTTCCCTGCTATATTTTTATAAGGCTTTTGAATGCTCCATGGATGCTTAATCATATTAAATTTTTTGAGTGAAATTCTCCAAAATATACAGTAACATTTACAGAGCTTACCAAAAGTGAATATGCTATATATCACAATTAATATTACTGTTTCTTATTCAAATGAAATTGCATATTAAGAATACAGAAAACTTTCAATTAAATATTAAATATAAATTAACTGAGCCACTCCACTCTGAAGGATGAATTTATACTTCCAAAAAGATGGACCAGGGAATGAGTATGCCTTGAATTTATCCCCATTTCCAGAAATTTAAGTGAAAGATCTACCACTATCTTTATTATTGGAGAATAATTGTTAGAGGAATAAGGAAATACAAACAATATTATGTTGGTCTCTTCTATTTCTTCCCCACCTTAGCAATATGGCCGTTAAATGACTAAGAAGAGGAGCAACCCCAAGTCTTGCTTCATTACTTCCTGAGGAGATGATTTGGTTTTTCCTGGTCATGGAGCCCTGGCTTCATTCATTCATTCATTTAGTTTGCTTTGAAGTGGCACACTTTAGAAGACTGGAAACTAAACAAGTTAGTCTGGACAGTAGCCAGCATGAAAGTCAGAGGCACAGAGTGAAGAAAGGCAGTGTTTGGGCTTCCCTGGTGGCGCAGTGGTTGAGAGTCCGCCTGCCGATGCAGGGGACGCAGGTTCGCGCCCCGTTCTGGGAAGATCCCACATGCCGCGGAGCGGCTGGGCCCGTGAGCCATGTCCGCTGAGCCTGTGCATCCAGAGCCTGTGCTCTGCAACGGGAGAGGCCACAACAGTGAGAGGCCCGCGTACCGCAAAAAAAAAAAGAAAAAAAAGAAAGGCAGTGTTTTGGGTACTCTCTACTTTTCTCGTTGCCCATTTCACACTCTACCTTCCCTCTGCCCTCTACTTGTAAGTCTCTTTGCTGTGTGCTTGAAGCCTCTGTCAGTTTGCTACCTGGCAAGATAGAGCTTGCAGGGGATCCGCCCTGGGATGGAAGAGAACTGGGTTTGAAATACCAAGGCCCGAGTTTTACCACTGAGTTTCTCCTACAATTTCAGGCGATTTACCTCTCTGTGTTCCAGCTTCTCCAAATGTATAAAATGGGTTCAAGGTTGTTGTCCTGTGAAGACTCAGTGTGGTGATCACACAGTTTTGAAGTGATCCTCTGATGTTACTTTATGAACACTTTTACATGTTATTTTCCCAGTTAAAAATGTAAATTTTCCACTTGAATTTCATCAACAGGCACTATACACTGAGCCCCTTCTCCAGACTATGCTAGGTCACCTCATATACCACATCTAATTAATTTCCACAATAGCAGAGAGGTAAATATTCTCTTTATTTAACTGATGAAGGAAGTTGCCCATAGTGGTCGAGGTGGGTTTCCAAGATCACTACAGCAGTGGTAGAGGCGTAGTGGGACTCAAGCCCAGGGTGGTCTGATAACAAATCCCTGCTCTTCCCAGGACACCATATTGATTCTCATGAATGACTATAACTTACTTAGAAACTGTATATGATACTATAAAGTACCTAGCATATTGAAGACCTTCATACAGGTTTTATTTTACTTCTTTATTTATTTTCAAAGTTTATTAAAAAAATGTTTTTAAACATCTTTTTTTTAATTAATTAATTAATTTTTTTTTGTGGTACGTGGGCCTCTCACTGCTGTGGCCTCTCCCTTTGCGGAGCACAGGCTCCAGACGCGCAGGCTCAGCGACCATGGCTCACGGGCCCAGCCGCTCCGCGACATGTGGGATCTTCCCGGACCAGGGTATGAACTCATGTCCCCTGCATCGGCAGGCGGACTCTCAACCACTGCGCCACCAGGGAAGCCCTAAACATCTTTATTGGAGTATAAATGCTTTACAGTGTTGTGTTAGTTGCTGCTGTATAACAAAGTGAATTGGCTATACATATACATATATCCCCTCCTCTTGCGTCTCCCTCCCACCCTCCCTATCCCACCCCTCTAGGTGGTCACACAGCACCGAGCTGATCTCCCTGTCCTATCAATAATGGGGGACATCGATTTTGCTCCCGATGCCCTGGGTTCTCCATTGGCACCAGCATAGTACCTTGCAAATGGTAGGCAGGAGGGAGGAGAAAAGGAAAATGGCGGGGGGGACATAGGGGAGAAATGGGGTGGATAAATGAAGGAAGATAATGGTAGAAAGAATGAAAAAAGGCAAAGGCAGGAGGGAGAAGAATTCCTCAGGAATAATTTCTGTTCCACCCTAGGAAAAACTTGCGCAAATATTTTCTGCTTTTAGGCTTTGGTGCACTTGTTTTTGTTTTTGTTTTTATCACAATGAAGAGAGTGATTTAAAGATCCCCGTTCACCAGATGATCTTTCTGCCCTTTCACCTATTAATAATTTTATTCACTTCCAATCACTTAGAGCGGTGTGGATCGAAGATGCTCTTATTGCCTTCAAGGGCTGTTCCTGAAATGAGTTATGTAAGCGAAATATTCAAGCGTATCTTGAGTGTTAAAACTCCTCTGAGCTCAGTCGGGTCTCCTCGTGGAGTTTTTAGAAAGAAGGCATGTGAGTTCCTGGCTGTGGAAGGGCTCCTATTTTGGGGTGTTCCTGGCTGGACTCGTGTCCTGCCGAGACTGGGGCACTGCTCCTGCCCTCTTAACCATAGCGGACTGAGTAAGGACAGGGGGTCTTGTGTTTTCTTTCGTGTGGCAGGTACTGGTCTTCTCTTACCATCCTCAAGGTGCCTAGTGCAGTGCAGGGCATGTCCTCAGTACATACTTGTTGGATTGGATGGAGTTGAAGAAGCAGGAAAGAACCCATTGCCCGCTTGCTCTATTCACCCGTTTTGACCCCAGTTCTTACAGCATCTTATCGAGTCATGGTGACAAGCCACTCTCTTTGGCTGGGACTTCTTGAAATGGACTTTCGTTAAGTGTAGCACCAGTGGCCATTAGGAATCCCACAGTATAAACACATATCTCCTCTGTACTTGGCAGATTATTTAGTGAGATCAGCTATGGCTTCCATGGAGGGGTGGAGCCATGGAAATCAGGGTGAGGAGAATGGGGCAGCACATACCGACCCTGGGGATGGAGCTTGGCGTGAGGAATTTTGCTGTGCAGAATACCTGGCCCAGACGTCAGGAAGCCTGCACTGGAATCTCAGACCTGCACCTCTAAACTGTGTGACTTCTTGGTATGTGATCTGATCTCCTTGTGCCACGGAGTCCTTGTATTTAAAGTGGATGTTGGTTAAGTGTCTGCTGTGGGTCAGGCACTACGCCAGGTACACATGGATCACTCAACCTGCAGGGTAATTACAGTTGTTCATTCATTCATTCATTCAACAAATATTTGTGAAGTGCTTTCTGTATACCAAGCACTATTCCGGTTGCTAGGGATACGACAATGAAAAAAGGGACAAAAATAAAAAATCCTAGCCTTTGTGGCAGTGGAGGTAGACAACATGTAAGATAAATTGGAGTGATGCACGTTGTGTTTAATAGTAGTGAGTGCTAAGCAGAAAGATAAAGCAGGGGAGAGAGAGAGGAAATTTCAGGGGCTTTCTTTCCGTTCTCAGGAGTGAGGAATTTTTTCTCCCTTTCTTCCTCCCTTCCATCCTCTCTCTCTTCTTCTCTCTTTCTTTCTCTCTCTCATCCATCACAACTGGGAAAATTCACTGAGAATGTGATGTGGGCAGAAAGTCCTGAGGACAGTGATGGGACAAGGCATGTCACTGCCTGTAGGAAGAGCATTATTGGCAGAGGGACAAGTAAGGACAACGGGACTGAGAGAAGAATAACGATGTCAGGACCTTATACTACACAACAAAAGGCATTATTTAAGGAAATATGCATTATCACAGTAAAAGAAAAAAATCATATTTAAAAAAATGTTACACGTAAGAATAACGTTAGATGTACAGAAAAGTTGCAAAGAGGGTACAGAGAGTTGCCTTATCTTCCTCACTCCGTTTTCCTCATTGTTGGTGTCTTGCATGACCATTGTATGTTTGTCAAAACTAAGAAACCAACTTTATTCTGATTCCACCAGTTTTTTTCCACTAATATCATATTTCTGTTCCAGGATCTAATCCAGAATATGACATTACGTTTAGGAGAGACAGCCTTTTAAACTCAAGTAGTCTACAAATGAAATTATATTTCCTTGTACCACGTGGCATTTGGAAGCCAGTTGGAAAACACTAGTTGGACCACTGAGTCTTCCTTAAGTGGAATCAAACGTGGTAGAAAGAACACCTGGCAGGTGTCTTGGAGCCCTGGGCTCTCATTTCATCTCTGTCACTGTGTGTCTTTGGATAACTCTCTCTCTCGCTCTGCATCTGAGACAGGTATCTCCTGTATAACATTTAGGCATTTAGGTTAGAGTTCTAAGATCCCTCCAACCTTTTAAGTTCTGCTCTGGAATTACGCATGGTATCAGTGTTTTCACATACAGAAACATCAAAAGTTATGTGTCTTATTTTCCTAATTCCAAGCAGGTTTCGTAACAATGAAACCAGACAGAGAGAACCTCAGAGCTGCCTCTGCCTCTGACCAAACTCAACTCCATCCTCCATCCAGTTCATTTCCCATCCTCCACTCCCTGTTCTACTAAGTAGGTGTTAATGGCTGTGACCATTAATAAAAAAGGAGCTATTCTCAGTGTTTTATTTGTGTTTCTCATAGCGCTTTTATGAGGTAAGTACTATTTTTTCCCTGGTTTACCCATTAAGGTAGACAGAATAGTGGCCCCCTAAAGATGTTTTTACTGTAATTCTCAGAACCTGTGAATAGGTTACCTCACATGGCAGAAGAGATTTTGCAGATGTGATAACAGTGAGGATCCGTAGATGGGAAGATTATCCTGGATTATCCAAAATAGTCTTCTAAGAGGGTGGTAAAAGGCCAGAGAGGAGAAGAGATGCTGTGCTGCTGGCTTTGAAGAGGGAGGGGGGCCATGAGCCAAGGAATGTGGGAGGCCTTGGAAGCTGGAAAAGATAGGGAAACACATCCTCTACTGGTACCTCCAGAGGGACTGTGGCCTCCAGACTGTAAGATAACAAATTTTTGTGTTTTTTTTGGGGGGTGTGGGCTATGCAGGCCTCTCACTGTTGCGGCCTCTCCCGTTGCGGAGCACAGGCTCCGGACACGCAGGCTCAGCGGCCATGGCTCACGGGCCCAGCCGCTCCGTGGCATGTGGGATCCTCCCGGACCGGGGCACGAACCCGTGTCCCCTGCATCGGCAGGCAGACTCTCAACCACTGCGCCACCAGGGAAGCCCTACAAATTTGTGTTTTTTTTAAAGCCAAGTTTGTGATAATTTGTTACTTTGGCAATAAGAAACTAACATATCCATGGAGGTTAAAGATTGTGTCCAGAATTGTGTAGCTGGTAGGTGGTGCAATTCAGATTTGAACCCAGGCAGTTTATACCCAGAACTTGCATTTATAGTCACTAGGCCATACCGCTTTGTTGAGGTGAAAAGCGTTGTCCCTGTAGGTTTCTTGGGACGTCTGAGGAGCTGCAAGGAAAATACAATGCTCATTACGTAGGAAGACTGTCCAATATCATTATCGCCATGAATGCAACAATCCACAATGCTGATTCACTCACTACTTCTCCATCCTGCCATACTCCCCACCCATCCCTGACTGCCTCACACTTGAGTCCAGCAACTTCATGCTCAGATCTGACCTGTTTGACTCTTAAGCAAGGACAATAATACTGACACTGACAAAAATAACCTCATGTCATTGTATAGCGACTTATACCATTCACGATTGCTTAGGGAGACATGCTCATGTTTAATTTTGAATCCAGTACCTTGAGAGTGAGGTGAAGAGGATGTCACTGACCCCAGCAGTGGGGTGTCTGTCCCTCTGGGTCTTCACCTTGTCTTTCGTCTGCCTTTGTATTCTGCCCGTTCTTACGTGCCTGTCTCTATGTCACTGAGTCTGTCTCTCTCTCCTACCCGTCTTTTTCTTGCTTTTGCAGAAGCCAAAGCAAAGCTGTAATATTTGTAGTCATTTGATGTATAAATAGAATTTATGTGTTTTTGATGTAAACATCAGAGCGGTAGAAGGTGTTAAATGTTTCTTAAAACTCCAAACAAACAAGCACAACTAAGTTGCTTTTTTTTAATGTGACATTCAACAGTTTTTCCTCATATAATGTGTTAATAATCCTGGTATAAAAAGTACTCCCAAGGAGAAAAAGATGGGTGGGAATAGAATAATTTAGGGGCAGAGGCATGGTTTCAATGTACTAACTTGTAACACTGACTGAGAAAGCCTCTTAGAGTTACTGATAAAAGTGCAGATTTTGGTTCCTAATTCATCTTCTCTTCTACTTCTTATCCATGTGAGGAGGTGGTACAACAAATCCTGTGCGAGTGGGGAAAAGCATGGACTTTTCTATGTGCTCTACATTTGAGCTTAAATTGTTGCAAAGAATTCCCGGAGGGAATTCTGGAGTGACTGCAAGTTACAAATAAATACTCCCAACTTTGCTTTCCACAGGCTCAGCATTTTCAGCATAAGAGATGCTCTGAACAAGCAAATGTGCTTTGAACTTAGTTCTAAAATATGTCCTGATATGTGGGAGCTATTTTTAAGACAACGGCAAGGACCTGACAGACTGATATTTGCTGGAACACAAATTGCCTCCCATCTCTTCTGACCTTGCCCCACAATGAGGTCCATCAAGTTATTATTGTCCCCCGGGAAATATACTTTGCATTGTTCTGGGCATTACTGTTCCCCCTAAAGATGTGGCCATTTTTAAGCTGGGTAATGGGGAAGAGAAAGTGTGTGGCAAAACAAGAGTGGGAAAATAGAAAGGGTGCTGAGTGGCAATGAAAAAAACACTGCAAAATGAAAGAAGAGCAAAAGAACAAGAGAACTAGAACTAGAGTGATAATCACACACACACACACACACTTATATCTATCAACCTATCATCTATCAATCTATCAATTATCTATCAATTATCTATCTATTGATTATCTATCTATGGATCTCTCCATGGATCTATCTATTATGTTGGTGGCAATAAGAAGAATGCATATTTGAACTAAAGCAGATCAAGATAGGAACACACATTTTTGTGTTTCTTTTGTCAAAGAGGGTGAATGTGCCGAGAAAGTCTAACTGGGATGGGGGATGGAGGCTTGTCTCCTCATCTTCTTTACTCTCAGCAACCCCTCTCGCCACTTCACGTCCTCATATCAGACACTGAAAAGCAAAACTATGGACCAGAAGTCAGGGAACCCAAGGTATAGCCAGGTATTGTACCTCCCTCAAAGGTAAATAGGGGGCTTCCCTGGTGGTGCAGTGGTTGAGAGTCTGCCTGCTGATACAGGGGACACGGGTTCGTGCCCCGGTCCGGGAAGATCCCACATGCCGCGGAGCGGCTGGGCCCGTGAGCCATGGCCGCTGAGCCTGCGCATCCGGAGCCTGTGCTCCGCAATGGGAGAGGCCACAGCAGTGAGAGGCCCGCGTACCGCAAAAAAAAAAAAAAAAAAAAAGGTAAATAGGAAAGAAAGATTCTTCAACTTCAGTATCACTGTGAGACCCAAGAATCCAACCAGCACACCGAGAAGCCATCCAACTAGATGTTCAGATAGAAGTCAACAGAATCCACATATGACCCCTTAGCGAGGGACCTTGGCAACAGGTCCCAAGGAGGGAGAAGGATGAGGAAACTTGAAATTAGGACATAAAGGATAGATGAAGGAATCAGAGATATTTAGGCTGGAATTGGAAAGACTCCTGGGGGATGGGCTCTATAAATATGTGAAAATGTGAAAGGTTGTCATTTCAAATTCAAAGAATTAGATTTCTTCCGTTCTATCCTAGACGGATGGTTCTGACACTTTTCAAAAGGACTCATCTAATGGACAATGTATATATATATCATAAGTATGGGTGACTCCTAGCTGGATACTGCTTAGATAAGAAAGATTTTAGGTGTTGTGTAATCTTAGCCCTACTTGTAACCCCACCCCATTTCTCTCCCAAGTGGAATGCCACTTCAGAAAGGTGGAGGACACAGGGCTTCCCTGGTGGCGCAGTGGTTAAGAATCCACCTGCCAATGCAGGGGACACGGGTTTGAACCCTGATCCGGGAAGATCCCGCATGCCGCAGAGCAACTAACCCTGTGCGCCACAACTACTGAGCCCACGTGCCACAACTACTGAAGCCTGAGCGCCTAGAGCCCGTGCTCCGCAAGAAGAGAAGCCACCGCAATGAGAAGCCCGCGCAACGCAAGGAAGAGTAGCTCCCACTCGCCGCAACTAGGGAAAGCCTGCGCACAACAACGAAGACCCAACACAGCCAAAAATAAATAAACAAACAAAATAATTAATTAAAAGAAAAAAGAAAGGTGGAGGACACAAGTGAGACTGATGGAGGGACCCAGAGGGCAGTACATTTCATTTCTACAGAAAAATAAACTTCCTGTTGATGAAAGTCCTTATAATGAGTTGAACTGCTTCGTAGGGAGTGAGTTCCCTTTGAGTCCAGCTGCCTCCCTGTGAGGGAGCTCCTCTGTCAAGCAGAGATCTGATGATTTCATGGCAGGAATAGGGGCTCTGCTTATATCTCCAAGTTTCCAGCATTTTATAATTCTTCTGGACAAAAGACACCAAGTATTTTCAAATAAATTGTTTGACCCAGTAAGTGTTCAAGAAAAGTAGCAGATTGGGCTATAACTGCCTTTAATATATTAGAGTGATGTGTGGTGACACAGCAGCTCCGTTTCAGGCTCGACGCAGATAAGGGTGGGCCCAGAGACCGTCAGGGCCATGCTGCACATGCGGCTCAGGAAATCAGCTGAACAGGAGGTACCCTCAGAAATACTGTCCTGACAATGGAGAAGAAGGATGGCATAATGTTCCATGTAAAAAAACTCACAGGTAAACTTTGTAATGAAAAACAATTATGCGGGCCTCCCTGGTGGCGCAGTGGTTAAGAGTCCGCCTGCCGATGCAGGGGACACGGGTTCGTGCCCTGATCCCGGAGGATCCCACATGCCGCGGAGCGGCTGGGCCCGCGAGCCATGGCCGCGGGGCCTGTGTGTCCGGAGCCTGTGCTCCGCAACGGGAGAGGCCACAGCAGTGAGAGGCCCGCGTACAGCAAAAAAAAAAAAAAAAAAAAAAAAAAAAAAAAAAAACCATTATGCATTTCCCTTTGTGATAAAGCAGAAACTAACACACCATTGTAAAGCAATTATACTCCAATAAAGATGTAAAAAAAAATTATGCATTTTACCCAAGAGGAAATTAGTTTTATATAAAGGCAGGCAGTGGGCTGAGCACTTTACACATGCACCAAGTTTTACAATTCTTACAAACTACTTTGTGAGGTGGGTTACTCACTAAGGAAAGATCAAAGCCAGGATTCAAACCTCAGTTGGTCAGATGCTGAAGACTATATTCCCTTTGTGCATTCCCTGTGGTGCGCCTACCACCCTTCATACTGTTGTTGATCATAGCTTGTGGCACATTGTACTGCAATTTTATAGCAATGTCATTGATTTTTAAAATTTATTTTTAAATAAATATAGTTGATTTACAATGTTGAGTTAATTTCTGCTGTACAGAAAAGTGATTCAGTTATATATATATGTATATATATATATTCTTTTTCATATTCTTTTCCCTTATGGTTTATCATAGGATATTGAATAGAGTTCCCTGTGCTATACAGTAGGACCTTGTTTATCCATTCTGTATATAATAGTTTGCATCTGCTAACCCCAGACTCCCAATCCTTCCCTGTCCCCCAGCCTCCCCCTTTGGCAACCACAAGTCTGTTCTCTGTATCTGTGGGTCTGTTTCTGTTTCATAGATAACTTCATTTCTGTGGTATTTTAGATTCCACATATGAATGATATCATATGGTGTTTGTCTTTCTTTTTCTGACTTACTTCACTTAGTATGATAATCTCGTGTTGCTGTAAATGGTATTATTTCGTTCTTTTTTATGGCTGAGTAATAACCCATTGTGTGTGTGTGTGTGTGTGTGTGTGTGTGTGTATACACACCACCTCTTCTTTATCCATTCATCTTTTGATGGACATTTAGGTTGCTTCCATGTCTTGGGTATTGTGAATAGTGCTGCAGTGAACATAGGGGTGCATGTATCTTTCCAAATTAGAGTTTTCTCTGGATATATGCCCAGGAGTGGGACTACAGGATTATATGGCAACTGTACTTTTAGTTTTTTGAGGACCCTCCATTATTGTCATTGATTTCTTTACCCATCTCCTCCTTACTTGAGGACAAACATTCTTAAATCACCAATACCTCTCACTGGTCCCAGCATAAAGCTGAGGTTCCATAAATGTTTTTTGACAGAATGGGGAAAAAAGAGGCAAGTTGCACTAGAACCAAATTTAGAAGGCAGAAATGAAAGAGATTTCTGGGAAACCAGAAACAATATTTTAATGCCAATGACATTTTTTATCATCAAATAATATAAAGATAGCTCTTAGGCTCACTGTGCTCTCCAGTAGATTGGCCACTAGCCACATGTGGCTATTTAAATTTACATTAATTCTAATGAAATAAAATGGAAAATTTATTTCCTTAGTCACACTATTCACATTTCAAGGGATAAGCAGCCACAGGTGGCCAGTGGCTATTTTATTGAATAATGCAGACCCAGAACATTTTCATTAGCACAGGAAGTTCTATAGGACAGCACTGAAAGAGAACAAGAAAGTAGTGAAATATTTCAGAAGAAATAAGGAGACATTTTAAAAGAAAAAGCACATTTTGCATGTGCTAAAATACAGCATGAGAAAAAGAAAGGGGATGAACAAGGCATACACAGGAAATAGTCCTTGCAGAGAAAAAATCCAGAACAAAACAAAATAAATCTATTGACTTCAGAAGAACCAGACTAGTGTGAGATGCCCCAATTCAAACCGCTTATTAAACCCTACTTACCCTAAAATCCATCTATCCTACGCCTTGTGTGTGCTCCTGGCCTCCAGAGCCCTCCTCTATAATCACTCCGTCACTGATACTTCAACTCCTGAGCCCTTTTGTCCATCATCATACTTCCTAGCTAAGCCTCCCCTGTGCACGCATCCACCCTTCCCATCTTCATACCTGAGGCTGGGCAGCCACATGTGGGCGGAGAAAAGCCCACCATCCCTGGCTGCACATTAAATTCAGGACAACCAAACTTCTGTCCTTAAGTTAACCTACAACAGTAACAAGCAATCATACAAACATTTTTGTTGGTCATTCATTCTCCTTCCCCTAGGAGACATTGCAAACCTGCCCACTCTCCAACACCTCTTCCCTCACCCTCTAACACAGCTGGTGGCCTGGCTTCCTCTTCTGCTGGGACGATGCAGACAGTCCGAAGAGAACTCCTGCTGCCCCCCACCATTGCATCTACTTAACCGCACCTGTGTCCACGTCCTGTTACGGCGGGGGTGGGGGTGGGGGAGCCACTCTCTGAGGCCAGCTCTCTACCCGAGCCCTGGGTCTGTTTACTTTTTGCTACTCAAGTTGATCACTCCAGTAATTGTCCTGTTTCTCCTCTGCACGATCAGTTTCTCCCTTCACTTGGATTTTTATCATCAACATATAAACATTCTGCAATTTCTTCCATCTCAAAAAATCCTCTCTTCATCCTTTATCAGCTTTCCTTCATAGAAAGTGTCCTTGAAATTTTTGCTTATATTTTCTCTCTCTCCTTCCACTCCTCTCACTGTCTCGTAATACCAAATTCATCGGGGCTTCCCTTCTGCTGCTCCCCTCATAAATACCTTGTCAATGATATCAGTAACCTCTGTAGCTTAATTTAATGACAGTTCTTAACCTTTGTCACATTGAATCTGTCAGCAACATTTGGTTCAGTAGATTGATTCCTTCCTTCTTGAAACACCTCATTTCCCCCATTTTACTTCCGGGACACCCCTTTCTCCTGTTTTGTTACTTCACCGATCACTCTTTTTCAGTCTCAGTTGTTGATGTCTCCTTTTCTCTCAGACCTCACTCTCATGTCTTTCATCACCATCTAGAGGCTGATGACGCCCAATACTGGCCTCCATCCTGTAACTCTCCCCCGTCCCGCAGGCTCCTGCTGCCTTCCCTCCTCCACTCTGACTTCTAATAATCATGCACCTCACATGTACTCTCACTGCATCTTCGCTCTTCTCAGTTAATGGCAGCTCCTCGCAAAGCTGGTGTTATCTGTCTCACAGGCAACCTGTCTGCAAATCCTATTGGCTTTACCCTCACCGTGTTCTCATCGTCTGAAAACTTTTCACCACATCCACTCCTCCTACCCAGGTTGCAGCCAGTATCATCTCTCACACACATCATTACAAGCTCTGTCTAACAGTTCTCCCTGCTTCCACGCTTTGTCTCTGTGAACAATTCACCCGGCAGCTGGAAGAGTACTGTTAAAACGAGGTCAGATCATGGCTCCTGAAAGTTCTCTACTCATTACGCTCCAGTAGCTTTCATCTCACACTGTATAAGCCAAAATCCTTACAGTGACCTACAAGACCCTACAGCATCTTCACCCTTCTCTAAATCCCAATACCCCCATTATCTTATTATCCTCTCTTTTGTACTTTGTACACTTCAGAAAAACTGACACCTTTGTTCCTTAAACTTGCCAGGCATACTCTCAGCCTAAGCCACTTGTACTTTTTCTTGCCTCTGCCTGGAACATTTATCCCCCAGATATTCACATGCCTCGGTCTTTCATTTCAGATATTTATTAAATATTTATTAAATATTTATTAAAATGTTGCTTAGTAAGGAATTCTGAGAGAGAAGAGATCAAGTACAATTTTTTTCCCAAGTAACAATGGGGAGTATGTTAGGGACGTGTATAGCTGTCAAACAGCTGGATCTATAGAAGGAGAAAGCCATCCAGAGACAGGATTTCCATTTAATACTCATCATGTAGATTTTTAAAATAAAGGGTATCTTAATTGGATGATGAATCATAATGAGCCTTAGATCATTTACATTATATTATAGTATAATATATATACTATATAATATTATATATCATATCATACCATATAAACGGATGACCATTACCACTCAGCTGTCTCCTATGCATAGCACACATACACACACACACAAACAAGGAAGGTGATCAACTCTGTTAAAGACTAGGGAAACTCATTACAAAAAGAAGCACTATCCTTTGTAAGTAATTGTATAAAACTAATAGAATCAGAAGTAACCAAATTTTTACTCTTTGGTTAAATACTCTGAATTGATCAGCTCATACAGATTTTAAGGTGCTTATTTAGATAAATATGCTAACAGTCTGGAACAAAATCAACAAAACATGGTGTGAATCAGTAGACATTAGGTACTTTGTCTCTAGGGAAGAAAATAGATGGTAAAATAGGAGACAAAATAGTATCTATCATTGTGTAATAATGACCAAAATTAATTCCTCAAAATCTCAATGAGTTTGTTGTGGCATGAAGAAAAAAGGTGAATAAATTCCTATTAGAACATGAAAGATTTAGAAATATATGAAAAATAATCAGAAGAGGGAGATCTCTCCACCCCATTCAATCTGTCCAACTGGTGACATGTGCTAAATTAGATCTATAGCATGAATTTTCAGGGAAAACACTAAAACCACAGTGAATGATAAATGTCTCCTGATATTTGAGTTTAATGAAGAAGAAGTACAAAAGCTAACATTTGTCGAGAGGACACAATGTACCAGGCATTATGACAGGCTTTTAAAGTGTGATCATCCTTAAAACTGTGGTGGATACTGTTATCTCCTCTTACTGATGAAGAAACTGAAGTTTTGTGGTCAAGCTGAGATTAATATCATGAACTGCTAGATACAAAGCCTGTGATTCTTCTCTCTACCATCCCAGAGAATATAAAAATGAACGGAAAACATAAAACTGAAAACAATAAAATTCAAAGAACAAATAAATGAATTTGTAGGTTAGGCATTAAGGAGATCCGAGAAAATAAATAAATAAATGAACAATCAGGCCAAACCCAAATAAAATCATGATTTGTAGGCATTGTAGAGTGTGGGAGAAGAAAAGAAGGCACTAATAGGCTTACATAATAAAAAGAGGATCTGGAAAGATGATCCTGAAAGAATAATTGTGGCTAACAGAGGAGTTCTTTATAGGTCAGTTTGGGGAACAAGACAAGTACAGGAAAAGGAGCAAGGACATGGTCAAAAGTTATCAAAGAGAGAAGCAGAAAATAATCCAAAAGCAGGCTTCTCTGCACAGGAAACCAAGAACATGAACAATCCCTTGAAAAGGAAAGTTGTTCTTGGGTTTGCTGACCTAGTTACTGAGTTCTAAGAGGGTTTTGAGAACAGCTGGGAAAATTGTCTTTATCCTAGACCACTCTCCAGGGGAGAAAGTCGACTCACACGTGGAAGGAATGCAAGGAATAATTCTTGACTGACTGGCTGATAGGGTCAAAAATGATGAGAAAGATGGTGAGCAGTAACTGATAGTAACTAAAAAAGTCACTGCAGTACGTGCTTCAGGAGTAGCCTGCAAAACCAGCATTATTCACACAAGGTGGTTGGAAAGAGATGGTCCTTTGCTGGGAAATCTCCACGTCTCCAAGGGATGAAAGCATCAGAGAATGATTATTACATTTGATTATGTAGTAGAGAAAAGGAACTCATGACTAATGCCAAGAGATGGTGGAGAAGATAAACTGATGGAAGAAGTGTGGCGTTTTATTCCAAGTAGACCCCAAACCCCATGCTTAATACATTGATAGGGAAGGAAATGGAAGTCTCAGGGCATTTTTGGGGTGAGAACAGCACTGTCTGTAAGAAGCCTCAGACAATATGGAACTATATATAGGAAGGTGATAACAACTGTCAATCCACTACTATGTGTTATTTCCTTCACTTGCATTATTTTATTTCTTCTTTATCATTAATTTGTGGGTGTTATGCATATAAGATTGATGGAAGATTCATGTTTTGCTCAAAATTGCAGTACTCATAGGCTCATAATACTCATAAGAGCTGAACGTCTGATTCCAAGCCTGACCAGTTGGCTGACTGTGGTCCCAGCTCCTTCCACTGGCCCAGATTGCCTTCACAGATGACAGGTTTAAAGATGAAGACAGGAAAAAGGGAGAAAAAAGTTGAAGAATATAAGAGATGCATGATAACCTAATAACAGATAGCTGGTGGTTGTGATTGAAAGCATCACTAAAATTCTTCAGGATATAGATGAACTGGGATAAAATAGAAATTCCTTATCAACAATGTCCAGTTATACTTGTATGATGTTCTTAGGGAGAGAGATGGCAGTTCCAGGATGGCAGTGCCAGGATGACCAAAGTCCTGACAGTAAAGAAATGGGTGTAATTGAAGAGAGTTTTAATGAATGGACTATCTACAGAGGTGTGAGAGGGGTTAAAGGATAATGAAACTCCCAGGGAGCAGTAGTGCAAGTCCCCCAATTTTTAAGGAGTGGATGTATTGAAGAGTGACTATTACACTTGTTTATGTTACTCCCCCTGATCCTGCAGAGGGAGGGGAAGGAATGGTATTACTGGAATTTGTTCTCACTGGAATTCTGTAAGGGCTGTAGCATTAGGAGAAGAGCTACTGGAAAGAAGCTATAGTCTTAGGAGAAATTTAACTGCTGTCAAAACCATAGCCTTGCACGGAGGGACCTGGAAATGGGGTGTGTCAATACCTCTGTTTCTCTCTATTCCAACCCTGTGATCTCCTGGCAGGAGGACAAGAGAGCTTGGGTAAACAGTCCATGGAGATTTCCCTCTCGGGGCACAGAGTAGGATGGAGAGGGTGGAGATAAGATCTAGGCTGGAAAACCAGAACATCTAGCATATGGGGCTTTACATTATGCATAAGCTAATTAGCACATCTCGTCTTCCCAAGCCACCCCAAAATAAAACAACCCTAAACAAAAACGCAGCACCTACTCCACAAATGCAGACTCAAGATCTGTCTTTTGGCACACGTTTCCAACAAAATTATTGCCTCTGAGCCATCCTGTATAGAAATGCTGAAGCCACCAGTGGACAGGGGAAAAGTACTTTTCCCAGATAAGGATGAGTAAAGGGGAGACAATGCACGTGGTTTTTTGCCTCAGATAAGAGAAAGTCAGGAGGACAAAGTTGTGGGTATGACATGGTAAAGGGGGTATAGAAATTAAGAGAAAGAGCAAGCAAATGGATATTATAGAAGCAAATTGTATGGCGTTTTATTAAGTGGAAAGAGACAAAGAAAGAACCAGGAATCACAATCTGGGGATATAGTCTCTGAGGCTGGAAAAATGTGGTATTTATATTCTTTCTCCCTGGTTTCTTCAGGAGCTTTCAACACTGAAGAGAAAATGTCAAGAGCAAATGTCTGGGAAAAGTGATGGATATTAACTCATTTGCACCTCACAACAACCTAGTGAGAGAAGTTTCCTCATCCTCACTTTATAAATGGGGAAGTTAAGTAGTCTGTCCAAGAACACATAGCTGGTAATAGGTAAAACTAGAAAGCAACCTCCTTTCTGACAATTCTCTTGGCCAACAGCCCTTCCTGCAGAGAACATGGGGAGGAGGTCTCAGCTCAGTATATGGATTGAAAGCAGACTGGGGGTGGTCAGTACCACACACCTGAGGAGCTAGCTGGACACCTCAGCTTTCCACAAGTTATTCTTCTTGACTGCAGGTTGAAAGAGCTTAGGACGTCTGAGCTGTTGCTGTTGGATGAGGAAGGGTTTTCTTTGGCAGGCTGTCCTAAAGACCCTTGACCCTATACCCTTAGACATGTCTCCATTCTTAGAGGAACAAGCATGATGGCACTGTATGAGTTTGCTCGGGCTGCTGTAACAAAGTACCACAAATAAGCTGGCTTAAACAACAGAAGTTTATCATCTCATAGTTCTGGAGGCTAAAAGTGCTGGATTAAGGTATCGGCAGTGTTGGTTCTTTCTGAAGGCTGTGAGGGAAAATCTCTTCCATGCCTTCCCCTAGCTTTTCATGGTTTGCTGACAATCTTTGGCGTTCCTTGACTTGTGGAAGCGTCACCTGATCTCTGCCTTTTATCTTCACGTGGCATTCTCCCTGTGTGCCTGTCTCTGTGTCCACATTTCTCCTTTTTATAAGGATGGGGTCATATGGGATTAAGGTTCACCTTAATCACCTCATCTTAACTACCTACATCAGCAATGACCCTAATTCCAAATAGGGTTACATTCTGAATGCGTATGTTGAGGATGTCAACATACGCATTTCTGAGGAATACAATTCAACCTGTAACCGCAACCTATAAATTATCAGTGGGTTCTAAGAAGAATTGGTTCATAGGGCTTGAACATCTAAGAAAGAAGATATAAATAAAAGGGAAACAATGGACATTTAGAGTATTGCTCATAAGAACTATGATAGCCTGATTCTGTTCAAATGTAGTTGGCTTTGGTGCCTAAAAGTCCATTATATGAATATGTATAATGTGCAAATACATTTTATAATAACCTTTGAGGATCAAATGAGGTACCATATGTGATGGCACTTTGCAAGCTGTGTGCATTTCAAATTGAGGCATGAATTTTATTGTCATCACTGTGTCTTTATTTATATACATAGCTTCTTTTTATTGTTACATTGGACATTTCTAACTTATATGGTCCCTTTCTTTTCACTTCATTACATCCTGGATTAGTAGCATATATGTCTATTTCCTCTTAAGAAACCGAGCCCCTCCACTTTTTTTCCTTAATTATTCTAAAATATCTTTCCCAACTCTCATTTAAATGCAAAGTCAAGCCTTGACACTGGGTTGTTCAAGTAGCCAACTACAACTAAGCAGCTCACTAACAGAAGGAACTTAAATTGTCAGCACAGTCAGACTACAAACCAGTTCGCATACTGATAAAATAGAAATTGAGACAATGTGTGGATGTTCCAGTCAGATTTGGCTGGTAGCCCCGGTGACCTTTGGCTCCTTCTTTCTTTGGCTGCTCATATAAATTGTCCTCTCCAATTGTAACTGGCTCTCAGGCTAACACGTATTCAATATCTTTCTGTTTCATTCATTTTTTTATTTGGCAGAAAATAAAAATACATGTGTTCTGAGTTTCTGTGTCTAACTCAGAACTCAAATATTAAAGCGCTCCTTTGATTTATGTGACCCTTACCGTCCCCTCTTCATTATTCTCAAAAGTGGTCACTCTGCCCTGGAGACTAATGATCTACAAGTTATTTCATCCAACCAAAATGTATTGAGCCCCCATCATCTATCTTGTACCGTGCTGGGAGCTATAGAGAAGATGAGGCTACTCGGTAGGTTTAAAAAGTGTTGAATTTAGGGCTTCGCTGGTGGCGCAGTGGTTGAGAGTCCGCCTGCCGATGCAGGGGACATGGGTTCGTGCCCTGGTCCGGGAAGATCCTACATGCCGCGGAGCGGCTGGGCTCGTGAGCCATGGCCGCTGAGCCTGCACGTCTGGAGCCTGTGCTCCGCAGCGGGAGAGGCCACAACAGTGAGAGGCCCGCATACCGCAAAAAAAAAAAAAAAAAAAGAGTGTTGAATTTAAAGTTATTGTTTTGATCAATGACCACGTACACAGGTTTCCAACATGCAGTGCTTTGCAAGTTTGAGGAGGCCCGGGCGTGGCGTGTGCGATGCTGGGCTGAGTGGGAGCCTCTTCCCAGTGAGGGAGTGGACTCGGCTGCTCAGCACCCACAACTCAGTGGCTTGATCATTTTCATTTTGCCACAGCCTTGACTCTCATCAATTTTCAATTTCCTGAATCTTATAGGGGGAAATAATGTACTGTAACGGCAATCACTGAAAGTCTTAAAGCATTTCTCTCAGAAATGCCAAATCCCATCTCTCCATGTAAAATATAATAATGGTTTATAATCTAGATGAGGAGTTTAGAAATAAGTGCCTTGACATTTTCAGCCCCTAAGAGAATCCTTTTTTTTTTCTCTCCTAAACTTTCTAGAGAATCCATGGTTTATAACTAACCAAACATCCAATTATTTATCAAGCAGTTATGTAGGAGCTCCCATACTTGGAAAGTGACTTAACAAAATATAAGACCTGGCTGTTATTTTCAAGGAGTTTATAGTCTAGCTGGGGAAATGAAACAGGTTTCTTTTCATGGCACCAACATAAGTCAAGAAAGCAGAGGATGATAAACAACGAATGAATAGTTCCCCTTGTGCCTCATTCATTACCAGGAGTCTTTAGAGCCAACCTCTGCATCTAATCACCACCACACAAACACCTTCTCTCCTAGAGCTTTAGAACTAGGCACCTCGAAGTGGGTCACCTGACAGAGTGAACTTATCAGTTGAGAACCAGGGTGACAAGGACAGACGCAGCAGTTGCAGTTTGAAATGTGAATTTGTTTTCTAAAAGCCTTTCATTAACAAAATGTTGTGCAGTCAAAGGGCAATGACGGAAGTCACCTACCTCCTTCCCTTGTGGTTCAGATAACATTTAAGAGCTTCGAATTTCTTACAGACTGGAAGTGGCTCAAACTGGGCAAGGGAGCAGATTAAAATCACCTTCTGTGATGACAGAAAGTAATGTTACCATGGAGGCCTCAATCCTCCTGCCAGCGGAAGGAAATGTATTTTCTCCATTTAAAAGGATTTCCTCCTGGCCCCCACCCCTTCCCAGGCATTGGGTTGTGATGGAGTTTGGTTTGACTGATTAATTTTAATTCTCCTGCTTCGCGCAAGATAGACAGTGATGAATTGTATATTAAAGATGTGATTAATGGTGACTTTCTTTTCAGTGTAATTATCAGGTGATACTTTCAATGAAAAATGCTAGAAAATGAAATTTTTCACTCCAGATAACTATCCACCTTGTCTGGAAAGAAAAATGGTCTGTATTTTCAACGTATTTCTGTAGAGCATGGCCACGGTGGGGAGAGAGAGAGAGAGAAAGAGAGAGACAACACACTGGTTTTGTGAGCTTTGTAGAATAAAATGGGTTTGGATGAGTGTCTGTCTCCAAAGAAATTCTTAGGAAATCTCTGGATAAGAAAACTTTAAATTTTACCTTAATCCTGGATGGTTTTACCAGCTCCTATTCGTCTTATCAATCATTTCTGGCATTGAATCCATTTTAGAGATTACTTTAGATTAGTATCCCTAAAGCAGGGCATTAAGCGTACACATCTCCTTCCGGAAACCTCCAACAACTTGGCATTACCATAAGAGGAATAACAAAATCATCAGCATGACACTTAAAACCCTTTGACAAAGGACAAGCGTGCTGTTGAACCTGATGTTTCAATTCCAAACCTCTGCTCTTTCAAGACTTATCACCTCCTGCTCATCTCAACTGTCCATGTTCCTAAGGGGCCAAGCTTCGCCTTGCCCTTTTTCCCATCTGTTTTTAACTGTAAGGAAAAATTGTACACAACTCTAATATGAACCAAAAGATTATTATTAGACTTCTTCAGTAGAGAAACTATGTATTGTTTAGAGCACTCCCTCTGAATTATCTGATTCTCTACGGTTTGTGTATTTCATTGTCTTGAAGCTATTATACAACTTTGTAGAGTCAGAAGTTAACTTGTAAAAAATGGATAGTAATTCGAATAGTTCTTTTCTATATAAATAAAGATAAACTCTGCCAGCTAGAGGTTCAATTGATTTTCCTTGTGCATTGTTGGAAAAAACCTGTTTTGCCTCTATTAAGCAAATTCATTTCAGCACTCCTGATGGTCATGCGTGTTTGGTCTTTGGATTCTCCTTTTAACTTTTTATAATGTTTGTTTCTAGCGCCCTTACCAACTGATAAGTTAACTAAAATTTTTGACCCATTTGTTTTATATATGATTGACTTTTTATGAAATTTATCCTTTAATGTTATCTACCAATTTTTTAATAGACCATTTTTAGGTCAGTTTTAGGTTTACACTAAAATTGAATAGGACTTACAGAGAGTTCCCATATGCCCCCCACCCCTACAGAAGTAGTCTCCCCCACTATCAACATCTAGTGCCTGAGTGGTACATTACTTTTTTTCAATTGATGGACCTACACTGATATATAATAATCACCCCAAGTCTATAGTTTACATTAGGGTTCACTCTTGGTTTTATACATTCTGTAGATTTTGATAAATGTGTAATGATATGAATTCACTGTTATAGTACCATGTCCTGTTATATGTGTATGTGTGTGTTTTAACCACAACTAAAACAATTAAAATAAAGGAAGAATAGATTCGCTGCCTTGAAAGTCCTCTGTGCTCCATTTATTCATCCCTTCCTTCCCCCAACCACTGTCAACTCCCAGTCTTTTACTCTCTCCATAGTTTTTCCTTTTCCAGAATGTCATATAATTGGAATCATACAGTGTACCGCCTTTTCTTTTCTTTTTTCTTTTTAAAATTAATTTATTTATTTATTCACCTATTTATTTGGTTGCATTGGGTCTTCATTGCTGCACACGGACTTTCTCTAGTTGTGGCGAGTGGGGGCTACTTCTTGTTGCAGTGCGCGGGCTTCTCATTGCGGTGGCTTCTCTTGTTGTGGAGCACGGGCTCTAGGTGCATGGGCTTCAGTAGTTGTGGCGCGCGGGCTCAGTAGTTGTAGCACGCATGCTCAGTAGTTGTGGCTTGCGAGCTCTAGAACGCAAGCTCAGTAGTTGTGGCGCATGGGCTTAGTTGCTCCGCGGCATGTGGGATCTTCCCGGACCAGGGCTCGAACCAAGTCCCCTGCATTGGCAGGCGGATTCTTAACCACTGCGCCACCAGGGAAGTCCATGTACGGCCTTTTCGTATTAGCTTGTCTCACTTTGTAATATACATTTAAGCTTCTTCCACATCTTTTCATAGCTTGATAACTCATTTCCTTTTAGAATAATAATTCATTATATGGATATACCGCAGTTTATTTATTCATTCACCTACTGAAAGGCATCTTGCTTGCTTCCAAGTTTTGGCTTTCTAAATAAAGCTGCTCTAAATATCCAAGTGCAGGTTTTGTGTGGACATTTTTTTCGATTCATCTGATAGATACCAAGAGCACAATTGTAGGTTCATATGGTAAGTGTTTGTTTACCTGAGTAAAAAAACTGCCAAACTGTCTTCCAAAGTGGCTGCACCATTCTGTATTCTCACCCGCAATGAATGAGGGTTCCTGTCAGAACTGGTATTGTCAGTATTCTAGATTGTGACCATTCTAATAGATGTGTAGTGGTATCTCACTGTTTTAATTTGCAATTCCTTGATGAGATATGATGTGGAGCATCTTCTCATATGTTTATTTGCCATCTGTATATCTTCTTTGATGAGATGTCTGTTTAGATCTTTTGCCCATTTTTAAATCCGGTTTTCATTATTGTTGAGCTTTGATATACCTAATTTTTAATGTTTAACTCAGAGTTTTCAATCTCGGCTGTATTATTAGAATCATCTCTAGAACTTGCAAACAATAAAGGTCTGACTTATCTGCCTCCTTGCTCTAGATCAACGAGTCTCAAAATCTGTAAGCAACGGTATCACTGGAGGACCTGTTATAACCCAGATTGCTGGGTTCCATCTCCAGAATTTCTGATTTACTAAGTTGGGGTGGGCCTGAAAATCTGCATTTTTGACAAGTTCCCAGGTGATGGTACCACACTTGGAGAACCACTGCTCTAGGTCAAGTAAATTAGTTCTTCTGAGGGTGCTGGCCAGGTATAGGCATTTTGGAAACTCTCTGTAGGTGATTCTTCTGTGTAGGCAGTGTTGAGATCCACTGCAATATTGATCTCACAGGATCTTCTCTGTTTAGTGTAGGTTAAGTACATTCAGCCTCTTCTTTCTCTATATGACTGTACCTTAACACCTCATTTTATGTCTTATAAATTGTTTACAATTACTTGTTTAAGGGCATGTATTTACAATCATAATTTGAAATGGTGTTTTCTAGGTTAGTTTTCAAAAAGATGTTTATTTCTTGCTCTATTCTATGCTTTGTATTTTTGTTATTAGACCACTACCAGATGGACAGTGATGCCTGGGTTACAGCCTTGTGATCTTTAATAGTATTCTTCCAAAAGCTTAAGTAAGAAGGTAAAACTCAACAATTTCTACTCAGTTTTACTGTTATCCTTTTCAACGGAACTTTTTGTTAAAACATTTGGATACAAACAAAATTCAACAAAGGATCGTAGGTTTACCTGCAGGGTTAGAGTCTATTTATTAAACACAGAATAAAATATGTGTATACTCAGATTTTAAAATGAATTTAGGTATGCTTAACTTAAAATGTAGATGAGTCTGCCTTTTTCTAAAATTTAAGATCAACCTCTTGCAGAAAACTCTGGGGACATTTAAATGAACCTTTGACTTCTTAAATTGGACTTCCCTGGGGTAGCAGTTGACAGGATTAAAGGTGGGTTTATTACACCATAACTCTTCGAGTCCTTGCACTGGAGGAGGAAACTATCTGCTCTTTTAAATAAATCCAAAACAACAGACCTGAAAAGCTGAATAAAGTCTGTTTTCTCTTGTATGAGATAACGTATTTCAAAAGATGATGAGATGTGGAGTAACCTCTAGATAGCATTTGGTTCCCTTCTCACTGATGTTCAACCCTTAGGAATCACTGTTTAATATAATTCACCTTCTCCTTCCAGGCTTGTCTTTGATCTCACTATCAAAATGTTTTAAAAGTAAATATTATTCTGAAATGCACATATATATAAAGGTGCTGGTGGGTTAAGACTTTAAGATTATTTGTCTGGTAAAGGGAGAATAAGGGCAAATACCAAACAAAAAGAAAGAAGGCAATCATGAAGGATTCAAATGAATATTCCTGATTTATTTATTTTGAAAAGCATCAAGTTACCACCTTAGCATTCCCAGTTAGTATTCTGAGTGTACATTTGCCTCTTTTGCATGTTACTTTGATTTTGCTTTGACACAAAATCTGAAAAGGAAACATAGTCTGTGTGAATATGTGTGTATGTGTGTGTGTGTGTTTTTTTTTTTTTTTCTTTTCTGGTTAGCAAGAAGAAATCACAGGTAATGGTAAACCTTGGGGTAAAATTCTTCTTTGCCCACAGTTGACAATCTCAGGTCACATGATACTTTTTTTTTTTAATTGAAAGGTCACTTTTGAATATCTACAATAGGTAGCCAGTGACTTGAGTAGAGAGACTGCATTGGAACTTGTTGTCGCTTGACCATAAGGCTCTGTCCCTAGATGTGAAGAACAGTCTGCTTTTGTGAATGAAAAATGGGGACTCAATAAGAATGCTGAAAGAACCCTGGCCCCAGCACAAAACTTGAAGGTTTATGGGCTACGGGAGTTTCTGGACCTCAATGTGACTCATGCTAAAAGCCCCTCAGGACCAAGCATTTGGACTGTGGAGAAAAATCCTCAGCCTTAGAGTGCGAATAACAGAACTTGTATTGGTTTTCTATTGTTGTGTAACAGATACTGCACAGTTATCTGCTTGAATCAATGTGTATTTAAGAACTCACAGTCTGGTATTGATAGCTGGGTTCTCTGTTCAGGGTATATCAAAGCTAAAATCAGGAGCTGGCTTCTCTGGGGGCTCTGGAGAGGAGGCCGCACCCAAGCCCATTCAGTGTTTGACAGAATCCAGTTTCTTGGGGCTGTAGGACTGAGTTCCCCAGTTCCCTGCTGGCTCTCAGGGGGGGCTGCTCTCAGCTTCTGGAGGGTCCCTGAATTCTACACCCTGTGTCTTTCTACCTTCATCTCCCTCCTATTGAATCTCTCATTCTTCTAATCTTTTTGACTTACTTATCCCTGACCACTAGACTCAAACTTACAGGGCTCATGAGATTAGACCAGCTCTACCTGGCTCTCTTTCAATCTTAAAGTCAATTGTCTGGGGACCTTAATTACATCTGCAAAAGCCCTTCACAGCAGTACCTAGATTAGTGTTAGTTGAATAACTGAGGGGTAGGCATAGGCACATCAGGGGCCAGGCATTTGGGGAACCATTTAGAATTCTGCCTACCACTGAGATATAAGCTCAAACTCAAGTGAGAAGCAACCCTGTGAAGCTGACAGGTATTCAGATCAACAAAGCATCACTGCAGAGTGGACATTCATGACAGATAGAAAACTATACCATTTCAACAGCAACATGGTGTACCAGTTAGAGACAAAGGCAGTGATTACCAACAGAACTGGGTTTTCCCTTGGCTCTGTGTTCCTTTAAGTTCTGAACACTTCGGGACAGAGTATGCCTTTAACATACGTAAGTTCAAAGTTGGTAGGACCTCAAATGGCAATAGTGGGCTTCCTACCAAAAGGACACATAGAAACTTGAAAATGATGTAACTCTGTCATGAAAAGACAGGCAGGAGGTCATAGCATTTAAACACTGTTTTATTGACTTGCTATAAAATCTTGCCCCGTATCCACTCTTGATATTTGTTATATAATCTATAGGAGACAATCTAGTATACTGATTAAAAACATAGTGGGGCTTGAAATCTCCACTTCACTTCTTACTCACTGCGTAATTTAGGCAAATCAATCATAAGCCTTATTTTTCTTATGTATAAATTGGGAAACATAATTGAACTGACCATTTAAAGTAGTTATGAATAGTAAATGAAGTACAACATGTACAGGGCTTATAACAGACTTCAGTTAAGTTCTTGTTAAATGTTCTCTAAGTTCAGTATAATTTGTCTAGTTTCTAAGCCACATAGGTCTTTGACCATTTTTTGAACTGATTTTCTGTCATAGAGAATACAGCCAGAGTGGATTCATTTATTTACTACCCATTTGTTCATTCAATTATCCAATCCATATTTATCAAGTTGCAAACTAAGTAATAGACACACCAATTTAAATTTGAAATAAATCCCCAGTCCTTGAGGAGTTTACAGTCTAGAGATTCTAAAGGGAATCTTTTGTGCTCTCACCCAACTCCATTCCCACTCAGATTTAAAGAAAAACTTAGAACAAGATGCAGGTTTAAAATAGAGCAATAAAGCAATTTGCTCGCTCCTCCAAAACACTGTAAGTTCTTGGAATTTAGGGACATTATTTTACACATCTGTGATGGCACCAGAATTTTGCATGGTGGGGAAGCACATACTTAGTGACTTGATTTAAACTAAAAATATTAGAAACAGGTGTTGTCTTTAGGAAAATAAACAATAGTATTTGCCAGTACTAGTTTCTAATGATTAAGTAGCATTTTAAATAAGAAACATATTGATTTATTACATCAAGATTATGGGCCTAAAACACAAGTCAGAATGAATCAACATTTACTGCAATCTGTGCTTTTATGTAATGTCTCTAAACAAGGTCCCAGATGTTTTAGAAGCTGTGCTATTTTAGCACAAATAATATACTGCTGACTTTCCCCCCTATTCCTTCTAAAACAATGTAGTTCTACTTTTGTCCCATTTACAGAACAAAAAAAAGCCCTAGATTTGGTGAGCCAGTAAATAAGACCCTTTTTTTTTTTTTTAAAGAGAAGGCTGATAATCTATCCTAACAAAATAATTGGAGTGGATGGCAGATATTACTCACAAAGATGTTGCTCACAAAATCATTAGCATTTGTGGAAAATTGTAACTTACCTATATGACCAGCAAAAGACAAATGGTTAAGTATAATATAGGATAGTCCCAAAATGGCATATTAGATATCCTTTGCAAATGTTTATGAAATTTTTTTATTGATATAGTGAAAGTCTTATGACATAATTTTAAGTGAAAATAAAAGCAGAATACAAAATGCATGCAACATTTTCAGTGATCATGATCATATTTTAAGACTTTTTTCTACGTAAAGAGTCTATGAGTTATTTTATTTCAGCCAAACGTCACTTTGGAAGAATAAGTGGCATAGTGGTTGGTTGTGTTGTTGTACAGTTTGAAGGATATAGTCTCCATAACCATCTGGCTGAGAGCAGAAACTGACCCGTTAGGGAATTTTCTTGTTTATTGTTGGCTCACACTCAACATCCAACCCATCTCTTTCTATTGTGTTTTCCTATTCCGTGGAAGTGGGAAATCTAAAATTCACATTCCCCATTCTCCTTTGAAGCTATGACTCTGGATGTGAACTCGATTCTGCCAGTTAGGTATACATCTGTGCCATTTGGAAGTAAGGCAGAGGTCATTTCCCTGCTTCTTTTGGCTGTTTACAGAAATTGGAGATGTAACATTTTATAGTAGCCCTTACTAGTGAACATTCTGTAAATGTTTGTGGGTTTTCAGGGCGGTGGCAGTTTCTTGATCCAGGCATCCCTGTAAGTCTAACCCAAGTGGTGTCTTGTAGCAAAGGAAAACCCCTCAAGTAGGTCAGTTCTACGAAGTTCTGGATCATTCCTGAAGGCCCAGCTTATAGGATGATCCTTCCCTGTGCCTCAATCATAAGTGCCTGAAGCTCTTTGTTGACTCCTTTTCTACTAAGAGCGATTTCTGTTTTCTGTCCTAAGCCAAATGGGGACAAACACAGTTACAATGTGAATTCTGCAATTAAAGGGAACGTTTTTACGATTTTAAGTAACATTACAGGTTATGTTTTGGCATGCATATGTTTTCAGCTCTTTTCCCCTAAGAAAGTATTAACGTTAAGTGTATGTCATATATAAACCTATGGGTGTGGGGGAATGAGTGGAGAATGTGCTTCCCATGACGTAACTGCACTTACTACAGACTCTGAAAACAATTTCAATCGATCAGACCAATACGTTGTATTCAATGGGTCTTCTGATGACACAGTTTTCAAACATAAAATTAATGAAAGAATTATAGATATGTATTCTGGAATGTTGATGCTTTGGCCAGACACCCTTTTTCTTCCTCTGTTCCTGTCTATTTAGACAGAATAATTAGTCTATTGCTCCCCAGTCACCTTGGCCCAGGTGAGAAACATGCCAGTCTCTCTGAATTTGGAGAGGTCCTACAAACCTGAATAGTCAGGAATACCATCCTCCTTTTAACACAAGTCAACAAGCATTTATAAAGTAACTACTGGGTATCCAATAGGTGCTGAAGACTTGAGGATGATTCAGACATTTTCCTAACTCTTAAAAGGCCAATAAACAAACTAAAACTTCCAGTCTCCTGGGGGAGATAAGCACACGAAGTGGTGTACTAGGAAATATTTACTAACCAGCCTTCTGGGAGGGTAAAAGTATGAATGCAAACACGTACATAAGCTTATTATAAATATTACTGATTTAAAGAAGGCGGAGCATGTAATTTACAAATAATAATAACAAAATATACAATGTTCTTTATTTTAAACTTTATGTAACTAATAGCCCCTCAAAGAATGCCTACATTAGATTTAGGCTGACCTCTTGTGTCTACAGCCAACTGATGGTTGCAAGTGACAAACAAGTACAGTTCCAACATGAATAACAGCTGATGTTTTGATTTTTGTTAACAAGTAACATGAAAGGGAAACCACAGAGATGCATGTCAGCACTTCTCTTAGTCATCAATGAAAGAGCAACTTTTCTCATTTGTATAACAATTTTCAAATCCTGAAAGACTGTTTTCAATTTTTTTGTGTTATTCATAATTCAACATCTAGGGACATGGTGAATTTTAAATTTAATCTGTATTATTAACATTTTGTCAACCATTTTCTTAAGTCTAGACAATCAATGTAACAACAAGAAAGCCCTGATGTGTAGTATTTGTCAATTTCCATGGTTTGTCAATATTTCCATCATGGCTGATTTCAAGCTACTAACAGGATGTCACTGATCAGAGAGACGGAAAGGGATTCACAGTGGCATGTCATTTATAGTATTTCCAACATACATATAAAATAGAAATAAAGAACTCCAAAGCATATATGATAGTAAAATGTAGTAAAATATCTAGGAAGTGATGAGCTTTGAGCATTTCTCAATTTAGTTTTTAATATAATTTATTTAAGTGCAATTTTATAGAATTTACTTTTTAATAATAGTGTGTTTAACAATTGGCTCTAAAACTTCCTTACATAGAGTGGAACACACACACACAAAAAATAGTCAGCTCAATTTGGGGATGTCAGGAAATAAGTCCTGAAGAATAAATGCATGTCCATCAGGCAACATCGAGGTATGCAATGAGGAAGTGTCCCATGCCGAGGCCGCAGAATGGTCAGTGGCATGAGGCATCATGACATATGTCAAGACCTGCCCTAGTCTCTTAGGATTAGAATGGGGTGAGGTCTGCAGAGGCCAGATTGGGAAGGACCTTTCAGGTCCCAGTGAGGAGTCAGATTATTCTCTTCCTTGTAATTGACAGCCTTTAAAGAGTGTTGATGTTTCAGACTTGCCTTTTGGAACAAAGGTTACAGCGGCAATGAGAAGGATATAGGGGAAGAGAGGCAAAGTCATAAGGCAGGTAGGCCGAGCTGCCCCCATCATAGCTGAACCCTCAGTGCTGACGTTGATTCTTGTTCAGATCATCCTCGACTTATGGTGGGGTATGTCCCGCTAAACCCATTGTAAGTCGAAAATCATCAGTCGAAAATGCGTTGAGTACGCCTAAGCTACGGAACATCATCACTTAGCCTAGCCTGCCTTAAACGTGCTCAGAAAACTTATATTAGCCTACAGTTGAGCAAAATCGTCTAACATAAAGGCTATTTTATAATAAAGTGTTGAATGTCTCCTGTAATGTATTGAATACTGTACTGAAAATGAAAAATAGAATGGTTGTACGTGTACAGAATGGCTGTAAGCGTACGGGGTGTTTACCCTTGAGGTCACATAGCTGAATGGGATCTGCAGAGAGTGTCATAGTGCATATTTCTAGCCCAGGAAAGGATCAAAATTCAAAGTACAGTTTCTCCTGAATCTGTATGGCCTTTGCACCATTGTAAACTTGGAAAACCCTAATGAAACCACTGTAAGTTGGGACCTTTTGTACTTGTCTTTGGTCAGCAGCCCCTCCTTTCCTTTTAGTGCCTCTTTTCAAATTTGATTATCTCCTCAGCAAGTCCCAGATCCAATCCCAAACAAATGAGAGATTTTCTTTTTGTCTGCCCACCCAGACCAAGGAGGCTCAGAATGGTCCCGACCTCTTTTTAATTAATGCTGACTTCAGAGAACTATGACCAAGGAGGTTGTTAACTAAAACATCACTTTGCTAATGAATTAGGAAGAGAACTCAAATCAGGCAACACTGGTTGATGTTATTAGGGAAAGTGACACTAGAGACTTCAAACATAGTCCCCTCAATGACAGGAATAATGCAGGCAGACAGTGTTGAGAAACCGAATCAGAGGATGATAGAAAATTTAATTTATTTTAATTATTTGAGAAGTATGTAGGGGAAACATATACTCACTTTTTGTAATAGGATGGGTTTTCTCTTCAGAGTGCCAGCCCCTTGCTTTATTTTTAGAATGTTGAAACTAGAGGTGAAGGACTTGTGACTTCTGGTGACAGAAAGGGGAATGCAAGCAGTCCTGCCTCAAGGGCACTTTCCAGATTATGAGCTGAGGCTGCTGTGTCCCTGCCTGTGCTCAGACACCCGCCCCCTCTTGTTTTCCCTTTATTTTATATAAGGGAATATGCTTCATTGGCATTTGGGGAAACGGCTTGGTCATCTGAATTTATTTGGGGGAGGTCAGCATTTCTAGATAATTTTGGTGCCTAGAGGATGTAATGAAAGCAAGGAAATTAGGATGAGGCTCTTGAATTGAAATAACTGAATCCAGTCCTTAGTCTTAATAAAGCTATGCTTCCTAGTTGCAGGATCTCATGAGGAATATGGTTCTGGAGCTGCGGAATGCCGTAGGAATCATGTTCACAGTGGAAACAAACGATCCAACCAACTTTATCAAAAACCTGTCACCAAAAAGAAGGAAAAGAGCAAATTATAGAAAAAGAGGGGCTTGGAGAGCCTATGAAGAGGGCACTCAAACAACTGGTACCTCATGAAGGGCATTTTTACCATAACTATATTCTGTTCGGATTAATCTTGGTTATTTCAATGACAGAAGGCTTTGACTTTTAGTAATATTTTTGTCATCACAAAAGGTGAAAAGCCAACGCAGGCGGTCTGAGGTAAAGGGCGGGGGAGGAGTAAGCCATTCAGCTCGTGACCTTTCAAATAGTCACAGATGAGAGAGTTGCTAGATGCTGGGGCATGCATTCGAAATGAATCTCAGTGAAAGCACTTCCGTGTAGAGCAGAGACATTGTAGCCTAAATAAATAGCGTTTCTATGACCCAAGAAGAATCAAGTGTACTACCTCAGACACCTAGAGAGATGGATGACCTACATGTCCCCCGCATGATCCTGGATCGTTACTTGTACTTTCAACTAGAGTTTGATAAGAGGAGGAGATTTAATCAGTGAATAGGCCCAGAACAGTTTGCCAAGTGTTGCTATTAGTAGGAAATCAATTCAGAAATGTCATTTGAGGATGAAATTCCTTGGTATTGTTATACCTGTTCACGACCAGCCCTTCAGAAACAACTCCTGAGTCACCCAATTTCTGAGGCATACGTACAAAAGTCACTTGTGAGGGAATCAAACCCCACTTGAAAGTACGCAACTTTTTAAGCTACTGGTTTCCCTCTCAGCTATTTCTTGAAAATTATGGAGAAATTGCTACTTTTTATTGGGCCATTTACATGAATTATGTATGTTTTTGTATCTATTTCATATTTCTCTATCCTCTCTCCTACATGCTCTTCCATAGCTAGACCTCTCATACTAGTGTATATTCATGGTGACATGATGGCAGTCTTCAACTTTTGGTTGTCTAAAGGAAATGGAAATTTGCAAGGTCTTTGAAAAGAAAAACTAGGCATCCTTTAGTCTAAATTTTTAGAGGCTTGGATAGCTACTAAATTTACTGTAACAACCTCAAGTAACCATAAATATATGAGCATTGAGAGCTCAGTGATAATAAAAAATGCATGGAGCTCTTTTTCCATGGGTGTATCATGAATCTTCTTAGTATTTCCTCTCTATTTGGGGGTGTTAATTTTGTCGTTGTACAAATAATAACAGCTATAGTTTGAGTGTTCACTATATGACAGAAAATATGCTATGCATTTTATACAAATCATCTCATGTCTTTACGATTATTCCACAGAGTATTATTATCTCCATTTGCCTTTTTTCCCCAAATGATAAAATTGTCAGAAGTTAACTTTCCAGAGTCACAAAATCAGTAAGTCATGATTTGATACAAATATGCCAAGCTATCAATTTGGGCCTTTTAGCCATTTTTCTATGTGATTGCCAGGCTCTCTTGAACCTGTGGATTATATTATTTCAATGAAATTCTTATTGAACATTTGCTATGTGTAGCCATTGTCCTAGTTGCTGGGGTTACAGGGTAATCAGGGCTGCAGTATACAAGCTCATATTCTAGTAGGCAAGTCAGAAAAGTGAACAAATGAATGTAATATAGGACAGTACATGTAATAAACAACTAACTACCAGTTAATTCAAGTGGCTCAGTTCAGGAAAAGATCTGTTGGCCTGGCAGAAAAGAATGAGGGTACTGACATTCCAGAAAAGAGGAAAAGCACATGCAGTGGCACCTAGTGGGGAAATTGCATGGAATAAAAAGTAAGACTTTTGTTGATATGAAAACAAGATCTTCCAAAGCTATGGAACAGCATGTAGGAGAGAGGATAGAGAAATATGAAATAGATATAAAAACAGTAAGAGTACTGTTGGACCATATAGAATATGTAGGTGAATGTTGGGGATGAGGCTAAGGTAACTAGGTAACAAAAATGGAAAAACCTCATCATTCAGTCTTCCAAGTTTGGATTCACTCTTGTAGGCAAAAAGACCCATGTGAGGAATTTTAAACAGGGGGATAATTAGAACAAGTCATACTCAGAGTAATGATAGGGCAGCTAATTGTTTCCCAAGAAAACATTTTAGTAGTTTTGGTTTTGTTTTACTGGCAAGAACATATTCCGTAGAGATCTTTTTTTTTTTTTTAATCTCAGTTGCCATCTCTTTAGATATTAGGAATGAAAAGTTCTGTCTGGATTAAAAAATATGATGAAGATATTCTCCTTGTCTATGGAGTAGATACAATTTTTGTTCAACATTCCAATTACATAAATGATGAAAAATTGGCTCCCCCCCCAAGAATACCACTGCCTCTGAATCCCTCTTGACTAGTCTCCATTCTTCTGTACTACTAGTAATTTTCAAGCCATAGGAAAAGATTTTATATTCTCAAGGAAACCATATATTTATCTCCTCTTGAAGTTCATGGCACTAAAGTTAATCCATTTTCCCTCAATGTCTTTGTCACCCATCCTGATGACAGTTATGACCAACAGTAAGAGAAGACTTGAAACTTGGGCCGTGACCCCCTTTTCCACCTCAATTCCCCATATGATTTTTTTGGCCACTTCAGTATCTTTGTGTGAAAACCATACAATATAATAATCTGGGATTTTACAGAAGGAAAATGATACTTCTGACTTTAGGAGTATAGGAAAGTTTCAAGGAAGATATGTCACTCTGTTCTTACAAAGGTAAGTAAAACAGTAATGATCAAAAATTGGGGTCTAGGGAGATTTCCTAGATAGAAGAAATAGCACAAGTCATGGCACACTGTAAAAAGGATGACAGAAAGGTACAGAAACCTGTGTGATTGAGTCATAGATGATAGAAAAATGAGCAGTGTGATACGGGGCTAAGAGAGCTGAATTGCTTCTACATTTTGGAAGATCTTGTTTTCATATCAAGAGGGGGAATCATTTGGCTGGCAGTGGGAGAGGGAGGGTTGAAGATGTTTGGGAAGAGAAGTAAAATGATCAGACTCTGCTCTAAGAAAGTGAAGGGAGCATAACATCTATAACCGCATTTCGAGGAATGCTGTTACCGAATAGGCTTGGTTGAGTACCCAAATGAACTGGGGAAGGAATGGCTGGAGGAGGAGGGAAACCAGGAAGATACTTTGCATGGGGAAAAGGAGTAAAGGAAGTATGCTTTAGGTAGGAAAAACGTCAACAGTGATAAATGCAGACAAGAGGTCAAGTAAGACGTGGGCTAGAGGATAACTATCAGCTTTACTAAAACATGGGGGTCTTTGATGGTCTTAGCCAGTTATTTGCTTATTTGTTTACTACTTTGAGGACAAAATCCACGTTATATTTGGTTGAGGGTACTGCTTTAAAGTGGGAGAGACATGAGGGGGATTTTGTTATAAGTACTGGTGGCAAAAATTAAGAGGCAGACAAGAATTCAAATGCTGATTCCTGACCGACTATTTGTGACTTGATTTCTCTGAATCTTAGTTTCCTCACAGTGGATAAGGAAATAAAAACCAGTGGGTTTATACACAAAATGAATGAGATTATAAGTGAACTATTGGACAAAAATGGTAACCACTATAGTATTATTTGAATTTGGAAAATGGTGAAATATTGGAGGAAAGGGTAACAGGTGTAAAAATAACAACAGTTTTGTTTTGACTGAGAATAAAGCTGCCATTAAGATAAATGGGGAAGTCAGGAGAGGATAATGTGGCTTAAAGAAGAAGATGAGTTTGATTTGTAAATTTTTTTTTTTTTTTTTTTTGCGGTACGCGGGCCTCTCACTGCTGTGGCCTCTCCCATTGCGGAGCACAGGCTCCGGATGCGCAGGCTCGGCGGCCACGGCTCATGGGCCCAGCCGCTCCGCAGCATGTGGGATCCTCCCGGACCGGGGCATGAACCCATGTCCCCTGCATCGGCGGCGGACTCTCAACCACTGCGCCACCAGGGAAGCCCTCTGCTTTATCTTAATAAACTGAGAGTGCTGAGACTAAAAGAGTAGTGCTACACTGAATAAGTGCTACTTTGACAGAACTTGTTGAACCTGTGATGTTTAGAAGTAGAGGAAGAGAGGAAGAAGCAGGAACACTTTAAAAGCATTTCTACCCAAGATAGGCACCCAAGCAAAGAAGATGAAATACTCTTCTCTGTTCTCTCCCTCTTCCAGCTTACCTTTCTACATTAGAAGATTTTGTGCTGTAGCACATACTCACATTTTCTTTATGGGTGGGAACTTTTTTGGAACAGTTAATCACCATGAAAGGACTTGGCTGTTTCTGTATAGCATCTATTCATTAATTAATTCAGTATTCACTACATAACTGATATATGCTTGGCACCTCAACAGACAGTGTTATAGCTGGAGACATGGTTCCTTCCTTCCTAGAGTTTAGAGATTAGTTAATATATTCTTTCATGCTGGTAATTTGACACTTTTGTAGATGCCACCAAGTGCTCTAATGAACTGCCTTAGGTTCCTGACTCTTAGACCAAAGCTCCTGACAGATGTGTCTGGTTCTTATACTTGATATTCCATAATCTCACAATCTTATGTTTTTTTCTGTAAAGGATGAGGATAGAGATAGGAGTCTATAAACATCATAGTACTCTGCGTGTAGCTTTACAACTGTTTTATCCTTCTGTTTCAAAGAGACTGGGGAGAGGGGTGGGTCTTATCAGAGTATGGTATTTCACACATATAAACCGAAGATTCCATTTCAAGTTTTAATGACAGTATAAGCAGTATATTGAAAGACAACCAATAACATCCATCTCTTTAAATAAGTATCCTGCAGGGCTGAAATAACTTTGGCTTTATTGCTTTTAAACTTCATGAAGCCTGGGTTAAGCTCTTGGCTATGTTACATCTGAGAAATACAGACCTCATTTCACCTGTTCCACTCTACAGCTTCAGTTTTATTTGGAAAATTGATGAGGGCTTTAAGTTCTGAACTTGTGTTGATTCCAATATAAATAAATGGTATCACTACTTCATTGGTGGGAGTGCCACTAATCCAGACCTTAAAATTAAGTGTTATCTTGCTGATTGGGGGAAAATTACGGCACTCAACTTTCAAGGTTTTAATAAATGAAGTTTAGCACTAAAAAATCATTTTCAACCTGGCTTTAAAAGTAGATGACTAGGGGCTTCCCTGGTGGCACAGTGGTTGAGAGTCCGCCTGCCGATGCAGGGGACACGGGTTCGTGCCCCGGTCTGGGAGGATCCCACATGCCGCAGAGTGGCTGGGCCCGTGAGCCATGGCCGCTGAGCCTGCGCGTCCGGAGCCTGTGCTCCGCAACGGGAGAGGCCACAAGAGTGAGAGGCCCGTGTACTGCAAAAACAAAACAAAACGAAAAAAACATGTCGGAATCGTAGGTCCTAGATAGGCCTTATTGTCCATCTTGCCATCCTCAGCTCTTGGAGCCCTGTGCAGAGCAGCCACAGGAGTCCTGAGCCAGACACATTTTTGCTGAAAGTGTAATCATAGTCATAGTAACAATAAATATGATTCTCATCTGTTTCATGGTTACTGCATACCAGATCCTATACTACATACTTAGCATACATATCTCACTTTATTTTAATAAAAACCCAGTTAGATAGTTAGCTGCAATTTTCAGATTAAAAAAAAAATGAGGCCGAAGACTTGAAAATGAAGGCAACGTAATATAATGGAAAGAACATGTGATTCGCAGTCAGATAGACTCAGACAGAAATCAGTTTCAAGTCATGATTTAACACGTACTGTGTGATCTTGGGAAAATTACTTAACCTCTCTGCGTCCCAGATTTTTAAAGCATTACCAGAGGATCACTACTGCTTCCCCTTATGATAACTTACTATGTATAGAAAACCCCAAACATAGTACCTAGGACATAGGAGGGCACTTATAAATATTGGTCCCCTCCTTCCTCCATTCCTGACACCCGCCTCCATAGCTGCAATTAATATTGACCTGGGCAGTGGTCACCCTGGCTTCAGTGAAGAAAAGGGGAACAGTGACCAGTGATTCTCTGTATTGGCTTCGAGTGGTTAAGCTCAGTGTAGTTAAGTAACCATGTTAGGGACACTTGTTGGAATGACTTCGGCCAGAACACAGGTTTTCTGTCTTGAACAGGCATCCTGTAGAGTCAACTTAATATCGTAAAAGTAAGTTCATGGAAAGAGTCATGGTGGATAGGCAGTCTCAGTCCAATGACAGACAGTCCTTGCTTTTATGAGCCCCTGTAGCACTAGTAAGCCCCGTGGAGACCTAACCAAGGGGGTCACTGGCACATGGGAATTCAGAGGTCTGAGTGAGATGAGTCAGGATGGCCAACTACTCTAAGCCAGCAGCGTCTAATGATAAGTAAAAACCTGTACAAATGATCAAGACCCAAGAAACTGTATCTAGTCGTCAAATCAAAATTCATGAGTGAGGAGAAAGGTAGAAGAGCTCAAGGTATAAATGGGATAGACATATTCAGGAATGAAGCAGCCAGTGAGGGGCGGAGTCAAAAACAAAGACAGAGGTCCAATTATTTTGCCAAGAACTGGGCTTGGATCTCTATTCTTTGTATCTAAGCATAGCCTAGTATAACAGAGATTTTCCTCTTGTTTGGATGTATGTTGTCTAGTAAGTGGGTGGCTTGTCTGTTTCGAAGCCATGTTTATTATGACTAAGGCTTAACTTGTTCAGGTTTCATTCACTTTCTCACAAATGTTGAAATAACCATTTGGGCATGAACATTAGTTTTATAGAGACATCCCACTATAAATGATATTTAGTATTCAATAAAGCTTGCAGTCCTTTACTTTAATGTTGTATCCTAATATATTGAATCAGGTCTCACTGGAAATCTGAGACACTGGTTCCATGATCTATGCACTTAATAAACCTTTAAGTAATGAAATAGGCTATACTTGAAGAGCCAGTTGTCTTTGTTTCTGTTTTATGCTTGCACTTTTATGAGCTTGATGATTAGGGCTCGGACTGGCCCTTGGCAACATTGTGGAGTTAACAAAGGTCTTTCCAGCCCTCTCCTGACTTCTCTTTTTTACCACCCTTGCTACATGTAAGTTCTTTCTTCAGCTGCCTGATGCTCTCATGCTTCTAGGATTTTAGTATCTACATCCTCCCAAAAGGATTTGCCTGCCCTAGGGCCATCCCATACAGCAGACCAGGACTTAACAATATTCTGGGAGTCGTTTGTTAAGTTTTTGATTTTTCATTTCTTGTAAAGAAAGATCTCATCCATCAGCTCATGCATTTGAACCAATCTAGGGTATAGTGAATGAAAATGGTGATCTGGAAGAGAAGAACACAGATGCAATGCCAGCTGTCTCCCAGAAAAACTTCTGTGCATATAATTGGAACCAAAATCTCCCACATCAGCAGCACAGTGGGAAGCCTAGCCTCTCACTTTTCCTCTTCACATACCTTTCAGGAGGCATGTCACACATTATAAATTCTGTCCCTTTTCAGGGGAGTTTTTGATGCTCATTTAAACCTGGACTCTCTTATCTAAGTGTCATGGCTGGGAAGGACACAAAGTAGTATCAGGTAATTAAGACCAAGCCTGGCTAAGGAACTAGATCAGGGTAATTTGTTGGAAAGATGAGGCCATAATCTACAAATCCTGAGAATGGTCATGGGCTCTGTGTTTCCCAGCCCAGAACATCCAAGGAAGTGGTCCTCAAATGCAAAGAACCATAATAGCTCTGGAGTAGCCCTGACAGAATGATGGAAACATCAGAATAATGAAGGTTTTGTGGGTGGTTTTGGTCATGAGGCCTTTTAATTTAAAAACTTCCTAGAAGTTGAATTCTTACAAACGTTGTCTTTCCCTCAAAATACAAGTACCCTAAGATGGGTCAAATAAAGAACAGAGTTCTTTGTGGCTCTTAGAGAGGAGGGAAAGTATCCCTAGGAATGATAGGTCCAGGGGCTTCCCAGCTGTCCATGCTGGAGGCAGAAGATATCAAAAGGGAAAGACAAAGTGTGGTCCAAAGAATAAAATACTGTTCCTGTTTTGCTGGATGAATACAGGGGAGGGAAGAAACAATTTGTAACTGGAAAGAGAAGCCCCATTGTCCGTGTGCGTATGTGCTTGCGTGACAAGAGGGACCTTGGGTTATCATGGGTTGGACATAGGTATGAATCCTGCCTGCTTCTATAAAACTGTCCATCCATGAGCCTTAAAGCTTGCACTCAATGATGGTAAGAAATTCCAGCCTATTCATGCAACCCCCCTTGTATATTTCTTAGCATTGCCGTCATTAATTCTCTTGCTGAGTTTACTGCCTCTCTGAGCCTCTCTTCATCATATCATCCTATTAGTCAACAAATTCCTACAGAGCACATAATAAGCCAAGAACTCTGCCAGGCACTGGGGGTTTACATGAGCAAGACACTTTCTAGTAAGCAAGGTAGGCCACTCCTATACACATCAAGCTTGAGTGGGGAGATACCTTTCCTTTTTTGCCTTGTGTTCTCTTCTTCCCACTGAGAACAGGCTGTAATGTGCTTTCGTTTGATTTTGTTTCTTTATAGAGACTTCCAAATTCCTCCTAAGTGATTTGCACACAAAGTCAGTCTGAGTGCCACCTCAACCCACACACTATTGTTCTTGGACCTGTCGTGATCTTTTCCTTCAGGGAAGAATTCTGTCTATCCAGTGCACTGATTGGGGGATTAAGGAAGAATCTTACTCTCTGAGAGTTTATGGACCCACAAGCTTGTGAGCTGGTCATGTCCCCCAAAGTCTCCATCCACCGTCCAACTCATGAGGTTTCAGCCATCTATGCAAACAGCACCATCTCCCCTTAAACCCTGGTCATTACTTTGAAACTCTCCAAATATAAGTATTTACTGGCTCTAAGGGAGCTGGCTTGTGGGAGGTCTAAGTGAGGTGATAGCCCTTATCCATAGTGGGTTACAATCTTTTGAGCAAACACTCAAGAAACAGTAAGAGGCTAATAGAGAATTACCAGGTCGTTTAGATAATTAGTGCTGTTTAAATCTCTGCTCAGAGGAGTCATACTTATCAGTAACATACTAAGCATAGATTTGTTCTCCAATTTCAGAAAAAAAGAGAACAAACCCCCCCCCCGCCAACAACCATAAATGGTGGCCAGAAAAGATAGGTGTAGGAGAGGGGTTAGAAGAGCTAGCGGGAATGATATACAACTATACCTTGCAGCTTGAGAAATACAAATTAGGGTATATGGTGATGATAACTTAACATTTATTGAATTCTATTTATAACACATTTCTGTGAACTACCTAATTTGATCTCCACATCAATTCTAAGAAATAAATACTATGTGTCTTAGCAGAAAGGTTACCCAGAATGTAGAATTGAAGAGATTTTTGGACCATTACTTTATTTTTTTATTTTTTATATTTTTTTGTGGTACGCGGGCCTCTCACTGTTGTGGCCTCTCCTGTTGCGGAGCACAGGCTCCGGACGCGCAGGCTCAGCGGCCATGGCTCACAGGCCCAGCCGCTCCGCGGCATGTGGGATCTTCCCATACCGGGGCATGAACCTGTGTCCCCTGCATCGGCAGGCAGACTCTCAACTACTGTGCCACCAGGGAAGCCTGTGAATGTGTTCTTAAACTGCATGAAATAAATATACAATATTCAGAACAAATGTTGGGAGAACAGATAGTCCTGATGGTCTTGGTGCACATCACATGAGAGGTGTTTTCTATTTGGAGGAGCTTATTTTAAGGGCCAGGTTAGGAAAGAATGACTGTGCTGGGGATTAGGGACTGTGTCCAGGTGACTCAAGACAAAGCCAAACACGGTCCAAGAGGCTGGCCATCAGGGAAGCCTGGTGAGGGCAATTCTCTCATGCACTTTAAACCAACCAACCAACCAACCAAACAACCAACATGCAAACAAGCAAACAGCTTCTCCCAGCTGGATCTCTGGGTTCTTGGCAGCAGAGGGTCTGGCACGGCTTCTAGAAGAGGTTCTGCTCTCTCCCTGCCCGGCATCTCCAGCAGTTGCGTCTGCATCTGGGTTGTGCCTCTCCCTTCACTGCTTAATGCACAGTTCTCCGCAACGACCACCTCCCTTCCACACACAAGCAAGATGCTTTTTTAGCAGCGAGCTGTTTTCTGACATGCGCACTGAGTGATCATGGTCAGATACAATTTCCTGGCCACACAATTGCACTCCTCCTGCAGACTCAGGTGTAATTACGAAGGCTCTCCCAGCGCCTGCAGCCTACGCTGTACTTACCGGCAGGGATGGCCTCTCATTCTCTATTAAATGTTTTGAAAGAAGGCCCGTAGGCATGACAAGCTTCAGGCACCAAGTGGAAATGGGAGCTGGAGTGTCCTTGCTTTGATAGGCCTGTGCAAGTTTTAATTATCTACTCATCCAGGATTTACTTTTTTTTTCATTTTGTTATAAAAAGTGGAGAATGGTGATAGCCTGATTTCTTGTGCACACGGGGAATGAAATTGGTTGAGAATATTGTCTGCACTTCAGTCGCTTTTCCCCTTATTTTTCTTTCATAAAGGTTATTTTCTCATTCCATGAATAATAAATTCAGAAAATATGGAAAATATAGGAATTCATAAAGATGAACAATTGATGGCTCCACAGTTCAGACAAAGCTATTAATATTTTTATACATTTCCATCCAATCTCTTATTCATTCACATGCACACAGACAAAATATTTGAGGTTATATTATAGCAGTTTTATATTCTGATTTTTTGTTTATATTACATTATGAGAAAACCATTTATTCATGCCATTGAATACATTTTAAAAACAACTAATAGCTTTATAATATTCCATGTTATGGTCATGTCCTCATTTATTTCACTTTATTTTCCTACTGTTGGATATTTAAATTATTCCCTACCCTTTGCTAATTCCTTAAAAATCAATAAATCACCCAAGATAACTGTTCAAGCTGTTTCCTGTTTAACAGTGAACAGCTGTTAATCACAGCACAACATAAGGAGGTGGTACACAGGCTTTGGAAAAGAAAAAACCTAGATTGATTCCCAGTTCTGGCACTAGCTTGGAGGGTTTTCTCATCTGTAAAATGGGCCATGCTAACTTCCTGGCTTATTTTTCCATTTTTTCACCCTCTTTTCTGTAGTACAAACCATCCATGTTAGCTACTTTTTTCCGCTCATACCCTTGCTCACACTGCTTCTCCAGCCCTGCCCCTGCACACACACACTCACACACTTCCTTTTTAAATTTGACTTAATTGTCAAGGCCAAATCCGAATCCTGTACAGCTTCTCCCTGCACTTGTTCTGCTTCTTCTTTGGCCCTTCCTTTGCCGGGCTTGGCCTGGGTTTTGCATCAGGGTAACTTCATCAACTGTGGTTCTTTAGTCACCTCTTCCCCTGCTTCTTCCTTTGTGCCCTTGCCTTTCCCAGAATCCGGTCCTCACATTTCCACCTCCCTTTTTGCCCAGGTCTTTCTCAGGCTTGAGAAATCATCTCCAGCCTCAACACCTCTGGAGGGTTTCCCAACCCCAGACTGTAGACAGGGCTGAGCACCTTTCCCTTGAAGATTCCGTAGCCTGAAACCATGTTATTTTAAGTGCCAGAGAGGCTGTACCTCAAACCTTCTGAATTTGAATGCTGGGTGATTTTTTTTCCTCATTATTTTTGGCAAAATTTCAATCACACATCATCAGCCTTTTCTTTACTTTTTCCTCACTGTGCCTTTAGCTACTTCTTCCAGCTGCACATGGTCAGATGATAGGAGTTCCCTTAAAGGTTGGTCTATCCTAAATCTGATTAGTCTACAATACTTGCTGAGGGAACATGAATGAGTCTGTGAGACTCGATCGATAATATCAGAAAACGAACAAACACTGTATTAGTCCTTTGGTGCCTGGGTGAGGTCAGTGAGCTCAGGAAAGGTACCAGGACACAATGAGACTTTGAATTAGTATGCCAGGAACATCCAAAACATATTCATTGTGTTAATAGAAATGCCTAAGTATATTAGACATTTGGGGACTTATTATTCATATTAATTATAATATGGAAATCAAATTTTATTTCTAAATTGCAATCAAATGATATTTTCTATTAAAACTGTAATAGTGAGACAAATTAAGCAATGCTACGGGTTACACATTACTAATCCAGTTTGGTTATAACTCACATTTTTTAAAATTTTGTTATGAATCATCATGGGAATGAAATAAAACAAGGTATTTTCTAAACTGAAAAAAAAAGAACAAAATACTTAGAAATAAATTTAACAAAAGAAGTGAATACTTGTGCACTGAAAACTACAGAGCATCATTGAAAGAAATTTTAAAACTTAAATAAGTGGAGAGAATTCTGTGAAAATTTTAAGAAATCAATTCTCCAAAAATAAAAAAAAAAAAGAAAAGAAAATGAACAAACGAACCCAAGAGCCTTATAGTACATGCCTGCAAGAAGCAGAGTAGTTGGTAGGTGGTAAAATAAAGCCTGAGTTCAATTCTCAGCTTCGTCTCTTATGAGCTGTGTGACCTTCAGTGAGCCTCTAAGCCGTATAATCTTCATTTGTTTACATGGAAACAATATTTGCTGACTTGTAGAGCTGTGCTGGTCAAATAAATGATATTCAGTAATCAATAAATAACCTTGATTATTAAAAATATTCTCAGCTCTCTGTTATTTTTACATAAGAATCACATAAAAGGATTCTATTGAAATCTTATGAGTATACATCAGATATATGTAGTTACTGATACTTGATATTCACACCAAAGTAGCTAATCACTAAACTTACTAATAATAGTGAAAGGGAGTCTATGGAACATGGCATTTATTTCCAAATCTCTGGCACCTAGCACAGTTTCTGGCACATGTTCAGCTCCCAGAAAACAATGCTGAATTGAATTTACGGTGAAATAAATTTTTAGAGGCTTTGACATTTCAGTTTTTAGGTATCCAATCTCTCCTACACACACGCATTAGCATTTTTGTATGACAATGAAAATATTGGAGAAAAAAATTAGTAGGTTATGGACATTCAATTAATGGAGGAGGCATGAAAGATAAAATAACCTAGATTAGATTTCATCTTTTAGAGGGAGAAACTGAGGACCAAAGATGTTCCATGAAATGCCGGCACGCAAAGTTTGAAAGGGACAAGATTGCGATTAGAACCCAAACCCCAACCTTTGCCTCCCCACCTCATACAGAGTTTCTTCATACTCTCATCATTGGAGCTTTCTGTGTCTTTTAAAATTCTATTTATGTAGCTCTAGGATAAAAATAAATTTAAATTTATTTATGAATTTTCCAAAGTAATTTCACTGTTGTTATTAATTTTTTTCTATTCCCTTCTACCCTCCCATCAACCTCCACCCTACCCCAATTCCTAAAGCTTGGTCTCTTTTTCAAATAACTTTTTAATATAAACAACTCCTAGTGAATTTTTGTATTGTATGTCAAGCTTCCTTATGAATCTGTCTAAAGCCCCTGAGGAATAAATCCCAGGGCAGGATATCTTGTATTCATGCATCTAATTAACCTTTGATCATCTTTGTGACTGCCTTGCAGTTCAATACTTGCTTGATTTTTTTTATCCATCTAATTAGTGAGGTTTAAGTGGCTTTTTATGTCAGATTTTATTATATCAGTTTGCTACACAATTTCAGGACACTCTGGGGAGTTCCAATATCATTGCAGTGCTTAAGTGCTATATATTTACTTGTTGTTTGTTTGATTTTTCTCTCCAGAAAAAAAGTGCTTTGACCAATTTTTCCCACTAGAGTGTATAAGTAGTCTATGAAATGCCATAATGATGGCAAAAGCCTTTCTGTTAATTGTGCATAAATTATCAACACAGCTAGTCAAGTCTAATCAATCATTTTTCTATCCAATAAGCCTGTAGAGTGGCAGACTTGATATTCTGAAACAAAGGGAATAGTGAAAGAAACCCCTCAAAATACTTCAATTTAGAGCAAGCTAATGAATATGCACATATTTTTATAGAACTGGTTCTATAGCCATGGGAATATAATTTGTTACTGAAATCTATGGATTGTAGTTAAGTGTGTCTATAATGGAATGGTTAGGACTTAATCAATTAGATGTGCAAATCTTATTTCCTACCACTGATCTTTTTTTTTTTTATTTTTGCATGTCAGTTTTATTTCCAAATGAACAGTAAACTAGCTTTCAATCAAATAATTTACATGTTCATGTGTTAGTGTTCTTTTCTTATTCAATGAACTTTTTAATTACTGAAAATTAATATGAATGCAATTTAATTCTGTCCATATAGAACAATACGGTTGTGTCTAATATTAACTGTGATGATAGTTTCCCTTAGCTTCCCTGAGATCTTGCTTTATTTTCTTTGTCTCTTTTCCATTGGCTTTAAAACTGAGTAAGCAGTTTGACTTATTTCTAGCTCTCTCTCTCTCTATATATATATAATATATATATATAATATATATATACATAGATAGATATAGATAGATAGGTAGACATAGATAAGTCAGAGATATAAAAGATCTAGCAATTACCACAGAGCTCCATTTGTCATTAATAGTCAAAATGTCCAGTGGCAATTACCTTATGTATGGAAACAACCATGTGATACAGAATGAAAGCAGTGGGGCCATGCTGTCTGATGCACAGCAAAGGAATCAGAAGTATTAGGTTCTAGCCCCTACTCTAGCTTTGACTGACTGTTTAGCCTTGGGCTCGTCATGCTTCTTACCCTCTCAATGTCTTATGCTTTCCGTCGAGAAACAAAGATAATTGTACTTGTAGGCAGGGAAAAAGGAAACCATGACATACATTACTTTGGATGGAAATTATTTAAAAAATTCAAAGGATTATTCTGAACTATAATTCATTCCACATTTATTGAGCATCTTCCGTGTTCTAAGGATTGTGCTGGGTACCAGGGATACACAGGTAAGTTGGACATTACATTGGTGCTCGTTATCTGACAGGAGGTGGAAGAGACATCTGGACTCAAGTGTGTTTGAAAGAGTACATTGTATCTGGAATCTCATCTTAAATCCAAATAAATCACATTATAAGGATAGTATGTCTATTACTACATTGAAGAAAGACAGTGAATAAATAATAAAAAGTTTATTTTGGTAGATTGCATTATTGTTTGCAACCTGTTACTTCCTGTTGTGGAAGAATTATACATTAATTGCCTTTGCCATGTGACTCTGTAGTGCCTCCCATTGAAGTCAGCAGAGTGCACACCCCTCCTCCATTGGCTGGTTTTGGTGAAGTGACTTGCTTTACCCAATAGAATATGGACAAAAGAGACATTATGCCCGTTCTAGGCTGAAACTTGAAGGGTTATGAGAAACTACTGCCAGGCCGTTTGGATCTCCTCCTCTTTGCCAGGAAAAGACCATGCTCCCAAGTAACTATTTCTCCTTCGTCTATGCCAAGAACAAAGCAATATGGCCCAGACTGAACTCCACCCAAGCCTGGATTCCAGTCCCACCCAGCTGATTCCAGTCTAGACCAGCAGAACTTCAGACACACCTAGAAACACAAAATGTGTTGTTGTTGCCTTGGATTATCACGGTTAAGCCGAAGAATGGTCTAATCAAACACCTTTTTGTGAGCTTGAATTAAATCATCGATTGAGGTAGTTGTCGTCAATGAATGATAAAGCTATTAGATGAAGGATGGGTGGGGAACTGAGTATTTACGTGCTAAATATGACTCCACAGATTTCTTGCTGAGGACAAGAAAACAAACATAACTTCAGCGGAGAGATCAAGCTTCCACTACCCTAACGCAATTTGTCACTAATTATGGGACAACCGGACACAATAATGCATCACATCAGGTGACACATAAACTCCTCAGCATGGTCTATGAAGTGTTTTTGCCCAAGTGATTAACTTGAATTTAGTCAACTGCTACATCCAACTTTCCCTTTGCACGAAATAGTAGATGTTAAACAACAGCATAAATTAACATCAGAAACATTCAGCACAGAACATTTTACAGGACAACTGACTAGTCTGTTCAAGAAGCCAATGTTGCAGAAAGAAAAAGTGAGAAGGAGGCAGAAGAAATAACAGCCAAATGCAGTGTATGGTTCTAGTGTGTATCCTGGTTTGAAAAATTGAGTTATAGAAAACATTTGAAGACAATTGAAAAAAGTTAAATATAGCCTGGCTACTAGACCTTACTCGGAAATTATTATTAATTTTGTTTAATTTAATAATGGTATTGTAGTTAGTTAGAAAAATGTCTCAACTTTTAAATGTATATGCTGAATTATTTAGACTTTGTAGCTCATATGTGATTGACTTGAAATTACTTCACAATAGATATTACAATTATGGCAAAATGTAAATGCCTGTTAAATTGGAGGGAAAAAGATAAAGATACCTCTAATTCTACTCTTTTAAAATTTCTATATGTTTGAGATTTTTAAAAATAAAAAGACCAGTGACAATGCACTTAGGATGCAGAGTAAAAGCATTTAGGATGTCATTTGCTGTGCAATCTGGTCCTAAATTTAGTGCTGTTTTTAGTGTTCTCTAATTTATGTTACTGCTTACTACCTATATCCAAAAGAGGTCAGTAAGCTACATGAAGATCCGTGCCACATTTCATACTTGTTTTCACTTAGCCCAAGCACTCAGTCGCTTATTGCATAAATATGTGTTAGCCATTCCATTAAAGATGATGTAAAGAACTTTCTTTTCATTATTGCTTATTACATTAGTGACTTTATATTTCCCTCCTTTGTCCTTATCAGTGGAAGCATAGTCTATGGTCGTATGACTTCTTGCCCTAGGAATTAGTTAATTAAGTCATTCTAAGCAGGGAACTGCTAGTGAAGCCAATCAACCAGCTGGTGAGAGCTAGTTAGATTACTGCAGCTGTTTGATATTGCTCTAAGTGTCAGGTAATACAGAGAGCATGGGAACAGATGGTGTGTTTAAATGCCAAATGGGGCTACACAATTTCATTCCCAAGGTCTCTATCATGAGTCAAATACGTTTTGAAAGGGGGACAAATATGACATCAGGATTTCTGTAATAATAAGGTGCCCATCACATTAACATCAACAGATTAGTTGTACCACTTTTTTAAATCCTCTGTCAATTATCCCATACTTGCCATGTAATTGTCAAGATACTGGAGTTGATTGGCAGGTATTGTATATCCCTCAATCATAATTTTTTTAAGGGAAATACATAGTAATTTCAATACAATGATACTATAAAAATTCAACCATCAATGTCAAGTACACGGGTTTCTCTCTTAGTCCTTGTAACAGCACAGAGCTCAAAAAAGGGAGACTTTCTTGAAAAAGATGAAAAGTGGTGGTTATATTCTCTTTCAGAATATTAGTAATGAAAATGATGATTCAATCATTCATTTTGAACCAGCCGTGTCCCAGGAAACACATGAGATTTTCTAGGCATATTATTTATAATCTTCTCATTAAAACCCTGCCAGATCAATAAACTATTTCCTGTTTCTTTTTCATAGATGAGAAAACTAAAGTAGAAAGGAAAATGAGTTCTGAAAGGTCATTAGTTAATAGAACACTTAGTCCAGACAGTCTCTTTAACAAAAAAAATTTTAAGGTAATGGGCAGGGAGGATTTTGACCAAAAGCCTTGTATGTTTGCAGTATTATTATTTTAATTAACAAAAGTCCTGGTGGGGATTAAAGCATAACAAAAAAACAAATGGAAAAAACCAACAAATCATATAACTGAAACTTTACATGGAAGACTAAATTTTGTGATATTTTTGTGACATTAGGTATATTTAGCACTGGAGAAATATAATCAGTATAAAATAAACTGGATTATTGAACCGAACACTCTGATAATTCAAGCCAGAAATAGTACTCTGTATATATGAGACAAAGAGAGTGGGGTAGTTTTTTCTTTTTAATTGTCTGCATAAAAGCCACAATTTCTACATCATTTTTAATGTACAGATTTAAGCCTGAAAGCTCAAACTTGGGCATTATCAGGAACCACTGATACTGATTAAAAAGAATATAACGAGGAAGCAATGGATCAGAACAGTGGAAAGGAAAGACACTGTTGTGGAATGTTGGCAGGCATTTATTCCTCATCAATACAACTGGCTGAATGATTTAGACATTGTAGATAGGAATGAGACAAGAACCTTATGGCAATAATGAATAGTATGGATTCTGATAAATAGCAGAAAGGATTTCAGAATATATGTTTATCCATGTATGGATAATGAGAGCAAATTTTAAGAAAAATTGAAGAAATTAAAATCTCTTGTTGCAGTTTAGAAACAGTTGAAAACATGCAAGTATAGTTAACAACAACATGGAAATATTTAACACAAAGTCAAATGTATTTTAAGGAATCAGAAAACAATGTAATTTTCAAATAACTAGGTGAAAATGCAAACATCAGAATATTCTTAACATTTTTTCAAACATCAAAATATTTGAACAATTTTGCCACAGCCATTGAAAATAAGAATTCTATTTTCTCCCTTCCAGTTCTAACTTAATGTCCTGAATGAAGTGACCTTCCAAAGAATTGCTTTCATCAGGTTACTTATGAGTCTTTTTTTTTTTTAAGTAGCCTTTTAAAACCCCATCAGGTCTATGACTGCCAAGAAACTGTTCCAATATGCTTGTCAATATATGATTCTTTTAAACCCCTTGCAAATACATTTTCTTCAGTTTCTACTTGTAGTCCCTCTGCATGGGGCTCAGACTAAAGGATCTTGGGGTGGGGGATCATGCAGACAGCCATGTGGGGACTCAGCCCCATCCACCAGCAGACCAGCACCGGCCCCATGCCCCACTGGGTCACACAGCCAACCACATGGGAAGTCTAGTCCACTCTCCGAAGGGCCTGCAACCATTGATTTAGGCACAGCCTTGCAGCCAAATTGGCCAGGGCCCAGTGGTACCTACCAGCATGTCCAAAGTAGTTAGCCTGGCCACAACAAAAGGGCACACACAGCCCACATTGGGTGAACCCTAGAGCATATAGCTCTGGTCACCAGAAAGGAGCATGCTCCTGGGTACCACAGGGCATTTCCTGCATAAGGGTGCTTCTCCAAGATTAGGAAACATAACTGACCTACCTAATATCAATACAAAGAAACAAAAACAGAGAATCAGGCAAAAGGAGGTGACAAAAGAATATGTTCTAATGGAAGGGACAAGACAACTTCAGGAAAAGAACTAAATGAAGTGGAGATAAGCAGTCTATCTGATAAAGAGTTCAAGGTAATGATCATAAAGTTGCTCAACGATCTTGGGAGAAGAATGAATGAACACAGTGAAAATTTCAACAAAGTTTGAAAATAAAAAGAATAAACAAACAGAGCTGAAGAATACAATAACTGAAACAAAAAACAAAAGAAGAAATCAACAGTAGATTAGATGATACAGAGGAACAGATGAGTGAATTGGAAGAGAGAGTAATGGAAATCACCCAGGCTAAACAGAAAAAAAAATAATTTTTAAAAAATGAGGATAGGTTAAGAGCCCTCTGGGATAACATCAGATGTACCAATATTTACTTTATAGAGGTACCAGGAGAAGAGAAAGAGAAAAGGGCCAAGAAATTATTTGAAGAAATAATAGCTGTAAACTTTTGTAACCTAGGAAAGGATACAGGCACCCAGGCCCAGGAATCATAGAGAGTTCCAAACAGGATGAACTCAAAGAGATCCATACCAAAACACTTTACAATTGAAATGGCAAAAATTATTGATAAAAGGAGAATCTTAAAAGCAGCAAGGAACTGTCACATACAAGGAAACCCCATTAGGTTATCAGCTGACATTTTAGCAGAAACATTTAAGGCCAGAAGACAGTGGCACAGTATATTTAAAATGATGAAAGAAAAAAATCTTACAACAAGAGTATTCTACCCAGCAGGGCTATCATTTAGACTTGAAAGAGAGAAAAATCATTTTACAGACTAGCAAAAGTTAAAGATTTCAGTATCACTGAACTGGCTTTAAGAGAAATGTTAAAGGAACATCTCTAAGGAGAAAAGAAAAGACCCAACTAGAAATAAATATATACAACAGCAACATAGGAGCACCTAATACATAAAACAAATATTTACAAACATAAAGGGAGAAATTGACAGTAATACAAAAATAGTAAGATACGTTAACACCCCAGATCAACTAGACAGAAAATCAATAAGCAAACACTGGCCTTAAATAACACATTAGATCAATTGGAATTTATATATATAAATGCTCTGTATATATATATATACAGAACATTTCTTCCAAAATAACAGGATACACATTCCTTTCAAGTGCACATGGAACATTCCCCAGAATACATCACATGCTAGACCATATAACAAGCCCCAATAAATTTAAAAAGATTGCAATCATAACAAGCATTTTTTTCCATCTACAGCAGTTTGAGACTAGAAATCAACTACAAGACAAAAACTGCAAAAAACCACAAACATGGGGAGTCTAAACAGCATGATACTGTATACAACCAATGGGTCATAGAAAAAAAACAAAACAAAAAAGAAATCACAAAATACCTTGAGACAAAGAAAATGGAAACACAACAATCTGAAATCTATGGGGCACTGCAAACGCCACTGTTGTAAGAGGGAATTTTATAGCCATAGACGCATACCTCAGGAAACAAGAAGAATCTCAAATAAACAACCTAACCTTACAACAAAAGGAAGCAGAAAAAAAGAACAAATAAAACCTAAATTTAGTAGAAGGGAAAAGAAAGAAAGAGCAGATATATAGATAAATAAATAAATAAAATTTTAAAGTAGGGACTAAAAATTAAATAGATCAAATAAACTAAGAGCTGGTGTTTTGAAAATAAAAGTAAAATTAATAAACCTTTAACCAGACTCATAAAAAAAGAGACAGAGAGTGGGCCCAAATATACAAAATCAGAAACGAAAGAGAAGTTACACTGACACCACAGAAATACAAAGGGTCATAAGAGGTTATCATGAACAGTTATATACCAATAAAATGGACAACCTAGAAGAAATGGATAAATTCCTAGAAATGTACAATCTCTCAAGACTGAATCAGGAAGAAATAGATTATATGAACAGACAAATTACCAGAGATGAAATTGAATCAGTAATCAAAACTTCCCAACAAATGAAAGTCCAGGACCAGACAGCTTCACAGATGAATTCTACCAAAGATTTAAAGATGAGTTAATAGCTAACCTTCTCTAACTATTCCAAAAAATTGAAAAGGAAGGAATGCTTCCAAACTCATTGTACAAGGCCAGCATCTTCCTGATACAAAAATCAGACAAAGATAGCACAAAAAAAGAAAATTATAGGCCAATATCAGTGATGAACAGAGATGCAAAATCCTTAGCAAACCAAATTCAACAATACAATAAAAGAATCATACTCCATGATCAGGTGGGATTTATCCCAGGGATGGATGGATGGTTCATTATCTGCATATCAGTCACATTAACAATACCACATTAACAGACTGAAGAATAAAAATCATATGATGATCTCAATAGATGCAGAATAACCTTTTGACAAAATTCAACATCATTTATGAAAAAATTCTCAACAGAGTGGAAATAGAGGGAACATACCGCAACATAATGAAGGCTGTATAAGACAGACCCACAGCCAACATCATATTCAATGCTGAAAAGCTGAAAGAATTTCCTATAAGACCAGGAGCAAGACAAGAATACCCACTCTTGACACTTTTATTCAACATAGTATTGGCCATCCTAGCCACAGCAGTCAGACAAGAAAAATAAATAAGAGGAATCCAAATTGGAATGGAAGAGGTAAAACTGTCACTGTTTGAAGATAACATTATACTGTATATAGAAAAACCTAACAATGCTAAAAATAATAAATGAATTCAGTACTAATAATGTTATTAGAACTAATAAATGAATTCATTACAGTTGTAGGATACATAGTTAATATACAGAAATCTGTTGTATTTCTGTACAGTAATAGTGAACTATATGCAAATAACAAACAAAAGAGAAGTTAAGAAAAAGAGTCCCATTTACAATTGCATCAAAAATAATAAAATGCCTAGGAACAAATCTAACCAAATAGGTACAAAACTTTACTCTGAAAACTATGAGACATTAATGAAATAAATTGAAGACAACACAAACAAATGGAAAGATATGCTGTGCTCATGGGTTGGAAGAATTAATATTGTTAAAATTCATATTGTTAAAATACTACACAGGGCAATCTACAGATTCAATGGAATCCCTATCAAAATACTAATGACATTTTTCACAGAATTAGAACAAATAATTCTAAAATTTGTGTGGAAATGCAAAAGACCTCAAATAACCAAAGCAATCTTGAGAAACGACAAAGCTGGGGGTATCACTCTCCCTGACTTCAAACTATACTACACAGCTACAGTAATCAAAAGAGTATGGTACTGGCACAAAAACAGACATATAAATCAATGGAACAGAATAGAGAGCCCAGAAATAAACCTACACTTACACGGTCAATTAGTCTATGACAAAAAGGCAAGAATATATGATGGAGAAAAGACAGCCTCTTCAATAAATTGTGTTGAGAAAACAGGACAGCCACATGCAAAAGAATCCAGCTGGACTACTTTCTCACAGCATATACAAAAATGAACTCAAAATGGATAAAAGACTTGAATGTAAGACCTGAAACCATAAAACTACTAGAAGGAAACATAAGCAGTACACACTTTGACATTGGTCTTAGCAATAATTTTTTGGATATGTGTTTTCAGGCAAGGTCAACAAAAGCCAAAATAAATAAATGGAGCTACTTCAAACTAAAAAGCTTCTGCACAGAAAAGGAAGCTATCAACAAGATGAAAAGACCACTTACTGAATAGGAGAAGATATTTGTAAACAATATATCTGAAAATGTGTTAATATCCAAAATACATAAAGAACTCATAGAACTCAATATCAAAAAACCAAACAATGCAAAAATGGGCAGAGGACCTGAATAGACATTTTTCTAAAGAAGACACACAGATGGCCAAAAAGCACATGAAAAGATGCTCAGCATCACTACTCATCAGGGAAATGCAAATCTAAACCACCGTGAGATACCACCTCACATCTGTCAGAGTGGCTATCATCAAAAAGACAACAAAGAACAAGTGTTGGTAAGGATGTGCAGAAAAGTGAACCCTCATGCCCTGCTGTTGGGATTTTAAACTGGTGTAGCCACTATAGAAAACAACACGAAGGTTTCTTTAAAAATGAAAAATAGGACGACCATACGATCCAGTAATTCCATTTCTGGGTGTTAACCCGAAGAAAACAAAACACTAATTTGAAAAGATATATTCAAATCAATGTTCATTGTAGCATTACTTACAATAGCCAATATATGGAAGCAACCTCAGTGTCCACTGATAGATAAATGGATAAAGAAGTTTGGTATACCCATGCATGCGCACACACACACACACACAATGGAATATTACTCAGCCATTAAAAAATGAAATCTCGCCATTTGTCACAACATGGATATATCTAGAGTGAATATGCTGAGTGAAATGTCAGACAGAGAAAGACAAATACTGTATGATGTCACTTACATGGAATCTAAATAACCAAAACAAACAAAACAAAACAAAAACAGAGTTATAGATGCAGAAAACAAATGGGTAGTTGCCAGAGCAGAGGTGTGTGTGTGTGAGTGTGTGTGAAGGGGATTAAGAGCTACAAATCTCCAGTTACAAAATAAATAAGCCATGGGGTTGTAATATACAGCACAAGGCATATGTTAATAATATTGTAATAACTTTGTATGAGGCAGATGGTTATTAGACTTACTGTGATCATTTCATAATGTACACAAATGTTAAATCACTATATTGGAAACTAACATTATATTGTACATCAATTATATTTCAATTAAAAACAAGTGTCCAGGGAGGTAATATCTATAAATATTATCTTTATAACAACATCAACACCAGCCCCCTCATCATTACCAGCACCACCTCTGTTCTCCTCTTGCTACTATGGCCGTGTAACTTACGTTTTCTATTTAAACCAGCTTTCACCGATCCCGTTCCATTTTAGCCAAAAATGAAACTCTCATGTGAATTAACCTCTGTTAGGATTATTCACCAATTATTTTAAAATGTCCTAAAAGTCTAATTTCAAGTTGGGACTCCTTTTACAATATTATATATATATATATACACATACAGTGCTATATAGTAAATCTTTGTTGTTTATCTATTTTATATGTAGTGGTGTGTATCTGTTAATCCTTAACTCCTATTTTATTCCTCCCCTCTTTCCTCTTTGGACACCACAAGTTTGTTTTCTATGTCGTGAGTCTGTTTCTCTTTATACAATATCATATTAAATTTAGTTGTCGATGCACTGACGTTTCAGTGTCAGAAATTTTGTCAATTTTTCCTTCTCAGTTCTCAGCTGATACTTAAGAAAGTATGTTATATAAATGGACAAGTCATCAACAACAGTTTATATGAAAAATCTTGAAAATACAAGATAGAAGATGTAGTCTCTGCCTTCAAAGATTTTTCAATGTAGTGGAGGGAAAGCAACATTTATTCACAGAAAGGCAAAATAATTGGTTGTGCACCAATGAGCAGGACTTTTCTCCTAGATCTGAAGGATTCAGGAGGGGATGAGGGGCTCACCTTGCAGGACAATTTGAGAATCAACTGCAACAAGAAATAATGAAGAAACTTGAGGCAAGGAAAATAAAGGAACACAGGTGGGCTTGGGTATATCATTTTCAGGGAATAACAGTGAGTGGACTAGTTTGTCTAAAATGAAACCTCTGAATTAGCATGTGGAGAGAAGAGAGTTAAGGTGGCTGTTGGGGTGATGCTTATAGGCTGTTAATTATTGTCTTAATTAAAATCTTCATTTTCCTCTTCAGAACATTAATTTAACTGATCATAATGGAGTGATGTTAATGAGGTTAAACAGTGAAATCTAGTATTTAATTAGAGGTGAAAATAAACTATTATAGAGTATTCAAAAAAAAAAAAAAAAAAAACCCTGTATGTGCCTGCCATCTTTACCTCCAAAATAGCCTGGAAACTCCCTTTCCAAATGACAGAGCAAAACCCATTTTTCCTACAGTATCAGTTTAGTTCTATGTCTGTGTTTTAAGGAGGATACTGAGAACGTTTCAAAGGAAAGCACTAGGCCAGCTAATAAGCAAACTGAAAATTTTAGATTGTGTCCCTGCCCCTCCCATCCATTGCAAAAACCTCTTGTATCTATTCTTACAAAGGAGAATTCTTCATCACAGCTAAACAACAGTCCAGCACCTTGGTGACATACATGCTTTCTTCATTCTTCTTTCTATATATATCAGTGTACATCTTAGAAGCTTTGTTCTTGGCAGTAACTACATGATGTCCCCCAAATCTGGTGGAATTGGTAAAATAAAAATCTAATCTCTCTACCAAGAGAGTATCAGTGACCAAATCTTATTTTTCAGTTTTAAGTCATTATTACGGTTCCTAGTAAAGCCAAACAAAAACATACAGACAGAGAAGAAACCCTGTGGGGTTCTAAGAAAAGAGATGAACCTGGTCCCAACTGTCATCTGATCTTGCTCTCTACTGAGAATGAAACCAATGGAAATAGGATTTAAAATGAAATAAAAGTCAGCACTGGACTCACCCAGCTGGATATTAGGCAAATGCTTATTGTGTGTCATGTTCACTTTCCCCAAGACTAAGGGGACAACCATAATGCTTAGGTGTTGAACTTCTCTAAATCAGACTTAATCCCGCTTATGCTTTCTACATTCCCAAATAACATAGTAGTAAATCTTATCTTTGCTAATCTTTATTGTTTTCTCAACTGTGTGGAAAGAAGCCCTTTACCTGCACCATCTTAGTCAATTTTCCTAGTCCCATATAGGTCCCTCATTACAGATTCTATAGTAATTTGCCTGAGTTCACACAGATTCCAAATGCTGGATAGGGAGCTCAAATCTAGGTCTGTTCCCAAAATCTAACCTTGTAATGTCTATTTTACCTATTAGTGAATCATTAACTTAAGTATCTATTTTAAATTCTAATGCTTTTCTAGATGCAAGTAATCCTACTGCATGTGACAAAATCTATTGGAATTAGAAGGGATTTTCAAAAGGCATTTGAACCATCCTTATAGCTTCAGCAGGGTGACACTAAACATCTCTCCCAGTACCTCCTAAACTTCCCTCTACTCTCTAAGTAAATAAGTAAACGCATATAGGCTCTTTCCAGTTTTAGGCACTGCTTTCCCCAGTTAATCTTTTCAATACTTATTACCTCTTCTGCTTGTGTATATGCTTTCATATGTGTCACCCAATGTTCTCAAAATGTGATTTGACCTCACAGTCAGTCCAAAGATGCAGTGCATCTCTTACTCTGTGCAGAGTAACCAGTCCTGGGCTGAGTGCTGGGGCAGGGCATAAAGAAATGATCTCAGCCCATAAGGAGCTTGAAAATTAATTGATGAGACAAGACATTGGCATATCTAGCATATGAAAGTGGTATTGGCCTTATGCAATTAAGTGCTGAATTGTGTAATGGACTCTAATATAACCAGGATTTCAGAGGGTACAGAAGAAAAGACAGGAATAGTGGAGGATGATTTCCTATATGAGATGAACCTCGCCTTGGTCTTGAGGAAAACTAGCTTTTATTGAATGCCTACTATTTGGCAAGCAATGTGGTAAGTAGCAAACAATATACTTATTCTTACTCATTTGATCTTCATAAAATAGGCATTGTTACTTTTCACATTTTACAGAGAAGGAAACTGAAGTTCAAAAGAATTTGATTAGCTAAAACCACACTCTAAGGTTTTGAATTGGACATCGTCCCCAAGTAGTCTGAATTGATATTTGTTGCTTTTGAACTACCTTATAGTTGTCTCAATGATTGCTGTATCTTGTATAGGTTGCTCAGAATCCATTACCTTTTTGGTGATAGCTCTTCTTTGGGAGAGACCACCTCATACTCTCAATGTATGTCCTTCAGGTAGTGCTGGCATCTTTCCATCAACGATAGGGTTGGGCATATGACCGAGGCCTGGACAATCAGAGAAATCAGTTTCTCAGATCACATTAATTAGTTCAGGTGGTATTAGTGTCCAGGTATATGTATTGGGATAGAAAGGTCTTCTTTCTCTTAGGGATTTAAGCTCTGAAGATAGGAGTTCTTGGTTTTCAGCTGCCATCTTGCTTCCAAAAGTGAGAGGGCATTTGAGAAGTACATCATTAGAAAAGAAAGCAAGCGCCAAGTAAAAGCAACAGAAAAGGTTTGGGAACCAGAATTTGCTTGCCTGGGCATGCGTGGATTAACTTTTTATTTTTGTTTCAACCAATTGAGTTTGAAGTTCTGCCATATAAAACCAAAGGAACCCAGACATAAATGGAAGGTATTCCAACAGTGGTTGACAATTTGGAGGTGGCAGGATGAAACAAGGTTAGAATGGGGATATATATATATATATTTTGTATATAAAGGCATTCAGAATTTAAGGCTAAAATGAAGTGAAGGTGTTATATAGGAGACATCGGGCCTCCCTGGTGGCGCAAGTGGTTGAGAGTCCGCCTGCCGATGCAGGGGATACGGGTTCGTGCCCCGGTCTGGGAGGATCCCATATGCCGCGGAGCGGCTGGGCCCGTGAGCCATGGCCGCTGAGCCTGCGCGTCCGGAGCCTGCGCGTCCGGAGCCTGTGCTCCGCAACGGGGGAGGCCACAACAGTGAGAGGCCCGCATACCGCAAAAAAAAATAAGTAAATAAATAAATAAATATATAGGAGACATCAAGACCCTTTTCATGAGCTTCTGTCTCTCCCAGAAAATAATTTGACTGATCTAAGCTAATGGCATACTGACATTTAAGACAACACAGCAAAAATGCACAGAATGTTAAGATGCACTGTAGAAATAATATCTGTGATAAAAAGAAAGGTATAACTGTAGTCACACTATCACAAATAGAAAACCTCTTGTGAAATATACTTACAGAAACATACAATGCTTTATGTACATTAAGACATGTTCCAAATGATACAATTGCCAGCAGCACCATAGTTCATTTTAAAAGACCAATACACTCTAAAAATAAAAGGGATGAACTAGAAAACACATTGTTTGCTCAAACTGTATTCTGAGGTCAACCAAGATACACTCCTAGTTCCTTGCAGTTTGAGGTATTTTATAAAAATGATTTTCAGTTGAGATTTTGAGAAACACTAAGGCTGGTCAAAATCTTTCATGACCTTATTTAGCCAAAAAGTAGAGGCAATTAAAAAAAATCATTTGTAAAAAGCCTCACAACAGCAAAAATATCCAAGCAAATGGTTCAAATAAAGAACTCCATGGCACAAATAATTACTTTTGTTTTCTTCTGAGAAAAGTCAAACAAAGTTTCAATCTATTCCAACACATGGATCTAAATTAGAAGACCTCATTCCATCCATTTTTTTCCTGCTTTATCTAAAAATTGCTGTTGAGAAATGGCTTTGCTTTAAATAAATTCTTAAAATCTCCAAAACAATCCAACAAATAGTTACTAAGCAATTACTATGTGCCTTACACTATTTGGTATTTAAATATTTAAAATACAAAGAAAAATAAAACTGATTTAATCCATCAAGGAAAGGCCTCATTTTCCTCATCTGTCAAATAGGGATGGTAGTGGTATTTACCTGATAGGATTGTTGGGATGAATAAATTAGTTTAATATAGATTAAGCACTTGAAACAGTGACTGGTGCTTGATAAATATTTTATAAATAGTAGTTATATTCTGTGAGTGTACATTCTATGACTATGTCTCTTCGTTATGGACATACTGAAAAGGGAATGACTAGCTCTATCCTGGGACTAGAGAAGTCTTCACCAAGACGGGATACTTTTAGGTAGATCATTAAGGATGAGTAGAAGTTCACTAAATGTAAAAATGTAGGTAGAATTTCTAGGGAAAGACGGGTCAAAATTCTGGAGCCACAGAAGAGCTTGGTAAGTGTGGGGAATTATGAGCAGGCCACGTTAGGTCTGAAGGGTGCTTAAATTTCATCCCCTGGGGAAAGGGAGATCACTGAATTTTTTTTTACAGACTAGTGGTATAACATGGTTAGTTTCAGAATTGCCCCTGAATTATCATGTGAATATTAAACTTAAGAGTAGCATGGTACGGAGTCAGAATTGTCGAGTTCTGGGCCCCATCTGCCATTTCCTTGGTGATTTCTCCTTTGAAAATGCAAATAACAATTCTTATCTCAGAGGGTTAACTTAAAAAGACATTTATAGACTCCCATATATATTAGGTACTATGTGTGTTTTCCTATACACATGTTGATAAGTAAATAAGATATATGCATTATTAAAGACATTATACAATGTGATTACTCATACTTTGATGACCATTTTAAAAGTTGTTGGCTTAATTAATAAACATGAGACTTTGTTGAACTCTTGAATGAAAGAAAATTTTGAGCATAACAAAAATAGAACAGTATAAAAATCGTACAATGGACCTTCATCATCTCTCTTCAGCAGTTATTAACTCATGCCCATCTTGCTTCCTCCACACTCCCACTGACTTCCCCTGCTCCCTGGATTAGTCTGAAGCAAATTTCCAAGAAATGTAATTTCATTTGTAAATAATTAAACATGTATCTCCAGGAGTTAAGAACTCCCTTTAAGAAACATCCCAATACTATTATTATATCTAAAAGATAATAATAATTTTGTAATATTTTCAGATATCCAATTTTTGCTCACAATTGTGTTCCATTTGTTTGTTTTAATCAGGATTCAAATAAGATTTATATTGTAGTTTTAAAATTTTTTCTCATGTCTTTTTGATCTATTCACCTCCTTTTGTTTCTTTGCAACTGCTATTTTGTTGTTGTATTGTTGAAGACAGCAGGTTGTATGCACTGTAGTTTCCCACGTTATGGATTTTGTTTATTGCATCTTTGAGGTGTGTTTAACAGGATCTTCTGGCCCCAGTATTTTCTATCAATTGTTGGTTAGATCTACAAACTGGGCCAGATTTAATTGCTTCATAGCCAGTACATTATCAGGAGGTACATTATGTTGTTTTGTCGCTCAGTTTGTGATATTATCAAATATTGGTAGCTATTGTTTAGGACTTGCAAAATGGCTGTAGTCTAGTTCTATCATTCCTTCACTTAAGCTGAGATAATTTTGTTAAAAGAAACCTCTTCTTATCAACTATTGGGTTACCCTGGGATACAATAGGATAAATGATTGATACTTCTTATTTACGTTTCAAAATCATGAGTTGATACTTAATAATGTCTGAAAATAATCAATGAATTTTTATACATATCATTATGAACTAATGTATTGAGAAATATTTGATGTGTTTCATATAATTGCACTTACTGACAGTACCAAGGCTCAGATTTTCTCAACTTTGGGCAGTGGAAGCTAATTCAAGTTGGCATTGAAACACTTTTGGAAGCTTCCTTTCTGATGTATAAGATATTCCAGGCTCATCTCATGTATTTCCTGCTGCAGACCGGGAATTTGCCAGTTCTCCAAGAAGCCCTAGTTCCTTTAGTAGAGAATAGAATTTCTCCAGTGACTTAAGATTTAGGAATTAAGAATGATTATTGCTTTTAGGGTTGGTCATTATTTCTAGGTCATTTCACTGACAGAGCAAAAGAGATTTTAAAAAATACGTATGAGTCTATACTGATGACTCCAATGCAAGTTGAAGGCTATAGAATTTTGATTTATTCTTACCTATCCTTCATTTTCTTACTCTCATGTCAAAAATTCTGGTTCTCACCATGATTGTAATTACTCATTTGCTTTAACACACACTATATATAAAATGCACACTAGAAAACTACCACCACCAATATGATTACTGAAAACCAGTTTATAATTGATTGTTTTCAAAGTTCATTTTGCTCTTAGGACATATCTCACTACAGATGTACAGTGAAAACACTGTGTTTTATGATCATTTGGAGTAGTTCTTCTTTCTATAGTAAGGCCACCAATTGGATAAGCCGTTAGGTTTACTTGTTTCCTTTTACTTTTTCCTTACATTTTTAAATGTATAGGTTTCTTTTTAATTTTAAATTACATTTTATAATTAAGTAGACTAGGTACATGGCTTCAAAGTCAAAGCTACACAGTATATTCAAAACAACAGGCTATTGAGACATGAAATATGTTGTTGGAGCTGCCTATTTTCACCAAAGGAATTTGGGGGGAAGTTGCTGGAAGCATACTTTGAAATTTCTAGTTTCAGTAAAGACATAGGGGTCTTCCATCTAGAACCCCATCTCCTCTGAGAATCAAGGGAGTTGCCTGGCAGAGAGCACCAAGGGAGAGTATCAGTGTGAAAACACTTCTGAAATTGCTTCAACTTCTATTGCTTAAAAAAAAGTACACTAAGTATCAAGTAATATTTTGATTTTTAAATTATTTTTTAGTTGATTTACAATGCTGGGTTAGTTTTAGGTGTAGAGCATAGTGATTCAGTTATATATATATATATATATATATATATATATATATATATATATATATTCATTTTCATCAAGTGATATTTTGAAAGATTTGGAAATTAAATAAAAAATATCAGTCACAGTCTCCTTATACCTTTGTGATATTTTATGCATCTGTTTTACAGAGTTGACATTAAGAGATTGCCTATTACTTGCCATCCTGCACTTTTATTTGACCTTCTGTCATAAATATTTTCCATGTTGTAGCATATTCTTCCTATTATCACTTTAATGGCTGCACACTATTCCATCTAGTGGATGGACCTTAATTTAAGCCACTGTTCTACCTTTGTAGAACATTTAGGCAGGTTCCAATTGTTTTGCTGTTCCAATAATCTTGCAATGAACACACCATGCTTTTTAAAAATAATCTAAGCATTGAATTCAGCTGTGGTAGCTGTAGCAAGTGGTATTTTTGATGCATAATCCAGGTCTTGTTCACCAATTAGATCAAATATTTTCCAATTAGAATGCAAGGGAGAGCCAAAACATGAACTATTTATTTTTAACTAGTTGCCAAGAGAGCAGATGGAATCCAGTAGTATCTGAAACATTGACCTGAAGTTGCCCTCTGTGACCACATCAGTCTGTGCTCAGGATATGTTTTCCATGTACTTCCCTGCTCCATAGAAAATGAGCTTCCATCATTTTCTCCTCCTGCAGATCATATTTTATGCTACCTTACTAAAGCACCCCATGCCAGAGAAGTACAACTTAGTTAATCTTCCTGCAGATCTAGGTTTCCATTAGGGTCAACCAGACCTGGCAAACACACTGCTTAAATCATCAGCCACAGCACTGAACCCCAGGTGACCTCTGTGGTCTTATGTAATAATTGCACAACAAACAAGAAAGTAAATAGAAGGAATAAGCTAGGAGTGTTTGGGGGATGGAAGTAAGAGTACAGTCAGAAGAAAACATGGGATAATATGGCTAATTGAATAGAAGCCAGATACCTCAAAGAGGACACTGGATATAAGAGTTGGAGTGTTGTGGGATCCTTGAGTGATCAGGCACAGGGATCTCCCTAAGTGGCATCCGAAATGTAACTTAAGTCGGATTCCAGCATTTGTGCAAACTTAAGCCTCTTAGGGACCAGGACTAAGAATATCTTGGGAATGGAGTTGGTGAACGACACGTAGAACAGTGACGGAGAATGCCTGTCAGAAGATGGGGCGTGATGGCTTCAGAGAGTTAATTTCTGGATACTTTCAGGGTTGTATGGAATGGGGTACTTTCAGCATCCCTAGAAATGTTGCCATGGTTGGTTGGAGCTTGGATTTTGCAGATCACTAGTGAAGAGAATTTTGGAGATATGTGAGTGAAGGTGAAGTATAAAGCTTGTTATTTATGTCTATCATTTAAAGTCAGAGAGGCATTTTTGAGGTTCTAGGGAGTTATAATTCAAGTCTGTGACAGGTGACATCAATTTTCTTACGATGGGCTTTGAACTAGATTAAGTAAATAACTCTGATTTCAGGTGTGGAGAGGCTGATTTCTTCTAAATACTAAGATTGTGGGTTTTGGATGTTTTATGCTTCCGAGGCTTAATTCCTGCCAGATTCATTTCTTTGTAAACTGGAAAAAGGTCTACATTTTGAACTAGATATTCATATTATATAGGAAGCACTTTTTCACCAAAGACAATTCCTGCTGAGATTTAAATGGATAGGACCCTAGTCACATGAAGCATGAAACATGTCTAATTGTCCCATCATTTGATCGGAGCATTATTTCATTTTTAATTTTACCAGCTTCATTAAGACATGAAGACCAAGAAAGAAAGAGCAATTCAACTAAACTAATTAGCTAGAATTTTTCATATGTGAGGTTTGCCAACCTTAATCATTAACCTGGCCTTGAGCAACATGTGCCTTCTTACTGACAGCCCGACTCTTATCTTCAACTAAAATTCTCCTTCCTCGAGATCATCTGTGCACTGCATCTTCAACCATCTGAGCTGCAGGGAAAATCTTAGACACAAAGAGTAGTAGTGATGTTGAGATGTGTTGAGAGATGCTTGAAGGGGTGTCCTTCACTAACTGGAAGCTCAGGAAGCCATCTTATCCTTCTGTGGAGCCATCTCTTCGCTCCACGTTTTGGAATCCATGGGAAAGTTGGCGAGACAAAGAGTGGAGACTTGGGGTCTTCTTATTTCCTTGTCTTTGTGGCAAATACCACATTTCACTTTTTCCGAGACCCCTAAGAAGGACAGTTCATAAAAACAAATCCTAAGAGTTTATTTAGTATAGTGACTTACAATTCTTTGATCATGGCACACAAGACACATGGTAGGTCGTGTGATGTCTCCTCCCATGGGTTATTTTTAAATAGCTCCTCAGGATTTGCAGCCAAATTTGAGCACAACTGGCTTGTGGAAAGAAGATGGCACAAGGGTCATAAGCCCTGGCACTGGCAACAACAAACCATATAATCTGAGACCTATGGTTTAAACCTCACCACCCTGAATTCATACATCCTCATTATAAGATAAAAGCTTTACAGTAGAAGGTTGCTAATGTTTCTTTTTTTTTCCCCTAACAAATTCTCTGTTTCTCTTTCCTCTAAGATCAATCATCAGGCTGCCTCTCTGCTCTTTCTGAGTTATGTAATACCTTATCAGTGGTTAACTGGGCCTGATTGATTACAGAAAAACTTTTAGATCATTCAAAATCTGAGTGATAACATATTTGAAAAAAATGCTTATTATATACTCTTAGCAATGGCTCTAATAAAAGTTTGGTTAAGGTTTTTAAGATGCAAAGGACTCTTATAAACCAAAAAGAAAATGGGCTTGGGTCATGAATGGAAAATTTATAAAGAAATGATAATGGATAATAACAGCTGAAAAGAAGTTTAACCCTATTAATAATAAAATAAATGTAATTTATTTGGAAATAATAACAGCATAGCTTTGTGCATTGGATCTAATTACATTGGCTAAAGTAAAAGAATGAAGATGCCTAGTGGCAATGAGGTGGTGAAGCTTTTGCAGGGGTGGTATCAGTTGTTACGGCCACCATGAGGGAAGATTCAAGGACATAACATGAAGTTAAATTCTTGAAAATGTGCAAACCCACTGAACCTACATTTCTACAAATTAGAGTAAGAAAATAATCAGTCAAATATTCAAAGATGTTTATACAAGGATGTTCAGAGTAATACTGTTTTTAATATTCAAAATGTAAAAACAACCTCAATTGTCATCAATTAATAAATTTTTAACTATCATTTCAAAAGATGTTGATCTTGAAAAATAATGTAGGTGTATGTTTATCTATATAAATAGACATTTGATATACAGCATTAAGTTACAAATGCTATAAACCATATATGTACATATATACATACATATGTACATATATACATAACTGATAAAAGTTGGAAGAATATAAGTGAATACTTTAGCAATAGTTTTTTCTGAGGTGAGGCTATATTTCCTCTTGGATTCTCTATATTTTATAATTGGGTTCTAAAATTTTAAAGTACATTGACTGTTAAATTTTTAACAATTCAAAGTTGCTCTAATCTAACATAGATGTAGAGGACGGACATGTGGACACGGTGGGGAAGGGGAGGGTGGGACGAATTGGGAGATTAGGATTGACATATATACACCACCATGTGTAAAATAGATAGCTAGCGGGAACATGCTGTAAAGCACAGGAAGCTCAGCTCGGTGCTCTGTGACGACCTAGATGGGTGGGATGGGGGTAAGGGTGGGAGGGAGGTCTAAGAGGGAGGGGATATAGGCATACATATAGCTGATTCACGTCACTGTACAGCAGAAACTAGCATAACAATGTAAAGCAATTATACTCCAATGAAAATAAATAAATAAGCAAAAAAAAAGTTGCTCTAATTTAGACAAACATACTAGGAAAGTATACTGTTTCAAAATGTGCTGGTCACCTCTTAAAGGTCTATTTCGAGCTCCTTGAAAGTCTCAGAAAGACCATTGGAACTACTGACTGAGGCGGGATTTTTTTATTCCGGCCAGTTCAGACCGATACTAACAAAAGTAAACTAATTCCAGAGTTACAGGGCACGCAGCGTCTGACTTGGAAAGGTCCGTTTGTTAAATGAAAGCATAGTTAGTGTCCATTTTCCTGTCTCCTCATGCCATTCCATTTTAATTTGGTCATTTACAAGAGAGGAAAAATATATTATTGTGACAAAAATGTTATTAGGAATCTTCCTGTCTTGGCCTGCTTTAAACTAAAGAGAGGCACGTGGTGTCAGACCACCAAAGCAGGACTTGCCAGTAAGGTGGCCAAGAGCCATTTTTAGAACCCTTAGGTGACCAACCACCTCTGGTCTATTAAAGAGACTTGAGAGGTTGAGAGAATTTTCTGGAGATTAGACCACTGGACCACCAGGGAATTCCCAGAGAGGAAACACTTTAAAACCCATTTTATAGTGTCATTTGTAGCAACATGGATAGACCCAGAGATTATCATACTAAGTGAAGTAAGTCAGAAAGAGAAAGACAAATACCATATAACATCACTTACATGTGACATCACTTACATCACTTACAACACAAATGAACATATCTATGAAGCAGAAACAGACTCACAGACATTAGAACAGACTTATGGTTGCTGAGGCAGGTGGGAGGCAGAGGGAGAGGGAAGTATTGGGAGTTTGGGATTAGCAAATACATACTATTATATACAGAATGGATAAACTATGAGGCCTTACTGTAGAGTACAGGGAACTATATTCAATATCCTGTGATAAACCATAAAGGAAAGAATATGAAAAAGAATATATATCTGTATAACTGAGTCACATTGCTGTACAGCAGAAATTAACACAACACACGATAAAAGTACATAACACACACACACACACACACACACGCAGAGTTTCTGGCACAGAGCTCCTAAAACCTTTTAATTTCCTAAAAAGAACGCTAGGAGCATCTCTTGTTCCAATGACATGACGGTGGGTGGACTCTGGGATGGGAGCTTGTCACCAGAAAGACCAAACTATGATGAGAAGTTTGGAGTTTTCAGCCTCACCCCACATTTCCCAGAGCGGGGGAGGGGCTGGAAATGGAATTAATGATTGATCATGCGTACTCCGGGACGCCCCATATAATCCCAGCAGTAGAGTTTCAGAGAGCTTTCAGGTGGGTGAAAACATCCATGTTGAGAGTGACACACCCCAACTCCATGAAAACAGAAGTTCCTGCACTTGGGACCCTCCCAGACCTGGCCCTATATATCTCCTCATCTGATTGTTTATTTGTATTCTTTACATATGCTTTAATAAACTGGTAAATGTAAGTTAAGTGTTTCCCTGAGTTCTGTGAGCTACTCTAGAAAATTAATCGGACCAGAGGAGGAGATCATGGGAAACTTTGTAGCCAAATAGGACTGAAGTTGTGAGGACTCTGGGGACGTACTGCTTGCAGTTGGCATTTGAGGTTGGGTGCGAGCAGTCTGGTGGGACTGAGCCCTTAACCTGTGGGATCTCCAGGTAGACAGTGTTAGAATTGAGTTAAATTGTAGGACACCCGGCTAGTGTCTGTTCATTGCTTGTTGGTTTGGGAAAAAACTCCAATATTTGGTGATCAGAAGTGTTGGAAGTGAAGTGTTTTGTGTGAGTAGTAAAGGAGACGCTCATAAAGGAAAGAGGAGGAAAGACCTGGATTTTTCTCTGCACAGAAGGTAAACTGAACTGAGTTTCTCATTTCTCTCTCTCCCTCCCTCTCTCTCTGTCTCTCTCTCTCTCTCTCTCGCTCTCGCTCAGAAGAGTTCACAAGTGGCACTGTGTATATCTTATTATGTCATATCAGATTGTTCTACTGTTAGAAATTCTGAATTTAATCACTTGGCTAATATAGTGACTGTTTCATTGTGATGTTCCACTTTCCCCTTTGTAAGAAACCTGTGAATCCTCTGTGCCCCGACCTCTTCTCAACTTACAGTTTTATCGTTCATTAGTGATACGTTTTGTAATCAATGACACTATTATGGATTTGCAAAAGGGTAATTTTACAAATATATGCTTCCTTCTACATTTAATAGCTATTTTTTTCTATTAAGAAAAACTTTTTAAATTGTCCTTTCTTTTGTTTGAGCATCATTACAGACTTAGGGATTTTAATTTATATTAATGGGTTACAATTAATTACTGTTATAATTCTTTTTTTTTTTTTTGCGATACACAGGCCTCTCACTGTTGCGGCCTCTCCCGTTGCGGAGCACAGGCTCCGGACACGCAGGCTCAGCGGCCATGGCTCACGGGCCCAGCCCCTCTGTGGCATGTGGGATCCTCCTGCACCGGGGCACGAACCCGTGTCTCCTGCATCAGCAGGCGGACTCTCAACCACTGCGCCACCAGGGAAGCCCCTGTTATAATTCTTTTTGCTGTTACATTTGTTGCAAATTTGACAATGGATGCTCTTTCAAGCTGGCTCATTCATCCATTTCTGACATGACTCCAGTTGATACTTGATCACTTCCTTGTGCCAGGATGCCCTCGTACTTCCCAAAGCTCAGATCCAGAATCAGCCATTTCTGTGAACAGCTCTGGTTCTTTTCTATGGGAGATGGTAATTAGAAAGCAAAATCTAGGTGCTAAGTGTGCTTGTTGCTATTCAGATATCATTGTTTCCGGCCCCTTTTAGTGGACAGAGACAAAAGATATATTGAAAAGGAAATTAAGTACTTTGCCCTGATACTTCCACTACAAAATTAACTATATAGATTTGATTTTTTAAACTTATTTTATATTTTGTTTCTTTTTTTATGCTGAAAACCTTGGCTCAAGATTTTTGTGGATTTTAATTTATATTAATGGGTTATAATTTACTTTATCCTAATTGTGTGTGTGTATGCGTGTGTATTATTATTAAATTTACTGCGTGAAGTTTAGATACAACTTCTACTGGGCAGATATACTTTGCAGATAGACTTAAGAAGATACCCCACTAAGAAAATACAGAAGTAATACTGTGTTTGACAGTTATTTGAAGCAATTCTTTAATCTACATGGTTTCATTATCAATTAAATTTGTTTTTACCTGTGTTGAATTTTAGCGTCTGCTATTTTTTGTATGATTTTATTTTTTAAATTACTGAACCTTCACCTGGTTCAAATGTTAAAACAATATAAAAAGTATGTTCAGAGAAAGCTCACCCTAATCTGTTCTCACCCCACTGCCTATGCCCTTAGGGGGCCATTGTCTTTAGTTCCTTATTTGTCCATCCCTATTAACACATCATGAATTTGTCACCGTGGCAGAGGATTTGTGTGCCCAAATACACTGGCCACAGAATGATGGAGGCATGAATCACACCAAGGCATTCTGCCTGCAGAGATAGAGCATTCAGCTACTTCTTAAAGGCTCTAGTGAAGTAACATTATGGAAAAAACAGCCTTTGAAATCAACGGGTTCTCTCACTTACTATCTGTGTGACTTCGGGCAAGTTCCTTAGCTTCTCTGAGCTTCATTTTTCCCAGTTATGAATTAGGGACAATAATGCCCACTTTTCAGAAATGTAACAAAGTTTAGAGATAATTTATGCAAAATAATTAGCAGATGGCTAGGCACATAGTAATTACTCACTGAATGTTACCCATTGTTATTAGTAGTGAAACCACAGTAATAGGTCATACAGAAGAGCACTGGACAGTTTTGCTGTTGAGTTAATGAAGTATATTGTGCTCTGATTACATGCCAATTCTAGTTAATAAAATTAAAATTTCCTAAGAATTAGTGAAGTTGGATTATTTGGAGAAAATAAAAGGAAACAAGCCTGGGATTGGCAATTGATTTCAGAAAGTTTAAAGAATCTCAGAGAAATGTGCTGCCATTGCTTCCTTTTTCAATATAAAGATTTTAATAGTTTAGTGGAAAAGAAAGTTCTGTTACCACTAGAAGGAATATAGAAACAATAAGTCATTTCTGGCTGAAGTGAGTCTTGCTTACATTTTCTGGTAATTTCCTCATTGTTTTCCTTCTCTGTTTGCAATGTGAGATACTCTTATGCTCCTTATGTTTTAAAGAATTTTCATCCTGTGTTTAACACAAAGAAGTCTGAACCATGCAGAGGTGGAATTTAATTTGTATAAAATCCTCTTAATAACATGATCTAATTAAGATACCCATTAAATTCATGTAATGCTAATTTAATTTGGAGGCAAATGTAATTGAGCACTATTGGATTTCTTTTAACATAAAATTAATGCAGTGGACATAAAATGGATATGTTAATTGGATATTGTTATCAGAAATGTTACATGAATAAAAATCATGACTGCTATATCTTGATGGAAATAATTGTTTTACAGAATGAGACATACTGAGCTTACTAGTTTTACTGGCATAATTACATGAAGCTGTATGAGGAAAACTGTCAGTGACTGCTTTTCTGAAGACAAAGGTCATTCAATAGTTTTTTTTTTTTCTGACATCAGTAAGTGCCTTGATCCCTGCCTTAGAGAATTTGTTATATTGCTGAACTTTATAATGGTATTGATTGATTGAGCACATTGACTTATACTAAGGCAGCAAATTTCAAACTTTTTGGTCTAAAGAGTCTTTTATACTCTTAAAAATTATCCAGGACTTCAAATAGCTTTCACTGATGTGGGTTTATATCTATTGCATTTATCATATGAAGAATTGAAATTGAAAAAAACCTTGTTCATTAATTCATTTAAAATAAGAACAATAAACCATTATATATTAATAAAACATATTTCTCCAAAAAATTCTGAAAAACAGAGGCATTATTTTACATTTTTGCAAAACTCTTCTAAGTCTGGCTTCATAGAAGACATCCAGCTTCTATAATCTTTTTTTTGCATTAAACGTGTTATGATAGGTTGTTTTGGTTGAAATATATGAAGAAAATATGGCCTTACTTAGATATGTACTTGGAAAGTGGGGAGGATTTTAGTAACCTTTTCAGGTAATTTGTGGATATTTTTTTTTGATGCAATACTTAAACTCTACAAGTGGTGCTTTTAACAACAACAACAAAAACAGTTGGAGTGTAGTAGCTGAAATCATTTCAAGGAACTTTTCATACTCTGAACATGATCTTTATTCATGCATGATTTTGTAGCATCATGCATTTGGTCTTTTGAAAAATACTGGTTTACTGAGTTATGTGGATCTTCCAAATGTTGACAGATTTCATTATCTCAGTTGTTTTCTTTGAAGTGACAGATTCACTAGTTCTGCTAAGTACCCGAGTCTGAACAATTATGTTTTTTGATCATTCTTTTAAGGGAGAATCATGTTAAATGCAAAAAAAGGAGCCAGTTAATCTTAAAACTCAAAAACTTGCACAAGTTCTTTCCCTTGAAATAACCATATATGCTTCATTATACAGTAGAATTATTTTCTACAAACTTCACAGAAGACAATAAAAAGATGTGTAATCAAAGGTTGTAAATGAAATCAATAATTTTTTACAGCTCAACAAAGATATTCCTAAATACAATTAGTGGAGTTTTTTTCCCCCTGCAAGTGAGTGGCTTTGACAATACAATGATTACCAGTACAGTTTGGTGCCATATCTTGACTCATGCTAAGGCACCAGCAGTTCTACCCACGATTGCTTTTACATCATTAGTACAAATTGCAACACAATGAAAAGGCTAAATAATGTCTTAGAATTATTGTAGAACCAGTTTTGAGCTTGAGAACCACCAGAAAGTGTCTCAGACATCACCAGGGGTCTGTGGACCATGCTTTAAGAACACCATAGGGGCTTCCCTGGTGGCGCAGTGGTTGAGAGTCCGCCTGCCGATGCAGGGGATACGGGTTTGTGCCCTGGTCTGGGAGGATCCCACATGCTGCGGAGCGGCTGGGCCCGTGAGCCATGGCTGCTGAGCCTGCGCGTCCGGAGCCTGTGCTCCACAATGGGAGGGGCCACAACAGTGGGAGGCCCGCGTACCATAAAAAAAAAAAAAAAAAAAAACACCATAGTATGCCCAGATGCCCTTGAATCAGGGCAGAGATAACATTTACAAAGAAAGCTGGACCCACTTCTGTGATGCCCTCCCCACAGTGAGCTGTCTGGGCATCTAGGAATTGTCAGTGTCAGGCCCTTTTCCTGCTCTCCACTCTAACCTCCACACATCAAATGCCACCAAATAAATGAATAGATACAGCAGAGAACATCCAAATAAAATATTTTTGCCAGATTATTTAGGGGGGGTGTGGGTAAACTGCAATAGATTGCAATATTTCTTTAAAATTTAGAACAAGTGAATGCTCTTGTGAGTAGATATTCAGATGAAGCCGAATTGAGTGATTGAGTATATTAGTCTCAGCTCTCTGGAAGTGGTGGACCCTGGGCTGTATACTGGGCTGGCCAAAAAGTTTGTTCGAGTTTTTTGACCTATCTTACCAAAAACCCGAACGAAATTTTTGGCCAATGCAATACTTTAAAACTTAACACAGGTGACATAAATGCATAGGCCCATCAACTCTATTTCGAAGAGCTGTCTTGAGAAAAGGACACTGCTATTGACAAGTTATTTCCAGGTACACAGGCCAGAACAGTACAGTTGGAGGTTGGTGTGAAAATGTATGAAATAGTCCTGCTGTATTCCTAAGGACTCATTCATTCATGGCAGAAACAAAGTATTCTGCATCCATTACAACCTGTACCTTAGTCAGCCTTCCATTCTCATTTTCAAAATACTGTTAAACTGTATATTACCTAGAAATAAATTAGAAAAACAGATTACTTTCCACATTCCTTGAGAATTGTGGGATTAATATGAGCTTTAGAAGAAGACCAAAAACTTTCTTAGCCCTAAATATACACAATGTACCTCCATTGTTGGCTTTTGATATAAGATTTGGGTGAACAGCAGTCCAAAAAGAGAACTTCACTTCAAAAATTTGGAGCATGAGGAACTGAGGGGTGAATAAAATAATTTAGGAAGCTCAGGTCATGCAGCAGCAGAACTTTTGCTTTTGCCATATACTTGGAAATAATGACTGGAGATAAATATGTGGGAAGAACCATTAGCAGATTAATGTACATATTGTACTTTGCTTAAGTCCTTGATTTTTATTATTCATTGTTTAAAGAATGTTGTTTTTAGGGGCTTCCCTGGTGGCGCAGTGGTTGAGAATCTGCCTGCTAATGCAGGGAACACGGGTTCGAGCCCTGGTCTGGGAAGATCCCACATGCCGTGGAGCAACTAGGCCCGTGAGCCACAACTACTGAGCCTGCGCATCTGGAGCCTCTGCTCCGTAACAAGAGAGGCCGCCATAGCGAGAGGCCCGCGCACCGCGATGAAGAGTGGCCCCCACTTGTCACAACTAGAGAAAGCCCTCGCACAGAAATGAAGACCCAACACAGCCATAAATAAATAAATTTAAAAAAAAGGATTGAAGATCACTTAAATAAGCGAGTACATAAATTTAAAAACAATCAAAAAATTTTTGAAAGCAATTATAACTATAAAAAAAAAGAATGTTGTTTTTATAAAAGGTGTTTAATCCCACTAGGATGAGGTACTCAATAAATATTAATGAATAAATGCCTTATGAAGGAAAAAAATTTTTAAAAATAAAGAACGTTGAAGACGCGGAGATCACCTTCCTCCCCACAGATACACCAGAAATACAGCTACACGTGGAACAACTCCTACAGAACACCTACTGAACGCTGGCAGAAGACCCCAGACCTCCCAAAAGGCTCGCCCCGCACTCTGTGCCCCTCCCTCCCACCCGGCCTGAGTGAGCCAGAGTCCCCAAAGAGGCTGCTCCTTTAACCCTGTCCTGTCTGAGCGAAGAACAGACGCCCTCCGGCGACCTACACGCAGAGGCGGGGCCAAATCCAAAGCTGAGACCCAGGAGCTGTGAGAACAAAGAAGAGAAAGGGAAACCTCTCCCAGCAGCCTCAGAAGCAGCGGATTAAAGCTCCATAATCAACTCCATGTACCCTGCATCTGTGGAATACATGAATAGACAACAAATCATCCCAAATTGAGTAGCCAGGCGTCAGTGCTGTGCCTCTGAGGTGGGAGAGCGAACTTCAGGACACTGGTCCACAAGAGACCTCCCAGCTCCACATAATATCAAACGGCGAAAATCTTCCAGAGATCTCCATCTCAACACCAGCACCCAGCTTCACTCAACGACCAGCAAGCTACAGTGCTGGACACCCTATGCCAAACAACTAGCAAGACAGGAACACAACGCCACCCATTAGCAGAGAGGCTGCCTCAATTCATAAAAAGTCCGCAAACACCCCAAAACACACCACCAGACGTGGACCTGCCCACCAGAAAGACAAGATCCAGCCTCATCCACCAGAACACAGGCAGTAGTCCCCTCCACCAAGAAGCCTACACAACCCACTAAACCAACCTTAGCCACTGGGGACAGACACCAAAAACAACGGGAACTACGAACCTGCAGCCTGCAAAGAGGAGACCCCAAACACAGTAACATAAGCAAAATGAGAAGACAGAAAAACACACAGCAGGAGAAGGAGCAAGATAAAAACCCACCAGACCTAACAAATGAAGAGGTAATAGGCAGTCTATCTGAAAAAGAATTCAGAATAATGATGGTAAAGATGATCCAAAATCTTGGAAATAGAATAGACAAAATGCAAGAAACAGTTAACAAGGACCTAGAAGAACTAAAGACGAATCAAGCATCGATTAAAAACACAATAAATGAAATAAAAAATACTCTAGATGGGATCAATAGCAGAATAACTGAGGCAGAAGAACGGATAAGTGAGGTGGAAGATAAAATAGTGGAAATAACTGCTGCACAGCAAAATAAAGAAAAAAGAATGAAAAGAACAGAGGACAGTCTCAGAGACCTCTGGGACAACATTAAACGCACCAACATTCGAATTATAGGGGTTCCAGAAGAAGAAGAGAAAAAGAAAGGGACTGAGAAAATATTTGAAGAGATTATAGTTGAAAACTTCCCTAATATGGGAAAGGAAATAGTTAATCAAGTCCAGGAGGCACAGAGAGTCCCATACAGAATAAATCCAAGGAGAAATACACCAAGACACATATTAATCAAACTGTCAAAAATTAAACACAAAGAAATCATATTAAAAGCAGCAAGGCAAAAACAACAAATAACACACAAGGGAATCCCCATCAGGATAACAGCTGATCTCTCAGCAGAAACTCTACAAGCCAGAAGGGAGTGGCAGGACATACTTAAAGTGATGAAGGAGAAAAACCTGCAACCAAGATTACTCTACCCAGCAAGGATCTCATTCAGATTTGATGGAGAAATTAAAACCTTTACAGACAAGCAAAAGCTGAGAGAGTTCAGCACCACCAAACCAGCTTTACAACAAATGCTAAAGGAACTTCTCTAGGCAAGAAACACAACAGAAGGAAAAGAACTACAATAACGAACCCAAAACAATTAAGAAAATGGGAATAGGAACATACATATCAATAATTACCTTAAATGTAAATGGACTAAATGCTCCCACCAAAAGACACAGACTGGCTGAATGGATACAAAAACTAGACCCATATATATGCTGTCTACAAGAGATCCACTTCAGACCTAGAGACACATACAGACTGAAAGTAAGGGGATGGAAAAAGATATTCCATGCAAATGGAAACCAAAAGAAAGCTGGAGTAACAATTCTCATATCAGACAAAATAGACTTTAAAATAAAGACTACTAGAAGAGACAAAGAAGGACACTACATAATGATCAAGGGATCAATCCAAGAAGAAGATATAACAATTGTAAATATTTATGCACCAAACATAGGAGCACCTCAATACATAAGGCAAATACTAACAGCCATAAAAGGAGAAATCGACAGTAACACAATCATAGTAGGGGACTTTAACACCCCACTTTCACCAATGGACAGGTCATCCAAAATGAAAATAAATAAGGAAACACAAGCTTTAAATGATACATTAAACAAGATGGACTTAATTGATATTTATAGGACATTCCATCCAAAAACAACAGAATACACATTTTTCTCAAGTGCTCATGGAACATTCTCCAGGATAGATCATATCTTGGGTCACAAATCAAGCCTTGGTAAATTTAAGAAAATTGAAATTGTATCAAGTATCTTTTCCGACCACAATGCTATGAGACTAGATATCAATTACAGGAAAAGAGCTGTAAAACATACAAACACATGGAGGCTAAACAACACACTACTTAATAACGAAGTGATCACTGAAGAAATCAAAGAGGAAATTAAAAAATACCTAGAAACAAATGACAATGGAGACACGAGGACCCAAAACCTATGGGATGCAGCAAAAGCAGTTCTAAGAGGGAAGTTTATGGCAATACAATCCCACCTTAAGAAACAGGAAATATCTCGAATAAACAACCTAACCTTGCACCTAAAGCAATTAGAGAAAGAAGAACAAAAACATCCCAAAGTTAGCAGAAGGAAAGAAATCATAAAAATCAGATCAGAAATAAATGAAAAAGAAATGAAGGAAACGATAGCAAAGATCAATAAAACTAAAAGCTGGTTCTTTGAGAAGATAAACAAAATTGATAAACCATTAGCCAGACTCATCAAGAAAAAAAGGGAGAAGACTCAAATCAATAGAATTAGAAATGAAAAAGGAGAAGTAACAACTGACACTGCAGAAATACAAAAGATCATGAGAGATTACTATAAGCAACTCTATGCCAATAAAATGGACAGCCTGGAAGAAATGGACAAATTCTTAGAAATGCACAACCTGCCAAGACTAAATCAGGAAGAAATCGAAAATATGAACAGACCAATCACAAGCACTGAAATTGAAACTGTGATTAAAAATCTTCCAACAAACAAAAGCCCAGGACCAGATGGCTTCACAGGCGAATTCTATCAAGCATTTAGAGAAGAGCTAACACCTATCCTTCTGAAACTCTTCCAAAATATAGCAGAAGGAGGAACACTCCCAAACTCATTCTACGAGGCCACCATCACCTTGATACCAAAACCAGACAAGGATGTCACAAAGAAAGAAAACTACAGGCCAATATCACTGATGAACATAGATGCAAAAATCCTCAACAAAATACTAGCAAACAGAATCCAACAGCACATTAAAAGGATCATACACCATGATCAAGTGGGGTTTATTCCAGGAATGCAAGGATTCTTCAATATACGCAAATCAATCAATGTGATACACCATATTAACAAACTGAAGGAGAAAAACCATATGATCATCTCAATAGATGCAGAGAAAGCTTTTGACAAAATTCAACACCCATTTATGATAAAAACCCTGCAGAAAGTAGGCATAGAGGGAACTTTCCTCAACATAATAAAGGCCATATATGACAAACCCACAGCCAGCATCGTCCTCAATGGTGAAAAACTGAAACCATTTCCACTAAGATCAGGAACAAGACAAGGTTGCCCACTCTCACCACTCTTATTCAACATAGTTTTGGAAGTTTTAGCCACAGCAATCAGAGAAGAAAAGGAAATAAAAGGAATCCAAATGGGAAAAGAAGAAGTAAAGCTGTCACTGTTTGCAGATGACATGATACTATACATAGAGAATCCTAAAGATGCTACCAGAAAACTACTAGAGCTAATCAATGAATTTGGTAAAGTTGCAGGATACAAAATTAATGCACAGAAATCTCTGGCATTCCTATATACTAATGATGAAAAATCTGAAAGTGAAATCAAGGAAACACTCCCATTTACCATTGCAACAAAAAGAATAAAATATCTAGGAATAAACCTACCTAAGGAGACAAAAGACCTGTATGCAGAAAATTATAAGACACTGATGAAAGAAATTAAAGATGATACAAATAGATGGAGAGATGTACCATGTTCTTGGATTGGAAGAATCAACATTGTGAAAATGACTCTACTACCCAAAGCAATCTACAGATTCAATGCAATACCTATCAAACTACCAATGGCATTTTTCACAGAACTAGAACAAAAAATTTCACAATTTGTATGGAAACACAAAAGACCCCGAATAGCCAAAGCAATCTTGAGAACAAAAAACGGAGCTGGAGGAATCAGGCTCCCTGACTTCAGACTATACTACAAAGCTACAGTAATCAAGACAGTATGGTACTGGCACAAAAACAGAAAGATAGATCAATGGAACAGGATAGAAAGCCCAGAGATAAACCCACGGACATATGGTCACCTTATCTTTGATAAAGGAGGCAGGAATGTACAGTGGAGAAAGGACAGTCTCTTCAATAAGTGGTGCTGGGAAGACTGGATAGGAACATGTAAAAGTATGAGATTAGATCACTCCCTAACACCATACACAAAAATTAGCTCAAAATGGATTAAAGACCTAAATGTAAGGCCAGACACTATCAAACTCCTAGAGGAAAACATAGGCAGAACACTCTATGACATAAATCACAGCAAGATCCTTTTTGACCCACCTCCTAGAGAAATGGAAATAAAGACAAAAATAAACACATGGGACCTAATGAAACTTCAAAGCTTTTGCACAGCAAAGGAAACCATAAACAAGACGAAAAGACAACCCTCAGAATGGGAGAAAATATTTGCAAATGAAGCAAGTGACAAAGGATTAATCTCCAAAATTTATAAGCAGCTCATGCAGCTCAATAGCAAAAAAACAAACAACCCAATCCAAAAATGGGCAGAAGACCTAAATAGACATTTCTCCACAGAAGATATACAGACAGCCAACAAACACATGAAAGGATGCTCAACATCTTTACTCATTAGAGAAATGCAAATCAAAACTACAATGAGATATCATCTCACACCAGTCAGAATGGCCATCATCAAAAAATCTAGAAACAATAAATGCTGGAGAGGGTGTGGAAAAAAGGGAACACTCTTGCACTGCTGGTGGGAATGTGAATTGGTACAGCCACTATGGAGAACGGTATGGAGGTTCCTTAAAAAACTACAAATAGAACTACCATATGACCCAGCAATCCCACTACTGGGCATATACCCTGAGAAAACCATAATTCAAAAAGAGACATGTACCAAAATGTTCATAGCAGCCCTATTTACAATAGCCCGGAGATGGAAACAACCTAAGTGTCCATCATCGGATGAATGGATAAAGAAGATGTGGCACATATATACAATGGAATATTACTCAGCCATAAAAAGAAATGAAATTGAGCTATTTGTAATGAGGTGGATGGACCTAGAGTCTGTCATACAGAGTGAAGTAAGTCAGAAAGAGAAAGACAAATACTGTATGCTGACACATATATATGGAATTTAAGAAAAAAATGTCATCAAGAACATAGGGGTAAGACAGGAATAAAGACACAGACCTACTAGAGCATGGACTTGAGGATATGGGGAGGGGGAAGGGTAAGCTGTGACAAAGTGAAAGAGCGGCATGGACATATATACACTACCAAACGTAAGGTAGATAGCTAGTGGGAAGCAGCCGCATTGCACAGGGAGATCAGCTCGGTTCTTTGTGACCGCCTGGAGGGGTGGGATAGGGAGGGTGGGAGGGAGACGCAAAAGGGAGGGGATATGGGAACATATGTATATGTATAACTGATTAAATTTGTAAAATAAAAAAAAAATAAATAAAAATAAAGAACGTTGTTTTTCTTTGACTAGTTTGGAAAATATGTTTGCCAAGGAGTGAAATTTTAATACTTTTGTATGTCAAGATCCTTAAACAAGCAAGAAGTTTCTTATTTAAAATATTTAGCCTTGAAATAAAAAGCAACCAAATGCATAATATTGATAATCATGATTTTCATGCTTTTTGTCACATAGGTGGTGAGTACTGGGTGAAAGAAAATTTTGGGGGTTTTTTTGGTTTGTTTTTAAATTAATTAATTAATTAAATTTTGGCTGTGTTGGGTCTTGTTGCTGCACGCGGGCTTTCTCTAGTTGTGGTGCGCAGGCTTCTCATTGCGGTGGCTTCTCTTGTTGCGGAGCACGGGCTCTAGGTGTGCAGGCTTCAGTAGTTGTGGCACGTGGGCTCAGTAGTTGTGGCTCTTGGGCTCTAGAGCTCAGATTCAGTAGTTGTGGCGCACAGGCTTAGTTGCTCCATGGCATGTGGGATCTTCCCGGACCAGGGCTCGAAGCCATGTCCCCTGCATTGGCAAGTGGATTCTTAACCACTGAGCCACCAGGGAAGCCCGAAAGAAAATTTTTATTTAGGACAAACTTCTTATGACATTAAAGGCATTGAGGAGATCACCTGATCTTCTCAGGTGATCTCACTACTATCTTCCAATCAGTACAGGAGTTGGTTAAGCATAATGCAGAACAGGCTGCCAAAGGAAAGATTGGTGCTTAACAGCCTATAGAAACTGTATTTAAGGTTTTATTTCAGGGGCTTCCCTGGTGGCGCAGTGGTTGGGAGTCCGCCTGCCGATGCAGGGGACGCGGGTTCGTGCCCCGGTCCGGGAGGATCCCGCATGCCGCGGAGCGGCTGGGCCTGTGGGCCATGGCCGCTGGGCCTGCGCGTCCGGAGCCTGTGCTCCACAACAGGCGGGGCCGCAGCGGTGAGAGGCCCGCATACCGCAAAAAAAAAGATTTTATTTCATAAAACAAATAAGTAATTGGTTAATTAGCAAAGAATATTTCAGGTCTGAGGCCTTTATTGTGTCTTGGGCTTTTCTAAAGATATTGGATTTTTTTTTCTTTTTGCAAGTTATTGCACTATCCTTGTTTTCTTACTTGCAAAATAATTTTAAATTTGAAATACTTCTCCTTGAGGAAAAATGAGATTCCAACTGGATTTCTACTGAAGTCAGTTAACATCTGGAATAAAAACATTGCTGAAGGTACTGTGATTTAGTCTTCCGAACTTTTTTGGACAATCCTGTCCTCCACTGTTTCTAAATGAATTACGGAAAGAATGAGAATGACAGAGGGAAATGGGACGATACTGTGTAGCATTGGATTGTATAGAATGGAACGTGGATTCTGCTGCTGTTTCCATCAGTAGCACATTGTGACCCTATGTGGATTTTAGAAAAACAATAGACAAATGATTCCCTCATTCAAGATTCTCTAAGGACATGAGGAAGACTGGAAACAATGTCTGACAGTGGTTCAGGCGGTTGACAGGCTTACTTCCTGAAGCGTGCAACGGTGGGCCTTGGAAAGCTGAGTAGAGTCTGAAGCTGGTCAGAGATCACACCTTACTTGGTACTCACTGATGTAGCCTCGGAATCATGTCCTCCCTTCTTCTAAGGGCTTATCTTCCTTCCCCATTTTATTCGATGCCAAGCTGATCTGATTTTTTAACCTCTAATTAACTACTTCCTATAATTCAGAAATAACTTAGATCAGCTCTAGTGCATGCAGAAGTATCTCATAATGTACTTGAATAGAACTAAAGAGGACACATCTCACCATGTCTTAATTCAGCAGCCTAGCCTCATCTGCAGCCCTAGTGGCCATATGATTGTGACTGTCATTCCCAGGTCCCTTTTATCTCTATCCTCCCTATCCCTTCACCTTCAGGGTGACCTCTTTCTCTGCTACATCATGGACATATATGGTAGCCCCAGCCTTGAAGATGCTTCCACCAGTCAACCACATAGAGAATAAGGAAAAGAGCTTAGCTTTTTGAACCCCTTGGCTCCATGGCTCTTTTCATCACCTTAACTGCCTTCCTGGTATGCCACAGGGAAGGGGGAGGCAGAAGACAAAGTATCAAGTCAACTTGGTCTTGGAATGATGGAGAAGGAGGTGCCCCTTTGTCCTAATAATACCCCAGAAGAGCCAAGCATTGCGGGATCCTCCACTGGCTGGATCTGTTCGGCACTTTCCACACCTCTATCAGGGTGTCTTTCATTCTCTGACTTTAACTTTCTGTCCATCTTGAGGAAGAGAAAGCCAGAAGAGATTAAACATGTCATAAGCACCCACTACTTTTCACATGTCAGCTCAGTTAATCCTCACAACAATCCTAGAAGATAATTGCTATTATCCCTATTTTATAATAACAAAATGGTGGCTCAGAGAAGGTAAGTCATTTCCCCAAGATTTAATTCCTAGTAAGTATGTCTAAATCCAAGTTGTGTTATCATTCTTCTTTACAAATCATGCTGTTTTCCAGCTACTATGTTCCCTTCATTTCTCAATCACTTTTCAACTCAGACCTTTCTTTTGTTCCCTGATAGGTCACTTTGTTCTTGGCACTGCTTTTCATATTCATGACCAGCAGTGTCCTTCCCAGCTGTGTGAGGCAATGACGAGCTTTCTCTTATGGGATTTCCCAGGAGAGAAGTCAAGAATGGCCCTGAGTACAGAGGCCACCTCCAAAGGATCCACACTTAGGTTAATAGCAGATGAAATGATCCGGTAGAAGCTGCCGACGTGGGTGCCACTTAAAAGTGTTTTAAAAAATATTATCCTAAATTTTAAAATGATCTCAAGGTCTTGCTTTTTTAATGTGAAGTCCATGCTTTAGCTGTTTGATAAGGCTTTCTGGCCACAACAAAAGTCTATTTTAAACTGATTAGTGTTCTCTAACGAGGAACTTTATAAAGTCCCAATAAAAGCCCACAATTCAAGACAGAATAATTCAGTGAAATTAGCCATATAAATGCTCGATGAAGCAAATGATTTAAAAAAGAAATGGATTAAAAAAATAAAGATTAAAATGCATAAAATTATATTTTGTCTTTTTTTTTTTTTTTTTTTCTTCAGTACGCGGGCCTCTCACTGCTGTGGCCTCTCCCGTTGCGGAGCACAGGCTCCGGACGCGCAGGCTCAGCGGCCATGGCTCACGGGCCCAGCCGCTCCGCGGCATGTGGGATCTTCCCAGACCAGGGCACGAACCCGTGTCCCCTGCATCGGCAGGCGGACTCTCAACCACTGCGCCACCAGGGAAGCCCATATTTTGTCTTTTTTGGTACCACTTCTGGGTCATAATTAATTTGTAGCAGCTCAAAAGTACAAAACTGACCTTATCACTCACCAGGTATGGAAATATTTTCCATAGACATGTTTGCCATAGACACGTAGACATGTTTGCTTAGTTTTAGAGTGACTAAGCAGATCCTTTTTTTTTTTTCACTTAAAAAATCCTTAATGCACTGGGTTTTTTAAATTTGTTCTATTAATGATCACTAAATGTAGTTACTCTTTTGATTTGGGCTAATTTTAATCCTTTGTTTGCTGATAACCTCAGACATAGGTCTGTAGCCAGAACAGAAATATTTTTGTAGTTGAAGAGTCCAGCTATCTTATCCAATGAGGGCAATATTTGAGTGTATAACAAATAATCATATCTATAAAATGAGGTTTAAAAAACGCTCTCAGAGATGTCTTTAGTTTATTGAGTTACTTAACCTGCAAGACCTCTTTTTTACCATTAAGCAGTTGTGAGAGTAAGCTA